>NC_083868.1:40794536-43594536 GCF_032452875.1 Bos javanicus
ATTTCCTTAGATATTATCTTTCAAGTTCACCCCTGAGTAGACTATAATAAAACTGCTGTCCACTTTTTATGTGCACACATACAATGACATGACCCCTCTATAAATTAAGTTCAGACATTTATATCCTTATTTAGGAGGTCATACAGAATTTCCCATCAGCCATAGGTGTGAGTTGAGAGTTGGGTACTGATATAACCATTAATACCTTGAGAATTGTGGAGTTTTATAAGTGAAAAAGTTACAACAATTTCATGTTTACTTTGGAGAGAATTCCCAGAACACTCCTGATTAACTATATTTCCTAAGTAGTTTTAGAATATGTCAGGTTCCTGAATCTTCACAGAGTTTGTGTTCCACCCTCTAGAGTATAGATGCCTTACCAAATCTTCCAGCATGCTGGTCATGTCATGCTCATAAAACTCAACCAAAATACTATTATCAATGTGATAAATCACTGTGATGTTCTGCAGTGTGTCCAAGATATCCAGATATCCTCTGACTATATTGTGATGTAAAGCAGAATAATTGACATGACTATAAAACTAAATCAGTATAGCTGTTCATGACATGAGTGCATTACAGTTTCTGATCTTCTTTTTTGATTGAAATAGAAAATAACATATTCACTAAATCAATGGCCAAATGCCATGCCCCCAGGCTATATTAATCTGCTTTAGCAAAAATACTATATTTGATTGCTTGACTGATTTTGCATAGTGTACAGTTATCTTTCCATGATCCATTTGGTTTTTATAGGAATTTAACTACTGAAGTACAGGAAGACACGTAGGACACTGATTACTTCCTCTACATCCGTTAGGTCTATAAGGTGATACTAGTCTCCTCACAATTCTGAATGCAGTATTATTTTGTACTTACTACCTTGGCTGGAGACAGCCAGTTTAAGAGACTTTTAGTTTACTTCCCACTTAATAGCTTCTGTCCTACAGATCAAGAACATAAGGGTCGTGCAAACTACCAACTATGATGATTCCTATTACATTTATTGTTGTTGTTTTAGTTGCCAAGTGAAAGTGAAAGTAGCTCAGTCATGTCCAACTCTCTGCGACCCCATGGACTATACAGTCCATAGAATTCTCCAAGCCAGAATACTGGAATGGGTAGCCTCTCCCTTCTCCAGGGGACCTTACCATCCCAGGGATTAAACCTAGGTCTCCGGTATTGCAGGCAGATTCTTTACCAGCTGAGCCACCAGGGAAGCCCAGTCTCTAAGTCATGTCCAGCTCTTTTGCAACCCCATGGACTGTAGCCTGCAGGATTCCTCTGTGACTAACTTTTCCCAGGCAAGAACACTGGAGTAGGTTGCCATTTCCTTCTCCAGTGGATCTTCCTGAAACCAAGATCGAACCCATGTTTCCTGCATTGGCAAGAAGATTCCTTACCACTGAGTACCAGGAAAGTCCTAAGGAAAATGTCATTAGATGAGTTCAGATACTGTATGTTCATCCAGTGTAAGCCAGACCCTAGCTAGGATTTAATTTATTGTTTGATTTTTATGTATTACTGCATTAAGATAATGGTCATGATGACACTTCAGGACTCAGGATATCAGTGACAATTAGGTACTCCTACCCAACATTCATAACAGTGTTTAGGTATTCTCCATTTCCCAGTTCAGTTACTCATATAAACTGTCCTATGGTCCTTTGAGGAAGTACTGATGGATTCATTTCATATATAGTAACTTGGAATTGCAGAGTCACTTCTTCCTTAAAATGCACCTCTTCAGTTCAAGAATTTGGGGTCTGATCACCTGATCAGTTTTAAAAACTGGGATGGAAATCATGATCTTTATTTGCAGGGTTGACCTCAGGATTCTAGTCATTTGTTCTCGAATTTTTTTCTCACAGTACAGCCATCCGTTTATTTCTACCTAGGTTGGAAATGGTTAATATAATAGCAATTTAATCTTCTCCGTAATATTCGTGAGTCAGATTCTCTTGGTCACCACGTAAACCTTGGTAGTTATTATAATTACAATCTTCTGGTTTTTGGAAAATAAGTTCTATAATATGCTCTTTACTGTGAAGTGTTATAATAGCCATTACTATCAGACAAGTTTTGAAACTGACTCTTTTACTGTCAGATTTGGACTTACAGAAGAAAACCATTCCTGAATTCATTGGAGATGCTGGTGCCCTTTTCACCAGCACATTCATTATAAACATCTTAACTGGTGTGCTTGTGGTCTGTTATTTTCCTTAGAACACACTCTCTGGTGGGTTTTCCAGTATATCTTCTGGTGGATATATTTGGAAGTATATCCACATAGTATATTCATTCTAGGACACTGAAATTACTGAGCATTATAGTCCTTTTACCAGTGTTTTCCCTGAAACTTCCAACACTTCAACTTCACTTAGCATGGAATGTTATTTTTTCCTGCTTAGGATACTGACCTAATAATAACCTTGGTACATATATTTGATCTGAGGCCAGTGATACACAAAGACCCTAAAATCTTCTCATGAGTCAAGTATTACCCCATATTTAAATCCCATTTCAGAATAAATAATCATACCAATAATAACATACAACTCATATATATACATGTATATAAATTCTATGAAAATACATCTTAAAAAGTGCAGAATGCATTATATATACTCTGTGATATATATATATATATATATATATATATATATATATGTGTGTGTGTGTGTGTGTGTGTGTATGTTATATGGATGTACAAGAGCACATATATCTGTAGGTAGATAAATAAAGAGATAAAGAATAATTTCTCTGTAAAAAATAGTTGAGTTGATGCAAACCTCCTTATACTAATTTCTAAGAGTAAAACAATAAAACATGTGTCCAGTAGTGAGAATTTGATATATATTATTATTTTCCTTTCTTGAAATAAACTCTTTTATTAAGCACAAGTTCTTTTGTTATAAAAGAAGTACTGAATATTTATTTACCTGTGAGCATGTGGATCAAGAGAGTAATGAATAGAAACTATTGCTATCTATTTGGTCACCAGCATTTTAAGCCAAACTCTTTTGTGCTAAAATGATAAAGTTTTTGGCACATAAGAAATGTGTCATATAAATATAATTTTGTTACAAGTTGGACCAGGGAAATTATTATACTGTTTTAAGAAAGACTACTATCAAGTAAACCTAGGACAAAATATAAAAATCAGTAGAATGCAAACATCTAAGAATATTCTTACCATACTGTTCAAGATGATACAGAAAACAAATCCTAATGCTAAAAAGTAAATCATGATTTGAAGATTTGAATTGTGGGAGTGAAAGGTTGTTGTTGAATCACACGAAGACACTGGGATTCTTGGCCCCTGGAGGAGAAGAATTCAATCTGGGGCAAGAGATGAGGCTTGATCACTCAGAGCTTTTACGTAATAAAGTTTTATTAAAGTAGAGGAACCAGAGATCAAATTGCCAACATCCTCTGGATCATGGAAAAAGCAAGAGAGTTCCAGAAAAACATATATTTCTGCTTTATTGACTATGCCAAAGTCTTTGACTGTGTGGATCACAATAAACTGTGGAAAATTCTGAAAGAGATGGTAATACCAGACCACCTGACCTGACTTTTGAGAAATCTATATGCAGGTCAGAAAGCAACAGTTAGAACTGGACGTGGAACAACAGACTGGTTCCAAATAGGAAAAGGAGTACGTCAAGGCTGTATATTGTCACCCTGCTTATTTAACTTGTATGCAGAGTACATCATGAGAAATGCTGGGCTGGAAGAAACACAAGCTGGAATCAAGATTGCAGGGAGAAATATCAATAACCTCAGATATGCAGATGACACCACCCTGATGGCAGAAAGTGAAGAGGAACTCAAAAGCCTCTTGATGAAAGTGAAAGTGGAGAGTGAAAAAGTTGGCTTAAAACTCAACATTCAGAAATGAAGATCATGGCATCCGGTCCCATCACTTCATGGGCAATAGATGGGGAAACAGTGGAAACAGTATCAGACTTTATTTTTGGGGGCTCCAAAGTCACTACAGATGGTGACTGCAGCCATGAAATTAAAAGACGCTTACTCCTTGGAAGAAAAGTTATGACCAACCTAGATAGCATATTCAAAAGCAGGGACATTACTTTGCCAACAAAGATCTGTCTAGTCAAGACTATGGTTTTTCCTGTAGTTATGTATGGATGTGACAGTTGGACTGTGAAGAAGGCTAAGCGCCAAAGAATCGATGCTTTTGAACTGTGGTGTTAGAGAAGATTCTTGAGAGTCCCTTGGACTGCAAGGAGATCCAACCAGTCCATTCTAAAGGAGATCAGCCCTGGAATTTCTTTGGAAGGAATGTTGCTAAAGCTGAAAGTCCAGTACTTTGGCCACCTCATGCGAAGAGTTGACCCATTGGAAAAGACTCTGATGCTGGGACAGATTAGGGGCAGGAGGAGAAGGGGACGACAGAGGATGAGATGGCTGGATGGCATCACTGACTCAATGGACATGAGTCTGAGTGAACTCTGGGAGTTGGTGATGGACAGGGAGGCCTGGGGTGCTGCAGTTCATGGGGTCACAAAGAGTCAGACACGACTGAGTGACTGGACTGAACTGAACTGAAAGGAGATAGAGAAAGCTTCTGATATAGGTGTCAGAAGGGGGCAGAAAGAGTACCCCCTTGCCAGTGTTAGCAATGAAGTTATATACTCTCCAGTGAATCCAAAGAATGTCTGGAGGTTGTAAAGACCTCACAAGACCTACTCCCATAATTTACATTTTAAGATAACAGAATTAGCCAGAGGGTTTAATCCAGAGACGGTCCTCAGGCAGGACACATTATTGTTATATAATCCTAAGGAATGTAGAGAAGGAAAAAGTTTGTCCTTTTTTCCTCCTTGAGAATTCCAGACCCCTCTCTCCTTGGGGACCCCTAGACTCCTAATCAACCTGCCTAGGTAATGACTCTCTCAGGAGCTGGGAAATTTTCTAAATTCTTAAAAGGACAAAGATATTTCATTAATAAGGAAAAAACTCCTTTAATAATTGCATATCCTCTAACAGTATACAAAATTTAATTCAAACTACAAAGATGAATTCTTCTGATTTCTATTGTTGTAGTATAATCTGCCCCCAAATTATTCACATAAAATAAGTGCTTGATTAATTTCAAAAATTCTATTAATCAACAATTTGGACATAATACAGTTGAATGATTTATCTCCCTTGCATAGTATTTGTGACCTCAGATGGGATCACAAGATAACTGAGTTTGACTCAAACAGCTGAGGAGTCCTCAAAAGGCTAATGGTTGAAAAAAAGATAGGCATTCAGTCCTGTCTCTTTGTGAACCCATGGACTATAGCCCGGCAGGCTCCTCTGACCATAGAATTCTCCATGCAAGAATACTGGAGCAGGTTGCCATTCCCTTCTCCAGGGGATCTTCCCTATCCAGGAATCAAATTCAGGTCTCCTGCATTTCAGGTGGACTCTTTATTGTCTGAGTCATCAAGGAAGTGCCTGAAAAAGCTAAGTACAAAGGATTTATTTCCAGATAGATTCTTATTTTGCATTCCGTCTCTGGGCTGAAAAGAGTGTGTGATCACCCAATTGGCTTGGTGTTTTCAGCATGGTAACTAGGTTCCATGAGAACGCTAAGAAAGTGATCATTCCAGAGGAACTAGGGAGAAGATACATGGTCTTTTCTGATTTTGCCTTGGATGGAAATTATCTATCATCAATTCCTCCATACTCTACTACTACCTAAAACTACAATCTTGTCCAGACCCAAGGGGAGAGGATATAGACCTGATCTCTCAAGGGAAGGGAGTCAAAACGTGCTTTTTTTTTTTTTTTCCTTTTAATTGCTACATGCAGAAGTAAAATAAAAAGGACGGGTTTTTGTGGTTCAACAATTAATCTACGTGAATAAAAATGTAGTATTGGGTATTACTAAGTATTACAAGTAAAATGTATTTTCATTTGAGTAGAATTGCTGGGTGATAGATGAAAAAAGCCAAATCTTTCAATATTCTCCAATACAACTTTAGGTATCACAACTTGAAACAGTATTTTTAAACATAAGCAGTGTGGCTTTGTTATCTAAGGTAAAATAAACACAGCTTTCAACATTTTGATATTCAAAGTATTCTGTAAGTTCCTACCAAATAATACTATGACATTAAAAAAGGATTACAAAATTTCTAATAGTAGTCTCTCAATTCTGATTGTAAAAAGATCATCTTTACATAATGTTGAAAACATGTACCTTTTATTTTATAATGTCTGGTTTTAAGTACTTCTGCTAATACTGGTCACTCTATAATAAAGATAAGGTAAAATCCAGTACCATCTCCAGAATCACATGATTAGTTATGCCATGTATTTGTACCCCATCTTACAAAGAAGTAAGCCACTTCCCTGGTGGCTCAGACGGTAAAGCGTCTGCCTACAATGTGGGAGACCCGGGTTCAATCCCTGCATTGGAAAGATCTCCTGGAGAAGGAAATGGCAACCCACTCCAGTATTCCTGCCTGGAGAATCCCATGGATGGAGGAGCCTGATAGGCTACAGTACATGGTGTCATAAAGAGTCAGACACGACTCAGTGACTTCAATTACTTACTTACAAAGAAGAGGACAGTAGAAGGAATGGTCATGAGATAGAGCTAAATATTGTAACTAATGTGAAAAATTTCTTTAAAAGATCTCTATAGAATTAACTAGCAAGTTTCAATGTCACACTCCCTCCCCATAAATACCCTAGATACATGTTGCACAGTAGGATACCAGCTCTTGAGATGTAAGAATATATTTTTCATAAAATAAATTTTTACTTTTCTTGTATTTCAGAATCATGATGCTTAAAATATTTACTCTCCTATAAATGGGCCACTCTAGAATTTTCAGAGATGATTTTACCAATGGCTTAAACTTTTGATGTAGATTCATTAATCAACTAAAAAGGAGAAAAGGAAGGAGCTCTTAAAGGATGCTTTCAGAGGATTTTTCATTCCATAGGAAAAACAGGATTCATGTGAAAGCAATTTTTTAATAAAAGTGTCTTAATGTATCTATTAATTATGCAAAAATTCATTCAGAACATAATTTGAAATCAATAGGCTTAGGCAATAAGACAGTAAACAGCTGTGAATAATTTAAAAAAATATGGTTGTTTTGCTTGTTGTATGGTGGACATAGTAAACCTCTGAGTTGCATTAAACATTTTAAGAATTGATATTGATCTAACAAAAAAGGCTTTGAACCTCTAACAATTCCAATAGTCTATACATTATTTTTGGTTACAATGCCAAGAACACTGTGTAAAATCTTTTATGAAACCAGCATTCCTGTTACTTCAGTTCAGTTCAGTTCAGTCACTCAGTCGTGTCTGACTCTTTGTGACCCCGTGAATTGCAGCATGCCAGGCCTCCCTGTCCATCACCAACTCTCGGAGTTCACCCAAACTCTTCTCCATCAAGTCGATGATGCCATCCAGCCATCTCATCCTCTGTTGTCCCCTTCTCCACCTGCCCCCAATCCCTCCCAGCATCAGGGTCTTTTCCAATGAGTCAACTCTTCGCATGAGGTGGCCAAAGTACTGGAGCTTCAGTGTTTTTTTTTTTTTTAATTTTATTTTATTTTTAAACTTTACATAATTGTATTAGTTTTGCCAAATATCAAAATGAATCCACCACAGGTATACATGTGTTCCCCATACTGAACCCTCCTCCCTCCCCATACCATCCCTCTGGGTCGTCCCAGTGCACTAGCCCCAAGCATCCAGTATCGTGCATCAAACCTGGACTGTCATCTCATTTCTTACATGATATTTTACATATTTCAATGCCATTCTCCCAAATCTTCCCACCCTCTCCCTCTCCCACAGAGTCCATAAGACTGTTCCATACATCAGTGTCTCTTTTGCTGTCTCGTACACAGGGTTATTGTTACCATCTTTCTAAATTCCATATATATGCGTTAGTATACTGTATTGGTGTTTTTCCTTCTGGCTTACTTCACTCTGTATAATAGGCTCCAGTTTCATCCATCTCATTAGAACTGATTCAAATGTATTCTTTTTAATGGCTGAGTAATACTCCATTGTGTATATGTACCACAGCTTTCTTATCCATTCATCTGCTGATGGACATCTAGGTTGCTTCCATGTCCTGGCTATTATAAACAATGCTGCGATGAACATTGGGGTACACGTGTCTCTTTCCCTTCTGGTTTCCTCAGTGTGTATGCCCAGCATTGGGATTGCTGGATCATAAGGCTTCAGCTTTAGTATCAGTCCTTCCAAAGAAATCCCAGGGCTGATCTCCTTCAGAATGGACTGGTTGGATCTCCTTGCAGTCCAAGGGACTATCAAGAATCTTCTCCAATACCACAGTTCAAAAGCATCAATTTTTTGGCCCTCAGCTTTCTTCACAGTGCAACTTTCACATCCATACATGACCACTGGAAAAACCATAGCCTTGACTAGATAGACCTTTGTTGGCAAAGTAATGTCTCTGCTTTTGAATATGCTATCTAGTTTTGTCCTGTTACATAACTGAGTACAATTTAGTACAGTACAAAGTTTTTCATTTTGTTTTATCTCTGGTCCTTACCATAAAAACAGATCCAGTTGGTATTTAATCAATACATATTTCAATGCTTTTCTTAAAAAAAAAAAAAAAAAAAGAGAAGAAGAAGAAAGAATTTTTTTAGTATTTATTTAATCTCATATGTAAAAACTGGTGCAAAAGTAATTGTGGTTTCAGGCCATGAATTTTAAAATCATTATAACTAGGCTCCAACACATCTTTATTAATCTAAATAGGAACCATTAAAATCAACACATTTCTTATCAATAAGAAATAAGTTTGTTTGTTCTTGTAGCCTTAAAATCTGTGCTTTGGGATTCAACAAACTCTAGGAAAGCATTTTCTGCCTCCTGATGGTTGAGGAAGCATTTTTCCCTGCAAAACCTTGTCCAGATGCTTCAAAAAGTGGCCGTTGGTTGGTGGGAGGTCAGGTGAATATGGCAGATAAGGCAAAACTTTGTAGCCCAACTTGTTCAACTTTTGAAGAATTGGTGTGCAACATGTAGTCAGGCATTGTCATGGAGAAGAACTGTGCCCTATCTGTTAACCATTGCTGTCTGCAGGCATTGCAATTTTCAGTGCATCTCATCGATTTGCTGAGCATACTTCTCTGATATAATGGTTTCACCAGAATTCAGAAAGTTGTAGTGGGCCAGATGGGCAGCTGACCACCAAACAATAACCATGACCTTTATTTTGGTGCAAGTTTGGATTTGGGAAGTGCTTTGGAGCTTCTTGGTTGAACCACTGAACTGGTCATCATCGGTTGTATAAAATCCACTTGTCAAAGCACTTCCCAATCTGATCAAGAAATGTTTTTTTGTTTTGCACAGAATAAGAGAAGATGACACCTCAAAATAATTTTTTTTTTTTTGCGGTCAGCTCATGAGGCACCCACTTATTGAGTCTTTTCACCTTTCCAATTCACTTCAAATGTCAAAAGACCATAAAATGGTTGTCTTCAAGTTCTTTGGCAACTTCTCATGTAGTTTTAAAAGAATCAACTTCAATGACTGGTCTCAATTTTTCATTGTCACCTTCCTCTGGCCAGCCACTACACTGATCTTCAAGGCTCTCATCTCCTTTGCTAAACTTCTTGAACCATCACTGAACACATACACACATTTATTAGCAGTTTCTGGGCCAAATGTATTGTTGATGTTGGGAGTTGTCTCTGCTGCTTAAGACCCATTTTAAACCTGAATAAGAAAATCGCTCAAATTTACTTTTTGTCTAACATTATTTTCATAGTCTAAAATACATATAAAAATAAACATAAAGTAATAAAAAATACACTGGGAAATATGCATTAAAATGACATACAACATAACTACATTTATAAAGAATATATTGCAATATCAAATGAAAAGTTCTACAATGCAAGAACAATTCCATTTGCATCATTCTAATAGTTCTGCCAAAAGAGTAAATTTAGGTGGAGAAGGGAATGGCAACCCACTCCAGTATTCTTGCCTGGAGAATCCCATGGAAAGAGGAAGCTGACAGGCTATAGGCCACAAGGTAACAAAGTGTTGGACGTGACTGAAGTGACTTGGCACAGACACACAAATAGCATCTAAATCCAATTTGATCCTTTGTGACAATGTATGTCTATAGACTAGTGAAAATAAATATTTTAAGCTTATGCATAATGTGATTTAATAGGATATTAAATATCCATACATATATAATACATTGTTTAAAAACCTATCATATTGATGTCCATCTGCTATGAATGTGCATAAATGATTTATTATGTAACCATGTTAAAAACTGGCCCAAAGTCATCAAAAATAAAAAACTATATATTGCATAAACTATATGCTACATACTGCAGCTATATATTACTTATGAATAAACAGGAAGCATAGCGCAAAATTCCAAGTATTATATCCCCATCTTTTAAAATTAGAGTAAATTATTATTCATAATTTAAAAAATGGTTCAGTTATTATAATCTAAGTATGTGCTTATACTTACTTAAAGATAAAACTATATCTGTGAAGATAAAAGATAAAAACTTGCTCTAATATTTGCCTTTGCTCTTTTCACAACATGTTAGAAGTTATTTAGCAACTTTAAAGTTGATATTCATATATAAAATAGCAAAATAATATAAAAAGTTGCTTTTGTGAGTCGTAAAAGGCAGATAATCAATGATTCAAAGGATATAAAGGAATATTATTTTGAAATGTGTTTTTGCTATTAACAAGTTTTTTAAATTTTAAATTATTCATTTTCAGGCTGTATTATGTGCTAAGTTGCTTCAGTCATGTCAGACTCTGTGTGACCCTACGGAGTAGCCCACCACACTTCTCTGTCCATGTGATTCTCCAGGCAGGAACACTGAAGTGGGTTGCCATGCCCTTCTCCAGGGGATCTTCCCAACCCAGGAGGCAAGCACACATCTCTTATGTCTCTTGCACTGGGAGACAGGCACCACTGGGAAGGCCAAACATCTAGTCAGCCTCCCTGTCCAGAAATCAGACCCTGGTCTCCAGCATGACAGGCGGGGATACTCACCACTACACTAATGAGAACGTAGCACTAGGCATAAAAAATACTGCTGCTGCTACTGCTAAGTCGCTTCAGTCGTGTCCAACTCTATGTGACCCATAGACGGCAGCCCACCAGGCTCCCCCGTCCCTGGGATTCTCCAAGCAAGAACACTAGAGTGGGTTGCCATTTCCTTCTCCAATGCATGAAAACGAAAAGTGAAAGTGAAGTCGCTCAGTCGTGTCCGACTCTTAGCGACGCCATGGACTGCAGCCCACCAGGCTCCTCCATCCATGGGATTTTCCAGGCAAGAGTACTGGAGTAGGGTGCTAGGTATTATATATTTGAAGAAAGTATTCTATTGCTAATGTGATACAGTTGTAAAAATAGTGATGAAAGAGAGAGATGCTGAGAAGGAAAGATATAACAAGGATAAACAAGACAACAAAAAAGTTTTAAAATATGTAAATGAACATCTAAAAATACACCCAAGATTATTTAAGTTATCTCATTGTTTTCAAATCTTTTTTTTTTTTTTTAAATTTTCTTTAAATTTTGATTTAACTTTAGCCTTTGTATCCTTTAGTATATTCCTTCTCCTGGATATTATAAGCTATGACTTGCGTGCGTACGTGCTGTCGCTTTAGTTGTGTCCAACTCTGCAGCCCCGTGTACCACAGCCTGCTGGGCTCCTTGGTCCATGGGGATTCAGGCAAGAATACTGATGTGAGTTGCCATGCCGTCTCCTAAGAGATCGTCCCAACCCAGGGATTGGACCTGAATCTCTTATATCTTCTGCATTGACAGGTAGGTCCTTTATGACTAGTGCCACCTGGGAAACATATAAGCTATTGTGTTTTATTTTATACTTGTTGTTAAGTCACTAAGTTGTGTCCAACTCTTTGTGACCCCATGGATTGAGGCATGCCAGGCCTTTCTGTTCTTAAGTATCTCCCAGAGTTTGTTCAAGCTCATGTCCATTCTGCTGATGATGCCATCCAATGATCTTATCCTCGGTTGCCTTCATCTATTCTTCAAATAATCTATTGACACTTAATATTTATGCTATGGTGGTGACGGTTTAGATTCACATTTTTACAACTTTATTTTGCCTTTGTTTCAGAAAGTTTTTCATGTGGGTTTCATTTCTTTGCATGTTTTTATTATGTATTATTCTAGCTGTTTTTAAATTTTTTTCCAACAGTTGGATCCTAGAAAGGTACTCATTCTATTTTTATTTGTTGTGGTTTTGCTTTTGTCTTTCTTTTGCTTGTTCACTGAGTTCACGTCCATGTCTGTAGTGGCCATTCATTAAATGTTAAGAAATGGACAGAACCTTTTGGTAAGTGTCCAGTCTTTACTTCAGAGCACTGGAAAGAAATTTTTTTTTTTTTTTTTCGCTCACCAGTTTCCCACTAGCATTCACAATCTTAGGAGCAGAAAGAATTAATCATATATTTTAGATTCACTTAGTTTGGGATAGCACTATGTTCCAGCTCCCTCTGTCTATACCCTGACTAGAACCTGAGGCCTTTTGAGTCTAACATGGTTGAATGTTACTTGACTTTTGGCCTTATGGAAATTCTGCACAGGAGATACAGCTTATGGTTAGATGGGAGTTGAGAATGTAGAGCCATACAGATGGATACTGTCCACCATCTGCTACAATAGTTTAATATTAAATATCACTTATTATTTATACTGGTTTTTATGGTATATACAGAGTTAATTATATTCTTCACATTTGATAGAACATATATTAACAAAGTTTTCTTAAAAATAGGAGAAGCAGAATATGAAAATGAATTGAAAGCATGTAACATTAGCCTCAAAATCTTAAATCCCAATGGGGCAGATATAAGGAAAAATAACTATACAAGATAAATATGCCAAATATGAAGTGAAAATGAATTTTTGTAAGAGACACAAACTCTGAAGACAGGAGTCGTATTCATTGGAAAGATGGTCTTCATTCTGAGTCTGTGTGTAAGGAGAAGAACATCAATGTGTGTAGAGCATGAACCAGGTGGAATGAAAGGCACATTCATTCCAAGGAAGTACCTGTTCAATAGTATGGAAAGTCATGGGGGAAAACACATAATAAATGTGAGCAATAAACAGTTCCATGAGGATGAATTTTAGAATATCTACAGAGGAATGTCAGTTGACAAGATTTTAAATGTGTGAGAGTGAAATCTGAAAAAGAACAAACATTTATTGGATATCACATGTCAAACAGTGTACTAGAATATTTATATGCACAACTCAATTTATTCCTCACTCCAGCTGAAGGAGATTGGTGGTATTATTTCCTTTTTGTTAAAGAGGAAACTAAGGTGTAAGGGCTTCTCTGGTGGCTCAGAGGTTAAAGCGTCTGCCTGCAATGCGAGAGACCTGAGTCCAATCCCTGGGTCAGGAAGATCCCCTGGAGAAGGAAATGGCAATCCACTCCAGTATTCTTGCCTGGAGAATCCCATGGACGGAGGAGCCTGGTGGGCTACAGTCTACGGGGTCACAAAGAGTCAGACACGACTGAGCAACTTCACTTTCACTTTCACTTTCACTTAAGGTGTAAAGGACCTAATTAACTTAGCCAATATCAAATTCTTGGTATAACTTCAAGTAACTACAAAATCTACCAGGTAATTTTAAGGAGTTTAGTATGCAAAAAAAAATCAAATTAATTTTATTTCAGAATGCATGTTAAGATACCATGATCTAATTAAAAATTGGATCACTCTTTATGGTACTAGGGACTTCCTTGAAGCTATGGGCTAAATCATTAAATTCACATCAAATGCCTTCAATTGTTATTTTGTAATTCAGTACATAAATCACAAACATTAAATTTCTCCAGGACAGTGTACATAATAGTATCATTTAATATGCATAAAATATTTTTCTAGTGAACAAAATTTAATAACATAGGACTGTAAACACCTAGTAATTAATTAATTATACCCCTTATTTATGTAGCTCTAAAGTACATGAATGGCTCAGAGAATTATAAGTATTCTACTTCATAAGTTTCTATTAAGGAGCTTATTATATACAGAAAGTTCAAATAATGAAAACCTCCAGTACTGTAGACTTGTTGAAACAACTTAGTATTACACTATATGAATAATTTGTTTACATCATCCTGATTTATAATAAAGGTCTCAAGATAGCAGCATTTATAGCTGCATGGAAAATTACAGTATTTTTCTGGCATGCTGTGTAGTGTTATACTAATTAAAAATTTATTTTAATTTTATTCCAGTGGGATCAGTGCATTTTAATATGAGATGTCACACTATAATCAATTTAGCTAATTTCAAGCTTTTGTATTTGTACCTTAAAAGACACAGTAGTTTTACAAAGGAATCTCAGAAAAGTAAGAGGAAACATACTTTCATGGGTTCTCAGTTTTTTCTCCAAACTTTTATAGTTTTAAAAAATATAATTTTAAAACTAAGAAGATCAGTTCAGTTCAGTTCAGTTGCTCAGTCATGTCCGACTCTTTGTGAGCTCATTGACTGCAGGATGACAGACTTCCCTGTCTATCACCAATTCAAGGACCATGCTCAAACTAATGTCCATCGAGTCAGTGATGGCATCCAACCATCTCATCCTCTGCCATCCCCTTCTCCCCCTGCCTTCATTCCTTCCCAGCATCAGAGTCTTTTCTAATGAGTTAGTTTTTCACATCAGGTGGTCAAAGATCAAAGTTTCAGCTTCAGCATCAGTTCTTCCAATGAATATTAAGGACTGATGGCCTTTAGGATGGACTGGTTGGATCTTCTTGTAGTCCAAGGGACTCTCAAGAGTCTTCTCCAACACCAAAGTTCAAAAGCATCAATTCTTCAGCACTCAACTTTCTTTACAGTCCAACTCTCCCATCCATACATGACTACTGGAAAAACAATAGCCTTGATGAGACAGACCTTTGTGGGCAAAGTAATGTCTCTGCTTTCTAATATGCTGTCTAGGTATGTCAAATAGCTGTGAAAAGAAGAGAAGCGAAAAGCAAAGGAGAAAAGGAAAGAAACAAGCATCTGAATGCAGAGCTCCGAAGAATAGCAGGGAGATAAGAAAGCCTTCCACAATGATCAGTGCAAAGAAATAGAGGAAAACAACATAATGGGAAAGACTAGAGGTCTCTTCAAGAAAATTAGAGATACCAAGGGAATATTTCATGCAAAGATGGACTCGATAAAGAACAGAAATGGTATGGACCTAACAGAAGCAGAAGATATTAAGAAGAGGTGGCAAGAATACACAGAAGAACTTTACAAAAAAAGATCTTCATGACCCAGATAATCATGATGGTATGATCACTCACCTAGAGCCAGACATCCTGGAATGTGAAGTCAAGTGGGCCTTAGGAAGCATCACTATGAACAAAGCTAGTGGAGGTGATGGAATTCCAGTTGCGTTATTTCAAATCCTGAAAGATGATGCTGTTAAAGTGCTGAACTCAATATGCCAGCAAATTTGGAAAACTCAGCAGTGGCCACAGGACTGGAAAAGGTCAGTTTTCATTCCAATCCCAAAGAAAGGCAATGCCAAAGAATGCTCAAACTACTGCACAATTGCACTCATCTCACACGCTAGTAAAGTAATCCTCAAAATTCTGCAAGCCAGGCTTCAGCAATATGTGAACCATGAACTTCCAGATGTTCAAGCTGGTTTTAGAAAAGCCAGAGGAACCAGAGATCAAATTGACAACATCTGCTGGATCATCTATTTCTGCTTTATTGACTATGCCAAAGCCTTTGACTCTGTGGATCACAATAAACTGTGGAAAATTCTTCAAGAGATGGGAATACCAGACCACCTGACCTGCCTCTTGAGAAACCTATATGCAGGTCAGGAAGCAACAGTTAGAACTGGACATGGAACAACAAACTGGTTCCAAATCTGGAAATGAGTACGTCAAGACTGTATATTGTCACAGTGCTTATGTAACTTATATGCAGAGTACATCATGAGAAACCCTGGGCTGGGAGAAGCACAAGCTGGAATCAAGATTGCAGGGAGAAATACCTATAACTTCAGATATGCAGATGACACAACCCTTATGGCAGAAAGTGAAGAGGAACTAAAAAACCTCTTGATGGAAGTGAAAGAGGAGAGTGAAAACGTTGTCTTAAAGCTCAACATTCAGAAAACTAAGATCATGGCATCTGGTCCCATCACTTCATGGCAAATAGATGGGGAAACAGTGGAAATAGTGTCAGACTTTATTTTTTGGGGCTCCTAAATCACTGCAGATGGTGATTGAAGCCATGAAATTAAAAGATGCTTACTCCTTAGAAGGAAAGTTATGACCAACCTAGATAGCATATTCAAAAGCAGAGACATTACTTTGCCAAGAAAGGTCCATCCAGACAAGGCTATGGTTTTTCCAGTAGTCATGTATGGATGTGAGAGTTGGACTGTGAAGAAAGCTGAGTGCCAAAGAATTGATGCTTTTGAACTGTGGTGTTGGAGAAGACTCTTGAGAGTGTCTTGGACTGCAAGGATATCCAAACAGTCCATCCTAAAGGAGAATAGTCCTGGGATATCTTTGGAAGGACTGATGCTGAAGCTGAAACTCCAATACTTTAGCCACCTGATGTGAAGTGCTGATTCATTGGAAAAGACCTTGATGCTGGGAGGGATTAGGGGCCGGAGGAGGAGACGACAGAGGATGAGATGAGTGGATGGCATCACCAACTCGATGGACATGGGTTTGCATAAATTCTGGGAGTTGGTAATGGACAGGGAGGTCTGGCATGCCGCGATTCATGGGTTGCAAAGAGTCAGACATGACTGAGCGACTGAACTGAACTGATATATATATATATATATATAATCATTGATCATTCTGTAAAAGAGAAGAAAAGAACTGTCAGCAGCCCATGCTGCTCACAAGGTTTCTGTGAATACAACCTTATTTGGAAATAGGGTTCTTGCAGATGTAATTAAGTTAGAATGAGGTCATATTCGATTAGCATGAGCCCTAGTTCGGTACAGCTGCTCATATAAGAAGTGGAGGAGAGACACAGAGACACACAAGGAGAAGATCATGTGACAACAGAATTTGGAATGATGAAACTCTGTAAGAAAAGGAATTTCAAGAATTGTTGGTAAACACCAGAAGCCAAGAGAAAGACGCTGGGAAATGCTCTTGACAACCCAGAGTTTAAAAGTTTGAAATTGTGATAGCCCATTGGATCATTTTTGAGGTGCTTTTACTTTTGATCCAGCATACTCAAAGATCTTAATTTCTATATTCCCTTTCCTGTTGTTATTTGAACCCTAATGTTCTAGACAGAGTTTAGACTCTCTTGAGAAAAAGAATTTCCAAGATTTTTACTCCCTCTTTGTAATTGCTTAGGCCTGAGAAATTGTTTCTTTAGGGCAAATTTAGCCCTAATATCCAAGGTCCCTATCACTGTACAATCAACCTTAACAGATGGCTGAAATGAAACCATTTTAATGTTTCGGAAGGCTGGGTCCCTGAGAACCTGGCTATAAACAATGCTTATTCTGTGTGATTATGAGTACTATGAGAATTCTGCCTGAACATTTAATTGGATAACATTTTTGAATGCCAGATTTTCTTCTGCAGTGGTGTGGTATGCCTCAAGTATTTAATTTTCATCTATTTCCCTATTCCTTTCAAGAAGATGTGAGTTTCTAATAGTTTATTCCACTCAAATTGGTTTATTTTCTTCTTTAGGTAGGTTGACATACAATTTGTCTAAACCAGAGTTTTTGAGAGTGACAGGGGCAGCAGGTGTAAACCGTGGCTATGCTTGGCTAAAAGACACTTAATCACACAACATAGCAGCTTTGCTGGAATTGAAATTCTTTCTTCTTCTTAGTATCTCTCTACTTTGTAGCTCAGTTATATTGCTTTCTAAAATATTTTTCCAAATTTTATATTTAAATTCTCATATATATGAGACATATATATATACACACACATACATGCATATATACAAAATTTAACATATACTAAAATCACTTACTGTTATGAAAAACCTTGTACATCTTCACTCCCTCATGTTGCAGAATCTCAGCAAGAATATATTTTCCCAGTGGACCTATTTGTAACCCAAGTCTGGTTTTATTGCCGTTTGTCTGTTCTCAGATTCCTTTCCCTTGCTTTGAACTCTAGAGTGGTGGGATGGCTTTATATGCTACATTTATCAGAAGTCCTTGTACCCTGGATTCTGACTGAGTTCAGTCAGTGGAAACCATTGGGGAGAATTTGGCTGGAAAGAGGAAGAGAGGTAGAGGACTTTCCTCTCTGAAGTCCCAAATAATGCTTGTGTAGCCCTTTTTGGTGGTCCAAGCTTCTATACTTCCCTGAAGACCCTCAACTCTAGCTACAGCCAAATGACTCTTCCTTCAGAGTGCCAGCTACTGTCTGATGCCTCTGCACAGCAAGACTTGGTTCTGGAACTATCTCATGGTATTGTGCTCTAGCAGCATGGTCTCCCTCTGGCCCATCTAGCCCTAAAGTTTATTAAAGCTTCCTGCTGTATTTATTTAACCTTTTTGTTTTTCATCTCTGCCGACAGCCTTGAAACTAGTTTCTTATTTAAATTTTTTCTGTTCATGGTACTGTTTTTCTGACTATACCCAAATATACTCAGAAACAATCTATTAATAAACAAAGTGTCTCACATTTAATAGTTCTCATTGTCATGTGTAGATTTCTAAAGTGGCTCTCAAGGTTCATGCTCATAGATATACATTCCCTGAATAATCCCCTCTCTTTGACTAAGGATGAAACTTGTGGATAAAATGGAATATCACATGATGTTTTGTTTATATTAAATGGCACTATGCCAATGTGATTAACTTCCTGTATCAGTTGACTTTGAGTTAACCAAAACATTACTGTGAATGGGCTTGCTGTAGTTAGGTGAACCTTAAAAAGAGAATTTAGGATTTTATTATTTTTTTACAATAAATACATTTAATCATTAGGCATTCATATTTTTTAGTATATTTCAGTTGCTTAGTAAAGGTAGGATAAAAGATCACACTTTTGATATTTCTAAATGAAATTTATTCTGATACAGACAATCTTGATTTTGGTATTCCAATATCAGTGATATTATGTGGGCACTCACCCCAGGGATTTCAGAAGAAACTGATTGAAGACAGGACTGTGGTATATTTATAGTTTCCACTATATTAGCTTGACTGCTTCTGTAAGGTGGGCAATACTCTTGTCTTAGAATCCAACTCCTACACACCATGCTTGGTCACCTGACCTTCATTGCAACTTTCAAATTAGGGCTTAATATTCAGTTATCAGAAAGCTACACAGTCACAGCAGCTGTAAGTGCTACATGAGAGTATGTACACCTGGATTTTTCTTTCTCATGAAGTCTTCCACCCCTCTCTTCCCATCTTGGAAATCAATATCCAGCCAATAGTCAGGACGTTCTCACTTTTCCTTACCACACAAAAGCCCACACTATCTGGCCTTTTATCTCAACTGGTCTCTGAAAATACAGATAAAAAATAACTAAGTGTACATATTGAGCTCTCATAATTCAAAAACTGCATTTCAAGTATGTATTTCTTTTTCAATTTATGTTTGTCTAGACTCTCTAGCATCCAGTCCTGTCACGTCATAGCAAATACATGGGAAAACAGTGAAAACAGAGGCAGATTTTATTTTTTGTGGGGCTCCAAAATCACTGCAGATGTTGACTGCAGCCGTGAAATTAAAAGATGCTTACTCCTTGGAAGAAAAGTTATGACCAACCTAGTTCAGTTCAGTTCAGTCTTTCAGTCGTGTCCAACTTTTTGAGACCCTGTGAATCGCAGCACACCAGACTTCCCTGTCCATCACCAACTCCCAGAGTTTACCCAAACTCATGTCCTTCGAGTCGGTGATGCCATCCAGCCATCTCATCCTCTATCATCCCCTTCTCCTCCTTTCCCCAATCCCTCCCAGCGTCAGGGTCTTTCCAATGAGTCAACTCTTCGCATCAGGTGGCCAAAGTATTGGAGTTTCAGCTTCAGCATCAGTCCTCCAATGAACACCCAGGACTGATCTCCTTTAGGATGGACTGGTTGAATCTCCTTGAAGTCAAAGGGATTCTCAAGAGTCTCTCCAACACCACAGTTCAAAAGCATCAATTCTTCAATGCTCAGCTTTCTTCACAGTCCAACTCTCACATCCATACATTACCACTGGAAAAACCATAGTCATGACTAGATGGACCTTTGTTGGCAAAGTAATGTCTCTGCTTTTCAATATGCTATCTAGGTTGGTCATAACTTTCCTTCCAGGGAGTAAGCATCTTTTAATTTCATGGCTGAAATCACCATCTGCATTGATTTTGGAGCCCAAAAAAATAAAGCCTGACACTGTTTCCACTGTTTCCCCATCTATTTCCCACGAAGTGATGGGACCAGATGCCATGATCTTTGTTTTCTGAATGTTGAGCTTTAAGCCAATTTTTTCACTCTCCTCTTTCACGTTCATCAAGAGGCTTTTTAGTTCCTCTTCACTTTCTGCTATAGGGATGGTGTCATCTGCATATCTGAGGTTATTGATATTTCTCCCAGCAATCTTGATTCCAGCTTGTGCTTCTTCCAGCCCAGCATTTCTCATGAGGTACACTGCATATAAGTTAAATAAGCAGGGTGACAATATACAGCCTTGACGTATTCATTTCCAGATTTGGAACCAGTTTGTTGTTCCATGTCCAGTTCTAACTGTTGCTTCCTGACCTGCATATAGGTTTCTCAAGAGGCAGGTCAGGTGGTCTGGTATTCCCATCTCTTGAAGAATTTTCCACAGTTTATTGTGATCCACAGAGTCAAAGGCTTTGGCATAGTCAATAAAGTAGAAATTGATGTTTTTTTGGAACTCTCTTGCTTTTTTGATGATCCAGCTGATGTTGTCAATTTGATCTCTGGTTCCTCTGGCTTTTCTAAAACCAGCTTGAACATCTGGAAGTTCATGGTTCACGTATTGCTGAAGCCTGGCTTGCAGAATTTTGAGGATTACTTTACTAGCGTGTGAGATGAGTGCAATTGTGCAGTAGTTTGAGCATTCTTTGGCATTGCCTTTCTTTGGGATTGGAATGAAAACTGACCTTTTCCAGTCCTGTGGCCACTGCTGAGTTTTCCAAATTTGCTGGCATATTGAGTTCAGCACTTTAACAGCATCATCTTTCAGGATTTGAAATAGTTCAACTGGAATTATTGTGTATATATATATATATATATATATATACACACACACACAAATACATACATATGTATGTGTATATATATATGTGTGTGTGTGTGTATGTGTGTGTGGGGGGGTATGGTGGTATAGTCACTATGTTATGTCCAACCCTTGTGACATCATGGACTGTAGCCACCAGGGTACTCGGTCCCTGGGTCTCCTGCATTGCAGGTGGAATCTTTACCGACTGAGCCACCACAGAAGCCTATGTATATGTACATATAGTGTTAGTCACATAGCCCTGTCCGATTCTTTTTGATCCCATGAACCATAGCCTGCCAAGCTCCTCTGTTCATAATGAGTTCTCCACATGAGAATATTGAAGTGGGTTATTATTTCCTCTTTCAAGAGATCTTCTGTACCCAAGGATTGAACCCTGTCCTCTCGCACTGCAGGAAGTTTACCATCTGAGCTACCAAGGAAGCCTATATATGTATGTGTATATATATATATATATATATATATGTGTGTGTGTGTGTGTGTATATATATATATATATGTGTGTGTGTGTGTGTGTGTGTGTGTGTGTGTATATGTATGAGTGAGTGAAGTTGCTCAATCATGTCCAACTCTTTGCAACCCCATGGACTGTAGCCTACCAGACTCCTCTGTTCATGGGATTCTCCAGTCAATAGTCCTGGAGTGGACTGTCATTTCCTATACATATATATGTATATGTGTATACACACACATATATATGTATATGTATGTAAATTCAGTTGAATATATTGCTGCCTCTCTATATTTGGGTAGAGCCACAATAGTAAATTTTAGCAGGGATGACAAAATCTAAATTTTTTGTTCATAAAGATGTTTTGACCATACATATGTTTTAGTCAACAGAGCACTCCAACAACCAAGTTTCTGACAGTAAGTTTCTGACTACAGACAAAATGTTGGAAATTAGGGAGAAAAACAAAACTATTAATAACTTCTTTTCCATCTCCATCTCCTCTCTCTCTTCCTAGCATCTATTCACTTACTAAAAAAGTTGTATGAAGTTGATTCTTGAACAATGCAGGAATTAGGGGTGCTAACATGCCTGCCTGCAGTTAAAAATCCATGTATAACTTTACAGGTGGCCTTCTATATCTGCAGTTCTGCACTAGCAGGTTGAATTAATCTCAGATCATGTAATAGTGTAGTATGTATTTATTGAGAAAAATCCATTTGTAAGTGGACCTATGCAATTATATTTAAGGGGGGACCCAATTACACCCACAATAAACCATCATGTTTTGTTTCTCTGTATTGCAATTTCAAATCAGAAGTCTTCTAGAGACCAAAGAGAATCTGGGGGGTATACGATATTTCAGAGTCTTCCAACTACAAACAAATTTCATGGGTTTTGTCACTAGAATAACTAATAATTTTTCAAGATTTGATTTATAGAAATGTAAAATGTTGAGTTATTCCCAGTTGGGGATTGGATAGAAATGACCTGCAGTGAATCTAAATTTTTTACTGTGAGAAAGATACTATTTTACCATATCATAAAACAAAGACAGTTGACTAGTCTTAAATCAGACAATTCTTTCCTAAACAATCTTTCCCTATGTTCTTGATGGCATACACAGATTGTGCTCAGTCACTTCAGTTGTGCCTGACTCTTTGAAACCTTATGGACTATAGCCCACCAGGCTCCTCTGTCCATGGTTTTCTCCATGTAAGGATACTGGAGTGAGTTACCATGACATTCTTAAGGGGATCTTCCTGACCTTGGAATGAACTCATGTCTGCCTGCATCTCCTGCAGTGCAGGCAGATTCTTTACCTATTGAGCCACCTGGGCAGCCCATTCACAGACTGGTCAAATTAAAACACTAATATATATTGAAAAAAAAATTCCCATTATTGAAATAAATCAACTTGAAAGGATTACATTCTGCTTCCTATGCCTCCTGACTAAATTTTTGTATTAAGAAATATTCTATTATTAATAGAGCAAAGCATTAGCAAGTTTTGGCAAGTGGGAGATGAGATATATGTGTGATATTAAAGTTGATGCAGTTCAACAGCAACTTGTTTCCTGATAGCCTTTAATAAAGGATATCTGTTTTATTAGATTTTTCTCTAACAACCACAACATTGTGTAATAGAGTAACACATTTAACAGTAAGTATTTGCATCACAGATCAGGTAGAGAATATTCTAAAGTTTCATGCAGCCAGGTGTACTTTGAAAATCTGTCTTTTTTCTATCTACTTTTAGCTTCTATGATATAGTTCATTTAAGGCATTAGACAAAATTGTAACTTAGTAAAAAATACATGACCCTATTTAGAAAACTCATAGACACAAATTTACATATGAAAACAATGATGATCTCAGTCTGTCTCGATATTTTATGCCTATCGTATCAAATTGATAACTTTTTGACAATGGTTAAATTATGCTGTGTCTATAAAAATCATACATGAATGCAAATACATATATACAATTTTATATTTAGATTACATTCCATACTGATTTTTTGAAACTCAAGGAGATGGTACAGCAATGTTCTAAATGTTGGACGAGTTCTAATATTACAACTGTTTCTTCTTTCTTATATTTTGTCTTGGTTTTAAAGGGGGCAAATTTCACAATTAAAATTATAGCACTATCACTGCAATGTAGTAATTAAACAGAACAGAGAATAGACTGTTGGTGTGACATTTGTGTATGATTGCTGGCATTTGTGCAAGAGCATTTTTAAGTAGTGAAGGATTCAGTTTTGTTTTTCTCTTTTTGATAACTCTCAAAGATATTCACAACTAAAACCCTATTAGAAGTTCAGGGTCTAGTTGTATATTATTTTAATTGCATTCAATGGTAAGATTTCCCTTTTCTCCGTATAATATATAACATATTAATAAATCCAGTTTTTCAGGATAAGCACTCAAAATGAGTTTTTTTTAAACAAGAGGTAGAAGGATTAAGATATACATAGGCACTAAAGAAAATCATTAAAGAAAATTAAAGAGCAGAAAAGAGGAATACAGGAGCCAGGATGAGCTAGTGAGGAAGAGGCAACGTGAAGGGCTCAGTCTCTAATTCAACACTGGAAATCTCTGTAGGAGCAGGAGAGCCAGTCATTGCTCAAGTTTGATACAAGCGAGGACATTGTTATGTGAAATTTCCAGGGTTTAAAAATATTTCTAAAAGAAGAGATAATGTAAAGCCACTCTCCTCCCTGTGTACTTTTGGAATATTTCTTCATTTCTATACTTATAACTTTGTGAGGGTTTGTAGGTAGAAAATGTATTAATATTGTGGCACAGAAAGCCCTTGAAATATCATCTCCCAAATCTAATTCATAATAAAGAATCATAGATTCCTCACTATAAAAATAATTATTTCCAGCTAGATTTATTTTAGTAAACAGTACTTGGAATGGCAAAATGCCCAGGGCTAAAACTGCAATTTTATAACTCTGATACTAATTAATACTGTAATACCAAATTAAATAAAGCTGAAATCATTTCTTGGAGACCAACATTTTATGGTTAGGAATTTATTGCACCTAATATCACTTTGTAATGACTTAGAACTTGAAATTAGCCAGAGTATTTTTCATACTGATAAATGTATTTGCAGTCTAATGAAATGGAGTTTGGACCCTTGCTGAGAATGAATGACCGTTATTCCTCATGCTATTGTGTTCTTTGAAGTCAAGGCCTGCTCTAATCTAATTCTTTATTTTGCTCAGTATGGAAGTTAATTTGGATTATACTCAGTGTATAACTTTATATAGCTCAAGTGTTCTCACACTGATATTGGTTGAAGTATTATTTCTATCACAAGAGTTTCTTTAACTATCCATATCTTTATTTGAGATTATTTATTTTCCCTATTTAACTTTCAGCTCATTGTGTCTACACTTTTGTAGGGTCAAATGTGTTTTGGATCTTAGTTATTGATTGGGGAGACTGGGGTACTGAGCAAGTTGAAGTGTATTGTTCACAAAGAAGCAATACTGAAAAAACCCACAATGGGCATTATATATATATATATATTTATATGTGTGTGTGTGTGTTTGTATGTGTTAGTTGCTCAATTGTGTCTGACTCTTTGTAACTCCATGGATTGTACCCCACCAGGCTCCCCTGTCCATGGAATTCTCCAAGCAAGAATACTGGAGTGGGTTGCCATTTCCTTCTCCATTTCATATATATATGAAATAAATAAATAAATATATATATATATAGAAAGAGAGCGAAAGAGAAAAAGAGATGCTACATAAAATTTCGAAACAATACTGAATTATTAAATATATTGTTATCGGTTTGGAGTATAAAACATGAAAATTTTAGCAGTTTTTATTTCAGAGAAAATATTTGCAACTTTTTGGATTGGCTTGCTCAACATTTATTCACATTTCCTTTTGAAGTACTTTCTTAGATCTCACATATAGAAAAACTAAAGTTTGTATTTCCACAATTCTTTGAAGAATCTATGGTTCCAAATACGTTTGAGGTTCAGCCAATCATATGTAGTGGTGGAAGATTAGAAATCAAAACCTGGGTTAATAGTGAGAGAAACATTCAAATGAACATGTTATATACAAATGCTGGTAAAATGCAAATCACATGAATGAATATATATATGTGTGTGTGTGTATATGTATATATATATACATATACACATATACACATATAACTCCAATCAAGCAAATATTTTCAGTAAAACTAGTGGAAAGATTAGATAAAATTATTAGATTGGTGCAAATGTAACTGTAGTTTCAGAGTCCATGAAAGAATTTATATGCCAGGTATATGCATTCAAGAAGAGGAAATGTCTAAGAGTCAGGATGCAGAAAGCAAGGTAAAACAGCATCTAATAGAAACTTTAACTAGTAATCCTGGTATATTAGAAGGAAAGAAAATAAAAAACAAGTATCACAAATTCTTTTGAATTTATCCTTCACATCTGGAGAGGCAAATTTTTGTGTCCAAACACAAAGATTCCAGGTGAATCTCTTTGTCACTGAATCCACCATAAAAGGAGTAAGAGCTGACTTCAAAATGCTACTCCATAGATTTACTGATCTTTTCAAAGTCTATTATACTAAACTTACATCACTTTAAATTTGTAGTATATTTTAAATCTAAAATAGAATAATCTCAGTTACTAATGAGATGTGAACATTTTTTTATTACTTATTAAAGAAAAAATACCTTTAAGAGGCATTACTTATCTCTGTTGTGACATTTTGTGTGTAGGATGTCATCAGCAGGGAGTGAGAGCTTATCCCCCAACTTTTATCTCTGTTACATACATTTTTAGTGCTACATGCTTGCTTTTGTGCTAAGTCTCTTCAGTCTTGTCTATCTCTTTGCAACCCTATGGATTGTAGCCCACCAGGCTCCTCTCTCCATGGGATTCTCTAGGCAAGAATCTTGAGTGGGTTGCCATGTCCTCCTCCAGGGATCTTCCTGACCCACAGATAGATGCACCATCTCTTAGGTCTCCTGCATTGGCAGGCAGGTTCTTTACCACTAGCGCAACTTGGAAATCCATTAGTGCTACATATTTAAATGCAAGTATTGCATTGAATTCATGCATTTTTAGTGTAAAAGTTATGATACATGGCAGCTTCTAATTTTATTTGAACATTTTAAAATTTACTATTTGAGTAGTTAAGAAGGTAACTATTTATCTTTCAATAATACCCCATACATTAACTCAAGTAATATATAATGTGCATAACAACTTTGAGAGATGTCTATTGTCATTATTTCCACTTAGCCTAGATTTTGGCAAGCGATTAAATTAAAAATAGTGTGGGAACAAAGCTCTGTTTCTGTTCTTGGAATATGTTCAAAAATTTATCAATAATAACTAAAATATATGTACCCTTCTATTTTAAAAATATGAACAAATTTAGAAAGGGAAAGACTGAACTCAATTTCTAATTTGAAAACATGAAAATGTGGCCAACTTTCCATTCTTTTGGAAGAAAATAGTATAGAACTTCATATTTTTAAAGATGCTGACCATTTCTTTTGAGTATCTTTGATTTTGACTACTTTCAGGTAATCCTTCTTGCTCTTCAGTCTTTCTAGTTTTCAGCCCTCTTTTCATCTGTGCAAAATCTAAGGATAACTTGTTGACTGATTGCAAAGATTTTTTTTATATACATTGTTCTGTACCTTAGCAAATAGATATATCTTTATGTATAATTCATGTGTGAAATATGCACCCTTTATGAAAAAGCTATAGACATGTAGACAAGGCAAAAAATTATGATTAAGAGCATGGACTGTGGACTCTAGAAGAGGAAAAACAAACCAACCAACAAAAAGAATAGCTTGAGGCTCAAAATGGCCATGCTTTAAAGTTTACATATAAACCAAGGTTCTTTCAGTTCAGTTCAGTCGCTCAGTTGTGTCCGGCTCTTCGTGACCCCGTGAACTGCAGCACACCAGGCCGCCCTGTCCATCACCAACTCCCGGAGTTCACTCAAACTCACGTCCATCGAGTCGGTGATGCCATCCAGCCATCTCATCCTCTGTCGTCCCCTTCTCCTCCTGCCCCCAATCCCTCCCAGCATCAGAGTCTTTTCCAATGAGTCAACTCTTCACATGAGGTGGCCAAAGTACTGGAGTTTCAGCTTTAGCGTCATTCCTTCCAAAGAAATCCCAGGGCTGATCTCCTTCAGAATGGACTGGTTGGATCTCCTTGCAGTCCAAGGGACTCTCAAGAGTCTTCTCCAACACCACGGTTCAAAAGCATCAATTCTTAGGTGCTTTTAATAAGGTTCTTATTATCCACTTAATAAAATGACTGAAGGCTCAAAAGTCCAGTCTATTAAGATGTAGTTCTAAGATAAATGTCCCCTAGTGGAAGTTCCGGAGAAGGCAATAGCACCCCACTCCAGTACTCTTGCCTGGAAAAATCCCATGGACGGAGGAGCCTGGTAGGCTGCCGTCCATGGGGTCGCTAAGAGTCGGACACGACTGAGCGACTTCACTTTCCCTTTTCACTTTCATGCATTGGAGAAGGCAATGGCGACCCACTCCAGAATTCTTGCCTGGAGAATCCCAGGAACGGGGGAGCCTGGTGGGCTGCCGTCTACTGGGTCGCACAGTCGCCCACGACTGAAGCGACTTAGCAGCAGCAGCTGCAGCAGTGGAAGTTCACTCATCCTATTTGCAATGTTATCCCTAGCCATTAAGTCAGAGCCTTTAGAGACTGCTTCTACTCTTTCAGACCAGCAAGTACTATTTAGTGCACTGAAGCAGTAACTTAATACTATCCTGGTGACCTGTAACAGCTGATACAGTTTTCAAAGGTAGTTAACTTCCAAATAGGTGGTACTTTATCTGCTATTTAATAAGTACTGCTTCAGTAAACTAGATAATACCTTGAGAGCCAAAAAGATCTAATGTAACTTCCAAAATTTGGGGGGTAGACAAGAATAAAGCAATATTATTTTCCTACCAAGGTGTAACATACTTCTACTGTGATCACAGCAGCAAGAATATAAAATGCTTTGAAACAGAGTTTAAACTCATATGAGCTAACAGAATAATAATATCAATGCCTTATCTTTAGAAATAAATAAATATATGTTTATAATTTAATTCAAAATGGAATCGGAAACCTACATTCTATTTTAAAGATGAAGTTGCAGGCTTCAAGTTTCAGTTCGAGGGTGATTTATAATGTCTAAATTCATCCTTTTTCTTACTGTTGCGTTACCTAACATGTGTTTTCCAGTTTTTAGTACTAATGTTTATTAACAAAGACAGCTTTACAACAAGAGTCCTTGAAAAAGTATTTTTTGTAGTTTTGTGTACTCAAATTAAGATCTCATGCATCACAGTTAATTATGATTTACATTAATGCTTGAAATAATTTCACAATTTTAATAACTTTCTAAGTACCAACCAATATATTTAATATTATTCATTCTCCCATCCCTTGAAGTACTTCTTCATAGCCCTTCTTAATCATATCTGAAAAAAGTGAAAAGTGAGTGTCAGTCACTCAGTCCTCTCTGGCTCTTTGTGACCCCATGAAACTGTAGCCCACAGGCTCCTCTGTCCATGGAATTTTCCAGGCAAGAATATGGGAGTGTTTAGCTGTTCCCTTTCCCAGGGGATCTTCCAGACCCAGGGATAGAATCCAGGTCTCCTGCATTGCAGGCACATTCTTTATCATCTGAACCACCAGGGAAGCTCAATTATATTCATTCAAATGTAATTCTAAATATTCAAATTTCTAGACATAAGAATCATGAGTTTCAGTCTTTGGGGGAACTGAGACTTTGCATGCACATATGACTGCCTTAGAAGCTGTCCCTGAAGTACTTGGGGCACCAAAGCAAGACAATATTATTTACAGTGATTCTTCCAATATCATCCTCCACAAATTTTTGAAAGGGGTCTTCACTTTTCAAAATTTACTCATTACCATAGAGTAGCATTGCCAGTGGTTCAATGATAATTACAAAAGTAATGTACTAGAGAAAGATTCTGAAATATATTTTCTTACACCAATGCTTTTACAATAGAAGTGGACAAGAGTTGGGGTATATTGGGGGCATTCAATTAAAGGCTATGGACTCTCTCTCTGCCAAAAAAAATATGGAGAGAGATACACTTATAAACTCTAGTTCATAAACTACTTCAATGATTTGTCAAATCCAAACCAAATATGGATTTTCTAGGGGCTTCCCAGCCTTATTTCAACCAACCTGTCTTACTCTCACACTCTCTTTAGTCTAACAAATTTCATTTGATTGAAAGATTGCTCAAATGTTTTAAATGGTCCAAAAGAGAAGATCAGTTTCCACTTGTCTTTAATTATATTAACAACAGTTTATAACCACAAATCTTCAATCTTGTAGCAGTGTCCTGAAGAAAGTAGGAATCCAACTATTATTCTCTGAGTGAATAGCAAATGATTAAATGGAATTAACTATTTGATGGTTATCAAATTTCTTGGAGAATAAAAAAATCCTTTGTATTTACCTTGTTTCTTTTGTATGGCTATATAAAAGCAGATAAATTATTATAAAGTGAAAACTTCATGATGTGAGTGATGGAGTTGAGAGTAACCAATAACTGACATGTTTATAAAAGAAACTAGGAAAATTTGGTTCAATTTGCTATATATTAGTAACGATATTATAAATAAACCTCAAGTTCATTGCTAAAAATTGTTCCTCCAAACTACCTATATCAAAAGTTTAATAGCAGAAACAATCTATCTCTTCCAGCTTTAAAGTAGTATGAAATAGATGCCAGATTCTCAGCATTAAATGATGCTAATATATATTTTAGGGCGTCTTTTGATGCCCTTCAAAAGTACTATCAACAGTCTTAAAGCTAAGCCACATTTTTTGCTATCTCAGCATCTGATAGCACAAAATATCTGTTGAGATTGAAGGATGGAGTTCAGTTTGAGTGCTGTGTATGTATGAGTGTGCAATTCAACTCTGCATCTAAAATGCCTCCTCAAATGTGTAGACAGTATGTACTTCAGAGTTTAAAGTTCCAAGGGTGTTTTTTGTTGTGTTAGAAGTTGTAGCGTATCTTCTCCATGTGAACTTTTAAAATAAGCAGGCTGGCTTATCAACCTTAGTACAGAAGTTGAACACCTTCCTGTTATTCACTCAGGTAATGAACCTACACAATAGGTAGTCCTCCCCTGAGTAGAGCTAGGTTTGCATCTTGGCCTTTCTCTTCCTTTAATTTTAAAATACATTAAATCAGCTGCAATGTGGCAATATGAACTTCTCAAATATCCATAAATGAAATCTCCAGATCAGCCTCTCATAGGCAAATAAGCAGCCATAACATTTTTGCAAATTCTCCCTCTGAAACCACAGAGAAGAAACTCTATATACTCACCAATGATCCTTATCAAATAGCGACTTTGTGGAATGCTCTTTGCTTCAGTCTCTCTGGAGGTTACTAACTCTAATGGGAAGGCAATGTACCATTGGCTATTATTCTTGCCAACAGTGAACATTGAAAAAATGATGTATCCATTAATTTTGTGTTCTCAGTGCAGGGTGTGAGATCCCAGTGGAACTATCTTTACTTTCCTCTGAAAATTAATTGTAGCTTTTGCTATTTATTTACAGCAGAGGGTTAGATCCCTGCTCCTAGACCTTTTATGAATCTTAAACCATCAATGTGAATGATAGTTCATTGTATTTTTTCTCCCAGAGTTAGCCTTACAATGTTCTTTTAATGTTCTTTTGGTATTATTTTTATGAAGAATAAAGGCTTTATCAGCTTTTACTGAAATGGTAAGGCAAATTCCATACTCTTTTGGATATCACCGTGTCAGAAAAAACAAATAATATTATGTTAAGAGGTAGGAGAAGAATATTATGTTTAAAGGAGAAGAGTTTTTACTAAACAGTGTTTTGTGTAATAGTGGATAATAAATATATTAAGCTTTTTTCCCTCTCAAATGGCAAATTAATTAATGAGACATCTTACACAATTGCAAGTGACAGAGACATGACTCAATTGGAATAAACACAAGGCGGTTTATTTTTCTTGTTTAATAAGTAGTCTGAGGTAGGCAGTTGGTGGTAGTGGTTTACATGCTCAAAAATGTCAGATTTGGAATCTTAAAAATCTTTATGGCATTTTTCTCATAGTGTCAAAATTAATGCTACAGTCCATTGTATTCTGGATAGACAGGAAGAGCAAAGAACAAAAAACTAAATTGACTCTCTTTAAGGAACTTTCCCTTATTTCTCATCCAAAACTTTTCCTTGCACCTTTCATGAGTTATTTTAATTTTAAATCGACTTGTCACTATTTATCTGAGTGGAATGCTACATCACAAAATGTAGTTCCTTTAAAAAGGAAGAAAAAAAAAAAAGGAAGAAAAACAGAATGCATATTGGAGAAACAGTTACAAGTCTATTCCAAAGGGACTATATTTTTCTACTAGATTAGAAGACACAAAATTAAACTTCTATTTTGACTACTTATACTAATAAGGAGCATAGCTAACATTTGTTAAATGTTATCTACTTGAAAAAAGGCAATATTTGAGTCATAAAAATTATCTTAGTTATTACTCTTTTTAACAAACTGGGAACTACTAAGTTGCAAATACAGCTTGGTTTCTCAGATCACAATCCTGTAGGGTAAATTTTGTCTTATTTAACAAAATAATAATTACCTTTCATAACAACAAAATAATATTTCAAAACTAAAGATTCCTGTAATTTTATCATTAAAATACCTATGTGCTGAGGAAAAAAATTGCACTTTATTGGTTTTATTTTTCCTAACTATGGAAACAAATTAAAGCAGATATGAACCCAGTTATGCTAGTATCTTTGAGCCAATGACACAATTGTTACCCCAGTGCAAGTCTCTGTAGGATCACCTTTTTGTATGAGGGACTGCTTCTCTGTGCTTGAGAAAATAATCTTTCTGTTTCATCCATAGCCCTTAGGATGTTCCTAAAATGGTCACACTATAATTTTTACATACAGAGAACCTTTCCTATTGGTTCAGACATACATTGCCCATTGGCTGCTCAAATGGGATTCATTATAATTGAATTATATTTCAAATCTTTATATAATACATCACTTTAATCTTTTAACATTTTAATGAAAGATTGTTTGCTTATTCTGTATTTCTCAAATGATTTTTAAAAGTGGGATTCAGATTATAGTAAAATTTGCATACTATAAATATATGATTTGAAATACAGAACTGGAGAAAATATTAAATTAAAATAAACTAAAAATGTAAGTTTTATTGCCATGGTTAAAATGGAATCAAATAGTCTGAAGTAAAAAAAAAAAAAAAGCATAATTTATTGGGTAAATAAAAAACATTTTTAATGTCCTTGAAGCTAATATTTAAAAATTTTTCTTATCTATTTCTATAAAAGAGAAAAACATTATGGCCAAGTCTTCAAAAATGATTTGACTGAAACTATGCATATAAATTCAAACAATTTTCATTATTCTCTAAAACATCCTATATGTCATGAACATAAATTGTGTACTTTTATTTGAATAGTGCATCATATTTGTGACTGGAGATTAAAACTTAACTACTATCAAAAACTTACAAAATATCAATGAGAGTTAATATACAGATTTATAATGCTAATGGACATGGAACAACAGACTGGTTCCAAATAGGAAAAGGAGTACATCAAGGCTGTACATTGTCACCCTGCTTATTTAACTTATATGCAGAATACATCATGAGAAACGCTGGGCTGGAAGAAGCACAAGCTGAAATCAAGATTGCCAGGAGAAATATCAATAACCTCAGATATGCAGATGATACCACCTTTATGGCAGAAAGTGAAGAGGATCTAAAAAGCCACTTGATGAAAGTGAAAGAGGAGAGTGAAAAAGTTGGCTTAAAGCTCAACATTCAGAAAACGAAGATTATGGCATCTGGTCCCATCACTTCATGGGAAACAGATGGGGAAACAATGGAAACAGTGTCAGACTTTATTTTTCTGGGCTCCAAAATCACTGCAGATGGTAACTGCAGTCATGAAATTAAAAGACGCTTACTCCTTGGAAGGAAAGTTATGACCAACCTAGATAGCATACTCAAAAGCAGAGACATTACTTTGCCAACAAAGGTCCGTCTAGTCAAGGCTATGATTTTTCCACTAGTCATTGCCAGAGTCCAACTCCAGCATCCAGGGAATCATCCTGAAGGGATGAGCAGTGTCGGTGGGGGATGATGTAGCCTCTGACTCGAGGTACGGACTACATGTTTATTTCAAGCTTCAGGTTTTCTTTTATACTTTGACAAAAGCATTAGGTCAGAGGTTTAACATTTTCAGTTTCCCCCACCCAGATTTACTGTCTCCAGAAATCACTGTTGTCCTACAAACAGAGTTCCTGCTTCAGCGATTCTCTCAGAATCGGCTTTACTATCTATTATCTACTTCTTATGTGTCCCATACTTAACTTGTGATTACATTGTAACTCATGCTACATTCCTCAGTTCATTTCTTATCTTTCTAAATCCTGTTTGCCCCTAGCATCTTAAGATCACTATCTCCTAAAAAGGCTTCTAGCTATTCTTAATTATTCCTAAACCCTAAACTCAGCAAACTTTTTTTGTCATAAATATTTCCCTCACAAACAGGTCTCAGAAAACAATCCTTCCCATGACCTCAAGCTACAGCCTACATGCTCATCCTGGGACAGTCTTTGTAAAGATCCTTGAACAAATGTCAATGGTTAATTTATAGATTATTTTCTGGGCACAACTGTAGAAGGCTTTGTGCTTTCTCATGCTTCTCTCAAGCACCTTAACATTCATTCCAGCCAACTCAACTAAAGAAAGGAAAGAACAGGTCAGAATCACAAGACCTAACTCCTTCATCCCAGGGCCATGCCTGCGAGATGAGGAGAGGGGGTTGGGGCCGTGCCTCCATTTTGTCAGTAATGCCTAATGAGGCTCCCGACAAGTCATGTATAGATGTGAGAGTTGGACTGTGAAGAAAGCTAAGCACCAAAGAATTGATGCTTTTGAACTGTTGTGTATTAGAAGACTCTTGAGAGTTCCTTGGACTGCAAGGAGATCCAACCAGTCCATTTTAAAGGAGATCAGTCCTGGGTGTTCTTTGGAAGGAATGATGCTAAAGCTGAAACTCCAGTACTTTGGCTACCTCATGCGAAGAGTTGACTCACTGGAAAAGACTCTGATGCTGGGAGGGATTGGGGGCAGGAGGAAAAAGGGACGACAGAGGATGAGATGGCTGGATGGCATCACCGACTCGATGGACGTGAGTTTGAGTGAACTCCGGGAGTTGGTGATGGACAGGGAGGCCTGGTGTGCTGCAATTCATGGGGTCACAAAGAGTCTGACCCGCCTGAGTGACTGAACTGAACTGAATGCTAACTTATATTTATTACTTTAATTTCAAAGTTGTATTATTTTTATATGTCATCCTCTTCTCAGAATTGGGGATTAAAAATAAAATGTTAGTTAAATGATATATTGGTATTAATCCTGAAGCTTCTATAAGTGTTAATTCATCTTTGGAAGACAAGGACTATGTCACAAACTAATCAAAAAAGGCAATTTTTAAAATGACATCATATTCTACTATAGATTTTTTTCTATAATATGTGATATAAATCCTATGGAGGGAATAGAATAGTATATTCTATTATGATGGAAAAGGCAGAATTTTGACCGACTTGAATACTTTCATTTCATTTCAGTTTTGTATGAACAGGCTGATCCATGGTATTACAATACCATCCAGCATAATTTTGAATAAAAAGTGTTTGTAGCTGAAAAATGTGCATTATTTATTATTTTGTACATTTATAGTCAAAGTTATGTTTATGTGTACTGTGATTTCTAAAAATTTATGTACTTTTATCCTAAAAGAGTGATTTACAAGTGGACATATACACACTTCAGGGAAGGGTTTTTCTTTGTTTCAGTGCATTGAAAATACAGTAAAATATTATAATATTTTCCAAAACACTTTGAAAATAGATTGTAAGCAGCAAACTTTATTAAACAGAAAAAGATGCATGCCTATGCATTAGGCTAACCTATTATCCTTCATTTTAGAACTTTATAAACTATTTCATACTGTAACAGTACATAATGAATCATGCAAGTTGCACTCTTTCTGACAGGTATTCTTAAAGTTAAAAGTCTTATAAAATTGCCTAAAATTTCTCTTATTATCTTTTATATATTGCTTCCTGAACAAGTATTTTTTTCTGTTTGTATTTACTAAAGTTAGCTATAACTCTGTGAATTGAGAAAACTGGTAGGCAAAGCACTTCAAAGTCTAAGCCAGTTATTTGTTATCTGACCTTTAAAATCAATTCATCTTCCATGTTTTTTGGATTCTCCCATCAAATATGAGTATTGATATGCTCCCATTTATAGGTAATGTTGAGTAAAACCAGAAATTTATAATAGAATAATTTATTCATTTATCCATTCAACAGTTTATTAACCACTAATATTGAACCCCATATATCTAGTCATTGTAATATGCATGTATAAAAAAATTTGTCCAATGTCAAGTTAAACCTCATGAGCCCACCAATGTATAAAACAACAAAGAAATGACAAGCAAGTGAAACACATCTTCAGAGAATAGAAGCCTAATAGCTACAAACATAAACTCATGTAATTTTAAAATAGCATTCCCCTCAGCGTTCCCTTTCATTGAGGCTATTTATAATATTTATAGATTTTTAAGTCTAACTCATTATCCGGAGTCCAAGGATTATACATCAGATTGTAAACAAGCATTAGCAAGGACCTATGAGAACAAGTCTATGGCATCTAAGTTAAAAATGATACATATTATGTGACTGAAAGAGTCAGTGAAGATTCAGAAAGTAACAGCTGATACCTTGACAATGAGGCAGCAGCCACAAGGTTGAAAAAACTAGCATTTCTGATGGCAATTTAGTGTAGATGTGACACCTAATAATAGCTCCAAAAAGTAAACACACATTTAGCGCTGGACTGAGATATGTGTGCAAGACTTGAGAGATCAACTGTGTGGCTCTGGATTCAAGTTCTATTCCTTCAATATGTGTATGATATTTATTTAACAGTGGCAAAAAGGAAAATATGTTTTACTAAATTCAAATTACATGTTTTTGTCTTATATTTTGAATAAATATTTATTGTAGCATTTGTTATGTGACATTTGACCTATGTGGAAAACTTTTAATTTGTAAAAAACTTCAGGAAACAAAATAAATCATTTCTATTAACTAGCACCATTATAAGTATTCATTGGTTTTAAACTGAATTTTGATTTAAGATGACTACTTGTTAGCAGTTATTCTTTCATTTCTTCCAATCTATAAATATATTTATTCTGTTAAAAAAAATCAACAGAGATATTTGTCACCTGTGATTTTTTTTCTTTTTGATACACTGTGTAAATTTGTAGAAATTTGATCAATGTGCAGTCCGTCATTAATACAGCAGTTTGTATGAAAAAATCTCAGTTAAACTGGCACCAAAACACCAGTATGTTTGCAATAATATTTTAAATCCATGCCCTGGGCATCTGCCATTCTGATCAATTCCTTAAGCTCGTTCAACATAGAATGACTTTAGTTAGGCAATGTCTCCTAATGCCAAAGTACATGAGGTCCACAGTTAGACATCAAGGAATAAGCCCAGATAGAGCCATAATTGGTAACTTGGTGACTAACACTGGTAAAGTATAAGAAATATGTAACCAAAGACCTTTAGAAGTTCAGTTTCTTAAATGATGAATAATAGTAGTATCCACTTTAAAAATAATTGCAAGAAATATATCAGATGTGACTACAAAGTAAACTTATACTCAAAAGAAGTCAAATTATGCTGAGTATTTTCTGTGAATAAATTTGAACAGTTATAATATTTTAATAAATATCTTGGAATATATAATATGATATTTAAAGATATTTTTCCTATCATTTGTAAATTCAATAATTTTTTTGAATATTTATTTGGTTATGGTAGAATATTAAATGAGTAGTTAGTTGCCTCTGTCCTTTAAAATGTTGGAAATTAAAAATATATATATGGATGCATTAAAATACATAGCACATGAAAGTAAATCTTTTCAACTCTAATTATGGAGTTTAAATATCTAAAAATGCATTTTATGGTCAGCTCTGATGATTGGATAAGTCTTTGAGAAGGAAATGAATCTTGAGTCAACTTCTAAGAGTCTTAAACTTTAGTGTATAAAAGAATCAACAGGGAAGTCTGGCAAGAATCAGTACTTCCTATGAGTAGGCCTGGGATATAGGGCAAAACCTGAATTTTCTAAAGGCATTGCAGGAGATTCTGAAGCAGTTGAACATCAGTTCATTCTTTGGGAACACTGTTCTAAAAGATATGTAAAATTTACAAAGAACAATGTAGTGAAGGATGCACAGGAAGCAGGCATAAAGGAATGTTAAACATTTTAAGTGTGATAGTAACTCAAGGGTAGAGAAGAGTGTTAATAGATGTTTCACAGCTTACATTGGTCAGATTTAGAGAGACCTGAATGCCTAGCCAAGGAACATGAACTTAATATCTATAGCTGATAGGGAGCTACTTTATTTTGTAAAGGAATTATTTTTCAATATGTAACTTAAAATTAAATTGTCAGTACTTCTTTCATGGGTATGCAAGAATAAGAGTGAAGTTAGAAAGCCAGGGGCAATAACACATGAAGGAATGGACTCCTGATCTTCCTCATTGGTAAAGGGTAAAAAGAAACAAAACATGTCACTGTGGTTGTAGCGATGACCAAAATCAATAAGATTTTAGGTATAGATATTTTCAAAAGAAAGAAAAACATGCATATAGATATCTTGAGATTTAAAGTTAACAAAATTAATTATATTGCTTATTAGAGGGAAAAATGTGTACAGTTACATGAATAAGATGGTTGTTTTAGACATGTTTTTATAATTTCTAAGTAGAGTAATGTAGTAAGAATTATGAAATGTACTTTCGTAGTTTGGAAATTGATTAGGACTAAAAACAAATTCAAAGTAATTTCTATAAAATAATAACCAAAACATCAAGATGAAATGCTAATTTTAAATGCCTAAGTAGACTTCTACTTTATATCTATCTTTTCATCTTCAGATTAACCTTGTTTTCCCTGTAAAAAGTACTCCATTTGTTAGAAAGGGAGAAGAAGCTAGTGAAGACCTTTTTCTTTCTCCACCTAAGTTGGAGCATGGTGTTCCCTAAGAAGGAATCTTGTCTCCACACCAACCTGGAAACCCACAGACAACCTAGTAGAGCCCTGGAATATACTAGCCATATTCACTGAGTGCCAGATGTCATAAATGTCTCCTGGGTATGAATGCCTAGCTTTCACTCATCCAACTTCTGAAACTAGTGCCATTTTTACTTTGGAAAAACATCTCTCTCTGACTTTTAATCCATGAAACTTCAATTCATCTGGTATTTCTACTCAAGTCGTGTGCACATAACTCAGGCCAGAGCAATTAATAAAATTATTCTTCAATCTCAGTGATTAATTCATGCAAAATAATGCTCTCCTAAGACTCTAGAGGAGAATTCATTTCATGCTTCTTTCAGCTGCTGAAAACTGCCAGAATTTCTATGGATTGTGGCTGCCTCACTCTAATCCCTGCCTCTGTGGTACCATTGCCTCCTTTTCCTCTTATATTTCCTTCTGTCTCCCTCCTATAAGGACAATTACAAATTCCTTTAGGACCCATCCAGATTATAAAGGTTGTCTTCATAATTCATAATCTTTAATCATATCATCAGTTCAGTTGCTCAGTCATGTGTGACTCTTTGCGACCCATGAATTGCAGCACGCCAGGCCTCCCTGTCCATCACCAAATCCCAGAGTTCACTCACTGTCACATCCATCGAGTCAGTGATGCCATCCAGCCATCTCATCCTCTGTCATCCACTTATCCTCCTGCCCCCAATCTCTCCCAGCATCAGAGTCTTTTCCAATGAGTCAACTCTTTGCATGAGGTGGCCAAAGTACTGGAGTTTCAGCTTTAGCATCATTCCTTCCAAAGAACACCCAGGGCTGATCTCCTTCAGAATGGAGTGGTTGGCTCTCCTTGCAGTCCAAGGGACTCTCAAGAGTCTTCTCCAACACCACAGTTCAAAAGCATCAATTCTTCAGCACTCAGCTTTCTTCACAGTTCAACTCTCACATCCATACATGACCACTGGAAAAACCATACCCTTGACTAGATGAACCTTTGTTGGCAAAGTAATGTCTCTGCTTTTCAATATGCTATCTAGGTTGGTCATAACTTTTCTTCCAAGGAGTAAGTGTCTTTTAATTTCATGGCTGAAGTCACCATCTGCAGTGATTTTGGAGCCCCAAAAAATAAAGTCTGACACTCATTCCACTGTTTCCCCATCTGTTTCCCATGAAGTGATGGGACCAGATGCCATGATCTTCGTTTTCTGAATGTTGAGTTTTAAGTCAACTTTTTCACTCTCCTCTTTCACCTTCATCAAGAGGCTTTTTAGTTCCTCTTTACTTTCTGCCATAAGGGTGGTGTTATCTGCATATCTGAGGATATTGATATTTCTCCCGGCAATCTTGATTCCAGCTTGTGCTTCTTCCAGCCCAGCGTTTCTCATGATGTACTCTGCATATAAGTTAAATAAGCAGGGTGACAATATACAGCCTTGACGTACTCCTTTTCCTATTTGGAACCAGTCTGTTGTTCCCTGTCCAGTTCTAACTGTTGCTTCCTGACCTGCATACAGATTTCTCAAGAGGCAGGTCAGGTGGTCTGGTATTCCCATCTCTTGAAAAATTTTTCAAAGTTTATTGTGATCCACATAGTCAAAGGCCTTGGCATAGTCAATAAAGCAGAAATCAATGTTTTTCTGAAACTCTCTTGCTTTTTCCATGATCCAGCAGATGTTGACAATTTGATCTCTGGTTCCTCTGCCTTTTGTAAAACCAGCTTGAACATCTGGAAGTTCACGGTTCACATATTGCTGAAGCCTGGCTTGGATAATTTTGAGCATTACTTTACTAGCGTGTGAGATGAGTGCAATTATGCAGTAGCTTGAACATTCTTTGGCATTGCCTTTGTTTGGGATTGGAATGAAAACTGACCTTGTCCAGTCCTGTGACCACTAATGAGTTTTCCAAATTTGCTGGCATATTGAGTGCAGCACTTTCACAGCATCATCTTTCAGGATTTGAAATAGCTCAACTGGAATTCCATTACCTCCACTAGCTTTGTTTGTAGTGATGCTTTCTAAGGCCCACTTGACTTCACATTCCAGGATATCTGGCTCTAGGTGAGTTATCACACCATCGTAATTATCTGGGTCATGAAGATCTTTTTTGTACAGTTCTTCTGTGTATTCTTGCCATCTCTTCTTAATATCTTCTGCTTCTGTTAGGTCCATACCATTTCTGTCCTTAATTGAGCCCATCTTTGCATGAAATGTTCCCTTGGTATCTCTAATTTTCTTGAAGAGATCTCTAGTCTTTCCCATTCTGTTGTTTTCTTCTATTTCTTTGCATTGATCCCTGAGGAAGGCTTTCTTATTTCTCCTTGCTATTCTTTGGAACTTTGCATTCAGATGCTCATATCTTTCCTTTTCTCCTTTGCTTTTCACTTCTCTTCTTTTCACAGCTATTTGTAAGGCCTCCCCAGACAGCATTTTTGCTTTTTTGCATTTATTTTTCATGAGGATGGTCTTGATCCCTGACTCACAAACCTCAGTCCATAGTTCATCAGGCACTCTATCTATCAGATCTAGTCCCTTAAATCTATTTCTCACTTCCACTGTATAATCATAAGGGATTTGATTTAGGTCATACCTGAATGGTCTAGTGGTTTTCCCTACTTTCTTCAATTTAAGTCTGAATTTGGCAATAAGGAGTTCAGGATCTGAGCCACAGTCAGCTCCTGGTCTTGTTTTTGTTGACTGTATAAAGCTTCTCCATCTTTGGCTGCAAAGAATATAATCAATCTGATTTCAGTGTTCACCAGCTGGTGATGTCCATATGTAGAGTCTTATGTTGTTGGAAGAAGGTGTTTTCTATGACCAGTGCATTTTCTTGACAAAACTCTATTAGTCTTTGCCCTGCTTCATTCCATATTCCAAGGCCAAATTTACCTGTTACTCCAGGTGTTTCTTGACTTCCTACTTTTGCATTCCAGTCCCCTATAAGGTAACATTCACAAATTCCAGAGATTAGAGAACACATTTGCAGAGAGCATTATTCAGACTACCACATGACCATTTTCCAGGATTTTACATAAAAATATTTGGTTCATTTGTGTGTGTGAACTTGTAATGAATGAAAAATAAAATAAAGCTTTTATTGCTTATATCCAAATTGCCACTGCTAGAAGAGAGAAAAGGAATACAATCTATTTATTAAATGAGGGAAAGGAGAAACCCAAGTCTGAAACCTGGAAGCCGTTTTAGCACCTATACTCAGCCCTGTCTAATGTATCCTCTACTCTCTGGACCTTGCAGGATAAGATTCCCCAAATTCCTTAATCGTTATCATTGCCATTGCAGTTGTTTAAGTCAATTTCAATTGGAACTTAAACACAGATATCTCACTATACTTTCTCTGTCTCCAAACAAATGTTCTTAGGTTTTATTTCTGAGGATCAAGATATTTAATTTATATTCAAAATCACTGCAGATGGTGATTGTAGCCATGAAATTAAAAGATGCTTACTCCTTGGAAGGAAAGTTATGACCAATCTATATAGCATATTAAAAAGCAGAGGCATTACTTTGCCAACAAAGGTCTGTCTAGTCAAGGCTACGGTTTTTCCAGTAGTCATGTATGGATGTGAGAGTTGGACTGTAAATAAAGCTGAGCGCCGAAGAATTGATGCTTTTGAACTGTGGTGGCGAGAAGACTCTTGAGAGTCCCTTGGACTGCAAGGAGATACAACCAGTCCATTCTAAAGGAGATCAGTCCTGGGTGTTCTTTGCAAGGAATGATGCTAAAGCTGAAACTCCAGTACTTTGGCCACCTCATGCAAAGAGTTGACTCATTGGAAAAGACTCTGATGCTGGGAGGGATTGGGGGCAGGAGGACAAGGGGACGACAGAGGATGAGATAGCTGGATGGCATCACCGACTCAATGGACATGAGTTTGAGTGAACTCTGAGAGTTGGTGATGGACAGGGAGGCCTGGCATGCTGCGATTCATGGGGTTGCAAACTGAATATAGTACAAAAAACTTTTATCTAAACTTATTCTTCCAAACTATAAATAATTTAAAAGGGTGCTTTTTATTCCCAATTTTCTCTCTTTAGTAGTCTATGGGCATAACTGGAAGCAAAAATATGGATTAATGTATTTTTATTATCTGCTGATTCTTATGCTTAGAAATATGCAAACTGATTATTTGTTCTTTACTAACTATAACATGCACAAGCCAATATCCCAGTTCCAAACAATGCACACTGCTTAGATTCACAGAAGGGTCATACTTTTGAAAAATAATCATGTATAAGACTTAATCCTTCCTCTATGTTTATCCACATGGCTCTACTGCTTATTTTTTTTTAATATTTCTACATTTGAAGAGTGTATATTTGTATGACTGCTATGACTTATCATTAAGTTGTTATAGGTAGGTCTCTTGGAAACTATCATAACCAGAAAAATGCCCCCCAAAAATGTCCATGTCATAATCCCCAGCATCTGTTAATATGTTGCTTTATATAACAAAAGGGACTTTGCAGATAGGATGTTTTTTGAAATAGAGAGTTATTCTGTATTATTCATGTGAACCAATATAATCACAAAAATTCCCATAAGAAGAAGGCAGTGGGATCAGAGTCAGAAAAAGATTGGAAGATGAAGAACATAGCCATGAGCCAAGAAATGCAGGCAGTCTCTAGAAGCTGGAAAGCAAGGAAAAAATCCTTCCATACAACCTCCGGGGGAAATGCAATACAGGTTTCTCACTCTGTCTGATAGTATAGCATTCCCAGTATTAAGCATATATAGCTTAATACCGAGATGCTGAGTCTTGTTCTCTGGGAAGGACTTTGATAGGGATACTCTCACTGCTATGGATGAACACTCTTCATAAAACAAAATATGAAGACTATTTCCACTTTTTGCCTTTTTCCATAAAAGCCAAAATCCTTTTTTGGATTTTTCTTTCAGTTGGCAAAAAGAGATAGGTCTTTCGTATAAGTGAAGTGGCATAATGCAAACTTGCAAAAAGCAGGGGATACTGGAACTACATTTTCATACTTTTTATACTTCCATAAAGAAGGCTGAGAACCAAAGAACTGATGCTTTTGAACTGTGGTGTTGGAGAAGACTCTTAAGAATCCCTTGGACTGCAAGGAGATCAGACCAGTATCCAAAAGAAAATTAATTCTGAATATTCATTGGAAGAACTGATGCTGAAGCTGAAGCTCCAATACTTTGGTCACCTGATGCAAAGAACTGACTCATTAGGAAAAAAACCCTGATGCTGGGAATGATTGAGGGCAGGAGAAGGGGACAGAGGAGGATGAGGTGGTTGGATGGCATCACTGACTCAGTGGACAAGAGTATGAACAAGCTCTTGGAGATGGTGAAGGACAGGGAAATGTGGCGTGCTGCAGTCCATGGGGTTGCAAAGAGTTGGACATGACTGAGCAGCAACTTGAACTGCCAAAACCTTGGCAATAGCTCAGTAAAACCCATTCTGACCTCTGGAAGCATAAAATATTTTACTGTTTTAAGGCACTGAATTCTTAATGATTTGTTACTACACCAAAGGGAAACTAACACAGTGTCCCTGCTGCCTTGTTGCTACTGGTGCAAATACTGAGACTAATGTCTCGTGTGCAAACTGTCTTGGAGGATGCCCTTTGGAGACAGAAGCTGCCTGGCCCTGTGGTCCTAAGATTTATGCTGTATCCCACTGCACTGGTAGCATGAATCTATAGGTAATAACTGACTTTGGAAGTATGAGTTATTTGGAAGTATGAGGTCTGTCTCAAGTGTGAGCAGACAGAGCAGCACAAATTGCATTCCAGAGTTAGATGTCACCTGAAAACATATTCTAGCAGAGTTCCTTTGCCTTACTCACTCCTGTACCTGTGTTCTTGAAAGCATGCTCACAATAAATCTCTAGCGTCCAATTACTCACTCCAAGCTCTGCTTCTGAAGAACCACCTAAAACAAACACAAATTATCTTTTTTTCTTTAAATATCAATAGTCAATGTCTTTTCACAGTTTCTTTTATTCTTATAGCACTTAGAAAGCTAGGTAAGATAAGACATTATTGTGCTTTTGACAGTTACACTAAATTCAAACAAGAATAAGTCTAATAAGACATTTTATTGTTCTTAATTTCTAATGTAGTCAATTATACTATCATTTATAATTTTTCTATGTCATTAGTTGTTTAATTACTGCTTAGAATAACTACTACCTATTATACACCTTTGAAGTGTGAAAGTTTTTACATCAACATTAAGAAAAATTCATGGATCATATCTGTCAAATCCAGATAATTACTGTGACAATATATTTTTTTAAACAATGACTCCTGTTTAAACCGGCAAAACCAATACAATATTGTAAAGTAATTAGTCTCTAATTAAAATAAATAAATTTAAATTTTAAAAAATTAAAAAAAAACTACTTAGTAAATGTTTACCCTCTATTAACCTAAAAATTGTTTTATAGAAAAGAATGTTAACACTATCAAGAAACATTATAATGACTTTATATTTGAAGTAATTATCCTAGCATTGATGGAAAAGCATAGATTGATTTCTTCAAAGCCCAGTGACCTACTTTTAGAAATCATATGATCTCTGTTCTTGCAAAATTATTTATAGATACTTTATCATATCACTTAAAATTTTTAAAAAGCAAAACTATATACTTTATTGAAGGACAATGCATTTTGTAGAAAAATAATTTTTGAACTAAATATTGAATGTAAAATTTAAAGCATTCTCAATGTGTTGTCCAAAAAATAATATTCATGTTGCTAGTTGTAGCAGCTTGAAAAAGGAGTGTAGAATATATTTAATTGTTTCATCATTGGAATGAATAATTTAGTGAATATGATTAAGTATTTGGAACAAATAAGAAGATATTACATGCAAAACAAAGGAGTCCAGACTTTAAATATATTGCATTAGTGAATAAAGCAGAGGTGACCACTTTTATAATACTTTAAGTCTGGTTTGTTTATCTCACCACATCTAAATTCTGAGATATTAAGCAAAATGCATTCCATTAAAATTGTGAACTGTTAGACAAAAATAAAATAAATTATTGTAAAGAGAGTTATTTTGCATTCTTTCACACAGAAGCAAGTCTTAGAGTTTATGTATGATTATAAAAGGAATAGTAAACATAGATAATATATTCAAAAACTAGATAAGTGGAATGCAATAGAAGGAAATATTCCATCAGCTCAAAAATTTAAAATCTAATAAAATAATGTGACTATGTTAAGCTACTTTTATTTTAAACTCTCAACAAATAAGAATAAAGAGGAATTATAGGAATTAGAGAGAAATAAATTTGTTAGTCATGTTCTTTATATTTGTAGGTCAATTAATAGTGAATGCTGATAGTTCAGGGGTTTGGATTTTTGTTTTCATTCTGTCTTCTTTCTTTTTCTATTTCTTATTTTTGTCTGTTCCTTTGTATTTCCCTGTTTTGAATTCCCAAAGGAAGAAGTCAAGTGTCTCAAAGATAAAACGGAGAAGGCAATGGCAACCCAGTCCAGTGCAGCCTGGTGGGCTGCAGTCCATGGGGCCACTAAGAGTCGGGCACAACTGAGCGACTTCACTTCACTCACTTCACTCACTTCATATTTTATCACTAGAGAAGGAAATGGCAACCCACTCCAGTATTCTTGCCTGGAGAATCCCATGGACAGAGGAGCCTGGTGGGCCATGGTCCCACAATGGTCGGACACGACTGAAGTGACTGAGAATGCATGCATGCATACAAAGATAAAACACTTCCAAAATTACATACCATCTTTCATAAAAAAAGATTTCCATTAAAACCGTCACTTTAAGTATATTCAAAAATATAGCAAACCGATGCTCAGAAATGTTGAAATTCCCTGACCAGTGGCTACAATTCAACAGATACTGCCTGATAAATACAGAATTGATAAAATCTGGTAATAACACTGATAATAACCAACTTGAAATATTCTACCTATATATTTAGAATGTTAATTAGATTTAAAAAAGCACACTTGTAAGATTCTTTTTTTTTTCCATGCAAACTATTTTTATTAATTGAAGGAACTCATAGCAAAGATATAATGAATATAAAAATAACAAATATCTAGAAATCAGATATAATGATGAAATTATATTTGCATACATATTAATATACATTAATTATATATACACTAATTTTATTCTTCAGATATGCCTATTTTGATATTTAACCAATGCACTGAAGTTTTAGGGTCAACAATTCTGTTTTACATATCTGGAAATTATATATGGCAATTAAAAAAAATCCACCTTTATTTTCTTAATAGTGTGGTATTCTTTATAGTTTCAATTCTCTTATTTTTTTGAATTCTAATCATAATTATTTTCTAACCTCTTTTAAATTTTTCTGTAATCTCAAGTTTGTCGTGTGCTAATTATGACTGTTGCATCTGTTGATTCCACTTAATAACTTGTAAGATTCTTACAATAAAATTATGGCTTCTCGCTCAATCATTTTTAATAATGGTTTTCTTGTTCCTCATTTATTTCCCTATAACTTAGGCATTTTTAATGATTTTCCTTCTGGGGACTCAATTATGCTGGCAGCTTTATAAATTTATTTGTATTTTTAAGGCAGACACACTGTTTGTTTATATGTGGAAATGACTGTCTGTATATACTATTAGGAGGAGGATATCTTAGTGCTTTCCTATTTATTGTCTACTTTGGGAAGTGCTTTAATACAGCACTTCTTAAGGATAACTGTTAACATACCTTTTAATTTCTGCTTACATGAATAGACCATTTGTTTAAATTTTCAGTGACAGATAATAGTTATTTTTTGCATATTATGTATAATTTATCAGAATATAACAATAAAAAATGAAAGGGCTAATGCTGATTCAATGTCCCCTAACTAGTGTTCAACTGATCTGCTGCTGCTGCTGCTGCTGCTGCTGCTAAATTGCTTCAGTCATGTCCAGCTCTGTGCAACCCGATAGACAGTAGCCCACCAGGCTCCTCTGTCCCTGGGACTCTCCAGGCAAGAATACAGGAGTGGGTTGCCATTTCCTTCTCCAATGCATGCATGCATGATAAGTTGCTTGAGTCATGTCCAACTCTGTGCAACCCCATGGACAGCAGCCCACCAGGCTCCTCTGTCCATGGGATTCTCCAGGCAAGAATACTGGAGTGGGTTGCCAATTCCTTCTCCATCAACTAATCTAGAGGCTTTTAAATACAAAATTTCCTGTGGAAGATGGACACAGCAGTACAGATAATGCAGATCCTTAAAAACAATTCAGTGTCTCTATCTGTGGAGAGTAGAGAGAGGGTGTTGCTAAAATGAAGTTGGCATTTTCAAAGTCAGTTTTGAAGAGTAAAGGCATAGGGAAATTTTCAACATTGTGGTATTATAATACTTTTGAAAAATATATTTTAAAAACTCTCAATGTGGTCATCAATTCATGATACATGTCAGTCAAATTATGTGATATATTACATAAACTTACACATTGTGCTGTATGTTAATTTTATCTGTATAAAACTGGAAGAAAAACAAAATGTTCTATATTTAAAAACAGAACAAAAAATACCTCTCAATATTCATCATCAGGCAAGTACCCAATTACATTTAAAAAGATCCTTTATTCATCACATCTTTATTAAGATTATACCACATTCTAGACCGTGTTTCAGACATTTACAGCTGTGATAAGAATCATATACTTTTCTCTAACATAGTCTTCATTGAATCATGGGAAAAGAATAATTTATACAAGAAATAAATAACATGCATAGTATATTAATCAATTATAATTGCTAGGAATACAAAACAGACCATGCAAGGATGACATGGGATGGAGGTGGAGTTGAGGTTTTAGATGGAATGGCCACAGAGAATCTCTGTGACTTTTGAATAAAGAGAAGACATATGAAAGTGAGTTGGCTAGCCATGGTGATGCTCTGAGATCCTTCATCTAAGAGAGACAAGGAAATGCAAGCCTTTGAGGCAGAATCCCAACTGGTGTGTCTCAGATTAATGGGGAACCTCAGTGGCTGGAATAAAGTCAATGCATGGGAGAAGACTGGCAATGGTCAGAGATATAATGGGAAGCAGATCATGCTGGGCTGGGTTCTGTATAGGATTTTTGCTTTGTTTTGAGTGACTTGAAAAGTCATTTAAGTGAACATGAGTGTTAGATATCCACTTAGTTTTACCAAACCAGGTCAATTTCAAATTATTCCATACTGCTAGATAAGTCATTTTGCCTCATTTGTTCCATCGTCTTAAATCATGTTGATATCTTCTACTCAATGATGCCTCCTTTAGTGTTCTCTCTCAGTTTATATCTTTATTCCTTTTCTTTTGATTTATGGGTTGGAGGATTTGTGTATGAGATGGAAATAAAGACAAGTTTAATTGGAATTCTATACATTTTAACAATGGGCAAATCCAATATACATGTCTGTTGAGTGGATTTAGAAAGCAAATTCTGACCTTTGTAACAAGTTCCATTCTTCTATTAGAGCTTTTTTCCCCCCCTCTCACAAATTTAGTTTTAGGAATAAATTTGAATTCAATTAAAAATATAAACTATATCTTTAATATGCACAGCCTGTTTCTCCAAGCTGGAAAATTTGAAAGTTTTTATTGTCATAGACAAAAACATATGTATGTATATAAACACCTCCCTATAATACTTGGCATAATATAATCTTTAGATAATACTATGTAGTATAATAATATTACTATGATTACCAAAGTATTACTTTAGTTGAAAAATACAATTACTTAAAGTCTGTATATTTGCATTTTTAAACTTATTAGTTTCAAAAAACTGCATGCCAGTATGATATAGTCTTATTTCTTCTTGGAATAACTACAGTAGCAAAAATGCTTGTCAACAAGTTAATAAAATAGACATAGTAGAAAATGATATAAAACTATGCAGTGACTACGCAGATTTTACTACATATTTATAATTCCTTCCTGATCTCAATTTATCTCAGCAACATCCACGGTTTCATCCTTCCATTTTCTGACTGAAGTAGAAGACGTCAGGGGTTATTCTTGCTTTCTTCTCAGGCCACAGCACCTTAGCTTTCCAAGAAACACATCTCCTGTCTTTTGTATTGGTGGTTGCTGTCTCACATGCTCGCATTTTGAACCGGTGTAATTTCCTCTTCTGTGAATTGAATATCTATTTAGTAGTATCATTTGTCTTGTCAGCTCTTGATTACAATTCACTGTTTAAAACAGGGAGAGTTAAGCTATGCTTGTTGTTCTTGTTACGGCAGTTTCGGTTTAATTTTCTTCTTCAACAGCTTTGCTTGTTCACAAAAAAAGAACACTATATTTTTCCACTGACAACTTATTTTTACCTATAAATATTTTCCATTCACTTTTTTCTCATCCTCTGACTGCCAAGACTCAAATTACTCTTACATTATCTTTCAGTGTAACTATCTCAAAAATAATGATAGTTTCCTGACTGAAATAAACAACTGATTACCCTCACAAAATATTTTGAAAATATTCAATTATTCAAGTGAAGCATACTAATTAAAATTATCTAAATACTCATTTTAAAATCTTTTGATGTTTTTAAAAATTTGCATTAAAAATACTAAATTTCACAGTTGATAAAAATATACATTAAGAGGTCTCTTTTTTAACTTAGAATGGCAAAATGCTGTCAGTATTGAAGAAAACAATGCCTATCATTCACCAATCAAACTCTAACTTTCCTTAATGGTATTCCTGATAATTTCCCAACTCATGCAAGTACGTGTGTTGTTGAAGTATGCCATGTTTGTTCTAGATCTTAGATTATAGCAGTAAATAAACAAATATGATTGCTCTCATGAAATTTTTCTTTGGTGTCAAATATTATTAATTTTAAAAATATTTATTAAAAAATAATATTTGGTACTTTAATTGGAAACAACATAAATAGCAGATTTTGTTATCATTTGTTTGGTTATGTCAAACAATATTTGTGTGTAGATTATAAATCACTAAGATATAATTTACTAGCAATTTAAATTAAATTCAAGTGAATGAAATTTTAAGAGTATATTAGATTTACATTTCACATTTAAAAAGAATCTGAAATAAGCATATTAATTATATAAATACATTAATCATCTAACAAGTTGCTACTTTTCCATTGCTAATGATGTTTTTTATGAAGTAAAATTGAAGAAAAACTCTTTTATCATGAAAAACTTTCATTGATTTCCTTTCTCAGTCTTTTTAGTGTAGATATTCCCCAAACTTCCACAGAGCAATCATTGATATCAAAGGGATTCCTTTTGATGCCAAAAGTCAGCTATCAAACATATGGCTTTGCCATGTTAAATATGTAGTTAACTTTTCTTCCCTAAAACATCAAGGAAAAATGTAACAGTAGTTACTATATATTTTAAGCGTTTATAAAACTCAGAACATTGTAAGGAAATACAACTAACAAATTATGCATCTTTTTTAGTAGGTCTTTTTGTGTTCCAGTTATTTGGATTATGAAGAAAAACACTTCACTATAAGAGGTTCCAATGTGTTCAGATGGAAATATATTGTAATGAAAAAGATAAGTCCATATGCTATGAATTGGCAACAGCTGTTTCACTTTCATCCTATGGGATGAGGGAGGAACAGAAACTGGAGCACCTTGATGAATATTAAGATGCTAAGAAATAAGGTACTGGCAAGATAAGTCTGCAGATTTTAAGTTCTTTATGGTAATATCATTAAACCCAATGGCAGAATGATGTGGTAGTATACCCACAGTACAATTATCTGAAAATAGAAAAACTTCAATCAGTGTAATAATAGTATATATGTGTGTATACTAATACAGTTTGAATTTCTTTGAGTTATTTTACTGAATTAGCCAGGTGTCTCAATACATTGCAGACACAATCTTAGCAAGAGCATATGTTTAAATCCTAACATCAACCAATACATTTTTTAAAGCTAAAATAAACTTTATGTAGGGTCTTTATCACATAATGTAATAGGTAAAATCATTTGCCTTTGAAACAAAGTGTTTCAGGAAGTATAGAAAATTACATATTATGCTTTTTTTAGGGAGTAGCTTTGTTCTGTATTCTCAATACAATTTCCATCTGCCTAACAGTACCTATAAAGCTGCATTAGTGGTTAAAGATACAAGATTTCAATTCAGATGCCAGAAATCAAAATCAGATTTTACCATAGCCTTATTTAAGACTCTATGGGTTCCCGTGATAGAGTCTCTATGGGTTAGAACTCTGTGGGTTCCCTCCCAAAATATCCTCTGCTTTAGATCTTTTCTGAAGTACCTGGACAGTACACTCTGAAGTACCTAGATAGTAGTACTTGATGCAAATTTTTTTATTTGTTTCACAGATATTAAAACCTCAACTAAATGGAAGATGTTAACTACTTGATGACCAGGAGCACATAGCCTCCAGGCCTACTGGTGCCTAAGAACAGATAATGTCAACCACCCTGTTACCTCACCACCAACTAATTAGAAAGTCATGCACAAGCTGATCTCATAGTCTGGGACTCCCTTCCCTCACCTTGCCCTTAACAGTGCTTTCCTGAAACTCATCTGGTAGTCTGGGCTTTTGAGCACTAGCTCTCCAAGACTCTCTGTATGGTGCCTTAGAGTAAAGGCTGCATGCCCCTTCACCACACAGGTATCAGTAGATTGGCTTTATTGAGCACAAGGCGGCAGGCCTCAGTTCAGCTAGGTAAGACTTGTAGGAATTTGGGAATGTAACTTAAACATTCTATGTCAAAGCTTAATCATCAACTCTAGAAATGATTGGAAATTTATCATGTCAAGTGTCCAAATATTTAACTCAAATTTTGATACTATCTACCCAGAAACAGAATCAGATTCCACAGGGAAAGGGTTCAGCCCCACAAAAGGACTCAGCACCCTTCAGATGCCAATCAAAAGCCCAGGTAATTTGTGCTGTTCATCAGCTACAAATTGGAATTTCTACAGACATCCTCCTTGAAGTAGATTAAATAACCACTCATAGAATATATTACTTACTAGATTGCTGGTTTATTATAACATGATATAACTCAGGAAAAGCAAGATAAGTGATGCATAGGGCAAAGTATGTGGAAGGGGTGTGGTGAAAGGGTGTGGTAGAACCTCCAGGCCTTCTCCAGGCACCTCAGTCTCTCAAACCTCCATGTGTTCAAACCACTGTCTTCTTGGGGCTTTGCAGATTCTTTATTCATAGTGATTGATTAACTAATTGACAGCTGATAATTGATGCAAATGCCAAACTCTCTCCTCACCCTGAAGGCCAGGGGGTAGAAGTGAAAGTTCCAACTTTCTAATTACACAGTTGGTTCTCCTTTTAACCGGCTCTCCTTAGGTGGGGTCCAAAAGCCACCTAAAAGAGCAAGAAATACCTTTGTTATCTCTCAACTTCTAGGAAATTCAAAAATTTGGGGAATCAGAAACCATGTAAAAAATCAGATATATACAAGAAATATATTTTGGTTATTTGAAGAACTAAATGCACATTTTATTATAAATCACAATACTGAAGCTACAAATTTTTATGCTTCCAATAAGAAGTTGAGTTAACCTACCAAAAAAAAAAAAAAAAGTAGGCACTCTGGGATTATTAGACTAAAATGTATGCTGAAACACATGAAAGAGATGGATGTCTTGGGAGCCTATTGTACCAGAAACCTAGAAGAAATTTAACACAAGTTTTATTCAAACATTTATACAAGATAAGGTAAGAAGGAGATATATTATGTTACAAAATGCTCATTATCTAATAAAAGGGCATTCTAATTTTTCAATGGAAAATATTTCTTGTATTCAATTCAGTTCAGTCGCTCAGTCGTGTCTGACTCTTTGCGACCCCATGAATCACAGCATGCCAGGCCTCCCTATCCATCACCAACTCCTGGAGTTCACTCAAACTCACGTCCATCGAGTCAGTGATGCCATCCAGCCATCTCATCCTCTGTCGTCCCCTTCTCCTCCTGCCCCCAATCCCTCCCAGCATCAGAGTCTTTTCCAATGAGTCAACTCTTCACATGAGGTGGCCAAAGTACTGGAGTTTCAGCCTCAGCATCATTCCTTCCAAAGAACACCCAGGACTGATCTCCTTTAGAATGGACTGTTTGGATCTCATTGCAGTCCATGGGACTCTCAAGAGTCTTCTCCAACCCCACAGTTCAAAAGCATCAATTCTTCAGCGCTCAGCTTTCTTCACAGTCCAACTCTCACGTCCATACATGACTACTGGAAAAACCATAGCCTTGTATTAGAATCTCAGAGAAATTCATTATATTAGTCATTCCATAAGAGACTTTGGACAAGATATTAAATAGTTTTAACACAATTCAATACTGTGTTGATAAAATAAAAATTCTTTTCAAAAATAAATTTCTCTTGTTAATATAATAGTTACCCTACTAAGTCCATATTGAGAGCCAAACAGATTAAGTCATAGCTGATAAACTGGTGACTAGACTACTGGAATATTAACTCTCGGGATTTTACTTTATTTGCCTGCAGCATTGCCTTCACCAGTCAATCCTAAAGGAAATCATTCCTGAATATTTATTCTGAATATTCATTGAAAGATATGAATTGGGAAGAACTGACTTGGAAAAGACTCTGATGCTGGGAAAGAATGAAGGCAGGAGAAGAAGGGGATGACAGAGGATGAGATGGTTGGATGGTATCACTGACTTGGTGGACATGAGCTTGAGTAAGCTACAGAAGTTGGTGATTACAGGGAAGCCTGCCATGCTGCAGTCCATGGGGTCACAAAGAGTCAGAGAGGACTGAGCAACCTAACTGAACTGAACTGATTGCTTTGACAGATCAAAGAAAGAGACCTAAGTGAGTTTACTTTGGAAAATTAGAGAAAATAGGCATTTTCTTGGTACCCAGTATTATTTATATATTGTTTAGGTTTTCCATATTCTTACCTGTATTATATAAGCTTGGTCAATTTTCTACTGAGTACAGTTTGTCATGCATTTTTAGTGTACTTCTAACTTAAATCCTTGCATTTCCTTTAAATATTGCTTTATTAAAGAAATTTCTATGTAATTTGCTGTATAGATATATATATAATTGTTGTATGTTCATTATGAATTGTGACTTTAGCTTTAAAAATTCCATTCTTTTTCAAGTACAATACTTTCTGATAACTATTTTGCTTAATTCCAGGATTGCTACTGTTTTCTTATTTAGTCCATCTGCCTGATATATCTTGTATATGTCTTTGTTATTAATCTTTTTCAATTTTCTCCACTTTAAATCTTTCAAATAACCTATGTTTGTGTTTCTGAGTGAATTCTTATCACTTAAAGGGATCATAGTTTTATTATTTTTTGAGATAAGGTTTTTATAAACATATTTAATGTTCTTATATTTATATTGTGGAATAAGAGAGGTTTGAAGAATTATTCGGTTCAGTTCAGTCGCTCAGTCATGTCTGACTCTTTGTGACCCCATGGACTGCAGCACGCCAGGCCTCCCTGTCCATCGCCAACTCCCAGAGTTTACTCAAACTCATGCTCACCAAGTCAGTGGTAGCATACAGCCATCTCATCCTCTGTCCTCCCCTTCTCCTCCTGCCTTCAATCATCCCAGCATCAGGGTCTTTTCAAATGAGTCAGCTCTTCACATCAGGTGGCCAAAGTATTGGAGTTTCAGCTTCAACATCAGTACTTAATGAATATTCAGGACTGATTTCCTTTAGGATGGACTGGTTGGATCTCCTTGCAGTCCAATGGACTCTCAAGAGTCTTCTCCAACAGCACATTTCAAAAGCATCAATTCTTCGGCATTCAGCTTTTTTAACAGTCCAAATCTCACATCCATACATGACTACTGGAAAAACCATAGCCTTGACTAGACGGACCTTTGTTGGCAAAGTAATGCATCTGCTTTTTAATATGCTGTCTAGGTTTGCCGTAACTTTTCTTTCAAGGAGCAAGTGTCTTTTAATTTCATGGCTGCAGTCACCATTTGCAGTGATTTTGGAGCCGAAAAAAAATAAAGTCTCTCACTGTTTCCCCATCTATTTGCCATGAAGTGATGGGACCAGATGCCATGATCTTAGTTTTCTGAATGTTGAACTTTAAGCCAACTTTTCCACTCTCCTCTTTCACTTTCATCAAGAGGCTCTTTAGTTCTTCTTTCTTTCTGCCATGAGGGTGGTGTCATATGCATATCTGAGGTTATTGACATTTCTCCTTGCAATCTTGATTTCAGCTTGTGCTTCATCCAGCCCAGCATTTCTCATGATGTCCTCTGCATATAAGTTAAATAAGCAGGGTGACAATATACAGCCTTGACGTACTCCTTTTCTTATTTGGAACCAGCCTATTGTTCCATATCCAGTTCTAACTGTTGCTTCCTGACCTGCATATAGATTTCTCAAGAAGCAGGTAAGCTGGTCTGGTATTCATATCTCTTGAAGAATTTTCCACAATTTTTGGTGGTCCACACAGTCAAAGGCTTTGGCATAGTCAATAAAGCAGAAATATATGTTTTACTGGAACTCTCTTTCTCTTTTGATGATCTAACAGATGTTGGCAATTTGATCCCTGGTTCCTCTGCCTTTTCTAGTACCAGCTTGAACATCTGGAATTTCACAGTTCACGTACTTTTGAAGCCTGGCTTGGAGAATTTTGACCTTTTCTTTACTTGTGTGTGAGATGAGTGCAATTGTGCAGTAGTTTGAGCATTCTTTGGCATTGCCTTTCTTTGGGATTGGAATGAAAACTAACCTTTTCCAGTCCTGTGGCCACTGCCAGGTTTTCCACATTTGCTGGCACATTGAGAAGAAGAAAAAGAAGAATTCTTAGTTAATAGTGTTTTCTGTTAGTGCAGCAAATTTCTGTTTCTTCAGTGACTTGTTCATTTTGGTAGTTGGGGGAGAAGCTGTGTGTTTTCCAGCATTTTTTTTGTTTGTTTACTGTTACCATAAGTTTTTTCTATTTTGCTTACTTTATCATCAAAGGAAATTTCCTTGCTTTCAGAATTTGATTCCCAGAAAGGGTATCTTTTCAAGACTTGCCACTTCAAATCCTAGATATTGTTGTTGTTGTTCAGTTACCCACTCATGTCTGACTCTTTGTGACCCCATGGACTGCAGTTTGCAGGCCCTCTGTCCCTCAGCATCTCTTGAAGTTTGCCCAAGTTCATGTCCATTGTATCAGTAATGCTGTCCAGCCATCTCATCCTCTAATGCCATCTTCTCTTTCTGCCCTCAATCTTTCCTAGCACCAGGGACTTTTTCCAGTGAGTCAGCTGTTCACATCAGATGATGAAAATACTGGAGTTTCATCTTCAGCATCAGTCCTCCCAATGAGTATTCAGGGTTGGTTTCCCTTAAGATTGACTGGTTTGATCTGTTTGCTGTCCAAGGGACTCTCAGGAGTCTTCTCCAGATCCACAGTTCAAAACCATCAGTTCTTCATCACTCAGCCTTCTTTACAGTCCAGCTCTCACAATTGTATGTGACCACTGGGAAGAGCATAGCCTTGACTATATGGACCTGTATTGGTAGAGTAATGTCTCTGCTTTTTGACATACTGTCTAGGTGTGTCATAGGTTTCCTTCAAGAAGCAAAGGTCTTCTAATTTCATGGCTGCAGTGACGATCCTCAGTGATTTTAGAGCCCAAGAAGAGGAAATCTGTCACTACTTCCACCTTTTCACTTTTTATTTGCCATGATGTAATGGGACTGGATACCTTGATTTTAGTTTTTTTAAATATTTACTTTTAAGCTGGCTCTTTTTAGGACTTTACATACATAATCACTGTAATGTACCCTTTAATTATACTACAATTTTATATACCTCGATACAGATGAAATTAAATCAATCTATCAACCAATCAATAAATCATTGGTACTTTTAATCCAGTGGTACTTTTAAACTAGACAAACTGTTTGTTATTTCATATATTTGAAGAACTTTACCTTGCTGAAGGTAGTTTTTAAATTATCGAAGGTAGATTTTACCTATTAAAATTAAATTCATTGATTCTGTTTTACTTTTTAAATATGGCCATTTAATTTACTGTGTTAATTAAAATGTGTCTGGGATTATATTTTCATTGGAAAACACTTATGTAGACATTTGATATTATTTTTTTCATTAGAAATGATTACATGACTTCTCTTTTTTTAAGAGTGACATTAATAGCCAGTCATAATCATTGTCAATACCCATTTCTTCATTAGGTCTTACAAAGGGAGAAATTCTAATTCTAAAATTTCTTATTTCTTACCTGAAACTATTATATAAAGCATTGTTCTTAAATTTGGCATCTGTGGCACTTTTCATGTCTACTTTTATATTTCAGATAAACAGTTTTCAGCAAATTATACATTTCTAGAATATTGAGAGTTTTGGAGAGGTTGATGAAGCCTCTTAGAAAAAAAAAAAAATCAAACTAAAATTTTAGGAAGACCTCCATGGAAAAGACTATACTTACAATCACTCAGTGGAATTATGGGTATATCAGAGATAGGTGGACAAAAAAGGAAAGAACAATTCAGAGAACAGAAATGTGTACACTCAAAAGAACATGAGTAATCCTATCACTATGGAAATATTGTGTAATATTGCTGGAATACAGTATTTGTGTAAGAAAATATTATAGTATAAAGTCAGAAAGTGCTTTGATTTAATAACTTTGAATGATACTATATCATGCTTTGGTGTTCATCATTGCTCTGATTCACAGAGGAATTCCTCAAGGATTACCATGGTCTACAATCAGTGTAACTCTACATGCAACTATATGCACAAGTTATCCAAAAACCCTATCCTTGTTCAGCAGTTCTTAAAACTTTCTGAGAATCAAGAGCAACTGGTTTTTGCAAAATGATGATTTGGTATAGGAAAGTACAAGGAGAACTCTGAAACAAGTCTCAAGTTCCTTCCATTCATCTCCTGTCTCCTTCTGATGTCCTTGACCTTATTCTCCTAGTTGTTCCTGATAGCCATCTTGCTTTTTCTTACCTACTTTCTTGAGGAATATTTTGTTTCAACTGCCAAAGGGAAAAAACGATCCTACTACAAAACTTATTAATGTAGTACTAAAATTGATAATTTATTTCAATTCTTACTTTAAAAAAAAAAAGAAAACATCTCTCACCATAAAAATGGGAGAGAATAAGAAAAGGAACAGATAACTACATAATGAATCAAGATATAATTCTGGTGCAGTGTGATAAAGAGATTGTCTTTGTTCTCTAGGTAAGTAATGGCTCTTTTCTATAGTTTGCATGATGCCCTTATTCCTGAAAGAGGCCCCCAAAGGTTCCTAAAGCTTGTGAATACATTGCTTTACATGACAAAAAGGTAAAAATTAAAGGACTTTTAAGATGTGATTAAAATGAAGTGGAGTCGCTCAGTCATGTCCAACTCTTTGCGACCCCATGGGCTGTAGCCTACCAGGCTCCTCTGTCCATGGGATTTTCCAGGCAAGAGTACTGGAGTGGGTTGCCATTTCCCTTCTCCAGGGGTTCTTCCCAACTCAGGGATCGAACCCAGGTCTCGTGCATTGCAGGAGCACACTTTACCGTCTCAGCCACAAGTTGACACAGATGTGATTAAGCTAAGGTTATTGAGATGAGAAAATTATGTAAGATTATTAGGTGTGGGCTCAATGTGATCACAAGAGTCATTGTAAGAGGAGAAAGTAGGGTCAAAATTAGAGAAAAGCTGACAAGAACAGAAGCAGAGAGAAAGAGAGTTTAGAAGATGCTCTAAGAGCTTCCCTAATAGCTCAGTTGGTAAAGAATCCGGCTGCAATGCAGGAGACCTCGTTCAATTCCTAGGTCAGGAAGATCTGCTGGCGAAGGGATAGGTTACTGACTGCAGTATTCTTGGGCTTCCCTTGTGGTTCAGCTAGTACAGAATCCACCTGCAATGAGGGAGACCTGGGTTTGATCCCTGGGTTCAGAAGATTCCCCCAGAGAAGGGAAAGGTTACCCATTCCAGTATTCTGACCTGGAGAATTCCATGGACTGTATAAGAGTTGGATAAACTGAACAACTTCACTTCACTGCTGGTTGCCTTGAAGATGGAGAATGGGGCCATAAGCCAAGAAGTGCAGGCAGCATGCAGAAGATATTAAAGGCAAGGGAATATATTCTCCCCTAAAGTCTCTAGTAGAAATCCAACCCTGCTGGTCCATTTTAAACATCTGACCTGCAGAAACCAGAAAGAACTGGGCAAGGAGGACATTTATAATTAAGAAATTATTGTGATTGCTGTTGTTTCTTTGCAAGTTTAGTCACTCAGTTGTGTCTGACCCTTTGTGATCCAAGGGACTATAGCCCACCATGCTCTTCTGTCCATAGGATTTCCAAGGCAAGAATATTGGAATGGGTTTCCATTTCCTACTCTAGGGATTCTTCCCAACCTAGGAATTGGCCCTGTGTCTCTTGCATTGTATCAACGTGGGACTGTGAAATCCTAGATCAAAGTGATTGCAGTGTAAAAGCAAGAAAAGTTTCAATATAAGGAGACATTTTTGAAGGAATACAAATTATTTACTAGGGCTAAAGGAAAAATTTTAATGCATATCTTCAGTTTGGGGTTTGAGCATGGATGAGTAATATATTACTAAAAAATAGATGTTGTAAGCAACAATTACAATTTGGCATTAAAAAGTGATGAATTAAGCTTTCTGCACAGGTTCACAAATAAGTCATAACACATTTAATGTGACTTGTCCTATTACAACCAAAAATAGTGGTCAACACTGTTCCAGCTAGTCATAAAATACTGAAATAGATGATGGTGTTTAAGTATTATGAAAATTTGCCAATGTTTTTTCTGTATTTTCCAAGTCATTCTATGCTCTCTATAAATGCGAAAGCAAAAATCCTCTTATTCTAGTTGTCTATAAGTAATCCAAAACACTCATATAACTAAGATTATAAGTATTTACTTTATACTCACCTAGTCCAAAGAGGGATAAGAAATTATTGAAATTTCCTAGTATTCATATGAGTTCATGATGCCATCCTAGGTACTATTCAAATGTGTATAAATTTTATAAAAATAAATCCAGAATTAATTTCAAGAAATTTATTTTAAAAATAAAATATAAATAATTCTTAATATAGCTAATGTCTATTGCAGTAATGCAGTGTACTTACAAGCATATGATATATAATTTATATTTTACAATATTATTTTCAAATGATAATGTGAGTATGCTCAAACTTATCCATGTATCTAAATGTAAATTATTTATATTGAATCTCAAAATCAAATTTGTATTTTAATGGTAGTCAAAACACTAATATTTATTTCATTCTCAGGGATACATCATGATTCCTTTTTCAATCATTCTTCACATAATAAACATGTAAACTATTTTCTATCATAAACCTTGTCAATATATATAATAGAGGTTCATTTTCAAACTATTTTAAAAGAAAAAGTTAAAATAATAGGATGACAGGTCTAACATAGGCAAAGGTCTTTGAAAAGTTCTGTATGAAATAAAAAGGCTCACTACTTTTGAAGGGATTTATAATATAAGCTTTATCAAAATATTTATTAACTTCTGTACTGTTTCCTATTATGAAACTGCTTAGGAATTTTCAAGGCAGCCAGTTCTGTCCTTCCATTAAAATTATAAGGACATGGAGAAAATAAGGCCCCAATATAGTACTGAAAACATCAACTAAAATGTTATCTAAATTTAATATGAGAATTCAGAATAATTTAAGTACTTATTTCTTACACCCAGACTTCCCCTCATAATAAATAACACATTTTAATTTTTCCCTTTTGTCCTATGTGTCCTTCCTCAACACTCTCCTCAAATAATCGTCCACAATACAGAGAAGAAACAAATCATTAGGTCTTCAAAATACACTTTAGAAACACTGAGACTTTAAAAGCTGAGTTTTTAAAGTACATTAGTTCATAGCTTATTCCTCAATCTGAGTTTCTTACATGAAAATTTAATGAATAAAAAAAAACCTGGATAAAAAGTGTCGCTAAAATTTCAAAAATTAGGGAAGTAAGATAGAAACACAACTACCTCCACCTGGAAAAATTATAAAGTATACAGTGACCAAATAAACTTTATATAAAAATATAAGAATCAAGTAATGTAATGCACCAAATTATTAATGTCAATTCCCCAAAAGACATCTTGAATGAACAAGGTTACTTTCAAGGCAGAGCCATACTTGAAAAAATAGTCAGTATAAATAATTATTTGATGGTTAAAAAGGCAAGTTGGTTACATACACCATACTTTCACTGAAAGCTTACCTATTACACATGACTTCAGCTGAATCTGAGCCAGAGAATCAAAACACATAAGCCCTTGATTCACTAGAGGTTGAACCTCCTCCTTTTCCTCCCTTACACAATGGCCCAAGCATCACTATTCTGAGAGTTTTCAAAAGCCTGGTGCAAACAGACAGCAACATCCTTTTCCTATCTTTATGTTTTTATACAATTCTCAGGTCTGTGACATTCTTAAAGGCTCTTTAACAATATTGATATTAAAACATTTTCAGTATCTTTGTGTGCTCTTTATTAGTAAACTTTAAGTGCAATAAGTACATTGTATTCTTAACAGTTATCTCTTTGGCTTGGGGACATTTTTTTCCATAAGCGTTGAATCTATAAACCTAATCAAAACACACACACACACACACACACACACAGATGAAGAAAAGTCTTTTCTAGTACTAGGGATGCTGGAGCAACTTTAAGGAGATATTTCACATCCAAGGGCAAAGGAGAAGCCCTAGCCTGATAGTAGGAGGGATAAAACCACGTTTAGAATCAAACTCCATAACCGCCAGAGACACTCAGGGGGCTCAGACATACCTTGTGCACACCAGGACCCAGAGACTCCACAGAGACTGAGACAAAACTGTATTTGGGTGTCTCCTGAGGAGGTACAGGTCAGCAGTGGACTGCTGTCGGGGGAGGACTCTGGGTGCTGTGGACCTGGGTATGGCATAAGCCCCATGGGAGGAGTTCGCCATTAACCCCACCATAGAGCCACCAGAACTTACACAAGACTGGGGGAACAGACTCTTGGTGGGCACAAACAGAACCTTGTGTGCACCAGGACCCAGGAGAAAAGAGCAGTGACCCCAAAAGACACTGACCCAGACTTGCCCATGAATGTCCAGGAGTCTCTGGCAGAGGCATGGGTCAGTGGTGGCCTGCTGCAGGGTTGGGGGCACTGAGTGTAGCAGTGCATGCATCAGACTTTTAGAAGGAGGTCGCCATTATATTCATTACCTGCACCATAGTTTGGCTTCAGGTCAAATAATAGGGAGGAAATAGCCCCACCCTTCTACAGAAAATTGGAGTAAAGATTTACTGATCACAGCCCCACCCATCAAAACAAGCTCCAGCTTTCCCCTGAGTCAGTCTCTCCCCTCAGGAAGCTTCCATAAGCCTCTTATCCTTCTCCATCAGAGGGCCAGACAGACTGAAAACAACAATCACAGAAAACTAACCAGTCTGATCACATGGACCACAGCCTTGTCTAACTCAAGGAAACAATGAGCCATGCCTTGTAGGGCCACCCAAGACAGATGGGTCATGGTGGAGAGTTCTGACAAAACGTGGTCCACTGGAGAAGGGAATAGCAAGCCACTTTGCTTCAGTATTCTTGCCTTGAGAACCCCATGAACAGTATGAAAAGGCAAAAAGATAGAACATTGAAAGATGAATTCCCTGGGTCGGTAGGGCCCAATATGCTACTGGAGATCAGTGAAGAACTAACTGCAGTAAGAATGAAGAGACAGAGACAAAGCAAAAACAACAATGAGCTGTGGATGTGACTGGTGATGGAAGTAAAGTCAGATGCTGTAAAGAACAATATTGGATAGGAACCTGAAAATTTAGGTCCATGAAACAAGGCAAATTGGAAGTGGTCAAACAGGAGATGGCAAGAGTGAATGTCAACATTTTAGGAATCAGCAAACTAAAATGGACTGGAATGGGTGAATTTAACTCAGTTGACCATTATATCTACTACTGTGGGCAAGAATCCCTTAGAAGAAATGGAGTAGCCATCTTAGTCAACAAAAGAGTCTGAAATGCAGTACTTGGATGCAATCTCAAAAAAGACAGAATGATCTCTGTTCGTTTCCAAGCCAAACCATTCAATATCATGGAATCCAAGTCTATGTCCCAAGCAGTAATGCTGAAGAAGCTGAAGTTGAATGTTTCTATGAAGACCTACTAGGCCTTCTAGAACTAACACTCAAAAAAGATGTATTTTCATTATAGGGTACTGGAATGCAAAAGTAGGAAGTCAAGAAATACCTGGAGTAATGGGCAAATTTGGCCTTGGAGTATAGAATGAAGCAGGGCAAAGGCAAACAGAGTTTTGCAAGAGAACACACTGGTCATAGCAAACACCCTCTTCCAATAACACAAGGGAGGACTCCACACATAGGCATCACCAGATGGTCAATACTGAAATCAGATTGATTGTATTCTTTGCAGCCAAAAATGGAGAAGCTCTATACAGTCATCAAAAAACAAGACCTGGAGCTGGCTGTGGGTCAGATCACTTCAGCTCAGTCGACCAGTCATGTCTGACTCTTTGCAACCCCCTGGACTGCAGCACACCAGGTCTCCCATTCCATCAGCAACTACCGGAGTTTACTCAAACTCATGTCCATCAAGTTGGTGATACCATACAACCATCTCATCCTCTTCTCCTCTTGCCTTCAATCTTTCCCAGCAGCAGGGTCTTTTCTAATGAATCACTGCTTTGCATCAGGTGGCCAAATTACTGGAGTTGCAACTTCAGCATCAGTCCTTCCAATGAATATTCAAGACTGATTTCCTTTAGGATGGACTGGTTGGATCTCCTTGCAGTCCAAGGGACTCTCAAGAGTCTTCTCCACACCATAGTTCAAAAGCATTAATGCTTTGGTGCTCAGCTTTCTTTATAGTCCAACTCTCACATCCACACATGACTACTGGAAAAAAAAAAAAAAAAGCCTTGACTAGACAGACCTTTGTTGGCAAAGTAGTGTCTCTACTTTTGAATATGCTGTCTGGGTTGGTCATAACTTTTCTTTCAAGGAGCAAGTGTCTTTTAATTTCATGGCTGCAGTCACCATCTGCAATGATACTGTAGCCCAAAAAAATAAAGTCTGACACTGTTTCCACTGGGACCAGATGCCATTATCTTAGTTTTCTGAATGTTGAGCTTTAAGACAACTTTTTCACTTTCCTCTTTCACTTTCATCAAGAGGCTTTTTAATTCTTCTTTGCTTTCTGCCATAAGCATGGTGTCATCTGAATATCTATGGTTATTGATATTTCTCCCAGAAATCTTGATTCCAGCTTGTGCTTCATCCAGCCCAGGGTTTCTCATGATGTATTTTGCATATAAATTAAATAAGCAGGGTACAATATACAGCCTTGGCATACTCCCTTTCCTGTTTGGAACCAGTCTGTTGTTCCATATACCATTGTAACTGTTGTTTCCTTATCTGCATATAGATTTCTCAAGAGTCAGGTTAGGTGGTCAGGTATTTTTATCTCTTCAGATCATGAACTCCTTATTGACAAATTCAGGCTTAGACTGAAGAAAGTAGGAACAACCATTAGACCATTCACTTATGACCTAAATTAAATCCCTTACAACTATACAGTGGAAGTGACAAATAGTTTCAAAGGATTAGATCTGATAGACAGAGTACCTGAAGAACTATGGACAGAGGTTGATGATACTGTGCAGGAGGCAGTGATCAAGACAATCCTCAAGAGAAAAAATGCAAAAAGGCAAAATGGTTGTCTGAGGAGGCCTTAGAAATATGTGAGAAAAGAAGAGAAGTGAAAGGCAAAGGAGAAAAGGAAAGATCTATCCATCTGAATGCAGACTTCCAAAGAATAGCAAGGAGAGATAAGAAAGCCTTCCTCAGCAATCAATGCAAGGAAATAGAGAAAAGCATTAGAATGGGAAAAACTAGAGATCTCTTCAAAAAAATTAGAGATACCAAAGGAACATTTCATGCAAATACGGGCACCATAAAGGACAGAAATGGAATGGACTTAACAGAAGCAGAAGATATTAAGAAGAAGAGGCAAGATACACAGAAGAACTACGTAAAAAAGATCTTCATGACCCAGATAATCACGATGATATGATCACTCACCTAGAGCCAGACATCCTGGAATGTGAAGTCAAGTGGGCTTTAGAAAGCATCACTATGAACAAAGCTAGTGGACGTGATGGAATTCCAGTTGAGCTATTCCAAATCCTGGAAGATGATACTGTGAAAGTGGTGCACTCAATATGCCAGCAAATTTGGAAAACTCAGCAGTGGCCACAGGACTGGAAAAGTTTACTTTTCATTCTAATCCCAAAGAAAAGCAATCCAAAGAATGCTCAAATTATCACACAATTGCACTCATCTCAGACGCTACCAAAGTAATGCTCAAAATTCTCCAAGCCAGGCTTCAACAGTACATGAACTGTGAACTTCCAGAATTTCAAGCTGGATTTAGAAAAGGCAGAGGAGACAGAGATCAAATGGCCAACGTCTGTTGTATCATCATAAAAGCGAGAGAATTACAGAACAACATCTACTTCTGCTTCATCGACCATGCCAAAGCCTTTGACTGTGTGGATTACAATAAACTGTGGGAAATTCTTCAAATGATGGAATACCAGACCTTCTTACCTGCCTCCTGAGAAATCTGTATGCAGGTCAAGAAGCAACAGTTACAATTGAACATGGAACAACAGACTGGTTCCAAATCAGGATACAAGTACATCAAGTACATTGTCACCCTGCTTATTTAACTTCTATGCACAGTACACCATGAGAGATGCTGGACTTGATGAAGCACAAGCTGGAATCAGGATTGCTGGGAGAAATATCAATAACCTCAGATATGCAGGTGACATCACACAATGGCAAAAAGTGAAGAAGAACTAAAGAGCCTATTGATGAAAATGAAGGAGAAGACTGAAAAAGTTGGTTTGGAACTCAACATTCAGAAAACTATGTACATGGCATCTGGTCCCATCACTTCATGGCAAATACATAGGAAAGAGAGGAAACAGTGACAGACTTTATTTGGGGGGGGGGGGCTCCAAAATCACTGCAGATGGTGACTGCAACAATGAAATTAAAAGACACTTGATCCTTGGAAGAAAAGCTTTGACCAACCCAGATAGTTTATTAAAAGCAGAGACATTACTTTGCCAACAAAGGTCTGTCTAGTCAAGGCTATGGTTTTTCCAGTAGTCATGTATGGATGTGAGAGTTGGACTATAAAAAAGCTGAGCGTGGAAGGATTGATGCTTTTGAACTGTGGTGTGAAAAAGACTCTTGAGAGTCCATTGGACTGCAAGGAGATCCAACCAGTCAATCCTAAAGGAAATCAGTCCTGAATATTCATTGGAAAGACTGATGCTGAAGCGGAAATTCTAATACTTTGGCCACCTGATGCAAAGAACTGACTCATTGGAAATGATCCTGATGTTGGGAAAGATTGAAGGCAGGAGGAGAAGGGGACTACAGAGGATGAAATGGTTAGATGACATCGCTGACTCAATGGACATGAGTTTGAGTAAACTCCAGAACTTGGTGATGGACTGGGAGGCCCGGTGTGCTGCAGTCCATGGGATTGCAAAGAGCTGGACATGAGTAAGTGACTGAACTGAACTGAATTTAATAATATCATCATTTTAAACCAACAAAAGTATTTATCTGTGTATAATGGATAAAATTAATATTTAACTATATGATAAGGAAACAAGATTTATTTATATACATATATATTCTTATCCAGGGCTTCCCAGGTGTCACTAGTGGTAAAGAACTTGCCTGCCCATACAGGAGACATAAGAAGATTGGATTCCTGGATCAGTAAAATCCCATGGAGGAGGGCATGGCAATCCACACCAGTATTCTTGCCTGGAGAATCCCATGGACAGAGGAACCCAGTGGGCTACAGTCCATAGGGTGGCACAGAGCTGGGCACAACTGACGTGATTTAGCATGCATGCATCTTCTTATCCCTTATGAAAACATATGGAATATATGCTTTCTTTGTAGACTCCTCAGATTAAAGACAGGAAAACAGCCACAGAATATCATTACATGATCTTTGTCATTTATGGTAAATGATCATTGGAGAGTGTTTCCTTCTTTAAAAAACTGGTAGTGAACATATACCTTTTTTCTAAGTAAGGAAAAATAGTTTAGTATTCTATTTATACTCAGCAACTTCTCTAATAACATTGAAAGTAGCTACTGTTTATTTAAAGGATAATAAATAAAAGCACCATATGTTTTAACCACAACATAATATAAAATGAGTCCAAAAATTATTTCAATATTACTATTATATCTGATACCCAGGAAAATAACGTATTACTATGTTAAATGTATACAACCACCTCCATCTTGGGCTTTCACAATGGATGCAGATACAGATCTGTCACTCCTTTTGACACAGCACTGACAGCAGCCCTATCCCACAGAATGATGAAAACCTAATGCGATCAGAATTTCTAATCTCCCTGCAATCACATATTCTTTCACTGAAGCTCTGCCAGGAAGCGTTTCCTCTGAGAACAATGCTCAAACATTTCATTACAGAACTCAAAACCACTTAAAGTCATAGCACTTTGGATACCCACATTTACACTAAGCTTGAAAGACTGAAGTGGAATTCATGTGTGGGGTCTGAGCCTCAAAAAGTAATTATAAACTTTTTTTTTTTTTTTCTGTTTTGAAAATTAAATGCTCTGTGGGTGAGACCATTGGTTTTGTAATCAAGTTTGATTTAGCTTTCTCATTTCTTTTGGGACCCTGTGCTTTTGCGGGATGCCATGAATATGTGAATAAAAGGCAAGAATGTAGGGCTCACCTGCTTTAAAAGATCATGCCTCAGTGTTTGTGACACTGTGTCTGCAACTGCATATCCACGTGTGTGTGTGTGTGTGTAAATATATCTCTCATTCTGCAATAATTTGCTCACTATATTAATAGATGATCACATGTTAGATTTGTGGTCTTTTTAGATCACTTGAGTGCATTCAAAGACAGTGTTGAAAGTTGCTTAGTCATGTTGAACTCTTTATGACCCCATGTACCATACAGTCCATGGAATTCTCCAGGCCAGAATACTGGAGTGGGTAGCCTTTCCCTTCTCCAGCGGATCTTCTCAACACAGGGATTGAACCCAGGTATCCTAAATTGTGGGCAGATTCCTTACCAGCTGAGCCACAAGGGAAGCCCAAGACAATGTTGGACCACAATTAAATTCTTCTAAAACAAACTAAACTGAACTTGTGCTAAATATGTTTTCCCTTAAATCCTAATTGAAAGTGACTTTTTAGAAGTTCCCATTTTAAAAGAGCTTCTTTTATAATTATTCAACTTTGCAAATAGAGAACTAACAAACTCTCTCCATTTCCTCAAGGAATCACCCAGTAAGTTTTTTGCCTTAGATCCCAGAGAAGGATTTTAAAGCAAGGGTCACACATTTTTTTCTGTGAAAAACCAGCTAGGAAATATTTTTATGACTTGTGGTCAGAGGTCTCTGTTTCACCTACTAAACTTTGCCAGGGCAGCATGAAAGCAGGATGGTTATGTTCCATTAAAACTTTATTTACAAATGAAGAGGTGAGCTAGACTTGGCCTGAGGGGTCTGGATCACCAATTCCCATCTAAAAATAAGAAGGAACCTATGCAAATTGTGGCAAGGTTTAATGTGGCAAATCTAAATATTCTCCATTAATAATATACTATGTAAACATGCATAATAAACATGCTTTTATTAATAACTGTGTATATTAACATTGAAGCCTATTAATCTGAAAAGGACACAGTCACAAAACATTTTAGCATTCATTGCAAATCTGTATATCAGTATTTCTACTTAATTTTTCAGCAAATAAAAACAAAGAACAGAAGAAATTATAAAGTGGATATAAAATTCCAGTTTTCACACTTTTTTTATGAGGTTCTCACACTTTTTAGATTTAATAGTTTTTCTACTTAGATCTTAAAAATTTTCTCAAAGTACTAAAATAGCATTTGTCAGTAGATTAGAATTTTTTTTACATACACACAAATTTCTCTTTAAAAATGGAAGATGTGATCTACAGCTAAATGTTAAAAGGAGATCTAATTCAATACAATAAAAATTTACCTCAGAATATAAATTTTTAAAGCTGGCTGAGTTTTTTGGTCACTGTACACAAAGAGTAGGAAAATTAAACAGATGAATAGCCATAGCTATCAACATACAAAATGGGATACTGTCTATATGTACTCATTCTCCACTTTGCCTTCCTATTGAGTGGCTTATAAAACTTCTTACGATTTTGTCTGTATCTAAACTTTATTAAATCACTTCCTGCCGTTAATATCAAGAAGGGTTTCTGTCTCCAGTACTGATCTCTGACTTCTGATTACCTTTGTTGATCTTTTTCAAGCTATTACAACACATGTTCAAAACTATAACCTGGATCAATTAAAAGGTGACTTCATGTTAACATCCACTGTAACAACAGTCAAACTTAATGGGGAAAGTGTGAAATTGATTTGGTTGAATACTGAATGGAAGCTTTAGCAAAGCCTTACAAGGAGAAATAAAGGAAGAACAATTTTAAGCGCTTTGAAGAACAGCCTTTGCAGGAGATAAGGCTTCAAGCTTTTCTCAAACATTTCCCAATAAGTCATTTTGGGAAGACAAAGCAGGAAAGATTATGATTAATTTTATTAATTATAATTAATTAATAATTACAATTAATTATAATCTAATCTTATTAATTATTAATAGGTGATCCTACTGAAACTATGCTTATTGTATCAGGATTTGAAGATAACCACAATTAAACTGGGGGAGAAAGTACTAAACTGGTATTGGAGTTATTAAATAAAATGACAGATACCTGATTTAAGAATTCTATTTAACAGAGATCTTTGTCTGTGTTTATTTTCATGTGGAAATAACTGGATGCTAGAAGATCTCAAAATTAAAATATTTCCAGGGGAACTTTGATCTGACCCTATAATGTCTATGACTTAATCCCTATGGCAAATCACCAAGAATTCCAAGACTGCAGCAAAAGAAGTAGACTCCAAGTCTGTGCAGAAAATCTTTTAAGAGATTCACTTGGAAACATAGCTTTCTGATTATTTTGAAATAATTACTTTTTACAAAATCTTGTTAGTACAAAATTTGGTTCAAGAAAATTCATTTCGACAAACAGGACAGATTACATTTTAAGCAGTTTATTAGATACTAGAATGGAGGAGCCTGGTAGGCTGCAGTCCATGGGGTCACTGAGTTGTACACGACTGAGTGACTTCACTTTCACTTTTCACTTTTCACTTTTATTCATTGGAGAAAGAAATGGCAACCCACTCCAGTGTTCTTGCCTGGAGAACCCCAGGGACAGGGGAGCCTGGTGGGCTGCCCTCTCTGGGGTCACATAGAGTTGGACATGACTGAAGTAACTTAGCAGCAGCAGCAGCAGCAGCATATATAAAGGAGTGTATGTGAGTGTATGTGAATGTGTGTGTATGCATGTATATATTTTACTAAAAACCTACAGGTTAATATACTGAAGAAAAATTTTAAAGTATCATTCTGGATTCTTCTTTCATCAAAACAAGGCCCCTCTTATAACAAAAAAGGCCTACTTATAACAGTTGTACAAAACCTTGAAGAATAAAGAGATGTTTTCACAACTTTTATCCTCTATATTTTTATACTTGTTAATCTTCTTTGATTTCACATTTTCTTTCAACTATATTATTGAAGACGTCACCTCTCTGGTCAATATATTTCAATCTTCCAATGTCTTTTATATCATTTTATAAATTTTAAAATCACTTTACTAAGTTATAATTTGTATATATAATATATATACAATTTATGTATCTATATACATGTATATATATTATATATAACATTGTAATGTATATATATATATATATATATATATGTATATACATTGTATACATACAATGACATGAACCCATTTGGAATATGGAGTGGGTGAATTCTGATAATGTATACACACTTGAAAGTCTCACAACAAGCATGATATAGATTATTTTAATCATCCCCTGAAGTCTCTTACTGAACTTTTGCTATCAATCCCCTCTCCCAATTGCCAAGTCAGAGTTATCAATTTACTTTCTATCACCATGATTTGGTTTGTCTATTCTATAATAACCATAAAAAGAATTGATAAAACACATATTCTTTGATGTCCAGGTATTTTCACTCAGCATAAAATTTAAGAGATTTATTCTAGTTACTGTGTACCTAGAAAGCATGCTTATTGTAGGGGAGTATTGTATTGCATGGGTATAACACAACTTGTTTTTCACTCACATCTTGACAGCAAACAGGATTGTTTGCTACTTGTTTGCAAATTGTTTGCAATTTCAGGCTACTGTTAAAGTTGCTGTGACTACCTGAGTTCAAATATTTTGTAGGCTTCAGAACAAAATACAGCACTTCAGTACCACACCGAGGGGCCATTTCAAAAAGTGAAATCACAAAAACATGCCACAAAATTGATTTTGCAAAGGACACTTACTTACAGCATGAGAGCAAAAACAAAAATGCAAAACATGACATTGTTGAACCTCAGCTGGGAAAGTGCCAACCTTCCTGTTGGGATTCAATCCACAATCAGAAGAGATATCAGAGAGCTTGCCTCCTCTCACCTTCTCCCCACCACATTTACAGGGAAAGGCCATGTGAGGAGACACAGCAAGAAGCCGTGGCTATCTACTCCCAGGGAGAGTGCTCTCCCCAGACACTGACCCTGCTGGCACCAAGTTCCTACTGTTTAAATGGCCCAGTTTAAAGTATTTTGTTGTGGCGGCCTGAACTGACCAATAAAAACAGGATGAGTTCTCAACTGTTTTGATAATTTGCACATGTTCACTAATGCCCGTGAAAGAGCTGCATGTATTGATTTTGATGTTACAAATTAATTTTAGAGAGTAGGTAAATTTGCAAATAGAGAGTCCACAAATAATGAGGATCCTTTGTGTGTGTCTGTGTCTCTCTTGGATAGAAACCTAGAATGGGATTGAATTGCTAGGTCATATGGTAAATATACATTTAATTTTTAATAAGCTGCCAGAGTGTTTTTCAATATATATTTCAATCAGTAGAGTATGAAGTTTCTACCTGCTCTGAATGTTCCCATACGTTTGATATTGTCAGTCTTTTTCAGTTTTGTGATTAAAGTGTATGTGTGTGTTATGTCATTATAATGTTTTATTTTACAAGTTTATTGGTATTTATTTTGCATATTCAAAACCTGCCTGTGTGCACAGTATATTATACTTTTGAGAAATCAACTTTATTGAGACACATTGTATAATTAAACGCATCCATTTCCAGTGTAAAGTTGAATGAATTTTGATAAATATACAATCCCACGAAACCACTGTCAAGATAGCAGACACATCCATCACCACCAGAAATTTTCTTATTATCCTTTGTTCACTTAGTTCCCATCCAGAAGGTCAAGGTCTCCCATTCTTCTTTTGGAAATGATATGGTATCTTTGGAAAGTTTTTATTTTATTTTATCTTTTTTGTTTAAATCTATGTGCCATTCATTCCAAGGTAAGTTTTGTGTTGTTGTGGGATTAGGGTTATGATTTGTTTTCTTCCATATGAAATCTGTTGTTCATGCAACTACTACTGAAAAGATTATATTTTTTTTTTCCTTAGAACTTTATCAACATTCAGTTGTGTGGGTTTATTTCTTGATTCTAATTATTTTTCCTTGACCTATTTATCTATCATTATGCCACTGCCATGAGTTCTTGAATATTCAAGTGTAAAGAAAGACAAAACTCAAGTAATGAAATGACACATTCATGTTGGAAATGGTGTAAAATTCTATGATTTCATTAAATAACATAAATTCAACTAACAATTTTGGAATGCTTACTTTGTTTCAGCTACTTTGTTCTACACTGAGAATGAAAAAAGAAAACCTTATTTCTCAAGATCTCATAATCTAAATATAACCTGAATAAGAAATGTTAAAATAGAAATGTATTCAAAATAGGACAAAAACAAGAAAAGCAGGACTTGAATTTATCTGTGCAAAGCAGAAATGCTTACAAGACTAATTATACCCATAGTGGGATTCTCCATTCTCTTATCACACAGTAATTTAAAGGCACAATAAAGTTATCATACTTGTTCATTTTGCATAATAATAAAAACTTTTGGTGCAATGGGACCAAATAGCAAACATATTTGTTTCAATATGTTCATTAAGATGGTTACAGATATAATTTAATTCAACAGTGGATCAATTAAGAAAAGTAAATGCATTTAAAAAAAACTAGGTGATAAAAATTAATAAAAATTATTGGTTATTTCTATTGTAATGGTGAAGGAAGGTAGTTGTCCAAGAAGGGTGTAACTTGGTGACTAGATGAACTAGGTTGTCATAAACTTAGATTATATATATGAGAAGAAGTTGGTGCAAAGAGTTGATAATTTAGAACATCATCAGTTGAGCTTCCTAAGGTATTTATAGGAAGGCCATTAGGTCATTATAATTAAGTGCTTGGGAAAGACAGGCAGCCTTTTAAATGCCAGTGATGCATACCTAATCACATATTCTAGAAATTATCTCATTAAATAAATGAACTGGATCATGAATGCATTATGTCTATATTAAAAAACACCATCTTTGAAAGACTTACATGAACATTTAGATAGATAGTACTTCACAATTCTATCAATAATGTATTTTTATTTAATTTGAATGCATATGTGCAGTTAACTTATTCATGAATATTCTCTGAGATGAAGACTTCGTCACAATTGATCCAACTATAAAAGTCATAGAAAGATGGAAAATATTTTCATAGTGGTTCACAATATCATCTACCTCAAGGTCAATTTTTTTCATCAGTTATGGTTATTATTAGAGGGATTTGATTACATAATTGATTGAATGCATGCATGAATACAGAATAATTTTAAAATATTTTGATTCTTTAAAGGTACCCTTATATCCTATATTTATGAATAAATGGAATAATTTTTAGTAAAACAAGTGTATAATTCAGGATCTTTGAATTTCATAAAGAAACATTATTTTTCTACATATCTGAAACCGCTGCAACCAAAGAATATAAACACTACTTCAATGACGAACACTGAATATCTTTGTCTTTGATACTGTCTAATAGTATCCCACAAGAATGATTTATCTGTCATGTTCCTATTCTAGATACACAGGGAGGATGTAAAAAATGGTAACTGTAATTCAACAATTATCTCTCCATTTTTTTCAACTTTGTAATTGAATCAATCCATGTCGTTTGCTTCCTGTATATCTATTTCAGACCCTCTCCAGACTTTACATTTTAATCCACTATTGGGTTAGTTTTAATAAAAATAAATAAAAGAAAATATTTATGGAAAAATGGTGATGTACCAAGTATTCTGGTCAACGTTTTGATTAATTCATGACTCTCCAAAATGGGCTGTTTCATCTCTAGAGATATGGAAATAGTTATTAAATTAAAAACAACAACAACTGTGTGTTGTGAATCATAAAGGACTCAAGTCCAGGTATACAATTTTCAAAGGTAATAGTCCCTAAAACCACTATTTCTCTAAACATCTACATGTAGGCTCATTCCCCCACCTTCTTTCCTCTTTCACAATAGTCTTTTCCCATATTTGGAAAACAGGTAGAATTTGTCACTGACTATTAATTTTGTGGCTTCCCAGGTGGCACAGTGGTAAAGAACTGCCTGCCATTGAAGGAGTCACAAGAGATGCAGATTTGATCATTGGGTTGAGAAGATCCTCTGGAGAAGGAAATGACAACTCACTCCAGCATTCTTGCCAGAGAAATCCCATAGACAAAGGCTCCTGGTGGGCTACAGTCCACGGGGCTGCAAAACATTAGACACAACTGCGCATGCATATGCATGTAAATTCTATAGTGGTTCACAAACAGAATATTTCAAAATATTAGTATTTATATTAAGAAATGAAAATATGAATAGCAAAGAACTAATTTTTTCAAATCAGATAATGTGCAGTTATTATCATCAAAAAAAATTGATAGAAGACCTAAAAATTGTCAGCTAATAGGCTGTTGAAAAAATAACTGAGCATTAGAAAGATCATTTCTCCTACCACACACAGAAAAAGTACTTAACAAAACCATGACTTTTCTTTAACCTATTAGGGAGTTAAGGTCATAGGAAGTAATTTATCCTGAAATTTGAATAAACACATATTCTTTTTTAAGATATTGAGGCAAAGCTTCCAGGTACCATAAGTGCTAGTAGAAATAATGCAACTAAAATTGCTAACAAATTGCTATAAGCTAAATGCAGGCTAGTATGGGAGAGTAGAAGCCCTAGGAAGCACAAATTCAAAAAGAAATTCACTCCTATTCACAGGCTGTTTTGTACAAACTTCTCCACTTCCTCACAAGAAACATTAGTGGTAGGAGAGGGTCCCTTGTGCAGACCTGTGAGAGGAGAACATCAGCCATGGGAAGAAAATAACAGGCTTTACCCCGTATCCTTCACCTTTTCCTCCCCTGCTGCTGCTGCTAAGTCGCTTCAGTCGTGTCCGACTCTGTGACCCCATAGACAGCAGCCCACCAGGCTCCCCCATCCCTGGGATTCTCCAGGCAAGAACACTGGAATGGGTTGCTATTTCCTTCTCCAATTCATGAAAGTGAAAGTGAAATCGCTCAGTCGTGTCCAACTCTTAGCGACCCTATGGACTGCAGCCTACCAGGCTCCTCCATCCATGGGAGCTTCCAGGCAAGAGTACTGGAGTGGGGTGCCGTTGCCTTCTCCATTTCCTCCCCTATAGAGCCTTAAACCACTAGACAGCAGATTGTCAGCCTAAAGGCAGAGCGGGAAGATCCGTCGTAGTCAGAGTGTGGGGGCGGGGAGCACAAAATTGGAAAGGAGCAGAAAACCTTCTTTGAACAAGACACTGGGAGGCATGCAAGTTATCCAACCATTGTATACATGCAGGATAAATCGGAAAGTCTCACTGTCAAGATTCAGAGACACAACTCTGAATACAACTTTAGGCTGAATTAAACAATAGAAAACACTCTACTCCTCTCACCCTACACCAAAATGCCTAGCAAGGATCAGGAAATAGTCAACAGCAGTCCACCACTAGTGGGAATACCAGAGAATGAAGAGAGAATCTTTCCGAAGAGCAGGCACATGGGGAAAGCCTAAAGCAAGGGGTAAAATGAGACCGTTAAGTAAAACTCTCAAGGAATGAGCCCCAATCACAGCACAAGGTAAACCCAGAAGATTTGAAGCTGGTGGTACATTGAGAATAATGTACAACCAACTCTATACCCAGAAAATATCCTCTTGTGCTATTCTCCATCTAGACTATAACTTGACAGATGAGTGTAGATACCAGGAAACCAAATGATCCATTATTAGGAACTGAAAGCTACTGAAGCTGTGTGATTCTTAAAGAAAAATGGGTCAAATCTAATCAATCTAAGTTTTATTTAAGAATTATTTTATTTATTTAAGAATCTAAAAGAAAGAAGTACAAATCAAATCCAAAGCAAGCATAAATAAAGAAATATTAAAGAACAATCTGTTAATAAACTTAAAACAAAAACTAAAAAATAGAGTTAGTTATAGTCAGTAACACTGATAAAATTCTATGAATAGAAATGCACACTCACACAAATTACAAATATTAGGAAGGAAGAGGAGAAATTGCATCATACATTACTAACATTAGAAGGATAATAAAATAATATATTCCTCCACCTGTGATTGAGTTATACCCCAATAAACACACTGAAAATTGAAAATATCATAAGTTGAAAAAGCATTAAATAAGCTTAACTTACTGAATATCATAGCTTATCATGTCATTGCTGTTTAGATGCTAAGTTATGTCCGACTCTCTTGTGACCCAATGGACTGGAGCAATCAGGCTCCTCTGTCCCTGGAATTTCCCAGGCAAGAATACTGGAGTGGGTTGCTACTTCCTTCTCCAGGGGTTCTTCACAACCCAGGGATTGAACTCACATCTCCTGCATTTGCAGGAAGATTCTTTACCACTGAGCCACCAGGGAAGCCCTAGCTTAGCCTAGCCTATCCTAAAAGTACTTGTAACACTTATATTAGCCTAAAGTTTGGCAAATATAATTTAAAGCCTATTTTAGTATGAAGTGTTGAATAACTCATGTAATTTATTGAACAACACATTGAAAGTGAAAAACAGGATGATTGTATAGGTAAAGAATAGTTCTAAGAGTGCCAGGGTCCAGCCCCAGCAGGATCCAGGGGTACCCTCAGAATGATGGCATCAGCGATAAGGAAAGTAAAAGGGGAGAGAAAGAGGCTTGATCTTCCTTGGTTTACACAGAAAGCCAATAAAGCTCCTGTGTTCCCAGAAGTCATCCTGAAAGAAGAACAGAGAGAGAAAGAAAGAAAAGGAAAGAGAGAATGACACACGGAGACCAAGCTTTGGTGAGTGAGGCCCATAACTTTATTTTCAAAAGGAACTTTTATACCTTGACTTGTACATAGAGGGAAATGAAAGATGCAAAGTCATGCAGAGTCAGCCCAAACATTACATCTGTTTTGTCTTTATCGAAACCAGGATTTTTTCTGCATATCTTTCCCATAAACAATGTTGTGTACATTATCCTCTGGCCTTGGAGGCCTGTGGACATTTTATGACCCTTTTTGATAAAGGCTGCTCAACCAGAAAACTTATTTTCCCTTGAAGTGTTTTTTCTTTATATTTCTAATCTATGTCAGCCTCAGAAAGTGCTAAACAGAATTACATTCTCAGGGAGCAAAGGTGCAGTGAGTTACAATAAAGAAAGAACCAATTAGCTCAAAGGTCTGATGTGGTTAATTTCAAGGCTACTACTTGTTTTTGTTACATTCCAACTACGTTAACCAATGCACTCCCAGGGGCACAATGGATAAGGGATATGGGCACTTGGCAGCAAGCATTGGCCCAACAGTGAAGCCCTTTACCAGTACTATTTTAATAATTTTTCACCCCTTAATGGGCTCTATGTTCATTAGGGCTTTTAGAATGTTTTGGCTTCCCGTGCCTTCAAGTTTGGGGAGTTGTGAACAATCATATGCGTTAATTGCAAAAGTATGGATAAACCTGTCAAGCAAGCTAAAATGTCAACAGAGGGGTTTGAATTGAAATACTCCTTTTATGCCCAGGAGACTTATTAATTAGAGCCCTAAGTTGACTTTTTACAGAGAAAGGTTGTTGGGGAAATCCCCCTGTTAATGTCAGAAGAGTTGGTGAAAGGCATAATATAATAAACCGTAGACAGACAGAGTTTGGTTTCGGGGTAGATGCTCGAGCAGGTCCAGGGAATCGCTTGAGTCCTGATCCGCCTTTGCCTGTCAGGTCGTCTCTGCATGACCTTTGTCATGGGTGGGATCTCCCGTGGTAGCTCCCGACATAAGAGGATTGGTTGTTTTCTCTTGTGATCGAGTGGCTGACTGGGAGCTGCCAGTGCCCTGCATCACAAGTGAGTATCATACTGCATATCACTAGACTGGGAAAAGATAAAAATTCAAAATTTGAAGCATGGCTGCTACTGAATGAATATGACTCTTGCACCATCATAAAATCAAAAAGTTGTTAGATCAACCAGTGCAAGTCAGAGATAGTTTGTATTATAAACAAATTTATGCCCATAAACTTGAAAATTTAGATGAGATTCTATAATTCCTTGAAAGATTCAAACTAGCAATCATTATCCAAGGAGAAATAATACTGTGAATAATTCCATATATATGCCATTTCATCTATAGCTTTAAAATATTCAGAGTAAGAAAACTCTAGGCTCTGATGACTTTCCTGATGAGTTCCACCAAACACTTAAAGGAGAAATAACAATTCTATATAAACGCTTCCAGAAAATGAAAAGGGAGGATTTTTTTCATATTATTTCAGAAGATTATCATTACCTTAATTTAAAAAAATAAGGAAAAAAACTTACAGATTGATGTACTTAATGAACACACTTTCAAAATTATTCATTAAAATACAGCAATATATAAAACATAAAATCTAGCAATATGTAAAATATAATACATACACCAACACCATAAATCAATTTTTGGTTTATCCCAGGAACATAAGGCTCATTCAATACCTGGATATCAATGTAGTTCACCGTATTAACAGACAAAAGATGAAAACCAATATTCTATTAGATTCAGTAAAGTTCTCCAATAAAATTCAACATTTACTCATGTTATAAAGTATAGGCAGCCTAGGAGTACAAGAGAGCAACCTTAACCTGATAAATCAAAAATAATAACATACACACAAAGACTACAGCTAATAAAACAATTAATAATAAGACTAGACAGTTTTTCCCAAAGCTTGAAACAAGGTGAAGATATCTTCTCTCACCACTAAATAAATACCTATTTTTAATATCATACTGGAGGCCCAAGCTGGTACAATCAAGCAAGAAACATAAATGTCAGATGTACTTACTGGAAAGAAGAAAGATTAAAATTCCCTATTCACAGATAAGTTATATAGAACATTCCACAGGATCCACCCAAAAGATTTATTTGAATAATAAGAAAGTTTAATAATTTCATAGCATGCAAGGTCAATATGCAAAAACTTATTATATTTTAAACACTGACAATGACTAACTAAAAATTAAAGATTTTATTTTACCATTTCCTATAATACCAGTACCATGAAATACTTAGTTATAGATCTATTAAGATATGTGCAAAGATCCGTATGCTGAAAATTACAGAACACTGGTGAAAGAAATCAAAGGAGATCTAAATAAATAGAGATGTGCACTATCTTCATGGATTGGAAGTCTCCATAGTGAGAAAATATCAATATGAGCAATATGAACTATTGCAATTCCAGTAAAAATCTAGGCTGGATTTCTTTTTATAGAAATCAATAATCCTTTCAAAAATAGCTAGAATACCCAAAATATATTGAAAAAGGACAAAGTTGTAGTGCTTAAACTGTAAGATACCAAGATACCAAGATGTAATCTAAAGCTATAGTAGCTTTCATTTTTAATTTTTCCTTTCTTGGGAAGAAGTTGGAAATAAACATCATGATAAACTGTTAAAGACTGCTTTAACCTCAGATGGAGATATTCCTCACTGAACAATGCTTAACACATATATGGGTCTCTTTGTATGTTTGAAAGATTTCTAAGAAACCTATGTGGCATTATATCTACATTTTGCACTTAATAGTTTTTAATTAAATAATAACAATAGTCAAATATGCAGTCTTTTCTATCTTAAAACATAAATCTAAAAGTCATTTTTCAACATTCCCCTTTACTAAATGAATTTTAAGTTATGCATATTACTAAGTCAATATTAAACTGAAGTTTAACTGTAGACCATTTCAAATTATCTTGAGAGTAAGTGGAAAACAAATGAACAAACAGAAAAGATCCTGCAACCTTTAAACAATAATTAAAAATTGAAGTCTTGAAAGTGGGTAGAAGAAAACACTTTCCTGTTAAGTATTATTTTGTTAAATATGATGTACAAATCATAATATGCTATTATCACAGGATGAAAAGAAATCTATTTGTTTATGTCAAATTTGAATTTCAAGAACAGACTACTTACTGAACATCGAATGTCAGAAGCTGATATAAAACAAATATGGAAAGGTCTCTCTAAATGTCACACCTTATTCTTTTCAAACCAGAATTAGATTAATTTAGCTCATTAATTAACTGATGATATTTTACACAGCAACAGTTTGTATAGAATATCAAATTCACTTCATAGTGTGCAAAGAAGTAGAAATATAATTTGTCTTTTAAAAGTAAATCATTAGTATTACAGTATTACATATTAATTTCCTTTTAAATGCCTACTTGAATAATAGAAAGCTCCCAAAGGCAAAAACTTTCTTTAAAGTTATATATACTAAAACATAATTTGACAGAAAATGACCATTAGTAAATGCAAAATTAATTCTTAGAGGAATCTTATTTTTCCTGTTTTCATTCCAATTTTGAAGAGACTCTAGAATTGACATTTTTAATGCATGCAAAGCATTCTAGACTAATATGTTTTCATTTCTTAACTGCTTAAATAAAAGCAAAATCTGTGAACATTAGTAAAAAGGAGGATAGCCTGATGTACTATTTGTGCAGTTTTATAAAAAATAACATATCATAGTTGTTTTAATTAGAAAGCTGAAAGATTTGACATAAACCTTAAGCAAGCATCCCTGGGACTTTACATAATTTCACCTCTTTAATTCATCTTTATAAAATATAATCTATACTTTTTAAACATTTTTTCTTACTGAGTTTATAACTTTTAAGAAGAAATATACTGTGTCAATACAGTTTTTAGGAAGAAGCCATTTTTATCCCTCTATTAGTCAAAAAACTTCATTATTTCAAAAGCAGGTGATTCTTTTAAGCAAAGCTTCCATAAAATGTAGAGAATTTCCAGGATAAAATAATAACAATAGAATCAAAAGGTAAGAAAGTGATTTAAAGGTCATCCTGAACATCTTTCAAAGGAGTTAATGACTTTTCAGGCTTTTTTCCCTCAAGTGAAATCAATCTCTAATTGATCCACACATTTGTGTGCAGTTGATGGAAATGATCATTCCTATCTTTGTGTTGTAAATGGCAATCTTGTCTTTTCTGTTTTCTTTATTCTAAAAAACCTATGTGTGAATCAAATATACATTTTGGATGATAACTTTCATTATATTTCTTTTTAAAATATTTATATTTGCAGTGAATAATTATTATATTCTATGATTCTATTATATTCTATGATTGATTCTATGATTCTATGATTACAAATTTTCTTAGAGAAAGTTCTAGCTAAATTTGATATTTTTATTATTTTTCTGTGACCTATGTATAAGCTGGGCTTCCCTTGTATATAGCACAGTAGTCTTCCCAGTGGTAACGAATCTGACTGTCAATGCAGGAGACTCAAGTTCAGTCTCTGGGTCGGGAAGATCCCCTGGAGGAGAAAATAGCAATCCACTTCAGTATTCTTGCCTGGGAAATCCCATGGACAGAGGAGCCTGCCGGGCTACAGTCCACAGGGTCACAAAGAGTTAGACACAGCTTAGCAGCTAAACAGCAACAACATATACAAACACAATGCCTAGCACATGCAACCAGCACCTAGCTTATCTGAAAAGGGAGAAAGTCCCAAATGGCACCATCTACTGGACAAGTATTTTCCAAACCTCCCATCCTCTCTAAGAGGTCACTGATGATTTTGATGTTCATCATGGCATAGACACAAGGACTAAAATAATGTCATAACTTATGCGAAAGCCACCTGAGGTTGGACAAGAAAAGACTTACAGCATGTAATGCCTCATTTTATGATCACAATTCTGACTTCCATGAGCATTTAACCTTATTAAGTGTACAGATTTAACATGTAACACTTAGCTCAAAGGAAAAAAAGTAATCAAAAATATGTACAAAATATGAAGTGTCACTGGGAAAAACATAAGGTGTCTACTCCAGCTTCATCATTTAAAGTAAATAAACTTATATAGTTAAAAATTTGATGGGCCACTCTGTGGGTTCTAACCTTGTATCCTAGGGCTAAGGTTTGCAATTATCTTCAGAAACAGTTTTCTTTAACCTTATTGTGACTTTCAATATCCATCAGAGTTGGTCTTGATCTTGGGTTCATCACCTGGAGAGACAGAGAAAAATTATTCCTTAAACAATTGATCCAAAGATTCCAGAATGTGGTGGGGTGGGGGTGGGGGGTTTGTGGTCTGATATCTCTAAAATCTTAGGAAAGTGTAGAAAAATAATTAGTATTGCATATTTTATAGAAAAGATTTAATTAGACCCCATGGTCCATACTGTATATGGTAAGGGGAATTTCAAATTTATTCCCTTTGGCCTCTTTCCACCAGGTTGATTGGCAGTTACATTTCTATATTCTTTGATTACTTAGCAGAATAGATTCACACACACACACACACACACACACACACAACACACACATACACACACATGTGCAGATTTTCATGGGTGCATCAAAACTATAGGTTGAAAATATATTTTAAAAATAAAGATTATAATAAATGGATTTTAACTGACCAAGCTCAGGTGAAGTTAACATTTCACACTGTTCAGTTCAATTCAGTTCAGTTCAGTCACTCAGTCGTGTCTGTCTCTTTGTGACCCCATGAATCGCAGCTCGTCAGGCCTCCCTGTCCAACACCAATTCGTGGAGGTCACTTAAACTCATGTGCATCGAATTGGTGATGCTATTCAGCCATTTCATCCTCTGTCGTCCCCTTCTCCTCCTGCCCCTAATCCCTCCCAGTATCAGAGTCTTTTCCAATGAGTCAACACTTCACATGAGGTGGCCAAAGTATTGGAGTTTCAGTTTTAGCATCAGTCCTTCGAATGAACACCCAGGACTAATCTCCTTTAGAACGGACTGATTGAATCTCCTTGCAGTCCAAGGGACTCTCAAGAGTCTTCTCTAACATCACAGTTCAAAACCATCAATTCTTCAGTGCTCAGCCTTCTTCACAGTCCAACTCTCACATCCATACATGACCACTGGAAAAACCATAGCCTTGACTAAATGGACCTTTGTTGGCAAAGTAATGTCTCTGCTTTTGAATATGCTATCTAGGTTGGTCATACCTTTCCTTCCAAGGAGCAAGCGTCTTCTAGTTTCATGGGTGCAATCACCATCTGCAGTGATTTTGGAGCCCAGAAAAATAAAGTCTGACACTGTTTCCACTGTTTCCCCATCTATTTCCCATGAAGTGATGGGACCAGATGCCATGATCTTCGTTTTCTGACTGTTGAGCTTTAAGCCATCTTTTTCACTCTCCTCTTTCACTTTCATCAAGAGGCTTTTTAGTTCCTTTTCACTTTCTTCCGTAAGGGTGGTGTCATCTGCATATCTGAGGTTATTGATGTTTCTCCTGGCAATCTTGATTCCAGCTTGTGCTTCTTCCAGCCCAGTGTTTCTCATGATGTACTCTGCATATAAGTTAAATAAGCAGGTGACAATATACAGCCTTGACGTACTCCTTTTCCTATTTGGAACCAGTCTGTTGTTCCATGTCCAGTTCTAACTGTTGCTTCCTGACCTGCATATAGGTTTCTCAAGAGGCAGGTCAGGTGGTCTGTTATTCCCATCTCTTGAAAAATTTTCCACAGTTTATTGTGATCCACACAGTCAAAAGTATTGGCATAGTCAATAAAGCAGAAATAGATGTTTTTTTGGAACTCTCTTGCTTTTTCGATGATCCAGAGGATGTTGGCAATTTGATCTCTGGTTCCTCTGCCTTTTCTAAAACCAGCTTGAACATCTGGAAGTTCATGATTCACATATTGCTGAAGCCTGGCTTGGAGAATTTTGAGCATTACTTTGCTAGCGTGTGAGATGAGTGCAAGTGTGCGATAGTTTGAGCATTCTTTGGTATTGCCTTTCTTTGGGATTGGAATGAAAACCGACCTTTTTCAGTCCTGTGGCCACTGCTGAGTTTTCCAAATTTGCTGGCATATTGAGTGCAGCACTTTCACAGCATCATCTTTCAGGATTTGAAATAGCTCAACTGGAATTCCATCACCTCTGCTCACTTTGTTCATAGTGATGCTTTCTAAAGCCCATTTGACTTCACATTCCAGGATGTCTGGCTCTAGGTCAGTGACCACACCATCATTATTATCTGGGTCATGAAGATCTTTTTTGTATAGTTCTTCTGTGTATTCTTGCCACCTCTTCTTAATATCTTCAACTTCTGTTAGGTCCATACCATTTCTGTCCTTTATTGAGCCTATCTTTGCATGAAATGTTCCCTTGGTATCTCTAATTTTCTTGAAGAGCTCTCTAGTCTTTCCCATTCTGTTGTTTTCCTCTGTTTCTTTGCATTAGTGTCTAGCAATTAGGTATCTATGGATTAGTTTTATGTCTTCCACCAATTAACACAAGACTTAAGATTTCTCTCTATCAAGTTTTGCATCATAAAGTATCATTATTAAAAATACTGCTTGTGTCTGTTTAATATTAATATTATAGGCAGATGCTTTAAATGTAAATTTTCTATTAGGAATACTAACTGATTACAGTAACTAAGTGTGTGCATGCTCAGTCACTTCATTCATGTCTGACTCTCCCACGCTATGGACTGTAGCTTGCCAGGTTCCACTGTCTATGGGATTCTCTAGGCAAGGATACTGGAATGGGTTGCCATGCCCTCCTCCAGGGGATCTTCCTGACCCAAGGATCAAACCCATGTCTCTTAAATCTGAAGTGGGATCTGGATTCTTTACCACTAGCACCACCTGGGAAGCCCAACTAAGTAGATAAATTTTAATTTTGTCTCAATTTGTTTGATAGTTATCTCATTTACCAAGAGAATATTTGTTAATTCTAACACAGTGATTAAGGATAAAAACTTTGTAGCATAGGTTTCAATCATTTTTTACCTACTTAGTATTCTAGTTTAGTGCTTCTATGAAGCAATGGGTGGGTGGGTAGAGAAAGGCTCATATCATATTCCATCTTTGTAGATTATCAGTGAGCATTTGGTCACAGAAATGTAATCATGAGAAACGATATAAAATTGAGGGTTGACTAGAGATTTAACCTTACAAATAAGTCACAAGCAGTCACTGCTTCTCAGGTGTTGGTCCTGAGGTCAGCAGAACAAATGGCCCTGAACAGAAGGTAAAGGTAAAGTAGGGATGAGATAGGGAAAATGGAACTTGCTGGGAGGATATGGAATCTATGTCTGTCTCCTACTGACTCCTAACCTCCATCAGCACATTGCAGGCGACATGCAGGTGAAACTAACACCACAGAGATAAGCAGGAACCAGGAAAATGAAGGGAGCAATTCAGAGAACAACAGGAAGCTGAAAAACCTGGCTACTTCCACCCAAGTTCAAGCCTTGCCTTAAGACTCAGAAAAGCTAGAGGAGTAAGTCCAGAGGGAACTGGAAGAGCTCTAGGATGGGCTGCTGCCCCACAACAATCAAGTAAACCTTCAGATCAGTGACAATGTGCATAAACTGTAGGAGATGTCTTCTGTGACTCATTCTATCCTGGAACTATGTAGCAAAGTTTATGCCTAGAAAACACAGTTTTAGTTTAACTAAGTGCTGAATATTAATTGGAAGGACTGATGCTGAAACTCCAGTATTTTGGTCACCTGATGCAAAGAACCTGTCTCACTGGAAAAGATCCTGATGCTGGGAAAGACTGAAGGTGAGAGCAGAATTGGATGACAGAGGATGATGAGATGGTTGGATGGCATCACCAGTGTGATGGAAATGAGTTTGAATAGGGTCCAGGAGTTGGTGATGGACAGGGAAGCCTGGTGTGCTGCAGTCCATGGGGTCACAAAGATCCAGACCTGAATGAATGACTTAAGTGAACTGAACTGAAGTTGAAATATTTCAAATCTACCACAGCCCACAGTGCTTCAACATGCCACCTATATATTTATTTTTAAAACCAAACTGAACTTCCAAATATAGACAACAATGAAATCTCAATTCCAGATAATATTGATATAACTATCTATTGTGTGAGTGAGTCTTTATGACCTTTGTGACCCCATGGACTGTAGGCTGCTAGGCTCCTCTGTCCATGGAATTCTCCAGACATGACTACTGTAGTGGGTTGCCATTTCCTTCTCCAGGGGATCTTCACAACCCAGGGATCAAACAAAGGTCTCCTGCATTGCAGGCAGATTCTTCACCATCTAAGCCACCAGGGAGGCCTACTATTAAGAAACATTTCTAAGTATAAAGAAATACTTAGAAAGGTCAACTTAAAAAGTATCAGCAGGTATATGCTTGTATCTTATAATCTATAGACAATACATTAAAAAATGTAATAAATCCATGCACATTTTCCAGAGGAATACCCAAGACAGAAGTAGAAATAAAGTTATAAATGGCAATCATCAATCAGATGAAATAATTTAGATGAAATTTATCTCTCTGGAAGAGATGGGGACTGGGCAAGTGGTCAGGAAGAAAATACAGTGTGCTTTTAACTTTGTATGAAAAAATAATGTTCAGTTCCATGTTGCTGAATGTAGTTTTGTTTTTGCCGAATAAATCCTCTACTTCAAATTACTGTCTGAGTGCTTTATTAAAACTCCACTTCTGGCATTTGTTTGGCAGTCTGTTGCTTTTTTTGCCACCTCCTGATCACTGTTTTCTAAAGCTTCCACTTCTTTCGCACTGTCCCCTGACAGCTTGGTTGTCCTCACTCTGTCCCCTGAAGCCTGGATTGCCTTCCTGCTGTCCTCAGAAGTTGCAGTATCCTTCCCATGGTCCTTCTAGCTCTGGTTGCTCCATGGGCACAGAAAGCTTCCTGTGCCGTGAATCATGCCACTTTTCCAGTACTTCTGTTACTGATGCAGTAGGGATATCAAAGCAAACACCCTACTTTCCTTTGAGAAAGACCATTCCCTTCACTTTGGAATCAATGTCCTTACCCAGTTGCTCTTTAAGTTCTTTGCAAGCACAACTAATGTTTGGCATTTCAGTTGAGCACCACAAGATCATGGTCACAAAGCCTGCATCTGAGCTGATGAAGGAGCACTGGTCTATTGACATGAAACCGGAAATGTGGTCCAGGGCTCTGCCAGGGCTTCCATGTCTCCCTTCTCCTCAATCAGAGTGGGAGGCACAGAGACCAAGAGCCTGATGGCATGTTTGCTAGACACTTTTATTATCTATGCTGCAGAAAGAACTCTCTTGAGAGTCTCTTGGACTGTAAGAAGATCACATCTGTCAATCCTAAAGGAAATCAATCCTGAATATTTATTGGAAGGACTGATGCTGAAGCTGAAGCTCCAATAGTTTGGCCACTTGATGAGAAGAGCTGATTCATTAGAAAAGACCCTGATGTTGGGAAAAATTGAAGACAGGAGGGGAAGTGGATGGCAGAGGACAAGATGGCTGAATGTCATCACTGACTCAATGGACATGAGTTTGAAGAAGCTCTGGTAGATGATGAAGAACAAGGAAGCCTGGCATGCTGCAGTCCATGAAGACTCAAAGATTTGGACATGATTGAGCAGCTGAACAACACCACCAAGTCACTGAACTCAATGTATAAATGTTATGTGTATTCTGACTGCTCCACAGACTATCAGTTCCCTTTATTTCTACCTGTCCTTGGACCTCCCTATTTCCTGAGACACATTGAAACTAGGCCAATTAATAACCCTACAATGGTCTCAAGTGTTAAAGTAAGAGTTACAAGTCTTTATTTTAAGTCAAAAGCTAAAAATGAGTAAGCTTAGTGAGAAAGGTTTGTCAATAGCTGAGACAGGCTAAAAGCTAATATACTTGTGCCAGTTAGACAAGTTATGATTGCAGATAGAGAGTTCTTCAGTGAAATTAAAAATGCTACTCAAGTGAACACACAGATGATAAGAAACAGTCTTGGTGCTGACGTGAAGTTTTAGTGGTCTGGATTAAAAAGAAAGCCAGCCACAACACTCTGTTAAGCCAAAACTTAATTCAAAGCAAGATCTTAGCTCTCCTTTTCTTGATGAAGGCTAAGATTGGTATGGAAGCTCCAAAAAAGAACTTTGAAGCCAGCAGACTTTGGTTCATGAAGTTAAGAAAAGAAGCTATCTCTGTAACATGCAATTACATGGTGAAGCAGCAAATGTTAATGCATAAGCTCCTGACAAGTTATCCAGAAGACCCAGCTGAGATAATTAATGAACATGGCTACACTAAACAATAGATTATCAATGTAGATGAAACAGCCTTATGTTGGAATTAGAGACCATCTAGCACATTAATATCTAATAGAGAAGCTAATTCCTGGCTTCAAAGTTTTACAGAACAGGCTGACTCTCCTGCTAGGGACTAATGCATTAATAGCTGATGACTTAAAGTTGAAACCCATGCTCACTTACCATTGTGGAAATCCTATGACTCTTAAAAATTATGCTTATATATACTCCATCTATGCTCTATAAATGGAAAAATAAACCTGAATGATAGTACTTTTGTTTACAACATGCTTTACTGAGATTTTAAGCCTGCTGCTGAGAATTACTGTGCAGAAAAAAAAAATTATATTACTGCTCATTAACAACGCAACTGATTTCTCAAGAGCTCTGATAGAGGTGTACAATGAGATTAATGTTTCCATGCCTGCTAACACAATATCCATCTTGTAGCCCATGGATCAAGGAGCAATTTTGACTTATTATTATTTAATAAGTACATTTCATAAAGTGCCATACATAGTGATTCCTTTATCTGGGCAGTGTAAAAAAAAAAAAAATCCTTTCTGGAAAGAATTTACTGTTCTAAATGTCATTAATAATATTAATGATTCAAAGGAAAATGTCAAAATGTCAATAACCATAGAAATTTGACATATGTTGACTTCAACCCTCAATGACAACTTGGAGACGTTCAAGACTTCTGCAGAGAAGTAACCACAGATGTGTTAGAAATAGCAAGAGTACCAAAATTAGAAGTGGAGTTGGAATATGTGATGGAATTGCTGCAATCTCATGATAAAATTTTAATGGATAGGAAGTTGGTTCTTATGATTTGAGCAAAGAAAATGGTTTCTTGAGATGGAATCTACTCCTAGTAAGGATGCTATGAAGACTGTTGAAATGACAACAATGGATTTAGAATACTACATAAACTTAGTTTATACAGAAAAAGCAGTGTTTGAGAGGACTCCAACTCTGAAAGTTGTACTATGGGTAAGGTACTATCAAAAGCACTTCATGGAACAAACAGATGATTTCATGAAAAAGTGAAAGTGAAAGTCACTCAATCAAGTCGGACTCTTTGTGACCCATGAGCCCACCAGTCTCCTCTGTCCATGGAATTCTCCAGGCAAGACTACTGTAGTGGGTTGCCATTTCCTACTCCAGGACATTGTCCCAACCCAGGGATCAGATCCAGGTCTCCTGTATTGCAGGCACATTCTGTACCATCTGAGACCCAAGAGAAAGGAAGAGTCAATTGATGTGGCAACATTATTGTTAGCTATTTTAAGAAATTGCCACAGCCTGGGATCAAGACCATCCCCATGGAAAATAAGTGCAAAGAAGCAAAATGGCTGTCTGGGGAGGCCTTACAAATAGCTGTGAAAGAAGAGAAGTGAAAAGCAAAGGAGCAAAGGAAAGATATAAGCATCTGAATGCAGAGTTCCAAAGAATAGCAGGAAGAGATAAGAAGGCCTTCTTCAGCGATCAATGCAAAGAAATAGAGGAAAACAACAGAATGGGAAAGACTAGATATCTCTTCCAGAAAATTAGAGATATCAAGGGAACATTTCATGAAAGGACAGAAATGATATGGACCTAACAGATGCAGAAGATATTAAGAAGAGATGGCAAGAATACACAGAAGAACTGTACAAAAAAGATCTTCATGACCCAGATAATCACGATGGTGTGATCACTGACTTAGAGCCAGACATCCTGGAATGTGAAGTCAAGTGGGCCTTAGAAAGCATCACTATGAACAAAGCTAGTTGAGGTGATGGAATTCCAGTTGAGCTCTTTCAAATCCTGAAAGATGATGCTGTGAAAGTGCTGCAGTCAGTATGTCAGCAAATTTGGAAAACTCAGCAGTGGCCACAGGACTGGAAAAGGTCAGTTTTCACTTCAATCCCAAAGAAAGGCAATGCCAAAGAATGCTCAAACTACTGCACAATTGCACTCATCTCACATGCTAGTAAAGTAATGCTCAAAACTCTCCAAGGCAGGCTTCAGCAATACGTGACCCATGAACTTCCTGATGTTCAAGCTTGTTTTAGAAAAGACAGAGGAACCAGAGATCAAATTGCCAAATCTGCTGAATCATGGAAAAAGCAAGAGAGTTGCAGAAAAATATATATTTCTGCTTTATTGACTATGCCAAAGCCTTTGATTGTGTGGATCACAATAAACTGGAAAATTCTGAAAGAGATGGGAATATCAGACCACCTGATCTGCCTCTTGAGAAATTTGTATGCATGTCAGGAAGCAACAGTTAGAACTGGACATGGAACAACAGACTGGTTCCAAATAGGAAAAGGAGTATGTAAAGGCTGTATATTGTCACCCTGCTTATTTAACTTATATGCAGAGTACATCAAGAGAAATGCTGGACTGGAAGAAACACAAGCTGGAATCAAGATTGCCAGGAGAAATATCAATAACCTCAGATATGCAGATGACACCACCCTTATGGCAGAAAGTGAAGAGGAACTAAAAAGCCTCTAGATGAAAGTGAAAGTGGAGAGTGAAAAAGTTGGCTTCAAGCTGAACATTCAGAAAACGAAGATCATGGTATCTGGTCCCATCACTTCATGAGAAATAGATGGGGAAACAGTGGAAACAGTGTCAGACTTTTTTATTTTGGGGCTCCAAAATCACTGCAGATGGTGACCGAAGCCATGAAATTATAAGATGCTTACTCCTTGGAAGGAAAGTTATGACCAACCTAGATAGCATATTGAAAAGCAGAGACATTACTTTGCCAACAAAGGTTTGTCTAGTCAAGGCTATGGTTTTTCCTGTGGTCATGTATGGATGTGAGAGTTGGACTGTGAAGAAAACTGAGCCCCAAAGAATTGATGCTTTTGAACTGTGGTGTTGGAGAAGACTCTTGAGAGTCCCTTGGACTGCAAGGAGATCCAACCACTCCATTCTGAAGGAGATCAGCCCTGGGATTTCTTTGGAAGGAATGATGCTAAAGCTGAAACTCCAGTACTTTGGGCACCTCATGTGAAGAGCTTACTCATTGGAAAAGACTCTGATGCTGGGAGGGATTGGGGGCCGGAGGAGAAGGGGAGGACTGAGGATGAGATGGCTGGATGGCATCACTGACTCAGTGGATGTGAGTCTCAGTGAATTCTGGGAATTGGTGATGGACAGGGAGGCCTGGCATGCTGTAATTCATGGGGTCACAAAGATTCGGACATGACTGAGCTACTGAACTGAACTCATCCTTCAATCTTCAACCCTGATTGTCAGCACATCAACATCAAGGAAAGACTCTTTACCAGCAAAAAGATTAGGACTCCCTAAAGGTTCAGAAGATGCTCAGCATTTTTAGGAATAAAGTATATATATTTAATTAATGTATGTACTTTTTTAGACATAATTCTATTGCTTATTTACTAGATTACAGTATAAATATAGCTTTTCTATGCATTGGGAAATGAAAAATTTTGTTTAACTTAGTTTATTGCTGTGTTCTAGAGCCAAATCCACAATATCACCCAACATGGCTGTGCACATCATGGTAATGTTTATTAATTCAGTATCTCAAGAGGTTGTTACACAGCTGGTACTCTGAGCTTTTAAAGGTCACTTCATGCCTTATTCTACAACTGGCTCAGCAAAAATGTAAGACGAGCTTGGAGGAACTTGTTCAGTTCAGTTCAGTCACTCAGTCATGTACAACTCTTTGCGACCCTATGGACTGCAGCACACCAGGCTTTGCTACCTGTCACCAAACTCCCAGAGCTTGCTCAAACTCATGTTCATCGAGTCGGTGATGCCATCCAACCATCTCATCCTCTGTTATCCCCTTCTCCTCCTGCCTTCAATCTTTCCCAGAATCAAGGTGTTTTCCAATATGTCAGTTCTTCACATCTGGTGGCCAAAGTGTTAGAGCTTCAGTTTCAGCATCAGTCCTTCCAATGAACACCCAGGACTGATTTCCTTTAGGATTGATTGGTTTGATACTCTTGTAGTACAAGGAACTCTCAAGAGTCTTCTCCAACACCACAGTTCAAAAGAATCAATTCTTTGGCACTCAGCTTTCTTTATGGTCCAACTCTCACATCCATACATGACTACTGGAAAAACCATAGCTTTTACTATACAGACCTTTGTAAGCAAAGTAATGTCTCTGCTTTTTAATATGCTGTCTAGGTTTTTCATAGTTTTTCTTCCAGGTGCAAGTGTCTTCTAATTTCATGGCTGCAGTCACCATTTTCACTTATTTTGGAGCCCAAGAAAATAAAGTCTGCCACTGTTTCCATTGTTTTCCCATCTATTTGCCATGAAGTGATGGGACTGGATGCCATAATCTTTGTCTTTTGAATGTTGAGTTTTAAGCCAGCTTTTTCACTGTCCCATTTCACTTTCATCAAGTGGCTCTTTAGTTCCTCTTTGCTTTCTGCCATAAGGGTGTTTGAATCTGCATATCTGAGGCTATTGATATATCTCCTGGAAATCTTGATATCAGCTAGTGCTTCATCCAACCCGGTATTTTGCATAATGTACTCTGCATATAGGTTAAATAAGCAGAGTGACAATATACAGCCTTGATGTATTCCTTTCCCAATTTTGAACTAGTCTATTGTTCCATGTCTGGTTCTAACTGTTGTTTTTTGACCTGCATACAGATTTCTCAGGAGGCAGGTAAGGTTGTATGGAGTATCTTGCAGTATGAGAAAAAAAAGTGTTCAAATATTAAAGGATGAGACATTTCAAAGGACTCAGAAACTAACATGAAAGAGCTCCCAGTGGCGAGAACTGTAGCAATTTGAACAAAAAAGTAAGGAAGAAAATGCAATACTGGATTATAACAAACAGTATAGCATCAATACACATGAGATCATACTATTATAAATAAATGAATGAAGAAATAAATGGGAAGAGATAACTCCTTTCAAAAAATTCCAAATAATACATGTAGATAGTCTCTCTTCTAGGAGGTAAACCTCAATGTTCCCACCCCCTTTAAGATGGGTTGGACATAAGCTGGAATACAGAAAGGAAAAATAGTAACTGCACAGTGGATAAACCTAGCAAACCCTATCTAAAACCAAATGATTATGTTTAACATCATCAGTGATGTCATATGGATACAATGCACTCTTGATATGATGTAGTAACAAGGGTACTCCATTCATTACAAAAGTTAAAAACCAAATCTAACCATGACAAAACATCCAACAAACTGATATTGAAAGAAATTTTACAAAATAACTGATCAGTTCTTATGAATTCCATGAAAACAAAAATTCCATAAAACTTAAAGTAAACTGAGAAACTGTCACAGACCAGAGGAGACTAAGATGACTTTATAATTAATTGCTGTGTAGTATCCTGTATTGGATACTGGAAAAGAAAAGGAATATTCATGGAAAAACTGATGAAATCCAAATACAGCCTCAAGTTTAGTTAATAGTAATGCACTAGTACATCATGAGAAACGCTGGGCTGGAAGAAGCACAAGTTGGAATCAAGATTTCTGGGAGAAATATCAATAACCTCAGATATGCAGATGACACCACCCTTATGGAAAAAAGTGAAAAGGAACTAAAAAGCCTCTTGATGAAAGTGAAAGAGGAGAGTGAAAAAGTTGGCTTAAAGCTCAACATTCAGAAAACAAAGATCATGGCTTCTGGTCCCATCACTTCATGGCAAATAGATGGGGAAACAGTGGAAACAGTGTCAGACTTTATTTTTCTGGGCTCCAAAATCACTGCAGATGGTGACTGCAGCCATGAAATTAAAAGATGCTACTCCTTGGAAGGAAAGTTATGACCAACCTAGATAGCATATTAAAAAGCAAAGACATTACTTTGCCAACAAAGGTCAGTTTAGTCAAGGCCTTGGTTTTTCCAGTGGTCATGTATGGAAGTGAGAGTTGGACTGTGAAGAAAGCTGAGCACGGAAGAATTGATGCTTTTGAACTATGGTGTTGGAGAAGACTCTTGAAAGTCCCTTGGACTGCAAGGAGATCCAACCAGTCCATCTTAAAGTAGATCAGTCCTGGATGTTCATCGGAAGGACTGATGCTAAAGTTGAAACTCCAATACTTTGGCCACCTCGTGCTAAGAGTTGACTCATTGGAAAAGAGTCTGATGCTGGGAGGAATTGGGGACAGGAGGAGAAGGGGACGACCGAGGATGAGATGGCTGGATAGCATCACTGACTCGATGGACGTGAGTCTGAGTGAGCTCCGGGAGCTGGTGATGGACAGGGAGGCCTGGCGAGCTGCAATTCATGGGGTTGCAAAGAATCGGACACAACTGAGAGACTGAACTGAACTGAACCAAAGTTGGTGTAACCACTATGTAGAACAATATGGAGGTTTCTTAAAAAACTAAAAAAAAAAAAAAAAGTTGCCACAATCCCACTCCTGGACCCGAATCTAAAGAAAACTATAATTTTTAAGATACATGCACTTCAATATTTATAGCAGTTATTTTTACAATGACCAAGACACAGAAGAAATTTAAGTATCCATTAACCGATGAATGAAAAAAAAAAGGATATATATATGTAAAAAAATGGAATGTTCTTTGGTCATTAAAATAATATCATTTGCACAAGGATGGATGAACTTACAGACTATCATGCTAAGTAGAGTAAGTCAGATAGAAAAAGAAAAAAATATATGATATCACTTATTTGTGGAATCTAATAATATATATATACAAATGAATTTATATACAAAATAGGAATAGACTCACAGTCATAGATAACAAACTTACAGTTACCAAAGGAGAAGGGAGGGGAGAGGAGTAATTTAGCAGTTTGGGATTAAAACATACTCTCTTCTGTATATAAAAGAGATAAGCAACACAGACCTACTGTATAGCACACTTGCACACACATATATATATACATATATATCTGTCTGAATAACTTTTCTGAACACCTGAAACTACCACAACAATAAAATCAGCTGCATTTCAATAAACAAAATAAAATAAATCAAATTTAATATGTCTATAATATAATAAGTATAATACATACATATGCAATACATACGTGTTTTCACTCAAGATTGAGTTTATCCCTAATATATCACATAGTGATATCACAAATAGTTTTCTTTTGCTTTCCAAATAGATGTGGTTAGTAACAGAATGCAACTTCTTTTCTTACAGTTATCTTGTATCTTGTGACATTGTTAAATGCACACGTTATTTTGTTAGTTATTTTGTAGATTCCATAGGATTTCCACTTCCTCCTTTCTAAGCTGTATGAATTGTATTTTAAAATCTGTGGGTTTTTAAATTTTTTCGCTCTGACTAGAATATTCAATAAAATCTTGAACTGTGAGAGTAGAAGCTATTGCTTTATTCTTCATTTTAGAAGAAAGATTTATTTATGATGCTGCAGAATTTTTTTGAATGATGTTTACTAAAGGTAAGTCCATTTCTATGAAAGACATTTGTGGGTTTAATCATAAATAAAGATTGAACTATTCAGTTTCTAGGACATAAAACCCTGAGTGGTCATGAGTTATTACAAATTTTATGTCTTACTAAAGGCAATTTAATAAAATATTAAGAAATTGGGCATTCTTATTCATTAATGTTATCGTCCCATACTTTTTTGACATCTGTTTCACTGACAGATTTTGAATTTAGGGTAATTTTGTCTTCAAAAAATAGCTTGTAATTGCTTCATTTTTCCTTAATTTTCTGCAATAGTTCATATAGGGTGCAGTATTTCTTTATCAAGTGTCTGAGAACTGACCAGTGAAGCCAACAAGGTCTGAAATTTTTATGTGAGAAATATTTTAAACAATTCAACTTTTTAACAGATGGGAGAGAAATGGTATGAACCTAACAGAAGCAGAAGATATTAAGAAGTGGCAAAGCTACACAGAAGAAATATACAAAAAAGATCTGAATGACCCAGATAAACATGATGGTGTGATCACTCACCTAGAGCCAGACATCCTGGAATGCAAAGTCAAGTGGGCCTTAGAAAGCATCACTATAAACAAAGCTAGTAGAGGTAATGAAATTTCAAGTTCGCTATATCAAATCATAAAAGATGATGCTGTTAAAGTGCTGCACTCAATATGCCAACAAATTTGGAAACTTCGCCAGTGGCCACAGGACTGGAAATGCTCAGTTTTCATTCCAATCCCAAAGAAAGCCAATAATAAAGAATGTTCAAACTACAACACAATTGCACTTATTTCATACGCTGGCAAAGTAATGCTCAAAATTTTCCAAACTCGGCATCCAAATTCCAGATGTTCAAGCTGGATTTAGAAAAGGCAGTGGAACCAGAGATGAAATTGTCAACATCCGTTGGATCACCGAAAAAGCAAGAGAGTTCCAGAAAAATATCTACTTCTGCTTTAATGACTCCACCCAAGACTTTGATTGTGTGGAACACAGCAAACTGTGGAAAATTCTTCAAGAGATGGGAATATCAGACCACCTGACCTGCCTCCTGAGAAATTTGTATTCAGGTCAGGAAACAACAGTTAGAACCAGAAATGGAAAAACAGACTGGTTCCAATTTGGGAAAAGACTATGTCAAGTTTGTATACTGTCACCATGCTTACTTAACTTTTATGCAGAGTACATCATGCAAAATGCCAGGCTGGATGAAGCACAAGCTGGAATCAAGATTTCTGAGAGAAATATCAATTACCTCAGATATGCAGATGACACCACCCTTATGGCAGAAAGTGAAGAAGACATAAAGAGCCTTTTGTTGAAGTGAAAGAGGAGAGTGAAAAAGTTTGCTTAAAGCTCAACATTCAGAAAACTAAGATCATGGCATCCGGTCCCATCACTTCATGGCAAATAGATGGGGAAACAGTGGAAACGGTGACAGACTTTATTTTTGGGGGCTCCAAAATCACCGCAGATGGTGACTGCAGCCATGGAATTAAAAGATGCTTGCTCCTTGGAAGGAAAGTTATAACCAAGCTAGATTCATGTTGATGTATGGCAAAAACAATGCAATATTGTAAAGTAATTAGCTTCCACTTAAAATAAATACATTTATATTAAAAAAATAAAATTAAATTAAAAATTAAAAAAAAAAAAGCAGAGACATTTCTTTGCCAACAAAGGTCCTTGTAGTCAAGGCTATGGTTTTTCCAGTAGTCATGTATGGATGTGAGAATTCTAGTATAAAGAAAGCTGAGTGCCAAAGAACTGATGTTTTGTTTTTGTTTTTGTTTTTGTTTTAATTTTATTTTATTTTTAAACTTCACATAATTGTATTAGTTTTGCCAAATATCAAAATGAATCCACCACAGGTATACATGTGTTCCCCATCCTGAACCCTCCTCCCTCCTCCCTCCCCATACCATCCCTCTGGGTCATCCCAGTGCCCTAGCTCCAAGCATCCAGTATCGTGCATCGAACCTGGACTGGCATCTCGTTTCATACATGATATTTTACATGATGCTTTTTAACTGCAGTGTTGGAGAAGGCTCTTGAGAGTCCCTTGGACTGCAAGGAGATCCATCCTAAAGGAAATCAGCACTGAATATTCATTGGAGGGACTGATACTGCAGCTGAAACTCCAATACTTTGGTCATCTGATGCGAAGAGCTGACTCACTGCAACAGACCCTGATGCTGGGAAAGACTGAAGATGGGTGGAGAAAGAGACCACAGAAGGTGAGATGGTTGGATGGCATCACTGACTCAATGCATATAAGTTTGAACAAACACTGGGAGTTGGTGATGGAAGGGAGGCCTGGTGTGCTACAGTCCATGGGGTCCCAAAGAATCGGACATGACTGAGCGACTGAACTGAACTAAACTGACAGCATTTTCTTATCATTTTAATAAATATCAACTCATGAGTGATGTCTTCTTTATTTACTGAGATCGGAAAATTGTTTCTTCTCTTTATTCTTATACTTCAACTGCCTAGGGTTTGGTGTACTTTCCCTTTTTCTTTTCTGTTGATTCTTTCCCAGAGTGTTGCTCTTTCTTCTCACATAGAAGCCAAACATACTTCCCCTCCAAAGTTTTCCACGGTGCTCTATCATGTCTCATAAATACACAAATAAATTAATCATAAAATCTCATTCAGCAGCCATGCTAAATTTGTCATTGAAACTAAAGTCATCATACTCCTGTGCACTGTCATAAGAATATATATGTGAGTTTAAAGTAAATGAGTTAAAAATGTTAGTCTTTCTATTTTAAACTTTTTATTTTGATATAATCATAGATTTATACACATTATTAATAAATAATACAAAGAAACAGAGAGAGCCATTATGTTTTAGTCAATTTCCTTCAGTTATAACATTTTCCAAGATAATACTGCAACATTAAAAAACAGAAACTGATATTGATGCCATCACTTATTTTATTGATTTATCCAGTTTTAATCATATTTGTGTGTGAGTGACTTCAGTTCAGTTCAGTCATTCAGTTATGTCTGACTTTTTGTAACCCCATGAACCACAGCACGCCAGGTCTCCCTGTCCATCACCAACTCCCGGAGTTTACCCAAACTTATGTCCATTGAGTCAGTGATGCCATCTAACTATCTCATCCTCTGTCATTCCCTTCTCCTCCTGCCTTCATTCTTTCCCAACATCAGGGTCTTTTCCAGTGAGTCAGCTCTTTGCATCAGGTGGCCAAAGTATTGGGATTTCAGCTTCAAATTCAGTCCTTCCAATGAAAACCTGGGACTGATCTCCTTTAGAATGGACTGGTTGGATCTCCTTGCAGTCCAAGGGACTCTCAAGAGTCTTCTCCAACACCACAGTTCAAAAGCATCAATTCTTCTTCACTCAGCTTTCTTTATAGTCCAACTCTCACATCCAACATGACTACTGGAAAAACAATAGCCTTGAGTAGACGGACCTTTGTTGGCAAAGTAATGTCTCTGCTTTTTAATATGCTGTCTAGGTTAGTCATAACTCTCCTTCTAAGGAGCAAGCATCTTTTAATTTTATGGCTTCAATCACAATCTCCTGTGATTTTGGAGCCCCAAAAAGTAAAGTCAGCCACTGTTTCCACTCTTTTCCCATCTATTTGCCATGAAGTGATGGGATCGGATGCCATGATCTTAGTTTTCTGAATGTTGAGCTTTTAAGCCAACGTTTTCACTCTCCTCTTTCACTTTCATCAAGAGGCTTTTTAGTTCTTTTCTTTCTGCCATGAGGGCTTTGTCATCTGAATATCTGAGGATATTGACATTTCTCCCGACGGTCTTGATTCCAGCTTGTGCTTCTTCCAACCCGGCGTTTCTTGTGATGTACTCTGCATATAAGTTAAATAAGCAGGGTGACTATATACAGCCTTGACGTACCCCTTGTCCTATTTGGAACCAGTCTGTTGTTACATGTCCAGTTCTAACTGTTGCTTCTTGAACTGCATACAGGTTTCCCAGGAGGCAGGTGAGGTGTTTGGTATTCCCATCTCTTTTAGAATTTTATACTGTTCATTGTGATCCACACAGTCAAAAGCATTGGCATAGTCAATAAAGCAATAAAGATGTTTTTAATAAAGATGTCAGTAAAGATGTTTTTTTGGAACTCTCTTACTTTTTCAATCATCCAGTGAATGTTGGCAATTTGATCTCTGATTCCTTTGCCTTTTCTAAAACTAGCTGTAACATCTCGAAGTTCACAGTTCATGTATTGCTGAAGCCTGGCTTGGAGTATTTTGAGCATTACTTTACTATCATGTGAGATGAGTGCAATTGTGTGGTAGTTTGAGCATTCTTTGGAATTACCTTTCTTTGGGATTGGAGTGAAAACTGAACTTTTCCAGTCTTATGGCCACTTTTGAGTTTTCCAAATTTGCTGGCATAGTCAGTGCAGCACTTTCACAGCATCATCTTTTAGGATTTGAAATAGCTCAACTGGAATCCCATCACCTCCACTAGCTTTGTTCTTAGTGATGCTTCCTAAGGCCCACTTTTCTTCATATTCCAGGCTGTCTGGCTCTAGGTGAGTGATCACACCATCATGATTATCTGGGTCATGTGAATGTGTAGTTCTATGCAGTTTTATCACATTTAGATTGGGTTATGCTCTATTAAAGCCAAGATTCAGAAATTACTTCACCATGAGGATTCTTCATTGTGCTCTTTAACTATATATATATACATACATATATATATATATATATAATTCCTTTCTAAAAATTGTATTCCATATTTATCAAAAAATTATTAATATTACAATTTCCAATATTAATAATTTTTGATAAATATGGAATACAATTTTTAGAAAGGAATATAGCACGTGGTTGAGCAATAATTAAGGGTACTTTATAAGTTACTTATAAAGGAAATATGAAGGTATTTATATTTTTAAGGCACTTAAATATGAAATGTAAATACCTTAAATATGAAGTGAATATTCACACTTTTAAAGTTTACAATTATTCTTACATCAATGAAAAATTTTAGTTAAAGCTGATATAAATTCTACAGAGCTTTTATGTTCTCCTTTGCATATTAAATATGTCAAAACTTGTTCTATAATTAATTTGACAAAAGCAAATAAGTGATATAAATCAAAGAAATATCACATTTCCATTATCACTACTAGATATCAAGATTCTTATAAACCTTTAGTAATTAAAATAATAAATATATTGTGAAGAACTTATAAAAATCAAAAGAACAGAAGAGAGATTTCAGAGTGATAGCTGAGTGTATATATGTCAATGATATATGATGATGGCTTGTAGATATGTGGATGACTTTCTTTAACTGGTAATTTACATAGGAAATATTAAATTGTACTTCTACCATTAGTCATGCACTAAAATTATTACCAAACATATTTTTTAAAATGTGAAACAAAATTTTAAATATTTTGGACAATACACTTTATAGCTGTGTAGGAACACTTTTTAAAATAATTTATTAAAGAGAAAATTCTTACAGAAATGATTAATAGATTTGATTTCAAGAACTTAAAGTACTTCTTCTTCAAGACAGTACCAAGGAGAATCAAAGAGATTTTGATTGTCATAATATATTCACCATGCATAAATCCTGGTGCATGAAACTATTGGAATTGGTATTATTTATTGAGCTTTTGACTACATAAATGTTTATTATGCAATTGTTTCTCAGTTTTGTATCACACATATTTCACAAATATATCTTACATATTAAAGCATTATATTGGCTCTTGGCTTATCAGTTTTCATTCCAATTTTTCTAAATGTTTTATCATAACTATTAACAATTTTTACATCTATTAAGAAGTTTGTCAGATTTTCTAATTGACTTAAAACTGTGAAATATTATTCAACACATTTTGTAATTTTATAACTTCTTCAGATATCTGAAATATTTTATTTACTTAATGGTGAGAAATTATTTTTCAATGCACAATTGAATATAGTTTTCTATTTAATTATATTTTATATAATAAGCACTATTGAACAAAACTTTTTCTACATATGATATTTTCTAGCCTCATAGAAATTCTACATATATGAAATATATTCAGGAACTTTTCCATTTTTATATTAATTTGAAAACAATATAGTATGAAAAATCTATGAACCCTGAAAACTGAAATAATACACTACTCTCTCATTATTCTTTTCTCTTCTTAAACTCAATTTGGAAATAAATATTTTCTTCCCAGGCATATATTTCATCCTAATACAATTTATGAGTGACATATATGAAAAAGCTTTTTCTGATGCTTGAAAGAAGACATATTCTTTATGTTTACACTAAAAATTCAGCAAGTTCGGTCACTCAGTCATGTCCAACTCTTTCAAGCCCATGGACTGCAGCATGCCAGGCTTTGATGTCCATCACCAACTCCCAGAGCCTACTCAAACTCATGTCCATCCTGTCGGTGATGCCATCCTAACATCTCATCCTCTGTCGTCCCCTTTTTTTACCACCTTCAATCTTTCCCAGCATCAGGGTTTTTCCAGTGAGTCAGTTCTTCGCATCAGGTGGCCAAAGTATTGGAGTTTCAGCTTCAACATCAATCCTTCCAATGAATATTCCGGACTGATTTCCTTTAGGATGGACTAGTTGGATCTCCTTGCAGTCCAAGGGACTCACAAGAGTCTTCTCCAACACCACAGTTCAAAAACATCAGTTCTTCAGTTCTCTGCTTACTTTATTGTCCAACTCTCACATCCATACATGACTACAGGAAAAACCATAGCGTTGACTACACAGACCTTTGTTGGCAAAGTAATGTCTCTGATTTTAATATGTTGTCCAGGTTGGTCATAACTTTCCTTCCAAGGAGTAAGTGTCTTTTAATTTCATGGCTGCAGTCACCATCTGCACTGATTTTGGAGCCCCCCAAAATAAAGTCTGACACTGTTTCCACTATTTCCCCATCTATTTCCCATGAACTGATGGGACCAGATGCAATGATCTTAGTTTTCTGAACGTTGAGCTTCAAGCCAACTTTTCCACTCTCCTCTTTCACTTTCATCAAGAGGCTCTTTAGTTCTTCTTCACTTTCTGCCATGAGGGTGGTGTCTTCTGCATATCTGAGGTTATTGATATTTCTCCTGGCAATCTTTATTCCAGCTTGTGCTTCACCCAGCCTAGTGTTTCTCATGATGCACTCTGCATCTAAGTTAAATAAGCCAGGTGACAATATACAGCCTTGACATACTCCTTTCCTTTTTTGGAACCAGTCTGTTGTTCCATGTCCAGTTCTAACTGTTCCTTCCTGACCTGCATACAGATTTCTCAGGATGCTGGTCAGGTTTTCTGGTATTCTCATCTCTCTAAGAATTTGCCACAGTTTGTTGTGATCCACACAGTCAAAAGCTTTGGCATAGTCAATAAAGCAAAGTAAATGTAAAAATTCAATAAGTAAATACTACTTAAAGTATATGGCTTCCCTAGTAGCTCAGCTGGTAAAGAATCCACCTGCAATACAGGAGACACTGGTTAGATTCTTAGTTTGGGATGATCTGCTGGAGAAGGGATAGGTTACCCAGTCCAGTACTTAAAGTATTAAACAAGACTAATTTATCTATAAATATCTCAAAACATCTATATGAAATGGTATATTTTCTCTATAATCTGTCAAAGTTGATTAATATCATATTAAAATTTTCAGGACTCTCTTTTCTTAGTTTACAGTTTATTTGTATAGTTTATTATGATACAAGACACCTAAATAAAATACATAATATTTATGTAATTGACTTATTTCTCAATATAAATTGACCACCTATTTCTCTCTGGTGATTATAACCACATATTCCTGTATTGCTATAACATTATTTCTTTATGTTTGTGCATTTGCCTAATAAAACTTTGTCAACATAATTAAATTTGACCTTTATTTTTATGATGTGTTCCCTTTATAAGTGCACACTGATAAATTTTTAACCCAAGCTGACAGTTGTTGATTTAATAGGGTTATCATTACATTAATTAGATATATTCTCCTGGCTTATATGTTTCAAATTCTGATGTATTACTTCATACACTCTGTTTTGTTTTGTCACTTTTGTTATATGTAATACAATTAGGAAAGTATTTCATTTCCCATATTGACCCCAGTAGTTTTCTCATGGCTTCATGGAAGGCTATTTTGAGGAGGGTTCTTAAACAAAGAATGAATTAGTACCTGAGTTATTCACACCAGGCAAGAGATACAAACTCTTTTAACTTGACGATGAGGGTAGGGAAATCTAAAGTGGATGCTGGAGAAAAAAGACTGTCAATATTAGTTAAGCCTGTATCTTCCAGAAAATATGGTATTATAGTTTGGTTTGATTATCTTAAATATTTCCTCAGAATTCTAACAGAGCACTCCATTAAGCATTGGAATTGCTCTGCCATTCTTTTTTTAGAGGTAACATTTTTATTGAAATATAACTAATGCACAATACTGTGTTAGTTTCAGCTGTGCTACACAATGATTTTACATTTGCATACACTATGAAAGTATCACTACAGTAAGTGTAGTAACCATCTGTCCCCAAGGTTATTACGATGTTGTTGACCACAAACCTTTTGCTATATACTACTTCCTCATGACTTATTTATTATATGACTGGAAGATTTTACCTCTCAAATCATTTCACCTATTTAACCCATCCCTCAACACCCTCCCTTCTGACACTCACCAGTTTATACTCTATATGAGTTTGTTTCTGTTTTGTATTTTAGGTTCCACATAGCCTAGAAATGATTTGACACACAAGTGATCAATTAATCTACAATTAAATAGGCAAGCATATACAATGGGGGAAGAAAACCTCTTTAATAAATAGTTTTGGGAAAACTGGACCACTACATGTAAAATAGTGAGACTAAACTAACTTTTCACACAATATATAAAAAAATACAAAACTAATAAATACGTAAATGTAAGGCTTAGAACCATAGAATTCTGATGAAAATATAAGCTATATATTCTGACACTATTAGCAATATTTATTGGATATGCATACTTAGGCAAAGGAAATAAAACAAAGCTAAACAAATGGGACTACATCTAACTAAAAACTTGCACATGTAAGGAAGCTATCAGCAAAACAGAAAGACAGCCTACTGAATGGAAGATGATATTTGCAAATAAATATGCAAAGGAAATGAATAGACATTTTTCCAAAGAAGACATTCAAATTGACCTCATGAATATATGCTCAATGACACAATCATTAGGAAAATTCAAGTTAAAACCACAATAAGATAGACCTTGTTCCAGTCAGAATACGCATGCATGCTAAGTTGCTTCAGTTGTGTCTGACTATTTTTGACCCTATGGGCCTAGACAGCATATTAAAAAGCACAGACATTACTTTGCCAACAAAGGTCCATCTAGTCAAAGCTATGTTTTTTCCAGTAGTCTTGTATGGATGTGAGAGTTCTACTATAAAGAAAGCTGAGCACTGAAAAATTGATGCTTTTGAACTGTGGTGTTGGACAAGACACTGGAGAGTCCCTTGAACTGCAAGGAGATCCAACCAGTCCAACCTGAAGGAAATCAGTCCTGAATATTCATTTGAAGAACTGATGCTAAAGCTGAAACACAAATACTTTGGCCACCTGATGCGAAGAACTGATTCATTAGAGAAGATCTTGATGCTGGAAAAGATTGAAGGTGGGAGGAAAAGGGGATGACAGAGGATAAGATGGTTGGATGGCATCACCCACTTGATGGACATGAGTTTGAGCAAACTCTGGGAGTTGATGATTGAAAGGAAGTCTGACGTGCTGCAGTCCATGGGGTTGCAAAGAGTTGGACACGACTGAGCATCTGAACTGAACTGGATCTTAGTCCACTGGGCCCATCTATCTATGGGATTCTCCAGGCAAGAATACTGGAGTGTGTTGCCATGGAAATCCCTCCTCCAGGGGATCTTCCTGAACCAGGAATCAAACTCATGTCTCTTAAGTCTCCTGCCTTGGCAGGAGGATTCTGTACCACTAGTGCCACCTAGGAAGCCCCCAGTCAGAATAGCTACCACCAAAAACACAACAAATAACAAGTGTTGGGGAGGATGTGGAGAAATGGTAACCCTCATGCACTGTTGATGGGGTTGTAAATTGGTTCAGCAAGTATGGAAAATGGTATGGAGATTCCTTAAAAAAATTAAATATAGAGCTGCCATTTTTGTTGTTCAGTCACTAAGTAATGTCTGACTCTTTGAGACCTCATGGACTGGAGCATGGTAGGCTTCCCTGTCCTCTGTCTCCCAGAGTTTGTTCAAACTCATGTCCATATGAACCAGCAATTTCACTTCTGAGTATTCACCCAAAGAAAACAATAACACTAATTTAAAAATACATGCACTCTAATATTTATATCAGCATTATTTACAAGTGCCAAGGTATGGAAGCACCTCCCTTCTTGAGAAAAAAAATGATGGCAGCCTGTTCTCAGAGAAGGTTCACATATAGCCAAAAGGCACTCATGGATCTGAGCACTGCATGGGTTGTTTATGACCTTCCCCAAATTTGGTCAGCTCCACTCTGTTGCTGGCCTTGGCTACTTGCTGTGTTTCTTGGATGGTGGTCATTTTCAGTTTAAATCCTTCTCACTATTGCCATTGCCCTTTATCTAAAGCCACTGCCTCCTTCATAAGAGAAAGACCAATATAATTCTCAGCTAAAATTAGTGGGATATTATACAAAATGCAGCAACCAGTTCTGACCCAATGCAGCTGATAGAGACTACAGAGTTACAGCAGTACTGGAAAACACATTTTCCTAAATCAGAGGGACTCTGGCTGCCCAGAAGGGCTGAAAACACAAACCTGATATGGTGAAGTTAAAGTGCTGGGTGGGTACACATTTAACATTGAGAGACAGAATAAGAAAGAGCCAGCAGATTATTAGCTCATTCTTCTGGCCCAGATGGATGTTCTGACCTCTCACCATGGATGACAAATGTGACCAAGAAAACAGCTAACTTTCTTATGAGGCCAGGATAAATTTAGCTTGGCAGCTCTTTTCATTTGCTTTCTCTCCTAGCCTATGGTACATCATTTTTGAATCACTCTTGCTTCATTGGATTGTAACCAACAAACATGAAGCGTGTAAGCTTTGCCTTGAGATAGTTTTTAGGGAACCTATAGAAAAAGACAATTTTCATTATATTATCAGTTCAGTTCAGTTACTCAGTCGTGTCTGACTCTTTGCCACCCCAAGAAACGAAGCACACCAGGCCTCCCTGTCCATTACCAACTCCTGGAGTTTACCCAAATTCATGTCCATTGAGTCAGTGATGCCATCTAACCATCTCATCCTCTGTTTTTTCCTTTTCCCTTCTATTGCCTTCATTCTTTCCCAGCACCAGGGTCTTTTCAAATGTCAGCACTTCACATCAGGTGGCCAAAGTATTGGAGTTTCAGCTTCAAAATCAGTCCTTCCAATGAATACCCAGGACTGATCTCCTTTAGGATGGACTGGTTGGATCTCCTTGCAGTCCAAGGGACTCTCAAGAGTCTTCTCCAACACCACAGTTCAAAAGCAGCAATTCTTCAGCACTCAGCTTTCTTTATAGTCCAACTCTCACATCCATACATGACCACTGGAAAAAATCATAGCCTTGACTAGACAGACCTTTGTTGGCAAAATAATGTCTCTTCTTTTCAATATGCTGTCTAGGTTGGTCATAACTTTCCTTCCAAGGAGTCTTTTAACTCCATGGCTTCAATCACCATCTGTGGTGATTTTGGAGCCCCCAAAAATAAAGTCAGCCACTGTTTCCCATCTTTCCCCATCTATTTTCTATTTGCCATGAAGTGATGGGACCAGATTAGTTTTCTGAATGTTGAGCTTTAAGCCAACATTTCCACTCTCCTCTTTCACTTTCATCAAGAGGCTCTTGAGTCCTTCTTTTCTTTCTGCCATGAGGGTGGTGTCGTCTGCATATCTGAGGTTATTGATATTTCTCCTGGCAACCTTTATTCCAGCTTGTGCCTCATCCAGCCCAGTGTTTCTTATGATGTACTCTGCATATAAGTTAAATAAGCAGGGTGACAATATACAGCCTTGACGTACTCCTTTTCCTATTTGGAACCAGTCTGTTGTTCCATGTCCAGTTCTAACTGTTGCTTTCTGATCTGCATTCAGGTTTCTCAAGAGGTAGGTCAGGTGGTCTGGTATTCCCATCTCTTTCAGAATTTTCCACAGTTTATTGTGATCCACAGAGTCAAAGGCTTTGGCATAGTCAATAAAGCAGAAATAGATGTTTTTCTGGAACTCTCTGGCTTTTTCCATGATCCAGCAGATGTTTGGCAATTTGATCTCTGGTTCCCCTACCTTTTCTAAGACCAGCTTGAATATCAAGAAGTTCACAGTTCAAGTATTGCTGAAGCCTGGCTTGGAGAATTTTGAGCATTACTTTACTAGCAAGTGAGATGAGTGCAGTTGTGTGGTAGTTTGAGCATTCTTTGGCATTGCCTTTCTTTGGGATTGGAATGAAAACTGACCTTGTCCAGTCTTGTGGCCACTGCTGAGTTTTCCAAATTTGCTGGCATATATATATATATATATTTTTTTTTAGTTTTTTGTTTTTTGTTTTTTTTTTGTTTTTAATTTTTTATTCCTTTATTTCTCATATGTTCCCCATCCCGAACCCTCCTCCCTCCTCCCTCCCCATACCATCCCTCTGGGTCATCCCAGTGCACCAGCCCCAAGCATCCAGCATCGTGCATTGAACCTGGACTGGCATCTCGTTTCATACATGACATTTCACATGTTTCAATGCCATTCTTGCAGCACTTTCACAACAACATCTTTCAGGATTTGAAAGAGTTCAACTGGAATTCCATCACCTCCACTAGCTTTGTTTGTAGTGATACTACCTAAGGCCCACTTGACTTCACATTCCAGGATATCTGGCTCTAGGTGAGTGATCACACCATCGTGATTATCTGGGTCATGAAGATCTTTTTTGTATAGTTTTTCTGTGTATTCTTGCCACCTCTTCTTGATATCTTCTGCTTCTGTTAGGTACATATCATTTCTGTCCTTTATTTAGCCCATCTTTGCATGAAATGTTCCCTTGGTATCTCTAATTTTCTTGAATAGATATCTAGTCTTTCTTATTCTATTGTTTTCCTCCATTTCTTTGCATTGATCACTGAAGAAGGCTTTCTTATCTGTGCTTGCTATTCTTTGTAACTTTGCATTAAAATGGGTATATCTTTCCTTTTCTCCTTTGCTTTTCAGTACTCTCCTTTTCAAAGCTGTTTGTAAGGCGTCCTCAGACAGCCATTTTGCTTTTTTGCATTTCTTTTTCTTGGGGATGTTTGTGATTCCTGTCTCCTGTACAATGTCACCAACCTCCATCCCTGGTTCATCAGCATTCTATCAGATGTAGTCCCTTAAATCTATTTTGCACTTCCACTGTATAGTCGTAAGGGATTTGATTTAGGTCATACATGAATGTTCTAATGATTTTCCCCACTTTCTTCTATTTAAGTCTGCATTTGGCAGTAAGGAGTTCGTGATCTGAGGCACAAAGTCAGCTCATGGTCTTGTTTTTGCTGACTGTATAGAGCTTCTCCATCTTTGAATGCAAAGAATATAATCAATCTGATTTCGGTATTGACCATCTGGTGATTTCCATGTGTAGAGTTTTCTCTTGTGTTGTTGGGAGAGGGTGTTTGCTATGATCAGTGCATTCTCTTGGCACTGAGAACTCTATTAGCCTTTGCCCTGCTTCATTCTGTATTCCAAGGCCAAATTTGCCTGTTACTCCAGGTATTTCTTGACTTCCTACTTTTGCATTCCAGTCCCCTATAATGAAAAGGACATCTATTTGGGGTGTTAGTTCTAAAAGGTCTTGTAGGTCTTCATAGAACCGTTCAACTTCAGCTTCTTCAGTGTTACTGGTCAGGGCATAGACTTGGATTACTGTAAATGGTTTGTCTTGGGAAACAGAGATCATTCTGTCGTTTCTGAGATTGCATCCAAGTACTGCATTTCAGACTCTTTTGTTGACTAAGATGGCTACTCCATTTCTTCTAAGGGATTCTTGCCTGCAGTAGTATATATAATGGTCATCTGAGTTAAATTCACCCATTCCAGTCCATTGTAATTTGCTGATTCCTAGAATGTCAACATTCCCTCTTGCCATCTCCTGTTTGACCACTTTCAATTTGCCTTGATTCATGGACCTAACATTCCGGGTTCCTATGCAATACTGCTTTTTAGAGCATCAGACCTTACTTTATCATAGTCACATCCGCAAATGGGTATTGTTTTTGCTTTGGCTCCATCCCTTCATTCTTTCTGGAGTTACTTCTCCACTGATGTCCAGTAGCATATTGGGCACCTACCGACCTGGGGAGTTCATCTTTCAGTACCTTATCTTTTTGCCCTTTCATACTGTTCATGGGGTTCTCAAGGCAAGAATACTGAAATGGTTTGCCATTCCCTTCTCCAGTGGACCACATTATGTCAGACCTCTCCACCATGGCCCATCCGTCTTGGGTGGTCCCACATGGCATGGCTTAGTTTCATTGAGTTACACAAGTTGTAGTCCATGTGATCAGATTGGCTAGTTGTCTGTGATTGTGGTTTCAGTCTGTCTGCCCTCTGATGCCCTCTCTCAGCGCCTACTGTCTTATTTGGGTTTCTCTTACCTTGGACGTGGGGTATATCTTCATTGCTGCTCCAGAAAAGTGCAGCTGCTGCTCCTTACCTTGGACGTGGGGTAGCTCCTCTCAGCCGCCGCCCCTGGCCTTGGACGTGGGGTAGTTCCTCTCAGCCCTTATACATTATAAGCCACATAGTTGACAAAACTTAGTATTTCCTCCTGTTAATGATAAAAATGTAGGTAATATTGTGTTCTTCTGAATGCTGCTTTTTAGGTTTTGCTTCAAATCTCATATTTTTAAATCAAAGGTATTAGTTTTTATCCATTATTAAATTTCTTGTTTAAATGGCTTTCTTATTGAAAAGTATTTGTCATCACTATTCATTTTCTAATTTAAGATATGACATATATATATATTTTTAATTCTGAATTTCCTATACTGGTACATTCTTCAGGTGAAAATTTTTTCTAAAATTTTGAACAGAAACTAAACCAAATGTATTTCCATGGCACATTATTCTGAGCCAATTAATATCTTAGAATATACTGAAAGTGGCTATATACCTATTTTTAAGTTCAAATATTTTCATCTTAATTTCTACAGATATCTGTTTTCTGATGTGCTTCAGTTGCATTTTCCTTAGTGCAATTTAATTAAATTGTACACGTTTTTACATATTTTCTAATTTTTCTCAAAGGATCTATTCTATCATCAATGAGTTTCACCACTATTGCAGTTTCTCTTTTATTTCTAAGTTTTTAAATTTTGAAATTGTTGCCCCACTATGGTGATTCATAAAAAGTACAATATTATATCACTGAGACTATTAGAAGCTAAATAAAATAATATATTTGAAGGACTTAGCACAACCAGAGCACACAATAAGCACTCAATACTTTTTATATATTATTATTTATTTTATTTTTACTGTTATCATTTGTACTAGGCTATAAAATGTTTCCACAAAATAACAAGCACTAATCTCCAGAATCTGCGAGAATCTTTTGCCATATGTATATGGTAAATGACATTATTAAAAACATTTGAGAGGGAATAATCTTGGATTACCTGGGTGGGTCCAAGATGCAATTGCATCTGTCCTTATAAGAGGGAAGCAGAGGGAATTTCACACAGATAGAAGAGAGCAAGATGCAGGCAGTAGAGAAATAGCAAAGGTGACAATTAGGCAGAGATTAGAGAGATGCAATCACAAATTAAGGAACGATGGCAACTACATAATGCTGCAAGAGGCAAGAGACAAATTTTCCTCTGGAGCTTCCAGAAGTATCAAAGTCTTACAAAATTTTTATTTTGGCTAACTGATACTGTTTTCAGACTTCTGGCCTCGAAAAGATGAGTGAGTAAGTTTCTGTTGTTTTATGCCATGAATTTTGTAGGAATTTGTTATTTCAGTCATAGGATATTAATACACTATTACAACTATTATTATTTCAGGTTACATAAAATACTCTGTTTAAAATGTCTCTTGAACATAGAAATGTTAAAATATAAAAATGAATACCCTATTTATAATTCAGCATGATAATCATTTTTAAGACAGGAGGTTCTCTTTTCTTGTTTTAACTAAAAGGAATTAAATTACAGTGATATTATTTAGTTTTGTTTTATGTGTGGGGAATAAAAGAAGACTAAGCATATTGATTTTTCAAGCCATATTAAGCAGTAGTGATAGAAATTGAAATATCCCAAATCCATTAAGGTAATCTTTCCTGAATAACTTAGATACATCTTAAAATTGACACAGCAGCAAGAAAACCATTATAAAGTGATACAAGTCAGCACATGTATAAAACAAATGTACTATTTTAAGCAAAAATTGTGAAATGAGAAAATAGAAAAAAAAGTTGCTATATTTTTGTGACTAGAGTTTTGATATCTCTTTTATTCTCACTTAACTACATTGTATTTTATGTTTATTTTAGCATCAAGATAAAAACCATAAAACAATTTCCAGGAAATATGCAGCATCTACATACTGTTTTGCTGAATGTTTGATTTCTCCTGAATGGTGGCTCAGCTAAATATTCATTTCTAGGGAAATGGTGTCTTCCTCTGAAATTAAACAATTGCAGAAAGATAGGTATTCAGCCTGAATTTTATTATTTTATATAAGCTACACTTGCTTTTTTAAAAAAAAAAATCCTCTTTTTGGGTTGATTATTGCATGTATGGACTAATGGTTGAAAATGTTAAAAAAAATACTCTGTGTATCACATGAATATAGAAACACTGTAGGTCATATTCTACGATGGATTGTATTGGACAACTAAGGCAAAATTTTAGGTAAAATCTGATACATTTTGTCCTATACCATTTGGCCACAACTTAGCACAATGACTAAGTGTATGGATTCTGGAACTAGCTTCTTTCCAGTTTTATTACACTTCTGTCACTTACTAATTGCAATTTGATTTTCTGAATACTTATTGGGATGCGCAGGCGCAGGAGGGCCAAGAGGAGCTACTCCACGTGCAAGGTCAGGAGGGGCGGCAGTGAGGAGATACTGCTCATGCAAGGTAAGGAGCAGTGGCTTTGCTGGAGCAGCCGAGAAGAGATACCCCACGTCCAAGGTAAGAGAAACCCAAGTAAGTCAGTAGGTGTTGCAAGAGGGCATCAAAGGGTAGACACACTGAAACCATAATCACAGAAAGCTAGTCAAGCTAATCACACTAGGACCACAGCCTTGTCTAACTCAATGAAACTAAGCCATGTCCTGTGGGGCCACCCAAGACAGGCGGGCATGGTGGAGAGGTCTGACAGAATGTGGTCCACTGGAGAAGGGAATGGCAAACCACTTCAGTATTCTTGCCTTGAGAATCCCATGAACAGTATGAAAAGGTAAAAAGATAGGACACTGAAGGAGGAATTCCCCAGTTTGGTAGGTGCACAATATGCTACTGAACATCAGTGGATAAATAACTCCAGAAAGAATGAAGGGATGGAGCCAAAGCTAAAACAATACCCAGCTGTGGATGTAACTGGTGATAGAGGCAAGGTCCAATGCTGTAAAGAACAACATTGCATAGGAACCTGGAATGTTAGGTCCATCAGATCAGATCAGATCAGTCGCTCAGTCGTGTCCGACTCTTTGCGATCCCATGAATCTCAGCACGCCAGGCCTCCCTGTCCATCACCAACTCCCGGAGTTCACTGAGACTCATGTTCATCGAGTCAGTGATGCCATCCAGCCATCTCATCCTCAGTTGTCCCCTTCTCCCCTTGCCCCCAATTCCTCCCAGCATCAGAGTCTTTTCCAATGAGTCAACTCTTCGCATGAGGTGGCCAAAGTACTGGAGTTTCAGCTTTAGCATCATTCCTTCCAAAGAACACCCAGGGCTGATCTCCTTTAGAATGGACTGGTTGGATCTCCTTGCAGTCCAAGGGACTTTCAAGAGTCTTCTCCAACACCACAGTTCAAAAGCATCAATTCTTCAGTGCTCAGCCTTCTTCACAGTCCAACTCTCACATCCGTACATGATCACAGGAAAAACCATAGCCTTGACTAGATGAACCTTTGTTGGCAAAGTAATGTCTCTGCTTTTGAATATGCTATCTAGATTGGTCATAACTGTCCTTCCAAGGAGTAAGCGTTTTTTAATTTCATGGCTGCAGTCACCATCTGCAGTGATTTTGGAGCCCAGAAAAATAAAGTCTGACACTGTTTCCACTGTTTCCCCATCTATTTCCCATGAAGTGATGGGACCGGATGCCATGATCTTCGTTTTCTGAATGTTGAGATTTAAGCCAACTTTTTCACTCTCCACTTTCACCTTCATCAAGAGGCTTTTGAGTTCCTCTTCACTTTCTGCCATAAGGGTGGTGTCATCTGCATATCTGAGGTTATTGATATTTCTCCTGGCAATCTTGATTCCAGCTTGTGGTTCTTCCAGTCCAGCATTTCTCATGATGTACCCTGTATATAAGTTAAATAAACAGGATGACAATACACAGCCTTGACGTGCTCCTTTTCCTATTGGGAACCAGTCTGTTGTTCCCTGTCCAGTTCTAACTGTTGCTTCCTGACCTGCATACATATTTCTGCATACAGAAATCTGCATACAGAGGCAGGTCAGGTGGTCTTGTATTCCCATCTCTTTCAGAATTTTCCACAATTTATTGTGATCCACACAGTCAAAAGCTTTGGCATAGTCAATAAAGCAGAAATAGATGTTTTTCTGGAAGTCTCTTGCTTTTTCCATGATCCAGAGGATGTTGGCAATTTGATCTTTGGTTCTTCTGCCTTTTCTAAAACCAGCTTGAACATCTGGAAGTTCACGGTTCACATATTGCTGAAGCCTGGCTTGGAGAATTTTAAGCATTACTTTACTAGTGTGTGAGATGAGTGCAATTGTGTGGTAGTTTGAGCATTCTTTGGCATTTCCTTTCTTTGGGATTGGAATGAAAACTGACCCTTTCCAGTCCTGTGGCCACTGCTGAGTTTTCCAAATTTGCTGACATATTGAGTGCAGCACTTTCACAGCATCATCTTTCAGGATTTGGAATAGCTCAACTGGAATTCCATCACCTCCAGTAGCTTTGTTCATAGTGATGCTTTGTAAGGTCCACTTGACTTCACATTCCAGGATGTCTGTCTGTAGGTCAGTGATCACACCATCGTGGTTATCTGGGTCGTGAAGATCTTTTTTGTACAGTTCTTCTGTGTATTCTTGTCGTTTCTTCTTAATATCTTCTGCTTCTGTGAGGTCCATACCATTTCTGTCCTTTATCGAGCCCATCTTTGCATGAAATGTTCCTTTGGTATCTCTGATTTTCTTGAAGAGATCTCTAGTCTTTCCCATTCTCTTGTTTTCCTCTATTTCTTTGCAGTGATCGCTGAAGAAGCCTTTCTTATCTCTTCTTGTTATTCTTTGGAACTCTGCATTCAGATGTTTATATCTTTCCTTTTCTCCTTTGCTTTTCACTTCTCTTCTTTTCACAGCTATTTGTAAGGCCTCCCCAGACAGCCATTTTCCTTTTTTGCATTTCTTTTCTATGGGTATGGTCTTGATCACTGTCTCCTGTACAATGTCACATGAATCAAGGCAAATTGGAAGTGGTCAAACAGGAGATGGCAAGAGTGAACATCGACATTCTAGGAATCAGTGAACTAAAATGGACTGGAGAAATGTCTATTTAGATCTTTGGCCCATTTTTTGATGGGTCATTATTTTTCTGGAATTGAACTGCAGGAGTTGCTTGTATATTTGTGAGATTAGTTATTTGTCAGTTGCTTCATTTGCTATTATTTTCTCCCATTCTGAAGGCTGTCTTTTCACCTTGCTTATAGTTTCCTTTGTTGTGCAGAAGCTTTTAATTTTAATTAGGTCCCATTTGTTTATTTTTGCTTTTATTTCTAATATTCTGGGAGATGGTTCATAGAGGATCCTGCTGTGACTTATGTCAGAGAGTGTTTTGCCTATGTTCTTCTCTAGCACTTTTATAGTTTCTGGTCTCATGTTTAGATCTTTAATCCACTTTGAGTTTATTTTTGTATATGGTGTTAGAAAGTGTTCTAGTTTCATTCTTTTACAAGTGGTTGACCAGTTTTCCCAGCATCACTTGTTAAAGAGATTGTCTTTTCTCCATTATATATTCTTGCCTCCTTTATCAAAGATAAGGTGTCCATAGGTGCGTGGATTGATCTCTGGGCTTTCTATTTCGTTCCATTGATCTATATTTCTGTCTTTGTGCCAGTACCATACTGTCTTGATGACTGTGGCTTTGTAGTAGAGCCTAAAGTCAGGCAGATTGATTCCTCTAGTTCAATTCTTCTTTCTCAAGACCGCTTTGGCTATGCGAGGTTTTTTGTGTTTCCATACAAATTGTGAAATTATTTGTTCTAGCTCTGTGAAAAATACTGTTGCTAGCTTGATAGGGATTGCATTGAATCTATAGATTGCTTTGGGTAATATACTCATTTTCACTATATTGATTCTTCTGATCCATGAACATGGTATATTTTTCCATCTATTAATGTGCTCTTTGATTTCTCCAAAGAAGACGTACAGATGGATAACAAACACATGAAAAGATGTTCAACATCACTCATTATCAGAGAAATGCAAATCAAAACCACAATGAGGTACCATTTCACGCCAGTCAGAATGGCTGCAATCCAACAGTCTACAACCAATAAATGCTAGAGAGGGTGTGGAGAAAAGGGAACCCTCTTCCACTGTTGGTGGGAATGCAAATGAGTACAGCCACTATGTAGAACAGTGTGGAGATTCCTTAAAAAATTGGAAATAGAGCTGCCTTATGACACAGCAATCCCACTGCTGGGCATACACACTGAGGAAACCAGAATTGAAAGATACACGTGTACCCCACTGTTCATCACAGCACTGTTTGTAATAGTCAGGACATGGAAGCAACCTAGATGTCCATCAGCAGATGAATGGATAGGAAAGCTGTGGTACATATACACAATGGAGTATTACTCAGCCATTAAAAAGAATACATTTGAATCAGTTCTAATGAGGTGGATGAAACTGAAGCCTATTATACAGAGTGAAGTAAGCCAGAAAGAAAAACACCAATAGAGTATACCAACACATATATATGGAATTTAGAAAGATGGTAACGATAACCTTGTATGCGAGACAGCAGAAGAGACACAGATGTGTAGTACAGTCTTTTGGACTATGTCAGAGAGGGAGAAGGTGGGATGATTTGGGAGAATGGAATTGAAACATGTATAATATCATATAAGAAATGAATAGCCAGTCCAGGTTCAATGCAGGATACAAGATGCCTGGGGCTGGTGCACTGATGGCCCAGAGGGATGATATGAGGAGGTAGGTGGGAGGGGGGTTCAGGATGGGGAGCATGTGTAAACCTGTGGTGGACTCATGTTGATGTATGGCAAAACCAATACAGTATTGTAAAGTAAGTAGCCTCCAATTAAAATAAATAAATTTAAATTTTAAAAAATGGACTGGAATGGGTTAATTTAACTCAGATGACCATTATATCTAGTACTGCTGGCAGGAATCCCTTGGAAGAAATAGAGTAGCCATCATGGTCAACAAGAGTCCAAAATGCAGTACTAGGATGCAATCTCAAAAATGACAGAATGATCTCTGTTCGTTTCCAAGGCAAAACATTCAGTATCACAGTAATCCAAGTCTATGTCCCAACCAGTAACACAGAAGAAGCTGAAGTTGAACCGTTCTGTGAAAACCTACAAGACCTTTTAGAATTAACACCCAAAAAAGATGTCCTTTTCATTATAGGGGACTGGAATGCAAAAGTAGGAAGTAAATGTATACAATATTGTAAAGTTAAAAAAAAATTAAAAAATGAAATAAAATCACAGAGGGAAAAAAAAAAAGGAACACCTGGAGTAACAGGCAAATTTGGCCTTGGAAGACGGAATGAAGCAGGGAAAAGGCTAATAGAGTTTTGCCAAGAGAACACACTGGTCATAGCAAACACTCTCTTCCAACAACACAAGAGAAGACTCTACACATGGACATCACCAGATGGACAACACTGAAATCAGATTGATTATATTCTTTGCAGCCAAAGATGGAGAAGCTCTATACAGCCAGCAAAAAAAAAAAAAAAAAGACAGGGAGCTGACTTTGTGGCTCTGATCATGAACACTTACTGCCAAATGCAGACTTAAATTGAAGAAAGTGGGGAAAACCATTAGAACATTCAGGTATGACCTAAATCAAATCCCTTATGACTATACAGTGGAAGTGAAAAATACATTTAACTGACTAGATCTTATACAGTGCCTAATGAACTATGGACTGAAGTTCATGACATTGTACAAGACACAAGGATCACAAACATCTTCAAGAAAAAGAAATGCAAAAAAGAAAAACGGCTGTCTGAGGAGGCCTTACAAATAGTTGTGAAAAGGGGAGTAGTGAAAACCAAAGGAGAAAAGGAAAGATATACCCATTTGAATGCAAAGTTCCAAAGAACAGCAAGCCGAGATAAGAAAGCCTTCCTCAGAGATCAATGCAAAGAAATAGAGGAAAACAAGAGAATGGGAAAGACTAGAAATCTCTTCAAGAAAATTAGAGATACAAAGGCAACATTTCATGCAAACATAGGCTCGATAAAGCGCAGAAATGGTGTGGACCTAACAGAAGCAGAAGATATTAAGACGAGATGGCAAGAATACACAGAAGAACTTACAAAAAAATTCTTCATGACCAAGATAATCTCGATGGTGTGATCATTCACCTAGAGCCACACATCCTGGAATGTGAAGTCAAGTGGACCTTACAAAGCATCACTGCAAACAAAGCTAGTATAGGTGATGGAATTCCAGTTGAGCTATTTCAAATCCTGAAAGATGATGCTGTGAAAGTGGTGCACTCAATATGCCAGCAAATTTGGAAAACTCAGCAGTGGCCACAGGACTGGAAAGGGTCAGTTTTCATTCCAATCCCAAAGAAAGGCAATGCCAAAGAATGCTCAAACTACCGCACAATTGTACTCAACTCACACACTAGTAAAGTAATGCTCAAAATTCTCCAAGCCAGGCTTCAGTAATAAATGAACCGTGAACTTCCCAATATTCAAGCTGGTTTTAGAAAAGGCAGAGGAATCAGAGTTCAAATTGCCAACATCCGCTGGATCATGGAAAAAGCAAGAGAGTTGCAGAAAAACATCTATTTCTGCTTTATTGACTATGCCAAAGCCTTTGACTGTGTAGATTACAAGAAACTGTGGAAAATTCTTAGAGAGATGGGAATACCAGATCACCTGACCTGCCTCTTGAGAAACCTATATGCAGGTCAGGAAGCAGTTAGAACTTGACATGGAACAACAGACTGGTTCTAAATAGGAAAAGGAGTATGTCAAGGCCGTATGTTGTCACCCTGCTTATTTAACTTATATAGAGAGTACATCATGAGAAACGCTGGGCTGGAAGAAGCACAAGCTGGAATCAAGATTGCCAGGAGAAATATCAATAACCTCAGATATGCAGATGACACCACCCTTATAGCAGAAAGTGAAGAGGAACTAAAAAGCTTCTTGATGAAAGTGAAAGAGGAGAGTGAAAAAGTTCACTTAAAGCTCAACATTCAGAAAACTAAGAGCATGGCATCTGGTCCCATCACTTCATTGGAAATACATGACGAAACAGTGGAAACAGTGTCAGACTTTATTTTTCGGGGGCTCCAAAATCACTGCAGATGGTGGCTGCAGCCATGAAATTAAAAGACACTTAATCCTTGGAAGGAAAGTTATGAGCAACCTAGATAGCATTGCAAAATCAGAGACATTATTTTGCCAACAAAGGTCCGTCTATTCAAGGCTATGGATTTTTCCCAGTATTCATGTATGGATGTGAGAGTTGGACTGTGAGGAAAGCTGAGCACCAAAGAATTGACCCTTTTGAATTGTGGTTTTGAGAAGACTCTTGAGAGTCCCTTGGACTGCAAGGAGATCCAACCAGTTCATTCTAAAGGAGATCAGCCCTGGGTGTTCTTTGGAAGGAATGATGCTGAAGCTGAAACTCCAGTGCTTTGGCCACCTCATTGGAAGAGCTGACTCATTGGAAAAGACTCTGATGCTGGGAGGGATTGGGGCCAGGAAGAGAAGGGGACAACAGAGGATGAGATGACTGGATGGCATCAATGACTCGATGGACGTGAGTCTGAGTGAACTCCGGGAGTTGGTGATGGACAGGGAGGCCTGGCGTGCTGCGATTCATGGGGTTGCAAAGAGTCAGACCCGACTGAGCAACTGTTCTGAACTGAACTGAACTGAGATGAGATCCAACCAGTCCATCCTAAAGGAGATCAGTCCTGGGTGTTCATTGGAAGGACTGATGTTGAAGCTGAAACTCCAGTACTTTGCCCACCTGATGCGAAGTGCTGACTCATTGGAAAAGACACTGATGCTGGCAAGGATTGAGGATGGGAGGAGAAGTGGACAAGAGAGGATGAGATAGTTGAATGGCATCACCAAATTGGTGGACATGGGTTTGGGTTGACTCCAAGAGTTGATGATGGACAGGAAGGCCTGGCGTGCTGCGGTTCATGGGGTCGCAAAGAGTCAGACACGACTGAGTGACTGAACTGAAGAGTCAGTATTGTCAAGACAGTACAGAGCTAACCTGTGATGCAGCTGCTTCGAAACATTTGAGGGACAGGAGGATTTGAAAGAGTGACACTTCTGGGTTACAGTATGTATCTGTTTTTTAGCTTGTTTGATTTGTTATTACTTTTTTTTATTTTATTTTATTTTTAAACTTTACAATATTGTATTAGTTTTGCCAAACATAGAAATGAATCCGCCACAGGTATACTCGTGCTCCCCATCCTGAACCCTCCTCCCTCCTCCCTCCCCATACCCTCCCTCTGGGTCGTCCCAGTGCACCAGCCCCAAGCATCCAGTATCGTGCATCGAACCTGGACTGGCGACTCGTTTCATACATGATATTTTACATGTTTCAATGCCATTCTCCCAAATCTCCCTACCCTCTCCCTCTCCCACAGAGTCCATAAGACTGATCTATACATCAGTGTCTCTTTTGTTATTACTTTTTAAGGACTATTATGCCAATCATCATGATGATTTTGGTCTGTTACTTTATTATTTTATTTTTCTATTTGGGTTATGCCAGCTTAATAAATTGAATGGGAAAATAGTCCCTCCTTCACTACCTGCAGAGAAACAAATTGACACAATTTCTTTCTTGAATGTTTGATAGAATTTATCAGTGAAATCCTCTAGATCTATTTTTTTCTTTTGGAAAAGTTTTAAAAATAATTTATTCAACCATAGATACATTTGGATTTAATTTTATTACAAAATATTTTATAAATTATTTTCTCAACAAATTTAAAAACTTTTAAATTCTCAAAATGTGTTGACATGAAATCACTCTGATTATTATTTTAATGTCTGTAGGATATTTGCTGACAATCCTTATATTTCTTCTTTTGCTGATTTGGGTTCCGTTTTTTGCAGAAGTATGAAGAAAAATTGTCAATATTTTTATATTTTTTAACAACAGGTTTTGGCTTTTTTAATTTTCTGCTTTTAATCTTTTACCTACTTCATTGGTTTTCATTATTTTCATCCTTCTGTCTCCTTTTGTATTACTATTCTCTCTCTTGTTTTGTGTCTTAAAATGGAAACTCAGGTTATTGATTTTAGAACATTCTTTTCTCTAGTATTATTTTAACTGTAACTTTTCCTCTGAGTCCTGTTTTAGCTGCATCCTAACAAATTTTCATGTTATAATCCCACTAATATACTAGCGCCTTCTTTTATGATTTAACAATGAAATTATTCACATATATACATATATATATACACACATACATATATATACATACATACATACTCTATGGAACTTGTCACCTTTTTTTCTTATCCTGCTTTTGACAAGGAACTTATCTTTCCTTTCCCCATTGGCCCTGTCTTGCTCAATTTGGATTCTCCCACCTGCACTGGTCTCCATAGTGTGGAGCTTTGTGTTGGCAGGACATTGAGTTGTGTTGCTTCAGTGTATTAATAGGGTTCAAACTGCTTCAGCACTCTAAGTTTTGAATTGCGCATCAGGTTAATCTCGAGTAACTCTCTGATTTTCATTGCTCTTTAAGACTGGCCTGACATATCTTCCAATAACTAAAAATTTCAGCAGAAGCCAAGTTTGGATCTTGTGCTTCTTCCCATTATAGAGACAATGTAATTCTTATAGCTGCCAGTGTGTTGCCCTTGCTTCAGTTCAGTTCAGTCACTCAGTCATGTCTGACTCTTTGCGACCCCATGAATTGCAGCACACCAGGCCTCCCTGTCCATCACCAACTCCCAGAGTTCATTCAAACTCACGTCCATCAAGTCAGTGATGTCATCCAGCCATCTCATCCTTTGTCGTCCCCTTCTCTTCCTGCCCCCAATCCCTCTCAACATCAGAGTCTTTTCCAATGAGTCAACTCTTCGCATGAGGTGGCCAAAGTACTGGAATTTCAGCTTCAGCATCATTCCTTCCAAAGAAATCCCAGGACTGATCTCCTTTAGAATGGACTGGCTGGATCTCCTTGCAGTCCAAGGGACTCTCAGGAGTCTTCTCCAACACCACAGTTCAAAAGCATCAATTCTTTGGCACTCAGCTTTCTTCACAGTCCAACTCTCACATCCATACATGCCCTTGCTTACATGTGTTTATGAGTCTTCAAAGATATTTAGAGATAATCTGCCACCAAATTTAACAACAGATCTTGCCCAAAGGTCTTTAGTTTTACTATCTTAGTGATTTTTATCTCTTTTTAATGAAGAATTTGATAAGATAAAAGGGAATAATAACTATGATCATGCCATCACCATCTTCTCTAGAACCTCTCCTCTTGTAACTCTTTTTATTCACACAATATGTAACTGACCTTTATTATAAATTGTCTTATAATCTATGGATATTAAAATATAGAGAGAGTTCAGTCAGCAAAGGGAATTATGATTATCCTAATGAGTAGTCATTTGGTAACTAATTTTTAATATTCCTTAAGGATATGAAGTACACATTTAATAAATTTATTTTACTTCAGCTATTCTATAAAGTTAAATCCAGATGTTAGATATGTAAAATGTCAACACTTTGAGATTTATTTATTTAAGTAGCTTCATGGGATTTTTTAGGGAATTTTCTAGGTGAACTGTAACAGTGATTTGGTAACAAATATACAGACAGAATAATTTTTGAAACTAATACCTACTCATTTCATTCAGCAGAAAATCAGTTGGGTCAATGATGATGCAAAACAAATACACTGTGAAAACAAAATGGTTTCTTTGTATTGAGTTTTAACTGCCTTTAGGTTTTTACATGTTTCGCTAAATTGAAATTTCATACACTGAGAATACCTCTGATATTCTCTGATATTGCTCAGTTGCTTCCTATTCCTATGCTTTTCTGACAATGTCCTTTCTAGAATAGAAAATAAATGAGAAATTAATTGCTTAAACTCTGAAAAATGCTTTTGTTTGAACTCAATGAAGCACAAAGATAAATAGTGTATTACTAAAGGGAATTTAGCTCTGTTTATGACTGCTTGTAGTGTGAAAATGATTGCTTGTGATCTCTAAAGACTTGCTTTATTTTCAAAACATTGTATGTTCCTCACTCTGACTATGAGAGAAAAATAGAAATGTAAAATAGAATATGGATTAAGGGACTTCCCTTTACTTAAACACTTTTTAAATGGTTCTGTGTCATTTTTGTGGTGTTTTGAATTCTATGAAAACCTTAACTGATATGGCTTCTCAAATAATGATGTACTGTAATATATTTACACTCTAATTTTTTTGCCATTCTTTATCATCCATGTTACTTATTCTCTCTAATAATCATTTACTATAATACAAATGCTTTCTTTTATTTTTCCATGCACCTTTTGAAGATTTTGAACTAGAAATATAGAATCTCTTTGAAACAAGTTTGTAGGTTTGTTACAGTCATCTAGCACCTAAACATAGCTCTCAACATATTCCATAACATAAATCATATTTTCATATGGATTTTACCATTTAAAAAACACAAAATATGCTTTACAAATAACATAAACTATATAAACAATAAAGTATATTTTGAAGTACTAATTTCACTGAAAAACTAGATTGAACATAACTAAAGTGCATAAGCTAATTTTCTATGAATTCTAAATTAGTAATATGTAGATTTAACACACCATGGAAAGAAGTCAATAAATTACATATTTTAACCATTTATATATTATATATTAACCACTATATATGTTATAAATCAAGTACTAGATTTAATGTAATTTCTACAAAGCTATATTGCACTATTTTGTCATTATTCTTATTTACCTCAAACTTAATAGTTCAATAAGTCATACCTCCTTAAAGGAAAAATTTTTTTCTCATTCCTTTGTTGCCTAATATATAGTATGAAATTTTTGAAAAGTTGATAGAAAATATCAACTAATATTGTATATACATACATATACATTTTTTGTTATTTAGTCACCAAGCCATTCTCACTCTTTTTGTGACCACATGCCCTGCAGCCCACCAGGCTCCTCTGTCCATGGGATTTCCCAGGCAAGAATACTAGAGTAGGTTGCCATTCTCTTCTTATGGGGATATCCCCAATGCGAGGATCAAACCCTCATCTTCTTGCATTGGTGGGTGGTTATCACTGAGCCACCAGGAAAGACCATACATATGCATATAATAACTATCAGGTTTATATTTGTATATTCATAGGTCAACCCATTTGAAATAAGTTTCAGAGTTAAGAGATATATATATATATATATATATATATATATATATATATAGTGAATTGCCTCTGTTTCTTTGCATTGTTCACATAAAAAGGCTTTCTTATCTTTCCTTGCTATTCTTTGGAACTCTGCTTTCAGATTGGGATACCTTTCTTTGTCTCCTTTGCTTTCACTTCTCTTCTTTTCTCAGTTATTATAAAGACTTCCTCAGGAAACAACTTTGCCTTTTTGCATTTCTTTTTCTTGGAGATGTATTTGACACCACCTCCTATACCATGTTACGAACCTCCATCAGTAGTTCTTCAGGCATCCTGTCTATCAGATCTAATCCCTTGAATATGGAATACCAGACCACCTGACTTGCCTCCTGAGAAACCTGTGTGAAGGAGAAGAAGCAACAATGACAATCAGACATGGAACTACAAACTGGTGCAAACTTGGAAAAGGAGTACTTCAAGGCTGTATACTGTCACCTTGCTTTTTAAATATATATGCAGATTACATCATGTGAGATTGCTAAGAAAAATATCAATAATCTCAGATATGCAGATTCCAATACCCTAATGGCAGAAAATGAAGAGGAGCTAAAGAACATCTTCATGAAGATGAAAGAGGGAAGTGAAAAATCTGGCTTAAAACTAAACATTCAAAAAATGAATATCATGGTATCCAGTCCTATTCAGTCAGTTCAGTTCAGTCGCTCTGTTGTGCCCTGCTCTTTGCAACCCTATGGACTGCAGCACACCAGGCCTCCCTGCCCTTCACCAACTCCCACAGAGCTTGCTTAAACTCATGTCCATCAAGATGATGATGCCATTCAACCATCTCATTCTCTGTCGTTCCTTTCTCCTCCTGCCTTCAATCTTCCCCAGCATCAGGATCTTCTCCAGTGAGTCAGTTTTTCACATCAGGTGGTCAAAGTATTGGAGTTTCAGCTTCAACATCAATCCTTCCAATGAATATTCAGGACTGATTTCCTTTAGGATGGGTTTGTTGGATCTCCTTGCAGTCCAAGGGACTCTCAGGAGTCTTCTCCAACACCACAGTTCAAAAGCATCAATTCTTCAGTGCTCAGCTTTCTTTATAGTCCAACTCTCACATCCTTACATGACTACTGGAAAAACCATAGCTTTGACTAGACAGACCTTTGTTGCAAAGTAATGTCTCTGCTTTTTAACATGCTGTCTAGGTTTGTCATAGCTTTTCTTCCAAGAATCAAGTGTCTTTTAATTTCATGGCTGCAGCCACCATCTGCAGTGATTTTGGATCCCAAGAAAATAAAGGTTGTCACTGTTTCCATTTTCTTCCCCATCTATTTGCCATGAAGTGATTGGAACGGATGCCATGATCTGTTTGTTTGTTTTTTAATCTTTGTTTTTTGAATGTTGAGTTTTAAGCCAGCTTTTTCACTCTCATCCTTCACTTTCATCAAGAGGCTCTTTAGTTTCTCTTCACCCTTTTCCATAAGAATGGTGTCATCTGTGTATCTGAGGTTATTGATATTTCTCCTGGCAATCTTGATTCCAGCTTGTGCTTCATCCAGCCCAGTGTTTCTCATGATATACTCTGCATATAAGTTAAATAAGATGGTCTGTTATTCCCATGTCTTGAAGAATTTTCCACAAGAGATGGGAATACCAGACCACTTTACCTGCCTCCTGGGAAATCTATATGCAGGTCAAGAAGCAACAAAGGTCATGTGGAAGGAGGCTAGGCATACGCAAAGGCAGGATCGAGCCTCGGGAGTCTCCCCGGATATTCTCGAGTATCTTCCCCCCAAAAACCAGAGTCTGCCTACTTTATTGCTTTGTGCTCTCACCTCTGACTTTACTGGGGGCTGTCCCCTACCACCATCTCTCTCTCTCTGTCAAAGAGTTAACTTACAGCTCCAATTAATAAAGTTCCTGGGCAATTAGGAGTGTTTAAATCCAAACCCCTCAGATAGCTCTCTAACTCGCCTGGCAAGTTTACCCGGACTCCTGCAGCTATGCATACGATTGTTTACAGTCTCCCAGCCTCCAGAGGCATGGGAAGCTTAAGATATTCAAATAGCTTAGAGCCTCTCAGAGAGTTAGAAACTGTCAGAATAAGACTAGTAAAGGATTTCATTGATGAGTCAATGTTTATTGCCAAGTTTTCACATCCCCTGAATTGTATCCTTGAATATGTATTAATTAATAGTTGGTATGTAGAAAAAATAAGTAGTGGCCTTGGTGTTAGTAACTTTAGACCCTTAAGGTAATAAATTCTTTCCTTTGTTGTAAACCCATTACACATCCACCCTATAGGAATGCAATTTTATCTTTGGAAGATGGCGCCAAACCTTAAAATAATTACTCTTAGAGAAAATAAGTCTTTGTTGATAAGTCCTTGTCAAGAGTCCTAAAATGTGAATAGGCCTTCTGGCCAGAAGATGATGTAAATCACCTAAACCATTTGTATACGATAAATTTGCAGGAAAGAAACCCTGGTTTTTGATAAGAATCAAAGACTGCTGACTTTGCATCCCCTATTATCCTCTATGTGTAACTTAGGGTATATAAGCCCCTGTTGAAAATAAATCTATGGGCCTTGCTCACCAACGCTTGGTCTCCCCATGTCATTCTTCCCTTTAACTTCCAGCTGAGTCTCCATCTGGAGCGCGGAACCCACCATGCTTACTAATTATGCCTGGGCTTCTAAGACCCACCTGAGAAGGTGTCTAGGGTGAGGCACTTCCGCTATTCGAGAGGGCGCCTGCGGCCTACGTAAGTGGTGCAAACTTCTTGTCTTGAAGTTTTATTGGTCTCCCGCGTAAACCAAGCTACTCAGCCGCTTTTCTCCACTGAATTTTCCTACTGAGCTATCCTCATTCTATTATTCTTTATATCTCTAATTAGCATATAAATAGTCGCCTAGGCCGTCTCTCCTTCGAATACCCTGGATCAGCTGGGGCTGGTCCCCAGCAAGAACCGGACATGGAACAACAGACTGGTTCCAAACTGGGAAAAGAGTATATCAGGCTGTATATTGTTCTCTGAGTATAAATTAAATAAGCAGGTTAACACCAGTCCCATTACTTCATGGCAAATAGATGGGGAAAAAATGGAAACAGTGACAGACTTTATTGTCTAAGGCTCCAAAATCAATGCAGACAGTGACTGTAGACATGAAATTAAAAGACACTTGCTTCTTGGAAGAAAGGCTATGACAAACCTAGACAGTGTGTTCAAAACAGAGGCATCGTTTTTCCAACAAAGGTCAGTAGAGTCAAAGCTATGGTTTTTCCAGTAGTCATGTATGGATGTAAGAGTTGTAGCATAAAGAAGGCTGAGTGATGAAGAATTGATGCTTTCAGACAGTGGTGCTGAAGAAAACTTTTGAGAATCCCTTTAACATCAAGGAGATCAAACCAGTGAATTGTGAAGAAAATCAACTCTGAATATTCATTGGAAAGACTGATGCTTAAGCTGAAGCTCCAATATTTGAGCACCTGATGCAAAGAGCTGACTCATTGCAAAAGACATTGATGCTGGGAAAGATTGAGGGCAAAGAGAGAAAGGGTTGACAGAGGATGAGATGGTTGGATGGCATCATCAATCAATGGACTTCAATTTGAGCAAACTCTGGGAGATAGTGAAGGACAGGGAAGCCTGGTGTATTGCAGTCCATGGGATCACAAAGTGTCAGACATGCCTGAGCAACTGAACAACAACCTAGTGAACTTCCTTCTATCCCTATTTGAATAACTAGCATCTCCAATATACCATGTTTTATGTTGGACGGAGCATAGAAAAACAACTGCATATCAGTGCTAGGGTGAGCATCTTTCATGTATCCAAAGTAAAAAGATACACTGTGTGTGTGTATGTGTGTTAGTTGGTCAGTCATGTCTGACTCTTTGCAACTCCATGGACTGTAGCCCACCAAGCTCCTCTGTCCATGGAATTCTCTAGTCAAGAATACTGGAGTGGGTAGCCATTCCCTTCTTCAGGGGATCTTCCTGACCCAGGGATTAAATCTGGATCTCCTGCATTGCAAGCAGTTTCTTTACCACCTGAGCCACCATGAAAGATCCCTAAAAGACACTTTGCATACAGGTATACACTGATATAAACAATGAGTGACTTCTTACAAAGTAATACTGATGTGGAGATTCATATTGTCCGTAATGAGGTAATTTTCGTATGATTCAAGGAAATAGTGGAGGTCATAAAAATGTGTCTATTTCTGTAACTGATAATTTATATATCCGATCTAGGTTATTGCTCAGCATGCCTCTTTTAACTTTTCTTTCTTAACAATGAGTCAAATTATTTTGTCTTGCTTCTTGATTTTTGATCAAGATATTCTAGATATCTTGCTTTACAAAATTAAAAACTGCAGTATGTATTATTATTTGTTCCCAGGAAAAGTTATGCCAAGTCAATACAATCTATCTGAGCTGAGTTTGAATTTATTATTTATTGCCTTAGTTTGGCTCAGCTCACAACTAGCTTCACATGTTTTGAAGGCAACATGAGGATGTATCCCTCATTAGAACACTGGATCAGAGCACAGTAGAGATTCTGTGTTCACTAGATGATATGCTTCCAAGGCACCAACTTTACTAACGATGGAAGAGCCCTCTGCCTTGAAATGTGGATACTAGATGTGGGAGTTACTTTAGTCCTCTTTGTTCTATCATCCCAGCAGTAGCTTTCTGTCTCTCAGAATAGAGACACTTCCCCATCTATAAACCTGCATTTTATAATGAGGACCTAATGTTTTCTACCAGGTTGTCTGTGGCTCTCTTTGTGACTGCAGCTTCAGGCAAGACATTGCCTTTCACCTACAGAGGATGTGCTCAGACTCTGAGGAGACCTCTCTATTTCCTTGCCCTGATTCCAATCTTTTGCCTACTATCACTATGCACTTGTTAAAAGTCTATGGGAAAGTGTTGGCCAGTAGCTACATACGCAGTCAGACAGACTGTAGGCTATGATTCCTACAGTCATTAATCGTTTATGCCAGACCAGTTACAGCTAGTTAAGTGTGATTAATATATGGCTAATTTCTCATTAATCTTGTCTGTATTGTATTTCTCTGCCCCACTACTCCGTCAGGGATGAAGGCCAAGCTGGATCACGTCTCTCCTAGAAATGACAACTTACATTCTGAAATTTAGTTCACTTAAGTTTCTTTGCATGCTTAACCATTTAATAGGCTTTAAAATTATGCTGGTTTAACTGGTCCAGTCTGCTTTTGTGTGTAGGGTGAGAGCAATACTCTCTTGCTAGTTTCTACATCCTAATTAGAGGCTATAGTTTAGTGGATTTCTCTTTCAGTTGGTAATTATAAAAGTATATACAGTTCAAATTTTAAATCTACCTTCATTGGTATGACATATTTATAAAGAATAAGCTTATACTTTTTTTTCAGCTCCTTGTACACTATACTATACCTAATACTCATTACTTCTTCATTAAGTATCTAAATTCTATTGTTCAATTAAAAATTAAAATTTATCCATATAACTTTGCTTCTTTGGTTTCCTGTATCACATACATTTGCTAGAGTCATCTATATCATATATAGGAAGTTTATACTTAATAGACTTGATTTTGTTTATAAATTATTGTCCACTTTTTGGTGGAAATCAGCTTATCAAAATTGATGTATAGTATTAGAGAAAATACATAATAATACATATATGTGGGCATTGAAATGGGACAAATATACTGCATCCACTTATGAAAGTCATCAATGTGAGCACTTTTCCAATTGTAAGAACTCATTATATTGGCATTCAGAAAGAGTCATTTAAATGTCAACTTCTCTTAAACTCAGAATCTAAATAGCTCCTGAGATATCTAACAGAAGTGTGTAATAGAGAAAAACAAAGTTAAACAGATACACGGAAGAAAGTCACATTCAGGAAGCCAACAAACATTACTGGAAAAAAATCTAGGTCACCAAGTAAGTATAATTTTTTAGGGATACTGAGTAGTATTTAATCAGTGGTTTTCATGAATGACAATAAGGAATACATGCATTATTTAAAGAGTCCATTCATTTTCCCTAATAGACTTGTACAAACATATTAAATAAATGATTCAGATGTAAATTACAGAAAAACTATTTAAATATATAATCTTGAATAAAGTTGTCAAACTAATAGAAATTCAAAGGAAAAGCAATAAAAAGAAAATAAAACTAAGTATAGAATCAACTATAATTCTATTTATTAAATTGGATCAGAGAACAACAGTTATTTAAGAATAAACAGATGTGGAAGTGAAAATTCAACAAACCTAATGGGATCAAAAATTCTTAAGGTTTAATCATTTCTACAATGACAATTGTTTTAAGACATGTTTTATTGTTACTGCCACAATTTTCATATTAAATAGTGACTTATTTATTCTTTTTTTGAAACACCAGGATTAAATACTCTTCCACTGAATAATAAAGCTGACTGACCAATCATTTCAACATAAATGTGAGAAATGGAGATTCCTTAAACATGAAGTCAAGTGGGTGGAAGAGTGTCGAATCAAAATGGTATACTTTGATTTTAAAAAATCAAGAAGTCAAAAGCCTTGTATATGTTTGGTAGAAGTTCAGGAAATATGTGCAATGGAAGATTTGAGTTTCACTTAGGCAATAACATAAACTCATTTATAAATGTTGCTGTGTGTATGTGTGTGTGTGTGTAGATCTAAGCACTGCACTGTAAATATAGAGATAGGAGTCTTGGGGGTTTAAATAAAGATATACCAGCCTTTCTGGTGGCTCAGTTGGAAAAGAACCTGCCTGCAATGCAGAAGACCCAGGTTCAATACCTGGATTGGGAAGATCACCTGGAAAAGAAAACGGCAACCCACTTCAGTATTGTTGCCTGGGAAATCCCATGGACAAAGGAGCGTAGAGGACTACAGACAATGGAGTTGCAAGACCCCTGGGGTCACGAGAGTCAGACATGGCTTAGCGACTAAAATCACCACCACTACCACCAGTGCAGAGAAAGTGTGACTGAAAAATAAGAAAGGAGTGTCAAAATAAAAAAAGGGAACTAAGTGTTTTATAATTAAAAATTTGTTGAAACATTTGACTTCAGTGTTCCAATGTATAGATCTACTGAGAATCACACACCTGCAAGATTCTAGGCATTTTTTTTTTTTTTGTAAAATTCTTGCTCTATATTTGAGAACCTCTGGTGATACCAACCTGTCATTCCTTTTTACTTTCTATTAAGATATAAAACAGTATTCATAGATTATAAAAAATTGATTAGTTTTTACATTAGAAATTCAGAACAAGCAGAAGGATAGTCCTGTCATGGGGAAGAATCTGAATCTTGAAGAGGACAAGTGTTTCAAATTACATACACAAAAGCTTCCACCTCCTGCCACATTCAGATGTGTCTATTTACTATCCCTACAGCTATTCATTGTATTAGTTATGTATTAGTTAGGGTTCTTCAGAAAAACAGAAACAACAGAATATTTGTGTATGCATAAATCATATATGCATGGTTGCTAAGTCGCTTCAATTATGTCCAACTCCATGGGATTGGACTATAGCATGCATGGACTATAGCCTATTGGGTTCCTCTCTCCATGCGATTCTCCAGGCAAGAATACTGGAGTGAGTTGCCATGCCCTTCTCCAGGGGATATTCCTGACCCAGGCATCGAACCTGTGCTTTTGAACTATGGTGTTGGAGAAGGATCAGGAGAGTCCCTTGAACTGCAAAGAGATCAAACCATCAATCTTAAAGGAAATGAGTCCTGAATATTCTTTGAAAGGACTGATGCTGAAGCTCCAATACGTTTGCCACCTGATACAAAGAACTGACTCATTGGAAAAGACCCTGATGCTGGAAAAATTGAAGGCGGGAGGAGAAGGGGATAACACAGGATGAGATGGTTGGATGACATCACCGACTGATGGACGTGAGTTTGAGCAGGCACCAGGAGTTGGTGATGGACAGGGAGGCCTGGCACACTGCAGTACATTGGGTCGCAGAGTCGGAAATAACTGAGTGACTGAACTGAACTCCCTTAAAATATTTTATTTTAGTTTCTATTAAAACAAAATATATTCCCCTTCTTCCTTCCTGATTACTTCTTAATATTATATGCTAGTCTTATTTTCTCTATGCAATTTCTAAAGGTTGAAGTGCCTGGGATTTCAATTGTGGGACTTCTCATATATCACTTCCATCAAGAATCTCATTTCTTTCCATAATTTTAAATTCCACATATAGGGTAATTCAAACATTAATATAGACATAATTATCTTTGCTTCTGCTCCATACCCACAAAGACAACTGCATATTTGATGTCACCATTTGGTCATTTCATGAATATCTCAAATTAAAATGTCCACACATTAAAAATATTCTCCAGTCTCCCACCCTTCAAATAGATGCTCTGTTTGTTAGCCAGTGAGACATTTTCTTGACCCCATTACTTTCTTTCATTCTTCACATTTAAACCAGCACCAATTCCTCTGAGTTGCTAAATATATTAGTTTCCCATTGCTGTAGTAACAAATTACCACAAATTTAAGAATTTAAAACAAAACAAATGTATTCCGTTATATTTTTGAATGCTAGAAGTCTAAAATCAGGCACTTTGCAGGGCTATATTCTAACTGAAGAATTCATGATGTTAGGTTAAGTTGCTTTAGTCATGCCCAACTCTTTGCAATACTATGTACTATAGCTTGCCAGGCTCCTCTGTCCATGGGATTCTCCAGGCAAGAATACTGATGTGGGTTGCCATTTCCTCCTCCAGGGGATCTTCCCAACCCAGGAGTCAAACCAAAGGCTCTTAGGTCTCCTGCATTAGCAGGTGTGTTCTTTACCACTAGTACCATCTGGGAAGCCTTTTGAAACCCAGAGAGCTATCTACAAAAGCAGGCTCCAGCTCAGGACACTTTTAGCTACAAAAGCAGACACACACCCAGGAATGCCAGCTCTGCACACAGCTCTAAGGCCACACCCGTGTGGCTACTTGATCACAGCTCCATGAGAGACCAGCTTGACTGGCTCTCATGGGAGAACTGGAGAACATTGTAGGAGGAGGATCTCCTGGGTAGAAGACATCCTACCTGATGAAGCAGGCCCAAGTTCAAAGCAGACTGAGGGCACCAGTGGGAAGACCACTGTATCCAGCTTCTTTTAGAAGAATTTTATGTTAGTTTCCATTTTAAAAAATGGAATTTTTGGAAGAATTCATAAGAGAACTCATTTACTTGCCTTTCCTAACTTCTAGAAGCTGCTCAGATTCCTTGGTATGTGGCACCTTCCTATGTGTTTAAAGCTGGCAATGTAAAATTCCCTATCTCTCTCTTGCTCTCTCTCATTCCCTCCTTCTATTCTTCTCCTCCTTTTACCTTCATCTCTGTTTTCATCATCATATCTCCTTCTCTGACACTGTATCTCCTGTCTCCCTTATTTTCTTATCAGGTCCCTTGTGAATGAGCAGGCTTCCCCAGTGGCTTAGTGGTAAAGAATCTACCTGCAAGATAGGAGTCACAGGAGGTGCAGGTTCGATCCTAGGGTAGGGGAGACCCCCTGGAGAAGGGCATGGCAAACCACTCCAGTATTCTTGCTTGGAGAATCCCATGGACAGACGAGCCTGGCATGCTACACATTCATAAGGGCACAAGGAATCAGACACAACTGAAGAGACTTAGCATGCACCTATGCACCTTCACGATTACATTGATGTTATGGTAGTTTAGTTGCTAAGTCGTGTCCTACTATTGTGACCACCTGGATTGTAACCTGTCAGGTTCCTCTGTCAATGGAATTCTCCAGGCAGGGCCACCCAACAATCCTAGATAATTTCTCCAACCAAGAAGCTTAATTTAATTGCATCCTCAAAGTGTCTTTCACTATGAAAACTACCATCCTCACAGGTTCCAGGAATTAGGATGTGAATAACTTGGGGTGTCATTATTCAGCATACCATAATGTCCTTCCACAACATTATTTCAATCTATACTCTTTTCTGCTTACTTATACACTGTAAACCCAAGATACCATTAGTTTCTCCTGGAAAGATTTCCCAACTGGTTTCTAATTACCATGACATACTCTTTCAGTGCATTTCCTACTTAGTGATCACAATTGGTCTCATTAAATAAAAATATGTTCGCATATTCATCTTTAAAGAAAATTAACAGCTTTCCATTGCATTTAGTATGAATTTCACAGTCTTTAATGTGGCCTTGCATAATTGGGTTCCCATATAGAATCTCATACTTTGTCTAATTCTCCTGCTTACTTCATCACTGCACAATAGATAACTGACTTCCCATTTAAATGAACTCCACATAAATATTTGCAATTTCTTTTACTCTGTATTGTTTTTCCCTGACTCTTTATAACACAATATGATAGTACAAGGTCTGTATTATAAAATAAGATAAACCTACAAAGTCTTTGGGCTTCCCAGGTGGATCAGTGGTAAACTATTCACTTGTAATACAGGAGTCACAGGAGACATGGATTTGGTTCCTGGGTCAGGAGGATCCCCTGGAGGAGAAAATGGCAACCCATTCCAGGATTCTTGCCTGGAAAATCCTGATTGAGCCTGGAAGGCTACAGTCCAGTTTGGTTCAGTCGCTCAGTCCTGTCCAACTCTTTGAAACCTCATGGACTGCAGCACACCAGGCCTCCCTGTCTATCACTAGCTTCCAGAGTTTACCCAAACTCATGTCCATTGAGTCAGTGATGCCATCCAACCATTTCATTCTCTATTGTCCTCTTCTCTTCCTGCTCTCAATCTTTCCCAGAATCAGGGTCTTTTCCAATGAGTCAGTTCTTTGCATCAGGTGGCCAAAGTATTGGAGTTTCAGCTTCAATATCAGTCCTTCCAATGAACACTCAGGACTGATCTCCTTTAGGATGGACTGCTTGGATCTCCTTGCTGTCCAAGGGACTCTCAAAAGTCTTCTCCAACACCACAATTCAAAAACATCAATTCTTCAGCACTCAGCTTTCTTTATAGCCCAACTCTCACATCCATACATGACCACTGGAAAAACCATAGCCTTGACTAGACAGACCTTTGTTGGCAAAGTAATGTCTCTGCTTTTTAATATGCTGCCTAGGTTGGTCATAACTTTCCTTCCAAGGCTACAGTCCATGGGGTCACAAAGAGTTGGACATGCCTGAATGACTGAGAACACACTAGATCTTTTTTACCCAGGAGGTTTATAATTCTTGGACTGTATAGTACTTTGAAAAGAGCTCCAAATATTTCCAATGTTCCTTCCTTCTTTAACTTCATGAATGTCAATGCAGACTTAAATCTTCTGTAGTGGTACTTTGTCTTTTATCTGAATTTGCTTTCTGAATAATTTTCCACCTTCACTTTCTGTGTTTTATGATGCTAGTAAATAATTCTCTTGATTCCTTTGCAAACTAACTTCTAGTTCTATTCAGTCATGGGAGATCTTGGTGAATGACTTGAGGACAAGAGGAATAAAGAAGTTCAGGTATTCTCACCCACTGGGTAGTATGTTTGGCATACTTTGTCCAGTTTCTGATACTGAGCACTTCGATCATAAGTTCAGCCACTCTCAGCCAAGCCTCTAAATTCAGTTATGTAGCCTCAGCTACTGATCTCTTTCAAAACTAAATGCTACCTTTGCACTTCTAGTCATAGGGATGAAGATAACTTCTTTACTAATTGCATAAGTCAGGATTCTCCAAAGAAACAAACCCAACAAAATGTACATATACATATCATGTGATAAGTATATATAAGGAGATAAATAAATATATATATGAGATGCATATATACATACACTTTGTGTGTGTGTGTGTGTGTGTGTACATGCTCAGTCATGCCTGACACTTTGCAAGCCCATGGACTGTAGCCCTCCCGGCTTCTCTGTTCATGGGATTCTCCCGACAAGAATACTGGAGTGGGTTGCCATTTCCTCCTCTAAAGAATCTTTCCCACCCAGGGATCAAACCTGCTTCCTACATCTCCTGCATTGGCAAGTGGATTCTTTACCACTGAGCCACCTAGGAAGCCCATGTGTGGGTATAAAAACATGTATACTTATGTATGTATATTTGTGTGTCAACTGAAGAAAGATGCACAACCTAAAAGTTGTGAGCTAAATTCTATACAGGGATCTTACTGAGTTCTATAGCCTGGAAGACAGCCTCTCAGATAACTCTGAGGAACTGCTCTGAAGAGCTAAAGAAGAAGCCAGGATATATATGAGTGTTTATTTTTTCTCTCTAGAAAAGAATATGTTAGTTGAACATCAGAAGATTATTGCTAATCACAAAAAACAGTCATCTCAAGTTAATGATTTTAGTGCTTTTCTATGTGTGGGAGGATGTAAGAATCTGTGTTCCTTGAAAGTATTCTTTTGATTCACATCTTAACTACCCAGAGCCCTTATCCGAGGCACAGTACGATTCCTGTTTTCCTTCAGCCTGAATTCCCCTCAGGGTGGTTGATTGCTTTAGCTAATGACTTAATCTCTGTAGAGCTGGAATGGTGGGCAATATTCCTTGTTTACATATGATTGTATATGCAAGGGTATAGATATACAAAGAGATCATATATATATCAGTTCAGTTCAGTCGCTCAGTCATGGCCGACTCTTTGTGACCCCACGAATCGCAGCATGCCAGGCTTCCCTGTCCATCACCAACTCCCAGAGTTTACTCAAACTCATGTCCATTGAGTCAGTGATGCCATCCAGCCATCTCATCCTCTGTCATCCCCTTCTCCTCCTGCCCCCAGTCCCTATATATATTTAGAGAGAGAGAGAGACAGATATATTGAAATAGGTACAATCTCTTTACAAAGTCTGTTTCAAGATTTTCAGGGTGAGTTAGCAAGCTAGATGGCCAATAGAACCAATGGTGTAGTTTTAGTCCAAGTCAAGAGGCCTGAGAACCTAAAGGTTTGATGGAGCAGTTCCAGTCTAAAGCTTGGCAGGCTTGAAACCCAAGAAGAGAAACTGATGTTTCAGTTTGCGTCCAAAGGCAGGAAAATTTTTCTATTTAAAATCTGCCAGGCAAAAGAATTCACTCTTATTTAGGGGAGAGTCAAACTTTCTGTTCTACTCAGGTCTTCAACTGATGTGTGAGGCACAGCCACATTAGACATATCTAACCATTTAAATGTTAATCTCATCCCCAAACCTCCTAACAGAAACACCTAAAATAGTGTTTGACCAAATCTGGGTACTCTCTAGCCTAGTCAAGTTGACACATAAAATTAACTATCATATCACAGTGATGTTGTTAATTTCTCGGTGGCCTCACTACATAGTTTGTATTTTCAGGTCTTCCTTCACAAGGAAAAACAGAGAAACAATAACCTGATTTAATTCTCCTTTTTGACATGCATGGAGTATATTCCCTGTTTCTGAATGGATCTTGGCTGATATAACAGATTTCCTTTTTTAATGGATAATTTCTCCTCAAGTTCTAATTACCCGCAAATCTATATTTACCACAATTTATTCACAGTTTATCAGGAGTTTCCTTGATAGCTCAGTTGGTAAAGAATCCATCTTCAATGCAAGAGACCCTGATTCAATTCTTGGGTCAGGAAGATCCTCTGAAGAAGAGATAGACTACCCACTCCAGTATTCTTAGTCTTCCCTTGTGGCTAAGCTGATAAAGAATCACCTGCATTGCAGGAGACTGGGGTTTGATCCCTGGGTTGGAAAAATCTCCTGGAGAAGGGAAAGGCTACCCACTCCAGTATTCTGGCCTGGAAAATTCCATGGAGTCTATAGTCCAAGGGGTTGCAAAGAGACGGACATGACTGAATGATTTTCACTTTCACTTTAAGAGAGACCCATGGGGACTTCTTGGTGGCCCAGTGCTTAAGAATTTGCCTGTTAGTGCAGGGGATATGAGTTTGTTTCCTGATCAGGAACTATGATCCCATATGCCACAAGGGAGCTAAGCCCAGAAGCCACAACTACTGAAGCTTACGTGCTTTAGAGATCTTGCTCTGCAACAAGAGAAGCTAACAGAAGATGAAATCCCATGCCCCTCAACAAGAGAGTAGTTCCTGCTCACCAAAACTAGAGAAAGTCCACACACACCGATGAAGATTCAGTGCAGCCAAAAATAAAAGAAATATTTTTTTTTTTAAAGACTCAAGTAAGTGTATAAACATTACTTTAACCAATTTTCCCAGTTGTTTTCTTTGGTAAGTCAGGGTACACATTGATGCACTCATTGCCCATTATCCCTTGCTTCTGAAGGAGCATTTTATGTTCCTCAGATAAAGACCAAGGAAAAATTTTGTACAGTTTCTCCCCTTTATTCAAAATAGCCTTTTCCCTCATTTATAAATTGTCTTATCTAGATAATTGTTTCAAAAATTAATGAGTGAAAACTGAGAAAAATGAATGCATTTATATAATGAATTTCAAGTTTATATATTATACAAATACTTTTAAAATTTTGTGTGGTTCTATGGTATTACTGCTTTATTTAAATAAATATCTGTAAATAAAACTGAAACACAGTAAAGCCAGCATCTAAATTATCTGTTTTAAAAAGATTCAGATACAGTTAAAGTAGAAAATTTATTTTTAGCAATATGATTTCTCAAAAGAAAATTACAAGCAACAAATAACTGCCGCATGTTAACTGTATGAGTTAGAAAACACAATAAAGAAATGTGATAGAGTTTGGCTTGTCTAGAAAGCTTCTAATTGTCATTGATCAAAACCTTAGCTTTACAAGAATTTAACTTGCATCAGAAAGAAGTCACTCAGGCTTGAAGTTCAGAAAGGAAATTTTGTAAATAAAACAGTCAAGTAGCATGAAATGCAAAAAATAGATTTAATTAGATGTGTTATATAAACAGTGAATGTCCAGAATTCTTCTGATAATTATTAGACATCCACTCAGAACTCAGATAAGAAGGCTGTTTGTAATTAAGATTCTATAGTATACCTGGAGATTCATAATTATCACACAAACTAAGCTCACTTGGAATTGCAGTATCATCCTCTAGGCTTAACCTTCTCCAGATTAAGTTGCTTATATGGTATATCTAAGTCCAAATAGACAGCATAGTTGTAATTCTATAAAAACCTCTCCATACATAAAGGAGTTAAACACTCCTCAAATAGAAAAGTCTTATAATAGAAATTTAGAGTTAAATATGACTCAAACCTATTAATGATTGAACAGAAATACTTTTCTCCTAGTTCAATTACAAGATTATTGAAAACAGCTTTTAATGTTTTTAAGTAACTTAGATCATTTTAGAAATTATCTGCAAAATTGTAATTAAATATTTTATGAGAGACTAATGTGATTGGAACAAGTATTTTTCTGACAACTGAATAAAATATTTATTAGTAAATCTGATTATTAATTAAATACATTAATATTAATCTGATTTTTTAATTTCTTTAATTAAGACTTCACTTTCTTGTTGATTTGAGGACCATTTTCCCAAACATATCCCCTGAGGTTTATTTGAATTCTTGTCATCATAACTACCTTTCCTAGATTCATGTTTAATCTTCTTAAAATCGTGTCTTGGTGGTAAGTATCCATTGCTTTACAATTCCCGTAGACTAAGTACTAATTTTCAGTGATCTCTACTCTGGGAAATAATTATTTCCATTTATATTCTCTGCCTTCTACTCAAGTGTTTCTTATGCTGTATCTTCTTACCCAGTAAACTTACTCTAAAGAATAAGTGGTATCAGTGAGACACACAATAACCTGGCTTCTTTCCATCCTTTCTTCTTCCGAAGAGCACCTGACACAGGCTGACTACTCATGCTCAGATTTTGTATCTTAACTCAGTTATGAATACAATAAAATTTGAAAATTAGTAAAAGAAAGTTTTATTGTACTACAGAGGAAATTTGCATCTAGAAGATGGGGAAATAACTGCGTATATGAAATAATTTAAAAGCATTTTAAAATACTAGAAAAATGATTATCAGTGTGGAGCTTGTATGCCCTAAAGAAGTTCAAAAGAGTTAAAAAATGGAGTCAACAACTGTTTCCTTCTCCTCTAAACCTCTCAACCCAAAAATCAAGATTCAGATGGACTAAAGGCAAGAGTTCAGTTCTAAATAAGGAAGAAATTACGTGTGTGTGTATGTGTGTATGGGTGTGTGTGTGTGTGTGTGTGTGTGTGTGTGTGTGTTTGGAGGGGGCAGGTATTTCAGATGTATAGAGTTTAAAGGTAACTGGAAAACAGTTACATTCCCAAATATCCTTTTTCCAGCACCCAGATTAGAAAGTGGCATTTAACCAAGAATTCTTCTATTTTTGCATGTAGTCAAAAATTTATTATCTAACCAATTCACTTACTATAAAATATCACAAATAGAAGTCAAATTATGGGCTGATGGAAATCAATTTAAAAATTCACTTTTGCTACATTTTGTCAATTTGCTTTTCAAATATACTGAAAAACAGAAATAATCTTGGGCTTGGGGAAAATTTTTTAGATATACCAAAAAAGGCAGAATCTATGAGAGAAATAAGTAACCTGGATTTCATTAAAATTAAAAGTCGCAAAGACTCAGAAAGAGTCGGACATGACTGAACAACAAAACTATACTGAATGACCAAACTGAGCTGAACTGAAAGTTTTTAATTATAAAAGATACTATCAGAGAAAAGACAAGCCAAGGATTAGGGGGGAAATTGCAAAAGGAAGATCTGATAAAAGAGTATTATTCAAAATTTTAAAAAGAATTATTAAAATCAACACATTGTTCAGTCACTCAGTCATGTTCAACTCTATGTGGCCCCATTAACTACAGCATGCCAAGCTTCCCTGTCCTTCACCATCACCCAGAGCTTCCTCAAACTCATGTCTATTGAGTTGGTGATGTCATCCAACCATCTCATCCTTAATTGTCCCCTTTTCCTTCTGTCTTCAATCTTTCCCACCATCAGGGTCTTTTCAAAGGAGTCAGTTCTTCACATCAGCCAGCCAAAGTATAGAAGCTTCAGTATCAGTTTTTCCAATGAATATTCAGGAATGATTTCCTTAAGGACTGACTGGTTTTATCTCCTTGCAGTCCAAGGGACTCTCAAGAGTCTTCTCCAACACCACAGTTCAAAAGCATCAATTCTTTGGCACTCAGCTTTCTTTATAGTCCAACTCTCACTTACTAGATGGACCTTTGTTGACCAAGTAAAGTCTCTGCTCTTTAATATGCTGTCTAGGTTGGTCATAGCTTTTCTTCCAAGGAGTAAGTGCCTTTTAATTTCATGGCTGCAGTCACCATCTGCAGTGATTTTGGAGTCCAAGAAAGTAAAGTCTCCTCTCACTGTTTCCATTGTTTCCTCATCTATTTGCCATGAAATGATGGTACTAAATGCCATGATCTTCATTTTTTGAATGTTGAGTTTTAAGCCAGCTTTTTCACTCTCCTGTTTCACCATCATCAAGAGGCTCTTTAGTTCCTCTTCACTTTCTGCCATAAGAGTGGTGTCATCTGCATATCTGAGGTTACTGATATTTCTCCCTGCAATCTCGATTCCAGCTTGTGCTTCATTCCAGCCTAGCATTTTGCAAGATGTACCCTACATATAAGTTAAAGAAGTAAGATGACAATATACACTCTTGACATACTCTTTTCCCAATTTGGAATCAGTCTGTTCCATGTCTAACTGTTCCAGTTCTAACTGTTGCTTTTTTTTTTTTTTTTAATTTTACATAATTGTATTAGTTTTGCCAAATATCAAAATGAATCCGCCACAGGTATACATGTGTTCCCCATCCCGAACCCTCCTCCCTCCTCCCTCCCCATACCATCCCTCTGGGCCGTCCCAGTGCACCAGCCCCAAGCATCCAGCATCATGCATCGAACCTGGACTGGCAACTCGTTTCCTACATGATATTTTACATGTTTCATTGCCATTCTCCCAAATCTTCCCACCCTCTCCCTCTCCCACAGAGTCCATAAGACTGTTCTATACATCAGTGTCTCTTTTGCTGTCTCGTACACCGGGTTATTGTTACCATCTTTCTAAATTCCATATATATGCGTTAGTATACTGTATTTATGTTTTTCCTTCTGGCTTACTTCACTCTGTATAATAGGCTCCAGTTTCATCCACCTCATTAGAACTGATTCAAATGTATTCTTTGGAAAAGAAGAAGTAAAACTCTCACTATTTGCAGATGACATGATCCTCTACATAGAAAACCCTAAAGAGTCCACCAGAAAATTACTAGAAATAATCAATGACTACAGTAAAGTTGCAGGATATAAAATCAACACACAGAAATCCCTTGCATTCCTATACACTAATAATGAGAAAACAGAAAGAGAAATTAAGGAAACAATTCCATTCACCATTGCAACGGAAAGAATAAAATACTTAGGAATATATCTACCTAAAGAAACTAAAGACCTATATATAGAAAACTATAAAACACTGGTGAAAGAAATCAAAGAGGACACTAAGAGATGGAGAAATATACCATGTTCATGGATTGGAAGAATCAATATAGTGAAAATGAGTATACTACCCAAAGCAATTTATAGATTCAACGCAATCCCTATCAAGCTACCAACAGTATTCTTCACAGAGCTAGAACAAATAATTTCACAATTTGTATGGAAATACAAAAAACCTCGAATAGCCAAAGCGATCTTGAGAAAGAAGAATGGAACTGGAGGAATCAACCTACCTGACTTCAGGCTCTACTACAAAGCCACAGTTATCAAGACAGTATGGTACTGGCACAAAGACAGAAATATTGATCAATGGAATAAAATAGAAAGCCCAGAGATAAATCCACGCACATATGGACACCTTATCTTCGACAAAGGAGGCAAGAATATACAATGGGTTAAAGACAATCTCTTTAACAAGTGGTGCTGGGAAATCTGGTCAACCACTTGTAAAAAAATGAAACTGGACCACTTTCTAACACCATACACAAAAATAAACTCAAAATGGATTAAAGATCTAAACGTAAGACCAGGAACTATAAAACTCCTAGAGGAGAACATAGGCAAAACACTCTCTGACATACATCACAGCAGGATCCTCTATGACCCACCTCCCAGAATATTGGAAATAAAAGCAAAAATAAACAAATGGGACCTAATTAACCTTAAAAGCTTCTGCACATCAAAGGAAACTATTAGCAAGGTGAAAAGACAGCCTTCAGAATGGGAGAAAATAATAGCAAATGAAGCAACCGACAAACAACTAATCTCAAAAACATACAAGCAACTCCTACAGCTCAACTCCAGAAAAATAAACGACCCAATCAAAAAATGGGCCAAAGAACTAACTGTTGCTTCTTGACCTGAATAGAGGTTTCTCAGGAGGCAGGTAAGGCGATCTGGTATTCCCATCACTTTAAGAATTTTCCACAGTTTGTTGTGATCAACACAGTCAAAGGTTTTAGTGTAGTCAAAAAAAAAGCAGAGTAGATGTTTTTCTGGAATTTTCTTGCTTTTTTTGGTGATCCAACAGATGTTGGCAATTTGATCTCTGGTTCCTCTGGCTTTTCTAAGTCCAGCTTGAACATTTGGAAGTCCCCAGTTCATTTACTGTTGAAGGCTAGTTTGGAGAATTTTGAGCATTATTTTGCTAATATGTGAAGTGAGTGCAATCATGTAGCAGTTGGAACACTCTTTGGCATTGCCTTTATTTGGGATTGAAATGAAAACTAACTATTTTCAGTCCTGCAGCCATTGCTGAGTTTTCCGAATTTGCTGGCCTATTGAGTGTATCACTTTCACAGCATTATCTTTAGGATTTGAAATAGCTCAACTGGAATTCCATCACCTCCACTAGCTTTGTTCATAGTGATGTTTCCTAAGGTCCACTTGATTTCACATTTCAGGATGTCTGACTCTAGGTGAGTAATCACACCATCGTGATTATATGGGTCCTGAAGATATTTTTTGTATGGTTCTGTGTATTCTTATCTACTTCTGCTTAATATCTTCTGCTTTTGTTAGATCCATACTGTTTCTGTCCTTTATTGTGCTTATCTTTGCATGAAATGTTCCCTTGGTATCTCTAATTTTCTTGAAGAGATCTCTAGTCTTTCCCATTCTAATGTTTTTCTCTGTTCATTTGCATTGTGCACTTAGGAAGGCTTTCTTATCTCTTCTTGCTATTCTTTGGAACTCTGCATTCAGATGGACATATGTTTCCATTTCTCTCTTGCCTTTCACTTCTCTTCTTTTCTCAGCTACTTTTAAGGCCTCCTCAGACCATCATTTAGCCTTTTTGCTTTTCTTTTCTCAAGGATGGTTTTGATCACTACCTCCTCTACAAAGTTAGGAACTTCTCTCCATAGTTCTTCAGGCACTCTATCAGATTTTATCTCTTGAATATATTTGTCAACCATTGCTGAAAATTACTGGAAAATTAAACAAATGAAATTAAAAAACTCAAAAGATAGGTTTGACAGCAGAATAGAGAGGACAGAATAAATAATAAGTAAACTGGAGAAGGCAATGGCACCCCACTCCAGTACTCTTGCCTGGAAAATTCCATGAATGGAGGAGCCTGGTGGGCTACAGTCCATGGGGTTGCTAAGAGTCGGGCACGACTGAGCGACTTCACTTTCATTTTTCACTTTCATGCATTGGAGGAGGAAATGGTAACCCACTCCAGTGTTCTTGCCTGGAGAATCCCAGGGACAGGGGAGCCTCTTGGGCTGCTGTCTATGGGGTCGCACAGAGTCAGACACGACTGAAGCGACTTAGCAGCAGCAGCAGCAAACTGGAAATTATATGAAGAAAATTACACAGTCTGATCAACAGGGATAAAAATACAGGGGACAACGAATAGAGGCACAAGGATCTATGGAGCTATAACAAAACTTTTAATATTATGTCAATGGAATGCCAAAAAGCAAGCAGAAAGAGAACTGGGCTAAAAAAGTTCTGAATAAATCATGGTTGAAAACTAAATTTGACAAGAAATATACACTTACAGATTCAAGAAGTGAGCAAACCTCAAGCAGGATAAACCCAAAGAACTCTATCATAACCCAAGACAAATCATAGTCAGACTTCTAAAACCAAAATAAAGTATCTTCAAAGCAGCAAAGTGGAAATAACACCTTTTCTACAGAGGAATAGCAGTTCAAGTAACACTAGATTCCTCTTCACAACCATGACAAAAGTATTATCAGACATGGAGAAATAAGTGGCAAACATCCCTCATGTGCTAAAAGAGAGGAAAAAATCAATAGATGTTTCAGAAAGAGAGAACAAGGAAAAGGAAGAAGGCAGTTATTTAAATCTATGATCAAGATAAGATTACAGTGTGAAAGAAAATATAGGAAATTTTAAAGTTCTGAGTGCATTGGGACAGTGAATGAAGAAATATCAACATTAGTCATAGCAAAAGAGAAATGGAGAAAAAAAATAATAAAAAAATGCATTCTTCCAAAAGAATAAATGTCATATGTCAATGATCAGATTTCAGTAGGACATAAAATTTTTAATATATATTTCATAAATTTGTAACACTTGCTTAAGAATCTTTAACAAACAAGTACTTGTATTTTATTAAATATTTCTAAAATAAACTAAGGGAAAAAAATTCAAATTATTGTTTTGTTCTTGTTCAGTCACTAGTCTTGTCTGACTCTTTGTGAAATCATGTACTGTAGCATGCCAGGCTTCCCTGTCCTTCATCATCTCCCTGAGTTTGCTAAAACTCAGTGATGCTCTCTAACTCTTTCATCATGGGTTGTCCTCCTCTCCTTTTGCCTTCGATCTTTCCTAGCATCAAGGTATATTTCAGTGAGTCGGCTCTTTGCATCAGGTGGCCAAAATATTGGAGCTTCAGCTTGAGCATCTGTCCTTCCAATAAATATTCAAGGTTGATTTCCTTTAGAACTGACTGGTTTGATCTCCTTGCAGTCCAAATGACTTTCTAGAGTCTTCTATGGCATCAATATTCGAAAGAATCAATTCTTCAGTGTTCAGCCTTTTTTATGGTCCAACTCTCACATCCATATATGACTACTGATAAAACCATAGCATTGATTATATGGACTTTTGTCAGCAAAGTGATGTCTCTGTTTTTTAATTTGTTGTCTAGGTTTGTCACAGCTTACCTTCCAAGGAGTAAGTGTCTTTTAATTAATTTCATGGCTTCAGTCACTGTCCACAGTGATTTTGGATCCCCAAAAAATCAAATCCATGTTTTCCCTATTTGCCATGAAGTGATGGGACCAGCTGCCATGATCTTAGTTTTTTGAATGTTGAGTTTTAAGCCAGCTATTTCACTTTCCTCTTTCACTCTCATCAAGAGGCTCTTTAGTTCCTCTTCTTTTTCTGCCATTAGAGTGGTATCATCTGCATATCTGGAGTTATTGATATTTTCCCCAGCAATCTTGCTTCCAGCTTGTGGTTTATACAGCCCAACAGTTTGTGATATACTCTGCATATACATTAAATAAGCAGGGTGACAATATACAGCATTGATACACTCTTTTCCTAATTTTTAACCAGTCCATTGTTCCATGTCTGGTTCTGACCTGCTTCTTGACCTGCATGCAGGTTTCTCAAGAGATAGATAAGATTGTCTGGAATTCCCATCTCTTTAAGAATGGATTGGAATGCAAAGGTAGGATGTCAAGAGATACCTGAAGGAACAGATAAGTTCCTTGGAGTACAAAATGAAGCATGGCAAAGGCTAACAGAATTTTTCAAGAAAACACACTGGTCAAAGCATACACCCTCTTGCAACAACACAAGAGATGACTCCACATGAATATCACCAAATGTTCAATACCAAAATCAGATTGATTATATTCTTTGCAGCTGAAGATGGAGAAACTATACAGTCAGAAAAAACAAGACCTAAAGCTGACTGTGGCTCTGATCCTCAGTTCCTTATTGCAAATTTCAGACTTACATTGAAGACAGTAGGTAAAACCATTAGGTCATTCAGGTATGATATAAATCAAATTCCTTATGATTATACATTGGAGGTGATGAATAGATTCAAAGGACTAGATATGATACAGTGCGTGAAGAACTATGGATGGAGGTTTGGAAAACAGTATAGGAAGCTGTGACCAAAACCATCCACAAGAAAAAGAAATGCAAGAAGGCAAAATGGTGGTCTGAGGAGGCTTTAGAAATAGCTGAGAAAAGAAGAGAAGGAAAAGGCAAAGGAGAAAGGGAAAGTTATACCCAAATGAATGCAGAGATCCAGAGAATAGCAAGGAAAGTTAAGAATGCTTTCTTAAGTGAACAATGCAAATAGTTGAAAACAATAGAATGAGAAAGACTAAAGATCTCTTCAAGGAAATTGGAGATACCAAGGGAAAACTTCATGCAAGCTCAGTTCACTCATTCAGTTGTGTCGGACTCTTTGTAGCCCCATGGACTGCAGCACGCCAGGCTCCCATGTCCATCACCAGCTCCAGGAGCTTGCTCAAACTCATGTCCATCAAGTTGATGATACCATCCAACCATCTCATCTTCTGTTGTCCAGCTCTAATCCTGCCTTCAATCTTTCCCGATATCAGGGTCTTTATTAATGAGTCAGTTCTTCGCATCAGGTAGCCAAAGTATTGAAGCTTCAATTTCAGCATCAACTCTTCCAATGAATATTCAAGACTGATTTCCTTTAGGATTGACTGGTTTGATCTCCTTGCAGTCCAAGGGACACTCAAGAGTCTTTTCCAACACCACAATACAAAAAGCATCAATTCTTCAGTGCTCAGCTTTGTATGGTCCAACTCTCACATCCATATATGACTACTGGAAAAACCAAAGCTTTGACCAGACGGGCTTTGTTGGCAAAGTAATGTCTCTGCATTTTAATAGGCTGTCTAAGTTGGTTGTACCTTTTCTTCCAAGGAGAAAGTGTCTTTTAATTTCATGGCTGAAGTCAGCATCTGCAGTGATTTTGGAGCCCAAGAAAGTAAGTCTGTCACTGTTTCCATTGTTTCACCATCTATTTGCCGTGAAGTGATGGGACTAGATGCCTGATCTTAGTTTTTGAATGTTGAGTTTTAAGCCAGCTTTTGCACTCTACAGTTTTCCTTTCATCAAGAGGCTCTTTAGTTCCTCTTCATTTTCAGCCATTAGAGTGGTGGCATCAGCATATCTGATATTACTGATATTTCTCCCACAGTCTTGATTCCACCTTGTGCTGCATCCAGCCCAGCATTTCACTTGATGTGCTCTGCATATAAGTTAAACAAGCAGAGGTGCAATATATAGCCTTGATATATGTTTTTCCCAATTTAGAACCAGTCCGTTCTTCCATGCCCAGTTCTAGCTAGCTGTTGCTTCTTGACCTGCATACAGTTTTCTCAGGAGGCAGGTAAGGTGGTCTGGTATACCCATCTCTTTAAGAATTTTCCACAGTGTGTTGTGATCCACACAGTCAAAGGTTTTGGCATAGTCAATAAAGCAGAAGTAGATGTTTACTGGAACTCTCTTACTTTTTCTATGCTCCAATGGATGTTGGCAATTTGACTTCTGGTTCCTCTGCCTTTTCTAAATCAGGTTGAACATATGGAAGTTCTCAGTTAACTTACTATTGAAGCCTAATTTGGTTAATTTTGAGCATTATTTTGCTGGTATGTGAAATTAGTGCAATGTGTGGTAGTTTGAGCATTCTTTGGCATTGTCTTTCTTTGGGATTGGAATGAAAACTGACCTTTCCCACTCCTGCGGCCACTACTGAGTTTTCCAAATTTGCTGGCATATTGAGTGCATCACTTTAACAGCACCATCTTTTAAATCAAACCCCTTATGATATACAATGGAAGTGACAAATAGATTCAAGGGATTAAATCTGATAGAATGCCTGAAGAACTATGGACAGAGGTTTGTGACATTGTACAGGAGGTGGTGATTAAGACCATCCCCATCCCCAGGAAGAAGAAATGCAAAAACGCAAAATGGTTGTCTGAGGAGGCCTTACAAATAGCTGAGAGAAGGAGAGAAGCAAAAGGCAAAGGAGAAAAGACAAGATATACCCATCTGAATGCAGACTTCCAAAGAATAGCAAAGAGAGATAAGAAAGTCTTCCTAGGTGATCAATGCAAAGAAATAGAGGAAAATAGTAGAATGGAAAAGACTAGATATCTCTTCAAGAAGATTAGAGATACCAAGGGAACATATCATGCAAAGATGGGCTCAACAAAGGACAGAAATGGTAGGGACCTAACAGAAACAGAAGATGTTAAAAAGAGGTGGCAAAAGTATACAGAAGAACCATATAAAAAAGATCTTAATGACTCAGATAACCATGATGGTGTGATCACTCACCTAGAGCCAGACATCCTGGATAATGAAGTCAAGAGGGCCTTAGGAAACATCACTATGAACAAAACTAGTAGGCTTAATGGAATTCTAGTTGAGCTATTTCAAATCCTGAAAGATATCATGCAAACATGGGCACACACACACACAAAAAAAGGTTATAAATGGAAATGGCAAGGATCTAACAGATGCAGAAGTTATTAAGAAGAGGCGGCAATATACAGAACTATACAAAAAGTCTGAATGACCCAGATAAGCATGATGGAAACATCCTGGAGAGTGAAGTCAAGTGGTCTTAGGAGGTATTAATACAAACAAAGCTGGTGGAGGTGAAGAAATTCCAGCTGATCTATTTCAGATCTTAAGAGATGATCCCGTTAAACTGCTGCACTCAATATGCCAGCAAATTTGGAAAATTCACTAATGGCCACAGGACTGGAAAAGGTCAATTTTCATTCCAATCTCAAAGAAAAGCAATTTCAAAGAATGTTCAAACTACTGTACGATTGCACTCATGTCACATGTTAGCAAGATTATGCTCAAAATCCTTCAAACTAGGCCTCAGCAATACATTAACTGGGAACTTCCATATGTATGAGCTGGATTTAGCACGGGCAGAGGAACCAGAGATCAATTTGCCAACAGACATTGGATCATAGAAAAAGCAAGAGAATCCCATAAAAATGTCTACTTCTGCTTCATTGACTATGCTAAACCCTTTGACTGTGTGGATCACAACAAACCATGAATAAGTCTTAAAGGAATGGGAACACCAGACCATTCAAAAATTAACCTTCTTAAAATCTCAGTGTTTAAAAGCTACTGGCTCATCTGGTAAAGAAACTACCTGCAATGTGGGAGACCTTGGTTTGATCCCTGAGTTGGGAAGATCCCCTAGAGAAAGGAAAGGCTACCCATTCCAGTATTCTGGCATGGAGAATTACAGGGACTGTGTAGTCCATGGAGTCACAAAGAGTTGGACACGACTGAGCAACCTTCAATTTCACTTTTGCTTTAAAAGCTACTAGCCTGGAGTATCATAGAGGGAAAATACTTCATAATTTTATTTTAAACATGAAAACTAGTATTGCAAATAAGCAATATGTTATCTTACACATTGCCAACAATTAGATTTTTGCTTGTCAGAAAACGTGAATTTTAATATTGAAAAGTAAGTAGGTATGGTGAAAAACTACTATTGCATTTACCCTTGGCAAATAAAAGGTAAAAAATTTAATGCTACTAATATTAGATTGAGAATCAGTTGTTACGTAGTTATTACAAAAATGAAAATCTATCAGTTGGGTATAAATGTGACATCCTAAGGAAATGAGAAACATACAGTGGGTGAACTTAGTTTATTTTGATTTTGTAATTTATCTTGCATATCAAAATAAATAAAGAAAACTTAATATTAGACTGAAGAAGTCCCAAAAGAAATGCTTAATTTATGAGGAGCTAAACATAGTTGATAATTACCAAACCAAGTGTATTCCAAAAAAACAGAATAGATGTACAAGTGTAAATGACATCATGGTAACTTAACATTTTCCTATTTTACAATTGCTGCTCCAATGATAATATTATCAGCTATAGTTCATCTATTTTTCAAAAAAAATGCATATATTCAATGAGAGAATATTACTGAACATAACTGCTTTTTAACATTTAGAAAATTTTCTTTCTATGATATTATCTGTCTACTCTTTCTGCTTATATTCTGTTGAAGAACAGTGATGTTGCTTTAAACAAAGACATACATATACACATATACATATCAATAGATTAAGCTATCTATCAAAAATGCAGTTGCTATGGTGTTTTTTCCCTTTCCTTTTTTCTTTCAGCAGAGCAATAAGTGCTAAAAGAAATCTATATTTAAGTAGAGAATCTTTAAAGTGGAGTGATCTGAGAATATTGAATCTGGTTATAAAATGAAAAAAGAAAGATGTAAAATGTTTTTTGTGCCAAAATTGCAACATTCAACAGTATATACCCCACACTTTCTGGTTTTCAAAGTGTTTTTATGTCTTCTTCCATGTCATGGTCAAGAGATTTGGCTGGTTTAGCTCAAAGCAGCAAGGATTCAAGTTTGAAGCTACATTGTGCACATTCTAGAAATCAAACCTGCCTGGGCAAGAAGATATGAGAAGCCTCCTATAAAGAAATCCACCCTAAGGGAAAAGTAAGTAGAGTCTCACAAATTAGATTCACAGTCATTACGTCAAAGTTGAAGAGAAGTGTGATTCTAAACAAATGTTTCATATCCCAAAGTTTGTTCTTGACATAAGTTCTCATGGGCAGATATTTCAATCACAAGGGGAAAAAAAATCCATATGAATAGAAACAAAATGAAATGAAAAGCAAAGATGTAGCACATTGAATTTCCATGCATCAGCTCTTGGTATTGAGATGTTTACTACCTGTGGAAAACATCTTCCAAACTCAGGCACTAACATCATCATCAAGAGAAACAACTTCTTTCCTACTTTAAATGGGTATTCATGGCCCTCCAATCATTTTTAAGATCAACATTAGCAGTATTTATTTTATACTGTTTATACTTTATGCCCAATAGCCCTAAACTGGAGACATAAACATGACAGGTAAAGTACTGCAGGTAAGAACACTAGATCATGAAGCACAGATGAGTCATAGCCATAAGTTTTTAGAAACAATTTGTATTATTATCTCCTAAATGATATGTCCTGGGAACAAACATCTTACAGTCATAACGGGACAAGGTGGTGAAAAGGTTGAGAGACCTTGACCCTACTATCATGACTTACAACCCTGCACTGCAGAGGCCTTATCAGGATTTGTTACCTGGTTCATTTTAAGAAAACAGCAGTTAGCAACTTGATGTAGGAAAAAAAAATGTTCATATTTTCTTCTTGAGCAGCCAACAAAAGTATGTCCATTTTATTGAAAATGCAATCAAGTATCAGAAAATAAAATTTAAAAAATCAGAAGAGAACTGCAATACATAGGAATCATAAAATGGTCAAGCTAACCAGCTCAAATACAATTATATTTAAATGAGTCTATAATAATAATATTGTCATAGTTGATGTTATTACCCAGTCAAGAAGTGTTTGGTTTTTTTGTTTTGTTTCTTTGTGGTGGAAGAATTGATGCTTTTGAACTGTGGTGTTGGAGAAGACTCTTGAGAGTCCCTTGGACTGCAAGGAGATCCAACCAGTCCATTCTAAAGATCAGCCCTGGGTGTTCTTTGGAAGGAATGATGCTAAAGCTGAAACTCCAGTACTTTGGCCACCTCATGCGAAGAGTTGACTCATTGGAAAAGACTCTGATGCTGGGAGGGATTTGGGGCAGGAGGAGAAGGGGATGACAGAGGATGAGATGGTTGAATGGCATCACTGACATGAGTATGAGTTCTGACCCTAAAGTGAAAGTGAAGTCACTCAGTCATGTCTGACTCTTTGCGACCCTGTGGACTGTAACCTACCAGGCTTCTCTGTCCATGGGATTCTCCAGGCAAGAATACTGGAGTGGGTTACCATTTCCTTCTCCAGGGGTTCTTCCTGACCCAGGGATCGAACCTGGGTGTCCTGCATTGGAGGCAGATGCTATAACCTCTGAGCCACCAGGGAAGCCCTAAGGGTCACACTTTAAAATATGATTTTATGTTCTTCTCTCACTACTTTGACGAATGTTACAGCATTTTGTCTCAGGTGACTCTTTTCATAAATAAACCTTGTCCAGCTTAATCCACTTTTTGAGCTATCCTTCAATAATTTTCAGGCCATTTGTGGTTTAACTTTTTCTTTTTCCTGTCATTGATACAGGAACATATACATACATACTACTGAGCTTAGCCAATTAAGCAATATATTTTCATGAATCATTAATTTCAAAAATAGTATATGTTAAAACATAATCTTGTTTTTATATAGTTCATTCGACCAAAAAGTAATTTGTTTTAATATTTAAGTTTTGGGATTTTCCCATATGCAGCTTAAAAATGTCTATGCTTATTCTTTTATATCTTTTAGGAGTATAGATGAAGCAATTTCAAAATTAATAAAAACTCTATTCTTTACCATTTCAATTTGTCAGTAATAAAATATACTGCATTTTATCATGTCCAAATTCAAGGCAAGACTCATGGTATGGAAAATGTCAACATTTTCACACAGAGCAAACATCACTGAAAAGATCTAACTATCCTTGGAATGAACTTTTCGACTAGGAGTCTTTGAAAGCAATGATCACTTTTTTAAAAATTTACTGTTACTAATTTCATCAATAAGTTTATAATCAACTTTTTTTTCAATGTTTTTTTGTCAGATATTAGTGTAAAATAAAAAAAGAGAACTGACTGATGGAGGATTTAAAGTGGCATGTGAGACAGATGTGAGGAATATCAAGTTCAAACACCTTGAGGAGATAATGAGTTTGGATATTGGTAGAAAATAAAACATATCTCCCTAAAGACTAGTAAATAAGGGACAAGTTGGTATACATTAGAGAAGTAGGTCAGTTGAATATTTTTGGTCATGATAAATAGCACTTTTTGGATTTTAACTAAATGATAATTCATTGAGTAAAATTATGACATGAATTGACTTACACTTTACAAGTATTCAGGGGAGATTTAACTGTAAAGTGGACCACTTATATGTGGGATTTTTTCAATAACTACATATTACAGTACTACAGGATCCTTGATTGGTTTAATACACAGATATGGAACATCATTTAGAGATGAATTTGCCACTGAATAGAGGGGCTGTTCCCCTGACCCCCACTGTTGCTCAAGGGTCAACTGTAATTATTTTCCCTGTAATTCAAAATATTTAATTTTAGAAACAATTATTTTGGGAAATGTCCCACAGACTTCACGAGACTTCCCAAGAAATGTTAAGACTGCCCGAATGAATTAGGACGTTGGAGAAACAGCAAACATGGAAAAAACAAAAACAAACAAACGAAACTAAAAGACTTCTCCAGTACATCAAAGATGAAATGACAGTTTGACCTATGATTGTGGTACTAAAAATGGATGTCAATGGATATTTTTAAAACATATTTCAGAAGTAATGCAAAAGGACTTGTTAGTGTTTGAATGTAGAGATGAGGGAAAAAAATCAAGGATGACTCATAGACTTCAGTTATGAGCATTGTGTAGTGACATTTATAAGCTATTTTCTCCTTGCATTCTGAGTCCTACTTAAAATTAACTCTTAATGGTTAAGAAAAAACACTGTTTTATTTGATATTTCTTTAAATAAAAGTAAAACAGAGGAAATGATGTTTTGAAAATCAGATATAATGATTATTTTTTTTTTTTTAGTTTTCTGTATTCTAAAATGAAAAGACCTAGAATAGTATAATTTGATAAAATGATACGCAGATTTGGATTATCATCATATGGCTGGTTCATCATGATGGAATTTTCACATCTGAATTAGCATTTGAGTTAGCTAGAAAATAAACATGTTGAGATACAAATAATATAAATTTAAGTTTTTAGTTATATACTCAACTATTTTGTACTTGACATAGTGCAATCATGGTTCTTTCCATTCAGTTCAGTTCAGTTCAGTTCAGTTGCTCAGTCGTGTCTGAGTCTTTGTGACCCCACGAATCGCAGCAGGCCAGGCCTCCCTGTCCATCACCAACTCCGGAGTTCACTGAGACTCACGTCCATCGAGTTGCTGATGCCATTCAGCCATCTCATCCTCTGTCGTCCCCTTCTCCTCCTGCCCCCAATCCCTCCCAGCATCAGAGTCTTTTCCAATGAGTCAACTCTTTGCATGAAGTGGCCAAAGTATTGGAGTTTCAGCCTCAGCATCATTCCTTCCAAAGAACACCCAGGACTGATCTCCTTTAGAATGGACTGGTAGGATCTCCTTGCAGTCCAAGGGACTCTCAAGAGTCTTCTCCAACACCACAGTTCAAAAGCATCAATTCTTTGGCACTAAGCTTTCTTCACAGTCCAATTCTTGCCTCCATACGTGACTACTACTGGTATTTGTACTACTCTAGGAAATTTGCATTTACTTTTAAATTTTTTTCTTGTTTTCAAATAGGAAGAAATCACAGGTGCCAAGAGGTATTTAATTTTAATTGGGTTCATCACAGGAATAAATGATGGCTGATAGCTGGAAAAAGAATAAAAATGAAATTATAAAGTTAAATGTTAAGGCTTTAAAGTGAAGGAGACAGAAGAAAATCAGATACAACAAAGGAAATACATGAAGCTATTTAAAGATCATGAGAATGGGTAGTTGGAAGCAATCAGGTTTCACAAGCAAAAATGATGTAGACTATCATGATGCTGATGTGACAAAATGACAGATGTGACAGATACAAATCTATAATGGAGATATTTACAGAGGTGTATTATAGCTTCAGGCAAAATTTTGAAATAGGCCAAGTTTGTTTGCAATGCTCTCACTTGCCTTCCAGCATCCCTAGATCCAACTTGAAGCACTCAGTGTCCTCATCTTGACCTCTTGATGTTCATGCTTTCCCTACTCTGGTGTCCATGCGACTCAGCAATTTTTGGTCAATACTTCATAACTATTACAGTAAATTTACCTAGCCTGTACTACATTCATTCAGGCCCTGACTCCTTCATGACCAATTAATTCAGGAAAGTACACTTGCTGCTAGTGGCAGGATGTGTTAGTAATATAAATGTCATATTTGTGTCTCAATTCATGTATTCAGAGACAAAATAACTGCTTTAGAGTGATGATTAGAGCAGGAAATGGGAATAGAATATCAATCTAGCAGGTGAGATTTTCTGTAGCAGGTTGGTCTTTGGGGAATATAAAAACTGTATCAGGAAGATGTTTGATGAGTGTGCACATATATAACATCAACCAATAAAATAATCATGCTCCATTGTGTACATGTCCAATTAAGAAAGATGGTAACAATAACCCTGTGTACGAGACAGCAAAAGAGACACTGATGTATAGAACAGTCTTATGGACTCTGTGGGAGAGGGAGAGGGTGGGAAGATTTGGGAGAATGGCATTGAAACATGTAAAATATCATGTAAGAAACGAGTTGCCAGTCCAGGTTCAATGCACGATACTGGATGCTTGGGGCTAGTGCACTGGGACGACCCAGAGGGATGGTATGGGGAGAGAGGAAGGAGGAGGGTTCAGGATGGGGAACACATGTATACCTGTGGTGGATTCATTTTGATATTTGGCAAAACTAATACAATTATGTAAAGTTTAAAAATAAAATAAAATTTAAAAAAATAAAAAAAATACTAAAAAAAATAATAAAATAAAGATACCATTGTCAAAAAAAAGAGAATGATCTGAGGAAAAAGTCTAATTTATAAGTTCTTTTTAGATAGTCTATCAGTGGTGACATGAATTATATAAGAAACATAGCAGGAGAAAGGACTAGCAGAAATTTTCCTAGAAAAATAGAGTATGTACAGAAATTTTAAGAAAAGCTTCATTTCTACTAATTCAAATGTATCATTTTGGTAAAAATCATATATTATGTTGAAACTGTTTATTTAATATCATTCATTTTCCAAGCAGGCACATAACTCCAGGCTTATTTTTACTAAACTATTATGACATAATAAACCAGCACTAAAACATTCATATAGTCAAATGAATAAGATAAAATTGAGTGTCAATGCTTTACAGAATAGCACATTATGTTTTGCTAAGAAATACTGTAAATACCATTACTGTGCAAATCAAAATATTATTTAATCATATACTCAAAAATTTTATTGTGTATATATATTGCATTGTATATATAACTCAATATAGTATTGAAGATAAATATTATTTAAATTACTAAATAAAATTTTCATTACCTGTAGCAAATAAATATAAATAAATATTTGATTAACTATTATGACAAAATAACATCCTCATTATATGAATTGGTAACATATTTATCAGTAGAATTCTCATTATTTAATCTGAATAATTTAATTTTGAAATTGAATACCCTAAACAATTAGTTTGAATTCTTTATTATCTCATAGGTCTTAAAAAATATAAAGTTATAGCATATACTTAGTCCCAAAGTTTTGTCCAGAAAAGTATTTACATAAGTCTCTGTGGTCTATTCAGAATAATTAGCAGAAAAACAAGAGAAAGAAGACGATTGTGTAGTGGCAGAAAATGTATCTATCATAATTTGAAAAATAGATAAAATACTTCATATATTGTCATATCTAGATAAGGATATTTCCAATCAGTGTGTTCAATGTGTCATCTAGTCTCTTAATGCATACAGAAAAATGCAAGAAAATGATTTAAAACAAAATCACTGATCATATGAGAGCAACAACCTTCTGCGTTTGAAAATCCCAAGCCTTTCCAGGTGACAAAACATGTTAAGAGAAAGCAATGTCTTCTGGGCAAAACCAAATCCAAAGCATATACAGGAAAACACAGTTGTTGCTGCTGCTGCTAAGTCACTTCAGTCGTGTCCAGCTCTGTGCGACCCCAGTGACAGCAGCCAGGCTCCCCTGTCCCTGGGATTCTCTAGGCAAGAACACTGCTGCTACTGCTGTTGTGTCGCTTCAGTCGTGTTCGACTCTGTGCGACCCCATAGACGGCAGCCAACCAGGCTTCCCATCCCTGGGATTCTCCAGGCAAGAACACTGGAGTGGGTTGCCATTTCCTTCTCCAATGCATGAAAGTGAAAGTGAAAGTGAAGTCTCTCAGTCGTGTCCGACTCTAGCGACCCCATGAACTGCAGCCTACCACGCTCTTCCGTCCATGGGATTTTCTTTTGCCTAGAAGAACACTGGAGTGGGTTGCCATTTCCTTCTCCAAAACAGTTGTATTAGTTTCCTATTTCTGCGGCAACAAATTACCACAAACATAGAGGCTATAAACAATACAAATTTAGTTTCTTACAAGTCGGTGGTCAGAAGTCCAAACTGGTTCTTAGCTGACATAAAGACATCATCAGAGCAGCATTTCTTCTGGGTGCTCTAGGGAAAATCTGTTCCTTACATTTTTCAGCACTGAAAACTATCCACAGTCTTTGGCTCATGGCCACATCACTCTGACCTCTGGTTATGTCATCACAACTCTTTTCTCTGACTCTGACTCTTCTGAATATCTTATGAGGACCCTTATAATTACACTGGACCCACCTAGAATACCCAGAATAATCTCCCTATATCAAGGCCACCTTTTACTTAGTCAAATCTTCAAAGTCCCTTTTGCCATGGAAGGTAACATATTCACAGGTTTCAGAGATTAGGACAAGGACATCTTTGCAGGTTACTAATTATGTGGTTTATCATTAGATTTCAGTTTATAAAACAGTCTAATAATAAAACCAGTGATGTGATCGCATAATTCTTTGTTAAAACCTCAGACATATCAAGTGCAGCACTTCAGAGAACTGATACAGCAAAGGAAGAATACAGCAAATGAAGAATACAGCATATAAGAATACAAAGCAGTATTTCTCAGCAGCTTAAGGAGAGGCACATATGGGAAAATATTTATCTCAAAGCAACTTGCAAGTGTGGATTTTCTTTAGTGAATTTGACCCAATGTTATTCATAGGAAATCCAAAAAAGTCTTAAGAGGACTGCAATATACTGACAGTTTTAATTAAAACAGACAATGACTAAACAAGATGAACAAAGATCCACTAATAGTGCACAGAAGTTTTCTTTTCTCCACATCCTGCCAACACCTGATATAGCTTTTCTTCTTGATAATAACCATTCTATTGTGTGTGAGTGATAATTCACTGTGGTTTTGAATGGTATTTCCCTGGTGATTTGTAATGCTGAGCATATTTTCATGTACCTGTTGGCCATTTGAATTCCTTCTTTGGAAAAATGTCCATTTATTTCCCCTGCTGATTTTTAATCAAATCATTTTTTCATTATTGACTAAGTTCTTTAAATATTTTGGATATTCACTTCTTATTCAGTATATGGTTTGCAAATATTTTCTCCCATTCTATAGGCTTCTTTTATATTTTGTTGATTGTGAGTTTTTTGCTTATTGGTTTATTCATTTTGTTTAGTTGCTATGCAGAAGCCTTTTAGTTTATTTTAGGCCCACTTTGATTTTTGCTTTTGTTTCCTTTTTTTTTTTAATGTAATATCCAAAAAAATCATCACCAAGACTAGTGTCAAGGAGCTTTTTCTGTATGTTTTCCTCCAGGAGTTTTACAAAGTGTATGGAAGTTTAACAAAAAATTAAAAATAAAACCACCATATGACCTGGAAATCCCATTTCTGTATATATATCCAATGGAAATGAAAACAGGATATTGAAAAGATATCTGCACTTCTGTGTTTATTGCAACAGTATTTATCATAATCAAGGTATGGGAAAAACCTAAATGTCTGTCAACAGACAAATGAATAATACAAGTATACCTATTCCATAGGTACACAATGGACTATTACTCAGTTATGAGAAAGAAGAAAACCCTACCATTTGCAGTCAGATGGATGAAACCTGAAAGTATTACCTTAAGTTATGTGATGTGATAGAGATGTTACCTAATGCTATGGTAGTAATCAGAATGCTATATATAATAGCATCAAATCAGCATGTTGTGTGACAAGTTTATACAATAGTATATGCCTATTATATCTCAATTTTAAAAAGAGAAGAAAAGACAAAGGCTGCTGAACATCCAAAGCATGTTGGAGAAAGTCATTACTAGCACACCAGAGTAATATTTCATGAAAAGGAGAAATTACTCAGAGGACAGTAACAAGAGCCATAGTACCTAATTTTCAGCCTTAGCACCCTAACCTAGGAACTGGTGATATGTGTTGTTTTGGATTTCAGAAATATTATGGAATAGTCACTGCCTTGTGTTTCGTGTTTCCCCCCTGTAATAATTAGAAGTTCTATGCTAGTAATTCTATTTCCATCCCATTCTTGTATACTGAATGTAACTGGGAGATATGAGGTAGAGTGTGGAAAATAACTTGTGATTTTAGATAACATGTTTTCGGATCAAAAAGACTTACATTCTAGGCACCAGACCTAAGTAGTCTCACCCACACTTGAATCTTATTTAAAGACAAAACCCTGTATCTGAGCTGATGTTAGAAATGGAATAGAACTTGGAGAGACTTTGGAGAGAAGAGAGAGACTTTTCATGAAGGGATGGGCATGAAGACATTAAGAAAAAGATGAACTGATCTAATAATCCTCCAATAATTCTCATATCCCTTACATACAAACCTTCAAGTTGCAAACTTTCAAAGATGTGAGCACACATTCCATCAGTGTCAGGTATGAGGGAAATTACAGCTTGTTCTGTCTTCTGCTGCTGAGGATCCTTTAGCTCTACCATCTCCCACTTCCTCTACCTCCTTCAGTCAGTAATTCTTCTTGTCAGTTCATTCATTGCCAGTCTGTGTATATGCTACTTGTTGTACTGTACTACTGTACTTTTCAAGGTACTGCACTGTAAGTTTTAAAATGTTTATTTTTGTGTTTTTTAATGTATTAATTATGTGAAAAGTATTATAAACCTATTACAGTATAATACTCTATAGCCAACTGTGTTAGTTGGATTCCCAGGCTAACGTTGTTGGACTTACAAACAAATTGGACTTATAAATGCACTCTCTGAACAGAACTCATTCATAGGTAGGGGACTTACTCTATTTACATACGTGTGTAATCCCCTCTCACAATGAACAATACTGCTTGTGGCCAATTAGATATTTTAGACATCATACTATGTGACTTCTGAGGTTAAGGCAAAAAATACATGAGAATTTCTTCCTTCATTGTATCACTTGCTTTTGGAGGAGCCATTCAACATGTCACATGGGTGTTGAAGCATCCCTGTACAGAGGCCCATTTTCAGAGGAAATAAGACCTCTCACCAACAATCAACACCAACTCGCCAGCCAGATATATGAGCAAACTTTGTAGTGGATCTTCCAGACCCAGTCCATTCTTCAGAAGACTACAGTCCTGATGAATGTCTCTTAGAAACAGACCCAACCCATTTCAAGAACTGCCCAACCAAGATACTTCAGATCCTCAAAAGTTATGGGGATCTGAACATAACCATAAACATTTATTATGTTACATTTTTCAGTCACTTTGGGATAATTTGTCATTTAGCTATAAATAACCAGTACATGCAATTTTGTCTCAGAATGAAAAAGGGTAATTTTATTTTCCATTTCCATATTTCCATTATGGTTTTCACCAAGGAGTCCTTGCACATGCACACAGTAAGCAATTCCATTCTATTCCCCACATAAAAGAAATATAACTCATATCAGAAAACTATTACATATGACAGAACAATTTTTTCTACTTCAGCAGCCCCACTACAAAAAACCTTTATTTCAAATATTTACAGAGATATGATAGCCAGTTCACCCCTTTGATTTAGGCAAAGCCTCAATTTAAGAAAACATTTGTTTCTGATGTGTATCCAAATTTAGTTCTATTTTCTTCTATCCAAATAAAATATGGCAGTTCTAGTAACTACACCCTCCAACATGTGACACAAAGAATTTTAATAGTATGCACCTCTGCTGCTGCTGTTGGTGCAAAGTCGCTTCAGTCATGTCCGACTCTGTACGACCCCATAGACGGCATCCCACCAGGCTCTCCCGTCCCGTTCTTCTCCGGAAAGTGAAAGTGAAGTCGCTCAGTCGTGTCCGACTCTTAGTGACCCCATGGACTGCAGCCTTCCAGGCTCCTCCGTCCATGGGATTTTCCAGGCAAGGTTACTGGAGTAGGTTGCCATTGCCTTCTCCAAGTATGCACCTCCAGACAAGGTATAACTAGCATCAATCATTCTCTAGTTAAATATACACAGGTTCATCACATATCTATCACAGAAAGACAGAAAGCCACCTAGCAGCAAACCTGAGCTCTATTGGTCAAAAAAGGAGCAATTACCCAGAGTCCACATACAATAGCTAGAGTATATCATTCCCAGATGTTGACCCTTCATCAAGGATCTGGCATTTTCAAAATGCTGCTTTCAGAGCTTTCCTAGTTTATCCTTTTCATTATTGCCATAGATCTAAAATAAGCTGTACTCTCCCATGTGAGAAATCTGAGCTTGCAACTAGAGATTATCGTACTAAGTAAGGCAAGTCAGAAAGAAAAAGACAAATACCATATGATATTACTTATATGTGGAATCTAAAATATGACACAAATGAACCTATCCGTTAAACAGAAACAGAATCGTGGACATAGGGAACAGACTGGTGGTTGCCAAGGGGGAGGGGACTCAGGGAGGGACAGACTGGAAGGTTGGGGTTAGCAGACGTAAGCTTTTATATATACATATAATGGATAAATGTAAAAAGAAGTATATATGTATGTGTGTATATATGTGTGTTTGTCACTCAGTTATGTCTGACTCTGTAACCCCATGGACTGTAGCTTGCCAGGCCCCAGGCTCCTTTGTCTGTAGATTTCTCCAGGCAAGAATACTGGAATGGGTTGCCATTCCCTTCTCCAGAGGATCTTCCTGACCCAGGGATCAAACCGAGGTCTCACACATTGCAGGCAGATCCCTTACTGTCTGAGCCACCAGAGAAGTCATATATATATATATAGGAATCACTTTGCTATACAGCAGTAATTAACACAACTTTGTAAACTGACTGACTGCAATTAAAAAAAAAAAAGAAATCTGAGCTTATCATGCTTTTAAAACACAGTAAGACATTTCATGATGATACTAGTAAGAAAACTGCAACTTTTTAATACTTCCAAAGTTATTCATTGAGAATAACTAGGAGAAGTTGATGCAATAAAAGTACTGCCAGAATAATTTAGGATTCATGAGATTTCATTGCACATCAAATTTCAGGAACTTCTATATTTTTGCTTCAAGTTATAACATTTTTAAAACTTTATAACATGTTTACATTGTTTGCTTTGTAGGCAAATGCCAGGAATTAAAATGAATACAATGAATTTTAATTTACCAAAACAGAAGTTTAAAGGTGGTGGTGGATTTTATATGAAAATGAATATTTATTGTCTCTATATTGCACAAAGGTCTATAAAATATGCTAATTAAGGAGGTTTTCAAGACAACAAACTGGATACTGTCAAGTTTCCTATCTTTTTGGAGGCTCAATTATCTCACGTAAAACATGAATAAAAATAGATTTCTACTGTAGTTACTATGATATTAAGGAAATGAATGTTTGAAACCTAATATCCAAAACAGATTTTTAAATAGGAAAAGTAAAGCCAACTACTTATTTAGGTCCATGGAAGCCTTATAAACATTAGTAAACATTCAGTTCAGTTCAGTCGCTCAGTCATGTCTGATTCTTTGCGACCCCATGAATCGCAGCACGCCAGGCCTCCCTGTCCATCACCAACTCCCGGAGTTCACTCAGACTCATGTCCATCGAGTCAGTGATGCCATCCAGCCATCTCATCCTCTGTCGTCCCCTTCTCCTCCTGCCCCCAATCCCTCCCAGCATCAGAGTATTTGCTGATGACTCTGCAAAGTCATTATGCAGACTCTTCGCATGAGGTGGCCAAAGTACTGGAGTTTCAGCTTTAGCATCATTCCCTCCAAAGAAATCCCATGGCTGATCTTTAGAATGGACTGGTTGGATCTCCTTGCAGTCCAAGGGACTCTCAAGAGTCTTCTCCAACACCACAGTTCAAAAGCATCAATTCTTCAGCACTCAGCACTTCAGCACACAGTACAACTCTCACATCCATACATGACCACTGGAAAAACCATAGCCTTGACTAGACAGACCTTTGTTGGCAAAGTAATGTCTCTTTTCAATATGCAATTTAGGTTGGTGATAACTTTTCTTCCAAGGAGTAAGTGTCTTTTAATTTCATGACTGGAATCACCATCTGCAGTGATTTTGGAGCCCAAGAAAATAAAGTCTGACACTGTTTCCACTGTTTCCCCATTTATTTCCCATGAAGTGATGGGACCAGATGCCATGATCTTCGTTTTCTGAATGTTGAGCTTTAAGTCAACTTTTTCACTCTCACTTTCACTTTCATCAAGAAGCTTTTTAGTTCCTCTTCACTTTCTGCCGTAAGAATGGTGTCATCTGCATATCTGAGGTTATTGATATTTCTCCCGGCAATCTTGATTCCAGCTTGTGTTTCTTCCAGCCCAGCGTTTCTCATGATGTACTCTGCATATAAGTTACATAAGCAGGGTAACAAGCAGCCTTGACGTACTCCTTTTCCTATTTGGAACCAGTCTGTTGTTCCATGTCCAGTTCTAACTGTTGCTTCCTGACCTGCATGCAGGTTTCTCAAGAGGCAGGTCAGGTGGTCTGGTATTCCCATCTCTTGAAGAATTTTCCACAGTTTATTACATAGTACAAAAATGTGTCCTAAGTTTGACACACAAAAATTTCTCAGAAAGTAAGAGTGTCTCTATTTTAAAAATAATAACGTATAAACCATATGTTAAATTATCCACATTCAAGAATTTCAAAATAGCCACTTCAAAGGAAAACTGAATACAAGTTTTCCTGCTAGAAAATTCTCTCTTTGTACTATCTTATTTTGGCAGCCAATATGCAAACAAAATTTTGTTTGGGAAGAATAGAGTCCAAGTGAACGAGGATAATAAAATAATCAGAAATTTGAATATCGTCAGAATTACAAATTCTGAGGCTTCCATCTGGAAAATCAAAATGTATTTGCCATAGCAACCAAAAAGTCAAGTTGTTGGACCATGCAACAATATTTTCAGCACATATATTATGTTGATAATTCGGTCTTTCTTCCTCTGTGACTGATGAGGAAAGAAGTTGAGATCATTTTCTATACCCAATATTGTATCTGAAATCAGAATTACTGGGTGACAAATTAACATAGTATCATTTTAAAATTTCTAATGGCAATCCACTCCAGTACTCTTGCCTGGAAAATCCCATGGATGGAGGAGCCTGGTAGGCTGCAGTCCATGGGGTCACTAAGAGTCAGACACGACTGAGCAGTGACACTTTTCACTTTCATGCTTTGGAGAAGGAAATGGCAACCCACTCAAGTTTTCTTGCCTGGAGAATCCTGGAGACGGGGGAGCCTGGTGGGCTGCCGTCTATGGGGTTGCACAGAGTCAGACACGACTGAAGCGACTTAGCAGCAGTAGCAGCAAACATTTATCAACATTTTCTTGCCATTTAGCTTTTCAAAGATAACGTCTGAATATAATCTGACATGATTTTTCTGTTTTGTTTTTTAAGTTACTTGGTAGTTTTGAATGAGTATATGTTGATTAGTTTTCCTTTATCATTATAATTCAAAATATAATGAATGGTTGTCTTTTTACTAATTTTTCATGAATTAATAAGGACTTTGAGAACAGCTAGCCAGGAAGTTTGTCAAATCAGGAATTTGCCTTCTAAATTTTATTGTTGCCTTCATACAAGTGGGTTAATACTCATTTTTTTCCCCTTTCTCCTCAATGCCTACCATCTATTCTTGGAAAGGTTGGATTACTGGCCTTATACTTGACATTCTAGGAGACTTTCTCAAAATGTCTTGACAATAATTATTGCAGTTTTCCTTAGTACATTCTTTCTAGTTTCCTAAGTGAATGAATTATGAATTTATTATTACATTTTCAAGTACATTTTATCTGTTTTCATTAAAGTACTTATACCTCAATATGATGTTATGAATCCTTGGTCTGCTATCATTCTTCTAGATGTTGCTTTATGATCTCACCCTTTCATTTCATTAAGTTGATTTTTTCTTGTACTTTTAAGTACAAGAAAGAATATTAATCTCTCTAAATATTTTTCCTTTATTTGATTAATTGTGGGAAGCTTTCCTACTATTCTATAATAATTACTTTTCTTTTTTCAAAATATATTTCACATCTTTTATTTTTAATATCCTTTTACTGATTACTTATCTTATAAAATATATGTCCAAATAGACCTAATATTTGCCAAGGAAGAAAATATGGGACTATTCCTTTGCTATTGCCACTATTCATCTGGAAGCTTGAAGCATCCTGCTCTCCAGTCTACAGCCTGAGAAGGATAAATACATCTCTTAACACAAAGCCTGACATCTTTAGTACCTTTTATAAAGGACAACTCTCCCTAGACTTGGGTGCTATGCTTCAGTAAGGCCTGCCATTTAGATATCTTAATTTGAAAATATATTGCTCTTGGCTCCTCCTGATTTTGTTTTTGCCTATAAATCTTAGGTGTTGGAACTATAACTCCTAAAATAAAACCATGGCCCACAGCCTCTACTCAGCATCCTGATAGACTGAATATGATTAAAGAAGTCTCAGAAAGTTTATGGAAAGGTATGAACTGATAAGGATGAAAAGTATAATTTATTTCTCATTTCCCAAGTTTTATAGTTGGTAAAATAAGGCATCTGTAAACCTACAAGCAGTAATCTGTTGGAAAGGCTGAAGCCTTCTTATCTACTACCAGGCAAACCATCCTTACCTGATAAACACAGTGTAACATCCACAAGTCACCAATGATCTTCCTTGATATGTCTCCAACTGTTTTTCACCTATTGATAAATTTTCAAAGATTTTAGAAATTGATTGGTTGTTGAGTCTTAATTTTCATTCATTCAATTGTATAATTTTAATCTGTGTTCTGTTTTCCCTGCCAAACAGGTGTTTTATAGGTATATTGAGAAATTACATACTAGGAATTCATAGGACTTCCCAGGTAGCTCAGTGGATAAAGAGATGCCTGGGACTGTAGAAGAGGCAGGAGACATGGGATCAATCCTTGGTTTGGGAAGATTCCCCTGGAGGAGGGTATGACAACCCCCTCCAGTATTCTTGCCTGAAGAATCCCAAGGACAGTGGAGCCTGATCAGCTACATTTCATAGCTGTCACAAAAAATCAGACATGATTGAAGTGACTGAGCACACACATAGACAGGAACTCATGAGAATACATTGCAATCTACCGATTAAGTTTCATTTCCTGAAATTTTGATAACACCAAATCAAAGCATTTTCTTTGTTTTATATTAGCTGACAAAGTGTCACTCATATTAGCTCTCCAAAACATAGGCAGCACCATAATATATATTATCATATATTTCTAAATAGGTAATTTAGTAAGCAATTTTCAAGGTAAGCTCAAAAGTTGAAAGGTCTATTTAAAGAGAGCTTTCACTAGAGATAATCATTCACCTATTAAAAAAATGTATCAGTAGTAAGCCAAATACCAAGTTTTTTCTTTAAGCCTCACTTAAAATTGAAGTATCCATAGAAATCCATGTGTAAATCACATCTTCTAGTATCTTACAATATTATGCAACGATCAGTTTCTATTCAACATTTCTTCAGTATTTTCACATCTGATGACTATTCGTGCGCTTTAAAAAGACATCAATAAGTCTGACTCACAATTTTATTCATTAATGTGTCTCCACAGACTAGAAAGACTTCCCTGGTGGCTCAGATGGTAAAGAGTTTGCCTGCAATTCAGGAGACCTGAGTTCAATTCCTGAATCAGCAAGATCCCCTGGAGAAGGGAATGGCAACCCACTCCAGTATTCTTGCCTGGAGATCTCCATGGACAGAGGAGCCTAGGGGGCTACAGACCATGGGGTCGTAGTCGGACACAAACAAGAGACTTTCACCCACTCACTCACTCACTCACTCACAGACTAGAAATGAGCTAAATAGGTACTTGTTGAGATAATGCTTCCAAGACTACAAGGGCAACATTACAAAATCAGTCTCATTAGGTCAGTGGTAGATAAGTGCACTTTGCTAACTGATAGATGACTCAGTTTCTTTTGGGAAGACCCAAAGTGAAAACTATTTCATAATAATTTCAAGGCATGGTTTGCCTTTTTTCACTATGCTAACATTTGTAGTGATGGTCCAAAAGCAATGGTGGGTAAAGTTCTGAAAGTGACACCAAACTATTCTCATAAAATAAAAATGCCAGTTTCACTTTCAAGATGTCCTTGATGAAACAGGAATGTCACTAACTTTATTCAACTTAGACACTTATTTACACGTCTATTTTTTAATGTCCTTTGTGATGAAATGAGAAGAAAGCACAAAATACATAAACTATTTTCCTGTAACACCATTGTTCTTAAAATGACTAACAGATAAGTGGATTACTCAGATTTGTTATTTTGGAGACTGTATATTAAAATATATAAATAATAATAAGATGCCAATCAGTTCAGTTCAGTTCAGTTGCTCAGTCATGTCCGACTCTTTGCAACCCCATGAATCGCAGCACGCCAGGCCTCCCTGTTCATCACCAACTCCCGAAGTTCACTCAAATTCACATCCATCGAGTCAGTGATGCCATCAAGCCATTTCATCCTCTGCTGTCCCCTTCTCCTCCTTCCCCCAATCCTTCCCAGCATCAGAGTCTTTTCCAATGAGTGAACTCTTCACATGAGGTGGCCAAAGTATTGGAGTTTCAGCTTTAGCATCATTTCTTCCAAAGAACATCCAGGACTTATCTCCTTTAGAATGGACTGGTTGGATACCCTTGCAGTCCAAGGGACTCTCAAGAGTCTTCTCCAACACCACAGTTCAAAAGCATCAATTCTTCAGCACTCAGCTTTCTTCACAGTCCAACTCTCACATCCATACATGACCACTGGAAAAACCATAGCCTTGACTAGACAGACCTTTGTTGGCAAAGTAATGTCTGCTTTTCAATAGGCTATCTAGGTTGGTCATAACTTTTCTTCCAAGGAGTAAGCATCTTTTAATTTCATGACTGCAATCACCATCTGCAGTGATTTTGGAGCCCAAGAAAATAAAGTCAGCCACTGTTTCCACTGTTTCCCCATCTATTTCCCATGACATGATGGGACCAGATGCCATGATCTTCGTTTTCTGAATGTTGAGCTTTAAGCCAACTTTTTCACTCTCCACTTTAACTTTCTTCAAGAGGCTTTTCAGTTCCTCTTCACTTTCTGCCATAAGGGTGGTGTCATCTGCATATCTGAGGTTATTGATATTTCTCCTGGCAGTTGTGATTCCAGCTTATGTTCTTCCAGCCCAGCGTTTCTCATAATGTACTCTGCGTATAAGTTAAATAAGCAGGGTGACAATATACAGTCTTGACGTACTCCTTTTCCTATTTGGAACCAGTCTGTTGTTCCATGTCCAGTTCTAACTGTTGCTTCCTGACCTGCATATAGGTTTCTCAAGAGGCAGGTCAAGTGTCAATAATTAATGAAAATGAAAGAAAAGCTAGAACAATATACAAATATAAAATATGTATATGCTAAAGATAAAATTTCATGCAAATAATTTTTAATATATGGTTAATAAAATGGTTATTTGTAAATACTTTTATAAATTTGAAAATAACTTAAGGTCCAGAATAGGTGTCTGCTTATCAGAATTATGGACTATTAAGGCTATTATACAGCCCTGTGAAATGAAAATATAATTACAACCTTCTTGATAGAAAAAGATTAATAAAAATATTTAGTAACAAATATAGACTATACAGCAGAGTGTGTTGTGATGCCAATAGTATATCAATACAAAATCATGGGGAAAAACCTGGAAGAGTTTATACAAAATAATGTGTGTGTACAAAACAATAAGAGTACTTAACCTTGTGTGATTAGATTTAGGGTGATTTTTTTTTTTTTCATTTTATGTTCCTTATCTATATTTCCTGATTAATTTTTGAATATAATGAATGACTGAGTCTTGAATAGGGAGTATGTAGGGTAAACAGAAGAATAAACCTTCAATTAGTTTAAATTTTTCTCCTAAACCTTGTGAATTTTAACAATTGAAGAAATAATATGGCAGCAAAAAATTTGGTGATTTTGAGGTATAAATCCTAATGTGCTCTTTGATAATCTTATTGGACTCTGCTTTAGTGGTGGTGGGGCTTAATTTTAATCCATCACATGATTAGCTAATGCTTTAACTGATGAAAGCAGTTTTACTGTTTTCCTTTACTAGGAAAGTGGTTATCAAATGCATTAATGAATGGAAGAATGGCACTCATAAAGATAGGTCAGCTAATCAACCGGTAAGAGTTTTCTGAATGCTTATTAGGTGTTCAATTCTTTACTAACAAAATCATTCTTTTTCTTAAACCCAAGAGGAGGCATGCCCTACGATTGCAAAAAATACTTGCGTTAAGTGCTTGGCAGCATAAAATATGAAAAGAGGTCAAACAGCTACTTTTCCATAATGAGCATTCTGTGTTTTAAAGGTAATGTGGTTTGCAAAGATTATTTTCCCCAAGTTTCACAATGGTATGTATTAAAGAGTATAATTTCTGTCAACTGCTAAAATAATCTCTATGACTTTATGTGTTTCTTAGTAAAATGCATTATTCTACAGAAGAATTATGTTATTTAAGGGATATTTACTCAGATATGTTGCCTCTGTCTCCTTAGATAATTCCAGCTATGTCATTAAAAAAAAAAAAAAAAGATACGGTGCCCACTCATACATATGAATAGCAGTAAAGGAAAAAAAACAAGTATTTACAAAAGATATACTTATTTAAACAAAAATTGCATTTTCAGTGTTACTACTCACATTTGGACAGCATTTTTTTACAGATACATACCAGAAAGTTCAATTAGTCTGCTTCTCCTTATGACTTTATACAGCTTGATAAGAATGAAGAATAATGATGCTGCTGAGAGATACTATGCCTAAAGTGATCACACCTCTCAAAGCATTAATGAGAAATATGATCAAAAAATCAATAAATAAAAAATAAATATGATCAGCATATGGACAGTTTGAAACTGAGGTGGGAGCATGAGAGCATTTTGGGGGCTGAGTTTCTGCAGGAGCGGACAGCCGCTGCCTCTACCCCCAGTGCAGACAGCGGTTCAGTCGCCTCCTTGGTGCGGCCGCTACCTGGGGAGAGTGGGGGGGATTGCTGACACCATTTAAAAAAAAAAAAAAAAGAAACTGAGGTGGCACCATCACTCTATTTATGCCAACCATCCAAATTCAGCTAAACCAACATGATATTCCAACCTTCTTTATGGATACTTTACAATAGCACTGAAATCACATTTTATAAAAGTAAGTGGCAAAAAGGTTTGTGCTCAGATCCCTTCTTTGTCCTCAGATCCCTCCTTTGTATGTTATTCCCTAAAAAAATACAGTTGGTATGGAGTGGTTAAAGGTACAATATCTGTTTTCACCTTAACATAGAAACCATTCACCTGTAACTGATCTAGCTTGGGCAATCATGTGCAGGCTTGGATCAGAAAAGTTAAGAAAGATAAATATATTTTTGTGGCAAGTAGTACTTTCCTTGTAAGAGGCAAGGAAAAGACTGAATTACAAATAAAATGTTCAGCAATTATGTGAACTATAACCCTTCACAGTCAGAAACTCTGATGACAAGCTTTCATATCCCAAGGGCTTGTCTCAGTCAAGAAGAAGGTAGTGAATAGACAGATCAAAATTAGAGCTCAGCTAATTAGGTGCAACCATTTGACTAATTAGGGAGCATATCTTGAGGGCGATCAATATAGAGATGGGAATAAAAGAAAGGTGATTTCTTTTCCTATTTAATAGTAAATTTATCATTTGAGAAAAACAATTTCTAAAGATAAACAAAACTATAAAATTGCAGTGTAGATGGGAGAACAATGTTTAAAAAAATTAGTCATTTTAAATAGCAATGCTGATTGACCATTGGAACACCTTCAAATAGTAAGGGGTACATGAAACAAGTAGACAGGATATGGAACATGACGATTTTTAAAAATCAGTTCCTAATATAGGAAAGTTATGACAGGCAGAATAATGTATTAAAAAGTGCAAATTCTACAAGTTAAGAAACCAGTATGCCATTATTCTAGGCTTGTGTTGCTATTCATTCTGGGAATTTAGCCAAGAATTTCATTTTGTTGAGTGTCAGAAACTTCCTCTACAGTGTCAGGTGGTAGGAGTAGAAAACTTGTCCCTTCTCTAGGTGATCATCCTGACCCAGAAATTGAACCAGGGACTCCTGCATGGCAGGCAGATTTTTTACTATGTGAGCCACTAGGGACCCTGGTAACTTAATGACCTCTGCCTTACTTAATTTATGCATGAATATTTTTATCAATAAAATAAGAATATTTTTCTCTGATTAAATTAGTAGTAAGCAAAATAATTTTTGAATTATTTGAATAAAAGTACTTTAAAAGTTCAGTAATTGTAAAATACAATTCAACATTTAATTTATATAACATGGACTTTAAGGTTTATAGCACAGAAATACAGTATGAGGAGATAAGAAACAGCCTTGCAAACAAGTACATTTTGCACAAGGCCACTGCAATTTAAACTTTTAAATTAAGTTTGGATCCTCCCACTTACAAGCAATATTCATTAAAGATATTTACTTTATGTTAGAACTTATAATAATCATAAAAATAGAATAATATGAATAAAATGGATTACAAACTACATTAACTTGGTACATCACATGACTCTACTGCTGCTGCTGCTAAGTCACTTCAGTCATATCCAACTCTGTGCGACCCCATAGATGGCAGCCCACCAGGCCCCCCCATCCCTGAGATTCTCCAGGCAAGAACACTGGAGTGGGTTGCCATTTCCTTCTCCAATGCATGAAAGTGAAAAGTGAAAGTGAAGTTGCTCAGTCGTGTCTGACTCTTAGCGACCCCATGGACTACAGCCTACTAGGCTCCTCAGTTCATGGGATTTTCCAGGCAAGAGTACTGGAGTGGGGTGCCATTGCCTTCTCCGTCACATGACTCTATGTCATATTAAAGTACATTTAAACAATTGTTAGGAGATAAAAAGCTAAACAATGGCTTTCTTCTAAGTTTCATAGTTTTGCCAAAGACTTTTTTGAAAGACTGATTTAGAGTAGCTAAATACCCAATTTATTAAGAGTATCTAATATTTAATTGATAATAATCCCCTAAAATATTCTTCTAAGCAAAACTTACTTATCATATGCTTTCTATAAAATGTGAAAATTATCATAAGTGTAGAGGTTATTATAAATTCCAACTAAAACACTCTTACTTGTACATTTAAAGCTAAATTAATTGATTCAAATACAAGTTTCTGAGAAATACTTTCACTGTTACAAGAAGAATCTTAAATTTCTCTGCAGCAGATAAAAAATAGATGCTGCAGAAAGCTTATTCACACTGAAGGGGTATCTTAATGTCATATATCAGGCAGTTTTGCATCATTGTTAAGAGTTCACTCTCTAGAGTCAGATTGTTGGCTGCAACTTTAGCTCTAATATTTAATGCTATCTGATCTTGGATTAATTAAAAAACCTCTTGGTCTTAATTTCTTCAGATGATGTATGTGCATGCATGCTCAGTTATGTCCAACTCCTTGCTACTCCATGGACTATATCCAACCAGTTTCCTCTGTCCATGGAATTTTTCAGGCAAGAATACTGGAGTGGGTTGTCATTTCCTATGTCAGGGGCTCTTCTTGACCCAGGGATCGAACCTGTATCTCTTGTCTCCAGCACTGAGTCAGATTCTTTACCACTGAACCACCTGGAAAGCCTCTTCTTATGATAGTACTATTATGTAATTCTGTAATAGTTTGCTTCCCTGATAGCTCAGTTGGTATACAATCCACCTGCAAAGCAGGAGACCCCAGATCAATTCCTCAGTTGGGAAGATCCACTGGAGAAGGGAAAGGCTACCCACTCCAGTATTCTGGCCTGGAGAATTTCATGGACTGTATAGTCCACCAGGTCACAAGGAATCCGACACAACTGAGCAACTTTCATTTTCACTGTAACAAAGTACATAGTGCAAATTGGGTGGTTTAGAGTAACAAATTTCTTGTATCATAGTTCTAGAGGCTAGAAGTCTGAAATCAAGGTATAGCAGGGCTATGTTCCTTCTAAACTCTAGCAAACCATCTGCTTTGAGCCTCTCTGGTAGTTTCTTGTAATTCCTTGACTTGTGGCCGCATAATGCCAGTCGCACCAGATGGTCTCCCTGTGTTCATGTAGGCATATCTTCTCAGGGCATTTTTTGCTTGCCTTGTTTTGTTTTGTTTTGTTTTGTTTTGTTTTGTTTTAAATAAGGACACCAGTCATCATTAGATCAAGGGCCCATCCTACTCCAGAATGATCTCATTTAAACTTGACTTAATCCATCTGCAACACCTACTTGAAAATAAGGTCACATTCTGTAATACGAAAGATTAGCTCTTTAATCAATGAATCTGGTCACTGTGTGCACAATTCAACCCATAACAAACCCAAGGAGGTGTTTGTGATTTGTAAAGGATAAGGTGCTGATGTGTACAGGATAACAGCAGCACGTGAAAGTGTTTTTTCAGAACACAGCCTTGAAAAAATATGAGCAAACCAGTAATTCCCGTAGAGTATCATAGATCAAAGTTTATGGAATCCAAGAATAAAACATGAGAAAAACATGCTTTTTTTAAAATCTCTATGAAAATTACCTTAATCTAAAACACAGTTATTATTATTTTTTGACCTACACTACACCTCTTGTTTTCTCCCTACTTTTATCCACATAGTGTTTCCTATATAAAAAGCATTGAGAATATCATTTTTAAACAGAAATCAAATCTTGACTACTGAAACTCACACAATGATTTCTTGCCACACTAAGAAATAATTCAGGCTTTCTGTCATGTTCTACAGGTACTTTGTGAAACGTCCTTACATCTCCAACCTTATCTCATATTTTTACTAAAAGCATCCAGACTTCATCTCTGTTACTCAAAAATACTCTTGTTATTTCATGGACATCTCTGCTGGAACCTTGCTTGAAATGTTTTTTTACTGTAGTATTTGCATAACTCAACTCTCAGATTTTAGCTCAAATGTCCAATCTAATAGGCATTGTTCTTAGAGTCATAATAATAGCAAGAGATGGCATTTATTGACTATATTAGTACTCAAGCAGCTCTGCATGCTCTATTTTAATTAAACCTCACAGCATGATACTCTAGGTTAGATTTTATTGTCACAACTGAGGCATCATTAGGTTATTAATTTAACCAAGTTCCATGATATACCCTGTACTCAAACCCAACTTTTCTGAAGCAAAGCGTATGTAGTATTAATGACTGCTAGATACTAATTCTCAATTACAAAAAAAAGTTAGTTTGGTATCATTTCATTGAAAAAGATGCCAGAGATTCTGAAAAACTAGTACAAAAATTGCAAATTATATAAGTTTAGGGCCTTTAAATGTAGGAGTAGATAATTTTATGTACTTCAGTAATTTTAAGATTTTATATTTAAAAGAATGCAATAACATTCATCATATCCTTAAGCATTAAAAATAATTTCCATTAGGAAATTCCTTCCATAAAGGCATAAGAATGCTGCAATCAATTTTAGAAAAAAATGCCTATGCTAAAGTAAATGTTAAATTTGGTGCTTAAAGGAAAATGTTTCAGACACTTGATAGTTACTCTATTACTCGATTTTTTTTTTTTTTAATGAGTGAATGAAAAATTTGCCAGTGTGCCATCCAACTTGCTTTTTCAGTGTGTTTCCTCTAAAGTGAATCATTCACAACAAAGTTCAGATGTGAGAAATGTCAGGGAGAAAAAATTCAGATTCAACATTTATAACTGAAAGTAAAGCAAGTTTATTTTCTTTTTTGAAAAAGGCATAAAATGTGGTTAACATTTGACTCTAAGTATTGCTTATAAATGAATACATATCAAGATAGTAATTTGATACACAGTATATCATAAAGATGAACAACTAATTATGGTTAATATACAAATAGAATTTTAAAGCACTAATTAATACAAGTCTGTGGGAAACATAATGAAGAGCACATTATTTGTTAATGACTACAGAACTTATCACAAGACTTTATTTTCTCAACACATTTCTGCGTGAGTTCCAAAAGTTAGAACAAATCCTACTATATGCAGTTTTAACCATACCAAGAATCTTTGAAATTTGTAACCAAAATCATATTGATAAAACTGGTTAACCTTCTATAAACTATAAACGTAACTCCAAAATTTCATAGGCATCTAAGGTAAAGATGGAAGGATGGCTATTTGTTTTTCTTCTAATAAAATTATGCTAATTAGTTTTATTTCGGAAGTCATTTTCTTATCCTTAAAGCATATCAATTACTAAATCATACTTTGCTTTGCAACATCTGTAAAGCAATTTCAAAATATGGCTCTTTCTAAGGAATAGAATTATTAGAAGGGATGTTTAGTCCTAATGAAATTTCCTGGAAATATCTTACTAGATATAATCATAGCCTAGCTTTTCAGAAATACATATTTATTTTACTGTTGTAATTGCTATTTGGCCAATGTTGGAAAAGCTACAGAGCTCCTATCTTGCCAAATAGGTGTTAGAAATATGAAGATAGATCTAAACCAATTCAGATTTCTATTTTAACTGGCACAGCTGAAATAGTAATATCCTGGGTTTTCAATTGAAGTAATAAGGTTTTATGAATATATTTATGACCAGAGAATCTACTGTCAATTTTGTTTTCTCTTGGTCTTTCCTAACAACTTTATTGTAATAGGATTGCAATGACCTTTATTTAGATTAAAGTCATCAGGGAGTTGAAGCTGGGTGAGAATTTTACAGTCTTTTAAAATGGGAATCCTTACTTTTTATTGAAAAGCCCCATGGGCAAATCATGGAAAACAAATGTAATTTTGAAAACTATTTCATTGATGGAATTTTAATGACAATGTTTGATGTCTATTTGAAGAGAGTTAGTGTCGCACAGAGTCGGACACGACACGACTGGAGCGACTTAGCAGCAGCAGCAGTCAGCATATCTACTCAGCTTGTGAAAGTCAGAAGGGAAGGGCAGAACAACAGTTTCCAGTTCCAGAGAAGGTCATAAGGGCCTAAAAAGAATGAAACTGAAAATGGCAGTATCAACACTTGAAATAAATTAACTTCTTTGCTGCTGCTGCTGCTAAGTCGCTTCAGTCATGTCTGACTTGTACGACCCCATAGACGGCAACCCACCAGGCTCCCCCATCCCTGAAATTCTACAGGCAAGAATACTGGAGTGGGTTGCCACTTCCTTCTTAGTGGCATACAATACCATCATTATTGATCTAGGTAGAAAGATGTGGGTTAGACAGCAAAGCCGAATTCTGAAACATCTATTTTTTCTGGATAATTTCTTCTCCAGTGCTGGAATCCTTACAAGGCTTGGTACAGGATATCTTGGTGAACAGTCACACCTATGCTCTGAAAAATGAAATTTATTCATCTTTATATCTCCTTACTTGGTTGGGACTAGGGAAATATAACTGAATAAAACTAACCCATAGCTCAAAGTTTTTATAGATAAATGACATAGAGAATACCTTCCAAACTGGATACTGACAATTGGGGTAAAAAAGGAATACTCAGGGACTGTGGTGGTGGCTCATGCTCAGTAGTGTCCAACTCTTTGCGAGCCTGTGGACTGTAGCCCTCCAGGCTCTTCTGTCCAGGGGATTTACAAGGCAAGAATACTGGAGTGGTTTGCCATTCGCTTCTCCAGGGGATCTTCCTGACCCAGGGATCAAACTCAGGTCTCCTGCATTGCAGGCAGATTCTTTACCACTGAGCCATCTGGGAAGCACTATAGAACTGTTTAAATCATAAATTTGCATGGAATAACCCTGAATCAACCAGATTTAAACATCTCAATTAGGCAGCAGAATACTGTTATCTCTCACAGACATTTCAGAGAAGCTTATCAAATGAGTACAAACCTATTCAGAACTAGAATACAGCTCCCTTCAACATTTATCCCTATCTATCCCTGAAGTTTAAGGAAAGAAATTAGCTTCATAATTATATTTAGTACATTTTATAGTTAAATTAATAAATTTGTCTTCTAACATACCAATTGATGGGAAGATGAGCTCAATTAGAATATAGTGGTTATCAGGACAGTAATTTATTATGGATAATCTGCAGTGTGGATATTATAGTGGCAGATACAAATTTTATTTAATATTGTTGAATGATGTTTGCCAGCTTAGGCAAAAGATCATTTTTAGTGAGTAAAAGAACATTCATAATTTTCTGTTAATGTCTTTGTCTTCAGTGTTTAGTTTAGATTTAAAAAATTTTAAAAATGGTCTAGTTTGTTGTCAATGCAGTTTTCTTTTTCTGAGTAGAACATGTAAACATCAATGTTAACATTAGAAATATTGATTAAAAAATAACTTCAGTTTGGACATACTGATAGACCACCAACTACTATATTGGTGATCTGATATATGATGTAAGAGGCACATACTCTTTCTCTAGATGGAAAAATGTTACAAATTGGGCCAGAAAAAAAACAAAGATCCTCATCAGAATTACATTCTCAAGACTAAGAAAGCAGGCAATCTGATTTCAATTAATTATTTAATGTCTTTATCCTCATTAGTGCCTCTCATGTCAAGTGTACTTTTGAAATAATCTTTGATGAAAGAATAATTCCTGATGATAATACCTGAGGAATTCAGCCCTGTTGAATAAGCTACTTGCTTTTACCTATCCATATTGAGCAAGTACTCTGTGCAAAGTGATGCTATCTATTTGGTGAAAGAAGCCATATAAAACTGTAAGACCCACGTCCAAAGACTAAAAATTTACTGCAGTTGCTAAGGAGAGGCAAAACACCAGTAAGGACAGGAGGTTTAGAAAATACGCTCTAGGGCAGCACTTAAGATAGAATGTGAGAACCTCCTTGCTGGAGGTCAAAGTCAAGAACACACCTTCTAGTTCCAGAAACCTACCAAGACTGAAGTGCAGTACGTGGACAAAAGTGTTTGGTTCCCTCACAGATTTATTCAGTAAATCTTAGAAAATAAAAATAGTGGATAAGAGGATTGTTGTGTGCTTATGCCATAAATTTAGGACTAATCATTGCAAGTTAGATATAGAGGGACAAAACACTTTTTGGTACACATGTCAGCAATATTTGGGTTTTGTCATTTATTTCCAGTTTTAAAAATATAAAAGTAAGTTTACATTGTACAATAAAAAATGCTATTAAAAAGTAATCATAATTTAAATCAGTTCTTAAATGGTCAGGGACCTGGAAGTAAATAGTTCATTCAAGCACAGTATAATTAAAAATTAAGACAGTTAAAAAGTAATCCAGGACAATGACACAACTCTCTGCTTTCAATTTCTACTTTAGGCTAGGCATTCTAGTAATTTGTCTCTATGCAAATGTGTATTTATTACACATGTATGGCTGTAAATGTATACATGTGCATACATGAATATGAATATAATAGACACACGACAAGTGCAATAGTCTTGTAGCATATATATGTATACTGACACATACACACACACACATGTGTACTCATGGTAGACATATTGCCATACTGTCTAATTTTAAGATAGGAGCACCCAGAATACCTAATAAGTGAGGTCAACATTTTTTTCAGATTCTTACAACTAATAAAATATTTATTTTCTCACATCTCCTAACCTCATTGTACCCCTGTCATTTAGCAAATTTGCTTATTTTTGTGATTTGCAGTTGTCTATGTGTTTTTCTATCTCCTCTATAAAATTACAAATTCCTCAGGAACCGCTTGATCCTATTCACCTCTGCATCCCTTATGCCTTGCTCAATTCTTTGGGAAGAGCGGACTCTGGCAAATTTCCATTGTAGCCAAAGTTGGTCAACTATATATATATATATATGTGTGTGTGTGTGTGTGTGTGTGTGTGTGTGTGTGTGTGTGTAAGTTGTTTCCCTGTTTTACCTTTCTAGGGGTGCCCCTGGCAAAGTGCTACAAACTAGTTGGCTTAAAACACATAATTTTTTCACTCCACGGAAGCTAGAAGACTGAAATCAAGGTGTCGGCAGGGCCGTGCTCCCTCTGAAGGCTTTAAGGGAGAATTCTTCCTTGCCTCTTCCAGCTTCTAGTGACTGCAGCCATTCCTTTGTTTGTGGTAGCATAACTCCAGTCTGCCTATATCTTCACATTGCCTTCTTTATGTGTGTGTTCTTTCCTCTTATAAGGACATCAGTCTTTGGATTTAAGCCATTCTAAATCCAGGAGGCTCTTATCTCCAGGTCCTTAACTAATTATACCTATGAAGTCTTTAATTTCAAATAGGGTCACATTCTGAGGTTTTGCATAAACATAAATTTAGGGAGGACACTATTCAATCCAATACACCTGTAAATCAGACATTTCTATAATTCAGTCAATAAGTACATCATTTCTTCTTCCAGAAAATACTTACAGAATTTCTATGACTCAGATGAAGGAAAATATCAACAGATCAAACAAATTCTCTGCCTTCAAGGTGCTGCTTACTTTTTATTGGGCTTTAGAGAGCTGCAAATATAAATAGATAATAGCAGAATTGATACATACATATGCAAATATACAAAATAAATAAATATAGAGACATAAAGTTAGATGATCAATGCAATGAAGAAAAATAGAGCAAGATAATGAAAATTAACAATACATCATTAAGGTTCTACTTTTATTTGCATTAACAAAATCTATATAAGCCTCTAAGTCATATTTTGAATAGAAGTCTATTTAGCCTAGGGCTTTCCTGGTGGCTTAGATGGTAAAGAATCTGCTTACAGTGCAGGAGATCTGGGTTTAATCTCCAAGATCCCTTGGAGAAACGAATGGCTACCCAATGCAGTATTCATGCCTGGAGAGTTCCATGGTCTTAAGAGCCTGGCCAGTTATAGTCCATGGGGTCTCAAAGAGTCGGATGTGACTGAGTGACTAACACTTTAATTATTGTCTTTATAGCTTAAATAGCTTTTTAAAATAAATTATTTTCATTCTCAAAGCTTTTAGTGCAATGAGTTATGGTAGATATGTTGTAGAATTATAAATTTACATGCTATGGTTAGTGTCTTCCATAAAAAGAAGTAGATAACAAAAATCTTAAAGAAATCTAATTCAAACAGAAAAGAGTAACTAAGTGCAATAGAGATAAATTTACCTTTTAATAACTATGATGCTGAGATTTGATCCTGTCACTTAAAACTGGGGAAAAAAATGGATCATTTAGTAGATAGTCATGAAGATTAAATGAGATAATGTATGTGAGGGTGGTTGGTAAGCTAGCACATTATCTGGAACAATGTTCAGTTCAGTTCAGTCGCTCAGTCGTGTCCGACTCTTGGCGACCCCATGAATCGCAGCACGCCAGGCCTCCCTGTCCATCACCAACTCCCAGAGTTCACTCAGACTCATGTCCATCGAGTCAGTGATGCCATCCAGCCATCTCATCCTCTGTCGTCCCCTTCTTCTCCTGCCCCCAATCCCTCCCAGCATCAGAGTCTTTTCCAATGAGTCAACTCTTTGCATGAGGTGGCCAAAGTACTGGAGTTTCAGCTTTAGCACCATTCCTTCCAAAGAAATCCCAGGGCTGATCTCCTTTAGAATGGACTGGTTGGATCTCCTTGCAGTCCAAGGGGCTCTCAAGAGTCTTCTCCAACACCACAGTTCAAAAGCATCAATTCTTCGGCGCTCAGCCTTCTTCACAGTCCAACTCTCACATCCATACATCCATTCATGACCACAGGAAAAACCATAGCCTTGACTAGACAGACCTTTGTTGGCAGAGTAATGTCTCTGCTTTTGAATATGCTATCTAGGTTGGTCATAACTTTCCTTCCAAGGAGTAAGCATCTTTTAATTTCATGGCCGCAGTCACCATCTGCAGTGATTTTGGAGCCCAGAAAAATAAAGTCTGCCACTGTTTCCACTGTTTCCCCATCTATTTCCCATGAAGTGTTAGTTGAATCTAAATGACCCTTTAATTTCTATTTCTCATAATATTCATCATAAAATTGTAATATAGTCTTTGCCTTCATCAAATAACTATTGACTCATTTATTGTAATTGAAATGAATTTATGGCCTCAACTGAGTTCATAATAAGAGAGTTTATTAAGGAAACTCAAAGAAGTTAGAAAAATAAACTTTACTGTTAAAGGGAACTTTTCAGCCCCCTTTTAACTATTGAGTTCAAATCTTTTAACTATCTAATTGTACTCCTTTTAACTTAACTTAAGTTAAATGGGATTCCCCAGTGGCTCAGCAGTAAAGATTAGCCTTCAACGCAGGAGACACGGGTTTGATTCCTGACTGTGTAAGATCCCCTAGAGAAAGAAATGGCAACCCACTCCAGTATTCTTGTCTGGAAAATTCTATGAACAGAGGAGCCTGGAGGGCTACAGTTCACGGGATCACAAGAGTCGGACATAACTTAACTGCCAACCAACGAACCAACATAAGTTAAACATATTATGAGGTAAATTATTTTAATACGATAGACATAGTTTTACCATGTCTATCAATCCAGGAAATTAATCCACCTTACAAATGTCATGGGTTTCTTCCTCTGATCGAAGAAAGAAAGACAGTGTTGCTTAGTTGTATTCTAGTCTTTGTGACCCCATGGACTGTAGCCCGCCAGGCTCCTCTGTCCATGGGATTCTCCAGGCAAGAATAACGGAGTGGGTTGCCATTTCCTTCTCCAGGAGGTCTTCCCAACCCAGGGATCGAACGTGGGTCTCTGGCATTGCAGACAAATTCTTTACCATCTGAGCCACCCAGGGAAACCCTCTGATGGTTCCATTCAAATTGATACTGAATAGAATCCTCAGTAGCAGCCCCATGCTATAATGAGTAGTTTGTTTATGAATAATATAGGCAATCAGAATGGGCAGTTGAGTTAATATGAGGATCATGGGCAATGTCAATTTATCTGTAAAATTGTGTCAGTTTTAGACTGAAGACTGCTTTTGATTCGAGTACAGTTTTCACCCATTTCATCTGCTTTTGCTCTAATCAAACTAATGCCAATCCTTTTATTTTTAATTCAAGTCTATGTATTCCTCCACTTACTACTGAGAGATTTAGGTGAAGTATCTGCTCTTCTTGACAGAACAAATCTATAAGGGTACTTTCTTTAGTTTGTCATGCAGTATTTAATAATTCTCTCCTTGAATTTAGAATTTCTTGAAATGGGCTGAAACCTAAAAATATTTCTGGCAGAAGCAGTTATACCAGACATCTTAATTATTATGTTTCCAAGGAAATGACAGGCTATGTAAGAGAAGCTGACATATCTCCCTGCAGCTATGTGCTTTTTATATTGGAACTTTAGGCTATTATAAATTACCTGGACCTGAGACTGGCATGAGCACAAAGCCTCAAATATAAACCAGCTGTCACATAATGCAGCGGGTGTTAACCCCTTCAAATTTCCCTTTTTTTACCTTGCTGTATGTACACTGCCAAATATAAGACTTGTAGGAGCACACAGATTTCTAAGTGGGCAGTAAATGTATCTGTCACATTTTCTTTATTTTCCTGTACACTTGCTGTTTAGTCTCCACTTTTGGAATCATTCCTAAAGACTAAATTGAACAGAAAGACAGAGTAAACTGAAGGTGAAGAGGTGGTGTCTGAGGAGTGCAGGAGGTTGGTAGTGATTCTGTGGGGTTCATGCTCTTGACAACTATTGTTTGATTCGAGTCCCTGCTTACTCTGCTGAATGCCATGTTTCCACATCAGGAAAGGAACTTGATCTTTGCACCTGCTGCCTTCTTGTTAGAAGGGAAGGGAGCAGCACTTGGGTGATCTTTTGAATTAAGAAGCTGACACAATAGCTCTGTGCAGTAAATTGGACAGAGCAAATGTGTTAAACTGTTTCCTGGTGGAAAGGTATTTTGAACTGTACTGCCATACTCTTTTCGTTTTTATTCCTGAATTTGGGCCACTGCTAAGCATTATTCCAATGCCAAAATTTCAGCCAAGTATGTTTCACAGCTAACAGTTGAAAAGGTAGTGATTAGTAATATTGTACTTCTCCAAATACAGAGAAGCATCCAATGGGGCCTACTAAAATTTGTCAGTGTTATTAAACCTCCTGGATTATGTGACTGATGTATTTCATTCATAAATTAAAAATAACATTATGAATTTTTACAAACATATTTATAAAATGCTTCATTATCTATTGAGAGAAAACATTCCAACATTATAAATTTTAAAAGGCTTTGGAGAAATCAGAAAATGGGCTAGAGTCTGATTTTGGATTTAACACTTCCTTTCCATGTTACTGTGGATATGTTTGAATGTCTATTTTTAAACAAAAACAATAAAGAAAAGACTGTAAATCAAATAAACCAAAAATTCAGATATGGTATGCCTGCCAAATTCATAGTGCAGTTGCAAAGACCAAATGAGAGAAAAAATGTGACAGTGGTTGAAAAACTGCACAGTGTTATAAAAATGTACATTTTTATCACCATTTCATGGGCTTTCTTTTATTGTTAGAAATTGCTCATCCTCTTTTGGGAACACAAATCAGCAAACAGCCTCCAAATGAAACAATGAATAGTGTGATTTTTTTTAATGAGTGCTGGCTTGATAAATCTGGTGGTGAAGAGGACCTTCATTCACAATAGAGCATCTTGTCAATCTTTCACTACAAATAAAATCCAGTGAAGAATCCATCAGGATACTGATAGAAGCTGTTAGTAGGGATTTCTGCCTATAGACAACTCAGTATGATTAATGAGTTTATAAAAGTCCACCCTGTACACTGCTTATTTATTAGTTATTCTGTAGGTTTTCCAAAGAATTGATATGTAATCTCATTTACATATTGTGTTTTATACATGGCTTATCTTAGCATAAACCTAAGACATAAGGGAATGACATTTCAAATAAGATGTATAACAAAAATGATACAAATATGATATTATACTAAAATATTCTCCTCTTGCATCCACATTAAATTTTTTAAATTATGTACAGTATTTGGTCTTTTAACCAACATAGATGATTTCAAGTGTTGATATAACCAGTGATTTAGCTACTTACTAGAGTTACTTAATCTTACTGCTATTAATTATTTTACTGCTATTAAAGTACAGGTAATAAATAGATTATAAAAATAGGGAAAATTACTATGTAGTAACATCTTGAAGTAGCTTTATCTCAATTCTCAAACCAGTTACCAGATAGGTTGAAAATTATGAAATTATATATATCAATTTCAAATCTTAACAGTTTACTCTTGCCATAATTCATATTTTATAGCAGTTACCAGCCCACTTTTCTAAGCCAGTGTATCCATTTCCTGACTGTTGTGAGAGGTGACTTCTACTGGTTCAGTAATTCCCTCTTCTTTGTAAAACTGCCCTTGGCAAAATAGAAGTTGAGAATCTTGTCTCTCCATAATGGGATACTGATGTTTATTAATATCCTGTAGGGGCTTCCCTGATGGCTCAGTGGGAAAAGAATTCTCTTTCAGTGCTGGAGACACAGAAGATGCAGTTTTGATTCCTAGATTGGGAAGATCCCCTGCAGGAGGAAAATGGCAATACACTCCAGTATTCTTGCCTGAAAATCCAACGGACAGAAGAGCCTGGTGGGGGAGGGGGAGTTGGCTACAGTCCAAAGTGTCGCAAAGAGTCCGACACCACTGAGAAACTAAGCATGCAACATCTTTTGAATACAGTTATTAAAAATATTACTCACATGGAACTGGAGGAGTGGAAAGAATTAGACTGGCTTATCTCTGACATTAGAGAGGTATGGAATAAATAAGAATTATAAGGACTGTTTAATAAGGTGCCTATTATTGAGAACTACTAATGTTTTTAGGAGAGAAAATTACCAGTTTAAGCAATTAAATACTAATTAAAAGAAAAGCATGGGAGCCAGAGTTGCATCTCTGGAAGCATGTGATCTGTTTATTACTCTCTAATGGAGAATGATCATTATGTTTTCCTTATGTTCCACTGAGTCTGCCCCTCCTATAAAGCATCCAATGCCTGTGGAACTTAATTATAAGTGATATTTTTTTAAGATAAGTTTCTATCTTGTTCAGACAATGACAATAGCTCTCCAAGCAAAGGCTCAGACAATACTATGAACTTGAAGAATTAGTTATGCTTTGAGGCTAATTAATATACTCAATTTCATCCCTCTGCATGCAATGCCCAGAGCCAAGTACCTGGAGAGATACAGATCAAATGGTGTAAAAAGTGTGATATGGTAACCTATTGGTAGATGACACAGGCAGGCTAATAATAATGTTTATTTTGAAATAGACAGTCTTTAATTGTTTTTCAATATTATACTGAATATATTCAATACTATCTAACAAGAATTGAAAGAATATAATATCTAAAAATAAAAAAATTACATTGAGAAATAAATTCAATAACTGACTCATGGTTGATTCATAGGAAATATCATGAAAAAATTACTAAAACATTTCACACTGTAATACCAGATTATTCCCTTTATTGTGTGGATAAATGTGTATGCATTTACTGCAGCTGAAGCATTTTCAGTTTCCTCTTTTGCTAGCTAAACAAAGAATTAATTATAAAAGCTGTAGTTCAATCCATTCCCTTGATGTTTCAGAAAACTTTATATATGGTTACCTTAGGCAAATAACTGTCTGTTCTACCCAATCAGCAAGCTCTGGATTAAATGCCACAGAAAAGATGTAAAAGGAAATGGAAAATCCTAGAGGCAATATTTCTTTACTCCACAATTGTTCATGTGTCCAGCCCAATTATATTTTAAAAATGTTACCCATTGCTGAATTTTTAATAGGAAACTATAAATTATTTTAAAAATATGTGCTAACCAGAGCTTTACTAATTATATAGTAAACAAAATGACTTCGACTTACATATGCAAAAAAAGAAAAAAAAACTTACTTAAGCAATTGTGGGGCTTCCCTGCTGGCTCAAACAGTAAAGAATCTGCCTGCAATGTGGGAGACCCAGGTTCAATCCCTGGGTTGGGAAGATCCCCTGGAGGAGGGAATGGCTACTCACTCCAGTATTCTTTTTTTTTTTTTTTTAATTTAAAATTTATTTATCTTTTTAATTGGAGGGTAATTGCTTTACAGAATTGTGTTGGAGAGGGTAGGATGTATGGCAAGAGTAACATGGAAACTTACATTCAGTCAGTTCAGTTCAGTCGCTCAGTTGTGTCCGACTCTTTGCGACCCCATGAATTGCAGCATGCCAGGCCTCCCTGTCCATTACAAACTCTCGGAGTTCACTCAGACTCACGTCCATCGAGTCAGTGATGCTATCCAGCCATCTCATCCTCTGTCGTCCCCTTCTCCTGCCGCCAATCCCTCCCAGCATCAGAGTCTTTTCCAATGAGTCAACTCTTCGCATGAGGTGGCCAAAGTACTGGAGTTTCAGCTTTAGCATCATTCCTTCCAAAGAAATCCCAGGGCTGGTCTCCTTCAGAATGGACTGATTGGATCTCCTTGCAGTCCAAGGGACTCTCAAGTGTCTTCTCCAACACCACAGTTCAAAAGCATCAATTCTTCGGCTCTCAGCCTTCTTCACAGTCCAACTCTCACATTCATACATGACCACAGGAAAAACCATAGCCTTGACTAGATGGACCTTTGTTGGCAAAGTAATGTCTCTGATTTTGAATATGCTATCTAGGTTGGTCATAACTTTCCTTCCAAGGAGTAAGTGTCTTTTAATCTCATGGCCGCAGTCACCATCTGCAGTGATTTTGGAGCCCCCCCCAAAAAAAGTCTGACACTGTTTCCACTGTTTCCCCATCCATTTCGCATGAAGTAATGGGACCGGATGCCATGATCTTCATTTTCTGAATGTTGAGCTTTCACTCTCCACTTTCAGTTTCATCAAGAGACTTTTTAGTTCCTCTTCACTTTCTGCCATAAGGGTGGTGTCATCTGTATATCTGAGGTTATTGATATTTCTCCCGGCAATCTTGATTCCAGCTTGTGCTTCTTCCAGCCCAGCACTTCTCATGATGTACTCTGCATATAAGTTAAATAAGTAGGGTGACAATATACAGCCTTGACGTACTTCTTTTCCTATTTGGAACCAGTCTGTTGTTCCATGTCCAGTTCTAACTGTTGCTTCCTGATCTGCATACAAATTTCTCAAGAGGCAGGTCAGGTGGTCTTGTATTCCCATCTCTTTCAGAATTTTCCACAGTTCATTGTGATCCACACAGTCAAAGGCTTTGGCATAGTCAATAAAGCAGAAATAGATGTTTTTCTGGAACTCTCTTGCTTTTTCGATGATCCAGCAGATGTTGGCATTTCATCTATTTTTCCTCTGCCTTTTCTAAAACCAGCTTGAACATCTGGAAGTCCAGCAAATTTGGACTATGGAATGAGGTTTGTGACATTGTACAGGAGACAGGGATCAAGACCATTCCCATGGAAAAGAAATGCAAAAAAGCAAAATGGCTGTCTGGGGAAGCCTTACAAATAGCTGTGACAAGAAGAGAAGCGAAAAGCAAAGGAGAAAAGCAAAGATACAAACATCTGAATGCAGAGTTCCAAAGAATAGCAAGAAGAGATATGAAAGCCTTCCTCAGTGATCAATGCAAAGAAATAGAGGAAAACAACAGAATGGGAAAAACTAGAGGTCACTTCAAGAAAATTAGAGATACCAAGGGAACATTTCCTGCAAAGATGGGCTCGATAAAGGACAGAAATGGTATGGACCTAACAGAAGCAGAAGATATTAAGAAGAGGTGGCAAGAATACACAGAAGAACTGTACAAAAAATATCTTCATGACTCAGACAATCATGATGGTGTGATCACTGACCTAGAGCCTGGAATGTGAAGTCAAGTGGGCCTTAGAAAATATGACTATGAACAAAGCTAGCAACTGACTGGTTCCAAATTGGGAAAGCAGTATGTCAAGGCTGTATATTGTCACCCTTATTTAATTTATTATGCCTAATTAACTTATATGAGGAGTACATCATATGAAATGCCAGACTGGATGAATTATAAGTTGGAATCAAGATTGCCAGGAGAAATAGCAACAACCTCATATATGCAGATGACACCTTTAGATACCATTAGAAAGTGAAGAGGAACTAAACAGCCTCTTGATGAGGATGAAAGAGAAGGGTGAAAAAGCTGATTTGAAACTCAGCATTAAGAAAACTAAAATCATGCCATTTGATCCCATCACTTCATGGCAAAAGGAAGGAGAAAAAGTGGAAGCAATGTCAGATTTTACTTTATTGGGCTCCAAAATCACTGTGGACAGTGACTGTAGCCATGAAGTTAAAAGAGGTATGCTCCTTGAAAGGAAAGCTATGAAAAACCTATACAGTGTATTAATAAGCAAAGACATCACTTTGTCAACAAGCATCTGTATAGTCAAAGCTATAGTTTTTCCGGTAGTCAAGTACAGAGGTAAGAGTTGGACTTAAAAAAAAAAAAAAAGGCGAAGCACCAAAGAATTGATGCTTTCAAATTGTGGGGCTAGAGAAGACTCCTAAGTGTCCCTTGGACTACAAAGAAATCAAACCGGCCAATCCTAAAGGAAATCAATCCTGAATATTCATTGGAAGGAATTTTGGATGAAGCTCCAAAACTTTGGCCATTTGATGCGAAGAGCTGACTCACTGGAAAAGACCCTGATGCTGGGAAAGATTGAAAGCAAAAGAAAAGGGGGCAGCAGATGATGAGATGGTTACATAGCATCACCAACACAATAGATATCAATCTGAGCAAACTCAAGGAGATAGTGGAGGACAGAGGAACCTGGCATGCAATAGTCCATGGGGTTGTAAAGAGTTAAATACAACTTAGTGACTGAGCAACAACAACAGCATACAAGAAAATATAGGGGACTATTTTAAGTAAAAATTTGAAATTGAAATATAGCACACATAGAAATACACAAATAAAAGCTGTATGTATACATGTTGTGCTTAGTCACTCAGTCATATTTGACTCTTTGTGATCCCATGGACTGTAGCCCACAAGGCTCCTCTGTCCATAGAGATTCTCCAGGCAAGAATACTGAGTGGGTTTCCACGTCCTTCTCCAGGGGATCTTCCCAACCCAGGGCTCGAACCAAGGTCTCCCACATTGCAGGCAGATTCTTTACCATCTGAGCCACGAGGGAAGCCCTCATATACATGAGTTAGGACAAAATTGAAACATCCAGTTAACCACCAAACATAATAGGAAATAGATCTCTACCTATTATTTCATGAGCTTTTCAGTTATCCCCATACAGTTCCTCCCTCCCTCCTTCCTCTTCAAAGTTTAACATATTTTCTGATATCTATCATTATACATATGTTTTATCTGCTTTACAGCAAGACAAAGAATTTTACAGTCAACATTCACATATTGATCATTTAGATTCTACTATTCATATTTTTTAATCTCACATATATCTGTATATTCATATTGGTATCCATCCATTGACATATTTAAATTTTACAGACTTTAAAATAAATTTCAAACATCTATATACTTCCTGCTACATATTTCAGCATGCATCTTTTTAATTAGAATTCTATATTTGTTGACATATTTGTTAATATATGCATATTTCCATATACAATGAAATACACAAATCTCAAATATATGTTTGCTAAGCTTTAATGAGTGTTTTATTTAATCCCCAACTTGATTCTTAATATTACCATGAACTTTGACAGCTTATTCATATCCTTTCCCATTTAATTTCAAGCCTTATTCACCCAGAGGCCATCACCATTTTGATTTTCCATCACAAATTAGTAAATATGTTCTAACAAGAGAATGGATATTTTTAAATTTAAATTTATTTATTTTAATTAGAGGCTAATTACTTATAATGAATTCTTGTCATAAGGATTCTTTTACCTAAAACAGTGGATTTTTTAGGTTTATCCATTCTACTGCATATATTAGTAGTTTATTCCTTTTTATTGTGTGCTATGTCCATTGTATAAATATACAATTTTTTTTTCATTCTATTATTGCTAGAAATATGGTTTGTTTCCAGTCACTGGCAATTGTAAAAAGAGCTGATATGAGCAATTTTGTATGAGTCATCTTATGGACATACATTTTTATTTATATTTAGTAAATCTAGAATAGGAATTGCCATGCAGGAGACCCAGGTTCGATCCCTGGGTAGGAAGATCCCCTGGAGAAGGAAATGGCAATCCACTCCAGTATTCTTGCGTGGAGAATCCCATGATCAGAGGAGGCTACCAGGCTGCAGGCCATGGGGTCATAAAGAATCAGACAGAACTAAATGACTAATACAGAGAGAAAATCAGAATTTCTGGGTGATAAGGGTAAATGTTTATTTCATTTTAGAAGAAACTTTTTTAAGTTTTATCTAAGTAGTTGCAGCATTTTGCATTACCACCAAAAAATGGACATGACTTTTTACTGCTCCACATCTTGCCTACGTTTGACAAAGTCAAACTTCAAATTTTAGCTACTTGTGAAGGGGCAACTCTTCTGGTAATATCTTGTTATGGTCCAGTTTGAATATCCCTGCTGCTAAGTCACTTCAGTCGTGTCCGACTCTGAGCGACCCCATAGACGGCAGCCACAAGGCTACCCCGTCCCTGAGATTCTCCAGGCAAGAACACTGGAGTGGGTTGCCATTTCCTTCTCCAATGCATGAAAGTGAAAAGTGAAAGTGAAGTCACTCAGTCGTGTCCGACTCTTAGCGACCCCATGGACTGCAGGCTACCAGGCTCTTCCATCCATGGAATTTTCCAGGCAAAGTACTGGAGTGGGGTGCCATTGCCTTCTCCTTAGTAAGTTTATATTAAACAATTTTTTTCACCTGTTTTGGACCATTAATCGTATGGTGTTTTTTTTTTTAATTAAAATGTATTTCTTTATTTGAAAAATATATGTAGATTTTCATTGAACTTTCCAACCACAGATTTTCAAATCAGATTGAACTTAAAAAGGAAAAAAAAAAAAAAATTCCTAGCATTTTCATACAGCTTTTATCATAAAATTTTTCCAACATATTTTCACCCAATCCATTGGATATTGAAATTGACTCATCAATACATTTTTCAAAGCCTAGTACTCAGTTGCCTCAACTGTTCTTGCTTCATTTAAAAAAAATTGTTTTTCTTTTTTTTTAAATTTAATTTTATTTTTTAACTTTACAATATTGTATTGGTTTTGCCATATATCAAAATGAATCCGCCACAGGTATACATGTGTTCCCCATCCTGAACCCTCCTCCTTCCTCCCTCCCCATACCATCCCTCTGGGTCGTCCCAGTGCACCAGCCACAAACATCCAGTATTGTGCATCGAACCTGGACTGGCAACTCATTTCATATATGATATTATACATGTTTCAATGACATTCTCCCAAATCATCCCACCCTCTCCCTCTCCCACAGAGTCCAAAAGACTGCTCTATACATCAGTGTCTCTTTTGCTGTCTCATATACAGGGTTATTGTTACCATCTTTCTAAATTCCATATATATGCGTTAGTATACTGTATTGGTGTTTTTCTTTCTGGTTTACTTCACTCCGTATAATAGGCTCCAGTTTCATCCACCTCATTAGAACTGATTCAAATGTATTCTTTTTAAAGGCTAAGTAATACTCCATTGTGTATATGTACCACTGCTTTCTTATCCATTCATCTGCTGGTGGACATCTAGGTTGCTTCCATGTCAGGGCTATTAGAAACAGTGCTGCAATGAACATTGGGGTACATGTGTCTCTTTCCCTTCTGGTTTCCTCAGTGTGTATGCTCAGCAGTGGGATTACTGGGTCATAAGGCAGTTCTATTTCCAATTTTTTAAGGAATCTCCACACTGTTCTCCATAGTGGCTGTACTAGTTTGCATTCCCACCAACAGTGTAAGAGGGTTCCCTTTTCTCCACACCCTCTCCAGCATTTATTATCTGTAGACTTTTGGATCGCAGCCATTCTGACTGGCGTGAATTGGTACCTCATAGTGGTTTTGATTTGCATTTTTCTGATAATGAGTGATGTTGAGCATCTTTTCATGTGTTTGTTAGCCATCTGTATGTCTTCTTTGGAGAAATGTCTATTTAGTTCTTTGGCCCATTTTTTGACTGGGTCATTTATTTTTCTGGAGTTGAGCTGTAGGAGTTGCTTGTATATTTTTGAGATTAGTTGTTTGTCAGTTGCTTCATTTGTTATTATTTTCTCCCATTCTAAAGGCTGTCTTTTCACCTTGCTTATAATTTCCTTTGTTGTGCAGAAGCTTTAAGTTTAATTAGGTCCCATTTGTTTATTTTTGCTTTTATTTCCAATATTCTGGGAGGTGGGTCATAGAGGATCCTGCCGTGATGTATGTCGGAGAGTGTTTTGCATATATTCTCCTCTAGGAGTTTTATAGTTTCTGGTCTTATGTTTAGATCTTTAATCCATTTTGAGTTTATTTTTGTGTATGGTGTTAGAAAGTGTTCTAGGTTCATTCTTTTATAAGTGGTTGACCAGTTTTCCCAGCACCACTTGTTAAAGAGATTGTCTTTAATCCATTGTATATTCTTGCCTCCTTTGTCAAAGATAAGGTGTCCATATGTGCGTGCATTTATCTCTGGGCTTTCTATTTTGTTCCATTGATCTATATTTCTGTCTTTGTGCCGGTACCATACTGTCTTGATGACTGTGGCTTTGTAGTACAGCCTGAAGTCAGGTAGTTTGATTCCTCCAGTTCCATTCTTCTTTCTCAAGATAGCTTTGGCTATTCGAGGTGTTTTGTATTTCCATACAAATTGTGAAATTATTTGTCCTAGCTCTGTGAAGAATACTGTTGGTAGCTTGATAGGGATTGCATTGAATCTGTAAATTGCTTTGGGTAGTATATTCCTTTTCACTATATTGATTCTTCCAATCCATGAACATGGTATATTTCTCCATCTCTTAGTGTCCTCTTTGATTTCTTTCACCAGTGTTTTATAGTTTTCTATATATAGGTCTTTAGTTTCTTTAGGTAGATATATTCCTAAGTATTTTATTCTTTCCGTTGCAATGGTGAATGGAATTGTTTCTGTTTTCTCATTATTAGTGTATAGGAATGCAAGGGATTTCTGTGTGTTGATTTTATATCCTGCAACTTTACTATAGTCATTGATTAGTTCCAGTAATTTTCTGGCGGAGTCTTTAGGGTTTTCTATGTAGAGGATCATGTCATCTGCAAACAGTGAGAGTTTTACTTCTTCTTTTCCAATTTGGATTCCCTTTATTTCTTTTTCTGCTCTGATTGCTGTGGCCAAAACTTCCAAAACTATGTTGAATAGTAATGGTGAAAGTGGGCACCCTTGTCTTCTTCCTGACTTTAGAGGAAATGTTTTCAAATTTTCCTTCTCCAGAATAGATCACATCCTGGGCTATAAATCTAGCCTTGGTAAATTCAAAAAAATTGAAATCATTCCAAGCATCTCTTCTGACCACAATGCAGTAACATTAGATCTCAATTACAGGAAAAAAACTATTAAAAAGTCCAACATATGGAGGCTGAACAACACGCTGCTGAATAACCAACAAATCACAGACGAAATCAAAAGAGAAATCAAAATTTGCATAGAAATGAATGAAAATGAAAACACAACAACCCAAAACCTGTGGGACACTGTAAAAGCAGTCCTAAGGGGAAAGCTCTTAGCAATACAGGCATACCTCAAGAAACAAGAAAAAAGTCAAATAAATAACCTAACTATACACCTAAAGCAACTAGAAAAGGAAGAAATGAAGAACCCCAGGGTTAGTAGAAGGAAAGAAATCTTAAAAATTAAGGCAGAAATAAATGCAAAAGAAACAAAAGGGAGCATAGCAAAAATCAACAAAGCCAAAAGCTGGTTCTTTGAAAGGATAAATAAAATTGACAAACCATTAGCCACACTCATCAAGAAACAAAGGGAGAAAAATCAAATCAACAAAATTAGAAATGAAAATGGAGAGATCACAACAGACAATACAGAAATACAAAGGATCATAAGAGACTACTATCAGCAAGTATATGCCAATAAAATGGACAACGTGGAAGAAATGCACAAATTCTTAGAAAAGTACAACTTTCCAAAACTGAACCAGGAAGAAATAGAAAATCTTAACAGACCCATAACAAGCACGGAAATTGAAACTGTAATCAGAAATCTTCCAGCAAACAAAAGCCCGGGTCCAGACAGCTTCACAGCTGAATTTTACCAAAAATTTAGAGAAGAGCTAACACCTATCATACCCAAACTCTTCCAGAAAATTGCAGAGGAAGTTAAACTTCCAAACTCATTCTATGAGGCCACCATCACCCTAATACCAAAACCTGACAAAGATCCCACAAAAAAAGAAAACTGCAGGCCGATATCACTGATGAACATAGATGCAAAAATCCTTAACAAAATTCTAACAATCAGAATCCAACAACACATTAAAAAGATCATACACCATGACCAAGTGGGCTTTATCCCAGGGATGCAAAGATTCTTCAATATCTGCAAATCAATCAATGTAATACACCACATTAACAAATTGAAAAATAAAAACCATATGATTATCTCAATAGATGCAGAGAAAGCCTTTAACAAAATTCAACATCCATTTATGATAAAAACTCTCCAGAAAGCAGGAATAGAAGGAACATACCTCAACATAATAAAAGCCATATATGACAAACCCACAGCAAACATTATCCTCAATTGTGAAAAATTGAAAGCATTTCCTCTAATAGTATGTTTTATTTTGAAGTATTTGCTCAAAAAATTGCCCACATTTATTGAGTTGTTTGTTTTTTATTGACTTACAAGAATTCACAATATACTCTAGATGAGCAAATGTTTTGAAGTTGATGATATCCAATTTATCAATTTTTGTTTTATGGTTATTTCTGTGATATAAAATATTTTTCATTCTTTTAACTTAAAAGAATTTTTTTTCGTTTATGTTTTGTTTTTTAAGCTCATTTTTTAGCTTTTATACATAGATTTGGTTCATCTTCAAATTTGATTTAGGTTGTGAGGAAGATGTCAAGATTAATTGTTTTTCAAAAGAATATTCAGTTGTTCTGGTTCTTTTTTTTTATTAAATCTCTTTTTCTGCCATTGGATAATTACACATTTTTGTCAAAAATAATATAATTTATGTAAGTCTAGGTTCGATTCTGGGTTCTTTACCTGTTGATCCTTAATATCACTGGCACACTGTCTTGATTAAGGTAGCTTTGCATTATTTCCCAAATACAGATATTATAAAAACCGCTAGGAACTTTAACATGAAATTATTTTAGAGCTCACACCTGTGAAACATTTGCAGTCCCAGGAGCTAAAGTAAAAACACTTCACTGACAACTCAGAACATTAGGTAGAGATTCCTAAAAACATCAAACATGATAAAAGCCATGACAGGAAGGCTACTCTAAGCCTGTTCTACAAAATCTGGGTTACAATTCCCTAAAGAATGAATCAGATATGCAAGAAAATTATATGCTTCCCAAAATGAACTTCAATAGTCTTTAAATTGGGATTTTTAAAAATCTAGAATCCAAGAAATCTAACATTTACCATGCCATGATGTAACTTTTAAAATTTATTAGATGTGTATAGAAATGATAAAACATGACTCATAACAAAGGAGAAAAAAAAGTAAAAGAATCTCAACAATGACAGAGATAATATAATTAGTGGCCAAGGACTTTAAAGAAGTTCAGTTCAGTTCAGTCGCTCAGTGGTGTCTGACTCTTTGCGATCCCATGAATCGCAGCACGCCAGGCCTCCCTGTCCATAACCAACTCCCGGAGTTCACTCAGACTCACGTCCATCGAGTCAGTGATGCCATCCAGCCATCTCATCCTCTGTCGTCCCCTTCTCCTCCTGCCCCCAATCCCTCCCAGCATCAGAGTCTTTTCCAGTGAGTCAACTCTTCGCATAATGTGGCCAAAGTACTGGAGTTTCAGCTTTAGCATCATTCCTTCCAAAGAAATCCCAGGGCTGGTCTCCTTCAGAATGGACTGGTTGGATCTCCTTGCAGTCCAAGGGACTCTCAAGAGTCTTCTCCAACACCACAGTTCAAAGGCATCAATTCTTTGGCGCTCAGCTTTCTTCACAGTCCAACTCTCACATCCATACATGACCACTGGAAAAACCATAGCCTTGACTAGACGGACCTTTGTTGGCAAAGTGATGTCTCTACTTTTCAATATACTATCTAGGTTGGTCATAACTTTCTTTCCAAGGAGTAAGCGTCTTTTAATTTCATGGCTGCAGTCACGATCTGCAGTGATTTTGGAGCCCCCCAAAAAATAAAGTCTGCCACTGTTTCCACTGTTTCCCCATCTATTTCCCATAAAGTGATGGGACCAGATGCCATGATCTTCATTTTCTGAATGTTGAGTTTTAAGCCAACTTTTTCACTCTCCTCTTTCACCTTCATCAAGAGGCTTTTTAGTTCCTCTTCACTTTCTGCTTAAAGAAGTTAGTATACCTCAAAATTTTAGGGAAGAAAGAACTTAATGTGGGAAAAATTAGTAGCCCACCAGGCTCCTCTGTCCATGGGATTCTCTAGGCAAGAATACTGGAGTGGGTTGCCATTTCCTTCTCAAAAAAATATAGCATATCAAATACAAAAATAGCAAGGTGATTTAAGAGCAGGTTACATATCACACCAATAAAAGATTAGTAACCATGAAGACATTGTAATAGAAACCACATGACCACATGAAAGCACAGAAAGAAAAAAAAAAAAAAAAGCCGTCTATTTGCCTGTGGAAAAATATTAAGCCTCCGGACACATGTAATAGTAAGAAAAGGAAAAAATAAATGTAGACAAAATTTTTTTTGAAAAATTCTCACAAATTTTCCATACTTGAGGAAAAATTTAGACCTGTATATCCAAGAATGTAAAAGAAAAAACAACAACAACAACAACAAAAGCAAGAAGGACAAACAAAAAGAAAATTGCACTAAAACATATCAAAATGCAGTTGCTGAGCACCAGTGATAAAGAATGGAGAAGGCAATGACACCCCACACCAGCACTCTTGCCTGGAAACTCCCATGGATGCAGGACCCTGTTAAGCTGCAGTCCATGGGGTCGCAAAGAGTCAGACATGACTGAGCAACTTGTTACTTTCACTTTTCACTTTCATGCATTGGAGAAGGAAATGGCAACCCATTCCAGTGTCCTTGCCTAGAGAATCCCAGGGACGTGGGAGCCTGGTGGGCTGCTGTCTGTGGGGTCACACAGAGTCAGACAGGACTGAAGCGACTTAGCAGCAGTAGCAGCAGCAGTGATCAAGAAAAATCTGAAAAAAAGCCAGAGTAAAGATAAATATATATATATATATATATATATATATATATATATATATATATATAACAATTAGATAAATCCAAGAATCCATATCAGATGTTAGATATGAAAATGGGACAGCACCATTAAAATAGCAAAGGGAAAACAGTGAGGTGAAACTAAAGTGCTGTCTCCATCAAGGGAGACAAGAGGCCAAGATGGCAGAGTAGAAAGACCCTGAGCTCACCTTCTCCCACAGGCACACCAAAATAACAATTTACAGAGCAATTATTGATGAGAAAGACCAGAAAACTAACAGAAAAGATCTTCTACTTGAAAGATATAAAGAAAGAACCATAACAAGATGGGTAGGAGGGCTGGAGACAAATTACAGTCAAGACCCATACCCCAAGTTGGGTGACCCACAAACTGGAGCATAGTTACAATTATAGAACATCTTTCCAAGAAGCAAGGAATCTGACCCCTACATCAAGCTCCCCAGCCTGGGGATACTACACCAGGAAGACTGAGCCTCTAGAACATTTGGTTTTTAAGGTCAGAAGGGTTTACTTCCAGGAGAGCCAAAGGGATTTGGGAAATAGAGACATGACTCTTAAATGGTGGCGGAAAATCACATACCCTCTGAGACCCAGGGCAGAAGCAGTAATTTGAAAGGAGTCTGGGTCAGACACACTTGCTGATCTTGGAGAGCCTTCCAGAGAGGCAGAAGGCCACTGGAACTCACCCTGGAGATACAGACACGGGCCCTAGCCACTTTGGGGAGGTTGTTCTGCCACAAGGAAATGGCTGGCAAGCACCATTTTGGAATCTTCCTTCAAGCTTATTAGCACAGGAACCTGGCCTTGCCCTTCAGCTTCCTGGGACCAGTACCTGGACACCTCTCCTCACTAACAATCCAGCTGCCTTAAGCCCACAGCACCCTAGAACCTTTCACTGTCCATGAGAGAGCCAGATCCTAGTCTTGCACACTACTGCCCCAGCATTATTTTCAAGACTCCCAGAGCCCTGCTGCTAGACCCCAGGATCCATCTCTTCCCACCAGCCAGCCAGCATTAGTCCTGGGACCCAACCTTACATATCAGTGAGCAGTCATCAGCTTCAGAACCCCCTGTGCCCTGGCCCTGCCAACTGGCAGGTCAACACATCAACTCCAGGTCACCCAGGGCCCTGGAATCAGAGAATTGGGACCCGGATCTATTTACCAGTGAGCCAGCACTAGCACCAGGACTACCTGGGCTTCAGCCCTGATCACCAGTGTGCCGATACCAGCTCCAGAATGTTTCTACCCCTCAGCCAGAGATCCCAGGCCCTGGCTCCAATCATCAGTGGGATAGCACTAGCCCTAGGACCACCTGAACTCTGGGCCTGCTCACCAGCCTGTCAATACCAGTACTAGAACATCTCAGGTCAAACAGCTAGCTGGATGGTGACACAACCTTAATCACTAGCAGGCCAGTTGTCTTAAGAGGGCTGAATCCTACAGTTGCCCTAGGATCTGTCATGTCAACCAGAGGACCCAGGACATATCCTTCATACTAGTGCACTGAAACTAGTTCCTTAACTTACATAACCTTATATCCAGAGACCCCAGGACTGGCTCTGTCTTTCCAGTCTGCCTTTACTAGCTCTAAGACCTGGCTCCACTTGCTAGCAGGGGTACACTAAATCTAGGACCACTGAAGTCCCACAGCTTGCCATGTCAGGACCCAGACTACCCTCCAGCAGGCCTACACCAGCCTCAGGACCCACTGAGCCCTGGCCCTGCCCACTAGCAGGCCAATGCCAGCTCTGAGACACCTAGAGCCCCCCCAGCCAGCTACCCCAGGATCTGGTCTCCCCACCACGATGTAGACATCAGCTTCAGGACACCAGAGACCCCATAGCCAGACATGTCAAGGACCAGCCTTATCCACCAGCAGACTGACACTAGATCTGGGACATCTGTCCTTGCAACCAGGAGACACAAAAATCTTTAACCAAATTCAACATTTATTTATGATAAAAACTTAAAAAGGGGATACAAATTAATTCAGCATAATTAAGACAATTTATGACAAACCTAGATCAACATAATATACAGCAGTAGCAAGCTGACAACTTTTCATTTAAATTCAGGAATAAAACAAAAATGTCTACACTCACCACTTCTACCTTACACAGTATTGAAAGGTCCTAGACATAACAATCAGATCAGAAAAATAAATAAAAGGCATCCAAATAGGAAAGGAAGAAGCAAAACTGCCACTGTTTGCATATGACATAATAATAAACATAGAAAAACCCTAAAGACACCACCAAAAACTACTGAATTCAATGAATTCAGTAAAGTTGCAGGATGCAAAATTCATATATAGAAATGTTTGTATTTCTATACACTAACAGTAAATTGTCAGAAACAAAATTAAGAAAACAATCTCATTTACAATTGTATCAAAAAGAATAACCTAGGAATAAGTCTAGCTAAGGAGGAAAAAAATCTCTAGGTATATGACACTGATGAAAGAAATTGAAAATGACACAAACAGATGGAAATATATACTGTGTTCATGGATTAGGATAATCAGCATTGTAAAAATTACCATGCTACCCGAAGCAATCTACAGATTCAATATAACCCCTATCAAAATACCAATAGAATTTTTCACAGAACTAGAATAAATAATTCTAAAATTTGTATGGAAACACACAAGACTCCAAATAGCCAAAACTATCTCGAGAAAGAAGAACAAGGTTGGAGGTATCATGTGCCCTGATTTTCAAAATACATTAAAAAGCTACAATTTTCAGAACAGTATGGTTCTGGCACAAAAACAGACACATAGATGAATGGAACATACTACAGAGCCCAGAAATGAACCCACACTTTCATGGGAAACTAAATCTACAACAAAGGAGACAAGAGTACACAATAAGGAAAAGAGAGTGTCTTCTACAAATGATGTAGGAAAAAGTGCATAACTAGATTCTAAATAATCAAACTGAACTGCTCTCTCTCACCATGCACAAAAGTAAATTCAAAATGAAGTAAAAACTTAAGACCTGAAAGCATAAAACTTCTAATTAAAACCTTGGCAATATTCTCTTTGTCTTGAATCTTAGTAATTTTTTTTTTTTTTTTTGATATGTCTCCTCAGGCAAGTGAAGCAAAAGCAAAAATAAACAAATGGGACTAAATCAAAGTAAACATATTTTGCACAGCAAAGGAAAGTATCAACAAGCAAAAAGGCCACCTACTGATTGGGATAAGATATTTACATCTTCTGATACAGCTGATAAGATGTTAATATTAAAAATATACAAAGAATGCATATAACTCAGCATCAAAAAAAAAAAAAAAATTAAATGGACAGAGAACTTGAGTAGACATTTTTCCAAAGAAGGCATATAGATTGCCAATAGGCACATTAAAAGACCCCAGCATCACTAATCATAAGGGAAGTACAAATCAAAACCACAGTGAGATGTCACCTCTTACCTGTTAGAATAATCCAACATCAAAAAATCTACAAACAATAGTACTGCAGAGGTTGTGGAGAAAAGGGAACCCTCCTACACTGTTGGTGGGAATGTGAACTAATATAACCACTATGGAGAACACTATGGAAGTTCCTTAAAAAAACAAAATAGAAATAGAACTACCATATGATACAAAAATCCCATTCCTGGGCATGCTGCTGCTGCTGCTGCTGCTAAGTCGCTTCAGTCGTGTCCGACTCTGTGCAACCCCATAGATGGCAGCCCACCTGGCTCTTCCATCCCTGGGATTCTCCAGGCAAGAACACTAGAGTGGGTTGCCATTTCCTTCTCCAATGCATGAAAGTGAAAAGTGAAAGTGAAGTCGCTCAGTTGTGTCTGACTCCTAGCGACCCCATGGACTGCAGCCCACCAGGCTCCTCCGTCCATGGGATTTGCCAGGCAAGAGTACTGGAGTGGGTTGGTATTGCCTTCTCCGACTCCTGGGCATATACCAAGAGAAAACAATAATTCTATTTGCAGAAGCAGATTCTCCATAAAATATTTTACATAGAATGGAGAGAGAGGTTTCCCACAGCTGTTATGAATGATAACAATCTTTAAAAATATGAACATAATAAAATAGTTGTGATGCTGTAAATCATCTCATAATTTTGGTTATATTTTTCAGAAGGAAACTTACCTAAGAATTGTTATATAATTTTGCTGACCTAAAACAAATACACTGCCAGATACTTCTGGAGAAAAGATGAGTTTATTCAAGACCAGTATGCATGTGTGCTAACTGGCTTCAGTCATGTCTGACTGTTTGAAACCCTATGGATTGTAGTCCACCAGGCTCCTCAGTCCATGGGATTCTCTAGGCAAGAGTGGGTGGCCATGCTCTGCTCCAGGGGATCTTCCTGAACCAGGGATCAAACCTGGATCTCTTAAGTCTCCTGCATTAGCAGGCGGGTTCTTTACCACTAATGCCACTTGGGCAGCCCACACAGTGTGCCTAGTTTCTTAGTCATGTCCGACTCTTTGAGACCCCATGAACTATAGCCCACCAGGCTCCACAGTCCATGGGGATTCCCCAGGTGAGAAAACTGGAATGGGTTACCACGCCTTCCTCCAGGCGATCTTCTCAACCCAGGGATGGAACCCAGGTCTCCTGCATTGCAGGCAGATTTTTTTTACCATCTGAGCCACCAGGGAAGCCCTCAAGACCAGAAGAGAATTTACAATTCAGGGTCTGCAACAATGACAAGCCACGTGCAAATTCCCACATAGCAGTGGGAGAATGCTTTCATAGAGAAGAAAAAGAAGTTGGGAGGACTATAATAAACAGAGTCCATGGCTTCTTATTGGCTGAATCCTTTTCCTGAAAGGAGTCTTTTTTCCTGTTCTTTGCAAGGTATGAGAGCTACCCCTTCTGGCTTCTCAATTGTATTTAGTGAAAGTTACAGGGTTTTTGCTGTTGTTTACAATTTTCATCTTTATTTGAAGGTTTTGTAGTAACTGATTTTTACCTTATTCATCCAATTACATTTCTTAATTAGACAACAGAAATCTTCTCTGAGTTGAGTAACTCTCCATAAAACTTTCCTATCTACCAAGTTCATTTCAGCTATGTGCATGATTTTTTTTTTTTGCATCTAAATGTCCTCTGATTTCTTCTCTTAAATGTCTTTCTTATTTCTTCAATAAAAAGGGTATCATTTCTTAAGATTTATTTCAATCACCACTTTCTTGTTGCAGCAGCTTCCATCTGCAGACAAACTAATTTTTCTTTCTCTGAATTTATACTTTACTATACTCTGAAATTTGCTTGGTCTCATCTTTTAATTTTTCTTAGATAATTCCTTTATGGATAGTTACTTAAAAAACTAAGTCAAAACTTTCCCTAGGATTTCCAAATCATTTTATTGTATATACTTCGTAATGGACAGAGCAGATGATGGAAATGTGAAAAAAGAGGCGGGAACTATGTTTATGAGTTTCTGAACCATTGATCATATTATTGTCCTGAATTGTTCACTTTCTTTTTTTGTTGACAGATCATAGTCTGCAGGCCTCATTGACTCCAGTCACTGCTTTTGCACAGCCATCTGACTTTAGCCAATGAAACATGAACAAATGCAATGTTTGCTACATCCAAGCAGACATTTAAAAGGCTTTGCAAGGTTCCACTTGCTATTTTGTTTCTGTGCCCTGTGCTATGAGAAGGACATGTCCCTGAAAGTTCTGTCCTTTGAGGTAGCAAACTGTGAATATATATTTTGCAGGACTAATGTGAGACTGCATCTGAAAACAAAGAAATAGCAGACACAGGTGACACAAAGAAATAACTATCTGATGTTTTAAGTCATACATAATTTTAGGTTGTTTACTTTGCATCATGTTCCAGCAATATCTGGTAGACTCAAATCCATGAAAGTGTTTCAAGAAAACAATATTTAAACCAAATTTTCTTCATCTATGTATGGAGTAAACCATACTTCACTGTAACATAGACACTAAAAAATTTTCATGAGAAGCATCAAATGAGATTTTTTGTAAATATAGTTAATCTCTTACTTTAGTTTTTGAAATAATAATTTAGTTTTAAATTATGTAAATACCTATAGTATAACACATGGTTGTCACTAAGTCATGTCCAAATCTTGTGACCCCATGGACTGTAGCCAGCCAGGCTCTTCTGTCCATGGGATTTTCCAGGCAAGAATACTGGAGTGGATTGCCATTACTTCTCCAGGGGATCTTCCCAACCCAGAGATTGAACCCAGGTCTCCTACACTGTAGGCAGATTCTTTACCAACTGATCTACCTTGGAATTCCTATAATATAACATGCAATGAAATAAATGTTTAATGTATTTAAAAATAAAATATAAATTTTATAACACTACACATGTATTATTTGAAAGTATTCAGAACCCAATAATATTTTGTAAATTTGACTTAAATTTTTGTTTTAGAGACTAAGGAAACTTGAGATGATGAATTCAAAGCCATTTCTCAAGTATATATTACATTGGCCCTGTTCTTCTATAGCAAAAACCTTGAAATAGCCATATCAAATAGTTAATGAGAGGCAATATTGGCCACTGTTAATGACACATCTGTGATCACTTTCCCCCTCATAGTCTTCTTGGAATTTCCTATAGAAGAATGTCCTAAGTGATATAAATAACTATTAGAAGAATTAAAGATTTAATCATGGTTTTTCAATATAGTTAGCTTGTTCACATATACTTTAATAGCACTTGGCTAAAAGAACACTGCAATAAAGAGAATCATAGGCTTCAGGTTCAAGATGGCAGAGTAGAAGGACATGGGCTCGTCTCTTCCTATGAGATCAACAAAATTGCAACTAGCTGTTGAACAACCATCAACAGGAGGATGCTGAAACCCACCAAAAAATATACCCCATGTCCAAACACAAAGATGAAGATGCAGAGAGACTGTAGGAGGGGCACAATCATGATAAAATCCCATACCTGCCAGGTGGGTGATTCACAGACAGGAGAATAATATCAAAGAAGTTCTTGCACTACTGTCAAAGTTCTGAACCTCACATCAGGCTTCCCAGTTCTAGGATATGGCAAAGGGACTGGGACTTCCTGGGAATCTGGCCTTGAGGGCCAGCAGGATTTGATTACAGGCCTTCCAGAGAACTGAGGAAAGCAGAGACTCCAGTCTATGAGGGCAAAAACAAAATTTTGCATCTACCAAGACCCAGAGAAGAGGAGAAGTTGACCCCATAGGAGACTGAACCCAAACTACCTGCTAGTGTTGGAGGGCCTCTTGTGGAGGTGTGGGTTGGCAGGGGCTCACCACAGGGATGGGGGCACTGGAAGGTTCCCCTTTGAGTAAACCCTCCTGGAGTTTGCCACTAACTCTACCATAGAGCCCTGGAGAACCCAGGGCTGGGTAGCCTCAGGCCAAATAACTACCATGAAGGGAGTGCAATCCCACCCATCAGCAGATTAATGGGATTAAAGCTTAAGTGAGCAAGACCCTGACCACAGAGAAAGGCCTTCCCATCAAGAACCTTACACATTAAACATGACTTGCAGTTTTTCAGCTAAGATTACATCAATGTCTTTGGTGCTATCTATTCACGAAATGACCTATTACATATTTTTATAAATAACTAGTTGATCTCTGTGATGTTTTCTTATCTTAAACTGCTTAAAAATCTAAGGCTAAGATGAAAGCATTATTAAAGGAATTTTTCCTAGCAAAATAAGGATATCGCAAATTTTTAATGAAAGAGATGTTGTGCCACATTTTTTTTTTTTTTTTTTTTTTTGGTAAATCATGAGGCTGGAATTGTAACACTTCATAAATAGCTATACCAATTTATGAATTTATGTAACATTTAAAAATTGCCCAGTAAATAGCTACTGTAAGTATCCTTGTTTGTTCTTAGCAAGGAATACACAATCTGCTGAGTATATAATAAGTAAAGATGTTGCACTATATTGTAGAAAGAATGAGATATAAAATTTCCCCTATTGATAGATACAATTTAATTGTCCTTTTAAATCAACTTTTAATTTGACTATCTTGGAATTTCTTAATGTTTTAGCGATCTTAATCATTCATTAATACCACTATATAATCCTTTAGTTCATTTTACCTGCATCATTTAATTCACTTGACATGACAGTCAAATGAAACAAAATTTAATGTTCCTATATATTTCATGTATATGAAGTATGACATAAGATTCTTTGCTTGCCTAAACTTTAGTCAGGCTCTTGAATCTTCCCCTAGGCAGAACTCTTCACTTTCATGTAAAATCCAGTTTCAGCATGAACCCTGCTAAGTCAGTTTAATCAGAACCCTCACCCTTCATATCTGATTTTGATGTCTGATCATATTACTCATCTACCAGACAATGTCTAATCACCTCAGTCTGTCCCAGACAAGAATCCTGTATTTCAATTTAGCCAGAATCCCCTTTAGCTCTGGGGTTTCTTCTTAATAGTTTTGTTATCTGCTGACCTCCACCTGCAACCCATTCCTTGGCTATAAGTACCCACTAGCTTATGCTGTATTTGGAGCTGAGCCCAATCTCCCTCCCCCACTGTAAAATCCCATTGCAATGGCCCCTATACTATTACAGTGGTACTGAATAAACTCTGCCTTACCATGTTTAACAGATATCATTGAATATTTTTTTCTTTAACAAGTCTATGACATATATATGTAATAGTTGACTTAATATATATGTAATAGATTTAACATCTATTATAAATTATCCCAGCATCAGAGTCTTTTCTAGTGAGTCAGTTCTTTGCATCAGGTGGCCAAAGTATTGCAGTTTCAGCTTCAGCATCAGTCCTTCCAATGAATATTCAGGGCTGGTTTCCTTTAGGATGGACTGGTTGGATCTCCTTGCAGTCCAAGGGATTCTCAAGAGTCTTCTCCAAGATCACAGTTCAAAAGCATCAATTCTTCAGCTCACATCCATATATGACTACTGGAAAAATCATAGCCTTGACTAGACAGACCTTTGTTGACAAAATAATGTCTCTGCTTTTTAAACTGAACTGCTAAGTTTTTCCATGGGAGTTGGATGGACAGGGAAGCCTGACCTGTTGCAGTCCATGGGGTCACAAAAAGTTGGACACAACTGAGCGACTTAACTGAACTGAAGAATTAAAATATCATCTTGCCCATTCTGAAATCGAATGCATGCGTCTGAGTGCTAAACCACTTCAATCATGTCCAACTCTTTGTAACCCTATGGACTGCAGCCTACCAGGCTCTACTGCCCATGGGATTCTTCAGGCATGAATTCTGGAGTGGGCTGTCATGCCCTCCTCCAGGATATTCCTAGCCCAGGGATTGAACCTGTGTTTCTTATGTACCCTGCACTGGCACTTTACCACTAGTGCCACCTTGGAAGCCCCTGAAATGGAACAAATCTAAATATATCATCAATTCAATGGTAATTTTCAATTAAGCACCCTTCATAATGAACACTCTACTAAGCATATATTACTGAGGATACGTCAAATGAGGAAAATTTTTAAAAAAATCTCTTTGAAGCAGTATTCCAATAGTACAGTTTTTTTTTTTTTTTTTTTTTTTTTACTACTAGTACTTCTTTATAAAAATATAAAGTCCCATACAACACCTAGCTGTCATTATTTTGGTTTTAGAATACCATGAATACAGGTGATTAGAAGGTACACTAAAGGTTCAAAAACATTAATTAATTCTAAAATTCAGAGACATCAATTCAGAAAATTAAAGACTCTAGATATCTACATTTCTATATATCACATCCTGGTGATTCTAATACAGATTATCGATAGAATATTCTATGTCCATGAGACTAATTTAGCATGAAAAGATTTCTGTAAACTCTGAGAAATCCTTGGCATTTTCCTGATTTCTTTTTTCCTACCTCCTTTGCCCTTATATCTTAATAAGGTCACAGAATTCTAAGAATTTGGAACTGAAAACCTGGTACAAGTGTTTAAAATTTAGAGTTTTATTAGCAGAAAGAAGTAGTGCAGGATTTTCATGACCATACACTTTGATACAAAACTTTACTCACATTCCAGACAGAGAGCCGGGACACAGAAATGCTGTTCCTCTTTTCAGTTCATACTTGCTAAGGACGCTAATGTAGATATTCATCATAAAAATTAACATCTATGGTGAATTTTTGGCCATAAAACTTCCATGGAATATTAGCAATGATAGCTTTCCTATTTCAGTCTCTTAAAGTTAAAAATATTAGATTTAGAGATTATTAATTATTCAGAGGAATAGCTTTTTCTTTTTATTATAAATTTATTTATTTTAATTGGAGGCTAATTACTTTACAATATTGTATTGGTTTTGCTATACATCAACATGAATCTGCCATGGGTATACACATGTTCCCCATCCTGAACTATTTTAACCTACAATTTATACAGGAAACTATTTTTAATTTGGAAATAATTTTTAGCTTCCTCGAATCAGATAGATTTTCTTCATTTTTTATTATAATGATTCTAAATGCTTTATTGGAAATGCTACTAATTACTCTACCAGGTATCTTTAGTTCCATAATAAACCAGTCTAAGAGATACTGTCTTTAAACTTCAAATAATTATTTATCAGTTAATCTTCTGTGGATTAGTAATTTGGTTTGGAGTCAGTAAATCATTGTCCTGGGGGTCTGTGCCAGGATCAGAACTTCTCAACTTGGCTCACTCTTGCATCTGCAGTCAGTTTCTAGTTTAGTGGGAAACTGGTGGATTGTGCCTGAAGCAAATCTGTTCTCTGCAGGGCCCTCTTCCAGCAGACTTCCAGCAGACTTCCTCTTCCAGTCTGCCCTTCCATCAGACTAATTTGGGCTTGCTTATTCATACTTGTTCACAGGATTCTCAATGACAGAAAGAGAACAGATCTCAAAAACACCATTCTTTTCATCATTTGCCATGTTCACTGCCCCAAACAAGTAGCATGGTCAAATTTAAGGAATAAGAAAATAGACTCACTTCTTGTGGTGGATTCATTTCGATATTTGGCAAAACTAATACAATATTGTAAAGTTTAAAAATAAAATAAAATTTAAAAAAAAAGTTAAAAAAAAAAAAGAAAATAGACTAACTTCTTGATGAGAGGTTCAACTTTATAAGAGCACAAATGCAGGGTGGAAAATTACTGCAACTAGATTAACTCAGTTATTTATATTGCTATTTACATGTTTAAGTATATAATTGAAAGTCTTGAATTCAGTAATATGGATAAACCATAATTTTTCAGATGCTAACTGGATTGACTTTTTCCTTTTCTGATAGTCTTTTTATTGGAATATTTAGTTCATTAACATTTAATATAATCATATCTATATTTACATCTACCATCCATTTACTCTTTGGCCAGCCAGTTTTATGTTACCTTACTCTCTCTTTTTTTAACCTAATTTTAGTTTGATTGGATATTTTTATTATTAAATTTTTTACTCTCTTCATTTAGAAATTTTATCAAATGATGCATTCCCAAAAACAAGGTTTTAAATTTTGATAATATTTTAGTGAAAGAACTTATTTTGGACTAGTTTAAGGGAACCAGGAAGGAACAGTGGAGTGCATGTATTATAGGAACCATATCTGTGGATAAAGGGCAAGAGAGGAAATGGGGTTAATGCAGCCTCAAGCCATTGAATGGGGCTCTTCAACTCACGGCATTGGTGGAATATAATAACTGCCAGGAAGATTGGATTCAGGGAATACACCCAACCTTTATTCTTCTGACTTCATGCCAGTGCTTTCTAATAACCAAAGCCACTAAGAGATGAATACTCAAGAATGCTGATGCAATGTCAGCCTCCTGGGATAGAGAAGAAGACAAAGATAGATAACTGATTTATCTAGAATATGGCAAACAGAATACACAGCACAGAACTCATAATTCATTTATATTGCTTTATTGATTAAACATAAATCTTGTTTTATTTGGTCTAATGTTAACCACAACTGTATTACTTCCCAAACAAAGCCAAAACTTCAGACACATTAACTCTTCTAGCTCTAATTTCTATATACTCTTTTCATGCATTTTAATTCTGTATATTTATACTTCATAACCTTTCATTATTATTACTGTTTTGATTGTTGTTTAGTCACTAAGTCTTTTCTGACTCTTTTTTTTTAATTTTATTTTATTTTTAAACTTTACATAATTGTATTAGTTTTGCCAAATATCAAAATGAATCCATCACAGGTATACATGTGCTCCCCATCCAGAACCCTCCTCCCTCCTCCCTCCCCATACCATCCCTCTGACTCTTTTGTGACCCCATGGACTGTAGACGGTCAGGCTCCTCTGTCCATGGGATTTCCCAGGCAAAAATACTGGAGAAAGTTTCCATTTGCTTCTCCTAACTCAGGGGTCTTCCTGACCTAGGGATCTTCCTGACCCAGGGATCAATTACCACTGAGCCAATATATTTACCCTCATTTTTCCTGCATTTCCAGCTTCTATAGCTTTACTGTTTAAAGAGCAATATTTGGCATTTTTTTTTAGTTCATATTTATTATGGTAAAAATTATCTCAATTTTCACATATTTGTAAATGATTTTTTCCTCTTCATTCTGAAGGCTTTTATTCTAGATTTAAAACCCCCAGAGTAACAGTTATTTTATTCAACACTTTATGATTTGTCTTCTAACTTTTTAAATTCTTGTTGAAAAAATAAACAAGTTCTTTTGTTTTTGCTTTAAGTTGCTTTGTTTTTCTCAGTTTGTTAACATTGTAAAGTAATTAGCCTCCAATTAAAATAAATACATTTAAATTAAAAAATATTTTCTTTTTGTCTTGCTTTTCTGTGACTTTTACTTTTCTGTTATTAATAAACAATATTCTTTTATCCCATTTTATAATCATAAGCTTTCTTTAATATATGGTTTATTGTCTTCAACAGTTGTGAATATTTTCAATAATTTTCTCTTCAAAATTTTTTTCTGGTACATTCTCTTTCTTCTCTTTCTGAAATTCCATAAACATATCCAGCCATACTCACAGGTTCTGATCACACTCAAGGGCAAAGGAATCATACAATGTACCCGAGGATGGGAATCCTAAAGGACATCTCACAATTCTTTTTTTTTTTTTCATCTCACAATTCTGATAACCACAGAGAACAATATCCCTGATACATCTGGGAACACCATTTCCTTTCCTTGAGGGTTTAGACAAGCAAATGTAGTATTATATTAAATACTAATGATGTAAGATTTGTTTTCAGGAAAAATGCAGTCTTTCTGGAAGAAAAAATTTTATATTCTTATGGTAAATTTTCATTTTTTAAGAGAACTACTGTTATTAAAGTAGAGCCAAAGTGGAATAAACTGATATATTTTCATGAGAAATTGAATTCATATTAAGAAATAAAAGAAACTATTTTGAATAATGAGGAATGCTGCTTTATCCATGTCAATAAATAAACTGAAATTTCAGAATTGATAAAATGTTAAGCTTATAAAATTATTGTCCATTCACTATATGGATAGCACAAATCACTGATTTCTCTGTTTTCCTTTCTGATTACATTTGAGTATATATATATTCTTTTCTATTTAGTGTTGCAAAAGTATATTGGGGAGAAAGGAAGAGTTGGGGAGGAATTAACATACAGTGACAATAGCAGCTTGCATAGCAACATTCTGTAAAGGAAAAGTACAAATGCCAAAAAAATAAAATGAAGCATATATTGATTGATTGTCTAATATGTATCATAGTGTTTTTTGCTGCTTACCTATGTAACCCACATCACTGTAGCCAAAAAATGGTTATCCAATAATACTAAGTGCTCATGCAACATCATTAAATATTGTTCTCCATCACCATCCATCACAGCATTCAAGATTTATCTCTAATAGAATCAAAATGCTTTTTTTCTAACAAATGCAGTTAAACTATAATTTCATCCTACAACCTTTACTCTTTAAAACTAAAAGGCAGTGATTATACTACCTGACCTAGCACATATAAGCCAGCTCAATCCATTCATTAATTCCTGTTCCACAACACATAAATGATATCTCTGAAACTCTGGTGCCATTTACAGCTGTCTTCCCATTCCCAAATGCTCCTTAGTTTTTGCTTTTGGTCTGACCCACTTCTAATTCAATTATACCTATACTTATACCTTTACCCAATTTTACCTACATTCAACCAACCCTTGCTTATTGTTTTATTTCCCTGATTTTTGGCCCACTTTTTTCTGTAGGATTTGCATACTAAATAAGGTTTTCCAGACTAGATTTATGACATTTCTCCAGGTTTGGTTTCAGAGATTTTCTCTTTTTATCCCTGGTGGCCACAGACAGGCATTCTCACCCAAACTCTATCCTTTGGAAATTCAAAAATTTCCAAAATCTAAGTTAGCATAGTCTAACTTAGTCATCAACCACTACCACATCTCTCCCCCTATTCATTCTATGATGGGAAATATAGACTCCAGGCAAACATAAGTCAAAGGGAACAAGAAAGCAGAGTAAAAATGAATCAAGCTATATAGCTCAGTTGGTAAAGAATCCACTTGCAATGCAGGAGCCCATGGTTCAATTCCTAGATTGGGAAGATCCACTGGAGAAGGGATAGTCTACCCCCTCCAGTATTCTTGGGCTTCCCTTGTGGCTCAGCTGGTATAGAGTAAGCCTGCAATGTGGGAGACCCGGCTTTGACCTCTGGGTTGGGAAAATCCCCTGGGGAAAGGAAAGACTATCTACTCCAGCATCTGGCCTAGAGAATTCTATGGACTGTATAGTCCATGGGGTAGCAAAGATTCAGACACGACCGAGCGACTTTCACTTCCATTCATAAATTATAAAAAACTGTCAAAATCATTATATTTACACCATAGGGGCTTGGTGAGAACTAAATGAAAAAAAAAAATTCAAGCAATTAATTATCACAGTGCCTGACACATAGGGTTGCAAAGAGTTGAACAAGAATGAGGTGACAGCCCACACGAACACGCACACACTGGAATATTATAAGTACTCAATAAATATTCATTTTAACTTTCTGTGGAATAAAGCATTATTTTAGAAAAGAATTCTCACTCATTTTCTTTGTTTTAGCTGATGGTCCCTTAACTAAGTATTTTTTAGAAACTACAATTTGACATAAAGCAATAAGTATACTTGGGGATTAATCCAGGCAAATCTGTTTTAATAACTTTTAATTCACTTTTGTTATTAAGATAATCTTAAATGAAGCACAGCCACAGTGATTATCCAATACAAATGACAAGTCATCAATATGAAAATACCTAGTACATATATGTTATATGTATGTAAATTCATATATACATTTACATAATAATATATACATATACACATATATATATATATTTATTTATTTAAAAAGAGAGACATTACTTTACCAACAAAGGTCCATATGGTCAAAGCTATGGTTTTTCCAGTAGTCATGTATGGATGTAAGAGTTGGCCTATAAAGAAAGCTGAGCGTTGAAGAATTGATGCTTTTGAACTGTGGTGTTGGTGTTGGAGTGTCAGGAAGCTCCAGGAGGCTTCCTGTGTGCTGTTTTGGATCTGTCATGAATCCTCTGTCCCTTATTAATTCCTGAATATTCAGGAATTAAGTGGAATTGCAAACTACTCCAGGGGGCTGAAGTATGCATGCATTTCCATACAGTGATAAGCAACTATTTATGACCCTCTTCCTTTTTACGAACCATATGGAAAAAGTGATTATTTACAACCCTCTCTCTTTCATATGAATGACTTCATGTTTCCTTGATAACTTGTAAGTCCCTGGTGGCTCAGAGGTTAAAGCGTCTGCCTCCCATGCGGGAGACCTGGGTTCGATCCCTGGGTCCGGAAGATCCTCTGGAGAAGGAAGTGGTAACCCACTCCAGTATTCTTGCCTGGAGAATCCCATGGATGGAGAAGCCTGGTAGGCTACAGTCCATGGGGTCGCAAAGAGTAGGACACGACTGAGTGACTTTTACTTTACTTTACTTACTGCTGAAAATAGCTACCTTGTAAGGCAGTATAAATACCCACACAATGTTGAGTGAAACACCTTTGCTCCACCAGAGCTTTGGTCCCTGTGTCTTCTCTCTCTCTCCCTCTCTTTCTTTCTCTCTCTCTCTCTCTCTCTCTCAGGCTAATTCTCTGGAGCACAGAGGCCCTCTGGGTTCACTTTCCTGCCCGGGCTTCTCAGACCCTCTGATGAAGGCACACTGTGCCTTCACTCCCTAAAGAGGGCACCTGAGGCCTTCGCGAACAGAGCAAGCTCCTAAAGGAAATCAGTCCTGAATATTCATTGGAAGGACTGATGCTGAAGCTCAAATACTTTGGCCACCTGATGTGAAGAACTGACTCATTGGAAAAGACCATGATGCTGGAAAAGATTGAAGACAGGAGGAGAAAGGGATGACAAAGGATGAGATGGTTGAATGGCATCACTCATGCGATGGACATGAGCTTGAGTAGGCTCTAGGAGTTGGTAATGGAAAGGGAAGCCTAGCGTGCTGCAGTCCCTGGGGTGGCAAAGAGTAGGACGTAACTGAGTGACTGAACTGACTGACTGACATATATATAATATTAACTTTCTGTTATGGTCTATTTATGTGGTTTTGACTATCTTATAAAATGCTTCACACATTATATGATGCTGATATTCTTATTGCTTTTTAAGTTGTAAAGAATTCCCTTGGACATTGTCAGATTTTAAAATGATTGAGCCTTTAATAGACATTTCAGTTGGGGTTTTAATAATAAGCTTAAATGTAAAATATCATGTGTATGAAGACTTACAAGGTACAAAATAGATATGCTATTCAGATTTTATAATAACCTCTCCTGAGGATAAGGAAGTTCAGAAAATGTTAATATTCATATTTCTGTCTTTAAGATCTACTTTTACTTCAAAGTACATAAGGCAGTTTTTCTTTCCACTTTACTACAGTACATGGGACACAGCAACAGAATAAAGTACAAGGGGCCCAGGATCTGGTGGATTATATACATATGAGTTGACTCTTTGTAATTGTGGAGACAGTAAATATAAGTCTACATTTTTATTTTTCTGCCTCACAAATTAAACATGTCATTTCAAACATTTCCCATTTCAGATAGTGAAATTTGATCCATCATTACCAAACTCACTTACTATATGAACACAAAAAGCAGTCCTATAAATATCAATTCATGCATGAAGACTGTTATCACTTAATAGAAAGTAATCTATGTAACAAATTCACTTTGGAATGCAGAACTAAAAAATATTAAGATATTTCTTGATTAGTATAGAGTGACAAGAAGAGAAGGATCATCTTTGGCTCTTCTGTCATCAGTTCTTTGATGACAAATCGATGACTGATGGAAACTTATTGACAATGCTTTGACATTTTGCTACTTTGTTGTATTTCTGTGGTGAGAGAAACACTTTTTCTACAAACTAATTCCCCAAAACTTAAAAAATATATAATTTATAGTATATTTTGGTGGAAATATTTAAATCTGAGGGCAAAAATGCCTTGGTTCTTGTCCTGTGTCACTCACTATGTTTCTGATTTCAGCCAAATCTCTTTATGAGCTTCATTTTTTTTATTTGTAAAATTATGTAATTATTCTATTTTACTAATTAACCTTACAAGTTTTGCTTCAGAATCAATGAAATAATGTATAAATTTACCTTTTATACAGCAAAACTCTCTAATAAAATTAGCTATTACTATCAGATCAGATCAGTCGCTCAGTCGTGTCTGACTCTTTGCAACCCCATGAATTGCAGCACGCCAGGCCTCCCTGTCCATCACCAACTCTCGGAGTTCACTCAGACTCACATCCATCTAGTTAGTGATGCCATCCAGCCATCTCATCCTCTGCCGTCCCCTCCTCCTCTTGCCCCCAATCCCTCCCAGCATCAGAGTCTTTTCCAATGAGTCAACTCTTCGCATGAGGTGGCCAAAGTACTGGAGTTTCAGCTTTAGCATCATTCCTTCCAAAGAAATCCCAGGGCTGATCTCCTTCAGAATGGACTGGTTGGATCTCCTTGCAGTCCAAGGGACTCTTAAAAGTCTTCTCCAACACCACAGTTCAAAAGCATCAATTCTTCAGCGCTCAGCGTTCTTCACAGTCCAACTCTCACATCCATAAATGACCACAGGAAAAACCATAGCTATTACTATACTTCAATATTATAAAAAAATATACCATTCTACTTTTCAAAACATGCTAATGAACCTTTAATTCAATAAAGTAATAAAAAGTGCTATCATTAACAGTTTTTGTCTGCTGAGGGAATCTAATATATATTCAGGAACTATTATTTGTTAGGACTTTTTAGTTTATCTGTAAATCAATGTTTAGAATGTTTATTTGGCAAACTATTTTATTATATACAAATTATTAGTCACTCAATCATGTCTAGCTCTTTGTGACCCCACAGACTGTAGCCCTGCCAGGCTCCTCTGTCCATGGAATTCTCCAGGCAATAATACTGGAGTAGCCATTCCTTTCTCCAGGAGATCATTCCAATCTAGGGATTGAAACCGAGTCTCCTGCATTACAGGCAGATTCTTTACTGTCTGAGCCACCAGGCATACTGCTCAGTCATGTCCGACTCTTTGCGATCCCATAGACTGTAGCCTACCAGGCTCCTCTGTCCATGGGATTTTCCAGGCAATAGTACTGGAGTGGATTGCCATTTCCTTCTCCAGGGATCTTCCCAACCCAGGGCTTGAACTCGGGTCTCCAGCATTGTAGACAGATGCTTTACCATCTGAGCCACCAGGGAAGTCCGTCTGAGCCACCAGGGAAGTCATTAAAAAAAAAAAAAAAGTATATATATATACACACACATATACATACATACATGTATAGAGAGAGACAAAAGAAACTGAGACTTGGATGAATAAATAGTTTGAGGAACATAAGTAATTAGACACAGACCTCAAATTTGAATTCCTGCTTCTGTTTTGAACTGAGAACTCTTGAGACACCCACTTCTGTATTAGTAACTTATTAATCAGAAAGGAATAAACTTGTCATATACAGCTGACTAAAGATAAAGGTTAAGACTTTGAAATTCAGCCATGAATGAAGGCTTCATTCACATTTTATGAAAGTCCATTTGCATGCATTCTATATATATATATTCATCTCCCTGTAAAATATGCCATCTTCAACACACTATTCTCATCATTTTATAGGAATGGTACTGTTTCCCAAATCATAATGCATCACTTAACTTGGAGAAAGGCTACCTCAGGTCAAGTAGCCCCAAATGCCTTGACTAATTAGTATTAGTAATTAGTATGTTCCACTAAGTGACACAACAGGTTAAATTTGAAAGTGAAAGTGCAAGTCGCGCGGTGTGTCCGACTCTTTGTGACACCATAGACTAAACAGTCCATGGAATTCTCTAGGCCAAGACTGGAGTCGGTAGCCTTTCCTTTCTCCAGGGGATCTTCCCAACCCTGTGATCAAACCAAGGTCTCCCACATTGCAGACAGATTCTTTACCAGCTGAGCCACAAGGGAAGCCCAAGAATACTGGAATGGGCATCCTATGCCTTCTCCAGGGGACCTTCCCAACCCAGGAATTGAATTGGGGTCTCCTGCATTGCAGACAGATTCTTTACCAACTGAGCTATCAGGGAAGCCCAGGTTAAATTTATTGGGTTAAAAGAAAAAAAAAAAAAAAAGAGGAAAAAGAAGATGGTAAACGGTTAAAGCAGGAGTTCCTACTTGTTCAGTCACTGAGCCATGTCCAGCTCTTTCGGACCAAATGGACCACAACACACCAAGCCTCCCTCTCCTTCATCATCTCCCAGAGTTTCCTCAAACTCATGTCCATTGAGTCAGTGATGCCATCCAACTATCTCATCCTGTGTTACCCCCTTCTCCTGTGCTCAATCTTTCCTAGCATCAGGGTCTCTTCCAAAGAGTCAGCTCTTCACATAAGGTGACCAATTATTGGAGCTTTAGCTTCAGCATCAGTCCTTCCAATGAATATTCAGGGTTGGTTTCTTTAGGATTGAATGATTTGATCTCCTTGCTGTCCAAGGAATTCTTGAGTCTTTTCCAGCACCACAATTAAAAAGCATCAATTCTTCAGCACTCGGCCTTCATTATGGTCCAACTCTCACTTCCATACACAATTACTGGAAAAACCATAGCTCTGACTATACAGACTTTTGTTGGCAAAATGATGACTCACTTTTTAATATGCTATCTAGGTTTGTCATTGCTTTTCTTACAAGGAGCAAACATTTTTAATTTCGTGGCAGCAGTCATCATCCGCAGATATTTGGAGCCCAAGAAAATAAAACTGTCACTGTTTCCACTTTTTTCCTATCTATTTGCCATGAAGAGATGGGACCAGATCCTGCAATCATCATTTTTTTGAGTATGGAGTTTTAAGCCAGCCTTTTCACTCTCCTATTTCACCCTCATCAAAAGGCTTTTTAGTTCCTCCTTGCTTTCTGCCATTAAAGTGGTATCATCTGCGTATCTGAGGTTGTTGATATCTCTTCCAGCAATCTTGATTCCAGCTTTTGATTCATCTGGCCCAGCATGTCACATGATGTACGCTGCATATAAGTTCAATCTTAACATAATTTTTTCCAAATTTGGAACCAGTATGTTGTTCCTTATCTAGTTCTAACTGTTGCTTCATGACCTGCATATGGCTTCTCAGGAGACTGGTAAGGTCATCTGGCATTCCCATCTCTTTAAGAATTTTCCACAGTTTGTTGTGATTCACACAATCAAAGGTTTTAGTATAGTCAATGAAGCAAAACTAGATTTTTTTTTTTTTTAATTTTCTTGCTTTTTCTATGACCCAACAGATGCTGGCAGTTTGATCTCTGGTTTCTTTGCCTTTTCTAAATACAGCTTGTGTATCTGGAAATCAGTTCACATACTGCTGAAGCCTAGCTAGAAGGATTTTAAGTATCTTGCTAGCACGTGAAATGAGTGCAATTGTATAGTAGTTTGAATTTTTTGCATTGTCTTTCTTTGGAATTAGAATGAAAACTGATCTTTTCCACTCTTGCTGCCACTGCTGTTTTCCAAAGTTTTTGGCATATTGAATGCAGCACTTTAATAGCTTCTTCTTTTAGGATTTGAAATAGCTCAGTTGTAATTCCATCAGCTCCACTAGCTTTATTTGTAGTAATGCTTCTTAAGGCCCACATGACTTCATTCTCCAGGATGTCTGGCTCTAGGTGAGTGACCATACCATCATGGTATACAGATCATTAAGACCTTTTTTGTGTAGTTCTTCTGTATTCTTGCCACCTCTTCTTAATCTCTTCTGCTTCACGTAGGTCCTTGCTCTTTCTGTCCTTTATTGTACCATTTCTCTCCTTTGTAAAAAATGATATGGATGCCTACTAGTCTCAAAGCAAATTGTTTTCAATCCAACTTTTAAAAGATGTATATGTAATAATATAGGACATTTTGATTTTTCTAATGAGTCCAATCAAATATAAGAATGCTGGGGGCAGTTATTTTGCTTTTATTCTTTGTCAAGTCAAAATGTGTATACAAATTACATGCTAAAACTCGAACCCTTATCCAAACTTTTATCTATGCCTCCCACAACTCATAAGTTCATTCTATCCTTCAATAAAACCTCACTTCTCCATCCATTTTTCAGTTTCCACTTATGTGATTGATCAGGGTAGTCTGTGGCCAGGTTTGTGGATGAGTTAAGAGATGGCTAAATGTAGGACATACTTTGAGGAAATAATGAAATAGGATCAAATGGAATACAAGCCTTAAGAGGGAATCATAGTAAAACTTAGCTAGGAGATGCGGTGATGCTAATGATTTTACAAGAACTACACATGAAATAAAGGTGTTGCGGAGCAAACTCTGTGTGAAAAAACTAAACAAAACAAAATGTTCTTTAAAGGAGTCAAAATGACCTGGCACTTATATTTAAGCAAGCATGGCAAGAATGATTCAAAATCTTTATATAAGATTGCCTTTTCTCATTTTTAGCTAACAGTTTCAGGCTCACTTAAGACTTAATGAGTTTCCTACTGTCCCAAGCATTTTCACATTTAATTACTGAATTCATAATATGGGCCTTAGTAACTTGATATTAATAACCTTAATTTGCAGATGAGGTACCATCAATTGTTTAATGTAATGCATTTTAAGAAGTGACTGAACCAAGACTACTTACTCAGAATTCAATGTCCCTTTAAGTAACCTCAGCTGTGAGGACATTTTCTGTTATTACTGAAGTGTTCTTACTAATTTTGGTAAAATTTGGATTTGCTAGACATATTAGTAACATAGAATCTGGATGATATCTGCAATTCTTTTACTCTATCTCACCAGCAGAATTACTCAATGACAGCAGTTTTCCAGTGCCTCACATACGTGTTACTGGGACAAATCATAAAAATCACATACAAGCATTCACACAAATTCATTTCTATTAACTTTGTACTCAAATTCCAAGATCAGTCTGCTGCTGCTGCTGCTAAGTCGCTTCAGTTGTGTCCAATTCTGTGTGACTCCATAGACCGCTAGCTATGCTTTAATCACCTGGGTGTGGATTATCCAATTTTCAGATTTTCTGTTACACAGTTACATCTTTGGCTAGCTTCAGGAGTGTTCCCTTCTCTTGGTGGGTTGGGTGTTCAGTGTTAAAAATCTCATTGTGTTGTTAATAGCATTATTTATCCACTGACCTTTATTTTATTGAAGGCAACCCAGAGCAAGTTCATAGCAAACATGGGAGGTGAATTGAAAGTAAATCATGTTGGAGACATGATTTACGGACAGAAACTAAAATCACATTAATTCATAGAAACGTGGGGCAGCAGCGGGTGTTGGGAGTTATGTATTCTTAAACCAAAATCCTCTCCATGACTTCCCTGACAAGGGACTATTATAGGTTTTCTCTTTGAAGGGTATCTTTTTTATTCCACAGCAGGATGAGGCTATTTCAAAAAGTAACAATCTATTAACTGTGCTAGAGAGCTTGACTTCTGAAAGATGCAATCCGAGTCTTTAAATTCTATGCTAGTCTTGGCAGAAATGTGGCAAATATGGCTTTGTAGGTTTCTATCAGAAGCCTTTATTGAGGAGATCAAAACAGTGTTCAACCATGACTCTGAATCCTCGCAAAATGAATATATGCTTTTGAATTGACCTTTAGTCAGTCATGTATTCTAGTCTCTTCTACCTTAAAAAACAGAAAAGAAAAAATGCATGATCTTCCCACAGTGCACATCAGCATAGAGTAATGTATCTCACATACTATACTATGCATTGTAAGGAAAGTATGCATTCAAAACAGACTTTTAAATATAGGAACTGAATCAGCTCATTTTCATAATGTTTCTATTCCATTTAACTTTAAAAAATTAATATATGTGTTGTATACCTTCATATGTGAACTGGAAATTTATATGACAATCGTGAAATTATATAAGATATTACATTTTTCATTTTCTTATTTTATTATATAATAAAAATTATATTTTTCAACATAAAATAGTTAAATTCAGCCACTTTGCCTACTGAGATATAGATATGACTGTGTCATATACATAAACTGGTGGGCCTGAGATGGGCCTCTAGGCTGGACAGCTGGTGTTTTTCAAGTGGAATAAAACTGAAGCTTTGTTTTCCCTAGATACTCCACGGACAAAGCTAATGGTAGGAGCTGGGCTCTACTGGAGTAGAGATAAGAGGGCCACTCCCAAGGTCAAGGAAACCTCTCTGACTATGTATGCATAGGAAGGCTCACTGGAGATCCAAATGGTGGGGGGCAACACCCTGTAACAAATGTGGACGTATCTCCAACAGGCTGCTGCACTAGAGTTCTTCTCAAAAAAAGTTGTGCACACATGTTGCGGAGGGTCCTGGAGCAGGTCAAGTGTGCAAAAATAAACAAGGTAATTGGCCAAAGGTAAACAAAGACCACACCAGGGAAGCCCCTTATACAAGACCCAGAGGGAGTGTCCTATGTAAGTGATTGAAATCACCTCTTTATTTCTATCCTCAATCAGGATGCTGGGTGTGTATTTCTGCCTTACTTCTGACTTAAATAAACTGTTTCTCTGTGTACTCTCCATATGCTGTGCAAAGTCTTTAATAATCAACTTTGTACCTGTTTTTGTAGTCCTTGGAATTCATTTTTCAAAAGGGGCAAGAGCCAGGGGGAACTTTGCTTCTAACCTCAAGCCACTGGTGAACTAGTGGCTAGGTATAATTTCTGCACAGGGAAATAAAATCTTGCTTCAAGACTGCTGTCCTTCTGAGAATAGACCAGCCAATTCAAAGTCTTCTGATAGGCACATGGAAGGGCACTGTGGAATCACAACATCCCTAGTATGAAAAAGGAAGTTGGTTTCTGAAGAGAGCAGAGCTCTGCCTCTCACATTTTCATCAAATTCAACTTCTTGGGATTTACTGTGATTTCCAGAACAAAAGAGAGGCCTATGAATAAAGACGTTAAAGATTATATTTTCAGATAAAAATACTGTAAAATTCCCAGGTATAAAATAATACTATTTTTTTTTCAATAATGTACAATACAAACAAGGAACATGCTGTTTCTTCACACACTGCCATATTTAGGAGACACCCTGAGGACTTAATTCATCAGCAGTATCTACAAAGATATTGCGTCCCATGGGAACTGACAGATCAGTTTTAGAGACTTCTAAGGATCACTCCTAAAGAATGTTCAGAAATATTGGAGGACATTTTGTACTGTGCCATACTGCTAAGGTCTTAATGCAACAGGTGTGGGTTAGATCCAGAGAAATATGAGTTACTTATGCCACCAAAAGTCAATTTTTACTAAAGACTGGTGTGGCCTGTGTTACATATAAACATTTCAAAGAGCAAAGTTTTTATAACTTTCTTTTTCCCATAGATGGATACTTTTTTTAAGAGAACTTTTTTTTTTTTTCAAATGGAAATTGTTATGAATTTTGAAAAGTTATTTGAATTGATCTTATACATATCAATTTAATAAATGGTAGTTATTTATACACCATGTGAACTTTAAGAAGTAGATTCTTTATGAAGATCAACACTGCATGAATAGGGAAGTTGGAGATGAAGAAAGCAAGACGAGAGTCACAAGATGTCACCTCTTCCCATCATGTGGCCAAAGTATTGGAGTTTCAGATTCAACATCAGTCCTTCCAATGAACACTCAGGACTGATATCCTTTAGTGTCGGGAGCCATGTTAGGCATTACTGACAAAATGGAGGCACGGCCCCAAACCCCTCTCTTCATCCTGTAGGCACGGTACTGGGATGAAGGAGCTAGGTCTTGTGATTCTGACTTGTTCTTTCCTTTCTTTGGTTGAGTTGGATGGAAAGAATGTTAAGGTGCTTATTGTTCTTGAGTGAAGCATGAGAAAGCAAAAAGCCTTCTGCAGTTGTACCCATAACTGAACCATTGACATTTGTTTAAGGATCTTTGCAAAGAATGGTCCAGGATGAGCACGTAGGCTGCAGCTTGAGGCCATGGGAAGGATTGTTATCTGAGACCGGTTTGTGAGGGAAATGTTTATAGCAAAGGAAGTTTGCTGAGCTTAGGGTTTGGGAATAATTAAGAACAGCTAGAAGCCTTTTTCGGAGACAGTGAGCTTAGGATACTAGGGGCAAGCAGGATTTAGAAAGATAAGAAATAAACTGAGGGGTGTGGTATGCAGCCCAGACATAAGCATGAGTTAAAATGTAACTCTGGTTGAAGGGCAACAGTGATTTATGGAGACAATAAATCTGGGTGAGGGGGAGCTGAAAATGTAAAACCTCTGACCTAATGCTTTTGTCAAAGTATAAAAGAAGACCTGATGCTTGAAATAAACATGCAGTCCCCTACCTTGAGTTAGAGGCTGCATCAATCTCCACCAACACTGCTCATATCTTCAGGCTGATTCCCTGGCTGCTGGAGCTGGACTCCAGAACTTTAGAATGGACTGGTTGGATCTCCTTGCAGTCCAAGGGACTCTCAAGAGTCTTCTCCAACACCACAGTTCAAAAGCATCAATTCTTCAGTGCTCAGCTTTCTTTATAGTCCAACTCTCACATCCAAACATTACAACTGGAAAAACCATAGCCTTGACTAGATGGACCTTTCTTGGCAAAGTAATTCTGCTTTTTAACATGCTATCTAGGTTGGTCATAACTTTCCTCCAAATTAGTAAGCGCCTTTTACTTTCATGGCTGCAATCACCATCTGCAGTGATTTTGGAGCCCAAAAAAATGAAGTCTGTCACTGTTTTCACTGTTTCCCCTTCTATTTGCCATGAAGTGATGGGACCTGATGACATGATCTTAGTTTTCTGAATGTTGAGTTTTAAGACAACTTTTTCACTCTGCTCTTTCTTTCACTTTCATCAAGAGGCTCTTTAGTTCTTCATTTTTCTGTCATAAGGGTGGTGTCAACTACATATCTGAGGTTATTGATATTTCTCCTGGCAATCTTGATTCCAGCTTGTGCTTCATCCAGTTCAGTATTTCTCATGATGTACTCTGCATATAAGTTAAATAGGCAGGGTTACAATACACAGCCTTGACATACTCCTTTCCGTATTTGGAACCAGCCTGCTGTTCCCTGTCCAGTTCTAACAGTTGCTTCCTGACCTGCATATAGATTTTTCAAGAGGTAGTTCAGGTGGTCTGCTATTCCCATCTCTTTAAGAATTTCCCAGAGTTTGTTGTGATCCACAGAGTCAAAGGCTTTGGCATAGTCAATAAAGCAGAAATAGATGTTTTACTGTAACTGTCTTGTTTTTTCAGTGATCCAACAGATGTTGGCAATTTGATCCCTGGTTCTTCTGGCTTTTCTAAAACCAGCTTGATGGTATGGGCAGGGACATGGAAGGAGGGTTCAGGATGGGGAACACATGCACACCTGTGGCAGATTCATATCAATGTATGGCAAAACCAATACAATATTATAAAGTAATTAGCCTCCAATTAAAATAAATAAATTTATATTAAAAAAATCTTTCTCAGTAAAGAAAAATAAAACATAAAACTTGCTTGAACATCTGGAAGTTCATCATTCACATACTGTTGAAGCCTGGCTTGGAGAATTTTGAGCATTACTTTACTAGCATGTGAGATGAGTGCAGTTGTGTGGTACTTTAAGCATTCTTTGGCATTGCCTTTCTTTGGGAATGGAATGAAAACTGATCTTTTCTAGTCCTGTGGCCACTGCTGAGTTTTCCAAATTTGCTGGATTACTGAGAGCAGCATTTCACAGCATCATCTTTTAGGATTTGAAATAGCTCGACTGGAATTCCATCACCTCCACTAGCTTTGTTCATAATGATGCTTCCTAAGGCCCACTTGACTTCATATTCCAGGATGTCTGGCTCTAGGTGAGTAGTAGGATTAAGATGTTTCATGATTTACAATTGACATTCTTTCCCATTACAATTCTGGTACCTATCAGCACATAATATAAAAATAAACCCTGTGTGAAATCATCAGAATTTCTAAGTTAGAAAACACTTTTAAACAAACTGCACCTGCAGATAAACTTTCCGAAACCATTCCATCATTTATGAATTGTACCAGCTTTGGGAAATAATTTCTACCTCTTGATTATATACTTCTAAAATCCATGAATGAATATGCTCATTGTCCACCAATATCCATTTGTTCCCTTCACAAAGAGAATTAGTTCTAGATATATGATTTTTCAAAAGAAAGACTACATTTCTTACTTTTACCTTTCCTTGCATTTATTTATATGGCTAAATTCTGACAAATGAAAGCTGCCATTTATCTGTTTCTGGAGATTTGTAGGTTCACTCTGTATTTCTGCTTATTTCTCATCCCTTTCTTCCTACCCTTCCTTTGCAATCACAGTTCCGCATTATCACCAACTGTTCATAATGAAACAGTCACTTGGAAGAAACCTGAGTTTGCGAAGAATCATGGAACAGAGTTATCATATAAATCCTTTAGTTATTTTTGAGAGAAATAAGCATTTCTTTATTTAAGCTATTGTTACTTCTAGTTTTCTGTAAATGTTAGCCACACGCAATCTTAACTTGATGAATAACACAATACATCAAATAATTATTTTAGGAATTAAATAATTGCTATAAGCTTAGCATGCTGTCTTCTTATGTGCTAAATGTTTAGTTAAATGTTACCTATTATTTCTCTTTTAATAGTTATTTTAAGTGATTTATATGTGTTCAAGCAAAATAAGTCAATTTAAGAAACATTTGACAACCTTCTCTTCCTAAGCATAGAAAACCAAGAGAGAAAGTCAAGCTTCTGTTTTTTTAAAAAAAAATTTTCATTGAGAGTAAATGCTGAAATAATTAGAATAGAATGAAAACATATATAGCTTTCCACAATTCAGTTACATACTAGGTGTTCTACAGATTAAAAAGGGTTTTAAGCAATTATTTTTTATATATGATTAAAATATAAAATTAAAAATCTAAAACAAAGTTTGTAAAACAAACCCTTTCAATAACCTCTTTTATAACAAAATATTTCCTTTTTTAAAAATAAAATACACCTTAGATTGATTATGGAACTTGACACTTGGAAAATATTTTCTTCTGACTTTCAGTTTTATATCAATAATAAACTGTTAAACTGACTGACTACTTTTAAGTTCAAACTCAAGCATTAAAGACTCTTTTTCAAGGAAAAATTTTATAACAGTAAATTTAAAGAAATTTTTTTACTTCAAAGAGATTGATTTCAAAAGATGAAATTATTGTTCATATATTGATATATGTCATATATCTGTAACAATGTATTAACCCTCAAAGTTCATGATTACAAATTATAAGTTAACTTTGCTAATTTTTACCATTTATATAGCCTACAAAAGTCAGAAAATGTAATATCCTATCCTGGTAAAACTTTTTTTGCAACCACAGGGACTATGTAGCCTGTCAAAATAGTACTCAGCCATGCAAAAGAATAAAAGAAATAAAATAAGGGCATTTGCAGCAACATAGATGGATCTAGAGATTATCATACTAAGTGAAGTCAGTCAGAAAGAGAAAAAAAAATACTATATAATAGTATTTATATGTAGAATCAAAAATATTATGCAAATGAACCTATCTAAGAAATAGAAACAGACTCACAGACATAGGGCACAGATTTTGGTTGACAAGAAGTAGAGGGAATGGGGGAGAAATGAACTGGAGTTTGGGATTACCAGCTGCAAACTATTATATATAGAATGGATAAGCAACAAGATCCTACCATATAGCACAAAAATTTATATTCAATATCCTGTGATAAATCATAATGGAAGAGAATACTAATGTACATATAACAGAATCACTAGGCTATACAGAAGAAATTAACACATCTTAAGTAAACTATACCTCAATAAAAAATTTTAAAAGTCAAAAAATGTAGTTTGATCATTGACTTATTTCTATTTAGAATATATTCTGTTTATAGTGAGTGCTCAATTTTTGTGTGTGTGTGTGTGTGTGTGGGACAACCAGTTTCTTTATAAATAAAACTCAACTTGTGGCACAGCGGTAAGGAATCCACCTGCCATTCAGGAGACTCAGGTTTGACCCCTGGAAGATCCCCTGGAAAAAGAAATGATAACCCACTCCAGTATTCTTGCCTGGGAATCTCATGGACAGAGGAGCCTGGCAGGCTAGAGTCCACTGGGTCTCAAAGAGTCAGACACGACTGAACACAGCACAACAAGCCAAATTTACTCTTAATTAATATTGTAAATTTGTGACATTCAAGTCAATGAATGTATTTCCTCCATCTGGTATAATACACTTGTCAAAGAATTTTTGTAGGTAATGGACCAAGGCAAATAAAGTTATCAAAATATAGAACATTATCCCCTCTATTAACCCTTTATCTAATTATTGAAGTTAGTGTCACTATTTTAGACTACTTTTTTAGTTTTTATATCTAAAGTCAAATGTCAAAGTTTATTTTCCCCAAAAAATATTTACTAAAGTTTATAAGGTGGTACAAATTTCATCACAATGAAAATATAAGATGATAAAAAACCCCAAAATATGTTTATTTTGACCAAAATATGTTAAAAGTATTTGACCTCTTTTTTTATGATGATACAGTCAAATATTAAGCAACTACAAATTTCTAGGAGATATATATAAATAATAAATATATGAAATAATCTTGAGTCAGTTTAATTTGGCAGTTTTATGAATAAACTGGACTAAACATTTGTTAATTTCCTATTCAACAAAATACATTAAAATAAAGTTTTCTTAATCTTTCAAGATTGTCTCGTTATATTTAAATGATAATATATTTTTTAAAAAATCTTAGAAACAGCATTTGATCATTTCCTTTCAGGATTCCTAGAGATTAAGATATACATATACTAAAAAAAGCACACAAAATTAAACTTGATTGTATGTGATTATTTTACTAACAGGTAAAATTTTATTTCTTGTCACTATGTCACAGATTTGAAGTTTCTGAATTTTGTTAACAAGTCAATTCATCTTCTCAAGGAAAAAAAAAGTTACATTTAATTAACTCTTCCTTTTTAAATGTCATAAATCTGAACTGAACTATTTTCAGAAGTATTGAAAATGTTTGTTCTACTATATTCAGTAATAAAAGTATAACAAAATATTTAATCTTTATAGACCTTTCTTTTGTTTTATATAATTCAATTTATCCCAGCCCTAACCTATTTAAACAAACAAAGGTCTACGATTATAATTGCAGAGCATGATTTTCAAAAGGTTATCAACTGAAAAAAGTTACAAACATTTCAATATGGTAGGCATAAAGATTATACAAGAGCACATCACACTACCTTTTTGGTTTAAAATATTATTTTAATATTTTATAGAAATATTTGTTTCCAGAATGACACAAAGTAGTGGGGGGAGGGGGAAGAGCAAAATGTTACTTTCTTTTTAGGAAAGTTCCAACACCCATCAATTTGTACCAAGGATATATGGGTCATTTTTAAGATCTCTATTCTAGAGCTTTGTCATGCAAGCTTTTCCAAAGATCTCAGAAAAAAAGAAATTGTTTTCCATGCTTGCCTTTGTTTAGAACTTTGATTTGATTGAAATTAGATTGCTGCCAGTCCTAGGATACCAAAAAAATATATCAATTCACTTAAATCCAGAGTGTTTTTTCACTGGAATTTTTGCTGTAGTCTGGAGTCTTTTAATAGCAAAAATGGAAAACACCAGAGAAAGTAACATTAAAACAAGTATTGCAAGCAGAACTCAGAAAATTATAGGAAAAAAGTTGAATTAATTAAAACAAAAATAAACAAAAACTTGATTACCATTAATAAGAAATATGTTATTTAAAAAATAGCCCTTTTATACTTGAATTGCTAAAATTAATTCCCTGAAACATTATACTGGCATTTAATTTTCATCATCCTACATTTATATTTAAAAGACTTGAAAATAATTAAAACTAAAAGTATCCTGTCTCTCTTTTTTTATTGCAATTATATCATAAATATAGCACCCCATGTGTGTGGTACGTGGTAAGTCATTTCAGTGGTGTCCAACTCTTTGCAACCCTATGGACTGTAGCCTGCCAGGCTCCTCTGTCCATGGAATTCTCCAGGCAAGAATACTAGAGTCGGTTGCTATGTCCTCCTCCAGGGGATCTTCCCTGCTCAGGGATTAAACTGCATCTCTCATGTCTCCTATATTGGCAGGTGGGTTCTTTACCACTAGCACCACCTGGGAAGCACCCCATGAAGTTTATTTTAAAAAGGCAAGGTAAAAGTTTCAATTATAAAATACATTACTACTACAATTATTTGACAGTAAAATATTGCCTTTCTGATCATGTTCAACTGTCAGTTGCAGCAACCTAAGCAAACCTATAACCTTCCAGTTTGTCAAGCAACCTTAGTAGATATGGCCCTCAAGCACACACAAAGTAACCATGAGAATTTAACTACAGTTTTCCAATCCACTTGCATATTATTGTGACCACCAATTCCTGGATCAGAAAATGTCTCCTACTTCTTTCAAAACCATGCATGTTTCTGCTAACTCTTAGAATAATCTTGAACATGATACAAATGACAGACAAAGATTGTATGGACTGGCTCTGTATAAAATATATTTTCTTTCCAATCTCAGAAACCCAAAATAACCTTTTAAACTTAGAAATAAAATGTATGTATCTCTCATACTATATAGACACTCTGAGATCTACATGTACATTTACCTGCCTCCTGTGAAACCTGTATGTAATTCAAGAAGCAATAGTTAAAACGGGACATGGAACAATAGGCTGGTTCTAAATTGGGAAAGGAGTATGTCAAGGCTGTATATTGCCTTCCTGTTTATTTAACTTCTATGCAGAGTATATCATGCAAAATGCCAGGCTGGATGAAGCACAAGCTGGAATCAAGATTGCCAGAAGAAATATCAATAACCTCAGATATGAAGATGACACCACCCATATGACAGAAAGAAAGAGGACCTAAAGAGTCTCTTGATGAAGGTGAAAGAAGAGAGTGGAAAAGTTGGCTGAAACTCAACATTCAAAAAACAAAGATCACGGCATCTGGTCTCATCATTTCATGGCAAATAGATGGGCAAACAATTGAAACAGTGACAGGCTTTATTTTCTTGGGCTCCAAAATCAGTGCAGATGGTGACTGCAGCCATGAAACTAAAAGATGCTTGGTCCTCGAAAGAAAAGATATGACCAACCTAGACAGCATATTAAAAACCAGAGGAATTATTTGGCTGACAATGGTCCATCTAATCAAAGCTATGGTTTTTCCAATAGTCATATATGGATGTGACAGTTGGACCATAAAGAAGGCTGAGAGCTGAAGAATTGGTGCTTTTCAATTGTGGTACTGGAGAAGACTCTTGAGAGTCCCTTGGACTGCAAGGAAATCCAACCAGTCAATCCTAAAGGAATCAACCCTGAATATTTATTGGAAGGACTGATGCTGAACCTGAAACTCCAATACTTTGGCCACCTGATGTGAAGAGCACTTTCACTGGAAAAGACCCTGATGCTGGGAAAGAATGAAGGCTGGAGGAGAAGGGGATGACAGAGAAAGAGATGGTTGAATGGATCACCATCTCAATGGACGTGAGTTTGAGCAAGCTCCAGAAGATGGTGAAGGACAAGGAAGCTTGGCATGCTGCAGTCCAGGGGGTTGCAAAGATTTAGACATGACTGAGCGACTGAACAACAACAAGGTTATACACTATCAGGTATTTAGCCCTTCTGACTTGTTTCTCTATGACACAAGACCTCTTTGGCCACCTAGTTCAAAAGAGCTCTTCCAGTTCTAGCTATTACATCAGCATTCTACACAAAAGAAAAGAAATAAAGGAAACAAGGGATAACCCATCACTTTAAAAACATATTACAATATTGGTATATTCAACTTCATATTCCACTGACTTGAACAGTGCCATAACTACACATAAGGAAAACTAAGAAGTGCAATCTTTACTTCATGGCCAAGTACAAAGATAAAAATTGAGAATTCTAACTACAGCTATTCTTTTGCTATCCTTTCCAATTATTTCTCAGTTGAACAAAGCTCATCTTCTGCAAGATGCCTCTGAAAGGACAGTATAGTAAGTTTTGTGTTCTTGATTGAAAATAAAAACTGAAGTTCTTCAGACTTGTTAAATGAGGACACCCTGGATGGTTATAAGTTATTGACCTACACTTTGTTTCCTGATTTCCTTAAAAAGGCATCTCCATTTTTGACCAGTCTTGTATATTGCTGTCAAAATTCTGATACCAACCTGATTTTCTCTTTTGTCAACTAATACAAGTTTTCACCTTGACATCCATAGAATTAAATCTTTGCCTTTAAGTTTCCAGAATTTTATTTATATAACTTGAAGTAGACCATTTCAGGTCAAATTTCCATCAGATATCCCAAAGTAAGAGATACCATTTCAAACATAAAGAGTAGATCTTCTATTATTATAGAAAGTCTTCTTTATGCTATTTTAAGAATTAGTTTTTCCCCCATTCTATTAATATTTCACTGGTTCCAAAATGCTATGTTGAATCCTCTTGTGTTATTACTGTTTCTCCTTAATCCATTTTACCTCTCAACTTATTGTTTCTATTTACACTTTGTTGACAATATTTATTCATTTCTTCAACTCTCCTAGTTAGATTTTCACTTAATTCCATTTACATGATTACAATGAGATTTAGAATTCTAATTTACATGATTTTATAATTCAGCTGTTACTTTTAGTCAATTCATTTTATATTTTTATCCAATTCTCTGATGAATTTTTATGTGTTTTCATTTTCTTTTTATAATTGCATATGCTTGTTTAAGGATATTTGATTCAAGTTTCAAAATTGTGATGTAATTTTCTTCTGTTCTGAATTGCTTCATTAGAAAAATTTTTTTTTTGGCTGAAATGTTTTGATTCTTATTGTTTAATTTTTACCAAAAGTGTCTCACTTGTGGAAAGTGGTTGGAAATAATCAATACCACCTCTGGCTTGGGTTTTAAAATTCTTTTGTTTTCTTCTCTTTTCTGTCTTTCTTCTTATGTTTATCGACCTGACTCAGAGCATTCATCTGAGACACTAAAACCCTAGGGGATGGTAAAGTCTCCAGCTTAGAAACTTGGAGAATGTATGGGAAAAAAATCCCTTCCACTTACAACTGACCTTGAACTAAGATATAAACGACCAGTAAACCTGACTCCAAACCTAACTCCATCTCTCTCTCTTTTACTCTCTTCTCCCTTCTCTATTTTTCTTAATTTAATATACATAAATCCAATGTTTGCAATATCCTAGTAGATAGCTTACAAGCACAATTATTAACTAATCCTAAGGCATATTTTTCCAATGAGTCAACCCTTCGCATCAGGTGGCCAAAGAACTGGAGTTTCAGCTTTAGCATCATTCCTTCCAAAGAAATCCTAGGGCTGATCTCCTTCAGAATGGACTGGTTGGATCTCCTTGCAGTCCAAGGGACTCTCAGGAGTCTTCTCCAACACCACAGTTCAAAAGCATCAATTCTTCGGCGCTCAGCTTTCTTCACAGTCCAACTCTCACATCCATACATGACCAATGGAAAAACCATAGCCTTGACTAGACAGACCTTTGTTGACAAAATAATGTCTCTGCTTTTCAGTTGTAAACTCATGTCAAGGTCAATGTTTGATTCACTTTTTTTTTTAATATATTTTTTTAATTTTTTTTATAATTTTATTTTATTTAACTTTACAATATTGTATTGGTTTTGCTATATATCAAAATGAATCTGCCACAGGTATACATGTGTTCCCCATCCTGAACCCTCCTCCCTCCTCCCTCCTCCCTCCTCATACCATCCCTCTGGGTCGTCCCAGTGCACCAGCCCCAAGCATCCAGTATCGTGCATCGAACCTGGACTGGAGACTCATTTCATACATGATATTATACATATTTCAATGCCATTCTCCCAAATCATCCCACTCTCTCCCTCTCCCACAGAGTCCAAAAGACTGTTCTATACATCAGTGTCTCTTTTGCTGTCTGGTATACAGGGTTATTGTTACTATCTTCACTTCTAATTCCCTTTCCCTGGCAAAGTTCCAGTTGCTCTGATGCTGGGAGAGATTGGGGACAGGAAGAGAAGGAGATGACAGAGGATGAGATGGCTGGATGGCATCACTGACTCGATGGACGCGAGTCTGATGAATTCCGGGAGTTGGTGATGGACAGGGAGGCCTGGCTTGCTGCGATTCATGGGGTCACAAAGAGTCGGACATGACTGAGCAACTGAACTGAACTGAACTGAAGGTGTATTTGGGGTTCCCAAGTGATGCAATGGTAAAGAATCTGCCTGCAAATGCAGGAGATGCAGAAGAAGCAGGTTCTATCCTTTGGTTGGGAAGATCCCCTGCAGTAGGAAATGGCAAACCTCTCCAGAATGCCCGGAAAATTCCATGGCCAAAGGAGCCTGGCAGGCTAACAGTCCATGGGGTTGCAAAGAATCAAATATGACTAAGCGTGCATGCACAAGCTACAAAACCGCTACAGGGCATATTTAGGTTAGATATATAATATAACTGAGAAATACTGGGACCAGCCAGAAAGATTGTCTATATTGTTTGCTTTTTAACACAATAATGTATTGCTTCTCCATCTGACCCTTTTCTTACATGCTCCTTTGTCATTCATATTATTTTATTACATTGTATATTAGTATATCTGCAGTGACAGGAATTTAATTTTACATTGTAAATATTCAACCAAAATTAGAGAGTTTCAATATTAGTTTGAAAATATGAGATGCTTCATTCCATTTTTAACAACTCATTTCCATCTTTAATTCAAGTGTAAATTTACCAAGGTCTTCCATTTAACTATTCATTGTTTAGTGTAATCTTAATATGGTGCATAATGTGCACTTGAACAATGTAGTTAACTAATGAGGAATAATTTTACAAGTAAAATTATAACCTTAGTTGAAACATTATATTGAAAAGAAGCTCATAGACAATAAGTAACTGAAATAAGTAACTGAATATGAATTTAAAATATTATTTCTTGGTATAAAATCTTTAACTTTGGAGTTGTGTTTTTGAGGGAAGATTATTGCATTTTGATATTCTGATAATTTTAATGTGTCTTTTATTAAATTTTATTTTGTAGAATTTTGAAAATGATGAGATTTTAAACATCTTCATATTTTGTACTCCACTGTATTTTGTTTTACAAATCTACTTTTAGCAAATTTATATGACCCTGGAAGATGTTTAGTTATTTTGAAATTGGAACTGTTGCCTTGATCTTTCTTCACAAAACTTTGCTCAGCCTAACACAGCATATTTTGTGTTCATAATCCCTATTTATCCATTAGGAATAATGTTATTTGTTTTCAAAAAGAGATGTAGCTTTTGTGGAAATTTCTATACAGTTAATTGCTTTAAATGTGGCTATCTCTGCTTTAGGGCATTTAAATGTGACTATCCCTGCATTAGGGTATAGATATCCTACACAGATCACTGTCTAATTATTTGATCTTCCTGAGTTATTTTCTTTATATGCTTTAATTTCATCAAACTGACCCAGAACAATTGCTGGACTATATGTGAGAATAATTTAATATAATACTAGCAGTGATAAAAAGACATTTAATATCATAAATCGCTTCCAATTTACTTGGATTCCTTGCAACAACAAATGTTTAACTTGATATATTTTGGCCAAATATCTAGTTATACCAAAAAGAAGTGAGAAGAAATTGATGTATGCCTCTGCTGATGCCCATGATTTTCTCCTTTTGCTTTCCTTATTTCCTTATCACCCATGCATAGGATCTAGGGAGAGATCTGAGGAATCATTAGGCAGGAAGAGCCAGGATCACTTAAACACTACTGGCTGAAGACAACCCAAGAGAAATGCAAGCAATTCTGCATGAATGGAATAAGAATTTAATATTATTACTTATTAATATATTAGCCTACCCTGACTCATATCAAAGTTGAGTAAATTAATATCAGACTAAAAATAAAAATATATAACTCAAAGTGGCAAAATAACCAACAAAATTTCCCAAGAACGAAAGAAAACTGTAGTTCAATATTCCTCATGAACATAGTTATGAAAACCTAATGAAACATTCCATATAAAATCCATCATATAATAAAGCTAAAGCACATCAACAAGTTAAAAGTTTTCAGCATACTAGAAAGAGAAGGAAATTTCTAAACCTCAAAAAAGATACATATAAAAGCCTATCATTAATAATGTGCTTCCATGAGCACTTTCTCTTTAAGGTCAGAATCAAAGAACGATTGTGACCTTTTATGAAGTTTATTCAACATTGTTTGCAAACCCCAGCCATTGTAATTAAGGGGGAAAAAAAGAGATAAAGAAAGAAAAGGCAAATAGAGTTGGAAATAAAAGTGGCAACACTACCTTTTATCCACAGGTAACTTCAATGCTTGTGTCCATAGAAAATACTAAGGACTGGAGACTTCCAGAATGATGGCAGGAGAAGTTTGCCAGACCATCTCTAAGAGAAGCATCCATTTAACTGGTGAAAATTATAAATAACAAATATTAAAAGAAATACACACATGAAGAAATATTTATTCAAGAAAATCGAATAAACACCAGTTGGGAGAATGAGAGATAGAATGAGAGTATTACTTATGCTATACGACACTCCTATATACTGCTCCCCTTCCTCCACACACACACACCTTTGCAGCCTAGAGTGATGAAAGCTTTACTCCAGGTGAAATCAAGAAAATAATTTTTCTAAGCTCCCTATGAGGGACTATGAAGAGGATGGCCACCCACATTTCTCACACCCCTCCCATGTGTGTGTTATAGAATCTCTGGTGCAGGCATATGTTGCCAAAGATCTAGGGTTCCTTCTTCCACTCATCCTCCACTCATAGAATAGAAGCTCTACCCCAAGAACAACAGAATGAGCAAAGGACCCAATCATCACCCCACTTTGGCTCCCTGTAAGACACAGATTCCTTTTCAAAAGGAGTAAACTGAAACACTGGGCTAAGCCCTGCAACTCCCATGTAGATTATGGTTATCAACTGGAGAAATTATAATACAAAAATTCTGCCAATGGAAAAAAAAAAAATTGTGAACAAAGAGCTCCACAGCTCTCAGGGTCGGAAACTAATTCACAACTGATGAAATTCATGTTCTCAGGGCATTGCAGAAAACAACGTAAATCACAGAAATAAGAAATTAAGTGAACATTTGTAGTTCCAAAGCCTTAACAGCAATAAGAGAAGCAATAGAACAGCAACAAATTTAACAGAGATAACCAGGAAATGACTGCTAAGAAACTTCTTGAAGTCAAAGAAAACCTGAAACTGGTAGCACTCTGTCTCTGAAAAGGGGGTCTAACTTTACTTAGATCAGCCTGTGAAGTGTGATATTGTTATTCAACATATATATATATATATATATATTTAACACTATATATGTTATTTAAGATTATATATTTATATATAAAAAACATTATATATAATTTAACATTATATATATGGGATTCCCAGGTGGTGCTGTGGTAAAGAATCAGCTTGACAATTAAGGAGATGCAAGAGATTTAGGTTAAATCCCTGGGTCAGGAAGATTCCTTGGAGTAGGAAATAGCAACCTCCTCCAAAATTCTTGCTTGGGAAATCCTATGGACAGAGGAGTCTGGCGGACTACAGTCCATGGAGTCACAAAGAGTTAGACACAAGCGACTGAGCACACACATGTATGTGTGTGTATGTATCTGGTTTTTGTTACCATTTCTGGCTCTGAGTTCCTAAAATCCTAGTAATTTCCTAAGAGATGAGAGCAATAAAGTGTCTCTTGTTATGTTAATAGGTGAATTTTGGAAAGCTCCTATGGATGAGTGCTAGTTGCCAGTGGAGCCAACCCTGTAATTGAGGAGCTGAAATTTTAGTCTCATCTTCCTGATTTCTGGGAGGAGGGTAGAAGGGTGCGAGATTGAGTTCAATATCTAATGGCCATTGATTTACTCAATCATGCATTTGACTTCTAAGGTGGTTCAGTTTTACACAATCCACCTAACGACACAGTAGAGAAGGGTTTAATCCCTGGAGTAGGAAATGATAACTCCTCCAGTATTCGTGCCAAAAAAATATTCCATGGACAGAGGAACCAGGTGGGGTCACAGAGTTGGAAATGACTGAAGAGCCAGTGAAACTGTGGAAACAGTGTCAGACTTTATTTTTTTGGGCTCCAAAATCACTGCAGATGGTGACTGAAGCCATGAAATTAAAAGACACTTACTCCTTGGAAGGAAAGTTATGACCAACCTAGATAGACTATTGAAAAGCAGAGACATTACTTTGCCAACAAAGGTCCATCTAGTCAAGGCTGTGGTTTTTCCAGTGGTCATGTATGGATGTGAGAGTTGGACTGTAAAGAAGGCTGAGCACTGAAGAATTGATGCTTTTGAACTGTGGTGCTGGAGAAGACTCTTGAGAGTCCCTTGGACTGCAAGGAGATCCAACCAGTCCATTCTGAAGGAGATCAGCCCTGGGATTTCTTTGGAAGGAATGATGCTGAAGCTGAAACTCCAGTACTTTGGCCACCTCATGCGAAGAGTTGACTGAACCACCTTAGAAGTCAAATGCATGATTGAGTAAATCAATGGCCATTAGATATTGAACTCAATCTCGCGCCCTTCTACCCTCCTCCCAGAAATCAGGGAGATGAGACTAAAATTTCAGCTCCTCAATTACAGGGTTGGCTCCACTGGCAACTAGCACTCATCCATAGGAGCTTTCCAAAATTCACCTATTAACATAACAAGAGACACTTGGAAAAGACTCTGATGCTGGGAGGGGTTGGGGGCAGGAGGAGAAGGGGATGACAGAGGATGAGATGGCTGGATGGCATCACCAACTCGATGGATGTCAGTTTGAGTGAACTCTGGGAGTTGGTGATAGACGGCGAGGCCTGGCATGCTGCGATTCATGGGGTTGCAAAAAATTGGACACAACTGAGTGACTGAACTGAACTGAACTGAAGAGCCAGTGAGAGCATTTGCAATGAAGGCTCCAGTAAAACTAAAAATAACAGGATTTCATAAGCTTCTTGGTAGCTGAAAGTGAAGACTGAAGGAAAATGGTGAACTCAGAAAGCATGTGGAAGCTCATGCCTTTTCCACACTCCTTGCCCTGTGCATCTCTTCCATCTGGCTCTTCTTGCATTACATCTTTTATAGTAAACCAGTGATCTAGTGAGGAAAGTGTTTCTCTGAGTTCTGTGAGCCACTGTAATAAATTAATTGAACCTGACCAGGGGTAGTTGGCGGAGAAGGCAATGGGACCCCACTCCAGTACTCTTGCCTGGAAAATCCCATGGATGGAGGAGCCTGGTAGGCTGCAGTCCATGGGGTCGCTAAAAGTCAGACACGACTGAGCGACTTCACTTTCACTTTTCACTTTCATACATTGGAGAAGGAAATGGCAACCCACTCCAGTGTTCTTGCCAGGAGAAACCCGGGGACGGGGGAGCCTGGTGGGCTGCCATCTATGGGGTCACACAGAGTCGGACACGACTGAAGTGACTTAGCAGCATCAGCAGAGGTAGTTGGAACCTTCAACCTACAGCAGGCAAGGCAGAGCACAGGTGACAACCTGAACTTGTGAGTGGGTGTGGGTGGGGGAGGCAGGGCAGATATTCTCACAGTACTGAGCTCTTAAGCTGTGAGGTCTAACTCTGTCCCCAGGTCGATAATGTCACAATTTAGGTGAATTTATCGTAGGACACCTAGCTGGTATCAGAACTTTGCTTAATAGATATGTGGGAACCCCACCCCTCATATGTTGGAATTGAGTGATCGAGATTCAGAATCTATTAGTAGCCAGGGTACTGACTAAAATATAGACCAATTAGATATCTATCAGTGGAGGCTAGCAGCTAGGTGTGATATCAGTAGAGGCAGATCAGCCAGAATATTAATGAGAGATCAGGGAAAAAGAAAATCAAGATAGCCTAATCAAAATCACACAGATTTTGAAATCAAGAAAAACTGTGCACACATCTAATGCTATGCATTCTAAGGAGATACATCACAGGCTCCACTCTGTGGTAGGAATCAATTTTATTGAAGTAGGCAAGCCAATCATTAAAAATAATAATAATAATAAGCCCCAGGTTGGGAAGGGGCGGTGTATATTTCTAAAATATATTTCTAAACAGTCCACTTTTAAAGAAAAATGCATGAAATATAGAAAGAAAAAGAAAGTATGCTTCATTCATATAAAAACAAGGAGAGAAGAAGTGGCTTCTAAAGGGATCTAGAAATTGGACCTAGATAAAAAGATGACACCAAAAACACATGTCCTTTTCATCAAAGGGGACTATAATCCAAATGGAGGAGGTCAAGAGATACCTGGAATAACAGGAAAGTTTGGCCTTGGAGTATAAAATGAAGCAGGACAAAGACTAATAGAATTTTGCCAAGAGAATGCATTGGTCATAGCAGACACCCTCTTCCAACAACACAAGAGAAGACTCTACACAAGAGAAGACACATCTGGACAACACCAGATGGTCAACACAGAAATCAGACTGATTACATTCACTGCAGCCAAAGCTGGAGAAGCTCTATACAGTCAGGAAAAACAAGACCAGGAGATGACTATGGCTCACATCATGAACTCCTTATTGCAAAATTCAGACTTAAATTGAATAAAGTAGGGAAAACCACTAGACCATTCAGGTATGATCTAAATCAAATCCCTTACAATTATATAGTGAAAGTGATAAATAGATTCAAGGGTTTAGATCTGATAGACAGAGTGCCTGAAGAACTATGGATGGAGGCTCATGATATTTTAGAGGAGGCAGTGATCAAGACCATCCCCAAGAAAAAGAAAGGCAAAAAGGCAAAATATTTGTCTGAGGAGGCCTTACAAATAGCTGAGAAAAGAAGAGAAGTTAAGGGAGAATGGGAAAAATATACCCATATTAATGCAGAGTTCTGAAGAATAGCAAGGAGAGATAAGAACGCCTTCCTCAGTGATCAATGAAAAGAAATAGAGGAAAACAGTAGAATGCGAAAGACTAGAGAAAATTTATTCAAGAAAATTAGAGATAACAGTGAATATTCCATGCAAAGATGGACACGTTAAAGTACAGAAACAGTATGGGCCTAACGGAAGCAGAAGATATTAAGAAGAGAAGACAAGAATACACAGAACTATACAAAATAGATCTTAATGACCCAGAACCATGATGATGTGATAACACACCTACAGCCAGACATCCTGCAATGTAGAATAACTTGGGCCATAGGAAGCATCACTATGAACAAGCTAGTGGAGGTAAGGAATTCCAGGTGAGCTATTTCAAGTTTAAAAGATGATGCTGTGAAAGTGCTGCACTGAATATGCCAGCAAATGTGGAAAACTGAGCAGTGACCACAGGAGAGGAAAGGGTCCATTTTCATTCCAATCCCAAAGAAAGGCAATCCAAAAGAATGTTCAAACTACCACACAATTGCGTTCATCTCAGTTCAGTTCAGCTCAGTTCAGTCGCTCAGTCGTGTCCAACACTTTGTGACCCCATTGACTGCAGCACGCCAAGCCTCCCTCTCCATCACCACTCCCAGAGCCTACTCAGACTCCTGTCCATTGAGTTGGAGATGCCATCCAGCCATCTCATCCTCTGTCATCCCCTTCTTCTCCCTCCTTCAATCTTTCCCAGCATCAGGGTCTTTTCAAATGAGTCAACTGTTCACATCAGGTGGCCAAAGTATTGGAGTTTCAGCTTCAACATCAGTCCTTTCAATGAATATTCAAGACTTATTTCCTTTAGGATGGACTGGTTGGATCTCCTTGCAGTCCAAGGGACTCTCAAGAGTCTTCTCCAACACCACAGTTCAAAAGCATCAAATCTTCGGTTCTCAGCTTGCTTTATTGTCCAACTCTCACATCCATACATGACTACTGGAAAAACCATAGCGTTGACTACACAGACCTTTGTTGGCAAAGTAATGTCTCTGCTTTTTTAATATGCTGTCTAGGTTAGTCATAACTTTGCTTCCAAGGAGCAACTGTCTTTTAATTTCATGGCTGAAGTTACCATAATGCAGTGATTTTGGAGCCCAAGAAAATAAATCTGTCACTGTTTCCACAGTTTCCCCATCTGTTTGCCATAAAGTGATCGGACCAGATGACATGATCTTAGTTTTCTGAATATTGAGCTTTAAGCCAACTTTTTCCCTTTCCTCTTTCACTTTCATCAAGAGGCTCTTTAGTTCGTCTTCACTTTCTGCCATAAGGGTGATGTCGTCTGCATATCTGAGGTTATTGATATTTCTCCCCACAGTTTTGATTCCAGCTTGTGCTTCATCCAGCCCAGCCTTTCTCATGATGTAGTCTGCATATAAGATAAATAAGCAGGGTGACAAGATACAGCCTTGATATATTCCTTTCCCGATTTGCAACCAGTCTTTTGTTCCATGTCAAGTTCTAACTGTTGCTTCCTGACCTGCACATAGATTTGTCAAGAGGCAGGTCAGGTGGTCTGATATTCCCATCTCTTTCAGAACTTTCCACAGTTTATTGTGATCCACACAGTCAAAGGCTTTGGCATAGTCTATACAGCAGAAATAGATGTTTTTCTAGAACGTTCTTGCTTTTCCAATGATCCAGCAGATGTTAGCAATTTGATCTGTGGTTTCTCTGACTTTTTTAAAACCAGCTTGAACATCTGGAAGTTCACAGTTCACATCTTGTTGAAGCCTGGCTTGGAGAATTTTGAGCATTACTGTACGCTTACTTTAGTGTGTGAGATGAGTGTAGTTGTGTGGTAGTTTGAACATTGCTTGGCATTGCCTTTCTTTGGGATTGTATAGGCCTAATTTTGATGAAGAAATCAGATTTATATCAATGAACTAACATAAAAGTAAGCTCCAGGCTCAGATGTGTTCCATGATGAATTCTACCAAATATTTAAATATGAAATGATACCGATTCTCCTCAACCTCTTTCAGAAAGTAGAAGTAAAAGAAAGGATAGCATTACCCTCATATTAAACTGGATAAAGCTAAATATCTCTCATGAATACAGATGTGAAAGCCTAGAACAAAATATTAGCAAATCACATACAATGATATATAGACAATTGTATATTACAAAAGTTAAATTTAACATATGCAAATTTGAGTCAACATTCAAAAGTCAATTAATGTAATTCACCACACTAACAGACTAAAGAACAAAAATCATGTGGTTATATCAATTGATGAAGGAAAACTATCTGAGAATATATAATTACCATTCATGATGAAACATAAAAGTCAAAATCTAGGGGAACTTCAACAATTCATAAAAAAACATCTACAATAAATGCAAGGTTAGCTTCATATTTAAAAGTTAGCAATTGGAAAACTGCGCATTAAGATCTGGAACAAAGTAAGGATTTCCTTCTCATCACATTTATTCACCATTATGCTAGTAGCCTGGTACTATAATACAGCAAGTAAAGGGTATAAAATATACCGATTTGGAAGAATGTAGTAAATTGTCTTTGTTCTGAGATGATATAATTGTCTGCATAGAAAACCAAATAATCAATTTTTAAAATATCCCTGGAATTAATAAGTGATTTTAGAAACATTGCAACATACAAAGGTAATGTTCAAATATTAATTGTGTTTTATATGTTGTCAATGAAAACTGGGTTTTGGAATATTAAAAAACAAACAATTTATATGAGCTCCCACAAAAATGAAATTCTTAGAGAAATTGAACAAAATATGTTAAAGTCTATATGCAAAAATTATAAAACTTTGATGAAAAGATTCAAAGATCTTTTAAAAATGGAGAAAAAGTCCATCATCATGGACTGAAACACAATGTTGTTAGGACTATCATTCTTGCAAAGAATAACACAATCTTCATCAAAATCCAAGAAAAGTATTTTATAGATATTGAAATAGTAATTCTAAAGTTCATATGGAAAAGGAAAAGACTTGTTAACAGAACGTCCATTGTTCAGTCACCCAATCATGTCTGACTCTTTGCAACCCTATGGACTGCAGCATGCCAGATCTTGCTGAGCCTTACCATGTCCTGAAGTTCATGTCCAATGCATCAGTGATGCCATCTGGTCATTTCATCATAACACTAAAAAATATAGAGTTGGAAAATTCTATACGACTTCAAGACCTATTATAGAGCTATAGTAATCAACACAGCATACCACTGGTGAAAAGAAGCACATCGATCAATGGGACAGAGAAGAGAACCCAGAAATAGACCCACATAGATAAAATTGACTGATCTTTGAAAAAGGGACAAGGCAGAAGGACAAGGACAAGAATTTAATGGAGAAAGGTGAGAAAGAATGGTCCTTTCAGTAAATAGTACTGGGACAAAGAAAGGAAGAAAAGAAAGAAGAAAGAGATAAAGAAAGGAAGGAAGGAGGGAGAAAAATGGCAGGAGGGAAAAGGAATCTAAACACATTTTACACTTTTCACATAAATTAACTCAAAATGGATCAAAGACCTAAATGTAAGGTATTTTACATTTGCATTATTCTATAACACTGGTGAAAAATAAGTGACTTTGGTTCCAGCGATGAGTTTTCAGAAGCAACATCCAAAGCAAAATCTATTGTTTTCTTTTTTTTTTTTTTTTTAATGACAAATTGGACTTTCAGTTTAGTTCAGTGGCTCAGTTGTGTCTGACTCTTTGCTCCCCCACGAATCGCAGCACGCCAGGCCTCCTTGTCCATCACCACCTCCTGGAGTTCACTCAGACTCACGTCCATCGAGTCAGTGATGCCATCCAGCCATCTCATCCTCTGTCCTCCCCTTCTCCTCCTGTCCCCAATCCCTCCCAGCATCAGAGACTTTTCCAATGAGTCAACTCTTCACATGAGGTGGCCAAAGTACTGCAGTTTCAGCTTTAGCATCATTCCTTCCAAAGGAATCCCAGGGCTGATCTCCTTCAGAATGTACTGGTTGGATCTCCTTGCAGTCCAAGGGACTCTCAAGAGTCTTCTCCAACACCACAGTTCAAAAGCATCAATTCTTCGGCGCTCAGCTTTCTTCACAGTCCAACTCTCACATCCATACATGACTTTACAAAAAGTGAAATTTTCTTCTCTGCTAAGACATTGTTAAAATAATAAAATTAGAAGCTAATGATTGGGAGAAATACTTGTAGAACACATTTCCCACATAGGGCTTGTATCCAAATTATCAAAAGAACACTTAAAACTCAACAGCAAGAAAACAAACAATCCAGTTATTTTTAATGGGTAAAATATCTGAACAGATGCAGTTCAGTTCAGTTGCCCAGTCGTGTCCGACTCTTTGCGACCCCATGAATTGCAGCACCCCAGGCCTCCCTGTCCATCACCAACTCCCAGAGATCACTCAAACTCATGTCCATCGAGTCAGTGATGCCATCCAGCCATCTTATCCTCTGTCGTCCCCTTCTCCTCCTGCCCCCAATCCCTCCCAGCATCAGAGTCTTTTCCAATGAGTCAACTCTTCACGTGAGGTGGCCAAAGTATTGGAGTTTCAGCTTTAGCATCAGTCCTTCCAAAGAACACCCAGAACTGATCTCCTTTAGAATGAACTGGTTGGATCTCCTTGCAGTCCAAGGGACTCTCAAGAGTCTTCTACAACACCACAGTTCAAAAGCATCAATTCTTCGGCACTCAGCTTTCTTCACAGTCCAACTCTCACATCCATTCATGACTACTGGAAAAACCGTAGCTTTGACTAGACTTTGTTGGCAAAGTAATGTGTCTACTTTTGAATAAGCTGTCTAGGTTGCTCTAACTTTTCTTCTAAGGAGCAAGAGTCTTTTAATTTCATGGCTGCAGTCACCATCTGCAGTGATTTTGGAGCCCCTCCTCCCTCCTCCAAATAAAGTCTGACACTGTTTCCATTGTTTCCCCATCTATTTCCCATGAAGTGGTGGGACCAGATGCCATGACCTTAGTTTTCTGAATGTTGAGCTTTAAGCCAACTTTTTCACTCTTTTCTTTTACTTTCATCAAGAGGCTCTTTAGTTCTTCTTCACTTTCTGCCATAAGGGTGGTGTCATCTGCATATCTGAGGTTATTGATATTTCTCCTGGCAATCTTGATTCCAGCTTGTGCTTCATCCAGTCCAGCATTTCTCATGATGTACTCTGCATATAAGTTTAATAAGGAGGGTGACACATTAAATGGCTAAAATACAAAAACAACAACAAATGATGATACCAAATATTTTTGAAAACTCGGATGCCAAATATTTTTAAGAACTGCAGCAAAAGGAACTCTTAGTCATTGCTGATGGAAATACAAAATTGTACAGTCAATTTGGAATTTTGGATACAGTTTCATAGTTTCCTACAAAGCTAAATGTACTCTTGCCAAACTAACAATAATCTTTCTACATCTTTAATGAGTTGAACTGAAAATTTATATTCACACAAATCTAAATGTGAATGTTGTGGCAACATCATTCATAATTGCCAAAGGACAAGATGCCCTTCAATAAGCGAATGGGTAAATAATTACACATCCATATAATTGAATTTTATTCAGTGATAAAAAGAAATGAACTATCAAGTCATGCGAAATGTGGGTGAATCTTAAATACATATTGCTAACTGAAAAGAGCCAGCCAGAAAAGACAGCATACTATATGATTCCAATTATGCTAATTTTTGGAAAAGGCAAAACTATAAATAGTGTTTTTAAAAAAATCAGTGGTTGCCAGGGATTTGGGAGTGGGAGGAGAGAGCATGGGATGCAGGAGACTTGTGGATATGAGACCATTCTGAATGATAGTGCAATGGTGAATCCATGATATACATTTGTCAAAACTCATAGAACTTTACAACACAAAGAATGAGCTAAAAATAAGTGATTATGTATAAACTGCTCAGATCCAAGGAGGGAATGAAGAATATTACACAAAAATCTAAGTGCACTTGCTCATGTATGAAAAAACCTCATTACAAAGGTAAGAGTTGGGACTGGGAGATGGAGGACAGATCAGGTGGGGATGTGATGACCTAAGTAATTATGGAAACAAGTAGAGAGGGTAAGAGTTAAGGGAAAACAAACTGTAAATAAGTACTGTATTTTATTTGACAAAGTATTTCCCATGGTGAAGCAACTCTTATAATGCTTTACATGTCTTCAATATATTGGAATGAAACAAATAATCAAATCTATTATGAATGGAGGAAGCTACATTCTCACCATTGAAATGGGAATTAAGAGGTAAGCAAAAGGAGACTAGAATGATCCACATGGTAATAGATTAGTGTTGTAGTCATCAGAATGAGCTCATATTCATCTTAATATATATCCAGATGGAGTATACAGAACTATTTCTAGGTATACTAATGGACATATGTTAGAAAATCACACACATTTCCTTGTTCGTATTCTCTTCCACTGAGTGGGCATAGAAGCTAACACCCCAGGAGCAAAAGTACACCTGGTATCAGTGTCTCTGCTTCTTTCTTTTGTTTGTTTTGCTTTGTTTGGGGTGGGGGGTGTGTGGCAGTTCTTGGCTGTGCTGTACTCCTTGTGGGATATCTTGGTTTCCAGGCCAGGACCAAGAATAGAACCTGGGCCATAGCAGTGAAAGCTGACTTAAAACAACTGCATCACCAGGATGCTCCAAAAATCTTGGTTTCTAATACCATTTTTCAATAAAAGAAACCAGGTTCCTGGGAGAAATAATTGATTCTAGGGCCCAAGCAGGAAATATGAATGATGAGAATGCAGCATCTTGTTTAGTCATATCAAAATAAATAAATAAATGAAACCTATACTGATGAGCTCAACATTCAGAAAACTAAGATCATGGCATCTGGTCCCATCACTTCATGACAAATAGATGGGGAAACAGTGGAAACAGTGGCTGACTTTATTTTGGGGGGTCCAAAATTGCTGCAGATGGTGATTGCAGCCATGAAATTAAAAGACACTTACTCCTTGAAAGGAAAGTTATGACCAACCTAGACAGCATATTAAAAAGCAGAGACATTACTTTGCCAACAAAGGTCTGTCTAGTCAAGGCTATGGTTTTTTCCAATAATCATGTATCGATGTGAGAGTTGGACTATAAAGAAAGCTCAGTGCTGAAGAATTGATACTTTTGAATTGTGGTGTTGGAGGAGACTCTTGAGAGTCCCTTGGGCAGCAAGGAGATCCAACCAGTCCATCCTAAAGGAAATTAGTCCTGAATATTCATTGGAAGGACTGATGTTGAAGCCAAAACTCCAATACTTTGGCCACCTGATGGGAAGAGCTGATTCATTGGAATAGACGCGGATGCTGGGAAAGATTGAGGGCAGGAGGAGAAGGGGACGACAGAAGATGAGATGGTTGGATGGCATCACTGACTCAATGGATGTGAGTTTGGGTATTCTCCAGGAGTTGGTGATGGACAGGGAGGCCTGATGTGCTGCAGTTCATGGGGTCACAAACAGTTGGACACAACTGAGTGACTGAACTGAATTGATACTGATGGGATGTGAAAAAGACACTGGAGCAAAAAGAAACATCTCCAAATTGCCAAAGATGGAACATTTGAACAACAAAATAAAATAATATTGAGGTACAACTTAAAGTACTGAAGTGATATACAGTATAAACTAATGTAATAAACAAATAAATGGGATGGTAAAGACAAATCTCATTTACAGAAGAATTCCAAATAATTTATAAAAACTAAATGTAATGTGGTATCCTAAATGGGATCGTGGAACAGAAAAGGGTGACTAAGGTAAAAGCAAAAACTAAAGGACACTAAATAGAGTATCAAATATAACTAATGACAGTATATCAAAACCGGTTAATTTATTTGGACAGTTACATTCATGAATAAAGCTCAAGAAATCAGAAGGATGAGGACATTACAATTTTAATTTCATGCCTTCTTCAATATTAGGTTGCTAGTACAAAAATAATTACAGTTTCGGATCACAGATTTTTAAATCTTTATAACTACGCTCAAACACCTCTTACTAATCAAAATGGAAACATTAAAATCAACACATTTGTGCCAATGAGAAATAAGTTTGTTTATTCCTGTAGCATAAAAATCCAAGCTTTGGGATTTGACAAAATTTTAGAAAGCATTTTCTGCCTTTTGCTGGTTGTGGAAGCATTTTACCTGCCAAAAGTTGTTGAGATGATTGAAGAAGTGGTAGTCAGTTGGCAAGAGGTCAGCTGATTATGATGGATAAGGCAAAACTTCATAGCCCAATTGGTTCAACTTTTGAAGCACTGGTTATGTGATGTGCAGTCAGGCGTTGTCATGGAGAAGAATTGGGCCCATACTGTTGACCAATGCTGACTGCAGGCATTGCAGTTTTTTGTGCAACTCATCAATTTGTTTAGCATACTTCTCAGATGTAATGGCTTCAACCAGGATTCAGAAAGCAGTAATGGAATCAGATGGGCAGCAGATCACCAAACAGTGGCCATGACCTCTTTTTGGTGAAAGTTTAGCTTTAGGAAGTGCTTTGGAGTCTCTTCTCAGCCCCATCACTGAGCTAGTCATCGCTGATTGTCATATACAATCCACTTTTCATTGCACATCACAATCTGATCTAGAATTGGTTTGTTGTTTTTCCACAGAATAAGAGAAGACAACACTTCAAAATGACGATTTTTTTTTTTTTTTTTTTTGTGGTCAGCTCATGAGGCTCCTCACCTTTAAGGCTCTCCTCTCCTTTACAAAACTTCTTGAATCACCATTGCACTATACGTCTGTTAGCGGTTCCTGGGCCCAATGAATTGCTGATGTTGCAAGTTGTCTCTGCTGCTTTATTTCCCATTTTGAACACAAATAAAAAACTGCTTGAATTTGTATTTTGTCTAACATCATTTCTATAGCTTAAGATAAATATAAAATAAACTGCAAGTAACAAGTCACTAGCAACAAAAATCAAGCAAGAAACATGCATTAAAATGTTGTGAATAACATAAGCACATTTATTTAAGAATGTATTCCAATATCCAGAGAAGTCAATGGCAACCCCCTCCAGTACTCTTGCCTGGAAAATCCCGTGGACAGAGGAGCCTGGTAGGCTGCAGTCCATGGGGTCGCAAAGGTCGGACAGGACTGAGTGACTTCACTCTCACTTTTCACTTTCATGCACTGGAGAAGGAAATGGCAATCCACTCCAGTGTTCTTGCCTGGAAAATCCCAGGGATGGGGGAACCTGGTGGGCTGCCGTATCTGGGGTCGCACAGAGTCGGACATGACTGAAGCGACTTAGCAGCAGCAGCATTCCAACATCAAATACTAAAACTCAACAGTGTAAAATCATAATTAACTTGTGCCAACCTAATAACATTTATTTTATATAAAGACTGAAGGCAGAAGGAGAACTGGATGACAGAGGATGAGATGGTTGAGCAGCATCACTGTCTCAATAGACATGATTTTGAGCAAGTTCCAGGAGTTGGTGATGAACAGGGAAGCCTGGCCTGCAGCAGTCCATGAGTTTGCAAAAAGTCAGACTCGACTGAGCGACTGAACTGAACCTGAAATCAACATGTTACATCTATAAAATGTTTCTACATTATGTTGAAATTCCAAAGAATAGATTTTGTGATAAAATGTTCATTTCCCCATGCATTCTCTCTCTTATGTTCCTTTAAATTAACCAAGAATAGTGCATGAGGCGCACTCATTCAGAAAAAATAAAAGACAAAATAGCAAGAATCTGGAGCAAAATTGGTCATTACATATGAAACAGTAGAAAATAAGTTTCCCAGTTTTAACAAGATATTTCTTGTACTTGAAACCTCAAGAAAAGGGAATTATCTGAATTTAGAAGTCATAGAATATTAAAACAAATTCAAAATAAAAAAAATACCCTTTAAACCTATTATTATATAAAATTATCATAGCAATGATTCTCACGTTGACTATCACTGTGCTAGATTATTGCTACTGCAAGTCAAGAAATAATTAAATCAGTTTATTATGTCCTTGTGTTTCAAGATATTGTAACATTATTATACATTTCCTTTTATAAATTACTAGAAAAATATGTTAACATCATTTTGTATATTGATTTGTAGTTTTTAAAATGTCTTTATTCCATAAGAAATTGTTCACATTTCTACTTCAATAAATAAAATAAAGCAATTTGTCTAATTTTAGATTTGATATTTCCATCAATAAGATGAATATCGTTTTAAAAATCAGCATCATTGTGGTCAAGCTTACAACAACACGAACTGTGAATTTTATTCACTTTATATAAATATCATTGCTTCATGAATTGTTGATATTTAATCAATGCAAATTTGAAATGTTTCTCTAAAGAATGGACATCATTTTTTAAAATAAATTTATTTATTTTAATTGGAGGCTAATTACTTTACAATATTGTATTGGTTTTGGCATACATCAACATGAATCCACCACGGGTGTACACGTGTTCCCCATCCTGAACCCCCCTCCCACCTCCCTCCCCATACCATCCCTCTGGGTCATCCCAGTGCACCAGCCCCAAGCATCCTGTATCCTGCATTGAACATGGACTGGCAATTAGTTTCATATATGATATTATACATGTTTCAATGCCATTCTCCCAAATCATCCCACCCTCTCCCTCTCCCACAGAGTCCAAAAGACTCATCATTTTTAAATTAATTTTAACTTAGTCCCTTTAATATTTAAGAAAAAACATAGAATGAGAATTAGGCTGATGTGTAAAATTTATGTTGATCACATTCTTTAAAAATATATTTCAGTTTTGTGTTTCTGGAATATTTAAAATTTCTATTACCTATATATCTTTGGAAGGAACGATGCTAAAGCTGAAACTCCAGTACTTTGGCCACCTCATGCGAAGAGTTGACTCATTGGAAAAGACTCTGATGCTGGGAGGGATTGGGGGCAGGAGGAGAAGGGGATGACAGAGGATGAGATGGCTGGATGGCATCACTGACTCGATGGATGTGAGTCTAAGTGAACTCTGGGAGTTGGTGATGGACAGGGAGGCCTGGTGTGCTTCGATTCATGGGGTTGCAAAGAGTCGGACACGACTGAGCGACTGATCTGATCTGATATATCTTTAGAAACAATGACTACTTTAAAATTACATACGTGAAAGACCTTAAAAATTTTGAAAATTTATAAGAAACTCTTGACCTCCAGTCCTACTTCTACTATCTGCGGTATTTCTTTCCTTTTAAGTGACAGCAATAGAGGGCTAAACAAGTAAACATGAAAATATGAGATCATAATTTATTTGCACAAATATAAAACATATCAATGACAGGAACATGAGTTCTACTGTACCCCTTAACCTTCAAGCCCACAAAATTGGTATGAATCCAATTATCTACAACTCATATTCATTCTCATTTCATCTTATCCTTTTCCAGTGAAAAAGCAATGATGTATGTCACTCATTCCAACCCTGCCCAATGTAGAATCAGCCACCACTGATTCTTATCTAATTTCTTTGAGTAATGAGCAGTTTTGCTCAATATGATATCACATTCATGAGGAGGGAACTCATCATAGAGTCTGTTTCAGTTGAACCCTCCACTTTCCTTTGTAAGATGCAAATATATTCTTCAGTTCTTATACCTGGGAGCTCTTAACTGTGTAAACACACTACTGCCTCCCCATCCACTTACTTTCACATACTTTCATATGTCCTCTTACAAATTCCAGTTTTCTTAAATCAATAGTTTAACAAATAAAATTTAATTTATTTATAATAACAATAATATGAAAGCAGCAAGAAAAAACAAACAACAAAGAATATCTAAACCCACTGGGAAATATAAAGGCTAAAATAAGTATATAAAAATCATTCAATAAGATATTTCAAAGATGAAAACATAAATTCTTAACTTAATATTGACATCTATGTGTTCATTATCAAAATCCTGCTAATGTTCTTATTTTGTTTATTTATCTTTTCTCATTATTTCCAGTTTTTAGAAACATAACAAATCAGTATAAATTTTATCTGTAAAATAAATATTTGTATGCAGCCAGAAAATTGCCTTTTTAAAGGTTTAAAGGTGTTATATAATTTTCTTATAAAAAGTACTATAAAATTTTCATAGTAGAAGTGAGTGAACAGATTTAACTGAATTAATTGGTAATTAATCTAAGTATAAATGAGCATTCATTGCATAAAAAATACTATATTAGTAATTATTTTTCAGTTCCAAATGACCATTACAAAATGACTCAAGCTAAAGATTGAGGATAGCTTAAGGCAGGTTTTAAAAGATGCTCAAATTATATCTTATGCCACCAAGAATAGATTTTCTGTCTCTCCTATTTCCTGTCTTCTCTCAAAGTTGTCCATATTCAGCCAGTTTTACATTTATGCTTTCAAGATAGATGTTGTACCTACAACATTCTATAGACTTTCTTACTTAAGTTCAGTTGGAAAGTCACAAGAATTTCTTTCCCAGAATATTTAGCAAAAACCTTTTGGTCTTTTTGATCAAAGGCAATATTGAAACTATCAGTGTGCTCATTAACAGAAGCATGATTTTTTTGCACTATAAATCCTGTTTGGCAGTAGGATCTCAATTATAAATCATACAAATTATTTAAGTATTCTCTTTTTTATTTTTTAAAATTTATTTATTTTAATTAGAGGCTAATTACTTTACAATATTGTATTGGTTTTGCCATACATTAACATGAATCCGCCACGGGTGTACACGTGTTCCCAATCCTAAACCCCCCTCCCACCTCCCTCCCCATACCATCCCTCTGGGTCATCCCAGTGCACCAGCCCCAAGCATCCTGTATCCTGCATCGAACCTGGACTGGCGATTCGTTTCTCCATATGGTTGATGCCTACAATAATATCTATCTCTATATAGGATACATATCTTTTTTTCAAATTCACATATTCGAATTTTCAAGGTTAGTTTTATTATTTAATTATTAAAATAATTTTAAGAGGCTACATTTCTTTCATAAAGATAATCTTATAGAAGTATATGATGTAATACAGGAAGAAGCGGCATCCAAAATGAAGGAAGATATATTTGTTTTTACTAAAGAAAATGATATTTTTTTTCTACTGAAAGTAGAGCAAATAGGGTAAATATAGAGAAAAGTTGATGCCTGAAAGCAGAGAGAATATTTGCCTAATGACATAATAAGGAAGAAAGATTACATGATGAAAGTAAAGAAATGATTAGATAAAAACATTGGAGGAAATAATAAAACATATTGAGAAACTACAGTAATAGTTCTCATGAAATTAAAACACTTTTAGTTGAATCTAGGCACACATTTATTTTTTATCTAAAAATAATATGAAGTTGTTGTACTACCTTGGAGTTGGGATGCAGTGTGTTTTATTGGGGTTTACAGAACACCTGCAACAGAATGATAGAAAGGGCAACAGAACTGAGTATAGCAAAAGCAAGAAATTGATGTCATAAACGATGGAATCTGTGCTAGAAAAAAAAGAAAAAGGTTGGAATTGGAAAAAACACAAAACGGAGCTGGAAATCTTGATGAGACTGCAAAGATTGCTATTGATGTTGAGAGGGATAGAGCAGCAAAAATAGGAAACTATGTTCAAAGAATGCAATAAGATTTCACAGTTGAGAGATTTCAGGAAATAAATTCTGTGTTGTAACCATGGGAGTGAGATTGTTAAAGTGACATGTTGATAAAGAGTATTCAAATTTAACTGGAATTCATGAAGGTTTTACTGCATCTTCTCTATGCTTATACAAGTTTAACCACTGTTTTAACAAATGATTCTGAGAATGTTGATCAGAATAATTTGATCTGGCTCTAGATCCCTCAGGTTGTTTTCCAGCAAAAGTTTTAGAAATGCAAAAGTGATTACTGATGACATTAGGATCCCTAAACAGTGTTCAAAGTTTTATTAACATATGTATAACTCACCCATTTATTATTTTTAAAAAATCTATTTATTATCTCTATTTGTCAGGCATTGTTATATACACGAGGAATATAAAGAATAATATATCATAATCTCTGCTCTAAAAAAAAGTGTGTTTATGAGTATTATTATGGAAGAAGACATGAGACACAGTGGGAGAAAGATGGACAAGTAGAAGCTAGGAAGGAGATAACAGATGAGAGATTCTTTCTCTAAAGTAACTGGAGGTAAAGAAAGAAAGGAAAGAGTACAGGAAATAGTAGATGTGCTACTCTGAGAGAAGTTTTTCAAGATGGTTAGTTCAAAACTACCAATTAAGATTAAACTCATAATCCTTTTAATCAAAGATCATAGAAAATGCTTTGAGTATCTGAAATTTATCCTAATCAGGAAAATTACTGAAAATGCTCTGATCAATATCAAATTCAATGATTATTAACAAGAAACAATGTGGTGCTTTAACACAACTATTTAAAATATTAAATTCAATGTACTCACATATTCTCACAATCAAAAAAGGAAAATTATAAGATTTAAAACTTGGAACATACATTTAACTCAAATGCTAAAATATGCTATAAAAACTACTGGTAAAATAATCCATATGATTCTTGGACACATATATCATTATTTGCAATATTCTCCATTACTATGTTATTTAAGAATGATAAATATATTTCAAGTTATCCCAACCAAGAAATTAGGAATATTTTAACATGCAATTTCTAATTTCACATGTACTTAGAAGACCTTTGAAATCTAGCCATTATGCAATTTATACAAATTTTTCATTTACCAGTGTTCGTGTCTATAAAATAGCTTCTCCTTATGACACTAAGAAGAGAAAGCAATGGCAACTCACTCCAGTACTCTTTTTTTTTAATATAATAATGTACCATTTTATTTTTTACTTTTTTTAGTTTTTATTTTATTATATATATATATATATATATATATATTTTTTTTTTTTTTACTTTACAATATTGTATTGGTTTTGCCATACATCAATATGAATCCGCCACGGGTGTACACATGTTCCAGTACCATGGGCAGGGAGCCTGGTAGGCTGCAGTCCATGGGGTCGCTAAGAGTCGGACACGACTGAGCGACTTCACTTTATTTTTTTTCACTTTCATGCATTGGAGAAGGAAATGGCAACCCACTCCAGTGTTCTTGCCTGGAGAATCCCAGGGATGGGGGAGCCTGGTAGGCTGCCGTCACACGACTGAAACGACTTAGCAGCAGCAGCAGCAGCATCACATATTGTGCAATGTTTGCTACTAAGACCCTGTTTGCTTCTAAGATCCAGGCATTTCTGGACATGTCTGATTAATTTCTAAGAAAGTTCTATTTATACAGAGGTCTTAGGGTAGGAGAAGATAGACACAACAAACTTGACCTAATGTCAAGCCATAGTCTTCTGAGTTAAAGAGAAACTTTGTGCAAGATACAATAAGTATCACAAATTTAATACAGGGCTTACCCCTCAGTGGATTTAGCTCTGTCCTGTGGCAGGCAGAGAACAGGAATGAAACGCTGAAAAAGATCATGTACTGAACTCTTTAAAACCTTTGGTACACACAGAACTATTCTGAGATCTTTCCAATAGTGTAAAAAAAAAAAAAAAAAAAAAAAAACAATGCTTCTGTGTATATCTTTCAAGATATGCTGTTATGCTATGTAACAGATAAACACAGAGATCTGTCTGATGTCAGCTGGAAAAATCTGTCTCCAATTTACAGCTAGAATGGTTGGATCACATGATCTCCTGGACCTTAATGTTAGGGAGGAGAAGAAACAGAGGAAGGCATACTAACTTTTAACTGTGTTGGTCCAGAAGTACCTTATATCACTTCCACTCCTAATATTATCACTGTGTCTCACCTTACTGCAGGGGAAACTGGGAAATCAAGTGTTCCTATGAGTCCTCTCAAAAAAAGGAAAAAAAAATAGCCTAGCCCCATACCAACCTATCACTTGAATGCAAATTAACGTCTACTTTCTGCAAGAGGTGCTGAGGGTGTGAGTGGTTTCCCAAAGAGCAGTGGGTACCAGATTAGCAGATAATTCTGGAGGGCTTTGGGAAATGTCAAAAAACAACGTCGAGTACCACTGCAGTAATAGCTAAGCTTTCAGGTGCAGACAAATTTACAGGAGGAAGGGAGACTTCCTTATCCAAGAGAACCAGCGTGCCCCACAGAATAAAAGCTTTGATGCCTGGACTGATCCATGCTAAGAATTATAAGTAGATTTGTTAACGAAAATATGCTGGTGAGGAATAGAGAAACTAAGTTACACGTGTTTATTTCATGTTTTGCCTTCTTTCTCCTACTTTTGTTTCTTCAGTTTTCAAGTGGTCTTACTTTTTATTTTCAATCTGGCTCAATCAAAATAAAATTATTGGTATCCTGAAGTTTTTATTGCTGAATTTAAGAATCAGATTTAAGCAGTTTATCTTTAAATTTGCAGCTCGGAGTGTTATTATCCTATTCTATTAAGTTCTGTAAATATTTGTTGCTTCTTTTTATATGTAAAGCATTGCTAAGGGCACGTAAAGAAGTAAAAAGTTAAAAAAAATGTTTCTTGACTCAAGAAATAATCAGACAAATATAACTGTGAGTTAAATTCACAAATAATTATGGAACAACAAAAAAAGACCATGGTTAGCACAGTAAATGTGGCATAAAGTGATGTAGAAAATTAAAGAGAACACATCCAGTTTGGGAATAAAGAAAATCTAAAAGCCAATTTATATGCGTATATCAATCTCTCTGTGTCACTCTCTCTCTAATATATATTATTTAATATATATATATATATATATATATATATATATATATATATTAAATGGGTTTTGGTTTCCATTCCAGCAATTCTCATGAGTTTAAACACAAATTTCTTAGGAATTAACAAATCAAGTCCTTATCGCCCTTAATCCCCAGATTATGAATTCAAACTTCCTGTTGATCACGACTAACAAAGAATGCTGAAACTACCACACAATTCCAATCATCTCACATGCTAGTAAAGTAATGCTCAAAATTCTCCAACCCAGGCTTCAGCAATATGTGAACCGTGAACTTCCAGATGCTCAACCTGGTTTTAGAAAAAGCAGAGGAACTAGAGATCATATTGCCAAAATCCGCTGGATCATCAGAAAAACAAGAGAGTTCCAGAAAAACATCTATTTCTGCTTTATTGACTATGCCAAAGCATTTAATTGTGTGGATCACAATAAACTGTGGAAAATTCTGAAGGAAATGGGAATGCCAGACCACCTGACCTGCCTCATGAGAAACCAGTACTAAATCAGGAATCAACAGTTAGAACTGGACATAGAACAACAGACTAGTTCCAAATAGGAAAAGGAGTATGTCAAGGCTGTGTATTGTCAGCCTGCTTATTTAACTTATATGAAGACTACATCACGAGAAACGCTGGGCTGGAGGAAGCACAAGCTGGAATCAAGATTGTCAGGAGAAATATCAATAACCTCAGATATGCAGATGACACCATGGTCATGGCAGAAAGTGAAGAAGAAATAAGGGCCTCTTGAAAGTGAAAGAGGAGAGTGAAAGAGCAGAGTGAAAAAGTTGGCTTAAAGCTCAACATTCAGAAAACTAAGATCATGGCATCTGGTCCCATAACTTCACAGCAAATAGATGGGGAAACAGTGGCTCCTTTTACTTTTGGGGGCTCCAAAATCATTGCACATGGTGATTGCACACATGAAATTAAAACATGCTTACTCCTTGGAAGGAAAGTTATGACCAACCTAGACAGCATATTGAAAAGCAGAGATATTACTATGTCAATGAATGTCTGTCTAGTCAAGGCTATGGTTTTTCCTGTAGTCATGTGTGGATGTGAGAGTTGGATTATAAAGAAACCTGAGCCCTGAAGAATTCATGCTTTTGAGCTGTGGTGTCAGAGAAGACTCTTGAGAGTCCTTTGGATTCCAAGGAGATCCAACCAGTCCATCCTAAAGGAGATCAGGCCTGGGTGTTCATTAGAAGGACTGATGTTGAAGCTGAAACTCCAATAATTAGGCCACCTGATGTGAAGAGTTGACTCATTGGAAAAGACCCTGATGCTGGGAAAGATTGATGACAGGAGGAGAAGGGGATGATAGAGGATGAGATGGTTGGATGGCATCACTGACTCAATGGACATGGGTTTAGGTAGACTCCGGGAGTTGATGATGGACGGGGAGGCCTGGCGTGCTGCAGTTCATGGGGTAGCAAAGAGTTGGACACAACTGAGCAACTGAACTGAACTGAACTGAACATGATCTTTCTCCCTCCTTCTGACTACTATTGAAATCAGTATTTTTCCCACCACACTAGCTTAAAACTAATTTGTTATTATTAACAATTCATTGTGTATACTGACCAGCTGAAATTCACTTTTCCCCTGTTACTTATCAGTATTGATAAGATGACCTTATCAGTATTGGGCATCATCTCCCTGCTATATCTTACTGTAGTGTTATTCCTCTCTAGCTTTTTAGTTCCCCTTTTAATGTGTACCCCGGATGTAGCTAACAGGAATGCATTCAACCACCAATTCAGCTTTTCAATGCCCTGTACTAATTCAAATACCTCTCTGGGAAACTTTCACTACTCCTCTTAACCAAATGAAACCTTAAATTATTAAGGATCTCCTTGGTTTATAACTCACTATACTATCAGTATCTATCACACTGCTTCACTTGCTTATTTAATCATTAGCACAACGAACCTTTTTTCTGCTGAAGGTAGGAAATGTGACTGGAAATAATGTATATGTGAGTTCAGTTCAGTTCAGCCAATCAGTTGTGTCCAACTCTTTGTGACCCCATGGAATGCAGCACGCTAGGCCTCCCTGTCCAACACCTATGCCCAGAGTTTACTCAAACTCAAGTCCATTGAGTCAATGATGCCATCCAACTATCACATCCTCTATTGTCCCATTCTCCTCCTGACCTCAATCTTTCCCAGTATCAGGGCCTTTTCAAGGGAGTCAGTTCTTCATATCAGGTGACCAAAGTATTGGAGTTTCAACTTCAACATCAGTCCTTACAATGAACATTCAGGACCAGTTACCTTTAGGATGGATTGGTTGGATCTTCTTGCAGTCCAAGGAACTCAAAGATTCTTCTCGGACACCACAATTCAAAAGCATCAATTCTTTGGGGCTCAGCTTTCTTTATAATCCAACTCTCATCCATACATGACCACTGGAAAAATGATAACCTTGATTAGATGGACCTTTGTTGGCAAAGTAATGTCTCTGCTTTTGAATATACTATCTAGATTGGTCACAACTTTCCTTCAAGGAGTAAGTGTCTTTTAATTTCATGGCTGCAATCACCATCTGCAGTGATTCTGGAGCCCCAAAAAATAAAGTCTGACATGCTTTCCACTGCTTCCCCATCTATTTGCCATGAAGTGATGGGACCAGATGCCATGATCTTCGTTTTCTGAATGTTGAGCTTTAAGTCAACTTTTTCACTCTCACTTTCACTTTCATCAAGAAGCTTTTTAGTTCCTCTTCACTTTCTGCCATAAGAATGGTGTCGTCTGCATATCTGAGGTTATTGATATTTCTCCCGGCAATCTTGATTCCAGCTTGTGTTTCTTCCAGCCCAGCATTTCTCATGATGTACTCTGCATAGAAGTTAAATAAACAGGGTGACAATATACAGCCTTGATGAACTCCTTTTCCTATTTGGAACCAGTCTGTTGTTCCATGTCCAGTTCTAACTGTTGCTTCCTGACCTGCATACAGATTTCTCAAGAGGCAGGTAAGGTGGTCTGATATTCCCATCTCCTTCAGAATTTTCCACAGTTTATCATTATCTACAGAGTCAAAGGCTTTGGCATAGTCAATAAAGCAGAAATAGATGTTTTTCTGGAACTCTCTTGCTTTTTCCATGATCCAGCAGATGTTGGCAATTTGATCTCTGGTTCCTCTGCCTTTTCTAAAACCAGCTTGAACATCTGGAAGTTCACGGTTCACATATTGCTGAAACTTGGATTGGAGAATTTTGAGCATTATTTGCTAGCCTGTGAGATAAGTGCAATGGTGCGGTAGTTTGAGCATTATTTGGCATTGCCTCTCTTAGGGACTGGAATGAAAACATCTTTTTCAGTCCTATTGCCACTGCTGAGTTTTCCAAATTTGCTGGCATATTGAGTGCAGCACTTTCACAGCATCATCTTTCAGGATTTGAAATAGCTCAACCGGAATTCCATCACCTTTTTTACCTTCGTGCATAATGATGCTTCCTCAGACCCACTTAACTTCACATTCCAGGATGTCTGGCTCTAGGTGGGTGATCACACTATCATGATTATCTGGGTCGTGAAGATCCTTTTTGTACAGTTCTTCTGTGTATTCTTGCCACTTCTTTGTATCTTCTGCTTCTGTTAGGTCCATACCATTTCTGTCATTTATTGAGCTCATCTTTGCATGAAATGTCCCCTTCTATCTCTAATTTTCTTGATGAGATGTCTAGTCTTTCTCATTCTATTATCTTCCTCTATTTCTTTGCATTGTTCACTGAGAAAGGCATTCTTATCTTTCACTTGTATTCTTTGGAACTCTGCATTCAAATGGGTATATCTTTCCTGTTATCCTTTGCTTTTGTCTTCTCTTTTTTTAACAGCTATTTGTAAGGCCTCTGCAGACAGTCGTTTTGCTTTCTTGCATCTCTTTTTCTTGGGGATGGTCTTGATCCCTGTCTTCTATACAATGTCACGAACCTTCCTCCATAGTTCATTAGGCACTCTGTTTATCAAATCTAGTCCCTTAAATCTACTTCTCACTTCCAATATATATTCATTAGGGCTTTGATTTACAGCATACCTGAATCAAGAAGGACCTGGGGTAACAGGCAAATTTGGCCTTGAAATACGGAATGAAGCCAGGCAAAGACTAACAGAGATTTGCCAAGAAAATGCACTGGTCATAGCAAACACCCTCTTCCAACAACACAAGAGAACTCTATACATGGACATCACCAGATGGTCAACACCAAAATCAGATTGATTATATTCTTTGCAGCCAAAGATGGAGAAGCTCTATACAGTCAACAAAAACAAGACCAGAAGCTGACTGTGGCTCAGATCATGAACTTCTTATTGCCAAATTCAGACTTAAATTGAAGAAAGTAGGGAAAACCACTAGACCATTCAGGTATGACATAAATCAAATTGCTTATGATTATACAGTGGAAGTGAGAAATAGATTTAAGGGACTAGATCTGATAGATAGAGTGCCTGATGAATATGGACAGAGATTTGTGACACTGTACAGGAGACAGGGATCAAGACCATCGCCATGGAAAATAAATGTGAAAAAGCAAAATGACTGTCTGGGGAAGCCTTACATATAGCTGCCGAAAAGCAAAGGAGAAAAGGAAACATATAAGCATCTGAATGCAGAGTTCCAAAGAATAGCAAGGAGAGATAAGAAAGCCTTCCTCAGTGATCAATGCAAAGAAATAGAGGAAAACAACAGAATGGGAAAGACTAGAGACCTCTTCAAGAAAATCAGAGATACCAAAGAAACATTTCATGCAAAGATGGGCTCGATAAAGGACAGAAATGGTATGGACCTAACAGAAGCAGAAGATCTTAAGAAGAGGTGGCAAGAGTACACAGAAGAACTGTACAAAAAAGATCTTCACAACCAAGATAATCACAGTGGTGTGATCACTCACCTAGAGCCAGACATCCTGGAATGTGAAGTCAAGTGGACATTAGTAAGCATCACTATGAACAAAGCTAGTGGAGGAGATGGAATTCCAGTTGAGCTTTTTCAAATCTTGAAAGATGATGCTGTGAAAATGGTGCACTCAATATGCCAGCAAAGTTGGAAAACTCAGCAGTGACCACAGGACTGGAAAAGGTCAGTTTTCATTCCAATCTCAAAGAAAGGCAATGCCAAAGAATGCTCAAACTGCTGCACAATTGCACTCATCTCACACGCTAGTAAAGTAATGCTCAAAGTTCTCCAAGATAGGCTTCAGCAATACCTGAACCGTGAACTTCCAGATGTTCAAGCTGGTTTTAGAAAAGGCAGGGGAACCAGAGATCAAATGCCAACATCTGCTGGATCATGGAAAAAGCAAGAGATTTCCCACTCCAGTATTCTTGCCTTGAGAGTCCCATGGACGGAGGAGCCTGGGGGGCTACAGTCCACGGGGTCGCAAAGAGTCGGACACGACTGAGCGACTTCACTCACTCACTTACTCTGGAAAAACATAGATTTCTGCTTTATTGACTATGCCAAAGCCTTTGACTGTGTGAATCACAATAAACTGTGCAAAATTCTGAAAGAGATGGGAATACCAGACCACCTTAACTGCCGCTTGAGAAATCTATATGTGTGTTAGGAAGCAACAGAACTGGACATGGAACAACAGACTGGTTCCAAATAGGAAAAGGAGTATGTCAAGGCTGTATATTGTCACCCTGCTTATTTAACTTATATGTAGAGTACATCATGAGAAACACTGGGCTGGAAGAAGCACAAGCTGGAATCAAGATTGTCAGGAGAAATATCAATAACCTCAGATATGCAGATGACACCACCCTCATGGCAGAAAGTGAAGAAGAACTAAAGAGCCTCTTGAAAGTGAAAGAGGAGACTGAAAGAGGAGAGTGAAAAAGTTGGCTTAAAGCTCAACATTCAGAAAACGAAGATCATGGCATCTGGTCCCATCACTTCATGGCAAATAGATGGGGAAGCAGTGGAAAGCGTGTCAGACTTTATTTTGGGGGGCTCCAGAATCACTGCAGATGGTGATTGCAGCCATGAAATTAAAAGACACTTACTCCTTGAAGGAAAGTTATGACCAATCTAGATAGTATATTCAAAAGCAGAGACATTACTTTGCCAACAAAGGTCCATCTAATCGAGGTTGTGGTTTTTCCAGTGGTCATGTATGGATGTGAGAGTTGGACTGTGAAGAAAGCTGAGCACCAAAGAATTGATGCTTTTGTTTTTTCTGTTTTTTTTTAATTTAAATTTATGTATTTTCACTGGAGGTTAATTACTATACCATATTGTATTGGTTTTGCCATACATCAACATGGAGAATGGCATTGGAACATGTGTAATATCGTATAAGAAATGAATCTCCAGTCCAGGTTCGATGCAGGTTACAGGATGCTTGGGGCTGATGCACTGGAATTGATGCTTTTGAACTGTGGTATTGGAGAAGACTCTTGAGAGTCCCTTGGACTGCAAGGAGATCCAACCAGTCCATTCTAAAGGAGATCTGTCCTGAATGTTCATTGGAGGACTGATGCTAAAGCTGAAACTCCAATACTTTGGCCACCTCATGTGAAGAGTTGACTCATTGGAAAAGACTCTGATGCTGGGAGGGTTTGGGGACAGGAGGAGAAGGGGACGACAGAGGATGAGATGGCTGGATGGCATCAGCAACTCGATGGACGTAAGTTTGAGTGAACTCCAGTAGTTGGTGATGGACAGGGAGGCCTGGCGTGCTGCAATTAATGTGGTCGCAAACAGTCGGACACGACTGAGTAACTGAACTGAACTGAATTGAATGGTCTAGTGATTTTCCATACTTTCTTCAATTTAACTTTAAGTTTGGCAATAAGGAGTTCATGATCTGAGCCACAGTCAGCTCCCAGTCTTGTTTTTGCTGACTGTATGGAACTTCTCCATCTTTGGCTGCAAAGAATATAATCAATCTGATTTCACTGTTGACCATCTGGTGGTGTCCATCTGTAGAGTCTTCTCTTGTGTTGTTGGAAGAGGGTGTTTGCTGTGACCAGTTAATTCTCTTGGTAAAAGTCTATTACCTTTTGCTCTGCTTCATCGTGAACTCCAATGCCAAATTTGCAGCCTGTTACTCTAGGTATTTCTTCACTTCCTACTTTTGCATTCCAGTGCCTTATAATCAAAAGGACATCTTTTTAGGGTGTTTCTTCTAGCAGGTCTTGTAGGTCTCCTGAGAACCGTTCAACTTCAGCTTATTGGTAGTGACATAGACTTGGATTTCCATGATATTGAATGGTTTGCCTTGGAAATAGAGATCATTCTGTCATTTTTGAGATTGTATCCAAGTACTGCATTTCAGACTCTTTTGTTGACTATATGGCTACTCCATTTCTTCTAAGTGATTCTTGCCCACAGTAGTAGATACGATGGTCATCTGAGTTAGTTTCCCCGATTCCAGTCCATTTTAGTTTGCTAATTCCTAAAATGCTGACTTTCACTCTTGCTATCTCCTGTTTGATCACTTCCAATTTGCTTTGATTCATGGACCTAACATTCCAGGTTCCTATGCAATATTGCTCTTTCAGCATCAGACCTTGCTTCCATCACCAATCACATCCACAACTCAGTGTTTTTTGTCTTTTTTTTTTTTTTGGCTTTGGCTCCATTTCTTCATTCTTTTTGTAGTCATGTCTCCACTGATCTCCAGTAACATATTAGGCACCTACTGACCTGGGGAGTTCATCTTTCAGTATCCTATCTTTTGGCCTTTTCATACTGTTCATGTGGTTCTCAAGGCAGGAATACTGAAGTGGTTTGCCATTCCCTTCTCCTAGTAAGTAAGCTTACTTACTCTTAGTAAGTATGCTTGTACTTGCTGCTGCTGCTGCTGCTGCTGCTGCTAAGCCGCTTCAGTCGTGCCCGACTCTGTGCGACCCCCTAGACAGCAGCCTACCAGGCTCCCCTGTCCTTGGGATTCTCCAGGCAAGAACACTGGAGTGGGTTGCCGTTTCATTTTCCAATGCATGAAAGTGAAAAGTGAAAGTGAAGTCGCTCAGTCGTGTCCGACTCTAGCAACCCTATGGACTGCAGCCCACCAGGGTTCTCCGTCCATGGGATTTTCCAGGCAAGAGTCCTGGAGTGGGGTGCCATTGCTTTCTCCTGTGCTTGTACTTACTAAGTACTTAATACACATTTGAGCTGAAATGAATTATCAAACTATACTACTTGTAATTTTGAAAGAGAAAGTGTGAAGCCAGTTGTAAGAAATACCAAAAAACATTTAGTCTCTTCAATATTGTATATAAAATAATGATAATTAGAGAATTGATTGTATCAATGCCATTTTTTCAATTTTAAAATTGTTCTTATGATAATCCATTATAATAATATAATTTACAAGAATAATGATAGGCTTGCTTTCCAGAAAAAAAAAAAAAGCCTACTATATCCAAAGTTTTTTCTGTCCCCTTCAAATATAGAAGCTTTAGAAATGGAAAAAGTGTTCTTATTTACTACTTTGTAACAAAGAAATTTTGTAGCATTATCAACTCTAGGACAACTTGCCAAGCAAGTCCCACCAGATACTGCAGGAAAAGGTCAAAATTATTTATACATTATTTTATTCTCCAATATTAGTAATAGGTTAAGGGAAGCAATTATTTAAGGGGAACAAATAGACTTTTTAAAGATCTCAAGTGGAAATACTGCCAAGGAAAAAAATTATGGGATCATACAACTCCAGTAAAAGTGTCAACTTGCCTGTTTCAGTGTTTTATACATGGCTGATAGTTGTGCCAAGATATCTTTTCACAATGGAAAATAATAAATTATGCCACCATTATTTGAAATATATGTACCCCCACAGAGAATGTTTTCCTTTCTAGATCCTGGTATACTGTGGCCTCATTTAGCTCATAAAACATGGACCTGTCAAAATATCTTATGATTAGTAGAGAAGTAAGTATATTTTGAGTATTTCAGAGGGAGTATTAGGTTTATTATTCAGAGTAAAGATTATATTTCAAAGAAAATTTTCTAATACTATGAACACTAAAATTATGATTGTATATGTTATATATAGAGGAAAACAACAGAATAGGAAAGACTAGGGATCTCTTCAAGAAAATCAGAGATACCAAAGGAACATTTCATGCAAAGACGAGCTCAATAAAGGACAGAAATGGTATGGACCTAACAGAAGCAGAAGATATTAAGAAGAGATGGCAAGAATACACAGAAGAACTGTACAAAAAAGATCTTCACGAACCAGATAATCACAATGGTGTGATCACTGACCTAGAGCCAGACATCCTGGAATGTGAAGTCAAGTGGGCCTTAGAAAGCATCACTACAAACAAACCTAGTGGAGGTGATGGAATTCCAGTTGAACTATTCCAAATCCTGAAAGATGATGCTGTGAAAGTGCTGCACTCAATATGCCAGCAAATTTGGAAAACTCAGCAGTGGCCACAGGACTGGAAAAAGTCATTTTACATTCCAATCCCAAAGAAAGGCAATGCCAAAGAATGGTCAAACTACTGCACAATTGCACGCATCTCACACGCTAGTAAAGTAATGCTCAAAATTCTCCAAGCCAGGCTTCAGCAATATGTGAACCGTGAACTTCCTGATGTTCAAGCTGGTTTTAGAAAAGGCAGAGGAACCAGAGATCAAATTGCCAACATCTGGTGGATCATAGAAAAAGCAAGAGAGTTCCAGAAAAACATCGATTTCTGCTTTATTGACTATGTCAAAGCCTTTGACTGTGTGGATCACAATAAACTGTGGAAAATTCTGAAAGAGATGGGAATACCAGACCACCTGATCTGCCTCTTTAGAAATTTGTATGCAGGTCAGGAAGCAACAGTTAGAACTGGACATGGAACAACAGACTGGTTCCAAATAGGAAAAGGAGTTCATCAAGGCTGTATATTGTCACCCTGTTTATTTAACTTCTATGCAGAGTACATCATGAGAAATGCTGGACTGGAAGAAACACAAGCTGGAATCAAGATTGCTGAGAGAAATATCAATAACCTCAGATATGCAGATGACACCACCCTTATGGCAGAAAGTGAAGAGGAACTCAAAAGCCGCATGATGAAAGTGAAAGAGGAGAGTGAAAATGTTGGCTTAAAGCTCAACATTCAGAAAACGAAGATCATAGCATCCAGTCCCACCACTTCATGGGAACTAGATGGGGAAACAGTGGAAACAGTGTCAGACTTTATGTTTCTGGGCTCCAAAATCACTACAGATGGTGACTGCAGCCATGAAATTAAAAGATGCTTACTCCTTGGAAGGAAGGTTATGACCAACCTTGATAGCATATTCAAAAGCAGAGACATTACTTTGCCAACAAAGGTTCGTCTAGTCAAGGCTATGGTTTTTCCTGTGGTCATGTATGGCTGTGAGAGTTGGACTGTGAAGAAGGCTGAGTGCCAAAGAATTGATGCTTTCGAACTGTGGTGTTGGAGAAGACTCTTGAGAGTCCCTTGGACTGCAAGGAGATCCAACCAGTCCATTCTGAAGGAGATCAGCCCTGGGATTTCTTTGGAAGGAATGATGCTAAAGCTGAAACTTCAGTACTTTGGCCACCTCATGCGAAGAGTTGACTCATTGGAAAAGACTCTGAAGCTGGGAGGGATTGGGGGCAGGAGGAGAAGGGGACGACAGAGGATGAGATGGCTGGATGGCATCACTGACTCGATGAACATGAGTCTCAGTGAACTCCAGGAGTTGGTGATGGACAGGGAGGCCTGGCGTGCTGTGATTCATGGGGTCGCAAAGAGTCGGACACGACTGAGTGACTGACCTGATCTCATCTGAGCTTCATTTATTAGAGTAAAATGTTTAATTCTTTCTAAATATAATAAAAATTTTATGAGGTTATTATAGCAACATAAAAAGTTTTTAGTTTATAATAAAATAAGATCTGGTAAAATTCTATTTTCTGGTTCCATGGATCTTAATCTTTTTAAGACATGCTAATTAAATAATGCTTTAATTGATAGTTTATATAGCCATAAACATCACTATTCAGTCATTCTTACATAGTTATTGCAGGTAAAATGGATGAGACAGATAGAATTGGAAATCACTAGTATTTGAAGGTAAGATGAGATTGGGGGAAATATTTCTATCTTCCCTTAGAGAAAAAGATTATATATGAAGACAGAAGTCAGGAACATATAGAAGTCTACACTAGTAGGGACTCTATCATAAATAATGAATAAGATTCCAGAATGAAGAGCTAGATCAAGAAGAGCTCTATGGGACTCATTCATTCCTTAACATACAAATATTTATTGAGTGCCTGCATTTCAATTCTCAAGGTAGTAGGAAAAGAATAGTGAATAAAACAACAAAAACGTGTTCTTACATGGCATCTATGACACTAAAGAGAAAGTAAGCAAGCACAAATATAGAATAGTATAATATCTGAGAGCAATAATATTACAAAGAAATAGAGTTGGCTAAGAGAATAACTGATTTTCTGTTAGGATCTATGGATTGAGAATGCTGAAGAGGATTGGAAGACTAGAGGAAAAAACAATGTCTTGTTATTTCCTTCCTGTTCCAAACAATATTAGCTTAGCTATGTTTTTCTTTTTTATCCTGGTAGTAACAATTGAAATCAGCAGCAATAGTTGGTGCTGGTTTGTTGTCTTTCCAACAATCCCAGAATAGTCTCACTGATTTCCCTCAGAGACACTACTACTGATAGCTAGCATCTTCTACACTGCCCCTCCCCTAACTTTAGGACACCAGGACCAGCCAAGCAATGTCCTCTATAAGTCTGTATGATTCTTAACAGACTTGCTCACTAAATAATTGTATAGGTTTCTCTGGCTAAAATAACTGGATTTTTAAGAATTCTAGTACTTTGGCCTAACAAATGATTTAATTGAAAGTGTGACAACTGAGGAAATACTTAGATATTAAAGCCAATTATCAACTGTGCTTAATCAAGGCTTTAAAAAAGCTTAAGATCATATGCCTAATAAAGAATATTTTCAATGATGTTTAAATTGAATTTCACATTTGGTCAAGTGTTAAATAATCACTTCTAAGAAGAAAAATTCAACTCTAAAAGATTATAATTTGCATGCACATTTACATGCTCATTCTCAGGTCAGTAGTGAATGCTACTTCAGAAATATACATCCATTCTTAGTAAATCAACTGACTTTAAATGCAGTTTAAGAAAGTGTGCATAATGTGCTTCTTCAAGTACTAATCCTTTGGTAGGTGAGAAGTCACTTGACAACTGAGATTACTTTTATGGGCATTTCATTCCCAAGTCTTACACATCTATTCTATCCATATATTACAATTTCAAAATGATCATAATTCAGAATTTGACCAGAGTACCACCCTTATGACCGAAAATGAAGAGGAACTAAAAAGCCTCTTGATGAAAGGGAAAGAGGAGAGTGAAAAAGTTGGCTTAAAGCTCAACATTCAGAAAACTAAGATCATGGCATCTGGTCCCATCACTTCATGGGAAATACATGGGGAAACAGTGGAAACAGTGTCAGTGCAAAATCACTGCAGATGGTGATGGCAGCCATGAAATTAAAAAACGCTACTCCTTGGAAGCCAAGTTAAGACCAACCTAGATAGCATTTTAAAAAGCAGAGACTGCAAAAGAGACACAGACGTACAGAAGAGTCTTTTGGACTCTGTGGGAGAAGGCGAGGGTGGCATGATCTGAGAGAATAGCATTGAAACATGTATACTATCATATGTGAATCAGATCGCCAGTCCAGGTTGGATGCATGAGACAGGGTGCTCGGGGCTGGTGCACTGGGATGACCCAGAGGGATGGGATGGGGAGAGAAGTGGGCGGGGTTCAGGATGGGGAACACATATACACCTGTGGCGGATTCATGTCAAGTATGGCAAAAACCACTACAGCATTATAAAGTAATTAGCCTCCAATGAAAATAAATAAATAAATAAAAATAAACTAAATTCTTTTGCTAAAAAAAAATAAATAAAAAATGAAAAAAAATAAAAAGCAGAGACATTACATTGCCAACAAAGGTCTGTCTAGTCAAGGCTATGGTTTTTCCAGTAGTCATGTATGGATGTGAGTGTTGGACTATAAGGAAAGCTGAGCACTGAAGAATTGATACTTTTGAACTGTGGTGTTGGAGAAGACTCTTGAGAGACCCTTTGACTGCAAGAAGATCCAATCAGTCCATTCTAAAGAAGATCAGCCCTGGGTGTTCATTGCAAGGACTGATGTTGAAGCTGAAATTCCAATACTTTGGTCACCTCATGTGAAGAGTTGACTCATTGGAAAAGACCCTGATGCTGGGAGGGATTTGGGGCAGGAGGAGAAGGGGATGACAGAGGATGAGATGGCTGGATGCATCACCAACTCGATGGATATGAGTTTGAGTAGACTCCGGGAGTTGGTGATGGACAGGGAGGCCTGGTGTGCTGTGATTCATGGGGTCGTAAAAAGTTGGACACAACTGAGTGACTGAACTGAACTGAAGATTATTTAAATACATCAATATGATCTTTGTTCAGTGCAGCATATATTTATAAAGCCTCTTCATATTTAAGATATAAATTATGAACATTTTCTCTTTATTTGTAAATTAGATTCACCATAAAAACTTCTGTGTTGATTACATATTTCAGTCAGTTCAGTCTTTTCAAGGGAGTCAGTTCTTAGCATCAGGTGGCTAAACTGGAGTTGCAGCTTCAGTATCAGTCCTTCAAATGAATATTCAGGACTGACTTCCTTTAGGATGGACTGGTTGGATCTTCTTGCAGTCCAAGGGACTCTTAAGATTCTTCTCCAACACCACAGTTCAAAAGCATCAATTCTTCTGTGCTCAGCTTTCTTTATAGTTCAACTCTCACATCCATATATGACTACTGGAAAAACCATACCTTTGACTAGATGGACCTTTATTGGCAAGGTAATATCTCTGCTTTTTAATATGCTGTCTAGGTTGGTCATGACTTTTCTTCTAAGGAGCAAGCATCTTTTAATTTCATGGCTGCAGTCACCATCTGCAGTGATTTTTGGAGCCCCAAAAAGTAAAGTCTGTCAGTTTTTCCATTGTTTCCCCATCTATTTGCTATGAAGTGATGGGACCAGATGCCATGATCTTAGTTTTCTGAATATTGAGTTTTAAGCTAACTTTTTCACTTTCCTGTTTAACTTTCCTCAATAGGCTTTTGAGTTCCTCTTCACTTTCTGCCATAAGGTGGTGTCATCTGCATATCTGAGGTTATTGATATTTCTCACTGCACTCTTGATTCCAGCTTGTTCTTCATCCAGCCCAGCATTTCTCATGATGTAGTCTGCATATAAGTTAAATAAGCAGGGTGACAAGATACAGCTTTGATGTACTCCATTCCCTATTTGGAACCAGTCTGTTGTTCCATGTCCAGTTCTAACTGTTGCTTCCTAACCTGCATGCATACAGATTTCTTAAGATGCAGTTCAGGTGGTCTGGTATTCCCATCTCTTTTAGAATTTTCCACAGTTAGTTGTGATCCACACAGTCAAACGCTTTGGCTTAGTAAATAAAACAGAAGTAGATGTTTTTTCTGGAACTCTTTTGCTTTTTTGATGATCCAGTGGATGTTGGCAATTTGATCTCTGGTTCCTCTGCCTTTTCTAAAACCAGCTTGAAAATCTGGAAGTTCATGGTTCATTATTGCTGAAGCCTGGCTTGGAGAATTTTGAGCATTACTTTGCTAACGTGTGAGATGACTGCATGTGAAATAGTGCAATTGTGCAGTAGTTGATTACATATTTATGACAACCCAAACATCAATGTGAGGTTATATTCAACTTTTAAATCAAATTTTTAAAAAGTTAACTACTCCAAAATGCAAGAAAATGAACCATTCCAAAACTTATCTTTCTTGTATCTGTACGATCATAAAAGAAGCTAATTCACATCACCAAAGGTGGGGGCGGGGGCGGAAATTAATTGAGATGACGAATATACTTTAGCCAACAAGACTTCAGTCTTCAATGAAACGTATACAAACTGAACTGTCTAAAATTTAATATGTAATGTAATGATTGCTGAGAGATAAGTACTTCATTTAAGCTATGTTAATTGACTACAGAATTTTGCCAGTAACCAAGTGAATAAATGAGTCATATAGAGATTTGTATATTATATTTTAATTTTAAAGCTGCTTCTATAAACTTCAAAATATATATATATATATTTCTAAGTATTTTCTGTTTCCTTGAAAAAGTTTAATCAAATATTATAGCATAAACCACTTCAATAACATGAAGAAATATTTTTTCCTTATTTAATCTTCACCTGTAGCAGCCATCTGTTCAATTAAAATTCCACTCACATAGACACTAGATGTTTTTCCCACAAGTATAAAGTTAGCAACATGCCACTATATCCTTTTTAGTTGATATAACAAATCATGCAGCATATTAAAATTATAAAACATATTTCTTATCTAAAAATACACTTGACCTATAATATGATCAGGAACTCAACTTCACTTTACATATCAGGCAGACTTACCTAAATAATTGTGTGTGTGTGTGTGTAAGTATCTGTAATATGTGTGTGTTTAATATTTCCAAAATATTTTGAAAACTTAAATTCTGTGGTTGATTTTAATGATGGATGAATTTTATAAACTTTGCCATGCAATTTAAGTCATCTTCCTAAAATGGATAACAGTCACTTTATTCACATATGAGCTTAGGAAAATAGGAGCAGAAGCATGAGTAAAATTATTATTTCCAAGACACAGAAGGAGCCCTTGAAACTTTGAATATACTTCTCAAGTCAATGCTTCCATCTACTCCCAGAATATCTCTGAAGTGTTTAACAAGACTGTGTATGAACCTCCATTGATAGGGAACCTTATCTTTCTAGCCAAAAAGTGAAAGTTGCTCAGTTGTGTCCAACGTTTTGCAACCACATGGACTACACAGTCCATGGAATTCTCCAGGCCAGAATATTGGAGTGGGTAGCCTTTCCCTTCCCCAGGGGATCTTCCCAACCCAGGGATTGAACCCAGGTCTCCCACATTGCAGGCAGATTCTTTACCAACTGAGCCACAAGGACAGTCCATCTTTCTAGCCAGTCAGAGCACAGTTGTACAAAACTGAAAATTTTAGACCACTGATATTGAATTATTACTTGCAAACTTTAGTCATTCACCATGTAAATACATGTTGAGTTGAGTGAACTTTATTATAAATGTGGTGAATATATTTAATACCATGGTTATTATCCAGAATCCAAACAAATATGACAAGTCTATATGCTGATAAGAAAAAAACTATAAAATACTGAGCAATTAATTCCAATAATAAGTATTATAGATGTTACCCTCAAATTTATCCCCAAAAATGTAACTCTGACGCAGAAATAGATGTTGTAATAGACTAAATTATATCTCTCTCAAAACTGGAATACTGAATCCCTAATATCCAGTACCTCAGAATTTAACTGAATTTGAAGATAGGGTATTTAGAGATGATTAGGTTAAAAGGAGACTTTTACAGGGGTCTCTTAATCCAATCTAATTGGCATCCTTATAAGACTAGGAAATTTGGACACAGAGAGACAGCAGGGGTACCTACACACAGAGAAAATACCATGTGAGAACAGAGAGAAGGTGGCTGTCTATAAACCAAGGAGAGGGAAGAAACTAAGCCTGTGGACACCTTGACCTTGTTTAAACTATCCAGGTTTGCATTTCATTATGACAGCCCTAGCTAATGCAGATATGTAAAAACAGAGAAAATAATTAAATTGATTTTAAAGATTTGCACAATGTATCAAAGTAAATCTAGTTGATCATTTGGCAATGTACTTCAAATTAAATTTCAAGTGTAGAGTTGGAAAAATCAGTTGCATAATAGAGTGTTAACTCGTAACAACACTGAGTCTTGTGTATTCTCACACTATCTAAAATTTATATATTCATCACTTGGCACATAATTTCTGAGAACATATTGTGCACAAAGCATATTTCTAGGCCTTGGGTGTATAGCAGTGACTAACGCAAGACAAGCTGGTATCCTCATAAACCTTACATTCTGGTGGGGGTGATGGTTAATAAATAAGCCAATGAATGTGAAAAGGTAATTAAATGTAATATATAATAAAACATGAAGAATGAGGGCATGGTCAGGGTACTATATTTTTAAAGAGTGGTGTTATGTGCTGGATTGTGTCCCCCTCCAAATTCGTAAGTTGAAATTCTAATACCTGAGAATGTGACAATATTTTAAGATAGTTAAGTTAAAATTAGGTAATTAGGGTAAGCCCTAATCCAATATGACTGATTTACTCTCAAGGCGGGGGTGGAAGGTACATTTAGACACAGACATATTTAAAGAGAAGATGATATGAAGACACAGGGAGAAGATGGCCATCTACAATCAGAGAGAGAAGTCTCAGAAGAAACCAACATTACCAGTACCTTGATCTCAGACTTCTAGTCTCCAGAATTCTGGAAAATAAATTTCCTTTGTTAAACACACTCAGTTTGTGGTCCACTATTATGACAGCTGTAGCAAACTAATATAGATGGTCTGGGAAAGGTTTCCTGAGGAGGTAACATTTCAGCAGAAAACTATGCAGAGCGCCAAAGAATTGATGCTTTTGAACTGTGGTGTTGGAGAAGACTCTTGAGAGTCCCTTGGACTGCAGGGAGGTCCAACCAGTCCATCTTAAAGGAGATCAGTCCTGGATGTTCATTGGAAGGACTGATGTTGAAGCTGAAACTCCAATACTTTGGCCACCTCATGTGAAGAGTTGACTCATTGGTAAAGACCCTGATGCTGGGAGGGATTGGGGGCAGGAGGTGAAGGGGACAACGCAGGATGAGATGGCTGGATGGCATCACCAACTCAATGGACATGAGTCTGAGTGAACTCCGGGAGTTGGTGATGGACAGGGAGGCCTGGCGTGCTGCGATTCATGGGGTTGCAAAGAGTCGGACACGACTGAGTGACTGAACTGAACTGAACTGATGGCTGAAAAGCAAAGTACAATGTCCCTGAAAAGCACCAATAGACATCTTTTAGCTGAAGCAAATTCAGCAAGATGAAAGAATAGGAGAAAATTAGATAAGGAAGATAGGGAGAGGGAATGTACTTTTGCCTGCAAAGCACTTTACCAGGGTCAATGAGAAAGGAGAATATGTGTTTGTTACCCAAAACATTTCTCTCTTATATAGCACTAATCTGAAACACAAAATTCAAAAACTGAATTTTTAACGACCAAAATCTCATTATAACCAGTGTTGTAGAGGTTGAAGGAAAATGAACATTCACATTCATTGTTGGTAAAAATTTGATCAGTATCTATACAAATTTGAAAACAGTACCTATTGACACAACAGTCTTTAAAATATCTTTAAGAATCTTCTGTAAAAATGAAGACAAAACTACTGAAGGATATAAGTACAATAATATTTATTATCTACTGGTTATAAGAAAAATAACTGGAAAATATTTGACTAAAAATAGAACACCTTATAATATTTACAGGAACACCAATTAGTAAACTATCAAACAGAAAAAATCCATGGTTACAAATAGCTTGGTTTTTCTTTATTGTCAGAGCATAATTTCTTACATTTTACTATGTATGATATATAATAAACCAGAATGTGGTTCTTTATAATCTTTAAAACAAATTTTGCTACATAATTTTATTTCTTCATGATAACACCACTGAGAATTAAACACTATCTTTACTGTAGAAATAAGACATAAGTGATATAAGATTGAACATGGTAAAATTACTGATTGCAAAACCTTTTTCACACTGGAAACTCATAAGGATTTTTACAAATGCCAGTTTCCACATTTCATGCTAGACAATTATTAACAATTGTGAATTGCATTAAGAGATATATACAGGCATTACTTTTTTGAAAATTTGTCTTATGTAAAAGCTATAATGTTTAGCTAGTTTTAGAACTACTGGTTAAACAACTTGATTATATGAAAGTAAAGAAAGAGGACCTTATTTAAAATGGATCTGGAAGCCCTGAAGAAAGAGCTCTCAAATTTGTACCTCCCATTGCAATCTGCATAACTAGCAGGAAGAAGGAAGATAAGAATTATTTTGACAAACCATGACATTAATCACACGGGAATTTTATTTCCTGCATTTAAGAAAAGAAGATTCCTTCTTGCCCCAGCAACAATTCTCTAACCACTACTTGCAGCCCATGAAAAACCACCACAACCTTGAACTTTTATTGTTCCCCAATAAGCTTTTGTTCAAGACAACTCTTCCCAATTTCCTCTTGAATAAAGTGAAGTGAAGTGAAAGTTGCTCAGTCATGTCTAACTTTTTATGACCCCATGGACTGTATCTTTCCAGGCTCCTCTGTCCATGGAATTCTCCAGGCCAGAACACGAGAGTGGGTAGCTATTCCCTTCTCCAGGGGATATTCCCAAACCACGGATCATACCGAGGTCTCCTACATTGCAGGTGGATTCTTTACCACCTGAGCCACCAGGGAAGCCCCTGGTATCCTCCTAAAACCTGCTAAAACTAAGTGCTTCCCCTTTGATCTCCACACTTGCCCATGACCTTAGAGAAGTCAGGATCAGAATCATAATATTAGAAATTAATATAATAAATGAACTAAAGCCAGGAACCCTCAGAGGTGCTAAAGTAGCCAAAGGCTTAATCAAACTCTAGGGCCATGTTGAAAATACAGAGGCATGGAAATACCTTGAAAGAAAATAAAATAAAAATAACAATTCTTACAGTAGGATATATTTAATAAACATGAAATTATATCTAGAACTAAAGAGTAAAAGAAAGAAAAGTGAAAGTTGGATGTTGTTTAGTCACTAAGTCCTATCACACTGTTATGAGACCCTAGGGATTGAAACCTGCCAGGGTCCTCTGTCCATGGAATTCCCAGGCAAGACTACTGGAGTGGATTGCCATTTCCTACTCCAGGGGATCATCCTGATCCAAGGATTGAACTCCTGTCTCCTACATTGCAGGCAGATTCACTACCACTGAGCCACCAGGAAAGCCACCACAGTTTGCCTGTTACAAATTGCGATTTTCTGCTATTCCCAAATAAACCCATTTTGCTGGTAAAATAACTGGTTGTTTTATTTTTAAGGTACATAATTGAAAGGTCTTTATGTAGACAAGGCTAAATCAAGTAGACTTAAAGAATAAAATGCTTACCACATCAGAGCCCCACAAAACATTATTTTATCTTTGAAATCAATGGAAAACTTGAAATATGTTGGCTAGAGCTAACTTCAATTTTCCTCCAGATGTCAACACTTTAAAAAAACCTGGATATATATAAAATAAAAAGCACATACCCAATATTAAAAAGAAGAAAATAAATTTACTTTATGTCAGAAATAAAGGAAAAACTCCAATATAACTTCACAAACAGTTTCAATTCTATATATAACCAGTGGGGTGCAAAGACTTGGGCCCTGACCTCTGTGTGAAGATAGAAGACTTGGATTTGAGTCCCTATGAATTAGGGAAATGGAATTAATAACAATGTGTAAAGATGGAATTTTGAATGAGCTATATTTTCAAGAAAAAGTATTAAGAAGTTCTGGACCCACCAGCCGAGGTAAGTGCTCAGGGGGAAGATATGACAGAAAAAAAAAAAAAAAAACAAGAAACAGAGAGAGAAGAAGAAAGGGAAAGAAAGATGAAAGAAGAAAAGAAGACCTGAGAGAAGTGAGTATCAGAATCATGATATTAGAAATTAATATAATAAAAGAACTACAGCCAGGACCCACAGAGGTGCTAAAGTAGCCAAAGGCTTAATCAAACTCTAGGGTCATGTTGAAAATACAGAGGCACTGAAATACCTTGAAAGAAAATAAACAATATAAAAATAATAATTCTTATGGTAGGATATATTTAATAAAAATGAAATTATATCTAGAACTAAAGAGTGAAGGAAAGAAAACTGAAAGTTAGTTACTCAGTCATATCCAGCTCTTTGTGACCCCCATGGACTGTAGCCCACCAGGCTTCTCTGTCCAAGGAATTCTCCAGGCAAGAATACTGGAGTGGGTTGCCATTTCCTTCTCCAGAGTAAAAATCCTAAAAAGCATGATTAGTAGAAATTTTGCAAATATGCTTTTAAATAAAATAAGTAACTCTGTATTTAAACAAAAAGCTACTGATGGGAATTTTAAACCAAGGTGAAAACCAAACAGTAGACACTTTTTCAAGCAAAATGGAAGAACATAATTAAAATTTCAAGTTTTCTAAGGCACTGTTATTGCCTGAAGAGGAAGGTCAAGAAATAGATTAATTTTAGATATTTTTAGTCAAGGAAGCATGTTAAAATGTAACAATATACAATAAAATAACATGAATAGAATGTACAAAGATACAAAATCCACATAAGGAAAAAGAAAGAAAGAAAAAAATACAACTGTTATAAAGGAAAGCAGAACAAAGAGAGTAACCCAAAAAAGGGATAATATTTGAAAACACAAACTAAGCACTCAATAATATGGTGGGCAATAGTCCATATAATTTTTTTTCCTTACTAGACTACCAGTTTTTTTATGGTAATAATAAGGAAATAACCCAGGAGCAGCTTATGCACCTCTTCCAAAGGACAAAGTATGGGGAAAAGTTGTGGAACTTCCATGCTTTAGAGTCCAGGCACATCACCCTCCCAGAACCTCCACATGTTTACCAACCCAAAAGAAATCTGGTATAGGCTTCCCCAGTGGCTCAGTGGGTAAATAATCTGCCTGCAATTCAAGAGACACAGGAGACTTGGGTATGATTCCTGGGTCGGGAAGATCCCCTGGAGAAGGAAATAGGAACCCACTCCAGTATTCCTGCCTGAAAAATCCCTTGGGCAGAGGAGCCTGGAGGATGATATCCAATGATTTGCAAAGAATCAGACAAGACAGAACAACGAAGCATGCATATAGCATTGGAAATGTTAGACAGAAGAGAATTTAAGGAAATCAAAGATAAAGAGCCAATGAAAGTTTTAAAGTGTTAATTGCTCAGCCATGTCTGACTCTTTGCTACCCTATGGACTGTGGCCCACTGGGCTCCTCTATCCATGGAATTCCATGGACAAGAATACTGGAGAGGGTAGCCATTCCCTTTTCCAGGTAATCTTCCCAACTCAGAGATCAAACCCCAGTCTCCCAAATTGTAGTCAGATTCTTTACCATCAGAGCCTCCAGGGAAGCCCAAAGAGCTAATGAGTTAATATAAAAGAGAAATGGTTCAGAATAACAAAACAAAATAGGACACACTTGTTCTTAAAAACATAATCTTAACATAAAGGAAAATTATATATTGAGAAAACACCATAGAGAAATTGAAATTTCCACATTAATTGTGCAAACTTTAAAACATAATTTTCAAAGAGATAAACTAGGAAAAAATAAGTATATAGAAGATCCATATAGTACAAAAAAACTGTGTATCATACATGCATAAAGAACCTTGAATAACAAGAAAATAGTACTATTTTTAAGAATCATATTGTAACACATATAAAATTTGAACTTCATTACACTACAAAACAAGTTTTAATAAGTACCAGATTATTTAAATTATACAGACTATGTGTGCCAGAGAAAACACAATACAAAAGCCATAAACTGGTGGAGACTGCTAACTAATCTGCCATTTAAATTTTCCCTTCTTTGGCTACCCAACTGAACTACATTTGTAACCACCGTAGTTCAGTTCAGTTCAGTCACTCAGTCATGTCCAACTCTTGTGACCCCATGGACTGCAGCACGCCAGCTTTCCCTGCCCATCACAAGTCCTAGAACTTACTCAAACTCATGTCTATCAAGTCGGTGAGACCATCCAAACATCTCATTGTCTGTTGTTGCCTTCTCCTCCTGCCTTCAGTCTTTCCCAGCATCAGGGTCTTTTCCAATGAGTCAGTTCTTTGCATCAGGTGGCCAAAGTATTGGAGTTTCAGCTTCAGCATCAGTCCTTCCAATGAATATTCAGGACTGATTTTCTTTAGGATGGACTGGTTGGATCTCCATGAAGTCCAAGAGACTCTCAAGAGTCTTCTCCAATACCAGAGTTCAAAAGCATCAATTCTTCAGTGCTCAGCTTTCTTTATAGTCCAACTCTCACATCCATACATGACTACAGGAAAAACCAGCTTTGACTAGATGGACCTTTGTTGGCGAAGTAATGTCACTGCTTTTTAGTACACTGTCTAGGTTGGTTGTAGTTTTTCTTCCATGGAGCAAGTGTCTTTTAATTTCATTGCTGCAGTCACCATCTGCAGTGATTTTGGAGCCCCCAAATATAAAGTCTGTCACTGTTTCCATTGGTTCCCTATCTACTTTCCATGAAGTGATGGGACCAGGTGACATGATCTTAGTTTTCTGAATGTTGAGTTTTAAACCAAACTTTTCACTCTCCTCTTTCACTTTTATCAAGAGGCTTCTTAGTTCTTTGCTCTCTGCCATAAGGGTGGTGTCATCTGCATATCTGAGGTTATTGATATTTCTCCTGGCAATCTTCATTCCAGCTTGTGCTTCATCCAGCCCAGTATTGTCATGGTGTACTCTGCATATAAGTTAAATAAGCAGGGTGACAATATACAGCCTTTATGTACTCCCTCCCTGATTTGGAACCAGTCTATTGTTCATGTCCAGTTCTAACCTCCTAGAAGTGAAATATATAAAACAAGGTATCTAAATATTCTGTGATAAAATGTGAGCATAAATAGAAAATGTCATTTCCAGGTCTAGCCATGACAATTCTACAGGCTCCTATTGCTTCTGCTGACTGAATGCAGATTTGGGTCAAACACTAAAGGGCAGGGCTTCAATAATACATGAACTGAGAACTTCCAGAAGTTCAAGCTGATTCAGAAAATGCAGAGTAACCTGAGATCAAGTTGCCAATATCCATTGGATCATAGGAAAAACAAGAGAGTTCCAGAAGAACATCTATTACTACTTCATTGACTACATGAAATCCTTTGACTGTGTAGATCACAACAAATTGTGGAAAATTCTTAAAGAGATGGGAATGCCAGATTACTTTACTTGCCTTCCAAGAAACCTGTATGCTAGTCAAGGAGCAACAGTTAGAACTGGACATGGAACAACAGACTGGTTCCAAATAGGAAAAGCAGTATGTCAAGGCTGTATATTGTCACTGTGCTTATTTAACATATATGCAAAGTCCATCATGTGAAATGCTGGGCTGGAGGAAGCATAAGCTGGAATCAAGATTGCCAGGAGAAATATCAAAAACCTCAGATATGCGGATGACACCACCCTTACGGCAGCAAGTGAAGATGAACTAAAGAGCCTCATGATGAAGTGAAAGAAAAGAGTGAAAAAGATGGTTTAAAACTCAGCATTCAGAAAACTAAGATCATGGCATCTGATCCCATCACTTCATGGCAAATAGATGGGGAAACAATGGAAACAGTGAGATATTTTATTTTCTTGAGCTCCAAAATCATTGTAGATGGTGACTGCAGCTATGAAATTAAAAGATGCTTGCTCCTTGGAAGAAAACCTATGACAAACCTAGACAGCATATTAAAAAGCAGAGACATCAATTTGCTGACAAAAGTCCATATAGTCAAAGCTATGTTTTTTCCATTAGTCAGGTATGCATGTGAAAGTTGGACCATGAAGAAAGTCGTGAAAGTTGTTCAGTCATGTCCAGCGCTTTGCAACCCCATGGACTGTACAGTCCTTGGAATTCTCCAGGCCAGAATACTGGAGTGGTTCACTGTTTCCTTCTCCAGGGGATCTTCCCAGCCCAGGGATCAAGCCCAGGCCTCATGCATTGTTGGTGAAATCCTTACCAGCTGAGTCACAAGGGAAGCCCAAGTACACTGGAGTTGGTAGGCCATCCCTTCTCCAGTGGACCTTCCTGACCCAGCAATCAAACAGAAGTCACCTGCATTGCAGGTGGATTCTTTACCAACTGAGCTATCAGGGAAGCCCAAAGAAAGCTGAACTCCAAAGAATGGATGTTTTCAAACAAAGTAATGTCTCTGCTTTTTAATATGCTGTCTAAATTTGTTATAGCATTTCTTCCAAGGAGCAAGTGCCTTTTAATTTCATGTCACTGTCTGCCATGATTTTGGAGCCCAAGAAAATAAAACCTGTCACTGTTTCCATTGTTTCCCCATCTATTTGCCATGAAATGTTGGGACCAGATGCCATGATCTTAGTTTTTGGAATGTTAAGTCAATTCTAAAGGAAATAAATCCTGAATATTCATTGGAAGGACTGATGTGGAAGCTGAAGCTGCAATACTTTGGTCACCTGATGCCAAGAGCCAGCTCATTCAAAAAGACACCAATGCTGGGAAATACTGAAGGCCATAAGAGAAAAGGGTGGCAGTGGATGAGACAGTTGGATGGCATCACCGACTCAATGAACATGAACAAAGTCCAAGAGATAGTGAAGAACAGGGAAACCTGGCGTGCTGCAGTCCATGGAGTCCCAAAGGGTCAGACTTGACTTAGGACTGAACAACAAAACCATTAAATGTTCAGATCTGGATGAAAAAGGAAAGCAGCAGGAGATATTTAGAGCCTGTAAAAAGTTACTAAACAGAAACTTCTGTTAAATAGAGTTGGGAGACTAAAAGTGTTTCTCATCCTTAGCAGAACCTGACAGGAAGAAGAAAGACTGCCCGTTATTCCTGGTAAGCACTCAATGAAAAGTCATGGATTCTGTTATTAAACAGACCTCCAAATTCCCTCTTCCCCCCTATAAAATAATTCTCCCCCCACTGTGGGGGATCTTGCTTAGGATTCTCCTATGTGGCAGACTCCAAATTGTAATTCTCTGACAATCCAGAATAAAGCTTCCTTTGCTAGAGAAATATCTGGCAATCTATTTCTTTCAGCTCAACAAGTATAATAGCTTTACTACTTAGATTAGGAAAATAAGACACATGTAAAATTAACAGGATAAGTATTCAATTTAAGGACACTACAGAAGAACAAAGACAGAGGAAAGAGGAAAACATTAATGACAAAATCAGAAAAGGAGAAAAAAAATGGAGAGTAAAGAAATAATAGATACCATCAATGAAATCAAAAGCTTGTTCTTTGAGAAGACTAATTAACTGATTCTTAGTCAAAATAATAAAACCTGAAGAAACCAAAAAATTATAGAAAATGGAACATTAGTAAAAATCTGTTCACAAAGGTAATATCATGAGTACATAATATATTTTAGAAGTGATATTAAAAGTTTGACATGAATAAACAAACTTATTCAAAATATTGATTTAATATTTTTTTATTAAAGCAAAATAGGCCACTTTATTTTATCATCCAAAAAGCAATAGCTTAAATCCCAAATGCAGTAACTAAAAACTCTTTGCAATCTCCCACAGTGTTTAGGAGATAGCTAAGACCTAAGCGTCTGCTGTCAAATGCTCTACCCCAAGCTGATTTAATATTTTTAATGTAATAGTAACAAAGAAGAGCATTTGTGGTAGATAATTTTATATATCAATTTGACTGGGCCACAGGGTATCCAGACTTTTAGTCAAACATTATTTGGGGTATATCTGTGAGAATGTTTCTTTTTTTGATAAAATTATCTTTTAAATCTACAAACTGAATGAAGCAGATTGCATTCCCTAATGTGAACAGCCTTTATCCAATTATTTGGAGTCCTGAATGGAATAAAAAGACGGATCTTTCATCAAGTAAGGCAGTATTTCTATTGCTTGACTGCTTTTGAGCTTGGAGATCAGTTTTATCCTGCCTTCAAATTCAAATTGAAACATCAACTCTTCCTAGATCAAGCCTGTGTCCTTAAAATTGGAAGTACACCAATGACTCTGTCTGGTCTCCAGCTTGCCAACTCACCCTGCATATCTTAGGACTTGCCAGCCTTCACAATCTAGTGAGCCAATGTCTTATAATAAATCATATATATACTATATCTGCAATTGGCTCTGTTTCTCTGGAGAACCCTGAGAAACCCAGCATTGAAAAAAATTGTGAGGCAATTTTCTTTACAGATGAAAAAAGCATAAATGAAATAACAGAACACCATTGATAGGGATACATATATGCTTATTTACAAACACATAAATATATAGCATGATCAAGTGGAATTATTCCTAGAAATGTAAAGAGCATCTTTTTACGAATTTTGTCAAAGGAATCAGTTAAAGGAAAAAAAATAATGATCTTAGTATTAGCTAAATAAAAAGTATTAGATAAAACAAGGATCATCAATGACAAATACTTTAGTAAAACAGAATTTTAATAAAAAATTAACTTAATAATAACTACCTATTAAAAAATCTGTAGTACTCTCAGTGTGATAAAAGTATTGTATCCAAAATTGTATCCAAAAGCAATAAAACAAAGTTACCAAATAACATTGATTTTACTCAACATATGCATGTCCTATGCATGTCAATAATAGTAGAAAAAAGAAGTGAAGCATACAGGAATCAGAAAGGAATCATTTTAAATATAATAATTTTATGCAATGATTGCCCATTTGGAAAATTCAATAGAATCTACAGGCAAGATATTAAGATGAGTATGCAAAATTAAAATATATAAAATCAATATAGAAATCCATACCTTGGGGCTTAGCAGAACTAGTTTTGAAATGAAACTTTTGAAAACTCAGTTCACAGAAACAGTAACCCATATGGTATATGGGAATAAATCTACCAAAATATATAATTTCATATATAAATACATTTTATAAATACAATTATTTTTAGGAAATAACATGTGCATAAAAATTCCTCAGTAAATGAAGTGATAAATTATATTTATATTTATAGTAAGACAACATTATATAGATAAGGTGTCAGCTGAAAAAAATGCACAACTTAAGAGCTATGAGTTGAGTGTTATTCAGGGTCAAAGAACTATTATTCAAGAGATATCGTCTCAGATAGGTCTGAGGAACTGCTCTGAAGTGGTAGGGGGAGGTGGCCAGTAAATAAATGATTTAGGCCAGGTAACACATGCAGTCAAGCATATAGATCAATAAAACGTTACTGTTATTCAGAAGGAACAGATATATTCATTAACGATTTTAGTGTCTTTTCCTATTTAATTTGTTTTCATTGAAATTCTTCCTGAGATATCTAACTGTTTGAGTGCCATTTTTTTATCCAAGGCATAGAATGCTTTATCATGTTTTTTGTCCTTAATCCCTCTCAGGGTGTACAATTATTCAGTGACTGTAGTGGTTAATGACTTAATCCTTGTGACACTAGATGGAAAAATGTACCTTCAAAATGAGACTTTAATGTCTGTTACTGCCAGTATATTTGTAGAATTTGAAATTTTGACCCAAAAATTATCAGAAAAAAAGGAAATTAGGTGTTACATTAATTATCAGTGAAACTGAATAAAATCCTGTTGCCTCCCCTCTTCCAGTACAAAGGCCCTTCCATGTCCCCTTCTTTCTGATTACAGAAAAGCTGAAACATCCCAGGCCTTCCTGAGTCATGAAAGAGCATGTTCAAGCAGTTAGTTACTAGGACAATAGAATCACAGAATCTTCCAGTGTCTGATGAACATTCCTGAGTTGTTTTACAGATACTAAAACTGCCACCAGAGGGAAAAGTCTAACTGTATAATGATCAGACTGTAGCCATGATACAAATTGCCCCATTTTGAGCAGTACCAAATCTACTGTGAGTACAATTTCAAGAACTGCCTTCGAGAGAATGAGGTTAATACCATTGCTCATAACAATCTGCATCTTTGTGCATATCAAAATAATTGTAACTTGCTCTGTTCATACATGTAAACAGGCAGCTAAAATTGCTAGCAAAGATGCTACAGACCCATGCCAACATTTTCCATTTTAATACAGTTTCCTATACAACTTAAAAGCCATGGGTTGCATGTTACATAAAGAATTTACAGGAGATGGACCTTCACCCACAGTCCCATAAAAATGGAATGATGACTGAGAGTGGGGATTTGTAAGCAACTTTTTGCAGAAAAGAGTTCTTTGCAGGAGGCCCCTTTTGCCCTATCACTTAGCAAATTTGTATTTTAACTAACCTCTAGGCCAAACCCACATTTTCCAATCTTTTGATTAAACAATACATTGTCTAACTTGTTGATTATTTTCCTCAATAAAAGAAATAGAAATAAATAATTAGTAATTAACAGATGGAATAGGTCTTTTCTCCCTGGCTTCCTCTTTAGTAATCTTATAAACTGTATAGCATCTAAAGAAAGATCACAAGGAGGAGACAAGTCATGCAATGAGATGGTGCATGGTGGAATGATGGTGGGAGATGGTGACAAATCTGATATGCTATCTCAATGATCAGCTGAGATTACTTTCCTTTTTTCCATTTAAAATTTTTCATGGCCAAGCAAAATCTTTGGAGTTGGTTTTGGCACATGAGTCTGCCTTCTCCTGATTACTGGCTTTCTGATTAAAGCAACTTTTCAGTTGCTACCAGCACTTGCCATTAGAGTATTGACTTTTGAGTGAAGAATAGCCAAATCCAAGTTCAGTAATATCAACACCCAAGAAAGGATTTTGATGATGCCCTCCTTTTCCAACATTCTCTTTATTTCTGTAACTCTCTGGTATCCTTATAATATACTGTTTATTTATATTTAAATAGTCTGAGTGGTTGTTATTGCTATAACCCAGAATATTTATATTTGTTTGAGTTCAAACTATTCATTAAGTCTATATTACCCCACCTGTAAAAAGAGGTTTCTTGAATATTTTCTAAATTTCCCTCAAGCATATAGAATATTTTTCTTTTCATAATCTCTGTTATGGAACTTGTATATTCTTTATCTTAAATAAAAAGCTGTCTCTGTTAGAAGAATTAGAGGAATTAAACTACTTGCCACACTCATTCCATTAGCCTAGATGTATTAGTCAGTCTTCTGAATACAGTTACACTGGTTTATTCATTTATTTATTTTTAATTGATTGATGATTGCTTTACAATATTGGTTTGATTTCTGTCATACATCAACATATAGTTACTTTGAATTCGAGTTGTTTTGCCTTTCACAAGAGTGATGTGTATGGTGAAAATCTTTCCAAGACTATATAAGAAAACACTTGCTGGAGAATGACAGTGCTTATGTGGATCATAAAATCACCATAGCAACATAGCCCTGAGCTGGACCTGAAGATGCTTTCAAATAATGCATTGTTCCTAAAATCGGTAGTCAAATTATCCATTTTAATGGGAGAAGAATTCTAAGAGAAGAAAAAAAGATGTTGAATGGATTTTGTTATGCTCTGTTGAAAAAAAAACTGCCTTGATACAGTAGAAATATAACCTGAAAGTTTTAGTTGGACTTCAAAATGAAAATCTGGTTTCTTTCTTAAATAATGGTTTTATTTATTTACAAACTAAACCTGCCCTTAGTATTAAAATAACCTATGATAAGGTTTTAAAAACTGAAAAATACAAATAAACACAAAAAGAAAACATAAATAATATATAGTCCTCTCCATGATGCAGATATTTGTTTATTGCTTTCATTATTTTGTTTCTGAGGAAATGACACAACCTTTTGAAAATTCTAGGTTAAGGCTTGTTGAACAAGAATTCTTTTTTTACCTGTGTAGGATTTCTGGAATTATTCAATAGTTATAAAAGTATATTTCATACATAGTTACTTAAATGTGAATATGTAGTTTTGTTAAAATTAGGCACTTGCAAGGAAGTCTTTATTTCAAAGCTAAATATTCACTTTGAAAAATGTACTGAAAGCAGTAAAAAAAAAAATCAAGGCATTAATAAGCTGCATATTTTCAGTGATAAACAGTAGCCAAATATATATATATATATATATATATATATATATATATATATAATGGAGAGTAATATTTTTATTTGTTTATTAGCATATCCAATGTAAAACTTTTGTTCTTAATTTAACTTATAAAGAAGTCTATGTTGATTCCTAGGACTCTATAACATTTTATAAAATTTCTGCTTTAATGCATTATTAGCTGTTTAAACATTTTAAACTTCTATTTCTCTTGCTTCTAGCACCAGTTAAAAGTTTTGAATGTAATTTACACTTCCTTATCAGCATTCACATACAGATGCTACTTACTGAATGCACTGTCTGGAAATTAATGCTTCAAATAAGCTTTCTTTTGTCAAAAGCACTGCTGAATCACGACGTAAACATTTAAATTGAGAAGGTCTAACAAACATCATCAAAGCGGAATGTTGACTGATGCGTCTGGTTTTATTCTGTTTCCAAAAGATTAGGAAGGAAAACATAAAGCACTGAATTATAATTTAGTGTGTCTTTTCAAAAGTTACGACTGCTGAGTATTTCAAATCAAGTTATGATGTAAAGATTTTTAAGTTATCTGGCTTATTATGATCAAGAAGGAGTCCTTTCCAGTTCTACAAATTGACAAAGCAAATCTAAATCATCAAGCATCTAGCAAGTAATCATCCCAAAAATACATGGAAAAAATAAATGCCTTAAAGACTAGAACCAGGTGTCTTTAACCTACACAAGAGACTTTATTATTGACTGATTATAAATTATTTTTAAATAAGCAAATGTAAGATGTGAGACAGAATTATTGGTACCTCAGAATTTTAACTATTCCTCTCTTTTCAAAAATTTTTAACACTATTTGACCCCAAAACTTACCCAAGTGTTTCACTTTTTTGTGAATATATAATTTCCTATTTTAACATTGAGTGACCACCCTAATGTTGTATTACAAACACAGATTTCTGTTCAAGGAGCAATTTAGTTGACATTTGGATAACAGAGATTTGAACCGTGTGGGTCCACTACTGGGCATACTTTTTTCCAATAAACACAATCTGCCCTTTCTATCCACAGTTCCATATCTGGCTTTGAATCCATGGATGTGGGAATTATTGGATACAGAGTCCAATATGGGACTTGAATTTCCATAGATCTTGCTAGTCTGTACTGGAACAAATTTCTTGTGAATACTGATAATGATAGTGTTTGAGATAGAAACTAGATGGCAGGAGACAAACATTTAATCATTTATCCATTCATTGAAAAATATTAATAGAATTCTTCTGTGTGCTATCACACTTTGACAGGCACACAGATTCTGTGGAGAGATGAAAAGGACAAACAGGAATTTCTCTTTTGTAGTAGATGATAGGAAACACCTGGAGTAACAGGCAAATTTGGCCTTGAAGTATAGAATGAAGCAGGACAAAGGCTATTAGAGTTTTGTCAAGAGAACACACTGATCATAGCAAACACCCTCTTCCAACAACACAAGAGAAGACTCTACACATGGATGTCAACAGATGGCCAACACTGAAATGAGATTGATTATAATCTTTGCAGCCAAAGATGGAGAAGCTCTATACAGTCGGCAAAAACAAAAACAGGAGCTGACAGTGTCTCAGATCATGAACTCCTTATTGCCAAATTCACACTTAAATTGAAGAAACCTCTGGACCATTCTAGTATGACCTAAATCGTATCCCTTATGATTATACAGTGGAAGTGACAAATAGATTCAAGGGATGAGATTTGATAGACAGAGTACCTAAAGATCTATGGACGGAAGTCTGGGACATTGTACAGGAGTCAGTGATCAAGACCATCCCCAAAAAAGAAATGCAAAAAGGCAAAATGGTTGTCTGAGGTGGCCTTAGAAATAGCTGTGAAAAGAAGAGAAACCAAAAGGTAAAGGAGAAAAGGAAAGATACACCCATTTGAATGCAGAGTTTCCGAAGAACAGCAAGGAGAGATAAGAACACTTTCCTATGTTATCAATGCAAAGAAAAAGAGGAAAACAATAGAATGGGAAAGATTATCAATCTCTTTAAGAAAATTAGAGAACCAAGGGAACATTTTATGCAAAGATGGGCACAATAAAGGATAGAAATGGTATGGATCTAAAAGAAGCAGAAGATATTAAGAAGAGATGGCAAGAATACACAGAACTGTACAAAAAATGATCTTCATGACCCAGATAATCATGATGGTGTGATCACTCACCCAGAGCCAGATATCCTGGAATGTGAAGCCAAGTGGGCCTTAGGAAGCATCACTACTAACAAAGCTAGTAGAGGTGATGGGATTCCAGTTGAGCTATTTCAAATCCTGAAAGATTATGCTATGAAAGTGCTGCACTCAATATGTCAGCAAATTTGGAAATCTCAGCAGTGGCCACAGGACTGGGAAGGTCAGTTTTCATTCCAATCCCAAAGAAAGGCCATGTTAAAAAATGCTCAAACTACCACACAATTGCATTCATCCCACAGACTAGCAAAGTAACTCTCAAAATTCTCCAAGTAAGGCTTCAAAAGTACACGAATCTTGAACTTTCAGAAGTTGAACCTGGGTTTAGAAAAGGCAGAGGAAAAAGAGATCAAACTGCCAACATCCATTGGATCATCAAAAAAGCCAGAGATTTCCAGAAAAATATCTACTTCTTCTTTATTGACTATGCCAAAGACTCTGACTGTGTGGACCACAACAAAATGTGGAAAATTCTTAAAGAGATGGGCGTACCAGACCATCTGAATTGCCTCGAGAGAAATCTGTATGCAGTTCAGAAGGCAACAATTAGAACTGGACAGGGAACAGCAGACTGGTTCCAAATAAGAAAAGGAGTATGTAAGGCCGTATATTGTCACCCTGCTTATTTAACTTATATGCAGAATACGTCATGCTAAATGCTGAACTGGATGAAGCAAAAGCTGAAATCAAGATTGTCAGGGGAAATATCAATAACCTCAGTTATGCAAATGATACCATCCTTATAGCAGAAAGCAAAGAACTAAAGAGCCTCCTGATGAAAGTGAGAGAGGAGAGTGAAAATGTTGGCTTAAAACTCCAGAATCAGAAAACTAAAATCATGATATCTGGTCCCATCTCTTCATGGCAAATAGATAGGGAAACAATGGAAACAGTGACAAACTTTATTTTGGGGGGCTTCAAAATCACCGCAGATGGTGACTGCAGCCATGAAATTAAAAGACGTTTACCTCTTGGAAGAAAAGTTATGACCAACATAGACAGCATACTAAAAAGCAGAGACATTTTGCCAACCTAGGTCTGTCTAGTCAAGGCTCTGGGTTTTCCTGTAGTCATGTATGGATGTAAGAGTTGGACTGTAAATAAAGCTGAGGACCAAAGATTGATGCTTTTGAAATGTGGTGTTGGAAAAGACTCTTGAGAGTCTCTTGGTCAGCAAGAAGATCCAACCAGTCCATCCTAAAGGAAATCAGTCCTGAATATTCATTGGAAGGACTGATGCTAAAGCTGAAACTCCAATACTTTGTCCACCTGATTCACAGAACTGACTCATTGGAAAAGACCCTGATGCTGGGAAAGATTGAAGATGGGAGGAGAAGGGGATGACAGAGGATGAGAAGATTGGATGGCATCACCGACTCAATGGACATGAGTTTGAGTAAACTCTGGGAGCTGGTGGTGGACAGGGAGGCTTGGCATGCTGCAGTCCATGGGGTCACAAAGAGTTGGATATGACTGAGTTACTGAACTGAACTGAACTGAACTGCAACATGTCAGCCTTCTCTGTGTTTCACCATCTCCCAGAGCTTGCTCAAACTCATGTCCATTGAGTCCATGATGCCATCAAAACATCTCATCCTCTGTCATCCCCTTCTTCATCTGCCTTCAGTCTTTCCCAGCATCAGGGTCTTTTCTAATGAGTTGGCTCTTCACATCAGTCTTTCCCAGCATCAGGGTCTTTTCTAATGAGTTGGCTCTTCACATCAGATGGGCAAAGTATTGGAGCTTCAGTATCAGTCTTTCTAATGAATATTAAAGACTAATTTCCTTTAGGATTGACTGGTTTTATCTCCTTGTAGTCCAAAAGACTCTGAAAAGTCTTCTCCAACACCACAGTTCAAAAGCAACAATTCTTTAGTGCTCAGTCTTCTTTATGGTCAACTCTCACATCCATACATGACTACAGGAAAAATCATAGCTGTGACTATATAGACCTTTTTCAGCAAAGCAACATCTCTGCTTTTTAATATGCTGTCTAGTTTTGTCATAGCTTTTCTTCCAAAGAGCATCTTTTAATTTTATTGCTGCAGTCAACATTTGCAGTGATTTTGGAACCCAAGAAAGTAAAGACTGTCACCATTTCCATTTTTCTCCATAATTTGCCATGAAGTGATGGGACCAGATGCCATGATGTTCATTTTTGAATGCTGAGTTTTAAGTCAGCTTTTTCACTCTGCTCTTTCGCTTTCCTCAAGGGGCTCTTTAGTTCTTCTTCACTTTTGCCATAAGAGTGGTCTTATCTGTATATCTGAGGTTGTTGATATGTCCCCCAGCATACTTAATTCCAGGTTGTGCTTCATCTAGCCTGGCATTTTGCATGATGTATTTTGCATATAAGTAAGCAGGGTGACAATATACAGCTTGATGTAATCCTTTCCCAATTAAAAGACAAAGCAGAATTTACCTGGTTCACTGTTATTTTCAAACACTAATTTGTGTTCTACTCTTTTCGACCCTATCATCTGTAGCGCACCAGGCTTCCCTGTCCTTCATAATTTCCTGAAGTTGGCTCAAACTCACATCCATTGTGTCAGTGATACCATCCAACCATCTCATCCTCTGTCACATCCTTCTCTTGGGCCTTCAGTCTTTCCCAGCATCGGGGTCTTTTCTAATGAGTTGGCTCTTCGCAACAGATGGCCAAAGTACTGGATCTTCAGCTTTGGCATCAATCCTCCCAATGAAGATTCAGGGTTGATTTCCTTTAGGATTGACTGATTTGATCTCCTTGCTGTTCGAGGGACTCTCAAGAGTCTTCTCCAGCAGCACAGTTTAAAAGCATCAGTTCTTCGGCACTCAGCCTTCTTTATAGTCCAACTCTTACATCCCTACACAACTAGTGGAGAAACAGTGAAGTGAAAGTTTATCTTTGTGACCTCATGTACTTTAGACTGCCTGACTCTTCCATTCATTGAATTCTCCAGGCAAGAAAAGTCAAATGGGTTTCCATTTCCTTCTCCAGGGGGTCTTCCTGACTCAGGGATCAAACCTGGGTCTCCTGCATTGCAGGCAGACTCTTTATCATCTGAGCTGCCAGGGAATCTTAAATTATATGGAAATTGGTTGGCAATGTGATGGCTCTGCTTTTTAATACACTAGCTAAGTTTGTCGTAGCTTTTCTTCAAAGGAGCAAGCATCTTTTTATTTTGTGACTGCTGTCACCATCCACAGTGATTTTGGAGCCTAAAAAAATAAAATCTATAACTGTTTCCACTTTTTCCCCTTCTATTTGCAATGGCACTTGATGTCATGATCTTTGTTTTCCAAATGTTGAGTTTCAAGCCAGCTATTTCACTCTCTTCTTTCACCCTCATGAAGAGGTTATTTAGTTTCTCTTCATTTTCTGTCGTTAGAGTGATATCATCTGCATATCTAAGGTTATTGATATTTCTCCCAGCAATTTTGATTCCAGCTTGTGAGACATCCAGCCTGGCCTTTCACATGATGCACTCTGCATATAAGTTTAATAAACAGGGTGACAATATACAACCTTGTTGTACTCCTTTCCAAATTTTGAACCAATTAGTTGTTCCAAATAAGTTTCTAATTGTTGCCGGTTTCTTGTATTCCCATCTTTTAAGAATTTTCCATAGTTGGAAATATAGTCCATTACATATCAAATATTCTTTAAAATCTTATTTTTTCAGTCTTTCTCTATTTTCAGTATTCATAATTTATAACATCTACTAAAATTGCTATTTCTCCCCTATACCTTTACTGCAGTTCACTCACTGTGACAGTGCTACCAATCCAGACCTCAGTCCTCTTTTCTCTTGGTGTCTGTATATATTTATGAAACCTGACAAATACTACTTGTCATATATAGCTTTCTAGGAAGTGTGCATTTCCTTTCACTCTACTGATTTTCTTGAGAGAATAAGATATCTCTATCTTCATAATCTTCCCATTAACCACAAGGTCTTAAAAATAAAATTATCCATCCAATAAAAAATTATTTGATGTCATTTGATGGAGCAGTTGGTGTATTACATGTTTATACACTCTATACAGCAAACATGAGCTACCATAGTCTCCTATAAATGTGGCTCTTGCTCCTTGACTGGCATAATAAAAAGTCTACTTCACAAATCTATGCCCTCCTAGTGGAGAAGAAATCAGTTCTGATGCATGATGTCTACTCTGACTTTCATTTTCCTTTAAACAAGAGGAAAGGCAGAGTCCCAGGATTCTTTCCACTTTGAGTAAGACTGCCATTACTTGGCTCCATTCTTATAGAAGTGAAGAGAGGCAATAGATGTCTGCTTTTACTTGGCAACCTCTTTCCTTCATTCCCTAATAACACCGCCTATTACATTCTCATTCCCACAACTTGTTTTGTGTTCATGGAAACTTTTTGTCATTAGGCAGGTTAGTACTTGGCCCCAAAAGAACTTAGTACATATAGCCCCGACACTCAATTCTGCCTCTCTCAAGTCTTCCCCTTGTCATTCATTCTTTTAAACAATCCCTCTTTGCTAGAATCATATCATACTGAACATTTTTGTGATTTTACTTTAGCTTTTAACCAAAGCTAACTGTCTTGCAAACCCCAGGGATGTCTTCAAGATAAATTACCTTAAAATAATGGTCATTCTTATACCATATGACTGTGTTCAAGTCATTTTTTTCTCCCTTTTCCCTAAAATTTCAATTTCAAGTTACATGTTAAACTGCTTATGTCAGTCAAAATAGTGATATCTAATATCTAGAATACACAGATGACTCTGCCAATACTCACATTCTTCCAAGAATATTTAATTTTTATAAAACCCTATGAGGTAAATATTATTAATACCCTATTACAGCAAAACTCCCTGGAAGCACTACCTATTCCAAGTTTCCAATTATTCTCCTTCACTCCTAGATTAAATCAATACCAAGATTGATTTTCCTCTTTTGCACAACACAAAAATATTTATCTCCAACTAGACTCTTTACTTTTGTATTTAATAAATGTTTAATACACACTTGATGATCTAACATTCTTATATGCATCAAAAATTAACTATAATTAAAATTCTTTTTCTATCCTGATGTTCATATGACTATCATATCTCAATAAATGGAAATTTTATACTTTCAATTGCTCAGAAAAAAAATCCAGATGCTATTTTTGACCCTTTTCTTTCTCTCACAAGTTATCAGTCTTTACTCAAGTCATCAGTCTATCCTTGTATTTGGTCCCATCTTCCAAACACACACAGATCATAAGCAGTTCTTATCACCTTCAGCACTACCACATTAGTCTATGTAAGAGCACCATCAAGTTATTATCCAAACTGGTACACTTTCAGGAATAATCCACCAAGAAAATAGATATAAACTGGAATTCTTCTACAAAAGAACATTACTTTGATCAAAGACTGTTACTCTATTTTGAAGCAACCATAATATTTTATCCTATATATTTGCAATAGTCTCCTGACTGATAGTTCTTCTACCCTTACATATTAAAACCAAAACATATAAAACATAAACCAGGTCACATCTCTCCTCTACTCAACACCATCTAATGGTTTCCTATCTCCATAAGAATTAAATCAAATTTTCCCAATTATATAAAGACCCATATAATCTAGCTTCCACACCCTCCCACTACCACTTTGGCTGCACTTTTATTGATGTTTTATACTTTTGTAATCATACTTTCACATAACTAATGATAGAAAACACTGGCCACTGTACTTGCTGTACTCTCTGCTTGAAATACTTTCTTCAGATATTTCTTGGCTTCCTCCATTGTTTTCATACATTCACTGAACAAATGTTACTTCACACACTATTCAGTCCACACCTGTCAGAATGGCTATCAACCAAAAACAACAACAACAAAAAATACTAAATAACAGGTATTGACAAGAGTGTGGAGGAAAGGAAACCCTTGTGTACTGTTGGTGGAAAGGTAAACTGATGCAGCCACTACAGAGAATAGCATGCAGGTTCCTCAAACAATGAAGACTAGAATGACCATACAATCCAGCAAATGGACATTTCTCAACAACCCTCTTCTGGGTATTTACCTAAGGAGATTAAATCATCAATTCAAAAAGACATATACTCCTATGTCCATTGCACAATTATTTACAACAACCAATATAGGAAATCAACCTAAATATCTATCAATAGGTAAATGAATAAAGAAGTAATACGTGTATATATACATACAATGTATAATTATTTAGCCATAAAAATAATGAAATGTTGCCATTACAGAGATGCATCTAGAGGGTATTATGCTGAGTGAAATAAGTCAAAGAAAAATATCATATGATCTCACTTATATGTGGAATCTTAGAAAAACAAAAATGGATAAATAAAACAGAAACAGACTTACAGATACATAGAACAAACTGGTGGTTCCCAGAGAGTATTAGGGGTTTGGGTTAAATAGGTGAATAGAATTAAGAGATACAAATCCAGTCATAAATAAGTTACAGGGACATAATATACAGCATTAGAGTATCAGATCAGATCAGATCAGTCGCTCAGTTGTGTCCCACTCTTTGCGACCCCATGAATCGCAGCATGCCAGGCTTCCCTGTCCATCACCAACTCTTGGAGTTCACTGAGACTCACATTCATCGAGTCAGTGATGCCATCCAGCCATCTCATCCTCTGTCGTCCCCTTCTCCTCTTGCCCCCAATCCCTCCCAGCATGAGTCTTTTCCAATGAGTCAACTCTTCGCATGAGGTGGCCAAAGTACTGGAGTTTCAGCTTTAGCATCATTCCTTCCAAAGAAATCCCAGGGCTGATCTCCTTCAGAATGGACTAGTTGGGAAAAAAAAAAAAAGAATGGACTAGTTGGATCTCCTTGCAGTCCAAGGGACTCTCAAGAGTCTTCTCCAACACCACAGTTCAAAAGCATCAATTCTTTGGCACTCAGCCTTCTTCACAGTCCAATTCTCACATCCATACATGACCACAGGAAAAACCATAGCCTTGACTAGACAAACCTTTGTTGGCAAAGTAATGTCTCTGCTTTTGAATATGCTATCTAGGTTGGTCATAACTTATTAATAATTTCATATGGTGACAAATGGTTACTGAACCTGTCATGGTGATCATTTTGTAATGTATTTGATTGCTGAATCAGTATGTTGTACACTTGAAACTAATTTAATACTGCATGTCAACTATACCTTGATAAAAATAAAATGGCCTAAAATCATTTGGAAATAATAATTAAAATAGCAACCCCAAAATCACTAAGTTTTTCTCTGATTTATGTTCTCCATAACACTTAACACCAACAGCTATATTATACTTAACTATTAATATTTATTACCTATAACTCTCATTATTATGTTAATTCTATGAGAATGGGCATTACTGTCTTTTATTTAAATAACATATTTCCAAAACTGAGTGTGGTGGTGAATATTAGAGACTTGATAAATATTTATTTAAATAATCCAGTAAGTAAATGAATCTCAATAGAAAATTGATACAAGAAAAATGGAAGAGATTTCTGTAAATACTTGAATATTTAATGATATTGTTATCCATGAAGTCAAATGTACCTCTTAAAAATGCCCAGGGTCTAGTAAGTAAATTCAAGACAACATATAGCCAATAAAAATTAAAGTTGATGTTGTGTTTTCATTTAAACAAGCTTAATTTATTACAATACTCTATATAAATCGCTATCCAAAAGGATTACAAATCATTTATGTAGATACTTGTTCTCAAGAAGGCAGAGTATAACTTCTCGCTCCTTATGTGGGCTGTGTATAGTAATTTTCAAAGAATATAGCACATAGGGTAGGGCAAGAAGCAAGTTCACATTGAATAAACTTGATACCCACTACCTAAGCCAGGTAATCAAGATTGCTGCTGCTGCTGCTAAGTCGCTTCAGTCGTTTCCGACTCTGTGCAACCCCATAGACGGCAGCCCACCAGGCTCCCCCATCCCTGGAATTCTCCAGGCAAGAACACTGGAGTGGGCTGCCATTTCCTTCTCCAATGCATGAAAGTGAAAAGTGAAAGTGAAGTCGCTCAGTCATGTCCGACCCTCAGTGACCCCATGGACTGCAGCCTATCAGGCTCCTCCGTCCATGGGATTTTCCAGGCAAGAGTACTGGAGTGGGGTGCCATTGCCTTCTCCAATCAAGATTAATTCAACAATATTAGACAAAGTAATGAAATGTATTCTGAATATGGATATGATGAAAATGTCACTTGATGTCTGTGGTTTTCGTTTCAAAAACCCATCAGTCTTATCATGAGAAAAACATTAGACAAATGCCACCTGAGAGTCATTCTACAAAATACCTGATCCGTACACCTCAAACTTATCAAGGTCAACAAAATCTAAAGAAGTCTGAGAAACTGCCACAGTCAAGAAGAACCAAAGGAGACATAAAGACTAAATGTGAGATCCTGAATGGAGTCATGGAACAGGAAATAAGATATTAGGTAAAATGAAGGAAACCTGACAAAAGGTTAACCTTTGGCCCAGTATTAAATAGTATTAAATAATAATGTGTCAATATTAGTATATTGATTATGACAAATGTACCAGACTAACAAAATATTTATTATAAGATACTAATAATACTATTTTTGCAACTATTTTGTTAATCAAAACCTATTCTAAATCAAAATTATGTTAAAATTTTATAATAAATTGTAATTTACTTTATAATATTTTCATTCTTTTAAACATTATCTACTCCATACTTGATACTGCATCCAACATTCACATAACTTTGATTTTTAGGTAGTGGTTTCAAGTACAACTTTCTGAGATGTTAGATGTCTCCTAACTCTGCCCAATGTATGCCCAGTGGATACACTGGGTAGACAGTAACCAGAGATGAATATTAAGGATCTGAAAGATGACTAATCTGACTAAAATTTTTAATTTTTAATTGTTTCAGTTTTATTAATATGAAAGTAAATTGTCACATATGACTATTACATTTTGAATGGTGCTGGTATAATCAATTATACTTTGGTCACAGAGATTTTAAGCTTAGTTTGACTTTGTTCCAGTGGGACTTCTGTTGTTGTTTTGATTCTTCTACAAGTTACAGTAACAATGAGGGCTTATTTTCCTTAAAAAATAGGAACAAGTAACAGGTGTGTATTTACCTTAAGTCATTAGCTCTTATGCAAAAAATAGCCTAACAGAAAATACCACTTACTTCCAAGTTTCTGTAATAGTGATGATTAAAAATGTGAAAATGATTCTATATTCTACAGTGTTACATACCTAACCAATATAAAGTGGAAAAGAGAAAATATCAGATAAATATCAAATTGTGCTTTCAGTTACCAAGAGTAAAATAAAATAAAAAATCAAACTTATTAATTTACATATGGAGGTCATTTAGTATCTCCAGCTCTCAGTAAGTGCATCACACAGTTCAAAAAGATAGGAATAAATAGATTGATTGCTTGCTTAAAAGATTGTCAAATTTTAAGAATGGCAAACAGGAAATTAGCAAGCTCAGATCTTTATTAAGAGGCAGAGAGAAGCAGAAACAAAAAGGACAAAATTCTAAACTATATAACCCTGGAATACATTCTAAAATAAATAAACAGTACAAGAGCAAAATACCAGGACTACAAAATAAAATTACCTCACAACTCGAACACAGGCAGCATTTCCAATAGCCATCATTTTTATTGCAATACTAAATGAGGGTGATCCCTTAAGAAGTTAGCATTTCCCTAGATAAAACAAACTTTAAAAGAGTTATTCTTTTTGCCTCCCTGCCAGTGCATACTTAAATATTTAGTAGCCCATACTGGAAAACAGATAAAATCCAACGGTGCATTCTATGGTTGTATCTACATTAAACAAAGGTTACTCTTATAGTCAAACAAAAGTCAAGTCACCACTTCTCTTTTCTATGGAATTTGAATAAACGGGCCCTGAAGAATAGTTCCTGAGCGAATTTTATTAAAGATTAGTTTTCTAGTCATTTTTTTTTTAATTGCAAGATCTCTCTAGTATTTGCTCTTCTGACATCTTTTCCTGGCTGAAATTTTGAAGAAAAACCTAATATAGTCTCAGTTCAGAATATCATAACTTTCTAACCCTCTCCTGTGGTTAAAACATATTATTCACTTAAGGTCAGCATTATGAACATAATCAAAAATATGAGAGCTGGGAATGACAGCATGAACCAACTATAAAAATACATCAAAAGCAAGAATAGGCATATTCATCCCCTAGGAAAGTCAGTTTTTATTAAAGTTTATCTGCAGATATACTGGTTTATTTTTTCTTCCTTTAAGAAATCAGTGAAAGTGGTAGTCTCTCAGTCCTGTTTGACTCTTTGTGACCCCATGTACTGTAGCCCGCCAGGCTCCTCTGATCCTGGAATTCTCCAGGCAAGAATACTGGAGTGGGTTGCCATTCTTATCTCCAGGGGATCTTCCCAACCCAGGGATCAAATCTGGGTCTTCCGCATTGCAGGCAGATTCTTTACCATCTGAGCCACCAGGGAAGCCCCCAAAATAGTATTTTTTCATTATAAATTTTGTTTATTATGTCCAGGCATCCTACCAATTAGAAGAATCAATTGTTAGATATTTTTGCCTTGGAATAAACCTATCTTCAATGAATTACAGTTTATACCATTGCTGTGTAGTGCTGTGCTGTACTAAGTTGCTTTAGTAATGTCCAACTCTGTGCAATCCTATGGACTGTGGCCGGCCATGCTCCTCTGTCCTTCAGATTTCCCAGGCAGGAATATTAGAATGGGTTGCCATGCCTTCCTCCAGGGCATCTTCCCGACCCAGGAAGTCTTACCTCTCCTGCATTACCTGTGTCTCTTACCTGTCCTGCATTAGGTTCTTTACCACTAGCGCCATTCTGGGAGGCCCAAAGTTTCTACCAAATGTTTTAATTAATTAATTAAAAATTAAAACTTTTAAGCAAGAATCACTCTTACTATAAAATTACAGTGATTCTGTTAGAACTTGGCAAGTATTTTATAATAATTAAAGCATAAGCACAATTTTGAGTTCATAAACGATGGCAAGATTAGTATTATGAGTGTAATAAATTCAGTTTTTATCATTGAGTAGAGTAGTTTGCATGTTGCTTATCTCATTTCATTTTAACACTGATACTATTAACATGTTTACTTTTATTATTAGTACATTCTATGTTAATTCAAATTAATAGAGAAGAAAACATGGGTAGTGGCTCAAGTCTCTAAAAGGAAAAGTTAAGAAACTGGAAGTAGAAGCTGTGAGTTTCTTAAAGCTTAGAACCAGAAAGTGGCAGAGCATTATTTCTACCATATTCAAAGCAGTAGTAACACATTCTGATTAAAGGGCAGAGACTATTCCCACTTCTTCACTGGAGTAATGTTAAAAAACAAAATTCCCAATCAAAAAATGGGCCAAAGAACTAAATAGACATTTCTCCAAAGAAGACATACAGATGGCTAACAAACACATGAAAAGATGCTCAACATCACTCATTATCACAGAAATGCAAATCAAAACCACTATGAGGTACAATTTCACACCAGTCAGAATGGCTGCGATCCAAAAGTCTACAAGCAATAAATGCTGGAGAGGGTGTGGAGAAAAGGGAACCCTCTTACACTGTTGGTGGGAATGCAAACTAGTACAGCCACTATGGAGAACAGTGTGGAGATTCCTTACAAAACTGGAAATGATCCAGCAATCCCACTGCTGGGCATACACACTGAGGAAACCAGAAGGGAAAGAGACACGTGTACCCCAGTGTTCATCGCAGCACTGTTTATAATAGCCAGGACATGGAAGCAACCTAGATGTCCATCAGCAGACGAATGGATAAGAAAGCAGTGGTACATATACACAATGGAGTATTACTCAGCCATTAAAAAGAATACATTTGAATCAGTTCTAATGAGGTGGATAAAACTGGAGCCTATTATACAGAGTGAAAAGAAAAACACTAATACAGTATACTAACGCATATATATGGAATTTAGAAAGATGGTAACAATAACCCTGTATATGAGACAGCAAAAGAGACACTGATGTATAGAACAGTCTTTTGGGCTCTGTGTGAAAGGGAGAGGGTGGGATGATTTGGGAGAATGGCATTGAAACATGTATAATATCATATATGAAACAAGTCGCCAGTCCAGGTTCGATGCAGGATACTGGATGCTTGGGGCTGGTGCACTGGGACAACCCAGAGGGATGGTATGGGGAGGGAGGAGGGAGGAGGGTTCAGGATGGGGAACACATGTATACCTGTGGCAGATTCATTTTGATATATGGCAAAACCAAAACAATACTGTAAAGTTAAATAAAATAAAATTAAAAAAAAAGAAAAATAAAAAACAAAAACCAAAATGTAGCCATCTTTAATGTCCCAAGTATGAACTGTTCCTGTCTAAATAACCCACATTCATTACATAAATAATACTTAGCATTTGCAAAAATCAAACAAAATTTGGGACATCAGTAATTAAGAAAACCAGACCTGGCCAAGGAGGTGAATATTAGGTAATGGTAGGTTGTGATGCCCAGCTTTTTCATAAATTCTCCACCTGTACTCCCACCCCTAAGTGAGAAAGTATTGAATCATTTAAGGTACCATTAATAAGTCATTTTTGGTATAGGTAAGCCAAGAAGAATCTAGGAAGATCATGTTAAACTATGAAAAACTGGAATAGATTTTGAAGCAGTGGGTTGTTAGATTATCTTAAATAGCATGTCTCTATGATAGGTACTTTCTCAATCCCCTTTGTCCATATCTTTATATGCCTCGAAGAAAGAACCTTCCAGAACTGATACACCTCCCTCTAGAAGGCATCTGTGATGGCAACAGTCTGATCCACAGATTTGGGAACTGTTTTGTTTTGTTTTTTTTTTAATATAAATCATTAGATGAGCTCTCAAAAATAACCAACAATTGAAGAAAAGTAAGTCACTATCTTTGGATATCTAGAAGAGGGACTCACTTCTTGGACTTTGCAAACATAAGTAAATACCACACCCACAGTGAGAGAAGGGGACGGATTTCTCCTCCTCTAAGCTGTCTAGTATTCCCCACACCCTAAAAACGTTTGTCTGAATGGCTCTATATAAAGCGACCTGAGGGAGAAGTCCACCTATCCATCTGATTATGCCTACTGACTGTTTTTTTGGCTTCTCTGTTTTCTGAAAATTATGTTGTTGCTTTTTACCTTCAACAAACTTTCTCAGGCAAGAGTACTGGAGTGGGGTGCCATTGCCTTCTCCAGTAAGATAAGCAAAACCCAGGAAACTTTGCTTTGTTATTTTATCTACCTACACTTTGCCTTTCCCCTTATTTTCATTCCTACAAGTTGTTTCCCCACAGTTCATCTCAGCAAGCTACTATATTTCATTCACGGGATTTCTTAATTTGTATTGGAATACAGTTGCTTTACAATGTTGTATATTTCTACTGTACAGCAAAGTGAGTCAGCTATACATATACACATATCCCCTCTTTTTGGATTTCCTTTCCATTTAGGTCACTTCATAGTACTGTATAAAGTTCTCTGAGCCATACAGTAGTTTCTTATTAGTTAGGTATTCTATCCATAGTATCAATAGTGTATATGTGTCAATCTGAATCTCCCAAATCATCATTCATGGGACTTCTATATGTAATCCTAGCTCTTGTGTCAAAGGATGTCTCAGCAATTTAACACAATGTTGGCTTATTTCTTACACACAATATCTATGCCAAACTGTTACTTGGGAATCCAAGGTAACAGAAGCTCCACAAATGTATACCTCCAGAAACATGTGTATCACTTTATTGCTACAATAGAAATGGTACTTCTGGAGATAGCACATTTCCCTCCTATGATCGCGGCCAAATGTGATATATTTCACTTAAGTTCACAGTCCATAACCTAGACCTGGTTGCATGTCCCTTCATTTTGCAGTGATTGGAAGTGCAGTTTCCTTGAGCCAAGAAAAGGAAAGCTGAATACAAGTGACTACTTACTATATCAACCATGAAAGTTAGGGTAAACAATTCCTTTTTTCTTAACAGTAAGTTTCAAGCTAAAGTCAATAGCTGTATTTTCTGAATATTCAGATTTGTATGGTCTCCTTGACTATAATTTCAGGCCAGGGAAATGAAAACACAAGTGAAAGTTGAAAAAAAATTAAAGTATGGGAATAAATAACATTGATTTCCTTAATTTAGAGCATTACTCAAATGTCACCTCCTCAGAAGATATGCCTTCTATGACAAACCTTTTGAAAGCTGAAACTGTGTCCCATATTTTATTTCTTTCTTTATGCTATTTCAGTATTTTGTGAAGTGTGAGCATATTATATATGAATGCTATGCTAAATGCTAAGTCACTTCAGTCGTGTCCGACTCTGTGACCCCATAGAGGGCAGCCCACCAGGCTTCCCCATCCCTGGGATTCTCCAGGCAAAAACACTGGAGTGGGTTGCCATTTCCTTCTCCAATGCATGAAAGTGAAAAGTGAAAGTGAAGTTGCTCAGTTGTGTCTGACTCTTAGCGACCCCATGGATTGCAGCCTAACAGGCTCCTTCATCCATGGGATTTTCCAGGCAAGAGTACTGGAGTGGGGTGCCATTGCCTTCTCTGTTATATACGAAAGCACTTTGCAAAAGAATATGCTTTTGTTATACCTGCTAATCATTTGCCTCTCCATCTAGAAATAAGCTCATCCATGGGCAGACATTTCTCTTTGATTCTCAGTCAGCAGGAACAACAGTTGACCATCTAATATATATTCACTGAATGAATAAATGAAAAGAATGCAAAATAATTAATGTATTACAAAATGGTTTCCATGTCAGCAATTCATTCAAATTGTGTTCTCAAAGATAAAATAGTCTTCTTTATAAAAAAAGCATATAACCAGTAATTCCCTGGCAGTCTAGTGGTCAGGACTCTGTGTTACCACTGCAGGTCGCATGAGTTCAATCCCTGGTCAGGAAACTAAAATCCTATAAACCACAACCCCCACACCCCCAAAAAATTATATAATAAACCATCAAAAAATGAGTAAAACTTCCATTCAGTCTTCAGATCAGATCAGTTGCTCAGTCGTGTCCGACTCTGCAACCCCATGAATCGCAGCACGCCAGGCCTCCCTGTCCATCACCAACTCCCGGAGTTCACTCGGACTCACGTCCATCGAGTCAGTGATGCCATCCAGCCATCTCATCCTCTGTCGTCCCCTTCTCCTCCTGCCCCCAATACCTCCCAGCACCAGAGTCTTTTCCAATGAGTCAACTCTTCGCATGAGGTGGCCAAAGTACTGGAGTTTCAGCTTTAGCATCATTCCTTCCAAAGAAATTCCATGGCTGATCTCCTTCAGAATGGACTGGTTGGATCTCCTTGCAGTCCAAGGGACTCTCAAGAGTCTTCTCCAACACCACAGTTCAAAAGCATCAATTCTTTGGCACTCAGCCTTCTTCACAGTCCAACTCTCACATCCATACATGACCACAGGAAAAAACATAGCCTTCAGCCTACTTCATATCTCCATGAAGCAGACCAACTGCTTACCTCTTTTCCTTATGACTATTCTTATTCCTTTGTTTCTATAACATAAATTCATTGCACTCTTCTTCTGTTATTTTTCATCTTCTTTTATTTTTTTACTCTTCTTGGAAATTTTTAAGTTTATTTTCCTCTGCTTGGCGTCAAGTTGCAAATGTTCTCCTAAACGCATCAATAATCATTCAATATTAGTGTTTCACTTCCTTGCTTTGACTATTATGGCCATTACTCTAAGCTCCCAGACTGAACTTTGCCTTGGACAGATGATTATTCTAATGACTTAATAGACTTATCAACTTAAATACTTTGCATTTAAGTTCAAAATATCCAACTTAAAGTTCTTCGCATGTACAGATAAAATGGCAATGGAACAGACATGGGAAATAGTAACATTTGCACACACATCAAATACACACACAACACATTTACACTTTATACATACACACATTCCTATAAATAAGAAGTAAGACAGGTATTAATATAAATATAGTTGAGTCTGAAAGCAAAGAAAAAAGAAAATCATTTGAGGAACATATTGAGAAACTCCTTTTCCTATGTAATCAGAAGCTGAATCTATATTACTCAAAAGTTTATCAGAATGAGAAGTATATTTCAAAGACTAGAGTCCTAATGTAATGTTTAGAGTAGTGGGAAAAACTTATTCACCAATTAAAAGCGAGAAACTGACTAATACCATCACATCTCTGAATATCTCCAAGCATTGGTTGGCATAGTATGTTGGTAAAAAGGGGAGCATCTCAGGTTGCTGGAGAACACAATTTAAAGTGCAAATTGAGAAATGTGAGTCAATATCAGATTCAAAGAGATTAAAGAAAGAAAACATAAAATAAGTAAGCATTATTACAGAAAAGAAAATATATAAAAATGAAATATATGTTACACAATGAAAAAGACAGAGTTAAAGAGAGAATTACAAAATAGTAATTAACCATGAAAAAAATACAGAGATATGAAGAGATTAAAAATAGATGAGAAGAAACTCCAGAAGATAGATTTATTTTTAACAGGATTTTCAAAGGAAATAATAGAGAAAAGGAAGGCAAGTTAATGTTTGAAAAAATAATAACAGAACTTTCCAGAACAGAAAATATGTAATTCTCAGGTAAAAGAAAAAGAAAAAAAAAAAAAACACTGACATTCAAAATTGATTTTAAAAAATCCAATTTAGACAAAAAGTTCGAAATTGTTGAAAAAAAGATCTTTTTAATATGAAAAAATAAATAAGAACATTTCAATTTCAATCTCATTATTGGACAAATTCTTCATAGTATTATTAAATACTACATAAAAATAATAACTAGATTCAGTTAGTCCCTCAGGGAAGCCATTCTATACGTAATTAAGCTCTCTGCCTCTTGTGTCAGCAGAAGATTAACATCACCACTCTACCATTTACCAACTGGGTAGCCATGAGAATATCATTTAAACTCTCACAGCTTCAGTTGTATCAACTATAAAATGATGATGCTCATAACACCTGCATAATGATGCTGTTATACCTATAAAATTATATGATATATGTGGCACAGTCATATGAGCAATAAGAGTTCATAAGGAGTATGAACAACTCATTTTAAAATATATTTAATTTTAACTATGAAAAATACAATGTTTCCTTCATTAACTTTGAGCAACTCATAAATTATAAATAATGTATAATACTTACATTTTAAAAGAAGTTTTGCTTTTTTAGGATTATGGTAGCCATATAATGTATCATCCATAAGAAGTATATAATTTTTTTATATGTAGGACCTTGTGAGAGTAAGGGAGGGATTTATTAAAGATTATATAGTACTACTGGGTTTCCGAGGTGGTGCTAATGTAAAGAACCCACCTGCCAATGCAGGAGACATAAGAGACGTGGGTTTGATCCCTGGGTTGGGAAGATCCCCTGGTGGAGGGCATGGCAACCCACTCCAGTATTCTTGCCTGAAGAATCCCATGGACAGAGGAGGCTGGTGGGCTATGGCCCATAGGGTCGAAAAGAGTCTGACATGACTGAGCGACTTTCATTACATATAATAAAGTTGATTTGCAATAATTATTTTTGCACAACTAAATTAAATAATGTAATCATATAGAACCTCTTCATGAATCACACCATCCTAAAGGAAATAAACACTGAATATTCACTGGTAGGACTGATGCTGATGCTGAAGCTCCAATACTTAGGCCACCTGATGTGAAGAATGACTCATTGGAAAAGACCCTGATTCTGTGAAACACTGAAAGCAAAAGGAGAAGGGGTGAGCAAAGGATGAGATGTTTAGACAGCATTATTGACTCAATGGATATGTATTTGAGCAAACTCCAGGAGATATTGAAGGACACTGAAGCCTGGCATGCTGTAATCCATGCAGTCACAAAGAGTCAGACACAGCTTAGCAACTGAACAACAATAGCAATTATAGAAATTGATACTCCTGAAATTACCGATGGTACTATAATCTAAATCTGCTACTAAACTGAATTCAATGAAGAGGTAATTTTATATATATATATATATATCTTTTTTTTACATTTGAAGAATATCATGCTCTGTCACACAATTTCAGTCCTGCTAAAACTATAGGATTCTATAACTCAGTGAGAACACTTTTCACAAATGCATGTTATATTCTTGGTATTATAAGAACCATTCTATTACCTCAAACTCATTCCTTGTTTAGTGCTAATTTGGAAGTAATATCAGATGCAACAAAGGGTGAATTGAAATATTCTCAAAAAATTAATTATCATACAATTGAAAAGGAACCACTTAAAATCTCTTTCAATAGAACTAATCATTGAGAATATTCTTTTTTATATTATTCCAAATCTTCAAACTTGAAATGCTAAATAAAACTGATCTTTCAAGCTGATGGATTCTTAAGTAAATTCTGGACAGTGAATTAACTTTTGGATAGATTCTACTCAGAATATAGATACATCATTTGTATTTGAATTAAAAAATCTAAGTGAAATAAAATATCTTGCTCCTTAAACAATGCAAATGAAGATTTGTGAATCTTGGCAGTCATAAATCAATGAAGACAAATTAACTTGATTAGCTATTCTAAAATATAAGTTTGGTGCTAGGTAATGCTTCACTATTTCAATGATCGAGTTAATTAGAGTAACATAACATGCATGTCATTGCTTTTTTCTCTCTTTGTAGTTAGCAAAACTTATATTCATCAGTTCAGTTCAGTTCAGTCTCTCAGTCGTGTCCGCAGGCCTCCCTGTCTACCACCAACTCACGTTCACTCAGACTCACGTCCATCGAGTCAGTGATTCCATCCAGCCATCTCATCCTCTGTTGTCCCCTTCTCCTCCTGCCCTCAATCCCTCCCAGCATCAGAGTCTTTTCCAATGAGTCAACTCTTCAAATGAGGTGGCCAAAATACTGGAGCTTCAGCTTTAGCATCATTCCTTCCAAAGAACACCCAGGGATGATCTCCTTTAGAATGAACTGGTTGGATCTCCTTGCAGTCCAAGGGACTCTCAAGAGTCTTCTCAAACACCAGAGTTCAAAAGCATCAATTCTTCAGCACTCAGCTTTCTTCACAGTCCAACTTTCACATCCATACATGACCATTGGAAAAACCATAGCCTTGACTAGACGGACCTTTGTTGGCAAAGTAATGTCTCTGCTTTTGAATATGCTATCTAGGTTGGTCATAACTTTCCTTCCAAGGAGTAAGCATCTTTTAATTTCATGGCTGCAGTCACCATCTGCAGTGATCTTGGAGCCCAAAAAAAGCTATAATAATCATAAAAACAGAAAAAGGAAATTTATTCAACATATATATATATATATATATATTTATAATCTTGTAAAACTAAACCGCAGTATGATATGTGCCTCTCTTCCACATTGAAACAAAGAGTTTCTAACAAATATATGATTAAGAGAATTACCTGTCTATAAAGGAATGACTCAAAATAAACTCACACTACAGTATATATATTTTAAAATATATATTGAAAAGGCAATTATGTTTTTTCTGGCTATTGGAAAGCAGTAAATAATAAAATATACTAAATAGATATTAATCTCTAATCATGTTAAACATAATAATAATTTACTATGTGAACTGAGAATGAAAGAAGTGGAAGGAGAAGAGCAGATAGAGTGTTGAGCCTCTTTAGTGGAGAGGCTATCAGTGTGAAAGAACCTGTACCTGAAAATAAAATGCCTTTAAGTCTATTTAATGCTTATGGAATACATTGAAGAGGGTCAAGTAGCCCTTTGTGGAGTCTTCAAACAATGTTGAGCCATAATGATAACTTGAGTTAAAAAATGATCTTTATTTTGCAAGGATTTTATTACTCCATGATAATCAGCTGACAGTCTTGGTGTTCTTCATAAGAGAATGTTCTGTCTTGTCATTCACTGTTAGAGTAACAAAATGAACATGTCAGCCATAGCTAGGGTCCCATTTGAAATCATCACATCTAATGAGAGAATTTAAAAATTGAAGAGGTAGATAGAAAAAAACAAAATTTTCAGAAGGAAAATCTTGATGTATCAAGAACTGGGCACATGCTATTTGAATTAATTTTCTGTTCTTTCTGAACACAGATTATATATGCTACTTTATTTTGAAATTAAATGTGCCTAAGGCAATGGCAACCCACTCCAGTACTCTTGCCTGGAAAATCCCATGGACGGAGGGGCCTGGTAGGCTGCAGTCCATGGGGTCACTAGGAGTTGGACATGACTGAGCGACTTCACTTTGACTTTTCACTTGCATGCATTGGAGGAGGAAATGGCAATCCACTCCATTGTCTTGCCTGGAGAATCCCATGGACATAGGAGCCTGGTGGGCTGCAGCACATGGGGTCACACAGAGTTGGACACGACTGAAGCGACTTAGCAGCAGCAGCAGCAGCAAGGCTAAGTTCAAGTCAAAGGAGTGTGAATGGAAGTGCTATTTAGGTCAGAGCATGTAAACCTCTCACACACATTCACACTCTCTTTACATTTCCAACAGCTTTTTACAGATGTGCTGTGCTGTGCTAAGTCGCTTCAGTCCATTCTGCTCCCCATGGGATCCTTAGCCCACCAGTGTCCTCTGTCCATTGGATTCTCCAGGCAAGAATACTGGAGTGGCTTGACGTGCACCTTCGAGGGGATCTTCCTGACTCAGAGATCGAACCTGAGTCTCTTATATCACCTGCATTAGCAGGCAGATTCTTTACCACTAGCACAAGAGCAGAGAAATATTGGATTCATTTGCTGAAAATGATAGAGCCAGGAGACGGGAATGTCTGAGTCCCTGTTTCATGACTTAGAAGAAAGCTACACACAAAAGAACTTTCATTAGGGGCTTCATAAGAATGACTACATATATTTAAGCTATTGTGTATATTCATGTGTGTTTAATGGCGTAGAAATGATCACCTGCCTAACACAAAAGTTTTTTTGTGGAAGTGGGTGGTTTATTTGATTTATTTAGTCCTCCTTTTCTTTGAAAATAAGCTATTATATTTGTCCATCAGATACTCACAGGTAAACATCAAAAAAGCAGTTTAAAAAACAAAAAAATCTGTAGTCTAGAGATGTAGTTAAGAATTGAACCAAACAGAAAGGGAAGATTAATGAAAAACCATGCTTTACCTTTACTTTTATAAAGAGGGTGGCTTGTAAGTATTGACATATCTTGGAAACAGACCAATATAGAGGAGTAGTAGTATATGAGAAGGAAGGATAAAATTGATGAAACAATGAGTTGGATGATGGAAATTGAGATTTGAGATCAGTTCAGTTGAGTCACTCAGTAGTATCCAACTCTTTGAGACCCCAAGGACTGCAAGACACCAGGCTTCACTGTCTAACACCAACTCCCAGAGTATACCCAAACTCATGTCCATTGAGTCCGTGATGCCATCCAACCATCTTATCATCTGTTGTTCACTTCTCCTCCCACCTTTAATCTTTCCCACCATCAGGTCTTTTAAAATGAGTCAGCTCTTAACATCAGGTGGCCAAGGTATTGGAGTTTCAATTTCAACATCAGTCCTGCCAATGAACACTCAGGAATGATCTCCTTTAGAATGGACTGGTTGGATCTAGTTGCAGTCCAAGGGAATCTCAAGGGTCTTTTCCAACACCAGAGTTCAAAAGCATCAATTCTTCAGCGATCAGCTTTCTTTATAGTCCAACTCTCACATCCAAACATGACTACTGGAAAAACCATAGCCTTGACTAGATGGACCTTTATTGGTAAAGTAATGTCTCTGCTTTTTAATATGCTGTCTAGGTTGGTCATAAATTTCCTTCCAAGGAGTAAGCACCATTTCATTTCATGGCTGCAATAACCATCTGCAGTGATTTTGGAGCCCCCAAAATAAAATCTGTCACTGTTTCCACTGTTTCCCCATCTATTTGCCATGAAGTGATGGGACCGGATGCCATGATCTTCGTTTTCTGAATGTTGGGCTTTAAGCCAACTTTTTCACTCTCCTCTCTCACTTTCAAAAAGAGGCCCTTTAGTTCTTCTTCACTTTCTGCCATAAGGGTGGTGTCATCTGTGTATCTGAGGTTACTGATATTTCTCCAGGCAGTCTTGATTCCAGCTTGTGCTTCTTCCAGCCCAGTGTTTCTCATGATGAACTCTGCATATAAGTTAAATAAGTGGAGTGCCAATATATACAGCCTTGACATACTCCTTTTCCTATTTCAAACCAGTCTGTTGTTCCATGTCCAGTTCTAACTGTTGCTTCCTGACCTGCATACAGATTACTCAAGAGGCAGGTCAGGAGGTTTGATATTCCCATCTCTTGAAGAATTTTCCACAGTTTATTGTGATCAACACAGTCAAAGGCTTTGGCATAGTCAATAAAGTAGAAATAGATGGTTTTCTGGAATTCTCTTGCTTTTTCAATGATCCAGTGGATGTTTGCAATTTGATCTCTGGTTCCTCTTCTTTTTCTAAATCCAGTTTGAACATCTGGAAGTTCATGGTTCATGTATTGCTAAAGCCTGGCTTGGAGAATTTTGAACATTACTTTACAAGCGTGTGAGATGAGTCCAATTGTGTGGTAATTTGAGCATTCTTTGGCATTGCCTTTCTTAGGGACTGGAATGAAAATTGACCTTTTCCAGTCCTGTGGCCACTGCTGAGTTTTCCAAATTTGCTGACATATTGAGTTCAGCACTTTCACAGCATCATCTTTTAGGAGTTGAAATAGCTCAACTGGTGTTTCATCACTTCCACTAGCTTTGTTCATAGTGATGCTTCCTAAGGCCCACTTGACTTCACATTCCAGGATGTTGGCTCTAGGTGAGTGATCATATCATTGTGATTAATCTGGGTCTTGAAGATCTTTTTTGTACAGTTCTGTGTATTCTTGCCACTTCTTCTTAATACCTTCTGCTTCTGTTAGGTTGATACCGTTTCTGTTCTTTATTGAGCCCATCTTTGCATGAATGTTCCCTTGGTATCTCTAATTTTCTTGAAGAGATCTCTAGTCTTTCCCATTCTATTGTTCTCATCTATTTCTTTGCACTGATCACTGAGGAAGGCTTTCTTATCTCTCCTTGTTATTTTTGGAACTTGCATTCAAATGGGTATATCTTTCCTTTTCTCCTTTTTCACTTCTATTTTTTCACAGCTATTTGTTAGGCATCCTCAGACAATCATTTTGCTTTTTTGAACTTCTTTTTCTTGGGGATGGTCTTGATCCCTGTTGCCTGTACAATGTCTGGAACCTCCGTCCATAATTCATCAGGCACTCTGTCTGTCAGATCTAGTTCCTTAAATCTATTTCTCACTTCCACTGTACAATTGTAAGAGATTTGAAATAGTGGCAGAAATATCTGATGTGGAAAAAGACAAAGAAAATAGGAAATGGAGATGAGAAGAAACACACACACACACAAATTAAAAGGGGGAAGCAGAGGATGAGATGGTTAGATGGCATTGTCAGTGATTCAATGAATATGAATTTGAGGTAACTCTGAGGGATGGTGCAGGACAGGGGAGCCTGGCATGTTGCAGTCCATGCTGTCACAGTTGGACACCTTAATATCTGAAAAACCAAAAATAAATATATACACATATACGTTAATGTAAGAAGTGAAGATATGGTTGAGAGCTAGATTCTTAGAGACACATGGGGTTTGAGGAATAAGAAAGAGAGAATGAAATGAGCAGAATAGGAAAAGCTCAACATATTTCGTGGCCTAAACAAAACTGCAAACATAACTTCCTATGGATATTTTCAAGTAAAAGAAAAATGTAGCTAATAACTTATTATGGCTTTGTTTTTAAAAGAAATTTTTATGCTAGAGTAAATTATTGGGCTTCCCTAGTAGTTAAGCTGGTAAAGAATCTGCCTGCAATGCAGGAGACTCTGGTTCAATCCCTGGACTAGGAGGATCCCCTGGAGATGGGATAGGCTACCCACTCCAGTATTCATACGCTTCCCTGGTGGCTCAGAAAGTAAAGACTCCAACTACAGTGTGGGAAAGCTTGTTTGATCCTTGGGTTGGAAAGATCCCCTGGAGGAGGGCATGGCAACCCATTCTGGTATTCTTGCCTGGAGAATCCTCTGGACAGAAGAGCCTGGTGGGCTACAGTCCAAGGAGTCGCAAAGAGTCAGACAAGACTAAGCACAGCACAACACAGAGTACATTATTAGCCTTCTGCCAAATACCATATAAATGAATCATCAGAGGAGCAAAATAACAGTCAAAAATGGAAAATTACATTAGTATAGATTTTACATCAAATATTTTTGACTGTATTCTAGTTCTTTGAAAATCCATAATGTATATATGGATTATACTATAACTCAGTTAACCAATCTAATTCCAATTTACCATTCCATGGGAAAAAAAGTTTTCTGTGTATTAAAATGAGTAACTAATCTGATTCAATGGTCTATGAAAATGTCAATTATTTTCAGAACAAGCTTGAGGAATCTAAAATTGCCTCCAGAATTTTATAATTGCAGGCAAATTCTGGGGAATGCACTTATAAAATCCTACTTTAAAATTCCTAATGTTTTTAAGATGCAGACTGATTCACCTAGAATTAAAATGAATAAGTAGCTTTAAAGAATTAGATCAAATATCTTAATGCTTGCAATATACTCTAAAGGCAAATATTTTCATCATAATACTTCTAAACTTAAAACATAATATTGTTATTTCCCATCTATCATTTCTTTCTTACACTGTTTTGGAAATAGAATTTTTCTTATACATACCTCTATTATCATGCTATTATTTTGAGAATAATTATATATATACAGTGTATATACCCTTAGTAAAATATTTTCAGTTATTCAATAAATATTTTACAGAATGTTTTACTGCATTTCTAAATCTTTCAAAATAATTTAGAAAATAAGGTCCTGATTACAGTGTACAACATGTGTATGGAACACCATACAAAATTTGTCCAATAGATTACTTTTTATTACACATTTTTTTTAAATTGAAAACTAATAAATTGTGATTCCTTTCCAGTTGGTTTTATCTAACTTCCAGAAAAAGTGTAAATTTTCCTTGGTTAACTCTGAGACATATAACAACTTATTATTGTAAAAGTGAAGTCATAAAGTTTCCATTAAAATCCTAATTTTGTAAATATGAGTCATTATCCATGTATCACTGGATATTGGGTTATTTGTCTGGTTGTGGCTACTTATTGGAAAATGTGTTAAAGGGGAACATATTTGGAGAGTATATATGAATCAAGCAGTATTATCTCAGAAGTGGAATGCATTTCCCTAGAGAAATATGCCAGGAATATGCTTCCTCCAAAGTGTTCTCTTTGATTATGTGGAGCAAAGTTTTCCTGACCAAAATATTGGCTTTCATTAACCTAAGCAATCAGAATGGTCTGCTTTTCCTTCAGATCAATGGTACAAAGACTTTAAAAGAAATGTTATTAAAAGGTGATTCGGAAAATGCTTCAGCAGTTGTCCTAAGTAAACTTTCTAAGCAAAATTACATAACATTCATTAATTGCTGTAAAATAGTTGTCCTATCTTTGTTTTAACAACAAATAAAATATTGGGATATAATCAAAGCTTTGAACAGATCAACCTTTTGAGCTATTTTAGCAGAGGGAAGGAAACTAGGAACTTGTAAGTCTGTAACACAGAACTCTGCCTCAATATGGTTACAATATTCTCCTGATTAGCATAGACAAAGCAGATGGGAATACTTTCTTATAGACTCATATCACTGTGTGCACACTTTATTAATATATCTATGTTAAAATCATGTAAATGTAACCTGGAAATCAATATATATTATCATAATATAGGCAAAATATTACATTATAAATAGTTATTAGATACTAGAATCAGCATATATAGTTTCTGTTTTTTATAATAATGAAACTTATCTTCATTGTCCATACAAGTAACCCACAATACTCATACAAAATAAGAAGCAAATGAATGTTTAATTTTACATAATATGACAATTTCAGTTGTTACAGTTATAACAACAATGTTCATATATTAGCCAGTCTTCATATTCCAGTTTCATCTGATGAAAATTAAATATGGGTAATTTACAATGATGTGCATATATGTTTATTTGAATGACTAGAACTCTTAATAAAATAAGGACTTCCTCCTGTACTATAACTTAATTTCCTATAGAGTAATTCATTCTCTTATAGGAGCTAAGAAGATGGCTAGAAAATATGTGTATCTGTGTATATTAAAATATTTTATTTCACCAAAGTCCTCTATACTTATTTTTACTTAATGCTTTTCAGGCAGAATTTGTATACATTTTAAAACTTCTAACATATTTAAAATGCATTTTCTTAAATATTATGTTTGGTACAGTCAGTAACTGAATTGACTGTCCCTTCTTTTCATTTATTTAGGGTCTACTCCTTAAAGAGAAGAGAAACAAAAAGTCATTTATCTGGATAATTTAGCCCCAGGAGAATTTACCAATAATATGTCCTACGTTTTTTCTATTATGTTTGTCTCCACAATGCTCTTAGCATGCAGCACAACCCTGTGGATACAGCAATATCCAATCTTAACACAATTCTATTCAACTAAGATGCTCAGACAACCTCAAACACACCAACCAGTGGTTTATAATTAAAGTAAATCAGCTATAACTCCAAGACTTCTGAGAGGCTGTCACAATTGACTGCACATCACCCTGTAGATTTGGTTCCAGCTATAACCAAAATTTACTTAACTATATGCAGAATAAATCATGCAAAATACCATGTTGGATGAAGTACAAACTAGAATCAAGAATGCCCCAGGAGAAATATCAATAACCTCAGATATGATACCACCTTAATGGCAGAAAGCAAAGAGGTACTAAAGAGCCTCTTGATGAAGGTGAAAGAAGGGAGTGAAAAAGCTGGTTTAAAACTCAACATTCAAAAAACTAAGATCCTTTCCCATCATTTTGTGGCAAATAGACAGGGGGAAAAATGGAAACAGTTTCAGAGTTTATTTCCCTGTGCTCCAAAATCACCGAGGACCATGACTGCAGCCATGAAATTAAAAGATACTTGCTCTTTGGAAGAAAAGCTATGATCAACCTACACAGCATATTAAAAAGCAGAGACATCACTTTGCCAACAAATGTCCATATAGCAAAAGCTATGGTTTTTTCCAGTAGTCATGTACGGAAGTGAAAATTGGACCATAAAGAAGGTTGACCACAAGCAATTGATGCATTCAAACTGTGGTGCTGGAGAAGACTCTTGAGAGTTCTCTGAGAGCAAAGAGATCAAATTTGTCAATCTTAAAGGAAATCAATCCTGAATATTTGTTGGAATGACATGCTGAAGCTGAAGCTCCAGTACTTTGACCACTTGATACAAAGAGCTGACTTATTGGAAAAGACCCTGATGTTGGGAAAGATTTAGGGCAGGTAGAGAAGGGGATGACAGAGGACGAGATGATTGGATGGTATCACCAACTCAATGGACATGAGTTTAAGCAAAGTCCTGGAGATATGGAAGGACAGGGAAGCCTGGCATGATATAGTCCATGGAGTCACAAAGAGTTGGACATGACTGAGCAACTGAACAACAACAATAACCAATATGTGCTTCATTTACTGAGCTCTAGTCCTTAGTTCAAGGTCTCAATTGCAGCCTTCCATACTCATTCTATCACATCACTCATTATTATGAATTACAGTTTTTAACTGCTTCCTTCACCCTGCTGGAAATCTGGTTATTTTGCTTTGTAGTCCAATCACTCTACCAAGATTGGGCTGCTGCTGCTGCTGCTGCTAAGTCGCTTCAGTCGTGTCTGACTCCATGCGACCCCACAGACGGCAGCCCACCAGGCTCCCCCGTCCCAGGGATTCTCCAGCCAAGAACACTGGAGTGGGTTGCCATTTCCTTCTCCAATGCATGAGAGTGAAAAGTGAAAGTGAAGTCATGCAGTCGTGTCCAACTCTTTGCGACCCCACAGACTGCAGCCCACCAGGCTCCTCCGTCCATGGGATTTTCCAGGCAAGAGTACTGGAGTGGGGTGCCATTGCCTTCTCCGAAGATTGGGCTAATGTACCCCAATTACTTCTCATCACTTTTTGTCTCTCAGTGGCTCAGTTTTATCTTGAAAACCCCACTTTTGCTTCTGGTTCAATTCTTAACAAATGGATCCACCAGAAATCACTTTCTGTCTACATGTTCCCAATGATAATGAATTACACTGCTTCTGCTGTGCCCTGGCTCATTTCAGGTTGTCCACCCCAATTCCAGGTATGACGTTTCTCTGAGCCCTACACTGTATGCTCTGTCTCCTCATGCCTGTCTTAGTTGTGCTGGCTTTCCTCCTCTTTGGTATCTAGTACTGCTGATGACTCACCATAACTCTGCCACCTTCTTTTGCTTTAACATCAAGAGACACTCTAATATGTGATTTATATTTGCATTTTGGTTTGCACAGATAGTACAATTCAGTCTTTTCTTAATTTTCTTAATATTTTTAATTATTTTCCTTAAGAATATATATTAGAATAAGCTATCTAACCTTGAAATGTAATATAATCCAAACTCAAACTGAGAGTTGGACTATAAAGAAAGCTGAGTGCCAAAGAATTGATGCTTTTGAACTGTGGTGTTGGAGAAGACTTGAGACTACCTTAGACTGCAAGGAGATCCAACCAGTCCTTCCTAAAGGAAATCAGTCCTGAATATTCATTGGAAGGACTGATGCTGAAGCTGAAGCTCTAATACTTTGGCCACCTGATGCGAAGAACTGACTCTTTGGAAAAGATTTTGATGTTGGGAAAGATTGAAGGCCAAAGAGAAGGGGCAGCAGAAGATGAAATGGTTGGATGGCATCACCAATTCGATGGACATGAGTTTGAGTAAGCTCTGGGTGTTGGTGATGGATTGGGAAGCCTGGAGTGCTGCAGTTCGTGAGGTCACAAAGAGTCAGACACAACTGAGCAACTGAACTGAACTTAAAAGGTAATACTGTCTTTTATACAGCTAGATTCACAAACATACAACCTGGGCAGTCATACAGAGACCCATGATAAGAAGGATTCCATGCTTGGTTTAATGCTCTGCAGTAACCATCTTGAAATTCTTAGTGCTTATATCTTTGAACTTGTGCTTTGAAGTGAATTTTAATACAACAATGGAGCATGTGCATTAATGAAGACATTACCTGCAACTGTGTATGTCCACTGTTCTGTTGCCCTATTCCCATAGAGTATTTGATGTCCCTGTTCCACTGGATCCATGATGTATGGAGATTCAAGGAGACTCAAGGTGAAGATAAGCTTGTTTTTTCTATAAGTACACAGAGGCCTTGACAACCAGAAAGGCTACATTTGGACTATTAAAACCAGAATTTGCCTCAAATAGAGAAAAGCAATGGCACATTAAGGAACATGAATGACATGTTCCTTCCATATACTCTCTAACATACTTGTATTGTTTCTCCATATTAGCCAATCACCTATGCTGAACATGATCACAGGGAAGGAAAGGGAAAGATAGGGTAACCCCACATTCCTGCTACTTTCATTCCTGCCTCACTTGTGGCTTTCCTGGTGGTTCAGGTAATAAAGAACCTGTCTGCAATGCTGGAGACCCAGATTCAGTTCCTGGGTCAGGCATATCTCCTGGAAAATGGAATGGCTACCCACTACAGTATTCTTGGACACAGGGAATCACATGGACAGAGGAGACTGGCAGGCTATAGTCCCTGGAGTCACAAAGAATCAGACACAACTAAACAACTAATACTTCCTCACTTAGCAATAAGCTGAAAGTAGAGATTTTTAGTAAAATATGCATATACAAAAGAGTGAAATGAAAACAGTTCAGTTAGTTTTGTGCAAAATTTCCACTATTCTGATAAGAAAAAAATACATAAGTATGTGCAAGTTATGAAATGCAAATTGTGTAATTTCAGTAAGTCTATATATGATTTCAGTATTCTAATATGTTAGGTTCTCTAGGTGGTGCCATTGGTAAAGAATTCATGTGCTAATGCAGGAGACACAAGAGATGCTGGTTCAATCCTTGGGTCAGGAAGATGCCCTGGAGTTGGAAATGGCAACCCACTCAAGTATCCTTGTCTAGAAAGTTTCATGGACAGAGGAACCTGGTGAGCTACATACAATCCATGGGGTTGCAAAGAGTTGGACATGACTGAGCACACACTTGGTTTTGTTGTTTAAATGGAACTTAAACACGGAATTACAAGCAGTCCCACTACTGGGCATATACCCTGAGAAAACCATAATTCAAAAAGACACATGTGCACCAATGTTCATTGCAGTACTATTTAAAATAGCTATGACATAGAAGTAGCCTAAATGTCTATCAACAGATGAAAAGAAAAAGCAGATGTGGTACACATACACAACATAATATTACTCTGTCATAAAAAGGAACAAAACTGGGTTATTTATATATTGGTGTGGATGAACATAGAGTCTGTCATACAGAGTGAAGTCATAAAGAGAAAAGCAAATATCGTTTATTAATGTATATATATGCAATCTAGAAAAATGGTACTGATGAATCTATATGCAGGGCATGAAATAGAAACACAGAGCCTAGCAGGCTACAGTCCATAAGGTCGCAAAGAGTCAGATATGACTGAGTGAGTGAGCACAAGGCAAGAATAGACACACAAATGTAGAGAATGGACTTGTAGACACAATGAGGGAAAGAAAGAATGGGGCAGATTGAGAGAGTAGCATTGACATATATACACTACCATGTGTGAAATAGGTAGCTAGTGGGAAGCTGTTATATAGCTCAGAGAGTTCAGTTTGGTGCTCTGTGATGGTCAAGATGCAGGGGAAAGGGAGGATTGAGATGGAAGATCAAGAAGGGGAGACATATGTATACTTATAGCTGATCCACATTGTTGTACAACAAAAACAAACACAACATTGAAATGCAATTAAAACAACAAATTAAAATAAATAAATAAATAAAAATGGAATTACAGGGGAATGCCCTGATGGTTCAGTGGTTAAGTTTCTGAGCTTTCCTTGAATGGGGCATAGATTCAATTTCTGATCTGGGAATTAAGATCCCACATGCTGTGCTGAATGGCCAAACATAAATTACTTAATTAAAAATCATTTAAAACAGAATTATATACTATAAAGTTAAAGGTAAAATCCATTCTAATAGTTGATTTTTTTCACTTAAAAATTAATAAAAGCAGTAATACAGGTCAAGAAAGAGACTACAAGAAATGTAAAAGTTCCATATTTTAGTACCTTTAATGGCAAGATTTCCCTGCTTTTTTAATCAATGACTCTGTGCTTTCCTTGCACTAGATCTGATTGTATCACTAGCCGTGATCCCTAGTAACATATTTGAATGAATTACTCTGTAGCTGATCATCTTCTTGTCCTTTTATTGGTCACAATGTATTGATTACAAAAATAAGTTTACTACTGGGGATGTTCACAGTTGACAAAAATATACTTGTTGGTTTATATAATCTCTTTTATATTTATCTCTTTCCACCACCCCAGTAGACTACTATATAAAATTTAGCCATGTTTCTACTTGATCAATGAGGTGTCTTCCTATCCTAACATTTTCTGTAGAGTATCTGTCCCCACCACAGATTTAAGCACATTGAAGTTTCCATTCTTCTATTTTTCTTCATTTAGTATCTCATTCTTAGAGAAGAGATTGTTTACCCACGGTTAGTATCATTGTTGTTAGATACACAACATACTAATTCTCACTACCCTTCCTATACTCAGTGGGATAAAGTAAAAAATACCATAATATATATTTTCCTGCTGTTTCTACCCAAGTGTTTATCGCTGTCTTTTCTCTAGCTATATGAATAGTATGACACATACCTCTAGGTTTAGAGTAAAAATTAGGTTATAGAATGGACTACTTATCTGGTAGTCTCTACTTTGTTTTTCTGATCCCAGAAAGGCCCACACAGTATAAGTCTCATCCTTGGAATACAACTTTTAAACTAAAATTAATTTGCTCCACTGTTCTCCATTTTAATTTTGGCATTTGACATGACAACTGCTAGATCTTTTGAAAGATTTTAAGATATATCTGCTGTCTGCAGATTATCTGTTTTTGCATTTATATTGGAATGACATTTGAAACATCTGTTTAAAACTAAGCTTAACATGTTGCACATTATGGATACATAAAATAAATTCAGAAGAAAGGAAAGAACTTTAATGGAAAGTAAAACTTTCTTGAAGCATTCTACATGATTTATTATCAAAGGCAAAATTATGAAATTTGTATATTTTTCAATTATATTAAATTAAAATTTAATCTAACAAATGTATAATAAACTTATACTAATACAAACTTAAATTATTTATATTTAATTTAAAATATATCTTAAAATTTTAGTGACCTCTAGAGTATCCAGTAGATAATGCAATTAAGCCCTAAGAGGCAGAGAGGTAAATTTCTATGTTTTTCAATTTAAAAAATAAAAAAGTTTACTATAGAGTAAAACAAAATAGTTTAACTGACATTTCCTCTGAATGTATGCACTATTTGTCAAGTAATTTAACAATAAAATTTTCCATTCCAGCATAAAAAGCAAAATAGTGTGGCAGAGTGTAAGGACAGATTCAAGATAGGCAGCCTGGCTAGGCTGTAATCCAGGCTCCACCACTTTCAAAGCAGTTGGAATTAAGCAAAATATTTAATACTCTGTACCTCAGTTTCCTTAGCAGAAAACAAGGATATTAGAACTAATCTCATCAGTATGTTAGAACAATTATGTAAGTTAACATTTTTCAAGTTCTTAGAACAACTATAGGCATATAACAATTGCTATGTCTGTTTGTGTATATAACATTAAAGATCAACATGCTTTATGGTATCAATAGTATTTATTTTATCTAGACATACACTCATAAATAGAGGGCTAGCAATAACTCCCCAGACTGGTGAGCCTCTAAGAAAATGGTATTGATTAGATTGTTACTGGTGTTAAGATTTTATATTTGTGAACTTACTACACTGAAAAAAAAAATGTCATTTTTCAGCTACTGTCTTAATAGAACAACGTAAATTACAACATATGTGAATTACTAGGCTTCCCTGGCCTAGTAGTTTAGACAGTAAAGAATCTGCCTTCCATATAGGAGACCCAGGTTGGATCCCAGAATGGGGAAGATTCCCTGGCAAAGGAAATCACAACGACTCCAGCATTCTTACCTGGAGAATTCCATGGACAGAGGAGCCTGGTGAGCTACAGCCCATGAGGTTGCAAAAAGTCGGACATGACTGAATGATTAAAACTATATGTGACCTATATATGCTTTGTTATACCACAGAAAATTAAATTCAAGTTTAAATCAATTACTTAAATATAGATAATTAAAGAATCAGAATACCAAATAGTCCTGTAGGAAAGTTAACTAACTGATGAATTATATGGCTGACACATGTTACACACAATACTAAAATATAAACTAGTCCAATTCTGACTTGCTGCTAAATTTTTGTCTAATTATGGTAATTTATAAGTAATTTGAGATTTATCGTAATTAAGCATTGATCCAGTTGAAATAATAATTATACCTTCATTTCAAGAGCAGAAAGCATCACCTTAAGATATTCATTTTATGGCTTTGAATACCTTAATTTTATCCACTGTCGTATTAACAAGACTGAAGTAAGTCATCTTTTGTCATTTTCACATTAAAATCTGAAATTGAGTGGGGTTGAGAACACCAGGAAGCAAGCAAGGGTAGATGCAATCAAGCTGAATCTGGTCCTTGTTCGTCATTAAAGAAATCAAGGTAAATCAGAGTCCTCTGCATCCAACACTGAAGCTACAGCTCTGTCTAGCAGCTGTTGAAGAGAAGCTCATCAATTCTAGCAAGATCAATGGAATATTCTGAAGCTGATTACCAAAGTCACATAAAATCATATACTAACTGATTGCTTTGGCTTGGTTTTGCTTTCATTTTTATGCACAAGTTGACTGTAAATCTACAGTCTAAATGAATGAATTAGAATTATTTTAGAATGAATAACATAGTATATTACTAAGGAGTATTATTTAGATAAATTGAAAATATATAGCTTTAAATTTTAAGTAGAGAGATTTGATGGGGAATTAAATGGAATGTCTTCTACTACTAAAGTCCTAGGGTGTAGATTCTTACTGTGCATTTTGACCTCCAGCCACTGTGGACAATTTGTCAAACCTGACACACAATTTTATGCTTCTATTCTTTTATTAAAGTTGTTCAGGAAAATTTTCTGTTCAAAATCCAAATCAAGCTTAACTCAATTGTGGCCTCTATTTGAAGACATGACTGATCCATTCCCAAAATGATTTTTTTTTTACAAGTTGTAATGACTTTTAAATGCTTTTCTATAAAATTTTATTTAAGAATTTCATTCATATCACAGAGGTAAAAATCTATTGTTCAGTCTTTAAAATTATAGAAGAAAATGTTTCCTAAACATAGTTGAAATTTTTCAATAGTTTTTTTTTAATCTAAGGTTTAATACTTGTTGAAGTTAAGATTTCATTTTTATTTTTTCTGCATAAGTTATGAATTGTCCTCATTTTCAGTTCAGTTCAGTCACTCAGTCATGTCAAACTCTTTGTGACCCCATGGACTACAGCACGCCAGACTTCCCTGTCTATCACCAATTCCTGGAGCTTGTTCAAACTCATGTCCATTGAGTCAGTGATGCCATCCAACCATCTCATCCTCTGTCATCCCCTTCTCCTCCTGCATTAATTCTTTCCCAGCATCAAGGTCTTTTCCAATGAGTCAGTTCTTCACATCAAGAGGCCAAAGCATTGGAGTTTCAGCTTCAGCATCAGTCTTTCCAATGAACACTCAGGACTGATCTCCTTTACAATGGACTGATTGGGTCTCCTTGCAGTCCTAGGGACTCTCAAGAGTCTTCTCCAACACCACAGTTCAAAAGCATCAGTTCATCTCTCAGCTTTCTTTATGGTCCAACTCTCTTATATCCATACATGACTACTGGGAACACCATAGTTTTGACTAGATGGACCCTTGTCAGCCAAGTAATGTCTCTGCTTTTTAATATGCTGTCCAAGTTGGTCATAGCTTTTCATCCAAGGAGCAAGTACCTTTTAATTTCATGGCTACAGTCACCATCTTCAGTGATTTTGGACCCCAAGAAAATAAAGTCTGTCACTCTTTCCATTGTTTCTGTATCTATTTGCCATGAAGTGATGGGACCTGCCTACATGATCTTAGTTTTTTTAATGTTGAATTATTCCTAATTTTACTATCTAAATATTTCATTTTACCCTTCCATTTAAAAGCCATCTTGACTATATACTAACGTACATCTGCTCATGTGTTTATTTTTTAATTTTCCATAAATTTTTAATGCTTTATTTGTCCATCATTTTTGCTATTACATTATTTACAGTACAATATTTTAAAAGCAAGTTTTGAGAGCTAGAAGGATAAATTCAAGTCTTTCTTTTTTTGTGGTTTTGTTTTCTTTTCCATAATTTGAGCTATACTTGCACAATGACTCTTCTATTTAAAAATGTAAGAAGTATCCAAGATTCCATTCAATTTCCAAAAAAAGAAACCACTTCAGTTTTGATTGGGATAGTAAATATTTTATAAATAATATGTAATATGATAGATATTTTTAAAATATAGAATTTTGCACATATTAAACTGGTTTATGTTTCTATTAATTTAGGACTAGTTTCATTCTCTTCAATAGTATCTTGTCACTTTTTAAGAAAAAAGGGCTTATGCATTTCTTATTACTAGGCAGTCTATATTTTTTTCCTCAATTGTTTTGGGATGTCATCTATTACATTTTTAATTGGTTACTCTTTTTTGTATAGGGACATTATTGTTTTTCTTCTTTTGAAATTGCTTCTGGCCACTTTGCTGGAATATCTTAAACCACATTTTTTTTTTTTTGGTTAGTTGATTTTATTAATTTCTGCAGAAACAAGTACATCATCTGAAAATACTATTTGGCCCTACCTCTCCAAAATTTATACTTCACATTTCTTTTTCTTAACATATCTGCTAGGACTGCCACTATCATTCTGAGTATTAGTGAAAACAAATAGCATCTTTTTCTTATTTATGACTTTAATTAGAATGATTCTACTATCTGATAAATGCAATGTATAGTGTAAATTTCTCCTATAAAATATTTCTCAAAATTGTGAAAGTTTATTTGTAAATAAGTTGTTTCCTTCTCCCCCACCCCTCTTTTTTTTTCCATTCTATGGGTGTGAAATAGTATGTCAGTGTAGTTTAATTTACATTTTCTTGATGACTAATGAGGGCTTCCCTCATAGCTTAGTTAGTAAAGAATCTACCTGCAGTGCAGGAAATCCAGGTTCGATTCTGGGGTCAGGAAGATCCCCTGGAGAAGGAAATGGCAACCCTCTCCAGTATTCTTGCCTGGAGAATCCCATGGACAGGCTCTCTTGCCTGGAGAGCCTGGCAGACTATACAGTCTATGGGGTCACAAGACTAATGATATTGAACACTTTTTCATGTTCAAATATTGGCCATTATTATATCCCCTTATTTGAGATATAATTGATAGAGCATTATATTATTTTCAGGTCATTATGTAATGATACAATGCACGTTTATGTGTACTTTGATCACCAAGATAAGTCTAGTTAACATTCATCACCACATATGGTTTCATTTTTTTCCTTGTGATGACAACTTTTTTTTTTTTTTTTGGTGATGACAACTTTTAAGATCTACTCTCTTAACAGCTTTCAAATATACAATAGTGAGTGAAGTACAGTGAAAGTCATTCAGTTGTGTCTGACTCTTTGCGACCCTATACAGTCCATGGAATTCTCTAGGCCAGAATACTGGAGTGGGTAGCCTTTCCCTTCTCCAGGTGATCTCCCCAACCCAAGGACTGAACCCAGGTCTCCCACATTGCAGGCGGATTCTTTACCAGCTGAGCTACAAGGGAAGCCAAGAATACTGGAGTGGGTAACCTACCCCTGCTCCAGTGGATCTTCCAGACTCAGGAATCGAACCAGGGTCTCCTGCATTGGAGGCAGATTCTTTACCAAATGAGCTATGGGAAGCCCTCAAATACAAAATATAGTACTACTATTAGAGTTACCAGGTTATATGTTACATCCCCAGGACTTATTTATTTTATAACTGAAAGGTAGTACCTTTTGAATACCTTCACCGATTTCACCGATTTGCCACCTCTACCTCTGGCCACCACCAATCTGTTAATCGGTATTTACGAGCTTGATGACTTTGTTTTGTTTGTTTTTGTTGTTGTTAGAGTCAACATATGAAATGATAAAATAATATGAAATAATATGTTTATCCTTCTCTGCCTGGTATTTCACTTAGCATAATGCCCTCAAGTCTTATCCATGTTGTTGCAAATAACAGGATTTTCTTCTTTCTTACAGGTGAATAATGTTTCAATATATATACTACATTTTCATTATACATTCATCCATTAATGTACACTTATGTTTCCATGTCTTGGCTGTTGTAAGTTCAGTTCAGTTAAATCTCACAGTCGTGTCTGACTCTTTGCAACCCCATGAACTGCAGCACACCACGCCTCCCTGTGCATCACCAACTCCCGGAGTTCACTCAAACTCATGTCATTGAGTCGGGATGCCATCGAGCCATCTCATCCTCTGTCGTCCCCTTCTCCTCCTGCCCCCAATCCCTCCCCGCATCAGAGTCTTTTCCAGTGAGTCAACTCTTCGCATGAGGTGGCCAAAGTATTGGAGTTTCAGCTTCAGCATCAGTCCTTCCAAAGAACACTCAGGATTGATCTCCTTTAGGATGGACTGGTTGGATCTCCTTGCAGTCCAGGGGACTCTCAAGAGTCTTCTGCACCACCACAGTTCAAAAGCATCAATTCTTCGGTACTCAGCTTTCTTCACAGTCCACCTCTCACATCAATACATCACCACAGGGAAAACCATAGCCTTGACTAGACGGACCTTTGTTGGCAAAGTAATATCTCTGCTTTTCAATATGCTATCTAGGTTGGTCATAGCTTTCCTTCCAAGGAGTAAGCATCTTTTAATTTCATGGCTTCGATAACCATCTGCAGTGATTTTGGAGCCCAAAAAAAATAAAGTCTGACACTGTTTCCACTGTTTCCCCATCTATTTGCCATGAAGTGATGGGACCGGATGCCATGATCTTAGTTTTCTGAATGTTGAGCTTTAAGCCAACTTTTTCACTCTCCTCTTTCACTTTCATCAAGAGGCTTTTGAGTTCCTCTTCACTTTCTGCCATAAGGGTGGTGTCATCTGCATATCTGAGGTTATTGATATTTCTCCTGGCAATCTTGATTCCAGCTTATGTTTCTTCCAGCCCAGTGTTTCTCATGATGTACTCTGCATATAAGTTAAATAAGCAGGGTGTTGTAAATTATACTGCAATAAATGTGGAGATTGCATATATCTTTTTGAGCTAGTCTTATTGCTTCCCTTATGGAGACCCAGAGGCAGAATTACTGGATCATATGGTAGTTCTATTTTTAATTTTTTGAGAAACCTCCACATTGTTTTTCAAAATGACTGTAGCAATGTACATTTCCACCAACAGTACACTGAGGTCCCTTTTTTACCTCATGCTTACCAGAATTCATTATCCTTTTTTCTTTTTTATAATAGTAATCCTGTCATGTGTAAATATCTCATATCTTAGTTTTAATTTGCATTTCCCTGATGATTAGTGATATTGAGCACTATTTCAAGTACCTTTTGATAATCTGAATATCTTCTTTGGAAAAAATTCTAATCAATTTCTCATTTTTTAATTGGATTATTTGTTTGTTTTGCAATTGAGTTTGAAGAGTTCTTTATAAATGTTGGATATTAACCTCTTATCTGATAATATTTGCAAATATTTTTTTTCTATTTTCATATGTTGTCTTTTCATTTTGCTTAGGCAAATGCTGCACTGATTTTGCTGCCCTGTGAGTATGTTAAAAAGGAAACTCCAGGTCTGTACTGGGACTATATACAAAATGGTACTCCAGATAACTACTCAGGGGAAATTTTATGGGTCCTGAATTGTGGAATACATGGTATCGCTGATGCTATGTAATGACACAAGCCATCAGCAAGCAAGAGAAGAAAGAATATTTAAAAAAAGGTAAATTTCTCATAATACAATACCAAAAAAGAAAATACTCTTTTCACATCTAAAATTCCTCTTTAAAAAATATAATTTTACTACTTTATTTTTAAGGGTACTTATAGAAGCATGAAGTGTCCAAAAATATCTTACATGCACTAAAGTGATGATACACAAAGGATATTCACAATACAGTCCTCAAAGATCATGGTTTTACCCAACTGATTTCCCCTACTTCCTCCTCCTTCACCATAGCAAAACTGTCACCATAATTTACCTCTTTATCCTCATTTTTGAATAGCTGGATCTTCCACTGTCTTTGGATTTGGCCTTGTGATTTCTTTGGGCAACAGGACTTTAGCAAACATAACATAAGCAGAAATTCTAAAGTTTTCATGCATTGGGACTTTCCCTGTCTTAAATTTGTTCAAAACTAGCCACCATGTGAAATACAGCCACACCAGAAAGCTCACTGAGGAGACTCATTCAAGAAACTTTATCTGCATCTGAACTTGATTTAGATGGATGACATTAGGAAATTCAACTTTGGGAAGAGGTTGGTATATTTTCTCCATGAAAGATTTAAATTAATGCAGCCAGAGAATGATAGGAAAAAAACTGTTTGCAGAATGGTCATCAAATTTTCGTTTTTTGCATTTATGCCCTTGAGCATTTCTTCCCACATATTCTAAAGCTTATCATGAAACTTGCTTTGGCCAACAGGATCATATCAATGCAACACAGCTAGAAACCGAAAGAGTGCTTGCTCACAGGGCTCATCCTCTCTTACACTTTTGAAATGCAACTACCATGTGAAGTAACTGAAGGCAACCATGACACATGAGTGAGGTCATCCAAGACCAACAAGGCACTAGCTGACCAAGCAGATAAATTCAGCTACACGAATGAACTAGGCAAGTCCAACAGAGGAATAACCAAGCTAAGCTCAGAACAAGTTCCTTAACCAAAGAATTATGAGCTATTAAACCATTGTTTTAGGCCACTAAAATGTTTGTATACTTATCAAAAACTATCATTGTAACCAAAACTCTATATATCACCTTGGCTAGTCCATAGTATGACCCTGACAACAATTCCAATAAGAAGACAGCTCTCTGTCTTTTTTAGAAAAAAAAAAAAATGTACATAGTTTTTATTTTTCAGACTTTTACATTTCTTATAAAATATTTTAACAATAAATACTTTATAGACAACAAGGGAAATAAAAATTTCTAATATTACTTTTTACTGACATTAATTATTAAGATTTGTATTTTATTTTCAATTGATGTTAACTGAAAATACTTCATATAGAAAATGTATGACCAATTATAATAAAGTCAATGAATAAACAGAATTTTTAAAAAATAGGATGTGGCGCTATTTCTCCAACAGCTGATAAGCAACCACTGCAAGTTTCTGCACATCTATTGGATTTTCCAAGAAAACAATTTACCATAGCAACTCCAGAATCATATGCTATCCTTTTAGACTATTACTACTGCTGCTGCTGCTGCTGCTAAGTCGCTTCAGTCATGTCCGACTCTGTGTGACCTATTTCTTCAAATGTGAATTAATGTATAAATATATCAATTCATGATTAAACACATTGATTTGTGAAAAATTAGGGTGTAACACTTGTAACCCTGCTGCTTTTTAAAATAAATACAATATACTGATTGAAATATACTTAATCATTTCAACTGAAGAAAAAGTATCTAGAGAGCCAGGTATGCAATGAATTTCAGAGCTCTAATATTATACAAAAACTCTACTGATCCTACTATTTCCATGTAATAGACTGAAAGAAGCTCTGGGAGGAAAGAAATATCAAATAGGAATCCTTAAAAAATACATTGGAACTCTGGACCTTAATTCCCACTTAACAACCATTACTTAATGGAAAAGAAGAGGCAACAGCAAGTATAAATGCAGAGGAAAAACAAACCTAGTACTGTAAGGAATACGTTGTTCTGTTGCACTTCACTTTATTGTACTTTGTAGATATTCCATTTTTTTATAAATTGAAGATCTATGGCAACCCTGTGTCGAACGTCTATCAGCACATTTTTTCCAAAAGCATTTGCTCACTTTGTTTCTCTGTATCACTTTTTCATAAATCCTCCAATATTTCAAACTTTTTCATTACTTTTATATTTGGTATGGTGTTCTCTGATAAATAAATTTTTGATGTTACTACTGCAAAATATTATGACCTCCTGAAAGTTCAGATATGATTAGCATTTTCTAGCAAGAAAGAGTTTTATTTAAAAAGGTATGGACATTATTTTTTAGACATAAATTCTACTCCATATTTAACAGACACCAGTATACTACAGGAGCCAGGACTGGAGGGAGATACCCCACGTCCAAGGTCATGAGCAGGGGCTGTGAGAAGATACTTCACATCCAAGGTCAGAGAAATCACAGTAAGTTGGTAGGTGCTAAGAGAGGGCATCAGAGGGTAGACAGACAGAAATCACAATAACAGAAAACTAACCAATCTAATCATATGGAACACAGCCGTGTCTAACTCAATGAAACTATGAGCCATGCTGTGTAGGGCCACCCAAGACAGACGGGTCATGGTGGAGAGTTCTGACAAAATGTGGTCCACTGGAGAAGGGAATGGCAAACCACTTCACTATTCTTGCCATGAAAACCCCATAAACAGTATGAAAAGGCAAAAAGATAGGACACTGAAAGATGAACTCCCCAGGTCAGTTGGTGACCAACATGCTACTGGAAATCAGTGGAGAAATAACTCCAGAAAGAATGAAGAGATGGAGTCAAAGCAAAAACATACCCAGTTGTGGATGTGACTGGTGATGGAAGCAGAGTTTCATGCTGTAAAGATCAATATTGCATAGAAATCTGAAATGCTAGGCCTGTGAATCAAGGCAAATGGGAAGTGGTCAAACAAGAGATGGCAAGAGTGAACGTCAGTATTTTAGGAATTGGCAAACTAAAATGGACTGGAATGGTGGAATTTAGCTCAAACGACCATCATATCCACTACTGTGGGTAAGAATCCCTTAGAAGAAATGGGGTAGCCATCATAGTCAATTGAAGAGTCCAAAAGTAATACTTGAATGTAATCACAAAAACAACAAAATGATCTCTGTTTGTTTTCAAGGCAAACCATTCAATATCATGGTAATCCAAGTCTATGCCCTGACCAGTAATGCCGTAGAAGCTGGAGTTGAAAGGTTCTATGAAGACCTACAAAACCTTTTAGAAATAACACCTGAAAAAGACATCCTTTTGATTATAGGGGACTAGAACACAAAAGTAGGAAGTCAAGAAACACCTGGAGTAACAGGCAAATTTGGCCTTGGAGTATAGAATTAAGCAGAGCAAAGGCTAATAGAGTTTTGCAAAGAGAATGCACTGATCATAGAAAACACTCTCTTCCAACAAAACAAGAGAAGATTCTACACAAGGACATCACCAGATGGTCAAAACCAAAATCAGAATGATTATATTCCTTGAGGTCAGGGGCTGCAGCCGAGAGGAGCTACCCCACGCCTGAGGTCAGAGGTGGAGGCCTAAAGGAGCAAACCCATGTCCAAGGAGCGGCGGCAGCAGGGGCACAGGAGGGCCGAGAAGAGCTACTCCACATTCAAGGTCAGGAGGGGCAACCTTGTCCAAGGTAAGGAGCAGCAGCTGCATTTTGTTGGAGCAACCGTGAAGAGATATCCAACGTCCAGGGTAAGAGATACCCAACGTCCAAGATAAGAGAAACCCAAGTGAGACGGTAGGTGTTTCGAGAGGGCGTCAGAGGGCAGACACACTGAAATAATAATTACAAAAACTAGCCAATATGATCACACAGACCACAGCCTTGTCTAACTCAATGAAATTAAGTCATGCCGTGTGGGGCCACCCAAGACGGGGATCATGGTGGAGATGGCTGACAGAATGTGGTCCACTGGAGAAGGGAATGGCAAGCCACTTCAGTATTCTTGCCTTGAGAACCCTATGAACAGTATGAAAAGGCAAAATTATAGGATACTGAAAGAGGAACTCCCCAGGTCAGTAGATGTGCAATATGCTACAGGAGATCAGTGGAGAAATAACTCCAGAAAGAATGAAGGGAAGGAACTAAAGCAAAAACAATACCTAGCTGTGGATGTGACTGATGATTGAAGCAAGGTCTGATAGCTGTAAAGAGCAATATTGCATAAGAACCTGGAATATTAGGTCCATGAATCAAGGAAAATTAGAAGTGGTCAAACAGGAGATGACAAGAGTGAATGTCAACATTCTAGGAATCAGCAAACTAAAATGGACTGGAATGGGGGAATTTAACTCAGATGACCATTTTATCTACTACTGTAGGCAGGATTCCCTTAGAAGAGATGGAGTGGCCATCATGGTCAACAAAACAGTTTGAAATGCAGTTCTTGGATGCAATCTCAAAAATGACAGAATGATCTCTGTTCGTTTCCAAGGCAAACCATTCAATATCACGGTGATCCAAGCCTATGCCCCAACCAGTAATGCTGAAGAAGCTGAAGTTGAACCGTTCTATGAAGACCTATAAGACCTTGTAGAACTAAACCCAAAAATGATATCCTTTTCATTATAGGGGACTGGAATGCAAAAGTAGGAAATCAAGAAACACCTGGAGTAACAGACAAATTTGGCCTTGGTACAGAATGAAGCAGGACATAGGCTAATACAGTTCTGCCAAGAGAACGCACTGGTCATAGCAAACACCCTCTTCCAACAACACAAGAGAAGACTCTATACATGGACATCACCAGATGGTCAACATGGAAATCAGAATGATTTATTCTTTGCAGCCAAAGATAGAGAATCTCTATAGAATCAGCAAAAACAAGCCCAGGAGCTGACTGTGGCTCAGATCATGAACTCCTTATTGCCAAATTCAGACTGAAATTGAAGAAAGTGTAGAAAACCACTAGACCATTCAGGTAAGATCTAAATCAAATCCCTTATGACTGTACAGTGGAAATGAGACATAGATTTAAGGGACTAGATCTGATAGACAGAGTGCCTGATGAACTATGGACAGAGGTTCGTGACACTGTACAGGAGAAAGAGATCAAGACCATCCCCATGCAAAAGAAATGCAAAAAAGCAAAGCGGCTGTCTGAGGAGGCCTTACAAACAGCTGTGAAAACAAGAGAAGTGAAAAGCAAAGGAGAAAAGGAAAGATATTCCCATTTGAATGCCGAGTTCCAAAGAATAGCAAGGAGAGATAAGAAAGCCTTCCTCAGAGATCAATGCAAAGAAATAGAGGAAAACAACAAAATGGGAAAGACTAGAGATCACTTCAAGAAAATTAGAGATACCAAGGGAACATTTCATGCAAAGATGGCCTCGATAAAGGACAGAAATTGTATGGACCTAACAGAAGCAAAAGATATTAAGAAGAGATGGCAAGAATACACAGAAGAACTGTACAAAAAAGATCTTCACGACCTAGATAATCACTATGGTGTGATCACTCACCTAGAGCCAGATATCCTGGAATGTGAAGTCAAGTGGGCCTTAGGAAGTATCACTATGAACAAAGCTAGAGGAGGTGATAGAATTCCAGTTGAGCTATTTCAAATCCTGAAAGATGATGCTGTGAAAGTGCTGCACTCCATATGCCAGCTAATTTGGAAAACTCACCAGTGGCTACAGGACTGGAAAAGGTCATTTTCACTTCTATCCCAAAGAAAGGCAATACCAAGGAATGCTCAAACTACTGCACAATTGCACTCATCTCACATGCTAGCAAAGTAATGTTCAAAATTCTCCAAGCCAGGCTTCAGCAATACGTGAACCATGGTCTTCCAGATGTTCAAACAGGTTTTAGAAAAGGCAGAGGAACCACAGATTAAATTGCCAACATTTGCTGGATCATCGAAAAAGTAAGAGAGTTCCAGAAAAACATCTATTTCTGCTTTATTGACTATGCCAAAGCCTTTGATTGTGTGGGCCACAACAAACTGTGGAAAATTCTTCAAGAGATGGGAATACCAGACAACCTGATATGCCTCTTGAGTAATCTGTATGCAGTTCAGGAAGCAATAGTTAGAACTGGACATGGAACAACAGACTGGTTCCAAATATAAGAGGAGTACATCAAGGCTGTACATTTTCACCCTGCTTATTTAAGTTGTATGCATAGTACATTATAAGAAACGCTGGGCTGGATGAAGAATAAGCTGGAATCTAGACTACTGGGAGAAATGTCAATAACCTCAGATATACAGATGACACCATCCTTATGGCAAAAACTGAAGAGCCTCATGATGAAAGTGAAAGAGGAGAGTGAAAAAGTTGGCCTAAAGTTCAACATTCAGAAAAGTAAGATCATGGCATCTAGTCCCATCACTTCATGGCAAATAGATGGGGAAATAGTGGCTGACTTTATTTTTGGGGGCTCCAAATTCACTGCAGATGGGGCCTGTAGCCATGAAATTGAAAGGTGCTTAATCCTTGGAAGGAAAGTTATGACCAGCCTAGGCAGCATATTAAAAAACAGAGACATTACTTTGTCAACAAAGGTCCATCTAGTCAAGGCTCTGGTTTTTCCTGTAGTCATCTCTGGATGTGAGAGTTGGAGTATGAAGAAAGATAGTACTGAAGAATTTATTCTTTTGAACTGTGGTGTTGGAGAAGACTCTTTAGAGTCCCTTGGATTGCAAGGAAATCCAACCAGTCCATCCTAAAGGAGCTCAATCCTGAGTGTTCGTTGCAAGGACTGATATTGAAGCTGAAACTCCAGTACTTTGGCCCCCTGATGTGAAGAACTGCCTCATTTGAAAAGACCCTGATTCTGGGAAAGATTGAAGGCAGGAGGAGAAGGAGATGATGGAGGATGAGATGGTTGGATGGCATTTATGACTCAATGGACATGAGTTTGAGTAATCTCCCAGAGTTGGTGATGGTCAGGGAGGCCTGGCGTGCTGCAGTCCATGGGGTCGAAAAGAGTTGGACATGGCTGAGTGATTGAACTGAACTCAACTACTGGATATAGTACAAACATAACTTGGAAATCAAAATATTCATGTGACTCACTTCAGTGCATCATTTGTTTATTGCAGTCGTCTTGAACCAAACATATATTTTTTTCCTCATTCTGACTCAATACCTAGTAATTTTCCACCCCAACCTCTTTCCCTTCACCTTTCCTCTTACTCTTCTCCTTCCTTAGGTTTTATAAAACTGCCAGAGCCTTTTATTGAGGTTCCCTCAACAGTGAGATGACCCATGTCCCCATGCCTACTCTGATCAACATGACATTTGACCTGTGTATCACTCCATAGGGAGAAAGGGAACAGAGAGAGCCCATGTTTTTCCTGTCTTTGCTTCTTGACTGTAACACTGCAGTGATTAAAAGCTTAACTCATTCACCCTTTAACTAGCTACTCAGACATCTGACAGCTCTCTGGATCCCACATCCCCCATACTTCAGATTCAGCCACACTATACTTGCACCAATCTTCATATTCTTTCTTACTCAGTGATTTTGAATTATTTTTGTTTAGAATATTTCCTTTCTCCCTGTTACTGAATAACAGAAAAAAAAAAAAAAACTGATAGTACTAGAGAACAACATAAACATAAATTCTTCCTCCAAAGGCCTTCTGATCTCATTGACATGAGGCCATTTTTATGTTCCCCATTTTAAAAGAGCTTCACCACCACTTTATGCATATCAGGTGACACTGCAATTTCTATATGTATACATATTTCTACTTTCAGTAATAATTGAGCACGTAGAAGTCAAGGGTGGAATCACATTTTTGTCTACATCCCTAATTCCTAACTCAGAACTTAGTACAAAAAGTGTACTTAATCAAAACCCTAGATTCCTAATGAAGTGTCCTAGGTTTCATCATAAAGGTGAATTAAAGGTTGTGTTTGGTAATGTGTTGAACAGACAGATGACAGGACTAGAACAGAACATGATTTTGATCACTTAAAACAATGTGTGAAGCATAGCTGAACTTGAATTTATTTTTGCTCAAAGATTGTTATGGAAAATTATAGTTCTAATATTCCCATAAATTGGTGTAATTGAAAAGCACCAATGAGAAACCCTTCCTCTTTACTCTAAAGAATTTCTATAATTCATGTGGTACTCAGTGGAAAATGAGCTGAGGGTTGAGTTTTACACATTAATGTTATTAATATTGTTGAAATAAAGCATGGGATTCATAAAGCGTAGTCTTTGTCTGAAACTACTGTGCTCTTCATATTCTGTGGGTAAAATTATTAAAATTATAACTTTTATTCTCAAAAAATTACTAGAAAGTAATTTTGATAAATTTTGGTTTTATGCAAAACCTAGCATTGTGTTAAAATATAGTCAACTCTACCTTTTATTTTTAAATGAAAAAAAAAAAATATGGACAGGGATTCTCTTTTTTTTTCTTTAAATTTCTCCACAAATAAAGCATTGTCACTTTACCTTTATGTCAAATCCAATCCATTTGGTTCTTGGTCAGAAATCTCACAATTTATTTTTTTCATTTTAAGATTTTCATGTATTCCAATTTTTTTAGCTTTACTTTTTTCCTCTCTGCATATCTCCATTTTGTTCTATTTATTCTACTTTTCTTTTCCTTTATTGTGTTCAATATCTAGATAATAAGTCAATTTTTGGAAAATCACATATGCTCATAAAAGATGATATTTTACATAAAGATGCTTATGTTATTAGAATGCCTATTTTTAGGCAGCCTGATAATAAATTTCCTGTTACAATCTAGAAGAGTTTTAAAGCTTTATCATATGGGAAAATTTATTCTCTTTCACATTTGCCATTTCTGGGTTTTGCATGTGATTATAACATTAGTTCTTTCACTCAGCTAATATTTACTGATCACAAAGTGTAAAGGTGGGAGTGTTGTTTTAAAAAATAAATACTGTTCTCAAAAGTTTCAAGTTTAGGAAGTTAAAATCCATGTATGCAAATATTTACTTCAGTCATGAATGAGCACAACACTAAAAAGAAGGACCTTAGCACCCAAGTCCTCCTGACCCCTGGAGGATCACTTGAAGGTTGTCAGTCAACAAAATTAGTCACCTGCCACATGCAGACCCCAGAAGAGGTGACAATGTATCCAGTGGTAAACAAAGCAAACATGGTTCTTATAGCTAGAGAGGAAAGATGGAGCAGGGGGGATATGGGATAAAGAGGAAGGAAATCAAGACAAAGGGAAGAGGCTGAGAGTTGAGAAGGCATGAGAAAGCATGATAAACATGGAAACAGAGAGGTCTGGTTTTTGTCTCAGTCTGTTTTGTCTTTTCTTTTGGGGTTGTGAGGCTCTTGGAGTATGACAGGAATACTGTAGATGCAGGGTTAAAAAATTAGAGAAACATTCAATAGACTCTTCTTAAAGGAGTTTCCATAGAATGAAGGGAATAACCTTTTTTTTTCTTACAGGCAGTCTGTAATTTGGACTGTTGTGCAAACTCGATGAGCAGAGAGAGAAATTATCATAGGCCAAGATGAGATAATTGATGTGTTTTATGAACACATCTCACAGCCCCTGTGTTCCCCTGGACCAACCAATCTCAGCAGCAATAAGACAGTCAAAAATTACAAGAAAAATTTAAATAAGAGTTAAACAATTAGTCTGTTTTTTTATTTTTGCCATAATGTGTAAAACTGCTTTTTTTTTTTTTTTTTCAAATTTATTTGAAATATATTGCCTTAGAGTGTGTCAGCTCAGCTCAGTGTTTACCTACCTGACAGTTCATTCTTTATTCAGCAAATGATTTTGTAAGCTCTTACTGTATGGTAGTCTTTGCTTTCCATGCAAAGACTCCAGCTATGGATAAAGCAAGCTTCATCTATAAGGAAGCAAAATATGTAGTGTATTGGGTATTGATGTTTTCTACAGAAAAAAAAAAAAGGCAGAAAGAGAGAGGAAAATTGCAGTCATGAAGATATAACACTTTAGGCAGAGATGGAGAGGAAAGACATTCCTGAGGGCATACTTTAAAACCTGAAGGAAAAGAGAAAATGAAATATATGGAAAAAGCGAAATATGGGGAGAAGTGCATTCCAGACAGATGAAAAAACAAGGAACAATTCCCTGAATCAGGAGAGTAGTCCTGGCAAACACAAAGGAACAGTAATGAAGCCAGCCAGGGGGAGGAGAATAGCAAGAGAAGAATAATTTAGAGCAAAGGGGATACATTTTTACTTAAGTGATATGCAAACTGTAGAGTTTTGAGTGAGAATGGCATCATCTTGCCTTCATAGGATTTCTTTGGCAAGGGTGTTGCATGCACATTTAAAAAGTGACCTGGATGGAAGGAGGGAGAAATAAGAAGTTATTACATATACAAATGCAAGCAAAAATGATAATGACTTAGACTAAGGTTACAGCTATGCAGGGGTTCAGAAAGGGCTACTTTCATTACTTTACAACTTAAATAATAAAATAAGTTTAAAAGTCCAGTTAAGTTACTGTATTGATGAAGGTCAGGGAAATAATCATGAGTCATATATCTTTCTATGACAAGGGTCTAAAAATATGTTCTCTACTTCCTCATTTAGAAATTATGTAGGAGGAGTTAGGCTACAGTTGGCAACATGAGAGAAGCTATTCTCCCCTCCTTGTTTAAGTAACTACCACATTCTACCACATTAAAACTAAAAAAAAAAAGAGAGAGAGAAGAGGAGTCATGAAAAGATCAGCCTGACTTCCGAAGTGATAAGAAATGAAGGCATTCAGAACTACAGAAATATATGCTACAAGTTTAAAGTCTGTGCAGTGAAAAAGAAAAAGTAAGGACTCTGAAGTCAGACAGTCTGGACTCCATGACTGACTAGTTACATGACCTGAGAAAGTCACATAACATCTCCTTTAAAATGAATGTAAGCATGTCTCACCACATAGGGTTGAAAGTGAAAGTGAAGTCGCTCAGTCATGTCCAGCTCTTTGCGACCCAATAGAATGTAGCCTACCAGGTTCCTCTGTACATGGGATTTTCCAGGCAAGAGTACTGGAGTGGGTTGCCATTTCCTTCTCCAGGGGATCTTCCCAACCCAGGGATCGAACTCTGGTCTCCTGCTTTGCAAGCAGATGCCTTACCACCTGAGCCACCAGGGAAGCAGTTAGTTGTGCTTATTAAACAAGTTAACGTGCAACTATTTGAACAACATCTGGGACATGGAAACAGCTAGAAATTTATCTTTCCTGAGGCTAAGGAGAAAAGCTTCATTGTTCAATTCATTATTTTCTTCTAGAAATCAGCCTACTTTAAACCTCAGGAGAACACTATCCCTGAAGCACAGGCTAATGGAACAAAAGAGGAATTTAGGATTCAGTTTAGTTCAGTTCAGTCGTTCAGTCGTGTCTGACTCTTTGCGACCCCATGAATCGCAGCACACCAGGCCTCCCTGTCCATCACTAACTCCCGGAGTTTACTCAAACTCACGTGCGTTGAGTCGGTGATGCCATCCAGCCATCTCATCCTCTGTCGTCCCCTTCTCCTCGTGCCCCCAATCCCTCCCAGCATCAGAGTCTTTTCCAATGAGTCAACTCTTCGCATGAGGTGGCCAAAGTATTAGAGTTTCAGCTTTAGTATCAGTCCTTCCAATGAACACCCAGGACTGATTTCCTTTAGGATGGACTGGTTGGATCTCCTTGCAGTCCAAGGGACTCTCAAGAGTTTTCTCCAGCACCACAGTTCAAAAGCATCAATTCTTCGGCACTCAGCTTTCTTCACAGTCCAACTCTCACATCCATACATCACCACTGGAAAAACTATATCCTTGACTAGAAGAACCCTTGTTGGCAAAGTAATGTCTCTGCTTTTAAATTTAGAATTACAGGTCAAATATTCCTTGAACTTAGAGATCGCACTGGACAAACTACAGCACAGAGTTGTATTAAAATTTTCAGCAAAATATGGAATTGTGAGAATTAATAAAGAAAAGCATTTTAGATCAGTATTTTACACATAATAAGCACAATATTGTAACTATCTGTTAAATGATTTATATTATTAAATTCATATATTTTATTTTATATGTGCCTGTTAGACATTGATTTGATATTAAAAAATTCTTTTTAGTTTCTTTTAAATTCTCAAAAAATGATCTACTATAGTTGTAGCTTTTCCCTACTTGTTAAGGATGTGATTTTATTACATGCACAAGATTACTAATTAAATACAGTCCCAAAAAGCATGAGTGCCACGTGTGTACAGTTTTAGGACACTTGCAGACATCTCATTTAATCTTTCCAGCATCCTTTTAGATAGGCACGATCCCATGTTTATAAACAAAGTGAGGGTTGGCAGAGTAAAGCATCTTGCCCTGGCTTCTGCTGCTGATGTACAGTGTAGACAGGACTCAGATGCCTGTTTTCCTGACACTGCTCCTAGATGTTAACTACCCTGAGTCGTGTCCCAAGCAACGCAGGGCTCTGAGCCGCTCAGCCTTACTTCTATTTCCAAGTGGCCTCACATCCAGAATGGCGGAATTCACTCTGGTGACATTCACCTCTGTATGAGAGTGTTCTTTTCCTTTTTGCCTTTTGCTTAAGAAAAGGAAACTGCTAGAGGAATGTCTGAGCCCTTGATCCTCCATAACTGCTTACTTATAAGTAAAATGAGGGCTTTCCTCGTGGCTCAGCTAGTAAAGATTCTGCCTGTAATACTGGAAACCGGGGTTCGATTCCTGGGTTGGGAAGATCCCCTGGAGAACGGAACGGCAACCCACTCCAGTATTCTGGCCTGGAGAATTCCATGGACTGTACAGTCCAAGGGGTCGCAAAGAGTCGGACAAAACTGAGCAACTTTCACTTTCAAAAAGCATGGTTAAAGTAGGGCTGGATTTAAAATGGAATGATTTTTTTAATGTGCTTATTGATTCTGATAGAAAAGTGGAATTTTATTGTTAGAGAATTTGAAAATAAAATCTGTTATTAGGTGTCATCCATTTGATTCATGCTAATTTATCTTTAGCTCTATAATGACAATGAGTTTAGAACTAAAGTGGGAAAATATTTCTTTAAATTATGTGTAATATTATTCAAAGTGCCATTTTCCACAAACAGAATGTTTATAGTTTTATTTGAATTTCTATTTAAATATTTTTCCCTTTCTCTGAGCAACATGCCAGGTTACCTTTTAGAAGAATGTTTTAATGTTAGGTTGTTAGAAGACTATATATATACATACACAAGACAATAGATTTTCACAGCTATTGCCATTTAAAATAATTTATTTAAATTGATTTGTCCTACCCTAGTCATACTCCTCTGTCAAAACCAAATTATAGGATATTTATATTTCCACAGTTTAAATTTTGCAAATTTATATTTATAATCAGAGATTCTGGCTCTATTTATATTTTCACATATTTTCTTCTGCACTGAAAACACAGAAGCATGTCTAAGTTAACAAATTACATCATTCACACCAGAACTACATGTAAAACTCTGATTCATTAATTGCTTTTTTTAACCTCTAATTAAATTTTATATAAAGTTGACCCTTGAACAATATGAGATTTAACTGTACAAGTCCATTTATACATTGATTTTCTTCAATACATACATGCTACAGTACCCATCATCTGAGGTTTATTGAAACTGCAGATGTGAATAGGGAGGAAGGACCATAAAGTGATATGCTGATTTTCAACTGTACCCTAACCCTGCATTATTCAGGGGTCGATTATATAGATATACCTTTCAGTTACTAGTAGCTCGTTTAGGGGGAATATATTATTCTAAAATGCTTTTCCCCCAGGAACTTGGCATAGTTCCTCTTTCAGAAAAACTTGCTCAGTTAAGGCTAGTTGTATGAATAAGAGTAAACATTTCTTGGAAAATAAATAAATAACATGTCATAATGTTATCACTCAAGTAATTGTCAGTGAGCTTAAATAAATTATGTAAATGTTATATAAATAGTAAAACCTATGCACATATTTATTTTTATAATTAATTTCTTATACAACATTTCCAGTTGTTTTTCAAATCAAAGTTAACTAGAATAGTGTTAAAAAAAAAAACATCCAACTCAAAATGGAGTCACTTGTGCTAAGACCTACCATAACTTTATAACATAACTGCAGCATCTCTCTGAAGTGACATTTTCAACCAGTCAGTCTGGAAAACCCTAATCAGCACCAGGAAAGCACCTAAAGACCCCTGCCTTCCCCTAAGGAAAGGTAACCTGAAATAATCCTTTTTTTAAATTATTTATTTATTTATTTTAGTTGGAGGCTAATTACTTTACAATATTGTAGTGGTTTCACCATACATTGACATGAATCAGACATGGGCATACATGTGTTCCCCATCCTGAATGCCCCTCCCACCTCCCTCCCCATCCCATCCCTCTGGGTCATCCCAGTGCACCAGCCCTGAGCACCCTGTCTCATGCATCGAACCTGGACTGGCGATCTGTTTTATATATGATAATATACATGTTCCAGTGCTTTTCTCTCAGATCACCCCACACTTGCCTTCTCCCACAGAGTCCAAAAGACTGTTCTACACATCTGTGTCTCTTTTGCTATCTTGCATAAAGGGTTATCATTACCATCTTTCTGAACTCCATATATATGTGTTAGTATACTGCATTGGTGTTTTTCTTTCTGACTTACTTCACTCTGTATAATAGGCCCCAGTTTCATCCACCTTTTAGAACTAATTCAAATGCATTATTTTTAATGGCTGAATAATATTCCATTGTGTATATATACCACAGCTTTCTTATCCATTCATCTGCTGATGGACATCTACGTTGCTGTCATGTCCTGGCCATTATAAACAGTGCTGCGATAAACATTGGTGTACACGAGTCTCTTTCAATTCTGATTTCCTCGGTGTGCGTGACCAGCAGTGGGATTGCTGGGTCATATGGCAATTCTATTTCCAGTTTTTAAAGGAATCTTCACATTGTTCTCCATAGTGGCTGTACTAGTTTGTATTCCCACCAACAGTGTAAGAGGGTTCCCTTTTCTCCACACCCTCTCCAGAATTTATTGCTTGTAGATTTTTGGATAGCAGCCATTCTGACTGGCATGAGATGCTACCTCATTGTGGTTTTGATTTGCATTTCTCTGAGAATGAGTGATGTTGAGCATCTTTTCATATGTTTGTTACCCATCTGTATGTCTTCTTTGGAGAAATGTCTGTTTAGATCTTTGGCCCATATTTTAATTGGGTCATTTATTTTTCTGGAATTGAGCTGCAGGAGTTGCTTGTATAATTTTGAGATTAATTCTTTGTCAGTTGCTTCATTTGCTAATATTTTCTCCGATTCTGAAGGCTGTCTTTTCACCTTGCTTATACTTTCCTTTGTTGTTCAAAAGCTTTTAATTTTAATTAGGTCCCATTTGTTTATTTTTGCTTTTATTTCCAACACATTGGGAGGTGGGTCATAGAGGATTCTGCTTTGATTTATGTCTGAGTGTTTTGCCTATGTTTTCCTCTAGGAGTTTTATAGTGTCTGGTCTTACATTTAGATTTTTAATCCATTTTGAGTTTATTTTTGTGTATGGTGTTAGAAAGTGTTCCAGTTTCATTATTTTACAAGTGGTTGACCAGTTTTACCAGCACCACTTGTTAAAGAGATTGTCTTTTCTCCATTGTATATTCTTGCCTCCTTTGTCAAAGATAAGATGTCCATAGGTGAGTGGATTTATCTCTGGGCTTTCTGTTTTGTTCCATTGATCTATATTTCTGTCTTTGTGCCAGTACCATACTGACTTGAAGACTGCAGCTTTGTAGTAGAGCCTGAAGTCAGGCAGGTTGATTCCTCCACTTCCATTCTTCTTCCTCAAGATTGCTTTGGCTATTGGAGGATTTTCGTATTTCCATACAAATTGTGAAATTATTTGATCTAGTTGTGTGAAAAATACCATTGGTCGTTTGATAGGGATTGCATTGAATCTATAGATTGCTTTGGGTAGTTAACTCCTTTTCACTATATTGATTTTTTCAATCCATGAACATGGCATCTTTCTCCATCTATTTGTGTCCTCCTTGATTTCTTTCATCAGTGTTTTATATTTTCTAGATATAGGTCTTTTTTTTCTTTCAGTTCAGTTCAGTTTACTCGCTCAGTCGTGTCCAACTCTTTGTGACCCCATGAATCGCAGCACGCCAGGCCTCCCTGTCCATAACCAACTCCCAGAGTTCACTCAGACTCATGTCCATTGAGTCAGTGATGCCATCCAGCCATCTCATCCTCTGCTGTCCCATTCTCCTCCTGCCCCCAATCCCTCCCAGCATCAGAGTCTTTTCCAATGAGTCAACTCTTTACATGAGGTGGCCAAAGTAAAGTTTCAGCTTTAGCATCATTCCTTCCAAAGAAATCCCAAGGCTGATCTTCTTCAGAATGGACTGGTTGGATCTCCTTGCAGTCCAAGGGACTTTCAAGAGTCTTCTCCAATACCACAGTTCAAAAGCATCAATTCTTCAGTGCTCAGCCTTCTTCACAGTCCAAATCTCACATCCATACATGACCACAGGAAAAACCATAGCCTTGACTAGATGAACCTTTGTTGGCAAAGTAATGTCTCTGCTTTTGAATATGCTATCTAGGTTGGTCATAACTTTCCTTCCAAGGAGTAAGCGTCTTTTAATTTCATGGCTGCAATCACCATCTGCAGTGATTTTGGAGCCCCAAAAAATAAAGTCTGACACTGTTTCCACTGTTTCCCCATCTATTTCCCATGAAGTGATGGGACCAGATGCCATGATCTTCATTTTCTGAATGTTGAGCTTTAAGCCAACTTTTTCACTCTCCACTTTCACTTTCATCAAGAGGCTTTTGAGTTCCTCTTCACTTTCTGCCATAAGGGTGGTGTCATCTGCATATCTGAGGTGATTGATATTTCTCCTGGCAATCTTGATTCCAGCTTGTGCTTCTTCCAGTCCAGCGTTTCTCTGCATATAAGTTAAATAAGCAGGGTGACAATATACAGCCTTGACGTAATCCTTTTCCTATTTGAAACCAGTCTGTTGTTCCATGTCCAATTCTAACTGTTGCTTCCTGACCTGCATACAGCCTTCTCAACAGGCAGGTCAGGTGGTCTGGTATCCCCACCTCTTTCAGAATTTTCCACAGTTTATTGTGATCCACACAGTCAAAGGATTTCGCATAGTCAATAAAGCAGAAATAGATGTTTTTCTGCAACTCTCTCACTTTTTCCATGATCCAGCGGATGTTGGCAATTTGATCTCTGATTCTTCTGCCTTTTCTAAAACCAGCCTGAACGTCTGGAAGTTCATGGTTCACATATTGCTGAAGCCTGGTTTGGAGAATTTTGAGCATTACTTTACTAGCATGTGAGAAGAGTGCAATCGTGAGGTATTTTGAGCATTCTTTGGCATTGCCTTTCTTTGGCATTGGAATGAAAACTGAACTTTTCCAGTCCTGTGTCCACTGCTGAGTTTTCCAAATTTGCTGGCATATTGAGTGCAGCACTTTCACAGCATCATCTTTCAGGATTTGGAATAGCTCAACTGGAATTCCATCACCTCTACTAGCTTTTTTCGTAGTGATGCTTTCTAAGGCCCACTTGACTTCACATTCCAGGATGTCTGGCTCTAGGTCAGTGATCACACCATCATGACTATCTGTGTCGTGAAGATCTTTTTGTACAGTTCTGTTTATTCTTGTCATCTCTTCTTAATATCTTCTGCTTCTGTTAGGTCCATGCCATTTCTGTCCTTTGTCGAGCCCATCTTTGTTTCTTTAGGTAGATATATTCCTAAGTATTTTATTCTTTTTGTTGCAATGGTGAATAGGATTGTTTCCTTAATTTCTCTTTCTGTTTTCTCATTATTAGTGTATAGGAATGTAAGGGATTTCTGTGTGTTAATTTTATATCCTGCTACTTTACTATATTCATTGATTAGCTCTAGTAATTCTCCGGTGCAGTCTTTAGGGTTTTCTACGTAGAGGATCATGTCATCTACAAACAGTGAGAGTTTTACTTCTTTTACAATTTGGATTCCTTTTATTTCTTTTTCTTCTCTCATTACTATGGCCAACACTTCTAAAACTATGTTGAATAGTAGTGGTGAGAGTCGGCACCCATGTCTTGTTCCTGACTTTAGGGGAAATGCTTTCAATTTTTCAGCATTGAGGATAATGATTGCTATGTGTTTGTCATGTATAGCTTTTATTATGTTGAGGTATGTTCCTTCTCTGCCTGCTTTCTGGAGGGTTTTTGTCATAAATGGATGCTGAATTCTGTCAAAGGCTTTCTCTGCATCTATTAAGATAATCATATGGTTTTTATCTCTCAATTTGTTAATGTGGTGTATTACGTTGATTGTATTGCAGATATGGAAGAATCCTTGCATCCCTGGGATAAAGCCCACTTGATCATAATGTATGATCTTTTTAATATGTTGTTTGATTCTGTTTGCTAGAATTTTGTTAAGGATTTGCATCTATGTTCATCAGTGATATTGGCCTGTAGTTTTCTTTTTCTGTGGCATCTTTGTCTAGTTTTGGTATTAGGGTGATGGTGGCCTCATAGAATGAGTTTGGAAGTTTACCTTCCTCTGCAATTTTCTGGAAGAGTTTGAGTAGGATAGGTGTTAGCTCTTCTCTGAATTTTTGGTAGAATTCAGCTGTGAAGCTGTCTGGTCTTGAGTTTTTGTTTGCTGGAAGATTTCTGATTAGTTTCAATTTCCGTGCTTGTGATGTGTCTGTTAAGATTTTCTATTTCTTCCTGGTTTAGTTTTGGAAAGTTGTACTTTTCTAAGAATTTGTCCATTTCTTCCAAGTTGTCCATTTTATTGGCATACAGTTGCTGATAGTAGTCTCTTATGATCCTTTGTATATCTGTGTTGTCTGTTGTGATCTCTCCATTTTCATTTCTCATTTTGTTGATTTGATTATTCTCCCTTTGTTTCTTGATGAGTCTGGCTAATGGTTTCTCAATTTTATTTATCTTCTCAAAGAATCAGCTTTTAGCTTTGATTTTTGCTATGGTCTCTTTTGTTTCTTTTGCATTTATTTCTGCCCTAATTTTAAAATTTCTTTCCTTCTGCTAACCCTGGGATTCTTCATTTGTTCCTTTCTAGTTGCTTTAGATGTACAGTTAGGTTATTTATTTGACTTTTTTGTTGTTTCTTGAGGTAAGCCTGTATTGCTATGAACCTTCCCCTTAGCACTGCTTTTACAGTGTCCCATAGGTTTTGAGTTGTTGTGTTTTCATTTTCATTCGTTTCTATGAATATTTTGATTTCTTTTTTTATTTCTTCTATGATTTGTTGGTTATTCAGAAGTGTGTTGTTTAGCCTCCCATATGTTGGAATTTTTAATAGTTTTTTTTTTTCTTGTAATTGAGATCTAATCTTACTGCATTGTAGTCAGAAAAGATGATTGGAATAATTTCAGTTTTTTTGAACCAAGGCTAGATTTATGGCCGAGGATGTGATCTATCCTGGAGAAGGTTCCATGTGCACTTGAGAAAAAGGTGAAATTCATTGTTTTGGGGTGAAATGTCCTATAGATGTCAATTAGGTCTAGCTGGTCCATTGTGTCATTTAAAGTTTGTGTTTCCTTGTTAATTTTCTATTTAGTTGATCAATCCATAGGTGTGAGTGGGGTATTAAGGTCTCCCACTATTATTGTGTTACTATTAATTTCCCCTTTCATACTTGTTAGCATTTGCCTTACATATTGTGGTGCTCCTATGTTGGGTGCATATATATTTATATATCTTCTTCTTGGATTGACCCTTTGATCATTATGTAGTGTCCTTCTTTGTCTCTTTTCATGGCTTTTATTTTAAAGTCTATTTTATCTGATATGAATATTGCTACCCCTGCTTTTTTTTTTTTTTTTTTGGTCTCCATTTGCATGAAATATCTTTTCCAGCCCTTCATTTTCAGTCCGTATGTGTCCGTTGTTTTGAGGTGGGTCTCTTGTAGACAGCATATATAGGGGTCTTGATTAGTCTTTGTCTTTTGGTTGGGGCATTCAACCCATTTACATTTAAGGTAATTCTTGATAAGTATGGTCCCTTTGCCATTTACTTTGTTGTTTGGCGTTCGAGTTTATACACCCTTTCTGTGTTTCCTGTCTAGAGAAGATCCTTTAGCATTTGTTGAAGAGCTGGTTTGGTGATGTTGAATTCTCTCAGCTTTTCCTTGTCTGTAAAGTTTTTGAATTCTCCTTCATATCTGAATGAGATCCTTGCTGGGTGCAGTAATCTGGGTTGTAGGTTTTACTCTTTCATCACTTAAAGGATGTCCTGCCATTCCATTCTGGCCTGAAGAGTTTCTATTGAAAGATCAGCTGTTATTAACTTCCTGTTCTACCCTCTTTATGCCTATATAAACCTCCCACTTTTTATAACTCCTGAAGCTTCTTTCTACTTGCTAGATGGGATGTCGCCTGATTCATGAATATTTGAATAATGTCAGTTAGATCTTCAAATTTACTCAGCTGCATTTTGCTTTTTAACAATAGAAAAACTAACATAAAAACTAATTTTTATACTTCATTCTTATATTGGAATTGTCTAGAACATGTTTATGTTCAGTTCAGTTCAGTTCAGTTGCTCAGTCATGTCTGACTCTTTGCGACCCCATGAATCTCAGCACGCCAGGCCTCCCTGTCCATCACCAACTCCCGGAGTTCACTGAGACTCACGTCCATCGAGTCAGTGATGCCATCCAGCCGTCTCATCCTCTGTCGTCCCCTTCTCCTCCTGCCCCCAATCCCTCCCAGCTTCAGAGTCTTTTCCAATGAGTCAACTCTTTGCATGAGGTGGCCAAAGTACTGGAGTTTCAGCTTTAGCATCATTCCTTCCAAAGAAATCCCAGGGCTGATCTCTTTCAGAATGGACTGGTTGGATCTCCTTATTTATGTTAGCAAACTAAAATATGCCTGAGACACTGATGTATAAAAGTAAACTTGTACCTAGAAAATTGTCAGAAAAATCAGATCCTATTGTTCTCTTGAATAATTTTTAAGAAATTATTCTTTTTTAGTTGCTTTTATCTTCAAAAGAAATGCCTTTTTTCTGGAAACTTATCAGAATAGATTTAACATCTACAAAAATATATATTTCCCAAATCTACTTAATATGATCTTAAAGTAATTTATTCTTGTGACTGTACTTCAATATTGTAATTATCAGTTAAAGATTAAAAATTGGCTGAAGTTTAGAGAAAGAAAAAATATCAAACTTTTACATAAAACACTGATTTTCACATCTATTGTTATTTAGGTTAATTTATTTAAATTGATTTCTCCTACCTTAGTCATCATTCTCTGTGAAAAAAATTCAGAATTTTTAAATTTCCACAAATAGTTTGAAACTTGCATATTACATTTATAATCACAGATTTAAACTCTATTTACATTTTTAAATATTTCTGCTTGCACTGAAAGCATAGAAGCATATCTAAGTTAACAAATTACATCATTCACACCAGAACTATATGGGAAACTATGACTCATTACAGTGCTTTTTAAGCCTCTAATCAAACTAGAAAATCTCATATCACTTTAGGCCTATCTACAAATAAATATCCAAATTATTGTAGTGGGGATCTACTTATGACATGAAAATATGAAGTGCTGTTGACTACTTTTCAGTGAAACTGGTAAAAAATTAAAAAATACAACCACATAAAGTCTGTTTCAATAGTCTTAAGGGTGATCGATACATGAAGAAATATCTGTTCAAGAAAATCTATAAAAAATTGATAAGAATGGGAAGACTCTGTGTTATTTGTACCAAGGGCTCTCCCTCTTACCTTCCGTCCAATACAGTGAGGTAGAAACACCATTCCTGACCACTTCAGGCCAGAAGACAGGATTGGCTCTATTCCAGTCTTTCAGACTTTCTTCTGAGGAGGAGCAGAATACCAGCATTCCTCAACCTGCCCCTATCTGTAACTGAAGCTTTACTTTGTGTGTGGCATGCTGAGCATACTGGGGCCCTAGTCACCTTTTCCTGGGTTCGATGCTTATTACTTGATGTGAGGGCAAACTGAGAGCAACCCCTAACTTCATTGCTAAACTTCTAGAGCAATGGTGTCTTTCAGAGAAGCTTACCGTTGTCCCCATCCCCAACTATATGTGAACTCTGGCTCACATATATTGCCTAGGGGAAAAAACAGACCATATAATACAAAAGGTCCTAATCTCTTCAGGAAGGAACTGACTTCATTTGTAACACAGCGAAGAAGTTCCAGTCTAAAGGCACTTAGTAACAGCAGGAGGGGCCCCCATGGAGTCAGAACAAAAGTCAAACATGGGTCTAAGAAACCAACCTTCAAAGAAGCCAAAATCTGACTAAACTGGTGTATAGAGCAATGTGGAAAATTCTTAAAGAGATGGGAATACCAGCCCACCTGACCTGCTCCTGAGAAATCTGTATTCAGGTCAGGAAGCAACAGTTAGAACTGGACATGGAATAACAGACTAGTTCCAAATGTGGAAAGGGGTATGTCAAGGCTGTATATTGTCACCCTGCTTATTTAACTTATATGCAGAGTACATCAAGAGAAACACTGGGCTTTGAAGCACAAGCTGGAATCAAGATTGCCAGGAGAAACATCAATAACCTTAGATACACAGATGATACCACCCTTATGGCAGAAAGTGAAGAAGACCTAAATAGCCTGATGAAAGTGAAAGAGGAGAGTGAAAAAGTTGGTTTAAAACTCAACATTCAGAAAACTAAGATCATGGCCACTGGTCCCATCACTTCATGGCAAATAGATGGGTAAACAATGGAAAGAGTCACAGACTTTATTTTTTTCTTGGGGAAGGGGATACTCCAAAATCACTGCATATGGTGACTGCAGCCATGATATTAAAAGATGCTTGCTCCTTGGAAGAAAAGTTATGACCAACCTAGACAGCATATAAAAAAGCAGAGACATTACTTTGCCAACAAAGGTCCATCTAGTCAAAGCTATGGTTTTTCCAGTAGTCATGTATGGATATGAGAGTTGGACTATAAAGAAAGCTGAGCACCAAAGAATTGATGTTTTTGAACTGTGGTGTTGGAGACTACTCTTGAGAGTCCCTTGGACTGCAAGGAGATCTAGCCAGTCCATCCTAAAGGAAATCAGTCCTGAATGTTCATTGGAATGACTGATACTGAGGCAGAAGCTCAATTCTTTGTTCACCTGATGCAAAGAACTGACTCCTTTGAAAAGACCCTGATGCTGGGAAAGATTGAAGGCAGGAGGAAAAGGAGACAATAGAGGATGAGATGGTTGGATGGTATCACTGACTCAATGGACATGAGTTTGAGTAAACTCCGGGAGTTGGTGATGGACAGGAAGCCTGGTGTGCTGCAGTCCATGGGGTCGCAGAGTCGGACACAAGTGAACTGAACTGAACTGAAGAACTATGTATGCCCCAGGCCACTTGAAAATAATACAGAAACAGCTGGCAATCAGTAGTTTAAAGGGCTTCCTTGGTGGCTCAGTGGTAAAGAATCTGTCTACAGTGCAGGAGCCATAGGAAATATGGGTTAGATCCCTGAATCTGGAAGATCCCCTGGGAGAGGAAATGGCAACCCACTCTAGTATTCTTGCCTGGACAATCCTATGGACAGAGGAGCCTTGTGGGCCACAGCCCATAGGGTCACAAAGCATGGGACACAACTGAAGCTCCTTAGCATATATACAGTACAGCTTAATACCTGGAAGTGGCCAGAGAGAGTTCTATCAATGCCAGCTCCATCTCAGGATAACCGTTGGCATACCCAAATGTGCAGCTTCCTGAGGAACTACCTTAGGGCTGAATAGTGTGTGTGGATATGGATGCGGAGGATTGGGTGTGTGGGGTAGTTGAATTGATGTCACTAAATTAATTCAGTTAACAACTAACAAATAAGTAAGCAAATAAAAATAATAACCCCAGAGCAGAATGGTTAGTACTCAGAGTTGCTACAATACGTTAACTAAAATGCCCAGTTACCAACAACAACGAAAAAAATATATAAGACGTGCAAAACATGACCAATCACTGAAAAAAGAGCAGCCAATTGTGAGATACATCCCATGTAAGATAGGGCAGAAAAAGTTAGAGTAATCAATAAAATATGTTCACAGAACTGAAGGAAACCATGATTAATGAAATAAAGATGGCACAGTGGTAAAGAATCTGCTTGCCAATGCAGGAGACACAAGAGACACAGATTCAATCTCTGGGTCAGGAAACTTCCCTGGAGAAGGAAATAGCAAACCGCTTCAGTATTCTTGCCTATAAAATTCCATTGACAGAGGAGCCTGGCAAGCTACAGTACATGGGGTCTGCAGAGAGTCAGACACTACTGAGTCAATCAGCATGCATGCTGATAAAAATGTATCAAACAGACAATATCAATAAAAAGATAAGAATTATAAAAAGGAACCAAATGTAAATTATGATGTTGAAAAATAACAACAGAAATAAAATATTCACTAGAGAGGTGAAATGGTAAATATGAACTGTCTAAAGAAGGGACAAATGCACTTTAAGATAGATTGATAGAAATCATACAAGTCAAGGAAAAAAGGGAAGTCTCAGAAAAATGGGGCACCAATAAAAACACCAAGATACAGGTAATGGGACCATCAGAAGGAAGAGAGAGAGCTTGATGGGGGAGGGGGAGGGGAGCACCTCAAAGAAATAACAGCTACAAAACTTTCCAAATTTAGTGAGAAGTGGTAGTCTGCACATCTAGGAAGCTCAAGCTCAACAACAAACTTCACAGAGAGTAAACACAAAGAGACCCGCAAAGAGATTTCATAGCAAAAGTGCTTAAAGTCAAAGACAAACAGAAAATCTTTAAAAGTTTATAGAATATTTTTTTAAATTTTATTTTATTTTTAAACTGTACATAATTGTATTAGTTTTGCCAAATATCAAAATGAATCCGCCACAGGTATACATGTATTCCCCATCCTGAACCCTCCTCCCTCCTCCCTCCCCATACCATCCCTCTGGGTCGTCCCAGTGCACTAGCCCCAAGCATCCAGTATCGTGCATCGAACCTGGACTGGCATCTCATTTCATACATGATATTTTACATGTTTCAATGCCATTCTCCCAAATCATCCCTCCCTCTCCCTCTCCCTCTCCCACAGAGTCCATAAGACTGTTCTATATATCAGTGTCTCTTTTGCTGTCTCGTACACAGGGTTATTGTTACCATCTTTCTAAATTCCATATATATGCGTTAGTATAGTGTATTGGTGTTTTTCCTTCTGGCTTACTTCACTCTGTATAATAGGCTCCAGTTTCATCCACCTCATTAGAACTGATTCAAATGTATTCTTTTTTAATGGCTGAGTAATACTGCATTGTGTAAATGTACCATAGCTTTAATATTTCTTCACAAAACTTTTTGCCTTTAAGAGATCATAAGGCTGGAGTCAAAATTCGAAATTCATGCCTAGATTTGCTACTTACTATTAAGATGAGCTTTAGCAATTACTCAGCATTTATGAGCCCCAATTTTCTCATTTACAAAATAGTTGATATTTTAAACAAACATAGAATCTTTCTCAGATTCAATGAGGTAATATATATGAAAGCCTTTTGAAAAGAATAAATGTCCTAAACAAATATAAAACACTTTCTTTCTTTTGATTTTAAGATAAATGGTTTGGTATTTTTTTTAATATAAATTTATTTATTTTAATTGGGATTTTAAACAGCATCTAGATTATTCCAATTCACCCTTTGGAATTGCTTCACTATATAAAATGAATGTAATCTAGATAACAACTGGCAGAAATGAAGGAGACCATTTTCTGTACTGTAAAAACTATTATTCTTTTTAAAAGACACAATTTGTACATCACTACAGGCAAAGAAAATACATTAGTGATAGCTAAACAAGCACTAAATCAATAAGCTGTAAATCACACACGAGTACATGAGTATTTTAACATTACTAATGGAATTATAAAATATTCCAGGGGCTTCTAAAAAGCCATGCTTGTATTCACGTTCACCAATTTCCTTAGAAGAGAAGCATATCTCTATTTCTTCTTTAATATAAAGCTAGCAAGAAAAATTAACAGTTTTGAATAAATTAAATTCATATTGATAATACTTTGATATTGAAAAGTGGAGTCACTCAGTCATGTACGACTCTTTGCGACCCCATGGACTGTAGCCTACCAGGCTCCTCTGTCCATGGGATTTTCCAGGCAATAGTACTGGAGTGGATTGCCATTTCCTTCTCCAGGGTATCTTCCCAACCCAGGGCTCGAACCCAGGTCTTCTGCATTGTAGACAGACGCTTTACCATCTGAGCCACCAGGGAAGTCCTACTTTGATATTAGCTTACTATTATTTGTGTAATAAAATAATGATTTTCTAAGATCTGTATTTTATATATATATATATATATATATATATATATATATATATATATATGGAAATTTGCAACAGGAGTGACATATATGAAAAGACATTGATTCATGCAAATGAATTAGGTTATGGTTTCTCAGAAATTGGTGGAAATTATGATTCTGCTTCAGCAAAGAAGCCAAATGCTTACAGAGATGATTTTAAGTTTAATGACACAAAGATAGTTTTAATTCTAATAGTTCCTGAGACAATATACCAGATAATAATGCTTGTGAGTAAAAGTAGCAGGAGTTTAAACCAGGTTGGGGGCAAGAAAATTTTTCCTCACATAAAAAGAAATTTCATTGTAGTCTGTTCCAAACATTCAAGCAGCCTCTTTATACATCAAGGGTCTATGTTTATCTCTTTCTAGTCTCCAATATTTTTATTCCATTGTTGCACGTAACATCAGATCCTACTATGATGAATGCTGAATATATTCAGAAGCAGGAATGGGGTTGTTCAATTCAGTTCACTTCAGCCACTCTGTCATGTCTGGCTCTTTGCAACCCCATGGACTGCAGCATGCCAGGCCTCCCTGTCCATCACCAACTCCCGGAGTTTACTCAAACTTATAGCCATTGTGTCCGTGATGCCATCCAACCATCTCATCCTCTGTCATCCCCTTCTCCTCCCGCATTCAATTTTATCCAGCATCAGGCACTTTTCAAAGGAGACAGTTCTTTGCATCAGGTGGCCAAAGTATTAGAACTTCAGATTCAGCATCAGTCGTTCCAATGAATATCCAGGGCTGATTTCCATTAGAATAGACTGGTTGGATCTCTTTGCTGTCCAAGGGACTCTCAAGAGTCTTCTCTAACACCACAGTCCAAAAGCATCAATTATTTGGCGCTCAGCTTTCTTTATAGTCCAACTCTCACATCCACACATGACTACTGGAAAAACCATAGCTTTGACTAGAGGGACCTTTGTTAGTAAAGTAATGTCTTTGCTTTTTAATATGCTGTCTAGGTTGATCATAACTTTTCTTCCAAGGAGCAAGCATCTTTTAATTTCATGGCTGCAGTCACCATATGCAGTGATTTTGGAGGACCCCCCTCCAAAAAAAATAAATAAAGTCTGTGACTCTTTCCATTGTTTCCCCATCTATTTGCCATGAAGTGATGGGACCAGTGGCCATGATCTTAGTTTTCTGAATGTTGATCTTTAAGCCAACTTTTTCACTCTTCTTTTGCACTTTCATCAAGAGGCTCTTTAGTTCTTCACTTTCTTCCATAAGGGTGGTGTCATATGCATATCTGAGGTTATTGATATTTCATATTGATATGGATATTGATTCCAGCTTGTGTTTCATCCAGTCCAGCATTTCTCAAGATGTATTTTGCATATGAGTTAAATAAGCAGGGTTACAATATATAGCCTTGATGTACTCCTTTCCTGATTTGGAACCAGTTTGTTGTTCCATGTCCAGTTCGGTTGATTCTTGACCTGCATACAGATTTCTCAGACAGGTCAGGTTGTCTGGTATTACCATCTCTTTCAGAATTTTCCAGTTTGTTGTGATCCACACAGTCACAGGCTTTGGCATGGTCAATAAAGCAAAAATAGATGTTTTTCTAGAACTCTCTTGTTTTTTCGATGATCCAGCGGATGTTGGCAATTTGTTCTCTGGTTCCTCTGCCTTTTCTAAATCCAGCTTGAACATCTGGAAGTTCATGGATCACATATGTTTGAAGTTGGAGAATTTTGAGCATTACTTTGCTAGCATGTGAGATAAGTATAATTGTGCAGTACTTTGAGCATTCTTTGGCATTACCTTTCTTTGGGATCAGAACAAAAACTGACCTTTTCTTGACCTGTGGCCACTGCTGAGTTCTCCAAATTTGCTGGCATATTGGGTGCAGCATTTTCACAGCATCATCTGTGAGGATATGAAATAGCTCAACTGGAATTCCATCACCTCCACTCGCTTCGTTCATAGTGATGCTTCCTAAGACCCACTTGAGTTCACATTCCAGGATGTCTGGCTCTAGGTGACTGATCACACCATCATGAAAATCTGGGTCATGAAGATCTTTTGTGTATAGTTATTCTGTGTATACTTGTTACCTCTTCCTAATATCTTCTGCTCTGTTAAGTCAATACCATTTATTGAGCCCATCTTTGTATGAAATATTTCCTTGGTATCTCTAATTTTCTTGAAGAGATCTCTAGTCTTCCCCATTCTATTGTTCTCCTCTATTTCTTTGTACATACCACCAAGGAAGGCTTTCTTATCTCTCCTTGCTATTCTTTGGAACTCTGCATTCAAATGGGTATATCTTTCCTTTTCTCCTTTGCCTTTAGCTTCTCTTCTTTTCTCAGCTATTTGTAAGGCCTCCTCAGACAGTCATTTAGCTTTTTTGCGTTTCTTTTTCTTGGGGATGGTCTTGATCCTTGACTCCTGTATAATGTCACGAACCTCTATGCATAGTTTTTCAGGCACTCTGCCTATCAGATCTAATCCCTTGAATCTATTTCTAAATTCCAATGTATAATCATAAGGAATTTGACTTAGGTCATACCTGAATGGTCTGGTGGCTTTTCCTACTTTCTTCAATTTAACTCTGAATTGAAGAATGGAGTTGGGTTAGAAATAAACATTACTTTTCTCTCATTCATCAATGAGCATTAGAAAAATATCCATTTGATTTTCCCTTACATATGCATCTAATCAGAACTGGAACCATGGCCAACCTCTGTGCACTTCAGCAGAGAATATATTTAGTCATATGTTTTCACCTTAATGTTTGAAGATTAGCAATTGAGAATAGCCTGGGAATAGCTAGCTCTTGGATTATCTAACCAACAATGTCAGCAAAAGTACTGTGAAAGAAGAAACTATTGGGTAATTTAAAATATAATAATATTACATACATATAATTTTATTATATACAACATTAATAATTTATTACATAATTTGGGTATATAGAGAAATATATGATTCATTCATGAGGAATAAGTTTTGAAAATTTCAGTGAATGAGATAAACATTGTGTATTTTTTATCTACACTAATTTATATATGAAACTCCCTTCTAACTTATGATTTTTTTCCAGTAATACTAAATAATTGTGTTGCCACAAAAAAAGTAATGTCTGAACTTGGGGCTTATCTACAAAAAATGTTTGGCAAATTTTTTACTATTGTAGAATTGTTTCCAAACAAAACATTTCAACCATTGTTCTTAACCAAAAAGTTTCTGCCACCAATACAAAGACTATATAGTAATTTTTGGTCTGTTCACAAATGCCCAGTTCTCTTATTCCAAGACTTTTTGCACTTTTCCACTTTTGAGTGCAAGCATAACCTGTGATATTTTTGACCGTGTGACTTGTAATATAAGAATTCTTTCCAGGCCCAGTGAAATATAGCTTGTTCATGTTAGTTTCTGCCAATAGAAAGTGAGTGGAAATGACAAATTTAATACTAATCAGAAGTTGTAAGAGTCATCACACAATTTACCCTACTTCTTTTTTCATTTCTCTACATAAATACATGAAATACAAATTAGTTTATGTAAATATCAGCAGACAATTTTTGGATTTGCTTTTTAAATATTAAATAAAAAGCTGCTTAAAACTGTATCAGAGTGTTATAGATGGTCAGTAATTATCACCTTACCACTCTGCACCCTATGGGGTGGCATTCCTATCAAGTTGAACTCTAGGGAAATATATATAGATATTTTGTACAGATGGGATATTAAAGGTGAGTGGCCAATAGGAACACAAAGCCATCCACCCCAGCTCCCTTTCTCAGGGGTGTTTGGTCAAGGTGGGCCAAAACTCTCTAAGTCTGTGGGACAGAGAGGTGAAGAAAAGTCATTTAATAATGCTGAAGTGTTAGATAGTAATTGTGAAACAGTCAGTCTTATGAAGTATTTCATCTGCCCATCCTCATGCAGGGGAATAAGTTTGCTCCAGCTGTAGCTTGTCCTTACTATGGCTCTGATAGAGGCAGAGAACAAGTTGAGTAATTCTAGGAAACAGTATATACAATTACACTCAGAAGCATCATGATCCTAACTGAGGCATTGGCAGAAATCATAGGAATAAAGATGCTTTGCAAATATTACTTTGTATTAACGGAATTCCCTGGTGGTCCAGTGGTTAAGGATCTGCCTGCCAATGTGGAAGATGAGTTTGATCCCTAGTCTGAGAAGATTCCACATGCCACAGGAAAACTAAGCCCATGAACTACAACTGCTAAAGTCCACATGCTCCAGAGACCATGATCCCCAGAAAGATAAGCTACCACAATGAAAAGCCCATTTACCACAACTAGAGAGTAGCCCCTATTTGCTGCAACTAAAGAAAGCACACAACAATGTGTGCAAGAAAGACCCAGTACAGCCACAACTAACTAACTAAAAATTCAATATTACTTTGTATTCTTTTTTTTTTAATTTTATTTTATTTAACTTTACAATATTGTATTGGTTTTGCAAACATGCAGGTTTATTAAGAAACAGGGCCTGTATCGGATGATCTCCTAAATAATCAAATCTTTGAACACTATGGATTTACTGAAGTCTGTACCTTTAAATAATTTCCCACTGTCAATGCTCATTTCTATATAATTTTAAAATATGTGGAATGATGAGATTCTAAATTATTATGAAGACATTACTTTATTCTTTGAAATAAATTTATATACCCCTTGGTAAATTATATTTACTTATTACTTAGGCAATTGCATTAATTCATTTACTAATACTAATAAATATTAAGATTAAACTATATATATATATATTTATTTTATTTTTAAAAATAACTGTAAACACTTAAAAATAAGCCTAAACATTTATAAAAAGTGAAAGGAAGAAGGAAAAGAGCAAACAAAAGATCTAAAGCAAGAGTAACAGTAAAACCTTCTTTATAAAAATTTCTGATACATTGATCAGATGTATGTATTAGTAGTACGCACACATGAACTACATATATTTTACACAGGTATGCTATGTAAAATCTTGACTAAGTTTTATAACAAATATAATTAAATAGATAGCACGTATAGTTTTATAAAGGTTGAATAAAAATGATCTACCTAGATTCAGTTCAGTTCCATTCAGTCTCTCAGTTGTGTCCGACTCTTTGCGACCCCTTAAATTGCAGCATGCCAGGACTCCTTGTCCATCACCAACACCTGAAGTTGACTCAAACACACGTCCATTGAGTCAGTGATGCCATCCAAGCATCTCATCCTCTATCATCCCCTTCTCCTCCTGCCCCCAATTCCTCCCAGCTTCAGAGTCTTTTCCAGTGAGTCAACTCTTTGCATGAGGTGGCCAAAGTACTGGAGTTTCAGCTTCAGCATCATTCCTTCCAAAGAACACCCAGGACTGATCTCCTTTAGAATGGACTGGTTGGATCTCCTTGCAGTCCAAGGGACTCTCAAGAGTCTTCTCCAACACCACAGTTCAAAAGCATCAATTCTTCGGTGCTCAGCTTTCTTCGCTGTCCAACTCGCACATCCACACATGACTACTGGAAAAACATAGCCTTGACTAGACAGACATTTGTTGGCAAAGTAATGTCTCTGCTTTTGAATATGCTATCTAGGTTGGTCATAACTTTCCTTCCAAGGAGTCTTTTAATTTCATGGCTACAATCACCATCTGCAGTGAATTTGGAGCCCCAAAAAATTAAGTCTGATACTGTTTCCACTCTTTCCCCATCTATTTCCGATGAAGTGATGGGACCAGTTGCCATGATCTTCATTATCTGAATGTTGGGCTTTAAGCCAACTTTTCCACTCTCCTCTTTCACCTTTATCAAGAGGCTTCTTAGTTCCTCTTCACTTTCTGCCATAAGAGTAGTGTCATCTGCATATCTGAGGTTATTGATATTTCTCCCGGCAATCTTGATTCCAGCTTGTGCTTCTTCCAGCCCAGCGTTTCTCATGATGTACTCTGCATATAAGTTAAATAAGCAGGGTGACAATATACAGTCTTGACATATTCCTTTTCTTATTTGGAACCAGTTTATTGTTTCGTGTCTAGTTCTAACTGTCGCTTCCTGACCTGCATACAAATTTCTCAAGAGGCAGGTCAGGTGGTCTGATATTCCCATCTCTTGAAGAATTTTCCACAGTTTATTGTGATCTTCACAGTCAAAGGCTTTGGCATAGTCAATAAAGCAGAAGTCGATGTTTTTCTGGAACTCTCTTGCTTTTTCCATGATCCAGAGGATGTTGGCAATTTGATCTCTGGTTTCTCTGCCTTTTCTTAAACCAGGTGAATATCTGGAAGTTCACGAGTCACATACTGCTGAAAGCTGGCTTGGAGAATTTTGAGCATTACTTTACTAGTGTGTGAGATGAGTGCAATTGTGTGGCAGTTTGAGCAGTTTTTGGCCTTGCCTTTCTTTGGGATTAGAATGAAAACTGCCTTTTTCCAGTCCAGTGGCCACTGCTGAGTTTTCCAAATTTGCTGGCATATTGAGTGCAGCACTTTCACAGCATCATCTTTTAGGATTTGAAATAGCTCCACTGGAATTCCATCACCTCCACTAGCTTTGTTCATAGTGATGCTTTCTAAGGCCCACTTGACTTCACATTCCAGGATGTCTAGCTCTAGGTGAGTGATCACACTATTGTGATTATCTTGGTCATGAAGATTTTTTTTGTAGTTTCTGTGTATTCTTGCCACCTCTTCTTAATATCTTCTGCTTCTGTTAGGTCCATAGCATTTCTGTCCTTTATTGAGCCCATCTTTGCATGAAGTGTTTCCTTGGTATCTCTAATTTTCTTGAAATGATCTCTAGTCTTTCCCATTCTGTTGTTTTCCTCTATTTCTTTGCATTGATCCCTGAGGAAGGCTTTCTTATTTCTCCTTGTTATTCTTTGAAACTCTGCATTCAGATGCTTATATCTTTCCTTTTATCCTTTGCTTTTCACTTCTCTTGTTTTCACAGCTATTTGTAAGGCCTCCCCAGATGTGCATTTTGCTACCCAGATTAGGAAGTATTATTATAAAAATCTTATGCATCAGGAAGAAATAGCCAGTGTTAATTATTCTATTACAAGAGCATTTTCTTCTCTCAAGCTGTTCAGTCATAATAAATTTGAAGTAAGTTATGTATAAAACTACATAGTTTCTTTCAAGCAATATCTTTCATTTCATAGAAAAGCACTGTCTGAGAGGTTCAGTAAAACCTTAAGATACTGGTCAATGTAATAGTATATCAACATATGCATCTCTTTTCCTCTTATTTACATTAGAATGTACAACATCTTGGATTCAGTTCTCACTGAATTAGAAAATTTTGCCCATGGAAGCAAGATGATGATCATAAAAATAACTACTATAGCAAATGTCCAACCTCAGAATTGCATATAATGACATTTTTCTGGTTTGTATCAAACCTTTATTGGCCTTAGGAAATAGAATTTTTAATAGCTTTGATGAGTTGCAAATTTTATTCAGCATTTTATTCTGAAAAATTCTTTGTTCCACATTTATTCTAAAATTTATCTAGGGAACAATATGCTGAAGATTATAATATATGGGTTTTTTGAAGAGAGAATGATCATAACAGATCTCATTTGTAACAAAGAAAATAACCTATGAAAGTATGACTAAATCAATAACTAATTGTAATATATTCATCTTATAATGAGTAAGTATAATACTTTACAATAGTAACTAGCCATCTGTGCACCTCTATAAATTAGTTTGAATCATAAATCTAGTAACTTTGTGATTCATATTGATTTTACTTACTGATAGATTTGTAGCCTGACTGTAATCTATTTAGTCATAGTCACTGATTCAATATTCAAGTAAAAGAGCTTATATAATGCAAATATTATTTTATTACTTAAAACTTGAAAACAGAAAGTGTGTTGCCTTATTTTAGAAAAAGTTATATAACAGAAAGAAGTAAAATAATAAACACATTTAAAATATCTCATATACTCCTTAATACTCATAGTGCTAATAAGAATTCCTGGAAGCTTGGCTATTTTTAAATTACTTTTGAGTGTAGAGCTTACACATGAAAAGTTAAAAAATCAATATATGTTTTTATATAGTATACTATTAGAGTAATTTGTTTTTGTTTTTTTTTTTCTTTTCCCCCCAGGAATCTAACTAGTACTCATTTAGTTCTAGGGCCAGTTGATTATTTCAGTGATAAATGTAACTGCACCACATATCTAAATTTTATTCTTATCTCTGGTAACCTAGATATAACCATTTTTCCAAAGGAAACCAATGTAGATGCAGTTTTTTATTTTATTTTAACACACATGGACTAGAATGTCTAAGTATTATTTAGACTTTCCCCTGATTTTGATTATTTTCTAATTTTATTTTGGAGATTAAATAAAAATTAAAGATTAGTAATAAGAATTGAAATTTATATTAAGTAATGAAGATAGAGATATAGTTTTAGCATAAGCTCCAACTATTATCTCTTTTCTGTGTTTAACACGTCTTATGTCCAGTATCTTAATCATATATGAGCAGCTTCCACAATACAAACCTCTCATTGCAATTGTACAATATGTCTTCTTAGAGATTGGTTTATGAGTTTGAAAATAAGTCTATAGTAACTATATATTCTTAAGAGTCTTAACAATACAATCAGTTTGGGTCTTATAGGAGAAAAAAAAATTGTTCCTCTCTGTTTTCCCTATTAGGAGAAGGCAATGGCACCCCACTCCAGTACTCTTGCCTGGAAGATCCCATGGATGGAGAAGCCTGGAAGGCTGCAGTCCATGGGGTTGCTGGGAATCAGACACGACTGAACGACTTCCCTTTTACTTTTCACTTTCATGCATTGGAGAAGGAAATGGCAACCCATTCCAGTGTTCTTGCCTGTAGAATCCCAGGGACAGGGGAGCCTGGTGGGCTGCCGTCTCTGGGGTCACACAGAGTCGGACACGACTTATCCACATTAATTTTTATAACTCATAGATAAGACTAGAGATCTTATCCATTTAAGAGTTCAGTTCAGTTGCTCAGTCATGTCTGACTCTTTGTGACCCTATGGACTGCAGCACGCCGGGTTCCCTGTGAATCAGTAACTCCCGGAGCTTGCTCAAACTCATGTTCATCAAATCAGTGATGCCATCCAACCATCTCATCCTCTGGTATCCCCTTTGCCTCCCACCTTCAATATTACCCAGTAACAGGGTCTTTTCCAATGAGTCAGTTCTTCACATCAGGTGGCCAAAGTATTGGAACTTCAGCTTCAACATCAGTCGTTCCAATGAATATTCAGGACTGATTTCCTTTAGGATTGGCTGGCTGGATCTCCTTGTAGTCCAAGGGACTCTCAAGAGTCTTCTCCCATGGCCCAGTTCAAAAGCATCAATTCTTCAGTGCTCAGTTTTCTTTATTGTCCAACTCTCACAACCACACAGGACTACTGGGAAAACCATAGCTTTGACTAGATGGACTTTTGTCAACCAAGTACTTTCTCTGCTTTTTAATATGCTGTTTAGTTTGGTCATAGCTTTTCTTCCAAAGAGCAAGCGTCTTTTAATTTCATGGCTGCAGTCCCCATCTGCAGTGATTTTGGAGCCAAGCAAAATAAAGTCTGTCACGGTTTCCATTGTTTCCCCATCTATTTGCCATGAAGTGAATGGAGTAAAATTTATCTAATCTTTCAACAGCTTTTGTTTGGTATATACCACAGGCCCAGTGACAAAGGGAATATCTATCCTGTAACCTAAAGGGTTTCCTGAAAACTCAGTGGAGGAGTCAGATATGTGGATAAAAACAGTCTTTCTGCACTTTAATGATTTAATAAGCCATCTGTAAAAAAAAAAAAAAAAAAAAAGAACGTATAAAGTATTATGGCAGCAAAAAAAGGGGGATGGGATTTAATCTGCCTGTTTGAAAATGGAAAAGCTTCTGAGATTATAATATTTAACTGTATGTTGAATAATAATTAGCTTTTTACCATATTGTAAAGGTAGTGATGGGTGATTATTGAGACAGAAGTACAGAGTTATAAAGAAATTATTAGTCATTAAGTCACATCCAACTCTCTGTGGCCCTATGGACTGTAGCCCACCAGGCTCCTTTGTCCATGGGATTCTCCATACAAGAATACTTGGGCTGCCATTCCCTTGTCCAGGGGATCTTCCCAACCTAGTGATTGAACCCAGGTCACCCGCATTGCAGATGGATTCTTTACAATCTGAGTCATAGGAAAGCTCACAGAGGTATACAAATGAATAGATTTTTTCTTGTCCAATTATTCACTCTTCCTTTATCTATACACTCGCTGAGTCATCTTGGTCAGTAGATACTTCTCCAATCCTTGGCTCTGGTCTTGACCATTTGACTTGTTTTGACTAATCACAAGTGGGATGAAACAATAGTGCTTATGCTAAAAGGCATCATATATTTTTAACCACTCTCATAGGCTGTCCATGATAGAATAAACTGGTTGAAAGAAGAAGGAGGCAGAGAAAACCTAGACCTCAGAAACTACAGCCTGAAGAAGAGGCTAAGTCAACTCACACATTTATATGTGAGAAATAAATGTTTATAGTTGTAAGTTACTAAAGTTTGAGGTTTTATTTTATGCAACAAAGCCATATTATTATAGCACAAATAAATATCAGGAAAAACCTCAAGAAAATTTGTAATGCTGAGTTTTATATGTAAGGAGATCATATATAGAAGATAAACTCACAGTCACACAAAAACCAAATCAAAAAGCCTTCAAATGGCCATCCTAAGGTGGTTCAGTCTCATTTTTAAAGGTAATGGGACATAATAGAAAACTTTTCAAGCACTGTAGTTAAATCTAACCATAAATATTACACTGAAAGAAGAGCACTGGATAAAGTAAAGGGACAAAATAGTGGATAAGACTAGGGACAAAGATTAGGGATTATGCTGTTGAAAGTACTTAGTAAGAGAGTTTGAAATGATGAAGTATGACAATGTAGAAGACAGGTTTAAAGAAATGAAGAGATTTCACAGAACAAAGTGAATGAATGGACGAAATGGTATGATGAAACAGTGATCTCTGGAATTTGGTTGCTGTAGTTTTGGTTCTTGCTTAGATATAATCTGTGTTTTTGATGCTCCTTTAGAGTGATCTGGGGTTGAAATAAAGAGGCAGGTGCCACACCTCTCAATAAATTGAAATGATTTGAAAATTAGTAGCTATTAGAATACATAAAGATAACAGTATAATGAGAAAATTTGATCCTTAATTGGAGGTTTTTTTCTTTTTTTTAATAAAAGAGGAATAAAACTGACTGCAAAGTGTTGTAAAGGGTCAGAAGAATCTTTTTAAATATATGTTCTGCAAGATATGGGGATATAAGGCAGAATCTTCCATTTCTAGAGGGTAGTGATAACTTAAAATAGGATAAATATCTGAAGAGTATAAATAATCTAGAAAATATTAAGTGTGTTGAGATATTTATTGACATTTGATAAGATATATGTTGAATGTATAACTGAGAGAATTAAACACTAACTCAAAAGATGGATGACAGTCTAGCAGAAGTTCTCAACAAGGTTGATTCGGCCATCCATGAGATATATGACAATGGCTAGAGGCACTTTTTGGAGAAGGAAATGGCAACCCACTCCAGTGTTCTTGCCTGGAGAATCCCAGGGACGGTAGATCATGGTGGGCTGCCGTCTATGGGGTCACACAGAGTCGGACGTGACTGAAGTAACTTAGCAGCAGAGGCACTTTAAGTTTTCAAAGCTCGGGGCAAAATATACAAGGATATGTTATTGCCATCTGGTGAATAGAGGCTAGGGATCCTGACAAATATCCTATAATGTACAGGGTATTCTCCCACAACAAAAAATCACCTGGCCCAAAATATCAATACTGTTGAAGTTGAGAAAACCTTGTCTGGGAATCAGTGTGGGGATGTGGAAAAAATTTAACAGAGGAAGAAGAGAACTGAGAGAGTGAAACAAAGAGAGAATGGGATTAAAAGTATCAAAAGAACTGTTGTTTTCAGCCCTTGCTCACCTTAACTTAATTCTAATTTATATGGCTTTCTAAAGCACATGAGAAAACCTTATGTGTTGTAACTATTTAAAAAGTTTTTAAAAATAATGTTTTCACCCTAAGAAAAGGGAACCATCATACACTGTTGGTAGGAACACAAATCGCTGCAGTCACTATGGAGAAGACTATAGAGGTTCTTCAAAAACTAAAAATAGAGTTGCCATGTTGTTGCTGTTCACCCATCAAGTTGTGTCTGATTCTTTGCAACCTCGTGTACTGCAGTATATGAGGCTTCCTGTTCCTTCAATATCTCCAGGAGTTTGCTCAAACTCATGTCCATTGAGTTGATGATGCCATCTAACCATCTCATCCTCTGTCAAACCCTTCTACTTCTGCTCTCAATCTTGCCCAGCATCAGTCTTTTCCAAGAAGTTGACACTTCATATCAGGTGGCCAATGTACCAGAGCTTCAGCTTCAGTATCGGTCCTTCCAAAGAATATTCAGGGTTGATTTTCTTTAAGATTGACTGGTTTGATCTCTGCTGTCCAAGGGACTCTCAAGAGTCTTCTCCAACACCACAGTTCAAAAGCACCAATTCTTTGGCACTCAGTCTTCTTCATGGTCCACTTCTTATATCCTTACATGACTACTGAAAAAACCATGAAGTGAAAGTTGATCAGTCCTGTCTGACTTTTTGTGACTCCATGTACTGCAGACTGCCAAGCTCATCCTTCCATTGAATTCTTCAGGCAAGAATAGTAGAATGGGTTGCCATTTGCTTCTCCAGATCTTCCTAACCCAGGTATCAAGCCTGGGTCTCCTGCATTGCAGGTGGATTCTTTATCATCTGAGCCACGAGGGAAGTTTGAACTATACAGACCTTTGTCAGCAAATGATGTCTCCACTTTTTAATACACTGTCTAGGTTCATCATAGCTTTTCTTCCAAGGATCAAGCATCTTTTAATTTCATGGCTGCAGTCACCATCACAGTGATCTTAGTTTTATGTATATCTTTTGACTCATATGTGTTCTTCCAAAATATAGGTTGTATTTTGAGTATAAGCTTGAATTTATGTATATAACACTGTATTATGCACATCATTCTTTTCCTTGTTGGCTTCATTAAAGACTATGTGTCTTGCTTCGTGCACAGCTAGAATAACACACAATTGGCTGTTTCAAATCTCTTCAAAATACTTTAAGGTTTGAAATCAGTATATTTCCGCTCAAAAATTTCCCTTTGACTTACTGAAAGTACAAATAATAGGACAGTGAACATCCTCACATGTGCCTCTTTTTTGTACTGTGTTAGAATTTCTATTGAATAATACCCAGGAGTAAAGTTAAGCCCTAGATGAGAAAGGCACACAATCAATGTCACTTGATATTTGCCAGAGCTTGTCCCAGAACCTGATGCAACTTGCAAGACTTGGTGATATTTGTAACACTGAATCTCTACACATTTGGCATCATTCAGATTTCTGACATTTTCAGGCTTAACACATTGGCAATTTTAATTATCACTTCCTTTATAATATCAATATTTTATTTAAAATTATATTTAATATTTTGAGATTTCACTTCCATGAATTGCTGCATATAGTATTTCACAGTTTGGGGGTTACAATACTCTGTTTTCTAATATGTTACAGATATTAATTCCTCATAAGTTTTAGACAATATAAGTGTCTTCATTCCACCATCTTCTTATTAACTTTTCCAAGATGTTTGTGATACACTTCATTAAATGAAAATTTGGAAATTTCAAATTAATTAACTTTCACTTATGGCTTCAACTTTTTTTTTTTCTTTAAGAAATTCACTGAAGTATAAAATACATACAAAAAAGGCAATAGTCTTTTCAAGAAAAGATAGTGGGGAAAATGAAAGTCCATATGGAAAAAGATAAAACTCATATCTTACACTAAAGTGTAAAATGAAAATCTATAAAACTTCAAGAAGAATATATGAAAGAGAATCTGTGTAACAGTCTGTTTGGTATGAGTTTTTAGATACAACACAGAAAGCACCATCTATGAAAGAAAAATTGACAAGTTGAAGTTCATTAAAATTAGCAATCCTTGCTCTGTGTAAGCAGAGAAGGCAATGGCACCCCGCTCCAGTACTCTTGCCTGGAAAATCCCATGGACAGAGAAGCCTGGTAGGCTGCAGTCCATGGGGTAGCAAAGAGTCGGACATGACAGAGCAACTTCACTTTCTCTTTTCACTTTCATGCATTGGAGAAGGAAATGGCAACCCACTCCAGTGTTCTTGCCTGGAGAATCCCAGGGACGGGGGAGCCTGGTGGGCTGCCGTCTATGGGGTCGCACAGAGTCGGACATGACTGAAGCGACTTAGCAGCAGCAGCAGCTCTGTGTAAGACACTATTAAGAGAGTCAAAGACAAGCCACAGACTGGGAGAAATGTTCTAAAACATGTATCCAAAAAAGGTAATTATACCCAAAATATACAAGGAGCTCTTTAAAATTAACAATAAGAAACCGACTTAATTAAAAATTGGGCAAAAGATAGATACTTCATCTAAGAAACTATGCAAGTGACAAATAAACACAGGAAAAGATGGTCAACATCATTTGTCTATAGAGAAATTTAAATCAAAACAACAACGACACACCACTACACATCTATGACAATAGCTAAAATCCCAAAGCTGACAAAATCAATTGCTGGTGAGAACCTGAAGCAATAGGAACTGTCATTCATTGTTGATGAGAATGAAAATGGTATATCCACTTTGAAAGACAGTTTTGCACTGCTTATTCACCCTACAAACAAAGCTAGCAAAGGTGATGGAATTCCAGTTAAGCTATTTCAAATCCTAAAAGATGATGCTGTGAAAGTGCTGCATTCAATATGCCAGCAAATTTGGAAAACTCAGCAGAGGCCATAGGACTGGAAAAGGTCAGTTTTCATTCCAATCTCAAAGAATGGCAATGCCAAAGAATATTCAAATTACTACACAATTGCACTCATCTCACATGCTAGCAAAGTAATGCTCAAAATTCGCCAAGCCAGGCTTTAGCAATACGTGTACTGTGAACTTCCAGATATTCAGGTTGGATTTAGAAATGGCACAGGAACCAGAGATCAAATTGCCAACATCCACTGGATCATCGAAAAAACAAGAGAGTTCCAGAAAAACATCTATTTCTGCTTTATTGACTATGCCAAAGCCTTTGATTGTGTGGATCACAAAACAGTGTGGAAAATTCTGAAAGAGATGAACATACCAGACCACCTAGTCTACCTCTTGAGAAACCTGTATGCAGGTCAGGAAGCAACAGTTAGAACTGGACATGGAACAGCAGACTGGTTCCAAATAGGAAAAGTAATACGTCAAGGCTGTATATATTGTCACCCTGTTTATTTAACTTATATGCAGAGTACATCATGAGAAATGCTGGGCTGGATGAAGCACAAGCTGGAATCAAGATTGCCAGGAGAAATATCAATGACTTCAGATATGCAGATGACACTACCCTTATGGTAGAAAGCAAAGAAGATCTAGAGAGCGTCCTGATGAAAGTGAAAGAGGAGAGTGAAAAAGTTGGCTTAAAACTCAACATTCAGAAAACGAACATCATGGCAACTGGTCCCATCACTTCATGGGAAATAGATGGGGAAAGAGTGGAAACAGTGACAGACTTGATGTTTTGGGGCTCCAAAATCACTGCAGATGGTGACTGCAGCCATGAAATTAAAAGACACTTGCTCCTTGGAAGAAAAGCTATGACCAATCTGGACAGCATATTAAAAAGCAGAGATATTACTTTGCCAACAAATGTCTGTCTAGTCAAGGCTATGTTTTTCCAATAGCTATGTATGGATGTGAGAGTTGGACAATAAAGAAAGCGGAGCACAAAAGAAGTGATGTTTTTGTATTGCGGTGTTTTAGAAGACTCTTCAGAGTCCCTTGGACTGCAAGGAGATCAAACCAGTCCATCCTAAAGGAAATCAGTCCTGAATGTTTATTGGAAGGACTGATGCTAAAGCTGAAACTCAAATATTTTGGCCACCTGAGGTGAAGAAATGACGCATTGGAAAAAACCATGATGCTGGAAAAGATTGAAGGTGGGATGAGAAAGGGACAACAGGATGAGATGGTTGGATGGCATCACTGACTCAATGGACATGAGTCTGAGTAAAGTCTGGGAGTTGGTGATGAATAGGGAGGCCTAGTGTGCTGTAGTCCATAAGGTAGCAAAGAGTCAGACACGACTGAGTGACTGAACTGAACTGATTCACTTAAGAATAATCTTATCATAAGATCCAGAAATTGTACTCCTAAGTAATTAATTAACCTTTATCCACACTAAAACCTGAATATGAATTCAGCTTTATTAATAATCACCAATCAAGCAAGATGTCCTTCAACAGGTCAGTGATTGAAACAAACCTGGTATATCCATATTGTATGCTACAATTTAACAATGAAAAGGAATTAGCTATCAACCCAGGCAACATCATCAGGCACCTAAAATTCATATTTTTAAAGGAAAGATGCTAGTCTAGGAAGGCTATATACTATTTGACTAGTATTATATGATTCTGGAAAAAAAATTATGGAGCTGATAAAGTAATCAGTGGTTGTCAGGGGTGCAGGGTGGGTGTGGCAAATAGGTAAAGCACAGACAATTTCTTAGGATGGTGAAACTATTCTGTATGCTACTGTACCATGGGATAAATGGCACTATACATTTGTCAGAGGTCACAGGACTTCACAGCAGAGTGAATCAACCCTTAAAACTAATACAATTATGTAAAGTTTAAAAATAAAATAAAATTGGAAGAAAAAAAAAATATATCATTTAGGATGTTGATGAATTCCTAGGACCACCACAGGAACATACATCTATTTCATTTTAGTCAATATACCTAGAAATAAAAGCTATATTTTCCATCTGGTTTCATATTCCTTCTGTCTCCAGGACTTTCCTTAACATTTCTTGTCAAGTAGATCTCCTAGTGATGATTATATCAGTATTTTGTATGTCTGAAAAATGCTGTATTTATCCTTTATTTTGAAAGATATTTTTGTTGATAACTTTTTCAATATTTTAAACACTGCCTTCTGACTTGAATTCTTTTTGACAAGAAATTTACTGCCATCTTTATCTTTGCTTTATGTGTATGAAAGTGAAAGTGGCTCAGTCATGTCTGACAATTTGCAACCCCATGGACTGTAGTCCATGGAATCCTCCAGGCCAGAATACTGGAGTGGGTAACTGTTCCCTTCTCCAGGGGATCTTCCTAACCCAGGGACTGAATCCAGGTCTCCAGCATTGCAGGTGAATTCTTTACCAGCTGAGCCACCAGGGAAGCCCTTTGTGTATCAGATCAGATCAGTCGCTCAGTCGTGTCTGACTCTTTGCGACCCCATGAATCGCAGCATGCCAGGCCTCCCTGTCCATCACCAAGTCCCAGAGTTCACCCAGATTCATGTCCATCGAGTCACTGATGCCATCCAGCCATCTCATCCTCTGTCATCCCCTTCTCCTCCTGCCCCCAGTCCCTCCCAGCATCAGAGTCTTTTCCAATGAGTCAACTCTTCGCATGAGGTGGCCAAAGTACTGGAGCTTTAGCTATAGCATCATTCCTTCCAAAGAAATCCCAGGGCTGATCTCCTTCAGAATGGACTGGTTGGATCTCCTTGCAGTCCAAGGGACTCTCAAGAGTCTTCTCCAACACCACAGTTCAAAAGCATCAATTCTTCAGCACTCAGTTTTCTCTGTAGTCCAACTCTCACATCCATACATGACCACAGGAAAAACCATAGCCTTGACTAGACGAACCTTTGTTGGCAAAGTAATGTCTCTGCTTTTGAATATGCTATCTAGGTTGGTCATAACTTTCCTTCCAAGGAGTAAGCATCTTTTAATTTTCACCTTTGTGTATAAGATGCCCTTATTCCCTAGCTGCTTGTCTTTATCATTGGTTTTAAGGAATTAGATTAAGATATGCTTTGTGTGGTTAAAATCTTTTTTCTTGTGATTGGGTTCATTGAACTTCTTATTTGTGGGTTTATTGTTTTCACCACATAGCAAAATATTTCAGCATTGTTTCCTTAAACATTTTTTTTGTTGTTGTTGTTGTTCCTCTCTCCCTCCTCTCCTCTAGTTACATATACATTAGGTCAGTTTAAGCTGTCCATGACTCACTGATGCTCTTCATTTTTCAAAATTTTGTCTTTCTCTACATATACCTCTCATTGTGCCCTCATATGGCAGAAGAACTGGAAGAGTTCTCTGGGGTATCATTTACAAGGGCACTAATTGTATTCATGAGGCCTTTACCCTCATGGCCTAATTGCCTTCCAAAGGCCTCACCATTACTTAGGTATTAGGATTTCAATATACAAATTTTGGGGGCAAAATTATTCAATCTAAAACAGAATCCATCTAGGTCTGTATTTTATTTGTACTTGCACAGATTTAAATTATGGTTGAATTTCATTAAAATATATAGGACTATTCAGATTTTCTAGGTTTATCACACATAAATGGTAGCCAATTATGATTTCACCATAAAAAATTACATAATGCACAGGAAAGTATAAGCCATAATGATCAGAAGACAGACTAAATAGTAAAAAAACAGATTTAGATCTTATGTTCACAGCAAAGACTAAATAGTCATACTGCTGCTGCTACTGCTAAGTCGCTTCAGTCGTGTCTGACTCTGTGCGACCCCATAGACAGGAGCCCACCAGGTTCCCCCGTCCCTGGGATTCTCCAGGCAAGGGTACTGGAGTGGGGTACCATTGCCTTCTCCAAAATAGTCATACTAGATGCACACAAATCATAGATTTTGCTCAATATCTAATTTACTAAGAACTCAATACAGACAAGCACCAAGTACAGAAAAAAAAAGCAAACCTTTTTTGAAGGAACCTGAAACTTTCAGAAGCAACTTCCAAAAATGCCCCTATTCTTTTGCATTACGTTATATTAGGTTTTGGATTAACAGACTAGTTTTAAATAATGTATGTGAGAAGTTTTTTCAAGGGAAGTTATTTTAGTTTGGAAGCTCCTTGGTTTTGTTCTTCCTCAGTTACACAGATAAGTAATGACGTTATATATAACCCACACGCTCATAATTATTTTTTATTGATAATAAAAATATAGATTATATTCTGTTAATATAATTGTCTAATATGCTTTATTTAATTGTTTTTTAAAGAATTCTGTTTGCAGTCATTGGCATTTTTCAAGGCAGTCTGGTCAAGATCATTCATTCTCCCAAGTATGGGAGGAGTAAGGTAGAAGACTGCTATGAATACTTTCTTTTGTAGGCAAAGACAGGTTTTAGATTTGGAATATAAAATACATTACATAGAAAATAATTTCATAATAATGTTGCCATTTTGAATACATATGTCACAATCCTATAATTTTACTTTAAGAGAACTCTGACACATGTACAAAAGGAGATACGTACAAGACATTAAAGCAGCATGTTTGTAAATAACAAAATATATATATATATATACACACACACACAAATGAAAAAAGGAAAAAGTGAAAAACTTAATAAAACTTACTGTTTTATGAAGAGGGATAGTTAAATACATTTTGGTATATACAGACAACTATTACTACATGGTAGTAAAAGCAAATGAACGAGAACTCACAATTCACAATTGTGAATAAATCTCACAAATGTATTAAATGCTAACAGCAGTTGACAAAAAGCATCCAATATAACCTATTTCTATATGAAATATGCAATTTTGAAGGATTCTTAGGGATCTATACATATACAGCAAATTACAAAGAAATTCATGTGAATTATAAACACCAAATCTATATTAGCCATCTCTGAGTGAGAGAGAAAATGTGTTCAGAAAGGTGTAGCATAAATTCTAAAGTATAGTTGAAAATTGCATTATTAAGAAAATGGGCATATTTTTCTGGATTATAAATAATCTATATTTATATTTAAAATATAATTACCGTATACTGTATGCAAACTAAAAGAATTTTAAAAATTGTCTATCAGAAGTTATACTTGTCAAAAAACAACACTATGATATTTCCCAGGAAATTATTACAAATTTTATGAAAAATAAAATTCCTATAATTCTCTAGTTCAAAATAATAAAGGAGTTTACAATGCAGGGAGGATAGAGAAATGGGGGAATTCCCAAAAGTAAATAGATAAATGGAGCACAGATTATTACAGTTACAAAAATGAAGTGCATTTTCCTCTAATTGAATAGATTAATGAAATCAAAAGTGGCAACAGAGCTTGTGTGGGACACTCGTTTGCACACTGTTGGCCAAACATTATCAAAAGAAATAATGAAAATAGACTAGATGGAACAGAAATAATTATTTTAGTTATAGCTAGCTATGAATTTTATCAATTCCTTGGTGAGGCTTATCTTTAATTTGATCATATTCTAGGTAACTTGTCTCAATGTTATGTTAACAAAACAGAGAACTATATATTGTTCTCCATCTACTGTGCAGAAGCAATCATTCTCAACTGATTTTGCTTAATCTTTATGAATTTCTATTTTGAATAACCTCTTCCCATGTTATATTTAGAAGAGATCTGAAATAGTCCATCTGACAGCTGGAGTGAACATACTGGTGCCTAGAGTGGGCAGATAAAGTAACCAAATAAACAGTATTTCCCAAATTTCATGAGTGTCCATCCAGCTGCTAATAATTATTTATATCTTTAAAAGCATTTTTGGTACATTTTGGAAATGTCAGTTAAACAAATTTTAGATAGGTTTCAGGTCCATATAAATTCTCAAAGTCTTTTATATGTGAATGTGTTTTATGAATCATTGGGTATAGGGTAAATTAACAAAAGATTGTGTATTTCCCAAACTTATTTGATAATGGAGACATTTTATTTCCATGAACTCCCTACTGACATCTGAATTTCATCTTAACAAACTTACTTCTTACTAAATGTGGACATATATAAGCAAGCCAAACACTTTAAAAGTTTTTGAAATAAGACAATTGAGCTCTACAGCCATTAGGATATTTATATAAAATGTTGCATTTCAGCTTTCACTTAATCTAACAACAACTTTCACTAAATCAAATATTTTTAAAGAAATGGAGGTTTTCATCCCTTTCAACCAAAAGAATTCTCTGGCCTACATTTAACTTGAACTCATAAAGAAATGAAATAAAGATTGAAGAATTTTCCACAAACTAGAACAATGGAATAGACCACACTGAGACAAAGTTCTTTGTTACTGAATCTTTTTCAAACAGAAGCTGAGTGTTTCCCTCTAATATATATATTATTTATTTATATATATATATTTTTATGTTTCCCTCTAATATATGTTTCCCTCTAATATATATATTATTTATTATATAATATATATATATTTCCCTCTAATATATATATATAGAGAGAGAGAGAGAGAGAAAGAGAGAGAGAGAGAATTTTTGCATTGAAAGCATGTTAGTCACTAAGTCGTGTCCAACTCTTTGTGACCCTGTGGACTATAGCCTGCCAGACTCCTCTGTACATGGATTCTCCAGGCAAGAATACTGGAGTTGGGTAGCCATTCTCCAGAGCATCTTCCTGACCCAGGGATTAAACCTGGGTCTCCTGCATTGCAGCCAGATTCTTTACTGTCTGAGCCACCAGGTAAGACCACTAGGTGATCTCTAAGGTACATTCAATGTCTTGGTGTCCATAGGTAACAAAATGTCACAAAGAAATTGGATATCCACTTCAGGTTAGAAAATGATTGGAAATCATTCAACCGCATGATTATTAAGTCTTTCTCAGCTTAAATCTTTCTGCAAAATTTACTTCAGTATTTGTAGTAATGACATAAAACTTACAGAGCCTTAGGCTTTAGGTTGCTTTAAATGTATTCAAATTTTAGACATAGCTGTTTTACTGTCACATAGATGAATATCAAACATGACTAAATCATTCATTCTGAAGTTGCTCGAGTATAAGAAATGCTTAGGTCTTCATAATGGATTCAGGAGGCTTTTCATATAATCTTTGAGAAATGCGATTAAATTTCTGAAAAGATAATTGACTGCCTCCATCATAGCAGCATATCTTGTTTAGATGAATCAAGCTATAGAGAGTAGTATTGTTTAAAATTACCCTGGAGTGGAAAAGCTCTTGCAATGAAACACAGTGTTATTAGTTTTGAAAGCTAACCTTGAATATTGGTATAGTCTTACAGATAAATGAGGAAAAAACTAAAAAGCACAGTTAAAGAAAAAGTCAGAAAGGGAATAACTAATGATTTATGGTGATTAGTATAATTTAATGAATTTTAGCATTATATAAAAATGAATGAAGTTAGAATAACAACAGAATGTTTGGGTATTCTTCCATTTAAAAAACCAATTTCTTTTATAAATAAGGTTAATTAATTACCTGGAGCTAGCTCTTACATTAGTATCCTTACATATCTTTGCCTGGAAAAGGAAGTTTTACTAACAGCCCTACACAGGTTTATAGTAGCAGCAAGGAATAGAAAAGATGAAGTAAAATTGTAGCTGTTGTTCATACAGATTTAACCATCATCATCTCTTCTCTCTGGCGATGATTCCAGAAATGATTTTCTTTTTCCTTAACATTCATTTAATTCTTAGTGGTCCAAGAACTGCTAGAATACCCCAGCTTTTCTTTCTGAAGAATGAGGCATAATGGATAAAAGAAAAAAAATCATATGGATAAAGGAGAAGCAGTGACAGCAACATAAAAGCAGCACATGTTGCTCATATAGAGATTGAGAAGAAAATACCACATGCAATAAGAACCTGTTGTGGAGAAAAAAGCAATGGACCAGGATCAGAAAAACAGCCCTGGAAAATCCCTATCTATTAATCTCTTAAAGACTAATTTTTCACAATTTTAAAATCAATGTGAAAGGTATTAGATAAATAATACTCAAAATATTCTACTTTTTTTTTTTTTCAAATTCTTCACTCTGTGTTATCATTATAGTGGCCTTTGTGTGTGTGTTTTCCTTCTTGGTGAAATATTCCAAGAACTAAATATAATTAGGGTACTAAGTAGTCTGCACCCAATTCTTATGTGTGGAAGGAGTTCCCCCACATACCAAGAAGTTCTATGACACCAACAAGCTGGATGTCCTACAAATCAACACGGTTGTGACACTATCTACCTGGAGATAGTGTCAGATCTCACAGGTTAAGGGCTTGGTCTTGCAAGGCTGCTCATTCACAAACACAATTCAAATGCCAATCCCTAAACCAAGTTGTCACCTGTGCTTCTGACCCACTGGCTATAGATTGGAAGTCCTAAGGATTAACTCAATTAACTTGTTAAAATGTCTCCCAGAACTCAGAGAAACCTTTTACTTACTAGATAACTAGTTTATTATAAGGGAAGGCGATGGCACCCCACTCCAGTACTCTTGCCTGGAAAATCCCATGGACAGAGGAGCCTGGTAGGCTTTAGTCCATGAGGTCACGAAGAGTCGGACACAACTGAACAACTTCACTTTCCCTTTTAACTTTCTTGCATTGGAGAAGGAAATGACGACTCACTCCAGTGTTCTTGCCTGGAGAATCCCAGGGACAGCAGAGCCTGGTAGGCTGCCATCTATGGGGTCGCACAAAGTCGGACAAGACTGAAGCAACTTAGCAGCAGCAGCAGCATTTTATTATAAAAGGTTATAACTCACAAAGAAGAAAGCACCCCAAATTGTTGCAATCCTAAAAGAGAGGAACATTATAACACTGATGCAAAAATATCCTGCCTTTAACACATGTATATCGTGTTTTCTTTTTCTGTAAGAGGGACTGAATACGAAATTAGAAGAAACCCAAATCTTCATCATTTTTTATATTTCTCTTAAAACACTGAAATAAATTTGTGTATTTTTATGTTTACCAACTCAAAATGAATTTGTGTATTTTTGTGTTGATTTAACTCTCTCCCACTAAAATATAAGCACCATAAGTGCAAAATACAACCCAGAATATAGATGACACTCAGTAAATATTTCTTGAATTCATTTAATTCAATTGACCAAAAGAATATTAATTTAATAGTAAATTTATCATGTGCTCATATTTGGTCACTAAGCTGTGTCTGATTCTTTGCTACTCCAAGGACTATAGCCCAGCAGGCTCCTCTGTCCATGGAATTTCCTAGACAAGGATACTGGAGTGGGTTGCAATTCCCTTCCCAGGAAATAATTTCAACCAAGGGATAGAGCCTGTGTCTCCAGCATTGGCAGGCAGGTGTTGTTTTTGTTTTTTTTTTTTTTTTACCACTGAGCCACACTGTGTAGAAAAAAGGACACTTACTCAGTTTCTCATGTAATCTATGATGACGGACTACATGAGCATTCTTTCATTTACTCTCTTGCACTGATACTGAAACTATAATCCTACTAGAATTCTGTAATTCATAGACCATAGTGCTAAGCTTATGATATCATAGCCATGTGCCAGCTCACTTATTTCATATGATATTTATGATCATTTTACTATAAAAGGAAGGTAAATATATGTATATCTCACATACATCTTATGTGTGTTGGATACAAGCTGTCTTGTTCTTTCTCTCCATTTTCCCCTGATTTCAACTCAATCAAAACACAAAGGTACTGTAAATCTCCTGTGTGCGCTTCTTCTCTTCAATCAATCTAGAATTATTTGGTACAGTGCCTTTCATATTATAATAAAGTATATTTTTATGTCTTATTTTTAAAAAATTTTGTTACATTAGTCATTTTATTATTTTGGATTTCATTCAAATGGATATCACAAATAAAATATTTCCTTTTTTATGCTCACTGTCATGATCAATCTTAACTTTGAAATTAAATTTTCAAGACTTTATTAAAGACAATACTGAAATGAATATTATTGTTTGTATTTGTGCAAAAAGAGTAAAAGAAACTATTTCAAGACAGCTTACATAAAAGCAGCAGGAGAATTTCAATATATTATAAATCAGAAGCTTATACTGTGCTATACCCAGTCTGCTCCATGAGGCAACTGAGGCCAGAAAAACACTTTATAGACACATCTACCTTACACCAGTAATTAACTTTAGGCAGCCTAGTAAATTGCATATGTCAATTATATAATGAAAATTCATCAAGCTGAATCCTTTACCTGATAAAACAATGGTATAAGTTTATAAAATGTCCCATAATACTAGAATATTTATGGGCATAGTTATTTTAGAGACAAACTTGTAAAAACCAATAAATACATATTAATTATTTCAAATAAAAAATTAAGAAAAAAATGGACATCTGAAATGATACTTGCTTAAGGTTTCCAACTAATTGGATGAATAAGTATAATGATTACACACAGGCATTTGTATAATATTAGTAACAAATTATTTTATGCTATTAACAAATAATTCTATGCGTTGTCTTCAAAACTCAAGTTAGTCACTTATTTTCATTTAAAATAGAAAATATGAATGTGTTTGACATTTCGATATGTTTATTAAGAAAAACAATCATGTAACATAACTAATGAATGATCTAGTTAAGTCTAGGCACTGTTACCAATTTTTAAGTGATATTAGACATCAAATCTAAATTAAATCTAAAAATATATGTAAACTTTGGATAACTTATTAGATAGGCATTCTGTCATAATTGCTTTTGAGCAATTGTTGACCAAAGGTTTTTGCAGACTAGGAATTAGATTTACACAGACCCAGCTGCACTTTTGTTTTATTTGAAGGGAGAATTCTATTTTAGACTAATATTGAATCATAATATCATACTACATGCTTCAGCAGAATATAGATTTTTTTTTTTCAAAAACAAGTAGTATTGACTCTTGGTTTTAGTTCTAACATGTAAAGTCTTTGGAAGTCATCACTCCCCTCTTAGAGCTGGCAAGAGCTGAACAAATTGAAAATCAATGACATTAATTAGGCTTGTCTGAGAACTGAGGTCACAGAACAGAGCCCAATCCAAAATCTGCAGTGACAAGTACAGAGAAGCACAGCCTATATCAATTTACCAGGATTAAAAGTCACTCAAGCCATATACTGGTAGAAATGCTTAAATAATAAAGTTTGAAAAATTGCTGGATGCAGAGCATAGACTATTATGAGAAAAAGAAACTCCTAATTTTACTTGTTGTTAGAGATCCCTCACATTTTTATGTTATAATATCCAGGAACCCAGCCAGGTTCACATGATGCAGAAGCAAGAAATCTTTTGTGTATATGGCAAAGATGAAGAAATAAAACTATTCTGATATATGCCCAGTGTTACTCATAAGAAAGGATGATCAAGTAAGATAAAAACTTTACCAGAGACTGACACGACATGAAGAAAGGGAACCTAACTACAACCTTTCTCTAGCCTTCTGACTTACCTAAGGGAGAAAAATTAAAAGTTGATAAATCTTTGCGAGATAATTGGCCAGACAGAATCACTAAAAGAATGAGACACTCAGAAGACTATAGACTGTATCCTCTTCCTCCACATCTTACCATGATAGCAATAAGGATTCCATATAATAACACTGGATTATAGTTAAAAGAGTCAAGAAAGTTCAGACTCTATTAGGGAAGGACAGTTTAGGGAACTCAAAAATACAGAGGAATTTAAAAATGAACAAACAGACAAAAACAAAGATAACAGATGAAATCAAAGGTTCTGACACCTAAAGCTACAGCAAACATTAAACGCAGTCCAACTTCTAGCAAAATTAACATAGAACCTCGCAATAAAACCTATCTATCTCAGTTCCTATTACCTGATAAATCATGCTTGGCTTTCATTAAAAAAAAAAAAAAAAACTCCTAAGGCAACAAAAAAGAATAAATTTTAAAGAAGCAAAACAAGAATTAAAACTAGATTCAGATATAGCAGATTTTTGATTTTGTGCAAATCAAGATGCACAATGAAATTTGAAATTTAAGTAACTATAACAAGCTAAGGGTTCTAGTGGGAAAAAAGTAGGCAATATGACAGAGAGATGGGTATATAAGCTGAGAAATGGAAACTCAAAGAATGAATCAAAAGAAAATATTAGAAATCAAAAGCAGTTTGACAGAAATGGAAGGAGACACCTGATGAGCTAACATCAGAAATATCAGTGAACTTGAAGACAGATTAATCAGTTCAGTTCAGTCACTCAGTCATGTCCAACTCTTTGCGACCCCATGAATTGCAGCACGCCAGGCCTCCCTGTCCATCACCAACTCACAGAATTCACCCAGACTCACGTCCATCAAGTCAGTGATGCCATCCAGCCATCTCATCCTCTGCCGTCATCTTTTCTTCCTGCCCCCAATCCCTCCCAATATCAGAGTCTTTTGCAATGAGTGAACTCTTCGCATGAGGTGGCCAAAGTACCGGAGTTTCAGCTTTAGCATCATTCCTTCCAAAGAAATCCCAGGGCTGATCTCCTTCAGAATGGACTGGTTGGATCTCCTTGTAGTCCAAGGGACTCTCAAGAGTCTTCTCCAACACCACAGTTCAGAAGCATCAATTCTTCGGTAATTTCATCACTGCAAACACCATCGCGCAGTGATTTTGGAGCCTAGAAAAATAAAGTCTGACACTGTTTCCACTGTTTCCCCATCTATTTCCCATGAAGGGATGGGACCGGATGCCATGATTTCGTTTTCTGAATGTTGAGCTTTAAGCCAACTTTTCCACTCTCCTCTTTCACCTTCATCAAGAGGCTTCTTAGTTCCTCTTCACTTTCTGCCATAAGGGTGGTGTCATCTACATATCTGAGGTTATTGATATTTCTCCCCGCAATCTTGATTCCAGCTTGTGCTTCTTCCATCAGCGTTTCTCATGATGTACTCTGCATGTACGTTAAATACGTAGGGTGACAATATACAGCCTTGACGTACTCCTTTTCCTACTTGGAACCAGTCTGTTGTTCCATGTCCAGTTCTAACTGTTGCTTCCTGACCTGCATACAGGTTTTTCAAGAGGCAGGTCAGGTTGCCTGGTATTCCCATCTCTTTCAGAATTTTCCACAGTTTATTGTGATCCACACAGTCAAAGGCTTTGGCATAGTCAATAAAGCAGAAATAGATGTTTTTCTGGAACTCTTGCTTTTTCGCTGATCCAGCGGATGTTGGCAATTTGATCTCTGGTTCCTCTGCCTTTTCTGAAACCAGCTTGAACATCTGGAAGTTCACGGTTCACATATTGCTGAAGCCAGGCTTGGGGAATTTGAGCATTACTTTAAAGTGTGTGAGATGATTGGAATTGTGCTGTAGTTTGAGCATTCTTTGGCATTGCCTTTCTTTGGGATTGGAATGAAAACTGACCTTTTCCAGTCCTGTGGCCACTGCTGAGTTTTCCAAATTTGCTGGCACATTGAGTGCAGCACTTTCACAGCATCATCTTTCAGGATTTGAAATAGCTCAACTGGAATTCCATCACCTACACCAGCTTTGTTTGTAGTGATGCTTTCTAAGGCCCACTTGACTTCACATTCCAGGTGTTTGGCTCTAGGTGAGTGATCACACCATCATGATTATCTGGGTCATGAAGCTCTTTTTTCTACAGTTATTCTGTGTATTCTTGCCACCTCTTCTTATTATCTTCTGCTTCTGTTAGGTCCATACCATTTCTGTCCTTTATCGAGCCCATCTTTTAATGTAATGTTCCCTTGGTATCTCTAATTTTCTTGAAGAGATCTCTAGTCTTTCCCATTCTCTTGTTTTCCTCTATTTCTTTGCATTGATCGCTGAAGAAGGCTTTCTTATCTCTTCTTGCTATTCTTTGGAACTCTGCATTCAGATGCTTATATGTTTCCTTTTCTCCTTTGCTTTATGCTTCTCTTCTTTCCACAGCTATTTGTAAGGCCTCCCCAGACAGCCATTTTGTTTTTTTGCATTTCTTTTCCATGGGGATGGTCTTGATCCCAGTCTCCTGTAGTGTCACGAACCTCATTCCATAGTTCATCAGGCACTCTATCAGATCTAGGCCCTTAAATCTATTTCTCACTTCCACTGTATAGTCATAAGGGATTTGATTTAGGTCATACCTGAATGGTCTAGTGGTTTTCCTTACTTTCTTCAATTTCAGTCTGAATTTGGCAATAAGGAGTTCATGATCCGAGCCAGAGTCAGCTCCCAGTCTTGTTTTTGCTGACTGTATAGAGCTTCTCCATCTTTGGCTGCAGAGAATATAATCAATCTGATTTTTGTGTTGACCATCTGGTGATGTCCATGTGTAGAGTCTTCTCTTGTGTTGTTGGAAAAGGGTGTTTGCTATGACCAGTGCATCCTCTTGGCAAAATTCTATTAGCTGTTGCCCTGCTTCATTCCGTATTCCAAGGCCAAATTTGCCTGTTACTCCAGGTGTTTCTTGACTTCCTACTTTTGCATTCCAGTCCCCTATAATGAAAAGGACATATTTTTGGGTGTTAGTTCTAAAAGGTCCTATAGGTCTTCATAGAACCATTCAACTTCAGCTTCTTCAGCATTACTGGTTGGGGCATAGACTTGGATTACTGTGATATTGAATGGTTTGCCTTGGAAAGGAACAGAGATCATTACCTATAGGTAACATTGATGAAATCACTGCTGTAAGGGACAGAAAGGAAAAATTAGTAATATCATGTTATAACATACTTGCAGTATCCATAAAGCACTAGGGCATTATTTGAAAGAAGACTTAAATTACCTATATATAAACTTATATTGCAAGTTCTATGGAGCCCACCAAAAAATAATTTGAGAATAAGTGTAACATATACTCAGAGGAGAAAAAATGGAAGTGTATAAAATGCTTCATTAAAAGCAAATTGCATAAAAGCAAGATAAAAGTTGAGAAAAAATACAACAAATAGAAAGCAATTTGATGGGAAAATAAATCAACTGTCCCAATAACCACTTTAGTTGTGAATAGCCTAAAAAGATCAATTATAAAAGAAAAATTGACAAAACTGATTTAAAAGAAAAAAGTTGTCTAAAAGAAACTCATGTTAAAGCTAAAGACTAAGATAAATGTAATGGGACAGAGAGCAATATAATTTACTAACACTAATTGAAAAGATACTGGAGTAGCTATATTAATTTCTTAAAAAGCAAACTTCTCTGCTTCTATGTCTCAAAAGCAATATAAGGAAATATTATTAAGGATAAAGACAGCAATTACATAATGAGAAGAAGGTCAATTCTCCAAGAAAATATAACACTCTGTAACACTAAATCTGCAAGGAAAAATAAATCCATGCTTATAGTTAAAGACTTAACATCCCTCTTTTGGTAAAGATAGATCTATTAGGCAGAAAATCACTAAGGATATGGTTGATAGAAGAGTATCATCTAAACCTTCTTAACTAAATAGCAGGTTATACAATATTCTTAAACTCCATAGATCATTCTCAACTATAGACTTTGGGGCCATAAAACTCATCTCACAAATTTAAAAAAATAGAAATCAAAGAAAGATAGCCAACATTCCCCTGAGTATTTAAAGAGTAAACAAAATATATTTATTAAGCACTGAAAAAATAAATAAATTAAAAATTAAAAAAAAAATAACCAATCAGTCAAAGAAGGCTCATGAGAAGTTTATAAAATATTTTCAGTTAACTGAAAATTTAAAATTATCATAATTTGTGGGATTTAGACAAGTAACAGATAAATATTTATATATTAGAAATGAAGAAAGATATAAAATCAATTGTCTTAGCTTCTGCCTAAGACTACACTAGTGAAAGAGAAGCAATTTAAGCCTAAAGAGATTCCAAAAAAATAATAAAATGAAGAGGAGAAATTCATGAAATTCAAACCAAGAAAGCAATAGAGAAAATCAACAAAACTAAAAGCTGGTTCTTTGAAAATACAAATAAAATTGACAACTCCTTAGCCAGGCTAACCAAAAAAGGAAAAAAATAGAGCAGACATAAACTATCAATATTAGAAATAAAAAATTGGTCATACCTACTGATTTATGCACATCAAAATGATAATAAATATATTATGAACTCTTTGCCCACAGAGTTGATAATTTCTGAAAGGAACAAAAATTCACACAAAGGCAAATAGGTTATTTTATTAGGCCTTTATCTATTTAAAAAACCAAATCAATAATTTATAACCTTTTAAAGAGGCCCATATGAATTCACTGGTGAGTACTACCAAATATTTAAGTACAATTCTCTAAAATATCTTCCAACAAATAGAAGTAGGGGGAACAGTTCTTAATTTATGAGGCCACTGTTACCCAAATATCAATATTGGATATTACAAAACAGAAACACTACAGATCAATATCTCTCATGAAGGTAGATGCTAGAAGAAATATTAGCAATTTAAAACTAATAGCATATAAAATGAATTATATGCCAAGGCTAAATAAAATTTAATGCAGTTATGCAAAGCTAGTGCAACACTCAAAAAATCAATTAATGTAAGTCATAATACCTGCAGCCAAAAAAAAAAAATATTATACGATCATATGCAGAAAAACACTTGGCGAAATCCAAAACCGATTCATGATAAAAAAACTCTGAACAAACTAGGACTAGAGAACAACTTCTCTTCTAGATAGGACTAGAGACCAACTTCTTCAACTTGATAAAGGACAAATAAAAAATCTTCCTTCATACCTAATGATAAAAAACTGGATATTGTCCCATAAAATCAGGAAGGACAAAGAGGATAACACTTCTCACTACTACTTTTAAACATTGTACTGGAAGTTCTAAATAGTGCAATAAAACTAGAGAAATAGGACATAAAGTATATAGATTGGAAAGGAAGAAATAAAATTGACTATGTTCACAGATGATATGTTTGCCTATTTTCCAGTAGTCATGTAAACGGATGTGAGAGTTGAACCATTAAAGAAGGCTGAGCGTCAAAGAATTGATGCTTTCAAACTGTAATGTTGGAGAAGACTCTTGAGAGTCCCTTGGGCAGCAAGGAGATCAGTCAATCCTAAAGGAAATCAATTCTGAATATTCATTGGAAGGACTGATGTTGAAGATGAATCTCCGATACTTTGGCCACCTGATGTGAAGAGCCGACTCATTGGAAAAGACCCTGATGCTGGGAAAAACTTAGGGCATGAGCAGAAGAAGGTGAAAGAGGGTGAGATGGTTAGATGGCATCACTGACTCAATGGACATGAGTTTGAGCAAACTCCAGGGGATGAGATGGTGAAGGACAAGAAAGCCTAGCCTATTGCAGTCCATGGATCACAAAGAGTTGAACATGACTGAGAGACCAAACAACAACAAATTAATCAACAACAACAACAAAAATAAAACCTCTTGGCACTAAGATGTGGTTATAACAAAATGCCTTTTTTATATTAGCAAGGCAATGGCAACCTACTCCAGTACTCTTGCCTGGAAAATCCCATGGACAGAAGAGCCTGGTAGGCTGCAGTCCATGGATTCACGAAGAATCGGACATGACTGAGCTACTTCACTTTCACTTTTGACTTTCTTGCATTGGAGAAGGAAATGGCGACCCACTCCAGTGTTCTTGCCTGGAGAATCCCAGGGACAGCAGAGCCTGGTGGGCTGCCGTCTATGGGGTCGCACAGAGTCAGACACGACTGAAGCGACTTAGCAGCAGCAATGATAAACTGGAATTTCAAATGATGTATTTACTGGCATACACTAGCATGTCAACATCTCTCAGGAAGTCTGCTCAGAGCTCCTGTAAACTTTATGTGGCAGAAAACATTGGTAAGAGCTTAAAGAGCTCCCAAAGTATAACAGACAAGGTACTACTATGGTCCTCTATCTCTTTAACACTGGTTTTTAATTAGAGGAGATTTTTCCTCTCTTAAAGGAGATTTTGCCTCTCAGGCAACACTTGATAATGTCTGGATACATTTTTGGTTATCAGAACTGGTTCAGGGCTGCTACTGATATCTAGTGGTGGAAGATAGCCCTGCTGCTAAACATACTACACTGCATAAGACACACCCCAACCCCTTAGCAAAGAATTATCTGGCCCAAAATAAAGTAGGAAAACTATGCTCTACATAAACACAAATGCCCAACCAATATTTAAATTAGGGCTTCCTTGGTGGCTTAGATGGTAAACAATCTTCCTGCAATGCAGACCTGGGTTCGATCCCTGGGTCAGGAAGATCCCATGGAGAAGGAAATGGCAACCCACTGCAGTGTTCTTGCCTGGAGAATCCCATATGCAGAGGAGCCTGGCAGGCTAGAGTCTATGGGATCACAAAAGAGTATGACACTATGGAGCAACTAACACAATCAAAGTGAGAAAGGAAGAATTTAGAGTTGACTGAGATCCAATCACATTGGAATAATAATTTATATATATATATATAATTTATGTAATGAGTTCTATATATATATAATTTATATAATCATATATTGTAGTATATATAATCATATTATATATATGTACATATATATATGAAATAGATATATTTGTGTAATATTTACCACAGAAAGAACATGGGGGTTTTGCTTATTTATTAAATAAAGATATGTAATGAGAAAAACATAAAAGTAAACAATTTTTAGAAAAACTGACCCAGCACTGAAATCATGATCCTTATATTTCAATTTAAATAAATATCACATCGATGTTTTCACATAGGTCATCCATTAGTGATAGAAACTTGAATGGATCTTTCAATTGGAAGAGAAAATGCATTTCAGGGTTCCCCTTGTCATTTATCAAAAGAACTAATACTGTCTGCTTTTCTTTTCCTTTTTTTTTGTACAGAATTTTAATAAAAAGCAGAGAAGCCATAAACCTGTTTTCTAAGGAAAATATACTTCCAGTTTTAAGATCTTTAATCACTGAGTAGTAGGGTTGCCTATAAATTAAAAATATACATATATATGAGTATCTCATTATCTACCTTTTATCTCTCTCTTAATTGTTTTGCTTTGTTTTGTTTTTGCTAATTCCCATAATTACAGAAAGTTATGTGGCTCACTCCAAGAATAGAAAGACATTACTTCTAGGTAGGGATTAGTGATCTATAATTTGACAGATCTGTCACTAAATTTTAAAAAGCAGGAAGAGAGTCAAACTTTGATAGTGATGACTTGTCTAAAATGAAAATAGGAGAATATTGAATTGCTTTTTCAAAATTCTGAGAGGAAAAGGTCATGACACTGATTTCAAAAGGCATAAGCAGAAACTCTGATAATTAAACAATTGAGATATACTACCAAAAAACTCAATATGTTAAAATGTTCTTCAATGATGTATTTTCCTTTTGTTTTCTGATTTTCTAAAAATCGTTTTGGCTGATTTTATTAAGTACTGTGATTCTGTGGTAGCAAAGTTTGTAATATGTATTGTGTCTGGATGCCTTAAGATTCAGCTATTTTTAAGTCAATTAGTAACTTAAGTGTTTTAAAATGCAACACATAATTAGCAGATTATAATTATGATTAATACAACACATTGCTTAAATCTAAGAAATCAATCACTTTTTAAAAATGAAATCAGAATATACATTATAAACTCTAGTATCTTAAATGAAAATTAATATTCAGGTCTATAAGTATAAATAAAGTAATGTCAATTTCCTTTTTGCTTCTCTCACACTCCCTTTTCCCTACTCCAACACACCTGTTTAGCTGAATTTAAGGAGTATTAAAATTTACTTTCATTACTCATGAGTTCAAAGCTTGGTCTTCTCTTACTAGACATGTAAAATTGATCAGTTTACTTAAATCAGATTGACAGGAGAAATATCAAAACCTCACACATGCAGATGACAGCATCCTTATGACAGAAAGCAAAGAAGAACTAAAGAGCCTCTTGAGGAAGGTGAAAGAGGAGAGTGAAAAAGCTGGCTTAAAACTCAGCATTCAAAAAGCTAAGATGATGGCATCTGGTCCTGTCACTTCATGGTAAATAGATGGGGAAATAATGGAAACAGTGACAGACTTCTTTTTCTCAGGCTCCAAAATCACTGAAGATGGTGACTGCAGCCATGAAATTAAAAGACACTTGCTTCTTGGAAGAAAAGCTATGGCCAACCTAGACAGCATATTAAAAAGCAGAGACATTACTTTGCCAACAAAGGTCTGTATACTTAAAGCTATGGTTTTTCCAGTAGTCATGTATGGTTGTTTGAGTTGGACTATAAAGAAAGCTGAGTGCTGAAGAATGGATGCTTTTGAATTGCAGTGTTGAAGAAGACTCTTGAGAGTCTCTTGGACTGCAAGGAGATCTACCCAGTCCATCCTAAAGGAAATCAGTCCAGGATATTTACTGGAAGTACTGATGCTTAAACTCCAATACTTTGGCCACCTAATGCTAAGAGTCAACTCATTAGAAAAGACCCTGATGCTAGGAAAGATTGAAGGCAGGAGAAGAAGAGGATGAGATGGTTGGATGGCATCACTGACTCAATAGGCATGAGTTTGAGCAAGTTACAAGAGATGGTGAAGGATAGGGAGACCTGGCATGCTGCAGTCCATGGGGTCACAAAGAGTTGAGCATGACTAAAATATAGAGCAACAACAATTTAAATCAGCCTATGACTCATGATTGTCATCAGTCAAATGGAAATAATAGTACCTGTGTTAGGATTGTTGTAAGAGCTAGAGAAATCATAGTATATAATGTAAAGCTTTGTATAAGTAAGCATGAATCTTGTTAACATTTTGTTAACAGTTTTTCTACTTGAACTCAGCTTGCTTTGATGATATCTGTGGCAAAAGTTGGAAGATGGTTTAGTTAAATGTGTTCTTCTGAAACTTGCCCAGTGCCTGAAGTTGATCCCCACCTGACTCATGTTTGGTTCAATTCTGGACCAATATCACTATGGACACTTTTCAAAGCCTCTGCTGCAGAATCACCTTGCTGCTTGTCATGTTAGGCTTACAGAAAGTCCTGGTGACATTTAATTTAATGTCTTCCTATGTTTGGCCATGCTCCAGAAATTTTGTAACATTAAACTCATCTTCCCCTACCTACCAATGGCTCATAGACAAAATTGTGATGCACACACTCCTCAGGTTAAATTGGATAGGAAGTATTGTTGGGGAAACTCAAAGTGTCCTGTTTTCCAAGAGTCCAAGATTAAATAAGGTGAAAGGTGTTTGTCATCACCCTCAAAGTACTTTAACACATGTTAAAGGTTTTTTTTTTTTTTTTTTTTCTCTTCTACCACATCTTTTGCTCAATCCATTAGAAGTAAAATAGGTAGGTTTCCTTGACATCAGCTTTGTAAGCTAAAGCTTAATGTTAGGAAAGCATGAAGGAGAAAGAGCAGGACAAGCTTGCCCACATACCCAACAACTGGATTGATTCCTTTGCTGAGAATACAAGTAGGCACACTGTAGAAAACTATTTCCATAAGGTGCCTATTCCAACAACTAGAAATGACAGAAGAAGAAGATGTCTAAGAATGAAAAGACAGGCATTTAAAAGAAACTTGTACAGAAAGGTCTTCTTCTATAAGAATTATGCTCATGGTCTGATCCTTAGACGTTATTGCAGCTGCAGGTTTAGGAATCTGACATGCTCCTGCATACCATACATTTTGACCAAAAAAGGCAGAACTTTCAGGCATAGGGACCTCATACTCCCTCCTCTCTCAGTGATGCATGTTGCATTCCAGGCATAGTGGATTTCAACAGGTGCAACTAAGCAGCAAGACAATGGGATCCCAGTAGAGACTGAGTAGTTCCCTTTCACCTAGGGGTATCAAGTAGCTCATCTATCTTGGTGGGACAGATCAGATCAGATCAGTCACTCAGTCGTGTCCCACTCTTTGCAACCCCATGAATCGCAGCACGCCAGGCCTCCCTGTCCATCACCAACTCCCGGAGTTCACCCAGACTCACGTCCATCGAGTCAGTGATGCCATCCAGCCATCTCATCCTCTGTCATCCATCCCCTTCTCCTCTTGCCCCCAATCCCTCCCAGCATAAGAGTCTTTTCCAATGAGTCAACTCTTTGCATGAGGTGGCCAAAGTACTGGAGTTTCAGCTTTAGCATCATTCCTTCCAAAGAAATCCCAGGGCTGATCTCCTTGCAGCCCAAGGGACTCTCAAGAGTCTTCTCTAACACCACAGTTCAAAAGCATCAATTCTTCGGCACTCAGCCTTCTTCACAGTCCAACTCTCACATCCATACATGACCACAGGAAAAACCATAGCCTTGACTAGACAGACCTTTGTTGGCAAAGTAATGTCTCTGCTTTTCAATATGCTATCTAGGTTGGTCATAACTTTCCTTCCAAGGAGTAAGTGTCTTTTAATTTCTTGGCTGCAGTCACCATCTGCAGTGATTTTGGAGCCCAGAAAAATAAAGTCTGACACTGTTTCCACTGTTTCCCCATCTATTTCCCATGAAGGGATGGGACCAGATGCCATGATCTTCATTTTCTGAATGTTGAGCTTTAAGCCAACTTTTTCACTCTCATCTTTCACTTTCATCAAGAGGCTTTTGAGTTCCTCTTCACTTTCTGCCATAAGGGTGGTGTCATCTGCATATCTGAGATTATTGATATTTCTCCCGGAAATCTTGATTCCAGCTTGTGTTTCTTCCAGTCCAGCGTTTCTCATGATGTACTCTGCATATAAGTCAAATAAACAGGGTGACAATATACAGCCTTGATGTACTCCTTTTCCTATTTGGAACCAGTCTGTTGTTCCATGTCCAGTTCTAACTGTTTTTTCCTGACCTGCATACAGATTTCTTAAGAGGCAGATCAGGTGGTCTGGTATTCCCATCTCTTTCAGAATTTTCCACAGTTTATTGTGATCCACACAGTCAAAGGCTTTGGCATAGTCAATAAAGTGGAAATAGATGCTTTTCTGGAACTCTCTTGCTTTTTCAATGATCCAGCGGATGTTGGCAATTTGATCTCTGGTTCCTCTGCCTTTTCTAAAACCAGCTTGAACATCAGGAAGTTCACGGTTCACATATTGCTGAAGCCTGGCTTGGAGAATTTTGAGCATTACTTTACTACTGCAAATTCCAATAGCTGATGCCTTTCCCAGGTGTGATGGGACTGGGTGTTCTCAGAAGCATGGTACATTGTTCCACAGTGAGAATGGAGGCAATGGCTTTCTCCCAAGACCTCAAGACTTCCATACCTTTACAGCATGGGGTGTGTCAACAGAGGCCCACAGTCTGACATATGGAACTGCAGGATCTACTGATTGATCGTTCAAATGGATTAAAACCTGGATAGTACTTTAGTCCATCTTCTGATTTACTATTCATTCTTCCTTTCTACCATTCCTGCTGCTTGTGCATTTTAAGGGAGATGGAATATCCATTCAATGTCATGTTATGCTGCATATACCATGATTTGCATACCATGCCCTTTGAAATGTGACCCTCAATCACAGTCTTTTTGATAAAAGTGGCTTTACCTGGTGGCTCAGACAGTAAAGAATCCAACTGCCAATGCAGGAAACCCAGGTTCCATTCTTGGGTCAAGAAGATCCCCTGGAGAAAGGGCATGGCTGCCCACTCCAGTATTCTTGCCTGGTTAACCCCATGGACAGAGGAGCCTGGCAAGCTATAGTCCATGGAGTTGCAAAGAGTCAAACATCACTGAGCAACTGATTTTTTTTTTTTTTCAGCTTCTTTAATTCCTTGATGGTGGCAGCCTGGTCTGCATGGCGACAGGGGAAAGTGTAGGTTAGGCCAAACAATATACCCACACAAAATAGACATATTTAGCACACTCTCTTGGAGGGATACAAACCTAGACAGCATATTAAAAAGCAGAGACATTACTTTGTCAAAATAGTCCAATAGTCAAAGCAATGGTTTTCCAGTAATCATGTATGGCTGTAAGAGTTTGGCCATAAGGAATGCTGAGCACTGAAGAATTGATGCTTTTGAACTGTGATGTTGGAGAAGACTCTTGAAAGTCCCTTAGATAGCAAGGAGACCAAATCAGTCAATCCTAAAGGAAATAAACCCTGAATATTCATTGGAAGAACTTATGCTGAAGCTCTAATACTTTGGCTACTTGATGTGAAGAGCTGATTCATTGGAAAAGACCCTGATGCTGGGAAAGATTGAAGGAAGAGAAGGGGATGACAGAGGACAAGATGGTTGGATGGCATCACCAACTCAATGGACATGAGTTTGAGCAAGCTCCAGGAGATGGTGAAGGACAGGGAGATGTGGCATGCTGCAGTCCATGGGGTCACAAAGAATTCGACATCACTGAGCTACTAAACAGCAAAAACTACTTGAAGAGAGGGATCCTATGTAATCAGTTTGCCATTTCCTTTACCAGTTGGGAATCTGGTGGATTGCTCCAACACAGGACATGTTAGTTCCTGCATTAACCAAGTCACTATCTTAAGGGCAATGACTTCCCATGTGGGCACTATGGTGGTAGCTGTTTTTATGCATCCAGGCTATTATATCTATTGAAGTAACAGCTATATAAATAAGCCCAGTGGGTGCATATTCTTTCAACATAGGTGTTTCCTGAATCTGGGATTGCTCCACTGGTTGGGGTGGTTGCTGTTCTTTTGCTTTTCTCTGTATTAGAGTCTAAGGACATGAGCCACTTTGTTTCACCCTCAATCACCATAATATCCCCCTCTTCACTCCCTCTACTTTCCCAGGGATTCCACCTCCAAGCATCTCAATCAGATTTTGTCATAGCATTCAGACCTAATTCATGTCATCTTTTACCTTCTTAGATTTGCAAAACCCATATTATGTTCCCCAGTGTATTACCCTGCTCCCCCAACCTTGTCTGCCAGCTCCAAATCCTGCAGAGCAATCCTTGTCTAACTTCAGCTCTTCTTCCAACTTTTTAACTGGAGCTTCAGCCTCTAGCTGGCATCCCCACAGTGAAAGGCCATTCCATGTTTCAGTCGTGTATTTTTCTTCTCTGTTGCAGTATGCTATACACAGTTCTTCATTAAATGCATTAAAATAAACACATTAAATCTGAGGTGTTCCTGGGTATCCCTGCCTTCAGGTGGTGACGCCCAAACACCTAAAATACAAGTCAGACTTCCCTACATAGAGGTCAGTGGCCTCCCTGGGATTTCTCTTGTGGATACTTCTTTCCCAAGACTCATTCCTTTGGTGTCCTGGCTGCCTTGCCAATTGACAGGAGTTCTCCAGATGTAATCATAAACTGACTCCCATATATGGAGAAAAAGAGCAGACTGAAGAAAGAGGTAGATCACCTCCATATTGGTAAGTGGCAGTTTTAATGAGCAAGGGAACATTTATATGAGGCATTGTCTTACGTGGCTATAAGTGACTAAATCTCTGGTTCCACATGCTGGATTTCAATGACATATATCATTCAGATGGTCTCAACAACACATTACTCTCAAGACTGCAACCCTGAAGTGGCTCCTGATGTGGAATAATAAGTGGATCATACATTCCAAGGACAGAGGAGAGAGAGCGGGGAGCCTCTGATTGTCTGGGTTTAATGCCCATGACAACCAGAGATCATACCCTCTCAATATAGAGAGTGTGATTATGAAGACTAAGTTAGGCCGGGCGCGGTGGCACGCGCCTGTAATCCCAGCTACCTGGGAGGCTGAGGCTGGAGGATCGCTTGAGCTCAGGAGTTCTGGGCTGCAGTGCGCTATGCCGATCGGGTGTCCGCACTAAGTTCGGCATCAATATGGTGACCTCCCGGGAGCGGGCGGGCCACCAGGTTGCCTAAGGAGGGGTGAACCAGCCCAGGTCGGAAACGGAGTAGGTCAAAACTCCAGTGCTGATCAGTAGTAGGATCTCGCCTGTAAATAGCCACTGTACTCCAGCCTGGGCAACATAGTGAGACCCCGTCTCTTAAAGAAAAAAAAAAAAAGACTTAAGTTAGGCAATGAATACAAAATGCTTGCACAATGCCTGTGCACAAGAAGCAGTCCAAACCAGATCTTATAGCTTTACCCTTAACAATTCCCTGTCCACTGATATCTCCTCAATTCAGGCTCTAATACTGTTGTCCCATAAAGGACTTGGCATAGTAGACCAAGGAGAGGCATCAAATTATTGTATTTCAACATGGAAAGCCACAGCTGAGATAGAACACAAAGGCAAGGAAGAAAGCTTTACTGCACTAGTGTTTCTCACCACAACGAGATTGTATACGAAAAAAAGTTGGAGGGCAAACAAAGTATTAAAGGTCAGTTAAAGACTTTAATCTGAAATTAAAGTGCCTCTGGACCCTCCGGAGTCGGTAGTTTCACTGTAGTCCTTGTGCCATCACAGAGGCACTAAAATAAAGTTCCTCATGTATATAAGCTGTTTCGGATGCTGAGGCAGGAGCAAGGAAAGGCTGTCCCAGTGAATAGCCTGGGAGCACAGAGTAGATTTAGAGAGCTGCCAAATGTCCCTGATTTCTGGAAGAATGTATGAATATAAGTTGAAAGGAATAAGTGCCTACAGACGAAGTTTCTCACAGTTATGACAAGGAAAAGAACCAAAAATGGACCATATTTTTAGGTCCTGTTTGAGAACAGAGACATCTAAAGGCATGGTAGGTGAAATTGCAAGCTTGGCTAATAAACTTCTCACCATTTAATGCCATAAAGCTATCTTGGACCAATAGCTCTTAAAAGACAATCTGGTGATAGAAACTAAGTGAAAAAATACTGAACTGGCACAACATAAATGTGACATGACTCAGTTTACCTGGAATTGACAAAAATTAAATACTTTCCCTAAAAACATTGTCACATTTTTACGTATCTGAAATTTTCTGCCTATGCTTTTGAATCAAGGACAAAACATAATAGTTGCTGTTTTTATATTAATTTGTCATGTCAGAAATTCAACAAAGCTTTTTTTTTTAAGGTGGAGAAGCACAGAGTTTTAGAATGACCTGATTTAGATACAACAACATACCTATCAAGAAAATATTTTCCTTCACATTGAAAAATTAGTAATCTCATTAGTATGTCTGCACCCTATGAACCCTGGCATGATAGAAGACTACTGAAAAGCAGTGAAAAGGATTCTGTAACATGAAAGCAATGTAACAATACATTTAGCATTGTGATCAAGAAACAGAACACTGATTAGTCCCTAGAGTAACATACACCCATAAATTGAGTGTCAGGATTGAAAAATTTCACTTTAGATCATGTCATGGCAAATTTTAAGAAGGCTTCCACCATCATTTGACCACAGTTTCTGATATACTAAAATTAGTTAACTTGAAAAGGTCTGTGGTTAGATTTAGTTTGTTTAAATTATTTCATATTCCCCTTCATGTAAGTCATTCAATAACTAGAAAAAAATCTAAAAGAAAACTAAAAACATAAACTATTAAATTCTATAGTTAGCTCATTTGCCTAAGGTTATTATATAAAATGTAATGCTAGATTTGATTTCCATTTTAGTGATTTTTGAACTAGACAAATGTATTATCAATAAGAAATTTGAAGCAGGAATGTCTTCAAGAGCAGCAGTCCTCAACCTTTTTGGCACCAGGGACCAACTTTGTGGAAGACAGTTTTTCCATGGATCAGGGGTGGGAGGTAGGTTTTAGAATGATTCAAGAGCATTAAATTTATTGGGCATTTTGTTTCTAATCTAATACTGCAATTGATCTGACAGGAGGTACTGGTCTACAGCCCAGAGGTTGGGGACCCCTCTTCTAGAGAATGTACAGTACCTGATATACACTTAAAGAGTTGACTTCATTCAGACTTGAACCCTAGCAGCTGATAGTGAGGGAAACCATATGCTGCTTTAAGGTCTAAATAACTAGTACCACATCAAACAATATCACGAAGGCTATTTCCTAGCTGCTCCACACAGACTAGGCAGAGTTTTCTAATAACAGCTTACACTGAATGATGTATGTCTGTAGACATACATCTGTAGACATACAAACCTGCCATTTGGCTCTGATTTCATGACCCAGCAGGGAGTCTGGCAAGTGTATAATGGAGATGTGAGGCTTCTCTAAACCTTCCCTGACATTTCCTCATGTCTCTTAATTCCTGGTCACCTGCTGTGATATCTGAAATTGTTGTTCACTTCTTCATTTCATGTACATCTCATCTTAATTACTAATATCACTCAGAGACTAAATCTCTCAGGACACAAAGGGCCATAACTATGCAGTTATCTTTTCACTTGAGATTTCTGCCAATCCATGATCTTAAATAACAGAGTAAGACTTACTATATATTATGTGACTGCCCAATTAATTTTTTTATTGTTTTTGGTATAATTCCCACATCATCCTAAATTATTCAATTTACAAATAAAGACATTTTATTTTATAAGTCATAAAAATATAAGTACTTATTTTATTCATTTTTACCTGCTTTAAAGAAAGCCATTAAATGCCTTAAGCAACAAAGGATATTTACTATTTTTTCTAACTATAAAGACTAGGTGTGGATTTGGTTTCAGGCACAGTTTGATCTGCAATCCACCTTAAATTATCTGTGATAATGCCCTTACTAAATTTAGCCCAAATGACTTAGATCAATAAGGACTCAATTCTGAAGTTGAGTGTGTGGTTAACTCTACCCAAATCACTCAGTTAACATTTTAGGGCAAGGTAGAATTTGGGGGTTTATCCAAAAGCTATATGCACCTCATACAGCTAGCAAGGCTTATGAAGGCATTAAGATACACAGAATTCATAGGGAGAGATATTAGCCTTTAAAAATGCATAAACTATCAAAAAATGCTTGTTAATCACTCAGTTGTATTTGACTCTTTACAACCCCATGGACTGTAACTCACCAGGCTTCCTCTGTCCATGAAATTCTCCAGGCAAGAACACTAGTGGGTTGACATTCCCTTCTCTAGGAGACTTTCTTGACCCAGGGATTGAACCCAGGTCTCCTGTATTGCAGACAGATTATTTACTATCTGAGCCACCAGGGAGGCCCCTATTTCCATGCCCTTCTCCAGGTGATCTTCCTAACCCAGTGATTGAACCCAGGTCTCCCGCATCACAGGCAGATTTGTTACTGTCTGAGCCACCAGGGAAGCCCAAGAGTACTGGACTGGGTATCCTATCCCTTCTCCAGAGGATCTTCCTGACCCAGGAACCAAACCGGGGTCTTCTGCATTACAGGAAGATTTTTTGGTGGGAAAGCCCCCAACACCCCTACCAATAAATAAATAAATAAATGCTTAAGCTATTATAAAAGCAATGCGTTTTCTCTCTACAAGGAAACAACCCAACATTTCAAATATCTATGCCTATATGCTGAAGTCCAGAGTCACCAGGGATATGCCTTTTTTTTTTTTTTGGCGGGGGGTGTCAGGGCTTTTCATGAGCCTCTTTATAGCCTAGTAGTGATGGTTAAATGAAGATTTATCTTCCTACAACATTTGCACTATGCCATGGTAACAATTACATAACTAATAACTCCTTTTTGGAAATGAGAAGGATTAAATAGAATATAGAGTCCACCGGCCATAGCACATAGGATAACTAGACAATAATGCAATAACTCTACCCTGCGAGTGAGTGAATTATTTGGTCAGTCAGTCTGGTGGCGTCTAGTTTTGTTTTCTGGGAGAATAGAAAGTTCTTGGTTTCTGTCCTCTATGTCCATAGCCAGAATAAGCATAGGCAAGATGTTTTTCTAGGAACTGGATCAATTTAATAGTACTCCTATTAGAAGAGTTCTGTCACTCTAGGTATTGAATAATCATCCTGTTGAAGAGAGTTTAGCAATACAGTCTGCTATGGTGGACCAAATGATTTTTCCCTTTCTTCACTCCTTCCTTTATCTATGCCCTCTTTGTCATCTGACTTTGCAGTCCCCTGAAAAGGAGGCAGCATACATCCCATATAAATTTGATATACCCATGTTACTTGTTTGACAATGGCATGTGAGTGAACATGATTCAAACAGGGGATTGGAATGTACATGGCTATTTTAGTTTACTTTCCAGTGCTTCTGCAACAACATGAATTCATATCCCAGGAAGTCCATTGGTCACAGAAGAATAAATAAGACAGGAACTCATGGCTTGGAGACAATCCAATGGAGTTGGCCTTATCCCAGCCAAACCACAGAGATGTAAATAAGAAATAAAGGTTTTTTGTTGTATGCTACTGAGTTTAGAAGGTGTTTTATTTATTTATTTATTTTTTGCAAAGCACCGTATTTTACAAAGCATGATATTATTGGTGACAAAACTGGTAACCAGAAGTACAGTACTATTCATCAAAATTTTAAATTTTGTACTGTTATCTATGGGGTCAGTGAGGGAAAAGCTGTACTTACAGAAGACTGAAAACTTTTACAAAAATGAAAAAAAATCTTTTAAAAGAGACTGGAAAAATAGAAACTTGTGCTATGTAATGGCCAAAAATCTGTAAAAACTATCACCTGCAATAATTGAAAAATAAAAAATATATACCTAATGATCTTATGGCCTTGAAAAAGAGGCTTACCAGGAATAACACTGAATGTATAAGCTGGCTCCAATGGGCTGCATTTGATAAAACAAAACAAAAAACACCCAGGGAAAAATGGCCAGTTTGGAAACAAAATTGAGAAAGAATGTAGAAAGTCTGGAAAATATGGAACTTAGCAGGTAGGAAAATAAAAGCATTTCCCAACTACAATAAAATATGCTGCTGCTGCTGCTGCTAAGTTGCTTCAGTCGTATCCGACTCTATGTGACCCCAAAGATGGCAGCCCACCAGGCTCCGCCGTCCCTGGGATTCTCCAGGCAAGAACACTAGAGTGGGTTGCCATTTCCTTTTCCAATGCATGAAAGTGAAAAGTGAAAGTGAAGTCGCCCAGTAAGTGTCCATCTCTTAGTAACCCCATGGACTACAGCCTACCAGGCTCCTCCGTCCATGGGATTTTCCAGGCAAGAGTACTGGAGTGGGTTGTCATTGCCTTCTCCAAATAAAATATGCAATTTAATATAAATACAGTGGGCTGAATATGAAAGTCACTCAGTCATGTCTGACTCTTTGCAATACCATGGACTATAGCCTGCCAGGCTCCTCAGTCCATGGGATTCTCCAGGCAAGAGTCAGATCAGAACAGATCAGATCAGTCATTCAGTCATGTCCAACACTTTGCAACCCCATGAATCGCAGCACGCCAGCCTCCCTGTCCATCACCAGCTCCCGGAGTTCACCCAGACTCAAGTCCATCGAGTCAGTGATACCATCCAGCCATTTCATCCTTTGCCGTCCCCTTCTCCTCCTGCCCCCAATCCCTCCCAGCATCAGAGTCTTTTCCAATGAGTCAACTCTTCGCATGAGGTGGCCAAAGTACTGGAGTTTCAGCTTTAGCATCATTCCTTCCAAAGAAATCCCAGGGCTGATCTCCTTCAGAATGGACTGGTTGGATCTCCTTGCAGTCCAAGGGACTCTCAAGAGTCTTCTACCAACACCACAGTTCAAAAGCATCAATTCTTTGGCCCTCAGCCTTCTTCACAGTCCAACTCTCACATCCATACATGACCACAGGAAAAACCATAGCCTTGAAGAGACGAACCTTTGTTGGCAAAGTAATGTCTCTGCTTTTGAATATGCTATCTAGGTTGGTCATAACTTTCCTTCCAAGGAGTAAGTGTCTTTTAATTTCTTGGCTGCAGTCACCATCTGCAGTGATTTTGGAGCCCAGAAAAATAAAGTCTAACACTGTTTCCACTGTTTCCCCATCTATTTCCCATGAAGTGATGGGACCAGATGCTATGATCTTCGTTTTCTGAATGTTGACGTTTAAGCCAACTTTTTCACTCTCCACTTTCACTTTCATCAAGAGGCTTTTTAGTTCCTCTTCACTTTCTGCCATAAGGGTGCAGCCATCTGCGTATCTGAGGTTATTGATATTTTATCTGAGGTTATTGATATTTCTCCTGGCAATCTTGATTCCAGTTTGTGTTTCTTCCAGCCCAGCATTTCTCATGATGTACTCTGCATACAAGTTAAATAAGCAGGATGACAATATACAGCCTTGATGTACTCCTTTTCCTATTTGGAACCAGTCTGTTGTTCCATGTCCAGTTCTAACTGTTGCTTCCTAACCTGCATACAAACTTCTCAAGAGGCATATTAGGTGTTCTGGTATTCCCATCTCTTGGAGAATTTTCCACAGTTTATTGTGATCCACACAGTCAAAGGTTTGGCATAGTCAATAAAGCAGAAATAGATGTTTTTCTGGAACTCTCTTGCTTTTTCTATGATCCAGCGGATGTTGGCAATTTGATCTCTGGTTCCTCTGCCTTTTCTAAAACCAGCTTGAACATCTGGAAGTTCATGGTTCACATGTTGCTGAAGCCTGGCTTGGAGAATTTTGAGCATTACTTTACTACAGTGTGCACTAGTGCAATTGTGCAGTAGTTTGAGCATTCTTTGGCATTGCCTTTCTTTGGAATTGGAATGAAAACTGACCTTTTCCAGTCCTGTGACCACTGCTGAGTTTTCCAAATTTACTGGCATATTGAGTGGAGCACTTTCATAGCATCATCTTTCAGGAATTTAAATAGCTCAACTGGAATTCCATAACCTCCACTAGCTTTGTTCATAGTGATGCTTTCTAAGGCCCACTTGACTTCACATTCCAGGATGTCTGGCTCTAGGTCAGTGATCACACCATCATGATTATCTGGGTCATGAAGATCTTTTTTGTACAGTTCTTCTGTGTATTCTTGCCATCTCTTCTTAAAATCTTCTGCTTCTGTTAGGTCCATACCATTTCTGTCTTTTATCGAGCCCATCTTTGCATGAAATGTTCCTTTGGTATCTCTGATTTTCTTGAAGAGATCCCTAGTCTTTCCCATTCTGTTGTTTTCCTCTATTTCTTTGCATTGATCGCTTAAGAAGGCTTTCTTATCTCTTCTTCCTATTCTTTGGAACTCTTCATTCAGATGTTTATATCTTTCATTTTCTCCTTTGCTTTTTGCTTCTTTTCTTTTCATAGCTATTTGTAAGGCCTCCCCAGACAGCCATTTTGCTTTTTTACATTTCTTTTCCATGGGGATGGTCTTGATCCCTGTCTCCTCTACAATGTCACAAACCTCATTCCATAGCTCATCAGGCACTCTATCTATCAGATCTAGGCCCTTAAATCTATTTCTCACTTCCACTGTATAAGCATAAGGGATTTGGTTTAGGTCATACCTGAATGGTCTAGTGGTTTTCCCTACCTTCTTCAATTTCAGTCTGAATTTGGCAATAAGGAGTTCATGATCTGAGCCATAGTCAGCTCCTGGTCTTGTTTTTGCTGACTGTATAGAGCTTCTCCGTCTTTGGCTGCAAAGAATATAATCAATCTGATTTCGGTGTTGACCATCTGGTGATGTCCATGTGTAGAGTCTTCTCTTGTGTTGTTGGAAGAGGGTGTTTGCTATAACCAGTGCATTTTCTTGGCAAAACTCTAATAGTCTTTGCCCTGCTTCATTCTGTATTCCAAGGCCAAATTTGCCTGTTACTCCAGGTGTTTCTTGACTTCCTACTTTTGCATTCAAGTCCCCTATAATGAAAAGGACATCTTTTTTGGGTGTTAGTTCTAAAAGGTCTTGTAGGTGTTCATAGAACCATTCAACTTCAGCTTCTTCAGCGTTTCTGGTTGGGGCATAGACTTGGATTACTGTGATATTGAATGGTTTGCTTTGGAAACTAACAGAGATCATTCTGTCATTTTTGAGATTGCATCCAAGTACTGCATTTCGGACTCTTTTGTTGACCTTGATGGCTACTCCATTTCTTCTGAGGGATTCCTGCCCGCAGTAGTAGATATAATGGTCATCTGAGTTAAATTCACCCATTCCAGTCCATTTGAGTTTGCTGATTCCTAGAATGTTGACATTCACTCTTGCCATCTCTTGTTTGACCACTTCCAATTTGCCTTGATTCATGGACCTGACATTCCAGGTTCCTATGCAATATTGCTCTTTACAGCATCGGACCTTTCTTCTATCACCAGTCACATCCACAGCTAGGTATTGTTTTTGCTTTGGTCCATTCCTTCATTCTTTCTGGAGTTATTTCTCCACTGATCTCCAGTAGCATATTGGGCACCTACTGACCTGGGGAGTTTCTCTTTCAGTATCCTATCATTTTGCCTTTTCATACTGTTCATGGGGTTCTCATGGCAAGAATATTGAAGTGGTTTGCCATTCCCTTCTCCAGTGGACCACATTCTGTCAGATCTCTCCACCATGACCCACCCATCTTGGGTTGCCCCACGGGCATGGCTTAGTTTCATTGAGTTAGACAGGTTGTGGTCCTAGTGTGATTAGATTGACTAGTTTTCTGTGAGTATGGTTTCAGTGTGTTTGCCCCCTGATGCCCTTTTGCAACACCTACCATCTTACTTGGGTTTCTCTTACCTTGGGTGTGGGGTATCTCTTCACGGCTGCTTCAGCAAAGCGCAGCCATTGCTCCTTACCTTGGATGAGGGGTAGCTCCTCACTGCCGCCCTTCCTGACCTTCCAAGTGGGATAGCTCCTCTAGGCCCTCCTGCACCCACACAGCCACGGCTCCCTGGACATGGGGTGCTCCTTCCAGCCGTCGCCCTTGGCCTCGGACTCGGGGTAACTCCTCTTGTCGCCACCCCTGACCTCGGTCGCTGGGTATCTCCTCTCTGCCGCACCCTCTGACCTCGGAGGCGGGGTAGCTCCTCTCAGCCATTCTTGCACAGTCGCAGTCTGGTATTCTCAGCTGCTGCCTGGAGTAGATAGCCATTCCCTTCTCCAGGAGATCTTCCCAAACCAGGCATTGAACAGGGGGCTGAGTAAGTCTAATAAATGCAACTGGAGGGATAGCTCAAATCAAAGGTGGTAAGGTCATCACTCATAAAGAATTAAAGTGATGCTTCCTAGTTCTGTTTTTCTCAGAGCAGATTATGAATGTAGGTTCCAGGTGGAAGTAATTTTCCAAAGAAGTACCTCCAGGAGAAATTGGCTGGTCCAAACCTACTCAGGCTCCAAAATTCTGGGCTTGCAGCCATTTGCTAATCACAGCCCCTTGGCAGATAATGTTCTCAGAGGGATGTTAGAAAATAGCACTTTCAGTTCAGTCACTCAGTCCTGTCTGATTCTTTGGGACCACATGGACTGCAGTACGTCAGACTTCCCTCTCCATCACCAACTCCTGGAGTTTGCTCAAACTCATGACCATTGAGTCCGTGATGCCATCCAACCATCTCATCCTCTGTCATCCCTTTTCCTCCTGCCTTCAATCTTTCCCAGCATCAGGGTCTTTTCCAGTGAGTCAGTTCTTTGCATCAGGTGGCCGAAGTATTGGAGTTTCAGCTTCAACATCAGTCCTTCCAAGGAATATTCAGGACTTATGTTTTTAGCTTTGACTGGTTTCACCTCTTTGCAGTTCAAGGGACTCTCAAGAGTCTTCTCCAACACCACAGCTCAAAAGCATCAATTCTTAGGTGCTCAGCTTTCTTTATAGTCCAACTCTCACATCCACGAGTGAGTGAGTGAAGTCGCTCAGTCGTGTCCAACTCTTTGCGACCCCATGGACTATAGCCCACCAGGTTCTTCCATCCATGGGATTCTCCAGGTAAGAGTACTGGAGTGGGTTGCCATTTCCTTCTCCGGGGATCTTCCCAACCCCGGGATCGAACCCAGGTCTCCCACATTGCAGGAAGACGCTTTAACCTCTGAGCCACCAGGGAAGCAACTCACATACACACCTGACTACTAAAAAACCATAGTCTTGACTAGATGGAACTTTGTTGGCAAAAAATGTCTCTGCTTTTTAATATGCTGTATAGGTTGGTCATAACTTTCCTTCCAAGAAGTAAGCGTCTTTTAATTTCATGGCTGCAGTCACCATCTGCAGTGATTTTGGAGCCCCCCACAACAAAGTCTGTTACTGTTTCCACTGTTTCCTTTTACTGTGATCTTAGTTTTCTGAAAGTTTAGTTTTAAGCCAACTTTTTCATCTTCATCTTTCACTTTCATCAAGGCTCTTTAGATTTTCTTCACTTTCTGCCATAAGGGTGGTGTCATCTGCATATCTGAGGTTATGGATATTTCTCCTGGAAGTCTTCATTCCAGCTTGTGCTTCATCCAGCCCAGATTTTCTCATCATGTACTCTGCATATAAGTTAAATAAGCAGGATGACAATATACTGCCTTGACGTACTCCTTTCCCGATTTGGAACCAGTCTGCTGCTTCATGGCCAGTACTAACTGTTGCTTCCTGACCTGCATACAGATTTCTCAGGAGGAAGGTCAGGCGGTCCGGTATTCTCGTCTCTTGAAGAATTTTCCACAGTTTGTTGTGGTCCACACAGTCAAAGGCTTTGGCATAGTCAATAAAGCAGAAGTAGATGTTTTACTGGAACTCTCTTGCTTTTTCTTTGATCCAATGAATGCTGGCAATTTGATCTCTTTTTCCTCTGGCTTTTCTAAATCCAGCTTGAACATCTGGAAGTTCACAGTTCATGTACTATTGAAGCCTGGCTTGGAGAGTTTTGATCATTACTTTGCTAGCATGTGAGATGAGTGCAATTGTGTGGTAGTTAAGTAGTAGTCTAAATAAATTTACCCGAAACCCTAACATATTGCATTTTTCATAGATTCCTATTTGATATAGGATTATATGATCCAATAAAATTCACAGATTATGGAGAAAATAATCCCCATTAAGACATTGTGGTTATAGTAAAATAGTAAAGTGATTGAAGGAGAGAGTACTAAGAGAAAAGGTCAGATAAATGTTTATGGGGAAAGTGAGGTGGAAAAGAAGTACCATGTAAATTAAAGACATCCAGTTAAATTTGAATTTCAAATAAATGAAACATTTTTTATATTAATATATCTCAAGTATTATATGGGACATACATATTTTCAAAAATCCTTGTTTATCTGAAACTCAAATTTAGAAACAATCTGTTTTTATTGTTGCTGTTTTGTTTTGTGTTTTCCAGTTTAGCAACCCTGGAGTGGGGCTGGTAGGGGACTGAGGGGTGAGGGGGGGAAGGGCTACTGCATAAGAGTATTACAGCTATTTCAAGGTCTTAGTCTTTTACTATAAATGATATTTTTAAGTAATTATTTTAAGGTAAGGAAAGGCATGATTTGCCTTACTTTTAAATAATTTTTATGCCTATATTTGGGAATAGGCTGAAAGTGAGAAATGATGGAAGCAGAAAAACAAGCTAGCAAAATTTTTCAGCAATTTAGGCAACAATTGCTGGTAACATGTAGTAAGACAGTAAGAGTGTTCATAGTGTTATGTGGTGTGATTCCGGATTTATTTTGAAGATAATGCATGTAAGATATGCTAATGGATTAATGGTGAAGTATGAAAGAAGCCAAGAATGAGTATAATGGTTTGGTTTGGTGTTTTCCCTTGCCAACTGGGAAAAAGAGAGTTTCAAAATACAGAGATTAATAAAGATTATAGATGAAACAAGTTTGGTGGCAGAAATGAGTAGTTCTACTCTGGATATGTCACTTTTGAGAAACCTGATATACATCCAAGTGAAGATGATGAGTGCACAGTTAGCTATAAGGAGAGATTCACAGGATGAAAAACATCTGAAAATAATATTCTTAAAGATGATACTTCAAGTCATGGAACTAAGTATGGTCATATTGACAATTGTTTTGGAGGTTAAACCTTGTCCTCCTGGGTCAAAATATATACTTGCTTGCCTGAAGCATGCTGAGATCTTACCCCTGTTGTTTAAAAGGCCACGAATAATGGTTGGCTTTAAAAAATATATGTGTTCTCCTTGTCAAGACACTGCCCTAGCTGAGATTATTTCAACAAGGGAGGCTTAGTATTCTCAGAACATTGCTATAAAGGAATTCTGTTGAATTTATAAATTATCTCTGAAATAAAAGAAAATCGGTACCTGGGACAGCAGATCTACAAAAATTGATAGTTCTAAGATCTCTTTAATACATAGTATCTCTCATAAACTGAGCTTCAAGAAAACATTGATTTTATCTTAAAACACTTGTATGCTGTGTTTATAAATTCAAAACACGGGAACTGTTTTTGGAGTAGACAAAATATCAATAATTTATGCTGTTACATTAACATAACTTTCACCTGTGCTTTAATGATTTGTAGTTTTATACTGAGAGAATTATGATCCCTCTGTAATACTTTTACTTGGTCCCAACACCCCTCACTTTTTAATATTTTCATCTACCAAAGGGCACAAATAAAAGTGAACATTTAATTACCTCATTAAGACTCAATATTATGATTTTAACTGACTTCAGTTACTTAACAGATCAATAATATTCAAGTCAGTTTATGGTAACAATCAACCCCTGGTAACAAATATCTGAACCAAAACTTCCTAATGGTTCCATAGATTATAAATCATGAAACACAGAAACAGTCTTAAAATCAAGAAGTGTGAAAAATAAAGAGAATTTTATTTTTGGCCATGCTTCTCTAACTCTTTAATATGGCAATGTTCTTTGTAAATCTGAAAAGTTTTTGAGAGCTATTTGGATATTATTTATAGCACATACTTTAGGAAAGAAAACTCTAGATGTGTATTTCAGATTATGTACATTTTCTGAGAAGATTACTAAAGCAAAACTGCAAAAGCCAATGAATGAGAGGAAGTTTTTTTTTTTTTTTAATTTATAAATCATACTAATACCCAACTAAAATAAGAGCCAAGATACAGATAGATAAGTAGACAGGCAGACAAATACAGAGATAGACATACAAATACAACAGACTATATCATTAATACAATGGAGTGTGATCATAGATATGGCATCTGATGATAAAGAAGAACCATATCTTAATCTAACTTGTAATACACAAATTATTTTGTGTGTTTATATTTTGAAAATACAGTATAAATTGTTCTACAGTATACACAAACCTCTGTATAAAGTGAGTTATGTTGTAATGATAGAAATTTAATGTTCAAAAGTCTTACAGGTTACATTACAATCTAACTTGAAATATGAAAATGATTTGTGTAATATTCCTAATTATTATTCACCTTTTATCATAAAGAACATTACATTAAGCATATATTAGTAAACTTGTGTACTTTTTCAGTAAGACAGATCTGAGTTTAAATTTCAGATACACCATGAACTTAGTTATATAACCACTGGTTTCTTTACTAAAATATAAAAGACAATATTTAAATCATACAGTGTTTTTGAAGATTAAATGGCAAAGTACACAAGGCACAGAACTTCACACAGAGTCTGACACTTACATTTAATGTTATTATCACTATTATTAACATTTGTACGACATTTTAAAGCAGTACACAAGGAAATCTTCTTAAACCCCTAAAATTAAATTAGAAAAACAATTTACAATGAATGACATCTAATAACCCAAAATAGATGTATGTAACATCTTGACTTCTAGTTTTTGCCCTATTCTCAGGGATTTATGCACTTTAACTTGTTTAATTATAACACACTTCATATTGTTAGCTTGATATTATCCATGAGAAAACTGAGCCACAAAGATACTATCAAACCCCAAATAGCTAGTAAATGGCAGAGCTAGTAACTGAACCAGCAACAATTAGGTTCCAGGATATCTGCTCTTTATGATACACTGCTTCTCTAGATAAAGGTTCAGTTCAGTCACTCATTCATGTCTGACTCTTTGCAATCGCATGAACCACAGCATGCCAGGCCACCCCGTCCATTACCAATTCCCAGGTCCACCCAAACCCATATCCATTGAGTTAGTAATGCCATCCAACCATCTCATCCTCTGTTATCCCCTTCTCCTCCTGCCCTCAATCTTTCCCAGCATCAGGGTCTTTTCAAATGAGTCAGCTCTTCCCATCAGGTGGCCAAAGTATTGGAGTTTCAGCTTCAACATCAGTCCTTCCAAAGAACACCCAGGATTGATCTCCTTTAGGATGGACTGGCTGGATCTCCTTGCAGTCCAAGGGACTCTCAAGAGTCTTCTCCAACACCACAGTTCAAAAGCATCAATTCTTCAGCACTCAGCTTTCTCTATAGTCCAACTCTCACATCCATACATGACCACAGGAAAAACCATAGCCTTGACTAGACAGACCTTTGTTGGCAAAGTAATGTCTCCACTTTTCAATATGCTGTCTAGGTTGCATGTCTACCTAAAGGCAGATGACAAATTAAATAGATTAATAAAAATAATGAACTAGAAAGTGAGATGAAGTAGATGAAAGAGATTTGTTCAAGGAACAAGTATAAAACTAGAATGATAACATACTCAAAGTCTTTATCAACAGAAGGGGAGATTGGTAACAAGGAGGTGGGGGATTTAGGAGGTAGTCAAATAAAAGATTTTGTAACTAGTGCTCAGAAAGTCACAGTGCGGTAAATCTCATGGCATTTGGACTCTACTTGCCATATGTCTCTTTAATGGGGTTTAATACAAGGTTCAAACAAATATTTAAATTATGTAATTTCTTATCTTGGTTACTCTGCCTTTTCTTAAACCAGCTTAAATATCCCAGATCAAATTGCCAATATCCTTTGGATCATCGAAAGAGCAAGAGACTTCCAGAAAAACATCCATATCTGTTTTATTCACTATGCCAAAGCCTTTGACTGTGTGGATCACAACAAACTTGGAAAATTCTGAAAGAGCTGGGAATACCAGACAACCTGACCTGCCTCTTGAGAAATCTGCATGCAGGTCAGGAAACAAGTTAATACTGGACATGGAACAACAGACTGGTTCCAAATAGGAAAAGGAATACATCAAGGCTGTATATTGTCACCCTGCTTATTAAACTTATATGCAGAGCACATCATGAGAAACGCTGGGCTGGAAGAAGCACAAGCTGGAATCAAGATTGCCGGGAGAAATATCAGTCACCTCAGATATGCAGATGACACCACCCTTATGGCAGAAAGCAAAGAAGAACTAAATAGGCTCTTGATAAAAGTGAAAGAGGAGAGTGAAAAAGTTGGCTTAAAGTTCAACATTCAGAAAACTAAGATCGTGGAATCCAGTCCCATCACTTCATGGCAAATAGATGGGGAAACAGTGGAAACAGTGACAGATTTTATTTGGGGGGCTTTAAAATCACTGCAGATGGTGACTGTACCCATGAAATTAAAAGATGCTTATTTCTGGGAGAAAAGTTATGACCAACTTAGACAGCTATTAAAAAGCAGAGACATTACTTTGCCAACAAAGGTCCATCTAGCCAAGGCTATGGTTTTTCCAGTGGTCATGTATGAATGTGAGAGTTGGACAATAAAGAAAGCTGAGTACCAAAGAATTGATGCTTTTGAACTGTGGTGTTTTAGAAGACTCTTGAGAGTCTCTTGGACTGCAAAGAGATCCAACCAGTCCATCCTAAAGGATATCGGTCCTGAGTGTTCATTGGAAGGACTGATGTTGAAGCTGAAACTCCAATATTTTGGCCACCTGATACGAAGAACTGACTCATTTGAAAAGGCCTTGGTGCTAGGAAAGATTGAAAGCAGGAGGAGAAGTGGATGACAGAGCACTGACTCAATGGACAAGAGTTTGAGTAAACTCCAGGAGTTGGTGATGGACAGGAAGGCCTGGCATGCTGCAGAATGGGGTTGCAAAGAGTCAGACATGACTGAGCGACTAAACTGAATTGAACTGAATTCCTTCTCTTAGCTCTAATTCTATTAATGTATTAATTCAGTAGTTTAACATTCAGAGCCAGCCATAACCAGCACTCTCTACGGACTTGAAATGCAGTGATGACCTAGACACAGATCTAAATTCTCTAAAATAATCTAAATTCATAGAATGATTAAAAAAAACTCTGTCCCTCTACCATTGAGCCTACTTGGTAGACATCAAACAAGGACTTAGAGGACTTCCTGTAGGCAAGAAGGACATATTTCAAACCACTTGAAAAATTAACATGAGATGTGTGGTAAGCGAGAACATGAAAGAAAATATCAGAAATCAACCCTTCTATGAATAAATGCCTTCATTCATCCCTTCATTTCCAGAAAGGTCCCTAGAACTCCTGAAACTTCAAAAGAGACTGAGATTTTGATCATACTCTTTTCAGAAATAAGGTGTTTTGACATAATAAATTCTCATCTCCCACACTGTAGATTCTTTACTGTCTGAGCCACCAGGGAAGCCCAAAGCCTGTTCACAAAGAATTAATTCCCATGACACTCAACTGGGGCAAAGAGGAAAGCCATCCTATATATCAACTCATTTAAAATGCCGCAGTTTTATTATTTATTTCTGGGGAAGGTTTTAAGCACACACACCCAAAAATCCTCCACATTAAAGAGATAGTATGCATCTTCATGCAACTCTACATTGCTTTTCAAAGATTTGATATATGGTAGGAAGGGAATTTTTTAAAGCTGCAAAGATTTATAGTAGAGCAATATTATAATTTTGCTGTGGATAAAAACAGAAGTGTATTCCTGATGCAGACACAAGTAAAAGAGAAGTGACTATGGTTGGCATGAAAATTCCTGGTGTTTCACATTATTCACAGGAAAAAGTAGAGTGGTTACACCCCTGGACTTGATCTAAGAAAGCTGGAAGTTGGAGAAAGGGAGGTAAATAGTTACAAAGTCCATTTCACTCTTGGTGCAACAAGGGAAACAAATTATTTTAACATAACTGACAGTAAGCAGGACTGAAACCACAGAGACATAATCAAAGCACCAATTCTGATAGCAGCAATTTGAGAAGAAGTGGCCAGAACAAACTATCTTTAGTATAATTCTCTAGGGCTGGGGTTGGGGAATCAACTGCAAAGTATTTATTAGAGTACTCTAGTAAGGCACATTTTAGTGACATTTTAATACCACTTATGTTGCTAATATACAAACACTATATATTTATCAAGCATGGTTTATAAGAACATTTTTAATAACCCCAACCAGTTGAGAAGCTTGGCAAACAGTAAACTCAATTTGAGAAAGATAGTTTTTCCTAAAAAGTGCTTTTAATCATTAAAACATGTATGAATTCATAAATTTAGACTGTCTTTCTAAATCAACTGAATATTTTGCAAGAGTGTATGGTTTTCCTAAATATGAAGTATTCTTTACACTTCTTTCTCTTACTAGAGTATTCGGAAAAGTATTTTATTTTATTAAGAGGATATTATCTGTACAAATACCATGTAGTTATTTGGAATTGATCACTGTGTTGAGCTTCTAACATGTTTTTATTCAGTGATTTTTATAAAAACTTAACAATCATAACCCATATTTACATTTTATACTCAACAGAATTTGCATAGAAAGAGCTGAATACTTTGCAGTCTTAGCTCTCAGAATCTAGGTTAAAAATGCTAGTTTTATAAGGAGTTGCAAATCAACTTCAGTTAAAAATAATATTAAATAAGTTTGGCAAATCTTATTATGTTTTCTGTTTCTGTAGTAAAAACATCTTAAACATAAGATAATGGGATCACTTTAAAAATATTATAAAATATTGAACATTATCAGAAATATTTCTATAATCAGATAAAATGACCTGATTTAAACACAAATATATTTATTTATTCATCTGAGCTTCTGTTTGCAAGCATACATTCATTTAGCATGTATTTGTTGAGCAGATAAAATAGCAGGTATTTTACTATGCACTGAGGAACAAAGGTGAATAACAAACAGTAATTATTTTTTCTGAGTATGGAAGACAAAGCACTCCAGATAAAATTCTGTGGCTGTTATTTTATAATAGATTACAGTCCTGGAGCAAGAAAAATGCATGTTTGAATTCTGATTTAGCTGTTTCTTAATTGTGTAGTTCTGATTAAGGTCCTTCAACTTTATAAAGTCTGCTGCTGCTGCTGCTGCTGCTGCTAAGTCGCTTCAGTCGTGTCCGACTCTGTGTGACCCCAGAGACAGCAGCCCACCAGGCTCCCCTGTCCCTGGGATTCTCCAGGCAAGAACACTAGAGTGGGCTGCCATTTCCTTCTCCAATGCATGAAAGTGAAAATTGAAAGTGAAGTCGCTCAGTCACGTCCGACTCCTAGCGACCCCATGGACTGCAGCCTACCAGGCTCCTCCGTTCATGGGATTTTCCAGGCAAGAGTACTTGAGTGGGGTGCCATTGCCTTCTCCTTCTAAAGTCAAGCTCCCTTTATTAGAGGAGTTTCCTTTCCTTTAAAATATTTAAAATAATATCACTTAAGAATTGTCAGGATTACATGAAATAATACATGTAAATTACAATAATATTAGCCTAGTAGTTATGTTTTTAATAATATATAAAAGAAGAACCCAGAAGTAGAGTGTGCAATTCAAATTTAGTGGTTATTCTGATCATCTATACCACTAATACCATGGAATAAAAGTATGCATACTTACTGCTACTTTGTTGTCTTCAATTCCCACACCACACAAAAAAAATAAAAAATCAATAAACATTCCAAACAAGTATTAAAGTAGCAGCCAATTGAAAAATTAACACTTTTTTATGTAAAATATTAGACCTTATATAAAGAAAGCCCTTTTTTCATTCAAGATAGCATGAAGTAGTGTAGCTAGTGCTGGTCATTAGGGCTTACAGCTTTGGAATCCTTTCACATCACACTTTCCATATGCATTGCTCTTATAATGATGCTCAGACTTAGGTGGTCCCATAATTGAAAGAAAATTTACATATGAAGTCACAAAATATTTTCCCCATCTTTTTTTAATAAGAACAATATTTAAACTTGTCCCATTTATGTGTCAAGTATTCTATTTCTTTTTTATAATTTACCCACATAAGATAAATACATTTTGAATGTATTTATATTCCTTTAGATGTGTTTACTTGTATAAGCCTTATATTGAAAACTTATTATTATTGATGTCATGATACTATTATTCTGAAAGTTGAAAATATCTATTCTTTCATCCTATTTTCCAATGAAACTTGTGTCTATTTTTTAAAAATCTTTGTAAGATGGATAAAACAAAAGACCTTGACAAGGTGAGTGAAGGACAAAATAAAAACAGTTAACAGCAACAATTCTATTTATGATAAGGAATGCAACAGAATGTAAACATAATTGGATACTTGTTCTGACGATCTTTTTCTCTTAGAAGATGAAATCTGGGAATATATCAGAGGTGAATCACCACTGTCATAGAAAATACACATCTTGCAAAGAGCTAGGATATCCTAAGCACCACAAAGCATAGAATCAGATATAGAAAATGTTAGTTTTTATTAGGGTTCAAGTCTCTGAAACCAAGAAATTTACTGGTATCTGACAGAGGTAGCTCCCCAATCCAAGAAAATATTGTACAAGCCAAGGTTCAACACCTGCTCGTTTAGTATACTCTATTCAAAAATTCAAATAAGCAGGAAAGAGACTGAAGGACACTGTAGCAGGAGTTCTTGTTGGCTCTTTCTGTTGTAAGTTGGGGGTGGGTCACACTACCACAGATGTAACTGTGGCTCAGGGGCACCATGAATTTTATTAAATAAAAACATATGTATGCATTCGAAGTCACTTCATGTCCAAATGTGCAACCCTATGGACTGTAGCCTGAGGCTCCACTGTACATGGGATTCTCCCGGCAGGTATACCGGAGTGGGTTGCCATGCTCTCCTCCAGGTAATCTTCCCAACCCAGGTCAACCCATGTCTCTGACATCTCCTACATTGGCAGGTGGGTTCTTCATCACTAGTGCCAATTGTGAAGCCCCAAAGAAAGAAGGGGAGACTGTAAAACACCAAGATACTATCCAAAATGATAGTTACTATAGAGCTGGCACTATCAGTTGATTAAATTTACCATATTCAGATGAAGAGCAATATTAAGGAAAAAAAAATAGCCCTGAAAAAAAAAAGTCCTTTATAAACCTCAGATCCCAAGTATGTCCAAAATATATGCACATGAGTTTCTAACAAAATACTAAAGTAAGGTCATAGTTAAATATTTCATATATATATTAGGACATTGTTGGACTATTTAAACAGAAGTGATCTACTAGACACTTAAATCAAATACAAGTTTTTTCTTTCTGAAATTAGATTACATCAGTGAATTGACCAGATGTAGTAGAGTGATAACTATAATATGCAACTTGGTGAAAAGAAACCTGAAGCTTTAGTGTAAGTATGTCCTAAATACCCCATAAGATATATTTATAATTTAAATGTTTTTTTGTTTCTCTGAAATCTAAATTTAACTAGGTGGTCTGTATTTTATGTGATAACCCTATCTTAGCAGGACAGGACTGGGTTAGACTTAATAAGTTACTTAGAAAATAAGGTAAGATTCTTGCACAGCTAAGTACAAAAAAGAACATCATGACCCAGATGATCATGATGGTGTGATCACTCACCTAGAGCCAGAGATCCTGGAAGTGAAGTCAGGTGGGCCTTAAGAAGCATTACTAGGAACAAAGCTAGTGGAGGTGATGGAATTCCAGTTGAGCTATGTCAAATCCTAAAAGATGATGCTGTGAAAGTGCTGCACTCAATATGCCAGCAAATTTGGAAAACTCAGCAGTGGCCATAGGACTGGAGAAGGTCAGCTTTCATTCCAATCCCAAAGAAAGGCAATGCCAAAGAATGCTCAAATTACCACACAATTACACTCATCTCACACACTAGTAAAGTGATGCTTAAAATTCTCCAAGCCAGGCTTCAGCAATACCTGAACAGTGAAATTACAGATGTTCAAACTGGTTTTAGAAAAGGCAGAGGAACCAGAGATCAAATTGCCAACATCGGCTGGATCATCGAAAAAGCAAGAGAGTTCCAGAAAAGCATCTATTTCTGCTTTATTGACTATGCCAAAGCCTTGGACTGTGTGGATCACAATAAACTGAAAAATTCTGAAAGAGATGGGAATACCAGACCACCTGACCTGCCTCTTGAGAAACCTATATGCAGGTCAGGAAGCAACAGTTAGAACTGGACATGGAACAGACTGGTTCCAAATAGGAAAAGGAGTATGTCAAGGCTGTATATTGTCACCCTGCTTATTTAACGTACATGCAGAGTACATCATGAGAAACGTTGAGCTGGATGAAGCACAAGCTGGAATCAAGATTGCTGGGGGAAATATCAATAACCTCAGATATGAAGATGACACCACCCTTATGGCAGAAAGTGAAGAAGAACTAAAGAGCCTCTTGATGAAAGTGAAAGAGAGTGAAAAAGTTGGTTTAAAGCTCAACATTCAGAAAACTAAGATCATGGCATCTTGTCCCATCACTTCATGGCAAATAGATGGGAGAAACAGTGGAAACAGTGTCAGACTTTATTTTTCTGGGCTCCAAAATCACTGCAAATGGTGATTGCAGCCATGAAACTAAAAGATGCTTACTCCTTGGAAGGAAAGTTATGATCAACCTAGACAGCATATTAAAAAGCAGAGACATTACTTTGTCAACAAAGGTCTGTCTAGTCAAGGTTATGTTTTTTCCAGTGGTCATGTATGGATGTGAGAGTTGGATTATAAAGAAAGCTGAGTGCCAAAGCATTGATACTTTTGAACTGTGGTGTTGGAGGAGACTCTTGAGAGTCCCTTGGACTGCAAGGAGATCCAACCAGTCCATCCTAAAGAAGATCAGTCCTGAGTGTTCATTGGTAGGACTGATGTTGAAGCTGAAACTCCAATACTTCGGCCACCTGATGCAAATAGCTGACATAGGTCATTTGAAAAGCCCTGATGCTCGGAAAGATTGAGGGCAGGAGGAGAAGCAGATGACAGAGGATAAGATGGCTGGATGGCATCACCGACTCAGTGGACATGGGTTTGGGTGGACTCCTGGAGTTGGTGATGGACTGGGAGGCCTGGCTTGCTGCAGTTCATGGGGTTGCAAAGAGTTGGACACGACTGAGCGACTGAACTGATCTGAGGCACACAGGATAAAAGTCAAAGGTCCTACACAAATATAGGATTTAATTCTAATGAATATATGCACAGAACAATTCAGTGCCTACTATTGCTCTAAGTTCATAAATATTTTTAAATTTCAGCTGACTTCTGACAAAGCTTACTATGACCCAAGAAGTATGGGTAAGCCTCTCTGATAGGTTCCTATTATTGTTCATACACTCTTTAAGACAGTCCAAAGCCCAGGAACAATTGTGAAAGACTACAGAGACTGCTTTGGTTGCCTCAAGAATCATTACCCTAATTCTAGATGCTCTTATATTGTCATCCTGTGATTCAGGTTTGGAGAAACTAAAGTACCATCTAGTATTGATAAACAGTTTTAAGTTGTCCTCTTAGAGAAAAGGGCTCAAGGTCTCACAGAGGGAAATGTTTCAGAGTCAGAAAGCCATTCATTCGTTAGCTCTCCAAACTGCAATTTAGGAAAAGAATGAATACAATCTAGGTACATGAGCCTGAAGGAGCTTTTCTTTGATTTTTTTCTTTTTTTTTCTTTTGATGATTGTTTTGAAATCATATACAGAGAGAATAAAAACAGAATCGTCTACTATTCCAGAAAGGGAGAACAGCTGCAGTAATATAAAGAATAGAGGCATCAGTAAATGAGGGGAATGGGACAATTTTCAGAGGGCAAGAAAAGTTGCTATCTTTTGTATTCATCCCTCAATTATATTTTAACACTAGAGCTTTTGTTACAGTACAAATGTAAAAATATTACTAAGTGCATGCATTTGTTGCCCTAATTTATGAAAGATTGTCAGTGCTTTCAAATTGTGCATAAGTAAAAGTAAATTATTTAGCCAAATTGTGCTGGGAAAGAGAGGCCAAAAAAAGAACATAATTATGTTTTGTTTAATGCACTCTCCAAGGTAAACCATAGTAATTTTTTCAATACTTGTAATACACAGTGGTATTTCTAATAGGTTTATTCCAGATATTTATCTATAAATCTTTAACTCATTAATGCTAGTTGTTAACATTTGATTTGGAAGCAAAAACCTTAATCTGTAATATAAACTGTATATTGACCCATTATTTATATGTTTTCTAAGCTATAGGTAATCCTCACTGTATATACTAGTGCAGCACCAAAAAAATGAGTGTGCAAGGTGAACTGTGCAAAGTGCTCTTACTAAAATAAAACTACAATACACAGCTAAATGAATTTTTAAAATTTTATCAAAACATCAAAAATTATTTTGCTGTTAGCTATAAATACATAAGAAACTAAATTATGGTAAAACTAACACTTATTTGGTACAGTGCAATTTAAAATATTTGAAACAGTAAGAATTAAGGTGATTTATTTCTTTTTTAAAAAAATATATAGAGTAGTTTGAACAGTGCTTGCCTTATTCTCATTATGTTACTTACAATATGGAGCAAGTATCTTTTCCATATCTTGGAAAATTGCCATACTCTTTTTTAAGTTTTGATCAGTTTCCAGCATTTTATAATTTCCAATTACAATGTCATGAAATATCTCAACAGTTTCTTTAATGTGAAATTTTTTTGCCAGTCACTTTCTCTGAGATACTGTCATCCTTTTCATCACAACCACTTTTCTCATTTACCTCAATAAGTTTGCCTCCATTACGTTCCTCTTAAAGAGTCTCTCAAGCTATTTTAGAATTCCATTTACACAAGGTTCTAATTCAATTTTCAGTATTACCACTTTTTGTTTTTCTGATGCATTTTCATCTCTGTTGTACAACTCCCTCTTGATTATCAGTTTGTGAAATGCTACTGCAGTTTATGGGGGGAAACAAAGACGCTATAGTTTTTCCTTCTGTGTTGAACTGAACAACAACCACACAGTGACCAATCAATGACAGATCTTAAAGGACGTGACATGACTGGTAACTGATCATGATGTGCACCTATTATTTACAAAGAAATCTGTGCACTGAAAAGTTAGTGGCAAAGTTTTTACTTCATGTTATCATTCACAGTTAATATATGTAGTAACTGGAATTTGAACTTTATTTAAGGGAAAGCTGCAGTTAGTTAACTAAATCACAGTGAATGAAATTTGTTCATAATGAAACTGCAAAGTTAGGACTGTCTGTATTTACTGAAACCAAAACTAGACTAGATATTAAATTTAGTTGGCAGTGAATGATTGCCTCTTTGACTTCATTAACCTCATGAATCAGATGACTCAGCAGAGTTAACAACAAAAGCATTACTTACAGAAAATTTTGGAGAAGGAAATATCAACCCACTCCAGCATTCTTGCCCAGAGAATTCCATGGACAGAGGAGCCTGGGTTCACAAAGAGTCAGACATTACTGAGGTACTAATACACACATAGAATTTACTTTTTACTGTAAGCCTCAAAAGAACCACCTAACACTCACTAATACCCAAGGAAATACAGAATATAAATAAAAAAGAGTATCCTTATCACGTAAGGGGCTTCCCTTGTAGCTCAAGCAGTAAAGAGTATGCCTGATATTCAGGAGACCTGGGTTCAACTCCTGGGTCGGGAAGATCCTCTGGAGAAGGAAATGGCAATCCACTCCACTATATTCTTGCCTGGAGAACCCCACGATAAGAGGAGCCTGGCAGACTACAGTATATGGGGTCACAAGAGTTGGACACAATTGAACAACTAAGCACACTTATCATGTAAACACAGCTTCAAGCCCAGGGCCCTAGTTGTTCAAATCATGTGGATATAAATAATCCTCTCTTACACAGAAATTCTGGAGTCAGCACTACTACTTAGCCTCTGTATCAGATGCTGCCATCAACAAGAGAGCCCAGGAGAGAAAAAATAGCTTTATAAGACTAGTATTCCATTGGAACCTTGAGCTCATTCCGTTCAGTTCAGTTCAGTTCAGTTCAGTTGCTCAGTTGTGTCCAACACTTTGAAGCCCCATGAACCACAGTAAGCCAGGCCTCCCTGTCCATCACCAACTCCCAGAGTTCACTCAAATTCATGTCCATCGAGTCAGTGATGCCATCCAGCCATCTAATCTTCTGTCATCCCCTTCTCCTCCTGTCCCCAATCCTACCCAGCATCAGGCTCTTTTCAAAGGAGTCAGCTCTTTGCATCAGGTGGCCAAAGTACTGGAGTTTCAGCTTCAACATCAGTCCTTCCAATGAACACTCAGGACTGATCTCCTTTAGGATGAACTGGTTGGATCTCCTTGCAGTCCAAGGGACTCTCAAGAGTCTTCTGCAACACCACAGTTCAAAAGCATCAATTCTTCTGTGCTCAACTTTCTTTATAGTCCAACTCTCACATCCATACATGACTACTGGAAAAACCATAGCCTTGACTAGACAGACCTTTGTTGACAAAGTAATATCTCTGCTTTTTCATATGCTGTCTAGATTGGTCATAACTTTCCTTCCAAGGAGTAAGTGTCTTTTAATTTCATGGCTGCAATCACCATCTGCAGTGATTTTGGAGCCCAAAAAAATAAAGTCTGACACTGTTTCCACTGTTTCCCCATCTATTTGCCATGAAGTGTTGAGCTCATTAGTTTCTCAATAAATATTAGCCAAGCAGTGTTTCTGCCTTCTTTCCTCAAAATTGTTGATCTATGACTTTGCCAGCTCATGTCCAATAATATCATCATTTAGCCATAATTACTGAACTTCTTGTTGTTCAGTTACCCAGTGGTATCCAACTTTTTGCAACCCCGTGGACTGCAGCACGCCAGACCTCTCTTCTCTCACCGTCTCCCGAAGTTTGCCCAAGTTCATGTCCATTGTGTCAGTGCTGACATCCAGCCATCTTATCCTCTGACACTCTCTTCTCCTTCTGCCTTCAATCTTTCCCACCATCAGGGACTTTTCCAATGAGTCAGCTGTTTGCATCAAATGACCAAAATATTGGAGTTTCAAATTTAGTACAACATTCAATAAATCATATTGCATTTTTGGTCTTAGAGAGATCATATTCTTTCCTCCAACTAAGAGTCCTTTCTTACTTGTCTAATCACTTCAAGCTTTGTCACAGTGTTTCTTCTAAAATACTAAGGAATTCCCTAAATTGTCTGTGAATATTATGTTCACATTATATGCAGTCACAGTTCTGTGTATTTCTTCTATCTATTCATTATCTTTCCAAGAATAAAAGAATAAATGACTTAAGGAAATGAAAATATTATACATATATATTTATATAAATTTACAAATATATAAATATGTATTACATGGATATATAATATATAAACAACATATTTCATGCTGCAGTCCATGAGGGCACAAAGAGTTGGACAGGATTTAGTAGCTGAACAACAATAACAATATGTAGTACTGTGTATATGAAGATAATTCACAAAGTTGAAAAAAGTTCTTAGCAAAAAAAAACAAACAAGTTTTAATAGGAAAGAGATAGACCTCTTTCCCTCAAAGTAAAGATCCTTTAAATGGTTTGTTTTCATATAGCAACAAGAAAAGTTTTGTCTTGAAGCATGAACTAAAACTTTGTGTTTATGATCTACAGGATAAAGAAAGCCCTAAAAACTTATTCTCAGTGGTCAGGAACTGATGCTAAATTCTTTCATCTGATATTACCAGAGTTCAAAGATTGTTGTAAATGTCAGCAATCAAATCTACAAATGATGTCTCTAAGGAGGGGATTAGGAAGCAAACACATTCTGAAGTTAGCTGTTAACCTCAAATTATTTTACCATACTCCAAGAAAACATCTACTAGATTCAAGTCAAGGAAAACTGATACTCACTAATAAAGGTCAGCTGTAAGAAGTAATTAGACTTCTGTGAATAACCAGGCAGCCTGATCATCTGCCTGTTTCAATCTTCAACTAGAAGCCCTTAGAAAACTGCCTCACTATGGATGAGGGGCATTCACAGAATGTTATAACATGACAATGTTGAAGATTAGCAAAGACTAGCATTAGGATATGGATTTGGTAGAGAAATAACAAACACATAAGAATGAGCAAGTTCACCAGTGCATTACCTTCAAGCTAAGATCACAGCAAGGAGTTATATCTCAGTGTCACATGCAGAGGGGAACAAATACATTTCATAATCAAGTAACAACTGGAGTGAAGAATTTTCAGTTGATATGCTGACCGTATACTCATGAGATAAGTAAGCAAAACATCTGACCAAAGTTAGGTATTAAGCAAAGGGCTGAGCTTTCACTGGAAGGCCCAGAACATGTAATTTTCCTTGGTAGTTTTTCCAAACACTTGGGAATCATACTTTTTACCTCTTTCTCTTCTCTCTTAGTAAAAGCATGTTATAAAATATAGCATGTGCTATGTCCTGTGCTTAGTTGCTCAGCCATGTTAGACTCTGTGACCCCATCGACTGTAGCCCACCAGGCTCCTCTGTCCATGGGGATTCCGCAGGCAAGAATACTGGAGTGGGTTGCCATGCCCTGCTCCAGTGATTTTCCCAACCCAGAGATTGAACCCACATCTCCCGCACTGCAGGTGCATTCTTTGCCACCTGAGAAGTCTGAGCCACCAGAGAAGTCCATGAATACTGGTATGGGTAGCCTATTCCTTCTCCAGGGGATCTTCCCGTCCCAGGAATTGAAGTGGAGTCTCCCACACTGCAGGCAGATTCTTCACCAGCTGAGCTACCAGAGAAGCCCAAATATAGCATGCTGCTGCTTCTGCTAAGTCACTTCAGTCGTGTCCAACTCTGTGCGACCCCATAGATGGCAGCCCACCAGGCTCCCCCATCCCTGGGATTCTCCAGGCAAGAACACTGGAGTGGGTTGCCATTTCCTTCTCCAATGTATGAAGTGAAAAGTGAAAGTGAAGTCGCTCAGTCGTGTCCGACTCTATCGACCCCATGGACTGCAGCCTACCAGGCTCCTCCATCCATGGGATTTTCTAGGCAAGAGTAATGGAGTGGGGTGCCATTGCCTTCTCCGAAATATAGCATATATAATAGTAAAAGCCGGATATTGAAGAATCCTTGCATCCCTGGGATAAAGCCCATTTGATCATGGTGTATGATCTTTTTAATGTGTTGTTGGATTCTGATTGCTAGAATTTTGTTAAGGATTTTTGCATCTATGTTCATCAGTGATATTGGCCTGTAGTTTTCTTTTTTTGTGGGATCTTTGTCAGGTTTTGGTATTAGGGTGATGGTGGCCTCATAGAATGAGTTTGGAAGTTTACCTTCCTCTGCAATTTTCTGGAAGAGTTTGAGCAGGATAGGTGTTAGCTCTTCTCTAAATTTTTGGTAGAATTCAGCTGTGAAGCCGTCTGGACCGGGGCTTTTGTTTGCTGGAAGATTTTTGATTACAGTTTCAATTTCCATGCTTGTGATGGGTCTGTTAAGATTTTCTATTTCTTCCTGGTCCAGTTTTGGAAAGTGGTACTTTTCTAAGAATTTGTCCATTTCTTCCACGTTGTCCATTTTATTGGCATATAATTGTTGATAGTAGTCTCTTATGATCCTTTGTATTTCTGTGTTGTCTGTTGTGATCTCTCCACTTTCGTTTCTAATTTTGTTGATTTGATTTTTCTCCCTTTGTTTCTTGATGAGTCTGGCTAATGGTTTGTCAATTTTATTTATCCTTTCAAAGAACCAGCTTTTGGTTTTGTTGATTTTTGCTATGGTCTCTTTTGTTTCTTTTGCATTTATTTCTGCTCTAATTTTTAAGATTTCTTTCCTTATGTGTACCCCAATGTTCATCGCAGCACTGTTTATAATAGCCAAGACGTGGAAGCAACCTAGATGTCCATCAGCAGATGAATGGATAAGAAAGCTGTGGTACATATACACAATGGAGTATTACTCTGCCATTAAAAAGAATACATTTGAATCAGTTCTAATGAGGTGGATGAAACTGGAGCCTATTATACAGAGTGAAGTAAGCCAGAAGGAAAAACATAAATACAGTATACTAACGCATATATATGGAATTTAGAAAGATGGTAACAATAACCCGGTGTACGAGACAGCAAAAGAGACACTGATGTATAGAACAGTGTTATGGACTCTGTGGGAGAGGGAGAGGGTGGGAAGATGTGGGAGAATGGCAATGAAACATGTAAAATATCATGTAGGAAACGAGTTGCCAGTCCAGGTTCGATGCATGATGCTGGATGCTTGGGGCTGGTCCACTGGGACGGCCCAGAGGGATGGTATGGGGAGGGAGGAGGGAGGAGGGTTCAGGATGGGGAAAAAAAAAAAAAAAATTTGAGGGATGGCACTAAAGAGCTATATAAAACTCAAGTGTTAAGGGCTTTTATTATTAGACACAAAAAGGGCCTTAAAATCAGTGACCTAAACTTCCACCTTAAGAAGCTAGAAAAAGAGAACTAAAGTCAAAGGTATATGGATGAAAAAATTGAACAAACATATGCTTATTAATGAGAAAGGAAATAAACACACAAAATGCAAAAAAAAAAAAAAAATAGTAAAAGCCTGCTATGATTACTAACTGTTTTGGAAACATTTTGACCTTGGGCACTGCGATATTTAGTTTCTAAGGACGTTTTCATGAGTTCAGAGGCTCTGAGGGTCTATAAAATCACTGTTTGCTAACATTAGAAGCTACAGAAATTAATAAGGAATTAGGAGTTAATAAAGCCTAGACAGTTTAGTTAGCCATAGTGAAATTTTCACTTCATTCAAGTGATATGTCTCTTCAACCTTCCTTTGTTCATCTACTTAAAGACAAATACTGATAAACTACAACGTGGCAAGAGTTTTATTTTCTATTTATTAGGAAAAGAAATATAAATAACAAAGTGTTCTACCTTTAAGAACTCAGATTCCAGGGAATCTTCAGATGGAGGGAGATGGAAGCAGAAAATCTGAAGATCAATTTTGCTGCATATTAAGACATGGACTCAAGCACTTCTTATTTTTCCATAAAGGTTTTTGAAGTAGTAAATATTCCTAGCGTCAAACAGGCAAAAACTTTCTGCAAAATATATCAATCAGCAAGTAAGACTATTAGATATGGGGCTAATAGAAGGCTGTGTGCATGTGTGTGTGTGTGTGTTTGTGTGTGTGTGCATGCACGCTCAGTTGTTTTCAACTCTTTGTGACCCCGTGGACTGTAGCACACCAGGATCCTCTGTCTATGGAATTTTCCAGACAACAATACTGGAGCAGGTTGCCTTTTCTTACTTCAGGGGAACTTCCTGACCCAGGAATCAAAACTGTCTGTTGTGTCTCCTGTATTGCAGGCATATTCTTTACTGTTATCCCACCTGGGAAGACCCAATAGAAGACAGCGGTCAGAAAATTGTAGATTGTACAAAATTGTTTATACTGATCTTCACAATGGCAATATATGGTGATAGTATTGTATAGTATCAAGGGTGGCATCCATCCTTGTATTTATAATTCTTTTCATTTTGTACTTATATATTATGTACATATCTGTATAATTATATTTGTAAGTATATTTAGATGTATATTTTTGCTTGGTCAACTTGTGTGTAGACATAAATTTTTCAATATCATTTGGAGAGCAGTAAGTTTTTGTTTTATCCTTTGGTATGTTCCTAATGCTACAACAATGCTTGGAATATAACATATGCACAATAAGTATTGTTGACACAATATTTGTTGACTACTGTGACATGTAACAGCAAGAATAGGGCTGTTTTATCAGATTTTTTTTTTTACCCACTACTTCTTAAGTATTGAAGGAAATGCACCTTTGAAAGATAAAAATAATAATTACTGACTGTGATTTGATGCCACTTATTCTATTAGCCCATGGCAAATTGTATCTCAAAGTAGCTAGATGGGCTTCAAGCCTAAAAGGAAATATTTTATTTTTTTGGAGAGGTTAAAATTTCACAATGTGGTTCTTGCTTGCTAATGAAGGTTGCCCATTACAAAAGTGCTTTCTGCAATGAAGGCTGTGAATAAGACTGACATGCATTAAATAACATGGAAAACATATACAGATGTTATTCAAGTATCTATACATCGTCTGGTTAATCAAAGATAATGTCAATGTGCACTTATTATGCCTTTACACCTCACTTTTACTTGCTAATCTTTAATGGAAGACAAAGTAACCTTTGTTATTAGAACCTTTGTTCAGTAACAGTGTTTAGCTGAAACTTTAAAACCTTAAATTTATTTTGCATAATTATCTTCTATTATAGTGATTTTTTTTTAATAAAGATACAGAAATTTAAAAAAATACTTTGTTGTTGTTTAGTTGCTAAGTTCTGTGCAACTCTTTTGCAACTCCATGGACTGTAGCCTGCCAGGCTCCTCAGTCCATGGGATTTCCCAGGCAAGAATAATGGTTCTTATTTCCTTCTCCAGGGGTCCTCCTGATTCACGGATCAAACCCGAGTCTTATTAAAAAAAAAAAATATATATATATATATATATATATATATATGTTTAAGAAAGTTAGTTGATCTAGTTAAAACTAAATAGTCTGTCAGGTGTTGTAAAGATAACATGAAAAATACTGAAATTTCAAAAACACCAATTAAACTACAAGTAGATAAATTTTGCTTATTACTTGACATCTAACATAATGGAGACATTAAGACTAAAGCTTGGTCTAACCTTAGGATCAAGGTCTTCTTCATGATGGCATATGAAAAATACATAGAATTTGTCCTAAAAGTAATTTCTTATTCCTGTTCCTCAATCACTGCAGCTTACACTGCTTGCCCAAGTAACAGACTTACATCTTCCCTCATAGCTCAGTCAGTAAAGAATCTGTCTGCAAGGCAAGAGAGCCGGGTTTGATTCCTGGGTCAGGAAGATCCCCTGCAGAAGGAAATGGCAACCAACTCCAGTATTCTTGCCTGGAGAATCCCATGAACAGAGGAGCCTGGCAGGCTAGAGTCCATGGGGTCACAAGAGTTGGAAACGACTTAGGGACTAAACCACCATATCTTCACCTTTCTTAAAAGGCCCTCATCATGATTGCCTGCTCAGTGTGATCTGCAAATATGTGGCTATTTTGTCAGCTAATTTTAACTTCCTTTTTTCAATTCTGATCATGGGGCCAATCCATTCTAAATCGCTCCTAAACTCCAGCTTTACCATAATTTTTCTATATCTTTAGACTATCTTAGATTAATTTTCTTCCAAGGCTAATACAGTTCCTGTATTTCCAAACATATTGTATTTTTCTGTGAAACAATAATAAGTATGGAGGATTCAAAGAATAAAGAGCTTTATTTGAGGTCTTGAGAAGCGTTCCATCCCTGAGTTGGGAAGATCCCCTAGAGGAGGGCATGGCAACCCACTCCAGTATTCTTCCTGGAGAATTCCATGAAAAGACAGGCCTGATGGGCTACAGTCCATGGGGTCGCAAAGAGTCAGACACGACTGAGCAGCTAACACTTTCACTTTTAAAAATTTCACATATTTGGATAAAATCAAGTGTTGCAGAGAAGAGACTGAGTCAGAGGCTTATAAAGGCAAAGCTACAAACTTGTTCAAGAAGTATGATTTACCGTGATGACAGGAAATATTTGTCCTTAGAGGACAGGGCATCATGAGTTATTTTAGGGCAAGGGTCTCTTGACTCTAGGTCTATGAAGTTGTAACCTAATGGGACAATTCCAACCTTCATGTATGATAATATTTTTCTCAGAAATGGATCTACCCTGACAGTTGCTACTGCTGCTGCTAAGTCACTTCAGTCGTGACAGTAATGATGTATAAATATCATTGGTAAAGTCACCTTTCAAAGTCATGTGTCTAGTTATTTCCCATACTTTTGTGTTCTTTTTCCATAAAAATGCTAGCAAAATTATATAAGCTTTAGACCTGTAAAATGTGGTAGATTTCACATTTATATAACACACATTTATAACTCATAACAATAAGAATCATTCAGTCTTATTAGAAAAATAATGAAACACTTGTAAAGAAATAATGGATACAATTACAGCCTGGACACTGAGGATTGAAACCACCTACTCGCTCACATGACCCAGCTCATTTTCTACAATAATATGATTCTATTATTCCATTACCTTCATTAGCATAACTTTTCTATTCCAGAAAACTCTTATCTAGGCAAATACACTAATTTTTTATCAGAGGCACTTTGTGAAAGGCCCACAAACTCTTCAATATAAAGCATCAACAGTTTTATCCTAAGACTCCTTGAACCTTAAGACCAAAAAGCCTTGGTCTGTTATTTCTACCAATCCCTGAGTGTTATATCCTGATTCTTACCCAATCCTAATCAATCCCACTTATTTCCCACATTGAAATGCCTACATTAAATCAAACTGAAACTTCTTAGTAAAACTGAATCTTGCCCACTCCACTATGAGACACAAAGTTCTCTTGGACACTTACACAGATCTCTTTATCAGAGTAAGGTATTAGCTAAAATTTGTCTTATGAACAGACTGTGTTGGTGATATTTAGGGAGTCAGTCCACAACAGCTTATAAGCCTTTTTATGTGTTCATATGTCTGCAAGTAATCATTTCAGTTGTAAACATCTCTAAATTATGACCACACAAATGGTTTAGATGATATAATTTGCTAATACATGAACAGATGAGTCCAACCCCATGACATTCATGATTACCTTCATTAATTTTATCACTATCCTTTGAAGACAGAAATAAGAAGTTTAATGTTTAAACAATGAATCTGAATTTCCCATCATTTTTCAATTCCTTCTGGAATTGTGGGCTTCTGAAAAGGAATATCTTTTTTTTTTTTTGAAAACAAAGGAAGCAGAGTGAATTTTTTAAATTTATTGAATGTTACCAAATGTAGGATTTCTTTTTTCATCAGATTTCAAGTAAGAGTTTTAAGTCACTAAGTCTTAATTCCAGAGATATGGGACACAGAAGGTCAAGTAAAAAGGCTCTTGTCTCCATTTTCAGTTTATACATTCTAGTTCCTAAATATGTGTGATTCCCTCTCTTTATTTTCTCTATCAACTGCAACACTAGAGCAAAAACCAGAAGGGGGAATGCCTCTAGTCTGCAAATAAGGGAGAGGAAACAGCATGACAATACTAAAAAAAATAATTGACTATTTGAAAATGTTCATTCTTCTTCATTGCCACTGAGACAAAACAGAAACCTTTTATCCCTTTTCTTTTCTGTACCGACAATATCCTGTTTCTTTCTTTTTCCACTCCTACTGGTCCTGTTTTTGCTCTGCTGCTGCTGCTGCTGCTGCTGCTAAGTCACTTCAGTCGTGTCCAACTCTGTGCGACCCCGTAGACAGCTGCCCACCAGGCTTCCCCATCCCTGTATTCTCTAGTGTTCATTTAAACCAACTTTATTTTTGTTACAGTGTGTATGATAATGATGTAGAGGGGTGAGAAAGAGAATGAATGAAAATCAAAGACCCACAGTCTATAAATAAGAACCTATGTCACCCTGTGATGCCTATGATGATAATAAGCTTGGTAATAGCTCATATTTGTGGTGTTTGCTTTTAGGATTGGACATAATATATTGAAAAAGAGGTAGGAAGAAAATAAAGATAACAGTAAGGATTAATTTGTTGAAAATAAATGAAAGACGGAAAGACCTCACATCAGGTCAAGAAATAAGTCCTGAATCTTTTAGTAGCCGCTCCTTATGACTTAACCATTTCCTTTTGATTTTTCTTGAGCAGAGAAACATAATTTTCGTTTAAAGAAACATTTGGTAAGAAAAATTTCAAAATAAACAGACTAAAAAATAACCTTACATAGCAAAAAAGTAAATAAAAATTATAAGGAAAATAAATTTCAAAGTTTTTTCCCAAATAAATGAGTAGGTATACAATAAGTAACTACACATAAATATGTTTGCCAATATCACATAGTAAAAATAGTCAAACATCAGCTGTATGTGACATAAACAGAAAAATTATTCTGCAAAATAGGTGAATATTTTTCTACACTTTGAATTATTTTTACATCTGTTACTATATCTTATTAGTCTGTTTTCGATTGTAAGTTCTAAGAGGTCAAAATCTTTTATTTTGATTTCTTTGAATTCTCCAAGTCAGTTCAATTTGAACTTTGAAAACTAGAACTTTGAAAACCTGTGACAATCATATGAACTAAAATATGAAAATATTCATTTTCAGTTTGAAATAATTCATCCCATAATTTGCTCTTGTATAAGTGTCTGTCTTCTATGTGTGCTTTACTCTGAGGTAGGCATTTGTAATTCCCAGCTTACATCTTCATATTGCTACTAAAATTAAGATCCCTTTATTGGCATAATTACCATCCCAACATAAGAGGAAATATTTTTTTAAGAGCAAGTTGGCTTCTTGTTGGAATAATCTATAATGCTTAAAACTCTCTTTCTCCCCACCCCCGCACGTACAGAGCAAGCACCATGGTATGGCCCTGTCACACTGCTGTTTATCTTATTCAGAAAAAAAAAAGTTCCCAGATAGCAAAAATAATGAAAAAACTCTTGTCAGATGTCTCAGCAGAAGATAAAAATGATTAACTAATTGTTTCCTAAATATATCTCTTCTCATGGTCCTTACTTATCTCCTAGAAATATGTGCAATGTCAATTTTTTCCTTCTTCTCCAAAGTCAGGCAACAAATGATTTCACACAGCTCCTCTCCTTGCTTGCTAACATTTAAAGGAGGAAATATAACTCACTTTGAAAGTTACTTGGTGGAAGGTTTTTTGTTTTCAAAAAATAGCAGTAGATCCTCCAAGACCTGAGACATGGATTTAGGTTTCAACTTAACAATTAGAAAATCATTGATTTATTGATTTCACTATAAAGGCCAAATGTCAGATCACAGAAATCTGTGCAGCAATGCTAAAAGAAAGAACACTATACTTTCAGTCTGCAAAAGCCAACAAAAACTGAGACTGCATATTAATTGATATATATAGTTTTCCCTGCTGAAAAAAGGTCCTTTCATTAAAAAATAATTCTCTTGACAGATTGGAATTGTTACCTTGCTTTTAGGAAGGCCACAAATGAGGAAAAATTAGTCAAATAAGAATATCTCTCCAGGGACCACATGTGTTTTAATTTATATAAATCAATATCATTTCTATCAAAGTCTCATTTGGAAAGGATCAACTGTAGGAGAACCCTTTTGCTAAATGTCAAAGGAATCACTTAGGATGAAAATTTTACACTGGATTTTCCATCAAATCTCAATGCTATACAAAGAGAAAAGAAATCTTGACAGGGTGATTTGTCCAGCCTCCTGTCCAGCCACAGGAGATTCGTTCACATCTTGGAAAAGGCCAGGTTATAGGTCCACCACTGGTACAATAATAGAACACCCTGGAGGAACTTCAACACTACCTATCTTGGAGCAGACGGATATTCCCAGGGGCCATAGATATTTGAGCAATGGGCTAGATATTAGCTTTCACTAGTTCCCTCAGCCAGATGCCTTTGTGTTATTAACAAACATCACAACCATCTGTGATAGCCTTGGGCCCAATCAGCAGCTGTGTGCCTCACCTGAGCTGATAGAGTTATTTCCCAAGTGTTTGATCTGGGCTCATTGTGTCAGAGGGTTATGTTCTGCATTGAATACATTGTCCATAATCCTATACAGGCAGGCTTTAAATATCATGGCAATTTTCACTTGTCTCATTCTCCTTATAAAGAATTCTATTAATATAAATTAGATGTAAATCATCATAATAATAATTATCTCTTATTATAAGTATTTTTTTAATATTTACTTATGATTTAGTATTGACTCATAAGATTAATACATTAGTACTATTAACTATAAAGGCAAAAATCAATAAGGTTTTCAACAATAAAAATATAATAAAATGATGACAACCAAGTATGTGTACTTACCAGGCTCCTCCGTCCATGGGATTTTCCAGGCAAGAGTACAGGAGCGGGGTGCCATTGCCTTCCTTGATAATAAAATTACATTGGTCTAAATTTTCATATTTTGTTTTCTAAATTTTCAATTTTCTAAATTGTCATATTTTCTTGTCTCAGTATCCAGGTGAGTGATTCATTCACAGTGTCAGATCTCATGAAGATAGTCACCTGCTGCGTACCACCAACACAATGGTGTATAGTAGCAAAAAAACAATTCTAGACATATACAATGTAGTGTCATTCAGAACACAATGTCAAGTGTCTTGAAATATATGGGTGAAAAAATCCTCTTTTCTGATACATTGGAAATCAAAAGGATCTTTGTAATTTGCCTTGAGTTTCAAGATATGTTTTGGAAAGAGCTGACAGCTCTATAAATTTATTTAGCCACATACTCCTTTTTCCCATTAGGCAGCAGCCAAAGGCCACTTAATATTTAACATCACTAATATTTAAAGGCACTTAAATATCTCCCAGGAATTTACATATTGAAGACAAATGCATAAGAAAAACTGAAAGTCAGATAATGACTCAATATGGTAGCTGTGACAGAAGTGTGGCTGGAATGAAGTGGAGTTCAGTAATATTGACTGCCTAACCAGACATCTGAAAAGCACTATACTTTACCTGTTTGTTCGAACCAGAGTCTCAGAATCTGGTAGTATTCTGAACCTAATTTTCTTACTGGTCTACTGATTCCTTGAGGTATTGATACTTAGTATCCCATCAATACATTTCTTTTTTTTTTTAATTTTATTTTATTTTTAAACTTTACATAATTGTATTAGTTTTGCCAAATATCAAAATGAATCCGCCACAGGTATACATGTGTTCCCCATCCTGAACCCTCCTCCCTCCCTCCGCCCCATACCATCCCTCTGGGTTGTCCCAGTGCACTAGCCCCAAGCATCCAGTATCGTGCATCGAACCTGGACTGGCAACTCGTTTCTTACATGATATTTTACATGTTTCAATGTCATTCTCCCAAATCTTCCCACCCTCTCCCTCTCCCACAGAGTCCATAAGACTGTTCATTTTTTGCTTAATTCAGACAGAATTGGCTTCTGCTGTTCTCAACCAAGAATGGAGTGATACAAGTACGTAGAAGGTATTATGAGTATATCACTGAGAATTATCCCCTGGAATATTTTTATTCACAGTGCTACTCTAATAACTATATATCTTTATAAAAATGTCTTGAATAGCCATAATAAAATTTCAGCTTGGGAAAATTTGCTAATGGTCAATATCTACTGAAATCCTAAGAGATTTTTCCAAGGTTCTGCCTCTTCAATCTTAGAAGCCTAACTATATATCTATTTTGAATCCACTGATAGATGGCTACTCTAAAGTATGACATATTTAAAATTATAATATGTTCCAGCATATTATTATGTATATTTTTGCTCAAAAAATGACTTTTTATTTTCATGAAGGTGATATAACTTACACAAGTATGATTTGGACAAATAACCCATTTTCCAATCAACCACCTAACATCACTATTTACCAATAGTTCATAACGCATGGCTTAAGTACAGTATTAATGCAAGTGTTTTACAGGCTCAATGTAAACTCAGATCAGTATAATTATTTTGAAGGTTTTTTTTATCAGAATTGATCTATACTGTATTAAAAACTTAAGTCAAATTTCCATCTATGTGAGTTAGAAGGTAGAACATAAAATCAAAATTCTAGAGCACATGTATTGATTGGCAGTCTAACTAGATTAAAATATCTGTAGGTCATTAAGTAGAAAGGAAGGAGAGGGAAGATTTGCCTCAAAAATATTTCTTTTTTCCTGCTTTGTGTGTGTGTGTTTTTTTTTTTTAATTGGAGGCTAATTACTTTACAATATTGTGGTGGTTTTCGCCATACATTCACATGAATCAGCCATGGGTGTACATGTGTTCCCCATCCTGAACCCCCCCTGCCACTCCCTCCCCATCCCATCCCTCTGGGTCATCCCAGTGCACCAGCCCTGAGCACCCTGTCTCATGCATCGAACCTGGACTGGCGATCTATTTCACACATGATAATATACACGTTTCAATGCTATTCTCTCAAATCATCCCACCCTTGCTTCTCCCACAGAGTCCAAAATTCTGTTCTTTACATCTGTGTCTCTTTTGCTGTCTCGCGTATAGGGTCATCATTACCATCTTTCTAAATTCCATAAATATGTGTTAATATACTGTATTGGTGTTTTTCTTTCTGACTTACTTTGCTCTGTATAATAGGCTCCAGTTTTATCCACCTCATTAGAACTGCAAAAATATTTCTTAATTAGAACTGCCTTATCCTAGCACAGATGTTTCCCTGTAAAATGTAACAATTACTTTTTGATGATTTTTTACTGACTAAGTAAAAGAACAAAGATATTTAAGTATAACCATAAACAAGTATTTGTGATATAGCTAGTGTATATTAAAGTGTGAAAATATACTTAACTCATAGTAGGGAGAAATAGTTTATTAATTTTTAAAAAGCTAAAAATTTTGAGTTAAATATCCTCAAAACTTAAGTAACAACTACTAGAATTCTATAAAATATTTTTCTACCCTCCTCTCCTTTAAAAAATATTTCAATATTCAGAAATAGCAAGTTAAGTTGCCCAGGGGGATTACACAGCTGGTAAGGTAGCAAGTACTCAGTTACATTTACATGCCCACTCCTTCCACTTATAAAGGTTATATGTTATAGGTCATGCCACTGTTATTATGTTGCCTAGATACTACAAGTAAGCCATTCTCATTAGCATTATTATTAATAATTACCATCAAAGCTTCCTCATCCAGATATTGATCTGGACTAACTAGCCTTCTTCATAGATCTGGATTGAACAATGTTCTAGCTTACTTAAGAGATTTAGTCCTGTATCTCGAGCATTTGTTGAAGAGCCTGTGTCATCTTCACTTCTTCAAATGGGGCACAGTATTAGCTTCAAATTCTAACTATCCTTTGGGCCATAGAAAAAGCAAGATAATTCCAGAAAAACATCTACTTCTGGTTCATTGACTATGCTAAAGCCTTTGACTGTGTGGGTGACAGCAAACTGTGGAAAATTCTTAAAGAGATGGGAATACCAGACCACCTTACCTGCCTCCTGAGAAACCTGTATGCAGGTCAAGAAGAAACAGTTAGAACTGGACATGGAACAACAGACGGGTTCCAAATTGGGAAGGGAGTATGTCAAAGCTGTATATTGTCACCCTGTTTATTTAACATATGTGCAGAGTACATCATGAGAAATGCTGGGCTGGATGAAGCACAAGCTGGAATCAAGATTGCCGGGAGAAATATCAATAACCTCAGATATGCAGATGACACCACCCTTATGGCAGAAAGTGAAGAGGAACTAAAAAGCCTTGATGAAGGTGAAAGAGAAGAGTGAAAAAGTTGGCTTAAAGCTCAACATTCAGAAAAGTAAGATCATGGCATCTGGTCCCATCACTTCGTGGCAAATAGAAGGGGAAACAATGGAAACATTGACAAACTTTATTTTTCTGGGCTCCAAAATCACTGCAGTTGGTGACCGCAGCCATGAAATTAAAAGATGCTTGCTCCTTGGAAGAAAAGCTATGACCAACCTAGACAGCATATTAAAAAGCAGAGACATTACTTTGCTGACAAAAGTCCACATAGTCAAAGCTATGGTTTTTCAAGTAGTCACGTATGGATGTGAGAGCTGGACTATAAAAAATGCTGAGTGTCAAAGAATTGATGTTTTTGAACAGTGGTGATGGAGAAGACTCTTGAGAGTCACTTGGACTGCAAGAGGATCAAACCAGTCAATCTTAAGAGACCTCAATCCTGAATATTCACTGGAAGGACTGATGCTAAACCTGAAGCTCCAATACTTTGGCCACTGTATATGAAGAGTCAACTCATTAGAAAAGACCTTGATGCTGGGAAAGATTGGAGGAAAAGCGGATGACTAGGACGAAATTGTTGGATGCCATCATGACTCAGTGGACATGAGTTAGAGCAAGCCCTGGGAGATGATGAAGTGAAGGACAGGGAAGCCTAGTGTGCTGCAGCCCATGGGGTCGCAAAGAGTCAGACACAACTGAGCGACTGAGCAACAACAACTATCAGGAATATAGCACCATATAATGGCTGTTGGTTCATAGTATATATACTACATCATGAGTTTCATAGCCTAAATGGCACCCTAGTTGCACCTTTAGAAGTACCATTCTAACTTTCTATCAGGCTTTCAGATTCTGGGTGATGATGAGGTACACTATTTGATCACTGAATCCCACTTTTATGTGACCGTTGCCGTATAAGGTGTTCCTTGTTCTAAAGTGGTGTTACACAAGATCTCATTAAAGTAAGTAAGACATTTTATGAATTCTTAAATAGTGGTCCTAGCCAAGAAAGGAGGCAGGAAACGGAAACCCTCATCAGAAATATTTAGCAATTACAATAAGGATGAAATATTGTCTCCTTTGGATATAAGGGAAATTTAGCAACTGCCACTATGTGGCTGATTGGCCTCCTTAAGAGTTTGTACCATGGTGAGGAATCCGCTTCTGTCTTTGTTAATTAGAGTTTAAATATTCATCACTGGCAATAGCTAAACTACTGCTGGTGAGAATAATCCCATGCAATTGGACCCATATATAGTTTTTAACTCATGAAGTATCAGGTGTCCAAGAACAGGAACTGGCTGATCTGATGTATGCTGGATAAGTTATTCTATTCATCAGTTTGTTTAGTTATTTTCCTTCAGTGGGTGTACACTGCTGGACACTGACTTGACACACAAATGTTTATACTTTATACTCTCTACCACAAGTTTGATCATATACTTCCTCTCAACACCTTTGTTTGAACTTGTAATCATATTAACTCTAGGCCCCTTACCAACCAGTCAAGCCAATCATCACTATCCTTAAATCTGAAAACTCTTATCTCTAACAACTTCTCCTTTTTTTTTTTTTTTTGCAAAATTAATACTGTTCAAAGATCTGCCAAGTGGAAGCGTTTCCTCTTGCTACTATATTTCAGTATTAACTCTAATGGGAGTTGTGATGTAGTAAGAATCCACTTTTATCTTTTGGCAACATGGTATATTCAACTAGCAAAGCAAAGTATTTTCTTATAGGAAACATTAGAGTTTTCCCACTACTCTAAAGGCATCCAATAAATAACTTTACATGGAAGAGCCTGGGAGAACATACATGGATGTCTACAGGTCCCCGAGAAGCTACAGAGGCACCCAGACTGCTGTCACCTCCTCCAACTGGTCCAGTCTTATCTTTTTTGAATGTGACCCACAGGCCTTTACAACTGTATCACATAACAAGCATTCTACCAACATACCTATGAACTGATCTGAGTTTGTTTTCTCTTATATCACACAACCACAGATGAAGATCTAAAATAAAGGTCAAAAATGCAGGTCCTACAATGCCTATGGTGTGAAATGAGAAAGATGCATTGCTGCAAATGATGTTTGTGACATTGAGTCTAGGCTATTGCCACTGGCAAAATCCATTAACAATCCCCAGGAAATAAAATACAGAATCTGAGTAATAAAATAAAGCTGATCTTTACTTTTTCCTTTGTGCTCAGCCTAACTTCACTTGCTCATAGAACAGTGCATCCAAAGGCTCACAGCCAGCCTTTCAGACCAGAGGTCCTATTATGAAATATTTGTGCCCTAAACTTCAGCTTGGAGGACTATGTTCAGGAGCCCTGAGCACAACACTTCAGTTCAAGATGACAGAGTACTGTGTATAGAAATGCTGCATTTGACACTTTGACCTAGAGTACTGTGAGCAGCATAGCTGCTCCTGACGTGCAAGAACTCTATCCCTCTCCTGGCCCATAAGAACCCTCTAAAGCAGCCCTACCGAAGGCCTACTGAGGAGAGTGTGTACTCTAGAGAGCAAGCTTGAAACTCCACTCTTTGATCAAAGATTAAAATTTTCCTTTGCTTCTGAACCAAACTTAGCCTTGCTCCATTGGTTCAAAGGACACTGAGCAGGAGAACTCATGTTTAGGACCAACTGAAAAGGGTCTGTAACAAAATTTGGCAACCAAGAAGTGGGGGACTGTACTCTTTTTGCCTGCACCTATCTGTTAGGCTCCAGCTTGCTCTGGCTCCAGCAGAAGGACAACAGAGGCCCTGGGAGGTTTATGTGAGGATTCTTGACTCTAATTTTTTAGTAACTCTGACAGGGTAGAATGGCAGCAGGCTTCGGCCAAATTCAGCAAGTGTACCCAGCAAGCTGATGCCCAGGTGTGATGTGCACATAACACAGACCCAGAGTAACCTAGACTGTGTCCCCTTGAGGAAATGACACTGTGGCCTCATTGACTGGCCTTTCTGCAGAATCAAATACCCAGGAAGCTGTGGATGAGAGGGAGCCACAGCAGTCTTGCCCACTGTCTTGTCAGTAGTGCTGTCTTCCTGACCCGTATGTATACAAGGCAGTAGTATCCCACATGGAAGAGTAGTATCCCACACCAGTGATTTTTTTTTTCTCCTTGCTGACCTCCAGGGGTCAACAGTAGCATTCTCCATAGTCACTTTCTGGTAAAGAAAGGTGGCCACCCCTGTGAGCCAAGATGCAAGACCTGGAAAAGGCACAGGTGATAAGGAACAGCTCAGAAAATGAAGAGGCCAAGGATGCTATATCTGAGCTCAGGGGAAGAGACTAGGGACTCTGGACAAAAAAAGTTCCCAAGGTAGGTACTGGACCAATGATTTGATCTCTTTTAGTTGGCACCAGTTTCTCTGAAGTGGACTGGGGAGGCCTGTGAACCACTTACAAGACCCAGGAACCCTATTATCAGGAAATTCTGTGAGCTGTTTGCAAGAACAGAAAACACCCACCTCACTGGACCCCTTCTCCACCCTCTGCTTACAAGGTAAACCTTGGGTGATTCCTTATCAAAATCTGTCTATTGAAATAAGATAAAGGAAGTCAATCAGGAGCTAACAGAAAACCATTCTGCATTCCTGGAGTGCCTCAGGGAATGACTCTGAATCTATATGAGCACCAGCCCCTGAGTCATTAGAAGGGAATATAATCCTGAAGTTGTATTTCATTTCCCAAAGTGTCCCCAACATTAGGTATAAACTTCAGAAGTTAGGAAAAGAACCATATACACCTACCACTCATGTGATGAAGGTGTTTAATGTGTTTAATAACTGTGATAATAGAGGGAGTCAGAGGATAAAATGGCCTAGAGGCAAGCTCACCTACTGGCTACTGCCCTGCAGTGTCAACTGGTCAGCATAGGAATCTGTACTAATTGTCCATTGAAATTCAACTTCTCCTGTGAATGACCCACAGCCCCCACTGAGGGACAGCAGCCAGTGAAATTAGAACTCAGTCTGTGCACCATATATAAATAAGAGGGACACTGGGAGGGAAAATGTATTTGCTGCCCTGAAGAGAGGTTGGAAATGGTAGATCCAAGCAACTACACTTGAATGTAGACAGTCTGAATAGATGAAGAATGACAGGGCCAGAGGACTCCTAAGCCAACTCCTGAGCAGCCCCAGCTGACACTGGACATGGGAAAAGCCTGTCAAATTCTTAGTCATAACCCAGACCACTTATTCAGTTATGAAGCCAGATCAGGCAAACTAAATCATGAAAGTTGTATAATTAAGGGAGTATCAGAAAAGACCAAGAACAGGCATGCATAGAGCCATTAGGAGGCCATTCCTTCCTATATGTGTAAATTGGAGATTGGCATTCTCTTAGACAGAGGCCATAAGATGATAATGTTAATGAGTGAGACAGAGCAAGTTGACCTCCTGAGTAAATCCCAAGGTCTGGGCCCAGGGATGGGTGGGATGTGCTGTAGAAGACAGTTAAGTACTCCATCAAAACCCAGACATACATGGCCCAATAGAAAACAGAACCTTCTCCATCAGGAGGTCTTGTTGGACATTGCCCCTATTACCCAGGGCCTAACTGACCAGGGCCTTATTAGACTATGCCAGTAACCTGTAATACCCCCATTCTCCACATAAAGAGACCTAGTGGGGAACCCAATGGGAAACAGATGAAACTACTGAGGGATGGCCTCCTTGCCTGCAGGTGGTAGCAGCAACTCTGCTAAAGGAGGCTGAAAAGTTAAAATTTGATCAGCCCATCACTGTATGGACTCCATATCAGGTAAAGGCTTTAGTCAATTCTAAGGGAACAGAATTGCTATCCCCTAGAAGGTTGAGTCACGTTCAGGCTATGCTTTTAGACAAACCAGTGGCTACGTGAAAACGTATCCTGGCTAGGACTCCACACTCCCTGGGGGCCCAGGTACAATCGCTGGTCAGGGAGCATCAGGGAGCTAGATCCCACAGGCTGCAACTAAGAGTTTACAGACCACAACTAAGGATCCCAAGCACTATGAAACCACAATATATTTCAGTTGTCTCAGGCTAGGAAGTGAGCCTCTTTCAAATGCTGAAGAGGAATGGTTTACAGATGGGAGCACTTTTCTAACAGGAAAAAGCCTGATGGGATACACAGTAACCTTTCAGACCCAAATCACAGAAGCAAGAAGCTTACCCCCAGGGACTTTGGCCCCAAACACCAAGCTGATAACCTTAACCAGAGCCTTAGAAATTGGACAGAGAAGATCTTAAAAGTTTACACAGATATGTGGTATGTGTATGCCAAGCTACATGCACATGGGGCTATTTGGAAGGAAGGCGGTTTGTGTATTATGGAGAACAAGCAGGTGAAACATGATTTAAACATATCGAGGCTCAGCTTTTAAAAAGTAGCAGTGAGTTACTGCAGGACTCACCAAAGGGGGATGCGGAGGTAAGAAAGGGACACAACAAGGCAGATGCAACTGTCAAAAGGGTGGCCTCAGAACCAGTAATTTATCAATCTACCCCTCATACCTCAAAAGCCAGATTCATCCAATTATTCCACAAGCTACACAAAGGAAAAATTAGACAAAGCCAAAAAACGGGCCATCAACAGAAATCTAGAAGGCCATAGATGGCTAGTTAATGAACATGGACAATATTTCTTTCTTCAAATACAGCTTTGTCAAGCCATCAAGGAGGCTCCTTCATCAAGGAACTTACTCTGAGAAGGCGGCGTGTATAATTGGTTAGTTGGGATCATGGTAACTTCTGGCATGAAAAGTATAATCAGTCAGATAGTTGAGACATGCCCCATCTGCACAATAAATTACCCGAATACCAGATACACCAGATAAGGCCCATAAGACCAGAGGGCCCACAAGACCCTGAAGAAGACTGGAAGACTGATTTCACTATCATGCCAAGAATACCAGGCAATTTCAGGTATCTCTGGATGCTAGAAGACATATTTTGGGGTGTATAGAAGCATCCCCCCAGAGAAGGCAATGCAACCCACTCCAGTACTCTTGCCTAGAAAATCCCATGGACGGAGGAGCCTGGTAGGTTGCAGTCCATGGGGTCGCTGAGAGTCTGACACAACTGAGCAACTTCACTTTCATGCATTGGAGAAGGAAATGGCAACCCACTCCAGTGTTCTTGCCTGGAGAATCCCAGGGACGGGGGAACCTGGTGGGCTGCCATCTATGGGGTCGCACAGGGTCGGACACAACTGAAGCAAATTAGCAGCAGCAGCAGAAGCATTCCCCACTAGAAGAGAAAGGGTAACTGAAGTCGCTAAGCCATTACTAAAATAAATAATTCCCAGGTTTTGGTTCCCATGATCCCTACAAAGTGATAATGTCCAGCATTTGTGTGCTCCAAATACAGCCATCCCCAAAAGATAAATTAAAATTAAGTGCATTTGAATTCATTATGGTAAACCCATTCGCCAAGCCCAAGAGATGAGATACCTTAGCCCTCTTCAAATGAAACAACACAAATATTCCCTGCAGGTAGGAGAAACCTCTCACAGATTATGGCAACCAGGTACAGGCAGTACCCACTGACCTGAGACCCTCCACTACTTCCAGCCATGATTCAGGGTGACCCTAAAAACCTTGAAAACCACAAGCATGCAAGATCGTTCACTCCCAAAAGGAACAGACCCCACTTGTGATCCTAACCACCCCTTCTGCCCTGAATTTATAAGAGATCTCTCTGTGGGCACATCACACTCAAGTGAAGAGATCTCCTGAGCCGCAACCTCCAAAAAGAAAAACCTTGGGGAAACAGACCCCCTCGACTACATGTGTGAACCTCTCTCTGACCTGAAGTGTGACCAGGGGTAACCAGGCCACAGCAGTGAGTTTCAACTTCAGGGAAAAACCCTACAGGCAAAAGACCTCCGTAGCTTCATTTTTAGGAAAAATTTGACATGTGGCCATTATTCTCTTGCTAATATTTGGGGCACGTATCTTAAATTATTTGGTGTTCTTTGTCTCAAAAAGTTTAGACAAATGGTGTTCACTATGGATACAGACAGTGAGGACCTGGTGACAATCAAACATCTCCACTGGTGCGCGGGAGAAGTTCTGCTCCGCATTATAACAGCATCCAGACTCAATAGGAAGTAGTTACAGCAGACATTCATTCACCCTTCAGCCGCCCCCCCCCCCAACCTCAAGAATGAGGAGCAGAAGGAAAGAAAAAGAGATTTGTCATCCGCAAAGCCAGTTAACAAGTACTGGGAACTAAAAATAGGAGTAAAAAGATAAAGTCTAGCCTTTTTTTCCTTTGTGCTTAGTCTAGTTTTACTTGGTTATAGGGTGGTGCATGCAAAGGTCTTTCACCCGGTCCTTCGGGCCAGAGTTCCTCCGATGAAACCTGCTGTGCCGACACCTCATACTGTGAGCAGAAGCAGGGAGCACGGCATCTCAAGACAAGATGGCAGCGGTGCGCCACGTGCAGAGACTCTGCCTCCCTCATGAGCTGCACAGGTGCGCCAGCTCTGCTAGAACTCTGCCCCGTCCCGCTGCTGAGAAACAAACTTAAACCCAGTCTCCTCCTTTTGGCTCAAATGACACTTGGCAGGAGGACACTTGATGAGAACTGACTCAGGAGGGTAAATAACACTACCTGTTAATGTAAATTCTTGTAAACCCTGGTCTCATTAATATCATAACTTAATGTTATACATACTAAGTCGCTTCAGTAGTGTCCGACTCTTTGTGACAATATGGGCCATAGCTTGCCAGGCTCCTCTGTCCATGGGATTTTCCAGGCAAGACTACTGGAGAGGATTGCCATTTCCTTCTCCAGATAACCTTCCCGACCTAGGGATCATATCTGCATCTCCTGCATTGGCAAGCAGATTCTTCATCATCTGAGCCACCAGGAAAGCCCCTTTCTTATCTCCTGTGCTTGCGTGTTCCTGCTCAGTCACTTAAGTCATGTCCGACTCTGTGCAACACTAACTATAGCCTTCCAGGCTGCTCTGTCCATGGGATTCTCCAGGCAAGAATACTGGAGTGGGTTGTCAGGCTCTCCTCCAGGGGTTTTTCCTGCCCCAGGGATTTAACCCATGTCTTTTATGTCTCCTGCATTGACAGGCAGGTTCTTTACCACTAGCCTCACCTAGGAAGCCCAAAATTAATGTTAGGATATTATTAATAATTTAGGTTACTTCCATATCTTGACTATTGTAAATAGTGTTGCAATGAATATTGGGGTGCATGAATCTTTTCAAATTATGGTTTTCTCTAGCTATATGTCCAGGAGAAGGATTGCCGAATCATATGGTATTTCTACATTTAGTTGCATAAGAAACCACTATACTATTCTACATATGGTTCACCATAATATCAATTTACATTCCCACCACCAGTGTAGGGGGGTTCCTTTTTCTCCACAGCCTCTCCTGCATTTATTGTTTGTATATTTTTTAATTTTCTTTTCAACAACCACAAAGAAAATGTGTTTTTTCTATCAATCATAATTTTCTGGAAGAGACAATTATGACAATTATTTTCCTTTTTGAAATTTATTTGTTTATTAAATGGAATTAATACATGGTCTAAATTTATCTCTAGTCAAAAATAGAATAGGGTCAATATCTGACTAATGAAACAGCATCTCCTCATCAACTGGCCACATAATTCCACAAGATTAATTTCTTTGATATAAGAAGGAAATAAAACAAAAATAGAAACATTGACTCAATAAAGTAATTGTTAACATGGGAATGACAAGAGGCAGTATGACAGGATATATAAGCTTATACTGAAAGGAATAGAGTACTTGAAATTTTCCAGAAAGATTAAGACTTGAATTTGATATGAATAAGCAATCTTCCTTCCCAATTTCCTCCATAAAATAACAGTCAGAGCAGCATAGCTAATAAAACAGGAAGTCTTTTAATAATAATAAATTATTTCAAGTGACAGAAAACTCAGCATTTTAAGTCTTTAAAGAAAATATCAGCATTAGCAAAACTGTAAAGAAATAGAACTCTCATGTATTGCTAGTAAGAGTATGAATTTTATAACCATTTTGAAAAATTGTCAGGATCTGTTGAAGACAAATATGTGCCTATCCTTTGGCCTGGAAATTACACGCCTAGGTGCGCACCCAACAGAAATGCATTAGAAACGTTCACTGAAAAACAAGTTCCAGTATGTTCAGGGCATTACATAAATAATACCCTCAAATGGAAACTACCCAAATGCTTATGAGCAGAAAAATGGATAAGTAAATTGTGGTATGTTCACAGAATGATATCCAGAATACCAATAGGAATAAGCAAACTGGAATTCAGTCCAGTCACTCAGTCGTGTCCGACTCTTTGCGACCCCATGGACTACAGCATGACAGCCCTCCCTGTCCATCACCAACTCCCAGAGTTTACCCAAACTCATGTCCATCGAGTCGGTGATGCTATCCAACCATCACATCCTCTGTTTTCCTCTTCTCCTCCTGCCCTCAATCTTTCCCAGCATCAGGGGCTTTTCCAATGAGTCAGCTCTTCACATGAGGTGGCCAAAGTATTGGAGTTTCAGCTTCAACATCATGACAATAACAATGCATCTCATAAATAAAATATCAAGCCAAAGGATCCAGAACAAGAATCATGTACATAGTATTCATATTAAAGTAAAAAGTGACAAAACTAATCTATTAATATACTGTTTGGCTACGGGACAGTGGTTATTGTTGGATGTTACTGATTAACTAGAAGAAAGGATAAAAGGAGTTTCTGGGGTAATGGTAATGTTCTTTTCTTGATCTAGGTTTGAATTACACAAGCTTATTTAGATTGTGAAAATCTGATCTGATAATATTCAAAAACTTTCTAAAATTCTTTAGAAAAATATGTATTTATTTTTTTAACACAGTTTAAAATTCAGGCAACCCAAGCTTCAGACAACTTGTTTCTGAGGAAGACAAAATTTACCCATTTCTCAGTTGTTTTCTCATCTGTGTTGACTTACAAGATTATGCATGGTGTGAAAAAGACTTTCAGTCATTTTAGACTTTTCCTTTCAAATATAAACACAGTGGAGAAATGAATTTTTCATTCTATGAATGCCTTGTGCATCAATAGACTGTTCTCATCTCCATGATCATTTTTTTGACCCAGAATAGAATGTGCTGATGGCAGGTTTCAAACATTCTCCCATGAATCCTATCGTAGGATCAATTTCTTCCAAGCTATTTGGACTGAAAATGGGGAAAATGTTTTTCTATTTATAAAAACAAACAGAAATAAACAGGGTTTCTTACCAGAAATAGTGAATGGGCGCTGTGCATCAGAGGTCGAACTAACTCTCAGACAATATAAAGCAGGTTCTGTTTGACAGAATTCCACAGACTGTATATAGTCCACAAAGAGTCCGAAACGACTAAGCAACTTTCACTTTCACTTACAGCTAGATCAAACATCATAATTCTGAGTGTTCTAAGGGTAAAGTTGCATCTGCCCTGCTATCTTGAGTGAGATGCTTCAAGAACTATAGGACCATGAATATAGCTACGCTGGTAGGCTGAGCTCTTCTCAAATGCTATAGTGGCTGATGTATGCTAGCAGCGATGATTATTGCCTGTGATGTCGCTGTGTTTTAAAGCATGAACAAGGAAAATAAATAAATAAATAAGACCAGCAAGAAAAGTAAAAAAAAAAAAGAGAGAGAGAGAGAGAGAAAACAAAGAACCATCTCACAAGAAGTGAAACCAATGGATATGTCAGATGAGATAAATAAAGTAATAAGATCTGTCAAGGACATCAGATATAAAATAACATGTGGAAAAACAACAACAAAATATATATTTTCCAATTTACATTTTTCAATAGTTATGATTTTAAAATAGCTATGGTTAAAAGTTAAGCTGTCCTGAAAGATCTATTGAAATAAATACAAAATATGTAGAAATAGCATAAATTATGGCAATCAATGAAAACATGAGTTATTGAGGACACTGACAAGAGAATTTTCACGCAGATTAAAAGGGTTTAGAAATGTTTTTTAAAAGGCAGTTATAGACGAGAGATATTTAAACAAATTGAGAAATTTTCCTTTATTTGAAGAAAGATTTCACCCAAAGATTGACAGGATTCCCTGGGTCTCAATGAGGATTAATAAGAAAGGTCATTTACTTAGGTATATCCCAGTGAAAATTTTAATTCCAAAAGTAATATTAAATCTTATAAGCTTCTAGATGAGCAAGTAACTTTTAGAGGAAAGAGAATCTGACTAGTACCTGACTTATGTATAATATTAAAACTTAGCAGTCAATGAAATATAATCTACTGAGAACAAAGGAGTTAGATTCAAATTACAATTTACCTGTCAGAGAAAAGGAGTGACATTTTCAGATTTAAGTAGATTCAGAATTCATATGACCTGTGTGTTTCTGAGAAAAAATGTAATGACCAAAGGACTATTAAATCAGAACTAAGATACTGTAAAAGATAAGGATGTTGGACAGAGTGGTAGTCTATTTACAAAATTGAATCTAAATGGATTTTTATTCAACTCTAAATGTTACTATGATTGGAAAATTATAGTACAGCTGTAAAATAAGGTTTCTTAAAGGAAATGAGACAAATTGTGAGGGAAACCCTAAAACTAGATTTCAACAATATCCAGGACCTTGCAGTTATACTTAAACCAATAAAAACATTTTAACTATCACACCTGCACCCAAAAGAATGAGATGCAGCAGAAACTGTTAGTAACTATCCAATGCCCATTTTATTTCTCTCCCTTACTAATAGAAATTCAATTTTATTCATGTCAACAATGTATCCAAGTAAAACATGACATTTTCTGCCTCGTCTTGCAGATGGACAAGCCATGTGACCAAGTGCTATGTGATAGATATATGTGGAGGTTTTGATGTATCAGTTGAAAAGCTATTAAATGTTACAGACTGGGCAGGGAGGTATACCTATTCTGCCTTCTCTTTTCCTCCTCACTGATGCCTAGAACATGAATTTAATGGCTAGAAGTCCTGAGACAATACTTTATGATAAATTAAAAAGTTAAACCAAAGTAGGAAGAGAAATTAGTAATGATCAATACTGAAAATAATGAATTTTTTAAAAGGATAAAGTATATAATTTTTAAATTACCAATATAATAATTTTTAAGATTTATTAGACAATAAAAAATAGAGTCAAATTTAAAATACACAAACATGTCTGTGTATGTGTATGTAGAAGAAAGGAAACATTACCAGAAACAGGAGCTTGTATAAATCATGAAGGACAAATGCATTTTATTCAAGAAAAAAGTAAAATAAAGTCTAGATAATATGAATTATTTACAGAAAGAAAAGTAGTTTGTAGTATTGTGTTGCTGCTGCTGCTAAGTCACTTCAGTCGTGTCTGACTCTGTGCAACCCCATAGATAGCAGCCCACCAGGCTCCTCTGTCCCTGGGAGTCTCCAAGCAAGAATACTGGAGTGGGTTGCCATTTCCTTCCCCAATGCATGCATGCATGCTAAGTCGCTTCAGTCGTGTCCGACTCTGTGTGACACTATGGACAGCAGCCCACCAGGCTCCTCTGTCCAGGGGATTCTCTAGGCAAGAATACTGGAGTGGGTTGCCAATTCCTTCTCCTAGTATTGTGTTCAGTCAATATTAATTTCACTTAATTTTGTTTAACTATCAAATAGCAGTGTGGTGCTTAAAAGCAATACTGGCTTTCAAAAGAGATTGAATTCAAAAGATTGAAAAAAGACCTAGGCAGTAGAGACACAATGTGTGTGTGCACAGTCATGTCTGACTCTTTGCAACCTCATGGACTGTAGCCTGCCAGGCTTCTCTGTCAATGGGGATTCTCTAGGCAAGAATACTGGAGTGGGTTGCCATGCCCTCCTCCAGGGGATTTTCCCAACCCAGGGATTGAACCCAGGTCTCCCACATTGCAGGCAGATTCTTTACTGTCTGAGCCATCAGGGAAACCCAGAGACACAATGGAAAATGCAAGAATGTATTAAGAGGGTATTGTATTTGTTTTCTATTGCTGCGATGATAAATTACCACAAAGTTAATGACAATACAAAATTTTTCTCTTATGGCCCTGAAGATCAGAAATCTAAAATCAAAGTATTGTCAGTGCTATGGTCATTCTAGAGCCTTCAGGGAGGATCTGTTTCTTTGCATTTTCCAGCTTCTGAAGTTCACCTGCATTCGCTGATTTATGGCCCCTTCCTTCATCTTGAAAGTACATCACAACCACTACTGGTTCAGATACCATGTCTCCTTTTTTTGTCTTTAGTGCTCCTGTCTCACTCTTAAAACTACCCTTGTGATTATACCCACCCAGATGATCCAGAATGATTTCTATATCCCAAGAACTTTAATCATATTTGCAAATTTCCTTTTGCAGTATAAGTTAATATATTCAAAGTACCTCAATATTTCAAAATGGACATTTTTGGAAGGCCACTGCTTAGCCTCTGTCATCCCCTAACAGAGGATGAGATGGTTGGATGGCACCTCTGACTAAATGGACATGAGTTTGAGCATGCTCCTGGAGATGGTGAAGGACAGAGATTCCTGGTGTGCTGCAGTCCATGTGGTGGCAAAGAGTCAGGCACAACTGAGAGACTGAACAACAACAACTACTTAGCCTACCACATCTATCAATAACTTCATTGCATTAATACAATATTCATTTTCCTAAAAATATTAGTAAATCTAATTTTTCCTACTAAAGGTGGGAAAATATGTAATGTCAATAATACATACTCAAGCTACAAGTGAAGTCAGGATGTAGAGTTAGGATGATGTTTTTAGCTCTTAAGGAAAAAAAAAACAGATGATTTTAAAACCAATATTTAAAAAACCTAACATATTGTACAAATAATTCAAAAAATGAAGAGGAAAAGGAACTAGTTCAGATTATTTTTTGATTAATTGCATATAATAAAAGAAAAAAAAAACTAGTAAACTGGTAAATGAAATATGAAATCTCCACCCTTCATTGAAATGATGCTCCAACACAGAAAAGCACTTTAATTGTGTTAATTATGTCTCAGTATAAAAATATATTTTTGAAAATATTATAAAGCATATAATTTTAAATGCAGGATGTTCAAGCTGGTTTTAGAAAAGGCAGAGGAACCAGAGATCAAATTGCCAACATCTGCTGGATCATGGAAAAAGCAAGAGAGTTCCAGAAAAACATTTACTTCTGCTTTATTGATTATGCCAAAGCCTTTGACTGTGTGGATCACAATAAACTGTGGAAAATTCTGAAAGAGATGGGAATACCAGACCGCCTGATCTGCCTCTTGAGAAATTTGTATGCAGGTCAGGAAGCAACAGTTAGAACTGGACATGGAACAACAGACTGGTTCCAAATAGGAAAAGGAGTTCGTCAAGGCTGTATATTGTCACCCTGCTTATTTAATTATATGCAGAGTACATCATGAGAAACACTGGGCTGGAAGAAGCACAAGCTGGAATCAAGATTGCCAGGAGAAATATCAATCACCTCAGATATGCAGATGACACCACCCTTATGGCAGAAAGTGAAGAGGAACTCAAAAGCCTCTTGATGAAAGTGAAAGATGAGAGTGAAAAAGTTGGCTTAAAGCTCAACATTCAGAAAATGAAGATCATGGCATCTGGTCCCATCCCTTCATGGGAAATAGATGGGGAAACAGTGGAAACAGTGTCAGACTTTATTTTTCTGGGCTCCAAAATCACTGCAGATGGTGACTGCAGCCATGAAATTAAAAGATGCTTACTCCTTGGAAGGAAAGTTATGACCAACCTAGATAGCAAATTCAAAAGCAGACACATTACTTTGCCAACAAAGGTCCATCTAGTCAAGGCTATGGTTTTTCCTGTGGTCATATATGGATGTGAGAGTTGGATTGTGAAGAAGGCTGAGTGCCGAAGAATTGATGCTTTTGAACTGTGGTGTTGGAGAAGACTCTTGAGAGTCCCTTGGACTGCAAGGAGATCCAACCAGTCCATTCTGAAGGAGATCAGCCCTGGTATTTCTTTGGAAGGAATGATGCTAAAGCTGTAACTCCAGTACTTTGGCCACCTTCTGCGGAGAGTTGACTCATTGGAAAAGACTCTGATGCTGGGAGGGATTGGGGGCAGGAGGAGAAGGGGACAACAGAGGATGAGATGGCTGGATGGCATCACTGACTCGATGGACGTGAGTCTGGGTGAATTCCAGGAGTTGGTGATGGACAGGGAGGCCTGGCGTGCTGCAATTCATGGGGTCTCAAAGAGTCGGACACGACTGAGCGACTGAACTGAACTGAACTGAAGATTTTATGAAGAGGAAAAGATAATCTTTGCTTAAAACCTCAAGTTAAATTTGTAATTGTTATTATTAGTTACAATTACAGTAAAGTTACATAAATAAATATTTTTAACATAAATTTATTTATTTTAATTGGAGGCTAATTATTTTACAATATTGTAATGGTTTTGACATACATTGACATGAATCCGCCATGGGTGTACATGTGTTCCCCATCCTGAACCCCCCTTCCACCTCTCTCTCCATCCCATCCCTCTGGGTCATCCCACTGCACAAGCCCCGAGCCCCCTGTCTCATGCATCGACCTGGACTGGGGATCTGTTTAACATATGATAATATACATGATTCAATACCATTCTCCCAAATCATCTCACCCTTGCCCTCTCCCACAGAGCCCAAAAGTCTGCTCTATACATCTTTGTCTCTTTTGCTGTCTTGCATATAGGGTTATCATTGCCATTTTTCTAAATTCCATATATATATGTTAGTATACTGTATTGGTCTTTTTCTTTCTGGCTCACTTCACTCTGTATAATACGCTCCAGTTTCATCCACCTCATTAGAACTGATTCAAACATATTCTTTTTAATGGCTGAGTAATATTTCATTGTGTATATGTACCACAGCTTTCTTTATCCATTCATCTACTCATGGACATCTAGGTTGCTTCCATGTCCTGGCTATCATAAATAGTGCTGTGATGAACATTGGGGTACATTGGGTCATATGGCATTTGTATTTCCAGTTTTTTAAGGAATCTCCACACTGTTCTCCATAGTGGCTGTACTAGTTTGCATTCCCACCAACAGTGTAAGAGGGTTCCCTTTTCTCCACACCCTCTCCAGCATTTATTGCTTACAGACTTTTTGGATAGCAGCCATTCTGACTGGCGTGAAATGGAACCTAATTGTGGTTTTGATTTGCATTTCTCTGATAATGAGTGATGTTGAGCATCTTTTCATGTGTTTGTTAGCCATCTGTATGTCTTCTTTGGAGAAATGTCTATTTAGTTCTTTGGCCCATTTTTTGATTGTCATTTATTTTTCTGGAATTGAGCTGCAGGAGTTGGTTCTATATTTTTAGATTAGTTGTTTGCCAGTGGCTTCATTTGCTATTATTTTCTCCCATTCTGAAGGCTGTCTTTTCACCTGGCTTATAGTTTACTTTGTTGTGCAGAAGCTTTTAAGTTTAATTAGGTGCCATTTGTTTATTTTTGCTTTTATTTCCAATATTCTGGGAGGTGGGTCAGAGAGAATCCTGCTGTGATGTATGTAGGAGAGTGTTTTGCCTATGTTCTCCTCTAAGAGTTTTATAGTTTCTGGTCTTATGTTTAGATCTTTAATCCATTTTGAGTTTATTTTGGTGTATGGTGTTAGAAAGTGTTCTAGTTTCATTCTTTTACAAGTGGTTGACCAGTTTTCTCAGCACCACTTGTTAAATAGATTGTCTTTTCTCCATTGTATATTTTTGCCTCCTTTGTCAAAGAAAAGGTGTCCATAGGTGAGTGGATTTATCTTTGGACTTTCTATTTTGTTCCATTGATCTATACTTCTGTCTTTGTGCCAGTACCATACTGTCTTGATGACTGTAGCTTTATAGTAGAGCCTGAAGTCAGGCAGGTTGATTCCTCCAGTTCCATTCTTCTTTCTCAAGATTGCTTTGGTTATTTGAGGGTTTTTGTTTTGTTTTGGTATTTCCATACAAATTGTGAAATTATTTGATCTACTTGTGTGAAAAATACCCTTGGTATCTTGATAGGGATTGCATTGAATCTATAGATTGCTCTGAGTAGTATACTCATTTTCACTATATTGATCCTTCCAATCCATGAACATGGTATCTTTCTCCATCTATTTGTGTCCTCTTTGATTTCTTTCACCAGTGTTTTATAGTATTCTATATATAGGTCTTTTGTTTCTTTAGGTAGATATACTCCTAAGTATTTTATTCTTTTCATTGCAATGGTGAATAGGATTGTTTCCTTAATTTTTCTTTCTGTTTTCTCATTGTTAGTGTATAGGAATGCAAGGGATTTCTGTGTGTTGACTTTATATCCTGCAACTTTACTGTATTCATTGATTAGCTCTAGTAATTTTCTGGTGGAGTCTTTAGGGTTTTCTATGTAGAGGATCATGTCACCTGCAAACAGTGAGAGTTTTACTTCTTTTCCAGTCTGGATTCCTTTTATTTCTTTTTCTGCTCTGATTGCTGTGGCCAAAACTTCCAAAACTATGTTGAATAGTAGTGGTGAGAGTGGGCATCCTTGTCTTGTTCCTGACTTTAGGGGAAATGCTTTTAATATTTCACCATTGAGGATAATGTTTGCTGTGGGTTTGTCATATATAGCTTTTATTATGTTGAGGTATGTTCCTTCTATTCTTGCTTTCTGGAGGGTTTTTTATCACAAATGGATGTTGAATTCTGTCAAAGGTTTCTCTGCATCCATTAAGATAATCATACAGTTTTTATCTCTCAATTTGTTAATGTGGTGTATTATATTGATTGATTTGCAGATATGGAAGAATCCTGCATCCCTGGAATAAAGCCCACTTGGTCATATCTGATCTTTTTAATATGTTGTTGAATTTTTTTGCTACAATTTTGTTAAGGATTTTTGCATCTATATTCATCAGTGTTATTGGCCTGTAGTATTCTTTTTCTGTGGCATCTTTGTCAGATTTTGGTATTAAGGTGATGATGGCCTCTTAGAATGAGCTTGGAAGTTTACCTTCCTCTGCAATTTTCTGGAAGAGTTTGAGTAGGATAGATGTTAACTATTCTCTAAATTTTTGGTAGAATTCAGCTTTGAAGTTGTCTAGTCCTGAGCTTTTGTTTGCTGGAAGATTTCTGATTACAGTTTCAATTTCCATGCTTGTGATGGGTCTTTTATGATTTTCCATTTCTTCCTGGTTCAGTTTTGGAAAGTTGTACTTTTCTAAAAATTTTTCCATTTCTTCCAAATTGTCCATTTTATTGGCATATAGTTGCTGATAGTAGTCTCTCATATCCTTTGTTTTTCTGTGTTGTCTGTTGTGATCTCTCCATTTTCATTTCTAATTTTATTGATTTGATTCTTCTCCCTTTGTTTTTTGATGAGTCTGGCTAATGGTTTTTCTATTTATTTTCTCAAAGAACCAGATTTTGGCTTTGTTGATTTTTGCTATGGTCTCTTTCTTTTGCATTTATCTCTGCCCTAATTTTTAAGATTTCTCTCCTTCTACTAACCCTCGGGTTCTTAATTTCTTCCTTTTCTAGTTGCTTTAGGCGTAGAGTTAGGCTATCTATTTGACTTTTTTCTTGTTTCTTGAGGTAAGCCTGTATTGCTATGAACCTTCCCCATAGCACTGCTTTTACAGTGTCCCATAGGTTTTGTTTGTTGTGTTTTCACTTTCATTCATTTCTATGCATATTTTGATTTCTTTTTTTATTTCCTCTGTGATTTGTTAGTTATTCAGCAGCGTGTTTTTCAGCCACCATATGTTGGAATTTTTAATAGTTTTTCTCCTGTAATTGGGATCTAATCTTACTGTATTGTTGTCAGAAAAGATGCTTGGAATGATTTCAATTTTTTTGAATTTACCAAGGCTAGATTTATGGCCCAGGATGTGATCTATCCTGAGAAGGTTCCATGTGCACTTGAGAAAAAGGTGAAATTTATTGTTTTGGGGTGAAATGTCCTATAGATATCAATTAAGTCTAACTGGTCTATTGTATCATTTAAAGTTTGAGTTTCCTTGTGAATTTTCTGTTTCGTTGATCTATCCATAGGTGTGAGTGGGGTATTAAAGTCTCCCACTATTACTGTGTTACTGTTAATTTCTCCTTTCATACTTGTTAGCATTTGCCTTACATATTGTTGTGCTGCTATGTTGGGTACATAAGTATTTATAATTGTTATACCTTCTTCTTGGATTGACCATTTGCTCATTATGTAGTGTCCTTCTTTGTCTCTTTTCACAGCCTTTCTTTTAAAGTCCATTTTATCTGATATGACTATTGCTACTCCTGCTTTCTTTTGGTCTCTATTTGTGTGGAATTTTTTTTTCCAGCCCTACTCTTTCAGTCTGTATGTGTCCCTTGTTTTGAGGTGGGTCTCTTGTAGACAACATATATAGGGATCTTGTTTTTGTATCCATTCAGCCAATCTTTGTCTTTGGGTTGGGCCATTCAACCCTTTTACAAATAAGGTAATTATTGATAAGTATGATCGCATTGTCATTTACTTTATTGTTTTGGGTTCGACTGTATACACCCTTTCTGTGTTTCCTGTCTAGAGAAGATCCTTTAGCATTTGTTGGAGAGCTGGTTTGGTGGTGCTGAATTCTCTCAGCTTTTGCATGTCTGTAAAACTTTTGATTTCTCCTTCATATTAGAATGAGATCCTTGCTGGGTACAGTAATCTGGGCTGTAGGTTTTTCTCTTTCATCACTTTAAGTATGTCCTGCCATTCCCTTCTGTCCTGAAGAGTTTCTATTGAAAGATCAGCTGTTATCCTTATGGGAATCCCCTTGTGTGTTATTTGTTGTTTTTTCCTTGCTGCTTTTAATATTTGTTCTTTGTGTTTAATCTTTGTTAATTTGATTAATATGTGTCTTGGAGTGTTTCACCATTCTGTTTTTCTGTTTGGGACTCTCTGGGTTTCTTGGACTTCAGTGACTACTTCCTTCCCCTTTTTAGGGAATTTTTCAACTATTGTCTCCTCAAGTATTTTCTCATGGTCTTTCTTTTTGTCTTCTTCTTCTGGGACTCCTATAATTTGAATGTTGGGGCATTTAACATTGTCCCAGAGGTCTCTGAGGTTGTCCTTATTTATTTTCTCTTTTTCCTCTCTGCTTCATTTATTTCTACCATTCTATATGCTACCTCACTTATCCTATCTTCTTCCTCTGTTATTCTACTTTTGGTTCCCTCCAGAGTGTTTTTTATCTCATTTATTGCATTATTCATTATAAATTGACTCTTTTTTATTTCTTCTAGGTCCTTGTTAAACATTTCTTGCATATTCTCAATCCTTTTCTTCAGGCTATTTATCTGTAACTCCATTTTGTTTTCATGATTCTGGATCATTTTCACTATCATTATTTAGAATTCTTTATCAGGTAGATTCCCTATCTCTTCCTCATTTGTTTGGTTTGGTGAGCATTTATCCTGTTCCTTTACCTGCTGATTATTTCTCTGCCTTTTTATCTTGTTTATATTGCTGTGTTTGGGGTGGCCTTTCCATATTCTGGCAGTTTGTGGTTCCTCTTTATTGTGAAAGTTCCTCGCTGTGGGTGGGGTTGGATGAGTGGCTTGTCAGGGTTTCCTGGTTAGGGAAGCTTGTGTCGGTGTTCTGATAGGTGGAGCCAGATTTCTTCTCTCTGGGCTGCAGTGAAGTGTCCAGTAATGAGTTTTGATATGTCAGTGGATTTGGTGTGACTTTGGGCAGCCTGTATTTTGAAGCTCAGGGCTATGTTCCTGTGTTTCTGGAGAATTTGTGTGGTATGTCCTGCTCTGGAACTTTTTGGCTCTTGGGTGGTGCTTGGTTTCAGTGTAGGTATGGAGGCTTTTGATGAGCTCTTATCGATTAATGTTCCCTGGAGTCAGGAGTTCTCTGGTGTTCTCACATTTTGATCTTAAGCCTCTTGCCTCTGGTTTTCATTCTTATACTTACAGTAGCCTCAAGACTTCTCCATCTATACAGCACCAATGATAAAACATCTAGGTTAATGATGAAACATTTCTCCACAGTGAGGGACACCCAGAGAAGTACACAGAGTTACATGGAGAAGAGAAGAAGGATAAGGGAGATAGACCAGGAGGAGAAGAGGGGCAATCAAAAGGGGAGAGAGCAAGCTAGCCAGTAATCACTCCCTATGAGCTCTCCATAGTCTGGACCCATCTGAGATATTCACAGAGTTATACAGAGAAGAGAAGAAGAAGGAAGGAGACAGAGGTGGCCAGGAGGATAAAAGAGGGAATCAAAAGGAGAAAGACAGATCCAGCCAGTAATCAGTTCCCTAAGTGTTCTCCACAGTCTGGAACACACAAAGAGATTCACAGAGTTTGATAGAGAGAGAAGGGGGAGGGAGGAGACAGAGGCGACCTGGTGGAGAAAAAAGAGAGTCAAAGGGGGGAGAGAGCAATCAAGCCAGTAATTTCGCTCCCAAGTAAAAATGGGTACTGAAGATTGGGTTCTTAGGTACAAAATTGAAAACAAATACCAAAAAGCAAAGATTAAAAATCTAGAGTAGAGGTTAGATTCTCAAAAACACAATATTTAAAAAAAAGCAAACTCACAAAAATTATAAAATATGTATATATGAAGGTTGCTTTTAAAATAGGGTTTTTTTTTTTTGCAAGTTAATAATAGGTTATAAAAATGAAAATTAAAGGAGTAATAGAGGACTTAAAATTTTTTAAATTAAATTTAAAAAATGATAACAGTAAAAATATATCTAAGACTTTCTCTGGAGCTGTTACAGACAGTGTGGGGTTAGATCATTTTCAGATAGTTCCTTGATCCGGCTTATACTACTCAAGATCTATAGGCCCCTTCCTATGTAGTCCTTGCTATCTAGAGAGTTTCAATCTATTGCACCTGTCACTTCCAAATCCATTCCCTCTGTTTATTTTAGCTTCTTCTGTTTGCTGGTCTCTTCAGTGTCTAATTTCTGCCCTGACATTGGGAGGCAGTGGTGGTCACTTTTTTAGGCTCACTTGTTCAGTTGTGCTGTTGGGAGGGAGGAACACTGCAAACAAATATCACTGGCGTGTGTGGAGAGTGCTTGCAGTGTTCCAGATGCACTGGGTTTGCCCCCTGCTCATGGTGTGTGTGCTTTTGTGGTCTACACTTCTCAGGCTCTAGGTTGCTCTTCTGGGAACTGTCTGAGGCCGGCCCGGGGTGGTGTGCACATCCCAGGTCTAAGTCACTCAGGTTCAGGTTCTTGGGTACTCCACAAAGGCACAGACTCAGTTGGGGCTGCATTTTGTGCCCTTCCCAGGTTCGAGCAACTCAGGTGACCAGGTGCTTGGCAAGTGTGGTTGCTGCGACTTATTGCCTCCCTTGTCCCTGCTGCTCAGTTTTCTGGGTGTACAATGGGCACACCTTCTCAGGTGTGCCGTGTGTCTCTTCTGGGGAGCTGATCTCTGGCTGTGACCCTCCCAGCAGATGTCAACCATCCAGAATCTCAAGAAGTCTTGGTTAGCAATGAAACCTGCTTGCAGTTTAGTAGAGCATGCCTCTCTGGGGCCGCGATTGCCCCCTTCTGGCTCTGGCTGCCCCTACCTGCCTCTCTCTGGCAGGAGATGGGCTGGTCCACAGCCGGATAGCTCTGCTCAGTCCTTTGTTCTGTGAGCAGGCCTGTCAGTGTCTTAGGTTAAGGCTTTTCGTGGGATAGCTAGCCCAGTCTGGGTTGCTATCTCAAGTTAGTTCCCTAAGATTGCCCTCAGGGCATTCAGGCCCAGTCCTTACCCTAAGCAATGCAGCCCACACCTCCTTGTCCAGCCCCCACTTGCTAGTGGTAAATGAGGGCGTCTGGATTGCTTCTCCACTGGGAGTTGCTGTTTGGCATGTAATCTGTGGGTTTAATTATTTATTTATTTATTTTTCCTCCTGGTATGTTGCCTTCTGAGATTCCAAGATTTGCCACAGACCCGCCCGTGAGTGTTTCCTGGTGTTTGGAAACTTCTCTTTTTTTTAAAACTCCTTTCCCTGGAAGGATCTCAGGCCCTACCTCTTTTGTCTCTCTTTTTATCTTTTCAATGGCTGCCTTTCTGGGTGTCTGATGTCCTCTGCCAGCATTCAGAAGTTGTTTTGTGGAATTTTCTCAGCGTTCAAATGTTCTTTTGGTGAATTTGTGGGGGAGAAAGTGGTCTCCCCATCCTATTCCTCTGCCATCTTAGGACCGCCCCCCAAATAAATATTTAAACCACAAAATTCAAAACCATAATCCACTGTAATAAAATCCAAGGTAAATTATATGATGGTTTAATAAAATGAGAGAAATTATTTCATCAAATACTTGCTTATGATTTATTTTATTGATATCTTCTATCAGCAAATATAGTACATAGAATATGAGAATTTGGTTCTTGGAAAAAAAGTTGGCAATTATTCAAGTAAACGTATTCACTTTGCAAATCAGCATAATGAAGCATACAATGATTTAGTGATTTATTCAAGGTCAGATCACTAACTAGTGTCAGCGAAGATCTCAGATTATTACATAGAACTCATATAATGCAAACATTTTCTTTTCTGAAGATATCATAAAATCCCATTGTAACACATTAATGTTATTTATGTATCTGGGAGATTTGTTTATGGAATTGTTTTATTCTAGGTTGTTTCTTCAAAAGATTTTTAATCTTATATAGTAGTGATTATGTCTTGAAAAATGCTACAGTGGCAAGCTTATCTAATCATTTAAGTTCAAAATAAGTCTTATATGCTAAATAACATTAAATTTTACAATGGTGACTTATAATGTCATTAAAAATTAATTACACATGACAAAAATTTTAAACTATATACATAACCCCCAAAGGATTCAATATGTAACTTGTCAACATTATGTTAAATACTGTATTTGCCTGGACAGTCACCAAGGATTTAGACAACTATAACCCATGGTCAAATATTTCATCCATATGTAACATATTGCAATTGTTTTATTAATTTCTTATACTTAATGGGATATCTTATTTGAAGATTACATTGTTTCTCATATTCACAGGTATTGAAAACCAAATTGTGGTTACCAAAAGGGAAAGATTAGTGGAGGGAGGGATACATTAGGGATATGGAAAAAACAGATACAAACTTCAGTATATGAAACAGACAAGGAACAAGGATATACTATTTAGCACAGGGAATTATACCAATAATCTTGCAATAACCTATGAAAGTGAAAGTGAAGTTGCTTAGTCGTCTCCAACTCTTTGCGACCCTATGGACTATAGCCTGCCAGGCTCCTCCATCCATGGGCTTCTCCAGGCAAGAATACTGGAGTGGGTTTCCATCTCCTTCTCTAGGGAATCTTCTCAACCCAGGGATCAAATCCAGGTCTCCAGCATTGCAGGAAGACTCTTTACCATCTGAGCAGAATATAATATGCAAAAATACTGAATCACTATGCTGTACAACTGAAACTAACACAATATTGTAAATACACTGTGTTTCAATTTTTTTAAAGGAAGTTATAAATATTGACCAAGGCAAAATACAAATGTAAACTTTTCCAATGAAAGAAATGCTTTTACACATGTATACCTGTGGCGGATTCATTTTGATATTTGGCAAAACTAATACAATTATGTAAAGTTTAAAAATAAAATAAAATTGGAAGAATTAAAAAAAAAAAAAGAAAAAAAAAATTAACTTGAACGATAAAAAAAAAAAAAAAAAAAAAAGAAGACTCATCCATCTCAGAAGACCCCTGGCAAAAGGCCTAAGAGAGTATGAAGGAGTAATGGCCCTTTACATCTACAACACGGAGTGTTGATAATAGTTCTAGTTAGCACTCAGCTATTCTCCCATTTTTCTGCTTAGTCCATGAACTGTTGATGAAATTATTTTGTAAAAGGCATTTGAATGTATCCTTGACCAAATATTGTTGTTAGACACTTCTAATTTGTTTTTAAATCTCTGGGTCGGTCTACATATTCACCTGCCTGATCATGAAATAAGACAGGAGCATCTTCTTCTGATTCATGAAGTTTCTGGGGGTGGCCTCAGAGCCTTCATCCATTTTTAGGGGCTCCATAATGTCACAGATTACTATTTCCTCCACTGGATGTTCATTTCTTATTGTTCTGTTTCAGTTGTCCTTGATGCTGCTTTGTTTTATGACTTTAGCTTGTCTTCTCTTAATGCAAAAATAAATAAATAAAACTCAAAAAAAAAAAAAAGAAAGAAATGCTTTTGAAGTAATCCAAAATTAACTGGAAGATAATTGCTGTAAATTAAATATTCTCATAATGGGTGCCTTTATCATTACATTACTATTTTTCTAGAGAATATCAAAATATATACATTCAATACATATAACTGAGAAGGTAGAATCTGATTAATTCTAAATTAAATAATATAAAGTTGGTTATAATATTTTTGTGTAAGGCAAACTATTATATAGAGAGTAAATAAATAAGTTCTTACTGTATAGCATAGGGAACTATTATATTCAATATCCTATGATAAACCATAATGGAAAATAATTTTTAAAATAACATATAAAAATACATTTGTGCAAATGAAAGCATGTGAATACTTTAAAAATTTTCAATCCCCCATGAATACATTATCCACCAAAATCAATGAATATTTTAATTGATTGTATACATATGTGAATTTTATTGGCTATGTTGTTTGATGTATTCCAAACAGTTCGAGACATTAAAAAGATGTTTTCATAGAAATAAATTCCATACAAAAAAATTCTATGTGAATTAAATTTGTCAACTAAGTAACTACTTCAGGCTATGGTATCATATGACCCAATTAGGAAAAATAAAAGTTTTCCCTTTGTCATATGATACAGAAGTGGTCTGAAAGATATATTATTGCATTAATTTTAATGCTGAAATTTAAATCATTTTTCTGAAGCCTATTCTTTCAATAAGCCTATATGATCATGTTAATTTTGTAATATGGAAGCTTTTACAAGTTTTAGAAACCAGTTTAAAAAATGAATTACATAACCTCATACTGTTGAAGGTGAAGGTAAATACATGCTGAGATTCAGTCAATGTAATGTAACAACCAAACAATGGAATCATTTTGTAAAGAGGAAGAATAAGGAAGAGGAGAAGAAAGGGAGGGAGGCTGGGGAGAGGAAAAGGAGGAATAGATGGTCAGAGTGAAATTCACTGATTATAGGCTTAGATAAGTTAACTGATCATTTACTTTTCAAATAATGACATCAGCATTGTGTCAAGAAAGGCAAATCAGTGTCTATTAAGTCGGGTGGCTCAGATGGTAAAGCATCTGCCTGCAATACGGGAGACCCAGGTTTGATCCCTGGGTTGGGAAGATCTGCTGGAGAAGGAAATGGCAACCCACTCCAGTATTCCTGCCTGGAGAATCCCAGGGATGGAGGAGCCTGGTAGGTTACAGTCCATGGGGTCGCAAAGAGTCGGATACGACTGAGCGACTTCACTTTCACTTTTCCCTTTCATGCATTGGAGAAGGAAATGGCAACCCACTCCAGTGTTCTTGCCTGGAGAATCCCAGGGACAGGGGAGCCTGGTGGGCTGCCATCTATGGGGTCACAGAGAGTCAGACATGACTAAAGTGACTTAGCAGTAGCAGCAGCATACTGCTTTTTAGCAGATCTTATAGTTACTTATTTAGTTACAAATGAATATAATACTTATTCATTTGTAATTCAGTGCAGATGTTGAAAATTCTCATTCCACAGATGCAATGTATAATACATTGAATAAACTAACTGTCGATACAGCAAAATACGTCAATGATATACACTGGAATGTATTTGTCAAAATACATTCCTGCAATAAGCTCAGAAGCAATTATACTTCTTATAAAATTAATGATCTGAGGAGTGTGGATCTAGCCTGCCCAGCTTTATGACCCCTTTCCTTTAGTCAATAACTCCTCATTACTGTGACAACCAAAAGCTGTAGATATCCTTATGTCTAAATGGAATAAACAACAGTCACTGGGGGGTGGGAGTCAGCACCCAGGAAGCCTTAGGAGCTGAGGGTTGATCAAAGAGGGAAGAGGGAGGGAAATTCCCAACCCATGGAAGATGGAAGTCCAAATCATTTCTTGGACTGGGGAGGGATTTCTTTATTCCTCCCATTTTTGAAGGATAGGGCAGTAAAGTACCAATCACTTTGAGTTTGGGGGTGAGGGCCAGAGGAGAGGGCCACCAGCTCCCCCCACCACCTACTGTGAAACAGGCTCCCTTCGTCCCGGCCACCCCTCACCACCATTCCCCCTGTTCAATAATGCTGATTGTGCAAGGGAACGGTCACACTTCCAATCACCCAAATGGCCTGATGAGGACAATTCAAATAGGATGCAAAGATCAATGCAAAAGTTACTGTTATATATAAATAGAGTTGTAACTGGAATTGGTAACAAAACAAATTAAGAAAGAATTGGAAGTTGTCATTTAAAACATCCTTCTAATAAAGTTGTTTCAGATCTGGGGGAAAAAAAAAACAGTCACTCTTTCATGGGGAGTGTTGAAGATTAAATAAGTCATAATTATAAAGCATTTAGCATCATAGGCCTTCCCTGATAGCACAGTTGGTAAAGAATAACCTGCAATGCGGGAGACCTGGGTTCAATCGCTGGGTTGGGAAGATCCTCTGGAGAAAGGAAAGGCTACCCATTCCGCATTCTGGCCTGGAGAATTCCATGGACTGTATAATCCATGGGGTAACAAAGAGTTAGACATGACTGAGCGACTTTTGCTTCGTATCATATCTTATATTAACTATATTAAGTAGTTTTATTAAATTTATTAATATAAATTTAATTATAATTTTAAATATAATTTAAGTATAATTAAATTTTTATTTTTAATATTTTTCTTTTTAAGAATGGATTTAGCTGTTTGTGTTTCCTGAGGTTACTAGATATTTGAAATTTCATTAGTCAGTGTAATGATATGACAAATATAACCAATTAAAATAATGAATTAATGTATGCAAACCTACACATAGATGATTCATGAACGAATAAATAGAGCTGTTCGTTGTCCAAACAGGCTATACTGTTTCTTAGGGATGCTCTATCAAACATGTAAATAGCATAAACGACTCAGCATTCCTTGATGAAATACAATTTTTTTTAAGTTTATAGACAAATGTTTATTTTATTGTACTATTGTAACTTTTTAAGTGAACAAGTTTTCTTTTCCTTATAATAATATTTTAGAATGAACTAAAAACAAAATAGGAATAAATTTATAGAAAATTCCTTCATATTTTCCTCATTGAGAGCTTTAATACTATAAAGGGATTTCTGTATTCAATTTATTTTCCAGGAAATCTCTTCAAATTGAAGTGTATTTCTATAAATGTGTTGTGTTATTACTCTTGTAAGAATGCCTCCCAAAACAAAAATATATGAATGATTTAAATCACTGGCATTGATTCCCTTGTAGAAAGGCAGTGTAAAAATGAACTTATCTCAATTAGAGTTCTTAGATTTGGTAAAAGTCTATATATTGAAATTATAACATCAATTGATCTTGAATGATTCTAAACCCTGAAAGAGTGGGTTCAATTTTCAAAAGCTCTTAATTTAAGGTCACAGTAAGTGTTGGGAAAAGTTTATATATTCAATCATAGATGGTCAACTTTTATCCAACTACTTTATTTTAGAATAGTTTTAGAAAAGTTGAGGACAATATTGATAGTTATCATATATGCTGCATCACTTGTCCCTATTATTAACATATTACATTAATGACACATTTATTACAACTAAAAAGTATTGATGTATTATTGTTAATTAATGTCTCTACATTAATCAGATTTTATTAGTTTTTACCTCATTTATTTTTTAAAATTCTAGGTTTCCATCCAGGATGCCACACTACATTTCTCTGTCTTTTTAGATTCCTCTTAGTTATGACTGCTGCTGCTGCTGCTAAGTCGCTCCAGTCGTGTCCGACTCTGTGCGACCCCATAGACGGCAGCCCACCAGGCTCCGCCATCCCTGGGATTCTCCAGACAAGAACACTGGAGTGGGTTGCCATTTCCTTCTCCAATGCATGAAAGTGAAAAGTGAAAGTGAAGTCTCTCAGTCGTGTCCGACTCTTCTCGACCCCATGGACTGCAGCCTTCCAGGCTCCTCCATCCATGGGATTTCCCAGGCAAGAGTACTAGAGTGGATTGTCATTGCCTTCTCCATAAGTTATGACAGTTCATGTTTAATATTTTTAACTGATATTCTAATAGATTTATTTTTTAAATTTTTAGTCTTTACTCCTTCCTTTTAGAATATTAAATTTTACAGGAACAGACATACTCTAGTATTCTTGGAAGTACTGGTGGACCTTCTCTGTAATGATCCTATCTTTAAGATTCTGCCAATTAAATCTCAAATGAATTTTGTACTAAAACATTCTTCATACAAAAATCAGGAAAGTTTAGATATTCTGTAGACAAATGATTTCTCTTATAACTTTTACCACTTCTGCTGAAGAAATATAAGTTACATCTAATAAGGCTTCCCTGGTAGCTCAGCTGGTAAAGAACCTGTCTGCAGTGCAGGAGACCCCGATTTGATTCCTGGATCTGGAAGATTCGCTGGAGATGGGATAGGCAGCCCACTCCAGTATTCTTGGATCTCCCTCGTGACTCAGATGGTAAAGAATCTGCCTATAATGTGGGAGACCTGGGTTCGATCCCTAGGTTGGGAAGACCCTCTAGAGAAGGGAATGGCTACCCCCTCCAGTATTCAGGCCTCGAGAATTCCATGGACAAAGTAACCTGGCAGGCTGCAGTCCATGGAGCCTCAAAGAGTCTGACAGGACTGAGCAATTTTCACTTTCACTACATCTAAATAACTCATGAGAATAGATACAAACTCTTGTTATAATACATCGGTACTCCTATTGGAATCATAACATAAATAAATATGACATCCCACTGAATCTGCTTAAGTTAGTGCTTAAGTGAAAACTAAGTAAAAACACTTATTTTTGTTAAAGACCATTCAAAAATGTGCATCCTCATAAGAATTTGTTCTACAGAGCAGATATCAGGAAGAAGGAATTAAATTTTGATGAGTGATATGAAACTCATATAACCATGGAAATATCTTTGCAAAATTATATGTTGATGGAAAAATATAAAAATGCTTTAAAACAGTTTAAGTGTTCTAGTGTGGCAGTGTCTAAGAAAAAAAATGTCTCAGATGGTTGAAAGATTTGAAGTACCCACAGCTGTCTAAATTGATGTCTTAAATCAAGACATTACACTAAAAATTTTAGCCTAAAATCTGATAGAAAAATATAATTAAAAGTTCAAGAGAAATAGCACCATGATGAGAAGTTTCAACATTAAAAGAAAAGAAAATAAAACAACTTGAATTATCAGAATATATATACAATAAAATCATACTGTTGCAGAAAGAATTTGAAAAAAGTGATAACTCCTAGGAAAATTTAAGTATAATATGCACAAAAGATTTTTACAGCTTCTTTTTTAAATATAGTTTTAATTGACCATATCTCCCTAATCTTCTATAGCAAATAATACCAATGTTATTTTAAGTACAGTTTTAAGAAGCCAATATAACATTAAATTCAAAACCAAATTAAATTAGTACAAAAATAAAACTGCCTATCTCCCTAGTAAACATACATAAGATAAGTAAAACATAAGAAAATTATATACAGCAGTTTGTTGAAAGAATACTATTCTAAGACCTTTGCAGACAGTTGTCAAATTAACAGAAGTCAGCATCTTTGGAACATGTATTGCCAGGGTCCAGCCCCGGCTGATCCAGGGTATTCGAAGGAGAGATGGCGTCGGCGACTACTTACATATTCATCAAAGATATAAAGAGTAATAGAATGAGTATAGCTCAGTAGGAAAATGCAGTGGAGAAAAGAAGCTGAGTAGCTTGGTTTATGCGGAAAATCAATATAACCTGTGACACCAGGTTAGTTCTGACCACAGAGGCCACAGGCGCCCTCTCGAATAGCAGAAGGTGCCCCACCTTAGACACCTTCTCGAGTGGGTCTTAGAAGCCCAGGCAAATAAATGGTCGCAGGGGACCTCCGCGCTCCAGATGGAGACTTAGCTGGAAGTTAAGAAGAAGAATGACATGAGGAGACCAAGCTTTGGCGAGCAAGGCCCATAGCTTTATTTTCAACAGGGGCTTTTATACCCTAAGTTACACATAGAGGATAATAGGGGATGCAAAGTCAGCAGTCTTTGATCCTTATCAAAAACCAGGGTTTCTTTCCTGCAAATTTATCCTATACAAATGGTTTAGGTGATTTACATCATCTTCTGGCCAGAAGGCCTATTAACATTTTATGACTCTTGACAAAGGTTTCTCAACCGTAAGACTTATTTTCTCTAAGAGTAATTATTTTAAGGTTTGGCGCCATCTTCCGAAGGTGTTAGATAAAATTGCATTCCTATAGGGCAGATGTGTAATGGGTTTACAACAAAGGAAAGAATTTATTACCTTAAGGGTCTAAAGTTGCTAACACCAAGGCCACTACTTATTTTTTCTACATACCAACTATATTAATTAATACACATTCAAGGATACAATACAGGGGATGTGGAAACTTGGCATCAAGCATTGGCTTGTCAATGAAATCTTTTACTAGTTTTATTCTAACAGTTTCTAACTCTCTAAGAGGCTCTAAGCTATTTGAATATCTTAAGCTTCCCGTGCCTCTCCAGGCTGGGAGACTGTAAACAATCGTATGCATAGCTGTAGGAGTCCAGGTAAACTTGTCAGGCGAGTTAGAGAGCTATCTGAGGGGTTTGGATTTAAACACTCCTAGTTGCCCAGGAACTTTATTAATTGGAGCTACAAGTTAACTCTTTGACAGAGAGAGCGAGATGATGGTGGGGGACAGCCCCCAGTAAAGTCAGAGGTGAGAGCACAAAGCAATAAAGTAGGGAGACTCTGGTTTTGGGGGGTAGATGCTCGAGAATATCCAGGGAGACTCCTGAGGCTCGATCCCGCCTTTGCGTCTGCCGAGCCTCCTTCCTCAAGACCTTTGTCACGAGCGGAATGCCTCTCACCGGCTCCCGGCAATGTATCTTGTATTCTAGTAATTTATCATATCACATATCCATAGTCTTCTTTCAGAAGGCAGAACTTAGTTACCAGACTCCCCAACTTTCACTGGTAAGAGTCTTTGATTCATGAGATAGTTCAGTTCAGTTCAGCTCAGTTCAGTCACGTCCAGCTCTTTGCAACCTGATGAACCACAGCACACCAGGCCTCCCTGTCCATTACCAACTCCCGGACTCTACACAAACTCATGTCCACTGAGTCACTAATGCCATCCAACCATCTCATCCTCTGTCATCCCCTTCTCCTCCTGCCCTCAATCTTTCCCAGCATCAGGGTTTTTTCCAATGAGTCAGCTCTTCGCATCAGGTGGCCAAAGTATTGGAGCTTCAGCTTCAACATCAGTCCTTCCAATGAACACCCAGGCCTGATCTTCTTTAAGATGGACTGGTTGGATCTCCGTGCAGTTCAAGGGACTTTCAAGAGTCTTCTAAAACACCACAGTTCAAAAGCATCTATTCTTCGGCACTCAGCTTTCTTTATAGTCCAACTCTCACATCCATACATGACCACTGGAAAAACCATAGTCTTGACAAGACAGACCTTTGTTGGCCAAGTAATATCTCTGTTTTTTAATATGCTGTCTAGGTTGGTCATAACTTTCCTTCCAAAAGTAAGCATCTTTTAATTTCATGGCTGCAATCACCATCTGCAGTGATTTTGAAGCCCCCAAAAATAAAGGCAGCCACTGTTTCCACTGTTGCCAAATTCAGACTTAAATTGAAGAAAGTAGGGAAAACTACTAGACCATTCAGGTATGACCTAAAGTAAATCCCTTATGATTATACAGTAGAAGTGAGAAATAGATTTAAGGGACTAGATCTGATAGACAGAGTGCCTGATGAACTATGGACTGAGGTTCATGACATTGTACAGGAGACAGGAACCAAGACCATCCCCAAGAAAAAGAAATGCAAAAAATCAAAATGGCTGTCTAAGGAGTCCTTACAAATAGCTGTGAAAAGAAGAGAAGTCAAAAGCAAAGGAGAAAAGGAAAGATATACCCATTTGAATGCAGAGTTCCAAAGAATAGCAAGGGGAGATAAGAAAACCTTCCTCAGCGATCAATGCAAAGAAATAGAGGAAAACAATAGAATGGGAAAGACTAGAGGTCTCTTCAAGAAAATTAGAGCTACCAAGGGAACATTTCATGCAAAGACGGGCTCAATAAAGGACAGAAATGGTATGGACATAACAGAAGCAGAAGATGTTAAGAAGAGGTGGCAAGAATACACAGAAGAACTGTACAAAAATGATCTTCACAACCCAGATAATCATGATTGTTTGATCACTCACAATCACCTAGAGCCAAACATCCTGGAATGTGAAGTCAAGTGAGCCTTAGGAAGCATCACTACAAACAAAACTAGTGGAGGTGATGGAATTCCAGTTGAGCTATTTCAAATCCTAAAAGATGATGCTGTGAAAGTGCTGCACTCAATATGCCAGCAAATATGGAAAACTCAGCAGTGGCCACAGGACTGGAAAAGGTCTGTTCTCATTCCAATCCCAAAGAAAGGCAATGCCAAAGAATGCTCAAACTACCACACAATTGCACTCATCTTACACGCTAGTAAAGTAATGGTCAAAATTCCCCAAGCAATTCTTCAGTGATCTGTGAACTTCCAGATGTTCAAGCTGGATTTAGAAAAGGCAGAGGAACCAGAGATCAAATCTTTGGGTCATCGAAAAAGCAAGAGAGTTCCAGAAAAACATCTATTTCTGCTTTATTGACTATGCCAAAGCCTTTGACTGTGTGGATCACAATAAATTGGAAAATTCTGAAAGAGATGGGAATACCAGACCACCTGACCTGCTTCTTGATTCATAAGATAAGGAGTCAGTATACAGAGTCCATTTTGCTTGGGGAAGGAGAAAGAGATTGCGAGTGTGAAGTCTAAAATAGCTGTTGTCCTAGCAGTTAGGTTCCTTTGTTCAGTGTCATCAGATCATTTTTGTCTTCCATGTCTGTACATGGCACTTGCACCTTGCAGCAGTATGTTGAAGAGATTTGTGCATTTTCTCAATCTGAAAAGCTCTGAATTCTACTGGAGATTTTCTGAATTGCTGATATACTACAATAAATTCATTTTCTAATTAAAGTATTTAGAATTGAGGACTTCCCTGATGACTCAGCAGTAAAGAATCCACCTGCCAACTCAAGAGATGCAGCTTTGATGCCTGGGTGGGGAAAATCCCCTGGAGAAGGAAACGGCTAGTCAGTCCAGTGTTCTTGCCTGACCTTCGGGGCGATAGTACATGGAGCTGCAAAGAGTAGGACATGGATTAGAAACTAAACAACAGCAACTAAATTATTTAAAAGTAATATTTGCAAGAGAGAATTATGACTGACACAGCAGTTTATAACAGTAATTCAAGCATGTTAAAATTGCTAGCTATGTATCAGTAGATTCATTTCATTCAGAATAGGAGACAACATATATGATTACACTAATTGTCCCAAAATGACACATGATTATATTGGAGATATATGAAATAATAACCTAAGCAACAGGTAAATAAACATCTTACCAAAATTTAATGTCAGTGCAGTCCAGGCACTGTATCTTATAGATACAAAGTCAGCAGCACATAAGTTTATATGTACAAAAATATATACTGTAGCATTTGTCATAGTGTTAAAAAATTACAAAGCGAATGTCCCAGTAAGAGAATTGTTAAATAAATGATGGTATATCTAAGAGAAGTGAGATGTAACATCATGTAAATATGTTATAATGTTGCTGCTAAGTGGCTTTAGTCGTGTCCGACTCTGTGCGACCCCAGAGACGGCAGCCCACCAGGCTCCCCCATCCCTGGGATTCTCCAGGCAAGAACATTGGAGTGGGTTGCCATCTCCTTCTCCAATGCATGAAAGTGAAAAGTGAAAGTGAAGTTGCTTAGTCGTGTCCAACTCCTAGCGACCCCATGGACTGCAGCCCACCAGGCTCCTCCGTCCATGGGATTTTCCAGGCAAGAGTACTGGAGTGGGGTGCCGTTGCCTTCTCCAAGCTATTAAAAAGAATGGCACTTCCAGTTGACTTGAAGGGATTTGATCAATTATTGTCAACTGAAAATAGAAAGATGCAGATTCCCCTCGCGGGAATGGGACATGGTAGGGGAGGGTGACTAGAGAATTACTGTTTGTTGTTGTTTGTTTGGGGACTGAGAGGATGAAATAGTTGCATTCTCCCAGAACAGCTGAAAACCTGTGTTCTAAGAAACTACTTTGATTTAATGAAGAGTAAAATGTGGGGAAATAATAAGGGAACTAGATTCTTTGGGAGTTTTTAAAAAGCTTTAGGAGAACTTTCACTGGGCAAGGGATAAGATCACTGTTTATGTTTCAATATACAAACTTAACAGAGTATTCTCTTCGGAGAGTACCCTGAATAGTGGTCCAAGTAAGGATGACACCCCAAGGCTATCCATGAACCTGGGGAATAGAAAATTTTTTTTTTTACTTTTTAAAAAATTTTATAAGTTTATTTTGAACTTTAATATTAAAGTCAAACTCAAATTCATAGCAAAAAACAGCCTCAACTTATGAAACTTTTTGATGTAACTTTCAAGATATTCTAAAAATTGAAATATAATGTTATATGCTAACTATTTTAGTTTCTTAGTAATTTGACTGCAAACTTAATGATTTGATACTTGTGTACATTGAGAATTATCACTATAACATCTACCTAATATACATTACCATACATGGTTACAATTTTTTTCTTGTGATGAAAACAAACAAAAAAAATCTACTCTATTAGCAACTACTATTTGTTTTTTACTGTTGTTTTAGTTGCCAGCCATTAATAGCATTTGATATTTCATGCTAGATACATCTAAAATTAATTAATACAAAATAATTTTTAAAAGGAAAATATACTCTCATGTGAGTTCTGTGTCTTATTTCAATATCTTTTTTTCTATTTAACTGGCTACTCAAAAACATGAACTTAAAAAGAAATTATGGAAAATGTCAGGTTCACATAGGTAAGATTATTTAATTTTTCCATGTTCAACTACATTGGAAAAAGAGTACACACATACAGAAAATTTTTAAGAAACCATGTAGATGAACCCAGTTATTTTTATACTTCAAAATATTTTTCTACTCAATATCAAAAAACAAACAACTCAATCCAAATATGGGCAGAAGACCTGGATAGACATTTTTCCAAAGACATACAAAGGGCTAATAGGCACAAGAAAAGATGCTCAACATTGCTAGTTTTTAAAGACATGCAAATAAAATGGCAATAAGAACACTAGTACACTCTTTGTGGGACGCTTAAGTGGTTCAGTCACTATGAAAAATGATATGAAGTTTCCTCAAAAACCTAAAAATAAAACTACTGTGTGATCCAGCAATTCCACTCCTGGTTTATATCCAGAAGAAAATAAAAACATTGATTAGAAAAGGTATATAAACCCCAGTTTTCATAGGACTATTTATAGCAGTGAAGATATGGAAGCAACACAAACATTCATCAACAGAAAAATGGATAAGACAAATGGATAAAAAAATTGTAGTATGTGTATAAATATATGTACACACACACACACACACACACACACACACACACAGTGGAATATCACTCAGTCTTAAAAAGGAATGCCATGGTGCCATTAGAAGAAACATGGATGGACTTAGATAATGTCATGGTTAGTGAAATAAGTCAGACAAAGAAAGACAAATATTCTATCATATAATTTATATGAGAAATATAAAAAAGAATTCAAATGAACATGTATGTGAAACAGACTCACAGACAGCAAATGTGTGGTTATCAGAAGGGAAAGAGAAAGGGGACAAATTAGGGGTGTATGATTAGAAAATAAATACAAATTACTAAGCATAAAATAAGAAATAAGGATACATTGTATAGCACAGAGAATTACAGCCATTATCTTGAGATAACTTTTAATGGTGTATAATCTGTAAAAAAAAAAAAATACCAAATTACTATGCTATATACCCCAAACTAATTTAATACTGTATATCACATACACCTTAATAAAAATATGTTAAACCTTTGTTACCACAGAAAACTGTCTTCTAGCCAAGCAAACTACACTTTTTGCATAACTTCTGTTCAAACTACACTTTTTGCTTCACTTCTGTTTATTTTTAACAGTTTACAACTTACTATTCAGCTCTCTCACATTCCATGTCATTTCCTTCCTTCAGTTTCCTGGATCTCCCAAGTACACAGTTAATTACTTTTTCTGTAAGTTCTCATAGAAAGTTACTTATACTTAGAATTCAGCATGCTGTTTCCTACAGCAGTTTAGTCTTGATTCTTTCGCTGAATACTTTCTCTTTGTCTCTGTAGATACCTTTAATTCTTGTCTACCCTGAGCTCTGCCCTGGAGTCTGTTCTATCCATGAGCTGCAGAGCAAGCATCCCTGGCAGATATGAAGAGATAAAAAAAAAAAAGAGAAGAGAGGTATTTATCCTCCTAGTTTCCTCTATGGTTGGCTATGTTCTTGACCTAAGATCACTGCTCCTCTCCAGAGTCTTCTCCATAGGACTCTCTCTCCTGTAATTGCTTCCTCCCTTCCTCACTGCAGTCTTGGCTTAATCTTCCGAAGCTTCCCCAATAATTGGCAGACAACTTTTTGAAAAGAAGCCTTTTAAATTAAACCTACACTTATCCTAATTTAAATATGATATCTCTTTCTTCTTTATATCCTAAATGACATACAGGAAATTATAATTCCCTTAAGTAATGTAGAACTTGCCTTGTGCTTCTGTTCGTCTTTGTATCCATTCAGGTGGAGTTCCTTCAACGTAGAGGATGCTTAATAAGTAGGAAATGATTTGTATTGAATATTACCTTGAGGTGAACATATTATTGAAAACTCTATGCATAAAATATAATTTTAAGGGAACCTCTGATTTAGTCTTAATCAACTGTAGAAATATGTGAAGAATTTATTCTCACAATATTATGCCTCCAAATGTCAAAATAAGGCAGAGTTACACCTTTAAAAAGTCCCTTTTAAAACAATAGGTCTTACAACTAAGACCTATTAAACTATCAAAGAAATATTTAATACATTGTCTTTAATTACTTAAAATTAAGTGTGAGATACAGTAATTCTTAATAGTACACTAAATGCCAATTACTGTGAGACAGTCTATAAAAGCAAGATGAATCAATGAAAGAAAAAAGTTTTTATATTTCATAAAATATTGAAATTCTAAATTTAGAAAGTATTACCTGGCATTTTCATTTTAGTACATTTTCCTCTTATATTTTCTACTGATGCTTCTGAAAGACACTTCTAATAATACAAGTCCCTCTAGTGGTATCTAATGTAAAATTTGTAATATAAATAAAAGTTGTTATTTTTCTCAGTGCTTAGAGAATACAGTAAAATATTTAAGAATTATTAATAAAATCTATATTTAGAAATAATGGAAGTATCAGTCATTTATTTGTTGCAATATTGACTCATTCTGATATATATTTATCCTTTAATTTTCTTATATGAATTTTGTCAAATTATATTAAAATTGATAAAACTATCACATTTTCAAAATTCAAAGGGATAGTTCCATATGGGGCAGAGAAAATATATTTATTGAACACCTAATTCGTGCTAGGTATTTTACCCACTTATTCATTTAATTTAATCAACAATGAGTTTATAGAAAGTATCGTTTTTCATTTAAAAATGTAAAACTCAAAAAATAATGTCACATATCTTACCAGTGCTAGAGCAAAGGGTTTATCTAAGGCACTTTTTACTATACATACCTCTTAAAATAAAACTGCTTAAAAATGAAGAGAAAGAATGACATGTAACTAGAAAAATTTGACAGTTAATTCTAAACTGACAAGTAGAAGGGTAATACTAAGCCACAAGAAGGTGAATGGGTCAAAAAGAGGTTTTTAAATCCAAAATTCTGATATAATTAAATTGGTTCATTTTCCCACTTTTCTTTTTAACCAGATGATGTCTTACTGAAAGGTGAATTAATATGTATCTTACTTCAGTTTTAAATGAAGTTTAAGATTTGACCATTTAACTTTTTATACTTATGATTATTCACAGTTTGATTTCTATTGAAATTATGTAAGGGATACCTCACACTAAGCAACATTGGACCATGTCAGGATAGAAAATAAAATATACAAAATTTCTATAATAGGATGCTTCTTACCATAATCTTGATTTTTAGTCTAAGAAGCCTACTAAAGAAGCATAGTTTCATGGGAAAAATAGGGGAAAGCCATTTTAGAATTTCTCCCAATTTCTGTAGGAAAAAAACCTACAAAATATAAAATTGTTGACAGTCCGATTTTATTCTATTTTAATTAAAGTGTTATCTGAGTTACAAGCATGCTATTCTTTTAGTAGTTTTTTTTCTATATCTGGTTAGTATTTTAATATTGTATGCTTATAAAAGCGAATTCAGTATTTTTTCATAACCAATTGTTACCAATATTCACCCAAACTGGGACTCCTTTCAAGGAAAAAATATCTAATATGTCCATATTCATACCTAACTAAGTTTACCATTGTGCTCCGTGCTGGGAATGGAACCTCAAACAAGTTCCCAAGTTAGATGTTATTCACAAAAACATTCTCATTTGCCTGAAAACAGCTAATGGAGATTGTCCCTGGATGATATAAATATTTAAAGGTGAATTTTCCTGAGGGCATTTTCTTGGATACAGAGATGCTACTTTGCTGGGGACCTTCCCTTAAAGTGTCTTTGATGTCATGTGAATCTTCAATGGCTGTTTACAGATAATTCCCACTTTCTCCTCTGGGGTTTTAGTATTGTAACTCCAATCTCTTTCAGCAATCATCTCCCAGACCATCCAACTTGTCATTTCGGACATGATCTAAAGGGGAAAAAAAAAATCAGATTGTTTCTTTCTCCTTTGGGGTGCATTTGATACATGAGATAAGCATACATTTAGCTTGCTTCGTGGGAGTGCAGAAATTTTCCAGCCTCAACCTTTACTCTGCTGACCCTGGGTGCTTTAGCAAGCCTCTCAATTTTCAGACACCAGACTACTGTTTCCAGCAAGACAGATCTCTCTTTTTTAAATCCATTCTCATTTGCTTGAAAGGGAAGGGGAAGTATACCCTGGGCAGATAGAGTGAAGACAACCTCCTGTCCCTTACTTTTTTTCCCTTTATCTTCCCCAAAATGTATGTGTTAAAAGCCACTATTGTGTTGGCTGGTGATAGCCAGGTGATATATAAATTGGAAAATTAAGACTACCAGGCTTCAATCCTAACTTCCCAATCCTTCCCACTCCTTCCCCTTCCCCCTTAGTATCCACATATTTTTTCTCTAGGTGTTTGTCTCTATTTCTGCTTTCAAATAAGATTGTCTATACCATGCTTCTAGATTCCACATATATGTGTTAATATGATACTGTTTTCTCTTTCTCACTTACTTCTCTCTGTATGACACTCTCTAGGTCCATTCACATCGCTACAAATTACCTAATTTTGTTTATTGTTATGACCGAGTAATATTCCATTGTATAAATGTACTACATCTTCTTTACACTACTGATACTATGTATAAAATAGATAACTAAAGAGAACATACAGTATAGCACAGAGAACTCTACTTAAGGAACTGTGGTGACCTGAATGAGTAGGAAGTCCAAAAGGGAGAGGGCATATGTATATCTATGGCTGACTCATTTTACTGTATAGTAGAAAATAACACAGCATTGTAATGCAACTAGGTTATTGTTTAGTTACTAAAGCGCGTCTGACTCTTTTGCGATCCCATAGACTGTAGCCCACTAGGCTTCTCTGTCCATGGGATTTCCCAGGCAAGAATACTGGAGTGGGTTGCCATTCCCTTCTACAAGGGATCTTCCTGACCCAGGGTTCAAGCCTACATCTCCTGCATTGCCGACAGATTCTTTACCACTGAGCCACCTGGGAAGTAACGATACTCCAGTAAGAATTAATTTAAAAGATTTAAATGCAAAAAATGAGAAAGAGTACAGTCTTCAGTTTAAATGAGGCCACACTGAGACATAAAGGATAGTTTAACTTGAATTTAAAAGATCTTGAGAATCATTCTGAGTTTATTATTCATTTATATATTTTTTCAGAAGTATTTGTTCAAATGTTCATTCACATTTTATTTTTGAATTATCTTTTTATACTGAGTTCTTCATATATCCTGGATTTAGTTCCAACACCTTATATATGCTTGTAAATATTTTCATGGCTTGTGGTTTGTTTTTTCATTCATTCCTTAGGGATGATTTTCAAAAAGTAGAAGTTTTTTGGATGATGTCCAAACTTTCTTTTTTATAAATTCTTGTTGTGTCCTGTATAAAATTCTTTACCTTTTCAAATCTATCCCTAGTCATCAAATCTGTGTCATTTAGAAGTATTATAGGTTTAAATTTTACCTTTATGTTCATAACATATTAAGAACTAAGTTTTATTTATATTCAGTGATGATTTATTTATTCCCATACAAGTATTCAGTTGTTCAAGCACTTTTCTTGGGAAATAATAAAACTATCTTTCCCTTTGAATTATATTAGTATCTTTGTCAAAATTCAGTGGGTGTTTGGGTCTAATTCTGAACTCTATAGATTATTCCATTGATCTATGTTTATATTTATGTTTATATCACATTCTTTTGATTTATAAGGGGTCTTAAAGTTCCTCTTTTAGAAATGGGCCACTTTCCCTTTCTAAAACTTCAGAGCAGTGGTATAGAGATTCTCTCCCCAAGGGAATTGACTTTATTTGGAATAGTGTGTGTGTGTGTGTGTGTGTGTGTTGTCATTCAGTTGTGTCCAGTTCTTTGCCATCTCATGGACTGTAGCCTGCCAGGATCCTCTATCTGTAGGATTTTCCCAGCAAGAATCCTGGAGTGTTTAGCCATTCCCTTCTCCAGGGGATCTTCCTGACCCAAGGATTTAATCTGTGTCTCCTGCATTTCAGGGCAGATTCTTTACCATCTGGGCCACCAGGGAATAGTGTGTGGGGAAGTCCAAGCCTTAGATCACTCTTAAAATCAATGTATATTTTGGTGGTTAGTATTCAAGGGGAGATTAGTAGCTTCAGGAGAGAACCAAGCCAAACAGTAGGCCAGCTAGTTTACCAGAAAGAACCAGAGAAAGAAACAAAACAATTCTTGATATCGGAAGACACCTCAAAGATTTCTATAAGTCTTTATAATCTTTATAAATTTTTATAAAATTTTATAAAATTTTTATAACCTTTATAATCTATAAAGATTTCAAAGATTCTATAAGTACCCTGGCAAAGTGGTCTATTCATAACTGCATCACACTATAAAACAATGTCTGCTGCTACTGCTGCTGCTAAGTCGCTTCAGTGGTGTCTGACTCTGTGCGACCCCATAGACTGCAGCCCACCAGGCCCTGCCGTCCCTGGGATTCTCCAGGCAAGAACACTGGAGTGGGTTGCCATTTCCTCCTCCAATGCATGAAAGTGAAAAGTCAAAGTGAAGTCACTCAGTCGTGTCCGACTCTTAGCAACCCCATGGACTGCAGCCTACCAGGCTCCTCCATCCATGGAATTTTGGAGTGGGTTGCCATTGCCTTCTCCAAAAACAATGTCTACTATAGGATATTGTTGAAAATAATAAATCAATCAGCAACAATTAGTACAGCCTAACATCTGGTTGTAATACCAAATGAGGCAAATTGCTTAACAGAGAGATCAGGGAAAAGGCTAAAGAGCTCTGCTAAATCCATTGTCATATCAGGGTGACTAGATGCATGCCCAAGGATGTGTCCTCTGTGGAGTAATATCAAAAGCCTTAAACTGAAGGGAAAATAAACTCCATTATAACAGGTCTGATCAAGCTACTAAAAAAATAAGCAAAGTCCCACAGTAGAAGACATACTATCTAAAATGTCTAGTAATCAACCAAAAATTATGAGACAAACAAAGATAGAGAAAAATGGCCCATATACAAAGAAGAAAGCAGGCAACAGAGATTGCCTAGATAAGGAACATGACTCTTACAATTATGTTCAAAGAATTAAAGGAAATCATACTTTGAAAAGTAAAGTGGAATATGATGACATTTTCTTGTTAAATAGAGAATAACATTAAAAAAGATAGAAATATAAAATAAGAACCGAGAGTTCTAGAGTTAAAATAATTTAAATTTTAAAATGTACTATAAAGGTCAAAACTAGATTTTAATTGTTTGGATAGGAATTAACAAACATGGAACTAGATTAATAAAGATAAGAACAGGGTAAAAAAGAATGAAGGAAAATGAATAAAGCCACAGAAAAGTATAGAACGCTATTAAGTGCCTCAAGAAAGCCCTAATGGAAATACCAGAGAAAAAGAGCAGTAAATAATTAACTAATGACTAACCTAGCTCAAATTCAATTTAAAAATCTACATATCCAAGAAGTTCGATATACTCCAAGTTGGATATACTAAAGTTCAATATACTCCAAGCTCAAAATTGAAGTTAGATAAGCACAGAGATTGCATATAGCAAAAATGTTAGAAGAAGATGACATAAAGAAAAGTCTGAAAGAAGTAAGAGAGAATGGCTTATTGATACATACAGAGAACTCCAATAAAATTAGCAGTTGACTTCTTACAACAACCCACAGAGGTCAGAGTCAGTGCTATGACAAATTTAACATGCAAAAAGAAAAAAACATCACTATATAACTGGGATCTTACATTTAGCAAGTTTATCTTTCAAAAAATGAAGGTGAAAAAAAGACATGATTAGTAAAACTTGGGCTAGTCTTTACAGAATATTATTATCCCCATATACTCAATTTCCTCTTTTTTGTATTAGTGTTTCTATACATATTTTATCTGTATCAGTCAGTTCATTTCAGTCACTCAGTCCTGTCTGACTTTTTGTGGCCCCATTTACTGCAGCATGACAGGCCTACCTGTCAATCACCAACTCCCAGAGCTTACTCAAAACACATGTCCATCGGGTCAGTGATGCCATCCAACCATCTTATCCTCTGTTGTCCCCTTCTCATCCCTCCTTCAATCTTTCCCAGCATCAGAGTCTTTTCCAGTGAGTCAGTTCTTCACATCAGGTGGTCTAAGTATTGGAGCTTCAGCTTTAGCATCAGTCTTTCCAATGAATATTCAGGACTGATTTCCTTTAGGATGGACTAATTGGATCTCCTTGCAGTCCAAGGGACTCTCAAGAGTCTTCTCCAACACCACAGTTCAAAAGCATCAGTTCTTCAGTGTTCAGCTTTCTTTAGAGTCCAACTCTCACATCCATACATGACTACTGAAAAAACCATAGCTTTGACTAGATGGACCTTTGTTGGCAAAGTAATGTCTCTGCTTTTTAATATGCTGTCTAGGTTGATCATTGCTTTTCTTCCAGGGAGCAAGCGTCTTTTAATTTCATGGCTGCAGTCCCCATCTACAGTGATTTTGGAGCCCCCAAAATAAAATCTCTCACTGTTTTCATTGTTTCCCCATATATTTGCCATGAAGTGATTGGACTGGATGCCATGATCTTAGTTTTTGGAATATTGATTTTTAAGCCAACTTTTTCTCTTTCCTCTTTCATTTTCATCAAGAAAGTAATGTAGGGGCAGTCCTAATATGGCGAAGGAATAGGACGGGGAGACCACTTTCTCTCCCAACAGAGCTAGAACAAATAATTTCACAATTTGTATGGAAATACAAAAAGCCTCGAATAGCCAAAGCAATCTTGAGAAAGAATGGAACTGGAGGAATCAACCTGCCTGACTTCAGGCTCTACTACAAAGCCACATTCAGCAAGACAGGATAGCACTGGCACAAAGACAGAAATATAGATTAGTGGAACAAAATAGAAAGCCCAGAGATAAATCCATGCACCTATGGACACCTTATCTTTGACAAAGGAGGCAAGAATATACAATAGAGAAAAGACAATCTCTTTAACAAGTGGTGCTGGGAAAACTTGTCAACCACTTGTAAAAGAATGAAACTAGAACACTTTCTAACACCATACAGAAAATAAACTCAAAATGGATTAAAGATCTAAACATAAGACCAGAAACTATAAAACTCCTAGAGGAGAACATAGGCAAAACACTCTCCGACATACATCACAGCAGGATCCTCTCTGACCCACCTCCCGGAATATTGGATATAAAAGCAAAAATAAACAAATGGGACCTAATTAAACTTAAAAGCTTCTGCACAACAAAGGAAACTATAAGCAAGGTGAAAAGACACCCTTCAGAATGGGAGAAAATAATAGCAAATGAAGCAACTGACAAAGAATTAATCTCAAAAATATAGAAGCAACTCCTGCAGCTCAATTCCAGAAAAATAAATGACCCAATCAAAAATGGGCCAAAGATCTAAACAGACATTTCTCCAAAGAAGACATGCAGATGGCTAACAAACACATGAAAAGATGCTCAACATCACTCATTCTCAGAGAAATGCAAATCAAAACCACTATGAGGTACCATTTCACACCAGTCAGAATGGCTGCGATCCAAAAGTCTACAAGCAATAAATGCTGGAGAGGGTGTGGAGAAAAGGAAACCCTCTTACACTGTTGGTGGAAATGCAAACTACTTCAGCCACTATGGAGAACAGTATGGAGATTCCTTAAAAAACTGGAAATAGAACTGCCATACGACCCAGCAATCCCACTGCTGGGCATACACACCGAGGAAACCAGAATTGAAAGAGACACATGGGCAGATTCTCTTACATCGACCGCCTAAGAGTCGCGCTGTACGAAGTAACAACCTCTTCTCCTCTCCGCCATCTGCTCGGCAACCGCAAAACAGCAACTATACATGAGTGCATCTCCATCCACGTTGGCCAGGCTGGTGTCCAGATCGGCAATGCCTGCTGGGAGCTCTACTGCCTGGAACATGGCATTCAGCCCGATGGCCAGATGCCAAGTGACAAGACTATTGGGGGAGGAGACGACTCCTTCAACACCTTCTTCAGTGAGACAGGGGCTGGCAAGCATGTGCCCAGGGCAGTGTTTGTAGACCTGGAACCCACAGTCATTGATGAGGTTCGCACTGGCACCTACCGCCAGCTCTTCCACCCTGAGCAGCTCATCACAGGCAAAGAAGATGCCGCCAATAACTATGCCTGAGGTCACTACACCATTGGCAAGGAGATCATTGGCCTCGTCTTGGACCGAATTTGGAAACTGGCTGACCAGTGCACAGGTCTTCAGGGCTTCTTGGTTTTCCACAGCTTTGGTGGAGGAACTGGTTCTGGGTTCACCTCTCTGCTGATGGAACGTCTCTCAGTCGATTATGGCAAGAAGTCCAAGCTGGAGTTCTCCATTTACCCAGCCCCCCAGGTTTCCACAGCTGTCGTTGAGCCCTACAACTCCATCCTCACCACCCACACCACCCTGGAGCACTCTGATTGTGCCTTCATGGTAGACAATGAGGCCATCTATGACATCTGTCATAGAAACCTCGACATTGAGCGCCCGACATATACTAACCTGAATAGGTTGATAGGTCAAATTGTGTCCTCCATCACTGCTTCCCTGAGGTTTGATGGCGCCCTAAATGTGGATCTGACAGAGTTCCAGACCAACCTGGTGCCCTATCCCCGCATCCACTTCCCTCTGGCCACATACGCCCCTGTCATCTCTGCTGAGAAAGCCTACCATGAACAGCTTTCTGTAGCAGAGATCACCAATGCTTGCTTTGGGCCAGCCAACCAGATGGTGAAATGTGACCCTCGCCATGGGAAATACATGGCCTGCTGCCTGTTGTACCGTGGTGACGTGGTTCCCAAAGATGTCAATGCTGCCATTGCCACCATCAAGACCAAGCGTACCATCCAGTTTGTAGACTGGTGCCCCACTGGCTTCAAGGTTGGCATTAACTACCAGCCTCCCACTGTGGTACCTGGTGGAGACCTGGCCAAAGTACAGCGAGCTGTGTGCATGCTAAGCAACACCACAGCCATCGCTGAGGCCTGGGCTCGCCTGGACCACAAGTTTGACCTGATGTATGCCAAGCGTGCCTTTGTTCACTGGTATGTGGGTGAGGGCATGGAGGAAGGAGAGTTTTCTGAGGCCCGTGAGGACATCGCTGCCCTTGAGAAGGATTATGAGGAGGTTGCTGTGGATTCTGTGGAAGGAGAAGGAGAGGAAGAAGGAGAGGAATACTAAAGTTAAAATGCCACAAAGGTGCTGATTTTACAGGGAAGCTTGTTCTGTTTCAAACATTGAAAAGTTGTGGTCTGATCAGTTAATTTGTATGTTGCAGTGTATACACTCATATACAATTACTGACCTACGCTTTAAAACATGATGCTTTGTTTCAGACCCAAGCTATCCATTTCTCTGATGGGTTTGAATAAAGTATTCCCTGTCTTAAATGAAAAAAAAAGAAAGAGACACATGTACCCCAATGTTCATCGCAGCACTGTTTATAATAGCCAGGACATGGAAGCAACCTAGATGTCCATCAGCAGATGAATGGAAAAGAAAGCTGTGGTACATATACACAATGGAGTATTACTCAGCCATTAAAAAGAATACATTTGAATCAGTTCTAATGAGGTGGATGAAACTGGAGCCTATTATACAGAGTGAAGTAAGCCAGAAAGAAAAACACCAATACAGTATACTAACACATATATATGGAATTTAGAAAGATGGTAATGATAACCCTGTTTGCAAGACAGCAAAAGAGACACAGATGTGTAAAACAGTCTTCTGGACTCTGTGGGAGAGGGCGAGGGTGGTATGATTTGGAAGAATGGCATTGAAACATGTATAATATCATATGTGAAATGCATCACCAATCCAGGTTCGATGCAGGATACAGGATGCTTGGGGCTGGTGGACGGGGATGACCCAGAGGGATGGTATGGGGAGGTAGGTGGGAGGGGGGTTCAGGATGGGGAACACGTGTACACATATGGTGGATTCATGTTGATGTATGGCAAAACCAATACAATATTGTAAAGTAATTAGCTTCCAATTAAAATAAATTTATATTAAAAAATTTAAAAAAAAACCTAAGATCTTAGGGGGAAAAAGTAATGTATGTTTCATAACATACATATATGTATGTATGTTTCATAACATACCTGTATGTGTGTTTCATAACATACATGTATGTGTGTGTTTCATAACATACATATATGTATGTATGTTATGTTTAATAATGTATTGTCATAATCATTATATTACTTTATGTTTTCAGATAAACCAAGGGAAGATAGGAGGATAAATATATATTTATAGTGTTTACCAATTTAATCTTCTCACTTACTTTTAGACCTCTTCATTTGTTCCTGTGGGTTCAAATTAAAATCTGGTATCATCTTCTTACTCTAATACAGCTTTGCCTGCCTCCTTTTCTCCTATTATTGTTGAATTTACTACATTTCTATGTATTACAGGTTCAATTATATATTTTAGATAATTGCTAATTGTATTAATATTTTATTTTCTACTTATTTAATTACTTTTCAAGGTACTTCATGCATGTGTGTGTGTGTGTGTGTGTGTGTGTGTGTATGAATTCAAATTGTGTCTGATGTCCCTATCTTTCAGACTAAAAAATTTCCTTCAGAATTTCTTGTAAGAAGGTTTGCCAGTAAAGAATAGCTCAAATTTTTATAGGGCTATTCTAACAAACCCAAAGTAAAAATCTGACCTTCTAAACTTCTACTTAGGATTTTTCAAGCTCTGTCTACAATAATTAGGCTTATTAACATGAATTTTTCTATATGTAAAGTTAATCTTATTTATACCCAATATTTGAGCAATCAGGAACAAGAATAAAAGGACTATACTAGTTTGTTGGAGAAGACTCTTGAGAGTCCCTTGGACTGCAAGAAGATCCAACCAGTCCATCCTAAAGGAAATCAGTCCTGCATATTCATTGGAAGGACTGATGCTGAAGCTGAAGCTCCAATACTTTGGCCACCTGATGTGAAGAGCTGATTCATTGGAAAAGACCCTGATGCTGGGAAAGATTGAATGTGGGAGGAGAAGGGGACAACAGAGGAGGAGATGGTTGGATGGCATCAATGACTCTATGGACATGAGTTTGAGTATACTCCAGGAGTTGGTGATGGACAGTTAGAGCTGGCATGCTGTCCATAGGGTCGCAAAGAGTTGCACATGACTGAGTGACTGAACTGTACTGAACTGGACTGATACTAATTTCAGTTGTTATAAAAGTCAAATTCTGAAATACTTATTTTAAATAACAAGAACATATTCTTTGCAAGCCTGAAGAGACTTTCTGACAAGTCTCCTTGGATATATATAATATACCCTGTATGTATAAGAGGGTTGTTTACTCCACTAACTAGTACAGAGAGCCACCAGATGTCTAGAACTGATTGTCAGTTCTAAACTTTATAGCCATATCCCAAGAACCCAATAGCTGGAAAAAAGTTTAGAAACTTAAATGTCAGAATTCTGCCAATGTTACATCCATAGGATATCTAGAACTGGGAAATTGAATTGCTATACCGTATCCCACCCTAAAAAGCAGCTGAAAGTATTTGTTAAGCACCATGTGAAACATTCAGATAGCATTATCAACATCATACTTAAAACCTTTAAGTTTAACCAACATTTTTAGATTTAAATAGTGATTAATTCTACCTGCAAAACAGCTCTTTCAGTGACTGAAGGTGAAAGAGACATAGAGGAAGAATTATAGTTTACACCTTTGCAAAGCCTTATCATAATTAGGGAAAAGACTAGAGATCTCTTCAAGAAAATCAGAGATACCAAAGGAACACTTCATGCAAAGATGGGCTCGATAAAGGACAGAAATAGTACAGACCTAACAGAAGCAGAAGATATTAAGAAGAGATGGCAAGAATATACAGAAGAACTGTACAAAAAAGATCTTCACGACCCAGATAATCACGATGGTGTGATCACTGACCTAGAGCCAGACATCCTGGAATGTGAAGTCAAGTGGGCCTTAGAAAGCATCACTACGAATAAAGCTAGTGGAGGTGATGGGTTTCCAGTTGAGCTATTCCAAATCCTGAAAGATGATGCTGTGAACGTGCTGCACTGAATATGTCAGCAAATTTGGAAAACTCAGCAGTGGCCACAGGACTGGAAAAGGTCAGTTTTCATTCCAATCCCAAAGAAATGCAATGCCAAAGAATGTTCAAACTACTGCACAATTGCACTCATCTCACACGCTAGTGACGTAATGCTCAAAATTCTCTAAGCCAGGCTTTGGTAATATGTGAACCATGAACTTCCTGATGTTCAAGCTGGCTTTAGAAAGGTCAGAGGAACCAGAGATCAAATTGCCAACATCCGCTGGATCTTGGAAAAGGCAAGAGAGTTCCAGAAAAGCATCCATTTCTGCTTTATTGACTATGCCAAAGCCTTTGACTGTGTGGATCACAATAAACTGCGGAAAATTCTGAAAGAGATGGGAATACCAGACCACCTGATCTGCCTCTTGAGAAATCTGTATGCAGGTCAGGAAGCAACAGTTAGAACTGGACATGGAACAACAGACTGGTTCCAAATAGGAAAGGAGTATGTCAAGGCTGTATATTGTCACCCTGTTTATTTAACTTATATGCAGAGTATATCATGAGAAACGCTGGACTGGAAGAGACACAAGCTGGAATCAAGATTGCCAGGAGAAATATCAATAACCTCAGATATGCAGATGACACCACCCTTATGGCAGAAAGTGAAGAGGAACTAAAAAGCCTCTTGATGAAAGTGAAAGTGGAGAGTGAAAAAGTTGGCTTAAAGCTCAACATTCAGAAAACTAAGATCATGGCATCTGGTCCCATCACTTCATGGGAAATAGATGGGGAAACAGTGGAAACAGTGTCAGACTTTATTTTTCTGGGCTCCAAAATCACTGCAGATGGTGACTGCAGCCATGAAATTAAAAGACGCTTACTCCTTGGAAGGAAAGTTATGACCAACCTAGATAGCATATTCAAAAGCAGAGACATTACTTTGCCAACAAAGGTTCGTCTAGTCAAGGCTATGGTTTTTCCAGTGGTCATGTATGGATGTGAGAGTTGGACTGTGAAGAAAGCTGAGTGCCAAAGAATTGATGCTTTTGAACTGTGGTGTTGGAGAAGACTCTTGAGAGTCCCTTGGGCTGCAAGGAGATCCAAGCAGTCCATTCTGAAGGAGATCAGCCCTGGGATTTCTTTGGAAGGAATGATGCTAAAGCTGAAACTCCAGTACTTTGGCTACCTCATGCGAAGAGTTGACTCATTGGAAAAGACTCTGATTCTGGGAGCAATTGGGGGCAAGAGGGGAAGGGGACAACAGAGGATGAGATGGCTGGATGGCATCACTGACTCGATGGATGTGAGTCTCAGTGAACTCCGGGAGTTGGTGTTGGACAGGGAGGCCTGGCGTTCTGCGATTCATGGGGTCGCAAAGAGTCAGACACGACTGAGTGACTGATCTGATTTGATCTGATCATAATTAGGCTTTCGTTGGAAGTCACAGTTTAACAAACTGTGGCCAACTGATGACATTTACTCTTAACTTTGTGTACCTGATCCAAACTTACTTTAATCCATTATTTCAGTGCATGGGAATGCTTTAAACTACTGTCTGGGTAAAACTCTGCTCAAGAACCCTTCTGATATAAACTTATAAAGGAAGAGGACAGACCTCTACTTGAGAGAGAATATATCAGACTCCTAATTTTGATGTGGTAAGATGTTACCTTTACCACCTGAGTCTTATTTTGAATCATATTTAGAGTGAATACAGAAAAATTTGGCACTATAATTACTGGTTTCAACTTATAACACTGGATCGACCAAAACTGGTACTTATAAACTCCCATGGAATATTCATCATTGGGAAAATGCTTTTTAAGGGGCAATTTTTTTTCTACTTGGAGTGTGCTAAGATCTTTATAAATATAGTGTTTGGTGGTGGTTTGGTTGCTAAGTCATGTCTGGCGCTTGCGATCCCCATCGTCGGTAGCCCTCCAGGCTCCTATGTCCTTGGAATTCTACAGGCAAGAATACTGGAGGGGGTTGCCATTTGCTTCTCCAGAGGATCTTTCCCACCCAGGAATCGAACCCTAGTCTAACTGCACTGCAGGCAGATTATTTACTGACTGAGCTACGAGGGAATCTCAAATATATTATTAGGCCAACACTAAGATGCTTACCTGAAAGTATTGTCAGAGTTATACAAACATGCCTTTCTTAATTACAATTTCATTATATGGTTTTGGTATATTTTATATGATGATACAGGCTTCCCTGGTGGCTCAGTCGGTAAAGAATCCAGCTGCAATGCGGGAGACCTGGGTTCAAGCCCTGGGTTGTTAAGATTCCCTGGAGGAGGGCATGGCAACCAACTCCAGTATTCTTGACTGGAAAATCCTTATGTACAGAGGAGCCTAGCAGGCTGCAGTCCATGGGATTGCAAAGAGTCAGAAATGACTGAACAACTAAGCACGGCATGTTATGATACAAGAAATATCCACTTGATGATAAATTCTGTACCTCTTTCCTCTACAAAAATTTTATTTAGGACCGGTTGGATGCCCCATATACTGTGTAGGGGCTGGGAAGAAAAAATTGAACAAGTTAAGGTCAGATGTCCCTAAGAAATTTCAGCTTAATTAGACAAATGAACACGTAAATTATTAAAATATACAACTACACAAATTAGTTTATGCATGAGATGCAGTATATCTGTGGTCTATGCGATTACAGAGATGGATCCCTTAGTGCAGATCTGATTATGTTATCCAATAGCCCTTATACATGAGAATCATGTTTATTTCTCCTAGAAGTCAAAGATGACAAGTTTATTTCCTTCCAGAGAGAAATTGTATACTCTTTTATTGTTTTATAAGAAATAAGTAGCCTAAAGCAATTTGCCTATTCATTCTGATTTTAGTACATTCCAGTAAGTCACTCACACTAAGTACTTGATGCATTTTTTTCTCTTTTCCAAATATACGTCTGATGTTTATTTGCCTTGTCTTAAACATTTTTGAAGTGTGTTATTTTAAAGTAGTTAGGGTTAGAACGATAATCTATTTTAGTTTCCTAAAGTTTCAAAGAGATTAATTTAGGCCTCCAGATTATAAGTGATTTAACCAAGTTTACAGATCTAGTTACTTGAAAAATTTAGTTTAGAAATCAATTCACCTGAATCTTAGTCCTTTTTTATGCTATTGTTCTAAAAGATAAAATGTAGATAAATGGTGACAAGTCAGACAATGAGGAATGGAAGAAGAAAGGAAGAGAAGAAAACAAAGGAGGGGGAAAATGGTAACAAATTTAGAAGGGTTTACAATTTAGTTTTCTCAAAATTTAGAAACAAATCTTTAAAATGCAACCGTCAGAAATCTCACCATAAGGTGAAAATATTATTCTGTTGGCAATTTTTCTGATATAAATAAACATAGCCCCCAATTCAAATAAAATCTTTAAAATGCAGAATAACATGTATCTTTCTTCAGGATTATTGATGTAGGCATATTTTAAGTTGTAAGGGTGAACGAGTCTATTCGTCCAGATGCTTGGAAAACAATGAGTATCACTCTTTGGCTATGTTTTCTACAATAGATTGGAGTTTTAAGGCCTGAATGCTTACAGTTCAGCCCTCCACACCAGCAACCTGACTAATTTCTACCTCAGAAGTGGGTTCCTGATTCATGAAGAGAAACAATTTATTAATTAACATAATTTTAACTTCTTCCTAAAATGTTTATAAGCTGAAAAACGTATTTTTTTGTTTGTGCCTGTGATTTGTAAATGAGGAAAGCAGGATCGTCTACTTCCAACTAAATGCTTACAGTCAAATTGAAGCATCCTTTGCTTCCAATTAAATACACCTGCAATGGCCACTCCATGGGGCTGGGGTTTCTGAGAGCATGGTCAGTCTCCTTCCAAGATTCAGAATCCTAAGCATTCCAAGATGCTCAGGCAGCAAGTGAGACTTATGACCTAGCCTCAGGTGTTCTAAGATACCACTTTCACTGCACTCTAGCGGTTCAAACAAGTTACTACAGTTAGTCCAGATTCAAGAGAACAGGGAAATAAAATCCACCTTTTGATGTGAGAAAGAATATGTATATTTCACTCAAAAGGAAGGAGTTGATAGCAGCTATCTTTGGACATTATATATCAAAAGAATTTCCACCAGTATTTTCACATGGATTAAAACTCATCTCATGACTGAATGGGAATTCTACAGAGGAAACACATCACAACAAAACATTTGTCAATAAATAATTTTAAATCTATTCAAGTGTGTAAATTATTTAGATGCCCCATCCACAAATTTCATTCTAAAGTACCCAATAAATGTGAATTTATCCTTTATATCTTAAAAGTAAACTGTTACATTCTGTTGACTTTCACTTTAAAGAACCTGAATATTACTTTTTTTAATATATAATAGAAACGAAACAGAAATAAATTAATCATAACTTTTTTCATTGTCGTCATATTTTTCTTAATTTCACATTTTCACTATTGATTAGGTATTTTCAATTCCAACAAGATTTTTAAGATAATTATTAGTGGACCTAAAACTGTGATTAAAAAGTGATATTAAGCATATCTTCCATACATGCATATATTAAAATCAGATAGATAAACATCCCTTTATGCACATAAGGTTTTTATTTACCATAGTCTGCTAAATTTATCTGAATGCCTTCTCTGATATAAAGCTGGAAATAACATGAAGTGTAATTGTGTTGTACATTCCAGAGAGCTTTTGTTACATCAGCATTTTAAGAAAAACTCCATCATATTTTACATAGCTTCCAGCAAGCAATAATACCTTCAGTCACATCAATTCCTCCTTTACCTAGACATCTTGAAGATCTTCTGTCCAAATTAATGTGTTTATCTTCTAAATGTTGAAGGAAAATCACAATATCTTATGGTTCACATTATTTGGGTTCAAGAGTCTTATCAGTCATTACTAAGAACAGCAAGTTTCTCTACAAGAAAATGTTTTTTGATAAGCAACCCTATTAGAATTCTCCTTTAGAAGTATTTTCAACACTCTCACCATTTCATACACCCACATAATTATTATTTATGCTAATATTTTCCCTCTTTGTAATTATCAACAAATATATGTTCCCTTAAAGTTCAAATTAGTATCGCAGTGACTATGAACTAATAGGACTGTTTAGTTAATATTTTACCTTATGATTTTATTGGTATAACACTAAGAGTGCTTTTCTACTAAAATTAAAAACATTCCCACAAATGCCAAATGACTCATTTTAGCAGTTAAGAAATTTCATTCTACAAAGTAGTTGAGTGAATCGCCAGAAGCAGTAACTTTTGAATTCCTCTAGGTAGTCTTCTAATGTTTCTGCTGTTATCAAGTGACCACTTGAGGCATACTGTTCAAGTTCTTCAACAGAATAATATCACACCTGTGTACCTGTAACTATGAACAACACTGTATAGGTTATATAAAATCAGTCACAGTATCAGGGACTTATCAGGGTCCATATCATGTTTCTTAAGCCAACTCTGGTATAAAATGATGTATACATGTGAATCAGTTATCACCTGGAATAAGTCACTATTGTTCTACAACAAGTTAACTAATCTGGAAGGAGACTGTGTGTGTGTGTGGCAAGTATTTCAGCAGAACATTATCAAGATGAGAGCAGAAATACCATTTCTGAAAACTGAAGTTACAACAACTTGAAACAAAATTAATTGGCAAGTTCAATATTCTCTACTAGTCTGACTCTGGGTATTACTTTGGGATTGAGGTTCACCTGGGGATGCGTGTTTTCTGTCCCTGCAGGTAGTAAAGAATAAAAGTGAGTAATTTCATAGAAGTACTATTAGCAGACCATTAACTGGATAGAAATACATGTGTATATCCGGAAGATGAAAGACCTGATCAAAGCAAGCTGCATGCAATTAGTGTGTTAAATATATAGTTCATAGAATGTCATCTATTTGAAAGCCTATTTTGGTTTCCTCCTGTTCCTTAACATCTTCTTTCGATGGGGAAAGAAGTCTTCCCCACCCTTGAATATAAATTTGGACATATTCCATGAGTTTTCTGTTTCAGGCAGTGGACAACTACTTAACCTCATAATCATGGACTTGATTTAGAATAGAGTAAAATACTAATTAAACACTAACTCAGGAGTATGGTTTCTTAACACATTTCTCTCCTCTAACTCTACTTCTATTTTAACCTACCTACTTTCATGTTCAGTGATATAATTGATCTCTGCTCTCTCTTCAGTCAAGGCTTTCCACTGCAGCAGTGATTTGTTCCACCAGGGAAGGAAAAAGAAACAAGAGAATAGGAAGAATTTTATGTGAAATAGGTGGCGTCTCTGTTTCTGCTGCTGACAAGGGTTTTACACCAACTTTCTTTTTCTTTCTCATGAGCTGCTATTGTAAAATTTTCAGATTTTTTTCTGTGACTGATATTTTCATTCCTTTGAACTGAGAGGGTGCATTTCTATTCTAGTTGGACCCTTATGACTCATTTTACACTCATTTACAAACCCAGTATTTATCTTCTGTTTTTAATAGTCTTTAAAAAATAAAGACTATTTTTTAAGAGCAATTTTAGGTTTACAACAAAATTGAGGGGAAAGTACAGAAATTTCCTATATACCCTCTGTCCTCAAACAGGCAGCCTCCCCCACTATCCATGTCCCTCACCAAAATGGTACATTTGTTACAACTGATGGGCCTACATTGACAACCATTATTCTCCAAAGTCCACAGTTTACATTGTGGTTCACTCTTGGTGGTGTGTGGTCTATAGGTTTCGATAAGTGTATAACAGTATGGATCCATCATTATAGTGTCATATAGTTATTTTACTGCCCTAAAAATTCTCTGTGTCCCATCTATTCACCCCTCTCATTTCCTAATCCCTGACAACCACTGAGCTTTTTATTGTCTCCTTTCCAGCATATCATATAAAAAATCTCACCTTTTCCAGAATGTCATATAGTTGGAATCATATAGTATGTAGCCTTTTAAGATTGGCTTCTTTCACTTAGTAATATGCATTTAAAATTTATCCATGTTTTTTTCATGACTTAATAGTCCATTTCTGTGTAGCATTGCATAATAATCCATTATTTGAATGTACCACAATTTATCCATTCATCTACCTAAAATAAATCTTGGTTGTTCCTCAGTTTTAGCAATTATGAATAAAGATGGTACAAACATCAATCTGTGGGGTTTTGTGTGGATAAAGGCTCAACTCCTTTGAATGAATATCAAGGAGCACTGACTTGTATGGTAAAATTATGCTTGTATTTGTAGGAACCACCAAACCATCTTCCAAAATGTACTGTTTTGCATTTCCACCAGCAGTGAATCAGAGTTCCTGTTGCTCCACATCCTCACCAGTAGTTAGTGTCATTGGTATTCTAGATTCTGGCCATTCTAATAGGTGAGTGATAGTATCTCTTTGTTGTTTTTTAATTTGCATTTTCCTGATGACGTAGTTTCTATTTTTACTACTGGAGTTCCTCAATTGTTTACTCCCTATGAAGCTGAATTCAATATGAGCTTATGGAATATTCACTCTCATAAGTCCCACTCATTCTTTGTCCAACAAATTGAGGTTTGGGCTGCTCTGATTGCATCCTTATCTTAATGTCTTTGTAAAATGACCACAAGATTTTCTAGCAAACATGCTTTTCTTACAATATGATATTCATATGTCTGCACTTGAGATGTAGGGCTTTTGTTCTCTGAAGAGGCCTAGACCAGATGGATGGGTATTGAGTATAGAAATCCTGACTGACAGTTCCAGCTGAAGTACCAGCCAGTACTGACTACCTGACAAGTTAGGAAAGATGTCTTGCATCATCCACAGCCATTGAGTCTTCTGTGCTGAGGCCTTGGGCTTTGTGAAATAGAGATGAGTCTTGCTCCAAGTTGCACCCTGTTTGAATTCCTGCCCCACTGAGTCTTGGATATAATAAAATTTTTATGCTACTAAGGTACAAGCAGTAAAAATATGAAATATCATGAGTGAATTATACATCAGCCCCCTATGTCTTCCATATGCAACAAACATATTTTGAGCTTGAAGTGGTCTGATGAATCTCTCTCAACCACCATTTTATTTTTGCAGTAAGACATTTTTTTTTCCCATAGAAATTTCTTCAAAATCCTTCTCCTTTAATCCCTAATCCTTTTTCTAATAGATGTGTTCAGGTGACGTGGAGTAGAGTCATGTAAAGTTCCTTTGTAAATACACACAATAATCTGGCTTTGCTGTATCTTGGTATCAGCTTACTGTCAAAACATCTATTTTACTATTTGTTATACACAGTGTAAAGCATCCATAGAATTCTGGAGCAGAGATGAGAGGTGTTCTTCCCTTGGGGCTCCAGCAACAGACTTTACACTATACTAAGAGTTGACCGATGACAACAATATATGACCCAGGACAAATTCAAGGGCCTACTTCTAGAGAAATAGAATTGAATTTCAGGAGTGGATAAGGGTTCCTAAAATGGGTTTTGTTTTATTCATGATGAAGAATTAATTATTCTGATAAGAGGATGGGTTGGAGTCTAAGTAGCCTGACAGTTTCCTGCCAAGGCAATGGAAGTAAATTTTCAATGAATCTTTCAAGGCAGAAGAGAGGCCAAATCTGCAAATAAAATTGTGATATAAAGAGAAGATCCACCCTAGCTAATTTTATTAATTAATCAGTCCTTTATTTAGAAATATAAGGAGAAGCAAACATAACTAGTTTCTTTAAGGAAAGTAAATCTCCACTTCTCACTTTGCCCCCTTACTCTCCCCACCTCCCAACAAAGAATACATTATTTAAACAAATAAAACAGCTGACCTTGGAGGACAGATATATTTTAAAATAGTATAATATTTTTCCTTCTGATAAACTTTTTGTCTGACTAGCATCCATTGTTTTTCTTCTTCAACAGCCACCCTCTACTAGTTTTAACTTGCATAGGTCTCCTAGTGTTTAGGGGCATACCTAGTGGTTCAGAAGGTAAAGTGATGCAGAAGGTAAAATCTGCCTGCTATGCAGGAGACCCCAGTTTGATCCCTAGGTCTGGAAGATCCTCTGGAGAAAGGAATCGCTACCCATTCCAGTATTCTTGCCTGGAGACTCCCATGGACAGAGGAGCCTGACACGTTACAGTCCATGGGTTCTCAAGGAGTTGGAAACAACTGAGTGACTAACACTTTCACTTACATAGTGTTTAATCTATCCCACGGTATTAGGAGTAGATATATGAACCAGTCACAAACAAAGAGAATTTTATATCCTTCTGACAATCATGATTTGTTAAATCTGTCCATTGGTCAGAGTTGAACTATTAATAGCCAATGAATGTCTTCTCATTTTCTAGTTTGAAATAGGGTTTCTGTCATTTGAAACTGAAGAGGTCCGACTCAGATCAGTCATAAATAACAAAGAAAATATGGCTGTATACAACAAAACAGCAAAACTGAACTGTAATTGAAATAAGGCAATCAAACATTCAAAATATTGGAAATTTAATATTTTTAAAATTTTCAAATAATATTAAGAAGAGCCAACAAGTTCATCAAAATTTGACCACATAGAAAAAGGAATAATTGACTTGGAAAAAAATCACATCAGGAGGTCCAGTTCTATATAATAATATACTGTACTGGGATATAAAACAAATAAATATTAGACTGAATATAAATAATAGAAAAATAATTCCCAGAGATAAATAACAATGTCATTTTTAAAAACAAACTTTATTTTTCAGAGTAGTTTTAGGTTCACAGAAAAATTGAACAGAAAATAAAGTTACTATTATCTTTGCGCTCTGGCAAATAAATTCTCTTATTAGCAGTTGCATTAGCACATCAATATATGGTGCATTTATTATAATAGATGAACCAATATTGATACATTACTATTACTATTTTCTAGAAGAATGAGGGCAGAATCTAGGTAACATTCAGATCAGATCAGTCGCTCAGTAGTGTCCAACTCTTTGCGACCCCATGAATCGCAGCACGCCAGGCCACCCTGTCCATCACCAACTCCCGGAGTTCACTCAGACTCACGTCCATTGAGTCAGTGATGCCATCAAGCCATCTCATCCTCTGTCGTCCCCTTCCCTTTTGCCCCCAATCCCTCCCAGCATCAGAGTCTTTTCCAATGAGTCAACTCTTCACATGAGGTGGCCAAAGTACTGGAGTTTCAGCTTCAGCATAATTCCTTCCAAAGAAATCCCAGGGCTGATCTCCTTCAGAATGGACTGCTTGGATCTCCTTGCAGCCCAAGGGACTCTCAAGAGTCTTCTCCAACACCACACAGTTCAAAAGCATCAATTCTTCGGCACTCAGCCTTCTTCACAGTCCAACCCTCACATCCATACATGACCCCAGGAAAAACCATAGCCTAGACTAGATGAACCTTTGTTGGCAAAGTAATGTCTCTGCTTTTGAATATGCTATCTAGGTTAGTTATAACTTTAAGAATGCACAAAATGAAACCTTTTTTCAAAGTCTCTTTCAATAGCTCAACTTATGGCTTGAATGGGCTTTTTTCAAATGTAATAGTTATATATATATAAATATGTATTTGTATTTATTGTTTTATTGTATATATTGTTTTTTATATATATATATATATTAAACAATACATATAAAATAGCAGGAAACGCCATCCAAATCATTATGAAGTCCTATCCATTCCACCTTAAAAATATATAGAAAAATCCATTCACTTTTCCCTTCCTGTCAGCATCCTAGGACAAACCACTATTAACTCACTCTAGAATTATTGACCAAGCCTCCTATTTCTTTACTCTGCTTATATTCTTGCCTGAATTACAAAGAGCAGACACAACAGTCTTTAAAATGCAAGAATCACTAATCTGCCTCTAATTAGTGTATATTCTGTATATTTTGGCTTCATCATTTGTAAAATGGGTATAATAAGAGTATCTACTTCATAGGACTGTGAATATTAAATGACTTAGCATGTATGATGCACTTAGAACAGTGAGGCACATGATAGGCATTTTAGACATATGAACTCTAGAATGTGAATTATATGTAAGCACACTTCTGTCTGTTTTGTTCATCACTTTAATCCTTAGTGCCCTGAAAAGGTGCTCCAAATACAATGCATAGCAAAATTGCTGAATAAATGTGAGCTAGTAGTACTGGGAGACAGGTGTAATTTAGGAGAACAACTTTAAGAAAAGAGAGAAAAAGTACTCAGTATGTCAACTGAAAAAAATGCACAAAGTGAGAATTGTGACTTAAGTTGTATTTGGGGCAAAATGAGGACTATAGCCTGGGAGATAGCATTTCGAATAGCTCCAAGAATCTACTCCCAAGAAGTAGAAAGGAAGGTCAGTATGTGTGATTTTGGTGATGTGGGTGTGCATGCAATCAAGCACGTATGTTCTTACAGATGGTTTCTGCTAGTCTTGTGAAGGTTACTGTTAGTTACCAGGAGCAGACATCACCAGGAAGGATTTTAGTGCTTTTCTAGATAAGGACATGCAATAATTGGGCTCATAAAATCTTTTGAAAATATCTAACTCTCCGAAGACCTGGTCTGCCATTTTTTCCCAGAGCACAGAGTACCTCATTCCTAATATCCACCCTGAACTCTTTACCGGGAGTGTTGAAGGTCAGCAGCTGCAGTGGTTCATAATTTAATCCTTGTTGAAGCAGAGAGAAAGTGCCAATTTGTAGGCCGCAGGCAAGAGTAACAAATGTTGGGCCATGGGAATGAAGAATGAGGTCATTTGGGAACTTAGTCACAGTTGGGAAGAAGATTCACTGAAAGGACTCCATGACCTAGGTTTAATTTCATAGAATTAGATAAGTTTTCATAGATACACAGGTGTATGCCAACTACATATGCATATGCTTGTGTATATTTGGGTCAACAGTCTGAGATATAGGAGAGGCAGCATAGTAATGAAAGGCACAGAGATGGGTTCACATCTCTGCTCTATCACTTCCTGTCCTGGTGGCTTTGGGTGAGTTCTGTATTTCAACTTTCTAATCTGTAAGATAATGATAACAATAGCAACTACTTCAGAATGTTGCTTTTGAGGAGTAATTAGATTCCTGGTTATTAGTATTTGAAATTATTAAAAATACTTTTATTTTTGATTGGAGAATAATTGCTTTACAATATTGTGTTGGTTTCTGCTGTACAACAACGTGAATCAGTTATAAGTATACCTATATCCTCTACCTAATGAGCCTCCCTCTCATCCATCCACTACCTCACTTTTATATGTTATCATAGAGCATTAGACTGAGGTCCCTGTGTTTTATAGCAACTCCCACTAGTTATCTATTTGAAATTATCTGCAATGAATATCTGGACTTGGAACAGTGTCTGGCACTTAGTAAATACTATATAACTGGTTGCTAAGTAATATAAAAATTAATACTCTATTTTATCATATTTTAAGATTTCTTAAGGAAATGACTTTTTATCGAATTTAACTTTGGTGCTTATGACAAATTAAAATTAGAAAGGATATCATCAAGTGACAAATGTTAGGGCAATATTAATAAAACAGTGGTAAGCAGATTCTCTAACTTGCCTGTGAAACCTCATATTTAAAAAAAAAATCTACTAAAATAAAAATGAGAGCCTGACAGTGTTTTTACATGTAAACTGAAAATTCAAAAGCAAAACAAAAAACAAATACCAGCATCTAGATGTAAAAATCTTGGTGCTTCTTTGACAAATCTCCAGGTAGGGATATTGGATTTGGAACTTCCACTGATGCTATTGAGTCTTTCAGGCCACTATGATTTTTGTAGAACCTCAGGAGGTGTAACAGACATAGTGGTCATAGCAGGGTGATGACAGATCCTGAATCATCTAAAAAGTTTTAGTATCCATGATTAGGCATGTTAGGCAAGTAATTCTACTCAGAATTGAAATAATTTTTAATAAAGTTTTTATCAGAGTGATTACTTTTAATGCCTTCTAACCCAATGCATTATAAAAAGGCGCCTCATAGGCTAGATTTGAAGACTGTAAACACATGCAGTAGCAAAGTTATTGTTCAAGGTGAGCTTCATTTTTGTTGTTGATAAACATCACTGTTTGTAACAGAATCTTTCTAGTAAAAATGAGCTCCTCTTGTAGAAAGTTGTACTGTGTGTCCACATAGTTTTCAAATTCCTTTCTTATTTTCTCCCATTATCAACATGGAAGTGGAAGTATTGAAAATAAAACTAGAATACACACACACACACACACACATATGTATTAGCTAATGTCACACATGGCTACTTAATTTAAAATTTAATAAATAACAAAAAAATTCAGTTTTCCAGTCACACTAATCACAAACACTCAAAAGCTACATGTTGAATATGGTTAGTGGCATTTGTATTAAACAGCAAAGAAATACAACATTTTTTGTTTTGCAAATTCTGTAAGGCAGTATTAACAGAACTTTGCTTTAGATAAATAACATATAAGCTTAATATTTATTTTACAATTGTACATACTTTTCATAAGAAAATTACTTTTTTCATTAGGTGAAAATAATCAAAAACAAGCATGAATATTCTTCCCTTTTCTTATTTCAAATTATGCTGCCAAATAAGTCAAGAGCAAGCAAATCAACAAAAGTCTTTGACTACATATTAAAGCTAATCTAACCTAGGCTAGTGTTTATGTTTGCTTTTCCCCCCACTCATTTAAAATATTTACTTTTTATCTATAAAATACAATAGAATTCTAAACACTATCAGCCTCAGTATACTTCTAATACAATGAACCATGATGGAATTTAATTCTGAAATACTAGAGACATCTCAAATGGACTCTGTAGTAGGATTTAGTTCCCCAAGGAGAAAAGATGATTTTCCCAAAATATCACAAAAGGCACCACATATGTGTAATAATTATTACTCATATATTACACTTTATAAAGTTAAAAATGACTCGAGTACTTAATAATTTTTAATAAACAGGAAAAGAGCAACTATATACATTTTTACTGTTGAAAAATATATTATCTTTTATGAAGAAAGTTAATAAAGATGGTAAATTTGATGAAAAAGGTAAATATTATTAGTATTTAAATACAAATTATTTATCACATATATTTTGTAGAGATGTGAAAGAAACATTTTCTTCTCTTTATATTTTTTGAGGTCCTTAGGGAATTTGGATTCTGTATCAACGTTAGGCAAGGATATGAAAAACCATATGCTAATTGCCAAATGATGGGTACAAGTGAGTTATATAGAATTTTTAATCATCAGAAAAATATAAGGGTATATTGAGAAATGTTTATATTCCTTGTGTACATGTTAATAGCCATAGTAAAAAACACACTCTGATTAAAATGATTTAGAACCTGAACTAAAAAGTAACTGTTAGGCATATTAAGTTTTTATTAATATTGGGTTGTTAAAACTCACTTGGAAGTAAAATGCTATGTCACTCAAGACTTGCTCTTCTATTTTTTAATCAAATTTAATATACACCCCCATCAAAAAAAAAAACAAGAGAACTTCAAAAATGGAAGCCTGCTACCTAATTTCAAAATAAACTGAAATATTATAGGAAACACTTCTATAAAAAGAAACTTAGCTTTACTTAAAGATTAGGGAATCACTTCTCTTTATCTGACACTTTTAATCTATCTCCAATTTGACTGTACTAAAACAATATTTTATATTCATACAAAAATAAAATGTTTTAAATGTAATTGGTTATTAATATGGATAATATTATTTTTTGTAGAAGGAAATGGCAACCCAGTCCAGGATTCGTCCCTGGAGAATCCCATGGACAGAGGAGCCTGGCGGGCTACAGTTCATAGGGTCGCAAAGAGTCGGGCATGACTGAGCAACCAAACCAGAATATTATTTATAAATTTAACATTCAACTATTTGGCATACCAAAATATTTTTACTGTAAAACTTAATTTTGTCTTTTCCAGAAGCAGGGCAGAAAGCATCTTAGATCAGGTATAATGCAAGACAAAACAGCAAGTCTATTTTGGTAGGCTAATTTGAATACTTGAATAGAAATTAATAACAACAGTCCTGTGATGTTATTTTATTTATTATGATGGAATAATCATGCATATTTCAATATACAAAAGATTTTTTAAAGATAGTTTTCCTTCTTTCATTAGTTGTTCCCTGTTTGAATAAATATCAAACATTTATGTCAATATTCAATGGTATTTATTCTAATTACATGAAAACAAAGTTATTTTGACACAGCTGGTCATTCTGAGGCATGAAAGATAAATAATAATATATTACCAGTAAAAATAAAATAAATTTAAATATAGTATTAAGAAATCTCTACATAATTTAGTTAAAATTATTTTTTGTGGGTACCTGATGTCTTGTTAAGACTGTTAAACACATTTCATTTAAAAACTGTAAGTTACTTGAGTCTAATAGCATTATTTGGCCATTGTGTATAACCTCTAGTATTATATTTGATATAAGTAAAAGTTCATTACTAGCTTTCAGAATTAATCCATACCAGGAGTAGGTTTAACTGTAGAGACAAAGTAGTAACTGTAGAGATTCGTGCCTTGGAGGGTGAGGGTATGATTCCTCTCCTGTTCCATAATTGTAACAATTTGGACTCCATTATGAGGTAGCATAAAATGTTTGTACTGGAGTAATTCACATGTCTGTACCCTTCAATACAATATAAACTTCTGATAGTTAGGAACCAAATCCAAATAATCATTGTACCTTCCTCACAGTGCTCAGCACAAATGCACACAAAAACCTTGCTTACTAAGCAAAACCAATTTTTTGCCTTTTTTTTTTTTTACTAAATTTTTGGTTCCTGAATTAGAAAACTACTAGAAAGTTTGTTTTCATTGAATTAAAAGCGTATATACTTGTAATATGTATTACATATCTGTGATATGTACATTACATATGCTATATATACATATTTTTCTTTTACTATCAATAAACCATACAAGAAGAAAATGCAATATGACAGCAGAATAAGCCAAAGTATATCTTATGTAGCTTCAAGTTGCTTTTCTTTTCTGTGAAGTTTTTAAGATTTGATATGCTAAGAGTAAAGCACCTAGAACTATTTTGAATATCTTCCAGAAAAATATTAACTACCTTCTAAAATGAAAGAAAAATTTCCAAAATAAATAGTGTATGTGTTTTTCACTGATTACACAGTTCTTAAAGGAAAGAGCTTCAAATTAACTATACGTATTTGACTTTGTGGATTTTTTTTTTTTACTTTAGTTGTATGCATGGTAAAACATAAAATTCAATAATTTAATTTATATTGTAAAGCTGATGAAATGAAAACAGTACTGTTTATAGAACATTTCTGAATTTTATATTAACAAAAATGTGACTTAGATAATGGTACTCATTCAAAGTACTTAATTAAATAAAAGTTTAGACCTGATGTTTTGACATACTCATGGATCAATATTCTTTATATTCCTGTTGCTTCTATCTTGAACTTAGAGAATGCAAATTATAGCTATAAATGGATTAATTTACTGTTTTACCAAAATAAAACAGTTAAGATTGTCTCAAGCCTTGAAACATGCTTAGTATGAAACATTAGAATCCTTCTTCTTTTTTCTAAATAAATTAATTGCAGTTTAAGTCTCATTTAAAAAGCAAGTAGTATTTGTAAATATAATTATTTCTACTACAAATGAAAGCTTAGACTAGTTTTAGTGTCATATATTCCTTATTTAATAAAAAGTTAATCATTTATACCTGAATCTAGACCACATTTATCATGAAGCACAATGGTCTGAGAGCATACAGAAGAAGTCTGAACAACATAGTACTGAAAAATGAGACATCAATGCTTTTCTGAATATATGTATGATTCAAACAGACAAGTGCAAATAAATCTACATGAATATTGCATCTGGTTCATTGAGTGGCTTATAACTTTGAAACTCAAATGTCAGCAAATATATCAACACTGCTAAAAAATCAAAAAGGAAGTACATTTTGGTAAGTGCAATTGCTTCTAATTCACATAAGATAACCATGGTTATTTTAAATAAAAAGTTACTTTTAAAGAATAAATTACTTTACTCACATCACCATTAACTCTTTTGAATGAAGAGAACTGAACATTTAAAAAAACTCAACAAATATTTTAGAATGAATACACATGTACACATTGTGTGTGCACATATGTGTGCATGTGTGTGCATTCTAAGGCTCTTCAGTCGTGTTTGATTCTTTGCAACTCTATGGACTGTAGCCCCTCCAGGGTCCTCTCTCCATGAGATTCTCCAGGCAAGAATACTGGAGTGGGTTGCCATGCCCTTCTCCAAAGAATCTGCCCAACCCAGTGATCAAACCCAGGTCTCTTTTATGTCTCCTGCGTCAGCAGCTGGGTTCTTTACCACTAATGCCACCTGTGTGTGCTCAGTCACTTCAGTCATGTCTGACTGTCTGCGATCCTATGGACACTAGCCCACCAGCCTCTTCTGTCCATGGAATTGTCCTGGCAATGATACTGAAGTGGGTTGCCATTCCCTCCTCCAGGGGATCTTCCCAAACTGGAGATCGAACCCTCATCTCCTGTGTTTCCAGCATTAGTAGGTGGATTCTTTACCACTGAGCCACTGGGGAAGCCTGTATATGTATGTATATATATATATAATGTATAATACAGATGGTCAAATGGTTAAGATAATTCTTTTTACAATCATGTTTTGAAATTGATCCTATGGCCTCTAGCCCAACAGGCTCTTCTGTCCATGGAATTCTCCAGGCAAGAATACTGGAGTGGGTTGCCATTTCCTTCTCCAGGGGATCTTCCCAACCCAAGGATCGAACCTGGGTCTCCTGCATTACAGACAAATTCTTTACCATCTGCGCCACCAGGGAAGTCCTTGGTATTGATAATTACATCAAACCCATGGAATCTTACTCTAGTCAAAGGTTAAGAAAATTATATTTCAATTCTTATTTGAGGTGAATTTTTAAGATACCATTATATTTTAGATATGCAATAAGCAGTGCCTAAACACATGAAACATATTGTATTTTAATATTTAGAAAAAAATAAAATTATTTTCTTTCTTAAAGACCAAAATCAGAATATGATTTTCAACTATCTGGCCATGTAAGCAATATATTATGTCATACTTGATTATGATTTATTTAAACAAACAAAAGTGTGAATTGTAGGTGAATTTTTAGGTAGGGATGAAGATAGAAATCCAAGTTTATCAGCTCTTATTGTTCAGTTCAGTTCAGTTGCTCAGTCATGTTGGATACTTTGCGACCCCATGGACTGCAGCATGCCAGGCCTCCCTGTCCATCACCAACTCCTGGAGTTTACTCAAACTCATGTTTACTGAGTTGGTGACCACTCTGAAATAAATAACAGCATTTATATCATGATATTGTACTATAATTTGGAAATTGTACCCTAATTGGAAACATTGTGCCTTGATTTGGAAATAAGTATGAATCTTAGAAATGAATCAGCTTTTCTTTTTTTACTTTCTCTATTTCCTCTATCCTTCCTCTTTCCTTCCTTCCATTCATTAGAGCCACTTCCTTCTAGCTTAATTTGAAAAGAATGTTATTGGTATTCTGTTTACAATATAGTCTCTAAAATGTAATATTCAAGTAAAATATCAAAATTTAAGTTAAAACTTTGATATTAAAATACTTTTACTCTAGGGTTTCCGGGGGAGACAACTTATTTTTAGTAGTATTCTATTTTGAAAATCTTGCAAGTCTAGTTAATTAAAAAACTACAAGTTTATAAATTAACATAATTTGCATTTCTAAGTTAATAAATCATATTATACCCTTCAGTTTATCAGAAAACTAGAAAAATAGAATATCATTAAAAAGTTGTCTCCCCCCAAAACCCAGAGTAAAAATATCTTAATATCAAAGTTTTAACTTAAATTTTGATATTTCACTTGAATATTACATTTTAGAGACTATATTGTAAACAGAACACCAATAACATTCTTTTCAAATTAGGCTAGAAGGAAGTGGCTCTAATGAATGGAAGGAAGGAAGGAAGGGGAGAGGGAAAAGAGAAAGTAAAAAATGAAAGGCTTCCCAGGTGGCTCAGTAGGTAAAGAAACTGCCTGCAACGCAGGAAGCGCTGGCAGAGCAGGTTCAGATCCCTGGGTAGATGAGATCCCCTGGAGGAGGAACTGGCAACCCACTCCAGTATTCTTGCATGAAGAATACCATGGACAGAGGAGACTGGTGGGCTACAGCCCATGAAGTCTCAAAGAGTCTGAAACGACTAAGGCAACCGAGCACACAGCCATTTTAAAAGGAGTGTCTTTGGATAAAATTATTCTTTTAGTGAGTTGTTAATGACATCTATAAAACTATTTACTGTAAATGTTTTTAAACATAAGGAATTAAAATTTAATTATAAAAAGGTCATGAAGCTATATTCTTCGACAGTAAATATAAAGATTTTAAATCAAAACATAAATTATTGAATCATCTAACGCTTTTATGAACATTTAAGCATAATGATTTATATTATAATGTAATCTTTTAATTTTACAGTTTATAAATTGTAAACTGAGTTTGCAAATGCATATTGCAAATGATACTGACTGTCTATCAGTAAGAGTAGTAGCATCAGTAGCAAAATCAGATTTTATTCCTTTCAGTACTAATATATAAACTCCATACTTGGTTATCTTTTCAGAAGTTTTCTGCATACCTTTAAATTAGCTTGGACACCTTTAAAGAGAGGCAGTGTTTGAATTTCGAAAGAAAGTGAAAGTACAGTCACCAATCGGAAGCCTTCCTCACCTCAAAATCATGTGCCTTTCATATTTCTCCCCTTGCACAACTTAGACGTGGGGCATCTTTTTGCTGTATTTCTCTTTGCCTCCCATTGACTATAAAGCAATAACTGGAACCACTTCAACTGTGTGTGACACAAACATAGAAGCGCTAAAACGCGTCGAATGGAAGGCTGTTTTCTCCTCCAGAATTTTGTAAGCATCGAACGCAGATCCTTTGCTCTTCCATTTACTACTTTCCCAAATCCTACCACTGTGCCATTTCCCTCCCTCTGCCCTAGAGAAGAAAGATATACTTCATAATATCGTTTTTTTTTTTCTTCTTCTGGGTTTACTTTTCTTCCCTGTCATAAATATTTTTTAAAAAATATTCTCATGAATTTTGAGGTAGGATTTTCGACCTCACTCGACTGTAAAACCCTAAGTCCGTTCAATTAAAATGCTGATTATAATAACAACAGCGAATAAACTGTTATGGAACCCCCACACTAGTGGCACAGATTCCTTGGCGCGCCCTTCATAAACGTGTTAAGTTTAGCCTGGGCGCATTCTTCCTCCTTCCTGAGGTTCCTAGCGTGACCAGCCTCTTCCACCTGCGAGCAGTGGAGGCATTTTTTTGTTGCTGTCTACTAACCCCCTCTAGCGCCGGACTCGCAGCATCCGAGCGGCGGCAGCCGGGCGGGCCAGCGCCGGGCTTGGCGGAGCTGGGAGGCGCTTGCGGCTCGGGCCCTACCCTCCACGTCCGCCTCGGCCGCGGGGTGAGAACGTCAGGATTAGGCGCCCTGAGACCCCTCCTTGTTAGCACCTGTGTTGCCCCCTTTCCGAACTCCCAGCACTGGAGGCGACGGCCGAGTGGTCCCACCAGGCAGCCGGCGCCGTGGAGCGCTGGGAGGGAGTGGGTGCCGCGAGGGGGCGGCTTCCGCGGGGATAGCTGTCCGCTCGCAGGCAGTCGGCGCTTCTGTGGAGGCGGCCACGCACAGCTCAGCCCGTGGGCTTCTCCGAGTCTGCGGTGCGACGCCGTCACGCTGCAGGCGTCCCGGGCCCCCCGAAATCCCGCCGCCTGCGGCTGCAACCATGCTCTTGACCTCCACTGTGAAGTCGCGGCCGCATGGTGACGACAAGACCTCAGTGCACCCGCCCCTCTCCAGCCTGAGGTGACTCCTCTGAAGCTCGCTGCCTTCCTTCGCTCTCCTAGGACTAGCTGCGGAGGCGGCCGCCAAGCTGAGGCTCTCGCCCTACCGGGCAAGTTTGGGCGACCCAGGCTGAGGAGCGGTAGGCTGGTCCGCCGCCGCCAAGCTCAACCCGGACCCGGAGCGCTCGGCCACAGCACTCGCCCCCTCCGGCGGCGGAAATGTGAAGTCGAGGGTAGCCCTGCAGGGTGCAGAGTAGCCCTAAAACGCTGGACGTTGCTGCCGCGAAATGGGAAGGAAAGTGCTTAGGAGACCAAGTGCGGCCTCAGACAGGCCCGGGAAAAGGCTGCCAAGGCCGAAGCGCGGCGCAGACGCGGCCGAGTTGGAGGGGTCCGCTCTGCGGGCCGCTGCCGTCGCCACCTAGGCTAAGAGCTGAGGGCGCAGCTCGGTAGCTTGGTCGGACCCCTTGCGGCCCCGCGGAGCCTCCTCAGTTGCTCGGCTCTCGCCGCACTGGCCGGAGGAAAGTTCCCGCGGCCCCCGCCCGCTCACAGCTGCGGCGCCCGCCCGGCTTTTGGCTCTGCAAGTGCCCACTCTGAGTTAGGAGAGGCGCTCAGACCGGCAGAGCTGCCCGAGCCACCGCCGCACCTGGCCGTCCCTCCCCCCATTCCCGCCGTGAGGCGCCCTCCCCCGCCCCTTCGCTCCCCTCCCCCAAACCACAGCCCGAGCTCGCTCCTGCGCGCGCGCTCTCCCAGGCCCAAGTGAATAGTCCTCGCGCGAGCGGGACACGGCGGTGGATGCAATTCCGCTCGCCTACAGCCGCCAGGAGCTCCCTGGCGCCGCAAGCAGCGTCCTCCTCCGAAGCAGCTGCGCCTGCACCTGGGCAGCCTGGACCTTCGTGCCCTGCCCCCGGGGCCTCGCGCGGGGGTCGCCCCGGGACACCCACTGTGGGCCGGGTGGAGGAGGAAGAGGAGGAGGAAGAAGACGTGGACTCGGACCCGAAGCTGAACACCTGGCTGCGCTGCTGCCACTTCTCTTTAAGGGGGAGGAGAAGAGAGCCGGGGAGAACCATGGGGGGCAGCGAAGTCCGGGAATTTCTTTTGCAATTTGGTTTCTTCTTGCCTCTGCTGACAGCTTGGCCGGGCGACTGCAGTCACGTCTCCAACAACCAAGGTAAAGGGACCGGTGGAGTAGCAAGATGGGGCGGGAGGAAGTGGGTGTTCCGAGGACCGGTGCGTTGGTCGCCTCTTGGCAGGTAACTTCGTCTCGGGGTGGGCTTCTCCGGGCTCTCCACACGAGGGGGTCGAGGATGTCTCATCACCAGATCGCCTGTCCACAGTTCCCGGGACCGGAGACCTCACGAACTGTGGTCTCTTCTGCTTCCAAATGTCTTTAAACGGATGCGTGATCATCAGCAGCAGTTGGGTCCCACTACTGGCGGCCGCGGGACCGCTCCCCGTGCGCGGTCTCCACGGGAGGTCAGGCTCTGTGGTAGAGGCTTAATGGAGACTTCTGGCTCTTTGCGGTCGCTCACTGCACGGTAACGTGTAGGTTCTCCCGCACGCCTGCAAGAAAGCAGATCGTTCTCGCTGTAGCCCCTGGCCAAATAACCAGCCTTGTGCCTTCGATAAACCAAACCCTCGCCCAGCTGCAACCCCTTTACCCCATCCCGACCGAATGTACTAGACATTTAGAAATTTTTCCGAATTGTTTCCAGCCCAGATGCCCGAAGGGACCGGGGGTGGGGGTGTTATTAGGTGTGAATTAAGAAGTTGTGAATATTCTATGCCTAAAGTCAGGTAAAGTGGTAAAGTGAAGATGAGGTTTACCGAATGGAAAGCACTGAGAATTTTTGACTTTTGTTTTTTTGGCTTTCTAGCCAACAATCTTTATGAGACATACTCATTGGATTTCTGCTGTGAATATTTAAAGATCTATATTTAAAAAACCATGTCCATAATCTTAATCTTCCTAGACTGAGAGAGGAACAACCATAAAAGTTTTCCAGCATGTACCTGGCTGGATGCTCTCACTGGCACTGTGATGACCGCCGGTGTCACCTGTTACGTCACACTTTTAAAACACCTCAAATATAAAACTTAAATTAGAGTTACCATTCAACATACAAGATCTCAAAATAATTTGCAGGTATATAAATAGAGGTCAGATGGCATGAAAGTGTGGGCTTTCTTTGCGAGGGTGAGAAGGTTAAGAGAGAAGGAAATTAGAACAGCACAGCCTTCTTTTTTGTCATAAACATATATAGCCAGTTTGTTAGAATAATTTAGAATCAATATTCAGTTCTCTTTATGTAACTGGTACTTTTGACATGCTTTTCTAATTCTTTGTCTTTTTTTTTTTTTTTAACCTCCAGATTGCAATCACAAATGCATATGTCAGCTTGAAAACCATACACAACCATCTTGCCTTTGAAAATGTATTCTATAAGTACCACCTATAGTGCCATGCTCTCCTATGGAGGTGTATACCTTCACACACATCCCTTATTTGGTTTCAAGGACTACTGGCATTAAATATCAAAGGAAGTAGTGACTTAATTTACCTCTGAAAATTGAACATTGTTTAAAATAACATGTAAATACTTGACCTTTTTATTGAAAGGAGAAACGATTTTTAGTAATTGGAAAATCAGACATTTATGTTATACTAAATGTCTCTAGGGCTTCTAAAGAAGTATACACTTAAAGTCAAGTTGGCTAGGAATATTTTAACAGTTATATCCTTTCAATCATGTCCCTAAATCAACGTTTATATTTTCAAAGTTCCAGTAACCATCCTAGGCCCTGAGAATACTACCAAAAATAAAACATGTTACACTCTTCAAATGAGTAAAGAGCCATTCTACCAAAGTGTCTCAAGTATTAAAGTATGACCTTTCAGTAATTCATATTAAACTTAAGGGCATAGGGGAGTTGTTTGTCAACTCTTGCAGTAATTTTTATTTATCTATTTTAATAGCTTTCTCATACTTTTACAAGACATTTTAACTAAAAGATTTATCAATTATATCTAATTTATTTGTGTTTTGTAAATTAGCTTAACTTAGTGAATATTACTCAGCTTACCTAACAAATAGGATCATTAAAGATAGTCTCCAAAAACTCTTAATTTGCATTTGTACTAATAGTCTAAAAACACAAGCTATGTGTTACACTTGAATAATATTGTACCTAAAGGGTAAGTTGGGTAAAATTTAGAGTTTTTCAACAGAATATTATGGAAAAAATATGCTCAGATTTTTTTTTGTCAGACACAAATAATTGCTTTTAAAATGCTTTTTACAGCTTAAAGTTACAGTGGTTGGAAATTATGCCTTATAATATCTTGAGATAATTTTTGAATGCTGAAATAATCATGCTAATAGTTGATAAAATGTGGAAGTTCAAAATGTTATTTTTGAGACCAATTGAAGGATATTTTCTTATTTGTAGTTTCAAAAATAGATGACATGAATCAACATATCTTGCCAATTTGTAAACATTGAAAATATTTTACATTTTAGAATTACTGAAGTACATGTACAATATAGAAATACTAATGGAAAATACAAATCTTATCTATGTTCATAATATTAAGCATTGATAATAGGCTTAATATTTAATTTTAAGCATATGTATTCATTTTTCTAGTAACTTTTTGTCCTAAGAGCTAATGGAATTCTTGTTTTATTTTTAAAATTTGTTACAGAGGGTAAATTTTCATTTTAATATAATTTGCCTTCTCATTAAGAGTAATCAAAAAGTAAACTCTTTAATGTGATTTATTTTTACCAAATTATATGACATATTTCATGGTTGAATGAAGGCATCATCCTCTTCTTCATTCCCCATTTTGCATAGATAGAATAAAAGGATCCAAAAAGTGAACTATTTCATTTTTAACACTGTGCTAAGAGTAACTTGAATATAGGAATCATCTCTTCTCTTGTTTTTTAACTGGCTGTGAATCTCTGCACCATAAAGGCAAAATAAATCAGTTTGACACTCTTTCTATTACTGAAACCTCCTTGAATTGATCAAAAAGTAAAGCTGCTTTCTAGATCACTTCATCTGATTAAGTAAATGAAAACATGATTTGTACTCAAATTTCCCTTATTCCATTAATTTTCCCTCTGTTTAAAACCACAGTATTTATTTTGTGTTGGTAATTTTAAAATTAACAGTTTTTACTCTCTTAAGATATGAAAACTTTTATTTTTGTACTAGAAAGATAGTTAGGAGAATATAAAATACAATCTTGTTTCATATGTCAGTAACCATGTATATCAATCTCAGTGATTAGTAGCCACCAGGGATCCATTAATTCAAAAATTACTCTGCTTTAGTCTAAAAGAGTTGATGCATCTCTCAGGGTATGACTCATGTTTCCAAAAATAATCAATACTCAAATAATTCATTAAATCAAAATATGGTTTGAATATGAGAGTCTGGTGAGTTCATTTTACTACCAAGATTGTGTTAATTGATCTTTCTCCTCCACCCAGGGATTTCAGTGAAAAATGAAATATACAAGGAAAACAATAGTTTGAGTCATTAGTTTCATTAAATTTATTAATTTGAATGAATTAAGTCTAAAATCCACTAAGTTGTGTGTAAATACAGGTGAACATAGCTGATCAGAAAAATACCTGCTTATTTACATTTATAGCCTCAAATTAGTTGAACTGACATAAATATTGTATACAAACTGTAAGACTGAATGTTGTTCTTATATTTACAGAAAGCAGGGAATTGAAGTATTTTCAGAAAGTTGAAGAGTGAACTTTACTGAAAATATTGAAAATTGGGTTCAATAAGGAAAACTGAGTGATTTATAAGGAATATTGCTAAAAGACCTTTCACTTATATAAAATTTGAGGGATAAACTATGATTGTAAAAGTGCAAGAGGTTGAAATCACATGCCTTTCTTGTTTTCCATAAGTATGAAAACAACCTAGAATGTAATTTTTTATACATTAACAAACTGAGCCATTGTAGAATTAGCCATTATGATTAGTATTTAAAATAGAATATAAAATGTCATTGATACACACTGGTCATCTAAATCTTTTTGTTCTGAGTTTGGGATAAGACTATATCTAAAATTTTTTTCTTACACAAAAATTATACAACATTCTTTAAGGATCTTATCTTCAAACTAGAAATAACATGAATAAAGCAGTATTAATATAGATTTTCTAAAGGGGCAAATATATATATATCTATATTTAATTAATGATTAAATAACATCTTTTTACATTTTAAAAATACTGTCAAACTTTTCCATATGGAATTTGTATTATTCTTATGTTACAAAATTAAATATTATTAAAAATCCAAGAGTTGAAAATTTTTCTTCAGTAATCATTGCTAGTATAAATAAGTAGCAAAAGGCATCAAAGATTTCTTGTATTTCCTTCTACTAATTCTTTTCCTCTGTGACAGACACCATATCTCAATCACTCTCTCTTTCTTCTTTCACACACAGGAGTACTTCTGACTATATATTTCTTTTGTCCTAAATGGTGAGAGAATAGATGTTATCTTACATTGTCCATCAGTCAACCAAATCCCTAAAGTTATAGAAGTCTCTTGTCTTCTTGACTCACCATTTCTTGGGACTATAAATACAGTAGAGATCAGTACATGTAGTTAAATAATAAACATGAATTAACTTTGTTCAGTGTACTTTGTTAATCATGTAATCAAACTAAACTTATACAGAAGGATTAAATTGTAAGTCATGTCCGACTCTGTGTGACCCCATAGACAGCAGCCCACCAGGCTCCCCCGTCCCTGGGATTCTCCAGGCAAGAACACTGGAGTGGGTTGCCATTGCCTTCTCCAATGCATGAAAGTGAAAAGTGAAAGTGAAGTTGCTCAGTCGTGTCCAACCCTCAGTGACTCCATGGACTGCAGCCTATCAGGCTCCTCTGTCCATGGGATTTTCCAGGCAAGAGTACTGGAGTGGGGTGCCATTGCCTTCTCCATACATCCACAGTGTTAACTTTTAAATAAAAATTGTGTATATATATATATATATATATATATATATATATATACACACATGTATATATATATATATATATATATACACATTTAAGTTGTGCAACATAATTTGATATACTATGTCTATAGTGTTCTGATCAACTTGCAGTTTCTTTAGGACTGGCATTAGTTCTTTAAAAAACATGTATTATATTACCTCTTCTTTTGCCTTATTTTTATTGAGTATTCTGTTTTTGAATTTAATATTTATATGATGAAGAGAAAAAAGAGTAAGTAAGCCAGACTTCATAAATGCCTTCATGGAATTTATTTTCTACTAAGGGAGACTGACAAAAAATACGGAAGTAAATGAAACTATATACTATGGAGGAAACAATAAAGGCCCTGAGCAAATAACAGGAGGGACCCACTGTTTTAAATGTGGTGGTTGGAGAGGCCTCTCTGGGAAGTGACACATAAATGACATTCTCAAGGATGAGAAACAGCTAAATGTACAGAACAGGAAGAAGTGCATTCTAGGTAAAGGGAACTACCTGGTCAGTGACCTTGAAGGGAGATGAGCTTGTCGCCTTTGAAGAAATAAGTCCAGTATGGAACTGGAGCTTACTGAGCAAGGCAGAGAGTAGCCTATAGCGAGGTTTGAAAGAGAATGTGAAACCGGATCCACAGAGAAGAAAACAAGCCATGGAAAGGAATTAGGTTTTATTATTTTCCTTGGTAAAATGGGAAGCTAATGAGATTTCAACCATTTTTCATTTTTAGAGCATTATGGCTAGCAAGTAGAAGAGATGATTGGAAAATGAAGAGTAGTGTTAGGAGCCTATTGCAGTTTTTAGGGACATAGGGAAGGGTATGGTGGCCTGGCTAGCATGGTAATACTGAGATGGGGATAAGAAGATGGATTTGAGATAGCTTTTGGAAGTAGGATTATGGGATCATCTTATAATTACAGAAAAATAAATGTAGATATTCAGTATTTTGTCACTTTTTCCAAGGGACCTGAAAAAATTTTTCATTAATCCCCATAAAAATGATCTTGCTTATAGTAGTTGATTATTGACAGCAGATAGGAAGGATGGGGTGAGAGGTCCATTCTCTACTTTAATCTTCTGAAACTATGATTTAAATAATAATAATACAGTTTTATTATTTCAAACCATTGTGCATAGCACTGTACACATATTTTATTAACATGAAATTTGTTAATGCATTTTTGACACAACTTTACATATATAGTTGTTTTTTGTCAGAGTGGATGGCACAGGTGGGTGGAGATATCTTAACAAAGCAATATGGTGATCCAACAGAATCTATTAAAATAGAGAGCAATATTTCAAAGTTTGGCTTATGCACCAGTTTTATTCATCTTTGTTATTATCAGACTACTGTTACTAAAAAGAAAAATAGAAGTGATACTAGACATAAAATAGGCATGTTATCACATATTTTCTATTAGCCTTCTTTCTTCTCTGCATTTTGTTAAAATGAACAGAAACAAATGCATATTCAGTAAGCTTGTAAAAGACCCAGGAAATTAGATCTTAAGATGAGGGAAGAAAATATTAGGCTCTCCACTCAACAACAGTAAATTGCATGTAACTTAGAAACTTTCCCTGACCAGTTATTGTTCATCACTGTGAGTTGCCTGGAGAAGGCAATGGCACCCCACTCCAGTACTCTTGCCTGGAAAATCCCATAGAGGGAGGAGCCTGGTAGGCTGCAGTCCATGGGGTTGCTAAGAGTCGGGCACAACTGAGCGACTTCCCTTTCACTTTTCACTTTCATGCATTGGAGAAGGCAATGGCAACCCACTCCAGTGTTCTTGCCTGGAGAATCCCAGGGACGGGGAGCCTGGTGGGAGGCCGTCTATGGGGTCGCACAGAGTCAGACACGACTGAAGCGACTTAGCAGCAGCAGCAGCAGTGAGTTGCCTACTACTACTACTACTACTAATATATGACAACAATTGTTAAATATACAGAAATGTAAAAAATCTTAATTTAACAGTCCTAAATACCTTGTATATATTTGGAAAATCAATACTATGGAGATGTTTCCTTTAAACATTTGTAAATATTCTTAAATGTACATATTCACACATAGTAAATCTTATACTTCAGTGTTTAGAATGTTCTGGAGAATACTATTTTATAGTGATTTCCTTTCAGTAAACATTATGAATTCTTATGAGATATACAGTTTTGATTTTCAATGATAAATATTCTAGAACTGAGTGATAATGTTTGTACTTTAAAAAGATGTTTATCAGAGCCTACTATTTGGGCTTCCCAGGTGGCGCTAGTGGTAAAGAATGCCCCTGCTAATGTAAGAGACTTAACAGACAGGTCTTGGATCCATGGATCAGGAAGATCCCCTGGAGGAAGAAATGGTAGTCCACTCCAGTATTCTTGCCTAGAGAATCCCATGGACACAGGAGCCTCAGGGGCTACAGTCCATGGGGTTGCAGAGTCAGACATGACTATAGAGATTTGGCATACATATACACACTGATAGGTAGGTACTTACTACATGTAAGAATTCAAGAAGTTTTCCTTTAAGAATGTATGTCAATGTACGGCAAAACCAATACAATATTGTAAAGTAATTAGCCTCCAATTAAAATAAATTTATATTAAAAAAAGAATATATTAATATAGTTTAGTGAAGAGTTTCCAGTCTCTTTCCAAGTCTAGTAGGAAAATTTTCTGTTTTCTTAAAATTAGATCCAAAATTAATTATTTTTTTATAATTAGAAAAACTTTTAAAGGACATTTGTCATATGATAACATGTAAGAGTACTGATGTTCAGCTCTCATATTTATGTATTGATTATTTGCAAGTAATACCTTATTTCATTAAAGTACATCTCAAATTTAAGAAAATAAGTCACTCAGCAGCCACATCTTAAAGTATCTCCCTGTGTCAGGCATTATGCTAGATTCTAAGATAGAATTCTACAACAGATTCTAAGCTAGATTCTACAACAGTGATTATCATACAGTCTCTATTCTTTAGAAAATCAGCCTTCTCTTTTTATTTATCCTTGAGTAATTGATAATTAATCCTTAATTGATGATTTTTATAAGATGAATTTTACAGTAAATGATATCATGAGGGAAAGAAGGAAGAGTGTAAAGTAATACTACTAACACTTTTATGTGTTTTTATTTGTAAAATTGCTTCATAGGGATCTTCTAATATTAGTTTATGGGTGGGCATATATTTTATTTAATTGCATGAAAATTAAACATAAGTATGCATTGAATAAACACAACCATTCGTAGAAAATATAAATATTTCAAAACTCTAATGGCTTTCCATGAACTGACATGTGGAGGCAGGTTTTGTTTAAATGATATTCAGAGAAGGCAATGGCAACCCATTCCAGTACTCTTGTCTGGAAAATCCCATGGACAGAGGAGCCTGGTAGGCTGCAGTTCATGGGGTCGCAAAGAGTTGGACACGACTGAGCGACTTCACTTTTGCTTTTCACTTTTATGCTTTAGACTAGCTTTTTCTGGTGTGTTTATTTAAGGTGGATTTATTATTAAAAACTGTGATTCATGGTGAAGAAGCTAGTTTCCAGTTTCAGATAGCAGCAAACATACATCTTAATTGAGTTGTGAAGCAAGAATTGGGATGAAAGCAGGTATTTTCAGTCCATGTCCTGAAAAATGCATTCAGCTACTTTGCCAGGATACTGCTGTGTCCTCTAGCTATTGGCCTGTTTGATGATCTGAACTGGCTGGATATAAATGAAAAATCACCACCCTTGCTCCCGTTTCATTTTATAACTTAAGTTGTAATGTTATACTTACTTTCTGATCTTAGAAGTTATAACATCTCTTTAGAAACTGAATGTTCAAGAGTTAGAATTAGTTATGAATTATTTTATTCTTGTAATGTTTGGTATCTGGATATATGGGATATTTATATACATAACTTATTTACTAATGTTAACCTACTAATAACATGACAGAATGATTATTATTTTAGGTTGATTTCTGTAATATTCATATTTGTGGTATATGAGCATTGCAAAGAGGAACACTTTTTCTTAAAATTTATTTTAATTGAATAATTGCTTTACAATGTTGTATTGTGTTTCTGCCATACAACATAAATCAATCCTAAGTATACATATGTCCCCTCCCTCTCTAACCTCCCTCCATCCCTCATTCCACCACTCTAGTTGTCACAGAGCACCAGGTTGAGCTCCCTGGGGAAACACATTCTTGAAATAGTACGTAGAGTATAATATCTAGAATAAGTAAAAGCATTTACGCATAATTTAAAAAAATCAATATATGAAAATATTCCTACTTATGATTATAATTAGATATAATTTAAGCAAGTTAATAAAGCAGGAAATATTTTATATATTAGGAAATTAAAATGTATTATATTAATGTGTATTCCAAATAAGAATTATCTAGAATTAATTGAAATGATTGCCTCCAAATATGAGTTGAAGTATATCTCAGTATCACCTTAATTTTTACTTTAAAAGACACAAATGTGTTCCATATGTTGCTGGCACATTATTATTGTAAAATAATTAAAATTAAATGTTCAATTAGAAAAACTGTGTAATGGCCAATAAATGTTATGATAAAAATTGAAACCTCAAGCAACTGAAGTTTATTATATAGTACAGTACTAAGTAGCTATAAACATTCAAAATGAAAGAAAAATAGGGATAGAAAAAAATTGAATTATGGTACTGTTTTTAAAATGAACCTAATTGGTCAAGGAGTTTCTCTTGTTACATATATCTGACTATACCCTGGGTTAGACCCTTAATCTCTGCAAGTGCAGAAGTGTCCTGATGTCAGACAATGTTAGCTAAAACTCTTTTTAAAAAATGCTGAAAATTTCTTTTCACTCTCCGTCTAGATTTAAAATATACTTAGACAACATTTAAATTGTGAATGCAAGTGAAAATAATTTGTATTTGTCCTTATATGTGACAGGAAAGCACTCAGCAAACTAATAGATAGCATTGTACAAAATCATAAGACTTGAGTCAATTTCTAAAAGTGAATAAAATCCATGCATTAGTCCACTGGTTAAAAGTTATAATGCCTGAACAACAACAATAACAAAATCCCAAGACTGTAATAGCCAGAACAATTTTATAACAGTACAACATTTAATGAGGAAAGTACACTATTACCTTGGCTGTTTTATATTCTGTATTTAATGAGGGAATATTCAGAAAGAGATCCTAATTTTTATCTGAAAAAGAACAATTTCAGGAGTGTATGTTGTTGGTATAGCATATTACTTAGCATGGTTTAAAAAGAAATGAAAAATAACATGTTCCAAATTTATTTTTATTTTTATGATATACATAAGAGGAAAAATTGTACCTATATTATAATAACTTACTATCTTAAAATGCTATAGTAAAATAACTATTTTATAGAGAACTATAGTTCACCCTAGTTATTAAAATAACAGGTAGTTTGTTTACTTAAAATTACATGTGTAAGAACCTTTATAATATTTACTAGTTTATGGCCAGAAATCCATGTATATGTATATGCATTATTTTTTAGGCTTTTCAAGAGCTTTATACTCTAGTAAAGAAGAATTAAAATGTAATAATTTATTTTAAAGTTTAATATTCTAGAGTGTTAAATACTTGTTAAAGCTAAATGAAAAATATCCCCTAAAGTTATGAAGCCTTAAGATCAGATGAAATTGTTTGCCTGTGTTTTTTTTTTTTTTATAAAGTTCTAAAATGCTTTTCTGTTGTAATATAGATGTATTTATCTTTGGGTTTTTGTTTGTTCATTCTTATTTTTATTACTTATGTACACAAACAGTTCTTAATCTGTATGGTTTATTTGTATATATTTTCCTATAATCCTCAATTTAGTTCAGATTAAATATATATTCACCCAAATTTTAAATGAAATATATTGAACCTACTATTTTTTTTTCACTGTGCAGGGAACAGGAAACGTAAAAGTGGGTCACTTTGCCTTGAACTTCTGAGAACAAAAGATTTAATTAATGAGGCTATTTATATGTTAGTGAATATTTGACAAAGTAATATGGATTTAGCTGTTCCATAGATAAGTTCACATCTATGAACTATTGTTTACAGAGATAAAAATATGAAAGCACAAGCTGCAGGAGACATGGGTTCAAACCCTGGGTTGAGAAGATCCCCTGGAGGAGGGCATGAAAACCCTCTCCAGTATTCTTGCCTAGAGAGTCCTGTGGACAGGAGCTTGGTGGGCTATAGTCCATAGGTTTGCAAAGAGCTGGACATGACTAAAGTAGCTTAGCATGCATGCGTGCATATTAGCCATGACGATATATTGACCCTGGCTTTGTGTGACTACTAGAAATGAAATAAGATCTGTCTCCTTTACATTGAGGACAAAGCTGTAAAGTTGACAGTAAAATACTAGGTTGATGAAAAAGTAATTGCAGTTTCGAACCATGAATTTTAAATCGTTACAACCAGGCTCAAACACATCTTATTAATCAAAATAGGAACCAGTACAGTCAACACATTTTTGCCAATGAGAAATGTTTATTCTTATAGTGTAAAAATCTGTGCTTCAGGATTCCAAGAACTCTTGGAAAATGTTTTCTATCCTGCTAGGTGTTTTCTCTGCAAAAAGTTGTTGAGATATTTGAAGTGGTAGTCGGTTGGCAAAAAGGTCAGGTATGAATATGATGGATGAGGCAAAACTTAGTAGCCCAATTTGTTGAATTTTTGAAGTGTTTATTGTGCAACATGACCTCAGGCATTGTTCTGGAGAAGAATTGGGCCCACTCTGTTGACCCAGTGCCGCCTGCAGGCATTATAGTTTTTGGTGCATCTCATCAATTTGCTGAGCATACTTCTCAGATGTAATGGTTTTACTGGGATTCAGAAGCTGTAGTGGATCAGATCAGCAGCAGACCACCAGACAGTGACCATGACCTTTTTTTGATACAAGTTTGTCTTTGGGAAGTGCTTTAGAGCTGCTTCTTTTGTTCAACCGCTGAGCTGGTCATGGCCGGTTGTTGTCTAAATCCACTTTCAATGCAAGTCACAGTCCAATCGAGAAATGGTTCAATGTTGTTGCATAGAATAAGATAAGACAACACTTCAAAATGTTCATTTTCTTGATTTGTGATCAGCTCACAAGGCACACCACTTATCAAGCTTTTTCACCTTTTCAATTTGCTTCAATTGACAAAGGACCAAGGAATGTTCAATGCTGAGTTCTTCAGCAACTTCTTCTGTGGTTGTAAGAGGATCAGCTTTGATGATTGCACTCAGTTGGTCATTGTCAACTTCCAGTGGCCGGCCACTGCACTTCTCTTCTTCAAGGCTCTTGTCTCCTTTGTAAAACTTCTTGAACTACCACTGCACTGTACGTTTGTTAGGAGTTCCTGGACCAAGCATGTTGTTGATGTTGAGAGTTCTTACTGCTGCTTTATGATCCATTTGAACTGGAAAAGAAAATCGCTTGAATTTACTTTTTATCTAATATCATTTCCCTAGGGTGAAATATAAAATTAAAAATATATAAATATAAAATATGCAGCAAGCAATGTCACTAACAAAAAAAATCAAGCAGAAATGTGCATTAAAATGATATATAACATAACTACATTTACTTAAGAATGTATTGCAATATCAAGCAGCAGATTCAACAATGCAGAACTGCATCAACCTAACACTAGCAATTTAGTAAAGATAAAGGGAAATAATTTTAAAAACTATAACAAAAAATCTTGAGTTACATATGGGAAATGAAAATGAGTCTCATATTTATTCATTCATTTTTATTATGGTTCATTATTGTAAATATATATAAGTGATAAGAGAATCTGATGGGACTGTAAATTTGTACAGCCATTATGGAAAACAGTATGGAGGTAACTTAAAAACTAAAAATAGAACTACCATATGACCCATTAGTCACACCCCTGGGCATATACCCAGAGAAAACCGTAATTCAAAAAGACACATATGTTCCAAAGTGAATTGTAGCACCATTAAAATAGCCAGGACATGGAGACAACCTAAGACTTCATCAACAAAGAAATGATTAAAGAAGATGTGGTTGTTGTTGTTGAATATTGAATATTACTCAGTTATACTCAGTATTACTCGGCCATAGAAAGGAATGAAATTGGATCACTTGTACAGATATGAATGGACCTAGAGACTATCAATGGCAACCCACTCCAGTGTTCTTGCCTGGAGAATCCCAGGGATGGGGGAGCCTGGTGGTCTGCCGTCTATGGGGTTGCATGGAGTCGGACATGACTGAAGCGACTTGGCAGCAGCAGCAGCAGAGACTGCCATATAGAGTGAAATCAGAAAGAGAAAAACAAATATTGTATATTAATACATACATGAATTTAGAAAAATAAATATGTTCTTACTTGCAAATGGAAAGAGACACAGGTGTAGAGAACAAATGAAAGTACACCAGTGACAGAAAGGTGGGGCAGGTGGGATGAATTGGGAGATTCAGTTTGACATATATACACTATTAATTGTGTTGTTGTTTAGTCGCTATATCATGTCTGACTTCTTTGTGACTCCATGGACTGTAGTCTGCCAGGCTCTGCTGTCAATGGGTTTCCCAGGTAAGAATGCTAGAGTGGGTTGCCATTTCCTTCTCCAGGGGGTCTCCCCAACCCAGGGAAACAACTGATGTCTCCTGCATTGTCAGGTGGGTTCTTAACCACTGAACCATCAGGGAAGCCATGCACTATTGATAGTATGTATAAAATAGATAACTAATGAAAACCTACTGTATAGCTCAGGGAACTCTACTGAGTGCTCTGTGGTGACCTAAATGGGAAGGAAAGCCAAAAAATGAGATATATATATATGTATAGCTGATTCACTTTCCTGTACAATCAGTTCAGTTCAGTCACTCAGTCGTGTTCAACTCTTTGTGACGCCATGAATCACAGCACACCAGGCCTCCCTGTCAATCACCAACTCCCGGAGTTCACTCAGACTCACATCCATCGAGTCAGTGATGCCATCCAGCCATCTCATCCTCTATCATCCCCTTCTAGAAACAAACAAAATATTGTGAAGCAACTATAATAAAAATTAATTAAAATGTATATAAGTAATAAGAATTAAAATGACTTCTCTGGAAACTTCAGTTTTTAAGCTACTTTGAGTTAGTTTTCTTCACTTGAAGATTGAAACTTATTCTTGTGTGTAGATAAAAATAATCCAAGGGATTGATGCCTTAGACTAGATGTAGAGTTTTTTAAATAAGTAGCACCACTTGATTTTTTCATTAAAAGTTTTATCATATTCTTTAAGAACTAGCTTATTTAATGATGGTGGCTGGTTTTAAAGATCAGTTCAGTTCAGTCACTCAATTGTGTCCGACTGTTTGCAACCCCATGAACTGCAGCATGCCAGGCCTCCCTGTCCATCACCAACTCCTAGAGTCTACCCAAACCCATGTCCATCGAGTTGGTGATGCCATCCAACTATCTCATCCTCTGTCTTCCCCTTCTCCTCCTGCCCTCAATCTTTCCCAGCATCAGGGTCTTTTCAAATGAATCAGCACTTTGCATCAGGTGGCCAAATACTGGAGTTTCAGCTTCAACATCAGTCCTTCCAATGAACACCCAAGATTGATCTCCTTTAGGATGGACTGGTTGGATCTCCTCACAGTCCAAGGGACTCTCAAGAGTCTTCTCCAACACCACAGTTCAAAAGCATCAATTCTTCAGTGCTCAGCTTTCTTTATAGTCCAACTCTCACATCCATACATGACCATTGGAAAAACCATAGCCTTGACTAGACAGATCTTGATTGGCAAATAATGTCTCTGCTTTTTAATATACTATCTAGGTTGGTCATAACTTTCCTTCCAAGGAGTAAGCATCTTTTAATTTCATGGCTGCACTGACCATCTGCAGTGATTTTGGAGCCCCCAAAAATAAAGTCTGATACTGTTTCCACTGTTTCCCCATCTATTTCCCATGAAGTGATGGGACCAGATGCCATGATATTCGTGTTCTGAATGTTGAGCTTTAAGCCAACTTTTTCACTCTCCTCTTTCACTTTCATCAAGAGGCTCTTTAGTTCCTCTTCACTTTCTGCCATAAGGGTGGTATCATCTGCATATCTGAGATTATTGATATTTCTCCCAGCAATCTTGATTCCAGCTTGTGCTTCCTCCAGCCCAGCATTTCTCATGATGTACTGTGCATATAAGTTAAATAAGCAGGATGACAATATACAGCCTTGACATACTCCTTTTCCTATTTGGAACCAGTCTGTTGTTTCATGTCCAGTTTTAACTGTTGCTTCCTGACCTGCATACAGGTTTCTCAAGAGGCAGGTCAAGTGGTCTGGTATTCCCATCTTTTTCAGAATTTTCCATAGTTTATTGTGATCCACACAGTCAAAGGCTTTGGCATAGTCAATAAAGCAGAAATAGATGTTTTTCTGAAACTCTCTTGCTTTTTCGATGAACCAGCGGATGTTGGCAATTTGATCTCTGGTTCCTCTGCCTTTTCTAAAACCATATTAAACATGTGGAAGTGCACAGTTCACGTATTGCTGAAGCCTGGCTTGGAGAATTTTGAGCATTACTTTACTAGCGTGTGAGATGAGTGCAATTGTGCGGTAGTTTGAACATTCTTTGGCATTGCCTTTCTTTGGGATTGGAATGAAAACTGACCTTTTCCAGTCCTGTGGCCACTGCTAAATTTTCCAAATTTGCTGGCATATTGAATGCAGCACTCTCACAGCGTCATCTTTCAGGATTTCAAATAGCTCAACTGGAATTCCATCAGCTCCACTAGCTTTGTTTGTAGTGATGCTTCCCAAGGCCCACTTGACTTCACATTCCAGCATGTCTGACTGTAGATGAGTAATCACACCATTGTGATTATCTGGGTCGTGAAGATCTTTTTTGTACAGTTCTTCTGTGTATTCCTGCCATGTCTTCTTAATATCTTCTGCTTCTGTTAGGTCCCTACTCTTTCTGTCCTTTATTGAGCCCATCTTTGCATGAAATGTTCTGTTGGTATCTCAGATTTTCTTGAAGAGATCTCTAGTCTTTCCCATTCTTTTAAAGATAAAGAGCATAAAAACTATAACAACACAAAATCTTATGGTTTTGTGGATTATATCTGGTTTTGTTTGCTGATTGTTTTATCTTTAGATAATGGTAAAATTGTAAACCCTGTATGATTTATATTACATGCAATTTAAAGCTGAAAAATATTTTAGTTTCCTGTCATCTGAAGTACTTGTTTTATTGTTATTTTCTCATCCCTACCTCTATTAAATATTGGCTTTTAGAGGTGTTTCACAAGTTGAAAATTGATAGTATTCTTTAATGTTTTTTTTTGAGAAATTAAATTACTGTTTGATTTATCTGTATTTTATATTTGATAAATGTGCCTGCAGAGGAATATAAGGATAGGAATTTCTTCCACAACTGGGTATTTTTAAACAGAGAAAAACCAATAGCAGATTGTCCATGATTAACTGTTGACATTTAAATTTGTACCTTTAGAATGTCAAAAAGCACTGAAACTGTCAATTTAGTGTCTAAATTATAATAATATTATTTTCAAATCCAAAATTTTATGATTCTCATCCTTCCTTCAACATAGAGATGTATTTAAAATAAGTTGAAATAATTTAAGATCTTTTGACAAACTTAACTTTTAATAATTGGTTAACTGAAAAACTACAGATCTGTGGAAAGCTTAATAAATTATTCATATCTTTGTGTGCATCTGGGTTTGTTGTTGTTGCTATGATTATTAGTATAATACCTTAGTGCTGGCATTGTTTCTAACTCATGAAAATAAGTGTCTTTATAAAGGTATATTATGATTGGATTCATGTATCCCTCTTTTAATCATTATAAAATACCTGGAATATGGTGGTGTAATGCTATATCATAAAAATTATTTTAATCTGTGCCAGAGTATATCATAAGTCTTTAAAGTATTTTCTTCCATGGAAGGTGATTTGTCTAAGCTGTAATAATCTGAGTTGTTGTCAGGCTATATTATGGTGATGATATTTTTTGAGATTTGATATCTTAATTATAAAAGATTATGATTTCAAATATGCACTACCACACATAAGCCACATTTATTATGGTATAGCTGCTATTTTGTAAATGCACACTTGCTTGCTTGGAAGCTCTACTTCTAATGTGCACCAGATTAGGGGAAGCTTAAATAGTACCTCTAAAACTAAGGAAAAAGCCACATATTTTCTTTTTAATATACACTATTGTCCAGATCTAAGATTATCCTGTTTATTTAGTTGCTCTCAACTACTGATATAAAAATTTGGACTTAATTTTCTTCCAGTGCAAAATTATGGAATATTTCATGCAAATAGACTATTTTTAATTTACCTCCTTTAGTCTTAAATAGGTATGATAATAATTTTATGTGTAAGTTCTTGATATACTGTTTATGTGTGTCATGTTAATTTCAAGTATTTTCCCCCAAGTTACCTTTTTTTGTTGTTGTTCAGTTGTGTCTGACTCTTTGTGGCCCCATGGCCTGCAGTACTCACTTCCCTGTCCTTCACAATCTTCCAGAGCTTGCTCAAACTCATGTCCATCAAGTCAGTGATGCCATCCAACTATCTCATCGTCTGTAGTCCCCTTCTCCTGCCTTCAACATTCCCTAGAATCATGGGCTTTTCTAATGAATCAGTTCTTCACATCAGGTGGCCAAAGTATTGGAGCTTTAGCTTCAGCATCAGCCCTTCCAATGAATATTCAGAATTGATTTCCTTTAGAATTGACTGGTTTGATCTCCTTGCCATCGAAGGGACTCTCAGGAGTCTTCACCACCACCACAGTTCGAAAGTGTCAGTTCTTGAGCACTCAGCCTTCTTTATGGTCCAACTCTCACATCCATACATGACTACTGGAAAACCCATAACTTTGACTAGGTGGACATTTGTTGGCAAACTAATTTCTCTGCCTTTTAATGTGTTGTCTAGGTTGGTCACAGCTTTTCTTCCAAGGAGCAAGTATCTTTTAATTTCATGGCTGCAGTCACCATCTGCAGTGATTTTTTAAATTAATTCTTTGATATTAAGACTGGCTTCAGCTTCCAAATTTTTCCACTTATCAATTTTCCCTTCTAGTATTTGCTTCTGATAACATTCATACATTGAACAATAGGCAGTTGGGAAGCAAATACCCATTTACTAATCATTGTAATAGTGCTTTACATACCAGTGATAACTCCCTGCCTAGATGTCAGTTATAAAATTACAGCTATGGAACTTATGTTGAAGTGGGATTTTCTTACCTTCCAATTTAAATCTAATCCTCCAAAATCTACTTATTCACAGGAACAAGAGTGGCTGATGCCTGAGTAGTTATAAGTAGGTAGAAGAGGGAGAGGAAAAGATAGGCTCAAGGTATAGGGATATTTACATCATTTATTATGCAATGAGGATGACAAAAAAGTGATTGCTCAAGACTCTATGGCAGGTGTGACTTTACCTTGGATTCACACACATACAGAATCTTCTGATTTTGTCTAACTTGGAAAAACTCCTTGAGTTGAAAGCTCAAAAACAGTTAAAAGGGGGTTGAGAATTTGAGTAAGAATTTAGGCTGAATATCTAGCTGCAATCAAGGAAATTTCCTTCTCCAGTTCTCATTTCTCAACACTTAATATTTTTGGAGAAGTCCATAATTTTATGGAATGATGTCCGTTACTCTTTTTCTTAGTTAATTTTTAGGTTTTTAATGGGTAAAGAATCTTTGCACATCTTATTTAACTATATTTTCTAGATGTGTTACTGCTTCACGTTAATACATGATGCCTTAGGGTACTATGACAACAAACATTTCTTTTGAAGATGTAAAGTGCTCTAGAAAGCAATTAAACAGAATGTTGAAAAAATATTCACAGACTTAGATCTATTAATTCTACTTTTATGAGTCTAAATTCTAGGGGAATGCATGGATAATGACAGGTCAGAATTTATATAGGGATTTTCATCTTGGCCTTATTTGTAAAACTGAAGAATTGGCATCAAAGTCAATGCCCCCCAATAGGAACATCTTCTTTATTTGCATGAGGGCATGTGTATCAACAGGAGTCCCAAATCTCTCTATGTGAAATGGTGGAAATGTTTGCTACTGAGAGAGAATATAAGAGAGATGTTAGGAGAACAAGGAAAGAAGGCTTTGCAGTAGGAACAGTCTGATGGAGATTCCAGGATTAATTTGAAATACCCAAAAGGATGGTTTAAAGATGATGGTCTGTTCTATTTGAAATCATTTGCATGAATGAAATGTTAACCATTTCCTCCATCTTTACCTCCAACATTTTATCAGGTATATTAATCTCCAGAAAAACAAGAATAGAAAATATGAATAAAAATTCTCTGAGTAAAGGCCAGTTGAGCCCCACAACAATAACAAAAAAATCCTGAAAAGATCAGATTTTTCAGAGTTTAGCTATTCATCTATGTAGGGTTGTGCAGAATCTTTGCCTTGTCTTGTAGGCTGTTCAGAACTGCAGCTAGGTTGGGAATTCCCTTCTCATCTGGTCCTAAAATGAGTTTCTGATCCCTTCAGTGGGAGCAACATTGATCTTCTAACATGATAGCATTCCCATGTAAAATTTACAGATGGTGAAGAATTAGAAAAGAAAAAGAAAAGCAAAGCTACCAGTGTGTCCACTGTGTATTCTGTTTCTCTTATCAGGAGCACAGGTCAAATAGATGGATTTTAGAGGGAAAGGGGTAATTTTAGCAATATGGAATCTTGTTTCATATGCTCTAAATGTACTAGCTTCATTTTCATTTTTATGAATGCCTAGAATAGCTGTGTTTTGCTCATGGCAGTGAGTTCTGAAGTCAGGGATTTCTTCATAGTTTCCAGCCACAATGAAAATGGGAGACTGTTTTAGTAAAAGTGGAGGAGCAGGACTCTGTCTGTCTCCCTCTCCTTTTTCCTGGAGAAACACTGCCTCATTCCCCAGCACCTCTATAACTCAATCATGCTGCAATTTCCAATACATTAAGTGATAGCTACCAATCCTAGACTCCCCTTGCAGCCTGATACCTGGCTGAGAGCTGAATTTACACCATCCCTGGTATTTAGCAACCAGAGGATTAATTTTGATCATATGCTATTACTAACAAATGAATCTCCAGTGGGGGTCTATTATGAATGGCAACATTTTCAGATTTGTAAAAACTGCTGAAAATAATGGTCACTCATACAAACTGGTTGAGGTCACTAGGGTCAGGACATTTTCTCATAAGCAAAGCTTCAGACTCAGTTTATATTTACTGGCTGTGTTTTAGAGATTGGAAGCTATCACTGCCCAATGTTATAATGATTATAAAAGAGGGCATACTGTGGGACACAGCCCACTTTATTTTGGACTAAAAAGTGTTATCTGTTAATTAAGAATACTTTTGCTTTAAAGTTATAAAAATATCAGTGTAAGGGATGGGATAATCCATTTCATATTTGGCAAATTTATGATGGGGGAAAAATAAGTTCACATAGTACAAAGAGGAAGAAATATAATGAAATACAGTTATCATCTTTTACTTCAGGGAGTTTAGTTCCTATCATAATCGGTGCTTTCAAGCACTGTATAATGCTCCTTTTCCAATAAAATCATACTAGAAGTAGCTGGATTAGGAGTTTGCTTTTCAAAAGTGATCAAAAGAAAATAGGTGAGGTCATTTGCTTTCTCTGCTCTTCTTGAGAAATATTGATATTTTTTAAACATTTTGATATTAAAAAATTAATGTGTATTTCTTCTTGAAACTAAGTATATGACAACCCATAGGGGTATGAGAGCCATCTTCCAGTCTCATGTGGAAATAGAGGTAGCGTCTGCTTCCTGTCCTCTTGTGCTTTTCAACATTCTGATTTGATGACTAAAATCTATTAAATGCTTACATATGACATGGAATATATTTGACATAAATATTGTATATTAAGCTTGAGTTGTATTTTATTAAAAGTTTAAAATAGCTTACTTAGCTATTACTGTGGTTCTTACAGTCTTTTAGCAGTTATTTCCACTCTGACCTAGTGCTTATTACCTGTCTATACAAACACACACACATACACATGCAATCTGAAACACTATGTTATTTGCTCTGTAATTTTTTTCCCACTATTGTGTAGGGATTCACATAATTCCAAGTATTCCATTTTAGTGCTATAATGAAGAAAACTATAAATTTAAAGTATGTGTACATTTTACTTTTTTCTACTCTATTTAGGGTCATATTACATTAAGTATTTCAAATATAACTTGCTTGAGGCTGTAGTTTTTAGGAAAATCAGCTCTCATTTAAGTTCAAATAAATGGATAGCATCTTTGTTCTTAGGATATTTCTGTGAAAAACTCAAATGTGTTTTGTACTCAGCAGACTCTCTGATTAACACATGTATAAAAGTGTATTGTATCTCCAGGTGAAGGAGGATTTGTATTATATCTTGTTGATGGTGAATTTGACATAGTAAGAAAAATGAAGAAAAAGACCAAATGCTTTTCAACTGTGTATATTAATTTAATTCCACCACTTTATCTTTTTATTCCACCTTTCCAAGGTAAGCAGCATAAACTACTGCACTTATTTTACTTATGGAATTTATATGGAAGTTAAGTTACTTGGCCAAGCTGATAGAACAAATTAGTAACCACAAAGGAAAAAGACAGCGGGCCTTAAGCCTATTAAATCAGTGTACTTTCTAAATGGAAGGAGAATTTCAGGCAAGTCCTAGATTATTAAAATTTAAAAGATATTGAATTTAAATATTGTTCCTCTACATTAATGTCTTGAAAACTTTTCAAAATACTTGAACTATATTATTTTAAAATATTGATAATGTTTTTTAAAAGAATGGGAGACTTATTTGGAAAAAAAATCTTAAAAAGAATTTATTTCTCTGGATTATAATGCTTTCTAAATTAGGATTTAATAGTTATGGCATTAAGTGATAGTGCCAATTTTACTCTCATTTTCTTTATAAATTATTTTAGTGGTTGTAAGGCCCATTAGTTGGTGATGGACAGGGGGGGCCTGGTGTGCTGTGATTCATGGGGTCGCAAAGAGTCGGACATGACTGAGCGACTGAAGTGAACTGAACTGAAGGCCCATTATTGTGTGCTTTTGCTTATATGTTTATTGTCTATTTGTCCGGATATGTTTAAACTGCTGGTTAGGCACTGTACAAGCAGTCTTGGTTAATGAGCAATAATGGCAACTTCAGTATTTAATGATAAGCTGTACAATTTGAGTCTTTAGCCCAACTCTCCTCCTTTTGCACTGCTTGTGATTTAGCCTCATTCCAGATCAAACATAGCAACTATCACATCTTAGTGTCTATAAGAATTGCTGAGAATTTTTTTCAAGTTGACAAATTGCTGAGCCTCACTGCCAAAGAGTTGGATTTAGTGTATTGAAGATAGTGTTTAGGACTTGCCATTTTAGATAAGCACTCTACTAAATGTATATGCAGATGGTTTGAGAAACTCTGACTTAGGGATCTCTATCTGTATTCGTTCTAGTTCTTGGTTTGCACCAAATAGAATTGAAAGCTAGCTAAAGTAAACAAAAGAAATTTATAAGAAATTGGATATTTTATAAATAAAAATTGGATTTACAATATAAATGTTTGATTTAAAGACATTGGATAAGATGATTCCACAGAATTGAAGAGACGTCTACAGAACCAGCTTTAACAAAGAGTAGGAATCAGGGCAGCATCTGGGATCTAGACAGCAGAAATTAATCATCAGTCTCGTTGGGCTGAATTAATTTCAACATTTTCCCCCTATAATTGTATTACTCAGCTAAAAATATCAGTTCTGCAAGAGTGAGTCTGAATGACCTAGATTGAGTTATGAACCTCTGCAACATAGAAGGAGTAGGAGCTCATGATTGACAACCTTACCATGACTGGACACTATGGGGACAAGTAATTTCTTTAAAATGCTGTCACTAAAGTTAGTGGAATGAATAATGGTTGTCCAGAACCTAACACATGTCTAAACACTGATAGTATAATATAATTATCAAAATAACTTATAATTTCAGCCCTTCAACTAAGAGCTAAATTATGAAATGAATATGACTTTGTATAATTAGAGTCTATAGAGTCTCCCAGTTCAGCCCAGGGGAGTTAAGCATCATTTTCCTACTACCCTCAATAGAATATTACAAATTTAGGAGATGTATTATAATAGAATCATGAAGCTCATCTCTTGAAAGGACAGTGTATATTTGCTTTTACTCAAGTACAATTTGAAATATCCCTTGTTATGATAAATCTTCTATCCTGCAGTATAGAAGATAAAGAAGCAATATAGGTGGCTTGAACTAACCTTTCATTTACAAGAAATTTGACTTTTACCAAGTGGCTTAAGCTATGTCCAAAATTTCAGTGCACTCAAAATATTGTACAATATTCTAGTCATTACCATGTATCTGGTTTACAGGAAAACACTTTTGACACAAAATACTGTGCCAATACTGATCCAGCTTCCATACACAATTATTGTGCTTTTAAAAATAAACCAATTCCTAAACTAAGAAACAAAATTGATATGACTCTTCAGTTCAGTTCAGTTGCTCAGTCATGTCTGACTGTTTGTGACCCCATGGCCTGAGGCATGTGAAGCCTCCCTGTCCATCACTAACTCCTGGAGTTTACACAAACTCATGTCCATCAAGTAGGTGATGCCATCCAACCATCTCATCCTCTGTCATCCCCCTCTCCTCCTGCCCTCAATCTTTCCCAGCATCACGGTCTTTTCAAATGAGTCAGTTTTTGCATCAGGTGGCCAAATTATTGAAGTTTCAGCTTCAACATTAGTCCTTCCAATGAATATTCAGGACTGGTTTCTTTTAGGATGGGCTGGTTGGATCTTCTTGCAGTCCAAGGGACTCTCAAGAGTCTTCTCCAACACCACAGTTCAAAAGCATCAATTCTTTGGCACTCGGCTTTCTTTATAGTCCAACTCTCACATCCATACATGACTACTGGAAAAACCATAGCCTTGACTAGATGGACCTTTGTTGACAATGTAATGTCTTTGATTTTTAATATACTATCTAGGTTGGTCATAACTTTTCTCCGAAGGAGTAAGCGTCTTTTAATTTCATGGCTGCAATCACTATCTGCAGTGATTATGGGGTCCCCCCAAAATAAAGTCTGCCACTGTTTCCCCATCTATTTGCCATGAAGTGGTGGTACTGGATGCCATGATCATTGTTTTCTGAATGTTGAGCTTTAAGCCAACTTTTCACTCTCTTCTTTCACTTTCATCAAGAGGCTCTTTAGTTCTTCACTTTCTGCCATAAGGGTGGTGTCATCTGCACATCTGAGGTTATTGATATTTCTCCTGGCAATCTTAATCCCAGCTTGAGCTTCATCCAGCCCAGCGTTTCTCATGATGAACTCTGCATATAAGTTAAATAAGCAGGGTGACAATATACAGCCTTAACATACTCCTTTTCCTAGTTGGAACCAGTCTGTTGTTCCATGTCCAATTCTAACTGTTGCTTCCTGACCTGCATACAGATTTCTCAAGAAGCAGTTCAGGTGATCTGTTATTCCTGTCTCTTTCAGAATTCTCCACAGTTTATTGTGATCCACCTATATGATATGACTTTAAATAAACCTTATATTTTAAAAATATAATAGCAAATGACATTTTTTTTAATTTAATTTTATTTTATGTTTAAACTTTACAATATTGTATTAGTTTTGCCAAATATCGAAATGAATCCGCCACAGGTATATATGTGTTCCCCATCCTCAACCCTCCTCCCTCCTCCCTCCCCATACCATCCCTCTGGGTCGTCCCAGTGCACTAGCCCCAAGCATCCAGTATCGTGCATTGAACCTGGACTGGCAACTCGTTTCATACATGATATTATACATGTTTCAATGCCATTCTCCCAAATCTTCCCACCCTCTCCCTCTGCAACAGAGTCCATAAGACTGTTCTATACATCAGTGTCTCTTTTGCTGTCTCGTACACAGGGTTATTGTTACCATCTTTCTAAATTCCATATATATGCGTTAGTATACTGTATTGGTGTTTTTCTTTCTGGCTTACTTAACTCTGTATAAGAGGCTCCAGTTTCATCCACCTCATTAGAACTGATTCAAATGTATTCTTTTTAATGGCTGAGTAATACTCCATTGTGTATATGTACCACAGCTTTTTTATCCATTCATCTGCTGATGGACATCTAGGTTGCTTCCATGTCCTGGCTATTATAAACAGTGCTGCGATGAACATTGGGGTACAAGTGTCTTTTTCCCTTCTGGTTTCCTCAGTGTGTATGCCCAGCAGTGGGATTGCTGGATCATAAGGCAGTTCTATTTCCAGTTTTTTAAGGAATCTCCACACTGAAAAGCTTCTGCACATCAAATGAAACTATTAGCAAGGTGAAAAGGCAGCCTTCAGAATGGGAGAAAATAATAGCAAATGAAGCAACTGACAAACAACTAATCTAAAAAATATACAAGCAACTCCTACAGCTCAATTCCAGAAAAATAAATGACCCAATCAAAAAATGGGCCAAAGAACTAAATAGACATTTCTCCAAAGAAGACATACAGATGGCTAACAAACACATGAAAAGATGCTCAACATCACTCATTATCAGAGAAATGCAAATCAAAACCACTATGAGGTACCATTTCACGCCAGTCAGAATGGCTGCGATCCAAAAGTCTACAAGCAATAAATGCTGGAGAAGGTGTGGAGAAAAGGGAACCCTCTTACACTGTTGGTGGGAATGCAAACTAGTACAGCCACTATGGAGAACAGTGTGCAAATGACATTTTAATGGGCTTGGAATTTTAAGATTTCCATTGGTTCATTGTAAAGTGATTACATATCTATGGGTCAGGTTCTCAGAAATATCTGTCCAAATGCAGCATAAATATTCTGAGTTTTTGAGTGATTACTCTTTTCTAGGCACCACTCTAAATACTTCAATGTATTCAATTGTGTGATCTTCATAATGCCCCATAAAGTTAACATTATTTTCATCTCCATTTTATAGGTGAGGATATCAGGAGACAGAATAGGTTAAGCACCTTGGCACAATGCTAAAGACTAAGAATGTTATGGATTCAGTTGTGTTCCCTCTTCCCTCCCCCACAAATTCCTATGTTTAAGTCCTAGTCCCCAGTACCTGAGAATATGACTTTTTGAGAAATGAGGTTGTCACAGATGTAATTGGTTAATATTAAGTCCTACTGAAGTAGTGAAAGTGAAAGTGTTTTTCGCTCAGTTGTAGCTCACTCTTTGCAACCCTGTGTACTATAGCCCAATAAGCTCATCTGTCCATGGAGTTCTTCAGGCAAGAATACTAGAGTGGATAGCCATTCCCTTCTCCAGGGGATCTTCCTGACCCAGGAATTGAACCACGTTTTCTATCCTGCAGCCAGGTTCTGTACTGTCTGAGCCATCAGTGAATAGGGTGGGCCCCTGATCCAACATTATTGATGTCCTGATTAAAAGGGGGAAATTTGGAGATAGACATGAGCACTGGGAGAAGGCCATGTGAGATGAAAGCAGATATTGCAGTTATGCATCTACAAGCCAAGGAACCCCACAGATGGCCAGCAAACTACCTTAAGCTAGGACAGAATCATGAAACAGACTCTCTCTCTCTCACAGTTCTTAGAAGGAACCAACCCCGGATGACTGCTTCCTCTCTATAGATTTCTAGCTCCTAAAACCCCTAAAAGAGTAAACTTCTGTTACTCTAAGCCACCCAGTTGTGGTACTTTGTTATGGCAATGCTAAGAAACTAACATACAGGGTTAGGATTTGGATTTAGACATTATAGCTCCAAACATTACATTCTTAAACAACACACTGTGTTGTTTTCCTACAGATAAGATAATTGAATAAATACATTATAGATCTAGACTAGGAAAGCTAATCCAGAATAAGAGAGCTAGTAGCACTTTTCCAGAGCCTCATATGACTCTTTGTAAGGACACTGAGAAAGGTACTTACAGTGTTATTTTCCTTCAAAACTGACAAACAAAATATAAATAGAGTAACTATGACTAAATATGTTTGGAAAAGATCACAATCTGAGAATTTAACCACAAGTTATACATTAGTATAAATGAACTTTATTTTATTATCAAAAAAGTGTTTCCTTTAATCAATCTCTAGAGAAAGATGGAAAAACAAGGAACATCCCTGCAGCAACTATTTGCTGATGATTACTATGTGTATTTCAGTTCATATAGAGTATAATTTTTACAACCAGGCCTTGACTACTAGTGAATTCAACAGGAAAAGATGGAGAAAAATGATTCCTATTCCAAACAGGGAAGCCTGGCATGCTGTAGTCTGTGGGGTTGCGAAGAGTCGAACACAGCTTGGCGACTGAACAACAACATTACACAAAGACTGTAATGGAGAATCTGCATGGTCTTCTGCCCATAGTTTTTCCTAATTAAAACAAACAGCTGTGGAATTAAGGAAAAGTCATGCATAAAGTAGGATTCTTCTATTGAAAAATAAATGTAGTGAAAAGCAAAAGGAGAGTTAGAAGTAAGTTGTTGTTGCTCAGTCGCTAAGTTGTGTCCAACTCTTTGCAACCGTTTGAACTGCAGTACACCAGGCTTCTCTGTCCATCACTGTATCCTTGTTGCTGTTCAGTTGCTTGTTCATGTCCGATTCTTTAGGATCCCATGGACTGACGTACGCCAAGCTTCCCTGTCCTTCACCACTTCCCGGAGCTTGCTCAAACTCATGTCCATTGAGTTGGTGATGCCATCCAACCATCTCTTCCTCTTCCTTCTCTTGCCTTCAATCTTTCCCAGCATCAGGGTCTTTTCCAATGAGTAATTTTTTCGCATTATGTGGCCAAAGTGTTGGAGCTCCAGCTTCAGCACCAGTTCTTCCAATGAATATTCAGGGTTGATTTCCTTTAGGATTGACTGGTTTGATCTCCTTGCTGTCCAAAGGGCTCTCAGGAGTCTTCTGCAGCATCACAATTTGAAAGCATCAGTTCTTCCACACCCAGCCTTCTTTATGGTCCAGCTGTCACATCCATATGTCACTATTGGGAAAAAAAAACCAGAGCTTTGACTATATGGACCTTTGTTGGCAAAGTGATGCCTCTGCTTTTTAAAGTGCTGTCTAGGATTTTACATAGCTATTCTTCCAAGGAGCTAGAGTCTTTTAATTTCATGGCTGCAGTTACCATCCACATTGATTTTGGAGCCCAAGAAATTTAAATCTGACACTGTTTCCACATTTTTCCCACTTATTTGCCATGAAGTGATAGGACCAGATGCCATGATCTTAGGTTTTTGAATAAGAAGTAAGTAGGAAGTTCTTAAAATGTATATTTATATTTTAGGTCTGAAACATTAGAGACAATAGTGAAAACCTTGGGATGCCAGAATTGCTCTAAATTGTCAAAAATTAGGCAGGTAAAAGCCTAAAAACCCTGAATGTTTTCATTCCAGCTCTAAGAAGAGATTAAATATAAGTTAAGGAGAGGTTTCTGCTTGGACTTCATAGAGGGAATACTTGGTGATCTATAAAGGAGATATATTTTCCTGTTAGGATTTGGTGAGATGTTTGATTTGTATATCATTGTATTTCTTTAATTTTACTCTGTTCAGTGCTGCATAATCAAATAAGCCTGGGACTGAATCCTAGTCCAATGGTTTATTAAGAAAGAATTTCTTGAAAATTGGCTACTATCTTAACCTTGCTTTACTTATTATAATGGTTAAAGAGTGACTATTCAGTTTTACTTTGAGAATTTATAACGGAATCTATCTGTCTGTGCCTGGCACGCAGCAACATTCACAATAATATAACAGTTAACATTAATGTCACCCTGCTTGTTTAACTTAATATGCAGAGTATATCATGAGAAGCACTGGGTTGGAAGAAGCACAAGCTGGAATCAAGATTGCTGGGAGAAATATCAATAAGCTTAGATATTCAGCTGACACCACCCTTATGGCAGAAAGTGAAGAGGAACTCAAAAGCCTCTTGATGAAAGTGAAAGTGGAGAGTGAAAAAGTTGGCTTAAAGCTCAACATTCAGAAAACGAAGATCATGGCATCCAGTCCTATCACTTTATGGGAAATAGATGGGGAAACAGTGGAAACAGTATCAGACTTTATTTTTGGGGGCTCCAAAATCACTGCAGATGGTGACTGCAGCCATGAAATTAAAAGATGCTTACTCCTTGGAAGGAAAGTTATGACCAACTTAGATAGTATATTGAAAAGCAGAGATATTACTTTGCCAACAAAGGTCCATCTAGTCTAGGCTATGGTTTTTCCAGTGGTCATGTATGGATATGAGAGTTGAACTGAAGAAAGCTGAGCACCGAAGAATTGATGCTTTTGAACTGTGGTATTGGAGAAGACTCTTGAGAGTCCCTTGGACTGCAAGGAGATCCAACCAGTCCATCCTAAAGGAGATCATTCCTGGGTGTTCATTGGAAGGACTGATGTTGAAGCTGAAACTCCAGTACTTTGGCCACCTCATTTGAAGAGTTGACTCATTGGAAAAGATCCGGATGCTGAGAAGGATTGAGGGCAGGAGGAGAAGGGAATGACAGAGGATGAGATGGCTGGATGACATCACCGACTCAATGGACGTGAATTTGAGTGAACTCCGGGAGTTGGTGATGGACAGGGAGTCCTGGCGTGCTGTAATTCATGGGGTCACAAAGAGTCAGACACGGCTGAGTGACTGAACTGAACTGAACATTAATCTAGCGATTACTTTGTTTTAAGGACTTTTGTGTATTGCTTCATTCATTTGAACTAGGAGGTTAAGTCATATTAGTTAGTTAGTTCAGTTGCTCAGTTGTGTCCGCCTCTTTACAACCCCATGGACTGCAGCACACCAGGCTTCCCTGTCATGGGATTCACACACACTTGCTCAAATTCATGTCCATCAAGTTGGTGACGCCATCCAACCATCTTATCCTCTGTTGTCCCTTCCCCTCCTGCTTTCAATCTTTCCCAGCATCAGGTCTTTTCCAGTCAGTCAGTTCTTCGCCTCAGGTGGCCAAAGTATTGGAGTTTCAGCTTCAGTATCAGTCCTTCCAATGAGTACTCAGGACTGATTTCCTTTAGGATTGACTGGTTTGATCGTTCAGTTCAAGGGACTCAAGAGTCTTCTCCAACACCACAGTTCAAAAATATGAATACTTCAGTGTTCAGCTTTCTTTATAGTCATATTATAAAGTCATATTATTCCAACTTAATTCCATATTATTAATAACTGAATTCAATAACTATAGAAGATTTGAGGAATTTTCTCAAAGTCATAAGCTAGTAAGTTATGTATAAATTTTGGAATCAAGCCTGGATCACTAGCTTTGAAGTAACACATTTAACTATGTTACTAGTGGCTCTTTATTAGGGATAAAAATATGAGTAAATTTAGTTCTTTATGAATTTATCATCTAATAGGAAGAGAAAGTCAAATGGGTGGAGACAACTTCCTGTGGGTTTGATGTTGGAAGTATGTCCAGGTTTTAGTGGTTTTGAAGGAAGGAAGATGTGGTTACACTTACTTTTCGGCATCAAGAAACACTTTACATAAGAAGAGAAGGTTGAACTTCTATAATGTTAAAATACTAGGTACTATTAATGAGGTGATTCATGGTTATAAATCATTCCAGAGTGAATAACAAGGGCAAAAGTATGATAAAAATATATAATAGTGTTTTGTAGGGTGCTGGTAAAGAGTTACAGAAGGGTAGAAACTATAAGGAGGAGAGAGGCAGGAGATGAAGGATTAAAAACAGACAGGGTTTGGGACAGGAAGAGTTTTGATCAAGCTATATAAAGTAGTTTGCACTTTATTATTAAAGGCCAGAGGTTCTTAACCCTGGGTGTTCATCAAAATCTTATTGGGGGCTTTTGATAAATATACCTATATTTGGGTCCAACCCAAATATACCTTTATAAATGTATTTTTGTGATTAATTTTGAATGTCTTTCTCTCTACTCTTATTAACACTATTGAACATATAGTAGGTCCTCAATAAATGCTAGTTAATTGATCTCAGTACTTAGATTTTGTTAGCTGATACAACAACTTCAGAATTATTTTTAATTATTTCAGTCAGTGATGTGGAGGGAATTATTTTCATTAATAAAAGGTTACATTTTTATAAGGATGTTCTATTAATAGAGTTTAGAAATATGAAGATAAGGATGACCTAGAATATCAATGTTATATCCTGATATATTTATTATTGATTTACTAACAAATAGCCAAAGGTGCATTTTTTTGGTGAGCACCAAAACCCATGTTCCTCCCCTACTTGCACTGTGTTAGTATTAATATAAGGCACACTAACTGAAGTTTTTCCATGATCCTGAAACTGACAGTATATTTATTTCCTTGTTTCAACTTCTAATATAGATGTGTATATTACCTGTGGAGCATGTGTGTGTGTGAGAGAGAGAGAAAATGCTGCATGCAGATTTAAGGTTTTCATTAGTGCTTCAAAGGCAGAAAAGAATAAAACCTATCTAAAAAAATTTATCTGGGCAAAAAAAAAAAAAATCAGTTTCACATATAAGGAGCTTGTGAGTCACCACTTGGTTCTAACAACAAGCAGAAACCTGAGACAAAATATCAACTCTTCTTTGGTCCATAAAAGAAGGGAGGACACAGGGCAAAGTGCTTGTCCCCACGGTTGGAGAGAGAGACGGGCAAATACAGGGAGTTACTGCTTCTCAGAGCAGAGCCTCACAAGAAGAACTAGCCACAGGACAGGTCCTGGGTATATCATGTGCAGCCATCAAGATTAAAAAATCAACAAGGTATGCTATGCTATGCTAAGTCACTTCAGTTGTGTCTGACTCTGGGTGACCCCATAGACGGCAGCCCACCAGGCTCCCCCGTCCCTGGGATTCTCCAGGCAAGAACACTGGAGTGGGCTGCCATTTCCTTCTCCAATGCATGAAAGTGAAAAGTGAAAGTGAAGTCCCTCAGTCGTGTCCGACTCTTCACGACCCCATGGATTGCAGCCCACCAGGCTCCTCTGTCCATGGGATTTTCCAAGCAAGAGTACTGTAGTGGGATGCCATTGCCTTCTCCTACAACAAGGTATACCAAAAGGCAAAAAGCACAATTTGTAGACACAGAGCCAGCATCAGAACTAGACCTGACAGGGATGTTGGAATTATTAGATTGGGAATTTAAAACGACTATGATTACTATGCTAAGGACTCTGTGGGATACAGATGGGCAATGTAAGCAGAGAGATAGAAATCCTGAGAATGAAACAAAATGAAAAGAAATGCATGTATATGTATGTATGCTTGTATATAAGTGAAATGAATGACAACAGTGATACATAGGAAATGAGAGGAAGTAGGATTATTTTGTTTTATAAGTTACACTACCTAGGTAGAAGTATAATGTTATTTGTGAGTAGGCTGGCATTCATTGTAAATATATATTGCAAACTCAAGGACAACCCCTGAAAAAGTGATAAAAAAAAGTATAAATGATTTGCTAATAAAAGAGAAAATGAAATTAAATTCCACTTAATTAAATGGAATTAAATTTACAGAGGGAAGAAAAAGAATGAAGAGAAAGTTTTAGGGACAAAGATATAGGATGAAAAGTAAAAAACAATGATGATTATGTTAGATGTTATCTAGTGTTACTAGTAATCACATAGAACGTCAGTGATCTAAATGGACGAAATAAAAGACAGAGATTTGTGGAGTGAACCAAAAAAAGACTCAACTATATGTTCTTTTAAAACAACCCCTTTTTACATATAAAGATTAAAAGTAAACGGATAGAGGAAATTATACCATCCTCAGTTCAGTTCAGTTCATTCACTCAGTCATGTCCGACTCTTTGCGACCCCATGAATCGCAGCACACCAGGCCTCCCTGTCCATCACCAACTCCTGGAGTTCACTCAGACTCATGTCCATCGAGTTGGTGATGCCACCCAGCCGCCCCCTTTTCCTCCTGCCCTCAATCCCTCCCAGCATCAGAGTCTTTTCCAATGAGTCAACTCATCGCATGAGGTGGCTTAAGTACTGGAGTTTCAGCTTCAGCATCATTCCCTCCAAAGAAATCCCAGGGCTGATCTCCTTCAGAATGGACTGGTTGGATCTCCTTGCAGTCCAAGGGACTCTCAAGAGTCTTCTCCAATACCACAGTTCAAAAGCATCAATTCTTTGGCGCTCAGCTTTCTTCACAGTCCAACTCTCACATCCATACATGACCCCAGGAAAAACCATAGCCTTGACTAGACGGACCTTTTTGGCAAAGTAATGTCTCTGCTTTTCAATATGCTATCTAGGTTGGTCATAACTTTTCTTCCAAGGAGTAAGCATCTTTTAATCAAAAGCACACATGAATAGCTGTAATAATTTCAGATGGAAGAGACTTCACAGCAAGGCAAGTTATTAGAGATAAAGCAGGACATTATAAAATGATAACATAATCAGTTCTTCAAGAAGAATTACAATCATTAACATGTATGTGCCTAACAACATAGCACACACTTTTTAAGGGAAAGACTAATGGAACTCCCAGGGGTAAAACATAGATACACCACCATAGTTGGGGACTTTAACCCCTTTATAAGAAATGGGCATATCTAGCAAGCAAAAAAAAAAAAATAAGTCCATAGTTGAACTTAACAAAATCATCTAACCATCGATCAACTGATATAACATCTAGTATAGACTACTTCTATAAAGCGCAGGCTAAAGCGCAGGCGGCTGCAACGGGCGTGCTAAAAGCGCAGCCGAGAGGAGCTACCCCACGTCTGAGGTCAAGGGTAGAAGCCCGGAGGACCCCATGCCCAAAGGCTGGTGGCCAAGAGGAGTTATCCCACTTCCGAGGTCAGGGGCAGCGGCCAGAGTGCCAGAGTGCCACAGTGCAGGAACGGCCGAGATGAGCTACCCCATGTCTGAGGTCGAGAGGAGATACCCAGCATCTGAGGTCAGGGGCGGCAACAAGAGGAGTTACTCCACGTCTGAGATCAGGGGCGGCGGCCGGGAGGAGATACCCCATGCCCTTAAGCCTGAGGCCAGGAGTGGCAGGCAGGAGGAGCTACACCACCCACCTAAGCCTGAGGCCAGGAGTGGCGGGCGGGAGGAGCTACCCCATGCCGTGGCTGTGCGGGCACAGGAGGGCCTAGAGGAGCTATCCCACATTGAAGGGCAGGAAGGGCGGCGGTGAGGAGATACCCGTCGTCCAAGGTAAGGAGCATTGGCTGTGCTTTGCTGGAGCAGCCCTGAAGAGATAGCCCATGCCCATGGTAAGAGAAACCCAAATAAGAAGGTAGGTGTTGCAAGAGGACATTAGAGGGCAGACACACTGAAACCATACTCACAGAAAACTAGTCAATCTAATCACACCAGGACCACAGCCTTGTCTAACTCAATGAAACTAAGCCATGCCCGTGGGGCAACCCAAGATGGGCGGGTCATGGTGAAGAGATCTAACAGAATGTGGTCCACTGGAGAAGGGAATGGCAAACCACTTCAGTATTCTTGCCTTGAGAACCCCATGAACAGTATGAAAAGGCAAAATGATAGGATACTGAAAGAGAAACTCCCCAGGTCAGTAGGTGCCCAATATGCTACTGGAGGTCAATGGAGAAATAACTTCAGAAAGAGTGAAGGGATGGAGCCAAAGCAAAAAGAATAGCCAGCTGTGGCTGTGACTGGTGATAGAAGCAAGGTCCGATGCTGTAAAAAGCAATATTGCATAGGAACCTGGAATGTCAGGTCCATGAATCAAGGCAAATTGGAAGTGGTCAAACAAGAGATGGCAAGAGTGAATGTTGACATTCTAGGAATCAGCAAACTGAAATGGACTGGAATGGGTGAATTTAACTCAGATGACCATTATATCTACTACTGCAGGCAGGAATCCCTCAGAAGAAATGGAGTAGCCATCATGGTCAACAAAAGAGTCCAAAATGCAGTACATGGATGTAATCTCAAAAACAACAGAATGATCTCTGTTCATTTCCAAGGCAAACCATTCAATATCACAGTAATCCAAGTCTATGTCCCAAACAGTAACACTGAAGAAGCTGAAGTTGAACGGTTCTATGAAGACCTACAAGACCTTTTAGAACTAACACCCCCAAAAGATGTCCTTTTCATTATAGGGGACTTGAATGCAAAAGTAGGAAGTCAAGAAATACCTGGAGTAACAGGCAACTTTGGCCTTGGAATACAGAATGAAGCAGGGCAAAGACTAATAGAGTTTTGCCAAGAAAATGCACTGGTCATAACAAACACCCTCTTCCAACAACACAAGAGAAGACTCTATACATGGACATCACCAGATGGTCAACACTTAAATCAGATTGGTTATATTCTTTGCAGCCAAAGATGGAGAGGCTCTATACAGTCAGCAAATACAAGACCAGGAGCTGACTGTGGCTCAGACCATGAACTCCTTATTGCCAAATTCAGACTGAAATTGAAGAAAGTAGGGAAAACCACTATCCCATTCAGGTGTGACCTAGATCAAATCCCTTATGATTATACAGTGGAAATGAGAAAAAGATTTAAGGGCATAGATCTGATAGAGTGCCTGATGAGCTATGTAAAGAGGTTCGTGACATTGTACAGGAGACAGGGATCAAGACCATCCCCATGGAAAAGAAATGCAAAAAAGCAAAATTGCTGTCTGGGGAGGCCTTACAAATAGCTGTGAAAAGAAGAGAAGCGAAAAGCAAAGGAGAAAAGGAAAGATATAAACATCTGAATGCAGAATTCCAAAGAATAGCAAGAAGAGATAAGAAAGCCTTCTTCAGTGATCAATGCAAAGAAATAGAAGAAATCAACAGAATGGGAAAGACTAGGGGTCTCGTCAAGAAAATCAGAGATACCAAAGGAACATTTCTTGCAAAGATGGGCTCGATAAAGGACAGAAATGGTATGGACCTAACAGAAGCATAAGATATTAAGAAGAGATGGCAAGAATACACAGAAGAACTGTACAAAAAAGATCTTCATGACCCAGATAATCACGATGGTGTGATCACTGACATCCTGACATCCTGGAATGTGAAGTCAAGTGGGCCTTAGAAAGCATCACTACGAACAAAGCTAGTGGAGCTGATGGAATTCCAGTGGAGCTATTCCAAATCCTGAAAGATGATGCTGTGAAAGTGCTGCACTCAATATGCCAGCAAATTTGGAAAACTCAGCAGTGGCCACAGGACTGGACAAGGTCAGTTTTCATTCCAATCCCAAAGAAAGGCAATGCCAAAGAATGCTCAAAGTACCACACAATTGCACTCATCTGACACGCTAGTAAAGTAATGCTTAAAATTCTCCAAGCCAGGCTTTAGCAATATGTGAACCGTGAACTTCCAGATGTTCAAGCTGGTTTTAGAAAAGGCAGAGGAACCAGAGATCAAATTGCCAACATCTGCTAGATCATGGAAAAAGCAAGAGAGTTCCAGAAAAACGTGTATTTCTGCTTTATTGACTATGACAAAGCCTTTGACTGTGTGGATCACAATAATCTGTGGAAAATTCTGAAAGATATGGGAGTACCAGACCACCTGATCTTCATCTTGAGAAATTTGTATGCAGGTCAGGAAGCAACAGTTAGAACTGGACATAGAACAACAGACTGGTTCCAAATAGGAAAAGGAGTTCGTCAAGGCTGTATATTGTCACCCTGTATATTTAACTTATATGCAGAGTATATCATGAGAAACGCTGGACTGGAAGAGACACAAGCTGGAATCAAGATTGCCGGGAGAAATATCAATCACCTCAGATATGCAGATGACACCACCCTTATGGCAGAAAGTGAAGAGGAACTCAAAAGCCTCTTGATGAAAGTGAAACTGGAGAGTGAAAAAGTTGGCTTAAAGCTCAACATTCAGAAAACGAAGATCATGGCATCCGGTCCCATCCCTTCATGGGAAATAGATGGGGAAACAGTGGAAACAGTGTCAGACTTTATTTTTCTGGGCTCCAAAATCACTGCAGAGGGTGACTGCAGCCATGAAATTAAAAGACGCTTACTCCTTGGAAGGAAAGTTATGACCAACCTAGATAGCATATTGAAAAGCAGAGACATTACTTTGCCAACAAAGGTTCGTCTAGTCTAGGCTATGGTTTTTCCTGTGGTCATGTATGGATGTGAGAGTTGAACCTTGAAGAAAGCTGAGCACCGAAGAATTGATTCTTTTGAACTGTGGTGTTGGAGAAGACTCTTGAGAGTCTCTTGGACTGCAAGGAGATCCAACCAGTCCATTCTAAAGGAGATCAGCCCTGGGATTTCTTTGGAAGGAATGATGCTAAAGCTGAAACTCCAGTACTTCAGCCACCTCATGCGAAGAGTTGACTCATTGGAAAAGACTCTGATGCTGGGAGGGATTGGGGGCAAGAGGAGAAGGGGATGACAGAGGATGAGATGTGTGGATGGCATCACGGACTCGATGGACATGAGTCTGAGTGAACCTCTGGTGTTGGTTATGGACAGGGAGGCCTGGCGTGCTGCGATTCGTGGGGTCGCAAAGAGTCGGTCACGACTGAGCGACTGATCTGATCTGATAGACTACTTCATCCAAAAACAGCAGAATACATATTCTTCTCAAGTTAACATGGAACATTCACAAAGATATACCTGATTCTTGAGCATAAAAATACCTTAATGAATTTAAAGAGTAAGTCATAGAATAGAAATAAATTCCTGTAATTGGTATGGAACCATAGAAGACTGTGAATAGCAAAAGCAGTCTTGAGAAAGAAGGCAGATCTAGAGTAATCACTCTTCCTGTTTTCAAATTATATTAATATAAGACCTATAACAAAACTTCTAGGAGAAAAGATGAGGGAAAAAGTCCTTGACATCAGTCTTGGCAATGACTTTTTGGATTTGATACAAAAAGCAAAGGCAACAAAAGCAAACAAATGGAACTGTATAAAACAAAAAAGCTGCATGGCAAGGGAAAGCATCAACCAAATGGAAAGGTAGCCTATGAATGGGAGAAAATATTTTAAATCACATATCTAATAGAGAGTTGATATCCAAAATATAAAACTCAACATAACTCATTAGCAAAAAGCACGACAAACAATCCAGTTAAAAATGGGCAGAGGAAATGAATAGACATTTTCCCGAAGACATCAGATCAGATCAGATCAGTCGCTCAGTCGTGTCCGACTCTTTGCGACCCCATGAATCGCAGCACGCCAGGCCTCCCTGTCCATCACCAATCCCTGGAGTTCACTCAGACTCACGTCCATCGAGTCAGTGATGCCATCCAGCCATCTCATCCTCTGTCGTCCCCTTCTCCTCCTGCCCCCAATCCCTCCCAGCATCAGAGTCTTTTCCAATGAGTCAACTCTTCGCAAAGTACTGGAGTTTCAGCTTTAGCATCATTCCTTCCAAAGAAATCCCAGGGCTGATCTCCTTTAGAATGGACTGGTTGGATCTCCTTGCAGTCCATGGGACTCTCAAGAGTCTTCTCCAACACCACAGTTCAAAAGCATCAATTCTTCGGCGCTCAGCCTTTTCCACAGTCCAACTCTCACATCCATACATGACCACAGGAAAAACCATAGCCTAGACTAGACGGACCTTTGTTGGCAAAGTAATGTCTCTGCTTTTGAATATGCTATCTAGGTTGGTCATAACTTTCCTTCCAAGGAGTAAGCGTCTTTTAATTTCATGGCTGCAGTCACCATCTGTAGTGATTTTGGAGCCCAGAAAAATAAAGTCTGCCACTGTTTCCACTGTTTCCCCATACATAAGACCAATAAGCATATAAAAATGTACTTGACATCATTAATTATTAGCGTAATGTAAATCAAAACCACAGTGAGCTATCATATGACACTTGTTAGAATTGTCATCAAAAAGACAAGAGATTACAAATGTTGACAAAGATGGGGAAAAGATGGGGATAAAAGGGGACTCTTGTATGTTGGTGTAGCCACAATCACTGGAAAATAGTTAGGAGATTTCTCAAAAAACTAAAAATAGAACTACCATATGATCCAGCAATCCCACTTCTTTCCTTTCAACCCAAAGGGAATGAAAATAGAAATGTTAATGAGATCTGCACTCCCTTGTTCATTTCAGCATTATTTATAGTAACCAAGATGTGGAAGCAACTTGTAGGTGTCCATTCAGTTCAGTTCAGTTCAGTCACTCAGTCATGTCTGATTCTTTGCCTCCCCTTGAATCACAGCACACCAGGCCTCCCTGTCCATCACCAACTCCTGGAGTTCACTCAGACTCACGTCCATCGAGTCAGTGATGCCATCCAGCCATCTCATCCTCTGTCGTCCCCTTCTCCTCCTGTCCCCAATCCCTCCCAGCATCAGGGTCTTTTCCAATGCATCAATTTTTGCATGAGGTGGCCAAAGTACTGGAGTTTCAGCTTTAGCATCATTCCTTCCAAAGAAATCCCAGGGCTGATCTCCTTCAGAATGGACTGGTTGGGTCCTTGCAGTCCAAGGGACTCTCAAGAGTCTTCTCCAACACCACAGTTCAAAAGCATCAGTTCTTCGGTGCTCAGCCTTCACAGTCCAACTCTCACATCCATACATGACCACTGGAAAAACCATAGCCTTGACGGACCTTTGTTGGCAAAGTAACGTCTCTGCCTTCGAATATGCTATCTAGGTTGGTCATAACTTTTCTTACAAGGAGTAAGCGTCTGTTAATTTCATGGCTGCAGTCACCATCTGCAGTGATTTTGGAGCCCTAAAAAATAAAGTCTGACAGTGTTTCCACTGTTTCCCCATCTATTTCCCATGAAGTGATGGGACCAGATGCCATGATCTTCGTGTTCGGAATGTTGAGCTTTAAGCCAACTTTTTCACTCTCCACTTTGACTTTCATCAAGAGGCTTTTTAGTTCCTCTTCACTTTCTGCCATATGGATGGTGTCATCTGCATATCTGAGGTGATTTATATTTCTTCTGGCAATCTTGATTCCAGCTTGTGCTTCTTCCAGTCCAGCGTTTCTCATGATGTATCTGCATATCAGTTAAATAAGCAGGGTCACAATATAGAACCTTGACGTACTCCTTTTCCTATTTGGAACCAGTCTGTTGTTCCATTTCCAGTTCTAACTCTTGCTTCCTAACATTACTGTTGAATAAATAAGCGGTGTGGTATATATCGGAGAAGGCAATGGCACCCCACTCCAGTACTCTTGCCTGGAAAATCCCATGGACGGAAGGGCCTGGTGGGCTGCAGTCCATGGGGTCGCTAGGAGTTGAACACAACTGAGTTACTTCACTTTATTTTTTCACTTTCATGCAGTGGAGAGGGAAATGGCAACCCACTCCAGTGTTCTTGCCTGGAGAATCCCAGGGACGGCGGAGCCTGGTGGGCTGCCGTCTATGGGGTCGCACAGAGTCAGACACAACTGGAGCGACTTAGCAGCAATAGTGTGTATACATAGTGGAATATTATTCAGCCATGAGAAATAAAGAACTACCATTTGTGGCAACATGGATGAATCTTGAGACCATTATGTTTTGTGAAATAAGCCAGACAGAGAAAGACAAAAACGGCAAAATATCACTTACATAGGGAATCTAAATAAAAGTCAAACTCCGAGTGAAGAACAATGGTTGCTATAAAGAAGAAGACGAGGGAATGAAGGAGAGATTGGTAAAAGAATACAAGATGTTAGCTATAATTGAAATTAGGTCTGAGGATCTAATGTATAACATGGTGACTGTAGTAGATAACAGTGAATTGTGTGATTGAATTTTGCTAAGAGTGTAGAACTTAGATATCTTCACTCAAAAAAAAAAAAAAAAAGATTTGAGAGTTTATACATATATTGAATTACCATGATGTGCATTTTAAATATTTTACAGTTATGTTCACTGTGCTCCAATAAACTGAGAAAAAACAAAAAAAGCAAAAATAAAGGAAAGACATACTGAAGGCAGAGTTATTGACTGTGGCACAAATTTTGTATTGAACTTACACAGACCTAATGACAAACTAATTTCATTCAAGTTTTGTAGTTTCATATTTTCTATCTCTGTATCCCAAAGTATATGCTATATTTATATGTTATTTCTGAGATTGTGTTTTATTTTCTATAATATAAATGTGGGAAAAAGTTTATATTTTTATTGTAAAACTTTTTTCTTTTTGAGTGAAAGTTTTTATTTGCATTTTCAGTTTTAATATTAAAATGTAATGATGTTTTAACCTATTTACTTTCAAGTGATGTGTTTAAAAATTGGACTTTTTGATACTTTAATTTAGAGGATGGCAATAACTGATGTTTTGATTTATTAATGTCATTCTGTGCTTTCGGCCTGGCATGCTGCTATTCATGGGGTTACAAAGAGTCGGACACAACTGAGTGACTGACCTGAACTGTGCTTTCTTTTTATAATTAATATTTGGATTGATTTGTTTGGTCAGTTGGATGTATAACTTAGGGAATCAGAGTAGATTGAAAGCCAGATATTACTAACAAAACTATAATTTTGATTTGAGTGAAATAAGACCAAAAAATGTTAAATGACTTGTCCACAGTACAGTCACTTAGTAATTTTTGGCAAAAGGAATACTGGGACCTCTAAACCACTCTGAAACTTCTGTGCAAAACATAAAATGGAGATTTCTAAGAAGTGTGATTTTTTGTAGCAAGTGGCATAAGCTTCAGTTCTAAATATTGGCAATGAAAATTTTGTAAAAATATTGCCAAGATTTTAACACATTAAGAGAAAATAAGTGTTGATGGTGATCATTTCTCACAGTGTGCATAAAATCTCTTATGTTCTATATGATGGAACTAAATTCTATATGAAGAAACCCAAATAAAATCTGGTAACTATATATTTTGACAGTTTGTACTATGTAAGCTATGGAACACTTGAAAATAGTTTTAATTTCTGACTTTTTCCATAAACTGCATAGACATATATTTCGTCTCTCATTCTTTCAAAATCCAAAAGTGCTTTCTTCAGTCATGGTTCTGTGTACATGAAGAACTATTAGGCAAAACCATTCAGGTAATTGATATTTAACACAAATTTTGCTAATTTATTGAAATCATGAGAAAACATAGGAAGAAGCTTAAGAAAGTAAGCTGATTTACATTAGTCTTTTTGTGGCCTTTTTGTAACAAGTATTCTCTTTGAGCCATAGTTTTCTTCTGGTGAAGTGCTGATAATCCTTGATAATTCTGTTTTGCAGGATTGTTACTATAGAATGTTGTTTGTCAAAATGTTTTTAAAGTTGTGAAGGGCTCCCCAATTGCATTATTTCATCACTGTTCCTCAGCATTTCTGAAACACCTTTAAGCATTGTTGATCATTTAGTCATTCATTCTAGATCTATTGAACACAGATTAATTGAATTCCACAAACTGTGATTCATGTTAGCATTAAAAAGCTGAACTATTCTGCCTCCCTCTCAAGTCAAGGAGAAAAAACAACAAAAGAGGGAAGTAAGAGACAAGAAGGGCAGGTTAAGTTAGTTTTGTCCAGGTATTACTGTGGTTGTGTCTGTGCACAAGTAAGCCTAGCTGAGGCATAGTATGTTGTACATTGGTCTCTCCTGACAAGATGAATGATCTAGTCTGGATTTCTTCACTTAGCATAATATCCTTCAAGTTTATCCATCAGCTGACATTTAGGCCAATTCTATATCTTGGCTATTGTGAATAATACTGCAGTGAACAAAAGGGAGGGTGCAGTATATCTTAGAAATAATGATTTTGTTTCCTTGGGTTATGTATCTAGAAGTGGAATAGCTGTATAGTATGGTAGTTCTTCTATAATTTTTTTAGGAACTTCCAAACTGTTTTCCGTAGTAGCTATACCAATTTGCATTCCTATCAATGGTATACAAATGTTCCATTTCTACAAATCCTTGCCAACACTTAATATCTTTTGACTTCTTGGTGATAGTCATCCTAACAGTTTTAAGGTGATATTTCATTGTGATTTTGATTCCTATTTCCTGATGATTGGTGATATTGAGCATCATTTATTATGCCTGCTGGCCATTTGTGTGTTCTCTTTGGAAAAATGTCTATTCAGATCTTTTGCCTGTTTTTTAATTGTATAATTTGATTTTTTTGATTTTGAGTTGTAAGAATTTCCTTATATACTTTGGATATTAACCCCTATTGGATATATATATATGATTTGCAAATATTTTCTCCTATTCTGTACTCTGCTGCCTTTTCATTTTGTTGGTTTCCTTTGCTTTCTAAAACGTTTTAATTTGATATCATCTCACTTGTTTATGTTTAGTTTCTTGCTTGTGCTTTAGGTATCATATCCAAAAAAATCATTGTTAAGACCAATGCCAAGGAGTTCTCCCCTATGTTTTCTTCTGGTAGTTTCACCATTTCTGGTCTTACATTTAAGTCTTTAATCTTTGAGTTTATATTTATATATGGTTTAAGATAGGGGCCTGATTTTATTCTTTTGCATGTGGCTATCCAGTATTTTCAAGACTGTTTGCTGAAACAACTAAGCTTTCTTATTGCGTATTCATAGCACCTTTGTGGAAAATGAGTTGACTATATGTGCTTAGGTTTATATACAGGTTGCCTATTCTGTCCCATTTATCTCTATGTTTGTTTTTATGTGTAGAGTGTTGAATGACATTGTTTATGATGAGGGAGTCAATATTAAAGGGCTTTTCCAAATGATTGAAGAGGCCATTCCAGATACAAAGAGAGCTAAAGATTTTGGCATTTCTATGAAAGAACAAAAACAAGTAATTTTGTGGTAGTCTTTTGGGGAACAAGCAGAAGGGATTGGAGATAGAGGGAAAATTGAAAAGTTAAATGATCCTGAACTATTTTTCAGGTTAGCGTGTTTCAGTAATACTTTACTTTTGTACCTTTTACACTATGGCATAATGTCTTTAATAATAATAGCTCATTTAATTGTTTTTAATGTAATCTGGCAACTTTAGATAAAGGCGTTTTGCTTTATTATTAAAAGTAAAATAAAATTGATTTAAAATTAAATCAAAATATAAAGCAGGATTTTATCTTTTTATTGGATTATTAATACACACCTTAACATTATTTATGGGATAATTATGAATTTTCTGTAATTCAAATGTGTATTTGATATACCAATTATAAATGCATCTATTTGCTATGTCATAAAAATCTCTTTAATTTTGATATTTGAAATTTATCAAATTTGCATTCAAGTGCTCCATGGCTCATATTAACAATGTTCTTGTTTGAGAGCAACTTGATATAATAGATAAGAGGTCACTGCAGTTTGAAGTACTTATCTGCAAAAACACATTTTGTGTGCTGAAAGCCTACCCCAAATAAATCGTTAATTACATAAAATCTTTACCATATTTCATCTTTTTAATGTAACTCTATGTCAATATTTTCATTGTTTCTACTTTAATGGTGGTCATTTATGGGTATATATTTAGTACTTAGTGACTGTACTTTAGTTACTTAGTACTTTAGTTACTTAGTACTTAACATAGCTAGTGGAGCCTGACTGAGAGAAAGGCTGACTACTTGCTTTATCTCCATAACCTACTGGTAGTTCACATCCTATGACTTCTATTTTAAAGGGAAAATTTTTGAATATTTTATCTGTTGACTTAAACTGTAAAGCCAAAATTAAAAGTTTTCATGTGTACATAAAATACTTCTAAGAATTTTAGAAGACACTTGAAACCATAACTGATTAGAAATCACTAATAGATTTTAAGAAATAAAAATTGCATAATGCAATTAATATTTTAAAATGGTCTCTGAAAGTGACAAACCATTATTGAGAATAAAGTTAGTGGTGTCAGTTAAAAAATATTTGCAATAGACCATGAAAGAGGAAGCAGTCATTTCTAAGAATCTGGTAAGCTTTAGATTTGGTATCATGGTCCTAATTGTTCAGTACATTGTTAATGTTATAGGTACTTACTAGGCATTTGTTTTCATGGTAGTGAAACTATTGGCAAGTATTAAAGGAGAGGAGGATTAAATAATCCAATTTGTTTTGTTTTGTTTTAATTAAATTTATTTATTTTAATTAGAGGCTAATTACTTCACAATATTGTATTGGATTTGCCATACATCAACATGAATCCTCCACGGGTGTTTTGATCCCAAAATGAACAAGAGTTAATAATGGGAGACCAGCTAGGACACTGTTGCCATTATTGAAAGGACAATTATGATGATTTGGACCAGTGCAGTGCCATGTATCTTGAAATAGTGGGTTGGACTTGAGAAGATCTTACACCAGCCATTGAGTCCTCCAGTTCAGAAGTAATGTGTGACTTGGCTCATAACTCATTGGCAAGTTAGTCTTGTCTGGTACCAACCACAAGGTGACAGGAAGTGCAATCATAACCTGTGCCTTGAAGTTGGATCTCTCTATATATTGATATTTTGTGAGCACCAATAATGCCTTTCTTAGTTTGCCTGTCTGGTAACCAAATAGCCAAATTAGTCTGCCTTTTGTTGGCAAAATACTCTCACCTTGTGGTGAAGAAATCTATTATTCTCTAGTCTTGATCTTTTTAGAGTTATCCCTTTCCTTTTGAACTGTATAAGTAAGGGAGACACCATAAATTTGCTGTTATTTTCACCTTTATTAACAGGAGTGCCAGTGGTCCAAACTGTTCTTCCAGGAAGTTTAAAATGCCTTAGTTATTCTGGTGGAGAAGGAAATGGCAACCCACTCCAGTATTCTTGCCTGGAGGATCCCAGGGATGGAGGAGACTGGTGGGCTGCTGTCTGTGGGGTTGCACAAAGTTGAACACGGCTGAAGCGACTCAGCAGCAGCAGCAGTTATTCTGGACATTGGACCCATTGTTGTATCAGTGATATGTTTCACAGATCTGACCAGATGAGGAGAGAATTATTGATAGGGGAAGGAGCAGGGACATGAACTGCCTGTTGGCTGATGGGTGCTAATGTATGGGCTGGCCCTGTGATTTGTCTCATAAGTCAGACTTGACCCTTTCTTGTGAGTACAGAAGAGATGCTGGAAAGAGCAGGGAAAACAACCAATTCAAAGCAAAGGAATTATTGACCCCTGGTTACTGCCTTGGGATGGGGTAGAAATCTGAATTTATTAAAGCTAAATAATTAGTGTGTCTATTTAGAGGAGAAAGAAGGAGATATATTTCCCTTGGCCTCACTGTGGCAATTAAGTCAGTCAATAGGATTGCATTTTAAAAAATCAATCAATTTTTGCTTCAAAGCTTCATGAAAACATATCAGAGCTATAAAAATAAAAACAAATTGTTATAATTAATGCTGTTTGTACAATATTTCGGTTTTTCTATTTTCTAAGCACGTTGGTGAGAATGCATTTCCTAGCCACCTTTGGACTGGATGAGGCCATCTGGATAGTTCTGTTTAAAGATAGAACAGAAGTGATGTGTATGTTACATAAGTGCCAGTGTAATACTCTCTAGAGGCTCATTTTCTCTCTTCTGAGGCAATATGCAGTGGTGATATTGGTGGCTTCTCATTCACACTTTGTTTCTAAGTAACCACCATGAGCAGAGTCTCCTTCCAAGACCACAGTGGAGGCCACTGTACTTCTGGAGTTTTCTTTCTACAACATGCCTAGCCTATTTTGATATACCTAACCAAAGTGTGTACTGGCAGGCTTTTGATATTTCTAATTTTGAGGTAAAAGTTATTTGGACAGTGTATTAATTTGCATTTCTTTATAGGAAACTTTAGTATTAGATACTGGCAGCAATGTTGTAGAATCCTGGATCTGCTGCTTTTGCCACCACCATTGAAATTAATTCTGTCCATTCTTGTTACCATTACTCACTCCAGGTTAAACCTCCTGGGATGGCACATTCCAGTGAATAATCTTAGGTTGTGGCACCTGTAATATAGCTGCCAAGAAGACAAATATCTGCCCTTCTTTAGAGTCTCTGGTTGGAGGCAACCTTCTATCTAGCCTGAGTTTTCTCCTTAAAATGAAAATACAGTTGAGGAAAGGCGACTATTCCAGATCCGAGGTCATAGGTAGGAAAAGATCATCTCTGAATGTCCTCTAGCATGAGAGAACAAGAAGTACCATCAATCTCATACTGGAAAATGGGCAACTTCATCTCAGGCATCAGCATGAATTCGTAAGGTTTATACCAGCAGGAAGTAAGTTTTTGTCTACTAAACCAAGAATAGGTATTTGGCTGCCCATTTCCTGATCTTTTATGTACTGTAATTGGTGTGGGAGGAGAAGGATCAGAGAGAAGAAATGAAAGGTGATGTAGCTGCTTTCTGGATTATGTCTGAGAGGCTAGGATTCCTGCAAAGTATGCTCTACTCCCTAACCTCTAATTGTTTATTTAGTACTTATAACAGGATTAGAGTATTATCATATTCCTTTAAAACATATCATCAACTTCAACTTTATGCTATCAGTAATTAATCATTACATATGGTGATGGGTATTAACAACTTTAAGGACATACTGCACCTTGACTGATTTTACTTTCTCTCTTAAAAAAATCTCTTTCAGAGAATTCCTCAGAAAATAAAACCAGCAGGATCCCATCATCTAGATTGAAATAGCTCATACATCTTTATTTATTTAATATATTTGGTTGAGAGTGGCATGATTTTCATGGGATGTTTACTCTAGATGTGTATTCTAAAATATTTATGTCATGTTTTTTCACAGCTATGATTTTATACTCAGTGTCTTTAAAATTTGGTGCAATCAGAAAATTTCAAGTGATCTGTTCTCCATTTGGACCACAATTAAAGATAAAAATTCTTTCATCATACCAGAATTCATGACTTCCACTAAGCATCTCGGTCTATGTGTAGGATTCCCTTTGTGCTAGTCAGTATATATCCCGTCATTTTCAACTTGTCATCATAGAGCTGCCAGCACTCATGATTGTCAACTGATCTCATATTTTCATTAGTGAAAATATAGTGTGGAGAAGTTAGACAGAATGTTCTTGGGCAAACTGTTGTTATTATTTTACCTATAAGCCTTCAGTTCAGTTCAGTCACTCAGTCGTGTCTGACTCTTTGCCTCCCCATGAATCGCAGCACGCCAGGCCTCCCTGTCCATCACCAACTCCTGGAGTTCACTCAGACTCACGTTCATCGAGTCAGTGATGCCATCCAGCCATCTCATCCTCTGTCGTCCCCTTCTCCTCCTGCCCCCAATCCCTCCCAGCATAGAGTCTTTTCCAGTGAGTCAACTCTTCACATCAGGTGGCCAAAGTACTGGAGTTTCAGCTTCAACATCATTCCCTCCAAAGAAATCCCAGGGCTGATCTCCTTCAGAATGGACTGGTTGGATCTCTGTGCAGTCCAAGGGACTATCAATTTGTATGTAAATACAAAAAAACCTCGAATAGCCAAAGCTATCTTGAGAAAGAAGAATGGAACTGGAGGAATCAACCTACCTGACTTCAGGTTCTATTACAAAGCCACAATTATCAAGACAGTATGGTACTGGCACAAAGACAGAAATATTGATCAATGGAACAAAATAGAAAGCCCAGAGATAAATCCACCCACATATGGACACCTTGTCTTTGACAAAGGAGGCAAGAATATACAATGGATTAAAGACAATCTCTTTAACAAGTGGTGCTGGGAAAACTGGTCAACCACTTGTAAAAGAATGAAACTAGAACACTTTCTAACACCATACACAAAATAAATTCAAAATGGATTAAAGATCTAAACGTAAGACCAGAAACTATAAAACTCCTAGAGGAGAACATAGGCAAAACACTCTCCAACGTACATCACAGCAGGATCCTCTCTGACCCACCTCCCAGAATATTGGAAATAAAAGCAAAAATAAACAAATGGGACCTAATTAAACTTAAAAGCTTCTGCACAACAAAGGAAACTATTAGCAAGGTGAAAAGGCAGCCTTCAGAATGGGAGAAAATAATAGCAAAAGAAGCAACGGACAAACAACTAACCTCAAAAATATACAAGCAACTCCTACAGCTCAACTCCAGAAAAATAAATAACCCAATAAAAAATGGGCCAAAGAACTAAATAGACATTTCTCCAAAGAAGACATACAGATGGCTAACAAACACATGAAAAGATGCTCAACATCACTCATTCTCAGAGAAATGCAAATCAAAACCACTATGAGGTACCATTTCACACCAGTCAGAATGGCTGCGATCCAAAAGTCTACAAATAATAAATGCTGGAGAGGGTGTGGAGAAAAGGGAACCCTCTTACACTGTTGGTGGGAATGCAAACTAGTACAGCCACTATGGAGAACAGTGTGGAGATTCCTTAAAAACCTGGAAATAGAACTGCCTTATGATCCAGCAATCCCACTGCTGGGCATACACACTGAGGAAACCAGAAGGGAAAGAGACACGTGTACCCCAATGTTCATCGCAGCACTGTTTATAATAGCCAGGACATGGAAGCAACCTAGATGTCCATCAGCAGATGAATGGATAAGAAAGCTGTGGTACATTTACACAATGGAGTATTACTCAGCCATTAAAAAGAATACATTTGAATCAGTTCTAATGAGGTGGATGAAACTGGAGCCTCTTATACAGAGTTAAGTAAGCCAGAAAGAAAAACACCAATACAGTATACTAATGCATATATATGGAATTTAGAAAGATGGTAACAATAACCCTGTGTACGAGACAGCAAAAGAGACACTGATGTATAGATCAGTCTTATAGACTCTGTGGGAGAGGGAGAGGTGGGGAGATTTGGGAGAATGGCATTGAAACATGTATAATATCATGTATGAAACGAGTCGCCAGTCCAGGTTCGATGCACAATACTGGATGCTTGGGGCTGGTGCACTGGGACAACCCAGAGGGAGGGTATGGGGAGGGAGGAGGGAGGAGGGTTCAGGATGGGGATCACAGGTATACTTGTGGTGGATTCATTTCAATATTTGGCAAAACTAATACAATATTGTAAAGTTAAAAAAAAAAAAAAAGTCTCTCCAACACCACAGTTCAAAAGCATCAATTCTTCGGCGCTCAGCTTTCGTCATGGTTCAACTCTCACATCCCTACATGACCACTGGAAAAACCATAGCCTTGACTAGATGGACCTTTGTTGGCAAAGTAATGTCTCTGCTCTTCAATATGCTATCTAGGTTGGTCATAATTTTCCTTCCAAGGAGTAAGCGTCTTTTAATTTCATGGCTGCAGTCACCATCTGCAGTGATTTTGGAGCCCAGAAAAATAAAGTCTGACACTGTTTCCACTGTTTCCCCATCTCTTTCCCATGAAGTGATGGGACTGGATGCCATGATCTTCGTTTTCTGAATGTTGAGCTTTAAGCCAACTTTTTCACTCTCCTCTTTTACTTTCATCAAGAGGCTTTTAGTTCCTCTTCACTTTCTGCCATAAGGGTGGTGTCATCTGCATATCTGAGGTGATTGATATTTCTCCCTGCAATCTTGATTCCAGCTTGTGCTTCTTCCAGTCCAGCGTTTCTCATGATGTACTCTGCATATAAATTAAATAAGTAGGGTGACAATATACAGCCTTGACATACTCCTTTTCCTATTTGGAACCAGTCTGTTGTTCCATGTCCAGTTCTAACTGTTTGCTTCCTAACCTGCATATAGGTTTCTCAAGAGGCAGGTCAGGTGCTCTGGTATTCCCATCCCTTTCAGAAAAGCCTTAGAGGTTTCTAATTTTAATCTTGTAATAATATGGACTCAGAGCTTAATTTTCATATAGAAATGAACATTAATGAAAATCTTTTGGAATTTTATTTAGAAAGCATGTGAAGATGTGAATATCTAAATAATATATGTTGGTTGAAACTCATGTTAATTAAAATAATAATTGTAAATCATAGATTAGGAATATTTGTAAAACTCTTTCTTTAGCAAAGTCAGGTTTAGTTTAGTTAATTATGATGAGAAAGATGTTTGTCAGGTGGCTATCAATAAGGTGGCAGTGAACAGGTAGAAAGGGTAGTAATGAAGTTGGGTGTTTGCCTGCAGAAATTATTAACTCCTTTTTCTAGCAATGGGAATTTGAGTGTGAGTGTTCAGAGTAAACGGATTGTGTTAGAGTGAGGAAGAAAGGTTGCTTATTGGTTGGATTGACAGCCAGCCAAATATAGGCTGTTTTGAGGGCATGTGAATTATCTCTTTGAATATATCCTGGAGCATCCTTTGTTTCTGTGACACCTTGATAAAAGTGTTTATTTTAACAATAACGGTACTTAAAATGATAAGAAATTTTCTTTCTTTTATTTTCTGCTCCTCTAATTTGTATCTTTCCATATTTTTTAAAGAAGAAAATGGTATTTCTCAATAGATGTACTTTGTTTAAATATATTTATATAAAATACACAAAGTATTTTGGGACAGTATCATTCTTTCCTACTAAATTCTTCTTTGCTTGAATCTGGACCCATTTGAATCCCACATGTTGACATGCTTCCCTTGCAGGCTGGAGGGTAAGAATAACCTTGACTTAATTGAGAATTATCATCATTTTTTAACAATGCACAAAGATTCTGGTGTTAGGTTAATCTTCTATGTTTATTCTAATCTCTAGTGCTTAAGCCCTTATTTGTATCTGTAAACTTGATTGACAACCAGTGCTTTTGGTCTATCCTGAATACCAGTGGTTAAGCTTACCCAAAGTGACTCTGTGACCAGATACCAAAATGAATGTCATACATTAGTCCTTTAGCCTTCTCAGTTATTCATTCGTAAATTGAGACTAGACTCTGGATATATGCTACTCTTTAATTATGCTCTGGAATTCAATGTGTTTACTTCCCAAAGATTTGGTCTTTGCTGGTTTATCAAATATGATGAACAATTTATGGGAGCATACAAATTGAGTTTATGTAGGTATAATAAAAATGTGTCCAAAGGAAGCTTGAGATATTTGGAAAAATAATTTTTACTTAAAGGATTAAATGTTTTTAAAGTACTCGTTGAGTGATCATAAAGTAACTTTATTTGTGAACTGAATATCTGAATTATTTCTTTACTAAAAATTATTTTGTTATTATGGGTTTATTTACTTTTTAAGGTTAAATTTATGTAATATCTGAGATGTGATTAGCCAGTTCAGAGTTGTGGCACAATTCTTACCAGAGAACAGTAAATTTGTGATGAAATTTGTCAAATATTACCATGAGGAATAGATGAAAAATTTCTGTAAGCAACTGAGGGATAAGTCTGATGATAATTTTACTGAGAGACAAATATCAAATATACTTTGGAGAGAAGAGGTATGGAGTATGAGAAACATGAAGATAGGCAGTAACAAAGGAGAACATCAGCTGAAATAAAAAGTCAACCAAGGTGATTCTAGCAGGCATAATTATATTCTAAGCGATGCTGATCTCCAATTCAGCCAGTCTATGTGATACCAAATAATTAAATGAGATATAAATCATAGGATAATTAAGACATCTTTAAACATATGCCCGTAAAATGAATAAAATATACTGTAAATTCATTGAAGTTGATTTTATTTGTTAGATTCTTGACTCTTTCCCCAGAACTTACACAGAAAATAGCACAAAGGACAAATTTTTAAAATTTCTTTTTTAAATTGAAGTACAGTGAATCTAAAATATTCCATTAGTTTTAGGTATGTAACATAGTTATTTGATATTTTTATAGGTTATACTCCATTTTAATTTATTATAAAATATTGACTATATTTCCTGTGCTGAATAGTATATCCTTGTATCTTATTTATTTTATACCTAGTAGTTTGTACCTCTTAATCCTCTTCCCTTGCCTTGCCCCTCCCCCTTTTCCTACTGGAACTCACTAGTTTGTGCTTTATCTGTAAGTCTGTTTCTGTTTTGTTATAATCATTTGTTTTAAATTTTTGGATGAACTTGGGTATTATGCTTAGTGAAGTAAGTCAAAGAAAGACTGTTTTCATTTATATATGGAATCTAAAAATTTAATGAATCAATATGACAAATATTTTGAATTAATGAGTGGAATTTTTAAAATGAGGAAGGACAGGCTTTTAAAAAGTGGATTTTATGACCAAAGAAAGAAATTAATTTCCAGATCTTAATGGGTTTCTCTGCTTTAGACAGTATAATTAAATGGTAGCATGTAAAACGTGTAAGTGATAATTCTCCAAATAAAATTAACTTGTAAGGATTCAAGATGGGGTCTTAAAGGAAGCATTAATTTGTTAAGCAGTTTTGTTAGGGTTAGTCTCATACTGTGCCCAATTAACTTTCATTCAGCAGTGTAGCTCATGTGTTATAATACAAAGACTTTTATCTAACTGGAAATGAAAATAAACTCCTCATCAGTAACATGGATGATGCCTTTCTGCTGATGTCAATCCAGATAGATGTCTTGGTGATTGCTCTCAATAAATTACTAAAGGTATTTTTGTTTTATTTCCCTGTTTGTTTTGCCTGCCCTAACTTCCTGACTGCCATCACTGGGCTGTAATAGCGAATTTCTAATCTTTACCCACAATGAAAATAAATTTATTATCTCATCACTTTATCAGCTTTTACTTGATTTGAGTTACTAGGAATGGGGAACCCAACACATTTCTGTAAACCCTTACTAAGTCATAGATTAAAAAATTTGTTACTATAAAGGGCCAGGTTCAACTGGACATACTGAAATCCTTAGTGTCTATTCTGTTTCCCTGATACAGAACTTCGTAGTTTCAGTTCTAGGATATATTGTGAATTCCAGGAATGGTTAAGCGAAACTTGGTATAAGCAGTGATGATTAATTGTCTATGTGAAATATGAGTGATAAATCCACAAGATTTCCTAATATTTGAGATTAAAATTATAGAGTTAGAAAGTTACTGCTCAGTGGATGCTTGTAGATAAAATCACAAACTTACATCTGTTTAACAGTAGTTTTCAAACTGTGTATTACGTTCTAGTAGGTTATTAAATAAAATACATTTTAAAATAAGGGGAATAGAAAATATAAAATTATGTCAGAGGCAAGTGTTGTTTTATGAACTTTACTTCATTTGTATATTTACTCATTCCTAATATAAAGTATATATTGAATGTGGGTAGTCAATAAGGTTGAAAGTCACTGACTCATAACAGTAAGTCTCAAAATGTAGGGCACAGAATTCTGCAAGATGATTATTTAAAAATAAATTTAAAAGAAAGGGAAAAGGAAGGAAAGATAATGATTACCTATGTCTGCCCTAGAAGAATCTTCTTAGTTGATTTGAGATGAGGCCCAGGAATATGTTTTATTAACAAACATCTCAGTTGACTCTAATGTAGGTAGTCTTTATGTCACATTTTGAAATCAGTGCTCTTTCAAAAAAAAAAAAAAAAGGAAAGAGATGAAGAGCCTAGAACTTTCTTCTGTGGATGTAAAAGAAAATATTCTCTATCCTGATTTTTATATTTGGGAAAAATGAAACAGTATTAAATCATTGAATAATTTTATGTACTTGATGTGTAGAAGCGTGCTGTTCAGCAACTCCTTTAGTAGCTTGAGAAATTAAATGTAACTAATGCAACTAGCTATCCCAGTTTTTTCAACTAAAAGACAAAGTACACTGCTGCTGCTGCTGCTAAGTCGCTTCAGTCGTGTCAGACTCTGTGCGACCCCATGGACTGCAGCCTACCAGGCTTCTCCATCCATGGGATTCTCCAGTCAAGAACACTGGAGTGGGTTGCCATTTCCTTCTCCAATGCATGAAAGTGGAAAGTGAAAGTGAAGTCGCTCAGTCGTGTCCGACTCATAGCGACCCCATGGACTGCAGCCTACCAGGCTCCTCCATCCATGGGATTTTCTAGGCAACAGTACTGGAGTGGGATGCCATTGCCTTCTCCTAAAGTACACTAATAGAGTTCTATTTTATTGGATATGATATACGAAGCAAGAAAATGTGTTTGTTTCTAAGCTTGTTTTCGTCACCCATTACTCCATCCCATATCTCTTTCTGGGCTTCCCTGATAGCTCAGTTGGTAAAGAATCCACCTGCAACGCAGGAGACCCCAATTCGATTCCTGTGTTGGGAAGATCTCCTGGAGAAGGGAACGACTACCCACTCCAGTATTCTGGCCTAGGGAATTCCTTGGACTGTATACTCCATGGTTTCACAAAGAGTAGGACACCACTGAGCAACTTTCAATTTCATTTTCATATCTCCTTCTGCAAGACAGTTGTTTCTTACCGTAGCTTCCTAGGTGGCGCTAGTGGTCAAGAATCCACCTTCCAGTGCAGGAGACATCAGAGGCGCGGATTTGATCCCTGGGTCGGAAAGACACCCTGAAGGAGGACGTGACAGTCCACTCCAGTATTATTGCTTGGAGAATCACATAGACAGAGGAGCTTGGTAAGCCACAGTCCATAGGGTTGCAAAGAGTTGGGACATGACTGAAGCAACTTAGCACTCACACAACCATAGCTGTAGCTGGAAAAGGGCATAATCTTAATGACCATTTTTGGACCATATCCAGACTGTTCCTAGGGCTTCATGTTTGGTTTTTGGCTTGTGGTTATGGGAGTGTTGGTGCTTCCCTGGTGGCTCAGAGGTTAAAGCGTCTGCCTGCAATGTGGGAGATCTGAGTTCAATCCCTGGGTCGGGAAGATCCCCTGGAGAAGGAAATGGCAACCCACTTCAGTATTCTTGCCTGGAGAATCCCATGGACGGAGGAGCCTGGTGGGCTACAGTCCACGGGGTCCCAAAGAGTTGGACACGACTGAGCGACTTCACTTTCACTTTATGGGAGTGTATATGGGAGAGTGCTGGGTTTTATGTGCCATCTATCTGGTAGCAATAGCTCTTCCTGAATTCTGGTGCAGCTCTCTTAGGATATGCTCTACCTTCAGGCTCCTGTCCATCAGAGTATGCTCACTGCTACATCTCAGAATCCTGATTTACCTCTCATATTTTTCCCAAATCTCAACCAGTAGAATGAGAGTCTATTTATTTTTGCTGCAATGATTTTATCTTATATAAGTAGTGTTTGATACTGCCTATAAATTTAAAAAGATGTGTAGTTCTGATTATGTCCTATTAATGAATAAAAATTACATCTGGTTCTTGATGAATTGTTAACTAAAAATATTATCAGAAACTGATCCTAAATAGTCAGTAATTTCTTACATTTACTGACCCCTCCTACCCTTGCTTCTGAAGGAAGATAATTATAAAATAATTTCAGACATTTATGAAGTGTAGACATAGATTGACACTTCAGCTTTTTCTCTTCTAAAATAATATGATGACAAAAAGAGAACCCTTAGGAGCCCCCTGAAATCAAGGCACACTCTAATATTTTTTATTACTGTTGTGCAAAATAGAGTAATTCTTCTCTTAAGAAGAAGCCTACTTTTTTGGAACTGATTGAACACGTCATTCTTAAGTATACAAGTATGTGCTGTGCTGTGCTTAGTCACTCAGTCGTGTCTGACTCTTTGTGACCCCATGGACTGTAGTCCACCAGGCTCCTCTGTCCATGAGGATTCTCCAGGCAATAATACTAGAGTGGGTTGCCATGCCCTCCTTCACGGGATCTTTCCAACACAGGGATCGAAATATAGGAGTATGAAGTATAATCCATGAGATGATACATTTGACAGAAGATTCTTAAGATTCTAGGATTATAGTCTTTAAGAAGAAAATTATATAAGGAATTAATTTGCTAAGTAGATTGGAGGTAAATTACAAGAAAAAAATGAAATATTCATTTTTGGATATTTAGAAACTGTATAATATTAAAGGAAGCCAAAATACAATTTTGTCCCAAAGATACATACAGTGAAGTCATTGTAAATCACTCACAATTTGACTTAGGCAAGTAATATAAGGGTAGGTATAGTTAAAATATTCTTGTTCATTCCTTCAGCACACATTATTGATTGCTTATTAACTAGTCACTCTACCCAATGAGTATTAAGAAGATGGGAAATTTTGTTGAGATATTTTTTGTAATGCTCCCAGTTTTCCTGAACATAGCATAAAAAATCATTTAGAGTCCTATTAGCAGTAGAACTGTACTCATAAATTCCACATGAATTTCTCACCTTGCAAGATGGTTTTATGTTTGCATGTATATTGATGAACATTTTTAGGTATATGTAGTATATGTATATTTCATTATATTTGTGTTGCAAGTCAGATTTTCCTATAAGGTTTTAGTTTTTCCCCAGTGAAATTCTACTAATGTATATTAAAAGTTCTATATCAGTAATAATGATCCTAGATTAAGATTTAAATTGTTTTTAATATTTCTACCTTAATAAAAATGTGGCCAAGTCCATTTTTTTCCTAAGCATATGTCAAAATAAAGGTTTGTGAAAACTACTAGTGACCATATTAATTGTTATAAAAATAATATTTTAAAAGCTTTATTTAAACATTTGATATACTTTGCCATGCTATATAATATTTAAGGGGTCTTTAAATAAATGTCAAGAGTTTCTTGAGATGAAATAAATCAGCCATGTTTATATCCATAAAATAAGGTGTATTTAAACCCAGATTTTTGTTTCCTTTGAAACAAACAAATAGCTTTATGGTTATTCTTCCTATAAGAATTTCCAAGATTACTAATCCTGTTTAGACAAATATGAAAATATTGAAATTCAGACATCCTTAAGCAACATAGCTGTAATTTTGCTTTCTGAATACACAACAGACAGTAACTACTTTTCTCAGAACAATTTGAAAAAATGGAATTTTCCTGAGGGAAATATATGCTTATCAAAAATGAGAGCTGTTCTTGAGCAGCCTTCAAAGCTGAAGTAAATAAAATGTGAAGTTTAGCTTCCCAGCAGGCTTAAATTCAGAAATTGTTGGCCAAATGCAAATGTCCATAGCCTTCTTTGATAAGATTTGTTCGTTAATATGGTCCAGTTACTCAGGTTAGGTGAGAAGTATTATAAAATTCAAAGATAAATGTTTTAAAAAGTACCAGCTTAAATATTTTATTGTGCAATAGAAATGCGGATGACTGGTTCAGTATTTATTCATTTCACACTGTGCAAGATTAGGCAGCAGATGGAACTCTTATAAAAATTCAATTAAGTTTAAAATCAAATTTTGTGATACTTTATTTCTAAGATTCTAAATACATATTAAGGCAATTATTTTGTTGGTTTTATGTTAGAAAAATATCCATATAAAATAATATAAACTTTTATGTCTTGCTGTTTTTTATAGCTGCTTATTAGAATCCTTTAATCAGAAAAACAAAGTTTCAGGATACCCCTCAATCTCATATTTTAGAAATCTTTTCTCTCTTTCACTCTTTTTGTACTATAAGCTGCTCTATTTTCCTCTCTCGTAAACTTTCCTGTTCTCTTGTCCTTCACAAGATCAGATAGATCTTAGCATAATGTTAAGTACTTGGGCTTTAATGTGAGACCAGCTAGCATTGAATTCAAATGCTTGTACCACTTATTAGCTGTCCTTTCTGGAGTGCATTTGTCTCTTTACCTCTTCAGCACTTTGCTTTCTTAACTCTTCAAGTGAAGGTAATAATAAAACTTTTAAAAAATGTGAAATAAATGACAAATAAGATAATGCATGTAGAACATGCTTAACTAAAGGTTTGACTCATCGGAATCATTCAACAAATGTTAACTAAAATTAGTGAATTACAATATAGAATTTTAAAATGAGACTCATAAATTCAGTTGAAATTTCAAAGCCAAGAACAATACATAGTTACTAATACCTATCTGTACTATAGTGAGGTATGGATAAACCATCCCATTTGCAGCTGATATTTAGACATTATTAAAAACCTATCTTTTTGTCATTAGATATGATCAATTTCAACTCCTTTAAGTGATTAAGTTTGGGGAAATTGGAAGGAATGGCATTTTGGAGTGTAAAAGGGATGCTTTAGTGCAGGGGACATTAAACAGACAACTCTGATGTTAATATGTGTTGGCTGTAATGAATCAGTGACTAAGTGGCCTGAGATAGGAGAGCAGAGGCAGATATAGGACTGTACTAGGAGGGAGTTCTATAAACTAGTGTGTAGGGGTCAAACACATGCAGTTCCATATCCTAAACGTGGACCATTAAGAAAGGAATTGTCCTGGAAAACTTTAGATAGAGTGCTGCCTCAAATTTTTAAATGGTTTCTTAGTGGGATGACATAATCTAGCAGCTGAGGAGGAAGTTGAAAATAATTAATTGGAAGAGACACTATTTTCTTCATCATTGGAATTTACCATCAGGAAAATTTCCTTAAAGTGATCACATAAGGTAATATTATCTTTAAGCATCTTCCAGCCCCAGAGAGCTCAAAAGCCAGATCATGCCTAAACTAGTAATGAAAAACTGTACCCATTTCTATTTAATCCCTCAGCCTGACTCTGTGAGTCAGAAATAATAGCTAGTGAGAAATGGATTATGAAGAGAATCTAAATCTACACATTCCTTCAACAGTGCATGCTTCCAGGCCTTAAGCAAAATCAAATTAATGGAGAAGTGCAAACTTGTATGAATTTTGAGTTTCAGTTATTTTCTTTAACTAATGTTTAAAATGTTTGAAATATGTAACATTATGACTGAGAAGACCTGGCAAATAATGTACCTGCCCAAGATTTCTTTGGAGGATGGCAAAACAAAAATAAACAAGTGGAACCTAATTAAACTTAAAAGCTTTTGCACAGCAAAGGAAACTATAAAAAGGTGAAGAGACAACCTTCAGAATGGGAGAAAATAATAGCAAGTGAAACAACTGACAAAGGATTAATCTCCAGATTATACAAGCAGCTGATGCAGCTCAATACCAGAAAAACAACCCAATCAAAAAGTAGGCAATAGACCTAAACAAACATTTCTCCAAAGAAGACATACGGATGGCTAATGAACACATGAAAAGATGCATAGCCCTGCTCATTATTAGAGAAATTCAAGTCAAAACTGCAGTGAAGTATCACCTTACACTGATCAGAATGGCCATCATCAAAAAATCTACAAGCAGTAAATGCTGGAGAGGGTGTGGAGAAAAGGGAACCCTTTTGCATTGTTGGTGGAAATGTAAATTGATGCAGCTACTATGGTGCACAGAATGGGGAGTCCTTAAAAAACTAGAAATAAAACTAACATATAACCCAGCAATCCCACTACTGGGCATATATCCAGAGGAAACCATAATTGAAAGAGACACATATACTCTAGTGTTCACTGCAGCACTATTTACAATGGAAGCAACCTAGATTTTCATTGACAGATAAATGGATAAACAAGTTGTAGTATATATACACAATGGAATATGACATAACCATGAAAAGGAATGCATTTGAGTCAGTTACAATGAGATAGACAAACCTAAAGCCTTTTATATAGAGTGAAGTAAACAAAATGGCTGTCTGGAGAGGCCTTACAAATAGCTGTGAAAAGAAGAGAAGTGAAAAGCAAAGGGGAAAAGGAAAGATATAAGCATCTGAATGCAGAGTTCCAAAGAATAGCAAGAAGAGATAAGAAGGCCTTCCTCAGTGATCAATGCAAAGAAATAGAGGAAAACAACAGAATGGGAAAGACTAGAGATCTCTTCAAGAAAATTAGAGATATCAAGGGAACATTTCATGCAAAGATGGGCTCGATAAAGGACAGAAATGGTATGGACCAAACAGAAGCAGAAGATATTAAGAAGAGGTGGCAAGAATACACAGAAGAACTGTACAAAAAAGATCTTCATGACCCAGATAATCATGATGGTGTGATCACTGACCTAGAGCCATACATCCTGGAATGCGAAGTCAAGTGGGCCTTAGAAAGCATCACTACGAACAAAGCTAGTTGAGCTATTTCAAATCCTAAAAGATGATGCTGCAAAAGTGCTGCACTCAATATGCCAGCAAATTTGGAAAACTCAGCAGTGGCCACAGGACTGGAAAAGGTCAGTATTCATTCCAATCCCAAAGAAAGGGAATGCCAAAGAACGCTCAAACTACCGCACAACTGCACTAGTGCACACTCGAGTAAAGTAATGCTCAAAATTCTCCAAACCAGGCTTCAGCAATACGTGAACCATGAACTTCCTGATATTCAAGCTGGTTTTAGAAAAGGCAGAGGAACCAGAGATCAAATTGCCAACATCCGCTGGATCATGGAAAAAGCAAGAGAGTTCCAGAAAAATGTCTATTTCTGCTTTATTGACTATGCCAAAGCCTTTGACTGTGTGGATAACAATAAACTGTGGAAAATTCTGTAAGAGATTGTACTATCAGACCACCTGACCTGCCTCTTGAGAAGTCTGTATGCAGGTCAGGAAGCAACAGTTAGAACTGGACATGGAACAACAGACTGGTTCCAAATAGGAAAAGGAGTACATCAAGGCTGTATATTGTCACCCTGTTTATTTAACTTCTATGCAGAGTAAATCATGAGAAACACTGGGCTGGAAGAAGCACAAGCTGGAATCAAGATTGCCAGGAGAAATATCAATCACCTCATATATGCAGATGACACCACCCTTATGGCAGAAAGTGAAGAGGAACTCAAAAGCCTCTTGATGAAAGTGAAAGTGGAGAGGGAAAAGTTGGCTTAAAGCTCAACATTCAGAACACGAAGATCATGGCATCTGGTCCCATCACTTCATGGGAAATAGATGGAGAAACAGTGGAAACAGTGTCAGACTTATTTTTTTGGGCTCCAAAATCACTGCAGATGGTGACTGCAGCCATGAAATTAAAAGACGCTTACTCCTTGGAAGGAAAGTTATGACCAACCTAGATAGCATATTCAAAAGCAGAGATGTTACTTTGCCAACAAAGGTCCGTCTAGTCAAGGCTATGGTTTTTCCTGTGGTCATGTATGGATATGAGAGTTGGACTGTGAAGAAGGCTGAGCGCTGAAGAATTGATGCTTTTGAACTGTGGTGTTGGAGAAGACTCCTGAGAGTCCCTTGGACTGCAAGGAGATCCAACCATTCCATTCTGAAGGAGATCAGCCCTGAGATTTCTTTGGAAGGAATGATGCTAAAGCTGAAACTCCAGTACTTTGGCCACCTCATGCGAAGAGTTGACTCTTTGGAAAAGGCTCTGATGCTGGGAGGGATTGGGGGCAGGAGGAGAAGGGGACGACAGAGGATGAGATGGCTGGATGGCATCACTGACTCGATGAACATGAATCTCAGTGAACTTCGGGAGTTGGTGATGGACAGGGAGGCCTAGCATGCTGCGATTCGTGGGGTCACAAAGATTCAGACACGACTGAGCCACTGAACTGAACTGAACTGAACTGAAGTCAGAAAGAGAAAAACAAATATCGTATATTATTGCGTATATATGGAATATAAAAAGATGGTACTGATAAACCTATTTGCAGGAGAGCAATGGGTGTTCATTTGAAGGACTGATGCTAAAGCTGAAACTCCAATACTTTGGCCACCTGATGCGAAGAGTTGACTCATTGGAAAAGACTCTGATGTTGGGAGGAATTGAGGGCAGGAGGAGAAGGGGACGACAGAGGATGAGAGGGCTGGATGGCATCACCGACTCGATGGACATGAGTTTGACTGAACTCCAGGAGTTGGTGATGGACAGGGAGGCCTGATTTGCTGTGATTCATGGGGCACAAAGAGTCAGACACGAGTGAGTGATTGAACTGAACTGAACTGAACTGAATGGAGATGCAGACACAGAGAACAGACTTGTGGGCACAGTGAGGGAAGGAGAGGGAGGGACAAATTCAAGAGTAATATTGAAACATGTACATTAACACATGTAAAATAGATAACCAGTGGAAATTTGCTATATGATGCAGGGAGGTCAAACCTGGTGCTTTCTGACAACCTAGAGGGATGGGATGGAGTGACAGGTGGGAGGGAGGTTCAAGAGGGAGGAAACATATGTATGTCTATGGCTTATTCATGTTGACAGAAACTGACAGTGTTGTAAAGCAATTATCTTCCAATTAAAAATCAAAAATAGTTCACAGACATTTCTTTTGAAGGAGAGTGACAAAAAAATAAAATTAAATTAAAAATACATAAAATTAATAAAGTGAATAAATTAAAATATAAATAAAATTAAAGTCTAATTATTTCAATTAAACAATAATTATTTAATATAATCAAATACTTCCTTAACAACTATGTGACATAATAACAGGAGTGACCTAGTAACAGGAGATGTATACCTTGCTGCCCTCTAGAAGAATGAATGCTAGTTATGGAAATGAAATTTTATGATACAGTATAAAAACCATGGTGAGAGACATGGATGCTAATCTAATGGTAGCACTCACTACCTGAGTGGTCTTTCATAACTCTTCGAATTTTTCTGGGTCCCATATTCCTCATCTGTAATATGAAGTTATCTGTAAATAATATAAACTTACATATGATAAGTATTCAATGAGAAGCAAAAATTAGCTAGACTACTAAGCATATTTAGGGGAGGGAGAGTTCACTGTGATTTTGATCAGTTGGGAGAATTTTTTATGTCACCACTACCATTGTTTCTCATCTGAACTCTTTGATAGTCTTCTAAGTCATGGTGCTAGGTCCTAGAAAAAGGTTGATGAACAGGGTGACTAAGGTCCCTAAACATAGAAAACTTAGCCTCCTCTGACAGATAAATGATTGAATAGTTGCAGTAAAGTCATGCTTCTTTGCTATGGGACATGCATTGGTCTAAGGAGATTCATACGCGAAACATTCCTACTATTGGATTAAAAATACCAGAAGAGGCTTCCAACAAGAGCTGTCATATAAATTGAGACTATGGGAAGGTAGTTACCAAGATGAGAGGAAATTAGTTTGTGAGAAGCTCCAAAGAGTTTGATATTTTAGAGGACATGGAATAAATTAAATAATGCCTGGAGTCCTAAGTTTAAGGGATGCAGTGCTGAAAAGAAAGTCTTGAGACATGAATGATGCTGTTGGGACACAGATATTTGATGGTGATGTCTTGAGAGTTGCTGAGAATTTTTATTGAGATAGCTGATCGTTGCTAGTCTAAAACCTTACTGATAAAACTATAATTATTTGATTTGCTTATAATAATGATTTAAACATTATCTTATTGTTTTAATATAAACTACTGGGTGTTCTTATGAATATGTAATGCATAGGACACACTGGGAAAAAGTAAGTATTAGTCTAGAATAAAAGATTCTTGTTCACTGGAGGCACTGGAACACTGACTATGCTTATCTTTATCTCAATTCTCAATTGAGATTTTCTCAGCTCTCAAATTAATCTCTAAGAATTACATTTCTTTGTTTTCTTGTTTAGGAATCTTAAAGACAGCAAAATTATTAATTGAGATTAAAACCAGTTTTTGGAATAAAAGCAACATGTAATAAAGTTGTTTTTGGTTTTTTTTTTCACTATGTTCTCATAACCCATGTGCCATCATTAGTGGGGTTGAGAACTGAGTCATGCTTTCAGGTTGATTCAGTCATATGAAAGGAATAATTTTTGTTGAATTTAGGTAATGCTAGTGTAAATACCATCTTCAGAAGGAGTAAGTAAGTAAAGAAAGCCTTAGTGAGCAAGTATGCATTTGTTTTGTTTTTAAATTGACCAGTTGCTTAGCTTAGTTTCATCATTATTGATGATATTATGATAGGAACAATTCATTATTATATGTAACATTCTGGAGTTGGCCTAAAGCAGCTGGAGTATTAATCTTCTAGCAAAAAACAGAAATTTCATTTCTTAGCAACATGAGTCCAATACTTTATCAAGAAAATGTTTATTGAAATTTAGGCTTCTGAACAGGGTGAATTAAAAATTCTCTCCTTAAGTCACCCAGTTTCACAATTTGGGTCAGTTTCCTAAAAGTTCTCAACTGTCCTATTTTTAAAGATTTTATGAGGTTTAGAATTTAAACTTATTTGTTCATCTCTTTTTTATACTTCCTAATGCAAACAATTTGCTATCCATCAGCCTATTTCTCTCTGTTCTTTATTGACTTGAGTGTCTCAAGAAGTTCTTGGGTTTACTAAGTACTAAACAGGGGGTTGACAAAGGTGAGGAGGAGGCTAATGACTGTGTCTTCAGTGTATCTCGTATCAGTAGCTTCCTTTCCTAGGATTGGGGCTTTAGACAGAACTATTATTTAATAGGTGTATTGTGGAATCCTTTAGTTAAAACTCTTTTAATATGTCATACATTTTTCTGTTAGAAAAATGACTAGGATATCATTGCCCTTATAATACAAGGTGTGTGAGCCAGTTACCACTGACCTTATGGTCAAAGTAAGGTACATATTGCTGATTATTGTCAGTTCGGCTCTCCTGCATGGAAAAGAGAGGACTTTTTCCCCAGTAACTGTATGAAATCTTGATTATATAGGGGTTTCCAGACTTACCTCAATTCACAGTTTGCTCCTCTAAAGCACAAAGGCTCCTCTAAAGCACAAAAACTATAGCTATGTAACAGAGGAATAATAGGCATGAAGAATTGTTAATATTTTCCTTATTTTCTGAGGTTTCAGCATATATAGTGCCTAATGAAGTAACTTGTGCTGAAAATTTGAAAATTTATGCAAACCCAACCGAAGAGGGCTCAATAAAAGGTATCATTCTGGTCACTTAAAGATGAAAGTGGCCAATCAGTAGGGTCCCTGCATTTAACTTTAGAGATGTTGTTACCACCTCTGTGGTAACAACCTTCCCTAAACCATTCTCCAGCTTCCGTGGCCATAATACATTAACTATTTCCTTTGTCAAAAGCACCAATCGATGTATTTCGAGTAGATGGTTCTCCCTGTTCATAGATATATATTTTTTCATATATTTAAGTGTATTCTTTCAGACTGTGTACATATGTGTGTATATGTACATATGTTTGTATGTGTATATATATGTATATATAACACATATATATATATTTCAAATCTGAAAAAATATGCCTGACTGCTTCAAATACACTTTATATTGTATACATAAATAATACATATTTTATATTCATATGAAATCTCCCCTACCAAGTTTCCATTGAAATTTCTTTTACTTCAGTAATGATTTCATTTCAGTATTGTTTTTCCTTCCCCACATGATCAGGATTTCAGGATTATTATTGTGGCTTTGCCAGTGTTTTGACTCTGCTCTAGTAATTTCTTTTGACATAATTTGATTAAAAAAATGCAAAGTTCTTTTATTACATATTGCTTTTAAAACACTGGATTTATAATCACAGACCTTAATTACTCCCTCCTCAATGTACTCTTCTCAGTACTTTGGAGATAATGAAAGTTTACTATATCTTTTGCATGTTTTGAATTATCTATTTTTATTGACATTTTGAGCCTTTAATAACTGCAGAGTTACATTATTTAGTTATTCTAAATTCCTCATCTGTTCATTTTCATTTTATTCTATTCAGTTACTCTCTTTTTTAAAAGTAACCTTGAGGAAGACTGTGAAGATTAAAATACACAATTCTGGCCTTCAAGGAATTTAGAGTCTATGGAAGAACAGTTATACAAAGAAATACATACTGTGTGGTAAAATAAAGTAATATAATTACTGTAAATGAAATATGTGTAAATTTCAATAGGATATGGGAATAAGAACATCTTCATTTTATGGGGGTAAATTATGGAAGAAATAACATTTAGGTTAAGCTGTAAGTGATGACTAGGAATCATCACGTGGGGCCAAAAGACAGGAATATTCCAAGCAGAAAGTTCAGTTCAGTTCATTTTAGTCACTCAGTCATGTCAGACTCTTTGTGACCCAATGGACTGCAACATGCCAGGCTTCCCTGTCCATCACCAACTCCTGGAGCTTGCTCAAACTCATCTCCATTGAGTCGATGATGAAACCAACCATCTCATCCTCTGTTGTCCCCTTCTCCTGCCTTCAATCTTTCCCAGGATCATGGTCTTTTCAAATGAGTCAGTTCTTTGCATCAGGTGGCCAAAGTATTGGAGTCTCAGCTTCAGCATCAGTCCTTCCAGTGACTATCCAGGACTGATTTTCTTTAGGACTGACTTGTTTGATCTCCTTGTAATCAGGGGACTCTCAAGAGTCTTCTCCAACACCACAGTTCAGAACCATCAATTCTTTAGCACTCAACATTCTTTATAGTCCAACTCTCACATCCATACATGACTATAGGAAAAACCATAGCTTTGACTAGAGGAATTTGTTGGCATTAACAATGTAAAAAGTAAAAAGTAATATCTCTGCTTTTTAATATGCTGTCTAGGTTGGTTATAACTTTTCTTCCAAGAAACAAGCATCTTTTAATTTCATGTCTAAAGTTACCATCTGCAGTGGTTTTGGAGCCCAAGAAAATAAAGTCTCTCACTGTTCCATTGTTTCCCTGTCTATTTGCCATGGAGTGATGGGACCGGATGCCATAATCTTTGTTTTTTGAATATTGAGTTTTAAGCCAGCTTTTTCACTCTCCTCTTTTACTTTCATCAAGAGGCTCTTTAGTTTTTCTTCGCTTGTGCCATAAGGGTGGTATCATCTGCATATCTGAAGTTATTGATATTTCTCCTGACAGTCTTGATTCCAGCCTGTGCTTCATCCAGCCCAGCATTTCACATGATGGACTTCCCTAGTGGCTCAGATGGTAAAGCGTCTGTCTACAATGCGGGAGACCCGGGTTCAATCCCTGGGTTGGAAAGATCCCCTGGAGAAGGAAATGGCAATCCACTCCAGTACTATTGCCTGGAAAATCCCATGGACAGAGGAGCGTGGTAGGCTACAGTCCATGGGGTCGCAAAGAGTTGGACACGACTGAGCTGAACTGAACTGAACTGAACTCTGCATAGAAGTTAAATAAATAGAGTGACAATATACAACCTTGGCGTGCTCCTTTCCCAATTTGGAACCAGTCTGTTTTTCCATATTCACTTTGAATTGTTGATTCTTGACCTGCATATGCAGATTTCTCAGGAGGCAGATAAGGTGTTCTGGTATTCCAATCTCTTGAAGAATTTTCCACAGTTTGCTATGATCCACACAGTCAAAAACTTTGGTGTAGTCAATGAAGCAGAATTAGATGTTTTTCTGGGACTCTCTTGCCTTTTCTATGACCCAACAGATGTTGGCAATTTGATCTCTAGTTTCTCTGACTTTTCTAAATCCAACCTGAACATCTGGAAGTTCACAATTCACATACTGTTGAAGGCTGGCTTGGAGAATTTTGAGCATTACCTTGCTAGCATTGTGAGATGAGTGCAATTGTGCAGTAATTTGAACATTCTTAGGAATTGCCTTTATTTGGGATTGAAATGAAAACAGACCTTTTCCAGTCCTGTGGCTACTGCTGTGTTTCCTAAATTGCTGGCATATTGAGTGCAGCAGTTTCACAGCCTCATCTTTTAGGATTTGAAATAGCTCAACTGGCATTCCATCACCTCCTCTAGCTTTGTTAGTAGTGATGCTTCCTATGGCCCACTTGACTTCATATTCCAGGATGTCTGGCTCTAGGTGATTGATGACACCATCATGGTTATCTGGGTCATGAAGATCTTTTTTGTATAGTTATGTGTATGCTTGCCAGCTCTTCTTAATATATTCTGCTTCTGTTAGGTCCATGCTTCTGTTAGCTCTTCTGCCCTTTATTGTGCCCATCTTTGCATGAAATATTCCCTTGCTATCTCTAATTTTCTTGAAGATATCTCTAGTCTTTCCCATTCTATTGTTTTCCTCTATTTCTTCGCATTAATCACTGAGGAAGACTTTCTTATCTTTCCTTGCTATTATTTGGAACTCTGCATTCGATGTTTATATCTTTCCTTTTCTCCTTTTCCTTAGCTTCTCTTCTTTTCTCAGCTATTTGTAAGCAAGAAGGAATAACATGAAATCTGGAGAGGTGAGAGGGTAAGGTAAGTTTAAGGATTACCAGTATATCAAAGTAATGTAGGATGAAGCTGCATTAGCTGCAGAGGGACAAGAATAAGTAGGACAGGAACATGGGCAAGGGCCAGGAAGTGTCAAATCATATGTAACTTGTAATGCAATAGTTTTCATTCCATGTTGTCTTGAAAAATTTACCTTATAATGTGAGTATATATTTAGTGGGAAAAAGGTTCTAGTGCCAAAAAAGAGGAAAGCACTGTGTTAAAACTAGTTAATCATCATTTAATATCTTTTCTGATCATTGTGACATAATTTGCATCCATAATCTTAAAAAATATAGGTAATAGTTTGACTCTTTATAATCATATTTTCTTTTCTAAAGGCTTTCCATGAGCCTGAAATTCAAATTAGATTCATAGCATTTAGTATAATGCATAGTTACATATTTGTCTTGTAGTTTCTGCTTATTTTCTCTTTTTCACATTAGATTATAATCACCCTGAAGTCAGGGGTTATGTTTATTTTGATTTGCCTTTATACTCAGAGTCTGTTAGAATGATCTGTATGAAGAAATGAGTATACGTTTGAACAAAATATTTTGAGAAAAATTTTAAGTGATAAGGAGCACCACTAAGGAATTTTGAACAGAGAATGGAAAACTCAGAGTTTATATTCAGGCAGATCACTCATGCTGCAGTGTGGAAGTTAAATGAAAAGGAGAAGACCAAGGAACTCTATCCAGTTAAGACAGAAAAGAGGTTGGGAATAGAACACTGATTAGATTTCACTATTATGTAAAAAATTCTGTATTAGTTTTCTATTGCTCTTGTAACAAATTACCATAGATATAGTGGCTTAAAGCACATAAATTTATCCTTAAAGTTTTGTAGGTTAGAAATCTGTTACCATCTTTCTAAATTCCATATATATGCGTTAGTATACTGTATTTATAACCCGGTGTACGAGACAGCAAAAGAGACACTGATGTATAGAACAGTCTTATGGACTCTGTGGGAGAGGGAGAGGGTGGGAAGATGTGGGAGAATGGCAATGAAACATGTAAAATATCATGTAGGAAACGAGTTGCCAGTCCAGGTTCGATGCATGATGCTGGATGCTTGGGGCTGGTGCACTGGGACGGCCCAGAGGGATGGTATGGGGAGGGAGGAGGGAGGAGGGTTCGGGATGGGGAACACATGTATATCTGTGGCGGATTCATTTTGATATTTGGCAAAACTAATACAATTATGTAAAGTTTAAAAATAAAATAAAATTGGAAGAATATAAAAAAAAAAAAAAGAAATCTGACATGGGTTAAAATCAAGGTGTCAGTGGGACCGTGTCCCTTGGAGGATTTAGGGGAGAATCTCTTTCCTTGTCCTTTTCAGCTTCTGAAGTCTTTTCACATTCCTTGACTCATGGCTGCCTTCCTCCATCTTAAGGCCAGCAATGTTGCAAGTCTCCTTTCCTTTCTTCGGTAGTCATATCTTTGTTTGACTCTCTTCTGTTTTAAAGTACCCTTGTTACTCCAGTGGGTTTCTCAGATAATCTGAGATAGGATAGTCCCCTATTTTAAGATCAGATGACTAGTAACTTAATTTCCCTTTGCCATGTAATATAGCATATCCACAAGTTTCTGGGCTTAGGACATGAACAACTTTGCAGGACCATTATTCTGTCTGTAATATCTGTTGTGCAAATTGATAGCTGGGGAGTGAAGAATGAATCAGGGATTAGATACAGGTTCCTAACTTGTGCACTTGTGCAGATCCTGGATATCAGTAGCTGAAACAGGGAAATCAGAAGGTGGTACCTGGTCGTGGGAAGATAATGAGCTCAGGTGTAGTCATGCTAAGACTGAGGAGTGTTGAAGGAGGTAATTGAGAAGATATGAATACTAGTTGACCTGTGAGCTGGATCCAGGCAATGGGAGGCCCCTTACCCCGTCCTCTGTGCTTAGAATGTAGTTCTATCACTAGAGACTTGTTCCAAAGAAGCAGCCTGGAAAGAGTAAAGTATTGTTGAGACTATCTGGATGGTACACATGACTGAAAAGTTGAGGCCTTTGTATAAATTTTTATGATTCAGTCTGGTGTGTGTAGATGGTTTTCATCTAGTGGCTGCCCAAGGCAAGCCTCATATAAGCGTCCTTGTTTATGGAAAGCTACCACCTACCAGTATGAAATGGTCTGCCACATTATTTTGTCTCTCCTTGCCCGCTGTGTATAGGGACCAGTTTGCAAACCAACCAGGGGCCTCTGACTTGTGTCTAAAGCTGGAGAACTATTCTGGAGATAGATTGATAGCATTGAAATAATAGTTAAAACTCTCAAATGAATAAGTTATCTCTGAAGAGTGTGAAGATAAAACAATAAAGAACAGATTCTTAAATAATGTACAATAGTGTGTCACTTAAAATATGGTAGTTTTGGATCATATAATGAAATTAAGTTATTAACAAAGGAAAACAAAACTATTAAGTTGCTCAGAAACTTCCCTTTTCATTCTTTATCAATAAAAATAAGGACTGCAGTATGCTTACCTTCATAATGAAAAACCCAAAACAGAAACAATCTGGCCAAATAATTGTTGACATCATACTTAAAACTAAGTTCTTTCCTACGTCATCAGCAAATATTATTGTTTTTTCTTCTTTGAAACCATATCAAATCCTATCAGTAACTGGGATTTGTTTTACTCACTTGTAAGAAACTTTTTTGGAAAAAAAAAATTACATGCTGTTTTGTAATTTAAGAGTCTTCAAATGGAACAAATTTTTCTTTTAAAAAATAAAAATGAGGACTTCCAAAATTTAGCCAATATTGGATGGGCTACAACTATGGAAACTAATAGCAAAAGATATGTCCTTTTCATTATAGGGGACTGGAATGCAAGTGTAGGAAGTCAAGAGATACCTGGAGTAACAGGCAGGTTTGGCCTTGGAATACAAAATGAAGCAGCACAAAGGCTAACACAGTTTTGCCAAGAGAACACACTGGTCATAGCAAACAACCTCTTCTAACAACACAAGAGAAGACTCTACACATGGACATCACCAGATGGTCAAAACTGAAATTAGACTGGAGCACTTTAACAGCATCATCTTTTAGGATTTGAAGTAGCTGAACTACCATCACCTCCACTAGCTTTGTTTGTAGTGATGCTTCCTAAGGCCCATTTGACTTTGCATTCCAGGATGTCTGGCTCTAGAAGAGTGATCACACCATTGTGGTTATCTGGGTCCTGAAGATCTTTGTTGTGTAGTTCTTCTGTGTATTCTTGCCATCTCTTTTTAATATCTTCTGCCTCTGTTATGTCCATACCATTTCTGTCCTTTATTTTGCCCATCTTTGTATGAAATGTTTCCTTTGTATCACTAATTTTCTTGAAGAGATCACTGGTCTTTCCCATTCTATTGTTTTCCTCTATTTCTTTGCATTGATCACTGAGGAAGACTTTCTTATCTCTCCTTGCTTTTATTTGGAACTCTGCGTTCAAATGGGTTTATCTTTCCTTTTCTCCTTTTCCTTAGCTTCTCTTCTTTTCTCAGCTATTTGTAAGGACTCCTTAGACAACCATTTTGCCTTTTTGCATTACTTTTTCTTAGGGATGGTCTTGATTCCTGCCTCCTATACAATGTCATGAACCTCTGCCCATAATTCTTCAGGCAGTCTATCAGATTTAATCCCTTGAATCTATTTGTCATTTCCACTGTATAATTGTAAGGGATTTGATTTAGGTCATACCTGGATGGTCTAGTGGCTTCCCTACATTTTTAAGTAATTAAAGTCTGAATTTGGCAATAAGGAGTTCATGATTCGAGCCACAGTCAGCTCCCAGTCTTGTTTTTACTGACCGTATAGAGCTTCTCCATCTTTGGCTGCAAAAAACATAATCAGTTAGATTTTGGAATTGATCATCTGGTGGTGTCCATGTGTAGAGTCTTTTCTTGTGTTGTTGGAAGAGGGTGTTTGCTACTACCAATGTGTTTTTTTGGCAAAACTCTGTTAGCCTTTGCCCTGCTTCATTTTGTACTCCAAGGCCAAGTTTGCCTGTTACTCTAGGTATCTCTTGACTTGCTACTTTTGCATTCCAGTCCCCTTTAATGAAAAGGACAGCTTTTTGGGGTATTAGTTCTAGAAGGTCTTGTAGGTCTTCACAGAACCATTCAACTTCAGCTTCTTCAGCATTACTGGTTGGATCACAGACTCGGATTACTGTGATATTGAATGGTTTTCTTGGAAATGAAATGAACAGAGATAATTCTGTCATTTTTGAGATTGCACCCAAGTACTGCATTTTGGACTCTTTTGTTGACTATGATAGCTACTCCATTACTTCTAAGAGATGCATGCACACAGTAGTAGATATAATGGTCATTTGAGGTAAATTTTCCCATTTCAGTCCATTTTAGTTCACTGATTCCTAAAAGGTCAATGTTCACTGGACACAAAACAACAGACTTGTTCCAGATTGGGAAAGGAGTACATCAAGGTTGTATACTATCACTATCACCCTCCATATTTAACTTATATACAGAATATTTCATGTGAAGTGCTGGGCTGGTTAAATACAAGCTGGAATCAAAATTGCCAGGAGAAATATCAAAAACCTTGGATATGCAGATGACACCACCCTTATAGCAGAAAGTGAAGAAGAACTAAAGAGCCTCTTGATGAAAGTGAAGAGGAAAGCAAAAAAAAATGACTTAAAACTCAAGTTCAGAAAACTAATATTATGGCATCCAGTCCCATCGCTTCATGGCAAATAGATGGGCAAACAATGGAAAGAATGAGACACCTTATTTTGGGGGGCCAAAACCACTGCAGGTGGTGACTTTAGCCATGAAATTAAAAGATGCTTGCTCCTTGGAAGAAAAGCTCTGACCAACCTAGACAGCATATTAAAAAACAGAGACATTACTTTGCCAACAAAGGTCCATCTAGTCAAAGCTATGGTTTTTCCAGTAGTCATCTATGGATGTGAGAGTTGGACGATAAAGAAAGCTGAGCACGGAAAAATGGATGGATTTGAACTGTAGTGTTGGAGAAAATTCTTGTGAGTTCCATGGACTGAAAGGTTAACAAATATGTCAAGCCTAAAAGAAATCAGTCCTGAATATTCATTGGAAGGTCTAATGCTGAAGATGATGCTCCATTAGTTTGGCCACCTGATGCAAAGAACTGACTCATTGGAAATGACCCTGATGCTGGCCAGATTGAAGGCAGGAGGAGGAGGGGAGGACAGAGCATGAGATGGTTGAATCGCATCACCAACTCAATGGACTTGAGTTTGAGCAAGTTCCAGGAGCTGGTGATTGACAGGGAAGACTGACATGCTGCAGTCCATGGGTTTGCAAAGCATCAGACATGACTGTGTGAATGTACTGCCTGATTGATACTCTCTGCACCTGAAGTTTGAGAAGCACTATAGTCAACAAAAGCAAGACGGGGAGCTGACTGTGGCTAGGATCATGAACTCCTTATTGCAAAATTCAGAATTAAATGAAGAAAGTACAGAAATCACTAGACCATTCAGGTATGACCTAAATCAAATCCCTAACGATTATACAGTGGAAGTGACAAAGATTCAAGGGATTAGATCTGAAAGACAGAGTGCCTGAAAAACTATGGATAGAGGTTCACGACATTGTATAGGAGACAGTGATCAAGACCATTCACAAGAAAAAGAAATGCAAAAAGGCAAAATGGTTGTCTGAAAAGGCCTTACAAATACCTGAGATAAGAAGAGCAGCTAAAGGCAAAGAGAAAAGGAATACCCATCTGAATGCAGCGTTCCAAATAATAGCACAGAGATATAAGAAAGCTTTCTTCAGTGATCAATGCAAAGATAGAAGAAAGCAATAGAATGGGAAAGGCTAGGGATCTCTTCAAGAAAATTAGAGATATCAAGTGAATATTTCATTCAAAGATGGGCACAATAAAGGACAGAAATGGTATGGACCTAACAGAAGCAGAAGATATTAAAAAGAGCTGGCAAGAATACACAGAAGAACTATACCAAAAAAAAAAAAAAAAATCTTCATGACCCAGATAACCATGATGGTGTCATCACTCACCTAGAGCCAGACATCCTGGAATGTGGTCAAGTGGGACTTCATATCACTACGAACAAAGCTAGTGGAGGTGATGGAATGCCAATTGAGCTATTTCAAATCCTAAAAGATCATGCTGTGAAAGTGCTGCACTCAATATGCCAGCAAATTTGGAAACCTCAGCAGTAGCCACAAGACTGGAAAAGTCAGTTTTCATTCCAATCTCAAAAAAATGCAATGCCAAAGAATGCTCAAACTACCACACAATTGCACTCATCTCATGTGTTAGCAAAGTAATGCTCAAAATTCTCCAAGCCAAGCTACATCAGTACATGAACTATGAACTTCCAGATGTTTAAACTGGATTTAGAAAAGGCAGAGGAACCAGAGATCAAATTGCTGTCATCTGTTGGGTCATAGAAAAAGCAAGAGAGCTCCAGAAAAATATCTACTTCTGCTTTGTTGACTTCACCAAAGTGTTTGACTGTGTGGATCACAACCAACTGTGGAAAATTCAAGAGATGGGAACACCACAGTACCTTACCTGTCTCCTAAGAAACCTGTGTGGAGGTCAAGAAACAACAGTTAGAACTGTACATTGAACAACAGACTGCCTCCAAATTGGGAAAAGAGTATTTCAAGTCTGTATATTGTCACTCTGTTTATTTAACTTACATGCAGAGTACATCATGCCAAATGATGGGCTAGATTAAGCTCAAGCTGGGATCAAGATAGCTGGAAGAAATATCAATAACATCAGATATTCAGATGACACCACTCTTATGACAGAAAGCAAAGAAGAATTAAAGAGTCTCTTGATGAAAGTGAAAGAGGAGAGTGAAAAAGCTGGCTTAAAACTCAACATTCAAAAAACAAAAACAATGTTATTTGGTTTCATGATCTTGCCAAGAAGGTGGGGAAACAATGGAAACAGTGAGAGACTTTAGTTTCCTGGGCTCCAAAAATCACTGCAGATGGTGACTGCAGCCATGAAATTAAGACACTTTTCTTGACAGAAAAGCTATGAAAAACATAGACAGCATATTAAAAAGGAGAGACATCACTTTGCTAACAAAGGTCTGTCTAGTCAAAGTTATGGTTTTTCCAGTAGTCATGTATGGATGTGAGAGTTGTACCATAAAGAATGTTGAATGCTGAAGAAATGATAGTTTTGAACTGTGGTGTTGAAGAAGACTCTTGAGCATCCTTTGGACTGCAAGGAGATGAAACCAGTCAATCCTAAAGAAAATCTGTCCTGAATATTCTTTAGAAGGACTGATGCCTAAGCTGAAACTCCAAAGTCTGGCCACCTGATGCAAAGAACTGACTCATTGGAAATGACCCTGATGCTGGGCAAGATTGAAGGCCAGAGGAGAAGGGGACAACAGAGCGTGAGATGGTTGTATGGCATACCATCTCCACGGACATGAGTTTGAGTGAGCTCTGGGAGTTGGTGATGGACAGGGAAGCCTAGCGTGTTGCAGTCCATAGGGTCACAAAGTGTTGGACACAATTGAGCAACTGAACTAAAGTGAACTATGGAAACTGTATATGCCTTGTACATAGTGTTCGAAATTCCAAAGTTGTTGTATATTAAAACTAAGTAGAAAACTTTTTGTTGTTTTTGTTTGTTTGTTTTTCAACACCATTCAAGAGCTTTATAATGGATAGATAATTTTTTTTTTAAATTTTCTAAGTTGAGATAAATGTATTTAAAAAAGTAAAACAAGGTTACTCTTTTCTGATAATTTGGTAGTTTCCAAGGAATCTTGGATTTATAATTTGGTCTCTTGATATACTTACCTGCAGAGATGGAGATTCCCTGAGGAGACAAATCATCAGTGAATAAATAGTCCATCTCATTTATAAATTAGTCTCCTGTATGCCTGATTAGCAGGATTTAGTCTTCTAAACTATGATCACTCAGAATAATAAAAATTGAGCTTCTCAGACATGAATGCTGAAGATGGTCCTTGGATTCTGATGAATTCACTAAGTTTCTTAACATTTTACATTTCTTACCATAGTTTGTGTCGAGTAAACAATAAATTGAAACTGATAGATGTCTTATGAAAGCATGCTTTCTTTTGCTTAATTATACTTGGGAAACCTATGTTGAATAAAGTATTCTCCGTTTGCCTAAATGTTAAAATTTCATTATCATTTCTATTGCATTTACTTCACTGCTCAGGATCCTGTTGATAAACTCTACAACAATGGCACTTAATGATTTGCCTCCCAACAGGATAATGATTATAATGCCAGTTTTTTTTTTCTTTTATTTTTTTCTGCTAACAATATAGCTTCCATCTGTCATTCTTTTCTATATACTGAAGCCATGCTGCTCTTGGCATGGGTTACATTTGTAAATGTTTCATTTATGAACCATTCCTCACCCTGACTCCTCTGCAGTACAGAAATATGCCACAGAAGATCAGTTGTCTTGCAGTTCATTCATGAGCCTCTAAATCTGGCATCCCATTTGGTCTGTCATTTCCTCAATAGTTTCTAGCAGGAAGTTGTCCTACATAATCCTCATAGCTTTATTTATCAAATAATTATGCTAAATAGCTATTTAATTTGTATATAACAACTGGTTTTCTTAATATTTTGTCTTTACCTTTTTAGTGTCCATTTCTCTTGTTATAGACTAATGTGTTCCACAGGCAATGTTACTTAACAAAATCCTCAGTACAGTTTAATTTATGATTCAGAAGACAACACACATTCATTAGGCAGTCAAGGATGTTGAAATTATTATAAAAGAGTTAAAATTACATTTTTATTCAAATTATTCTTTTGTAGCATATCCGCAGAATGTATGTCATTATATGAACAGATTATCAAGTTTCATGACCTGACAACCATGTTTTGTAAGCAACTGACTGTGAAATGTTATTGTTCATAAACAATTTAGCTGATTTAGATAGGAGGCTTCAACATTGACAATTTAGTTGTACCATTTTTAGAGACAAAAGAAGCTAGAGTAATATTTTGGGGATCAGCAGGAGACCAGGTTGGGGAAACCTAAGGAAAAAATCATTGTCTTACATCCTTTTTGAACACTCATTGAGTACATCAACTAATAAGTTAAATTCAAAAGGCAAAGGAGAGACAGTCATCATCCATGAAACAATGAGCCAACTTTTGTTTTACTTTGTCTTTTTTTACATTCCATCCTAGTAGAGAAGCTAATAAGATTAGAGTGTGTTGAGAATCAGATTCTAAGGCTTAGAGAATTACTTGCTTGATTTAAGGCAGAGTTGCTGCTGCTGCTGCTGCTGCGTTGCTTCAGTCATGTCTGACTCTGTGCGACCCCATAGACGGCAGCCCACCAGGCTCCCCTGTCCCTGGGATTCTCCAGGCAAGAACACTGGAGTGGGTTGCCATTGTCTTCTCCGTTAAGGTAGAGTAACTCCCAGCAATTGGTAGAATAAGAATTTTTACTTACCTAAGTTTACAAAAGTACACAATAGTAAAGCCAGGTATAGAACCCAGGAAGTAAATAGAAGATATATTCTAAACAGAGAGTAATATCTTTGGAAATGATAGAAACTGGGGTTTTAGAGAGTAATATCTTTGGAAGTGATAGAAACTGGGGTTTTAGGAATTCTCTTTCAGAATATTTCTTTGAGGAGCTGCTTATGTAGTGTGATTTTAGATATACCATGAAGAAAAACTCAAGTTACTCTCACCAAAGGGAGCTGTAATCAGTTCAAATTTAAACTGAATAAATAAATAAGTAGGGTGGAAGGGATAAGGGGAAATGAGTATTAATAAGCACACTTATAAGGACTTCCTTGTAGCTCCAATGGTAAAGAATCTGCCTGCAATGCAGGAGACCAGGGTCCAATCCTTGGGTCGAGCAGTTTCTCTGGAGAAGGGAATGACAATCCACTCTAGTATTCTTGCCTGGAGAATCTCATGGACAGAGAATCCTGGTGGGCTACAGTCCATGGGGTCACAAAGAGTCGGACATGACTGAGCAACTAACACACGCACATCTATGTGCTGTTTTAGTTAAGGTGTTTTCTTACTATGATAAATGCTTTCAGTGGGGCAGCAGATAGAGGAGGAGGATGTGAACACTGTAATGTCAGAGATGGATATAGATGCAAGGGTTTGGATTCAGAGTGCAGCCTGAGGGCACTCTGTGATGAAAACGTAGAGGCCAGGTAAAGCAGAGCAGGGACTCCAAAAAGTACAGAAAACATCTTCTCACAATCCATTCTGGGTTCCATACAGACACCTACTCATTTTGTCCCTTAACCACATCTGAGAGAAATCATATATGATAAACTTTGACCTTCCCCAATACAAACTGAAGTTCAGTAGCCATTAAATTTCCTGCAGTGCCTGCCTTCCCACTAGTCCTGCACTGCTTTTCCAGTATTTAATTAAGAGTGCTTTTACCCAGGATATGAGTTTCTTGCCCATACTCATTCATTTGTTCATTCATTCACTTATTTTATTCAACAAATATATACACATACATGAACAGACCCTTCCTTTAAGGAGCTTGTATTATGTGGGCAGAACTAACTTGTAAATTAATATAACTTTAGTGAAAGTCAATCAGTCATGTTCGACTCTTTGCAACCCCATGGACTATACAGTCCGTAGAATTATCCAGGCCAGAATACTGGAGTGGGTAGCCATTCCCTTCTCCCAGGGATCTTCCCGACCCAGAGATAGAACCAGCATCTACTGCATTGCAGGCAGATCCTTTTCCAGCAGAACAAACAGGGAAGCCTTCTTTCAGTTCAGTTCAAGTCAGTCGCTCAGTCATGTCCGACTCTTTGTGACGCCATGAATTGCAGCACGCCAGGCCTCCCTGTCCATCACCAACTCCCAGAGTTCACTCAAACTCACGTCCATCGAGTCAGTGATGCCATCCAGTCATTTCATCCTCTGTCGTCCCCTTCTCCTCCTGCCCCCAATCCCTCCCAGCATCAGAGTCTTTTCCAATGAGTCAACATTTCACATGACGTGGCCAAAGTACTGGAGTTTCAGCTTTAGCATCATCCCTTCCAAAGAACAACCTGGACTGATCTTGCAGTCCAAGGGACTCTCAAGAGTCTTCTCCAACACCACAGTTCAAAAGCATCAATTCTTTGGTGCTCAGCTTTCTTCACAGTCCAACTCTCACATCCATACTTGACCACTGGAAAAACCATAGCCTTGACTAGATGGACCTTTGTTGGCAGAGTAATGTCTCAGCTTTTGAACATGCTATCTAGGTTGGACATAACTTTCCTTCCAAGGAGGAAGCATCTTTTAATTTCATGGCTACAATCACCATCTGCAGTGATTTTGGAGGCCCCCCTGCAAAAAAAAAAAAAAAAGTCTGACACTGTTTCCACTGTTTCCCCATCTATTTCCCATGAAGTGATGGGACCAGATGCCATGATCTTCATTTTCTGAATGTTGAGTTTTAAGCCAACTTTTTCACTCTCCTCTTTCACTTTCATCAAGAGGCTTTTTAGTTCCTCTTCACTTTCTGCCATAAGGGTGATGTCATCTGCATATCTGAGGTGAATGATATTTCTCCTGGCAATCTTGATTCCAGCTTATGCTTCTTCCAGCCCAGTGTTTCTCATGATGTACTCTGCATATAAGTTAAATAAGCAGGGTGACAATATACAGCCTTGACGTACTCCTTTTCCTATGTGGAACCAGTCTGTTGTTCCATGTCCAGTTCTAACTGTTGCTTCCTGACCTACATACAAATTTCTCAAGAGGCAGATCAGGTGGTCTGTATTCCCATCTCTTTCAAAATTTTCCACAGTTTATTGTGATCCACATAGTCAAAGGCTTTAGCATAGTCAATAAAGCAGAAATAGATGTTTTTCTGGAACTCTCTTGCTTTTTCCCTGATCCAGCGGATGTTGGCAATTTGATCTCTGGTTCCTCTGCCTTTTCTAAAACCAGTGTGAACATCTGGCAGTTCACGGTTCACGTATTGCTGAAGCCTGGCTTGGAGAATTTTGAGCATTACTTTACTAGCATGTGAGATGAGTACAATTATGCGGTCATTTGAGCATTCTTTGGCATTGCCTTTCTTTGGGATTGGAATGAAAACTGACCTTTTCCAGTCCTGTGGCTACTGCTGAGTTTTCCAAATTTGCTGTCATATTGAATGCAGCACTTTCACAGCATCATCTTCCAGGATTTGAAATAGCTCAACTGGAATTCCATCATCTCCACTAGCTTTGTTCGTAGTGATACTTCCTAAGGCTCAATTGACTTCAGATTCAAGGGTGTCTGGCTCTAGGTGAGTGATCACACCATCATAATTATCTTGGTCGTGAAGATCTTTTTTGTACAGTTCTTCTGTGTATTCTTGCCACCTCTTCTTAATATCTTCTTATCTTCTAAGAGGATATTAATAAGAAGCCTTCCTCATTTGGCTATAATTTCATTGGACAAAGATGAGAATGCTATCCTTATAAATTTTAATTTGCAAATTTGACAATACAATTATTGTTTTTATCTGGTACTGTTTTAATTTCTGATGATTAAAACTTAGATTAGAAAATGTTTACTTCTGATGTTTAAGTTTTAAAATCTCCCACTCTAAGTAAAACACTATGTTTCTCCTGACAAATTTAGTTTCCTGTATTTGGTACTACTTTGGAGAAGAGTACCCTTCAGGTTGGAAATTGTTATTTCTCTTCCTGTTGTCTACTGGGATTCTTTTCTACAGTCTGTTCATTCCTTGAGACTTCTTTAGAAACTGAGATAAGTGATCCAATTATTGACAGTTTTGATGGTGATGTTGATGTACTATTTGGTGTCCACCCTTTTAGAAAAGCAATTTGATTCTATACATTCTAGTAAATTGCTTCAGCCTTTCCTCTTTTGCACCTTCTAAATAAGGGCATTTTAATCTGTTTTACTATTTACATGTTTGAATAAACTATGGCATGTGAGTTGACATAAAAATCTAACAGTTGGAGTGAAAAAAATAATACCAGATACTCCTTTAGGGTAGACATTGTATCTTATAAACTTTCTATACCCTCCATTTGTTAATATAGAGTCTAAATATTGCAGAAACTCAATTAATATTTGTTGAAATAATATTAAAATATATTCATATAAAATCAAGTAAAATATTTTGACTATCATGTCCTAAAGAAGGAAGTAAATACTTTCTATCATGTCTATGTAAGTTTAATGGAAGAAAAAAACAATCTAGGAAAAAATTTTTTTCTTTCCATTTTCGAGGAAAAAAAGATTATTTTCACTCTTAAGTTTTTCTTATAGTCCAGTAAAAGTCATTTTTTCCTTCTCAATGCAGAGCCACTTTGGTTTTAAGATAAGGGTTTCAATAGGTTTTTTTTTATATTTTTCTTCCATTATATAGAAATGGTTTTGCAGTGAGATGTACAATACATTGTAGATGAGACTTCCAAATAAGTAGTCATAATCTCTTTTACCAGAGCTATAAAAACAAAGATTTAAGCTCCTTTCAGACATTGACTTTAATTAAAAAAAAAAAAAGGAAAATGTTCATTGCCACGGAAAACAAGTGAGAAGTGTGAGAAAGGAATGAACTAGAAACACAAGAAGCCTCTCTGATGCTGTGTAAGTGATGGGGAGAAAGTGTAGTGGTTTGAGCTAAGTGGAGTTTTTGAGTGAGTTTATGTTGTGAGTTTCTGTGAGAGATGAAAAAGATTATGTTTATGAAATATAAGATTAGAAAATGTAAGACTAAAACCAAGTAGTCTCTTCTACCTATTAAAACTTTGAAGCAGATGAAAATAATACTTCTACTAAATGAAGTTTTCAATACTTAGTTTCTTTATAGGTCAAAGAGTTGAAGATGTCAAAATGAAAGTATTATATATTGCTATTAATTTGTAACATACAAAATTTCCTTTCTTTTTTTTTTTTTTTTCCTTTAAGCCGGTAGATAATTGAACAATTTATGGGGAAAGCATGACTTGAGGTGACTCATTGATAAGTCTTAAAGACTTTGTTCAGGAGCCCAGAGGGAACAGACCAATATCTCTCAGTGACCTTGTGATGGATTTAGATCCACCCCTGGTTCTCCTTGGGTCTCTGTGGTAAGCCCTCCTGTCTAATGGCAGACTTTAGAGATGATTATGGGACTGAAGCATATAAGTCTATGTCAAGCAGGATAACCATATAAGGTTTCTTTTGAGTAAACTAGGAGGGTGTGGAAGTAAGGATAGACATTACTTGTTATATTTTTAATCAACTGTTTACCATTCATTATTTGGATAAGATTTTTAGTGACAGTTCTTACTCATTTGTATAACTTGCCTTCTAAAGAGCAAACTAGCTTGAATTCTGTGCCCCGCGCCCCACTCCCTCCCTGCTTTTCTTCATTTAAAGTGATAAAGAAATTAGTTTCTAGTTATTATAGCTTATTTTTCCATCAGAACTAAAAAACAGTGATTTGTTTTCAAGAAGGGACAGAGACAAACGTTTGAACCTGCTTTCTGAAAAAGAAAAAAAAAAGATTATTTTCTATTAGAGTAGAAAGCTGAAGGTTGTGAGTTCACTTGTTCTAGACTGATTTTATTCTCTAATCTTGAGAAAGGTACTTAAAGTCTCTGTGGTCATATTACCTTCAAATTACCTATTCATATTACCTATTCAAATAGGATTTGCAAACTCTCACCTAGGGTAGACAAAATAACCATGAATAGCACCTGTATTAAAAACAAACAAGCAACAAGAAAAATAGTAAAGCTGTGACAAAACAAAATGCTGTAAGTATACTTAATGAACAAGTATTGATCTCAGTTTCTAGATAAAAGTACTTTGTTATTAATATATAAGAAGGAATGAGTCTCGGAAAATGTCAATATTTAGAGGGAGATACTAAGGGGTAAACATAATAATCCTATGTTTACTTAAAGCAATCTGTGTTTGATTTATTTTTAGAAATTAAATATTGATTCTGACTCTCTGTGAGGGTAAAAATGCATAGTATCTGAAAGTTAAAACTGATTTTTGCCAAACACATGCAGTTATGTCAAAACATTAGTTAATATGGTAACCTAAATGCCAGTGTAAAATAGGATTTAAGCAGGTTGATATTGAAGTAGATGACTGCTGTTTATAGATAGGTGGATATTAATAGATATAGATCCCTACATGCTTATGTATCTGTGCCTATAATTCAAATTATTCTGTGATTGTTTTATATCTGGTCATGATGTCAGAATTTTCCCCTTATTTTACCTATGTTATGGGAGATGGTAAGTGTGTTACAGTCAATGGAACATGGAACTAACTAAAGTCTCTACTAACTTGTTACTAAGTGACTTTATCTTTCTGGGTCTTTGTAAGAAGTCTGTTGGAGAAAATTCTAAACCAGTGTTTACCGCTGTATGAATGTTTAAAAATACTGATAAATCTTTGGACTCGATTCACATATCATTAACTTGAATTTTTATAGTAAAACTATCCTAAAACAATAACTACTTTCTTAGTGGGTTGATTGATCTCTTATTGTTTAATTTTTCAAAATGCTATATTAAATAAAATCTCTTCATTTTTTATTGTACAGTTGAAATGAAGATGATCTTCTATTATATACTGTAAACCTATACGCTAATTGTTTTTTAAAAAATAGCTTTATAAAATTAATTAATTTATTTTAATTGGAGGCTAATTACAATATTGTCATGGTTTTTGACATACATTGACATGAATCAGCCATGGGTGTACATGTACTCCCCATCCTGAACCCCCATCCCACCTCCCTCCGCATCCCATCTCTCAGGGTCATCCCAGTGCACCAGCCCTGAGCACCCTGTATCATGAATCCAACCTGGACTGGAGATCTGTTTCACATACAATAATATACATGTTTCAGTGCTATTCTCTCAAATCATCCCACCCACACCTTTTCCCACAGAGTCCAAAAGACTGTTCTTTACATGTGTGTCTCTTTTGCTGTCTTGCACATAGGGTCATCATTACCAACTTTCTAAATGTTTTTAAATTAATATATCTTAAATTTAGTGAAAGGAATATAAAGATTCAATAAATTATCCAAAGGAAAGAAATTAACATTGAGCTTCTTAATGTTGGGTACTTATTACTCTCACATTTAATCCAGTGCTATCAACCTTGTCTTTGTCATTTGATATCTTCTTTTAACTACAATAACATTTTCTTCTCCAACTGTGGTGTTGGAGAAGACTCTTGAGAGTCCCTTGGACTGCAAGGAGATCCAACCAGTCCATTCTGAAGGAGATCAGCCCTGGGATTTCTTTGGAAGGAATGATGCTAAAGCTGAAACTCCAGTACTTTGGCCACCTCATGTGAAGAGTTGACTCACTGGAAAAGACTCTGATGCTGGGAGGGATTGGGGGCAAGAGGAGAAGGGGATGATAGAGGATGAGATGCCTGGATGGCATCACTGACTCGATGGACGTGAGTCTGAGTGAACTCTGGGAGTTGGTGATGGACAGGGCAGCCTGGCGTGCTGCGATTCATGGGGTCGCAAAGAGTCAGACACGACTGAGCAACTGATCTGATCTGATCATTTTCTTATAACTTCCAAAGAATGAGTAAAGGGAGCACTAATAAATTAAGAGATATTTTCAGAGAAAGGTATGCTAGAGATTTATTTCTGAAAGTTGATAGGGAAATTGTACATAGTTTAACCTATTCTATGCATTATGTTGCTTATTAAATGAAATAAACATTTTAAAACTTTAGTTTGATACCATCAACCTACTACTTTTATGTATTGTTAGTTTATCCTGTTTCTCATTTATTACGATATGAATACATAATTATATTTTCATGTGTAACCCCTAAACAAATCACTGGTGTTAATCTTACCATATTTAAAATCGTGCTAATAAATAAAAAATTATAGAGTATTTAGTTTTACTGAAATTAATATTGAGATGGTGTTCTTTTTCTCCCTCAGTTTAGAGTATTTTTGCACTCTAGTAGGGACTAGATCGGAGAAGGCAGTGGCAACCCACTCCAGTACTCTTGCCTGGAAAATCCAATGGACGGAAGAGCCTAGGAGGCTGCAGTCCATGGGGTAGCGAAGAGCCGGACACGACTGAGCGACTTTACTTTCACTTTTCACTTTCATGCATCAGAGAAGGAAACGGCAACCCACTCCAGTGTTCTTGCCTGGAGAATCCTAGGGACTGTGGAGCCTGGTGGGCTGCTGTCTGTGGGGTTGCACAGAGTCGGACACGACTGAAGCAACTTAGCAGCAGCAGCAGCAGCAGCAGCAGCAGCAGGGACTAGATAACTTTTATTTAAAGCCAGCAGGAGGAGCTCTCACCTTGCTGGGTCCAATGTAATTAGTATGCCTGCAAAATCTGAGTTTGTGGGGTTTTTGTCTATGAGCAACTGATAAAATTTAAACATATGTCACATGTAATGGTGTTAAAAATAAAAATAAATCTTTAGTTTTATTTTGATATTAATGCATCCTTCACCTGTCAGGAATGCAAATTTGAAATTTTGCTGTTCTTATGAATTTTTAGAAAGTATGATTGCAGTTTAATGAGGAAGATAAAGCAGTTATGTAAATCTTGTTTCATGAAGCTACTAATAAACAAAAAAGGTGCTCTTAAGGATCTTAACTGTTGTAGATATGTACAGATTTTCTTTTTTGTTGTTTATTTTGAAATGATTATATTTCAGTTTAAAAATTATAAATATTTTAAGAATTGAGCAGCCCAAATATATTTAAAAAAATAATTACCTCAGTTAATTGATTAATTATTTTGACAGTCCATGAAAAAGAAATCTTCATTGGTAGACTTCAATATTAGGGAGTTTTATTCTCTGTACTCCAATAAACTCCCTGATTTAAATGTCATGATACCAATAATGCTTCTGTAGAACCCACTGATGAGAAAAGTAGGATATAAACTTATCTAGATTTGGAATCAGGAAAGTAAATGGTGATTTTTCTCTGCATCTACAAAAATAAAAAGAAAAACAAATAATGGAAGTAAGAAAAAACTATAAAATTTTAAAGGAGTAGTCTAGCATCGGCTTCCCTGATAGCTTAGTTGGTCTGGTCAAGAATCTGCCTGCAATGCAGGAGATCCTGGTTTGATTCCTGGGTGGGGAAGATCTGCTGGAGAAGGGATAGGCTACCCACTCCAGTATCCTTGAGCTTTGCCTGTGGCTCAGCTGGTAAAGAATCCACCCACAATACAGGAGACTTGGATTTGATCCCTGTGCTGGGAAGATCCCCTGGAGAAGGAAACGGCTACCCACTCCAGTATTATGGCCTGGAGAATTCCATGGACTGTGTAGTCCATGGGGTTGCAAAGAGTCGGACACGACTGAGTGACTTTCTTACTTACTTCCTTATTCTAGCATGAATCTCCTTGGTTGGAATCACTTTGTGATCCTAGGGAAAATATGTAAGCTCTCTGAGCCTTAGTTTTCTCACCTGTAACTTGAGCATTAAAAAAAAAAAAAAGAAAAGAAAAGAATTTATAGGACAGTGTGAGATTCCTTGAAGAAGGAAACATATAAAACATCCTTCCTATATGTATGTGTGCTGTCACTTCAGCCGTATCCAACTCTCTGCGACCCCATGGACTGGAGCCTACCAGGCTCTTCTGTTCATGGGATTTTTGAGGCAAGAATACTGGAGTGAATTACCGTGCTATTCTCCAGAGAATCTTCCTGACCCAGGGATCAAACCCATGTCTCTTATGTCTCCTGCAGTAGGAGGCAGGTTCTTTATCACTAGCACCAACTGGGAAGCCTATCTGACTGATTTAGTATCATTACTTAATCAGCCTGCTAGGGAAAAAATGCAGAGAAGGCGATGGCACCCAACTCCAGTACTCTTGCCTGGAAAATCCCAGGGATGGGGAAGCCTGGTTAGCTGCTGTCTATGGGGTCGCACAGAGTCGGACACGACGGAAGCGACTTAGCAGCAGCAGCAGCAGGGAAAGAATGAGCTTCCAAGTGGCTTAGTGGTAAAGAATCTGCTGCAACGCAGGAGATGAGACACGGGTTCAATCCACGCAAGGTCCCCTAGAGTAAGAAATGGCAACTCACTTGAGTATTCTTGCCTGGAAAATCCCATTGACAGAGGAGCCTGCTAGGTTCCAGTGTATGGGGTCACAAAGAGTCAGACATGAATGATGTATTCCAAAATATAAATGTGTTAAATGAGTAACATTAAATTTTTTAGTGCCCCAAAGTAGATTCTGCTATTACACATTTCTGAATTCTTTTCTATAGTATATTGTTGTTTATTTGCTAAATTGTGTCCGACTCTTTTGTGACCCCATGGATTATAGTCTGCTAGGCTCCTCTGTCCGTGGAATTTCCCGGGCAAGAATACAGGAGTTGGTTGCCATTTCTTTCTCCATTGGCAGGTGGATTCTTTACCACTGACTTGGAGAAGGAAATGGCAACCCACTCCAGTGTTCTTGCCTGGAGAATCTCAGGGACGGGGGAGCTTGTTGGGCAGCCGTCTATGGGGTCGCACAGAGCTGGACATGACTGAAGCAACTTAGCAGCAGCAGCAACATGTATATACCAAAAATAAAATTATATTCATTTGATAACTTAAGCTTGGAGTTTGAATATTTATTATGACTTCAGATTTTTTCTCTAATATATGAGAGCATTATTTTTATACTGAATGAACCCAAATACCATCAAGTACCATTTTGTGAATTTGCATGTGTGTGTTTATGTATGTGTGTGTGTGTGTGTGTGTGTATGCATTGTACTTTCTTTTACTTGTAGGCTTGTTAGAATTATATGTTAATATGGTGTAAATGAAGCTATAAAGAAGGCCTTTTTAAAAGCTCTAACCCTTTATGTGTGTTTTTTTTTTTTATCTCTTTACATGATATTAGCAGCATTGGAAGTCGTTAGCTAAATATATTAATTCATTAAGGACAGAAAATGTTGTAGCCTAATTTGATCATTCCTTCTTCATTTATTAACTCAAATATTTCAATACGATGAATGTTCCTTCATTAACTATTTATTTATTTATAAATAGTTCATATATAAAAAACAAAGTAAGTATTTTATTCTTTTCAGATTTTTTAACAGTTTTTAAAATAATGGCTTCCTAGTGCACTGCAAAATATATTAGTAGGTATACTTTATCATTATGAATGCATTTAAGTATACTTGAAGTGTTTCAGTCCCTTATAGTCATTAATCTTGTGTATGTTCAAATTATCTATTTTTAGCTAGTGGAAGTTTAAGCCAGTTGGTTCTTGAGTCCTTTTTACATACCCCTAGTAAACACTGATATATTCCTTGATTTGGTGTAAGGACTATAAAACACCACCAACGAAGTAATTTTACAAAACATAAAAAAATAAATGGAACCTTGATCTGGTCAAGCCACTTAATATATCTACCAATTTAAAGAAAATACAGAGAATGGGGAAGTATGTTCAGTGATTTCTCACAAAAGGGAAAATCTAGAATGTGTGATAAAACTACCTTTGTAGGTCAAATTTTTTTCTAGTAAATTTTATTTCATTTAGTGAAAAAGTTAACTGACTAGTTAAAACAGCAATGAGATACTATTGTACATCTGTTAGAATGCCTTAAAAAAAAAAAAAAAGAAAACTGAATAGTACCAAGATCTGGTAAAGATGTAGAACAATTGGAAAATCATACATTCTACTAAAGGGAATGTAAAACTATACAGCCATTTTGGAAACCAGTTTGACAGTTTCTTAAAAAATAAACATTCTCTATGTAACTCAGTAATTGCTATTTACAATGGAGAAATGAAAACTTCGGTTTGTATAAAAATCTGTACATGAAAATTCATCAGCTAGGGAATTCCATTCTATATAATACTTTTCAGCAATAAAAAGGGACTGAGTGTTCAGTGTATAAATTGATACACATAGTGACATAAATGAATCTCAAATGTGTTATGCTGAGCGAAAGAAAGCAGGCTCAAAAATCATCATATGATGTCATCCTACATATGATTTCAGTCATTCAACATTCTGGGAAAGTGAAAATCAAGGGAGAAGTCAGATTAATGGTTTCTGGGGATTATTGAGGGGACTGGATTTACCATAAAGGATCACATAGAAAGTTTTGATGGTGATGGAAATATTCTATAGCTTGATTGTAGTGGTAGTTACATGACATTGGAGTTTGTCACAATTCCTAGAAATGCTCATTTAAATAGGCTGAATTTTATTGTAAGTAAATCATACCTCAGTAAATCTAACTTAAAAAAAAGGAAAAAGTGGGGGCATATAAAATATAAAAAAAGGAAGAGAACACAACCTCATTGTAATGTATGGACTTATTTAGATCTTGATTTTCCGTTAAAATAAGTTGGGACCATAGGAATATTGAACACTGACTGAATATTTGATGATATTAATTAATACATACTATTTATAGTAATGGATCAAGATATTATAGTTATATTAAAAGGAATCTTTACCTTATATATAAATACTGAAATTTTTACAGATGAAATTAGATGATTACTAGAATTTGCTTCAAAGAAATCTTGCAGTAAGAGTAGGTATGCAAGTATAGATGGAATAAGATTGGCTATAGGTTTGTAACAATTGAGGCAGGGTAATTAATACAATGAGAGTTCATTGTACTGTTTTCTCCATATTTTAAAGTATTTGAGAATTTTGCATAATTAAAATTAAATGATTGCAGCTCAGTTTTACAAATATATGCTTAGTGAATATATTGGAAGAATATTCTGCAATGAGCATGTAGAGTTTATCCTAGAACTTTAAGCAGTGTTTCATACTAAAAATCAATAAAGTATACAGTCATTCAAATAAAAAAAATCTCAGAATCCTTACCATAAACACCAAACAACAGATGCCAAATAACACATTTCCAATGGCACCTTTTTAAACTACTAAAAACCCTCCATTTTCTTAGCTAGATAAAGTAAAACTTGAGATACCAAAGCACTGTTTCTTACTGTTTGGTCCATGACCTTACTGGGGATTTGATGATAGAAGTTAAAAATATGGGTCGTATGTAAAGCTGAAACTCCCAATACTTTGGCCACCTGATGTGAAGGACTGACTCATTGGAAAAGACCCTGATGCTGGGAAAGACTGAAGACAGAAGGAGAAGGGGACAACAGAGGATGAGATGGTTGTATGGTATTACTGACTCGATGGACATGAGTTTGAGCAAGCTCCAGGTGTTGGTGATGGACAGGGAAGCCTGGCGTGCTGTAGTCAATGGGGCCTCAAAGAGTCGGACACAACTGAGCAACTGAACTGAACACATTAACTTGGTGGAAACACTACCAAAATACTCCCCAATTGACCTCCATTTATCTTTCTAGACTCATTTCTGTTCTCTTAATTCCCTAAATATTTTCCACTCCTACTTCCCACTCCAGCAACTGAGAACTAATTTAGTTATAACTCAGTGACTTTATAGAAGGTATTCTTTTTTTTTATTTTATTTTATTTTTAAACTTTATTGTATTAGTTTTGCCAAACATCAAAACGAATCTGCCACAGGTATACATGTGTTCCCCATCCTGAACCCTCCTTCCTCCTCCCTCCGCCCTCCCCATACCCTCCCTCTTGGTCGTCCCAGTGCACCAGCCCCAAGCAAGGTATTCTAAAATAAATTTGTTTCTCAGCACATGTGATTAAAGACCCCTTCATCATAGCCCAGACCAAATTGCATTTCCTTTATGAAATCATCTCAGACCTCCATGCCAGCCTTTTTGTTGTTGTTGTTCAGCTGCTAAGTCATGTCTGACTCTGAAACCCCATGGACTACAGCATGCCAGGCTTGCCTGTCCTTCACTATTTCCCAGAATTTGCTCAAACTCATATCTACTGTGTTGATGATGCCATCCAACCATCTCATCCTCTGTTGTCCCTTTCTCCTCCCGCCTTCACTCTTTCCCAGCATCAGTGTCTTTTCCAGTGAATCAGTTCTTTGCATCAAGTGGCCAAAGTATTGGAGATTCAGCTTTAGCACCAGTCCTTTCAATGAATATTCAGAGTTGACTTCCTTTAGGATTGATTGGACTCCTTGCAGTCCAAGCGACTCTCAAGGGTCTTCTCCAGCACCACAGTTTGAAAGCATCAATTCTTGGGTGCTCAACCTTCTTTAAGGCCCAACTCTCATATCCATTCAGACTTAGCCTAATTTAATTGTTAAGCTATTGTATAGTCTACAGTTTTAGACTTTAAGAGAATATGTCCTGATTATTTGTTTTTATGTCTTCCCAACCAGATTATGAGTTACTTTTGGTCAGGGGAAAAGGTATATGTTTTTTGTTTTGGCTTTTACTTCCTTTAGCAGTAAGTATACTAGCACATACAATAAAAAGATATGAGTTTATTCAAAATGAGTTGCCAGTCATATACAAGACAACACAGAAAGAAAATATACAGACCTGCTTTAAATTTTTTCTTTCTTTAATATGGTAAAAAAAGAGACTATTTTTATAAATGAGAGGGAAAGAAAGGTAGTCATTTCACTGTTGGTCTGCAAAGTGGCCCCATACTCACATGGGGCAAGGACAGAGCAAAGGAAGGAGCAGATCACTCCAGATTGGTAGGTGGCAGGTTTAATAAGTAGTCTTATATGTACAAGACTTGTTTTGTGCAGCTGCCAAACAAGTAGGCCTCTACCCCTTGACCACCAGAGTCCTAGAGGTCTCAACAGGGTTTAGTTATATGCACAATACAGATAGTTTCAGCAGCACCTTACCCTCTCAAGGCTCTGCCCTTAGAACAGCTACCGCTGTGGGAATGATAGGAAGAGTGTACATTCTAAGGACAGGTGAGGAGCTCAAGAGCCTCCCATCCATTGGTCAGGTCCTGCTTATAGGTCATCTGGTGGTTGTATTCTCGCTTACCTCTTCCAACATTTATCATTTTTACTAAAAATGACTGTGTTAGTTCTGTTATTCCATTTCATTTAGTGTTGTTAAGCACACGTTTCTTATTTTAAAATTAATGTATAACTACCACATTCATTTTATATTTACCTATGACTCAGCTGATAAAGAATCCACCAGCAATGCGGGAGACCTGGGTTTGATCCCTGGGTTGGGAAGATCCCCTGGAGAAGGGAACAGCTACCCACTCCAGTATTCTGGCCTGGAGAATTTCATGGACTGTATAGTCCCTGGGGTCACAAAGAGTCAGACACAACTGAGCGACTTTCACTTTCACTATAATTATTATATATTAAGCTTTAGTATTTATAAATAATTTTACCTAAGTCATGCAACTTATTAAAGCTAATTCAAAGAATAATAATAAAGGTAGTTGACAGTGATTTATATAACTAGTTTCTACTTAACGTCAATTAAGAAGTTCATGCAAGAATTTTTTTTGTTGTTTATTTGCTTCCAGTTGTGTTGCTTGATACAACAACTGTGCTGGGAGAGCTAGGATGGAAAACATATCCATTAAATGGGGTAAGTTTAAATATCTTTCAAAATTGTTATTCTGCTGGGTTTTTAGGGTGTATTATAATAGTTAAAATTGTTCAATGTTTTAAGTATGAATTTCAGCATAAAACTTAAATCCTATGGAAAAGATTAAAATACAATTAAAGCTAGTAATCAGTGGAATGATATATAAAAATGCTTTCTTCTAAATTAGTAATTGTTCTTTAATATATTGTTTATATATAGTAGTATTAGAATAGTGCCCATATAAATATTTTCTTTGAAAATAAATGTTTTCTGTGTATATGTTAAATTTGGTAACCTCATTGAATATTTGTATGTAAACAACTTTAGATTATCGTAGCATAAGTCAATTTTACAGATGCCATTTGGTGTTCATTAGGAAATATGAATCTTCTAAAGTACTATGCATCTTTTGAACTTTTCAAAAAGGAACATATGGTTAGATTTTTGTTAGCAGAGTGTAGTTGCTTTTGAAAGGCTTATAAGGGTGTATAATTTACTAAGTACAGTTTTGCGGGTATTGACATCATTTTAGCTATGGTTGTACTTGACTTTTTACATGTTTTGATATATTTTGCCTCATTTTCACATTTAGTTTATTTCTACATTTTTTATTTAAAGCTAAAATAAAAGGGTGATTTGTGATGCTTTTTACCTTGATTTTGTCTGTTAAAACAAATCTTCAACAATGGAGGCAGTCAGTTGTTTCTAGATATACTTGGATTAGCTTTTGTTCCTTTTCTTAGGAATTGTATTTTTCTCATTCATGACATTCTCCCTGATACTCTTCTACATTGCTTTTTTCTGTTATATTTATAAATTTAAATCTGAGAGAAGTTGACCCAAATTTTTTTGTTTTTAGAATCATTAGAATAATGCTATTTGAGTTTGACCTTTATGTCAGGAGTTATTCAACATTCATTAAATTTTTATTTTCAAATAAAAATTCCTGTAAGAGTTTAATCTTTCTTTGTTTAACAGGTTTTTTGTTTCTTTAGATTTGTTTGTTTATAGCCTGTGTTTTTACTATTTCTGAAGTTTTAATCTAATAGAGTTCTTGTCAAGCCATTTGTGAGAATGTGTCTTTTAAACTAAGATTATGCTTGTACCTTCATTATCTTATTTTCATTAAAATGAATATGCATCAGTATTCATTGAATGTAGTTAGTATATTAATCACAGTTACTTTGAAGTGAATAAAGCTTCTTTTCCAGAATATCTTTCCAAGATATATATCTTTTTCTCAGTAGATGAAGTAACTTATAAAGACTTACAAATGATTAAGTAGTCTATAAGCCCCACTTTTTCATTTTCTGAATAAAATGACAATGTTAGCAGTCATACTATCACTGATTTTATGTAATCATAGCCAAAGAATCATATGAGGAACAGCAGGAGTTGTGCCCCTGCTCTGGTGAGTGTGTTTGGCTTGATCACAGGGCTGCATTTCGTAATGCAAAGTGGTAACTAGGAGACATAGGGACTTACAGAGTTACAAATAAACTTACTACTATCATTCTTGTAATGATTTTGTCATAGGTGTTATGAATTAGGAATTTTCTATGTCTGGTTTATTATATAAAGAGAGGGCAGAGTTGTCTGAAAAATTATGTTTATTTCATAGTTTTCTATTTGCCAGACACTGCTCTGAGAATTTTATCCTTTTATTTTTCACAATGGCCCTATGAGATTTGTCTTAGTTCCATTTCCCTGTAGGAGAAACCCAGTATTAAGGAGAATAAGGAACAAAAGATATCAAGAATTTATAGGCCAGGTAGTGAGTGATGTACTTCAATACATGCTGCATTATTTCTGACTCTAGTGCCTGTATACTTATGATGGCCCTGCAAACAGAGGAGGATTGGAAACTATGAAAAGCCAGTTACTTACGTGTGCTATTTGCATAATTGATTCAGATTTTTTTATCCCCTTGATAAACATACTGCTAAACTGAAATGTGCATTTTGGGCGCCAACCAAGAATGAGCAGGCAAAGAGAGAAAGAAGAAGGAAAAAACTACAGTAGAAAATAAATATGATAGAGTAAGGTAGCAAAGGAAAAGATGGTTAAAAATTCATTGAGCATTTTACCACATGCTAGGCTTTGTTCAAAGCACTTTACTCACATGAGTCCTAGAAATCAAGTATAAATTTTCTCTATTGAAAGATGTGAACCTGAGGTACATTAAATAACTTCTACATGGTCACAGAGCGAGGAAGTAATTCAGCAAAATTTCTAAGCCAAACATATTTTAATCTTCACATGTATCTGTGGTCATTTCACAGCTCACTGCTTTTTATTTAAGATTCTGCCAAGTAAAGATAAAGGGCAATGACCAATACATATAGACTACAGAGGGAAAAGTAACACAAGGATTCAGACGTTAAAAAGTAACCTGAATACTCAATTACCTTGGGATATCACTGATGGGATAAGCTATATTAGTTTTAGATTATCACCCAGATAATAATGCATATATGGACAATGTCAGTGGTAGGATTTCTTGAAAATTGGAGCACATGGACATATTTTGTAAGAGATATGGACAAAGCTTCATGAATTAGATAAAATAAAGGTGAATCAAGGGAAATAGTAAAATGGATAGACATTAGTAAATTTTAAAGAAAATACACAACTTAAGTTTCTCTTTTAATGAAGAGAATAGGTTACTGACAAGATTGGAGCTTTCATTTCAGTCGATCAGTCGTGTCCGACTCTCTTCGACCCCATGGACTACAGCATGCCAGGCTTCCCTTGTCCATCCCCAACTCCCAGAGCTTGCTCAGACTCATGTCCATCACTTTGGTGGTGCCATCCTACCATCTCATCCTCTAATGTCGCCTTGTCTTCCCGCCTTCAGTCTTTCCCAGCATCAGGGTCTTTTCCAGTGAGTTGGTTCTTCACATCAGGTGGCCAAAATATTTGAGTTTCAGCTACAACATCAGTCTTCCAATGACTATTCAGGACCAATTTCCTTTAGGATTGACTGGTTTGATCTCTGTGCAGTCCAAGGGACTCTCAAGAGTCTTCTCCAACACCACAGTTCAAAAGCATCAATTCTTCAGCACTCAGCTTTTTTTATAGTCCAACTCTCACATACATACATGACTACTGGAAAAACCATAGCTTTGACTAGATGGGCCTTTGTTGGCAAAGTAATGTCTCTGCTTTTGAATATGCTGTCTAGATTGGTCATAACTTTTCCTCCAAGGAAAAAAATGTCCTAATTTCATGCCTGCAATCACCATCTGCAGTGATATTGGAGCGTCAAAAAATAAGTTTCTGACTGTTTCCATTGTTTCCCCATCCATTTGCCAGGAAGTGATGGGACCAGATGCCATGATCTTAGTTTTCTGAATGTTGAGTTTTAAGCCAACTTTTTCACTCTTTCACTTTCATCAAGAGGCTCTTTAGTTCTTCTTTACTTTCTGCCATTAGGATGTTGTCACCGGTGTATCTGAGATTATTGATATTTCTCCTGGCAATCTTGATTCCAGCTTGTGTGTCATTGAGCTCGGCATTCTGCATGAATAGAGCTTTACTTGGTGCTATTTATAGGTTAAAACAAGTGAGTAGATAAGTAGAAAGGGTGGAAAAACTTTGAGCCATGGTAATTTGAATGGCCATTTTAACTAAAGTTGCCTTTTCTCAGAGATACTACTTAAGTTGGTTTTACAAGTATGTAAAGACAACTAGATGATGTATTTGACAATCTTTTGACATAAAGCATATCTGGTGTTTTTCTGAATGAAGTATTTCCTAGGAATAACTTTTAAATTGATAAGATTTTCTTCATTTAAAGAAATTAACTAAGAAATATTTTTGAAATATATAATGTATGATTTACATTATAAATCATATAAAATATGTGACAGTAAATTATCTCATACTGGTTTTATTTTTTATTCTTTTTTTTTTAACTTAAAATGCCCATTTTACCCATAGTAACATACCGACTGATGTTGTTACAGTAGTAGGCATTCATCTTTTGCCTGTAAAGAAAACCATTTCAGGTTATTTGAATAAAACTTAAGCACCGTTGGTTAGCAGATATGAAAAATAGATGAGTAATCTTGAGCAAATGATTCTTTAGGCTTTCAAAAATGAAAAAATATATATATTTATTCTGAAATGCTTGTCAACTCATTTTTGCCAATATTGAAATATACTTTAAAAAAAGTCATGTCCTGAATTCCATTTAACAAGTTGCTATTTTACATTCTTGGAGTTAGGTACTCTTTTGAAGTTTAGAAATAATGTCTTCACAATATTATTGCCAATGAGAGTATATTGAGGTAATACTCAGTATTGTTGTGTGAAAGAATAATAAAGGGAGGAATGAATTCTGGTCAAGAAGAATTGGTTGTAGGAAGTAACGTATCAGTAACATATCAGCTCTTTCTTATACATTGAAGGAATCACAGGTGGGCTGGAAGAGAGAGTAGAAGCACCTTTTAGGAAAAGAAAATTACTTGAAGACAGGCATACTATTCTTAAATGTGTGCATTAGGTTCCAAATAGGAAAAGGAGTACATCAAGGCTGTATATTGTCACCCTGATTATTTAACTTATATGCAGAGTACATCATGAGAAACACTGGGCTGGAAGAAACACAAGCTGGGATCAAGATTGCCGGGAGAAATATCAATAACCTCAGATATGCAGATGACACCACCCTTATGGCAGAAAGTGAAGAGGAACTCAAAAGCCTCTTGATGAAAATGAAAGAGGAGAGTGAAAAAGTTGGCTTAAAGCTCAACATTCAGAAAACGAAGATCATGGCATCCGGTCCCATCACTTCATGGGAAATAGATGGACAAACAGTGGAAACAGTGTCAGGCTTTATTTTTGGGGCTCCAATATCACTGCAGATGGTGACTGCAGCCATGAAATTAAAAGATGCTTACTCCTTGGAAGGAAAGTTATGTCCAACCTAGATAGCATATTGAAAAGCAGAGATTACTTTGCCAACAAAGGTCCATCTAGTCAAGGCTATGGTTTTTCCTGTGGTCATGTATGGATGTGAGAGTTGGACTGTGAAGAAGGCTGAGTGCTGAAGAATTGATGCTTTTGAACTGTGGTGTTGGAGAAGACTCTTGAGAGTCCCTTGGACTGCAAGGAGATCCAAGCAGTCCTTTCTGAAGGAGATCAGTCCTGGGTGTTCTTTGGAAGGAATGATGCTAAAGCTGAAACTCCAGTACTTTGGCCAGCTCACGCAAAGAGTTGACTCATTGGAAAAGACTCTGATGCTGGGAGGGATTGAGGGCAGGAGGAGAAGGGGACGACAGAGGATGAGATGGCTGGATGGCATCACTGACTTGATGGACATGAGTTTGAGTGAACTCCGGGAATTGGTGATGGACAGGGAGGCCTGGCGTGCTGCAATTCATGGGGTCACAAAGAATCAGACATGACTGAGCAACTGAACTGAACTGAACTGAAGAATATTTTGTGTGGCTGAAGGGAAGAGATGTGGTGGATAGTGAGTGAAAGCTGCTCAGTCGTGTCTGCCTCTTTGCCTCCCCATGTACTATACAGCCCATGGAATTCTCCAGGCCAGAATACTGGAGTGGGTAGCTGTTCTCTTCTCCAGGGGATCTTCCCAACCCAGGAATCAAACCCAGGTCTCCCACATTGTGGGTGGATTCTCTACCAGCTGAGCCACAAGGAAAGCCAAAGAATACTGGAATGAGCTGCCTATCCCTTATCCAGGGGATCTTCCAGACCAGGGATCCAAGTGGAGTCTCCTGAATTGGAGGTGGATTCTTTACCAGCTGAGCTACCAGGGAAGCCATTTACATAAGCTTTTTAAAATATAAAGTGACAGTAGGAAGCAGTGTGACAGGTTTCCTCTGTTACTTATAAACTGGTTTAGAAGGCAGTCCCCAGAATTCTAGTAATGCTGTGGAAATATTACCATTTTAATTTACAACCAGGATAAGCTGCATTCAGCTAGGAGCCAAGGGATCTCAGTTCTAGTTGCCATCTTGCACCATGTGATCCTGAATACTCTCAACTTCTGAAATCAGAAGCCTCATGACAAAAGGAAAGGGGGTGAATCAGGCCATCCTAGATATCCTTTCCAGTTCTGTACTTTGTAATTCTGTGAAATCAGAGAAGTATGTCCCAGGCTGTTTGGGATCAGGGATTTGAGAACCTAAGTTCATGTACTTTTAATCTTCATACTTCTTTATTGAGTCCTGTTCTTATTAAATGTATTTCCACATTCATGTATTTAAGTATATTTAAATAGTCTCTCCATCATTAGCAAAAAAAAAAAAAAAAAAAAAACGTTTCTCAAGAATGTACTTTTCGTTTAGCTATATCGTAAAAGACTTTGAATTTCAGTGTCTGAATTGATTTCTATATTGTGTATCTCAAACCCAGTAAGTAGAAATAAAAGTAAAACTTTCTGAATTCTCTTGAACAGTCAAAAATTATTGAAGCTTTCTTTTGTTTAAGACAATAATATAAATACTTGGAAGTGAAAGACAACTTGGAAAATTGTTAAGAAATAATGTTCAAAATATAGGCTTTATTGATATGTTGAGAACAGAGTGAAATTGAATAACTGTACTTATAAAGAGAATAGAGCTTGGTTTTAGAAAAGAATGAATACATCAGTGAATTGGGGAACCAGTGGTTATAATTCTTAACACTGTGCTCTCACTGTCTGATGTTAAGTGTTTTATATCTACATAATTAAAATCTGTTAATAACTTTATCCTGTAAATGTCCTTTCTATCCTTTGTCTGTCAGTATACTACACTAAGGTGGTAAAATGATGATCAGGTAGAGTAGCTAACAAAGTGTCATGATAATCAGTGAAAGAATGCTACATGAATAAAAAATTTTGTGCAGCACTATAGAAGTTACCTGAATACAATCAAAGTGTTTTCACAAATATTAAGTATAGGCAGTTGCCCTGGGTTTTCTATTTTCTATTAGTAACTAATAACTGGTTAATACTAAATTTTACTATGTGCAAAACTGAAGAAGCTATTTCAGTTTTGAAAGTCGCCTGAGAGGGAGACAGATAGTTTTTAAGAAGTCATGTTATTTACATGCTAATAAGAGAAAAGAAACACAAAAGACATAGCTCATGCAATAACTTTGTACAAAATAAGCAATTAAAATATATGTATCTCGTGAGTTCTCATAATCTGAAAATGTATGAAATAAAATTATATAAGTTTTCTTGACACATTAACTCTCAGGTTTACTCCTTTTCTTTGATGCTTTTATTTACTCAGTTTATTTTTAACAAATAAAACTGTAGATGAAAAGGAATACAATAAGAGGGTATATTAGTTAAATTTGACATTCAAATCCTTAATATCCTTTATATATCAGTCCCTGTTCAGTGCCACACAACAGTAGGAGTTTGTCATATTGGGGCATCTTGTCTCAATATTAACTCTTACTAATAAAAAGTAACTGCTATTAACCAGAAAAATAAAAAAGCTTTCATGATTAAAACCTTATATTGTTTTCCTTGAGACTTAGTAGTTATATTTGATACTTCTTAAACTTTAATAGCCATGTGGCTTTTTTGTTTTAATACTGTAATTGAAAAGGTAATGTTTTTGGGTAGCTACATTATGGCTATTAAAGGTATACATACTTAATAAAACCTGATAGTTAAAGCATAGTATTTTATAATATAATTCCATAAAATAGTATACAATTTAAACCTAAAATTATATATACTTAATGTGGATGGAAAAATTAGATTTTTAAGCATTCTATTGACTCACCTGAAATATTTTCACCATTTATTTTTATTTATAGTAATATTTTTAGTGAGGAAATGAAATATTTGCTTGTTCTGGATTTTTTTCCCCACTCTCCTCTTTTGGCTACTACTGTATGCATATAGATCAGATCTAGTTTACAAGGTTGAATGGACACAGATTTATGCACTTCAGTATTCAAAATCCAATTTCCCTTTCAACAGTAAAGTAAGCTTTAACAAAGTTTTAAGAGAAAACTGAATATTAGGAGGAAGAAAAAGTGCTATTGGATAGTAAGCTGCATTTTATATTAACTATGACAGATATTAGAAAACTTTCTCAGATGCCAAACATTGGTTTCAAATGTATATTATATGTATTTCATACATGCGTGACATAGATGATCATTAGGGTTTGAATAATGTAAGGCCATAGAAGATATGTGATCTTATCTGTTAAATACAGTGAATTAGTTTTAGGAAATTTACTCTGAGATAGGAAAATAGGGATAAGTCATTCATGCCTAGATGAAAGCTATGAGTGAACCTAGCATTTCAATTACTAATGATTCTTATATTGAAAAAAATTAATGATTTTTATAATAAAAGAGACTTATATTACAATTAAACTGTGTAGAAAGATAGTTTATCCCATATATCAGATCCTATTATTTTCTAATATCATTGTTCCTAAGTTGAAAAATCAAAGTAGAATGTGTTGACAATAGAGAATAGAATACCTAATAGTTAATTTATGCATTTCATATAGGAAGAACCAATTTATTATAGTACCTGATTTTAGTGCTGCATTTTTTATACATTTTATATTACATTGAAATTATCCAAAAATACATGTATGTGTTTGAATTCTGAGAATATAAGCTTTAGAGATAATTTAATGTTAAAAATGGATGTCAGTTGTTCTTCTCAAAACTGATACCTAAATAGTTCTTTTCTCTGAGAAATTTAACAATGTATATGGTAGTTTTCTAAATGTCTATCAGATTAATTTCAATCATATTGTTTCACATTTGAAAGAAATTACTTTTCAGTTTCAAAAGTTTCCATTGTCCTAGCCTGCCTGGCTCTCAGAGATTCTTGCCTCAGTTATTCCCAGTCTGCTAATGAGCCACTTAGAGAAAATTCTTCATTTTCCATTATATTGTTCTTGATCGCTACCATTACTGTTTGATTTGTTCTTAAGATTTCCATCTCTTTGGTTATTACATTATCCCTCTGTTCTTTGCTGTTGTCTAAGTTACCACTAAAACCCTTAGCATATCATAGATTTTAATAATTCCTGGTCTGATAATTCGAACATTTGTGCCGTGCCTGACTCTGGTTCTGATGTTTCTTCTCTTTAAACAGTGTTTTTTTCTGTCACTACATCTTTTAAATTTTAATTGAAAGGTGAAGATGATATCTGGGTAAAAGGAATTAAGGTAACTAGGCCTTTAGTAAAGTATTGGTAATGTGTGGGGGAAAGGAAAGTATTGTACAGTCCTATAATTAAGTCTAAGTCTTTTGGTGAGCCTGTATCTCTGGACTATGAAGGATTCTCAATTTTAATTTCCCTCATTAAGTAGACAAGATGGCTAGAGGGAGCTGAAGTTGGGTTTCTCCCTCCCCTACACAGAAGTCTGGAACTCCTTGAAACTGGATATTTTCCTTTTCTTGAGTAGGTTGCTGCTGCTGCTGCTGCTGCTGCTAAGTCGCTTCAGTCATTAACTTCAAGCCAGCTTCTGTCCAGAATTCTTTAAGGCCATTAATTACCTGTATGAGGAAAAGGACTTAACTCTAATGCAGATAGCCAATGCTATACTATGCTATGCTAAGTCACTTCAGTCATGTCCGACTCTGTGTGACCCCATAGACGGCAGCCCACCAGGCTCCCCCGTCCCTGGGATTCTCCAGGCAAGAACACTGGAGTGGCTTGCCATTTCCTTCTCCAATGCATGAAAGTGAAAAGTGAAAGTGAAGTCCCTCAGTCGTGTCCGACTCTTAGCGACCCCATGGACTACAGCCTACCAGGCTCCTCCGTCCATGGGATTTTCCAGGCAAGAGTACTGGAGTGGGGTGCCATTGCCTTCTCCGCCTCGAGTAGGTTAGACTCTGTTAAAACCCCAGATCCCAGCAGGCAGTTAGGGCCCTGGTAAAGTACTTTCTCCCCAGGGCAGGCCTTGTTAAGACAAACCAAATGATCTGGCATATTTCAAAGGGATTAATTTACATTTTCAACTGTTATCAATATTGTATATTTAGAAGTGGCTGAAACCTTTTTTTATAGAGTTTCACAAATTATGATTATGCTTAATTTTCTCTGCCTTCTGGTTTTATACAAAGAACTTTCTGAATTTTTCACTTTCTCATCAGTTCAATCACTACTGGTAGTAGATGGTTTTATTTTTAACTCCATTTAATCTAAAAATGAATCAAGCTTATATGCCTTTGATTGCATGACGTTACTACTGTTATTCTGTCAATAAAGCAGGACTTCGGAGTTTCTCATGAGGCAGTTTGAATAGTAGACCATGACACACCCAAGAGCTTGTCAAAATTTAACTCCACATATCTTGACTTCACAGGAGACCTAATAAAATCCTCCCCCAAAACATTCAAATTATTGCCATGAGTCTGCACTAAGAACTGTACTTAAGCATTTTATATATTTTTCATTTAATCCAAATAATATCTTTGTGAAGTAAGTATTATTAGCACCATTTTACAAATAAAAAAAAAAAAAAAAACCGAACCTGAGAAAAGTTACATCACCTGCCCAAGTGTCTAGTGACATTTGCTGCTGCTGCTGCTGCTAAGTCCCTTCAGTCATGTTCTACTCTGTGTGACCCCAGAGACAGCAGCCCACCAGGCTCCGCAGTCCCTGGGATTCTCCAGGCAAGAACACTGGAGTGGGTTGCCATTTCCTTCTCATGATATTAAAACCAGGGTCACTCAGTCTCAAAGCCAGGATTGTTAGACATTCAGGGTACCATGAATTGATGTTCAACATTGTGATTGGTGCTATGGAGAATGTAAAATAATCTATACATTTACTCAAGTGCAGTCTTAACCTAGTTATAGTGTTATTACAATGATACCGATTTTGTGTCAAAAGATATGTGGTTATTGGAAAGTGCTAAAACATAGATTAACTCATCTTTGAAGGGCAAAGGATATCCAAAGCTAAAAATGGTTACTTATTAAGTATAGTCATTTAGTCAGTGGCATAACAATATTTGGTGCATATTTATATTTACATTTTTTTTCTCTTAGAAAAGAACTAAAGAAATATTCCTCTAGTGTATTTCTTTGGAGTCTATTCTTTCATGTTTTATTGTTAATAACTACATCTTACATGTGTTTGTTATTGACTGTAAGTTAAAGAGTAAAATAGAGTTCAGTTCAGTTCAGTCACTCAGTTGTGTCCAACTCTTTGCAACCCTAAGGACTGAAGCACACAAGGCTTCCTTGTCCATCACCAACTCCCAGAGCTGGCTCAAACTCATGTCCATCGAGTCAGTGATATCATCCAACCATCTCATCCTCTGTCCTCCCCTTCTCCTCCTGCCTTCAATCTTTCACAGCATCAGGATTTTTTCCAATGAATCAGTTCTTCACATCAGGTGGCCAAAGTATTGGAGTTTCAGCTTCAGCATCAGTATTTCCAATGAATATTCAGGACCGATTTCCTTTAGGATTGACTGGTTGGATCTCCTTGCAGTCCAAGGGACTCTCAAAAGTCTCCTCCAACACCACAGTTCAAAAGCATCGATTGTTTGGTTCTCAGCTTCTTTATAGTCCAACTGTCACATCCTTACATGACTACTGGAAAAACTATAGCTTTGACTACACGGACCTTTGTTGGCAAAGTAATGTCTCTGCTTTTTAATATGCGGTCTAGGTTGATCATAGGTTTTCTTCCAAGAAGCAAGTGTCTTATAATTTCATGGTTGCAGTCACCATCTGCGGTGATTTTGGAGCCCCCAAAAATAAAGTCTGCCACTATTTCCATTGTTTTTCCATCTATTTGCCATGAAGTGATGGGACCAGATGCCCATAAAATATAGTATTCAGTTCAGTTCAGTCGCTCAGTCGTGTCTGACTCTTTGAGACCCCATGAATCGCAGCACGCCAGGACTCCCTGTCCATCACCAACTCCCAGAGTTCACTGAGACTCACGTCCATCGAGTCAGTGATGCCATCCAGCCATCTCATCCTCTGTCGTCCCCTTCTCCTCCTGCCCCCAATCCCTCCCAGCATCAGAGTCTTTTCCAATGAATCAGCTCTTCGCATGAGGTGGCCGAAGTATTGGAGTTTCAGCTTCAGCATCATTCCCTCCAAAGAAATCCCAGGGCTGATCTTTAGAATGGACTGGTTGGATCTCCTTGCAGTCCAAGGGACTCTCAAGAGTCTTCTCCAACACCACAGTTCAAAAGCATCAATTCTTCGGTGCTCAGCCTTCTTCACAGCCCAACTCTCACATCCATACATGACCACAGGAAATATAGTGTAGTCCAACCCAAAACTCCCTTATCGAAATAAGTATATTAGAAATGTTACAGACATTAGGTAACACAACTAGGTAAATGTTGATTAGTTGCTAATTCCTGTTTGACTCTTTTGTAACCCTATGGACTGTAGCCCACCAGGCTCCTCCCTCTATGTAATTTCTGAGGCAATAATACTGGAGTGGGTTGCCATTTCTTTCCCCAAAGGATCTTTCCCACTCAGGGATCGAACCTGCATCTCCTGCATTGGTAGGTGGATTCTTTACCACTGAGCCATCTAGGAAACCCAGAGAAATTTTAGAGTTTGTCCTTCTCATGCCATCTTCTTAGTAAATTAACCAAGAGGCATATTGAAGATTCTCCACTATGGTTAGTGCCTGGATGCCATATTCCCTCAACTGTAACTTAATGGGACAAAGGTAGACACTTGATCAAAAGACATCTAATTAATGGCTTATCAGCTACCTGTCACCTCTCATATATGTTTTCCATAAATGGCTAAATCAATCAAATTGTTTTTTAAGAATTTAGGGTTTCTAAGTTCAGAGCTGAAGAGAATTACAATCAGAAACTTGTGCCATAAAGATACACTTAAAGATTCATGCGTGAAAAAGTAGAGCAGAGGAGTTCTGATAAACCAAAGTCATGTGCAAGTAAATGTTCTAAGAGAGTGAAAAAGAAAATAAAACAGCAGTTAAAGGGCAACCAGTCAGTCATAAGAGGAGCATGGAGAACGTAGCACATGCAGAGAAAAATCATGAGAAAATAACAGAGTGGGGTAGTCAGTACTCCTGGAGCTGACTAGGTTGCTGCTAAATCTCCAAGCCTAGTTCTTTAATATTCTTAAAATAAGTCCAGGTTCGATGCACGATACTGGATGCTTGGGGCTAGTGCACTGGGACGACCCAGAGGGATGGTATGGGGAGGGAGGAGGGAGGAGGGTTCAGGATGGGGAACACATGTTTACCTGTGGTGGATTCATTTCGATATTTGGCAAAACTAATACAATTATGTAAAGTTTAAAAATAAAATAAAATAAAAATTATATTTGCATGAATTACCAAATTGTAAAGGCAGATTGTAAACTTGATGATGATGATGACTACAATGATGATGAGAAAAAATAGGAGACAGCAGTATATTAAATTCAACCAAGAAATGTGAAAAGCCATGGAAGTTAGGGTTCCTTGAGGAGAATACAGGACCATGAGTCATCCAGAGCGATAGGCCTTCTTTTATCAACTCTTGCATGGGTAAATGACCTCCTATGCATGCAAGCAACTGGGGAAATAGGTGAATGAATATTATTTATTAGACTCCATAAATTTTTAAATATTTAATACCTGAGTAACCATGAGATGTGACACTTCTGTCTGCACTATCTCAGAATATTCCTTCCCGTATAACAGTCCCTGCAAGTAAGTAAGTAAATGGATTTATGCCTTATTTTTTACCAGTTTAATGAATGTGTATTGGATAGTGATGAAATTAATTCCATGGGAAGGTGGAGAAATAAGAGAAAAAACAGGTAACAAAAAATTAAGAAATCAGATGTGAAAGTATTTTCTGACATCTGTGAATTTGTAATTAGCTTCATATTCTCAGGGCAACTGAAAAATAAGTATATATGCTATTCATTTTCCAGTATCTCCATTGTTCTTTAATGTGTAGCCTTAAAAGATGTCTTCTTGCAAACATATCTATTTTAAAAGATATGGTTTACTTTAATCCAGCTACCTTTGATTTACATAATGTAGTCTTTTCTTTATTCATTTTTGCATTGTTATTTATAAAACTTTAATGTAGTTTCCTACTTCTAAGAGAAGTTTCCAGTTGTCCTTTTAAAACGAATTCCTAAATTATATAATCCAAGCTAAGGTTCTGGTTTTATCAGAAAGTTCTAATTGTTTTAACTATAGAGTCATCCCAGATATTTATAAATCATTTCATTTGTAAGTGTAAGTGTCTATGTCTCAATCTAAAGCAAGCACATGCAAAATTAAATTCTCTCATGAAAGCCTATAGGATTATTAATGAAATATTAAACTAGATGAAACATAGTAGGCCACATATTTTTATAAGTTTAGTTATATTTTAAGTGATTGACTTAACTGTATGCCCTATGACTGGTCGTGGTGGTTTAGTCACGAAGTCGTGTCTGACTCTTATGACCCCATGGACTGTAGCCCACCAGGCTCCTTTATCCATGGGATTTTGCAGGCAAGAATCCTGGAGTCAGTTGCCATTTTCTTCTCCAGGGGATCTTACTGACCCAGGGATTGAACTTGGGTCTCCCTGTACTACAGGCAGATTCTCTAACTGAGCTACCAGGGAAGTTCCATGACCAGTTACCAAATTCTATTGATTCTACCTCCTAAAGCTCTTTCAAATCAGTCTTTATCACTAATGTATCAGTTTGGCTTCTCCAAATTACCATGATTGTGTTTTAAATTGCCCACTTACTTTGGGTCTTCTCTGCCCCTTTCCAATCCATCCTTCATCTTGTTCCCAGAACTGATCACCTAAAGTGAAGACCTAACCTATTCTGCCTAATCCCTGCTTCCCTTACCTATATCATTTAACCTGTGGCCCACAGTTTCCTCTGTTTTATTTTCAGCCACTCTACCTTCTACCTTTTTGTGAGACTTTTGTAGTTTCTTTCATGTAATTTGTTTCCTCTTATCTCTGGATGTAAGACAATGCTGTTGAATTTATCTGGAAAGTACTCTTGCCAACTCCCACCTTCTCTGGCTTTCATATATATATGAAATACATACATATATACATCATACATATATATTTATGTATATATACATACATACATATATATTTTTTAAGACACAGAAGATTTTCTGTCTTTTATGAGAACTTTTATACTGCCAAAGGTTGAATTCAGAAACTTTTCTGAAGACACCAGGGACTCAGTGTATATCACAACGTTTATCTCATGATATTTAAATATCTGTCTCTTACTAGCATTTTAACTGTTGGAAGGATGGACTGGGTGTGTCACTTTGAGTTAGTGAATGCCATATGACAAATGTTCAGTAAAAGTTGGTTGAATAGCTAAACAGATGTACAAGTAATAAATTTTTTTAACATACATATTGGTTAAAGGCTTATTATGCAGCTCTCACTGGTGCTGGAACAATTTGTTATTGACTTTGGGCATAATCAGATGTTTAAAAAAGCCCAAATGATTGTGAAAATTTAACTCTCTTATTCAGGATTGGTTTTGAGTGCAAGTAAAACAGTGTATACCTTTACTCTCATTTTCATATTTCACACAATCCATTCATCTTCTTATTATCCATTTTCTCACTAAAATTGATATTGAAAGGTGGGTGGGAAAGATATTTACCTATGAAATAAAAAGACCATAAAAGAGCTTATAAGCTATTTAAGCAACACCAATCAAGACATAATACCCTTCCAAAGAATTAATGATCAGTTTAGAAGAGTTGATGATCTGAATCACATCTGGGAAATATTAACCCCAGATGGTTATTGGTACTGTACCTTGTTATTAAGATAAAAATAAAAAATGAAGCATATGGATTTTTAATGGTTGATAGATGGACTGCAAACTTTAGAGAATTTATACTAACCAGTTGAGCTTTCAAAAAGCATAGGTCAGTGTTAAATGTTAAATAGGTTCTGTACTCTGTATTCCATGCAATTAGTATTTTTTTATCTAATGTACCACAGTAAGCAAATTAGCTTCTTAAAGTGGCTTGACTTTATTTTAGCAAAAAAAAAACAAAACAAAAACAAAAAAATGTTGTGTTCATAAATGTAATGCTTAGCTTAACTTAGTCTTCATATCCTTCCTGATTAGGTAGCAATATATACAACAGTGGGCTTCCCTCATAACTCAGTTGGTAAAGAATCCACCTGCAATGGAGGAGACCCTGGTTCGATTCCTGGGTCGGGAAGATCCGCTGGAGATGGGATAGGCTACCCACTCCAGTATTCTTGGGCTACCCTTATGACTCAGTTGGTAAAGAATCTGCCTGCAATGTGGGAGACCTGGGTTTGATCCCTGTTTTGGGAAGATCCCTGGAGAAGGGAAAGGCTTCCCACTCCAGTGGCCTGGAGAATTCTATGGACTATGTAGTCCATGGGGTCACAAAGAGTTGGACACACTGAGTGACTTTCATTTTCACAACACATTCACATGAGTACACCTAACTGCTAGGGAGGTGGAAAATATAAGTAATTCTGGGAAGAAGAGGAAATGGACTTTAGGTGAGTAAACTAAATTGCCAGTCATGAGACAATATTCTTTCTCCTTTTTTTTTTTTTTAAGTTCTCATTAACAGAACCTTAATTTTGAGAAAGTACTATATCCAACTAAAAAACCCCTCAGTTTCTAGTATATTTTGCAATTGTTGTTTAGTTCTTAAGTCATGTTCTACTCTTGTGACCCCATGGACTGTAGCACTCTAGGCTCTTCAATCCATGGGATTTCCCAGGCAAGAATACTGGAGCAGGTTGCCATTTCCTTCTCCAGGGAATCTTCTTACCCAAGTCTTCTGCATTGGTAGGCAGACTCTTTACAGCTGAGCCACCGGGGGGAGATCATTAGTTGTAACCAAAATACTGTTCTAGCCGATAAGATGTAAATGGAGGTGTTTTGTGGAATTCCCAGGAAAGTTACTTAGAAATGAGCTCTGTCAACTAGAAGTCAGCTTTTTGCTGTCTAGAATTAAATAGAATGTCTTAGAGTTTCAGCAGACACCTTGAATCCTGAGGTGAAATTGAGGATAAGATTGTATGCTAGGATGATAGAGTTGCATATTGTACAGTCATTAAAATTTTATGTGTGGTATTAACTTAAATAGCATTAGAATATTGTCCTATATAATATTAAGTGAAGTAAAGAGCAAAACATTTCTAATCTTTATTTATAAAATGTGTATGCTGTAATAACATGAAAGAAAATAAAACCACTTATTAAGACTGTTTGGCTAAAGGTCATGAGAATATGGTAATTTTTTTTTGTTCATATTTTGTATTTTTAATGTTCTCTAAAGTAGGTAGATATTCCTTTTAATGTTAAAATTGATATTTACTGAATGTTTATGTTCTAGTACATATTTTATTAATTTGTACTGTTGTATAATTTTAAAAGGATTTAGAGTGGTTTAGTGTTGAAATTTTCCCAAACATCAAATATTAGTAGAAAATTATTTCAGGATACCCCTGGAATCCAGGGATTAATATATAAAATTAATATAGGTTAAATATATTTAGAAATATACCTTAAAAGACCATTGTATGTTTTCTGAGATTAGAAAGAAGAATATGCAGAATTTTATTAGATACTAAGAGATGTTATTTATAAATGACATAAAAAATAAGAAAGACTGCCTTAGTTCAAATGGCAAAAATTGTGATTGAGAGAGGAAAGGATTGTCGGTATTTATTGAGTAGTGTCATCAATTTTTAAAATCTTATCTATCCAAACATCCAGGAACTATTCATTAAAAGCCTATGATAGAAGACCTTTTATATATGTGTTGGTTTTTGTAAATTTTTCATTTATTTATTAACTTTGATGATTTTTAACTGCAAATCATCTATTCAAAATGTTACGACCAGCCTTTTGCAAAAAGGCATTTAAGATTATCAGTTTTTTAAAAAAAGTATGAACAATATGTCTGTCTTCTATCCTATTAGTCATTAAAACACTACCACAAAATTAAAATAGTTATTTCTCCCAGTATAATTCATGGTATATGATTTTAGGAAAAAATAATATAAAACCAATTGTTACAGTTTTTTGTTATAAAAAGGTAGTATGATTTTTAGAAATGTGCTTTATTATCATTCCCATACCAATACATTGATAAAAAAGTTTTTGTATCAGCACCAATTGCAATCAGTAGAACTTATTTTATGTGTTTTATGCTGAGCTTCAGATCAGTACCACACCTCCCCTACACACAAACATATACACACTCTCTGGCCCTCTCTGTTTACTGAGGCTCTTGATGCTGAGTAGTGATTTTGCTGTGTATATTAACAGACAAAATTTCTTCTCAGTGCAGCTATTTCCTCATTATCTAATTTACTTTAAACCAAATCTTAGTAGGTTCTAGCAACAGACCACAGTGGATAAAAAAAGAGGGCAAGCTACCATTTGCTCTGGTTCTTTAGATTTACACCTAGGAAGCAAGGAGGATGTTGTTCAGTCTTAAAAGCGTCTTTCTGTAGTCTCAGCTGTGGACTGAGACTATTTGTAGACTCATTCTTCATTTAGAAAAGCAGTCTGCACCCAGTGTCTTCAAATTATGTTTTTCTGTAGCCCATTTCCTTCTACATAAAAAGAAATGTGCTATTTGTCTCTGAGAAGATGTTAACAAATATAATCAGGAATTCTAATGTAGCTGCATATATTAGAATAGCATAATTCAGGGCTGTGCCATTTCATTTGTGTCCAATTCTTTGCAACCCCATGGACTGTAGCCCACCAGGAGCCTCTGTCCATGGCATTTTTCCATGCAAAAATATTGGAGTTGGTTGCCATTTTCTCCTCAAGGGGATCTTTGGAACCCATCTCTAGCATCTCCTACAATGGCAGGCAATTCTTTACCATTGAGCTACCTGGGAGGAGGAAGGTACTAACTAATTTTAATTAAAGTATAGCTCATATGTCCTTTATGTGAGAATTTTTAAACATGGGTTCCAGAATTCATAAATATTCTGTGAATGTACTGATTAATAATGTGGACGATCTTATAGAAATCTCCATAGTGATTTTTGGCCTCAAAATTTATCTGATTTGGTAATTTCTACCTTTGCCCAATCAAAGTATAGTGTGGAGGAATAAACTAATTTTTGTTTTCAATGGTGGACTTTCCAATCCTGCCACTTAGTGCCAGAAGGCTCTTAAGACAAAAATGTCTTGTCCCTCAATTCATAACTTTTTAATCCTAAAGTCTTAAGACTTCACAACATAAAAGTGAATGAAAACTATTGATACTAAACATTTTATATTACTGGAGTTTTAAGTAATTAATATTGTTACAGTTACCTGTTCTGAAGTAAATTTTACTAAAGAAAACATTTATTGAAACTAATATTTGAAGTAATATTAAAGAAGGAAATATCTACTAAAACAAATGATACATAATTGAAATTTAACCTTAACTAGAACAAAACCTAGAGACAGAGGGCTACTTTTAGATAATGTTTTACCATCATTGTCCAAACTGTGTTTAATCTTAAAGCAATGCGTGCGTGCTTAATCACTTCAGTCATGTCCAACTCTCTGCGACCCCATGGACCATGGCCCACCATGCTCCTCCATCCATGGGATTCTCCAGGCAAGAATACTGGAATAGGTTGCCATTTCCTTCTCCAGAGATAAAGTATGAAGCGAGTGAAGTGAGTGAAGTGAAGTCACTCAGTCGTGTCTGACTCTTTGCAACCCCATGGACTTCAGCCCACCAGGCTCTTCCGTCCATGGGATTTTTCCAAGCAAGAGTACTGGAGTGGGTTGCCATTTCCTTCTCTTCTTAAAGCAATGAACTCTGCCTATATAATTATTTAATATTGAATTATCAATGTTTTATTGGGAGCCATGTGAAGGACATAGATTAATACTGGAATGGGAAAACCATTGCTGATAGAAGTAACTTGTCATGGCATAAACAATAGAGAACACAGTTTAACCTCAGCAATACCTTCCTGCTTTCTGCATCTCCTCCTTCTTTTCATGATTGTATCTCTAATTTGGGTAGTCAGAGTAATCACTAAAAATTGCAAGGGATTTTTTTATTCCCATTTTTTTCCCTTTTATAAATTGCTTAATTTTTAGAACCAGTGCTTCTTTATGTATACTTGTAAGAAATGTAATTTCAGTAACCCACTAGGTAAAAAGACAAACTAATCAATAATTATGGTAGATAATACTATATACTGTGTGATGATATTTGTTTATGCTTATCATGTACTAGTTTCCTAGGCTACTGTGATAAATTTTCACAGGTTGGTGGCTTAAAACAATAGCAGCTTATTCTCTCATAGTTTTGGAGGCCAGAAGTCTGAAATCAAGGCATTGTCAATGTCAAGCTCCCTCTGAAGTTTCTAGGAAAGAGTCTTTCTTTGCATCTCCCGAACTTGTGGTGTTGGCCATTAATCCTTGGCATCCCTTGGCTTGTAGTTGTGTCACTCCATTAGCTCAAATGGTAAAGAATCTGACTGCAATACAGGAGACACAGGTTCAATCCCTGGGTTGGGAAGATCTTCTGGAGAAGGGAATGGCAATCCACTCCAGTGTACTTTCCTGGAGAATCCCATGGACAGAGGAGCCTGGTGAGCTACAGTCTATGGGGTCACAGAGTCAGACATGATTGAGCAACTAACCACTACTATTTTTGCCTCCATTTTTCTATGGCTGTGTTCTCTCTGTGTGTATCTGTGTCTTCACAGGGTATTCTGAAATGGACACCAGTCATTATGATCTTATCTTGATTACATCTATTTCAGATGAAGTCATTTTTACAGGTTCTAGATGAATGTGAAATTTGTGGGGTCACTATTCAACCTAGGGCTTGTCAGCATATTAACTTTTTGTAGTGTTATAAAAGGTATACTCTATTTAAATTAGAGCAATATGACAGTAAAATATGCAGGCTGATTCAATATGAAGTCAGTATTGTTTCTCAGTGTCTGTTTCTTTCTTCAAGGTCAACATCTGATGTTCTGAGTATATCATCAAGCATGTACTCATCAAAAAGTAGCTGAAAAGCTAAGGAGAGCTAACCACATATGCAGTAGTAAAAAACATTAGTTATATGCTGGTAAAATAATTGCTCCATGTCTTCTATCTTTTAATATTTCATTATAAGCAGTAGTCCTATTGTCCTAGTGAATCCTGTCTTTAGTAAAATTTAAAGATGTGCTGTTAAATTCCACACAGAGAATAATGGAAATAAAGGAATTTGGGAAATTTGCATACTTTCTCCAAGTTTAGGAAGTACTCTTAATTCACAGTTTTGCTATAGCCTTCAACAGCCTTATATAGATGATCTTGAAATGTTTCTGAAATGATGGAAACATGTAATTATTTTCTATTAACTCTTTGTGGTCTTTATGGGTATTTCCCTCTGTCAGGGTTTGGTCTATCCTGTACTGTTACTACAGGAGAAGGCAATGGCAGCCCACTCCAGTACACTTGCCTGGAAAATCCCATGGATGGAGGAGCCTGGAAGGCTACAGTCCATGGGATCACTAAGAGTCGGAAATGACTGAGCGACTTCACTTTCACTTTTCACTTTCATGCATTGGAGAAGGAAATGGCAACCCACTCCAGTGTTCTTGCCTGGAGAATCCCAGGGACGGGGGAGCCTGGTGGGCTGCCGTCTCTGGGGTCGCACAGAGTCGGACATGACTGAAGCGACTTAGCAGCAGCAGTACTGTGACTCAATGACAAAGTAAATTATTATCCAAGATGGTCCCTTTTGAAGAAGAGATGAGCATTATAATGATTACTTTGGGATAATAAATATAAGCAGGGTATTAAATCCTTCTAGCTATTTATTAATTTACTGATCTTCTTGGTAATTGGAATAATTGTATCTCTCACATGCCTCAGCACAGATAAAAGTAATGATCAGACATAGCTTCTTTCACTCATGGTTAATATTTCATAGTCACTGAGCTAAGGAGGGGGAGGATAATAATCCAGTGAGTTGACTGTAAATTGGGGTTCTGTTTTGTATAATCCCATGGAGAAGAAAATATAAAAGGTATTATTTGTTTAAGTTAAAGCCTCTTATGTAACAAATTAAATATTATTCTTATACACATGTCCCTTTAATCCTGGGTGTTTGATTACTACAAATGATATTAAATGTTATTGCATATCATCAGAATATTATTGAAAATATTCTGAAAGGAGACTTAAGTGTTCTTTACAAAAAAAAAAAAAAAGTTCCACTAATCCTGATGATTTACCCTTCATGGCAAATATATGGGGAAAAAATGAAAATAGTGACAGACTTTATTTTCTTGGGCTCCAAAATAACTATAGATGGTGACTGCTGCCATGAAATTAGAAGAAGCTTGCTCCTTGGAAAAAAAGCTATGATAAACCTAGACAGCATATTAAAAAGTGGAGACATCATTTTGCCAACAAAAGTCCATATAGTCAATAAAAGAAAGTTACATGGCTCAAAATAGCCTGGAGTTAAAACTCCCTTCCAGGTCCTCCCCACCATTCTAGACAAAACAAAGAACTCTCTCACTGAAGAAAAAAATGGACACTAAGTTTGATTACGCCCAGCTCCCAGCTGGTCCCAGACTCTGGCTGATCTCCAGAATTCCTTGCCCCAGTTGTTTAAGCGATGCTATGCTATGCTAAGTCACTTCAGTCGTGTCCGACTCTGTGCGACCCACAGATGGCAGCCCACCAGGCTCCCCCATCCCTGGGATTCTCCAGGCAAGAACAATGGAGTGGGCTGCCATTTCCTTCTCCAATGCATGAAAGTGAAAAGTGAAAGTGAAGTCGCTCAGTTGTGTCCGACTCTTAGCGACCCCATGGACTGCAGCCTACCAGGCTCCTCCATCCATGGGATTTTCCAAGCAAGAGTACTAGAGTGGGGTGCCACTGCCTTCTCTGTTTAAGCGATAACTAGTCTGAACAACCTTGGAAAAGAACAGGCCCCCTAAGAGAGTAGATTTCCACATATATGCCTATATATACTTACTTTTTTCTTGGGTTAGTACAGCAGCTCATTTATCTGACTGCTACACCTTCTCGCTTCATTAAAGGTAATCTGTTTTTGTAAAGTGCCAGTATCCTTCTTTTTCTGAACCTCACCTTCTCTAACTCCCTTACCCTACAGTCAAAGCTCTGGTTTTTCCAGTAGTCATGTATAGATGTGAGAGTTGGACTGTAAAGAAGGATAAGTGCCAAAGAATTGAGGCTTTCAAACTGTGATGCTGGAGAAGACTCTTGAGAGTCACTTGGACACCAGGGAGATCAAACCAGCCAATCCTAATGTATATTAACCTGAATATTCATTGGAAGGACTGATGCTGAAGCTCCAGTACTTTGGTCACCTGTTGGAAAGAGCCAACTCATTGGAAAAGACCTTGATGCTGGGAAAGATTGAGGGCAAGAGGAAAAGGAGGTGATAGAGGATGAGATGGCTGGATGGCATTACTGTTTCAGTGGACATGAGTTTGAGTAAACCCTGTGAGATTATGAAGACATGGAGACCTGGCATGCTTTACAGTCCACAGAGTTGCAAAAAGTCATACATGACTGAGTGAACAACAACAATAATCTTGATGATAACTGTTTTAGAGGGAAAGTATAGAATTTTCTTTTTAAGATCCTCAATTCAAAGTAAATGCAAATTAAGTTATATAAATTCATCTGTTGAGTCTCATAGACACTATGTGGAAAGATATGTTTCAGGGGTATATTTTCAATGTTCAGTTATAAGACAAAGCAAAGGAAATCAAGATAGAGGAATAAAGAAGAAAGTGAATACAGTGTATATAAGAATATAGAAAATAGTGAAGGAAAGAGAAGGGGCTTCTGAGGTACAGAGATGTAATCTGTGTGGCTGTAATGACAAACATGAAAAGAAATGTTTGGTTTTGGAAGTTCTTTTTTATCTGTAGAATTTAATGGTATTAGAAGTTTTACAAAGAGGATTTTTGCCACATGAATAGGCTCTGGTGTGTGCCAATGTGATTAAGCATCCTATTTATCTCTGTCAGTCATGGCCCTTCAAAGACTGATTTCAAAGAATTACTGGTTATGAGCAGGAGGGCATAAGGAAACATTTGAAAGAACAACTGATTAATGATATTACAGAGTCCTGTAATTGCTATGCAAAACCTACAGTGTTGTGTGAATAAAATTAAAAACTAGAATATCCATGGATTTCCATGTTCTGAGTCTTTGCCTGAAAAATGTATTAATATATCAGGCCACAGATTAATGATAAACTTGACTGCCTAGCTAAATAGGAAATGGTGATCAGTATTGATTCTAAATACACATTTTGCTGGGAGTAGAAAAGGATTGTATCATTTCTATTGTGACATTTTGTGCCTAGAGGGAGCATGTTAGGAGGGGCTAGAACTCATGGAGAATGAAAACTTCAGTAAGACAATACAAAGCTTCTGCATATCAAAGGAAACTATTAGCAAGGTGAAAAGGCAGCCTTCAGAATGGGAGAAAATAATAGCAAATGAACCAACTGACAAACAACTAATCTCAAAAATATACAAGCAACTCCTACAGCTCAACTCCAGAAAAATAAATGACCCAATCAAAAAATGGGCCAAAGAACTAAATAGACATTTCTCCAAAGAAGACATACAGATAGCTAACAAACACATGAAAATATGTTCAACATCACTCATTATCAGAGAAATGTAAATCAAAACCACTATGAGGTACCATTTCACACCAGTCAGAATGGCTGCGATCCAAAAGTCTACAAGCAATAAATGCTGGAGAGGGTGTGGAGAAAAGGGAACCCTCTTACACTGTTGGTGGGAATGCAAACTAGTACAGCCACTATGGAGAACAGTGTGGAGATTCCTTAAAAAACTGGAAATAGAACTGCCTTATGATCCAGCAATCCCACTGCTGGGCATACACACTGAGGAAACCAGAAGGGAAAGAGACACGTGTACCCCAATGTTCATCGCAGCACTGTTTATAATAGCCAGGACATGGAAGCAACCTAGATGTCCATCAGCAGATGAATGGATAAGAAAGCAGTGGTACATATACACAATGGAGTATTACTCAGCCATTAAAAAGAATACATTTGAATCAGTTCTAATGAGGCGGATGAAACTGGAGCCTATTATACAGAGTGAAGTAAGCCAGAAAGAAAAACACCAATACTAACGCATATATATGGAATTTAGAAAGATGGTAACAATAAACCGGTGTACGAGACAGCAAAAGAGACACTGATGTATAGAACAGTCTTAGGGACTCTGTTGCAGAGGGAGAGGGTGGGAAGATTTGGGAGAATGGCATTGAAACATGTATAATATCATGTATGAAACGAGTTGCCAGTCCAGGTTCGATGCACGATACTGGATGCTTGGGGCTAGTGCACTGGGAAGACCAGAGGGATGGTATGGGGAGGGAGGAGGGAGGAGGGTTCAGGATGGGGAATACATGTATACCTGTGGCAGATTCATTTTGATATTTGGCAAAACATACAATTTGTAAAGTTTAAAAATAAAATAAAATTAAAAAAAAAAAAAAAAAGACAATCCAGTTTTCTCAATTCATGAGACTCCCATCAGCCTGGAGATATTGGAGTACTCTGCTGTCGGCTCCTTAGGTAAACCCAAAGTATATTCGTGGAACTTGCAGCAGGCCTAAATAATTGAGTATGCTAAATACTTTAGTATGAGGAAAGAGTGCATATACTGGCTGTTAAAGGGAAAAAAAATTGATGTGAGTGTGTGTGTAGATTGATAGACAGTCAAGATAGTTATATATAGGTAAATAAAAGCAGATATTTCAGAACTGCATGCATAACGTAACCTTTTTTAACCTTAAAATAATATCTGCCAAAATTATTGGCCATATAAAGTGAAAGTGAAGTCGCTCAGTCATGTCTGACTCTTTGTGACCCCATGGACTGTAGCCTGCCAGGCTCCTCTATCCTTGGGATTTTCTAGGCAAGAATACTGGAGTGGGTTGCCATTTCCTTCTCTAGGGGATCTTCCCAACCCAGGGATCAAACCCGGGTCTCCTGCATTGCAGGCAGACTCTTTACCATCTGAGCCACCAGGGGAGCACACATTGGTCATATATATATGTATATATATATACACACATATACCTATACATAAATATGTATATATATGGATAATTTACATATAGTCATAGAAAATACTTGGTGAGTGACCTCAAACTTATTATACTGTAGTAATTCAACTACTTACTGAATGCAGGGTTAGTTTAAGAGGACTCTGGGAGAAATGATTTTTTATTTTATTTTTTACTATATATCTTTTCATTTAAAAAGTAGAATTATAGATGATATTCACATTCATTTTCCTTCCTTTTTAATAAGTAAGGAAAATACTTAGACTTCTAAAAAGGGGCAGGATTATTAAAATTTTGATTGTCAAAACAGAATAAAAATAAAACTACATGATTTATAAACTAAACTTACATTGAAAAGAAAGTGAAAGTGAAAGCTATTCACACAGTCCAGTCTGACTCTTTGTGATTCCATAGACTGCAGCCTGTCCTGCTCCTCTGTCCATGGAATTCTCCAGGCAAGAGAGTGGGTTGCCCTTTCCTTCTCGAAGGGATCATCCTGACCCAGAGATCAAACCCAGGTCTCCCACATTGCAGGCAGATTCTTTACCAGCTGAATCACTGTTCAGTTCAGTTCAGTCACTCAGTTGTGTCTGACTCTTTGCGACCCTACAGCACTCCAGGCCTCACTGTCCATCACCAACTGCCAGAGTCTACCCAAACCCATGACCATTGAGTTGATGATGCCATCCAACCATCTCATCCTCTGCCATCCCCTTCTCCTCCTACCTTCAATCTTTCCCAGCATCAGGGTCTTTTCAAATGAGTCAGCTCTTTGCATCAGGTGGCCAAAGTATTGGAGTTTCAGCTTCAACATCAGTCCTTTCAATGAACACTCAGGACTGATCTCCTTTAGGATGGACTGGTTGGATCTCCTTGCAGTCCAAGGGACTCTCAAGAGTCTTCTCCAATACCACAGTTCAAAAGCATCAATTCTTCGGCGCTCAGCTTTCTTTATAGTCCAGCTCTCACATTCATACATGACTACTGGAAAAACCATAGCCTTGACTAGACGGACCTTTGTTGACAAAGTAATGTCTCTGCTTTTTAATGTGCTGTCTAGCATATTGGTCACAAGGGAAGCCCAGACTTACATTGAAGGGACAACAATAGCTTTCCTGTGTTGCCAAGTGGATAATACTGGTGTCTTAATCCTTAGAGTGAAAAAGGTAGAAGGGGATGTGCTACAAAATTCTTCTTGCCAAAGAAAAAAATGAGGATACAGGCTTCATTTTCTGGCTACAAGTCTACAAGTATAATTATAATTTTCAAGAATTTTGAAGTGACTGCTGATCAATTTCCAACAAGTCATAGTAAATATTAGTATTATAAAATATTTGAATATGCAGTTATATTCACTAATATGCAATTATGTGTCAGATTCTGCCAACCATGTCTTAAATATAGAGGGTAAATAGTACCCTTTTTCTTTTGGTAAAAAGAAAAGTTGGAAATTGCCCTGGAAAGTACTTAGTACCTACTGTCCTTATAAGTAAAATACAAATAAAGACACTGTGTTTTACTATTAAGTGGGATGATTATGCCAGTGTCATAAAACTTATTACTAATTTATCATAGCATAGTTTTATGTTGAAAGAGAATAAAAAATGAGAAAAGACCATGAAAGGTGTAGGGTAGTGGATACCTCTTGGAATTCTTTGCATTGTGTAGGAATGATGCATTGGGTAGGATGGGCACACTTGCTGTTAAATTGAGGAGATATTTATCAGAAAATTATTTTAAAAGTTTTGTTTATTTTTAATTGAAACGCAGTTGATTTACAATGGTACACTAATCTGAAAGATATTTTTAAAGCAATGCTATTCAGTTTTGTCTAGTAGGAAAACAAAAACCTCCCTAGTTAATTCAAACAGAGGAATTAAAACAAGCTCTTTACAAATGTGTTAGAAGGACCAGAGAGTAAAAGGGTGAAGTAAATATATGAAAATACCAGTATCTGCAAGAAACTACCATTATCCCTTGGGCTGGAGGGGTAAACATAAAGTGATTATCCAGAGCCCCATGCTGGAGTGCTGCTGTAGCCAATTCTGCTATTGAAACTACTGACTGTCCATTTTTCAGCAAGCCAGTAGTCACACTCCTAAATCTAAAGGGATCTTGTAGCCCAAGTGGGCTACTTGTAGTGGACTGCTGAAACTGTTGGTCTTATCTGTGCCATGCTTCTGCATTGCCTGGAGCCAGAGTCAGTGTGGCTATGTGGCTGAGACTTCTGAACCTCTCCTGCCTCTCAATCAGCCTCATTGACAGGACCTAACTGGAAGTTGGGCTGGAATAGATTCTTAGAAATCACTACCACAGGTACTAATTCTAATTCTGTTCATTAATTCAACAAGTGTATATTAAGTTTCTGTGTGTGCCAGGTATATTTTAAACACTGGAGACTCAGACATGGATATAACAGACAAAGCTTCTGTTTAACATGGTGCTTACATTTTAGCAGAGGGTGAAAGAAAATAATTAAATGCCTTTCTATAATGTAAAGTGGGCTTCCCTCTTAACTCCGTTGGTAAATCATCTGCCTGCAGTGTAGGAGACCTGGGTTCTATTCCTGGGTCAGGAAGATCCCCTGGAGAAGGAAATGGCAACCCACTACAGTAGTTTTGCCTGGAGAATCCTATGGACAGAGGAGCTTGACAGGCTACAGTCCACAGGATTGCAAGAGTCAGATACTACTTAGCAACTAAACCACCACCACCATAATGCAAAGTGATAAGAAGCACTAAGAAGAAATAATGAGAGAAGAGTGACAGACTAGTGGTGAAATGGTGCTGAATTTGGGCGAGATCTCATTGATAAAGTAATATTTGAGCAAACCTTAAAGAAAAAAAGATGGATGATCCATATGGGTTGCAGAGAGGGGTATTCTTGGGAGAACCATCATCTTGTGCAGAACCTTTCAAGCTTGAATGACTGACAGATGTGAGGAAAAACATGAAAGCCAGCATGGTTAGTGCAAAAGGAGGAAGGGCAAGAGTTGTAGGAATTTAGGACATAGAAGTGTCTCTCCTCTTTCCCTCTGCATTAATGACAATTAACTCCTTTGATTCAGATATTCTATGGAACCTTCTTTTAAAGATTGTTCGAAAGGTAGAGCAGAAATTTTTAGTTACTTGTCAGGATCCCAGCAGTGATAATACTTCTAAATTTGATGTACAGGATGCTGATATGCATGAAGCTTCTGCCAAATAAAATTAGCTCTTTTAGAAATGAAAATATTGTACTTGTTAAATTCACATTGTGAACAGATAATAACACTGGCAAAAGAGCATTAAAAGTAGTGTTCTTGTTCATGCAGATAACACTGTCTATATTGAAAAGCAAATACATATCACAAACCATAATACCAACAACATTCTTTCCTAGTCTTAACATTTATATGAGTCTTGCCTAGGGAGTGGAAAAAGTACAAGTGACATGTGCTTGAAGATGTTAATTGCCTAGTTATTTAACATTTCTAATGGAACAGAGAAAAATGGATTTAGAATTCAAAGTACATTAATATTTATGATATTGCAAATAGAGTTTCATTAAATCATAGATGTTTGATGGGAACTTGGGTCTATTAAAAACTTCAAGGTCTTCAGATCTTTCCTGTTCTGTGAATAATTTTATAGGAATATTTTGTTTTAAAATTCATTGAACATTATTTTACATGTGATATAGAGTGTTCACCCTCTGTTTGACTTTTTTTTTAATTGTAGCTTTTAATGTTCAGAATTATTAATCTGAACATGCAATTACTCAATCCATGGCACTGGGCTTAATCATCCAGAATCCTGAATTCATCAAATTAAGTATGAAAAATAGATTAAAAATCATATGTAATATTGTTATATCTTTCTGCAAAGAAAGTAAGCACAAAATTAAAGTTATTAATGTTATCTAAACCAAACTAGGTATCTTACGGTTCTGTGGCACTGAGGTCTACAAGGATAAATGTTCTTGAAATGAAATCTCTCAGTGTGTTTTATTACTTGCAAAAAATAACGATAATGCTCTATGCGAGACAGCAAAAGAGACACAGATGTATAGAACAGTCTTTTGGACTCTGTGGGAGAGGGAGAGGGTGGGATGATTTGAGAGAATGGCACTGAAACATGTATAATATCATATATGAAACGAATCGCCAATCCAGGTTCAATGCATGATACAGGATGCTTGGGGCTGGTGCACTGGGATGACCTAGAGGGATGGTATGGGGAGGGAGGTGGGAGGGGGGTTCAGGATGGGGAACACGTGTACACCCATGGCAGATTCATGTTGATGTATGGCAAAACCAATACAATATTGTAAAGTAATTAACCTCCAATTAAAATAAATAAATTTATTTTAAAAATACACAAAAAATGAAAAACTCATAGCATGTAGAAAAGAAGACTATTAATCATGTTCATTAGGTTTTTCTTATGTTATAGGAATCACCAAGAATGACAATCTGTATAGATACTTTAAATCTGTACGGATTATCCATAAGAAGAAAATTTGATTTTAATTTACTATATCTATGGATATTATTAAATAGTAAATTTTTAGGCTACAAAAGTAATGGATTTTATCATAGATTACCTACAAATCATAGAATCTCATGTTTTGATTTTTAAAATCTTAAAAATTTATTCTAATCTATATACGAAGATTAGTATAGTTCACAACTTGAAATTATATTTTATATAGTCTGAATATGTAAGGTCTGGTGAGTATAGATTATATTGAGAAATCACTGGGAAACCCACTGAATTACCAAAATATTATTTTTCTTTTCTTTCTGTTCCTTTTGAAAATTAATGAATTATCCAGATTAATTTACCAGGAAATTGCTATGCATAGCTGCAAGAGACAGGTGGCAGGCAAGATAACTTCCATTTCCCCTACTTTGTCTCTCTCTCTCCCTCTCTTTTTCTTTTTACTTTTATTTCTGCAGATCCTGCAGTCTCAGATCTCCACTCTGTTCTGAGACCAACACTGTATGTGAAGTAGCTCAAGTGTCAGCCATCTTTGGTAAGTTTTACTTAAGTTCAGGCTTTTGTCTTCCCTGATTCTCAGTTTCTTTATTCTTGCAAGCCTAATTTTCATGCTTCACACCTATTCCACATTACATCAAAACCTTCTTATGCCATGCACTTGCCTATTGAGCATCTTGAACACTCTGCCAGTGAAGGAACTTGTATCATGGCTATTCCACTTGGGACATCCTGACATGGCATGTGCTCCTGTGCTCTTGTACCCTTTTGTAAGCATATCTTTGTGTCTTTGCAGTTTTGTCTATAATTTCCAGGTGCATAATCTGTTCTTTGTTTTACTTTTCTATGTTGCTTCTTGTGGTCCATAAGGCTATCTAGCAGCAGAAATATCTACGGTACTTGGCTTAGGACAACCAATGAATTAGGAATTAAGAATTTTCAAGACATTGTTTTTTTTTCTCTATAAACTTTATAGTACAGAAAGGCAGTTTAGAATTTGGGCTACTAGAAGTAAATAGGAGAAACTAGGACATGGGAAAGGATGGAGATTATGAAAAAGGACACAAGTTCTGCAAGGATAAAATTATCAGTCTGTTTTCGAGACACTGAAATTTCAGATAACTGGATTTCTATTGGGAGTGGTAGGCAGCAGAGGTGGAAGGAATTTGGCACTGAGGAAATAAGGGATGCTCATGGACAAAAGTAGGCCTCTAAGTTGGATTCATAAAAGATGACTTCCTGCCACTTGTCCTACTCTTGATAATATGTTGTGAAAGGTGTATTTAGCACTTTTAGAAATATGATCAGAACATTTTACCATAGACACTTTGAATGCAAATATCTTAAGATTGATCATTGAAATATTTTACCTTACTTCTTAACATTTATTATTCACCCATTATGTTAAAGGGACAATTTTAGATGTTATTATATACACCATTGAAAAATGTTTACTTTTATTTGATTATCCAGATTATCTGTAAATTAGGATGATGGAAAGTAAAAAGCCAGATTTGTTAGCTTCAGGGGTCTTGCAGCTATTGCTAAACATTTACTAAACTTTTATCTATTGTTGATAACAAGCAAATATATTATTTTGATATTTCTCTCATGAGGTTTTATAACTGCTTTATTTTTTCTTTTATTTGCATTAATATTATATCTTTTGTATACATATTTTGTTTGTATTTATACTCTTAATTTTAGTATTTTCATTATATTTCATTCATTATTTTCATTATTTTCAAAATGACATATTTTCATTATGTCAGATTTTGGAAGAGATTCAGGGATACCTTATGTTTCTGATTTTCTAAAATTAATGGTTACTTTATTATTGATTTTAGATATCCAGTAGACTCTCCTTCAAATTATGTATTTGGTGTAATTTAACAAAATAATTTATAATATATACTGAGATCTGTACAACCTTGGAAAAATATCAAAGTTCCATACCATTCAAATAGGTTAAGTTTTTTGTTTTTAATTTTCTCTTTTATGAATCCATATCATATTATGTATAATTATGCCCTAAAGGCCAATTTAGTCTTATTTAACAGTTTCTATTTTTTTCTTATCAATAAATGAATAAAATTTAATTACTACAGAATTTCTCAAAGTGTTTCAGATATTTCACCAGAGATTTCTCATGTCCTATTATCAATGGAATATGGCAAAGTGACACACTGATTTATATGTATTTTTATATGATTCAGCTTTATATTGTATATTTCTCATATTTTCTGTACTTGGATAGCTATTCAGTAAGTAGGGTAAAATTATATTCCTTCATTTTTATCTATACATATTTCTGCAATTTTCATTGTATATTCTGAGGTAACAGTATTTATCTGTTATTAATGGAGAGTCCATGAAGTTCAGTGGAATCTGGGGGCAGCTAGCACAGAAGTGGGTTGGATTAAGAGTTTGGATATGAAAGGATTGTTGTAAAAAGAGATAAGTAACTATTTGAATTTTTTTTTGAAGTTTTACAATGAAGAAAGCATTTTTTTCCCCTATGTTTTTATTGTAAGCCATTGATGACTTTGAGAGGAAAAGCTATTTGAGTTTATTTGGAGGCACTGTGAAATAAAAGGATCATCTTAATCTGGTTTTAAGGGCTAGCTTTGTTGGCCTTAATCTACTATGAGCCAGAAATAAAGTTTTCAGAGATTTGTAAGGTAATTGAAGCAGCTGGGAAAGATAAAGAATAGGAGCCAAAGGTCTTTTGCTTTATATTGATTCAGTTAGGGAGCAATATAGTCTAAGATTTTAACAATAGACACAGAGTGGTGTAGACAGACTTTTGATAGCAGATATAGTATTTTCATGTTAACTGATTGATTTTGTTCTGTTGTTACCTTTTAAAAAAAGTAAATAGTTTGGAGAGATTCTTTTTCAGGACAGAGCCAAATATGATGTTCACTTCTGAAATAATTAGTTTTTAAGCAATGTAGTTAGTGTGCGTGAGGATTATTTGGGCACACTTCTCAGATAATCAAGGAAAAAGCTGATAATTTTTTTTTAATTGCTTAACCTAGTGCACTAGATGTATAAACTTTGCCTTAGTTTTCAAAATCAAGTACCTGTGAAAAAGTCAGGGATAAAGGAAAATATAATATGACTTTTTTTTTAAAATATATTTCCGTACTTATTTGATTGGATTTTATTCTTTTCTCTATTAGTAATTTGCAAATGACTAATATATACAAGTAAGATATTAAACTGATTGTACAATACATGTATGTTTGTTGTAAAAATAACAGTTTATATTTGAGTTTTGCTTACTAAATTTATTTATATTTTACTTCTTTCTGGACAGGATGTGAGGCAACTGATCATAATACTGTGCTTCTATGTTAACTACTTTATAACATTGAAACTAAAGATGAGATAACTTTAATATATTGTAAATTTTACATCTTAAGATGCCTTCACAGTGCCTTTTACGTTAAAGGTGCATTATATGTTTTTTATATAAATAAAAGAGGTCAAACAATATGAACAATCTCACTGAACTCTATAACTCAGTAGTTATTTAACTATTAGAGTTCTTAACAGGTAACTCTAGATAGGAGTCTGAATACTGATTTTGCTGCAGTATGCTTGACCTTAAGCAAGGTCCTATGTGTCTCTGGGTGTATATGTCTTCAATCATACAATGTAGGAGTTGGTCTAGATATAATTTAAGCTTCTATCATTCCATCTGGTGTCTGTGAATAACTAATTTGTGCTTGCACACTCTCATAAATAGTTAACTTGTTAATTACTGATGATGCCTGATCCATCTCTAGATAATTCTAAATGCCAGTTAAGTCTTTCTTATACTGAGTTAAAGTATGTCTTCCTAAGTTTTGTGTTATTCATAAGTGTGCTAAGTGTGCCCTTAGTATATTCATAGACATTACTGATGAAAGTGGCATTCAAAACTGTACAGGGTATTTTGTTATGATCACATTTTTTTAAAACAAAAATGTCTATTAATCCACTTTTAAAACAGTACCTTTTGGATGTCGCCATTAAATTCATAGTAATCAATTAATTGTCCTTGTGGTTCAGCGAATTTGTCTCATTGTGCACAGAAGGACATCACAGAAACTTGACAGATGCCTTACAAAGTCTTGATCCATTTTGATAGCTGCATTTTCTAGGAAGGAAGGAAGAAGGAAAGTACATAGGGAGAGAAGGAAAAATAGAATGGAGGAAGGAAAGAAGGAAGGAATCAAATTGTGTAGCTAAAATTTACTATTAGAAAATCTTTAGGGTTGTTTATCCTCAAGAATTTTGATTTTATAAATACCATTTTCTCTGCATCATCATTTTCCCTAGGTGTTCTGTACTACCTTCCATGCTTAAAACAATTTTTCTTTGACCTCAGGGCATGCATGTTTCACTCCTTCTTCACTTTCTCTGTAGTTTATAGCTAGTCTTCGTTTTCTTTTCTTGTAGGGGCAGGGGGCTCACATTCTCACTTAGATGCCTAAAAGGAATTCTCAGCACTCTATCCAAGAAGGAATTATTGATTTTTCTCACACAACAAAAATAAAACAAAATTCTCTTTCTGAAATTTCCCAGTCTCAGTAAATTGGAGCCATTATCTACCCAATTGCTCAGGCAGCAAAGAGTCAGACTTGATCTCTCTCTACCATTAAAATATAAATTCAGTTTTAACATTTCCTTTTTCACTACTGCCATCTTAGTCTCCATCTAGCTATAGCCCTCTAATTGCTCTCCCTTCTTTTTACTTCTTACCTTATTCTCTTGACAATCCCACAATGATCCTTCAAAATTATGTCACTGTTTTGCTGGAAACCTTCAATAGTATCCTTTCACTCTTAGAGCAAAATTCAGAGGATCTTGTCCTGCAAGGCTCTATATGAACAGACCTCTCCTGTCTGATCATTTACCCCTCCCGCTACTGTTCTTTCTACTCCAGGCATACTGGCCTTCTTCCTATTCCTTGAACTTACCTTTAAAATTTTTCTTTTCTCATTCTTAAATGTTCCTTGGTAAAGTTTTCACATGGCTCCTTCCCACATCATTAGCCAGTTTGCTACCAAGTATCACCCAGCCTATCTAAAATAACTTTCTGAATTCATTATTCCCTATCCCCTTACACTCTATTCTCTTCTCCCTTTGTTGTTGTTCAGTTGCTAAGTTGTGTTTGATTCCTCAAGACACCATGGACAGCAACATACCTGGCTTCCCTGTCCTTCACCATCTCCCAGAGTTTGCTCAAACTCATGTCCATTGATTCAGTGATGCCATCCAACCACCTCTTCTCCCTAACACTTGTCTGTTTCCCATAACAATATAAGCTACAAGTCTATCTTTTTTACCCTTCTATACAAAAGTCCTGAATCATAGAAGAAGCATAGTAATCATTGTTAACTGAAACACCATTTTCTCTCAAATGCTGTCTCATTTCCATTGCCTTTATATTTTGCGATTCTAAATGCCATATTAATTGTTTTACTGTGATATATTTGCTTAAAATGTGATCATGACACTTCAACATTTTTCTGAATATCAAGCTATATTTAGGGGTAAAATGGTGATGCTATTATATTAACATGCTAGCTTTATGAGCATTCCACGCACATAGTTAGAAATATTATTTACTAAGCTACAATATTGGAGAAGACAATGGCACCCCAACTCCAGTACTCTTGCCTGGAAAATCCCATGGATGGCGGAGCCTGGTGGGCTGCAGTCCATGGGGTAGCTAAGAGTCGGACATGACTGAGTGACTTCATTTTCACTTTTCCCTTTCACGCATTGGAGAAGGAAATGGCGGCCTACTCCAGTGTTCTTGCCTGGAGAATCCCAGGGACGGGGAAGCCTGCTGGGCTTCCGTCTATGGGGTCGCACAGAATCAGACACGACTGAAGCGACTTAGCAGCAGCAAGCTACAATATTAAGTCTATTTGAGTATATATTGTAATCTAATTGAGTATATATTTTAATCATAAAAATTAAAATATTTGTGCCTGTATCGTGGTTGTGGTGATGGTTAAATGGGCATAAGACCATCATATATCTGGCTCATCAAATAGCATATATTAATAATGTACAGTTTTTTGGGGGTATATCAATCATACATCAGGGAAGCCATTTAAAAGTAAAATAGCAGGAATGAGTTAAATATTTTGTGATCATAAATCAGAAAGAGGATACTATTTCTGTTCATTCAAACTAACATTTCAATTCAGGGATGCTAAAGCCCCATGTTATTCTTTTTCTAGTTAATCTTGCTTTAATGAAAACATATGGTCATTCTTTTTAATGTGAAGGGCTTTAACTTCTTAAGAACACTTAGTTTAATACAAAAATATGAATATATGTAGTAAAATATAAAAAGTATGGACCAACTCTAAGATAGCAGGTTCCTTTGCACATACTCATAGAAGAGAACAGAGAATGTGACCTTTAGTGGTATTTGTAAAAAAAAAAAAAAATTTAAGCAAAGATACAGAATTAATAAAATCAGAGTTTAACATTTGTTCAAAGGTAATGCTGAGCAAATTCTTGTTGCTTGATATTATTAATCATAAATTTTTATATGTTTTAAATATTTTTAATTTAAAAAACCAAACTATAATAAGAAAAATGGTCTCAGTGTGTCATTTAAATGAATCTATAATCTTGTAATCAGTGGCTCTAGTATAACTTAAGTTTGCTGTTAAAGATAGGACAGGACAGTTTTTGTTTTTAGACTTCCTAAAGGATTTTAGTCTGCCTGTTTTATTGTATAGGTTTAAATGTTTTTTTCACAATATTTCTTCTAGTAGCATTTCTTCTAAAGTCATTTGTTTTTCTACCTTCTATTACTTTTTCTCTACTGAGTATAGGATGTCTCAGTTTAGATGCCTAGGAACTGGAACATAAGAAATATAAAAATATAGTTATCTTAAATAAATTTAAAAAATTTTAGATAGGGATGAAGTATATATAAATGAAATACAATTAAATTAAGATTCAGTTTCTAAAACTTTCTGTTCTTTTTAACTTCACCATTACTGTCAGTGGTATTAATCTTCTCTTTTTTACATTTTTTTCCTTATCCCCTTCATTCAGTCATTAAATATACATAGTTTAACCCTTCTATAATGCTATATACATTTTTGCCCTACAAGAGAATCCTGTCATGCTGAAGTGAATAAAATTATTGGAATGAGCCTTTTGGGTAAGTCAGGAACCTAATGCCAGTCAATGGTGAACACAGCAGATTTGTCTTCATGAAATGTATAGCCTAGCGGGAGATAGAGAAAAGTAAACAGGAAATTCTCATATTGATATAAAAATACCAGGTGGTATGAAATAGTAAGGAAGCACCTATTGCAATCACAGAGATTATGGAAAGCTGCTTAGGAGAAGTAGCATCTAATTGGAGAACTGAAGGTTGTATAGGTCTTTGTCAGATACAATGTAGAAAGGCGAAAGTTTTTTCAGACATAATCACAAATCCTTAAGAGAGAACACAGTGACTTAAAGAAAGGAAACATGATTGAATATGCTCCTAGCGTGGATTTTGAGAAAGGGAAAAGCAGTATAAGATGAATCTAGAGAAGTATGCAAGAGGAGTTTCGAAAGGTCTTGTGTATGCCATATTTAAGAATGTGAATTTTATTCTAAGGGAGTGAGGGAGTCCAATTCACACAGTGGCTGCAGACCCTGCTCCATCTAACTATGTGTTGTTCACTTTATTTATTTATTTTTTTTGGAAATCCCTAATTTTCCAAACCTGATCATATCCCCCTTTCAGCACTTTACACTTCACCTCCAGAGTGCATGCTATAATTATAACAAATTGTAAGGTTAAATGCTCAATATCTGATTATCCTCCTGGATCATAATCTGTAAAATAGTAAAGATCAAGTGTCTGATTTATTGCTGTGTCCTCAACATCAGTGTCAGTGTCTTTTATATAGTAGATGCTCAGTAAGTATGTATTGAATGAATGCTCTATAGAGAGCAAATTGTCAGTAATAAAATAGTTTTCAAGATTAATAATTTAGCTAAAGATAACTAAAAGTCAGTATTGATTTTAACATTTTTTCCCCCTCATTCTTATCTCCCTGACTGTTTTTAACAAACAGTAATTGAGGAATTCCCTTTCCTAAATATTATTATACAAACTCAAGAATATAAGTGATTTTGTATGAAGAAGAAATATTAATATTTTAAGGGTTAATGGCTATGGTTCAAGCAAGGTATATTGTAGAGTACAATCAGCAATATTAATTTGTAGCTATTGTCATACATTATTACAACTTAAAGGAAAAGTTTTACCCTTTATGGATTTCTTGTATTTCCAAAGTTACATATCAGCTTTCAAATGATTTTTGTATGCCAGTACAGAAAGAATTGCCAGAGCAGGCCTCCTTCCAAAGTATAATTACAGACTGGTGGCTAGTAATTTATTAACAAATTATCCTAAAAGATTAGAAGAAATTGATGAATTGGAAATAGCAATGTTTTTGCTATTCATAAAAATCTACTTAATTTTCTCAATAAATAATGAGTGCTTTTGTATCTGGAAGGTATTAAGTTATGTAAAGATAAAATGTTTTTAACTAGAAAAGTAAATATGATTTTTAATACTGTTAACAGTCATATTTTAAAAAACCATTCCAGTTATGATCAGCAACCACACATGTTCTGATAAAAGTATCTAAATTCAGAAATATCTACTTAGATTTCTGGCTTCCAAACTGAATATTACATTGAAAAATATATGAAAAGAATTCATTTTAGCCCTTAAAGTTATAATTAATGGTTTTAAAAGAATAAGAGTTCCAGAGAACCCGACTCAGTCAATTTATGCGATGTATGAAGAAACTACTTCATGATCTTTGGCACAACTAAATGAAAACATGGAAGAGTTTACTAGAGAAACTCTTATCAAAGGATGAAATAGAAAGAAAATAAAGTTGAGGGAATCTTCTTGTTTGCCTGGGAAAATGAAGATATATGTATATTCCAGAGCAGAGTTACCTAGTTTGAGTTTTTTTCACATGCTCCTTTTGAAATAGAAAGTAGAAGAATGTTGAAGAAGGTAACCTAATTTTTTTTGTGTGACATTTGGAGAAAGTTGTTAGGGAGGTTAAAAAAAAAACCTTACAATTTAACAAAATTACATATTCAAATTAGTGAAAAAAAACATTGTTAGAGAAGAAAAAAAACTTTAGATACATATTTTAAATATTTTTATCAGTAGTGTTTAAATATTAAACATTGGTACTATGAATGGACTCTGAAAGTTTCTAAAATTATAGGCATATGAAAGCATTGGCTTTTGTTGTTTTTTGGCCACACTGTGTGGCTTGTGGGATCCTAATTTCCTGACCAGGGATTGATCTTGGGCCCTTGGCAATAAGAGCATGGAGTCCTAACCTTTGGATCACCAGGGGATTCCAAATACATTGACTTTTTAAAACTAAAAGCACTGTGAAAAAATAAGATATATATTCTAAAGGAAAATAGGTTAAAAGTTGACCCATGGCAACTAAAAGTTAACATAAGAGAAATGCCACATATATTTGAATACTTTTTTTTTCTTATTTTAAATTATGCATTCTTTTCTTCATGTGTTTTAATTATATAAATTTTAATTTTAATAGAATGTTTATTTTCTGTAAGTGCTACGTAGCGTAATTTTGGCTAATCCAGTTCATCTATGTTCAAAGAAAACCATTGTTTCCTGGTGGAATCTACAAAATAACTATATAATACATAGGAATCGTTAGATGTAAGTTGAATGGGAGTAGAGGGAGAAATTCCATGAACAGCTACTGTTTGACTACTACTCTACTTATATTTTGAAATTTAATTTTCACAAAAATTCTGTCACTTATTACTATTTATTTTATAGATTATTGTTTATTTTAAAGATAAGAAAGATGAAGCTTGTAAAGTATAAGAAAATATTTTAGATAATACCAGCATTTCTCTTTCAGGGAGTCAAGTTTAAACTAAAATGTATCTCACTTCAGTACACGTTCTTACCTTTATACTTCCGTAGCTCTCACACGATGTTGGTGATGGTAGCAGTTGCTATAGTAGTAGTAATACTAATAGTGATTGCATATACCTACTGTGCTTGATGTGTCCTTAGCACTTATATACATTAATTTTATTTAATTCAAAAAAAGAACCCTATAAAATATATACTCTTTTGTCCTTGTTTTGTAGGTGAGAAAAAGAAATTGGGAAATAAAGAAACCACCGTTGTATGGGTGTGTATAGCCTTGTGGGATATTAATGATGCAAGTGGTGAAATGCAGAACTTACTAAAAACTAAATATTATAGATACTATGTATTTTAATATAGTTTTAAATATATGTCAATCTTTAAAAATATTATGACTGTTAAATGAGTTCTGAAAAATTATGTAATATTAAAATTCTAAAGAAGAGAGGCAATGAAGAATAGAACTATTCATATTTGTGAATGTGTAAAGAATGCTAGATCATGGAAAAAGCAAGACAGTTCCAGAAAAACATCTATTTCTGCTTTATTGACTATGCCAAAGCCATTGACTCTGTGGATCACTATAAACTGTGGAAAATTCTGAAAGAGATGGGAAAACCAGAGCACCTGAGCTGCCTCTTGAGAAATCTTATGCAGGTCAGGAAGCAACAGTTAGAACTGGCCATGGGACAACTGACTGGTTCCAAATAGGAAAAGGAGTACGCCAAGGCTGTATATTGTCACTCTACTTATTTAACTTATATGCAGAGTTCATCATGAGAAACGCTGGGCTGGATGATAAATAAGCTGGAATCAAGATTGCCGGGAGAAATATCAATAACCTCAGCTATGCAGATGACACCACCCTTATGGCAGAAAGTGAAAAGGAACTAAAGAGCCTCTTGATAAAAGTGAAGAGGAGAGTGAAAAAGTTGGCTTAAAGCTCAACATTCAAAAAACTAATATAATGACATCCGGTCCCAACACTTCATGGCAGATGGATGGGGAAACAGTGGAAACGGTGCCTGGCTTTATTTTTTTGAGCTCCAAAATCAGTGCAGATGGCGATTGCAGCCATGAAATTAAAAGATGCTTACTCCTTGGAAAGAAAGTTATGACTGACCTAGACAGCATATTAAAAAGCAGAGACATTATTTTGTCAACAAAAGTCCATCTAGTCAAGGCTATGCTTTTTCCAGTAGTCATGTATGGATGTGAGATTTTGACTGTAAAGAAAGCTGAGTGCCAAAGAATTGATGCTTTTGAACTGTGGTGTTGGAGAAGACTCTGGAGAGTCCCTTGGACTGCAAGGAGATCCAACCAGTGCATCCAAAGGGAAATCAGTCCTGGGTGTTCTTTGGAAGGACTGATGTTGAAGCTGAAACTCCAATACTTTGGCCACCTGATACAGAGAGCTCACTCATTTGAAAAGACCCTGATGCTGGGAAAGATTGAGGGCAGGATGAGAAGGGGACGACAGAGGATGAGATGGCTGGATGGCATCACCGACTCAATGGACATGAGTTTGGGTAAACTCCAGGAGTTGTTGATGGACAGGCAGGCCTGGCATGCTGCGGTGACTGGGGTCACAAAGAGTTAGAGATGACTGAGCAGCTGAACTGAACTGATAATCATGAATGCAGGGAGTAATTGGCACACATCCTCTTTTATGCTTTTCCTTTTTTGTGTTTTCTTTGCTCCTTTTGGTAATATGGCTTAGTAGTGTTGTTGGCCTCACTTAATAGGTTAATTAATATCTTGCTGTTTTCTAAGGTCTTCAGTTATGTTCATTTGCTCAGTCCTATCGTACTCTTTGAGACCCCATGAATCACAACATGCCAGGCCTCCCTGTCCATCACCAACTCCCGGAGTTTACTTAAACTCATATGCATCGAGTCAGTGATGCCATCCAGCCATCTCATCCTCTGTTGTCCCCTTCTCCTCCTACCCCCAATCCCTCACAGCATCAGGGTCTTTTCCAATGAGTCAACTCTTTACATAAGGTGGACAGAGTATTGGAGTTTCAGCTTTAGCATCAGTCCTTCCAATGAACACCTAGGACTGATCTCCTTAAAATGGACTGGTTGGATCTCCTTGCAGTCCAAGGGACTCTCAAGAGTCTTCTCCAACATCACAGTTCAAAACATCCATTCTTTGGTGCTCAGCTTTCTTCACAGTCCAACTCTCACATCCATACATGACCACTGGATAAACCATAGGCTTGACTAGATGGACTTTTTTGGCAAGTAACGTCTTTGCTTTTGAATATGCTATCTAGCTTGGTCATAACTTTCCTTCCAAGGAGTAAGCGTCTTTTAAGGTCTTAGGAAACAATATATATAAAATATATTGTTTGAAGGAATCATAGGGAAAACAATGAACCAAGGGGAAAGAAGAGATAGGGACTCCAGTATGGAGTGACTAATGAGTAGGGGAGTGAAAGAGCTGTCCTCAAATGGTGGGAAGTAAATTCGGTCTAATATGTCAAAATACATGAAGACTGTCATTTTGATTAAAAGATTTATTACTACGTATAGAGATAATTATTATTATTTAGGCCTCCAGAGCAGAGGGTCAGTAAGTTAAAAAAACTGGACTATCAAGAAATACAAGAAGCCTGAAAATTGCAGAGTCAATTTTGATAACTTAATAAAATGTGCATAATGAATAATCAGTATATTAAATGACTGTAATCTAATGCTTAGTAATCTACAAAAACGTGGAAGATTTAGTATTTGTGCATCACTACCATACCATTAATTGCCTTCAATCTTATGATCAGAGTTAAAGGATAGTTTTCCTAACATACTCTAATTTTCTTACATAGTTTCTTTCAAAGTTTTTTCCCCCATCAGATCAATTTAGTTCATTCGCTCAGTCGTGTCCAACTCTTTGTAACACCATGGACTGCAACACACCAGGCTTCCCTGTCCATCACTTATTCCCAGAGCCTGCTCAAACTCATGTCCATTGAGTTGGTGATGTCATCCAACCATCTCATCCTCTGTCATCCCCTTCTCTCCTGCCTTCAGTCTTTCCCAGTATCAGGGTCTTTTCCAATGAGTCAGCTCTTCGCATCAGGTGGCCAAAGTATTGGAGTCTCAGTTTCAGCATCAGTCCTTCCAATGAATATTCAGGACTAATTTCCTTTAGGATGGACCGATTGGATCTCCTACCAGTCCAAGGGACTCTCAAGTGTTTCCTTCAACATCACAGTTCAAAAGCTCAATACTTCAGCACTCAACTTTCTTTATGGTCCAACTCTCACATCCATACATGACTACTGGAGAGACCATAGCTTTGACTAGATCAACCTTTGTTGACAAAGTAATGTCTCTGCTTTTTAACATGCTGTCTAGGTTTGCTACTGCTGCTTCTGCTGCTAAGTCGCTTCAGTCGTGTCCAACTCTGTGCGACCCCATAGATGGCAGCCCACCAGGCTCCCCCATCCCTGGAATTCTCCAGCCAAGAACACTGGAGTGGGTTGCCATTTCCTTCTCCAATGCATGAAAGTGTAAAGTGAAAGTGAAGTCGCTCAGTTGTGTCCGACTCTTAGAGACCTCATGGACTGAAGCCTACCAGGCTCCTCCATCCATGGGATTTTCCAGGCAAGAGTACTGGAGTGGGTTGTCATTACCTTCTCCTGTCTAGGTTTGTCATAACTTTTTTCCAAGAAGCAATTGTCTTTTAATTTCATGGCTGCAGTCACCATCTGCAGTGATTTTGAAGTCCCAAGAAAATTTTCTGCATAGATAGAACAATTTTTATATTGTACACACACAAATCATATTTAGAATATCATAGAAATTATATGTATCCTTACTATTTCCTATACTTTTTTCTGTTTTGGCTTCTCCCTATTCTCTCTCCCTTCCCCTGTCTCCATATCTCTCACTTGCCCTCTCTCCCCTATCTCTACAATCAAGACCTGCTAGTCTTCCTATGGCACAATCATGGTTAATATTTTCAAAGTATTTTCAGTGCATAGAGATTGGAGCACCAAAACTTATGATATATGGATAAATAATTGCTACCAAATTTATAAATATGCTGAAGGTTAAAATAGATTTTGAAGCATAAAGCAACTTTTGCTCTACTCTTCCAACTGGGTAAAATCAGATTTAAGTTGTTCGTAATAAATTTCTTTAGCCTAATGTTATGAAAACATAAAGAAGTATAACTTTAAATACTTAGCTTTAAGATTTCAAAAGTTGAGCTGTAATAAATTATGAGAAATTATACTGTCAGTAGTAATTAGTATATGAAGATACTGCCTGATGGCTAGAATGTCTTCATGTTCAGTGATGGAAGGTAGCATGCAATAAACAATGAAATAAATAGGAAATACATTAAAAATAATTTTGTTTACAATTTTTTAGTCTGGGACTTGAGTTTATAATTTTTTTTAAATTGAGTTTTGACATTTTAGATAAAGTTATTTGGCTTTAATCATCTTTTAATGAAGATAAATATATATTTTACTTCTCAAACATGGGTTTGGAGTATGTATAAAAGTGGAGGAAGATATCACTCTAATTTTTAAAAAATCAGATGATTTAGATATATTTACGGAGGCTAGAAATAACTTAGTCCAAACTTGTTGTAGCAACTCTTGTTAAAGGGATTTGTTAACAGAGCATTTTGTTCAGGTTCCCATTCAGAAGTTTAATGTTTAAGCTTATAGAGCAAATGACCAAATGATACAATTTTCATTACACCCTACTAAAAAAATATTTATGGATATAAAACTTTTAAATTCCTTATTATTGTATCACTGAGACTATAATATGTTATTATGTCTGTACCATGGTAGACAGTTAACTATTTAAAATTCTTTTTTAAAAATATGATTGATCATTTTATAGGGTCAAGCAGAAATTGTCTTGATTTTATGAAATAAGACTTTCAAAATTATTTAGTATTTTCAGAGATTGATTTACCTCGGTTTGGTTTACTAGTCATTATTCTAGTTATTCTTGCCTGGAAAATCCCAAGAAAGGAGGAGCCTGGTAGGCTACAGTCTATGGGGTCGCAAAGAGTCCAACACGACTGAGCAACTTCACTTTAACTTTCATTCTAGCTATATGATCAGTTGTGCCTGCTAAGTCACTTCAGTTGTGTCTTACTCTGTGTGACTTTATAGACAGTAATTGGCCAGGCTCTACTGTTTATGGGATTCTCCAGGCAAGAATACTGGAGAAAGTATTTAGTACTTAGTAATATTTACTTATTTGTATTGAAAAATGTTTTGATTCCAGCTTATGATTTCAGTTCAGTTCAGTCTCACAGTTGTGTCTGACTCTTTGCATCCCCATGAACTGCAGCACATCAGGCCTCCCTGTCCATCACCAACTCCCGGAGTCCACCCAAACCCATGTCCACTCAGTTGGTGATGCCATCCAACCATCTCATCCTCTGCCATCCCCTTCTCCTCCTGCCCTTAATCTTTCCCAGCATCAGGGTCTTTTCAAATGAGTCAGCTCTTAGCATCAGGTGGCCAAAGTATTGGAATTTCAGCTTCACCATCAGTCCTTCCAATGAACACCCAGGCCTCATCTCCTTTAGGATGGACTGGTTGGATCTCCTTGCAGTCCAAGGGACTCCCAAAAGTCTTCTCCAACACCACAGGGGTAACCAAAAACTAATTGTAGTGATTTGAAAGCATAGTGTGAGCTTTGCTTCATTATTTATGTCACATTCTTATGTACTTAGTTTTCTGATTAGTAAATAGGTTTCTATGGGGACAGAAGGGTTTCTTTTCTATCACACTACTTAATGAATTTAATATATTCTTAAATTAGTTCTTAAAGTAGATTAAATAAACAAGGAAACACTACTTTAATGAAATATGCATATCACACTTTCTTAGTAGATGCAGGTAAATTTTATAGTTAACATAAAACCAAATATAAGTTATTCCTTTTCATTATACTACATTATTCATAAATAAGATATAGGCAACAATAGGATATAGTTGTTTTTGTTAAGTGTCTAATTGAAAAAACGCATAGTTTTTGCCAGGCTTAAGGATATGTTGTATTTTTATATTAATAACAGTAGTAAACAGTAAGTTAGAGAATACAAATATGAAAACTAGGCAAAGTATGAGCGAGTATAATGAACTTCAAAAGTAGAAAATCTTTTTTGGAATGAAAAACTCTCCTAGACTCAGATTTGAAAGCAAGGAGTAAATTTACATGGCTATAATAAAATACATGATGAAAGAAGTTTTGAGAAGAATTAAAGTTTGTGGCAGTATAATAGATTTCATAGAAATTCATAAAAATACATTAATATTATCTACAAAAGAATGTTGTCTCTTGCTGAAAAAAAGACTCATCTAGGCACTTCATTTAATTTAGCTTTAGGGAAAATTTTTTATATATGCCTGTTTCAATAAGAGAACCTATCTTTTTTCAGTCTGCTGAGACAAGGATTATAATTGACTATAATAACTTTTAGGTATTCGATACTATTTAAAGTTTCCTAGATCTAAAATCTTATGCCTTTGGCCAAAGTAGAAATTTGTGTCCATGTCTAATAATAATTTTCTTAATATTTCTTCACTTGACAAATTGCATTGCTTCAAGCTCTTCATGCTAATAAGTAGACTGTGGGTATTTTTTCCTTATCTTCCAAACTGTTTTGTCCAAGGAATATCCTGCTTCATAGAGGAATAAAAGGACTACATCAAATCATAATACATTTCTGAGTGTACATTTGTAATTTGTGAAGTTCTCCTTTACCAATTCCTCTGCCATTTGATTCAAGTAGTCATTAAATAACTATTTTTAGTTAAATTGTAGCATGTATAAAAACTAAAATTATAAGGAAGTAAAATCAACAGAACACATTTTCTCAACTAGGCAAAAATATCCTAAGCTCTATCAAAATACTTGCATTACAAATTAAGAAATAAGGGAAAAGGCAACAGAGGTTGATTTTAAACTGATGGGAAAAGTACAAAGAATTAAATTAAAAATTCTCATTTACCTATTAGATAAATTAGGAAAATCTCCTGTCGTTATATTACAGTGTAGAGAATGTAGCAGAAAACATTAAACATAATGAAAATATGCCTTTATTTATTTGATTCACAGTATTTTTACTGAATGTCTATGTAAAGACCTGATTTTTAGGAGCTTTTAAAACCTAGTGTCAAACTTCTCTTGGTTAATTACATACCATTTACAAAAATAAACAAGCCTGTAACCATGTTTCCACTTAAATAAGCTATCCTTGTGTTAGCATGCAGCATTTTTTTTTCAATTTCGTTATTCCAGAAACCTTTAGCGAGGACTTCCCATTATAATTTTCTTTATAGTTGTATATATTTATTGTTGTTCAGTCGCCCAGTCGTGTCCAACTCTTCATGACCCCATGGACTGCAACATATCAGGCTCCCCCATCTCTCACCATCTCCCTGAGTTTGCCCAACTTCATGTCGATTGGACTGGTGATGCATCGAGCATCTCATCCCTCTGATGCTCTCTTCTTCTTCTGGCCTCAGTCTTTAAGAGCATCAGAGACTTTACTAATGAGTTGGCTGTTCTCATCAGGTGACCAAAATACTGGAGCTTCAGCTTCAGCATCAGTCCTTCCAATGATTATTCAGGGTTAATTTCCTTTAAGATTGACTGGTTTGATCTCCTTTCTGTCCAAGGGACACTCAAGAGTTTTCTCCAGCGCCACAGTTCAAAGGCATCAATTCTTCAGCACTCTGCCTTCTTTATGGTCCAGCTCCCACAACTGTACATGACCACTGGAAAGACCATAGCCTTGACTATATGGACCTTAGTTGGCAAAGTGATGTCTTTGCCTTTCAACACAGTGTTTAGGTTTGTCATAGCTTTCCTGCCAAGAAGCAGCTGTCTTCTGATTTAATGGCTGCAGTCACCATCTGCCTTGATTTTAGAGCCCAAGAACAGGAAATCTGTCACACTTCCACCTTTCCCCCATCCATTTGCCATGAAGTGATGAGGCCGGATGCCATGGTCTTATTTTTTTAAATACTAATTTTAAGCCAGCTTTTTCATTCTCCTCATTTTCCCCCATCAAGAGGTTCCTTACTTCCTCTTCACTTTCTGCCATCAGGGTGATATTCTCCACAAAACTGATGTTGTTGATGTTTCTCCTGCCAATCTTTATTCTAGTTTGTAACTCATCTAGCCCAGCATTTCTCATGATGTGCTCAGCCTGTAAGTTAAACAAACAGAATAACAATAAACAGTCTTGATGTACTTGTTTCTCAATCCTGAACCAGTCAGTTATTCCATACAGGTCCTAACTGTTGCTTCTTGACAGCATACAGGTTTCTCAGGAGACAAGTAAGATGGTCTGATATCCCCATCTATTTAAGAGTTTTCCACAGTTTGTTATGATCCGCACAATCAAATGCTTTATTGTAATTGAAACAGAGTTTGACGTTTTTCTGGGATTCCCTTGCTTTCTCTATAATCCAGCGAATGTTGGCAATTTGATTTCTTGTTCCTTTGCCTTTTCTGAAACCAGCTGGGATGCCTGGAAGTTCTTGGTTCATGTAATGCTGAAGCCTAGCATGCAAGATTTTGTGCATGACCTTACTACCGTGGGAGATAAGTTCAATTGTCTGGTGGTTTGAACTTCCTGAGTACTATACTTCTTGGGAATTGGGATAACTGAATAATTGGGAATTTTCCACTACTGTGGCCTCTGCTGGGTCTTCTAGATTTGCTGAAATATTGAGTGCAGCACTTTGATAGCATCATCGTTTAGGGTTTTAAATAGCTCTACTGGAATTCCATCGCATCCACTAGCTTTATTGATAGCAGTGCTTCCTAAGGCCCCCTTGGCTGATTGTGTGCATGTGTGTCTATAATACATTCTATATAAAATTAAGGTGCTTATGTTGTTTTGTGTTTTGGGGACGTACCTCACCCCATTTATAAAAATCAGTCCATGGAATAGCTTCAGCTAAATAAAATTTTTGTTCTCTCCAATGAAAATTGAAATAATTAAAATTTATATACTTTTGTTCCATTTTTGCATAGTATTTTTGAGTTACAGGTTTATGTAGACTTTAAGAGGAAATTTTATGTAATAAAAATTTTATGGTTTGCAAAAAGACATTAACTTCAAGCCAGCTTCTGCCCAGAATTCTTGAAGGCCATTAATTACCTGTATAAGGAAAAGGACTTAACTCTAATGCAGATAGCCAATGCTATGCTATGCTATGCTAAGTCACTTCAGTCGTGTCCGACTCTGTGTGACCCCATAGACGGCAGCCCACCAGGCTCCCCCGTCCCTGGGATTCTCCAGGCAAGAACACTGGAGTGGGGTGCCATTTCCTTCTCCAGTGCATGAAAGTGAAAAGTGAAAGTGAAGTCATTCAGTCGCGTCCGACCCTTAGCGACCCCATGGACTGCAGCCTACCAGGCTCCTCCATCCATGGGATTTTCCAGGCAAGAGTACTGGAGTGGGGTGCCATTGCCTTCTCCGAGATAGCCAATAGTACTGTCTTTGTTTAGACTAATTGTGTTTTACTTTAAGACTAAGGATTACGCATAGAACTTTATCCAGGATAATAATTAAGAAAATATATATAGTAAAAACTCTTACTGAGATATTTTCATATGTGATTTAAATTTTCTTTATGATTAGCACTACAATGAGAGCATGTTACTTTCTAAAGGTGCTAAAATCATGTGATAATTGAAAATTAGCGAGTAGATTTTTTTTTCATGTAATACATAAATACAGGAACATATTAATTAACTATGTAAATCATTTACTTTTTGCATTTCTAATATTACTTTTTCAAGTACATTTATTATGTTTGGCTAAATTTATTAAAAATTTTAGAAATATTCAGAAAATAAAGCATACCATTTTTTAAATCATACACTTTTATGATCTTTTTATCCTAGTGTAGATTGTTAAAATATTTATGATTGTCATAAATTGGTAATGGTTAATCTCTCAATATGTTTATATAGCTCTTAAATAGAATAACTAAAGTGTGCTAAATAAATTTCAGAAATGATTTTGAAATTCATTAAAAGTCATAGATTTTAATGTATTCTATGTATATTTGTGATAACATATAAGCCAGTTTGATGAAGCTTCTGTTGGCCAAGATTATGAAAATTTGAGTATCATAAAGAACTTGATGGACATATTTAAATATATTAATGTCTTTCAGGCTACCTTGTTATGAGAAAGAGGGAGTGAGATAGAAAAAGCATAAAAAAGAGCTATTTGATGATAGCTGTTATACCAAATCCTTACTTAGATTATTTGTAATTAAAGAAAAAAATTAAGCATTTATATTCATTTTCCAGTAGGAGATCTGTTTCTGGGTAACCAGATGGCATTAGTTCATGAGGAACAGTTTTTCATTATAGAAAAAATTCCTCCTACTAAATGAAGAAGAAATGATAGAATTAGAAAATCACCATTTTTCAAAACTTAATGGAATAATTAATTCAGAAAAGACTGTCAAAGAATGTTAAAGTCACTAGATGAAATATTTAGGGGAAAAAATTATTCAGGTTAAAAACAGAGAGCCAAATGCGAAATATAGACCTTGATTGGATACAAAAGTAAATCTGAGAAAGGACTATATTAAATATTAAAGAATTAAAGAATATTAAAGAATATTAAATATTAAAGAGTTACTGTCAGTTTTAATAGATATGATAGTGATATCATGGTTATATAGGAAACTGTATTTTTCAAAGAGTACTTATTAAAGTGTTATATTATTTTGAAAAGTTAAAATGTTAAAAAATATGGTACTTGTTATTAAATTTAAGTGATGCAGCGCATCCAACTTTATATCCTCCTGTTTTTTGTTTTTTTGTTTTGTTTTTTTCTATTTGGGGAGGAAATTTTTGAAAGAAAATAGCTTAGAAACTGTTAGCAAATACAGTTTAGTTATACAGCATACCTTTTGCTTTTTATTATTATCAAAAACTTATAAAGAGTGAACTTTTCTTCTACTATTTAACATTTTGCACATTACTTAAATCGCATTAATTATAAAGACAAAAACGATGAATGTTTGATACGATTAATCTGCAGTATATCTCCCTTCTACTAAAGTATGTTAGTTGCTTAGGCCTGTCCAACTCTTTGCTACCCCACTGTAGCTCACCAAGCTCCTCTGTCTGTGGAATTCTCCAAGTAAGAATACTGGAATGGTTAGCCATTCCCTTCTGCAGGGAATACTCCCCACCTAGGAATTGAACGTGGGTATTCCACATTGCAGGTAGTTTCTTTACCATCCAAGTAACTAAGGAATCCCTTCTACTAAGGACACATTTAATTATTTTAACTCCAAGTCTACAAAGTTGCAGACCTTTATTTTCTCATCTATTACTGTATTTCTTTAGCTAAAGATGTTTATAAAAAAAAAAGTGTATTTTTTATACTTTTAGAATGTGCACCTTGCCACAGACAGACATCTAGCTTCTTAGGATTCCCTTACATCTACTTCTGTTTTCAGATTTCTCCAGATGAAATTAGTCATGTTATAACAGAATTCTCTTATAATGCCATAGTTTTATTAGCACCTGGCAAGAAGGTCCCACTTCTGAACAGGAATGAATCAGGATCAGGTCGCAGATCAGTGAAAATAGAGGCAGCTTAGGATATATGACATTTTTTTAAATGAATTTAGTATGAAATTATAGGGATACAGAGTAAGTGTATGACTACAAATTTCAGATTGAAATTGGAGGAAAGTTAAATCTGTGAAACAACCATCTAGCTGTGGATTGAGGAGTTGGACAAGGGAGAGAGTGTAGATACTTGCTTCTTGTTTTGGACTACCATAAAAACATACTGTGATGATAATCTTATGCAGAACAGGAAATGACCAGACAACAGTTGTCAGTATTTGTAAGAAATACCTTTATTTCTGTGTTATTTTATGGCAAAAAATTTATGAAAAATAAATGCTGAACAAAGCTCTGGAGTTGAGGTGATGCATTATTTTAATGTAGGAAACAAATTTAAGATTTCTTACATTAAAAATAATTTTGCTTACAGTGTGTTAGTCACTCAGTCGTGTCCAACTCTTTGAAACCCCATGGACTGTAGCACGCCAAGCTCCTCTGTCCATGGGGTTCTCCAGGCAAGAATACTAGAGTGGGTTGTCATTTACTTACTACTGTTTGTACAAATGCCAGAATATTATGTCATTTTCCTTTTGCAACTTGAACATACATACACTGGTACAGCCATATACACACTCAACACAAACACATTCTTGTCTTCTAGTTTGGTTTCCTTGAGGCAGTTAGCAGAATTTATGCAAATGATATTTTTAAGAAAAGAACTTTTGCAAAATAAGATTCTACAGCTAACAGCATAAACTCCATCATAAGGCTTGATAATAATTAAAAATATTTTCTTCAGTAAGCCTGAAAAATAAAGTTTACGTACATCCGTATAATGTAAGACTTTTGATACCAATATAAAGCTTACAAGAAGTAATTTTTACAAAGGCAGAGGTTTTTATGTGCTTGGTCACAACTATGCCAAAAATTAGACTTGGGAAACAGTGAACAGAAATTTAGTAATTGCACTTCCGTCAGCACCATATAAGAATCTGCTTCACCAAAGCTAGTAATTTTTTTTTTTTTAATAATGTGAAACTGAAAAAAAAAAAAGAAAAAAAAGTAATGTGAAACTGTATGGCAAGTTTGCTTAAAATAATACAAATACAGATATTATACATTGGCAAATGGTCCCCATTTATGCAGCTAGTTCACCCTTTTCACCAATCAAACCCACATTTTGTTTAGTTTATTTTTGGGTGGGAAGTTAATGTTTATCATTAATATTGGGTTTTATCTTTAGCCAGTTCAGTAGACCAAACATATTTCAGTTTGTAGCACTTTGCTTGCTGGTTGCTTATTGGAATTGACCATTGGTCTATTTTTTTTTTTTTTTGATAAATTATCTGATCATGCATTTTCCTAGTCCTCAGAACTTCTTCACGGTCCTTGCTTTTTAGCTATTTCCCATGTATGTCTTTGAACTTCAATACTTTATACAATTTTCATTATCATTACCTAAATATTCCATCCTATGAGACAGATTTCATATATTCATCCTACTCTACCATACCAAGGAAAAAGTGCAGTGGCTACAACCAGTCCTAGAAGAGAAATAGTATAATGTCAACAGTGATGTTTTAAAAGTGTATATATAGAATATACAAAAAGGAACAGAGGTCACCTCATCACTTGGTAAATTATACTTTTCTTTTTTTTCTTAATTTTATTTTATTTTTAAACTTTACAATATTGTATTAGTTTTGCCAAATATCGAAATGAATCCGCCACCGGTATACCTGTGTTCCCCATCCTGAACCCTCCTCCCTCCTCCATCCCCATACCCTCCCTCTGGGTCTTCCCAGTGCACCAGCCCCAAGCATCCAGTATCCTGCATCGAACCTGGACTGGCGACTCGTTTCATGATCATTATTATATTTATTATTTTTTTCAACTTGGAGATCTAGACTTTCAGCTACTTCAAATCTCTTAAATTTCAGAGTTTAGTGCTATTGTTAATTGAGCAAAAACTACTCTTTCAAGTTTACTATTTTTTTAACCATTTATAAAATAATCCATGTGTTAATTTTCAGAACTAACTAATCATGTCTATAATTAAAATCTCCCAAGTTCATAATTTTAAAATGAAGATACAATTTTCTTTTTTTTTATTTATCTTATTTGGAATTTACCAAGCTTCCTGAAACTATGAGTCTCTCTGATGAAATGTAGAAATTTTTTTGTTATCTTCCTTTTTCAAAATAATATTTATGCCCCAATCTCTCTTTCCTTTGTATCTGGGACTCCAAAAACATGTATGCAAATCATTCCATACTGCTGCTCAGGTCATTGAGCTTTTATTCTCTTTTCTTTAAAAAAATTTTTTTTAATTCGCTGTATACTTTGGTGTGGATAATTTCTATTAACCTGTGTTTCAGGTTCAGTGATCCTTTTTTTCTGTTTTGTCCAATATTCATTTAATCTCATCCAATAGATTTTTTTTTTTCAAATGTTGAATTGTTCAATACCAGGATTTGTTTTCTTGGCTGCTTTGCTTTGCCTTGTTTTCTTTTGCAGTTTTTATATCTCTTGATTCATTATAGTCATCTTTTCTATAGATTCCTTAACAGATTTATTTAAATTATTTAAAGTCTTCTTTACTAATTTTGATATCTGATTTGTCTATTTAATTTCAACTGACAGATTTTTCTCCTAATACAGAATCATATTTTCCCATTCCTTTACATATTTAGTAAATTCTTATTGTGTACTGGACATTATGGATAATACCTATTTATCCCTCCATATCCGGAGGGATTGGTTCCAGGAGTCCCCAAGTACACCAATATCCACAGATGCTGAAGTTTCTTATAATATAAAATGGCATGGTACAATGCATTTGTATATTTATTGAAAAATACTTTGTGTATAAGTGGACCTGTGCAGTTCAAACCCATGTTGTTCAAGAGTCAACTGTATTTTAGAGACTCTGGATAATGTAATTTTCCTCTAAAAGTTTTTAAATTTTCTTCTATTTAATGACTCACAGACAACATGATTTTTTGGAGGTTTAGTTTTAGGCTGTGTCAGGGCTATTTCAACCTATTGTGATTTTGTACTTCATTGTGGAGACAGTCCTTTGGTCTGGAAACAAGGTCTTTTTTTCCTAACGCATGTCTTTTCTGGTAATTTACTGGAAAGCTAGGATGCTTACAAAGCCTATAAATTTGTTGGGACTTGAGCTACAAACTTACCTCCTTTGGGGTGGGCAGCTGCTAAAATCTCTACTGAGCTCTTTCAGGCTTTTAGCTCTTTTCCTCAGAGTTGCTTTTAGTCTTGCCAAGAACAAGAGCAGCTTGAGTTAGCTAAGATCTGAGGGGTGAATCTATGCAGTTTTTGGAGTCCTCCTTCTCTGTCTCTGTAAAGCTATAGCCCACCCCCAATTTCCAGCTCATCCAAAATCCAAAAAATCCAACCTCTGATTCCTCAGTGGAGGTGTGTATTTGTGTGTAGGAGGCTATGAGGTGACTGGGTGTTGTGTAGAGATAGGGGAAGGGATCAGTAAAACTGCGCATTTCAGCTTGAGCTATTTCTACCCCACTTCCAGCCACCCCATTCCCTGTGTTATAGACCGAGTTGTGCCTTCAAGGTGTATGAAGTGTCTAAAGTGTGGCCTTTACCAATGTGATACTTTTCTTTCAAGGATCTTAGTTTTAACTCCTTTAGTTTCTACTTCCCTCAGGTCTCTTCCAGTTCTCTTACTCTCCATTATTTCTAGAGTTTATTCTTTTAACTAAAGACAGTCCAACATAAGCACTTTTACCCTTATCAGAAGCTGAAAATATCCCAGAATAGTTTTTTCAACAGTCTTTAAAAGAACTAATACCTCATGGTGATATTTAAACCATGGGGCTATGAAACTTTATGTATCTTTAAAGATTTATTTTGTGACTCTATGAGGCTATGCTTTCAAGGTATTCCCCCTTCTCTTGGTTGCCATCCTATCATGGTTTTATGTTACTTTCACCTTCTGCCAATATTGTATGCAGAGTATACTTTAATTTCTTTTTGAAGGGGGCATTTCTGAATATATTTAATACTATGCTGTGTAATCAAATGAAGTTTAATTTTTAGAACAATTTTTTTCACTTTTAGGTCAGAAAAACAATTAGTTCACTAAGAGTGCTCTGGAGTCATCACTCTAGGATGGAATGTTCAGAGTAGAAAAGTCCCAGGGTTCCAGGAGTATTAGAGCGCCCTCTCAGAAGTCTTCTAATGGGGATAAGAGAGAAGATGGATTAGTGCCCTTTTATGCCCAAGACTCAAGGACTAGTTCTGTGTACCCCTGAAGGAATTTCAGAACTAGCAAGCCTTTTGTTCATCTCTTACTCTTACCCATTATTAAACTTAAACTAGGGTGGGAGGGAGGCTCAAGAGGAAAGTGATATATGTATACTTATGGCTTATTTACATTGTAAAGCAGAAACCAATATAACACTGTAAAGCAATTATCTAATTAAAATAAATTTTAAAAAGTAAGTGAAAAATGAACTGTGTTCAGTCAGATTCTGAAATTACTGAGAGATTTCAAGTATTTGCAGTAGCAACTCAGCAGAAACCTTTACCATTTTTTAATCTAAGTCTATCCCATTTCCACATTTAACTCATAAGCCATTGTTATTTAGAGTGTATACTGGAGAGAGATGTCCCATAATGGTTTCACTGAAAATGGGACATAGAACATACCACTGTTGGTAGGTAGTCCTAAATTAAAAGGTTTTTAAAGACTGAAATTTTTTATTTTAATTAGAGAAGTAAGCAATACAAATACACAAAACATTTAAATTTGATTTTCCAAAATTTATTTTACCAAGGAGTCCTTTTTGGTGATTGTAGTTTTCTCATTTCTACCTGCTGCTATGGAGAATTTTTCAGTGTGGCACTCCTAAATTCAGGTTGGCCTCAGTCCCTCCATGGAACCCTAACAGGTTCTTATATTGACAACCCTAACAGGTTGTCTTATATTGATTCTCTTTTGCCCACTTGACTGACTAGACACACACCTGGCAATGTGAAAACTCTTCAGTAACCAGCTAGTTGTATTAATCTTTATTTTATTCTATAATAAATTTTATAATTAATAATGTTCATGAGCTTACTATCATTCTCTTGTTTCATTTCTCTACTCATCTTTGTATTTGAGGATCCAGTGTGCTTTGAAATTTTCACCTCCTTTCCTTTAAGCTGCAATTTGTACTCCATCTCTTATAAGATACTGCCTTAAATTGCCTAAAACAATTTGGTACTTAACACTTAAAATGTTTCTAACATCAGCTAGTACACGTGTGTGTCATGTCTAGCTACTTATTTTAATCTTCCAGTGAGAAAAAGAATTTGCAGTTTTTCTCCTGTTAGAGCATCTGTGATTTGTGAACCCCATATTTAATTACTAAATCATGAAAAATTCAGTTTTCACTAATTTCACCTATATAATATACCTACTTTATTTGTCACAACTTTGGGAAGGTTTCTCTTGGTCTGTCCTTGTGCCCAGCCACAAACTTTTCCCTGCTTCTTTTGATTTTTTTTTTTTTTTCTTTCGCAAAGCATTCTTTTCAATCTTTTGAATTTGGCTTGCTACAAAGTTAGCAACCCATTGGCCCAAAATTTATGAGAATCACATTGATTTTCTGGTTACTAGTGTTTTGACTTTGACCTCTTCAAATTAGAAATATATTGATATGTCTAACATTTAATCTTTTATGAATTCTTTTTTTTTAATTATGAACACTTTATTTTTTTTTAAATAAGTTGGAAGGACTTCATTGTCTCTGTGCAAATTGTAATCCAACAGGTTTTGTGATTGTTAATTATTAAATTACTTTGTTTAAACATCTACAGTATCATGAACATCTTTCCCTATAATATTCTGTCATTAAACCATAGGTTTCTTGCCCACAATATTGTATTGTTCACACTACAATGTTACTAATAGAGTTTCCCTTTCAAATTATAAAATACATTTTCCTGTTTTAATGAGCTTTTTTCTCATTGGGGGAAGTAAATTTCTACACATTTAAACCACAAAGAACACTGATTGTAAATAGCATACTTCACTCTGACTGACTAGGCTCTTTTGATTTTTAATTTAAATGTCATGGGGTCAGTATTAATTTCTATCATATTTTCCTTCTGTTCAACTTGAGTCTTCAGATGAGCAAACATTGTTTTTAGAGTTTAAAGAGTAATTTTGGTTTTATCTTATTCCGCCATTATTATTAAAGGAATTATATTAAAACATCTGGGTTTTCTTAGTTGTAAATTCTCATTTTCAAAAGTGATCATTGGATTTTTAAAAATAATTTTTTCAGCATACCTTATTAATTTCTAACTGTTGCTTTGAAATAACCAAATACAGATTTCTAAAATAATCAAAAGAAAAAATATATCAAGCAGATAGATATTTCTAGTGATTTCGTGGTTTGTTAAGTGAGCTACATATTGAGTAACTATAATGGTAGTCTAACTATGTCATGGCATATGAGAATAGGGTATAGAATTTTTTATGAAAATTAATTTATAACTAATATTTATATTACTTTACAATATTTTCAAATATTAGTGATGTTTAAAGTTATTCATTTAAGAAGAGGCAATTAGGGTGGCAAATGCGACTGAAATAAGTATTAAGGTACATTAACAGAATCACATGGTTCAAATGTCTTTTTCTAATTGATTGTCAATCCTAAATATTAAAACATGAGTTAAAAAAAAAAGTCCATCAAATATAATACCTTAAATATTATTTTTTTTCTGCTAGCAATATGAGTCTTCTTAATTATTTGTTTTTAATATGCTATCACTGTGAAGAATGATGAAACCATTTACAGTTTATCACTTTTAGTTATTATACTGGAATTTAAATAATATTGATTCTCTAATGTCTACCCAAGCCTTATACAAGTCTAAAAGAGGCACTAAAACTATAAGAGCATTTAGATTAATGGATACTGATTTAGCAACCCCTCTCCTTTTATGTAGTTTTACTATATTCATTTTCACTAAACCTGAAGGCAAAACTCATGTTAACATTGTTAACAGATTTTAGAAAATAGCTATAACTAAATCATCAGTAGTTTTACTACATGTCAGATAGTCAATATTGGGGAAAAATCAAATAAAAATACTTTTTATGTTTTAATTAATTACACTGATCATTTGAACAAAGTAAGGGTGATGGATTCCTGCCATCATACATTCTTATTTTTTTAATTCAGGTTAATAGTCAGTGATATTATCATTTTGGCGAACACATAACTAAATATTTTATATATAACATATGTTTGTAAAACTAAACCATGTATATGGAGAAGAAAATGCAACCTACTCCAGCAGTCTTGCCTGGAAAATCCTATGAACAAAACAACCTGGAAGGGCTAAAATCCATGGGGTCACAAAGAGTTGGATATGACTGAGCAACTAACACACACACAATCCATGTATTACACGTGGAAGTAACTTATCCTTATTAAAAGGTCATTTAATATTTCCTAGACTGTATAAGCAAAATAGGTGTTTGAGGAGGGCTTACAAATAGGTGTGAAAAGACGAGAAGTGAAAAACAAAGGAGAAAAGGAGACATCTACCCATTTGAGTGCAGAGTTCCAAAGAATAGCAAGGAGAAATAATAAAGCCTTCCTCAGCAATCAAATCAAAGAAATAGAGGAAAACAATAGAATAGGAAAGACTAGAGATCTCTTCAAGAAAATTTGAGATACCAGGGGAACATTTCATAAAAAGATGGGCTCAGTAAAGGACAAACATTGTATGGACCTAACAGAAGCAGAAAAGTTTAAGAGGTGGCAAGAATACACAGAGGAACTATACAAAAAAGATCTTCACGACCAAGATAATCACGATGGTGTGATCACTCACCTAGAGCCAGACATCCTGGAATGTGAAGTCAACTGGGCCTTAGGAAGTATCACTACGAACAAAGCTAGTGGAGGTGAAGGAATTCCAGTTGAGCTATTTCAAATCCTGAAATATGATGCTGTGAAAGTGCTGCACTCAATATGACAGCAAATTTGGAAAACTCAGCAGTGGCCACAGGACTGGAAAAGGTCAGTTTTCATTCCAATCCCAAAGAAAGGCAATGCCAAAGAATGCTCAAACTACCGCACAATTGCACTCATCCCACACGCTAGTAAAGGAATGCTTAAATTTCTCCAAGCCAGGCTTTAGCAATATGTGAACTGTGAACTTCCTGATGATGTTCAAGCTGGTTTTAGAAAAGGCAGAGGAACCAGAGATCAAATTGCCAAAATTTGCTGAATCATCGAAAAAGCAAGAGCATTCTGAACACATCTATTTCTGCTTTATTGACTATGCCAAAGCCTTTGACTATGTGGATCACAATAAACTGTGGAAAATTCTGAAAGAGATGGGAAAACCAGACCACCTGACCTGTTTCTTGAGAAACCTGTATGAAAATCAGGCTGCAATAGTTAGAACTGGACATGGAACAACAGACTGGTTCCAAATAGAAAAAGGAGTACGTCAAGGCTGTATATTGTCACCCTGCTTATTTAACTTATATGCAGAGTACATCATGAAAAACACTGGTCTGGATGAAGCACAAGCTGGAATCAAGATTGCCGGGAGAAATATCAATAACCTCAGCTATGCAGATAACAACACCCTTATGGCAAAAAGTGAAGAAGAACTAAAAAGAGATCATGGCATCCGGTCCCATCACTTCATGGCAAATAGATGGGGAAACAGTGGAAACAGTGGCTGACTTTATTTTTGGGGGTGCCAATATCACTGCAGATGGTGATTGCAGCCATGAAATTAAAAGATGCTTACTCCTTGGAAGTAAAGTTATGACCATCCTAGCCAGCATATTACAAAGTAGACATTATTTTGTCAACAAAGATCCATCTAGTCAAGGCTATGGTTTTTCCAGTCGTCACGTATGGATGTGAGAGTTGGACTATAAAGAAAGCTGAGCACTGGGGAAGTGATGCTTTTAAACTGTGGTGTTGGGGAAGACTCTTGAGAGTCCCTTGGACTGCAAGGAGATCCAACCAGTCCATCCTAAAGGAAATCAGTCCTGGGTTTTCATTGGAAGGACTGATGTTGAAGCTGAAACTCCAATATTTTGGCCACCTGATGCAGAGAGTTGACTTATTTGAAAAGTCCCTGATGTTGGGAAAGATTGAAAGCAGGAGGAGAATGGGACGACAGAGGATGAGATGGTTGGATGGCATCACCGACTCAATGCACATGAGTTTGGATAGATTCCTGGAGTTGGTGATGGACAGGAAGGCCTGGCGTGGTGCAGTCCATGGGCTCACAAAGAGTCGGAAACAACTGAGTGACTGAACTGAGCTGAAGACTGTATAAGAGCATACAATATTTAAATATCTTTGAAATACAGCTTATAAAGATATTATATCAAAGTTAGATTGTCTTGAAGCATCATATTTCATTTTGTATAAAAGATTTATTTCTAAATATTTCAGCTTTCCTTAGAAATAGTTTTATATTTTCAAATATACTTGATTTTAGTTACTGCAATATAATTATTTTTATCTGAGGATATTGTTAATTTTACATGGGAAGCCTCATTAGTGAAAATGAATATGTAATGTCATACCATAGAACACTTTCACTAGGCAAAGTTGCTAAAGCAGTATGGAACAAACCTCCTAAGGAAAATTTGATATAGCTTTCCTGTGCTTTTCCAGACCTATTTTCAACACTGCTAAAAGGGGGGAAATTCAAGAAAGCACTGAAGAGGCCGCCTCACCAGACCCTGATGTTACTTCTCCTCTGGATGTACATGCTGCAGCTCCATAGGTGACAGGTTGGAAAAGTTTCTAGGAAAACAAAATGTTCATTAGTAACTTCTTTTAAGTAGAAAGATTATTTTTCTATGAGACCCTGTCTTTTAGACACCAGAATTAAATATATTAAAAAGTCTGTATGTTTAGTTTTTTTTTTTTAATATCAGTGAAAAACATCTGGCTTCTCAAAAGTATTTTTGAAATGTAATGGTTCTAAAGCATAGAAAATAATCTATTTAGAAAATGTCATGGTTCCATTTTATGTAAATTTTAAAAAATCAAGCTATTAACAATCCATTATAATGATAGAATGTGAAGTTGAATTATTATAAAATTCTGTATCAACTTTTTCAAGATTTTTACATATACTACGTGAAAGGCAGTAGGTAATTTCTATAATGCTGATTTTTCCTATACCTCAGGCTCAAGGAAAAGCATATTATTGCTCTTGATTTTAAATGAAAGTTTAAACATATACAGTATTTATATAATGTTGTTAATTATCTATTACTGGAAAGAATCCAGAGATAGGTCAGTGAGTTAGCAAAGTGACTTTAAAAGGACATTTTTTCTTTCTAGTACTAGTCTCAAAACCTATATTTTGGATTTTATAGACTTTGAAATTATAATGAATCTCCACTCAGAATATTGCAGTGGAAGTGAAAGTTGCTCGGTCATGCCCAACTCTTTGTGACTCCATGAACTGTACAGCCCATGGAACTCTCCAGGCCAGAACACTGGAGTGGTTAGCCTTTCCCTTCTCCAGGGGATCTTCCCAACTTAGGGATCAAACCCAGATCTCCCACACTGTAGGTGGATTCTTTACCAGCTGAGCCACAAGGCTTTGCAGTAAAAACAAGTGACAATAATTCTGTGATTAGAGGTTGCACAAAATAAATATGAGTTAAATAATGTATTTTTTAATATAGTCAATATTTTTAAAGATATATTTGCTTAGTTGATCCCCAGGTCAGAAAGATCGTCTGGAGAAGGAAATTGCAACCCACTCTGGTATTCTTGCCTGGAAAATTACATGGACAGAGGAGCCTGGAAGGCTACAGTTCATGAGGTTACAAGGAGTCAGACACGCACACAATCAAAATATATAAATATGAAGAATGAAAAAAATTAACTATGGCTATAATTAACTAATAAATTAATTTTTAAATAAAAATATCAAAGGAAAGCAATAGCTAACATTTTAGTCTTTTTTTAATTTTTATTTTATATTGGGATATAGTTTATTTACAATGTTGTTAGTTTCAGGTGTACAACAAAGTGTTTCAGTTATATATATGCATATGTCTATTCTTTTTCAAATTCTTTCCTGAATATGTTGCTACAGAATATTGAGTAGAGTTCCCTGTGCTATATAGCAGGGCCTATTGATTATCTATTTTATATACAGCGCTGCATATATGTTAATCCCCAAATCCTAATATATCCCTCCACCCTACCTTTCCCCTTTGGTAACCATAAGTTTGCTTTCTGTATATGTGAGTGTATTTCTGTTTTCTAAATAAGTCCATTTGTAGCATTTTTTAGGATTCCATTTGTAAGTGATATCATAGGGATGTTGTCTTTGTCTCACTTAATTTGGTAACCTCTAGGTCCATCCATGTTGCTGCGAATGGATTTACTTCATTCTTTTATTTTTAATTTTAAATTTATTTTTAATTGAAGGATTATTTCTTTACAGAATTGTGTTGGTTTCTACCAAATATCAGCATGAATCAGCCATGAGTATATATATATATGTCCCTTCCCTCTTGAAACTTCCTCCACCTCCCTTCCCATCCTACCCCTCTAGGTTGTTACAGAGCCCCAGTTTGAGTTCCCTGAGTCATACAGCATATTTCTTTCTTTTTTATGACTGAGTATTATTCCTGTATGTGTGTGTGTTTGCATGTGTGTGTGTACCGCATCTTTTAGATCTGTTTCTCTGTTGATGGACGTTTAGGTCACTTCTATGTCTTAGTTATTATAAATAGTACCAAGACACTACTTTGGTGCATTTATCTTTTCAAATTATGGTTTTCTCCAGATGTATGCTCAGGAATGAGATTGCTAGATCATATGTTGTCTCAATATTTTGTGTTTTATGAAATCTCCATGCTGTTCTCTATAATGGATGTCCCAATTTACCTTCCCACCAACAGTCTGACATTTTGAACATGAAATATTAAGTGCACAAAAAGGAAGACTTATCTTTGCATGAATACAAGAGCTAATATTAAAATAAATATATCTATATGTCTATTATATTGTGAAACTTCTAAAGTTTTGGCTTTCTCTAATTGCTTATCTCTGTTAACTTTTTAAGAGAAAAATCAGTGATCTATATATGATTTATAGCCTTTATGACACTTGCCTTGTATTATAATTATTATTTCATGAGAGTTTATTTTTCTTGTTATTATTTTTCTTTCACTAGCATTTTAGTGAAAACTCCTAGAGAGAAATGATTATGTCTCAATATACCATTTAGATTTCTGTCTCCTATGAGATCTAATATGTTTTCACATTTTAATTCTTAAGAAGTTTGTTGATAGAACTAAGTGTACAAAGTTAGGCATTAAAACAGTACTTGGCCAAAAAAAGTACTTTATTGACTTGTGTGAAAATAGACCATCAGCTCCTAACATTTTTTGCCAATTCAAAACCATTTATGAGTCCATCTGCCTAGAGAATGTAAAGCAATTTTGGCAAATGTATGTGTCTACTCTCTCTTTTTAGTGGCCTAAGATAATGCCGATTTGGAAAGAATTATGATGGTGATCCAAAGCATACTATAAAATTTTAAGCTTTTCATGCTTCCTTGGCTATATACTCAATGAAACTGAAGTTCCAGTGATCATACTTATTTAAAAATAAAGTAAACAATGATTTAGGATTCTTTGTTTTTTATGAGATTAATATGGCTGTTTGAAGTTCTGTAGAATATAGTATGAATCAGCAAAAATGAAAAGAGACAAGGCAGCAATATTTAAGGGGAAAATAGGCCAATGAACAGAATTCCCTAACAGGTTGAGATATAGAAGAACCAATGCGTTAACTGGTTAATGAGTATATAACTTGATTAATGTGCTAAACATTGTTTTAATGAAAAGGAAAGGGTCTTAAATAGGTCAGCTTCAGGAGTTCATTGGAGAAGGCAATGGCACCCCACTCCAGTACTCTTGCCTGGAAAATCCCATGGACGGAGGAGCCTGGTAGGCTGCAGTCCATGGGGTTGCTAGGATTTGGACACAACTGAGCGACTTCACTTTCACTTTTCACTTTCATGCATTGGAAGAGGAAATGGCAACCCACTCCAGTGTTCTTGCCTGGAGAATCCCAGGGACGGGGGAGCCTGGTGGGCTTCCGTCTATGAAGTCGCACAGAGTCAGACACGATTGAAGTGACTTAGCAGCAGGAGGAGTTCATAGTGACAAATGAAGATAAACAATAATTCTACAAATATCTGCTCCCAGTGAATGAAGTAGATCTCCAAAGAGGTTGTAAGAAAGAATTGTAGTCCCTTAGAAAGTCTGGAAATTAAGAGCTAATTTAGTTCAACCCTCTCATGTGTCCCCTAAGAAGACTATTTATTTACATCTCTCAGTCAGTCAGTCAGTTCAGTCCTTCACTTGTGTCTGACTCTTTGTGACCCCATGGACTGCAGCACGCCATAACCCCCTGTCCATCGCCAACTACCAGAGCTTGCTCAAACTCATGTTCATTGAGTCGGTGATGCCATCTAACCATATCATCCTCTGTCTCCCCTTCTCTTCCCACCCTCAGTCTTTCCCAACATCAGGGTCTTTTCAAATGAGTCAGTTCTTTGCATCAGGTAGCCAAAATTATTGGAGCTTCAGCATCAGTCCTTCCAGTGAATATTCAGGGTTAATTTCCTTTAGGATGGATTGGTTGGATCCCCTTCAGTCCAAGGGACTCTCCAGTCTTTTCCAACACCACAGTTGCAAAGTATCAGTTATTCGGTGCTCAGCTTTCTTTATGGTCCATATCTCACATCCATACATCACTAATGGAAAAACCATAGCTTTGAATAGATGGACCTTTGTTGGCAAAGTAATGTCTCTGCTTTTCACTATGCTGTCTAGGTTTGTTATAACTTTTCTTCCAAGGAGTAAGAGTCTTTCAATTTCATGGCTGCAGTCACCAACTGCAGTGATTTTGGAGCCCAAGAAAATAAAGTCTCTTACTATTCCATTGCTTCCCCATCTATTTGCCATGAAGTGATGGAATTGGATGCCATGATCATTTTTTGAATGTTGAATTTTAAGCCAGCTTTGTCACTCTCCTCTTTCACTTCCATCAAGAGGCTCTTTAGTTCCTCTTCAATTTCTGCCTTAAGGGCATTGTCATCTGCATAGCTGAGGTTATTGGTATTTCTCCAGGCAATTGATTCAAGCTTGTGCTTCATCCAGCCTGGCATTTCACATAATGTGCTCTGCATATATGTTAAATAAGCAGGTGACAATATACAGCCTTGATGTACTCCTTTCCCAATTTGGAATCAGTCTGTCGTTCCACGTCCAGCTGTAGTGCTTCTTGACCTCCATACACATTTCTCAGGAGGCAGGTCAGGTGGTCTGGTATTCCCATCTCTTGGAGAATTTTCTACAGTTTGCTGTGATCCACAACAGTCAAAGGCTTTGGTGTAGTCAATAAAGCAGAAGTAGATGTTTTTCTGGAACTCTCTTGATTTTTCTATCATCCAATGGATGTTGGCAATTTGATCTCTGATTCCTCTGGCTTTTCTAAATCCATCTTGAACATCTGGAAGTTCACGGTTCACATACTGTTGAAGCCAGGCTTGGAGAATTTTGAGCATTACTTTGCTCATGTGTGAGATGAGTGCATTTGTGGAGAAGCATGAACCTTCTCTGGCATTTCCTTTCTTTGGGATTGGAATGAAGACTGACCTGTGGCCACTGCTGAGTTTTCCATATTTGCTGGCATATTGAGGGTGGTATTTTCACAGCATGGTCTTTTAGGATTTGAAATAACTGGCATTCCATCACCTCCACTATCTTTGTTCTAAGTGATGTTCTGAAGGCTTACATGACTTCTTACTCCAGGATGTCTGGCTCTAGGTGAGTAATCACATCATGATTTTCTGGCTCATGAAGATCTTTTTTGTATAGTTCTGTATATTCTTGCCACCTCTTCTTAATATCTTCTTCTTCTGTTAGGTCCATACCATTTCTGTCCTTTTTTGTGCCCATCTTTGCATGAAATGTTCCCTCAATATCTCTAATTTTCTTAAGGATATCTCGTCTTTCCCATTCTATCGTTTTTTATATTTCTATGAGTGTGCATATATGTATATACACTTAAAGATATGTATACAGATATGTATAAAAATATCTGTTTATGTACATAAACAGATATTTGTATGTGTATATCTGTGTATATATACATATATCTGTACATAACATAATAATATTAAATATTGAAAGATGAACTAGCTTCAAAACTGTAAAAATTAAAATATTAAATAAAAGTGAAAGACATAAAGAGAATTTTTTTAAGATTTTGGAAATTATCATTGAAATATAATAAAGATGAGTTTTTCTGCTCCTAGTTTGTATTTTCTGATATTAATAATGTTATTCCAATACATCATCAACTGTTATACATTTTTGTATATAATTCTTTGAAATATTTGTATATTTTCTCCCTTTATTCTCCATGAAAGAAGAGTCTGTACTCCCTATCTTCTCCCACAAAACCACTCTAGTTAGACTTTGGTCCAGCTGCTCCACCAGAGCAACTCAAGATTACCTATAACACATTATGAAATTTAGAAGTCAGTTTTGAACCTTCAGCTTATTTGATTTATGAACAACACCTATGCCCTTATTGAATATAACCTACTTTTTGTGGAAACAAAATGTATCATTTGGCTTCCATAACATCACTTTTTTTTTCGTTTCCATTTTTTTTTCTGGTTCTCGTCCAGGGATCAATAATTTGGCTTATATTGTCATTTATTCTCCATATAGTCTTCTTCAGTCTCAGGCCTTTAAAAATCTCAGGACTTTAAATACGTTAATGAATCCTGAATTTGTATTTCAGCCTGGTCTTCTCTGAACTCAAACTTATATATATCCAGAATTATACCTGTTCAACTTAGAGTTCTGTCAGAAATCTTACATAATACATCCAAATTTAAAATCCTTATCTACTTACTTCTTTCATATGCATCACCATTTAATAAAGGGAAACTCTAGTATTCCAAAATTTCTAGACAAAAATTTGAATTTATATTTGACTTCACTTTTCCTCAAACTTTATAACTGATTAAACAGCAAATTTCTGTAGCTTTACCTTAAAAATATATTCAAAATTTGATGATTTTTACCACTACTTTTGCAACCACTCTGGTCTGTAATACCACCATCTTTACCCAATTAATATACTAGCCTCCTTAGATATTCTGATTCTGTACTTACCATCCATCCCAATATCTTATTTATCATTTTAGATCTGTATTGTGTAATATTACAGCAGAATTGATGGGTTCCTTGAAATGAAGTAATCTTCACACATGCTGCAATGTCAGAATTACACATATGGGCAAATTGAACAAGCATCTAACTCACTTATATATCACCAAGGCTAACAAAGTTTGTGTAAGATGAACTTGGGCAAACTTTGGGAGATGGTGAGGGACAGGGACAGGGAGGCCTGGCGTGTTGCCATCCATGGGGTCGCAAAGAGTCAGACACAACTGGCTAACTGAACAACAACAAGCCAGATATTGGAGTTATGACAGGTTCCTAAATTATTCTTATGAAGTGAAGTGAATGAAAGTCACTTAGTCGTGTCCGACTCTTTGCGACCCTATGGGCATACAGTCCATGGAATTCTCCAGGCCGGAATACTGGAGTGGGTAGCCGTTTTCTTCTCCAGGGGATCTTCCCAACACAGGGATGGAATCCAGTTCTCCTGCATTGCAGGTAGATTCTTTATAAGCTGAGTCACAAGGGAAGCCGAGTAGCACATATTCCTAGCCTCCCAAAATAAAAGTATACACCTGTATGACTTTGGATTATGAATGAATATGTATATATATATATACACATATGTATTCATGTATGAATACATATATTCTATATGAATGTGTATACACACATATACATACATACACATATATATACATACACACACACACACACACACATACACACACACACACTCAAGCTCAGTTGTTAAAAAATCCGCCTGCAATGCAAGAGACCTGGGTTCCATCCCTGCATTGGGAAGATCCCTTGGAGAAGGGAAAGGCTACCCAGTACAGTATTCTGGCCTAGAGAATTCTATACAGTCCACGGGGTTGCAAAGAGTCGGATGTAGCTGACTTTTCACTTTTTTTCACTTTTACTTTCTTTTTTTTATGTTTTAATAAAATTTTTATTTATTTATTTATTTATTTACTTTACAATATTGTACTGGTTTTGCCATACATCAACATGCATCCACCATGGGTGTACATGTGTTCCCCATCCTGACCCCCCCTCCCACCTCCCTCCCCATACCATCCCTCTGGGTCATCCCAGTGCACCAGCCCCAAGCTTCCTGTATCCTGCATCGAACCTGGACTGGCGATTTGCTTCGTATATGATATTATACGTTTTAATGCCATTCTCCCACATCATCCCCCCACCACAGACTCCAAAAAACTGTTCTATACATCAGTGTCTCTTTTGCTGTCTCGCATACAGGGTTGTCATTACCATATTTCTAAATTCCATATATATGCTTTAGTATACTGTATTGGTGTTTTTCTTTCTGGCTTACTTCACTCTGTATAATAGGCTCCAGTTTCATCCACCTCATTAGAACTGATTCAAATGTACTCTGTTTAATGGCTGAGTAATACTCCATTGTGTGTATGTACCACTGCTTTCTTATCCATTCATCTGCTGATGGACATCTAGGTTGCTTCCATATTCTGGCTATTATAAACAATGCTGCGATGAACATTGGGGTACACGTGTCTCTTTCCATTCTGGTTTCCTTGGTGTGTATGCCCAGCGGTGGGATTGCTGGGTCATATGGCAGTTCTATTTCCAGTTTTTTAAGGAATCTCCACACTGTTCTCCATGTACTCGTTTGCATCCCCACCAACAGTGTAAGAGGGTTCCCTTTTCTCCACATCCTCTCCAGCATTTATTGCTTGTAGACTTTTGGATCACAGCCATTCTGACTGGTGTGAAATGGTACCTCATTGTGGTTTTGATTTGCATTTCTCTGAGAATGAGTGATGTTGAGCATCTTTTCATATGTTTGTTACCCATCTGTATGTCTTCTTTGGAGAAATGTCTATTTAGTTCTTTGGCCCATTTTTTGATTGGGTCATTTATTTTTCTGGAATTGAGCTGCAGGAGTTGCTTGTATATTTTTGAGATTAGTTGTTTGTCAGTTGCTTCATTTGCTATTATTTTATCCCATTCTGAAGGCTGTCTTTTCACCTTGCTTATAGTTTCCTTTGTTGTGCAGAACCTTTTAATTTTAATTAGATCCCATTTGTTTATTTTTGCTTTTATTTCCAATATTCTAGTAGGTGGGTCATAGAGGATCTTGCTGTGATGTATGTTGGAGAGTGTTTGCCTATGTTCTCCTCTAAGATTTTTATAGTTTCTGGTCTTATGTTTAGATCTTTAATCCATTTTGAGTTTATTTTTGTGTATGGTGTTAGAAAGTGTTCTAGTTTCATTCTTTTACAAGTGGTTGACCAGTTTTCCTAACACCACTTGTTAAAGAGATTGTCTTTCCTCATTGTATATTCTTGCCTCCTTTGTCAAAGATAAGGTGTCCATATGTGCGTGGATTTATCTCTGGGCTTTCTATTTTGTTCCATTGATCTATATTTCTGTCTTTGTGCCAGTACCATACTGTCTTGATGACTGTGGCTTTGTAGTAGAGCCTGAAGTCAGGCAGGTTGATTCCTCCAGTTCCATTCTTCTTTCTCAAGATTGCTTTGGCTGTTCGAGGTTTTTTGTATTTCCATACAAATTGTGAGATTATTTGTTCTAGCTCTGTGAAAAACACCGTTGGTAGCTTGATAGGGGTTGCATTGAATCTATAGATTGCTTTGGGTAGTATACTCATTTCACTATATTGATTCTTCCAATCCAGAACATGGTATATTTCTCCATCTATTAGTGTCCTCTTCGATTTCTTTCATCAGTGTTTTATAGTTTTCTATATATAGGTCTTTAGTTTCTTTAGGAGGATATATTCCTAAGTATTTTATTCTTTTCATTGCAATGGTGAATGGAATTTTTTCCTTAATTTCTCTTTCTATTTTCTCATTATTAGTGTATAGGAATGCAAGGGATTTCTATGTGTTGATTTTATATCCTGCAACTTTACTATATTCATTGATTAGCTCTAGTAATTTTCTGGTGGAGTCCTTAGGGTTTTCTATGTAGAGGATCATGTCATCTGCAAACAGTGAGAGTTTTGCTTCTTCTTTTCCAGTTTGGACTCCTTTTATTTCTTTTTCTGCTCTGATTGCTGTGGCCAAAACTTCCAAAACTATGTTGAATAGTAGTGGGTGAGAGTGGGCACCCTTGTCTTGTTCCTAACTTTAGGGGAAATGCTTTCAATTTTTCACCATTGAGGATAATGTTTGCTGTGGGTTTGTCATATATAGCTTTTATTATGTTGAGGTATGTTCCTTCTATTCCTGCTCTCTGGAGAGTTTTTATCGTAAACAGATGTTGAATTTTATCAAAGGCTTTCTCTGCATCTATTGAGATAATCATATGACTTTTATTTTTCAGTTTTTTAATGTGGTGTATTACATTGATTTGCAGATATTGAAGAATCCTTGCATCCCAGGGATAAAGCCCACTTGGTCATGGTGTATGATCTTTTTAATGTGTTGTTGGATTCTGATTGCTAGAATTTTCTTAAGGATTTTTGCATCTATGTTCATCAGTGATATTGGCCTGTAGTTTTCTTTTGTTGTGGCATCTTTGTCAGGTTTTGGTATTAGGGTGATGGTGGCCTCATAGAATGAGTTTGGAAGTTTACCTTCCTCTGCAATTTTCTGGAAGAGTTTGAGTAGGATAGGTGTCAGCTCTTCTCTAAATTTTTGGTAGAATTCAGCTGTGAAGCCGCCTGGACCTAGGCTTTTATTTGCTGGAAGATTTTTGATTACAGTTTCAATTTCCGTGCTTGTGATGGGTCTGTTAAGATTTTCTATTTCTTCCTGGTCCAGTTTTGGAAAGTTGTACTTTTCTAAGAATTTGTCCATTTCTGCCACGTTGTCCATTATATTAGCATATAATTGCTGATAGTAGTCTCTTATGATCCTTTGTATTTCTGTGTTGTCTGTTGTGATCTCTCCATTTTCATTTCTAATTTTATTGATTTGATTTTTCTCCCTTTGTTTCTTGATGAGTCTGGCTAATGGTTTGTCAATTTTATTTATCCTTTCAAAGAACCAGCTTTTGGCTTTGTTGATTTTTGCTTTGGTCTCCTTTGTTTCTTTTGCATTTATTTCTGCCCTAATTTTTAAGCTTTCTTTCCTTCTACTAACCCTGGGGTTCTTCATTTCTTCCTTTTCTAGTTGCTTTAGGTGTAGAGTTAGGTTATTTATTTGACTTTTTTCTTGTTTCTTGAGGTATGCCTATATGCTATGAACTTTCTCCTTAGCACTGCTTTTACAGTGTCCCACAGGTTTTGGGTTGTTGTGTTTTCATTTTTATTCATTTCTATGCATATTTTGATTTCTTTTTCGATTTATTCTGTGATTTGTTGGTTATTCAGCAGCGTGTTTTTCAGCCTCCATATGTTGGAATTTTTAATAGTTTTTCTCCTGTAATTGAGATCTAATCTTACTGCATTGTGGTCAGAAAAGATGCTTGGAATGATTTCAATTTTTTTTAATTTACCAAGGCTAGATTTATGGCCCAGGATGTGATCTATCCTGGAGAAGGTTCCATGTGCGCTTGAGAAAAAGGTGAAATTCATTGTTTTGGGGTGAAGTGTCCTATAGATATCAATTAGGTCTAACTGGTCTATTGTATCATTTAAAGCTTGTGTTTCCTTGTGAATTTTCTATTTCATTGATCTATCCATAGGTGTGAGTGGGGTATTAAAGTCTCCCACTATTATTGTGTTATTGTTAATTTCCCCTTTCATACTTGTTAGCATTTGTCTTACATATTGCCATGCTCCTATGTTGGGTGCATATATATTTATAATTGTTATATCTTCTTCTTGGATTGATCCTTTAATCATTATGTACCGTCCTTGTCTCTTTTCACAGCCTTTGTTTTAAAGTCTATTTTATCTGATATCAGTATTGCTACTCCTGCTTTCTTTTGATCTCTATTTGCATGGAATATCTTTTTCCAGCCCTTCACTTTCAGTCTGTATGTGTCCCCTGTTTTGACGTGGGTCTCTTGTAGACAACATATACAGGAGTCTTGTTTTTGTATCCATTCAGCCAGTCTTTGTCTTTTGGTTGGGGCATTCAACTCATTTACGTTTAAGGTAATTATTGATAAGTATGATCCTGTTGCCATTTACTTTATTGTTTTGGGTTCGAGTTTATACACCGTTTTTGTGTCTCCTGTCTAGAGAATATCCTTTAGTATTTGTTGGAGAGCTGGTTTGGTGGTGCTGAATTCTCTCAGCTTTTGCTTATCTGTAAAGCTTTTGATTTCTCCTTCATATTTGAATGAGATCCTTGCTGGGTACAGTAATCTGGGCTGTAGGTTATTTTCTTCCATCACTTTAAGTATGTCTTGCCATTCCCTCCTGGCCTGAAGAGTTTGTATTAAAAGATCAGCTGTTATCCTTAGTGGAATCCCCTTGTGTGTTATTTGTTGTCTTTCCCTTGCTGCTTTTAATATTTGTTCTTTGAGTTTGACCTTTGTTAATTTTATTAATATGTGTCTTGGGGTGTTTCGCCTTGGGTTTATCCTGTTTGGGACTCTCTGGGTTTTTTGGACTTGGGCGATTATTTCCTTCCCCATTTTAGGGAAGTTTTCAACTATTATCTCCTCAAGTGTTTTCTCATGGTCTTTCTTTTTGTCTTCTTCTTCTGGGACTCCTATTATTTGAATGTTGTGGCATTTAATATTGTCCTGGAGGTCTCTGAGATTGTCCTCATTTCTTTTAATTCGTTTTCCTTTTTTCCTCTCTGATTCATTTATTTCTACCATTCTATCTTCTATTTCACTATCCTATCAAATAGTTAGTCTACTATTTGTTGCCTCCAGAGTGTTTTTGATCTCATTTATTGCATTATTCATTATATATTGACTCTTTTTTATTTCCTCTAGGTCCTTGTTAAACCTTTCTTGCATTTTCTCAGTCCTTGCCTCCAGGCTATTTATCTGTGATTCCATTTTTATTTCAAGATTTTGGATCATTTTCACTATCATTATTTGGAATTTTTAATTAGGTAGATTCCCTATCTCTTCCTCTTTTGTTTGGTTTGGTGGGCATTTATCCTGTTCCATGGAGAATGCAATGGCACCCCACTCCAGTACTCTTGCCTGGAAAGTCCCATGGATGGAGGAGCCTGGTAGGCTGCAGTCCATGGGGTCGCTAAGAGTCAGACACGACTGAGCAATTTCACTTTCACTTTCATGCATTGGAGAAGGAAATGGCAATCCACTCCAGTGTTCTTGCCTGGAGAATCCCAGGGATGGGGGAGCCTGGTGGGCTGCCATCTCTGGGGTCACACAGAGTCGGACACGACTGAAGCGACTTAGCAGCAGCAGCAGCAGTATCCTGTTCTTTTACCTGTTGGGTATTCCTCTGTCTCTTCATCTTGTTTATATTGCTGAGTTTGGGGTGTCCTTTCTGTATTCTGGCAGTTTGTGGAGTTCTCTTTATTATGGAGTTTCCTCGCTGTGGGTGGGGTTGTATCAGTGGTTTGTCAAGGTTTCTTGGTTAGGGAAGCTTGTGTCGGTGTTCTGGTGGGTGGAGCTGTATTTTTTCTCTCTGGAGTGCAATGAAGTGTCTAGTAATGAGTTGAGATGTCGATGGATTTGGAGTAACTTTGGGCAGCCTGTATATTGAAGCTCAGGGTTGTGTTCCTGTGTTGCTGGAGAATTTGCATGGTATCTCTTGCTCTGGAACTGGTTGGCCCTTTGGTGGTGCTTGGTTTCAGTGTAGGTATGGAGGCATTTGATAAGCTCCTGTTGCTTAATGTTCCCTGGAGTCAGGTGTTCTCTGATGTTCTCAGGATTTGGACTTAAGCGTCCTGCTTCTGGTTTTCAGTCTTATTTTTACAGTAGTCTCAAGACTTCTTCTATACAGCACCATTGATAAAACATCTAGGTTAATGATGAAAAGTTTCTCCACAGTGAGGGACACCCAGAGAGGTTCACAGAGTTACATGGAGAATAGAAGATGGTAGAGAGAGTTAGAGGTGACCCAAATGAGATGAAGTGGAATCAAAAGAGGTGAGAGCAAGCTAGCCAGTAATCACTTCCTTATGTGCACTCTACAGTCTGGACCGCTCAAAGATGTTCATGGAGTTATACAGAGAAGAGAAGAGGGAAGAAGGAGGCAGAGGTGGCCAGGAAGATAAAAGGGGGGAATGAAAAGGAGAGAGACAGATCCAGCCAGTAATCAGTTCCCTAAGTGTCCTCCTCCGTCTGGAATACACAGAGATTCAGAGAGTTGGGCAGAGAAGAGAAGGGGGATGGAGGAGACAGAGGCCACCTAGTGGAGAGAAAAGAGAGTCCAAAGGAGGAAAGAGCAGTCAAGCCAGTAATCTTGCTCCCAAGTAAAAATAGGTACTGAAGATTGGGTTCTGAAAGATACAAAATTGATAACAAATACCAAAAAGCAAAGATTAAAATTCTAGAGTAGAGGTTAGATTTTCGAAAATACAATATTAAAGAAAAGTAGAAGAAAAAAAAGTTGCAAAATTTATTGAAAAAATATATATATATATGAAGTTTGCTTTAAAAAATAGTCTTTTTTTTGAAAAGTAATAGTAGGTTATAAAAATGAAAATTAAAGGAGTAATAGAGGACTTAAAAATTTAAAAAGTTAAAAAAAAAGAAGAAAAGAAAAGAAAAGAAAAAAAAAGTAGAAGAAGAAAAAAGAACTGATTCGTGGATGAAACTGGAGCCTATTATACAGAGTGAAGTAAGCCAGAAGGAAAAACATCAATACAGTATACTAACGCATATATATGGAATTTAGAAAGATGGTAACAATAACCCGGTGTACGAGACAGCAAAAGAGACACTGATGTATAGAACAGTCTTATGGACTCTGTGGGAGAGGGAGAGGGTGGGAAGATTTGGGAGAATGACATTGAAACATGTAAAATATCATGTAAGAAGCGAGTTGCCAGTCCAGGTTCAATGCACGATACTGGATGCTTGGGGCTAGTGCACTGGGACGACCCAGAGGGATGGTATGGGGAGGGAGGAGGGAGGAGGGTTCAGGATGGGGAACACATGTATACCTGTGGCAGATTCATTTCGATATTTGGCAAAACTAATACAATTATGTAAAGTTTAAAAATAAAATCAATCAATCAATGCAAAAAAAAAAAAAACAAAAAAAAAAAAAAAAAGAAGAAAAAAGAAAAGAATGATCGTAAAAATAGTAAAAATATATCTAGGACTTTCTCTGATGTTGTAGGCAGTGTGGGGGTCAGTTCATTTTCGGATAGTTTCTTGGTCCGGCTTATATTTCTCAAGATCTATAGGCCCCTTCCTATGTAGTCAGTACTAACTACAGGGTTTTAATCTATTGCACCTGTCACTTCCACGGCAGTTCCCTCGGTTTTAGCTTCTGTTTGCTGGTCTCTTCAGTGTCTGATTTCCGCCCTGACACACGTGGGCGGTGGTGGACACTTTTTTAGGCTCACTTGTTCAGTCGCGCTGTGGGGAGGGAGGGGCGCTGCAAACAAATAACACTGGTGTGTGCTCGTAGTGTCTCAGCCACACTGGGCCTGCCCCCACTCACAGCGCGTGCACCCTCCCTGCCCACACAGCTCAGGCTCTAGGTTGCTCCTCTGGGAACCATTGGAGGCCGGCCCTGGGCTGCATGTATCTCCCAGGTCTAAGCCGCTCAGGTTCAGGCACTCGGGTAGTCCTCAGAGGCGCAGTCTCCATTGGGCCTGCGTTTTGTGCCCTTCCCAGCTCCAAGCAGCTTGGGTGATGAGGTGTTTGGCAAGTGTGGTCACTTCGACTTAGCGCCTCTCCCATCCCTGCCGCTCGGTTTTCTGGGTGTACAACTAGCACACCTTTTCAGGGGGATGACTGTCCAGAACCCCAAGAAGTCTTAGTAAGCAAAGAAGCCTGTTTGCAGTTTGGTAGATAATGCCTCTCTGGGGCTGCGATTGCCCCCTTCCGGCTCTGGCTGCCTGTCACCGGAGGGGGAAGGTCTGCAGCCAGCTAGTTTTGTTCTGCCCTTTGTTCTGTGCGCGGGCCTGGCAGTGTCTTAGGGCTTTTCGCGAAGTAGCTATCCCATAGTCTGGTTTGCTAGCCCAAATTAGTTCGCTCTGATTAGCCTCGGGGGCATTCAGGCCCGATCCTTAGTCTAAGCAATGCAGCCTGCTTTTACTTTCATTCCTAGCCTCCCAAAATAAAAATGTACACTGTATGACTTTAGTCAGAACAGTTAGCATTTTATAGAGAGATATAGTTTCCTCATCTATAATAATATTATCTACTTTATAGATTTTTTGAGTGTTAAGTAAAAAATTATATAAATCAATTAGTGCAGGACCTACCTACCTACTAGAGATTCTCTTATTTTCTATTTCTTAGTTTGGCTCAAACTGCTCAATTCCTAATTCAAATGCTGATACTATGCCTAGTATGTGAAGCCTAGGACCTCTTACAAAAGATGTAGTTGCTATTGAACCTGGAACCCCATGGTACCCTGTGCACAATTTGGGTATTATCTTTACTGCCCTTGCCCTCAGACAGGCTGTCTGAGGCTTTTTCTCAGTTGGAATATATTAATTAATGTAAAAATGACTGTAGTAATTGGATTCTTAAAACTGAAACAACTGAACAATGGAAGTTGAACAGAAACAGCTAATCATCGTATCAGTCATGTCCGACTCTTTGTGAATCTATGGACTCTAGCCTGCCAAGCTCCTCAGTCTGTGGGATTCTCCAGGCAAGAATACTGGAGTGGGTTGCCATGCCGTCCTTCACAGGATCTTGTGGACCCAGGGATCGAACCTGAGCCTCCTATGTCTTTGTCATTGGCCAGCAGATTCTTTCCCACTAGTACCACCTGGGAAACCCCAATTGGATTCTTAAAATTGAAACAACTGAACAATGGAAGTTGAATGGAAACAGCTAGTCCTCATTATTCAAGAGAGATAATCTTCAAAAGACACACTTACTGCTTAATAACTAATTATGTGTCAACTTTTAAGTCTCCTGACTCTATGAAATAATTTTGAATATTAATACTTTAGTATATATATATCAGTTTACCTTTATTCACTTTTTATTAGTTTATATATCTATATTGCTAAACATATCATAATTTCCATTTTCTATGGTTATATATTAATTTTCTACCAGTATCTATGATGTCTAGCTAGTCTTTCATTATTAAACATTAAAATATTTGGAATTGAAGTTAGTATTTTGAGAGAGGTAGTGATGCCTAATTATAATTTTCTTATGATTTAGCCCACATTTATTTTTTCTTCTTTTACTGTTCCTTAGATATGAAATATATGTTGACTTCCTGGGCATTCTGTTTATTAAGAATGATAGTAACTGTTTTGTTAGTGACATTATGACATTGAAAAAAAATTATTTTTTCTTTAATTGCTTTAGTATTTCAAATCTCATTTGTCTCAGTTGTACAACATACTGATTAACAATTTTTAAAGTTTAAACTTCATTTATGGTTAGTACAAAATAGTGGCTATATTCCCTTTGTTGTAAAATACATCCTTATAGCTTATCTTAAACACAGTACTTTGTATACTTTAATCCCCTATCCTGAATTTCTCCTCTGTTGTGTGTATATGCTACATTTCTTTATCGATTCAACTATAGATGGACACAGGTTGGCAATTGTAAATAATGTTCTTGGAACATTGGGATGCATGTATCTTTTTGAATTAGTGTTTTTGTATTCTTTAGAAGCTTATCCAGAAGTAGAATTGTTGGGTTATAAGGTAGTTTTATGTTTACTTTTTTGAGAAATCTCTGTATTGTTTTCCACACTGGCTGTGCTAATTTATATTCTCACCAACAGTGTACAATGGTTCCCTTCTCTCACATCCTTGCCAACAATTGATATTTGTGTTCTTTGTAATGATAGATATTCTGACATGTGTGAGGTGATATCTCACTGTAGTATTAATTTGCATTTCTCTGAGGATTAATGCTGTTGGGCATCTTTTCATGTGCTTGTTGGACGTCTGCATGTCCTCTTTGCAGAAATGTTTTTCTAGTCTTCTGCTCATTTTTTTTTAATTGGATTTTTTTGTTTTTGCGATGTTGAGTTGTATGAACTGTTCATATATTTTGGATATTAACCGCTTATCAACATTCAGAACTCAACATTCAGAAAACTAAGATCATAGCATCCGGTCCCATCACTTCATAGCAAATAGATGGGAAAACCATGGAAACAGTGACAGACTTTATTTTGGGGGGCTCCAAAATCACTGCAGATGGTGACTGCAGCCATGAAATTAAAAGACATTTGCTCCTTGGAGGAAAGTTATGGCCAACCTAGACAGCATATTGAAAAGCAGAGACATTCCTTTGCCAACAAAGGCCCATCTAGTCAAAGCTATGGTTTTTCCAGTATTTGTGTATGGATGTGAGAGTTGGACTATAAAGAAAACTGAGCACCAAAGAATTGATGCTTTTGAACTGTGGTGTTGGAAAAGGCTCTTAAGAGTCCCTTGGACAGCAAGGAGATCCACCCAGTCCATCCTAAAGGAAATCAGTCCTGAATAATACCTGAAAGGACTGGTGCTAAAGCTGAAACTCCAATACTTTGGCCACCTAATGCGAAGAACTGACTCATTTGAAAAGACCCTGATGCTGGGAAAGACTGAAGGCAGGAGGAGACGGTGATGACAGAGGATGAGATGGTTGGATGGCATCACCGACTCAATGGACATGAATTGAGTATGCTCCGAGAGTTGATGATGGACAGGGAAGCCTGGCATGCTGCAGTCCATGGGGTCGCAAAGGGTCAGACATGACTGATCGACTGAACTGAACTGATCTGAAGCTCTTATCAATTATATCATTTACAAATATTTTCTCCCATTTTGTAGATTGTTTTTTTGTTTGTTTGTTTGTTTGCTGGTGGTTTCCTTTACTATGCAAAACCTTTTTAAACTTTTGTTTTTATTTCAATTTATCTATTTTCAGTTGGAGGATAATTGCTTTACAATGTTGTGTTGATTTCTGCCATTTATCATCATTAATCATCCATAGGTATACGTATACCCCCTACCTTGTGAGCCACCCTCCTACCTCCCACACCATTGCAACTTAATTGGTCCCCTTTATTTATTTTTGGTTTTACTTCTTTGCTTTTGGAGATAGATCCAAAACCATTTTGCTATTTTTTATGTCAGTGTTTTTCTGTAGGGGGTTTTGGTTTCAATCCATCTTGAGTTTATTTTTGTATATGATATTAGAGAATGTTTTAATTTCATTCTTTTACATGTAGCTATCCAGTTTTTCCTGAACAGGTTATTGAGGAGAATGTCTTTTCTCCATTGTATGTTCTTGCCTGCTTTGTTGTTGATTAACTTACCATAAGTATGCGGGTTTATTTCTGGGCTCTTTATTTATGTGTTTGTTTTTGTACAATTACCATACTCTTTTGATTACCATAGCTTTATAGTACAGTCTGAAGTCAGAGAGTGTGATTCCTCCAGTTTAGTTCTCCTTTCTTAAGATGGCTTTAGCTATTTGGGGTCTTTTGGGTATATATACGCATTTTAAAATTATTTTTTCTAGTTTTATGAAAAGTGCCTTTGGTATTTTGATAGAGATTGCATTGAATCTATAGATTGCCTAGGGTAGTGTGGTCTTTATTAGTTCTTCCAACCCATGAAAATAATCTATCTTTTAACCTCACACTTCATTTAATTCTTTGATCTACTGTGCCTTATCTCATATTAGTAATGTAAATAAATCAAAATAAGCATTTTAGCTTGATTTTGTTTTATTGAAGATTTATAAAATACTTTTTACTAAACTGCATGCATGCTCAATTGTGTCTGACTTTGTGACTCCGTGGACTATAGCCCACCAGGCTCCTCTGTCCATGGAATTTTCCAGGCAGGAATACCAGAGGGGGCTGCCATTTCCTACTCCAGGTAATCTCCCTGACCCAAGGCTTGAACCTATTACTCCTACGTTGGCAGACAGATTCTTTACTGCTGCACCACCTTGGAAGCTAACTACTCAAGTATTGATTTCTAATTTCTCCTAGTAAAGAGGCACATAATTCTTTGTTGACATAATTAATAGGATAATGACAATTGAGGATTATGGTATAAGGGAGTATACATTTTATACCTCATCATAATTATCATAATTGTTTACCTTTATTTTATAGTTTATGAAAAACTTCATTTATGGAGATACATCCTCATAATTAGCCTCTGATGTTCTTTGTTTTATGTTCTTTATTTTATAGATATAGGACTTGAGGATGAGATAAGTTTAAGTAACTAATTTAAACTTACTCAAATCAATGTTTTGAAGCAGTGGGGTAAAATCACATTTTTGATTGAATTTTCCAGGTTATATCTCACATGTTATTTACTGGACAGAAAATAAATGCAAACTTGGCATTATAGTCCATCAATTTAGAACAATTCAGAGAAAGAAGGGATGTCTATGACCTTGGATAGTTGTAAATGTAGCATGGTTTCTAGGCAGGAAGAAAGATAGAAATTAGAGAAAAGAGTTGCTTACTTTTTTTGTTTGTTTGTTTCTCAGTAACCTAGGAAGCCATGGTTTACTTGGTTTGATCTCAGGGCAGGAAAGGCGGGTAGGCCTAATTTTGACAGCCAGGGCTCTTGGGCAGCATGATTCTTTCTTATCACCAAAGCTGGGTACTTGTCTTATTGCTTCACTCTGCACTGGGACTAAATGATCATCATTTAGCATCCTGCAAAACACCTATCCAGGCAAGAGGATGAGCTAGCTGTCGTTTGAACCATCTGTTTAATGGTCTGATAAGCGGCAGTGATCATGGTGACTGTCACATAATAGATATGTTTTCTAAACTTACTATTGCTCAGGGTCAGGGTCAATATTTGAATTCAGGATTTTCTGGATTTTTCTGTAGCCTATATTATTCCAGCATGCCATGTAACTTAGGTTTACTATACTTTCTTTTTTTTTTTTATTTTATTTTATTTTTACACTTTACATAATTGTATTAGTTTTGCCAAATATCCAAATGAATCCATCACAGGTATACCTGTGATCCCCATCCTGAACCCTCCTCCCTCCTCCCTCCCCATACCATCCCTCTGGGTCGTCCCAGTGCACTAGCCCCAAGCATCCAGTATCGTGCATCGAACCTGGACTGGCATCTCGTTTCATACATGATATTTTACATGTTTCTTATATGCCAATCAAATATTTTATTTTTATATGAAAAAAATAGTGTTTGGAAATTAAATTTACTATTTATATTATTGACAAATAAAGATTAGGATTTACATTTCTACATATTAAATCATTATTTATTGAGAAATTGTAGGAAGTTCACTTGTTATTTATATTATTTGAAATTACAAGTCAATTATCAGAACTATATTCTACATTTTTTTATTTAAATTTATTTATTTTAATTGGAGGCTAATTACTTTACAATACTGTATTGTTTTTGCCATACATCGACATGAATCCACCATGGGTGTACATGTGTTCCCCGTCCTGAACCCGCCTCCCACCTCCCTCCCCATAACATCTCTCTGGGTCATCCCAGTGCACCAGCCCCAAGCATCCTGTATCCTGCATGGAACCTGAACTGGTGATTCATTTCTTATATGATATTATACACGTTTCAATGCCATTCTCCTAAATCATCCCACCCTCTCCCTCTCCCACAGAGTCCAAAAGACTGTTCTGCACATCTGTGTCTCTTTTGCTATCTTGCATACAGGGTTATCGTTATCATCTTTCTAAATTCCATATATATGTGTTAGTATACTGTATTGGTGTTTTCCTTTCTGGCTTACTTCACTCTGTATAATAGGCTCCAGTTTCATCCACCTCATTAGAACTGATTCAAATGTGTTATTTTTAATGGCTGAATAATACTCCATTGTGTAAGTTATCATCTCTTTTTTCTTCCAATGAGGAAGAAATTTTAAAATTGCTATAAAATTGCAGAAAGAATACAGACTATCAATAAAATACTTGAATTATGCCAGAGTCCATGAAGTAAAAAGTGAGTTTCTAGCTCTGCTTCCTTTCTAGAGTTAATTGCTACTGAAACTTTGTATCTGTCTTTGCATTACTTTTTTAATAGAAATATCCAATTCTACACATTTTTATGCAGATTTATTTTATCACATTTGACAGTATATCATGGACAACCTTGTATATCAGCATGTGTTGATCAATCTCATGCTTGCCATTTCCTCTTTTATGTGCCATATCCAAATTAGCAAGTCCTATCAGATCAACCTGAAAATGTATACAGAAGCATTACCCTTACTGCAGCTATTCTATTCCAGGATTTATCTCCTCTTACTTGGACTGTTTCAGTAGCATCTTAACTGATGATTCTTCCTCACTTGCCTTTTGCAGCCTTTTATCCAGAGAGTGACAAGAATGACCCACTTAAAATATAAGCCAGATATTGTCACTCCTCACAAAACCTTCCAGTCATTTGAAGTCTTAAGAGTAAAAGCCAGAATCCTCAGTATAGGCTGCTTGAGTCTTAGTGATCTTTGCTTCTTAGCTATCTTTTCGAACTCATTTCTTACCACTCCCATCCTTGTACACTGAACTCCAGACACACTGGCCCCTTGCTGTTTCTTAGATAAGCTGTGCTTGCTCCCACCTCATGCCCTTTGATATATTTCTACTTCTTTTAATACTTTTCTCCCAGACATATCCTTGTCTTGCCCCCTCAGTTAAGTTTCAAATATCACTTATTTCCTATAAAAGAAGTCCCTCACTCACTCACAACTTCCTTATCTTATCTCACCTTATTTTTCTCTATAGCACTTTTTACCACTGATATTTTATTTCTTTTAAAACATTTTCTTTAAAACAAGCTGTCAGCTAATATACATTCCATGAAAACAGAAAGTTTGTCTTACATTTTCACTGATTTGTACCTAAATAGAACACTCTCTGGCATAGAACAGGTTCTTAATAAATGTCTGTTGAATGAATTACTGAATAATTCAAATTATTAATGAACTACATTAACAGGTATAATGCATTATAAAGTATAGATCAGCTCTAATGTATCCACTGACCTATTGTAGATATTTCAGTTCAGTTCAGTCACTCATTCATGTCCAACTCTTTGTGACCCCATGGACTGAAGCAGACCAGGCCTCCCTATCCATCACCAACTCCCGGAGTTACCCAACCCATGTCAATTGAGTTGGTGATGCCATCCAACCATCTCATCATCTGTCATCCCTTTCTCCTCCCACCTTCAATCTTTCCCAGCCTCAGGCTCTTTTTCAATGAGTCAGTTCTTTGCATCAGGTGGCCAAAATATTGAAGTTTCAGCTTTAGCATCAGTCCTTCCAGTGAATATTCAGGACTGATTTCTTTTAGTATATTTCATGTGTCTCTAATTTTTCACTACTAGAAAAATTGCTTAGTAAACATTCTTGTGCTATATTTTTGTAGACATGTTTCTAAAAAAACAAATATTGTATCAAGTAGAATACACTTTAGATTTAATATGTTATCGAAGAGTCGGACATGACTGAGCGACTTCACTTTCAGTTTTCATCTTCATGCATTGGAGAAAGAAATGGCAACCGATTCCAGTGTTCTTGCCTAGAGAATCCCAGGGTTGGCAGAGCCTAGTAGGCTGCCATCTATGGGGTCGCACAGAGTCGGACACAACTGAAGTGACTTAGCAGCAGCAGCAGCTGCAAGATACCCTAAAAAAGTTGTATTATCTGTATGTTTCCAATACTGTTTTTATTTTTTTTAATTTTTTATATAAATTTATTTATTTTAATTGGAGGTTAATTACTTTACAATATTGTATTGGTTTTGCCAAACATCAACATGAATCCACCACGGGTGTACACGTGTTCCCCATCCTGAGCCCCCTTCCCTCCTCCCTCCCCGTACCATCCCTCTGGGTCATGTCCATCAGCAGATGAATGGATAAGAAAGCTGTGGTACATATACACAATGGAGTATTACTCAGCCATTAAAAAGAATACATTTGAATCAGTTCTAATGAGGTGGATGAAACTGGAGCCTATTATACAGAGTGAAGTAAGCCAGAAAGAAAAACACCAATACAGTATACTAACACATATATATGGTATTTAGAAAGATGACAACGATAACCCTGTATGCGAGACAGCAAAAGAGACACAGATGTATAGAACAGTCTTTTGGACTCTGTGGGAGAGGGAGAGGGTGGGATGATTTGGGAGAATGGCATTGAAACATGTATAATATCATATACTGAGTGTTTTTATACATGCGAGTCCTATATCTCTTACATTTATTCAGGCCTCCATGTATTTTAATGAATTTAATCATACATGTAAATAGACTTGATATTTATTTGTATATCCAAATAAGAAGCATTTAAGATATTCAGTAATGCATACTTTCCAAGGAAGCAGCAGTAAAACACTTTAGGTATATGAAGAATTTCCACTATTGCTGTGAAAGTTAGAGTAGGTCATCAGTATTCCCAGTCTTTTTTGAGCTCATTTTTGGTAGATTTCAAGATTAATGTCAGAAAGGAGTATATGAAGTGAAATATATTATGATGATGCACCTACAGAAGCAAAGAGAAACTTTTAAATTAGGGTCAAGGTTGGTGCTTTTTATTGAATGATCTTTAACTTTCACAGACAGAATTCAATGATTGAAAAAGATGTATAATGAATACCACTCATTTTATTATCCATGTCAGTGGATCTGTTATTTCCCACCTTCTCACCCATTACCCTAATGACTTTTTAGATGAATGTATTTTAATTTAAAAAAATAGGATGGATTTAAATTATTAGAAGTAAGAGCAAATATAAACTGGTTTGTGTGGTATAAAGAATGCTTTGCAGAAGTCAGCTGAAGAATCATTTGCTGATAGCTATGAGGGATAAAAAATGTTTAAAACAATTGCCTTTTTATATTACATTAATCAACATTCAGCAGACAATTCAGTAATAAGTATGCCCTCTGTGTTCCTGGGCAAATGTTTCAGCAGGTCAGTGTCAAAAGTTTGCTAAATGGAAAAACGTTTCATGCTGTAAAAATAACATGAAAAAAATTTAGAGCATTATTCAGTACATATGAATCTCTTTAAAGGTGTCTTTGTAAGCCATTCACAAAGAGAAGTAGTTTACAGATTGGTAATTAGAAAAATATTCTTCCTTTGCATTCTCCCCTGTCCAGAAAGGTTAATGAGAAACTGCTAATGAGTTACATAGGTGATAGTAACTAATCCTGATGAGTGAATCAGAAAGTTTAAAGATATCTAGATAGCTATAACCCACTGAACTAACTGGACTGTTCCTAACCCAGCATAATTCAAATGGATGCAAAAGCTTACCCGAAGCTGGAAAACACTTTTAAGGTTCTGGGAGGAAATCTAATGGACTCTGTTGGTATTTTCATTCTTCTAGTTGAATGTCATGCCTATGGAATGAAACGAAGATATATGAAGTAAACAACAGGTTACAGAGGTTAGAATTCCATAAAGAAAGGTTCCTGGAAGCTAGATGATGTGTTTTACAAAGACCTTAATGAATCAACTTGTCAGGAAAATTAAGGCATTAAAATGAAATGTAATTTTAAAAGGAGGGAGGGAGTTGTCCAGATAATACCACAAACCTAGTACAGTAGAGAGACTAGAAAGTGTAGAAAATTTGAATCACAGTGATGAGAAAAATAAAAATTGAATGAAGTAGAATATTTATAGACTTAGCTTCTGTATATTGAACAGAGCAAGGATAATGTTCAGAGTGATTTGGAAAATAACAAGAAGTCTTTGAAAGGAATTTGTGTAACAGCAGTATGATGGCATTGGGGCATCAAAATTTAAAACCCAAACTGAAGGGAAATCCATGAAGTTGAAAAGTATTTGGAGAATATTTGGAGTAAAGGAGAAAAAGTAGTTTTTGACAATGTTGGTTGACTAAGGACATTATTGTATTTTACAGAGGTTCTCAATTTAATTTTGAAAATGTGAACCAAATTAAGATTTAAAATTGGGTCTGTAAATATCTGGAAATCTCATATATGTAAAAACATGTTTTACTTACCTTTAATGAAACTTTTCTATTTCACAATGTAAATAATTTGTAATTGGGAATATATTAGAGATTTGAGAACCTTGTAATTGCAAAGAATAATAGAAGTTATTAAATTTCAATCACTTACAATTAGTGTCAATAGAGCACTGAGTGGAATTGTGAAAACAGTGCGATCCTTGGGAGTAAGTAACCAAGTTAGTTACATTAGAATTCTCATTAGTTGAGTAAAATAAGATGGCTGAAAAAAGTAATAATTTAGTTCTCTTAATTTTTAACTTAGGGAGATCTATAATGATCTAACTGGAATCTCCCCCAAAAACTGAACTAGTAGATCACAAGTGGAGATAATAGTAAAGCTATGCCTCATAGCAGCAGGTTCAAGTTAGTGTGAAATCTCAGCAGTGGGAATTTATGGGTCTGTATTCTGTTGTTTCCCAATACTGTGATTCAAATGCTTACTGAATATTGGGCTCTTTCTTCATTATCTACTATCATGTTTCGTCTAAGAAATTTTCAGTTCTGCTGTTTGCTGATTCTCTGACTTGGAAAGTGGATCACTTTTAAAGTGACCCAACTTCCATAAGATTTAGTCATCCTTATATGTAAAATGTGGATAATATTATATACCTTATAGATTTTGGTGAGGACTGAAGGTGGTTTGTGTGTGAAGTCTTAACACAGTTAACACAGTGGTTATACTAATTCAATAAGTGCTATTAATAATATTGATCAATACTTTAGTATTGGTAATGATATTTCTTTGATTTAGATGTTCATGTACTGACCTTTTGCCTGACGTTTTTACTGTATATATTTGTTGGAGGGTGAGATGGTTGATAATGTGACGTTAACACGAAGTGCTTATTTGTTATTTCTGTTGCTAAAATTCAGCCTTCATAGTCATATTGGTGAGTCTCCATCAATAATTGTCTTACTTTTATCTTCAAAGGCTCACCTTTGCTCCATTATAATTATAATTATAAATGGATCATGAATGGGCAGGATTAAAAGCAGCAGGGAGACTAGTTGTATGGCAGTTGCAACAGTACTAGTAATAGCTGATTATTATTTGAACAAAGTTGTTGGTAACACAGATGGAGACAAATGATGTGTGTTGTATGTGTTTGCAAAGTAAAGCTAATACCAATTGAATTATTTGTCAAATATGATGGGGAAATAAGTAAAGGACCACTGTTAGAGTATTGCTTTGACCACCTGGTAGATTGTAGATTGTGGTTGCATTTACTAAGATGGTTAAGACTGGCTGAAGAGTAGAGGTGTGGAGAATAAGAATCAAGACTTTTATCGCAATCATGTTTTGTGATGCCTATTAGATAGCTGAGCAAATATGTCAAAAAGAATGTTGTATATATGAGTTCAGAGTTCATTGAAGAAGTCAGAGCACTGAATACAAATTTGGGAATTATTGATATGAAGATGATATTTTAAATCATCAGACTGATTGAGATCACCTAGTGAAAAATATAGACTTAAAAACAATAGTCCTTTATAAGACTTGCTTCAGCATTGCTCTCATGGTCTTTATGATAACTCTATATAATAAACTTTCAGATTTAGTTCCAAGCGCTAACTGTCCCTCCCACCTACACCCTACCTGCACACCATGTTTCTCTTAGTTCACATTTCTGAAATGGAATATCTGATTGATCGGTATTTCCTAATCATTAAGATAAGGGTTTACCTCCCTTCACTAACCTAGGTAACTTTCTATGGATTACAAACCAATATTTTCAGTATATACTCCATATTAAATATTATGCTATACATTGTACCTGTTTTATCTCATAAATGATTGAAATAACCAATGATGAAGGCAGTTTAAACTTTATTTCATTGATTGTAAGTTAAGAATAAAAATAAATCTCCTGGATCATGTAGTTTGTAAAGTATGAATTTGGGATTTGAAGACAAGCCTACATAACTTCAAAATCTAAATTTAAGAAGAAAAAATTATAAGAATTTAAGCCTGAATTGCTTGTCACCATGTTTACATGGACAAACTCCATGTACTGTAAGGCAGACAAAAACCATTTTTCCCTGTGACTAGCTCCATCCCTTCTTTTTCTGAAGTACTATAGAAATCAGTAAATTCTGTTTTTTAATTAAGACTATTCAACTTACAGATGGACTGTCTTAATATAGCTATGATGTACAATGGAGAAAGTGATTAAAACCACTATTTAATATACTTATTAATAAATGTTGCATAATTAATAAAGATGTAATTCACATACTACAAAATTCAAATATTTGAAGTATACGATTCAATGACTTCAGTATGTTCACCGTTGTGCAAACAGCCTCCCAAAGAGAGCCCTGTACTCATTAACAGTCCCTCTCAGACCCCGCCCACCTCAACATACCCCAGCCCCTACCACTAGGCAAGCATCAGTCTACTTTTTACCTCTATAGATTTGCCTATTTTGGACATTGCATCTAAATTGAATAATACTTTATATATAGTGTTTTTTTGACTGGCTTATTTTACTTATTAATAGCATAATGTTGTAAAGATTCACTTATGATTTAGCATGGATTTCTTTTTTTCATTTAGCATTTATTTATTCCTTTTGATATAAATATCTATATATACTGCATTTTACTTATCCATTCAAATATTGGTGGATATTTAGGTTATTTTCACTTTTGGTTAATATAATAATGCTGCTGTGAACATTCATTTATAAGTTTTTGTATGGCAGTATGCTTTAATTTTTATTATTGTCTGTCGTTTTTTTTAAAGCCATATAATATAGCTAGTGGGTGTTAAGCTGTTTCACAGTTTGGTTTTTATTTATGTTTCCCTAATAGTTAATGATTTGAGAGCCTTTCATATGCTTATTAGCAATTTGCCTAATATTTTTTGGAAATTTTCTATTCAAATCCTGTGCCCAGCTTTTAATTTTATTGTCTTTTTTGTTGTCTAGTTGAAAGAGTTCTTCACACTGGATACAAATTCTTTGTTAGGTATACAATTTACAAATAGTTCCTCCCATTCTGTGGATTATTACTTTCTTTATGGTATCATTTGTACCACAGAAGTTTTTAATTTTGAAGTCCAAGTAATCTACTTGTTTTCTTTTGTAGCTTCTTCCTTCAGTTTCATATTTAAAAACCACTGACTAGTTCAAAGTCACAAAGATTTACTCCTATGTTTTCTTTTAAGATTTGTATGGCATTAGCTCTTACATTTAATTCTAAGAACCATTTTGCATTAATGTTTGTGTACAGTGGAAGAAAGTGATCCAGCTTTATTCTTTTGCATGTAAGTATCTAGTTGTCTTGAATATTCTGGGTTTTTTTTTTTTTTCAGTAATAAATGCAATGTTTATGAAATGGGGAAGAAAACTTGGGGAAATTAGGGAAATTTTCTTTAATATGTAGCATTTGAGAGTTTCCTGAGGTGTGGGTAGAATTTCATGGGTAGAGGAGTACTAGGGAAGAGAATGTTATGCATAGGTGAAAGAAAGAAAGAAGCAAAAAAGTTAAAATAATGATTTCTTTTTGGCTATATCATGGTTCGCTGAAAACCAAAACCTAAACATAAATCCAGAGAAAAAAGCTTAAGTGCAGATGTCTTGGGTAGGTGCCTTGGAGTTATTTGCCGCTGGAGGCAAATGAGGTGTTGTGTCTATAAACCAGTTCTCTAGAGTCCTTTGTGTTGATTCACCAGAGTTTGTGACCTCCTCTATCATTTTTGGAGAAGGGAGAGGCTACTCACTCCAGTATTCTGGCCTATCATTTTTGGAATCATCCTCTAAGTGATTTGGCTTGCTTTTAAGTTGATGGGTTTGGGGTATGAGAACTGTTGTAGTGGAGGAAAGTGTAGTACAGGATAGGGGGGTACAGGTTTGGGATAATGGCTTCATTGTCAGGGCTAACATAAGCCTTGGTGGCTTCTGGTCTTGAGCATGTTTGGTTTTGTAGTTCAGCAGTTTTCTCACTGGTTTCTGTTGTTGTTGTTCAGTTGCTAAGATGTGTCAAACTCTTTGCGACCCCATGAACTGCAGCATGCCAGGCTTCCCTGTCCTTCAGTATCTCCCAGAGTTTGCTCAAACTCATGTCCATCGAGTCAGTGATGCCATCCAGCCATCTCATCCTCTGTCACTCCCTTCTCCTGCCCTCAATCATTCCCAACATCACAGTCTTTTCCAATGAGTTGAAGCTTCACATCAGATAACCAAAGTATTGGAGTTTCCACTTCAGCATCAATCCTTCCAGTGAATATTCAGGGTTGATTTCCTTTAGAACTAACTTGTTTGATTTCCTTGCTGTCCAGGGAAATCTCAAGAGTCTTCTCCAGCACCACAATTCAAAAGTGTAAATTTTTTGGCACTCAGCCTTATTTATGGGCTTGATTTCACATCTGCACAGGACTACTAGAAAAATCATAGCTTTGACCAAATGGACCTTTGTGGGCAAATGATGTCTCTACTTTTTAATACGCTGTCTAGGTTTGTCATAGCTTTCCTTCCAAGGAGCAAGCAATCTTTTCATTTTGTGGCTGCATTTATGGCCCATCGGTTTCTAATCTGCCTCATTTCTGAGGGCTTCCCTTGTGACTCAGCTGATAAAGAACCTGCCTGCAATGCAGGAGACCTAGGTTCTATTCCTAGTTTGGGAAGAACCCTAGAGAAGGAAAAGGCTACCCACTCCAGTATTCTGGTCTGGAGAATTCCATGGACTATATAGTCTAAGGGGTCGCAAAGAGTCAAACACGACTGAGCGACTTTCACTCACTCACTCACTCACTCATTTCTGAGACCATGTTATCTGTTAGTCAGTGCCACAGATCCTGATGTGTCAGTGCCTCTTAGTTGCCATTCAACTAAGTTTGGCTACTCATTTTTGCATTTAAAACAATTACTTCTGCCTTCCTCTTATATTTAAGTGTCACTGTCTGGCCTCTGCTATTCAAAAATCCCATCATTCTTACTGAAACTAGGTAAACAGTTTCATAAGCAGACTCCTAATTCTATCCTTTATTGATCAATAATCCCTTTTATCCAAATGAAAGGAAATTACTTTCATTGGATTTTATTAAGGAATTACTTTTTATTATCCTTTATTTTATTAAGGATTTTATTAAGAAATTACTTAATTTGTAGCCTATAAGATTAAAAGAGGTGGAGAGGGAGATTTTGAAGAGGGTAGGACATGAATTTTAGCAAACTCCTGGTGATAGTGGAAGACAGAGGAGCTTGGCATGCTATGTCCAATTATAGAGTCAGACACAACTTTCTTCTGACTAAAGAGCAACAACATCAACAAGGCTTTGTCTTGCTAGATATCTACCTGAGGTGAGGCCACTGCACGTCCCCAAGCAAAGGGAAGCTGTTGTCCTCTAGCAAGGGGAAATGCGCCATTTCTATTGACCCACAGATTTTAAGGAAATCTGGGGATTCAAGTTCTCAAATATATTTATCCGTCTCTATTCTAGGTCTTAGATCTTTCCCTATCCATGCTTGACTTTATGTGAGAGATTCAACAAGGCTGTGAATTCATCCTTATCTGAAGTTTGGTACCTTGCACAGTCAGATCCTGAGCTGATTATCATCTCTAACACCTTTGGGCTGTAAGAGACTAGTGTCTCTGTGCATGTTAAGTCACTTTAGCTGTGTCCAGTTCTTTGTGACTCTACGGATTGTAGTCTGCCAGACTCCTCTGTCCATAGAATTTCACAGGCAAGAATATTGGATTGACTTGCCATGCCCTCCTCCAGGGGATCTTCTCCACCTAGGGATTGAACCCGCATCTCTTATGTCTCCTGTATTGGCAGGTGGGTTCTTTACCACTAGCGCCAGCTCAGAAGCCTGTGTATCTGTAAATGATATTATTAAAAATGATATTATTAAGTGATGTTATTTAAAAAATGATATTTGATTTCATTGTGGGAGATTTGTCTTGGCTGAGTTGAGTATGTCATTTTTCTTCCCTCAGTGCAATGATGGCATTTAACAGTAACCGTTGTCCTTATAATTACCTACAGGAATGCAACACTTATAAAATCCTGGTTCAGCACAGGTAAGAATGTTAGTAATTGAGATACTTTAGAATGCCAGGGGATTATCACTACTTACTCACTACCAGCACTGAATTCTTGTTGCCATTTGGCTAGTTAGTAATCCAGTTACAGGGCTACTTGATTCCTAGAATTATTTTGTTTTGTTTTGTTTGCTACCAATTGACTTAGTGGCAGTTCCCTTGTGATTTGATGCTGAGATGCTGAGATAAGACTTTGAATGCAGGTAGTTTAATGGTTGATGCAGGCAGCATGGGTCAGAGGTGAAAACTGATACAGAAAAAAAAAGAACAATAGGAATAGCGAGTGCTTTAATAAGCTAGTTAATGCCATGGATAGCTGGAGGTTAATCCCGTTGGGATGTTCAGGGAAATGGTATAAAACCACATCTCATACACTAAATTCCATGATTCATCTGTCAAGGGCTTTTCCCCTAGGGAGGTTTATTCTTTAGCACTTCTGACCTGTGTACACACAGACACTTATGCAATTTTGAGGAATAAAATGACAGCTCTCATGCACAAAGTTGTTAGAGCATCCTGAAAGGTCAAGGAAGTGGGCAGCTTACTGACAGCATCTGCTGCAGGGAAGATGTGAAATTAATGTCAATTTGGTGCAGTCTCAAAAATGACAGAATGATCTCGGTTTGTTTCCAAGGCAAACCATTCAGTATCACAATAATCTAAGTCTATGCCCCGATCAGTAATGCTAAAGAAACTGAACAGTTCTATGAAGACTTACAAGAACTTCTAGAACTAATACACCCAAAAGATGTCCTTTTCGTCATAGGGGACTGGAATGCAAAAGTAGGAAGTCAAGAAGTACCTGGAGTAACAGGCAAATTTGGCCTTAAGTACAAAATGAAGCACGACAAAGTCTAACAGAGTTTTGCTAAGAGAACACACTGGTTGTAGCAAACACCCTCTTCCAACAACACAAGAGAAGACTCTACACAAGGACATCACCAGATGGTCAATACTGAAATCAAATTGATATTCTTTGCAGGCCAAGAGGGATAAGCTTGGTCAGCAAAAACAAGACTGGGAGCTGACTGTGGCTCAGATCATGAACTCCTTATTGCCAAATTCAGACTTAAATTGAAGAAGTTAGGGAAAACCACTAGACCATTCATGTATAACCTAAATTAAATCCCTTATGATTATACAGTGGAAGTGAGAAATATATTCAATGGATTAGGTCTGATACACAGAATGCCTAAAGAACTATGGATGGAACTTCATGACATTGTACAGGAGGTGGTGATCCAGACCATCCTCAAGAAAAAGAAAGGCAAAAAGGCAAAAGGGTTACCTGCAGAGGCCCTACATATAGCTGAGAAAAGAAGAGAAGCTAAAGGCAGAGGAGAAAAGGAGATATATACCCATTTGAATGCAGAATTCCAAAGAAAAGCAAGGAAATATAAGAAAGCCTTTCTCGGTGACCAATGCAAAGAAATAGAGGAAAACAATAGAATGGGAAAGACTAGAGATCACTTCAATAAAATTAGAGATACCAAGGGATCATTTTATGCAAATATGGGCTCAATAAAGAACAGAAATAGTAGGGACCTAACAGAAGCAGAAGATATTAAGAAGAGGTAGCAAGAATACACAGAAGAATGCTACAAAAAAGATCTTCATGACCAGATAACCACGATGGTGTGATTACTCACCTAGAATGAGACATCCTGGAATGTGAAGTCAAGTGGGCCTTAAGAAGCATCACTACAAACAAAGATAGTGGAGGTGATAGAATTCCAGTTGAGCTATTTCAAATCCTAAAAGATGATGCTATGAAAGTGCTGCACTCAAGATTCCAGCACATTTGGAAAACTCATCAGTAGCCACAGAACTGGAAAAGGTCAGTTTTCATTCCAATTCTAAGGAAGGGCAATGCCAAGGAATATTCAAACTACCCCACAGTTGCATTCATCTCACATGCTAGTAAAGTGATCCTCAAAATTCTCCAAGGGAGGATTCTGTGGTACGTAAACCATGAACTTCCAGATGTTTAAGCTATATTTAGAAAAATCAGAGGAATCAGAGTTCAAATTACCAATATCCATTGGATCATAGAAAGAGCAAGAGAATACCAGAAAAACAACTACTTCTGCTTTATTTACTATGCCAATATCTTTGTGTAAATTACAAAAAGCTGTGGAAAATTCTTCAAGAGATGGGAATACCAGACCACCTGACCTGCCTCTTGAGAAATCTGTATGCAGGTCAAGAAGCAGCAGTTAGAACTGAACATGGAACAACAGAGTGGTTCCAAATTGGGAAAGGTGTAAGTCAAGGCTGTATATTGTCACCCTGCTTATTTTACTTATAGGCAGAGTACATCATGCAAGATGTTGGGCTGAATGAAGCACAAGCTAGAATCAAGATTGCTGGGAGAAATATCAATAACCTGAGATATGCAGATGACACCACCCTTAAGCCAGAAAGTGAAGAGGAACTAAAAAGCCTCTTGATGACAGTGAAAGAAGAGAGTGAAAAAGCTGGCTTAAAACTCAACATTCAAAAAACTAAGATCATGTCATCTGGTCCCATCAGATCATGGCAAATAGATGGGAAAACAATGGAAACAATAAGAGACTTTAGTTTCTTGGGCTCCAAAATCACTGCAGCCATGAAATTGAAAGATGCCTGCTCCTTGGAAATAAAGCTATGACCAAACTAGTCAACATATTGAAAAGCAGAGACAATACTTTGCCAACAAAGGTCCGTCTAGTCAAAGCTATGGTTTTTACAGTAATCATGTATGGATGTGAGAGTTGGACTATTAAAAAAAAACAAGCTGAGCGCTGAAGAATTGGTTTTGAACTGTGGTGTTGGAGAAGACTCTTGAGAGTCCCTTGGACTGCAAGGAGATCCAACCAGTCCATTCTAAAGGAAATCAACCCAATCAATTCATTGGAAGGACTGATGCTGAAGCTAAGACTCCAGTACTTTGGCCACCTGATGCAAAAAACTAACTCCTTGGAAAAGATCCAGATGCTAGAAAAGATTGAAGGCAGGAGGTGAAGCTGCTGATAGAGGATGAGATGATTGGATGGCATCACAGATTCAAGGGACTTGAGTTTGAGCAAGCTCTGGAGGTTGGTGATGAACAGGGAAGCCTGGTGTGCTGCAGTCCATGGGGTCTCAAACAGTCAGACTTGACTTAGCAACTGAACTGACTGAATATCAGATCATTGAGCTCGTTGAATGTCATTCAGGCAAGAATTCAAATTTGATTATCTCTCTATTAAGAAAGTTACACTGCTGCTGCTAAGTCACTTCAGTCGTGTCCGACTCTGTGCAACCCTATAGAAGGCAGCCCACCAGGCTCCCCCGTCCCTGGGATTCTCCAGGCAAGAACACTGGAGTGGGTTGCCATTTCCTTCTCCAAAAGTTACACTGAAGTGGCTTATTGTGTAAACTGGGGAGCAGAGACTGAATTGGGTAGTATAGTGGAAATGGATTATAGCACAATCTTCCTTCTGTTTCCCTCTCTGATCAGGACCTGCTCCCAGTCTTAGGACTAAATCTAGTTTTAAAAGTGTTCACTAGATAGGAGAGCATTCTGAGTGTACTACACTCGTATTTCAGATCAAAAGAGATCCCAGTTCTTAAAACAATTGAGGATTTAGCAAGAATGTAGGCAAGTGTTCCTAAGATTAATTTTCTGTATTCCATTGTGAAGATTCACAGAAAATTTCCTCTTCACCTTGGATTTTAAGTATCTTGTTTTACCTAAAGCACTTTAGCTTTATTCTGACAGAAACAGCTATGTGTAGAGAGAAACAGCAAAGTCCATGCCTGCATTTCTTAGACTGTTAGACTTGTTCAGTCACCTACATGTGCCATTTGAATCCATTTTGTAATTCATCATTTCTAGTAGTAATTTGCCAAAGACAGGAAACAGAAATTATACATATGAAAAACACAAGTGATAAAGGAGAACATATTGGGGAGTGCATTTTGGACTATTTTGAAACCCATTTAGAAACAGAAGAGTAAAAACTAATGAGATGTGTGTACACTTTAATCACTGTTCTAGTAGTATGTGCATTAATATGTCATCTCCATAAAGAACACCAACAGGCAAATTAGGCTAACTCACCCACTCTTACAAACTTTATTCCCTTACAAAACCTTGTCCACTTTGACAGTTTCTGGGATTTATACTCAAAAACTGTCCAACTTTCCAGTGTTGAGGAGGACCTTGTTACTGGGGGAACTTTAGTTTGGCTTTCTTCTTTCTTTTGGAGGTATTCTCTACTAGTGTTACAACTTTCTGCAACAAATCCAGTGCAAAGACCTCTGTATTGTGCAGTAGCTTCCTAGATATGCTTGGGTATTTCTGTATCCACAATGGAGAGAGTTTATTCCCAGAGAACTCATCATGTGCCATGTAGTATTGTTCTTTCTATAGTTTCCCTTGTTGTTGTTGTTGTTGTTTTAATCCCTAGACACTTTATTAGTCTATACAAAGTTTAAAAAAAGAACTGTTCTAATCAGATATTATACAAATCTCCAGCTTGGGTAAAGTAATACCATCATATCTCCAAGATGTCAAAACCCCATTTCCAAATTTGTCGAGATTAGATGCAATCATACTTTTCATGTGACTCTCTCCTATGGTTCTTTCCAAACCTCCGAATTTCTAGAGTGATTTCTTCATGTGTGAGCAGTGAGACCTATTGAATCTTTCCATTCTCTGGGAGAGAGGTCCCTATAGTGCCTGGAATAACCAATTATGTCTGCCTCTTAATTCTGGCTACTTATTAGTTCAGTGTCACATTATCATTATTAATCTGTGAAAGTCCTCTCTTACTTAATTTTTTAAAATCCTACTTCCTACACATATTCTTCTTCTTTTACCATAAAAAATGATTCTATTGTGTTTGAAGAGAAAACCTTTATTTTATATATGGTTTTAGGCAATGTAAGTTATCTTGTAAATATATTATTTTGGTTTTCATAAACTATAGATCTCATTTGTATTCACAATATTTTTTATAAGCCCTATGTTTTAAAATCAGTATTTGTTGCTGGATATTCATTTACTCTTCCAGTACTAACTGCTGTGAGTGTAGTTTTTTGCAATTTGATTCTACTACAGTTTACTTATCTGTAGCGATTACCTCCAATTTCTAGTTATAATAAATTGTGCTATTATGAATGTACTCATACATTTCCAGTTATAGGCCTGCAGAATATTTCTCTAGGGTTTATATATTTGTGAGTGTGTGTATAAATGTACACGCCATAATATATATGCATACTTCATTTAAGTGCCTTAAGATTGCCCTTCTTAATAGCTCTAAGAGTCTACTCTCTCATCAATAATTTATAATGCTTCTTACTTACCTCTGTCTTGAAAGTACTTAAAAAGATAGAGTTTTTTCACTTTTGTCAGTCTTAATGAGTCTAAAATTTTATTCCAGTACTATTTCAGTTTCTTTAAGTTTAAATGAGTTTCTGAGTATTTTCAAATACTTGTTTGTGTTATCCTGTATCCTTAGCTATTTTTGCATTCAGGTTGCTGTTTTTTCATTATTGATTTATAAGATTTGTTTATGTAGTCTAGATATTTTTCCTTCATAGCTCTTTAAAAAAAAATATTTTCTTTATTTATCTACTGCCTCAAATCTTAGTTGCCTAATGCAGGGTCTTTTGTTGCTGTGCATGAACTCTCTAGTTGTGGTTCATGGGCTCAGTAGTTTGTGGGTAACAGTTGGATTTTACTAGAAACTGTTGGCATTTTTATCTTTTAAAAGTGGATATTTGATAGTTATTGTTGATATTTAATAGTTACTGTTTTGAAATATATATTTGACATGTATATTTTGCCTTCTGTCATGATATATTTTATACTTCCTATTTATGTACTTGTGTACAATTTTTCATCTTACTCCTCTTAAAATTTTTTTAATGTTTTCCATATTCTACTTTACTATATTTCTAATTTCTCAGATGTGTGTGTTCATTGATTTTTTATATTAACTTATAAACTTGCATTTTACTTAAATCGTTGCTCTAAAGTATGAACTATTTTTAGTATATGTTATGGAGAAGTTAATGTCAACCCCTCCAGTATTCTTGCCTGGGAAATCCCATGGACAGAGGAGCTTGGCGGACTGCAGTCCATGGGGTCTCAAGAGTTGGACATGACTTAGCAACTAAATACCACAAGCAGTACATGTTTGACTTTTTAAGTATATGTAAGCAATGATCCTGACTTTGAATGTAAGCTTTTAAACTTAGGGAGCCATATTTCTATAAGTCTGTGTATCCCTTAATTCCCTGTTCTTTTAATTTTTAGATACTTAAGAAATGTCCAATGTTTTGCTTATTGGATTCATGAATTGTAAACTTTCATAGAAAAATGTAATATAACTAACACACAGAGAAACATTTTTTCAATGTATTTTAATAGTATATTCATATGAAAAGTATTTCATACTATTTATTGATAACATTTTTTCTGTTCTTCTACCTCAAGAATATTGAGTTAACCAGAAGTATGCATGATATTTACCATGCATCTAATTATTTTTACCTATTACAAAACACCTAAGTATTGATTACCAAAGTACCCTAAGTCATTGGTCCCATATATTTTAGAACTGAAAGATTTATGTTCCCAACATGATGTTAATACTCCATGTGGTATAGCAAAAGATTTTTTTTATTACTATGCTGACAGCAATTTTAGTTTATTATTCTGTATGATATAATATGTAATATCCAGGGATAGTTTTTTCCTTGAATTTTGCAAGATGAATGGTTGGTAAGTGTTTTTATTTAGTTAGCTTCAAATATTATTTTTCTTTTTTTCTCTAATAAAAAATTAATGAAACTGTTTCTAAAGGTTGTTTGAAATAACAGGATAAGTTTATTAGACTGTCTGGCTTATTGCACATTGATGATTATGTCAGATCCTATTTGAAACCATGCAGTTCTTTTAAACAGTCTTACAGAAAGAATACATCCAAACCATACTCCAGGTAATCAGTAATTTGTGATATTAAAAGTGAGGTGTAGGGGAAAATTCCCATCTTAGCAGCATGAAATTTCCCTCTAAATACTACTAATTTAGTATTCTAAGACATTTTTCTAATAATTGGAAGTCAGTGCCACAGAGTTATTTGAAAGAAGAGAGCTCAACGTTTGTATCTCTCTCAATAATGTGTAATGTTTAGAATCCTGATATGAGAAACAGTAGTCTCCCATCAGTGGAAGCATTCAGAGTTTAATGAGAATTACAACCTTCTGTTACTCATTTCTATAGTTGGTAAATATTAAGAACCTACTGTGATCATGGTATGATATTCCCCTGGTACTAGGAATATAATAATGAACAAAACAAAGTCCCTACTCTCACAGAGATTGTATTCTACTTAAATGCATTTGGTTAAAATCTCTGTATGGACCAATAGGATCCCCTAGGTACTTGTGATAATGTTTCTTCTGTTTGCTTTGAAAACTCAGGTAGGTCACCTCCCTCCTTTAAGTCAATTTCCTCATCCATGAAACCAGGATAACATGTTTTATTATCTCTACCATATAAAAATGAAATTAAATATGATTTATGAGATTATTTTCACATGCTTTCTGTATTTGTGACATCCTATGGAAAGTAGCATGTAGTTCATGTATGTTGAACATAGAATAATTAAGATAAATATTTTCCATATCTTTATGTAGAAATACTTTTTATAGATGATTTTGGGGGCATTTTGTTTATTGGTTAAGTGAAAATCTTAACTTTGTGTACCATTTAAGAATTGTAGACTTTCAGAAGATGGATGCTCTTTAATAACTTCGGTGGACTACAGTCCATGGGGTCTCAAAGAGTTGGATACGACTTAGCAACTAAATGGAGAAGGCAATGGCACCCCACTCCAGTACTCTTGCCTGGAAAATCCCGTGGACGGAGGAGCCTAGTAGGCTACAGTCCATGGGGTCGCTAAGAGTCGGACACGACTGAGCGACTTCACTTTCACTTTTCACTTTCATGCATTGGAGAAGGAAATGGCGACTCACTCCAGTGTTCTTGCCTGGAGAATCCCAGGGATGGGGGAGCCTGGTAGGCTACCGTCTATGGGGTCACACAGAGTCGGACACGACTGAAGTGACTTAGCATAGCATAGCATAGCAACTAAATAACAACCTTTGTGAATATGTGACTTTTTATGGGGAGCATCATTCCCTGTTAATAGAAATTATCCTTGCTGTAACATTTTGGTCTTGTTAATAGGATGGATGCATCCAAAGTAATAAATTTATTTATAAAACTTAGTAGTTGTCTTCCAGATATGCCACTGAGTTCTTAGTTTTTTATTAAATATCTTTGTAGTGCTAATAAAAAAGTTTTATGTTTGCCCAAAGTGAAATAGAAATGTATCTGCACATGATGCATTTTGCCTCTTGTTTTATTCTTCGAAACTAGTTATCATTTAAATGCAGAGCCTTCACTTTTCTCCTGCAAAACAGATTTATGTTATTAACTACATGCCTCACAGCAGAATTCAGGGCACTAATTTTCTATGTTTATGTCAGAATATTGACTCAAAGTGAATATTTAAGTGGTTCGGAGGAAAATATCACATTAGAGTAAGAAGGGCCCTTTAACAAACTTTCCTTTGGTAGAGAATATTAGATACTTATGATTTAAAAATTAAGCCACTACAGGTTACATAATGAGATGCCTATGTACATTTAACCACTTTAGTTTATTAGAATTATGCAATGTAAGAGCTAGAATATTTGAAACAAATCAGGCATATGTCATATTACAAAGTGAAGACTTCTTTTCATTCTGACCGTTTCTATTTTTTATCATTCTTAGAATGATAAAAGACCTTAGAATGAAGTTAGAGACCTTTTACCCTCTCCCTTGCTCCCTTTCTCATTTAAATTTAATTTAATCTTGAGGAATAATTAGTTCTAGTCATATACTACTAAACCCTTGGTAACAAGTTATGCAAGGACTCAAGAATTACGGATTTATCATGATTTTGTTGTTTCTTTGTTTCATTTAAATCTGTCTTTAGATTATATTTTACTTTTGGAAAAATATCAGAAAATGATGGGCTGTTTCATTTTTTTATTAATCAATCATCTACCAATGTAATGCTAGCTAATTTTAAGTCATTTGGTCTTTTGGATTGTATATCTTTGAAATGAACTTTTGTAATATTTCCTTTCCTTTTTGTATTTCCCCTTTATGTATTTATCATAACCACATTTGAAGAAATAAGGTAAAAATATCTTTTTTACCACATATTTATTTCCTATATAGGTGATAGCTGGGATCTGTTACAAATGGAGACAGAGATAAATTTAAAAGTTGCTAATTTTAATATGAGAGTGCATGTGATTTTTAAAAAAGCAGAGAAAAGAGAGGAAACTGGTTCTACATGCATATAAAGAAGTCATTAATCATTTAGGAAGCACAGGTAAAGGTAAAAGCCTATATATATATTTAGCTATCTCTTCTGTTATTAGAATGCTTCCTTCCCTAGTCCCTGTGTGCTTAGATGCTCAGTCATGTCCGACTCTTTGCTACACCATGGACTGTAACCAGCCAGGGTCCTTTGTCTGTGTAGATTCTCCAGGCAAGAATACTGGAGTGAGTTGCCATTCCCTTCTCCAGGGGCTCTCCCAGCCCAGGGATCGAACCCAGGTCTCCCACATTGCAGGTGGATTCTTTACCATCTGTTCTACCAGAGAAGCCCTCAGTTGTTGTTGTTGTTTGTTTTTACTGATTTTTCTTTGTTTCTTTAAAATCGAACCGGTCTGGAGCTGTTTATTATTAAGGTATTAAGGAATCTAGAAATCACAGGAGAAAATCTGTGATTTTTTTCCACTCCCTTTCCTGTCTGTAGATTAATAGGTTAAGAATTTTAGTGTGAAGTTTATTGCTCTTTTCCTTTGTTAAAATTTTCTTGATCTATGCCCTTGAGAAAGTTATCACTTTTGTTATCACTGTTAAAAAAACAGTTATCACTGTTTTTTAAAAATAGTATTATTTTCCCAAAAGTTGTGTGCTGAGTAATATGCTGAGAAAGACTATCTCCTTTTATTTTCAATTTTTTAAGTTTTTTTTTTTTTTAATATTTATATTCCCTTTCAATTCTAAAGATTTTAGAGGGAAGAAGGTGTAAACTTGAGAGATTCACATTAGAATTTTAGATGTTTAAGTCAGTTTACCAACACAGTCTAATTATCTGAATATTCTTGCCTAGAAAGGCTATTTGATTACCTTATTTTGTTCCCTGAGGGAAAAAAAAAGCAATCTGATTCCACAGTGACTGCTGGTCACTTTAGGAATTAATTTCCTTGTTCTGACTTTCTATCAGAAAATCCAGCTTTTGGTCTAATTTATTTAGCTTGCTATAGAAACAAAAATTCACCCTGTGAAGATAGGGATGGGTTTTTAGAAAACCCTCAAGCATCAATAAAGGACTATTCAAAGCATTTTACATCACTTCTAACAAAGTTTCATTTTATTTTATTTTAAACATTTAATTTTCTTTTGGGATATAGTTGATTAACAATACTGTGATTGTTTCAGATGAACAGTGAAGGGACTCAGCCATATGCATACATGTATCCATTTTCCCCCAAACAGGCAAAGATTCATTTTAAATGGGACTGCCCATGAGATCTATCAGTGGAGAAATAGTCTTAGGTGATGTACAGGACTAAGCTACATGTACAGATTTCTAGCAACTTTAGCTATATATCAAGTGTTTTCCAGTGGGTTAAAGTCCTACCTCTATTTAAGACAAGCACATATATAACTTGCTCTCCAGTTTGAAATGTGTAAGTATACCTCGTAATTATAGAAGTTGATGAAATAATTAAACTTATCATTAGATCTTCTGTTAAGTTGGTCAATTCTGTCAGCAGTATGCTTTTACAAAAAAGGAACTAAATTCAAAATATTTTAACTCCTCCATTTTATATTGTTTATTTTAATTTTTCATATTTTCATATGACTTAAAATACCAATATATAAAACAATTCAGTATTATATACTATGGCAAAAACCTCAGTAAAACAAAACAACATATACATGTATTGAAAAAATACACTGTGGCATAATAAAATTTATAAGAATTTATTTGAAATAACTTCTTCTTGGATATGACATGAACCCCGCCACACCTCAGATTCATCCCCATGATCCCTAGCTTAGGAGGTGACTTGAACGAACTGTCTTTTAACTGAAACCACTCACCTCGTATCAGGAATTAATGAAGCTTCAGTTCTTTTGTTTCCTCCCAGAAAGAATTCAGAGTGAAGCAAAATAACAAACAGAGAGTGAGTTTATTAGCATAGGAAGCTTGTGAGAGATACAAGTGGGCAGCAAGGGAGCATAGCCCCAAGAGAAAAGAGAGTTCCATCTTCATAATCAAAAGAAAAGTAAGGAGGGAAGAAGACTACCTTCTTCATCATCCTTATATAGATGCCAAGGCTTACATCATAGTTCTACCTTTGACCCTATATGGTTTAGCTGAGACTGCCAAGCCCCTATTTAAATCATATGTATATTAAGGGTAACATGAGAACATATACTAAAAAATAGTAATTCATCTCAGATTTTGGTGCAGTGTCTCCTTTTACCTAGTTTCTTTCTGCTTTCACCTATATTCCTGTCTTGGCTACATGCAGAAGTGCTCCTCTTCAAGGACCGTTAACTCCTTGACCTCATGTAACAAAATTCAGACCCCATATCTATTGTCTTGTGTTTTAACTATCAAGACTTGTGACTTGAGTGTGCACCTGGTCTTCCATTGAGTAGCTTACTGGATTCTTTTCTTGCATTGTCTTTAGCTTACAGTGGTTTCCCAAACTCCCTTAATGCTAAATTATTCTACTCTATTCCTATCACTAATTTCAGTTTGAATCAGACAACATCAAATGAAAAATGTTTAGGCTTACTCTGCCAACAGCAGCTATGTATAGCAGACATAGAAGCAAAGCAAGGGAATCATTTGATTGGCTATAGCTTTAGTGAATACCTTATTTGGGAGAGGCTGGTTGGCTCTTTGTGATTGGTTGGTCTTAGTTTTTGATTTTATTTTCTTGGTGCATTTATATGAATTTACTATAGCTTGGGCTTCCCTGGTGGCTCGGATTGTAAAGACCCTGCCTGCAATGCAGGAGACCTGGGTTTGATCCCTGGGTTGGGAAGATTCCCTGGAGAAGGAAATGGCAACCCTCTCCCGTATTCTTGCCTGGAGAATCCCATGGACAGAGGAGCCTGGTGGGCTACAGTCCACGGGGTCAAAAAGAATCAGATACAACTGAGCAACTAACATTTTCACTTTCTTTCACTATAGCTTAGGTTTGGGTTTGCTCAGATAGACTGTCAAAGCATGAGCTACTTCAGTCTAATAGCTTCCTTGTTTAATTATCTTAATACATGCTTCCAGGGGTAGAATATCTTACGAACTGTATCTGCTTTTGTGGCTGGATACAGAGTACTTCTGTTTAATAGTCATTGTATAAATCTGTTTCTTTGGATCAAGGAGAGGATTACATGTGATGAATAGAAAAACTTTGTAACTTGTAATGTCTTACTCAACAACAACTTTTAATTAAGCAAGAATCAGTTGTCTTCCAAAGGGTTGCCAGGAAGAATATGTCATAAACCATATAGCTGTTTGTTCTAGGAATGTACATGCTGGATAATGGTATGGTAAAGTCAGTGTGGTATAGGAGGAAACAAGAATTATACTTGGAAAGAAGTTGATTATACTCACAGGTTCTTGGAAGGAGGTTGTCAATGCCACAGAGGGCCACAAGGGAAGGAATGGGTCTTGGTCAAGTGACAGAAGACAGGCATGATGGGAAAACCTGAGCCAGAGCCTTTATCAGAGTTTCTGTGGGAAATGCAAGGTGGAACAGAGTAAACAATTAAGAACTGGCTAGTTTCCTACAGGCTTTGGGCTAGAGAGTGGTCTCTAGTGGCCTGGTACCTGATCCTGGGATGATTTAAGATAGAAGAAATACTGGCTTGGTGTGTGAGGGTTAGATAAGAAGGTAGTTGGGCCTATAGACTCAAGTTTGGTTGGTTTGCATATGGAAGATATGCTCTAGGCCCAGAGCTTTTTGCTGTCTCTAAGAACTGGCTAGCCGTGGGAGAGGCCAATAAGATACCAGCAAAACATCATGAAAGGCAGAAAATAAAGTTAGAGGACCTGGTTCCAGTCATTGGCCCATGCAATTCCTACGTATTGAATTCTGTATCAGTAACATGAACATGAAAGTATCAGTCTTAGTTTATCGGATTGATGAGGACCAAATATGTTAACATTTGTGGGAAAGCTTTGACAGTATAAATTCAGGATATAAATAGTTTCCCTCAGGAATCCAAGGTGCCCTTGAAGTTTATTAAAGAATGAACACTTTGGTCTACAACTGATTCATGTTTAACCAAAACCTGTACTCCAAAATGTTTCACAGCTGGAGAATAAATACATGTATGTTTGTTTTTGTTTTAAATAGGGGCAAAAACTTTTACCCACTAAATATAAGTAGTATAGGACTGTGTTGCCAAAAATTATATTCATACAGGTTAGTGTTAAACATTATTTTTTTATATACTCTTCTCCCTCTGCTTTATTGAATCTTGTAATTCTTTAAGGCTAAAGTCCAGTCTCTGTCTTGACCAAACCTGCCAAGCCACCCCTGTTCACAGGTGTTGCTGTCCTTTCGACACGTATTCTATTTACTATATATATGGTTTATTTCTTATATTCAGTTCTGTGCTATCAATTATGCTTTCATAATTTGTTACCTTAAAATATTATAAGTCCAGTAAGAGCAAGCAGTTCTTGTATCTAATTTCTTCATTCATATTATGGAATTTAATATATACTACAAACTGACACCAAGATGGCAGAGTAGAAGGAAGTGTGCTTATCTTCTCCTATGAGAACTCCAAAATGATAACTCACTGCTGAACAGCCACCAACAGGAGAATGTTGGATCCCCAAAAAAGATACCCCACATCCAAGGGCAAAGGAGAAGCTCCAGCAAAATGGTAGGAGGGGCGAAGTCACATTTAGAATCAAACCCTATACCCAATAGAGATGCTCAGAGGGCTCAAACAAACCTAGTGCACCAGGACCCAGAGACCCCACAGAGACTGAGCCAAAACTGTGTTCTTCAGGGGCAGGGGCTCTGGGTACAGTAGACCCAGGTATGGCATAAGCCCTCTTGGAGGATGTCACCATCAACCCTACCATAGAGCCGCCAGAACTTACCAGGACTGGGAAACAGATTCTTGGAGGGAATCCTGTGTGCACCAGGACCCAAGAGAAAGGAGCAGTGACCCCACAAGTGACTGACCTGGACTTGCCCGCGAGTGTCTAGGAGTCTTTGGCAGAGGCATGGATTGGTGGTGGCCTGCTGCAGGGTTGGGTTCACTGAGTGCAGCAGTGCTTGCATGGCACCTTTTGAAGGAGGTCACTGTTATCTTCATTACCTCCACCATAGTTTGGCCTCAGGTCAAACAACAGGGAGGAACACAGCCCTGCCCATCAACAGAAAATTGGATTAAAGATTTACTGAGCATGGTCCTACCCATCAGACCAAGACCCAGTTTCTCCCTCAGTCAGTCTCCCATCAGGAAGCTTCCATTAGCCTCTTATCCTTCTCCAGCAGAGGGCAGGCAAACTGAAAACCACAGTCACAGAAAACTAACATTTGATCACAGCCTTGTCTAACTCAATGAAACTATGAGCCATGTCATCTAGGGCCACCCAAGATGGATGGGTCATGGTGGAAAGTTCTGACAAAACGTGGTCCACTGGAGAAGGGAATGGCAAACCATTTCGGTATTCTTGCCTTGAGAAACCCAAGAACAGCACAAAAAGGCAAAAAGATAGGACACTGAAAGATGAACTTCCCAGGTTTGTATGCTACTGGAGATCAGTGGAGAAATAAATCCAGAAAGAATTAAGAGACAGCGCCAAAGCAAAAACAACATCCAATTGTGAATATGACTGGTGATGGAAGTAAAGTCCAATGCCGTAAAGAGTAATATTGCATAGGAACCTGGAATGTTAGGTCCATGAATCAAGGCAAGTTGGAAGTGGTCAGACAGGAGATGGCAAGAGTAAACATCAACATTTTAGGAATCAGCAAACTAAAATTGAATGGAATGGGTGAATTTAACTCAGATGAAAATTGTATCTATTACTGTGGGCAACAATCCCTTGGAAGAAATGGAGTAGCCATCATAGTCAACAAAAGAGTCCGAAATGCAATACTTGGATGCAATCTCAAAAACGATAGAATGATCTCTGTTTGTTTCCAAGGCAAGCCATTCAATATCACAGTAGTCCAAGTCTATGCCACAACCAGTAATGCTGAAGAAGCTGAAGTTGAACGGTTCTATGAAGATGTACAAGACCTTCTAGAAATAAAACCCCCAAAAGAATTCCTTTTAATTATAGGGGACTGGAATGCAAAAGTAAGAAGTCAAGAGATACCTGGAGTAACAGACAAATTTGGCTTGGAGTACAAAATGAAGCAGGTCAAACGCAATGCCAAAGAATGCTCAAACTACCACACAATTGCACTCATCTCATACACTAGCAAAGTAATGCTCAGAATTATCCAATCCAGGTCACAACAGCACGTGAACCATGAACTTCCAGAAGTTCAAGCTTGAATTAGAAAAAGCAGAGGAACCAGACATCAACTTGCCAATATCTGCTAGATCATCAAAAAAGCAAGAGAGTTCCAGAAAAACATCTATTTCTGTTTTATTGACTATGCCAAAGCCTTTGACTGTGTGGATCACAAAAAAAAAAAAAAAAAAAAACTGTGGAAAATTCTTCAAGAGATTGGAATACCAGACCACCTTACTTGCCTCCTTAGAAATCTGTATGGAGGTCAAGAAGCAACAGTTAGAACTGGACATGGAACAATAGGCTGGTTCCAAATTGGAAGAGGAGTACGTCAAGGCTGTCTATTATCGCCCCGCTTATTTAACTTATATGCAGAGTACATCATGCGACGTGCTGGGCTGGCTGAAGCACAACCTGGAATAAAGATTTCTGGGAGAAATATCAATAACCCAAGAGCCACTTGATGAAAATGAAAGAGGAGAGTGAAAAATTTGACTTAAAGCTCAACATTCAGAAAACTAAGATCATGGCATCCTGTCCCATCACTTCTTGGCAAATAGATGGGGAAACAATGGAAACAGTGATAGACTTTATTTGGCGGGGCTCGGGGAGGGGTGGGGGGGCTCCAAAATCACTGTAGATTATGACTGCAGCCATGAAATTAAAAGACGCTTGCTCCTTGGAAGAAAAGCTATAACAAACTTAGACAGCATATTAAAAAGCAGAAACATTACTTTGCTGACAAAGGTCCACCTAGTCAAAGCTATAGTTTTTCCAGTAGTCATGTATGGATGTGAGAGTTGGACTGTAATGAAAGCTGAGCATTGAATAACTGATGCTTTTGAACTGTGGTGTTGGAGAAGACTCTGGAGAGTCCCTTGGACTGCAAAGAGATCCAACCTGTCCATCCTAAAGTAAACCAGTTCTGAATATTCATTGGAAGGACTGATGCTGAAGCTGAAACTACAGTACTTTGGCCACCTGATGTGAAGAACTGACTCTTTTGAAAAGACCCTGATGCTGGGAAAGATTGAAGGCAGGAGGATAAGGGGATGACAGAGGATGAGATCGTTGGATGGCATCACCGACTCAGTGGACATGAGTTTGGGTAAGCTCTGGGAGTTGGTGATGAACAGGGAGGCCTGGCATGCTGCAGTCTATGGGGTTACAAATAGTTGGACATGACTGAGTGACTGAACTGAACTGAATTTATTAACATAAGATCTGTAGGATACGTGGAGAACTTTATGTGGCAGAATGGCGTTGAGGCACATGTTTACATTAACTACCCAGTAATGAACAGAACATAAAAGTTTTTATAATATATTTAACTCTTTTATATTAAAGAGTAATTACAGTGCATTTTACTCCAAATTGGGATTTTTTTTTAACCTTTTTATTAATTGAAGTAGAGTTAATTTACAGTTTTGTATAACTCAGATATGTACTTGCATGAAGCCCTTCATGATATGGGATTTACCTAGAGTTAGGTAAGGTAATAGAAATGGGGTTGACTAAGCCTAGAATTTGGCTCTGGATGGACTTCCACATGCTAGCCTGAAATTCTGAGAAGTCTAAATATTTTAAATTTAAACCTAACTTTCCAGTATCTTTCTAAAGTAGGCAAATCAAGCATGCTTACAGTTTGATCTTATCTGAAGAGTGAATTATCGTTTAAATGTATTTAGATATTTGGTATGTGAGCCCTCATACCACCATTCTTTCCTTGGTTCTTACATTTTTAGAGGCCCTATTTATTTTAATACTTGGAAATTATAACTGACAGTTATATAACTAAATAGAAACATCACTTTTTGTAATACAGTATTTCCAAAGGATACATCGTGATTTAAATATGATACCATTTATATATATACCAATGATAATATATTTTTTGAATTTTTTAGCACTTTAGATCTTATACCAGTCTTGAGTTTATTCATGTTCTTATTTTGATCATATTCAAATTTAAAAGTATAATTTAAATCACTTTCAATATTCTTGTATAAGAAGAAATTTAGCAGTTGATCTGTTTTGGCTGTTTTGATAACTGAATCTCATTCTAATCTGTTTTTCTTCCCTTTTAATTGAAGTTTTTACTTTAATTAAAGAGAAAATGCACTGTTGTTCCTCAGACATCATACATTTATCATAGAAAATTATGTCCCATTTTGTTAAGCATCGTTGTGCAGTGCTTTGAACAGAATCACATTTCTCATTGTTCACATGTATTTTGCTATTTCCTTATCTCTTGGTTCAGATTAGTTCTGATTCAGTGTATGGATGTCATATGCTTCTCATTCCTGAGCTTTCTTTCCATCTAAACGTTTTTTCCAAACCCAACATATTTTAAAATAAAGTTATGTGATAATTTCAGAATTTTTTCTTTTTATGATCCTTTGGACTGTACCCCACCAGGCTCCTCTGTCTATGGGGTTGTCCAGGCATGAATACTGGAGTGGGTTGCCCTGCCCTCTTCCAGGGAATCTTCCTGACCTAGAGAGCACATCCTCATCTCTTACATCTCCTGCATTGGTAGGCAGGTTCTTTACCACTGACACCTCCTGAGAAGCCCAATGATTTCAGAATTTTTTGGTTACAGATATGGTTTTTCACATTTTAGTTAGTCTCCTATTTTAGGAGAATTGATTGAGAACATGGTTAATACTTTTTATTAATAGTAAGGGGTATAGTCTGAAGTTGTTAAAATGTAGTTATTTAAACAGTAATTATTGACTGTAGATCTCTATACTTCTAGAGTGCAGGATGGAGTGTGTGTGCTTTGTGCTCAGTCATTTCTGACTCTTTGCAACCCCATGGACTGGAATTCTCCATGAAAGAATACTGGTGCAGGTTGCCATTTCCTACTCCAGGGGATCTTCCCCACTCAGGGATTGAACCTGTGTCTCCTGTGCCTCCTGCATTGGCAGGAGAATTCTTTACCACTGTGCCAAATTACATACATCCCCTATGAAACAAAATCAATTTTGATTAGAGATTTATCTAAAATAAGAATGATCACTGAATAAATACTTTAGAAGCTCCTCAGTGGGTAAAATGCATAGAATTTCAAACACTTATTTTGATAGTTTTTCCTCAGGTTTTATTATTTGTATCTTGTCTTACTATTTATATTCTTAATGGTTAGCTTACCATATTGAATGAGCTTTAATAGTGCTGCTTTGCCTTTAAATTTAAGTGTAAGAGTCATATAACACCTATAATATGCTAGGATGAAAGACACTTAGATAATTTCATGTGCCTCTTTGAGATATTGGATCACCATTGATAAGCCATGGGTGTATTTTGCAAAAATTATAGCCATGCTTCTAAAGGAACTCATTGTTTCTGGAAAATACCTTCTGAATTTCAAGCAAGCAAAATTACAAATGAAATTTTAGATACATAATTGTTTTTAATTTCACTGAGTTGATAAAATGCATTGTTTATTTGTGGAATTTTAAAGTAGAAAGTATATGATGTAACAATCCAGTAGACTGAGAAAAGTGGCTATTCTGTTAGAAACTATACTAATTAAAATTCCACCAGTCTTGGTTAGATAACTCTCTGCTGCTGCTGCTGCTGCTAAGTCACTTCAGTTGTGTCCGACTCCGTGTGACCCCATGGACGGCAGCAGCTGCAAACTAGATGAGTTAAACAATCTTATTATAAAGAACTGAAGTATGGTATCTAGAATAGAATACTTATTCACTATAGAAAACAGCTCATCATTTCCATTGTACCTTAATAAAAATGAGAAATTATGATGACTGATATATTTTCCCAAAGAGAACGTAAGGTTACCAAAATGTGTTTTTGTTTATTGAAATTTGTTGTAAGTTCATTAAACAAACAAAATATACTTACAATCTAAATTGTAATATAAAAGTATGTGATATTAGATTTATAAATAATTACAATGCCAATTAATTTCAATGTGCTCAAATATTTTTACTGAAACAAAAAAAAAAGGATAAATAAGATTTTTCTATTCATATAAGTGGCAGAATTCTTGTATGTAAACATAGAAGTGAAGATAATTCAGTGATCTAGCTCAGAGGAAAAACCAAGGTGTTTCCAATTCTTACAAAGGCTTTTTTGCACCATGTTTGCCTCTCTAAGTGCCATTCAAACTGTTCCTAAAACATATCTATACACTCCTACCTCAGGGGTTGGTACTTACTGTTTCCTCCTCACTATCTCACCTCTAAGATGTTACTTAAATGTCAGAACCTCAGGAAGGCCTTCTCTGGCCACACTGTAATTGCAAGCCTCTTCCCCCCATCTCTCTTGTCTTATTTTTTTCCATTGTACTTTCTACCATATTGTTCAGTTGAGTAATTTACAATTTTTATTGCCTCTTCTCACTCTAAGTAAGATCCTTGAAGGCAGGGAGCTTTTGTTCAGCTTGTTCACTACTGCAGTCCTAGTATTCAGAATAATACTTAAGTATTTCTTGAATAAATCTAAGTCTTATCTATGTATGCTGCTGCTGCTAAATCACTTCAGACATGTCCAACTCTTTGCGACTCTTTGGACTATAGCCCATGAGGCTCCTCTGTCCATGGGATTCTCCAGGCAACGATACTGGAGTGGGTTGCCATTTCCTTCTCCAGGGGATCTTCCCGACCCAAGGATTGAACCCATGTCTCTTTTGTCTCCTGCATTGACATTTGAGTTCTTTATCACTAGCACCACCTGGGAAGTCTATGTACACATTTTCTATCAAAATAGACATGTATATATTTAATTGAATACTGAAAAATCTACTTCAATTTGTGGCAAATTGGATATGAAGACAAATGGTTAACTGGAGTGCATTGGTCTAGTTATTTGATCACATAGTAGATGCTATTTTAGGTTGGTTATAGAGTACTAGTGGAGAAGGAAATGGTTACCAACTTCAGTATTTTTGTCTGAAGAATCCCAAGTACAGAGGAGCCTGGTGGGCTACAGTCCAGGCGGTCACAAAGAGTAGGATATGAGTGAGCAACTGAGCATAGAGTACTAGAAACCATTTAAAGTTCTTTACATATATTAATTAATTTGTACTTCACAACAAACCTATGAAACAGGTACTATATGATAAGCTTCATTTTATAGTTGAGGAGAAAAGTGAAAATGAAAATGTTAGTCACTAACTCAATTATGCCTGACTCTTTGTGACCCCATGAACTATAGCCCGCCATGCCCCTCTGTCCATGGAAATTCTCCAGTCAAGAATACTAGAGTGGGTGGCCTTTCCCTTCTTCAAGGGATCTTTCCAACCCAGGATTCAAACTAGGGTCTCCTGCATTACAGGCAGGTTCTTTACCAACTGAGCCACCAAGGAAGTTAGAGGATTAAAAAAAGTGTCCCTTGATGTTGCAACTAACATGTAAGAAGGTAAGATTCATACCAGGACAGCTGGTATGTTCAGAACCCATTCTGAAATGAAAGGCTCTTTGTTAAAATCCTGTACCACTGTTGCTTTGCTTCACTTGTGTCCTTTTTATTCTTTTTTCTTTCAGTAAAACAGAAAATTTTGGAGGTAATCATAGAAGTTCAACCACTGTGGTTTTATAATGATTTTTTTTTTTCTTTTTTGCAGTGGGATGCCATCACTGAAATGGATGAACACAACAGGCCCATTCACACCTACCAGGTATGCAATGTGATGGAGCCAAACCAAAACAACTGGCTTCGTACAAACTGGATCTCTCGTGATGCAGCTCAGAAAATTTATGTGGAAATGAAGTTCACACTGAGGGATTGTAACAGCATCCCATGGGTCTTGGGGACTTGCAAAGAAACGTTTAATCTATATTATGTGGAATCAGATGAGTCCCATGGAATTAAATTCAAGCCAAGCCAGTATACAAAGATTGACACAATTGCTGCTGATGAAAGTTTTACCCAGATGGACTTGGGTGATCGCATCCTCAAACTCAACACTGAGATTCGTGAGCTGGGGCCTATAGAAAGGAAAGGATTTTATCTGGCTTTTCAAGACATCGGGGCATGCATTGCCCTAGTTTCCGTCCGTGTTTTCTACAAAAAATGCCCCTTTACTGTTCGTAACTTGGCCATGTTTCCAGACACTATCCCAAGGGTTGATTCTTCCTCCTTGGTTGAAGTAAGGGGCTCCTGTGTGAAGAGTGCAGAAGAGCGTGACACTCCTAAGCTCTATTGTGGAGCTGATGGAGATTGGCTGGTTCCTCTTGGAAGATGTATTTGCAGTACAGGATATGAAGAAATTGAAGGTTCTTGCCACGGTAAGAAAAACACATTTAAATAATTATTCATGCATTCAAATGATGGCTTTTTTCAACATAAATATATTTATTTTCAGTTAATACATTTTTGATTATTATTCCTGGAAGAACTAATTGTGCAAGAAATGAACTCATATTAACTGTAAGATAATTTCTGATTTTTTTCCCCCACCTAGGAATAGTGTATGAAAATGTTGAATAAATTATATACCATGACAAATGTTCTTCCATTCTGCCTTCAGTAGAGTAGTTTCTGTATGAATTGCTGTATTCACTTGATTTTTATAAAGGAAAACAACATCAATAGCAGCAACAAAAAGCAAAAGGAATTCAAAGCAGGCATTTGCTTAACTTTCATGTTTTGGTGATTCATAGAGAATATGATAGTTTGAAAAAAATTCTTTCATGTTGAGTTGTAATAATTGTAGTACCCAGATAAGCTGAAATTATATTTAAATAAACGAGGAATTCATATGTATGCATTTGAATAATTATATGTTTTACAACATAGAGATAGTTTATAGGAATGGTATATGTTTTGTGATTGAGTACTTAGTGTATCAGAGCTTAATTTATCCTTTGCTACTATTAAATATAACTTACTACCGTATAACACATTATTTTTTGTTTGTTTGTTTAGATAGCAGTATTTGTGCAAAATCTAATTGTTAGGAAGTATTAAAACACTGAAATGCTGATTAAATTTAAAACCATACCTTTCATGTTTTCTGATAATGACATATTTGTAATTTTAAACATGGAAAGTTTTTTGTGTGAATCATTTTATGAAGGCTTATTAATTTAATAAATATATATATACTTAAAATTTTGTGCATAATACCTGATAAAGATAAATCATATCCATTATGTTTGGATATAGGACTCATAATCAAAACACAAATAAAGAAATGAAAGTAATGTTTGGTAAATAATAGCATAGAAGATATTTTTGCTCTCAATGGTAAATTATTTAAGATTTTGTTTTGTTTTGTTTTCTGTAGCATCAATCATATTGAATTTTCTGACTTTTTGGTGATGTTGTGTTCCTACCCATTAAAAAGGATGAAAATAAATAAGAAAAACATTTGTTTCTATATAGGGCCATATGTGAATTTTTTTTTTGAACTTTACTGAGATTTATTAGTTTGTTAAAATGTTTTCCCCAAAGTCTTTCCTTTTGTAGCATATGATTTAAAAAACATAAATCTTTTTTTTAATAATTCACCATTTGAAGTAAATGGGAATTAAGCGGAGTTTGAAGCAATTTGAATTTACTTCACAATGCAGTTTCCACTGGGATGATGCAGAGGGATGGTATGGGGAGGGACGTGGGAGGGGGGTTCAGGATGGGAACATATGTGAAATTTTTAATGTTTTATCTATTTATAAAACACTTGAATTCTTGAATGCTAAAAAGTTCACTAAAGCCATCAATAATGACTCTGTTAGGTCATTTGAAAATACTGTTTTTATGAAAAGCCTGTAGTGTATTTTTATAAAGTATAAGCCAACTTTTCTTTACTATCTAAACATTAAAATATATTTCATTGAAGCTTATATATAATTAATTCAATTTTTTTCATATATAGCAAGGATTTAGAATGAAACAAAAATTAGTTGGAAATGAATCTTTTAAGAGGCATTGTAAAAAAAATTTACATTGGAAAATGCATTAAAGAAAAATTCACATATATGGATCATTTTTTAATGAGATTAAGAAGGCAATAATAGCCAAGGATAAAACATATTGCATATACTAAACATGTAAGGTTATCGTACTTTGTCTTAGGTAGAAGCTGAGTATTGGTAAAAATAATAAAGTTTTAAATTATTTAAAGAATAGCTATCTATGGATTTAAATGATTATTATTAAGTATACTTTATGGTGTTGATCACAGAATTAAAAGTAGTGACAGTTATTGATGACTAGATGTTTTTTGCTTAATATGTTTGCTCTATGAAATTTCAATCTTACTTGCATGCTTTAAAATTCCTTCACTTTTGAGCAAAGATGATTTTGGATGAGTGATAATTATCGGCTTATCTAGAGTTACTGCTTGACTCATTCATTTTTATGGCTTATAATCTTTATTGTAATTTATTTGATTGCAGAAATGAGTGGGTAAAGTACAAATGCTCATCATCTTCTGTAACAATGGAATAAATTGGAATATTATGCTTGGATTCTAAGTCTGTTGCTTACTAACTTCCTTGTTCATAAATAAATTAGTGGTTATAATAAATGATAAAGTATATGAAAAACTATTATATGAAAACACACGTACCTGGTTTCAATTGAATACAATGAATTGCTATTTACAAATACAAAGTTGATGTTGGGACCTCATTTTTAGAGAAGGTATATTATAATACCAAGTTTCCATTTTAAAGTATTTGTTTGTGTTCTTGGTGCTTCATATTGCCCCTTTCTAGCCTCTGATAATAATTTTTTATTGATTCCATTGCTTTCTACAAACAACTTATCTCATAGCCAAATCTCAGAATTATCTATAACCTGAATGAATAAAGTTCAACTCTCGATGGTAAATTATTTAAGGTTTTTTTTTTTAGAATATACATGAATATTGGAATATACACAAATAAAGTACAGCTCAGATAATAATGTGACCATATGCTTTTGTATATATAATGGGAATTGAAAGAACAATATTTCTATATCATTTTCTTTTGTCCTGGCTTATTCTGTTAGAACATTATCTTAGTTATTAACATTTTTGAATATCTGATGATCTGTTAATAATTTTGATTTGTAGTAGATATAAATATAGAGTTATATGTTTCAATGATCTATTGCTATTGAGGTAAAATAAACCAAAACTTAATAACTTAAAGCCACAGTGATTTATGATTTCTCAGGTCTCATATGTGGGTAATTCTTTTGTTTATTGTAAACAGAGATAACTCATGTAGCTGAATTCAGCTAGGAGTGTGACAGGGATTAGAATGTCTAAAATAATCCCTTATATTCCAGGGCCTCTCTCTGTATGGCCTCATGCCATTAAAGAATTTGACTCAAAAATTTTTAGAGTATAGTGGTTGGCTGAAGAGGGAGTTTTTCACATGACTAGGTATAAAGTGAGTTTACAAGGGGACTGCAAAAGGGCTGAATACCTGGAAGTATGTATATAGGAAGCTGCAAGTGTAAGAGTATACCACAGTCTTCTCTTTTAATTCTCCTGACTAATGCCCCTCTTTCATGCTCCAAGGCTCACGTCCTCCCAAAGATCTATTCCATTATGACATTGTGTTGAAGTCCAGAAGAGCTTCATTGAAATCACTTATGGATGTGAATGAAGCTTCCCAGCTAAAGCTCTCCTTGATCTGGAGAACTAAAAATTAAACAAGATGCCATTGTTCCCCATGTATACAACACACATGGGGCAGGAATAGAATAATTGTAAAAGATTCTCATGTTCCTAAAAGCAGGGGATGTAGCACACTGGTTCATTGTGATTTAAGAAGGACACACGTTTAAAATGGCTTCATTCACGTGTCTGATGCTTCATCTAGGATGCCATGAAGTCACTTATTGTGTAAATCCTGATAGCAGTTTTAATAGATTTCATTTTAGGAAATTATTCTGTGTTTTTTCTTTCTCTTTCATTGAAAGTAGTTGGTCATCATGCCTTTCAAGGGGCTTCACAATTTGGCCATATTCTATTATTTTCTGAATTTGGCAAGTTCTGTCTCCTGTTTTTGTTACTTTTGAATAATCTATGTATTTTTCCTGTCTCTTGCTTTTTTTTTTTCATATTTTATCTAGCTCCTTTCTTCTTTCTTTCTGTGGTAGATTTTTATTCATCCTTCAAGGTCTAGCACAGATATTGTATATCTGGATCTTCACAAAGTTAATGTCTCTGTCATCTGTGCTATAATTTGTACTAATTATTTATGTGCCTGTTTTACCAGGCCTGTCAGATAAAAGAGATATATTTAAAATCATTTCTGTAATAAAGAGTAAGAAATTTATTGATGTCAATGATCAGTAGAACCAGGTTGTACTGAACAGTTAAAGGTAGAAGTCGTTGGTATACTGACAACATGCTGTTTCTTCTTATTTCTGTGAGACAGGAAACTTTTCTTCAGGAAGGGCTGTGGTATTTTAGATATGGAAAGCCAATGAAAATACAGTTATCCCTCATTTTATGAATCATGATTCTAAAGTATAGAATATAGAATTTTATTCCCTAGTGGGACTCAGTAAATAATACCAGATTTATCACTAAAGCCTTGATAATTCTCAGTCTGGTCTTTATGTGTTTTCTCCCCCTCAGTTCCTCCCTTCCCTCCTCCCCTTCCTTTCATTTCCTCATTCAAAGCACCCATACTCTTACTGTCATGCTTTAACTTTTCCCGCCTGCCACACAGTGCAGAGGAGGCCCTAGTTACTCATCATTAATTAGGCCCTTTTTGCTCTGTTTGTTTTGTGCAGTCTGATACGGGCACTATTAGAACAGTATCTACATGCTGCTGAGAATGATGGAAAAATATAGATTTATCTGGAACTTTGGTGTTAGAGATAATAAACAGGAAAAATTACAGTGAGGTTTTAGGAATAATCATTACTTATTTAAATGCATTTGAGAACTCTTGGCCTCCTATGTAACAAAGATACAGAGGAGCCTGGCGGGCTACAGTCCATAGGGTCACGACGAGTCGGACACAACTGAAGCAATTTAGCCCACAAGCATACATTTTATCCTAAAAGTTGTACTACTACGTGTTTCAAACTGTGATTCCTTTCTCTGTAATGTTGTTGAGATCTATCTAGATCCAAATTCTAGAAGCACTAAAGAAAGAAGCACTTTAAAAAAAATGAATTACTTAATTTTACTTGGAGGATAACTACCTTACAATATTGTGGTGTTTTTTGTCATACATCTACATGAATTGGCCACAGGAATACATGTGTGCTCCCATCCTGAGCACCCCTCTCACCTCCCTCTCCACCCTATCCCTCCAGGTTGTCCCAGAGCACCGGCTTTGGGTGCCCTGCTTCATGCATGGAGCTTGTGCTGGTCATCTGTTTTACATATGGTAATCACATGTTTCAGTGCTATTTTCTCAAATCATCCCACCCATCCCTTCTCCCACTGAGTCAAAAAGTCTGTTCTTTACATCTGTGTCTCATTTGATGCCCTGCATGTAGGATTGCCAGTGTTTCAATATGGTTTAAATAGACATAAATATTATATTAAGTATATCTGCTAAAATTTAAAACCAAGCATAATTATTTGGATTACTCTGCATTATAGGTAGTATTTTGTAGTTGACTCCAATATCTGTATTTTTCATAACTTTTTATTTTGTTTCATAGGTTCATAATGGAAATTGTCATATTTGGACATATTGATGTTACAGATTTAATTTTTTAATTGTCTTAATTTATTCCACTAAGGGCTTGAATAAAAAGAAGCATTGATTCATAAAGCATTGATTCACATCAAATAGTCTTTCACTTCATAGAACTAAGAATATCTTAACACTATGAAAGAAAATTAGAAACAATTAGCGTACAAAATTGAACAATTTTTGTTGAGTTCTGAAATGACATGAATCCCTAATAAACTCCTCTTCGGTATTAATTTAGAATAAATCTCATTTATGTAATGTTTGTACTTGCAGATATTGTTTAGGGTTTGGTACTTTAGACCTGTTTTGAATATATATGTATAGGTATTGCAAAGATACATTCTTTAAGCTCCTAATACCACATGACCTAATTTAACAAAATAGCATCTGACTGTGATAATTAAAGTTCTAAAACATTGTGTCTTATAACTTTTCCTAGAAACATGCTTTTATTTATTTCCCCTCTAGTGCTGCTTTAAAATTCTAGAGGAAAGGATGGTGGCAATTCTTGGACCATTGCATTATTGTTTACACAGGTGAATGGGATATGCAGGGCCTCTAGTGACATAGCTATTGATTTGATCTTCTGAAGAGTGATGTTATTAAGGCTTCATGACTCTGTCCTTTCTTGCAGTTCAGAAGCATTTATACTCTGTGTTTTCTGTCTAATCATGTCATCAGAGATGACTGTGGAAGCAGAAAGCATAAAGAAATTCTGAAACACAAGGATTTTCTGGCATTAAATAAGGTGGTTTGAGAATGTGATGAAAAGCTAAAAGGTGAGATTGGGATCAGAAAATGGGGACGACTTATTGGTCCAAACAGTATTTTACTTTCTAAAGGTTATCACAACCTGAATATAAACTCTTACAATATAACCTTCAATTCCAAATAAAGCTGCTTTATTGCATGAAGCAATTCCAGATTATCATATGGTTTGAGAAGAATATGAAATCAAGAGGCTTGAAGGCATCTGAAAATAGAATGTATTTCCAACCAAAACAGAATAAAGTTAAATAACTATATTGTAGTTTCTTCTTTGTCACAGTTTTTAAATAGGTTAAAACAGACTGTCTTGAAATTGATCATTCTTCATAAACTATTTTGACCAAATTTGAACTTCAATTTTAGTCTCTGATTTACTGTCAATCTGAAACCTATGAATCCTATGTCTATAGGAGCTATGTTTAATTAAAAATTTTTTCTGAACACATATATCTTTAAGATGGGATAAAATTATTCAATATCCCTCTTTTCCTTCCAAACATGACTCATCATGTCACCCTCTCAAATTACTACCTTTCTTGTGGACATTGTCTAGAGTCTCAGTTTTGCCTTTTAAAGAAGCAAAATCTATAAAGTCAGTACTTAGATATACCAAGCTATATTAACAGATTTTTTTTTCATTTTTTTCATTTATCATCTCCTTTCTTCTGGGTTCATTATTTTATTAGTGAAGTTTATCCTTTCGTAGATCTTTTGGCAAGGTTCTATAATTTGAAGCTCTTTATTTAATGGATATCTATTTTGTCCTCCCTTTTCATTGTTTGTTTATTTAGGTATAGAATACTAAGTGACTATTACTTTCCCTCTGGACTTCCCTTGTGGCTCAGAAGGTAAAGCATCTGCCACAATGTGGGAGACCCGGGTTCAATCCCTGGGTCAGGAAGATCCCCTGGAGAAGGAAATGGCAACCCACTCCAGTATTCTTGCCTAGAGAATCCCATGGATGGAGGAGCCTGGTGGGCTACAGTCCATAGGGTCGCAAAGAGTCAGACATGACTGAGTGACTTCACACTATTACTTTCCCTCAACACTCTGAGAGTATTATTTCCTTATCCATAATAATCTATTGTTGCCAGTGAACTTCTGACAATCTTAACTGTCATTCTTTGGGAGGTTGTCTATAGTTTCCATATTTTTGGTCTTCAGCTACATTATATATGTTCAGCTCAGTTTAGTTCAGTCACTCAGTCTTGTCCAACACTTTGCGACCCCATGAACCACAGCACGTCAGGCCTCCCTGTCTATCACCAACTCCTGGAGTCCACCCAAACCCATGTCCATTGAGTCAGTGATGATATCCAACCATCTTATCCTCTGTCGTCCCCTTCTCTTCCTGCCATCAATCTTTCCCAGCATCAGGGTCTTTTCAAATGAGTCAGCTCTCCACATCAGGTGGCCAAACTATTGGAGTTTCAGCTTCAACATCAGTCCTTCCAATGAACACCCACGACTGATCTCCTTTAAGATGGACTGGTTAGATCTCCTTGCAGTCCAAGGGACTCTCCAGAGTCTTCTCCAACACCACAGTTCAAAAGCATCAATTCTTCTGTGCTCAGCTTTCTTTATAGTCCAACTCTCACATCCATACATGACTTCTGGAAAAACCATAACCTTGACTAGACAGACCTTTGTTGGCAAAGTAATGTCTCTGCTTTTTAATGTGCTGTCTAGGTTGGTCATAACTTTCCTTCCAAGGAGTAAGTGTCTTTTAATTTCATGGCTGCAATCACCATCTGCAGTGATTTTGGAGCCCAGAAAAATAAAGTCAGCCACTGTTTCCCCATCTATTTACCATGAAGTGATGGGACCAGATGCCATGATGTTAGTTTTCTGAATGCTGAGCTTTAAGCCAACTTTTTCACTCTCCACTTTCACTTTCATCAAGAGACTCTTTAGTTCTTCTTCACTTTCTGCCATAAGGATGGTGTCATCTGCACATCTGAGGTTATTGATATTTCTCCCGGCAATCTTGATTCCAGCTTCTGCTTCCTCCAGCCCAGCATTTCTCATGATGTACTCTGCATATAAGTTAAATAAGCAGGATGACAATATACAGCCTTGATGTACTCCTTTTCCTATTTGGAACCAGTCTTTTGTTCCATGTCCTGTTCTAACTGTTGCTTCCTGACCTGTATACAGGTTTCTCAAGGGGCAGGTCAGGTGGTCTGGTATGTCCATCTCTTTCAGAATTTTCCACAATTTATTGTGATCCACACAGTCAAAGGCTTTGGCATAGTCAGTAAAACAGAAATAGATGTTTTTCTGGACCTCTCTTGCTTTTTCGATGATCCAGCTAATGTTGGCAATTTGATCTCTGGTTCCTCTGCCTTTTCTAAAACCAGCTTGAACATCTGGAAATTTACGGTTCACACATTGCTGAAGCCTGGTTTGGAGAATTTTGAGCATTACTTTACTAGTGTGTGAGATGAGGGCAATTGTGTGGTAGTTTAAGCATTCTTTGGCATTGCCTTTCTTTGGAATTGGAATGAAAACTGACCTTTTGCAGTCCTGTGGCCACTGCTGAGTTCTTTAAATTTGGTGGCATATTGAGTACGCACTTTTACAACATCATCTTTTAGGATTTGAAATAGCTCAATTATTTATGTAATTGTTATGAATTATTTTTTTTCCTGCTTCACTTCACATTTTGTGTTTTATCATGAAAACGTGTTTATGTGTGTGTTACTCTATTCTGTTCTGTATTTCTAGAATATCTGTGAAATATTTGTTAAAGACTTTTAATATTATCTTGTTTATCTCTGATATGCTTTTTTAAAAAATTGTCAGTCTTAGCTGATTTCCAGGTTATGAATTTTCACTTAGGCTACATCTACTTAAGAGATTACTTCATCTATTTAGTTTTTTTTTTTTTTCATTCTCACTCATTACTATTTTATTTTTGCCTGTTTAGTTTTATAATTTTTATGGATGTTATTTTGTTCTTTGTAGATTTTAAAGTTATATTCAAATAAATTTTGAAAGAAATTGGGTCTAGATATTATTTCTAAGCATTAGTGTTGACATGTACTTTGGAATTGTAACTTGTATGCTAACTTGTTTTCTATGTCTTTTTTTTAAACTTAGAGTGTTTATAGTTGCACTAATCTTTCCAAAGGACTTAAAAAATTTGAGAGCCCTAAAAAGTTTACCTTAGAATTCATGTTAGTATTCTGGTTGAGAGGAATTCTACTCCATGCACTGATTCAGGGATATAGGACTTTTTGCATTTAGTGGGCCAGCCATCTCCTGGGGCTTCATAGTTATCCATGTTAAGCTCAGAAGTTGTAAAGAGAGATTGGAGAAGGTATATTTGCTTCTTAACCCACTCAGATCTGAGGTGAGATGAAGTCGCTCAGTCATGTCTGACTCTTTGCTACCCCCATGGACTGTAGCCTACCAGGCTCTTCCATCCATGGGATTTTCCAGGCAAGAGTACCGGAGTGGGTTGCCATTTCCTTCTCCAGAGGATCTTCCCAACCCAGGGATCAAACCCAAGTCTCCCTCATTGTAGGCAGACGCTTTACCTTCTGAGCCACCAGGGAAGTCTACTCAGATCTGAAGAACCACATTAATTATTCTCGTGTACTATCAGTGGGAACTAATTATGTGCCCAGACCTAGCTGCAAATAGGGATGGGATGTTATTAAATGCTATCCCTGATTCAGTAGTCACTTTCCAGCAACAATTCTGTATCACAGAAGAAGAAGCCCAGTTTTTGTACATACTTTCTTATCTCTGCAGTAGTCTGCTACTTCACCCACAGAGTATACTTAATCATCCTCATATATACAAATACGTTTGTCAATACAAAGTTTTCTCCATCAGATTCAAATATGAACTCTTGTCACCTGGTGACCTACACATTAAATAACAAGGCATTTACCTTAATACAACATACACAATGGTTGAAATAAATATAAAACTGCCATTAAAAAGGAGAATAATGGGAAGCAGATAGCTGTGAGTGCTCCATAGCAGTGATGGGCAGCATTGTGAAGAACCTCAGTAGTTGAACAGATGCTTTCAATCAACCTCAGCTACACAATTAATGAACTTCTTTTTATCCTTACAAGTTTGAATTAGTTATGGTGGCTGAATGACTTTCATACCTGTTTCATGATCATCTGTGTTGGGTACTCCAGAGTCATTTCATAGTTATAGGCTTCTTTAGAACAGACTCATGTTTTGTTGTCAGTAGGATTCCCTAAAAGTCACAGTAGCCTTTTAATCCATTTGTCAGTTGCACGTGTCAGAAGCAACACACAAAATCCACACCTTGAGTTTTTTCACACACATACACATATGCCCTTCAATTAGGGTAGTATTTAAAAGTTGAGAAGACAAAATTCCAAATTCTAGAACATTGTTTTCTTAAAAGCCTTGGCATAGAACTGATTTATACACCTTACTCAAAGTTGCCACAATTGTAAAAATTACGTAATCAACAGAGTGAAATCTTCTTTATGTAAACTTTAGTATTAAGCTAAATCCTGTATAATCAGGATTTTTTTGATCAAGAGACAGGCAGTATGCTATGTATTGATGTTCCATCGAGGCAGATATTAACTGAACTAACTATGCTAAATGAAACATTATAAGAAAAGTTATTTTTATAAATTTAGGCCTCTTTTTCTGTCCACAGAAATAGATAGAATTCAACTGTTTGAAAAAGAGGTGATCATTTCCATGAAGTAACCAAAATAGCAACAGGGGAGTTTCAGAATAAACTTTCCAATGGGATATTATGTAGTACATTGAAGGTATAATGGCAGAATTTTACTAGAGAAGAAAAATTTCACACTTTTCATTGTATAGATAGAATATAATAACAAAATACTGTAATATATCTGTATAGAATACAGATTAGATCATATTCTAAGTATCGTAACAGCTATAAATAGTAAATTATATCATGCATGTTAAAATCTGAGGATAATTTTATGTTATACACATTTTTCATTATATATTCAGAACTAGCATTGAATCTACAAGGTGCAGATGACTGTATCCTCCACATGAACAAAAATGTACTATTTTGTGTTTTTAGATTATTTACATATCTAAGCTCTAGGGAAGTGTATTTCAAAGTTCTGCATAGTTCTAAGGAAAATAAGCATCAAAGGAAAAACTTCACACAGAAAAAAGCAGTGGGTGAGAGGGTTGAAGAATAGTGTCTCTGATATAAATATACCAAAATGCTTATTTGGTTTGAAATGGAGTTTTATCTTTTGTGAGAAAAACATTTTTTAATTTTACTTATAGTAACACTTATTATAATTACCTAGAAAGTAATAAACTCAGATAAGCATTATGATATTATGGGGGTCATTCTTAATAATTTTGAGTCCTTTGAAATAAGACCTATCAGTCAGTTCAGTTGGTCAGTCATGTCCCATTTTTTGCGACCCCATGGACTGCAGCATGCTAGGCTTCCCTGTCCATCACCAACTCCTGGAGCTTACTCAAACTCATATCCGTAAAGTCTATGATGCCATTCAACCATCTCATCCTCTGTTGTCCCCTTCTCCTCCCACCTTCAATCTTTCCCAGCATCAGCGTCTTTTCCAGTGATTCAGTTCTTTACATTAGGTGCCCAAAATATTGAAGTTTAAGCTTCAGCATCAGTCCTTCCAATGAATATCAGGACTGATTTCTTTGGAATTGCCTGGTTGGATCTACTTGCAATCCAGGGGGCCCTTAAGAGTCTTCTCCAACAACACAGTTCAAAACCATCAATTCTTGGTGCTTTGTTTTCTTTATACTCCAACTCTCACATCCATATGTGATTATTGGAAAATCCATAACTTTGACTAGATGGACCTTTGTTGGCAAAGTAATGTCTCTGGTTTTTAATATGCTGTCTAGGTTGGTCATAGCTTTTCTTCCAAGGAACAAGTGTCTTTTCATTTCATGGCTGCAGTCACCACCTGCAGTGATTTTGGGGCTCCAAAAAATAAAGTCTGCCACTGTTTCCATCATTTCCCCATCTATTTCCCATGAAATGATGGGATCAGATGACATGATCTTAGTTTTTTTTGAATGTTGAGTTTTATGTCAACTTTTTCACTCTCCTCTTTCACATTCATCAAGAGACTCTAGTTCTTCTTCACTTTCTGCTATAAGGGTGGTGTCATCTGCATATTTAGGTTATTGATATTTCTCCCAGCAATCTTGATTCCAGCTTGTGCTTCAGCCAGCCCAGCATTTTGTGTGATGTACTCTGCATATAAGTTAAATAAACAGGGTGACAATATACGGCCTTGACGTACTCCTTTCACGATTTGGAACCAGTGTGTTGTTCCATGTCCACTTTTAAGTGTTCATTCTTGATCTGCATACAGATTTCTCATGGGGAAGGTCAGGTGGTCTGGTATTTCCATCTCTTTCAGAATTTTCCAGAGTTTGTTGTGATTCACACAGTCAAAGACTTTGGCATATTCAATAAAGCAGAAGTAGATGTTTTTCGAGAACTCTTGCTTTTTTGGTGATCCAATGGATGTTGGCAATTTGATCTCTGGTTCCTCTGCCTTTTCTAAATCCAGCTTGAACATCTGGAAGTTCTTGGGTCACGTACTTTTGAAGGCTGGCTTGGAGAATTTTGAGCATTACTTTACTAGCATGTGAGATGAGTGCAATTGTGCGGTAGTTTGAGCATTCTTTGTGGTAGTTTGGCATTGTCTTTCTTTGGGATTGGAATGAAAACTGACCTTTTCCAGTCCTGTGGCCACTGCTGAGTTTTCCAAATATGCTGGCACATTGAGTGCAGCACTTTCACAGCATCATCTTTTAGGATTTGAAATAACTCAACTAGAATTCTATCTCCTCCACTAGGTTTGTTCTTAGTGGTGCTTCCTGAGGCCCAGTTGACTACGTATTCCAGGATCTGGCTCTAGGTGAATGATCACACCATCGTGATTATCTGGGTCATGAAGATATTTTTGTATAGTCCTTCTGTGTATTCTTGTCACCTCTTCTTAATATCTTCTGCTTCTGTTAGGTCCATACCATTCCTGTCCTTTATTGTGCCCATTTTTGCATGAAATGTTCCCTTGGTACATTTAAAATCAAACCCCATACCTGCCAGAAATGCTCAGAGGGCTCAGAGAAACCTTGTGTGCACCAGGACACAGAGACGCCAACAGACACTGAGATAGACCCCACAGAGACTGAGACATAATAAGACCTATAATGAGAATTAAATAAATTACTGGTGTCCTCGATCATGCATGTGGCCTTTTAAGTAAATAGTTCTCCTTTTTGTACTTGAATTTTTCCCTTTTGGCATATAATATTATACAATGGAAAATTTTAATGTACAGTTATTTCTCCATCATTTTTCTGTATAACCGGTTACTAATATTTTCATTCTGAGCTTAGGCTAAACTATTTGTTTTTAGAATAAGTTATAATAAGAAAGCATATAGTTATTACTGAAGATGGTAGTCTCTGTTTTACAGGGAACTATAGAATGGTGATAAATTTAAAGGGATAGAGTTTTCCAGCTGCCAGTTGCTCTATACAAGGACCATCAACATATAAAGTAGAATGCAGTACCAAAATTGATGGGAACTTTGGGAGCATAAAAACAAGCTCTACTTTATCTTCAGCACTGGACAAGGAAAAGGCATGATTTATTCCCATTATTTGAGAGTATCAAAAGTGACTGCTATAAAAAGTCATGAAAACCTCTTGAAAGATGCATGCCCTGTTCTTTTGGACAGAGATAAACAACTGTTTACTTGGATAGAATTCTTTAAATGGTATCAATATTTTTTGTTTTTGTTTTATCTTAAAATGCCTTATATCCTTATTTCTTTGTATTATTTCTATTCTTGTTTTAAACTTAAGTAATACTATTCAAGATGGTTTACTTTTCACCCTACCATGGTGAAAAATTATATTCTTCTTCTCTATTGTAATCAATTAGATATTAAAAATAAAATTAACCAGAAAATCTTTAACTGGTAAAATTTTGAAATGGCAATAAGTATAGCTTATGTGAGAGTTTTTCTAAATTGCATTATGACTAAGAGCATATACTACTTAAAGGCTAATTCTATGTGTGTGTTATAGATTACTAAATGTGAATTAGTTTTCCATGCATATAAAATACTAAACTTATGTAATTTTAAAAATTATCCTATTCAATAAATGGAATGCATTAATTAAGTAAATATTTTTATTCACAATGATTACTAAATTTTTTTCAAAAGTCCTCTGGCATCTATTGAGGTGACCACCAATTTCTTTGTACAGATATAGGTGAAATGTTATAATAATGTATTTCCTTAGATAACCCATCTTTGCCTCAGTAAAGTTATCTGGTCCTAACACATTATTACTTTAGTGCTGAATTATGTATTTTTACTTTAATTTATTAAAAATTGACAAGAGGATATTCTGTGTAATGCAGTGAATTACAAATTTGTTTTGAGTGATATAAGAAGAGTAGAGTAATTCTATATACATACTGTCGTCTTGCTTGAGATGTTTAAGTATCTGTAAGATATAAATGTTAATTTAGAATTATAAACAAATCACTCTCAAAATTCTTATTGTTTTGCCACTGTGAACTCAGAAAAAATGATTATAAATGTTATATGAAATCGAGGCAGAAATTTCTAGGCAGTATAGGACTCTGAGACCTCGGCTCCTTTTTTTAATTTCAATTTTTTTCTTCTCAGGTAAGCATCTCACTTCTTTAACCTAAAGCTAAACTCTTTGTTACAATTTCCAGGCATTCAGAGGAATACCTCCTTGGTCTGGTAAGTCATAAAACATTCAGACCCAGAAGGGACAAGCATTAACTGTTGTCCAGCATATCAAGTATGCCAGAGGGACCATTAATTCTTAAACATGCATCTGGTCCTTAAACAGTCGCCTGGGTTCAGGGAAAAGGATGATGGGCTGATGACTCAAGGTCTGAAAAAGCTTAGAAACTGGGGATAAAAACCATAAAAATGTCAAATAAGGTACTGTAATCTTCAAATTGATTGATCAAAAATGCCATATATTAAAGTCACAAGCCAACCAAGACTGTACAGATAAATACTAGTAAAGATATAAAACTATGTAATCCCTGCCTTTTGGGGGTCACTTGACCCTCTCTGAGTATCTACGCTGGGAGCTTTGTATCTTTCACCATTAAAATAAACTCTGCCTGTGTTACTGTTTGCTTGTTTGCAAAGTTCATTCTTCAGCTCCACGAACAGTTTCCCGTTTCAAAACAGTAAGTGGAATAGTATAGAAATTATTTTAAAAGGATAATAAAAGAGAGGAAGAGCCCTGGCAGGCATTAAAATACATTCAGGAAAAGATATTAAAAATGTGTAGTAATTCCCAAAGAGAAATATTTATCGAGGACACCGAGTACACAGAGGAATATAAAGACTACAATACATGAAACAGTTTAGTCTATGGTAAAGTAGAGATCACTGATTAATAGGAAGAATAAATGGATTATTTAACACCATGGTTTTTACTTTATAGGGATTAAGATTGGGGAGGAGAGCAGCAATGATTTTAGAAGTCCCAGAGGAGTTACCTTCACCACTGAGGCCATCTTTCTTTAGAATGTGAGCATTTAGCCTCTAATTGTACCTTAGTTTCACTTCACTTTCACTTTCGGGATCTATTTGGGGGCCGAAGTCCCATAGAATTTCTTGTTGCAGTAAAATGAAGCCTAAGGCAAACTTTTAACAAAAAAAAGTTGTTTTGCAGAATGCAAATTAAGATTTTCATGCAAATTTACAAATGTGATGAAACAATAATTTTTGAAAGAGGAAAAGTAAAAGAGAACCATGAAAATAAGGTGTCATTTAGGTATAAATATGGATTTTGATAAATCAAAGGAAAATCCTAGGTTATTTTTGACATTATTAAAGAAAAAAATCCTTGTGATAACTTGTTAAAAAACTGAGTTTTTTGAGTGCAGCTGAGTCTGTGGAGTCACCCTAGGAGCTGTGGTTATTTTCTCCTCTTTCACTTCCTGTTGCAGATAATGAATTAATCTGTTCCTCTGTAGTTAAAAAAAAAAATAAATAAATAAATAAAGCAGACTTTATTCAGAGATACTACTGCAATGGAATTTCAGAATAGCAGAGAGAAATTGAGCTTAATTCTGAATACAACTATTAAACATGGGAATTTACATCCATGGAGCATGGTGTGGGTCAATGGATGGAAAATTACTAAGAGTAGAACATCAGAACATCAGCTGTACAAGGGTGGGGTGGGGGTTCTGGCTAAACCAAGTTGACAGGATTCTTTTAAATGACAGACCAGGATAACCAGATACCACCTGGCACATGATGGGAGATGAGAGATTGATCAGATATTCAGTGTGGGGGATTCTGTCTAATTGAGCAAGATTCTTGCTAAAACCGAAGAAGGCAATGGTACCCCACTCCAGTACTCTTGCCTGGAAAATCCCACGGGTGGAGGAGCCTGGTTGGCTGTAGTCCATGGGGTCGCAAACAGTCGGACATGACTGGGTGACTTCACTTTCACTTTTCACTTTCATGCATGGAGAAGGAAATGGCAACCCACTCCAGTGTTCTTGCCTGAAGAATCCTAGGGATGGGGGAGCATGGTGGGCTGCCGTCTATGGGGTCACACAGAGTCGGACACAGCTGAAGCGACTTAGCAGCAGCAGCAGCTTGCTAAAACTGGATTCTGTGCGAACAGAGATAAGAGTTCAAGGTCACACCTGATTGAACAGATGGTTCTAAAGAGCCTGACTAAAAGTTTGGTCAAGGAGAGAACTTTTGTCAGTATCATGTAACAGTCTATAGCTGGAATCAGTATTCTACACCCTGGTTGCCATTCTAGCCCCTTTTTATAAATAAAATCTTTTAGAGCACAGCAAAATCCATTCATTTAAGTACTGACTATCACTGCTTTCAAGGTGCAGTTGCAAAGTTGAGTAGTTGCTTCAGAAACTCTATGGCCCGTAAACCTACAATATTTACTGTCTAGTCCTTTATGTATGGTGTAATGTTCTTGGTAGGCTTCTTCCCTATAGGCAAATTAATGTATCTGTATAGCTGGGAAATAGAAATAAAATCATCAGGCTTGTTCTTTTAAGCCTGTTATTAGTGTGTAACATTTCTACAATGAAACAGAACAAAAGTTCTAGTGTGACTGTTTTCCTCACAAGTTACCTATTTTTTAAATTCAGTCATATATTAAATCATCTGTGCTAAGAAATATGATTTCAGAAATGTTCAATAGAGGATTTCATGTTGATCTGTTTTGGGAAGAAATTATTTTTATTAAAATATAGAAATATGTGAGAGAAAAAAATTAGTAACAAATGTAGGGTGTATGTGTGTATTTTATTAGAGCATTTTTTTTTAAGTGTTGGCTGTTTGCTGATGAGCACTTTTCAAAGACAGTCTTTATTAACTCTCTCACTGAAGCATCTTGACTAGTTGCCATGCTGGAGACTGAAAATGTATTTGTTAAAAATTGGTGAGTTAATGGTTTATAGGCCTTGTGGAAAACTGTGTATAGGAGCAAATGATAAGTAAAATTCAGATTGTCACTTAGACATTACAAGGAAACAGATTTTCATGTGAACCAAAATATTCAGTTTCCAATAGGTCCCCATTTCTTCCTCCCTACTTTCAGGTTACATTGCACTTTCAGCAATGTGAGATATGCTTTTATGAATGTGTGTCATAGGCTTAACAAACATTTTATTGCATACTATTGCATCCTGAACTACAGCTGAATTGCTATGAACAACTGTGGCCCCTGCCACACAATATTATTTAAGTAATTGTGCTATTGATTTTGTGAAGGGGTGTACATTCACATAGAGCCTAAAATTGTATATACTTTGCTCAGTATGTTATAAAGCATACTTAGAATGGGCATTTTGAAAGATTCTCCAAGTTGTTGATAATCTTGACAAAAGTATCTTTTTACAAAGATATTTCTAAAAAAGCCATATAGTATACCTTTTAAGGTATAAATAAAAACCTTTGCCTGCTAAATGGAAAAAAATATCATGTAACTCATATGCCTACCAATGAAACATTGGAGAGAGTCTAGTATTGCATGTGAAATGTATCTTTAAATGAATATTATTTCAAAGGGATGATCAAAGTATCTAAGAATTCCTAAAGGAGATAGCAATGCTTTTTTGAAAGAATTTCCCTGGATACAGTAACAATGAATACCTATTCATTTACTGTCCTGTGGCCATAAAGTAGTACTGTTTCATAAGAAATGTCTTAATTTTGCTGTGACAGCTTGACTTTTCCCAGATGGCCAGTATTTCAAAGTTTTTCATATATATATTCATGAGAAGGATGAAAGTGTTAATTCTAATTAAAATGATGCCCAGTTTATTAGTAGGTCTAATGAAGCCTCCAAGGATAAGTAAATTAAACTGAAGATTATTGACATGAGTTTTATTATTGATGGAAAAAGTAATAAATCATTGACTTCTGTTGGTCAACATTTTCACTCCTTTTCATAGAAAATTATGAGTTAAGTTTAAGAGTTAAAAAAGAAAGCAACATTATACATCAGATGTAATGTAGAAGACAGTATTATTAGTTGAACAAGTATATATTGCAAAAAAAGGAAAAAACCAAACTATATTAAACTGGAAAAATTAGTGCAAAAGTAGAAACATAAAATTATTTTTTCCAGCTCTCTCCAAACAGGAACCAAACCCAGAAATTTTTATCCAAATCCATCTCTCTGAATATCAATGTTTTTGAAAGGAATGTGTTTTTTAAATTCTTTTCCCCTTCAGGTCTCTTTTTTTGGCTTCCCTTTTTTTTTTTTTTTTTTTTTGGTGCATTAAAAATGTATTGCCATCAAGAATGACTTGAGTTTTCAGAGATAAACACTTTGTTTTATAGATATTATCTCCTATAGCTAATGTAAATATTTTCATTTCAGAAAAGTAAAAAATTCTAACAGAAAAAGTTATATTTTAAAAATATTTGTTTGTTTTAGGAAAAAATGTATAAAATTTAGTTAAAAATCAGGAGATAAATATAAAATATAATACCTTTATAAAGGATAATAACATACAAAAACTGTACTTTAGAGTGTACAGTTTGTTAAATATTGATATATATATGGCTATGAAACCATCGTCATAATCAATATAATGAGCCTATCCATCATCCGCCAATATTTCCTCATGCACCTTTGTCATTTCTTTAATTTTTTCTCCCTGTGACCAACCACTAAGGCTCTTTGCATTTGTCTCTGTGTTTTAGTTCATATATGTAGAATTTTATATCTCAGGGATTATATACCATGCATTTTTTTCCCTGGCCTCTTTAATTACAGCATAATTATTTTGACATTCATTCATGTACTTGCATGTATCAAGATTTTATTACTTTTTTGGCCAAGTACTAGAATTTTATTTAGATATAAGTTGTTTATCCATTCATTTATTGATGGACATTTTGATCTTTTCCTGTTTTTATCCCTAAATACTTCACATTTTTGTACCATTTAAAATATTGTCTTTTAATTTTGCTTTCCAAAATTTGCTTTCCAACAAACAACTGTTTGTTGTAGAAATACAAATAATATGTGTATATTGATCTTGTATCTTGTAGCCTTCCTAAATTCACTCCTCATTCTAGAATGTTTTCATATATTCCATAGACATTTTTAGTTCATATTTTCATCTACTAATGAAGAAAGTTTTCTTCCTTTCCAAACTAGATTTTTTATTTCCTTGTTTTACTGTACATATCCTCCAGTACAATGGTGAATAGAAATGATGAGAACAAACATTCTGCCTTGTTCCTGATATTGAAATGAAAGCAATCAAATTTTCACCATTAAATATGAAGCTAGTTACATTCCTGGGACAAACCATCCATTTTTAATGACTTAATGTTCTTTATTAATATGATTGTGTTTCATAAATCTGAACAATTTTATAGAGTTTTTCCATTTTTGTACATGAGAGCTGTTGACCTGCAATTTTCTTTACTTGTAGTATTCTTTCTGGTTTCAGTATCAAAGTGATCCTGACCTCATAAGATATGTTTGTAGTAATTCCTACTTTTCAATATTTTGAAAATTTTTGTTCAGGATTGGTGTTATTTATTTTTTAAGTGTTTGATAGCATTCATTAATAAAGTCATTTTTGCCTGGACACTGACTTTCCCTAACACATATGTGCTGATCGTCACTCAATTCAGTACTCAGAGAGCCTTTTACAGATCTCAGAATATCTTATTGTCTTTTATTCAGTCTCCTCTACAGTAAAATGTGTATATGTGTGTATTACATTATACATAAACATGACATACTTATTACAGGCATGCATGCTCAGTTGTGTCTGACTCTGTACAACCCCAAGGATTGTTGCCCACCAGGTTCCTCTGTGCATGGACTCTCCAGGCAAGAATACTAGAGTGGGTTGCCATTCACTTATCCAAGAATTTTCCCAACCCAGGTCTCAAACCTATGTCTCCTGCAGTGCAGGCAGATTTTTTACCACTTGAGCCACCAGGGAAGCCCACACACTTATTACTTATTATTATTTTTATTTTTCCTGATAAGTGTATGTCTATCATAATTAGTTATACATTTGTTTTAATCTGCATAAGCTGAAGAATTGATGCTTTTGAACTGTGGTATTGGAGAAGACTCTTGAGAGTCCCTTGGACTGCAAGGAGATCCAACCAGTCCATTCTGAAGGAGATCAGCCCTGGGATTTCTTTGGAAGGAATGATGCTAAAGTTGAAACTCCAGTACTTTGGCCACCTCATGCGAAGAGTTGACTCATTGGAAAAGACTCTGATGCTGGGAGGGATTGGGGGCAGGAGGAGAAGGGGACGACAGAGGATGAGATGGTTGGATGGCATCACTGACTTGACAGATGTGAGTCTGAGTGAACTCCGGGAGTTGGTGATGGACAGGGAGGCCTGGCGTGCTGCAATTCATGGGGTCGCAACGAGTCAGACACGACTGAGCGACTGAACAGAACTGATAGAAGAGTGAGTATAGATTTGACATTTGAATATGGGTTTGGCAAATTGAATTATTGGCCCCAGTTCTTCACTTCTTGTATTCATTCTCTTTCCCGTATAACTTTTCAATTCTTTTCAGTAAATGGCAAGTGTTTTTCCTGACTTGCTGGTTTTGGCCTCAACTTTATGACTTAATTTGGCCAGTAGGATAAAAGCCTAAGTTAAATGCAAGTTTGGATTCTGCCTCTCAAGAGACCTAGCTTTGTTTTTGTTTATTCTGTTGTTTCTCTGCCAGCATGATGGAAAGAGCTTTATTATTATTCAGTGGAGAAGACTCAGCCCAGACTGTAATGAGGACCCGAGTCTAGCCAGACCTATAAACTGAAGCGGAGTTGCCCAGCCAGATCTAGTCTAGGACAGGTGACCTCAGCAAACTCCCAGAGTAAATTTTGTTGTGGTTGTTTAGTCGCTAAGTCATGTCCCACCCTTTGCGACCCCATGGACTGTAGGCTGTCAGGCTCCTCTGTCTATGGGTTACCAGAATACATACCAGGAGATTAAAAATATAGGCCGGAGAAAGCAATGGCACCCCACTCCAGTACTCTTGCTTGGAAAATCCCATGGATGGAGGAGCCTGTTAGGCTGCACTCCATGGGGTCGCTAAGAGTCAGACATGACTGAGCGACTTCACTTTCACTTTTCACTTTCATGCATTGGAGAAGGAAATGGCAACCCACTCCAGTGTTCTTGCCTGGAGAGTCCCAGGGATGAGGGAGCCTGGTGGGCTGCCGTCTATGGGGTCGCACAGAGTTGGACACGACTGAAATGACTTAGCATAAAAATATAGGCAGAGCTGAACCCACTTAGAATAACAAAATAATGCATACAAAAAGTTAACAAACCTGGTCTTTATCTCAAAATGACAAGATAACACATCCTGTAACCCTGGCTAAGCTATAAAAATATATATTTTCTAGGTAAGTTCAGTTTATAAAAAACCTAAAATGCACAATACCTAAGTCCATGGATGATGGAACAAGAATGTGTGGCGTGGAAAGACAAAGCCATAACCATTTGTACTAAGAAGAATAGAGAGCTAGGGATTATATTATTATGATCATCTTGTAGGAGTCATTACGAAATGCAGGGACTTCCCTGCTGATTCAGAGGTTAAGACATTGCCTTCCAATGCAGTAGGTATGGATTAGACCTTTGATCAGGGAGCCCACATGCTTGTAGCCAAACAACTAAAACATAAAATAGAAGTAATATCATAACGAATTCAATAAAGACTTTAAAAATGGTCCACGTCAGAAAAGCCTTTAAAGAAAAGAGTAAGAAATGCATATTCTATTGTATAGGTTCATGGAGTAAATGCTCTGAGCAGTACACTGAAGAGGTTTCACAGGAAGAGTTTAACACTGATCCAATACCATACCATCTAGGCATGTAGTTAAGAAGTTACCTGCAAAAGGGGATCTGATGAAAGTATTAAAATCTACTTTTAGGGTTTGGGTATTTTATTTTATTTTATTTATGTAATTTGAATAATCTCTTTTCAAGTTTGTGCTTAAATGTGTTAACAAAGCGACAAAGCTTTTACTGCATTTTAATGAATCATAAATTTTATGTCTAAAAAAAAAAAGCCTTCAGCCTAGATTTCTAATCTTGTGATGCCTTTCTATTAGAATGAAGAGACTTGCAGCCACAGTGGGCAAAGCCACACAACTGACTTTTTTCTCATAATTCGTAAGTTCTATAGGCCAGCCTTCAAAATTCATCCCAAATCTGTTCCTTCCTCTTCATCACTATTAATTTCATAGTTCAAATCTAGACTGGAATAGACATGTTTAATCTCCAACAGTCCATTCTTCTGGGAATGATTGGTCTTGTTTTTATCTTCCATTGGTTTCATATTAGCTTTAAAATAAAATCCCAGTTCATAATCATGGCCCAGTAACCACCCCCCCAATTCCCTCTCCATCTAGCTCTTGCCTGCCTCTACAATTTTATCACCTACATTATAGAACTTCATGTGGCTGCATTCCTACTTATATCCCTACGTTTGAGAGCTCTGTAAACTTCTTCCTTCTATAGGACCTTTGCATTAATTGTTTACTGACATAAATATCTCCCTTTATGTATTATTCCGCTAAGGTTGTCATAGCAAAATAGGATATACTTGGTGACTTAAACCATAGGAAAATTTTTTCTCACAGTTCTAGAGGCAGTAATGGAGAAGGAGATGACAACCCACTCCAGTGTTCTTTCTTGGAGAATCCCACGGATGGGGGAGCCTGGTGGGCTGCCGTCTATGGGGTCGCACAGAGTTGGACATGACTGAAGTGACTTAGCAGCAGAGGCAGTAAGTCCAAAATCAAGGTGCCAGCAGTGTTGGTTTCTCATGAGGACACTTTTTCTGGCTTGCAGATGGCCACATTCTTGCTGTGTCCTCAGATGGCTCGACCTCTGTACATGTACACTACTAGTGTCTCTTCTCTTTCCTAAGGGCACCATGCCCTTATGATCTCATTTAAACTCTGTAATCTTCTTTAAAGTCTGTCTCCAAATTTAGTCACACTGGGGGTTAGGGCTTTGTCGTGTGAATTGGGAAGGGCTATAATTTGTTCAATAATACCTTCTCTCCCTTCCCTACCACTTAGATTGTCACATGACTGATGACTTTTCATTATTCAGGTCTTATTTGCAATATTGCTTCTCTAGAGAGTTCCTCATAGACTGTAGTTTATCTCCAGTGTAATGTAACTTCGCTAACAAAGGTCTGTCTAGTCAAAGCTATTGTTTTTCCAGTAGTCATGTATGGAAGTGAGAGTTGGACTATAAAGAAAGCTGAACGCCAAAGAATTGCTGCTTTTGAACTGTGGTGTTGGAGAAGACTCAAGAGTTCCTTGGACTGCAAGGAGATCACACCAGTACATCCTAAAGGAAATCAGTCCTGAATATTCTTTGGAAGAATTGATGCTGAAGCTGAACCTCCGATAATTTGGCCATGTAATGCAAAGAACTGACTCATGGGAAAAGACCCTGATGCTGGGAAAGATTGAAGGCAAAAGGAGAAGGGGATGATAGAGACTGAAATGGTTGGATGGCATCACCGACTCAATGGACATGAGTTTGAACAAGCTCCCGGAGTTGGTGATAGACAGGGAAGCCTGGCATGCTGCAGTCCATGGGGTTGCACAGAGTTGGACACAACTGAGCGACTGAACTGTACTTAATGTAACTTAACAAAACCACAGACATTCTGACTCTGTTCATTCATCTCCAAGATTGTTACACCCAGAATTGTGCTTGGCACTAATGAGGCATTGAAACAAAAATATTTTTTGAATGCATTTGTCCAGTGCTCTTGCTTGTGAAGCATAGTTATTTCTATGTGCCTCACACTTTTAACAATGCATTTTTGGTGCCATTTTTTAGTGTTACACAACTAAGATTCATGATCCCTGCTGATATCCAGAAAGATAGAGCACAGTAATGTTACTCTGAATAAACCACTGAATGGAGTAATTGGTTTATAGAAGAGTTACAATCAGTTGTTATTTAAATAAGATATTGTTTTGTCTTGTTTTAAATAGTTACCCCCAGTTCTTATGGAACTTCAGCAGGTTTTCTCCTTTTTGGGGCCTGTTCTTCTTTGACTCTTTCTTGGACAGATGCCATAACTTTTCAGACACTTGTATTATTATTCTATTACTTAATCATTTTAAAATGTCAATCTCTAATTCCACTCAAATCTTTTCTACACATGCCATCTGTGCTGACAGCTTTTATGCTGCGAGAGTACTGGGGTGTGGGTGGGCGTCTAGATACCTCTTTACTTTCCTACTTCTAGATGTCAGCTCATTCTGTAAGGTGGAGAGAGTGGACAGATTTCTCCTGCTAAGACTCAGTGAGATCATAGCCTTCTTTTTGTTGGTCATTGCTGCTTCTAAAGCCGATACTCACTGTAGATGTCCCCTCTGTACCTGGCCTCTCAGTACCCGAGTTTCTCCTGTTTGGTGTCTGTGTACTTTCCCCTATTGCTGTTGTTCAATCACTCAGTTGTGCCATACTCTTTCTGACCCTATGGATTGCAGCATGTCAGGCTTCCCTGTCCTTCACCGTCTCCCAGAGTCTGCTCAGATTAATGTCCTTCGAATTGGTGATGCTATCCAATCATCTCGTTCTCTGTCATCCCCTTCTCCTGCCTTCAATGTTTCTCAGCATCAGGGTCTTTTGCAGTGAGTCAGCTCTTGTATCAGGTGGCCAAAGTATTGGAGCTTCTGCTTTAGCACTAGTCCTTCCAATGAATATTCAGGGTTGACCACCTTTAGGATTGACTGGTTTGATCTCCTTGCTGCTCAAGAGACTCTCAAGAGTCTTCTCCAACAGCACAGTTTGAAAGTATCCATTCTTCAGCACTCAGCCGTCATTGTGGTCCAACTCTGACATCCATACATGACTACTGGAAAAACAGTAGTTTGACTATATGGACCTTTGTTGGCAAAGTAATGTTTCTGCTTTTTAATATGCTGTCTAGGTTCGTCATAGCTTTTCTTCCAAGGTGCAGTGTCTTTAAGTTTCATGGCTGCAGTCATCGTTTGCAGTGATTTTGGAGCCTAAGTAAAGAAAATCTGTCACTGTTTCCACTTTTTCCGGGACTGTATGCCATGATCTTAGTTTTTTGAATGTTGAGTTTTAAGCCAGCTTTTTCACTCTCCTCTTACACTTTCATCAATTGACTCTTTAGTTCCTCTTCACTTTCTGCCATTAGGGTGGTCTCATCTGCGTATTTGAGGTAATTGATATTTCTCCCAGCCATCTTGATTCCAACTTGTACTTCATCCAGCCTGACATTTTGCATGATGTACTCTTCATATATGTTAAATAAGCAAGGTGACAATATATAGCCTTGATGTACTCCTTTCCCAAACTGGAACCAGTCTGTTGTTCCATGTAAGGTTCTGATTCTTGCTTCTTGGCCTACATACTGATTTCTCAGGAGGCCTGTAAGGTGGTCTGTTATTCCCAACTCTTTAAGAATATTCCATAGTTTGTTGTGATCCACACAGTCGAAAGTTATAGCAAAGTCAATGAAGCAGAATCAGATTTTTTTTTTTAATTCTCTTGCTTTTTCTATGATCCAATGGATGTTGGAAATTTGATGTCTGGTTCCTCTGCTTTTTCTAAATCCAGCTTGAACATCTGGAAGTTGTTGGTTCACATACTGTTGAAGCCTACTTTGGAGGATTTTGAGCATGACCTTGCTAGCATGTGAAATGTATGCAGGAGTTTGAACATTCTTTGGTATTGCCCTTCTTTGGGATTGGGATGAACACAGACCTTTTCTAGTCCTGTGACCACTGCTGAGTTTTCCAAATTTGCTGGCATATTGAGTACAGCACTTTAACTCTATCATCTATTAGGATTTGAAGTAGCTCAACTGGAATTCCGTCACCTCCACTGGCTTTGTTTGTAGTGATGCTTTCTGAGGCCCAGTTTGTCCCATTTGATGGATCAATGGAAATGGAGATCAAGATTCACCTTCTCTTCTGCCATCTCTTTATTAAAAAACAAAACAAACAAACAAAAAAACTACTTCTCTCCTGTGGGCCTCAGTTCTTGGTAAGGATGCAAAGAAAAATCTTATGTCTTAACCTGTTTCAAGAGAGTTTAATGAAAATAAAGAAAGAGAACAGAGAACTCCTCAAGATAGAGGTGGGCCTGACCAAGGAAGCTAATGGCCCTGGATGGCTGGGGTGTAGAGTTTTTAAGGCAAGGTTGTTTGGATAATCATGGAGGTCATTGATAGTCTTCTTTGACAGCTGCAAGTTATGTAACAAGAGGCTCTACTGTGGGTGACCTTCCCATAATTCAGTCAGTTACAATTAGATGCATATATTCTTAGGACATTTATGAACTTTAAATGAATCCAGTGCCCGTCAAAGATTATCTAAATATGTGATAGCAAAAGGTGTGCTCATATGCCAGAGCAGGGACAATCCCTCAAGTCAGTCAGTGCAGGATATTTCTGGTCCCTGACCATTTTGGAGTACTGATAAGAGCATGATGGGAGCATGTTTGGGATGGGGTTGTTAAGTAGTTTGGCAGTATTAGGTGGCTATTAGACATTCAGCTAGTGGGACCATCTCTCATTACTCATGACTAAATTCCTGCCTAAAATTAGCAGCTCAGCTTAAGCCAAGGAACCCTATTCATATGCATCCCACCCAAGGAAAGATCATATTCGAGCTTCATCAAAGAATAAGAGGATAAGTTACTAGTACTTCTTATCTCAGCATTGCCATGTCTCTAGTCTAGTCATTGTTTTCATGCCTGGGCAATATTAAACTATGGATCCAAAGGCTCACCAACTTTATAGAAGACAGAATAGGTCTCATTTGATAAACTTGAGGGAATATTTTAGGCAACCTTAAATTTATGAGAGATTCATTTGACTGCCTCCCTTCGTTTTACCCCCAAAGACCCTCTCATTGCTCATTATTGCTATAAGAACTAGAGACATTGAAACTCGTGAATCATAACAAACCATTCCTTGAGTTCACTGTCTCCAAGAGGTGGTGTTTGTGAATTAGAAGTACAGATGCCTAGCAGTGATAATGTTCTACATGGGCTTCCTTTGAAATTTGTGATTTTGGGAAAATTCCCATTTAATATTCAGTTACAGTGGCATTTTATTGCATAATATGCTTTACAGTCTATAGCTTACATAAAATGGGTATTCTTTTCTACTTTTTCTCATTTTCTGTTTCTATCTTGTAGTTAGTTATTCATACTCTCATGTTTTGTAAGATTAAGTTATGTAAAATATTTCCGCATTTATCCCAATTGTAGCATTTAAATTTACATATTAAATATTTAAGTGTTTAAATTTAAAGTATAATTTTGGTTTACTTTTACATATATTTTTTTCAAATCTGAATTTCTTTCCCACAAGGGATTTCTCATGATCAGGGTGCTACTTATACTTTAAGGACTTTGTTCTTACATTATTTACTTTCATTTTCATAATCTGCCTTCTAAAAGTCTATTTTGCATGTTCTGATTTTACTACTATATATTAACTTGATAAGATTATTTTCTAGTTGAAAACCCTGTTTTTTTATTCTTTAATCCAACTATTCACAAATCTGAAAAATAGGTTGATTATATTTTAAATATTCACTTTGGTTTATTAGACTCTGTTTGATTTAAGGATTACAGAATCTGGCCAGGCTTTCTTTTACCTCAGAATCAGAAGTCATTCTCTGAGGAAGATCAAACCTATTCACTGCCTTGAAACATCAATTGTCTATACTATTCACCAAATTTCAGATATAAGCAAATAAGACTAAAAGCTATTGTCAGGGAAAATATATTTTTAAATTTTATATTATATAAACATTGATAGTAAATTCTTAAGTTTTAAAAAAATACTATTTTATAGTGTTTCTTTTAAAATGGTTTTCTGCTTATATTCATTCAGATAAAAATCCTTAAATAGATAAATGTCCCATTTTCTCTCTACGGAGCCACAAAATTCAATTATGCATAAAGACAAATATCAGACTGAGTAAAGAATTATCTGTAAGATTAGCAGAATGACTCTATTGCAAAATTTACACTTCATACTCTGGAATTGATTTCTTGTGCATTTTAATGGAGGCACTATTTTATATTCAAGTATGTTCCATAGGAAAGTAAAATGTCAAAGCTTATCCCTCTCAGAGTGCACAGTCTTTCCTCTCTCTCTCTCTGTTTTACTTAGAGGAGTTCTCTTATGAGAATATCCGGTGGTCAGTTCATTTCTCATTCTTTTAGAACAAATATTTGCATATCAAAGCCATGTAACAAATAAACATCCTCTATAATGGTCCCATCTGCTGCTTTCATCCCACTGAGACGTTGTATAGGAAAAAAGACAGGAGATTGAACAAGACACATTAATGTTTCAACTGTACATCAGTATTTTTTTTTCAAGTGGCCCAATACACACATATTTTCCATGTATTTAATATATACTTCTTTGAAAGAGTTAGAGCCAAAATAAAGTATTGCTCCTAACTGGGGAAAGAGTGATAGGTGTGATTTCTTGTTGTTTTTGTTAAGTCAGTAAGTTGTGTTCTACCCTTTGCAACCCCATGTTCTGCAGCATGCCAGGCTTCCATGTGGCTTTTTGTCTCCAGGAGTTTGCCCAAGTAGATGCCCATTTAATCAGTGATTCAATCCAACTGTCTCATTGTGTGTGTGAGTTAATTCAGTTCAGTTCAGTTCAGTCGTTCAGTTGTGTCCAACTCTTGGTGACTTGGGCTGCAGCATGCCAGGACTCCCTGTCCATCACCAACTTCCTCAGCTTGCTCAAACACATGTCCATCAAGTCAGTGATGCCATACAACCATCTCATACTCTGTCGTTTCCCTTCTCCTCCTACCTTCAATCTTTCCCAGCATCAGGGTCTTTGCCAATGAGTCAGTACTTCACATAAGGTCGTGAAAGTATTGGACCTTCAGCTTCAAAATCAGCTCTTCCATAAATATTCAAGACTGATTTCCTTTAGGATTGACTAGTTTGATCTCCTTGCAGTCCAAGGGACTCTCAACAGTCTTCTCCAACACCACAGTTCAAAAGCATCAGTTCTTCTGTGCTCATCTTTCTTTATAGTCCAACTTTCACATCCTTACTTGACTACTAGAAAATCCATAACTTTGACTATATGGACATTTATTGGCAAAGTAATGTCTCTGCTTTTTAATATGCTGTCTAGAATGCCCACAGCTTTTCTTTGAAGGAGCAAACGTCTTTTAATTTCATGGTTGCAATCACCATCTGCAGTGATTTAGGAGTGCAAGAAAATAAACTCTATCACTGTTTCCATTCTATTTGCCATCTATTTGCCATGAAGTGATGAGACCAACACCCTGATCTTAGTTTTCTGAATGTTGAGTTTTAAGCCAACTTTTTCACTCTCCTCTTTCACTTTCATCGAGAGGCTCTTTAATTCTTCTTTGCTTTCTTCCATAAGAGTGATTTCATCTGTGTATTTTAGGTTATTGTTATTTCTTTTTACAATCTTGATTTGAGCCTGTGTTTTATCCAGCCCAGCATTTCACATGATGTACTCTGAATATGAGTTAAATAAGCAGGGTGACAATATACAGCCTTGATATACTCCTTTCTAGATTTGGAACCAGTCTATAGTTCCATGTCCAGTTCTAACTGTTGCTTCTTGACCTGCATACAGGTATCTCAAGAGGCAAGTCAGGTGGTCTGGTATTCCCATATTTTTCAGAATTTTCCACAGTTTATTATGATCCAGAAAGTCAAAGGCTTTGGCATAGTCAATAAGCAGAAGTAGATGTTTTTCTGGAACTCTCTTGCTTTTTCAATGATCCAACGTCTATTGGCAATACGATCTCTCATTCCTCTGTCTTTTTAAAATCCTGCTTAAACATCTGGAAGTTCGTGATTCATGTACTGTTGAAGCCTGGCTTGGAGAATTTTGAGCATTATTTTGCTAGCATGTGAGATGAGTCAATAAAGGACAGAAATGGTATGGACATGACAGAAGCAGAAGCTATTAAGAAGAGGTGGCAAATACACAGAAGAACCGTTCAAAAAAGATCTTCACGACCCAGTTAATTACAATAGTGTGATCACTCACATAGAGCCAGACATCCTGGAATGTGAAGTCAAGTGGGCCTTAGAAAGTATCATTACAAACTAAGCTAGTGGAGGTGATGGAATTCCAGTTGAGCTATTTCAAATCCTGAAATATGATGCTGTGAAAGTGCTGCACTCAATATGTCAGCAAATTTGGAAAACTCAGCAGTGGCCACAGGATTGGAAAAAGTCAGTTTTCATTCCAGTCCCAAAGAAAGGCAATGCCAAAGAATGCTCAAACTACCGCACAATTGCTCTCATCTTACATGCTAGTAAAGTAATGCTCAAAATTCTCCAAGCCAGGCTTCAGCAATATGTGAACTTCCAGAAATTCAAGCCAGTTTTAGAAAAGGTAGAGGAACCAGAGATCAAATTGCCAACATTCGCTGGATCATGGAAAAAGCAAGAGAGTTCCAGAAAAACATCTATTTCTGCTTTATTGACTATGCCAAAGCCTTTGACTGTGTGGATCACAATAAACTGTGGAAAATTCTGAAAGAGATGGGAACACCAGACCACCTGACCTGCCTCTTGAGAAACCTGTATGCAGATCAGGAAGCAACAGTTAGAACTGGACATGGAACAACAGACTGGTTCCAAATAGGAAAAGGAGTATGTCAAGGCTGTATATTGTCACCCTGCTGATTTAACTTATATGCAGAGTACATCATGAGAAATGCTGCGCTGGATGAAGTACAAGCTGGAAGCAAGATTACCGGGAGAAATATCAATAACTTCAGCTATGCAGATGACATCACCCTATGGCAGAAAGTGAAGAAGAACTAAAGAGCCTCTTGAAGAAAGTGAAAGTGGAAAGTGAAAAAGTTGGCTTAAAGCTCAACATTCAAAAAACTAATATCATGGCATCCAGTCCGATCACTTCATGGCAGATAGATGGGGAAACAGTGGAAACAGTGTCAGACTTTATTTTTTGGGGGCTCCAAAATCACTGCAGATGGTGATTGCAGCCATGAAATTAAAAGACGCTTACTCCTTGGAAAGAATTATGACCAACCTATACAACATATTCAAAAGCAGAGACATTACTTTGCCAACAAAGGTCATCTGGTCAAGGATATGGTTTTTCCAACAGTCATGTATGGATGTGAGAATTGGACTATAAAGAGGGCTGAGCACAGAAGAATTGATGCTTCTGAACTGTGGTGTTTGAGAAGACTCTTGACAGCCCTTGGACAACAAGGAGATCCAACCAGTCCATCCTAAAGGAAATCAGTCTTGGGTGTTCATTGGAAGGTCTGATGTTGAAGCTGAAACTCCAATACTTTGGCCACCTGATGTGAAGACCTGACTCATTTGAAAAGACCTGACTCATTTGAAAAGACCCTAATACTGGGAAAGATTGAAGGCAGGAGGAGAAGGGATCGACAGTAGATGAGATGTTTGCATTGCATCACTGACTCAATGGACATGAGTTTGGTAAGGCTCTGGGAGTTGATGTTGGACAGGAAGGCCTGGCATGCTTCAGCTCAAGGGGTCACAATGATTCGGACATGACTGAGCAACTTAACTGAACTGAACTGAGAAGACTGCAATTGTGTGGTAGTTTGAACATTTTTTGGCATTGCCTTTCTTTGGGATTAAAATGAAAAGTGACCTTTTCCAGTCTATGGCCACTGCTGCATTTTCCAATTTTGCTGGCATATTGAGTGCAGCACGCGTACAGCATCATCTTTTAGGATTTGAAATAACTCAACTGGAATTTCATCACTTCCACTATCTTTGTTCATAGTGATGCTTCCTAAGGCCCATTTAACTTTGCATTCCAGGATATCTGGCCCTAGGTGAGTGATCACACCATTGTGGTTATCTGGGTCATGAAGATCTTTTTTTGTATAGTTCTGTTTATCTTGCCTCCTCTTCTTAGTATCTTCTTTTTTTGTTAGGTCCATACCGTTTCTTTCCTTTATGGTACCCATCTTTGCATGAAATGTTCCCTTGGTAACTTTAATTTTCTTGAAGTGATCTCTTGTCTTTCACATTCTATTGCTTTCCTCTATTTCTTTACATTGATTGCTGAAGAAGGCTTTCTGCTCTTTCCTTGCTATTCTTTGGAACTCTGCATTCAAATTGTTGAATATAATATTTAGTAATAAAAAGAGCTTAATAAAAAATGTTTTTTTTTTTAATTGGTGTTGTGGTCACCATGAATATCAAAGTAGGAAATTATAGTTGTGATTACCTGAACTTTCAAAATTATCTGTGCTATAGTAGTTGGCTGTATTCTATCTTCAGTTAAAAAAAAATGAAATATGAATTTTTTTTCCAGAAATGACTACTGTGCACTTAATTAAATGTAATTTCTAAAAGAGCTTTAAAATGATGTTTTCATTTAACAAAAGTGGAAAATCATTTTAATGTGTTGTTATTAGTAAGGTTGTTTTAATAGGTACTGTGTACCTAGAAACCAGTTTGTTCAGCAGTTTATGTAACCACCTCTTTGATATCTTGCCATAATCCAGAGTTAGAGCCATAGAACATTTATAATCCTACTTACTTCTATAACCCATTCCAATCTTTGAACGTCTTTTCTTCCCTCTCCTTATCTTTGTACATTCTCCCAACCTCATTCCCGCTCCAGACCATGTGGTATATTCTTTCCAGTAAATCTGGCTGCTTCTCAGAGCTTTAGTGTAGTTCCAAATTATTGCCTTATAAGTTACTATGATGAATTTATTTTAGTAAAGATTTTTAAGCAAGCTAGCTGTCTTATAGTCAAGGAATGAATTAGGAAAGTTTTCAGTAAGTGAAAGATTATGGTTAAACTAAAATTTAAGAAATAGAAATAATAGAAAATTGTAAACTATAGATACAACTTGATAAGTCATATATATTATTTGTTGTTATGAGAATATTATGGGAGTTTTCTCATCTTTTTAAATTTTAGAATTGTGGTGTGTGTATATACTTTTATAAGAAAAACATATGTGCATTCATTAACATCAAAAAGTATGATGTGGTCAGTTCAGATACAAAAAGCTAGAGAATACTGATGAACTGCACTTAGTTCAGTTCAGTCACTCAGTCGTGTCCGACTCTTTGCTACCTCATGAACCACAGCACGCCAGGCCTCCCTGTCCATCACAAACTCCTGGAGTCCACCCAAACCCATGTCCATTGAGTCAGTGATGCCATCCAGCCATCTCATCCTCTGTCGTCCCCTTCCCCTCCTGCCCTCAATCTTTCCCAGCATCAGGTTCTTTTCAAATAAGTCAGCTCTTCGCATCAAGTGGCCAAAGTACTGGAGTTTCAGATTCAACATCAGTCCTTCCAATGAATACCCACGACTGATCTCCTTTAGGATGGACTGGTTGGATCTCCTTGCAGTCCAAGGGACTCTCAAGAGTCTTCTCCAACACCACAGTTCAAAAGCATCAATTCTTCTGTGCTCAGCCCTCTTTATAGTCCAACTCTCATAGCCATACATGACCACTGGAAAAACCATAGCCTTGATGAGACGGACCTTTGTTGGCAAAGTAATGTCTATGCTTTTTAATATACTGTCTAGGTTGGTCATAACTTTCCTTGCAAGAAGTAAGTGTCTTTTAATTTCATAGCTGCAGTCACCATCTGCAGTGATTTTGGAGCCCAGAAAAATAAAGTCAGCCACTGTTTCCACTCCTTCCCCATATATTTGCCATGAAATGCACTTACTAGGTTACCCCTATTATAAAAGTATGCAAAGTAGAAGGAGGGACTGAGAAACTTTGGAGAAAAGGGGTTTTAGGAATGTGGCAGTACTTCAGGTCAGGAATGTGGAAAATCCTAAGCCAGGATTTTCCTGTGAGGAGGCTGTTGCTGATATAGTAGTTTTAGAAGCAGTGATATGAATTGGCTTAGGAGATAAGAGTTTATTGTTTTTACTCTGTGCACTTTTTTATTGAAGTTGCATATTTGATCACAGTGATTGTAGTTAAGTGTTCTATGTATACATGGATGTTAAACAGATCATTCTGTATTGAAGAATACATAAATAATTATGTAGATAAAATTTAAACTAAGAAAGATTGAACTGCTTAATCTTTATGGTGTAGGTGAAGGATAATCAATCTATGACTACAATTAAGAAATGAAGTAACATTCTGAATTTATCACTACATATATGATAGATATTTAAGAGAATTCCAGAAGCAATACTTAAGACAAATTGTTTAAAGATCACTAGTTTTCTATATATAGGTCTTTAGTTTCTTTAGGTAGATATATTCCTAATAATTTTATTCTTTTCGTTGCAATGGTGAATGGAATTGTTTCCTTAATTTCTCTTTCTATTTTCTCATTATTCGTGTATAGGAATGCATGGGATTTCTGTGTGTTGATTTTATATCCTGCAACTTTGCTATATTTGTTGATTAGCTCTAGTAATTTTCTGGTGGAGTCTTTAGGGTTTTCTATGTAGAGGATCATGTCATCTGCAAACAGAGTTTTACTTCTTTTCCAATTTGGATTCCTTTTGTTTCTTTTTCTGCTCTGATTGCTGTGGCCAAAACTTCCAAAATTATGTTGAATAGTAGTGGTGAAAGTGGGCACCCTTGTCTTGTTCCTGACTTTAGGGAAAATGCTTTCAGTTTTTCACCATTGAGGATAATGTTTGCTGTGGTTTATCATATATAGCTTTTATTATGTTGAGGTATGTTCCTTCTATTCCTGCTTTCTGGAGAGTTTGTCACAAATGGATGTTGAATTTTGTCAAAGTCTTTCTCTGCATCTATTGAGACTGGTGAAAGAAATCAAAGAGGACACTAATAAATGGAGAAATATACCATGTTCATGGATCAGAAGAATCAATATAGTGAAAATGAGTATATTACCCAAAGCAATCTATAGATTTAGTGCAATCTCTATCAAGCTACCAATGGTATTTTCCACAGAGCTAGAACAAATAATTTCACAATTTGTAAGGAAATACAAAAAACCTCGAATAGCCAAAGCAACCTTGAGAAAGAAGAATGAAACTGGAGGAATCAACCTGCCTGACTTCAGACTCTACTACAAAGCCACAGTCATCAAGACAGTATGGTATTGGCACAAAGACAGAAATATAGATCAATGGAACAAAATAGAAAGTCCAGAGATAAATCCACGCACCTATGGATACCTTATCTTTGACAAAGGAGGCAAGAATATACAATGGATTAAAGACAATCTCTTTAACAAGTGGTGCTGGGAAAACTGGTCAACCACTTGTAAAAAAATGAAACTAGAACACTTTCTAACACCATACACCAAAATAAACTCAAAATGGATTAAAGATCTAAACATAAGACCAGAAACTATAAAACTCCTAGAGGAGAACATAGGCAAAATGCTCTCCGACACAAATCACAGCAGGATCCTCTATGACCCACCTCCAAGAATATTGGAAATAAAAGCAAAAATAAACAAATGGGACCTAATTAAACTTAAAATCTTCTTCACAACAAAGGAAACTATAAGCAAGGTGAAAAGACTGCCTTCAGAATGGGAGAAAATAATAGCAAATGAAGCAACTGACAAACAACTAATTTCAAAAATATACAAGCAACTCCTGTAGCTCAATTCCAGAAAAATAAATGACCCAATCAAAAAATGGGCCAAAGAACTAAATAGAAATTTCTCCAAAGAAGACATACAAATGGCTAACAAACACATGAAAAGATGCTCAACATCACTCATTATCAGAGAAATGCAAATCAAAACCACTATGAGGTACCATTTCACACCATTCAGAATGGCTGCAATCCAAAAGTCTACAAATAATAAATGCTGGAGAGGGTGTGGAGAAAAGGGAACCCTCTTACACTGTTGTTGGGAATGCAAACTAGTACAGCCATTATGGAGAACAGTGTGGAGATTCCTTAAAAAACTGGAAATAGAACTGCCTTATAACCCAGTGATCCCACTGCTGGGCATATACACCCAGGAAACCAGAATTGAAAGAGACACGTGTACCCCAGTGTTCATCGCAACACTGTTTATAATAGCCAGGACATGGAAGCAACCCAAATGTCCATCAGCAGATGAATGGATAAGAAAGCTGTGGTACATGTACATAATGGAGTATTACTCAGCCATTAAACAGAATACATTTGAATCAGTTCTAATGAGGTGGATGAAACTGGAGCCTATTATACAGAGTGAAGTAAACCAGAAAGAAAAACACCAATACAGTATACTAATGCATATATATGGAATTTAGAAAGATGATAATGATAACCCTGTATGCGAGACAGCAAAAGAGACACAGATGTATAGAACAGTCTTTTGGACTCTGTGGGAGAGGGAGAGGGTGGGATGATTTGGAAGAATGGCATCAAAACATGTATAATATCATATATGAAGTGAATTGCCAGTCCAAGTTTGGTGCATGATACTGGATGCTTAGGGCTGGTGCACTGGGACGACCCAGAGGTATGGTACAGGGAGGGTGGAGGGAGGTGTGTTCGGGATGGGGAACATGTGTATATCTGTGGTGGATTCATGTTGATGTATGGCAAAACCAATACAATATTGTAAAATAATTAACCTCCAATTAAAATAAATTTATATTAAAAAAATAAAGATCATTAGTAAGATAACAAAGACATCTGGGTTTTAATCATAAAAAGCAGCAGTCATATGATGATGTTTGATTGGATAAAGTATCATAATGCTGACCATGTTTTACATAAAATTGAACATATTCTTAACTCAATAACTAAAATAAAAGATGGCATGGAATGTTAGTTCAGATACCACCCCCACCCCCACCAAGCAAACAAACAAACAAAGCTTAATTCCTGAAATGTAAGACAAATGAAAATCCCAAGTTCGTAACAATGGAAATGCCAGTGAGGTTCAATAAGGAGGCATTAGAAAAGAGCCCTATATCAGAGTTGCATAATTCCGAGAATGCATGAAATATTCTGTTATGCCCAGTGACCTCCCAAAATTAATTATAAGACTTGTTTCTTAAAGTAATATAAATCTTGATGATGATATATATATTTATATAGCCTAGCTGAAAAGGATGTACACTGGCTGATCTCTAAACCCCACCCCAGACACACCCCAGTGCTATCTAGGAGAGCTCACAGATATGCAACAAGATAACCACAGAGACTTGATGCATAGCTGTGTCCTCAAGTGACCTTAGGCAGCCATGAGCCAATTGTAGTTTTTTAGTTACTCGGTTGTGTCTGACTCTTTGCAAACCCATAGACTTTAGCCCACAAGGCTCCTCCTGGGATATCCCAGGCAAGTGGAGTGGGTTAGGTCTTTCCTTCTCCTGGCCATCTTCTTGACCCAGGGGTAGAGCTGCCTCTCCTGCATTGGCAGCCAGATTCTTCCCAACTGAGCCACCAAGGAAGCCCCCAGGAGACCATTGAAAGTGAAAGTGAAATCACTCAGTCATGTCCAACTCTTTGCGACCCCATGAACGGTAGCCTACCAGGCTCCGTGGTCCATGGGATTTTCCAGGCAAGAATACTGGAGTGGGCTGCCATTTCTTTCTCCAGGGGATCATCCCAACTCAGGGATCGAACCTGGGTCTCCTGCATGGCAGACAGACACTTTACCATCTGAGACACTAGGAAAGATATTCTATACATGCATACATCTGATTATAACAGACTGAATTACAGGAAAGACATGTACAATACAGCCTGTTTTTGTAACTTGCATCTGTCAGTCAAAACTGGCAGTCCACACCCACCTAGATGAATATGTAAAAGCCCTGTCTTTAAAACCCCTGTACTTCTTCATTCCTGTAGCCAGTGCCTCTCTTGGCTTGACCCGCCTCTTCCTTAAGGTGCTCTTTCTGTTCTTTCATCAATAAACTTGTTTTTGCCATAGATGAGACTTCAGATTCTTCTTTGTGTCCTTATAAAGAACCAAGGCCCACAAAGAAGGGTCCCTTCCCACATCTGGTAACAATTCTGTCCCTCTGTATCACACACTAAAATTGTATTCTAAGACTACATTCTTATCCCTCTACATTGCTACTTAAAAAAAAAAAGAAAAAAGCAACACTTTCTTGTAAAGTTTCAATTTGATTATTATTTTCTCAATTGGCATAATCAAATTGTTCCTATTGTTAAGAATTTAACTATAATTCAGAAATGAATTATATTTGTTTAATATTTGTGTGAAAAAGATCTCTGATCCTAGTGATGAGTTTTTTACTTCCTGAAGAATTGATGCTTTTGAACTGTGGTGTTAGAGAAGACTCTTGAGAGTCCCTTGGACTGCAAGGAGATCCAACCAGTCCATTCTAAAGGAGATCAGCCCTGGGTGTTCTTTGGAAGGAATGATGCTAAAGCTGAAACTCCAGTACTTTGGCCACCTCATGAGAAGAGTTGACTCATTGGAAAAGACTCTGATGCTGGGAGGGATTGGGGGCAGGAGGAGAAGGGGATGACAGAGGATGAGATGGCTGGATGGCATCACTGACTCGATGGACGTGAGTTTTAATGAACTCCGGGAGTTGGTGACAGACAGGGAGGCCTGGCGTGCTGCAATTCATGGGGTCGCAAAGAGTCGGACACAACTGAGCAACGGAACTGAACTGACCTCTAATGAGATGTTAATGGGAACAGATATAGCAAACTAAATTCTACTTTTCTTCGTTAGGGAGAGTTTTTCAGTCTTTGAAATTATCAGTGCCATGAATATCCATTATCACAACCTCAATATTTTTGTCTTTTATAGACAATATATAAAACTATTTGTTGTCCATGAAAACACTATTTATTATAATGTGAATGGTTCATCCAATCCTCTAAATATAAGGTTCAGTTTCTATTAAAATTTCTTTTAATTTCTGCATCAGCAAATGTGTTTTTTCAAAAGCATTATTCCTTCCTGGGGGTTACCTCCAGCAATAAATTGTAGTTTTAAAACATCTAGAATTCAGTTGTGTCTGAGCAAATGGCTTTGCCTTTACCTGATTGCTTAAAATCTTCCAGGTTTAGCTTTAATAGTAGTAGACTACCTATATCAGTTGTTTTCAAACTAACATGGGAAAAGTTGTTCCGTCGTGTCTGCCTCTTTGCAACCCCATTTACTGTGGCCTGCCAGGCTCCAGTGTCCTTGGATTCTCTAGGCAAGAAAACTGGACTGGGCAGCCGTTACCTTCTCCAGGGGATCTTCCTGACCCAAGGATCGAACCAGGCCTCCCACATGCAAGCAGATTCTTTATAATTTGAGCTACCAAGGGAGCCCTCAAAGTAATATAAGCAGGCTACTAAAATTAATGTGTGTGAATGTGCCTCTCCTCTATCCCGAGTACTGATTTGGGGTTCTAAATCAAATTGTTTATGGAACTATGTAAAACAGAGGCAGAATCCTTTTGCTTAGGTTCTTCAAAATGCAGTTTGAAAACTTCCTTGACCACTGTGTGAGTGTTAAAAATTCTTTTCAAAGAGATAAAATTGTAGCCACAGTATCCCATGCTATTATATTTTCACAATGTCATACCAAACTCCTTGGGACAATTTAATAATAAATGTAAATCCCATGTATTACTGTTAACACTGTGTTCCTTGTTTTGCTCTCAACTAAGATTTAGAGTTTCTACAAAATCCTTTCAGACATAAGTGAAATTCTTTGAGAAATAAGCAAAAACAATCTTTATATATAGTATATTGCTGCTGCTGCTGCTAAGTCAGTTTAGTCGTGTCTGACTCTGTGTAACCACATAGATGGCAGCCCACCAGGCTCCCCGTCCCTGGGATTCTCCAGGCAAGAACACTGGAGTGGGTTGCCATTTCCTTCTCCAATGCATGAAAGTGGAAAGTGAAAAGTGAAAGGGAAGTTGCTCAGTTGTATCTGACTTTTAGCGACCCCATGGACTACAGAACACCAGGCTCCTCTGTCCATGGGATTTTCCACGCAAGAGTACTGGAGTGGGGTGCCATTGCCTTCTCCACATAGGATATTGCTGTAGGTCAAAAGCACTCCAATTTTCCCTCAAAAATGAGCACAAATATCACCAGTTTTCACCATTATTTTGGCTTATCCTTCCCAGGTTGCTTTTCCCCTGCCTTTCTTTTCTCTTCTCTTTTCTTATGATTAGAGAGAGCACCTTACCTTTTCAGCAATTCAAGTCCCTCAGCAGGATACTTTGCAGATAAAATTTCTCTTTTGTATAGAATGCACGGTTGAGAAGTAAGCTCTAGTGATATATATAACTTTTATAGCCACTAAGACTTTTTATATGTTGCCCTTTTATCATTCTTTTCTTTATTAATATCTCCCCAAGCATATTTTGAACCAGTGATATGCCTCTTCTAGTATCATGTTACTTTTTCCTTGATTCTTTGGTATTTAATATTTGATTCATGTATCTAGAAATCTGTGATAACAGCCCCTCAAGATTCCATTTTAAAAAGGAGTGGTTGTCTTTAAAGGAATGGATTGTGCCCTAATGATAAACATCTTTTTAATGTATAGTTCTATTGTTGAGAATTTAGCCTTCAAAATTACAGGTTTTTTGAGGCATATTCCATATTCTAAAATAGTTTTCTTTATATTCTCAACTTTTAACTGTAAAGATGGATATTTCTTCATTTTTATTTGTCAGGGGTTTCTCCCTTTAGTATTACATACTTTTTCTCTTGCTATGTATCTTTATTTTCCATTTATTAAAATAATATATGTGATAGTACTTTGATTTCATCCTTATTGTATTCTCATAATTACAATGACTTGAAAAATACAGTGTGGATTATGTCACTTTTACCACTTTTTGAGATATTTTTGTTTTATTTTTCTCCCATAAGACTTTTGTCCTACAAATGGAGTCATTTTGTTATAAACAGAATGAGGTACATTCATTGATTTTGCCAGGGACATTGATTAGTAATACGTAGTGTCAGACTGACTTGCATTCAAGTGCAGATATGCTATTTCCCAGTTTATGACCTTGAGCAAGACAAAAATTTGATTATTTAGTTTTTCATCTATTTGATAAGAATAGCAATAGTATATAACCTATTAGGTTATAGACAGTATTAAATATGAAAATACTTTAAAAGATTTCAACATAATTGCACTTATGTAGTAAACAACAAATGGATGCTACCTAGTTTTATTTTCATTATTAATATAATTCCCTTCATGATGAGCAGAACAAAATAATTAAAAATTGAGTCATGAGTGTTTTTATGTTTTAATATTTTTGTGATTTCCTTACCTAACTTACAAAGATGTCATTGGCACTAAGTAATGTTTCTGTCCCCCAGCTTGGAGATTCTTCTGTTCTTTAGGATTCTCTTTGCATGTACAAAGCAGAACTCAGTGGATAAAAGACTTGGTTTTGGTGTGAAAGCCCTGGATTCCATTTAGGGAAGTACCTTGTGCTTGTGTTTTCTCTTGAACTAATGATTTAAGATATGTGCTTCATATGCTATGAAGATATCACTTCATGGCAAATAGATGGGGAAACAATGGAAACAGTGACAGACTTTCTTTTCTTGGGCTCCAAAATCACTGTGTGTGGTGACTGCAGCCATGAAATTAAAAGACACCTACTCCTTGGAAGAAAAGCTATGACAAACCTAGATAGCGTATTAAAAACCAGAGACATTACTTTGCCGACAAAGATCTGTATAGTCAAAGCTATGTTTTTTTTTTTCCAGTACCCATGTATAGGTGTTAGAGTTGGACCATAAATAAGGCTGAGCACCAAAGAATTGATGCTTTTTAACTGAGGTGTTGGAGAAGACTCTTGAGAGTCCCCTGGACTGCAAGGAGATCAAACCAATCCATCCTAAAGGAAATCAACCCAATCAATTCATTGGAAGGACTGATGTTGAAACTGAAGCTCCAATAGTTTGGCCACCTGATACAAAGAACTGACTCATTAGAAAAGACCCTGATGCTGGGAAAGATTGAAGACAGGAGGAGAAGGGGACAACAGAAGATGAGATGGTTAAATGGCATCACTGACTTGATGGACATGAGTTTGAGCAAGCTCTGGGAGATGGCAAAGGACAAAGAAGCCTGGGGTGCTGTAATCCATGGGATCAAAAGAGTCAAACACAGCTAAGCAACTGAACAACAACAAATCATATTAAGTTTTAAATATAGTTGCATCATTATCAGACAGGGCTAGTAATCATATTACATGATTGTTTAAATAAAGAAAGTATATGTAATGGCACTCAAGATGTCCACCCTGCCCATATCCTATTTACTGAGCAAGAGCATCCATCCCTCAGCTGCTGAGTGTTACCTGCTAGTGGCTGATAGCTGCTCTCTTCTCCAAGAATTGCCTTTGGCTTGCAGCTGCCTGGCCAAGGAAGCTCTGTCCCCTACTAAACTCTGGAGATACGTATAGTCATAAATGGATTGGCATGGGGTTTCAAAAGCCTAGAGATCTTCCTTTAAATTAAGAAAAACTCTGGTGTAATTCATGTTCTACAGTTCCTTGTGGGATTCAGCTAAAGCTAAATTATAACGAAGACTACATCCTTCCATTATTCGTTTTCCTGTTTTGTCTTGATTCTTTCAATTCCCTTAGAAATATACTTACAATACATCACATATGTCTGAATCCTTGTTTTAGACTTCGTTTCTTAATTGTAGTGTCATGATAAGCAGTTTTTTTTTTCTTTTTTCTTTTTGTGATATTAAATTAAACCAACTTGAGATTTTTAAGAATATCATGTAAAGGAGGAAGATTCTTCCTTCTTCAAAGGGGAAGAAGGCAATTCATAGGACAATAAGAAGTGCAGATGTTTAGTAATTAGATATGTGCCCTCCTGTACAAATAAGTCATTCAGATTAAAAAAAAAAAAAAGTTACTTCTGTTAGTGGCAGTCTTTCTGGGCCCAATGCACTATCTAAATAATTTTAGATAGTTAAGGAAGAGGCAGTTCTCTGGTAGGTCTTAATTGACTTCAACTCAAAATAATTCACATGCCAAGGTGACACATTTGTGAATGGGATATTTTTCTCCCCTTCAGCCTCCAGTGCAGAGATTTCAATAAGCAAAACATTTTATTTTGTTCATAAGCAATTAAAACTACAATAGATTTAAAACAATATACTTACGTAAACTAAACAGTGGATAGCTTAACCAAATATGTTATAGTACCCACTGTATACCTGAACTGTGCTAGTTACTAAGGAAAAAAATGATAACACAAACGGTTCCTACCCTCAAGGATCTTATATTTCCATAGGGTAGTTATACACAGACATAACATACATCCACTCTTTCCTATAAATCTCAGTGACTTAAAGATTACTGTGTAAATTAAAAGCATGAAATAGAAAATAACTAGAGGTCTAACCTTGGGAGCAGTTAGGAAAGACTTCCTTGAACATGTGCCAGTTTGCCTGAAACCTGAAGAATGTGAGGGGTCTGTTAACAGAGTTTATTAGTGGAGAAAATGTCATCACATGCAAAGGCCTTTAGACAGGATAGTTTTTACTTTTCCAAGAGAACACTGATGTGTCAGGAGTCTATGAAGTAATTTTGTGAATCAAAGAGAAAGTTGAAAGGATAAGAGACAGTGAGATCACACAGGATTTATATGTGATGCTAAGAAGTTTGGATTTTGTTCTGAGTGCATTGGGAAATAACTGTACGGTTGTAAATGGTGGGAGAGTGAGGAGTGATATGTTTTGATGAAAGGATAGTGGATTATAAGAGACAAGAAAGGATGCAGGGAAACCAGTTAGACTGGATGAGGTATCATATTGGATAGGAACCAGGGAGTGGCAGTAGAGAAAAGAGATATTTCTGAGATAGTTTTTATAGATGATTAAATTTAATAGTTGCAAGGTGGAGAATAGGGTTTGCAGGTAGATTTTAATATTAGGTAAGGGGAGAAAATGGGAGAAGTCGAGTATATGATGGCAAAAGGTAGTGGGAAAAATTGATTTTAGGAGAAAAAGAAGTTAATTGTGGGCATGTTAAATATGAGACTGTTCAGTTCAGTTCAGTTCAGTACTCAGTCATGTCTGACTCTTTGCGACCCTATGAAATGCAGCACGCCAGGCCTCCCTGTCCATCACCAACTCCCGGAGTTCACTCAAACTCACGTCCATCGAGTTGGTGATGCCATCCAGCCATCTCATCCTCTGTCATCCCCTTCTCCTTCTGCCCCCAATCCCTCCCAGCATCAGAGTCTTTTCCAATGAGTCAACTCTTCGCATGAGGTAGCCAAAGTACTGGAGTTTCAGCTTTAGCATCATTCTTTCCAAAGAACACCCAGGACTGATCTCCTTTAGAATGGACTGGTTGGATCTCCTTGCAGTCCAGGGGACTCTCAAGAGTCTTCTCCAACACCACAGTTCAAAAGGATCAATTATTCAACGCTCAGCTTTCTTCACAGTCCAACTCTCACATCCATACATGACTACTGGAAAAACCATAGTCTTGTAAGACAATAAAATGGAGATAAGGAATTGTCTGTAACACTCTATATGTGTTGGAGATTTTTATCCAAGAGTCAACAACATAGAGATAGTCTTTAAAATGTAGGAATTGATGTGCTCAGTTGGTGAGAGAGTATAGGGAAGGTGAAGATGGCCTAGTTTACAATTAGAAGGATTTAGGAGGAAGATTGAAAAGGGAGAGTTAGTGAAGAAAGACAGTGGTCACATTGGAGTGTATGAAGAGAAAAATCAAACATGTTTCTGCTGAGTGATGAAAAAGTCAATTAAAATGATATTTGGTCCATTAGAATTTGAAACTTACAGGATTCAGTCAGATGACCCTAAAATAAAATTGAGGGAGTGAGGAATGAAAGAGAAACTACTTGGTTGTAAGACTGAAGAATGAATGGGAGATGAGGAAGTAAAGGGGATCTTCCCAACCCAGGGATCGTACCAGGGTCTCCCACATTGGAGGAAGATGCTTTACCCTCTGAGCCACCAGGGAAGTCTCTTAAGTAAAAATGACATCAATAGAAAAATTATGGAAAAGAAGAGAAATAATTGATTGGAATGGTCTATAAGATTCATGGAAGCATTTACTTTTAAAGGAGATGCTAGAATATTATGAGTGTATGTTATTTTTTACTTCAAAAATTTCTTAATTTTGAGCATTTTTCTTTTAGATTTTAGTCTCAAATATCTTGAGGAAATAAGATGGATTTAAAAGGCATGTTTACAGAAACCTTACATGTAGCAGATAGTAAAGAGGTAAGAAAAAATGTGGCAGCCGTTTTGCTACAAGTTTATAGCTTTAAATCCTGGCTGTTTTGTCACAGCCAGGGAGCATTTTGAAGTAAGCAGTTAGGCAGTAAGTCCTTGTAATATAATTGGATACTGAGCAAATTAGAGCCTCAGAGTAAATCCTGGTAACCTTTACACTACCAAGTTCAGTAAAAGTGCAGAAGACAATGAAGAGACAACATGACTTAGAAAAAAGCAGGAGAACAACTCAAAACTTACCTATGAGCCTGCTGTTTGAGATATACTATAGGCTCCAACCAGAAGAACTGTAGTTGAAATGAGAACCAATATGATAATAATAATAATGGTGATGCTATTTATTGCAAGTATGTACATTTGTCAGTACTGAATTCTCGGATGTGCTCTTAGAATTGAAGAATTTAGGCATACTCACCTCTTGTGGCCTTAAATGTAATTTTCAGATACTATTCATTTAGGTCTCAAATTTCCAACAGCATGGGGAGATACTAGTTAAAATATACTCATCTAATATTTTGCAGTGGGAATTCTGATAAGGACTTTGAATCAATATCCTAAATATGGATCATATTTTATAACATAAAATGGCTTTATTTTGTCTGAGATTTTATATCAAAATATGTTGTTAAAGTAAGAAAAAACTAAAGATAATAGCTCTTGATTAAGGTGTGAAAGCCATTTTCAATTTACCATAGCCTTTGCTCTTAAGGATAGAAAAGCTTGTTATGAACTCTTCATGTTATAAGACTTGAATTCCTTTGAGTGTTTTCTGTTTTATTAATTTGACTCTCTTTCTCGGATCAATCTCAATTGATTTTAACATAGCAATAATGATCTAAGGACTCTCGTTCTCCCTAGAGATGATTCCGAAGTAAAATAATGCAAAACTTTGGCTATGTCAAGTCCTTCAAAGATAATTTATTTTATAAACACATCAGAGAAATGATGCAGTTGTTTATGATGGGAGTGGGGAAATTAAACCAACCGTTTCTTCTGAGTCTTACCTGTATTTTATGTATGTCCATGGATTCAAAATTTTACATTTCATTGATAAATATATTATACCTATGATGTTTAGAATATAATGCTGACACTTTTGAAAGGAATATCATATCAGGGGACGTGTTTATGTACAAATTTTAATAGACTTTATTCAGAGAAGTTCTTCATTTTCTTTTCTTCCCTCACTAATTTCTTCTTGTTTCTATTTTCACTTGTTTGCAAAAGCTTGAAATGAATTACCGTACTGTCTTTAGTTTCTTTTGTTTTCTCTGTGCCAAAAATTCTTAGGCAAAATCACCCAAATGTTTGGCCCCACCACTGCTGGGTTACCTTTCTCATTGGTCCTTTACATTCCTCCAATATTCTATTCATATCTCCTTTAGAGCATTTATCCGTATGTTTGTAGTACAATTGGCACATGATCATAATCTAACTCCTTGAAATCAGATACCCTCCCTGGCTCTTGCCAATCTGTGTCCTTCTGATTTAATACCTGGGGTTGCAAATGGAATAGAATTTTGAGTATATTGGACATTACTCTTGGAAGCACTGGCTGCTCTTTTGCAATGATGTATGTGTAATTATGTGAGGTGAATTATATCATTTGGGAGAATTTTGCCCTGTGGGTGACCCAGATATAAACCACCTAGGAGAGGATGCCCTTTCCTTTACTGCCTCTTCTCACACCTACACATTGTTTTATCTGACTCTCCATGTTTCAGAACTTTCTGCTGAACTGGGGCACCAGTACATGGTATGTTTGCTTCCCCATAGATCCATGTTTATTTCCAGCCATTGCAGAACTCCCCAGCTTTCAAAGCAGGCAAGGTTACTCACCAGGAGGGACTGTAGATTTTTTAATCTCAGACAAGGCTTTGAGTAGAAAAGCATACGCTTGTCTACATCCAGATACAAGCAGTAAGATCAGACGTACTGCCCTGTGTACAATCAGATCAAATTAAAATCCTGACAACCTCCATACTGCTCCTATTCTCTACCGCAGGCAGCATAGGGCTGGTATGATGACTTGGCCTAGCAGTGTAGCTCCCTGCCAGCTTGATCTCAGCAGGTGAGCCCTCAGAGCAGACAGTAGGTAGCAAAAAGGTAGCTGTAATAGCAGAGTGCCAAAGTGAAGCAGCTCCCTGCTGCAGCCACTGACTCACATGAATACCACTTTGATCTTGTGCTTCATCCTTTTTTAATTCTATAACATTTTTTTGTAAGGTAAAGTAGTCTGGACTTTTATTCTTTGTTTTTGAAATGTCTAAATATGTGGAATTGACCCAAGAGTCTTTTGAAAATTGTGAGCTGAAGGCAAAATAATTTAGGCCTCAATCTTATGTTAGGACAAGAGGAAGGTGTAATGTAATAGCATCAGCAGCAGCTTCACACACAGGCCAGCTCTCAGGAGGGACAGCCAGTCAGCTGTGAATACCCAAAACAGGGCTGCCCGCTCCTCCACTATGTTTAGCCATATGTCCCAGAGGATACCCTAATCCTCTGAGCAGAAATAAATAGACACTTGTAAAATGTAAGTGGGTCACTCTATGTACCAGGAACCCTGGAATACCTTTCCAAGAATAGAAGTGTGTTCTGGCTGATATTCTTCAATGAATACTAAGAGAGTACTAATTGAATTTGTACCAAACTGCAGGGGCTCCCCTTTCAAGGCAGGCTCTTCATCTGAGTCATTTAATTTCCACCCTCACACCTCTATTTGTGACTTTGCTCAGTGTCCATTGCTTTTTCCAATGTCCAGTCAAGATAAGAAATATCTAAAATTGAGCAAGTATAAACACAATATATTTATTATAAGGTTCATGTATAAGGTTTCCAAGTCTTTTAAAATCCTGGCACAAAGAACATACTTGTTCAGCAGCAGGGTCAATACACCTGTATTTGTTAGAGATGATTGACCTCAAGGGCTGCCCTGGGCCCTGCCTAAAGCCTTGATGGCTGGAGGGATCAGTATCATCCCGGTTAGAAATCCCTGGTCCTTATACAGCACTCTGTTCCTTAGTGTGGCATTCATGCATTTGCACAGACTATTTCTTCACGTACTCTCTTCCTGCTTCTCCAAGGCTTCCTACCCTTCAGCCACATAGAGTCTCTGTATATTCAGTATAGTTCTAAGCTTCGTATATTGCAGATATTGTTTTCCATACACAAAATATGTGCCCATTCATTCTTCATCTGGCAAAGCCCTACTTTTCCTTTAGTATTCAGAAAAATATTCATAACCTATCTTTTGCAGAAATATTTAGGGATTCCTTCTGTTTCTTTAATATTTTGCTCATACCGCCATCTTACAGTTTCACATTTAATGTAGTTATTTCTTTATTAGTCAACTACTCTGAACAAGAAAATGGGATTTACTTTCAGTTAATCAGCTTCATTCATACATGCCAACTTCTATAAGCCCCATTGGGTCTTCCCAGGTGGCTCAGTAATAAAGAAATTGTGATGCATGTGCAACCCCAGGGTTGAAAAGATTCCCTGGAGAAGGACATGGCAACTCACTCCAGTGTTCTTGCCTGGGAAATCCCATGTACAGAGGAGCCTGGTGGGCTACAGTCCATAGAGTCGCAAAAAGAGTTGGAGACGAATGAGTGACCAAACAACAACAATATACCATGAATAGTGCTTTGTGCTTTTACACGCATAATTGAACTTAATAGTCTACATTCTGTAAATTTGGTTGTCTCAAATGTTTCTTTTGAGAAAATAGGTATTTTTTAATCATTGTACAGTTTTTCTAAGGTGAAATATCTAGTGAGTGATAAATAATGGACTTCTTTGGCTGTTTTCAGACTTCACCAGCAGTTTCTAACTAGCACAGTTCTTTAAACCTCAACTTAACATTAAGATGCATGTTAAAATGCTTAATAACTAAAAAAAGGAAGGAGAAAAAGAACGGAGAGGAGGAGAGGGAGGAATGAAGGAAAGAAAGAAAAATGTAACAATAAATTGAATAAACTATAAAATTCCAAAAAGAAATCTCTGGGCTTGCTGGTAACACAAGGATTTAATCAGCTTTCGACTTTCAGATATTTGTTGTGCAATACCTCACAGTGTAGGGACATGGTGAATATAATGAATACATGGAGTAAACTACAAACATTTTGGTAACCCCAGCTTTTTTTTTTTTTTAAGTAAATGTATTAAAGTAAACACTAAGAATGTTGTATAACAAAAAAAAATTAGGAAAACTTTAGAGATTCTTAAGAAAATAACTTTTGTCACACAGATAAATTTATCAAAGGATCCTTTATTGAGTAGAATTTTATTCAATGTTGAAGTTTAAATATGTAGTAGTGGCTATATTTTGATATCTAATATTGTATGAATGGCATTTAATGTATACAATAGCTAAATTTGGATGAAAATATTTAAATAAAGCATGCTATTTTAATTTAATGTGATATCTAACATGTTGTCTAAAACATCATATAGTAAATATAGTTTAAAAAATGTAGGTTCTCTTTCTCAAATGTATCATTTTAGAGCAAATACCCAGTACTGATACTTCACAGTACTGATACCTCATACTCTGTACAGTTCAATCAAGATTGCTTCCATGGCAGATGGCTACATGCAAAGCTAATTACAATATGATTAAGAAGGGTTGGAATGTCACAGAATGATAAATTACCATAAACAGAATGGAGGAAAACCACACAGTCAACATTTTTTGGACAGTCTTTTCACAAGTAATGTGAGGCACTAATCTGCTTTATGTATTTCATTTTTGGCCTTTGACTTCCTTGATTTTCCTTCCTCTCAGTCAAAATAAAGGTTGTAAAATACTCAAAATAGCATTATCATAAATAACACAAATATATAGTTTTAAATTCTAAAATTCCCAGTTCCATTGTCTCCTAATTCAAAAGGAAAACATAATTTTAACAACTTTATGAATAGAGAACAAAAGAAAACAATAGTCCCAATATACAAAGATAAAATGCTTTATTCATGTATTTTTTGAAGTATTGAAATGATAAAATGGCCATGTTTGTTAGCAGTATTTGATCACTTCCTTTGTTGAAACAAGATGGTTATATATGTAGATATATGGATACTTACAGTACTGAAAGTTTGTTGACAATCTATTTTGATTGACTTCATTTTCACAATAATATAAGAAGCAAAGCTACTATCTGAGAGTGATGGGAGCAGAGATGTTAGAGATTTAGAAATGTAGATTGTGCAAAATTGACATCTGGGAGTCTGGAAATGATGTACTAGATAAGCATATTGCAGTTTCTGGGAACCATTGACATTTTTAAGAAGCAGAAAATTCCAGCAGTATTCCTAATTTACAAAGCTGATTCAGTTCAGTTCAGTTATATCTGACTCTTTGCAACCCCATGGACTGCAGCATGGCAGCACAGCAGGCTTCCTTGTTCATCACCAACTCCCAGAACTTGCTCAAACTCATGTCCATCTAGTCAGTGACACCATCCAACCACCTCATCATCTGTCGTTCCCTTCTCCTCCTACCTTCAGTCTTGCCCAGCATCAGGGTCTTTTCCATGGAGTCAGTTCTTCGCATCAGGTGGCCAAAGTATTGGAGGCTGAGCTTCAGCATCAGTCCTTCCAATGAATATTCAGGACTGATTTCCATTAGGATTGACTGGTTTGACCTCCGTGCCGTCCAAGAGAATCTCAAGATTCTTCTCCAACCACACATTTCAAAACCATTAATTCTTCGGTGCTCAGATTTCTTTATAATCCAACTCTCATATCCATACATGACTACTGGAAAACCATAGCTTTAACTAGATGGACCTTTGTCAGCAGGTAATGTTGCTGCTATTTAATATACGATCTAGGTTGGTCATAGCTTTTCTTCCAAGGAGCAAGCATCTTTTAATTTCATGGGTGCACTCGCCATCTGCAGCAATATTGGAGCCCATGAAAATAAACTCTGTCACTGTTTCCATTGTTTCCCCATCTATTTGCCATGAAATGACTTGACTAGATGTCATGATCTTAGGTTTTTGAATGCTGAGCTTTAAGCCAGATTTTTCATTATCCTGTTTTACTTTCATCAAGAAGATCTTTAGCTCCTCTTCACTTTTTGCCATAAGGTGGTGTCATCTGTGTATTTTAGGTTATTGATATTACTGCCGACAATCTTGTTTCCCTCCAGCCTGGCATTTCGCATGATGTACTCTGCATATAAGTTAAATTAAGTCTGGTGACAAGATACAGTCTTGACGTACTCCTTTCCTAATTTGAAATCAGTCTGTTGTTCCATGTCCAGTTCTAACTGTTACTTCTTGACCTGCATACAATTTATCAGGAGGCAGGTAAAATGGTCTGGTATTCCCATCTCTTGAAGAATTTTCCAGTTTCTGGTGATCCACACAAAGGCTTTAGCATAGTTAAAAAACAGAAGGGGATGTTTTTCTGGAACTCTCTTGCTTTTTTGTTGATCCGACAGACATTGTCGATTTGATATCTGCTTCTTCTGCATTTTCTAAACCCAGGTTGAACATTTGGAAATTCACGGTTCATATACTGTTGAAACCTGGCTTGGAAAATTGGGGGCTTTACTTTGTTAGTGTGTGAAATGAGTGCAATTGTGCAGTAGTTTGAGCGTTCTTTGGCATTGTCTTTCTTTGGGATTGGAATGTAAACTGACCTTTTCCAGTTCTGTGGCCACTGCTGTGTTTTCCAAATATGCTGGCATATTGAGTGCAGCACTTTTACAGCATCATCTGTTAGGATTTGAAGTAGCTCAGCTGGAATTCCATTACCTCCACTAGCTTTATTCATAGTGATGCTTTCTAAGGCCCACTTGACTTCACTTTGCAGGATGTCTGGCTCTGGGTAAGTGACCACACCATTGTGAATATCTGGGTCATGCAGATCTTTTTTGTATAGTTCTTCTGTGTATTCTTGCCACCTCTTCTTAATATCTTCTGCTTCTGCTAGGTCCATACCATATCTGTCCTTTATTGAGCCCATCTTTGTATGAAATGTTCCCTTTGTATCTCTAATTTTCTTGAAGAGATCTCTAGTCTTTCCCATTCTGTTGTTTTCCTCTATTTCTTTGCATTGATCACTGAGGAAGGCGTTCTTATCTCTCCTTGCTATTGTTTGGAAGTATTCATTCAGATGGCTATATCTTTCCTTTTCTCCTTTGCTTTTTGCTTCTCTTCTTTTCACAGCTATTTGTAAGGCCTCCTTAGACAACCATTTTGCCTTTTTGCAGTTTTCGCCCCCTTGGGGATTGTCTTTATCACTGTCTCCTGTACAGTGTCATGGACCTCCAACCATAGTTCTTCAGGCACCCTGTTTATCAATTCTAATCCCTTGAATCTATTTTTCACTTCCACTGTATATTCGTAGGGGATTTGATTATGTCATAACTGAGTGGTCTAGTGATTTTCCCTACTTTCTTCAATTTAAGTCTGAATTTTGCACTAAGGTGTTCATGATGTGAGCCACAGTCAGCTGCCTGTTTAGTTTTTTCTGACCGTATAGAGCTTCTCCATTTTTGTCTGCAAAGAATATAATCAATCTGATTTCAGTATTGACCATCTGGTGATGTCCATATATAGAGGTGTCTCTTGTGTTGTTGAAAGATGGTGTTTGCTATGACCAGTGCGTTCTCTTGGCAAAACTCTGTTAGCCTTTGCCCTGCTTCATTTTGTACATCAAGGCCAAACTTGCCTGTTACTCCAAGTATCACAAAGCTGATTATAGCCTTAATTATAACCTTAATAAAAGGGCTTCCAGAATCTGTCTGCCAATGCACGAGCCTTGGGTTTGACTTCTGCATCAAGAAGATATTCTGGAGGAGTAAATGGCAACCTACTCTGGTATTCTTGCCTAGAAAATCGTTTGGACAGAGGATATTGGCCAGCTATAGCACACAGGGTTGCAAAGAGTCTGACACAACTGAGCGTGCATGCTCCAAATCTACACAAGGGTAATATAAAAAAAGAGAAACCAGGCCATTTTCATATTTGAACAAAAGCATCAGTGTCTTAAAGAAAATACAAGTCTGAGTGTAACATTGTGGAAAAAGTAATATAGCATGACCTAGTTGGTTTTATTCAGGTAGTCAAAGATGCATTAACATAAGATCTTTAAACATAATTTATATCATTAGCAGGTTAAAGGAGAAGTAGGATCATTTCAATAAATGCAAGAAAATCCTTTGGTAAGATTTAAAAGTTATTCATGATAAAGACTATTGACCTAGAAGGAGTAGAATGAGATTTTCTTAACATAATAAAGGATTTTTAAATAAAAAAATATATATTATTATGAAACTCTAGATGAAGTGAGGAGCTTGACAAGATACCCACTGTCATTGTTTTATTTTTTCAGAATTTTGCTAGATGTCCTCCTTCTAAGGATAGAAAACATTTAAGAATGGAAAGGAAAACAGAAGATGGCTATTATACAGAGAGTTTTATCTGTATAGATAATCCAGATAATAGAGCAATAATCTATACAAATCAGTAAGAGAACTCAACAGTTCAGTTCCGAACATAGTTCACAAAAGCCAGTAGTTTCTGTATACTAACAAGAAGCAATGACAAATTATAATTTGAATGTCCATTTGTAAAAATATCAAAACTATAGGGATCCTAGGAAAAAATTTGAAAAGCCCTGTAAAATCTTTAGAAAATAATTATAAAATGTTATTAAAGGTTAAAAAATGAAACCTAAGTAGATATTCATTGATGAGTACCTTCAGTACATAAATTATATAAATGTATATCATGAATGCTGACAAACTAATATACAATTTGTCTGAATGAATTGTTCAGTTCAAAATATTTATTTAAAGTTTGACTTCCTCAATCCTTGTTAGAAATCCATATATTCCATACCATTGTAGATACTAAACATATTCTTTTATGTGTTCTGACATATTTGATCTTATTAACATTCTCAATTTGAATTTGTGTATGATACGATGGACTATGGAATGAAGCAGGGCAAAGACTAATAGAGTTTTGCCAAGAAAATGCACTGGTCATAACAAACACCCTCTTCCAACAACACAAGAGAAGACTCTATACGTGGACATCACCAGATGGTCAACACCGAAATCAGATTGATTATATTCTTTGAAGCCAAAGATGGAGAAGCTCTATAGAGTCAGCAAAAAACAGGATCAGGAGCTGACTGTGGCTCAGACCATGAACTCCTTATTGCCAAATTCAGACTTAAATTGAAGAAAGTAGGGAAAACCACTAGACCATTCAGGTATGACCTAAATCAAATCCCTTATGATTATACAGTGGAAGTGAGAAATAGATTTAAGGGCCTAGATCTGATAGATAGAGTGCCTGATGAACTATGGAATGAGGTTCATGACATTGTACAGGAGACAGTGACCAAGCCTATCCCCATGGAAAAGAAATGCAAAAAAGCAAAATGGCTGTCTGGGGAGGCCTTACAAATAGCTGTGAAAAGAAGAGAAGCCAAAAGCAAAGGAGAAAAGGAAAGATATAAACATCTGAATGCAGAGTTCCAAAGAATAGCAAGAAGAGATAAGAAAGCCTTCTTCAGCAATCAATGCAAAGAAATAGAGGAAAACAACAGAATGGGAAAGACTAGAGATCTCTTCAAGAAAATCAGAGATACCAAAGGAGCATTTCATGCAAAGATGGGCTTGATAAAGGACAGAAATGGTATGGACCTAACAGAAGCAGAAGATATTAAGAAGAGATGGCAAGAATACACAGAAGAACTGTACAAAAAAGATCTTCATGACCCAGATAATCACGATGGTGTGATCACTGATCTCAAGCCAGACATCCTGGAATGTGAAGTCAAGTGGGCTTTAGAAAGCATCACTACGAACAAAGCTAGTGGAGTTGATAGAATTCCAGTTGAGCTATTCCAAATCCTGAAAGATGATGCTGTGAAAGTGCTGCACTCAATATGCCAGCAAATTTGGAAAACTCAGCAGTGGCCACAGGACTGGAAAAGGTCAGTTTTCATTCCAATCCCAAAGAAAGGCAATGCCAAAGAATGCTCAAACTACCGCACAATTGCATTCATCTCACACGCTAGTAAAGTAATGCTCAAAATTCTCCAAGCCAGGCTTCAGCAATTGTGAACCGTGAACTTCCTGATGTTCAAGCTTGTTTTAGAAAAGGCAGAGGAACCAGAGATCAAATTGCCAAAATCTGCTGGATCATGGAAAAAGCAAGTGAGTTACAGAAAAACATCTATTTCTGCTTTATTGACTATGCCAAAGCCTTTGATTGTGTGGATCACAATAAACTGTGGAAAATTCTGAAAGAGATGGGAATACCAGACCACCTGATCTGCCTCTTGAGAAACCAGTATGCAGGTCAGGAAGCAACAGTTAGAACTGGACATGGAACAACAGACTGCTTTCAAATAGAAAAAGGAGTATGTCAAGGCCGTATATTGTCACCCTGTTTATTTAACTTATATGCAGAGTACATCATGAGAAACGCTGGACTGGAAGAAACACAAGCTGGAATCAAGATTGCCGGGAGAAATATCAATCACCTCAGATATGCAGATGACACCACCCTTATGGCAGAAAGTGAAGAGGAACTAAAAAGCCTCTTGATGAAAGTGAAAGTGGAGAGTGAAAAAGTTGGCTTAAAGTTCAACATTCAGAAAACGAAGATCATGGCATCTTGTCCCATCACTTCATGGGAAATAGATGGGGAAACAGTGGAAACAGTGTCAGACTTTATTTTTCTGGGCTCCAAAATCACTGCAGATGGTGACTGCAGCCATGAAATTAAAAGACGCTTACTCCTTGGAAGGAAAGTTATGACCAACCTAGATAACATATTCAAAAGCAGAGACATTACTTTGCCAACAAAGGTTCCTTTAGTCAAGGCTATGGTTTTTCCTGTAGTCATGTATGGATGTGAGAGTTGGACTGCGAAGAAGGCTGAACGCCGAAGAATTGATGCTTTTGAACTGTGGTGTTGGAGAAGACTCTTGAGACTCCCTTGGACTGCAAGGAGATCCAACCAGTCCATTCTGAAGGAGATCAGCCCTGGGATTTCTTTGGAAGGAATGATGCTAAAGCTGAAACTCCAGTACTTTGGCCACCTCATGCGAAAATTTGAGTCATTGGAAAAGACTCTGATGCTGGGAGGGATTGGGGCCAGAGGAGAAGGGGATGACAGAGGATGAGATGCCTGGATGGCATCACTGACTTGATGGACGTGAGTCTGAGTGAACTCTGGGAGTTGGTGATGGACAGGGAGGCCTGGTGTGCTGCGATGCATGGGGTCGGAAAGAGTCGGGCACGACTGAGCGATTGATCTGATCTGATGATACGATGATAGGAAAACATGAATTTCTTAAACCAGACCCATCAAGACAAACTATAAAGAAATATATTGACCAGACTGATTCAACCAATATATGAAGTGCTCTAAATATTTACATAACCATTAAAAAAGGAAAATACTATCCATATTCTGACTGAAGGAGTTTGTAACTCATATTACATGAGATGTTCAACTTTGTATTTTAGAGGTAGGTTAACTTTTAGCAGATTATTAAAACTAATTAAATCTGAAGTGCAATGTTGTTGAATCTAACTAATATTTGTAAAATGATATGATGGATTATTAAATAACTGGTTTGCATAACTTCAGCTGAAAGGAAACAAACAGTCAATGATCCCTGGGAATATAATTTCACCAAAAACAAGACTTAATAAGGTAACTTAAATTTCCTTATTTAAGAGTTGCTGGAGAAATGCTATAGTTGATGTCAATTTGAGCAAGACATTTTGCAAGAATCTTATAGACAAATGAAGAAATAATCAAGCTCTGGGACTGTTGAAAATGGATCAATTTCTACTTTCAGAATTCTTTAATGCTTATTATACAACTCTACTCATAGAAATACCATGATTTTGCTTAATCAATATAGTTGATAAAGAGATAAAGTGTGTTTTTTTAAATATTAAAAGGAACACAAATGTGGAAAATACACATAAGATGAGGATTTATTCTGATACTTTAGGTAAAGAGTTTATAAATTAATAAGAAACCTAAACAAGCAGATTTAGTTGTGGTATGGCTAAATCTTTTGTAAGGAAAAAATTGTTTTTGGCTAGAAGAATAAAACACTTAGAATGTAATAATTGAGTAGTGACTTGATGAAAAGATAGGGTTTCCTAAGTAGTAACTGGAGTGAGAGTTGTTGAAGATGGGGGAAACTGTATGTTGAGCAAAGACATAGAGGTGAAAAATTGTGAGACATATTCACAAATGAATAAAACATCCAGGGGTCAAATTGAAAAAGAATATTTAATACCACATTATGTTTATTTGTTAACCATTGATATTAAAGCTGATTGAATATTAAGATTATTCTTTCAGTAGAATTTGTGATGAAACTATATTAGTGGGAGACTTCATGAGAAAGGCAATAATTCCAGTAAAATGTTATGTGATTCTGAGCTATGACATCAGTAATGGATGAGATTGATGAGAGAAAAACTGCAGGGGTCAAACCAGTGGAACTCTAATATATATACACTGTACACAGGACAGGCATTCATTTGATAAATATGTATTAATTAACATGTACTGAAAAAAACAGTGAGCAAAATCAGGCAAAACTCTCTACTCTCAAAAGAGCTTGTTTCTAGTGGGGAGAGACAGGTAGAGAGACAGATTGTAGTAAGTTAGGCAATAAATGTTACAGAGAGACACAAAGCAGTGAAGAGGGAATCAGAAGTATGGTGGGGGCAGAAGACTGTGCATTTTTATATAAATTGGTCAGAAAATGTGTGAGGGCGATATTTGAGTGAGTACATGAAAGAGGTGAGGGAAGTAGCACTGGGGAATATGGGGGAAATTTTTTTCTCATGGAAGGAATGGTAAGAACAGATGCCCTAAGGCAGTAGATTGGAAGAACATCAGGGCCAGTGGGACTGGGAAGATTGAATGGTGAGATACAAGGTCAGGGAGGTACTGGAGATCTACCTCCTGTCTAAGGCTGATATAAGGGCTTTAGTCTTTACTCAGAGGGAGACAGAAGCCATTGGACAGCTTTCACCAGAGGTGTCCTGATCTGACTTTTATGTTAGCAAGATCGCTATGGCTGCTGTGTCGAAAATAGATTGAAGGTAACAGATTGGAAGCAGGGAGACCAGTTAGGAGGTTACTAGAATAAGTACCTGGGAGCAGTGAATCATTATCCTAGCAATTTAAGTTGGACAAAGTATGGCTGTTAATGGGTACATCCAACAGAGCAATTAGGAAGGATACCAGATTTGTGGTAAAATTAATAATGCTCGTGTTAGGTCAGGCCAAATTTTCAGTGCAGGCAATGCTTTCAAGTAGATTTATTAATCTAGATTTATAGGTCATGTGTACACAGAACTCATTAACCAGTACAGAACGTATTTGGAAAATCTGCCTAGTGGGGGGAAAAAAAAAAACATTGAAATTTCAAAGGAATTAAAAGCAGAACATTGTGGGTAAATAAGGATAACTATCCTTGTCATTTGAAAACTGTCAGAAGACAAATAAGATATTTTCTTTTGCTAATTGACAAGTGATCTAGGACACTGGACTAGGTCAGGTTTGAGTCTGGAATCACTGAGAGGTTTAGATAAAAATATTCCAAGTAAGTGTTAAATCCATAGGCAACCAGGAAGAAAGAGACTCGGAAACAAAAGCAATATCTTGTCCTAAAGACACTGATTCGCCAGAAGCTTTGATGCAAATGGTGAGCAGCAGACATGTCAAAAGTAATTCACCTATCAATGAGTAAGTAGATTGAGTAACTTTTTATTTGCTCTTGGCCTATATGTGACTCTGGCTAGGTTGTGTGTCAGAAAGTTGAAAGGCACAGCCAGTAGCAAGCCTTGGTGTGAGTGTGAAAGCCCAAATATATGGGTGATTTAAAAATTTCAGTTGATTTGCATTTCTCTGATAATAAGTGATGTTGAGCATCTTTTCATGTGTTTGTTAGCCATCTGTATGTCTTCTTTGGAGAAATGTCTATTTAGTTCTTTGGCCCATTTTTTGATTGGGTCATTTATTTTTCTGGAATTGAGCTGTAGGAGTTGCTTGTATATTTTTGAGATTAGTTGTTTGTCAGTTGCTTCATTTGCTATTATTTTCTCCCATTCTGAAGGCTGTCTTTTCACCTTGAGGTACCATTTCACACCAGTCAGAATGGCTGCGATCCAAAAGTCTACAAGCAATAAATGCTGGAGAGGGTGTGGAGAAAAAGGAACCCTCTTACACTGTTGGTGGGAATGTAAACTAGTACAGCCACTATGGAGAACAGTGTGGAGATTCCTTAAAAAACTGGAAATAGAACTGCCTTATGATCCAGCAATCCCACTGCTGGGCATACACACTGAGGAAACCAGAAGGGAAAGAGACACGTGTACCCCACTATTCATTGCAGCACTGTTTATAATAGCCAGGACATGGAAGCAACCTAGATGTCCATCAGCAGATGAATGGATAAGAAAGCTGTGGTACATATACACAATGGAGTATTACTCAGCCATTGAAAAGAATACATTTGAATCAGTTCTAATGAGGTGGATGAAACTGGAGCCTCTTATACAGAGTGAAGTAAGCCAGAAAGAAAAACACCAATACAGTATACTAATGCATATATATGGAATTTAGAAAGATGGTAACAATAACCCTGTATACGAGACAACAAAAGAGACACTAATGTATAGAACAGTCATTTGGACTCTGTGGGAGAGGAAGAGGGTGGGATGATTTGGGAGAATGACACTGAAACATGTATAATATCATATGTGAAATGAGTTGCCAGTCCAGGTTCGATACACAATACTGGATGCTTGGGGCTGGTGCACTGGGATGACCCAGAGAGATGGTATGGGGAGGGAGGAGGAAGGAGAGTTCAGGATGGGGAACACGTGTATACCTGTGGCGGATTCATGTTGATACATGGCAAAACCAGTACAATATTGTAAAGTTGAAAGAAATAAAAATAAAAAATAAATAAAATAAAATATACCAAAAAAAAATTAAATAAATAAAAAATTTCAGTTGCATACAAGAAAGTTTATGTTTCCCTCAAAGTGAGTGTGTTGCTTTGAGAAGCATTAAAAATTACTGTTAAGCTAAAATGTAGGGCCTTATGTCAGAAATGTTTTTCAAGTGAGAATTCAGAAAAAGATTAAGAAATTATGTTAATAATCACTATGGGCTGTATGCTTAGTCTCTTGGTCATGTCTGACTCTTGGTGACCTCATGGACTGTAGCCTGCGAGGCTCCTCTGTCCATGGGGATTCTCCAGGCAAGATTACTGGAGTGGGTTGCCATCCTCCTCCAGAGGATCTTCCCAACCAAGGGATCAAACCCATGTCTCCCACATAGATTGAACCTAGGTCTCCTGCACTGTGAGTGAATTCTTTAACATCTGAGCCACCAGGGAAGCCTAAGAATACTGGAATGGGTAGCCTCTCCCTTCTCCAGGGGAAATTCCTGACACAGGAATTAAACTGGGGTCTTATGAATTGCAGGCTGATTCTTTACCAGCTGAGCTACCAGGGAAGCCCTTAATATCCAATTCTGAAACTATATGACTATGAGACCAATATTTATTATTATTATTTTGAGCACCAATACAGACTATGATAGCTGCTGCTTTTTATGTTTCTTTGTGTATTTGTAACTTTTCACAGCCTTAGGAGAAACAAAAAGATGCCTATTTATTTGTTGGGTCCTCCCCATGCAGAGAAATTTACCATGAAGGCATCTGCATTCTATATTTCAGCCTGACTTTTTAGGAATAAAGTAGACTTAAAAATGTGATCCTCAGCATAACCTTGGAACTTACTCAATAAATTTATGTACTAATATAGAACTTGAATTTACTTAGCTGTGGTGTGAAGAATCCTTTGAATGAGACTTCTATTGATTGAAAATATAGATCTTGTCAGAAAGAATAAGTTTATCTTGGAAACATATCCTGTGATACTATTTCAGATAAGCTTGTCAGGACCCTTCGAGAACTGTGAAATTTAGAATGGCAATACCCTACTGGAAGCAACCTGTGAAACTATTAATAAGCTCTATATTACTCATTTGTTTATCACTAAATAGCATGAATAATTTTATTTCTGCTGACAGTATATCTTAAAAATGGCCACTGGGACCTGTGGAATTTGAAGTGTAACTAGAGAGCTACCTTTTTTTTCTCTAATAAATTGAACATAGAAATACTCATTAAATCTTTAAAGAACTATGGTATGTATGTTGATGTATGGCCCAAGATTTCTGGTGCTAAAGTCCTGGTCCTTGCCCTCAGCAACTGCTGTTTTGTGGAAGAGATAAAAATGCACATAACAATTATAATTCAAGGCACTGCATGCTTTGTGTCATCTGAGTGATACAAAAGTTATAGGAAGTCTGATATGCTTGTCACCTACATCAGAATAACCTAGAATATTTTTTTGAAAATAAGTATCCCTTGGCCCTATCCAGCCTAAAGCCATAACACCAAAAAGTCTTCAGTGATGCTTAGGAGTTAATATTCTTAAAGCTTACTGAGTATTAGATGTGGCACCCCAAAGTTACTGGGAGGAAGATCACTCCCAGTAATTCTTAATCCAGTAAAGTTCACTAAAACAGTTAAAGGTTCTCAAGCCTGACTTCCCAATGGAGTTAGTTGGAAAGTTTTACTGGTACTTGGGCCTCACCCCCCAGATACTCTGATATTATTCAAGATTGTTGTCTGGCTATGGACATATATATAATCAAATATAGCAGATGATATATTCCAAAAGTAATAGTTCGGTTATAAGGCCATTCATGATTTCATGTATCTTATATTCTATCCATTAGTCACAGTGAACAACCTGCAAATTCCAAAATAGTGATGATAGGAAGTAGTTTCTTGACCAGAGTAGGCACCTAATAAATGATTACTAAAGTGACTTAACTGGAACTGATTGGTCAGTGAAGCAATATTGAAATCCATGGAGACCATGGAGAGTAAGCAGCCAAGAACCCTGAAAAACTGTGCAAAAGTGGGCACTTTCCAAGTAGCCTGGATTCAGGGTACTAGCAGCAGTCATCCTTATTAAGGCTGACTGAGCTACTACTTCCTAAGGAACTTGCATTTGCAAGACACTCAGTCCCTTTTCACCTGTTATTTAGACCCCTTACGTTAATCTGGCAATGTAGGTTGGGCAGACATTGTGCCTTCCACTTTAGATTTATCATCGTGGAGAATTATATGAATCTCTCCACAGGCAGATTTTCTATGTAGCTACCAAAGTTTAAGTTTTAGGGTCCCTCATTTTCACAGGCCCCTGCCCAGGCCCTGGTGACTTTATCTTAAAGGAAACCTTGAATTATGTAATTTGCAGGAATGAAAAAACCTTGACCTGCCTTTATGTTTCACCTAACCTAGATAGTTGGGGCTGGAACTTCAAATTCAGTGTTCTTTCTGCTAAACCTTGCTGCCTACTCTGTGTCAGTCATGGCTAGGTGGTAACCAATTCCTAGGTGGCTCACCTGACAGATGATATGACATAATTCTAAGTAACTAATAGATGGGGGGCGGGGGGGACAAAAAAAACAACCAAACATATTGACAGTGAAGGCAGCAGTTTCTGATATAATGGTTTGGTAACAGAACACAGATGAAGAAAACTGCTAATACGTGAATCCTTAAAAAGAGACTGCATCAGCATCTGCAATTTCAATATTCCTTTAGAATGATTTGTTACTTGGATGGCTAAAACCAGGTTTCCAGATGCCCTCTTTTATTCACAGATGCACAGTTGTAATGAAGCTACTGAAAATAAATATTGTATATAGAAAATAATACTTAGCTTAAAAAACAGCATTTTTATTGAAGCTTCATTTATTTTCTCTTTAAAACAAATCAGTGTATCAATATATAATGCTATAATACAAAACAAAATAGTAAACTGGTCTAAATAACTGCTTAAATAAGGAGTGGAATAAACGTTCATTTTACAAGTAGGTATGTCATGTATGAAAATGAGAGTGAAAATTTGAATATTATTTTGAAAAACATCTTTTTTTTAAATTTTATTTTATTTTTAAACTTTACGTAATTGTATTAGTTTTGCCAAATATCAAAACATCTTGAGTCTAACAATTATGGACAATGTGAAAGGGATATTTCTTCTAATAAGTACTTCAGAAAGATATGTTATTGGAACTTTCTTGGTGGTCCAGTGATTAAAACTCCATGCTTCCAGTGCAGGGGGCAAGGGTCCACTGGTTAGGGAACTAAGATCTTGCATGCTTTGTGGCATGGCCAAGAAAAAGAAAATTTTAAAATGGTGTATTATTCTCAGAAAAATGAAATAATTTTCTTATTTTAACTTGATACTTATAATTTTATTTCACCTATATTATATGATATATTTTCTTTGTCATTTATTCAAGAAGGATATGTCAGTCTTCATAAGACTCTATTTACATATGGATGTATGTGTTTGTCCATGCGAGTCTGTATTTAAAATTTCCAGCTTTCACTGTAAGTGAATCGTTGTTGTGGGTATGCTTTTTTTTTTTTTTCTTTTTCAGTAAATCTTTCCAAGGATAATGAGATTTTTACCTCCTCTCATTGCCCTCTCTACCATTTTTCATTTTTATTATTATGTTTTTATTTCCTTTTTGGGAAATAATGAGCATGATTCTGATCAGTTGTGTTTTTGAAAAAAACTGAATTTATATTACATATCCTTATATAATTCTAAATAGTTGAATGGGAACTGGATTGACACATATAATTTACTTATCTCCGATGAAATGTTGCAGACTAACTCTCAAAAAGCCCCGTATCAGAGATGCACTCTAGGGCAATCTTCATTAGAATGACTTGACTACTTATTAAAAAGGCAAGTTCCTGTGTCTTAGCCAAATCCTACTGACCCTGAACCTCTGAGGATGTAGACTAGGGATATGCATTTTTAACAAACTTCCCAAGTGATTCTTACTCACATTAAAATTTGAGAACATGGGCTTATATATAGCCTACCTTATTTAAGTTCTAAGAGTGTTGCAAATGTATTACGATGCAGTTGCTAAGAATAAAATGATATTCTTCATCCATAGAGGGAACTTGGGAGATCTTAGCTTAAAAAAAACCTTTACTAATTAAGATTCATGAGTAGAAATGGTTTGTTTATAGAGAGACTTTTGCCTGGGTCATTAATTTTTAGGAAGGTTTATAATCTTTCAGGAATTAGATTCATCTGGAAATACACAAGGGTTTGCTGGCTGACACTAAAATGAACAGCTCAGTTCTTGAGTGTGGTAAGAGACATTAAGAAAACAGAATGAGTTGTTAGATAAAATGTAATACTGGAGAAAAATTGTCCTCCAGGCATCTATTTCCTTATAAAATACTTGAAAATAATTTTTTCTAATAATAAATCATACATGAACTTTTTCAAAACAATAATTATGTTAAATAGCATTATGAACTTTTTCCTTTAGCATTTCTTTGCTTTCTCTATTTTTAAATAAAAATAATATATTTCCTAAGGGATTACAATAATGAAATGTATAGTACTTAAAACTACAGTGAGGGTTAAGAATGGAGCAAACCTAGAAAAATCAATTTTGTATTTAACTTAGGAAAGTTTTGATATGACATAATTAAATATGGTATTTTAATTTGCAAATTTATTTAATTTTCTGTGCAATTTAAAATGTTATGTACGTGTGTAATTTTCCTAGTATTGTTAACTCTTTCTTACACAAAATACATTTAATACAACTGTAACCTTCCAATACCTCTATTATTTAGGGAAAATTGAGATCAATACTTCATACACATATTTGGAGATATTATTCATTTCACAATGAGTCATATAGTCACTGAAATAAACTATTCAGCCTCCCAGAACTACCTTAAATCCATTTAGCTGTTGTGTAATCAAATTAGCACCTGTCATTCCACTTTATGTATTAGTAGTGCTCTTTCATTCTCTTTTAAAGTGCTTTAGATAACAAAGTATATGCTGACCCTAGATTTGTCATTCTTATATACTGATAGGTAAAATCTCCTTCTTCCATTTAAACATTCTCACAAATGCTTTCTTTCATCACTATCCCATGATACCTCATAGAAGCACTATAACAAGAGGTGAGACAACTAGGTCTTCTAGTTTGACCTCTCTCAGTTTGGAGATGTTTGTGCTCCTAAGTCTCATTACTTCTTGTTGGTTTTTGGCCTCTTGTATTGCATAGCACCTTCTCAGAAATGGGAAAATATCTAGATAGATTTTTTACTACTGCTGTTTAAAAAAGAGGAATCACTTGAACATGGACTCAGCCTTCACACAGTTGTTGCAGATGAATATAAAAAGAATGGAAGTATTTTAGCAAAGTTGTTGAAAACTTTGCTTGCGGTGTTATTAATAACTGTGGAGTCAGCCTATGCAACCTGATCTCTCCGTTTACTTGGTGTGTAATCTTAGCCAACTCAACCAAATTCTGTGGGCTCGTTTCTCTGTAAAATGGGAACATTAAAAGTCCTTCTTATAAATGATCCAGCCATCAGTGTGCCCTGGGACATCCTCAGCCTCCACCCACCTTAGCTACAGTTGTCTTTCCAGGTGGATCCAGCATTGAGCTTCTCAAGACTACCCACCGAGATTATGCCCCACTCTAGCTCCATCTGGCCTGCCAAAGCCTCCTGACACACACAGTCTTCAAAGGGGATGCTGCTACACAAGACCACACCTGTAAAGCTAAGAGAGGGACTTGTTTTTCCTAACTCATAGAAACAAGCACGGAAAGTCAAAACAAAATGAGTAGACTGAGGAATGAAGTGAAGTAAAGTGAAGTTGCTCAGTCGTGTCCGACTCTTTGCGACTCCGTGGACTGTAGCCTACCAGTCTCCTCCGTCCACAGATTCTCCAGGCAAGAATACTGGAGTGGGTTGCCATTTCCTTCTCCAGGGGATCTTCCTGACCCAGGAATTGAACCCAGGTCTCCTGCATTGCAGACAGACGCTTTACCCTCTGAGCCACCAGGGGAGCATATATGGAGGAATATGTTCCCCCAAAGAATATATAAAACCCCAGATAGAGTCCCACAAAGTGGTTATTAAATTCCTCCTCAATGGGCTTCCCTGGTGGTCTGGGGTTAAGAATTTGTCTGACAACACAGAGGACACAGGTTCAATCCTTAGCCCTGGAAGATCCCACATGCTGTGAGGCATCTAAGCCCACAAGCCACAGCTATTGAAGCCTACATTTCCTAGAGCCCCTGTTCTGCAACAAAAGAAGCCACTGCAATGAGAAGCATACACACCACTGCTAGAGAGTAGCCCCCAAATGCCACAAATAGAGAAAGCTCTCACAGAGCAGTGAAGACCCAGTACAGCCAAAACTAAATAAATAAATTTAAACGTAAAAAATACTTTTAAGATGCTCCTTGAACTCAGGAGAAGAATGGAGGAACATAGTGAGAAATTCATGAAAGAGATAAAAAATACAAGAAGACCCAATGAGAGCTGAAGAATGCAGTACAGGAAATAAAATGTACAGAGGGAGTCAACAGCAGATTGGATGATACAGAAGAATGAGTCTGCAGTCTGGACAACAATACTGGAAATCAACCACCAGGTGAAAGAAAACAGAATATTTTAAAGAGGTAAATACTTTTAAGGAATCTTTGGGATAATATCAAGTGTCCTGATGTTTGCATTGTAGGGGTCCCAGAGGAGAAAAGAGTGAGAAAGGGGCAGAAAATGTATTTAAAGAAATAATGACTGAAAATTCCTTTAACCTGGGAAGGAAACAGATATTCAGATCCAGGAAACACAGGGAGTCTCAAGGTGGACCTAAAGAAAGTCACAAGAATACATATAATTAAAAGGCAAAAGTTAAAGAGAGAATTTTAAAGGCAGCAAGAGAAAAGCACTAGTCTTATATAAGGAAACCTTCATAAGGTTATTTGTTGATTTTTCAGCAGAAACTTTGCAGAAAAGAAGAGAGCAGAATGACATATTTAAAGTGATGAAAGGGAAAAACTTATAAACAAGAATACTTTACTCAACAAGGTTATCATTCAGAATTGAAGGACAGATAAAAAGTGTCCCAGATAAGTGAAAACTAAAAGAGTTTTTTGTCGCTGAAACTGGTCTTGCAAAAAATACTAAAGGATCTCATTTAAGAGAAGAAAGCAAAAGCCCGTTGCTAATAATAAGAAAATACACGAGAGAAAAAATCTTACTGTTAAAGGCAAATGTATACAGTAAAGGCAGTAAATCAGCCAGTTTAAACTCTTGTAGGAAGGGTAGTAGACAAAAGTAGTAAAAATAACTATATTTACAATGAGAAGTTGCATATTTAAAAATATTTAAAATATCTCAAAAACAGAAAACAAAAGGTGGGAGTAAAAAGGTGCTTTTAGGCTGTATTCAAATGTCAGTGACTGTCAGCTTAAACATCATATATGTATATGATGATATATATGAACCTCATGGTAACCAAAAACCTGTAATAGATACATGAAAATAAAGAGAAAGAACCCAATCACAAAACTAAAGAAAATTATCAAACCACAATGAAAGAGACTGAGAGAAGAAGACAGCAACAGAGAAATACTTTAAAAAACAAATAAAACCAGAAACAAACAATTAAGGAAATGGCAATAAGACACGCCTAGCAATAATCACTTTAAATGTAACTGGATTAAATTTCATCAACAAAATAAAAAGATTGTGTACTGAATGGGAGAAGACATTTGCAAATGATATGTCAGACAAGGGCTTATATTCAAAATTTATTAAAAACATACATCAATATCAAACATAAACTATTTGATTAAAAGTTGGTGGAGGAAATGGATATTTTCCAAAGAAGACATACAGATGGCTCAACGTCGCTAATAATCAGGGAAATGTACATCAAAATCATAATGAGATATTATCTTACACCTGTTGTCATGGCTAGTATCAAAAAATAAATAATAAGAAATACCAAGCATTGATAAAGATGTAGAGAAAAGACAACCTTGGGCACTGTTGATAGAAATCTAAATTGGTACATTCACTATGGAAAGCAATATGGAAGTTCTTCAAAAAGTAAAAATAAAACTATTGTACAGTCCACCAATTCTATATCAGGTTAGTTAGCTAAAGAAAAAAACACTAACTCAAAAAGATATATGTACTTCATATTCGTTGAAGATATTTATAATAGCTAAGATATTGAAGCAACCTAAATATCCATCTATATATATTTAAATGGGTATCTGTAGTTGAATGGATAGAAAAGAGGTACATATACACAATGGAATATTACTCAGCCATGAAAAATAAATCATTCCATTTGTGATAAAATGGACGGACCTAGTGGGTATTATGGAACAAGTTAGAGAAAGCTAAATACTGCATGATGACACTTAAATGTGGGATTTAAAACAGAAACAAATGAACAAACAAAAACTGACTTATAAAGAGAACAAATGGGTGGTCACCATAGTGGAGACGGATGTGAAGATAGGTGAAATAGGTGAGGAAGATTAAGAGATACAAAATTCTAGTTATAAAATAAATGTCATAGTGATTACTGTATAGTGTAAGGAATATAATCAATAATATCATAATAACTTTGGTGATAGATGGTAACTAGACTTGTGATTGTTTCATAATGTATAAAAATATCAAATGACTATGTAGAATACCTGAAACTGATATAATATTGTAAGTCAATTTCAATAAAAATTCTAAATAAAAATTGTTAAACTAATAATTTGTTAAAAGTTCTTTCTTTCCTCATAGGTCTATTATTTGGTATGATTAAGACACTTATCACAGGGCATGACACATCGTACCTATTATTTTGCCTCCTCCTATCACCACCACAACTGCCACAAGTTCTCTTGCTTCTTGTAGGTAAATTATATTAATATATATTGTTGTTGTTCAGTCACCAAGTCGCAGCTGACACTTTGCAACTCCATAGAGTGCAGCAAGCCAGGCTTCTCTGTACTTGATTATCTCCTAGAGTTTGCTCCAGTTCATCCAGTGTGTTAGTGATGCTGTCTAACCATATCATCCTCTGCTACCCTCTTTTCTTGCCTTCAAATTTCCAAATATTAGGGCCTTTTCCAGTGAAACATCTCTTTGTATCAGGTGGCCAAAGAACTGGAGCTTCAGCTTCAGCATCAGTTCTTCCAAGGGATATTCAGTTCAGTTCAGTTCAGTTCAGTTGCTCAGTCATGTCCAACTCTTCATGAACCCATGGACCACAGCACTCCAGGCCTCCCTGTTCATCACCAACTCCTGGAGTCTACTCAACTCATCTCCACTGAGTCAGTGAAGCCATAAAACCATCTCATCCTCTGCCATCCCCTTCTCTTCCTGCCTTCAATCATTCCCAGCATAAGGGTCTTTTCAAATGAGTCAGCTCTTTGCATCAGGTGGCCAAAGTACTGGAGTTTCAGCTTCAACATCGGTCCTTCCAATGAACACTCAGCACTGGTTGGATCTCCTTGCAGTTGAAGGGACTCTCAAGAGTCTTCTCCAACACCACAGCTCAAGAGCACCAATTCTTTGTCATTCAGCTTTCTTCACAGTCCAACTCTCATATCCATACATGAGTACTGGAAAAGGTATAGCTGTGTCTAGACAGACCTTTGTTTGGAAAGTAATGTCTCTACTTTTTAATATGCTATCTAGGTTGATCATAACTTTCCTTCCAAGGAGCAATTGTCTTTTAATTTCATGGCTGCAATCACCATCTGCAGTGATTTTGGAGCCCCCAAAAATAAAGTCTGCCACTGTTGCCACTGTTTCCCCATCTATTTCCCATAAAGTGGTGGGACCAGATGCCATGATCTTCGTTTTCTGAATGTTGAGCTTTAAGCCAACTTTTTCACTCTCCACTTTCACTTTCATCAAGAGGCTTTTTAGTTCCTCTTCACTTTCTGCCATAAGGGTGGTGTCATCTGCATATCTGAGGTGATTGATATTTCTCCCGGCAATCTTGATTCCAGCTTGTGCTTCCTACATCCCAGCAATTCTCATAATGTACTCTGCACAGATGTTTAATAGGCAGGGTAACAATACACAGCCTTGACATATTCTTTTTCCTATTTGGGACCAGTCTGTTTTTCCATGTCCAGTTCTAACAAATCATACAGATTTCTCAAGAGGCAAGTCAGGTGGTCTGGTATTCCCATGTCTTTCAAAATCTTCCCCAGTTTACTGTGATCCACACAGTCAAAGGCTTGGCATAGTCAATAAAGCAGAAATAGATGTTTTTCTGGGAATCTCTTGCTTTTTCAATGATCTAGCAGATGTTGGCAATTTGATCTCTGGTTCCTCTGCCTTTTCTAAAACCAGCTTGAACATCAGGAAGTTCATGGTTCATGTATTGCTGAAGCCTGGCTTGGAGAATTTTGAGCATTACTTTACTACCGTGTGAGCTGAGTGCAATTGTGTGGTAGTCTGAGCATTCTTTGGCATTGCCTTTCTTTGGGATTGGAATGAAAACTGACCTTTTCCAGTCCTGTGGCCACAGCTGAATTTTCCAAATTTACTGGCATATTGAGTGCAGTACTTTCACAGCATCATCCTTTAGGATTTGAAATAGCCTAACTGGAATTCCATCACTTCCACTAGCTTTGTTTGTAGTGATGCTTCCTAAGGCCAACTTGACATTCCAGGCTTTCTGACTCTAGGTGAGAGATCACACCATTGTGATTATCTGGTTCATGAAGATCTTTTTTGTATAGTTCTTCTGTGTATCCCTGCCACCTCTTCTTAATATCTTCTGCTTCTGTTAGGTCCATACCATTTCTGTCCTTTATTGAGCCCATCATTACAAGAAATGTTCCCCTGGTATCTCTGATTTTCTAGAAGAGATCTCTAGTTTTCCCCATTCTATTGTTTTTCTCTCTTTCTTTGCCCTGATCACTGAGGAAAGCTTTCTTATCTCTCCTTGCTATTCTTTAGAACTCTGCATTCAAATGGGTATATCTTTCCTTTTCTCCTTTGCTTTTGGCTTCTCTTCTTTTCACAGCTATTTGTAAGGCCTCCTCAGGCAACCCACTTGCCTCTTTGCATTTCTTTTTCTTGGGTATGGTCTTGATCCCTCTCTCCTGTACAACGTCATGAATCTCCATCCATAGTTCTTCAGGCACTCTGTCAGATCTAATCCCTTGAATCTATTTCTCACTCCCACTGTATAATTATAAGGGATTTGATTTAGGTCATACCTGAATGGCCTAGTGGTTTTCCCTGCTTTCTTCAATTTAAGTCTGAATTTGGCAATAAGGAGTTTATGATCTGAGCCACAATCAGCTCCTGGCTTGTTTTAGCTGACTGTATAGAGCTTCTCCATCTTTGGCTGCAAAGATATAATCAATCTGGTTTCAGGGTTGGCCATCTGGTGATGTCTATGTGTAGATTCTTCTCTTGTGTTGTTGGAAGAGGGTGTTTGTTGTGACCAGTGTGTTCTCTTGGCAAAACTATATTAGCTTTTGCCCTGCTTCATTCTGTACTCCAAGGCCAAATTTTCCTGTTACTCCAGGTGTTTCTTGACTTCCTACTTTTGCATTCCATTCCCTTATAATTAAAAGGAAATCTTTTTTGGGTGTTAGTTCTAAAAGGCCTTGTAGGTCTTCCTAGAACTGTTCAACTTCAGCTTCTTCTTCATTACTGGTTGGGGCATAGACTTGGATTACTGTGATATTGAATGATTTGCCTTGGAAACAAACAGAGATCATTCTATCATTTTTGAGATTGCATCCAAGTACTGCATTTCAGACTCTTTTGTTGACTATGATGGCTACTCCATTTCTTCTAAGGGATTCCCACCCATAGTAGTAGATATAGTGGTTATCTGAGTTAAATCCACCCATTCCAGTCCATTTTAGTTCTCTGATTCCTAAAACATCGACTTTCACTCTTGCCATCTCCTGTTTGACCACTTCCAACTTGCCTTGATTCATGGACCTACCATTCCAGGTTCCTATGCAATATTGCTCTTTACAGCATCGGACCTTGCTTCTATCACCAGCCACATCCACAGCTGGGTATTGTTTTTGCTTTGGCTCCATCCCTTCATTCTTTCTGGAGTTAGTTCACTCATCTCCACTAGCATATTGGGTACCTATTGACCTGTGGAGTTCCTCTTTCAGTGTCCTATCTTTTTGCCTTTTCATACTGTTCATGGGATTCTCAAGGCAAGAATACTGAAGTGGTTTGCCATTCCCTTTTCCAGTGGACCACGTTTTGTTAGAACTGTCCACCATGACCCATCCGTCTTGGGTGGCCCTACACGGCATGGCTTAGTCACATTCAGTTAGACAAGGCTGTGGTCCATGTGGTTAGATTGGTTAGGTTCTGTGATTGTAGTTTCAGTCTGTCTGTCCTCTGATGCCCTGTCTCAGTGCCTACCGTCTTACTGGGGTTTCTCTTACTTTGGACATGGGGTATCTTCTCAAGGCCACCGCTACTGACCTTGGACATAGGGTATCTCCTCTGGGCTGCTCACCACTGACCACTGAGCAGATACCAATGAATGTTCAGGGTTGATTTCCTTTAGGATTGACTGGTTTGATTTCCTTGCAGTCCAAGGGACTCTTAAAGATTCTTCTGCTGCTGCTGCAGCTGCTAAGTCACTTCAGTGGTGTCCAACTCTGTGTGACCCCATAGACGGCAGCCAACCAGGCTCTCCCGTCCCTGGGATTCTCCAGGCAAGAAAACTGGAGTGGGTTGCCATTTCCTTCTCCAGTGCATGAAAGTGAAAAGTGAAAGTGAAGTCACTCAGTCGTGTCCAACTCTCCACAACCCCCTGGACTGCAGCCTATCAGATTCCTCCATCCATGGGATTTGCCAGGCAAGAGTACAATGGCAAGCCACTCCAGTACTCTTGCCTAGACAATCCCATGGATGGAGGAGCCTGGTGGGCTGCAGTCCATGGGGTCGCTACAAGTCCGACGCGACTGAGTGACTTCACTTTCACTTTTCACTTTCACACAATGGAGAAGGCAATGGCAACTCAATCCCGTGTTCTTGCCTGGAGAATCCCAGGGATGGCAGAGCCTGGTGGGCTGCCATCTATGGGGTCTCACAGAGTCGGAAACGACTGAAGCGACTGAGCAGTACTGGAGTGGGTTGCCATTGCCTTCTTCGAAAGATTCTTCTGCAACACCACAATTGAAAGGCCTCAGTCCTTTGGTGCTCAGCCTTTTTTATGATACCATTCTCACATCCGTACATGCCAATAGGAAAACCCAGAACTTTGACTATACAGAACTTAGCAAATTATTGACTCTGCTTTTAATACACTATCTAGGTATGCCATAGATTTTCTTCCAAAGAGCAAGCATCTTTTAATTTCATGTTTGCATTTACCATCCGCAGTGATTCTGAAGCCCGAGAAAAGAAAATCTGTCACTGCTTTCACTTTTTTGCCATCAAGTAGTGGGACTGTATGCAATAATCTTAGTTTTTTGAATGTTGAGTTTTAAGCCAGCTTTTTCCACTCTCCTCTTTCACCCTCATTAAGAGGCTCTTTAGTTCCTCTCACTTTCTGCTGTTAAAATGTAATCATCTGCTTATCTGAGGTTGTTGATATTTCTTCCAGCAACCTTGATTCTAGCTTGTGATTCATCCAGTGCAGCATTTCGCAGTATGTATTCTGAATATATTTTAAATAAGCAGAGTGACAACATGCAACCTTGACATACTCCTTTCCCAATTTTGAACCCAGTCAGTTGTTCCATGTAAGGTTCTAACTATTGAGTCTTGACCTGAATGCAGATTTCTCAGGAGACAGGTAAGATACTCTGGTATTCCAAACTCTAAGAATTGTCCACAGTTTGTTGTGATCCACACAGTCATTAAACATAATCAATGAAGCAGAAGTAGATGTTTTTTTCTGGAATGTCCTTGCTTTCTCCATGATCCAACGAATGTTGGCAATTTGATCTCTAGTTCTTCTACCTTTCTAAACCCAGTTTGTACATTTGGAAGTTCTTGGCTCACACACTGCTGAATCCTAGCTTGAAGGATTTTGAGCATTAACATGCTAGCATGTGAAATAAACACAACTGTACTATAGTTTGGATATTCTTTGGCATTGTCCTTCTTTTGGATTGAAATGAAAACTGACTTTGTCTATTTCTGTGACCACTGCTGAGTTTTCCAAATTTTCTGACATGCTGAGTGCAGCACACCAACGGCATAATCTTTTAGGATTTTAAATAGCTCAGCTAGAATAATAGATATACTTCTAATAAGGATATGTGAGGAAATATTATAAGGATAAAAGTGATATATGGTGTTACTATCCCTATTTATTGCCTTGTTCAAAGATATGAAATTGTAGAAACTTACCTAATCAATTCATGCATTCAGCAACAAATGCATACAGGTATGAACTAGAAACATTAAAACAGAAAATAATAGAAGCTTATGTTTGATTTTACTTTATAAACACCTTACCTTTCAACTGAAAGCCCAGGATACCTCAGTCACAATTGTTTTTAACTGTCCTCCCAGTTTTTCTTTCTTCATAATGGAGGTATGAGGGATAGATTCTTGTGTCAGTCATATATTGCTTGACTCTCCTGAGTTCACTCCTGTAGCTGCAAACATCAGGCAGGTCACCTGGGGACTATGCTCAGCTGAGGAGGCTGGGATGGCTGTTTCTTTGTCTTGTTGTGGTCTTTCTTCCTCAAGAAGACTTTGTACAATAGTGACAGTCTTCCAGAAGGACAAGCCCCAATGTGAAAGGACATTTTAAGCTTCTGCTTAGGTCATGTTTGATTACGTAACATTGTTCAAAGCAAATCACATGACGAAGCTCAGAGTCATTATGTAAGGAAAATATTGAAGGTGAAAATATCAGGAGAGTTAACATATTGAGTCATTAATTATCTGTATAAGCACCTGTTTCAACAGTCACATAGTAATTTGGAGGGTTAGAAGGGAAATATCCCTAATACATATATAAGAGCAGGATATTTTTGACTACTGTTTATTGCTGAGTTAGACATTAATTGTCTCATTTACTGCAGGCATGAAAGAACCTCTTTCCTTATTTCTTAGAATGAAGGAAAAAATTGAGCGGTCTTGTAATGCAGCCTTTATTTAGACTCTGATACTTTATCATTGATTAGCACCAATATTTTTATCCCTGTAGAAAAAGCGAGAGTAGTTATCTAGTTTTAGTCTGTTCTAATGTTTATAATTTGTTGTACTCTCATTTTTCCTAAATAATGATATTGACTTTTTCATCGATTTCCTATTTTAATTTAAGCAATATTTTACAACAATTTAGTTGTAAGAAAATTAGAATAACTTTTAGCATTAACATGCATTGCAGCAAAAAATTCGTTAATGATTTTTACTATCATTCTAAAGGTCAGTAATCTGTATATGTTCTTTAAAACATTACCATCAGTTCAGTTCAGTCACTTAGTCATGTCTGACTCTTTGTGACGCCATGAATTGCAGTATGCCAGGCCTCCCTATCCATCACCAACTCCCTGAATTCACTTAAACTCACGTCCATCTAGTCAGTGATGCCATCCAGCCATCTCATCTTCTGTCGTCCCCTTCTCCTCCTGCCCCCAACTGCTACCAGCATTAGAATCTTTTCCAATGAGTCAACTCTTCGCATAAGGTGGCCAAAGTACTGGAGTTTCAGCTTTAGCATCATTCCTTCCAAAGAACACCCAGAACTGATCTCCTATAGAATGGATTGGTTGGATCTTGTTGCAGTACAAGGGACTCTCAACAGTCTTCTCCAACACCACAGTTCAAAAGCATCAATTCTTTGGTGCTCAGCTTTCTTCACAGTCCAACTCTCACATCCATACATGACTACTGGAAAAACCATAGCCTTGACTAGATGGACCTTTGTTGGCAAAGTAATGTCTCTGCTTTTGAATATGCTATCTAGGCTGGTCATAACTTTCCTTCCAAGGAGTAAGCGTCTTTTAATTTCATGGCTGCAATCACCATCTGCAGTGATTTTGGAGCCCCCAGAAATAAAGTCTGACACTGTTTGCACTGTTTCCCCATCTATTTTCCATGAAATGGTGGGACCAGATGCCATGATCTTCGTTTTCTGAATGTTGAGCTTTAAGCCAGCTTTTTCACTCTCCTCTTTCACTTTCATCAAGAGGCTTTTGAGTTCCTCTTCACTTTCTGCCATAAGGGTGGTGTCATCATGTATACAAATATATATATGCTTATAAATAATAAAATATATGAATATAAACTCACATATAGTTTTTATTTGGAATATAAATTAGCAACTATAATGTGCTTAAGAGTAGGAAAATTTTACAAAGTACTTTAATCATTGTTCTTAATGTAAATATTCTAATTACCAGGAACAGTTTTTAAATCTTTAATTAAATCAATAGTTTATTTTTTCTTATATGATGGACCAAACAAATCACATAGTGAGTTTCTTAATCATTTTTAGCCTGCAGCTGGACTTTAAAAAAATCATTTAAGGACCAGTTCTACTGATTTAAATAGTGAATTAACCGAGGCAGTTTGGGCAAGTCTTCTTAATGACTTACATCAGTAAGATTGTTTTTATATTTTCATATTCAAAGTGATTTCTCAAAATCACTAAAGCTTGAGAATACAACTGGAGAGAAAATGTCTTTCTGATCTTAACTGAAAACTAACATCAAGTGCTTGAGGTTTTCATTCTGTGAGGGGTAATTACCTCTGCTTGAACAGTGAAGTCTTTAGATCAAACACATTATAGGAAATTAAAAAAAAAAAAAAGATAAGCCTTATGTAAAATATACAAAAGTGAAGCACATGGAAAATAAGTATTGTTTTCATGGCTGTATGAAAAAAGAGAGGAACCCCAGAAGAGTGGCAAGCAAATAAATACCTCTGCGTATCTGATTTTCAGAGTCATTGAACCTGTTATCTTAGAATCAAATTTTTCCTCTCAAATGACTTTTCTTTATAATGAAAAGTATGCAAAATAAAGCCAGCTGTCTCAAAGGAAAACACATTTTTTTCTCTTGCATTCCAGATAGTTTCATTTGGAAAGCACAACTCAGACACCTGAGAGCAATCCTGTTTTTTGGGAAGATAATCATTTAGAATTTGATAAGGGTAGCACACACTGGAATTCCTATGTTTCATTAGTGTAGGGTTTTATCTTTTTAATTATTAACATTAATAAATTATTTCAGGTATATTCTCATCAACAGTTGTTATTTGGAAGTACAGAAGGGTCTCACTTTTCATCTAATGATTTTTGAAAACTATACTCAGTCATGTCTGACTGTTTGTGACCCCATGGACTGTAGCCCGCCAGTCTCCTCTGTCTGTGGAATTCTCCATGCAAGATTGCTGGAGTGGATTGCAATTCCCTTCTCCAGGGGATCTTCTTGACCTAGGAAGTGAAGCCAGGTCTCCTGCGTTGAAGTAAGATTCTTTACTCTTTGAGCCCCTAGGGCTTATAAAGCAAATTAGGTCATCTGAAATCAACTTCATATTTTCACTCTAACAGTTTGATTGTTGAGAATTTTATTCCTGATCAAGAATTTAGCACCAGGTTCTTTATAGATGTGACTAAAAATAATTAATAGAATAATTAGATTGTAATAACTAATCATGGTTATTGAAATTAATTTCTTTTTTTTTTTTTTAATTAGCTGCTCTTGCCGACAGAATGTAAGCAGGAGCAAAGTCCACCACACACGGACTGACGGTTTTAAGAAGTAAATGCACTGTCCTGAAATTAATTTCTTAAACACCATAAAATAGACAAATGTATTGAACATACCCATAGTAAAATAAGAGCTAATATTTACTAATTACTTCCTGTGTTCAAAATGTTAAATCCAATATTTTATATATCATCTGATCCTCTATTAAATGGTAATCTCTTATTATAGATGAGAAAACAGGTTAAACAACTGGTATGGAATCAGTAATAATACCTAAAATTTTTATAGTAAGCACCTTACTGTACTCTGTGGCTTATAATTTGGGGAAACTAATATATTACACAGTATTCATACAGAACATAATGTATTTTCATCACATGAGTGTGCATATTATTATAAGAGCTTATATCTGATTAACAACAATGTGGATGCCTTCTAGAATTAAGTAAAGCTATTTTGTGAAAGATTTGGATGACCCAGATATCAGGTGGAAAAAGCCCAGTTCGTTTCTTCTTTTGCTCACAAATTTTTTTTAATAAAGGATTATACATTCCACATGATATGTTAACTAACATCCTGAATTATAGAAGAAAAGCGGTTAACATTCAACTCAAGAACCTTGCTAGGAGACCCAAGAACAGAAACCATGGAGTAGAGAAGCAACTGATGTTGGATTAGAGATTCTAATAGAATGAAGACTACAGAATCTTGGTAGTAGACATTGGACAATTAAGTGACGTATTGAAAGTTAAAAAGTTTTCTTTCAGAACCCAAATACCAAGAAGTGGGGTGACAGGAGTTGGATATGGAATGTGGGTTCCAGGATAGGTGGAGGGGGATCTGGGAGTAAAGAAGAAATGGATATGGAACAGGAATCGGGCAGAATGGAATTATGTAAATTTGCTTTCCAGCAGTACTTGTAAGATCAAAATTTAGTTAAAAGATTCAGAACGGGGTAAAGGAACAGTACTGAAGTGGAGAACTAGATGAAGTTGACACTACCTCAGTACATGGTTATATCCAAGTATGCAAAATGCTTTGGGCCCAGAGGCTCTTTCCTTTTTTTCTGTAAGTTGAAGAAATTCTGAGCAGCTCAATAATCTGAGAAAGGATTCATCCTTTTGTTTCTGGATGCTGACTGAGTTGGATGGAAAACATGCCAAAAGAATAATATGATCAGTTTGAAATGGAAATAACTATACCACTATATGTTTGTGGTAAGTGAAGATGGGAAAAGTACAATGGAGGTGAGAAGGTAGAAAGGAATAAGACTGGGATTTAGGTAGCCTATCCTTGCAATTCAGTTAAATAATACTCAAAGAGAAGAAGCCAAGGTTAGAACAGGATTTATTCATTTAACAAAATTTTAAATGCCTTCAATATTGCTATGTATACTGAGCTGAGTATTGGAAATATAGACCTGAAAAGGCACACTCAAGAGGCTGTTAATCTAGTTGAAAAGGTAGAGAAGTATAGCAAAAATTATATGGGAGCATAGTAATAACCATGAAGAGATAGCCATAGGATGATTGAGTAAAGAAAAGACAGATACTAGTTCAGCCTTAGTCCTTAGACAGTGGGGAGAAGAAAGGAGGTGAAGATTCCCAGAGAATGTATTATTGGCTATATTTTGAAAGTTGAATGGAAATTATACATGTATATAATAGAGGATGAGTATTCCAGGAAGATAGAGTGATACATAAAACATTTTGTAGTTGTGATGTAGCCTAGTATGTTTAGGAATTGAAAATATGGCAGTCATGAGTCCAATCAGAGTCCAGTCAGGAGACAGAAGTCACATATTAAACTGGACAGGAAAAAATTGATTATGAGGAATTATTAAGTATAACAAAATATGAGTAGGTATTTTATGGTAAGAAGAAAAGAGAAATGAAAATGATAAAGGAATATCTGATATGAGGATAACCACCCTCCTATTGTTCAGTCACTCAGTCATGTATGACTCCTTGTGACCCCATGAACTGCAGCACACTAGGCTTCCCTGTCATTCACTATTTCCTGGAGTTTGCTCAAACTCATACCCGTTAAGTCAGTGATGCCATCAACCATTCCATCTATTGCCCCCTTCTTCTGCCCTCAATCTTTCCTAGCAACAGGGTCTTTTCCAATGAGTTGTCTCTTCACATTAGGTGGCCAAAGTGTTGGAGCTTCAGCATCAGTACTTCGAATGAATGTTCAAGGTTGATTTCCTTTAGGATTGACTGGTTTGATCTCCCTGCCGTCCAAGAGACAGACTCTCAAGAATCTTCTCCAACTCCACAGTTCAAAATACAATAGCACTCCCGAACTCTGTACCTGTGTGACAAAGATCAGACCTTGCTGGAGAGGGCATGGATGTGGATCAGTCTCTCCAGGGAAGAGAGGTACCTGGGATGCAAGTTAGTGGAACTTGCTGGACGTTTGCCCCCTGAAACTTGCCATAAATCTGCCCTCTAAGATGTTAAAGAAAAGTATTCATAAACAAATGTCTTACTAGAGGGTAGAAAACTGCCTGGGGGAACATGAGAGAAGATGCTGGCTGCTCTTGGCCACTGCACTGCAGGAGCCTGGTGCTGCAAAAAATCTCCATGCTATTGGAGCCATGTGCTGGACAAGGAAGCTTCTGGCACTGTAGAGTGTAATGCTGGAACATGTGTTAGATAAACCAGATGCCTTACAGAAACAATCCAGAACACACACAGGAAACAGGAGTGAAAACCCCTTTCTTCTCCAGTGACTCTTTGTAACCTGCTACTGACAAAGCTTAACATTGTTATGGCTGGTAAGGGAAAAAAAAAAAAAGTTAATGTCTTCACTTCATTTTCTCAAAGCAAGGAATGAAGTATGAATTGGGAACCAAGGAACAATAAGTGGTCCAGTTGATTCAGAGTGCCAATGGAGGTATTGTGAACGGTGTTAGAGAGGGAAGAAAAAATCAGATGGTTGTGGACACATGGAAGGAACAAGGGCTTAAGGAATACCACTGTCTGAACTCTGTGATGTGTGAAAGAATCTTGGCTCTGGATCTAGCATCTTATGAAAGTAGATATCCAGGTACTGAATTTCTGTATACACCTAGAGACTTTAGAGAGAAATCTAAGGAAGGAAATTTGTAACTTTTCATGAAATTAGCTCTATTTTTCTTTAGCTGTTAACTCATATGAAATTCTCAATTTCTTAGACCCATTTGTGGCACAATGTGAATATCAGATTTTACTATGACTTGAGCCAAATATGTAAATAAATTAGCAATGATTATAGTTGTGCTTCTGTCAGATTTGCAGAGAAATTCACCTTCACCCAACAGTCCTGGACAGATTCTTTTCCTGCAAATTGCTCTTACAGAGCCAGCTTTTGTTCCTTCATAGCATGTATCTTAGTTTGTAATTATATATCGATCCTCAGTATTTGATTAAGCCTGTATTCCCCACTAAACTGTATGTTTCAAGAGGACAGAGACTATTTTTGTTCTCTAAGTACGTTGTATAGTAGCCGGCACATAGTATAACATCAATAATCATGTTTCTTGAATGAATAGCTGAACAAAATATTTTAGACTTTGCCAAGACAGTCTGGATAGCCCAGAGAAGTTTCTGTCTAGTTTTCTCAGTGCCATTCAGGGATAATTATATCTTCATTAATATCATTTAAGTCTGGATTTCTTCTAATACCTGATCACTAGTCAGTGTTTTTTAAATTACATAATAGGTGTTTTTATTTCCCCCGCTCATTCTCAGAGTTGCTATTATCTCTATTCTCAGGGAGGCTTTTAGGACTATACAACTCCCCTTTCCTCACACTTGCTTCTGCATGATTGCTGCTTTATGATTCCTCTTTTAATTAATGACTGTTCTTTTCCTAGAGAGCAAATAAATAAGGAGGAGAAAAGGCTTGATTAAATTCTCAATTTTTATAGTTGTTTACCTCTATAACCTATTCTAAATGTATATACTCACAGTTTAGTTAAAGTACATTTGAGTTTGAAAATTTTACTGCCAATCAAAAATAAATATCTGGTAAGAAAAGTAATAGTAATAAAGAATCTACCTGCAAAGCAGGAGATGTGAGTTGACTTGGTCACAAAGATCTCTGGAGAAGGAAATGGCAACCCACTCCAATATTCTTGCCTGTGGAAATCTCATGGACAGAGAATCCTGGTGGGCTATAGCCCATAGTGTGGCAAAATAATTAGACATGATTTAGTGATTAAACAACAACAATGAAAATTAATACGTTCAGCTGTATGTCAGAATTCTTTGAACTAATGGGCTCGTTATTCAGAATAGTTTAAAATATGCAAACAATGCATGAGGAGATTCATAAAGCTGTAGAATTATTCTAAGCCTGAACCAAATGTTTCTGATCTTTAAAGGGATTTGGCTATTAATTTTTAAATGTTGAACATAGTTGACATTTCGAATTGAATTGTTACTGAAATAATCACATCAAATCTCTTGGTTAAATGTTTAAAGTAGAATCCATGAAATATGCATGTTACCAAATCAAAGCAAAGGGGCTTTATTCTGAATACATGATTTTTATTTACATAAAATGTTAAATACATTTTGTTTAGGAATAAAATCATCTCTTAAGAGTGAGGTGCATTTATTCTTCAAAGAAAATTCAAGTGTGTGGAACTGAAGGGGTTTATGTGGTGTTTATTGTGTGTCCACTGCTTGTGAAGATATAAGTTTAAAAGATATAAAACTTGTTTCTGATGTCAAGACAATGTTAGACTAATGGCTACCATGAGGGAAAACTACTATGTCAAAGCATTATTATATGCCAGTAATATTTCCTAAAGCCAAATTCTTGAAGTGTAATCTGTCTATCCTTATGATCACATTAATTGAGTTTATATGGTACATGGGTGAACATTTTATAATTTTGTTCCATTTTTAGTCTTGTATACCTGCTTCCATTCTATTCAGAGCATATGGATACTAGTTGTTTAGTTTTTGGTAACTACATGAAGATTACTTTTTAAACAAATCGAAATTTGTTAAAGCAACTTTTTAAAAAATCATATATAGATAGTAATACATATGGAACACAGATATTTGTAACCATTAAGTTATTTCCTAGGACTGATGTTTGAAAAATAACTCTAAAATCTATTTCAGTGTGTTAGTCGCTCAGTCATGTCTGACTCTTTGCAACCTCATGGACTATAGTCTGCCAGGCTATTCTGTCCATGGAATTTTCCAGGTAAGAATACTGGAGTGGGTTGTCATTTCCTTCTCCAGGGATCTTCCCAACCCAGGGATCAAACCTGGGTCTCCCACATTGCTGGCAGACTCTTAACATCTGCTGCCGCTGCTGCTAAGTCGCTTTAGTCGTGTCCGACTCTGTGCGACCCCATGGACGGCAGCCCACCAGGCTCCCCTGTCCCTGGGATTCTCCAGGCAAGAACACTGGAGTGGGTTGCCATTTCCTTCTCCAGTGCATGAAAGTGAAAAGTGAAAGTGAACTTGCTCAGTCATGTCCAACTCCCAGTGACCCCGTGGACTGGAGCCTACCAGGCTCCTCTGTCCATGGGATTTTCCAGGCAAGAGTATTGGAGTGGGGTACCATTGCCTTTAACATCTGAGCCACCAGTAAAGCCCAAAATCTCTTTAAGTAGATGTTCAATAAATATTTGTTGAATGAATGAGTAATGTTTCTTTTTAGCACTTTATTGTTCTAATAATGGAATCCAGGAGGGAGTACTGATAGTATATGTATTTTTCTAGTTAATTCTTCATAATTTGTTTTTAGTCAGGAGTATTTTTTTTTCTGCCATGGTCAAAATTCCTCTTTTTCCAGAAGCTTCTACGTCATTTATTCTGCTCATGAACCTGCACAAAAGAAAGACTTAGAAAACATGACAGTTACAAAGTAATCACAAAAGTGCAAAGTTCTATAATGAAAGCTAGATGTAGGAATTGCTCAACATATGAATGTACTTTTAAATGCATTTTAATATAAAAAAATCAGGTATACTGTTAACTTCATTTACAAAGCAGAATATTTTTTAATGATATTTCCAGAATAAAATGTTCTGGAAATATTTTATTACATATTCTGTTACAGATTTAGTAAAATATGTCCAGAATCCTACAGAAGACATACTAGTGCTCCAAACAGGATGAGTTCCTGTTGATAAAACACAAAAAGAAGGAGGTATGTTTATCTTATCAAAACAGAAGTCTGTGGCTGTTACCTTTCCCTACATTTTGCAGAAAGCTGCCTCATCAGGACCTTCTTAGCACATCAGATATCCTGTCAGATATTTAGAGGTTGTAGAGATTTCAGGATGTAGAATAATTACAATATGTGTTTTCATTTTTTTATTTTAATGAAATAATTTAAAAGTCAAATTTTTATATATCTGAGCTCCAAATGTTTACCAAAGTATATCCAAATCTGTGTACTAGCAGGCAGGACTCTCCATGGATTAAAAAGAAAAGAATCATCACCAGATAATGTAAACTGACCCAAAGGAGCAGATAGAATAAGGAGCAGAGGCCAAGTTCAGCAGTTTCATAGGCCAAGAGGGAAAGTTTGCTTTTATTTTTTGTACCAGAATTTCTCAGAAGTATTTAATACTGTGCAGTTTTCTAGGCTAACACCTTTTCCCTCTTCATAGTATATCTTCCATTTTGGAATTATTTTCCTTTCCTCACTTTTAGTAAATAGTGGTACATTTCAGAAGTGTGTATTATTCAGTTCATGCTGAGTACCAGTACCTATCTTACTTAAACATCTTTATAGCATTCTTTACTTCATAAATTTAGATCATATAGTCCTTTGAGGAGTAGATTTGTCCAAATATTTATTTGTTGTTTGCCAAGCACTAGGTAATATTTTGTTCTATCAGAAATACAAATATGATTAAGACACAGTTCATGATCTAAGGAGCTTCAGATTCAGGAGGGCAAAATTAATGTTTTCCATCTCATACCTTTTCATTTCAAAATGAGAGATGCAAAGCTTATAATTAATAAATGAGAGTTGGACAATTGAATCTTAAAAAGAGAAGTCTGTAAACAAAGTATAAAGTTGGAAGTCAGTAAGATATAGGTAATTGTTGAAGTAATGGCTGACTGAACTTGCCCAGGAAAAATATACAGAGGAGAAGCAATGGTGGGAGACAAAAGAGAGTCAAACAAAGAATGTAAGAGAACACAACCAACTGGCTTAAATAAATCAAGAAAGCACAGGATGTACTAGGGCATTATTAAAGGCAGAGATTTTCAAGAAGTGGGGAGGATTGACATTTTCAATTCTTGCTGAAAGATAAAAGACAGAGAATAAGCCATTGGCAGTTTAGGTCAATTAAATTAATCTTTGAGAGAACTATTTATATAATAAGGGGAATGGGTCAGGTTGTGGGAGTCAAGAAAGCTGATTTCTGAAATGTATTGAGAAAGTTTAAGTGGTATCAGCTGAATAACGCATAATAGATAAAAGAAAATTTGTTTAATGGTAGAAAAATGAAAGTCAGATATTTTTATGATGGACAAAAGCAAATGAAAAAAGAGAATTTAAAACCCTACAAGAAAAGGATAGAACAAGGTACAAGAGAGCATTGCTACAGGATGCATAGTATGAGCAAAGGAGATCACCCTTGACCTCTTGATACACTAGTTTGTCTACAACAACTGTGAGACATGTTAAAAGCAATGTAGTACTACTAATAACTTCTGAGCTCTATAAATAACTTTCTTATAAAATATTGTAGATCTAATAATATCATCTCCGTAGTGTCACTCAAACATATTCCTCTCTGGGAGGATCAGATCAGATCAGTCGCTCAGTCGTGTCCGACTCTTTGCGACCCCATGAATCGCAGCACACCAGGCCTCCCTGTCCATCACCAACTCCCGGAGTTCACTCAGACTCACATCCATTGAGTCAGTGATGCCATCCAGCCATCTCATCCTCTGTCGTCCCCTTCTCCTCTTGCCCCCAATCCCTCCCAGCATCAGAGTCTTTTCCAATGAGTCAACTCTTTTCATGAGGTGGCCAAAGTACTGGACTTTCAGCTTCAGCATCATTCCTTCCAAAGAAATCCCAGGGCTGATCTCCTTCAGAATGGACTGGTTGGATCTCCTTGCAGTCCAAGGGACTTTCAAGAGTCTTCTCCAACACCACAGTTCAAAAGCATCAATTCTTCGGCACTCAGCCTTCTTCACAGTCCAACTCTCACCTCCATACATGACCACAGGAAAAACCATCTGGGAGGATAAAAGGTATTAAAAATAATTGGTATAATATCATTGACTGTTTCACAGGAAATGTTACAATGGTGATGAGTTTGTATTACTGTAGTGTTTTTACCCTAAAATAATTGTTTCAGAATTTTGAAAATAATTTGTAAGTATCCCTGGAAATGTTGTGTTCATGCTGTGAGCATCTTAAAAGTGTGTTGAAGTAGAAAATAATTTGGGAGCTACTACTCAAAGTTAATTTTGTAGGAAAACAAAACTGCAATTTTATTGAGAGGAGAGAAGGCAAACATTGTTTCTTTGTGTTCATACTGCCTGATAAACTGTGATTTCAAAGTGTTGTCTGTAAAATAATAGAATCAATTAATTAAATATATAAATTGTGTGATTTAACTGACATATCAAGTCCGTGTGATATGTTGGCTGCTGATTGATAGAACTAACTTTGATAATCAAGAACTTTAAAGGGTAATTATTGATTATTGTTGATTATTTGTTGATTATTTTGTTATTATTATCAAATAATTGTCATTTGATAATAATAACAAAATCAGTTGCTATTATTATCAAATAATTGTTGACTGTTTTCCCCAAAGTATCTGTCATTAATTTGGACATCTCCCAGTATGAAAATGGGATTAGATCCACTGTTTATCAATGATTTCAACATGGTGAGGAGACTTTCCTGTTTTGATAATTTGGTTAATAACAACCTGTACCATTTTTTCCACACTTCATGTATACACCACTATTTCTTCTTTAGTTTCCTACTCTTTTACTCTTTTCAAAGCCTACCATTCTTTACTCCTTTGATAGAAATCATTGAGGTAAGCAGTGCTATTTATAAGAGTTTGTCTTTTCCTGCCAGCATTTAGGAACTGTTAAAAGTTGAATAGATGGGGAAACAGTGGAAACAGTGGCTGACTTTATTATTTTGGGCTCCAAAATCACTGCAGATGGTGGTTGCAGCCATGAAATTAAAATATGCTTACTCCTTGGAAGGAAGGTTATGACCAACCTAGACAGCATGTTAAAAAGCAGAGATATTACTTTGTCAACAAAGGTCCATCTAGTCAAGGCTATGGTTTTTCCAGTAGTCATATATGGATGTGAGAGTTGGACTGTGAAGAAGGCTGAGCGCTGAAGAATTGATGCTTTTGAACTGTGGTGTTGGAGAAGGCTCTTGAGAGTCTCTTGGACTGCAAGGAGATCCAACCAGTCCATTCTAAAGGAGATCAGCCCTAGGTGTTCATTGGAAGGACTGATGTTGAAGCTGAAACTCCAGTACTTTGGCGACCTGATGAGAAGAGCTGACTCATTGGAAAAGACCCTGATGCCGGGAAAGATGGAGGGCAGGAGGAGAAGGGGACAGCAGAGGATGAGATGGTTGGATGGCATCACCGACTCAATGGACATGGGTTTGGGTAAACTCTGGGAGTTGGTGATGGACAGGGAGTCCTGGTGTGCTGCAGTTCATGGGCTCGCAGAGAGTTGGACATGACTGAGTGACTGATCTGAACTGAAAGGCTGAATTGTGTCCCCTATAAAGATGATAAGTACTAATCCCCAGTAGATTTTGCAGATAATCAATCAAGATGAGGTCATTAGGGTGGGTTTAATGCAGTATGACTGTTAACTTTAGAATAAAAGGATTTGTACACAGAGATAGACACACATTGAGGAAAGATGATGTGAATGCAGAAGGATGACATATTTATAAGCCAAGGATCTAGGAGGGAGAGATGGACTAGATTTCTTCTCACACCCCTTAGAAGATCAACCCTATAGACACTTTGATTTCAGACTTCTAGTCTCTAGTACTGTGAGACAATATATTTTTTGGTATCTAAATTACCCAGTTTGTGATGTTTATAACAGCAGCCCTAAGAAATAAATAAAGGGACAGAAAATAACTGAGAATCTTGGATTAGATGACAATAACTGACTGAAATAACATTCGGTTAATTATTAAGGCTTAGGAGAAGGAAATGGCAACCCACTCCAGTACTCTTGCCTGGAAAATCCCAGGGACGGAGGAGCCTGGTAGGCTACAGTCCATGGGGTTACTAAGAGTCGGACACAACTAAGCGACTTCACTTTCACAGAAATTTATATATTAATTAAAGTAATTTACAAATACTTCATTTTCATGTAAATTACTATAGACAATGTTGAAAAGAATTTCAGGAAATAGAATTTGCTCCCTATCAGTTGCAACGTGTTGCCAGAATGTCAACTGTTATCAAAGCCTACTTAATCTAACCTTAGATTTTTCCCATTAGGCATGGTACCTACTGGTACTTAAATTAATCATGAATTTTTTTCTCAGGTTCAGGAGCCTACTGTGGTATGTGGTTTGCTCACGGCATGTGGGTCTTCTACTCCAGGCTTCACATTAACTTTGACATCAAAAGCTCTGTAACTGCTTGCAGCACAGTAGAACAAAATGCCCTCTTCTATTTATGCTATTTCCTGTTATCTTTTTTTGTAGGAGAGGCTGCTTTCTTTTCTATATGTGGCACTCCACACTACATAGGACTCAAGATGCTACAGATGTATATACTGTTACTGTAGCTGTGTATGAGATAGCTTCCACCCCCTATCAGAGCAGGAATCCTTGGCAGCCAATTGTACACCTTTCATCAAACTTATTCAGGCACTCTATTCTTCATTTCTTTTTCATCAATGCCATATGAAATGAAGAGAATTTGTATTTTAAAGCAGTGCTATGCAGCCACTCCTGTAATCTTCCTTTGAATATTGTCATTTATTTCTTTTTTTGTTTGTTTGTTTGTTTTGGCTGAACATTTAAAATAATTGTTAAGCAAAAGAGGTTTAGAGAAAATAATATACAATTGTATTTCTAAATAAAGGTTAACCCAAACATCTCTGGAATTTCTAACCATTAGAATGATTTCTTCACTTGAAGGCAAGTTCTACTTGAGGAAGATCCAGGCAAAGGTGATATCAGACAGGAGCAAAATTAAATTATCAGTTCTATTATTCACTTTCCTAGTCTCACTATATTATTAGATTGGCCAATGAAATTAAGTGGGGTCTAAGACAAGTTCTATGGCCTAAATGGTTATGTCTACTCAGAATTCATATGTTGAAGTCCTAATCCCAAGTCTGACAGCATTTGAAGGTGGGACCTTTCGAAAGTAAGTAGGCAATCGAGGGTAAAGGTCTCACAAATGGGATTAGTGCCCTAATAAGAAGAGATGGGAGAGAGATGATGTCTTTCTCTACTCTGTGAGGCTACAGAAAGAAGGTGACTGTCTGTAAACCAGAAAGAGGGCCCTCACCAAGAACTCCAACCATGCTGGCACCTTGATCTCAGACTTTGAGTCTCCAAAACTGTGAGAAATATATGTGCTGTTGTTTAAGCTACCCAGTCTATGTTATTCTGTTATAACAGCCCAAGCTGACTAATAACAAGGGGAACCACAGTATCTTATTCTTATTCCTGAAAAGAAGCTTCAGATTTTCTTTAAGAACACTTATACAACTGATCTTATTGTGTTAGAAAGATAATAATTTTATGGCATAGGGGAAGCTATGTCTAATAATTTCTATATCTATGTTTGCAATCAGTTAAACTTTTAAAAAGCAATTTTTTTTAAAGTTAGTACAAAATCCAAAAATTTCAGAAGTATTTATTGTAAAACAAAAAGATTTTTCCCATCTTCATATGATTAAATCTCTCCTACAGAGATAAAAATTGCTAAGATTTTCTGAATATCCTTTGGAACATAGTATCAATTCAGTTCAGTCTCTCAGTCATGTCCGACTCTTTGTGACCCCATGGACTGCAGCACGCTGTCCATCACCAATTACCAGAGCTTGCTCAAACTCATGTCATTCATGTTGATGATGCCATCCAACCATCTCATCCTATGTCGTCGCCTTCCCCTCCTGCCTTCAATCTTTACCAGCATCAGGGTTTCTTCAAATAAGTCAGTTCTTCACATTAAGTGGCCCAAGCATTGGAGCTTCAGCTTTGGCATCAGTCCTTCCAATGAATATTCAGGACTGATTTCTGTTAGGACTGACTGATTTGATCTCCTTTCAGTCCAAGGGACTCCCAGGAGTCTTCTCCAAAACCACAGTTCAAAAGCATCAATTCTCCAGCACTTAGTTTTCTTTATAGTCCAACTCTCACATCCATACATGACTACTGGAAAAACCATAGCTTTGACCTAGATGGACCTTTGTTGACAAAGTAATGTCTCTGCTTTTTAATACACTGTCTGGGTTTGTCATAGCTTTTTTTCCAAGGAGCAAGCATCTTTTAATTTCATGGCTGTAGTCACCATCTGCAGTGATTTTGGAGCCCAAGAAAATAAATTCTGTCACTGTTTTCATTGTTTCCCCATCTATTTGCCATGAAGTGACTACATGTATAGAATAGTAGTAACATTATATTTTACATATCAGTTGGCACATGTACTTCAAATTTTGATGAATATTCCAGTTTGCTCTTTAAAAAAGTAACAGCAGTTTACACACATGAGAGCAGCATAGGAGAGTGTTTGTTTTAACTGCCCTTAAATACTATGAACTATTTTAATCTCAGGTAATTTGTTAACTTAAAACAATATTGTAAAGTATTAGCCTCTAATTAAAATAAATAAATTTAATTTAAAATAGTTTAATTGGCAGTATTTGCAATTTTTAAAGTAGGATTAAAATAATATTGTTATTTTAAGTTATTTTTGTTGTTAATTTAAATAAAACAAAGAGTCTCAAGCTCCTCCTTTGAATAAAAAATCCAGTAGAGTCACAGGATTTATTTTAATTTTATGCACAAAAGAAGAAGAAAATCCTAAAACTTTCTTTTTTGCACATTGTGATGTGCTTAAAGTATAGAGCCCCTTCAGTTCAGTTCAGTCGCTCAGTCATATCTGACTCTTTGCAACCCCATGAATCACAGCACACCAGGCCTCCCTGTCCATCACCAACTCCTGGAGTTCACTCACTCACGTCCATCAAGTCAGTGATGCCATCCAGCCATCTCATCCTCTGTCGTCCTCTTCTCCTCCTGCCCCCAGTCCCTCCCAGCATCAGATCTTTTCCAATGAGTCAACTCTTCGCATGAGGTGGCCAAAGTACTGGAGTTTCAGTTTCAGCATCATTCCTTCCAAAGAAATCCCAGGGCTGATCTTCAGAATGGACTGGTTGGATCTCCTTGCAGTCCAAGGGACTCTCAAGAGTCTTCTCCAACACCACAGTTCAAAAGCATCAATTCTTCAGCGCTCAGCCTTCTTCACAGTCCAACTTTCACATCAATACATGACCACAGGAAAAACCATAGCCTTCACTAGATGAACCTTTGTTGGCAAAGTAGTGTCTCTGCTTTTGAATATGCTATCTAGGTTGTTCATAACTTTCCTTCCAAGGAGTAAGTGTCTGTTAGTTTCATGGCTGCAGTCACCATCTGCAGTGATTTTGGAGCCCCAGAAATAAAGTCTGACACTGTTTCCACTGTTTCTCCATCTATTTCCCATGAAGTGATGGGACCAGATGCCATGATCTTTGTTTTCTGAATGTTGAGCTTTAAGCCAACTTTTTCACTCTCCACTTTCACTTTCATCAAGACGCTGTTTAGTTCCTCTTCACTTTCTGCCATAAGGGTGGTGTCATCTGCATATCTGAGGTTATTGATATTTCTCCTGGCAATCTTGATTCCAGCTTGTGTTTCTTCCAGTCCAGCGTTTCTCATGATGTACTCTGCGTAGAAGTTAAATAAGCAGGGTGACAGTATACAGCCTTGACATACTCCTTTTCCTATTTGGAACCAGTCTGTTGTTCCATGTCCAGTTCTAACTGTTGCTTCCTGACCTGCATATAGATTCCTCAAGAGGCAGGTCGGGTGGTCTGGTATTCCCATCTCTTTCAGAATTTTCCACAGTTTATTGTGATCCACACAGTCAAAGGCTTTGGCATAGTCAATAAAGCAGAAATAGATTTTCTGGAAATCTCTTGCTTTTTTGATGATCCAGCGAATGTTGGCAATTTGATCTCTGGTTCCTCTGTCTTTTCTAAAACCAGCTTGAACATCAGGACATTCACAGTTCACGTATTGCGGAAGCCCCTTACTGTACAATTAAGGTACCTTGTGTGCTTGTGCTTAGTTGCTTAGTCATGTCCCACTCATTGCAACCCCATGGACTCTCGCCCACCTGACTCCTCTGCCCATTAGATTACCAAGGCAAAAATAGTAGAGTGGGTTGCCATGGTCTTCATGACCCAGGAAATGAACTTCGGTCACCTGCATTGCTGGCAGATTCTTTACCATCTGAGTCACCAAGGAAGCCCATAAGATACCTTATTGTACACTTAAGGTATAAAGTACCTTAAAGTATAAAGTACTTAACAGAGATAGGTACAATTTTTTGAATCCACAAAAATGTAACAATAAAGCAGAATTGAAAGCTTTCAGAAATTATTCTTTGCATTTATAACTCATAGCATTACTCTCTGAACTCTCTCTGGTTATTTGAAAAGTCTCTGTTTAAACAGCACTTCCAAGTACTCTTTAATAATTGATAATAGAAAAGGGGTATATGTTCTCTTGCAGGTCCTCATAATGGGTTGGAGAGTATAGTTGATACTTTTTGAGAAAGTTCTCAATATATCATGTTATCAAAATGTGTTTTATGATGTACTATTTCTTAATTTTTTGGTATTTATTTCTCCACCAATTGTAACAGTCTGCAGCCTCAGGGCAAAACATGGGAATTAAATTAGTTATTTAGAGAGGGGGAAATGAAAGCAATCCTCAGAGGATAAATTATATAGAATAAAAAGGGCAAAATAGAATTTTAATATATGGGGTATGACATATATGATGTTTTACATTTAGTTTTTTGCTGCTATAATTTTTTTTTATTTAAAAATGAAGATGATATTTATATTGATATGTATGTTAGGAGAACTAAGTAATGAGATATCACATGTTCCCAATATTGTTTTCTAATTTTTCATTTAAAATTTGACTTTTGTCAGTCCTGTTTTTTTTTTTTTTTTAAACTACAACATAAAATTTTATGAGACTTAGAATATTGTGCCACACTTTTAAAGGCGATGGTGACATGCTTAGCTTTTTGAAAATCTATGGCAGTTTAACATACTTGTCCATTCTTGAGTGAATGCAAAAGATTTTTTAGCTTAATATTTATTACTATGAAAAATATACTTTAAATGACCCCATACATAATGGGTATCAAATTGTATTGTTCCCTTCTTATTACAGTGGGTAAATTAATTAACTTACCAGTGCTTATTATAAGCCATATTTTAAAGATAATAAGGTCTTTGGTATATATCTATGTTAACATTGCAATTAGTGAAATAATGTAATCTTCTAAACTGTGTGATATTGGATGTGATAACTTTGCATTTCAAGCTGCTACAGCTCAGTGTGTATGTATGTGTGTGTGTATAAATCAGTGGCAGGATATGGAAATCATTTCATTTACTGCTGTATTTTTGGTAATGAGTCTATTTTCCAAACAAAACTTTGGAAAGAGACTACCTCGGAAAGAAGTAGTTCCCCTCATCTAAAGCCAGAGAACTCTCCAAAATTGGTTCTATCACTGTTTATTAAAAAGGCATCAGGAGGAGAATATTGAAAGATGGTGTATAATGAACTTAAACTTAGGGTTTTATAAAATGTGGAATAGTAATAAGAATACAAATTACTAGGTCTATAGAGTGTATGACATTTATTGTTGTTGTTTAGTCACTAAGTCATGTCCCACTCTTTTTGATACCCCATGGACTCTGTGTAGCCCACCAGTCTCCTCTGTTCATGGGATTTCCTAGGCAAGAACACTGGAGTGAGTTGCCATTTCCTTCTCTGGGGGATCTTCCTGAACAAGGGATCAAAGTGCATCTCCTGCATTGGCAGGCAGATTCTTTATTACTGAGCCACAGGGAAGCACTTAAGAGTATTACAGTATGCTTATATACAAAGGAGGTCAAACCAGTCAATCCTAAAGGAAATTGATCCTGAATATTCATTGGAAGGACTGAAACTGAGGCTCCAATATTCTGGCTGCATGATGTGAAGAACTGACTCATTAGAAAAGAACCTGATGCTGGGAAAAATTGAAGGCAGGAGAAGGGGACTGCAGAATATGAAATGATTGGTTAGCATCACTGACTCGATGGACATGAGTTTGAGTAAGCTCTGGGAGTTGGTGATGGACAGGGAAGCCCAGAATGCTGCAGTCCATGGGGTCACAAAAAGTCGGACATGACTGAGTGACTGAACTGAACTGTATACAAATTGCACGTGTATACATTCATTATTTTGAGCATTTGTGACAAAATGCATAGACTTATACACAATATACTCTCATAGTTATAATTACACTATAAGATGAGAAACAGACTTCAAAAATAACTCTATTCTTTTAAAAAACTGAAAGAGTTTTCCTGTAGTTTTACACCTTCTATTTTTATTAAAAATGGAGTGTTTTGCTGTCATTTGGTTTTGTTTTCCTAGAATGGTATTTGAAAATTTGCATCAAAAATTCTGAAAAAAATTTATCATATTATTAGGTATTTATCTTTGTGGCCTGGAATGTATATGATTTATTTCTCATTATACAGTATTTCCAATTTTCAAAAATGATGTCATATTGCTTTAATATTTGAAAAATACAAAACCACTATTATAAAACATTTGTGAATTAGATATGAAATTCACACATGTAGAAAGCAGAAACTGTGAAATAGCCTGTTATTTTTTTCATTTGACTCTTCATATCTTTTATGTATCTTTTAAAATATTTTTCATAAATATCTAGTATAAGGATAAAAATATTCACTAAATGTAAATATATTTTCCCAATTTTAGACTGTTTTCAGCATCAGTTTGCCAAACAAGTTCCTTTTTTTCCCCTGCTTTATCAATTACATATGTTGTTAGGATATTGGCCATGCACCAGTTTTTAAAATTGCATTTAGAAAACCTATATTTAGTTTCAGTGCAAATAATTGATTGCTTGTAACATTAGTGTAAAATTCTGTTATTTATGCTATTGATATTGTTCAGGATCCTCTAATCACTTATAAGAATGGATGGCCTTGCATGTAACACCTGTAAAGTAAAAATACTCATGAAAACTTACTCTTGTCTTTGGCCTAGAGCACAATCAGTGAACATATTTTTGTTGTTGTTGTTCTTTTATATTCTGTCAAAGCTTCCATTACATACTACTATTAAATCTATTTGGTATTGACAGACAGCTTTTTCACACTTTTAATAATGTAGAACTGTTAAGTTCTTAGATTCCTATAGCTGAATGTTGAGAGCGTGCGTGCATGCTTCGTCACTCAGTCATATCTGCCTCTTTGCAGCCCCATGGACTATAGCCCGCCAGGATGCTCTGTCCATGGAATTTTACAGGCAAGGTTATTGGAGTGGATTGCCATTTCCTACTCCAGAGGATATTCCTAACCCAGGGGTTGAACCCATGTCTCTTGTGTCTCCTGCATTGGCAGGTGAGTTCTTTACCGCAGAGCCACCAGGAAAGCCCCATGTAGATAGAAGTCTAGTAAAATGTAACAGTCTTCATTATTTCTAATAGTTTCACATATCTTCTTCTGTTAAAAATATTTAAATTAAAAAATATACCTTAAAAGTGTATCTAAATATTACAAAGATCACCTATAAATTGAAAGATAATTTTTAAGAAAGATCTTATTTAGCAAAATAATACATTTTATGATTTAATAATATCATAGAAATACTTTCTGTACTTGAAAGTTCTATGAATAGTATCAGTCGAGAATTAAAATATTTTAAGATCAAAAGACATTTGACTATTTCTAAATATTCCACTTTGAAATACCTTCCAGTAACAACTTATAACTGGTTTCTATACTTAGCTTAATGTGATCAAATAAGTAAAAATGATTTAAAGAAATGCTTCTTTCACCAAATTCAGTTTATACAAGTTGTATGCAGGGTCAGAATATGGAATCTTCATTCTGTCTTTAAACATCATTCCACAAGCTGAGCCTTAGAAGTTGTATGTCCTCTACTTGCCAACTCTTCCCTTTGCTCTCAGAAAAATCAGAGTTTGATGGATTTAAAGAACATTGAAAAACTGAGTTATAAAATTTATATCAAACTTGAAGTGTTGCTGCTATAGATATAAGTGATATAACACGTGACCAGCATGTTCATGCACAGTGATTCTCTGATAAAATGGCTGGGCATGACCTTAAGCAAATCCCTTTGGGGATACTGAAGAGAATCTAGTGCTTGGTGATATATGCTTTCTATGAATCAGACATCAAAGCAGCTTGTTTTTTAACCTAACATAATACATTTCACAGTTCACATTTCATTTATATATAATAAGAATATTATAAAAATAAATTTCTATAAAAAGTCAGATAAAATAGAGTGACAATATGAGTTAAATGTTACTATATAATTCTTTTTTTACTATTTCATTTACACTTTACTATTTATTACAGGACTCAGAAACAAAATTGAGCTTTGATTTGATTTTTATTTCTTAAAATACTTTTCATCTCTCTTTAGTTAGACTGAGTATATTTCTCTCATAACAATAAAATAAATCATGAACTCTAGTCTTTGAAATTGATGGGATAACATTTAAAATTCCCATTTGAGAGCTACTTATTTATATAATGACAACATAAATTAAAATTATTTTAACATTCTCTGGAAATTATTGGATTAATACAAAATCAATATGTAATTACTATCTTAAAGTCTATAGCTATGTAAGTCTTCATGCTGAAATTTAAAACTTTCGTGTGTAACAAAGACCTCATCTCTTTCAGTATATATATTTAACTGTACAGGTTGTAGCTCATCTGTACAGGTGTAGCTCATCTTGCTGAACTTTGCTTTGCTATGCTTCACAGATACAGCATTTTTTTTTTTTTACAAATTGAAAGTTTTTAGCAATCCTGCATCAAACAAGTCTGTCCATACCATTTCTCCAACAATATTTGCTCACTTTGTTACATATTGGTAATTCTCACAATATTTCCAGCTTTTTCATTATTATTTATTATAGTGACCTCTAATCAGTGATCTATGATATTACTATTGCAAAAGCCTTATACTTGGTGAAGACTCAGATTATGGTTAGCATTTTTAGCAATAAAATAAGTCTTCATTAAGGTGTATATACTGAAGCTGAAATTCTAATACTTTGGCCACCTGATGCAAAGAAGTGACTCATTGGAAGAGACCCTGATGCTGGGAAAGATTGAAGGCAGGAGGAGAAGGGGTCGACAGAGGATAAGATGGTTGGATGGCATCGCTGACTCGATGGACATGAGTTTGAATAAGCTCCAGGAGTTGGTGATGGATAGGGAAGCCTGGAGTGCTGCAGTCCATGGGGTCACAAAGAGTCGGACGTGACTGAGCGACTGAACTGAACTGAGCTGAAAAGTATATACGTTGTTTTTTAAAACATAATGCTGTTGTACACAATAGAGTACAGCATAGTATAAATACAAATTTTATCCTCACTGGGAAAACAAAAAAGTGTGTGTGATTTGCTTTATTGCTGTGGTCTAGAACTTGGAATATCTCTGAGATGTGCCTGTATGTGCCAAACGTGTTTTTTACTTATTAAAAAAAAATGATTTTGAAATTTATTGACTTTTTAAAAATATTGAGTTTTAAAGTAAGAGAAGTATTATATATTTTTCTCTACAGTATATCAAAATTTTAATGTAGTTTTAAAGTATTAAAGTTATGGTTTTCCTACATTCTATAATGACAGAATAAGAAAGTAGAAAGTGTATTAAGTTGCAAGGCTTATCAGAAAGTATAAATATATGCACTTACATGGGGACAGACAGAGAGATATATTAATACATATTAGCAATCACCTCAATATTCATTGGTTATATTTTACTATTTAATATTTCAAACATCATACAGATTTAAATATCTAGTTAATAATTATTCAATAAATTTATACCATAGAGAAAGATCAAAAGATTGTGTACATAAGAATTTCTTACTATTGTGATGAATAGATTTTAATAAATTGCAAATTTTATCTAAAATATACCAATCTATAATTTATAGCATTTTAAAAAGTCTCAATTTTATCCTATCATCTAAATGCATATTATTACAATTATTTTAAGAGCAATTAAGTATTATGGGATTATCAGTGGAGAAATAGGACTCAAGGCTTTTTGGATCTTTAAAAACATGCTGAATATAGTTCAATAGAAAAATAGACTTATGTTTCATGATGTGGTACATGCAAAAGTACCTTGCTTTCCGTCCAGTGGAATGGATGCTTAGAAGAGCAGGAATTTTGCTGGCTCTAGGTGAGGTGGATTCTTGGAAATTGAGAAGGGTACCATGTCAGATACTAAGTAGTAGTGAGTAGACACTCACCAACGTTCATTCCCTCAGTGGAAAAGAAGTTTTAACTGGCAAGGTATTGAGGACTCTGCTGATAAAGTCTCCTTACTATTCAACGCAATCATTATTGGCATAACTTTTATTTATTGACTGCTGACAGTCCAGAGCAATTTAAAAATATCTGTATTCTCATTTCCCATTAAAACATTTTTCAGTTGAAGAAATGTTCAGAGGTTATAAATGACTTGCTAAGGTCACTGAATCGGTTAAGTGGAAACTCTAGAATTTTGGTTGAAGTTTATGTTATTCTAAAGTCTGTACTGGTATTTCAGTCATTATAATTTGCTAGATAATTAATTTTCTTTTGGCAAATACTTGCCAAAGATTATCCACATGAGAAGGTTATTTGGCCTTCGTTGTCTCTCTGTCTCTATTCTGAGATACCCTGAGCTGTACTGTTCTCCACCTGTCAGGTCTCTGGAGAAGCATGCTTGAACTCCAGCTTTATGTCTAACATGTCCTTTCAGTGCTTCATTTCTGTCAGTGTTATTTCTTGCATTTCCCTATCTGGTGACACAGATTCCTTGAAACATACTTTGCTCTTGATGTTTTTATTCCCTCTGCCTCTACTTTACTTCCAGTTTCTTCTGCTCTCCCTGGTCTTCTGAATTATTCTTCATCTTAGATCTCAGTACCTACCTTGGAAAGGACTGCTTTTACACCATCCCTTTTTGTTTTGATCGTCAGCCACTAACATCTTCTCGCAGTGTGCGCGTCCCTGGATTCCCCCAAATGCTAAACACCAGCTCAGTCCACTGAAGCTTGGTTGGCTTAACATTCCACATGGAAAAGATCCTAGCTTAAAAGCAACCTCTAGATATTATACTAAGGAAGTTTGGGAAAAGGAATGCTGATGGCTTAGCACAAGCTGTGTCTGAAGGCACATGCACTATGTCTTATAACCAGTAAGACACTGAATGGATGCTGGACAAGAACAGAATCCACAGCACCTTCTTTTATGCCACATTTACTTGCCAGATCTTGGAGAGGGTTAGACAAGGGAAATCAGGATAGACACCAGTATAGAGTAGCCACTCAGCTCAGGAAGTTTGGATATCAGGTGTTTACTAATTGATAGAGACTACTTCATACTTTGACAGCCTGTAGGGTTGTACCAGTGACTGCTGGCTGAATATAATCTCTGACCCTTACATGTCTGAAAAAGAAACGATAAAGTCACAGGTGTAAAAAACATCTTATAGCTACCAAGGAGGGGAAGGAGGAGGAGGGATAAATTAGGACATTGGGGTTGACATATTGATACTACTGTGTATAAAACAGATAACTAATAAGGACCTATTATGTAGCACAGGAAACTCTACTCAATACTCTGTAATGACCTGATGGGAAAGGAATCTAAAAAGAGTGGGTATATATGTGTGTATAACTTATTCATTTTGCTGTACAGCAAAAAGTAAGACAACATTGTCAATCAACTACACAATAAAGAATAAAATAATAAATATCAAACCTCTTAATGAGATGTTGAAATTACCTGGTCTTTTCACTTTTCTAACAATTGATGACACAACTTTCACAAATTGAAATAGTACCTGAGTTGGTGTGCTTATTTTTCTCTTTTAATTTTTATCCTCTGAATCTTCTAGTGGTGAAATGTCAACAATCTGATGCTCTTGCAAAATAGGTTTTCCCTTGATATTCTCTACACAATGGAGAGAATTTCAGGATCTCAGAAGTCCGTCATTTTTTTTTTCTTCCCATACATTGTTTCAAAGGGAGCTCCTTAAACAAATTGAAATCAAACTCTCTAGATATGTTTCATGAATCTGAATATCAGTAGCTTTGAACCCTATGATATGTAAATAGTATAAAAATCTTTTGTCCCTAGTCACAGACTACATAGCAGGGCTAGCTTATACCTTAGTAAAGTAGCTGCTGCTGCTGCTGCTAAGTTGCTTCAGTCATGTCTGACTGTGCGACCCCATAGATGGCAGTCCACCAGGCTCCGCCGTCCCTGGGATTCTCCAGGCAAGAACACTGGAGTGGGTTGGTAATTCCTTCTCCAATGCATGAAAGTGAAAAGTGAAAGTGAAGTCACTCAGTCGTGTCTGACTCTTAGCGACCTCATGAACTGCAGCCTACCAGGCTCCTCTGCCCATGGGATTTTCCAGGCAAGAATATTGGAGTGGGTTGCCATTGTCTTCTCCGTACAAAGTTGCTGCTGCTGCTAAGTGACTTCAGTCATGTCTGACTCTGTGCGACCCCATAGACGGCAGCCCACCAGGCTCCCCCGTCCCTGGGATTCTCCAGGCAAAAACACAAAGTAGCTAGCTTACTACTAAAAATGACTTTTCCAAAGCATTTGGAAACCCACCAAACTATTACCACTTAGAAAGCTGAGCAACTCACAAGTTGTATGGCCTATCTAATTTCAAAACCTGATGTAAAACTGATGCAATGCAGATTTAATTGAACACACACAGGAAGATTATTTTCACCACTTCTTGAATAAGGAAAAGAGCATTATAAATTATATTGAAATTTTGTCTGTGTGTTTAATTGCTGAGTAGAGCACTCAATTGATAGTTTAAGTGCTAATTATTTTAATGTAATTATATTTAATTATTGTAATTGCTATTCATATCTTATGTCCTAATAGAGAGACATCAAGGGCCTTTTCACAGAATTGTTATATTCTCCTCATGCTAGAAAACAGAATAGGGAATTTATCATAGTTTAGTTGAAACAAGCTATTTGCTAGTTCATTTATTTCAAAATGAAATGTTACTAATTCTCTTTTTTGACCAGAATATTTTATAACAAATGCTGTGAAACTCTTTAAAATAAAAAATCAAATCATATAAATTCTTTTATGTGAATTATGGCTTTGAACTTTATATATATTTACTTGTAGATCACACTATAAATTCACATCTTTTTTCTCCTGTCAGGCATTACCGTGTAGAGAAAGGTGTAGTTAGACATTGTGATTTTTTTTTTAACTCTCAATTTATATTGTGTAGCAATATATTCAGTTCAGTAAGTGTGTAAATTGCAACACAAATAAGATTTGAAAACTCAAGAATTCGAAGGGGAAAAGCAATGTACAGTAACTACAAAGCAAATTCTAATTTATGGCCCGATATGACCCAAGTTTAATTTGTTTACATTTTGCCAGCGAGACACCTATTTACCATGTTCTCTTTGATATTCGACATATAAAGCTGAAGTATTGTGTTTCAGCTTGGATAATGGTGTCATTACCTCAGTTTTAAATGTTTTGTACCTGAACTCAGGATTCATGATGGACTCATTGGCTAAACAAAATTACCATGAGTAAAAACAATTTCTAGAAACTCAAAGATTCAAGATTTATGTTTAAATGTTTGTGTTATATTCTATGGAATATGGAATTCAGGGACGTTCTAAAGATTGTACTTTTAGAACCAAAAAATGTAAAATTATGTGTTGTAGACTAAAAGAGCCAGGTGTTTATAACACCTGACTATAGCCATTAATGGTTATAACAATCTCTAACATTCATAAGGTACTTCACTGCTGCTGCTAAGTCGCTTCAGTCATGTCCGACTCTGTGTGACCCCAGAGACGGCAGCCCACCAGGCTCCCCCATCCCTGGGATTCTCCAGGCAAGAACACTGGAGTGGGCTGCCATTTCCTTCTCCAATGCATGAAAGTGAAAAGTGAAAGTGAAGTCGCTCAGTCATGTCCGACTCCCAGCTACAGCCCACCAGGTTCCTCCAACCATGGGATTTGCCAGGCAAGAGTACTGGAGTGGGGTGCCATTGCTTTCTCCGAAGTACTTCACAGGTACAGCCATATGCCACAACTTATGTGTATTATTGTATTTAATTTTTACAACAACCATATAATTATAAAACTACTTATCTCCCATTTTATTGGAACACTGGCTTAAATGACACTGTCTCAAGAAGGCTGACCTATGTGCTTTCCTATCCTGATCAATTTTCAGAAAATAATTTTTCCCTAGGTGTTTCCAACAAAGTATGGGAAATATAGGTCATAGTCTCAGAGATCTTTGTCATTCTCCACTCTGTACATTGTTTCCAAAAGGAGCTACCCAAACTAATTGAAACCAACAGTGTTAAGATCTATTCTACTATGGATCAGAGTATCAATAACTTTAAAGCTGACCAAAAAATCATCTGTGTAAGTCTGTATGCATTGGGTCATGTTTTTAGGAAAGCCCCATTTAGAGCTAATGTTGCTCTAAAAATCTAAAGTAGTTGACTATACTGAGCAAGAATGTAATGATTTGTATTCTGTTGCATAAGAATTCCATACAGAGGTTTAAAAACATAGGCTTCTGTATCCAAGAGAAAAACAATGAATCTGGACATTAACATTTATTGACTTTATGACCTTGGGAAATATACTCAATCTCTCTAACCTTCAGTTTTTCATCCTATGAGATTCAGCTGATACATTTATTAAAAAATTATTGTTAAGATTACAAGACAAATTTGGCCATATTCTGCTTTGTGTGGACAGACTACACACTCACTGAATGTGAGCTACTTATTATTACATAAATATTTCAGTTGTTTGGGACTATATGTTATTGCTTCTGTCAAGATGGCTTTCAGTCTGGTTGTCTTAGCATCACTTCTGCTACTTTGAAAAAAAGAAATGTGAAACTTTAAAAATGAGAAATGCTCAGGTTCTATCTCTGTACCTTCTGAATTAGTTATATGATATACTTGGGGGAAGAGAAAAGCCCCAGTCAATTCCGAAGGATTGAGAATCACTATAATAAAGAATACTTTCTATAAATAAGGTTTTTAAATGTATTATTTGGTAAATAGTTTTTTTTTTTTTTTTTAAATTTAACACATAGTCATCACCACATGTGTGCTTCTCCAATGGCTCAGCAGGTAAAGAATCCACCTTCAATGCAGGAGACACAGGAGATGTGGGTTTGTTCCCTGGGTCAGAAAGGTCCACTGGAGAAGGAAATGGCAACCCATTCAGGTATACTACCACACAATTGCACTCATCTCACACACTAGCAAAGTAAAGCTCAAAATTCTCCAAGCCAGGCTTTAACAGTACGTGAACTGTGAAATTCCAGATGTTCATGCTGGATATAGAAAAGGCATAGAAACCAGAGATCAAATTGCCAACAGCCATTGGATCATCAAAAATCCAGAGAGTTCCAGAAAAAGCATCTATTTCTGCTTTATTAACTATGCCAAAGCCTTTGACTGTGTGGATCACAATACACTGTAGAAAATTCTGAAAGACATGGGAATACCAGACCACCTGACCTACGTCCTTAGAAATCTGTATGCAGGTCAGGAAGCAACACTTAGAACTGTGCATGGAACAACAGACTGGTTTCAAATAGGGAAAGAGTACATCAAGGCTGTATACTGTCACCATGTTTATTTAACTTATATGCAGAGTACATCATGAGAAATGCTGGGCTGGAAGAAGCACAGCTGGAATCAAGATTGCCAGGAGAAATATCAATAACCTCAGATATGCAGATGACACCACCCTTATGGCAGAAAGCGAGGAAGATCTAAAGAGCCTCTTGATGAAAGTGAAACAGGAGAGTGAAAAAGTTGGCTTAAAGCTCAACATTCAGAAAACGAAGATCATGGCATCTGGTGCCATCATTTCATGGCAAATAGATGGGGAAAGAGTGACAGACTTTATTTTCTTGGGCTCCAAAATCACTGCAGACGGTGACTGCAGCCATGAAATTAAAAAAAATGCTTGCTCCTTGGGAGAAAAGTTATAAGAAACCTAGACAGCATATTAGAAAGCAGAGGCATTACTTTCCCAACAAAGGACCATCTAGTCAAAGCAATGGTTTTTCCAGTAGTCATGTATGGATGTGAGAGTTGGACTATAAAGAAAGCTGAGCACTGAAGATTTTATGCTTTTGAACTGTGATGTTGGAAAAGACTCTTGAGAGTCCCTTGGACTGCAAGGAGATCCATCCAGTCCATCCTAGAGGAAATCCATCTTGAATATTCATTTGAAGGACTGATGCTGAAGCTGAAACTCCAATACTTTGGCCACCTGATGCAAAGAATTGAGTCATTTGTAAAGACCCTGATGCTGGAAAAGATTCAAGGCGGGAGGGAAGGGGACAACATAGGATGAGATGGTTGGGTGGCATCACCGACTCGATGGAAGTGAGTTTGCGTAAACTCTGGGAGTTGGTGATAGACAGGGAGGCCTGGCGTGCTGCAGTACATGGGGTCGCAAAGAGTTGGACATGACTGAGCAGCTGAACTGAACTCAGGTACTCTTGCCTGGAAAACGCCATGGACAGAGGAGCCTGTTGGGCTACAGACCAAAGAGTCACAAAGAGTTGGGCACAAATAAGCATGCAGGCATGGTATTACCACATGTAACTAAATAAACAATACATAGATATTTTCTCCTGGAAAGACATAACTTTTTGCAAATCCTTATCACATTAATTCTTTCTTTAATTTAGCAATGTTTGTGTGTGTGTTGTTTTATTTTGTGGTGATCATATGCTAAGCATTGTGAATATCATTGATGTAATGGTCGTGATGACAGTAGGTAAATTTATGGACAAATACTGATATTCAAGTGGAAATCACAGTTTAAATTTCATCAGTATATGGATAGCATTCCCTGACTTTCAAATGCACAACTTCTATAAACTGTCTTGGAGGACAAGGTTTAGATCTAAGCAAAAATAGTGTGTGCATTTTCCCTTGAATACAGACCTTGTAGTCTGTTTCCCCCACCCCCAGCCCCCACCCCACTCTATTTGGTAGACAAAGTTGTCTGAGTTAGTTGCTCAGCATGATGTTGATGGTGATGATTGTCACCTTTACAATCAGTATCATTACTTTGATGAGTTATAGAATTTCTCTTCTCAGGTCATGTAAAAGCTGGTTACCAATGTTACTGGTGCTCTGTACAGTTTAAAGTGTGACTCCTTGATGGAAGAAATTATAATATTGCACAGTTCTATTCATACCTGTCTAGGAACATCAGGAGAACATATAAGGACAAACATGGGTCTTGGAATCAGACACATTTAGGTTTGTTTCTTGTTTCACTACTTACTATATTAGTGTTATACTATGGCAAAAAAAAAAAAAAAATCCCCAATGTCTGTGGTTTAATGCTAAGGAAATGTTATACAGCTGTCCACCATGAATGATTCAAGGATCTGGGCCCCTGTCAGCTCATAGTTATAACTCCTTGTAAGACCTCACAGTCTTCATCATGTAGTTGGTGGACAGGATAAGAGGTATTTAATAACTTGACCTAGGTGACACAGTCACCTTTATTCATTGACAAGAATTAGGCAACAGATAGACCTGCCTAAAAAAAGGCAGACTGAGAAATATAATCCCTGGTTGTATAACAATTGATACTTCCCAGCTGCAGCTCTAATTTCGAAAAAGTTGTTAACAAATTTTTGGTGGCTATCTAGCCATCCAATCAAACTAACTAATGACTTTAAAAATAAATTTCTATAATTCTTATTCCTGACTAAAAAAGGGGAATGATACCCTTGAAATATGTATAATGTAGATTAAATGAAATAATGTACATAACGTCTTTGACATATGGTCAGGCAAAATATTACAGGCGTACCATAATTGTCATCTTTGGGTGTTCTGTCCTTCATGAGTACAAGAGATGATAAGTTACTCCTGCCTCTCTTTACTAGAGTGATGTAATATTTCTATCCCATTTATCTTGAATGATGATTAAATCTCAGAATTTTATACAATTATAAGTTATTTATTTATGCCTTTATGAACATTCTTTCCTACAGAAGTATAGATATCAAAGGCTTCATTTTCATAGCGGTGGGCTTTGTCAAGGAAATTTCTGAGATTGAAAATGGCTCTTTTTGGTCAATAACTATGGAATTTCAGACAGAGAGTATTAGAAGCAAAGAATTTCTGTCTGGTCTTGGCCAGGTCATGACTGGATCACCTTCCTACTGCTGATTCTGCATTAGAAATCCTATGCCAGTCAGGATATAGAGACTTCCATTTATAAACTGATTCAGCCTTTCAGTGAAGTTTCTTTCATTCTGGATTCAAAAATAGATGCTTACTGTTAACACTGTGCACTATTGATTATGTTGCATTTATATTCATATTTGTAAGCTGCATATCATTCGTTGTTGTCTTCACATGGAAATTCTAAAACGCTGGAGCAAATTATCAGATAATTTCTCTTATGAGAATTCTAGCAATAAATATTTCCAAAATAATACAGAAGAGAATCAGTGACTTGAATAGAGTTGAATATTCTGATCATGATATCAAAAGTAAGCAGGAACTTTTAATCACTATCCATTCTCATTATAGTTTCTGTCATAATAGCTTTTTTTTTTTTTTTAAACGGAAGACCAAGCAAACAACAATTTAATGTCATTTGTCCTGGTCTCTTAAAGATTGCATTGTCACATTAGTTTGACTTAAAATCAAAGTTTAGAAATATTAGTGCTAGGCAGCTATTTATCTTGTGTTATTAACATTTCTCAGTTATTAAAATCTGGTTACTTCTTTTATGTTTCAATCATTGAAATATAAACAACAAATAGAGGTAAATGTCAAGTGTATTTCATTCTGATTAGTAGTATAATTGTAAAGTTCTTTGAGTCTTGCTACATAAACTATTATTTTAGCCTTCACATTTAAAAAGTCTTCCACATTTTCTTAGGGAATATTTGCAGGAAAAAAAATAAATTTGGGGTGAAAAGAAGAAAGTGGAAAGCTAATGTCTTGAAGGATTAAGGATAAAGAGTGTAGCCCTCATTTAATAAATATGAAACAATGCAAAGGGTAAAGGACTTTAAGGTAAAGAACCTGATTTCTAAGTCTGATTCCTACCAGCCAGGTGTGAGATCGTGGATTAAAAGTCTGTAATTTGGGAATTTCAGTGTTCTGATCTTAGAAACGGGGACATAATTGGTCATCATTCCGTATAATTAGCTTATGATTTAAAAATTGAAAACATAAGATAAATGCTATTAAAATCAATAAATACCCAGAAAAATAGCATTTTGTTTTTATAATTTTATAAAAAGCAGTCTGTTTTTATAATTTTAATAAAAAAATATTTTTTTCCTTAATAAAAGTAGAACATATACTGGGAGAAAATTTTCCAACTTTTTATAGTTATGGTCCCTCCACCTTCTTTAGAAAGTTATGTGACACAGGCTGATAATATTTGCCATTATTCTATCTCCTTTTAGATGAATGCATCTCTGGTTTTAGCTAGGCTTATGGCTACTTAAAAATAGCAACTGCTTTTCCTCCTCTCCTTTTCAGCTCTATGTAGCCATATGACTAAATACTGGCCAACAGAATGTGAGGAAAGGTGATAAGTACAATTTCTGGGATTATATCCTTAAAGATGTAGTCTTTAAACTTTAGCCTGTATCAGCATCACTTAAAGGACTTATAAAATAGCTGGGCATCATCCCAGAGTTACAGATTCAGTAAGTCTGGGGAGGGGCTTGAAAATTTACATTTCTTGTAAGTTTCTAGTGACACTGATCTGCTCATCATCAGGTTATACTTTCAGAACCTCTGCTTTTTTTTTTCTCCTCTTATCTTAATACTCAGAATATGAATGTGATGGCTGGTATTGATTCTGGAGACATAAACTTGAGGGTCCTATCTAGGATCATAGATAAAAAAGTCAGAAGCCTGCCTACAGGAAACTGCAGAGCTACTCTATCAGCTATGAACTGCCTACCTTCATATTTTTCTGTGAGAGAGAAATAAACTTCTAAATCATGCACCTTCTATTAATTGTATTTTCTGTCAAATTCAGCCAAACCTAATTCATAGTAATAAAATATATTGGGTATAATTAGAACATTACTGTCCCAACTTTCATACCCCTAGTTTGTGACAGAGCTCTATATTAGTCTTTTACTTGGTGTACATCACAGAGTTTTAAATCTAATACCTGATCAAAAACTGAGGACTGAGCACCTGCTATGAAATTCGTTATTTAGGATTAAGACATTTTTGAGTGGAAGGAATGGATTTTACCTTAATTCCCGTTATTTCTAACTTAGGTCTAGCAGCATGATTTTATACACATCTGCTATATGGAGCAAATATATTTGTAAAATATGTGTTTGTATGTGTATATTTAACCTAAGGACATATAAATACATCCTATACTTGGGTATTGAGTTTTTATAGCAAAGCCACATTTAGAGTAGTTTAAAAGCTTGTTATGGTAGACATACATTTAAAATCTATGAGCATTTCATAACAGTACATGAACATGTTCAAGGATAAGGATTGATAATGAGATTTACTGACTTCATAAGTGTTGAGAGTGCTTGGCCTTCATCCTTATGTCTTACAATTTTTCTGAACCCACTGAATATAACTCAAAGGAGAATATAACTTGCCATGGATTTTGCTGACCAAGGCATTTACATTCTCAGTGAGACATGTAAGAAGTCAATATATTCAGGCATTTTTATTGAAAGCTAAAGTCATTGGTAAACTCTGGCCTTTTTTTAAATACAATTTTTGCATTTTTTAAGGTTTGAATAATCAGGAATGGTTTTAATGATAAAAGAATTGGAAATTGAAAACTGAAAGTTAGTACTTAATTCTGTATAAAGGATATAGAATAAACTTTGGCTGTTGTATTCAAATTTAGGTCTGTATTGAAAAAAACACACAAAGCATATGCATCACTTATCATCTGTTAAATAAATTTTAAAATTATAAGTAGCTCAAGGTTAAATTCCTCCATCTCCTAGTATTTCCCTTTATTATAGTTCCCTGAGAATATGTAAATTAATAAATAATTATTATATTGAAATTCAAATCTGGTAGAAAAAAATCCAAATTTCAAACATTTCAGTAATGTTTTTCATTAAAGCAGTTATATTTTTATATTATGAGAACAGAGAAAATACAGTTTAAGAAGCTACAAGAATTTTTTTAAATGTCAGTGTTGAATATTTAAAGTTTCAAACATGTACCATAAAGAATATTAGGTGATTTACAAAAGATAAATAAGTAATAAAATAAGATAAAAAAATATAAAGGAAACATGTAAAGAAAAGTATAAGCTTTTTATGGCCCTAACAGAAGCAGAAGATATTAAGAAAAGATGGCAAGAATACACAGAAGAATCGTACATAAAAGATCTTCACGACCCAGATGATCACGATGGTGTGATCACTGACCTAGAGCCAGACATCTTGGAATGTGAAGTCAAGTGGGCTTTAGAAAGCATCACTACGAACAAAGCTAGTGGAGGTGATAGAATCCAGTTGAGCTATTCCAAATCCTGAAAGATGATGCTGTGAAAGTGCTGCACTCAATATGCCAGCAAATTTGGAAAACTCAGCAGTGGCCACAGGACTGGAAAAAGTCAGTTTTCATTCCAATCCCAAAGAAAGGCAATGCCAAAGAATGCTCAAACTACCGCACAATTGCACTCATCTCACACGCTAGTAAAGTAATACTTAAAATTCTCCAAGCCAGGCTTCAGCAATATGCGAACCGTGAACTTCCTGATGTTCAGACTGGTTTTAGAAAAGGCAGAGGAACCAGAGATCAAATTGCCAACATCCGCTGGATCATGGAAAAAGCAAGAGAGTTCCAGAAAAACATCTATTTCTGCTTTATTGACTATGCCAAAGCCTTTGACTGTATGGATCACAATAAACTGTGGAAAATTCTGAAAGAGATGGGAATACCAGACCACCTGACCTGCCTCTTGAGAAACCAGTATGCGGGTCAGGAAGCAACACTTAGAACTAGACATGGAACAACAGACTGGTTCCAAATAGGAAAAGGAGTACGTCAAGGCTGTATATTGTCACCCTGCTTATTTAACTTTTATGCAGAGTACATCATGAGAAACGCTGGACTGGAAGAAACACAAGCCGGAATCAAGATTGCCGGGAGAAATATCAATCACCTCAGATATGCAGATGACACCACCCTTATGGCAGAAAGTGAAGAGGAACTAAAAAGCCTCTTGATGAAGGTGAAAGTGGAGAGTGAAAAGTTGGCTTAAAGCTCAACATTCAGAAAACGAAGATCATGGCATCTGGTCCCATCACTTCATGGGAAATAGATGGGGAAACAGTGGAAACAGTGTCAGACTTTATTTTGGGGGGCTCCAAAATCACTGCAGATGTTGACTGAAGCCATGAAATTAAAAGACACTTACTCCTTGGAAGGAAAGTTATGACCAACCTAGATAGCGTATTCAAAAGCAGAGACATTACTTTGCCAACAAAGGTTCATCTAGTCAAGGCTATGGTTTTTCCTGTGGTCATGTATGGATGTGAGAGTTGGACTGTGAAGAAAGCTGAGTGCCAAAGAATTGATGCTTTTGAACTGTGGTGTTGGAGAAGACTCTTGAGAGTCCCTTGGACTGCAAGGAGATCCAACCAGTCCATTCTGAAGGAGATCAGCCCTGGGATTTCTTTGGAAGGAATGATGCTAAAGCTGAAACTCCAGTACTTTGGCCACCTCATGCGAAGAGTTGACTCATTGGAAAAGACTCTGATGCTGGGAGGGATTGGGGGCAAGAGGAGAAGGGGATGACAGAGGATGAGATGGCTGGATGGCATCACTGACTCGATGGACATGAGTCTGAGTGAACTCCGGGAGTTGGTGATGGACAGGGAGGCCTGGCGTGCTGCGATTCATGGGGTCGCAAAGAGTGGGACACGACTGAGTGACTGATCTGATCTAATCTGATCTGATAAAATAAGTAATAAAAGAAAATAAAAATATATAAAGGAAACATGTAAAGAAAAGTACAAGCTTTTTAAGGACTGGTATAAAGAGTTTTTAAATGACTGAACCATCAATATTGACATTATTGCTATATTTTGTTTCCTAGCAGTCAAAGCTAACAAAGTAATAAACGGTTACATAATTATTATTATTTCTTTACTGAAAGAAGGAGATGTACCAGCTTTTAAAAAAAGAAAACTTTTGAATTAAAAGCATTTGAATTTGAAAAACAGAAAAAACATATTGTAGATGTTAAAATGTCATTGTTACTGAATGACCATCTCAATGAGGATAAAATCACATTGGTCCCTTTTTTATAGTCCCTTTTAATGTATTACTTTATGTAGCAGTTATTTAATTAAAATTTGTATGTTCACTGCCAGATTAGAACATCTTGAGTACCGAAATATGTCCCATGTTTTGTGTCACAAATGTTATATATCATACTTTGTGTATAATAGCTAAAATAAATGTCTTTTAGAAGTTAGTGAATTAGAAATACTGCCCACACAGCAGATAAATCAGAAGAATGCATAGAGCTAATATATCTAAAAAAAAATTCAAAGTAGGCACTGGATACTAAATATTTGTGAGTGTGAATAATGATGTAGATGTGAATAATTTCATTAAAAATGCCACATTTCCTGTTTTGTCAATATAAATTTTGCAATAACAGTGTAGAATAAATCTTAAATTTAGGAATTTTAATTTAGATAACTCAAGCTATGAAATTAGGGGAGAATAATAATGACACTCATATGTATCATTTACAACATACTCAGCAATTTTCTGCTGATAAAGAATCCGCCTCCAGTGAAGGAGACCCCAGTTCGATTCCTGGATCAGGAAGATCCCCTAGAGAAGGGATAGGCTACCCACTCCCATATTCTTGGACTTTCCTGGTGGCCCAAATGGTAAAGAATCCGCCTGCAATGCAGGAGACCTGAGTTCAATACCTGGGTTGGGAAGATCCCCTGGAGGAGGGCATGACAACCCACCCAGTATTCTTGCCTGGAGTATCCCATGGACAAAGGAGCCTGGCAGGCTACACAGTCCATGGAGTTGCAAAGAATCGAACATGACTGAGCGTCTAAACAAAACACAGCACAACAATTTTCTAAGTTCTTCACATTTAGAAACTGACATACTTCTCACACCTTTTAAGGTGGCATCATTCCTGCGCTCATTTCAGAGTTATGGACACTGAAGAAAAACGAGATGAAGGTCACACAGCTACCAAGTGGTTGATGGAAAGATTGAATCAAATCTAATTCCTGGGTATATGCTTTAATCAGGCCTTATTCCATACCTCTCAAACATCTGAAAGATTCACTTTATTTTTTGTATTCAATATTTCAAGTTATTTGGAGTTTATTCAATTTCTAAGACTGCTGGGAGTAACAAACTTGGATCATTGACTTAACTTTTGATTTGTAGAGTTTCTTTAATTTTCTTGCTTTTTTGTATTACCTTTCTTGAGCTTAGAACTAGGTAGGAATCACAATTTATGAGCCAAAAAAAAAAAAAAAGACAATTCCAGGCAAGGTATGGCAAGATATAATGTAGGGGTCTGAGTAGATTTTTTTTAATAATTTTATTTATTTATTTTTATTTTTGATTGCACTGGGTCTTCATTACTGTGTCGACATTTCTCTAGTGGTGAGTGGGGGCTACTCTGTAGCTGCAGTGCATGGACTTTTTATTTCAGTGGCTTCTTTTGTTGCAGAGTTCTAGGGCTTGGGGGCTTCAGCACTTGCAGCCCATGGGTTCAATAATTGTGGCTCCTGGACTTGAGAGCACAGGCTCAATAGATAATGGCACATTGGCTTAGTTGCTCTGCAGCATAGGGGGGATCTTCCTTAACCAGGAATTGAACCCATGTCTCCTGCATTGGCTGGTGGATTCTGTACCACTGAGCCACCAGGGAAGCCCCCTAAGTAAATTTTAAATATGAATCAGTTGATGTCATGTAATTATGGTCTGTTATGTGAAATATCTGCTTAAATTGTGATGAAAAAATAGTTGGGCCTCTAACACTGTTTCTAGGACACTTATAAATAAATCACTAAAGTGGGAAAAGATAATACTTTTTGTTATGAATCTGTAAAGAAAGAGGGTATCTGGAACACCTTGGGGGCTACATCAAAGTTTATAATTGTACAATCTACCATATCTATCAGGAAAACAGAGATATAATTGTTATGCTATTCTGTCCACCATTGATGAATGTGTTTGCTACTGTTTGATGCTTGCTAACAAATTGGGGTCTTCTGCTGTCAACATGACTATAAGAGAGCAGTTCTAATATGTTCTCATTAACATAATGCTAAAATCAACGTTAAGAAGACATTTTCCATGAGAATTTATGAGATTCTGTGCAATTAAGCATGTAACAATATGGACAGAAATTTTGCAGGGGCTGTATAGGAGTAAAAATTAAAAGTAAAATATTTGTAGAAGTAATCTGTGACCTGAGACTTTAGACTGTTGATTGCTGGCTTGTTGATGTGTTAATGTAAAGTAATTATTCCAGTGAATTGAAGCTGAAAGTCAACATGTATATTCATTAATTTAGTGTAAGCTTCCTTATTGTTAATCACAGTTGAGGTGTCTGTTTTCAGCAAACTGATCCAAACTTTCCCATTATGCTTTGCCAACCATAAAATTTAAACATTCTTTCTTGTCAACTTTCCAATTTCTAACTAGGAAATGCTTTCTTGATCATTTAAAATTAGAAGCACTCGTTTGTCTTTAAAATTAAGAATAGATTTTTGTCAGAAATCTGTTTAATATTGTATATAATTTGTGTTTTGGTATCACAAATATATTCACAATGCTTTTTTTTCTGTCAGCATGTTCATTTGTTAAAGCATTCCATATTTCTTACTAATTAGGTAGTGTATTCTGGCATATACAGCAGTATGCGTTCATCAGTTCCCCCTCTTAATAACTCTGTCATCTGGATAAAATTTACCAGCATTCTTTGTAGCTGGATAGGGTCATGTGTCTTACTTCTGGCTACTAACAATGTAGGTTAAAGTGATACATGTCTCTTCCACAAATTAAATGACCTTCCATGTCTGCCAAGCCCTCTCCCATCTTTCTTCTCATACTCTAATGATGAAACTCCAGTGGAAAACTGCAATGCCTCTAGGCATTTTATGCATGGAGAAGCATAAAATGAAAATATCATAGATTCTAGAATGACCGGATACAGAGGTAAGTCCCTCGTTGTCTACATTCAACTATGAAGTGGGTGATAATAAAATGAGTAGGTTATTAAACCTGTATTAAGCAAATGAAATTTGGGTTTTTATTGCAGCTATTGGTCTAGTATTTCTGAGATTAGTAATATACTGGAAGTTGGAGAAAATTAAGAACAATAGCATCTCCCCACAGTGTATATGCATATATTTTTAGGTGGCAAGTTAAAATTCACTATAGGAAGGCATAGTTTATGGTGACACTATCGTGTTGGTCAAAGCAACTATACTATGATACAGTAAGAACTAGCAAAACTAAAGGCTACTAAACAGAAACTGTTTTACACTTCAAAATTGAGTATTGTATCTCATTATAATAAAATTAAAAATGCAAACAGTCATGTAGTGATCAAATCATATGATAGATAATGTATATACATATATATATCAATGGGCTTTGCTGATAGCTCAGTTGGTAAAGAATCCACCTGCAATGCGGGAGACCCTGGTTCAATTCCTGGGTTGGGAAGATACTCTGGAGAAGGGATAGGCTACCTACTCCAGTATTCTTAGGCTTTCCTTGTGGCTCAGCTGGTAAAGAATCCACCCGCAATGCGGGAGACCTAGGTTTGATCCCTGTGTTGGGACGATCCCCTGGAGAAGGGAAAGGCTACCCACTCCAGGATTCTGGCCTGGAGAATTTCATGACCTGTATAGTTCACGGGATTGCAAAAAGTCGGACATGACTGAGCAACTTTCTTATAATCAGTAGCACAGAGGAGGTTAACATTTGCTAAGCAATTCTGATGAACACAAGTAATAGAAAAGATACCAGATTTTTATGGGATATAATATATTTCTCTCTGATTATCTCCCCAAAATAACAAAGATAATAATGATTACTTATTCTTTAAATGCTTTCTAGGTACCAGGGTACTCTGGAACCCTATTATACACATGTCCTATTTAATGAACACAACTGATTTAGTGATGGTAGACAAAGTCACAGAGGCTACTTGACTTGCTTAGATTAGATAGCTCTTGTGTGATAAGGCTGAGACTTACTCCCAGGCCCCATCTGTTCTACATATAGCACATTGTTCATTGTACTGTGAGAGACAATAACTTGGAAGAAGGAACCAAGGAAGTTGAGTTAAATAACCTAAGGCACATATTCCAAATATTTTCAAGGAATTGTGAGTTTTTATTCTTAACATTCTCAGAGTGATATGCCAAGTATCACTTATTATTTTCTGCTTTTTTATTTGAATTAAAATATCTATATATTTTAGATGTTATTATTTGTTATTTTCTCTCCTTATTCTATATTTTTGTCACATTCAAAGTATAACTGCAACTTTGAAAAATGATTCTTCTAGGAAAGATTCTTCTAGGAAAAATACCCAGGTAACTGCACGTTTGCCAGTCTCTCAGCCCATTAGTTTTGCTAAAACATTACATAATTTTCTATTCAAAACTTTGCATATGCATATGAATTTACTATATGAAAAGGGCAGCATTTCATAAGGTAAGGAGAAGGTAAATTTCTCAGTGAATGGTTAGACACTACTAGATAACCAAACACCAAAACATAAAGTTATATTTGCATATCACTCCTTACATTAGAAAACATTTGAGACTGAGTACATAGCAAAATAAAAATAAATGAATAAAAATTAAATTGCAAAATAAAAGTTATAAATGATAAACTGTTTCTCAGAAATCCCAGATTGTGGAAAGCTTTCTGACATTGATATAATAACCAGAAGCTATAAAATAGAAGATAATTGGATGACGTGCAAACTTTTAAAAAATCTTTAAGTCTAAAACCACTATAAGCAAAAGCAAACAAAAAACTGGGAAAATATCTGAATTTACTTTCAAAAACAGAAAACCACTTTCTCAAATACACTTTCTGTAAATCAGTAAGGAAAGTGTTGGAAACCCAATAGAAAAATAGGCAGAAAATATGAACAGATAACTCAGGGAATTAAAGGCAATCAACTATTGCAGACAGCAAAATTTTTTACAATCAGGTAAATATATGCATAAAACACATATTAAAATATAATTTTAATTGTTTGTTAGAAAACACAGTTTGGTAGCATGGTGTGGTTACAAGGATGCAAAGAAATATAACATCCCACATTGTGACAGGGGGAAAAAGGAGTATAACTTCAATTAGGGCCATTTGGCAATATATTTTTAATTAAGAAGTATGTTCTTTAATATAAAGCAGTTCCACTCCTTGGGAATTATTCCTTATATTGACTCATGCAAATATGAACTAATACATGTACAAGGTCATTAATTAAAGTGTTGTTTATAATGTCAAATATTGCAAAATAAGACTATATCTTCATCATTTGGAATTAGTGTATCCATACAATAAATAAACATAAATATAAAAAATAAGAAAGATTATGTGCCCTAATTTGTAGCAATCTCTAATAATAATATTAGTTATAGACGTTTAAGAAGCACAATACAATATAGACTTCAAAAATCTGTTGAAAATGAGTTAAAAGAATTCCATGCAATATATTTTTATAATCAAATGGAATAGTCATAAGAATTGATTGGCCCATGGAAGAAGATTTGGGTGACAAGCAGGCATGAATGAAAAGGAACTTTTTCACTAAGATTCTTTCATTTCTTTTGAATTTTAAATCATGAATTTATTTCTATTTCAAAAAATAAATGAAGAAACAAGTTGGTAGTTTGTCAAAACAGGATGACCAAGTGATCTGCCAGTTACCCTCCTCGGCATCTACCCCAAGAGAAATTAAAACATATATCCACACACGATTTTTATATAGATGTTTATAGCAACATTATCCTAATAGTCAAAGAAAGGAAACAACTAAAATGCACATCAGCTGATGAATGGATAACATGATGTGATATGTCTAAATTATGGACTATTATTCACTAAAAAAGGAATGAAGAACTGATCTGTAGAAAAACGTGAGTAATCTCAAAATTAATATGTTTAGTGAAAGAAGTCCCTTATAAAAGATCATTTATAGTATGATCCCATTTATATAAATGTCCAGAATAGTCAAATCTATATACGTAGAAAGTAGACTAGTGGTTATTGAAGGCTGGAGAGAGAGGGGAATAAGGAGTGATTGTTAATGGATATGAATTTTCTTTTTGGATGATGATGTTCTAGCATTGGGTTGTGGTGATTTTTCAATAATGTTGAAAATATGCTAAAAACTATTAAATATGGAATTACACAATTTTGGGTGTTAAATGGCTGTATAAATTATATCTAAATAAAGCTGATAAAAAATGAATAAATTTATAACTTCCAGATTGTTTATAGGATAAAGTCATTTATTCTTCAAACTATTTTAGGACTTCTAAGCACTGTGTTGAAAGTGAAAGAAGAGAGTGAAAAAGTTGGCTTAAAGCTCAACATTCAGAAAACTAAGATCATGGCATCCGATCCCATCACTTTACAGCAAATAAATGGAGAAACAGTGGAAACTGTGGCTGAGTTTATTTTTCTGGGATCCAAAATCTCTGCAGATGGTGATCGCAGCCATGAAATTAAAAGATGCTTGCTCCTTGGAAGAAAAGTTATGACCAACCTAGACAGCATATTAAAAAGCAGAGACATCACTTTGTCAACAAAGGTCCGTCTAGTCAAGCCTATGGTTTTTCCAGTGGTCATGTATGGATGTGAGAGTTGGATTGTGAAGAAAGCTGAGCACTGAAGAATTGATGCTTTTGAACTATGGTGTTGGAGAAGACTCTTGAGAGTCCCTTGGACTGCAAGGAGATCCAACCAGTCCATCCTAAAGGAGATCAGTCCTGGGTGTTCATTGGAAGGACTGATGTTGAACCTGAAACTCCAATACTTTGGCGACCTCATGCGAAGAGCTGACTCATTTGAAAAGACCCTGATGCTGGGAAAGATTAAGGGCAGGAGGAGAAGGGGACAACAGAGGATGAGATGGTTGGATGGCATCACTGACTCAATGGACATGGGTTTGAGTGGACTCTGGGAGATGGTGATGGACAGGGAGGCCTGGTGTGCTGCGGTCCATGGGGTCGCAAAGAGTGGAATACGACTGAGCGACTGAATTGAACTGAACTGAAGCACTGTGTTAATCACTTAGAATTCAGAATAACTGAGACATAGTATCTGTCCTGTATGGGATAGTTGCTGAAATAGGGAGAAAAATATAAAGCTACATAAAAGTTCTATAACAAAGGAACATACACAATATTTGAAAGCAGAGAGTTAGTAAAGCTTCCTGGGGAAGCTGGGGAAGGCTTCATAATAGGAGGTAACATTTTAACTTTCCTTAAAGTATTAGAAGAGTTTTTCCAGGAATTGAGCAACAGTGTGTGAATTCAAGGTAAGGTCATTAAAAAAAAGAATAGTTTTGTGGGATTGCCTCCCTTACACAGGAGACTGGGAAGAGGGGATTATGGATAAGGCCACAGTGGTCAATGAAAGCCAGATTGCAAAGGGGCTTGTGTACTTTGCTGAGAAATTAAAATTTCATTTTGTGTGAAATAGGGAATCATGGGTATTTTAATAAGAATTAAATGTTTGCTTTAGAAATCTTTTTTGTAGCAGTATGATTAATAGATTGGAAAATGGTGAGGTTAAAGGAATGGAGACCATAGAGGAAGATACTGCATTATGCCCCGAGGAGAAAGGATGAGGATCTGATCATGAGAATGCAAAGGAGGTGCACAGTTAGATTTGGACATTTCAATGGAAGAAGACTTGAGAACTCACCAAAGGTGTGTCTAGGGAAAGGGAAGAGTATTTCAGTTTGACTAGGTAAAGAAAGGTGGGTTTACCAAAGAAAATAGGCATAGAAAATTTAGTATCCTTGTGTCTTCAAATCTACCAAATGCCTTGCTCATCCTAAGTACTCAGAGGTTGAATGAATGGATGGTTAGATTAACTAGTCTCTTATCATACTACTTTTCAGGCTTAAATAACATTTTTTATTGACATAGATTTTATACTGGGGGATAAATCTGCCTGAAGATCTAAGAAGTAAATACTAATGAGAATAATTGCTTGCTCAGTTTCACCTGGTCTTCTCAAACTATTTTTTAAGCCAGAGTCTCTGCTTCCATTCCTGTTTCCTTCTATCAGTTCATCTTAGACGACACTGTCTGTTTATATGTTGATTATGTATCACTTTCCTCATTGGAGTCCTTTATTCAAGAAAGACTCAATGTTGTTTTCCTGTTGCCTACTTTATAAAATCTATAGTTCTCCACTTTACTAAAAAACCTTTCATAGGCTGAGCCTAGTTTCTTTCTCCAGCTCCTGGGAGGATAATTCTTTATAACTGGCTGAACCTCATGTCTAGTCTCTGTATAAATTGTTGTAACTCCTGTTTGTATGTTTTTAATCATGCAGTTTCTGTTCTGGAATGTGCATTTCCAGTCTTATTCAGTCCCTTTATACCATTGTGTTCTATGAGGACTTCTTTGATTCTGACAGATTGGGAAGGCTGAATCTGTAAAAAGTAAATAAAATAATATACTAATTATTTATCATTTACTTGGGCCACCTCATGTGAAGAATTGACTCATTGGACAAGACTCTGATGCTGGGAGGGGTTGGGAGCAGGAGGAGAAGGGGACGACAGAGGATTAGATGGCTGGATGGCATCACTGACTCGATGGACGTGAGTCTGAGTGAACTCCAGGAGCTGGTGATGGACAGGGAAGCCTGGCGTGCTGCGATTCATGGGGTCGCAAAAAGTCAGACACGACTGAGCGACTGAACTGAACTGAACTGAAGTATTATCTTTTGGTATTCCTCTTTGCTTTTCTCTATTTTATTTCCTCAAATAGATTGTAAGTCTTTCAGCCTAAGGAATCTCATTTTAGTTGCTTAGCAAGCCATTCCTTTTAAAGTAAATTATGTGTTGTATATTTTAAGCCTTTTTATTTTAAAGCTTATATTCTAGGGTTTTCAAATAAAACTACATGATGCTTTTCTAAGTGCCAGAACTATTATTGTACATAAGAGACCTAAGTTTCCATCACTAAGTTTGGCCTCATTTAAAACATAGCAGGATGCCTTTTCTTGTCTCTGAAGCCTTTATAATTCTAACTGGGACTTCCCATATCATGCAGTGTGAACCTGGGTAAATTGCATGCTTGGTAAAAAAGCTGCCATGGTGTTACCCACCACAGGAAGTAGTAGGAAAGAAGTGTTAGTGGAAAGTCAGTAGAGAGCTCAGTAGGAAAAGGAACACATGAAAACAATATGCTGGTTATTATCAATAGTTAAAACCAACTGAATAGCAAGTGTTCCCATTAAAATTCAATCAATGGATGCCAAAATAGCTTATTCAGCATGAACCATTGATATTTGCAGTTTTTTTTGTTCTAACTCTGGTATAGAATTGGACAGGAAATGAAACTGAAGGAGTTTCAGGAAATAGTACAAACTTTATCATATTTAGAGACCCTATAAGCCTATTTCTTCAAAATATGACTACATTGGCAAGAAAGAAGGACAGTACATAGGAAAAGAGTAACAATGAGTGGCTCAAAATACATGTGTAATGATACATTATATGGCCTTATAGACTCATAAGGTTTAAGAGCTAAAGGGAGTATTTTTTTATAAACCTACCCACACATCCCATATGCTTCTAACAAAAGCCACCACTTCAGAGGCTATAAACAGAAAGTTTTCCATTTTACAAGGTAGTCTGTTTCATTTTCAACGAGTTTTGTTTTGCAATCTTTATTCCCCAAGCTATCCCAAGAATGAATGGATAAGATAAACATTAACAACAGTGGACTTCTGGTCCTGTTCTCAACCTCTTTGGGACCTTGACTATTCCAAATACTCCTAGTTATTTCTGGAAATTTCCATGGTTAACATAAATATGTTCTGAGGAGTGTTTTTTGTGTCTGCAGTATTACAGTCAACACTTTTCTTCCTTGCTCTGGCTTCCAATGTTGATATTCAAGGCTCTGTTGTTTAATTGTTGTCATGTCTGACTTTTTGCAACTCCATAGATTTCAGTGCCCAGGCTTTCCTGTCCTTCACCACCTCCCAGAATTTGCTCAGTCTCATGTCCATTGAATCAGGGATGCCATCCAACCGTCTCATCCTCTATTGCCCCCTTCCCCTCCTGCCCTCAGTCTTTCCCAGCATCAGGGTCTTTTCCAATGAGTCAGCCCTTCTCATCAGGTGGCCAAAGTATTGGAGCTTCAGCTTCAGCATCAGTCCTTCCACTGAATATTCAGGGTCTGCTACTGCTACTGCTAAGTCACTTCAGTCGTGTCCGACTCTGTGGGACCCCATAGACGGCAGCCCACCAGGCTCCCCTGTCCCTGGGTTTCTCCAGGCAAGAACACTGGGGTGGGTTGCCATTTCCTTCTCCAATGCATGAAAGTGAAAAATGAAAGTGAAGTCACTCAGTCATGTCTGACTCTTAGCCACCCCATGGACTGCAGCCTACCAGGCTCCTCCATCCATGGGATTTTCCAGGCAAGAGTACTGGAGTGGGGTGCCATTGCCTTCTCCAATTCAGGGTCTGGCAGATACCAAGTATGGGAGCAATTCAAGTGGCAATTGTAACATACCTGGGAATGCGCATAACACAACCAGAGTGACAGATGACAGGCCTTACTCATAACCATCTGTTTGTCCTATTGTACTTGGTGCAGTAATTATAAAGAAGTAACTATTGATTTGTTGTTAACTTTTCCTATTGAGTATATGATGATTGGAAACAAGAACTAGGATTTATTGGATTTAGATCATAAGTATTTACTGAATAAATGAGAAAATCTAAGCTTCTGTTCTCAAGCAAAATTATGCAATATTCAGTTTACTTTGGATGAATGTTTTTATTCCCTTCGTGATAAACCTGCTTGGTCACACATACAAATGGACCTTTTGCAGTCTAGCTCTTCATAGACATGCATGGCTAAAATTTAGGGTGAAGGTTATTTTGGCTTCAGGTAGAACCTGGGATAGATAAATAAAATTTTCCCATGGACCTAGTTTACCACAGTGGAGCTTAACAGAATAAAACTTCTAATCTTGCAGGGAACAGAGAGCAGTGTTATGGCTTCAAATATATATAGTTTCATGAACATTTTCAAGTTAAATTTTAAAGTGACTTGGAAAAATTGCTGTTAACTTCTTACAGTGAAAAGTGACGATGTTAGCATCTGTTACTTTTTCAACTTTTATAAAGTACAGACTATTTGTGTGTGTGTTCAGAAACTAGGAGCAAAGTTGTGAAAAGTGGAGACCTTGGAGACAGGGATGTGAAGAAGATATGTAACATCATTTACACATTAGCTGCAGAATATTTATTGAGCAAGGACAAGGCATAGTGACAAATGCTGACAGCAGTAAACTGATGGATAAATGCTCTTGACCTTAGGAAATTTATGTGAGCTAGTGGGTCGCAGACAAAATGTTTTAATTATTCAAATCATAAATGATAGTCATGATAACTACATAAGTAATCATATTCTTACAGTTTCAACCAAAGTAATCATTGCCACTGTAAGGGCTGGAGGGTAGGAGGCATCAGGTCAAGAAACATATTTTAGATCAACATAAAATGAAATTCTAGGGGATATTCAGGAATATTGAAGTATTCATTATTATATTTCTTACTTTTGGAGAAATGGAAGTTTAAACTAACATTTTATTTTAATCTTTAACTATATGGAATACTTTAAATATTCACTGCATTTTAAGTTAACACTATCCAATGAAAAAGTTGAAATTATCTTCATGCACAGGGATTCAGTTCAGTTCAGTTCAGTTGCTCAGTCATGTCCGACTCTTTGCAACCCCATGAATCGCCGCACGCCAGGCCTCCCTGTCCATCACCAACTCCTGGAGATCACTCACACTCATGTCCATAGAGTCGGTGATGCCATCCAACCATCTCATCCTCTGTCATCCCCTTATCCTCCTGTCCCCAGTCCCTCCCAGCATCAGAGTCTTTTCCAATGAGTCAACTCTTCACATGAGGTGGCCAAAGTACTGGAGTTTCAGCTTTATTTTTTTTTTTAATTTGATTTTATTTTTAAACTTTACAATATTGTATTAGTTTTGCCAAATATCGAAATAAATCCGCCACAGGTATACCCGCGTTCCCCATCCTGAACCCTCCTCCCTCCTCCCTCCCCTACCCTCCCTCTCAGTCGTCCCAGTGCACCAGCCCCAAGCATCCAGTACCGTGCATCGAACCTGGACTGGCGACTCGTTTCATACATGGTATTATACATGTTTCAATGCCATTCTCCCAAATCTCCCCACCCTCTCCTTCTCCCACAGAGTCCATAAGACTGATCTATACATCAGTGTCTCTTTTGCTGTCTTGTACACAGGGTTATTGTTACCATCTTTCTAAATCCATATATATGCGTTAGTATACTGTATTGGTGTTTTTCTTTCTGGCTTACTTCACTCTGTATAATAGGTTCCAGTTTCATCCATCTCATTAGAACTGATTCAAATGTATTCTTTTTAATGGCTGAGTAATACTCCATTGTGTATATGTACCACTGCTTTCATATCCATTCATCTGCTGATGGACATCTAGGTTGCTTCCATGTCCTGGCTATTATAAACAGTGCTGCGATGAACATTGGGGTGCACGTGTCTCTTTCCCTTCTGGTTTCCTCAGTGTGTATGCCCAGCAGTGGGATTGCTGGATCATAAGGCAGTTCTATTTCCAGTTTTTTAAGGAATCTCCACACTGTTCTCCATAGTGGCTGTACTAGTTTGCATTCCCACCAACAGTGTAAGAGAGTTCCCTTTTCTCCACACCCTCTCCAGCATTTATTGCTTGTAGACTTATGGATTACAACCATTCTGACTGGCGTGAAATGGTACCTCATAGTGGTTTTGATTTGCATTTCTCTGATAATGAGTGATGTTGAGCATCTTTTCATGTGTTTGTTAGCCATCTGTATGTCTTCTTTGGAGAAATGTCTATTTAGCTATATATGACAAACCCACAGCAAACATTATCCTCCATGGTGAAAAATTGAAAGCATTTCCTCTAAAGTCAGGAACAAGACAAGGGTGCCCACTTTCACCATTACTATTCAACATAGTTTTGGAAGTTTTGGCCACAGCAATCAGAGCAGAAAAAGAAATAAAAGGGATCCAAATTGGAAAAGAAGAATTAAAACTCTCACTATTTGCAGATGACATGATCCTCTACATATAAAACCCTAAAGACTCCACCAGAAAATTACTAGAGGTAATCAATGAATATAGTAAAGTTGCAGGATATAAAATCAACACACAGAAATCCCTTGCATTCCTATACACTAATAATGAGAAAACTGAAAGAGAAATTAAGGAAACAATTCCATTCACCATTGCAACGGAAAGAATAAAATACTTAGGAATATATCTACCTAAAGAAACTAAAGACCTATATATAGAAAACTATAAAACACTGGTGAAAGAAATCAAAGAGGACACTAATAGATGGAGAAATATACCATGTTCATGGATTGGAAGACTCAATATAGTGAAAATGAGTATACTACCCAAAGCAATTTATAGATTCAATGCAATCCCTATCAAGCTACCAACGGTATTCTTCACAGAGCTAGAACAAATAATTTCACAATTTGTATGGAAATACAAAAAACCTCAAATAGCCAAAGCTATCTTGAGAAAGAAGAATGGAATGGGAGGAATCAACCTACCTGACTTCAGGCTATTACAAAGCCACAGTTATCAAGACAGTATGGTACTGGCACAAAGACAGAAATATTGATCAATGGAACAAAATAGAAAGCCCAGAGATAAATCCACGCACCTATGGACACCTTATCTTTGACAAAGGAGGCAAGAATATACAATGGATTAAAGACAATCTCTTTAACAAGTGGTGCTGGGAAAGCTGGTCAACCACTTGTAAAAGAATGAAACTAGAACACTTTCTAACACCATACACAAAAATAAACTCAAAATGGATTAAAGATCTCAACGTAAGACCAGAAACTATAAAACTCCTAGAGGAGAACATAGGCAAAACACTCTCTGACATACATCACAGCAGGATCCTCTATGATCCACCTCCCAGAATATTGGAAATAAAATCAAAAATAAACAAATGGGACCTAATTAAACTTAAAAGCTTCTGCACAACAAAGGAAACTATTAGCAAGGTGAAAAGGCAGCCTTCAGAATGGGAGAAAATAATAGCAAATGAAGCAATGGACAAACAACTAATCTCAAAAATATACAAGCAACTCCTACAGCTCAACTCCAGAAAAATAAATGACCCAAGCAAAAAATGGGCCAAAGAACTAAATAGACATTTCTCCGATGGAGTTTCAGCTTTAGCATCATTCCTTCCAAAGAAATCTCAGGGCTGATCTCCTTCAGAATGGACTGGTTGGATCTCCTTGCAGTCCAAGGGACTCTCAAGAGTCTTCTCCAACACCATAGTTCAAAAGCATCAATTCTTTGGCACTCAGCTTTCTTCACAGTGCAACTCTCACATCCATACATGACTACTGGAAAAACCATAGCCTTGACTAGATGGACATTTGTTGACAAAGTAATGTCTCTGCTTTTGAATATGCTATCTAGGTTGGTCATAACTTTCCTTCCAAGGAGTAAGCGTCTTTTAATTTCATGGCTGTAATCACCACCTGCAGTGATTTTGGAGCCCCCCAAAATAAAGTCTGACACTGTTTCCACTGTTTTCCCATCTATTTCCCATGAAGTGATGGGACCGGATGCCATGATCTTCATTTTCTGAAAATTGAGCTTTAAGCCAGCTTTTTCACTCTCTTCTTTCACTTTCATCAAGAGGCTTTTTAGTTCCTCTTTACTTTCTGCCATAAGAGTGGTGTCATCTGCATATTTGAGGTAATTGATATTTCTCCAGGCAATCTTGATTCCAGCTTTTGCTTCTTCCAGTCCAGCGTTTCTCATGATGTACTCTGCATATAAATTAAATAAGCAGGGTGCCAATATACAGCCTTGACATACTCCTTTTCCTATTTGGAACCAGTCTATTGTTCCATGTCCAGTTGTAACTGTTGCTTCCTGACAAGCATATAGGTTTCTCAAGAGGCAGGTCAGGTGGTCTGGTATTCCCATCTCTTAAGTCTGAATTTGTCAATAAGGAATTCATGCTCTGAGCCACAGTCAGCTCCTGTTCTTGTTTTTGCTGACTGTATAGAGATTCTCCATCTTTGGCTGCACAAAGGGATTAAAGTGATTGAAATGTTTCCAAATGAAATTGGGTGATAGTCACAGATTACTTATACATGGTTATCAGTAGTGCCTTTGTGATAGTAGTAGGCCACTTACACAGCTCTTCTCAGAGAAAATCAGGTTAACTTCCCACAGTTACACAGGTAAATGGCAGTCAGAAGTCAAACTGAACTCCTTTTGATTATTATCTGATTCACTTTATTTTCAAAATGTATTTTACTTGTTGAAGACATCATTTCACATTTCATTTATTGTAATTGTTGTTGACTTAGGCACCTGGAAATGTTAGGTCACCAATGTAACCTCTTCTTTTTATAGAGGAGGAAACTGAAATTCAAAGAGATACTATATGACTTGCTCAGAATCTTACTAAGTTTAGACTATAGTTGTCTTAAGTTTCAGGAAGCACTGCAAAGTATATGATTATTATGTATATTTATATTTAACAATAATTTGAATGCTACTGAGAAGATAATATTTTTCCTGTGAAATTGGGTTGCAAAAGAGTCAGATATGACTTAGTGGCTAAACAACAACAATAAATTTTATTATTGGAGATGTTTAGAAAAACGTTTGGGGAGAACTTTATATATAAAGTGATACAACCAGGTGAACTTCTATAGCTCTTAGTGAAAACTTCCCCAAACTGAGGAATTAAAGGCTCTAAGATATACACCTTGAGGTTTTCATCATGAATAGCCTTAGAGGTTATGTTCAGTAGCAACAATAATCCAGTTACAAATGTAGAACTTTATATGAAAAAATTTAATTCTTATTCATGAATTTCTTATTTCCATAAGATATATCATTTGAATTGAGTTTTTAAGATCTATTATTTTGGTGTTCGTTTGTTATGAATGCTTTTTTTATATATTATATTTGACATATACATAGTTAAATACTTGTTTTCAGCTTTTAACATAATAAGCAATATGTGCTACCATAGCTTCAATTTTCCTGCCAAGTAGAGAGTGACAGCTGTGTGGCAATATGTAATGCATATTTTCATCTTTAGATAAATTGGAAGGAAGGAAAAAGCAGCTTCTGGGTGGGCAGGTCACCATCATTTAAATGAATCGTTAAAATTATATTTTTCCCTGGAAACAAAAATGTAATTGCTTTTCTGCCTAGATGCACACTGGAAAGCCTTATTTATATTATTGTAGCATATTTTCTCTCAATTTACAACTTTCCCAAGATCCTTTGGATTTTTTTTTCCATTTGTGTTAGTCTTCTTCATTCAAGCAATGTGCACTTATTTCTTAGTAAAACTCCATGATATTTGTGTAAATATATCTCTGAAGGACAGAATTGCTCAGTACATAGCATTGTAATTGAGACCTTGCTCTTCTACATTCATCTGATTGGCAAGCAAGGGAATTGAAGCTCTAAGTAGACTGCCATGTAAGGAAGGTTCTTATGGTCACCTTGATTGAGGAAAGGTTATAGTACTAGGCTGGGGATTTTTAATGTGCTATATTTTAACTCAGTTTCAAAGTGAAATATGAATTATCATTTATTTATTGCTTATTGCCATTTTGTAATTTTATATTTTATCACAAATTGTAATAAATACATTCCTCATCTCCAAGAAGGCATAAAAATGCCTTAACTATATTTCAAAATCATGTTTCAGTGTTGCTGCCTGAAACTTAAAATCTGTCATTTAAAATAAAGTATTTCATTTTATATTATGTGGTTTTTAAAGATGTGGTATTAATTTGATGATTTGCATGAATAGTAACCAAAGAAGAAATTTTAATCTCTATGTTTTTTCTACTCTCAATTTGCTTGTGTATAGGTAATATTAATATTTTGGTATTTTATGTGCTGGCATGTCTTTAATTTTGAAACTTCCAAAGGTTAGCCTGAGATAATAATTTATGTGAAGAGTATCACTTACTAGAACAGCACAACTATTTATGAATTCTTTGATACTCTGAGTAAATTTAATCCCACTTTGGACTTGAATGATGTCATTTGCAATTAAAAGAGCATTAGATAAATAAGTCTGGTATCTCTGGTGATCTTTTCTAATACAGAATTTAGGCCTATCAGACTAATTACATTGGAACAGAAATCACATTTAGGTATGTTAGAAAGGAGAGGAAGAGCTAAGTGCTATTTCTGCAGAGTTTATTTTGGATTTGAAAATTTTGTTGGTCCAAAGATGATAATAGTTCCTGTTGTCCCCTGAGTGCATGAAGAAGTCAACTTTTTATGTGGAGCTTGATCAACTTACTCTAACGTTCTGGCTGAAAAAATACACCATGGGAGAGCTTCTACTCCACAGGTACTTTAATGCACATTAAAAAAATTTTTTTTTGACCAAGCAATATTTCATAGGTGTTTGTTCAGAGGATTCAGACACGGAACTGTGTCTCTTTTCTATGGTCTTCTTAATGCGGATCCCTTTCAGTTTTTTTCCCTCCTCCTGAAGTCTGTACTATAGAATTCATATCAGTAAGTGCTCCCAACTATCATTACCCATAAGTGACAGGACAAACTTGTGTTCTTTTTCACGATTCATTGAGAATCATTGTTTTTCTCTCTACCCAGTCTTGTTAGTGAACCTCAGAATTCAACACCTTCTTTTTTCTAGCTTACTGTTTTTATACTTGTAACATACTTGACTTGCCTTTAGTTACTCACTGCAAAAACAGCTGTTAGTTGGAGTCTCCACTCTGTGTCAGGCCTTAATTTTGGCAGCATCTGCTTCACTCGGCTCAGCAACATACTATAGATAAAGATAGTCCAGAATAGATATATTCCTCAGTTATTGTACTCTGAAGATAACCTCTATAACCATTACTTTGATTTTGATATATCTTCTCTTAGGTCAGATTTCCTGTGAAGAGGATCCTGATGCAGTATTTGCATTCAGAAAATTTACTGGGAGGCCCTCTAGGGAACTAGCAGAAATGAGGAAAGTGTGACAAGCAGAAAGAGAAGTTGAATTGAGATAAAGTTGCAAAGAGGCCTCCCCCAACCTCAGAGGTTGCTCTGAAGCTAAAATGGCTATTCAGAGATGTCTCTTATGGAGGCAAGGAGATGTCCTGGCCCCTCATCTACAGGTCCTCTGTGTGAGCTCTAGACCCCACTTTGCATGAGCAGATCCCCTTTGGTGGAGGGGGCATTCCCAGGAGGTACTTGGCTGTGTTCTACCAGTAGCCACCACTCTTAGCAGCTGACATAATGGAGGCCTCAATCCATAGAAGGTGATCTGAGTGGCACACTATAGATCTACAAAAAAAATATCTTCCTTAGCCTTTTTCTTTTTTGTACCTGGAAGTAATACCTGTTAATGTTTCTCTCACATTCATTCATTCATACTCATTCCCTCTCTCCCCCTTTTCCCTCTCTGCCTTCTTCACGTCCTTCTGGTTCTCTCTCCTCTCCCTCTCTCTCTCCATTTCCTCTCCCTCTTTGTGCATCCCTCTGCCCCTCCTAACCCTCACATCATTGCATCTGGTTTTCTATTGTGATATTAATTGTATTTTATCCTTTATTTTTTTCTAATGTGTTTGAGTTAGATTAATAACCGTGAGGTGTGGGTACTTTAAAAGGTATAAGCTGTCCTAGTTGTATTTCTTATTGTCAGGCACACAGAATTAAATCTTTAAAAAAAAAAAATCTAGTGAAAAATAATGCCCCATAGTCTTGTCCTTCATAATTCACCTACAAAGAAAAGTAAAACAAAGATAATATTTTTTGCATATCTAGAGTCATGAGAGAGATAATGAGAGATTTAATCACTTTTTATTTCTTTTATATGACAAGTCTCAGTGTTTTCTCTCCTAGATACTGCAAAAATATTATTGATCTTGCCTGGGATATCTTGGTACAGGCAGCCTTTTCCTGATCACCATGAGGAGATGACCTGACACAACACTAATACTATCTGTAGTACAATGTCTGCTGCTATTCTTTCAAAATATAAAACTGGGTAAAGCAAAAAGCAGTTACCATAGAGTAGTTCCTTGATGGACAAGGCCCCTTCCTCTCTGTACCTCCAATCAGACATTTCATAAACCCAAACCACACTTAGGGGAGTAGTTGCCACATCAATCACGTTTTATAATAATTAAGCTTAGTTTGCATCAAAAGGAATATGAAAACTTTGATACAGATCTTCAAGTAATATCAAGTGACTATTTTATAAATTGATATGGAGGCAATTCCTTGTATATAAAGATTTTTTATTTCACCAGGAAATATGACTGAGTTGTATGTTAGGACTACTAATTAATTTCACATGTCCCTTCTCATTGTTTCTCCACAACAAAATCTTAGCCCATATAAGAGCATCTGGTTAGATCTTTATCAGTGCCATTCTATTATTTTACAATTTTAGAATTTTACTTCAATGATTATAGTTTTGATATCATTTCATTTTAAAGTTATCTCTTCTCTCAGTAAATATAAATAAATGATATTTACTAGCCCCCTCTATCTTCCCATTTAAGATATATTGACTATTTTTATAACTCTCTATCTTCATGTAATTTATTTCATTGATTAAGAATCACATAGAAAGAGAAAATATGTTTTTTAGCTGTGATTCCACTCATTCATTCAATACCATTTAGGAGCTCCTTTTGTGCACTTAGGTAATTCAAAGATAAATAAATATGTGTTATTTTATCCCCAAATCCTCACAAGCATGGTGGAAGATGTTTATATATAAGCTGATCTTATATAATCGGGAAAATGCTCTCTGGTCCTGTGAACCATGCTGCTGAGAGCACTGAAAGCAGAACTAATTCTTGACAGAAGATTTACTGAAAAGTAGAGTGAATGAACAAGGTAATATTTGAGCTGATCCTTGAAAGATAAGCCTCAATTCTGACCTGCTTCACCAGTGTGTGTGAAGAATACTTGGATGTAGTTGGAAATAGGCCATGTGTTGGATAGTACTGCATGACAGGACTGAAATTAAAGTCATTTATTAAAGGGCCATAAAATGCATTTGTCTTGTATTTAATGGATAGTTACTTAAATATTTTTGTTCTGTTTTTGAGAAAAGGAATGATATATCTTTACTTCAGAAAGGAAGTTTTGTATATTTAGAACAAAATATTAGTGAACGCCTAAACAGGAGGCAGTTTAAATAATCCAGGGATGACTTTGCTGAATTATAAATGAAGGCAAAGAAAATGAACAGATATTTATTGCTAGGCAGATAAAACAAATGTAGAAAGAAGAGGTGAAGAATGCTTGAGTTTCTATCTTGAATGTGTGAATGGTGATAGAGTAATTACTATAATGTATTGGGGAGAAGGAACCGAAGTGGCAGGGAATATTCGTTCACTTTAAAAATAGTGTCACTGTCCATGTGACTTTAGAACAACCATGTCTATTTGTTCTATATGAATTTAGGAATTTGCATCTGTAACTCAGCATCATGGTATATTCAGCAGCTGAAATCATTGGAATGAATGGTGTAATGCTAAGAGCAGTTAGGGAGGTGAGGGAGGGATGAAAAGAAAGAGAATGAGAATAGAGAGAAAAAAGAGTTGAGGACACATATGGTATTCTTTGTGCACACATGTCCCATCATATAATTGCGTTCATTGTATGCACTCATTTAACATTATACCATATATGCTTTATCATTTTGTTATTGAATGAAAGGACTTCTAGGATGCTGGAGGTATTAGTCCTTATATTTTATCCAAGCATATCAGATAATTGTATATAAAGGCACTTTTGAATAGCATAATCCTGTTATGTAATTCCCTAAAAAAAGAGAATGTGTGATTAGTTGCTTAGTCATGTCTGACTCTTTGTAACCCCATGGACTACAGCCCACCAGGCTCCTCTGTCCATGGGGCTTTTCCATGCAAGAATAGTGGAGTGGGAAGATCCCCTGGAGGAGGATCTTCCCAACCCAGGGATCAAACCTAGATCTCCTGCACTGCATGCAGATTCTTTACCAACTGAACCACCAGGGAAGCCCAAGAATATTGGGGTGTGTAGCCTATCCTTTCTCCAGAGGATCTTCCCAACTCAGGAATAGAACCAAGGTCTCCTGCATTGCAGGTGGATTCTTTACCAGCTGAGCTAGTCCAGTACCAAATGGTCTTTCAAAAGATGATAAATTATATAAAGTGTTTTTGAGTTTGCCCAAAGACAAATAGGTGATGAACCAACACTTGAACTTTCTTCTTGATTGCCTTTCATAACCAAGAGGATGTTCTTCTGCAGCAAGTGCATATAGAGAGAAAGGGGTGGGGGGAAACTTGGGAAAATTACTTGCATATATCCAATTTCAAAATGCTAGCTAACTCTAAATACTTTATTTTAGATTAGAGGGTCGTGCTTTTTAAAATTAATTTATTTTGTATTGAAGGATAATTGCTTTACAGAATTTTGCTGTTTTCTGTCAAACCTCAACATGAATCAGCCATAGGTGTATATATATATATAGGGAGATATATATATATCTCCCCATTCAACCCCTCTAGGTTGATTCAGAGCCCCTCTTTGAGTTTCCTGAGACATACAGCAAATTCCTGTTGGCTATTGATCCTGTTGATCTATTTTATATATGTTAATGTAAGTTTCCATGTTACTCTTTGCACACATCTCACACTCTCTTCCCCTCTCCCCATGTCCATAAGTCTATTCTCTATATCTGTTTCTCCATTGTTGCCCTGTAAGTAAATTGTTCAGTACCATTTTTCTAGATTCTGTATATATGTGTTAGGATATGGTATTTATCTTTCTCTTTCTGACTCACTTTGTATAATAGAGGATCATGCTTTTTAAATCAAGGTTTCGGGCTTGGCTATGTTCATTTGTAATCAGCTACACATTGCACATGTAAATCTCACAAGATTTTTATGCTAGAAATTAATGTGGTTACAAGGAGAAACCAGGTGTTAGATGAGTGGTACTGCATAATTACTTTAACCTTAAAAAAGACATGAAAATATTCCTTACCTTTGGTAGTTACTTCACATACCAAGAAATGTGTATTATTTAGTGTTATGTTAATGTCCTTTAGTGTTCGGCACATGGTTTGAACACAGTGAATGTCTGTTTAAAACTCTCCAGTTATAGGAGTATTACATATTTTAACCTTCATTTTGATCTTTAAATACTGTATCAAATAATGAGGGTGTTAAAAGTACAAATTCATTCATTTGAATAAAATTATTAAATGATTATACTGGATTAAGATTTAATTTGCAGTTACTGATCCAGAGCAGTTTTATATACAAAGGATTATTTCAAAGTCTTCCGGTTCTTTCAAACCTGTTTCAGAGTACCTGACAACTTCTGATTCAGAATGCTGTAAAGCTTCAGTATGCATATTACTGAGACATGCACTAGAATATCATTTGTCCTTGTTCCTCATACTTAATCTTTCTGGTTCAGTTCTGGAAGCCTGTCAGTCATAAATATTCTAGAATCAGAGATTCTCTTAGTTGGAAAGTACCTTAAAAACTGCCTAATCTAGTCAATTGCCTGATGTGTACAGAACATTTGATAGATGCTCATTCAGCCTGTGCTAAACCTCCTGGAGACTGGTAATTCCCTATCTTTTGAAGCATCTCAGTATAAAGATTTTGTCTAAGATAAATCTTCTCTTGCCTAGGCTTAACACATGCCTTTTCTATTTAGGGGAAGAGGGAGAAATAGCTTTCAGTTTCCTTGTTATTTAATCACTAAGTCATGTCCAACTCTTTGTGACCCCATAGACTTGGATTTCCCAGGCAAAAATACTGGATTGGATAGCCATTCCCTTCTCCAGGGAAGCTTCCTGACCCAGGGATCAAACCCAGGTCTCCTGCATTGCAGGAGGATTCTTTACTGCTGAGCCCTCAGGGTATCAGCATGCACTTGTGTAATGTGATACCTTTATGTTTTAGAAACACACAGCCATGGCTTAAAGTACTTCCTAACTTTAGTACCCATGATCATGGGAAGATTACTTACCTTTCTAACATTATATTTTGTCATCTGTAAAATGTGCTAGCAATGAATATCTCTTAGAGGTTGTTGTGAGAATTAAATTTAAAAAGTGTCTAAGATATTCCAACACAATACCCCAGTAGTTTAATACATTTTCATTTCCTTGTCTGAATTCTTATAGTTACTGGTAGATCAACATTATTATCTCAAGTATTCTAGATACCACTGATTAATACAAAGATTGCATTAGCTTTGTGGAGTCTCATGCTATTTACTCACAAGGAAAATTTTAATTATTAATAATTTTTGTATAAGGGCTGCTCATCTTCATAAAACCCTTATACGTTTTTTCTATTTTTCACATTATCAACAATATATTTCATGTTAGAATCTACCTGTGGCTCCAACTTGTTAAGCGATCTTTTGAAATTTTATTCAGTTAGCCAGTGTGTTAGCTAGGTTCTCATATTTGTCTTTTGTGAATCTGATTATCATTCTCTCTGTATCAGTGATACAACACAAACTAGGAAGGGAGCAGACTCAAGCCAGGCTGCTAAGAAACTGTACACTGAACCAGTACTCTGCGCCTCTCTTTCTTGTCCACACTTCCAATACCTTTTAGCTTACCAGCATCCAATGCATGTTTCTCTAGCATGTTGCCTACAGAGTTATTATGAGGGAAAACTAGCAAATGCGTTACTGAAATACATAGAATGATTATACCTGTTCATTCCTCTGGGCACATGTCATCAGGGTCATTAAATAGTGGGCTCATGGTAGGTGGCAGTATCTCCAAGAAAACCAGGAACAGACACCGTAGTAAGCTGAGCCCAGACCAGAGTCTGTATGAGGTATCAAAAGTCAAAGCCGCAAAAACAGTGTTCCAACTGCAATATAATTATCAGTGATTTTCAAAATCTAAATACCATATTCCTGGGATGTTAAATTCAACATATTTTATACTGGCCCCAAATGATTTTATAGTATAAATGAAAATAAAGATTAGCATCTAAATAATATCTAGCATGTGAAAGATAGAATTAATCTAAATTGGGATGATAAATACTCTTTTTAAATGTTTACTATTGTTGTTCAGTCACTAAGTCGTGTCTGACTCTTTGTGACCCCATGGACTGCAGCATGCCAGGCTTCTCTGTCCTTCACTATCTCCCTGAGTTTGCTCAGACTCCTGACCATTGAGTCAATGATGCCATCCAACATCTCATCCTTCATCTTCCCCTTCTCCTCTTTCCCCATAAGGGTCTTTCCCAGTGAGTCAGCTCTTCTCATCAGGTGGTCAAAGTACTGGAGCTTCAGCTTCAATGTCAGTCCTTCCAATGAATATTCAGGGTTGATTTCCTTTAGGACTGACTGGTTTGACCTCCTTGCTGTCTAAGGGACTCTCAAAGTGTCAATTCTAATAAACAAGTATTTATTAGTTTAGAATTTTCAAAATGACAAAAATGGATTTACAAGTACCATGTCCTCTCAAGATCAACTATTGAGAGGAAATGAAGTTAAACTGAAGTTCATATTCTTTTCAATATATTGTGATAAACTACTTCAAATGAAAGACATTACCCATTTCCTTCCTACTACTTTAAAGAGTGAGGCCGGATGATATTCTTAAATCTCAAAATACTCTTAAGGAAGTAGTTTCCAATTATTTTGAGATACTAACTCCTTAGAGAATCTGATTAAAAAAAACAAAAAAAACAAAAAAAAAACTGTGTTCCTTTTTCTAAGAAGAATTCACAAATGCACTTTTAAGAGCTGGATTTAAGTAGTGACCTGCTGAGCAGTTATCCAAGGTGCTAATCCGAGAATAGCACTAAAATGCCACTAGGAACATGTTGGGATAAAGAAGATTGATTTACAAAATTCTTCTTAAGGATAATGCTGTATGTAGCTTCAAGGATTATTTTCATAAGTTTCTTGGGGAAGAAGAGATGAACTTAAAGATCTGGGCTGCCTCTAGCCCACATGGCATCTCAGTGCACATTTCTGCCTCTAGCTGGATCCATCTGGACATGTTTTACAGCTACAGGAATTTAAATACAAACTGATTGTCCACCCTCACTTGTCCTCTAGGCTGGATGGCCTTGTGACAATATTATAGAGACTTTGCTCAAAGAAGAAGTTCAAGTAGCAACAGAAGGCTCTATAAATGCCTTCTCAAGAGGTTGGATCCAGTTGATAGCAAGATTCAATTTTTTACTGAAAGGGTTATGCTAGGGTAGGGCTGCAATCCAGGACAGAAGACAAACGGTGACTGTTGTCACAGTCATTTCTTTACTTTTCCTAAGCAGAGTCATCTGTTCCAGCTCTAAACTAATGTTGGACAGATATATTGAGATACTGAAGGACAAAAAGTCATCAGCCTGTATGCTTTTCAAACTCTCTGGATGCTTAGGTATATTGGTCTATCCTACACATACATTAAATATTTTCTGTACATTTTCAGCAAATTTATAACCACGATGCTTATTAATGTTGTTGAATGTTTCTTTGTTAACTGTTTGTTTAATTAGGACATATTTTGGGCCAGGAACTAACCCTGCTTACAGATAAGTTTTCAAATAGCAAGTGGGATAATTATCATATTTTATATTACTAGACAAGTTATAATCTAGAAATTACTACTATAAAGTTTACATGAGTCATGGTATCTTATTGAAAAAACAACAACAACCTTGTAGGAACTTTACTTCAGCCCTCTTTCGTTTGAGCTAATCTCAAATGTTTCTCGGTTGTACCAAGGTTTGTCCTTCCTAAAGGAGTCAGCTTGAATTTCATGTGACTCTACACGTAACAATATCATCTCCTTGACACATAGTCATAAAATAATGCCCATAGCCTTCAACTGAATTTACACATTTTTTAAAAATCATATTGTTTTAATGGATTTTAGAATTACCTGCTGTTATACATCATGTTGGTCTGGTAAGCATAGAAATCTATTGATTTTATGTGTTCCAATTTTATACTGAGTGGTTAATGCTTTTATGAAACAAAATATATTTCAGTGGAAATAAAACAGTACAAATATCTTTAGTCTGACAAAGTTCTCCTGACATCAGAGAAATTGAGTGATTCATTATTAGCTTGTATATAACATATCATTGCTGGACACATGGCAGTGATAAAAAGCTGAAAGATTATTGTAACAGACTGTATCATCCAGATAGAGGATATGCAGTTTGTCCCCAATAACTTTAAAAACCATTGAGGAGCAGTATTAATTATATGAAATTCTTTATATGTAATCCTATGAAAATGCAAAGTTTATAATAATATCATTATGATTAATATAGAAAATTAAATATATGTATATGATGTAAAATATTGATAAAGGAAATCCTGCTGTTGATAAAAATTAAAGGATGATAATGTTATTTGCTGTAATATATGAAATATTTATAATACTATCTTATTCATATCTCTTTGTATGTAAACTATTTTTCTTGATATATATTTAGATTTGTCCCAGAATATTTTTCTTTTACCTGATTTAGAAATAGCTAACTTACTCTGTTTTCAAGTTTAATATCAAAGAATGCTCATGTATGTGATTATTATGTCATTATTTACCCAAGAGCAAAGGAAAATCATAAATTAGGTACAAATTAACAATTTTTTGATGGTTTAAAAATGTCAAATAATAACACAAGAAGCTGGTACCATTGGTTGTACTAATACTTGGATTGCATTGGAAGCATTGTCTTTAAAACTTCAGTAATGCACTTAAAAATTCAGATGTGCTGCCATATTTCCATGGCTAATAATTCATACATATGATTCTGTGACTTCTCAACTTTTTTCTCCTTGTATAATAATATTCCAAAAACAGGAGTTAAGTACACTTTAAGCAGCATTCAATTTTAAGCTAGTAATGCTCAGGCTTCCTGCTGTCAACACCTCTCCTACCCTTAAATTTAACAACACATGAAGTATATGCTAAACCAAAAAAATACCCCTTGAAAATTAAAATTAGAACATTGTCTTTGAAATGTCACTGAAATCCAAATGGGGCTGGGACATTTTTCAGGCATGTGCACAATGGCAAATCATTAGAGAATGTTGTCTTCAAAGAAAATCAGAAGGATAGATTGAGCATGGAGAAGGAAAAGGTCAATAGACGTTGTGACTGAGAGCAAGAGTATATGAAGTCAGCTTATTCCAGGTTATAGGAAGCTTTGTTAATTTGTGGGACTTCTTGAAGACTGGTTGACTTCAACTAGTAGTTTTAAATCTTCTTATGGTGGTGTATCTAACACAGTGGAACCTGGCAAATAGTCCAAATCAGAGCTTTCCTGTCCCTGAGAGCTGGTGATTAAACATTAGCTGCCTGCTCTACCAGAGAAAGTTTTCCTTGTGGCCAAGATGGTAAAGAGACCACCTGTAATGCAAGAGACCTGGGTTCGATCCCTGGGTCAGGAAGATCCTTGGAGAAGGGCATGGCAATGCACTCCAATATCCTTGCCTGGAGAATCCTATGGACAGAGGAACCTGGTGGGCTACAGTACATGGGATTGCACAGAGTCAGACATGACTAAACGACTAACACATAAACACTGCCAGAGAAACAGAGAGATAGGAGTGTTAGTTCCCTAGGTTACTGCCATGTTCCCAATTCCAGTTCTAAATCCTGGCTTTATTTCTATGACATGCTTTCAAATCCTTCTAATAAACCCCACATTTATGTTATGTTACTTAGTTCCCACCAAAAAAAGAAAACAAAAACACACACCTCTTGCCCAAAATAGCCTTAAAAAGGAGCCTACCGAATAATTAACTAATTGCTACAGTTCTAATCAATGTAAGCGGAAGATAAGGAAACTGAGGATAACTTACCAGATTCATATGAAATGTTTTATATGTACACATGTTTTAGTCTCTGTGCCTACTTATTGACCCCATATAATTCAGATTCACTTCCAAAACTGAATGACAACTATGTTGGCACATGGTGAGACACTTTCATATGTATTTCAGTGTTGCTCTGACCATTACCAACAGAAAATTTAGAGAGGAAGGAGTAAAGAGAATAAATATAATATCTTAATAGATATTTGAATGTTTTACTCAGGATTCTGTGTTTCTTTAATACAAGTTGATTTCTACAGTCAGTCATAAGGCCAAGTTGGATTTGATTAGTAGGAGAATTAGCCTGATTTAAAAAAAAAAAAAATAGAATGGTACTAACTGGATTGCCTTAATGGATTTTTCCTAGCCTTGCTTTCAGACTTTCCTCTAATATCCTTTAAAGTATGTTAATAACTATCTTGTCAAAAATAACCTTAAAAAGACTAATTCTTGGGCATTATTTTGAAAGGAGGTCACCATGCTCCCTTTTCCCTGTTCCATCCTACCCCAGCTGAGCAGCAGATAAAGTGAAAAATTCAGTGATAGTACAACAATCCCACTGATCTTGGCGATATATTCAAAATTATGTGCTTACTCCTAGGAGTTACTAAAGCCCAGTAACCACTGCAGGCCCTGCTTCAGTCTGTCTGTATTGACCTCAGAAATTTTAAGGTTAGGTATCAGATGCCAGCAGGGGCATGAACAGCTCCAGATCTATCCTTTGAATTGCTAGAGGCATCTTTACTAAAATACAGTGACTGACCCACTTTTTAAGGCTTTACAAATCTTAGTGAGAGCAATTTGACCCCCACAAGTGCCACAGGACGATTTTTCCCTCATCAGAAGAAGTCCAGCTGTATTGCTTAGAGAAATGCAGGATGTCATAAAGGATTCCTGGAAAAGGCCATGCCTTGGGGCTATCAGATTTAAAGAAAAAGAAACCAGTGTCCTGTTTGTTTTGTGTTTATTTAGAAAATACCACCAGAAGATACATTATTTTCCCCTGTGGACTTAAAGTCTAATGATGTTTTAGGGCAAGTGTTAACCTTTAGCTGAGAAAATATTTAACTTGGATATATATTGAAACATGTTTGTATTGATTGCTTTGGCATACTGCATAAAGTATAGAATGTGAAAGGATTCCTATTGAAGCTGACCCAATTCAACAAAGCTGTTCTTTTTTTCAGTTATACGCATATGAAGTTCAAATGCTCTACTACCATAATGAATGAGTATAAAAATTTTTAGAAAATTTAAGATAACATATGTTATCACCATATATATTTTGAGTTAATTTTCCCCATTAATGCAAGAATATGGGCAGATATTCATTGGAAGGCAGGATGGACCTATCTGATGTGTCTTCAGATTTGTGAATAAGAATTTAACTTACCAGACTATTCTTTTAAGAGAAATAGAAAAACAACTATATAGCCCTTGTAATTAGATGGCTAACTAAATTAAATGATCAAAGTGAAATATTTTCAGAAAGTCTTACTTAAATATGTAACTGGTTAGGTTTTAATTACTAATGGAATCACAGGCTGCTGATCAAGTAGCCCAGGCGAAACACCACCTTGCCACACACAGCCTCTTTCACTGAATTTCAGACCCACTTATAAATGCTTTCAGATTGTTTTAGAGTATTCATTTCAGTTGTAATAAGGACATAAGTAAAGGCTCTTGATGTACTTCATCTTTGTAGAAGACTGAGAAACTGCTTCAGAGTCACATATCCTACTGTGCTTTGGTTTTGTGAATGGGTTACAAAATGAGACTCATTCAAGATCAAAAGGCAAGCAGGCTTACATCCTACGGCTATGATTATATCACAAAAGCCTATCTGGGTGCAGGTATGGGATTTCCTACCACTTTAGAAGACATCTTTTTTTAGCCCTCACAGCATTGCTCTTCTCTTAAACTTTTGAAAAGGCACTGAGGTTTCTTTCCTTGACCCAGGCTTGAGATTTATTGATTTAGGCCTGGTGGCCACATTAACAAGCCATTACCCCCACCTGATTCTAATGGCCAGGGGACTAGTTCTGTGGTCTCTGGATCCATAACACAGCAGTTTGGAGCCCTCCCCAAGAATGCTAACTCCAGGTGTGAGACTTTAGCTGGCATTCCCTGAGTGCAGATGAAAACAATAATTTTCCTGCTTTTCTAAACAGCTGTTTCAGTCTGAAAACAAGCAAAATAAAAATATAAAATGCATCTACAATTGCTTTATTTTTGGCGTATAAAACAACTGATGGTACAACTCTACAAAACTTCCTCCAAATAATTATGTAAAAGACCAAGCATGAAATAATTTATTACCGCATCACTACTAAACAGCTTTCTCCTGAGAATTTAGATATTGTTTAAGGAAAAATTATTCATGACACTTATTAAAGATGATGTCAGACTGTATTTAAGGAGGACTATCATGACAGGTATACTGGCAGTTACTACAGTGGGGATTTACAGTAGGAGAGAGAAACAAGCTCAACTCCAAATGCAACAAAGAAAAGAGGGGGATTTATAGCCCAAGATCAGGATGAGCAGTTCAGTGGATGGAAGCTATAAAGAGGAAACATCAGGGAGGTTTCTGGCTAACATGACTTTATAGGGTTCTTGTGAAGGCCAGTCAAGGCGATCAGATGTCACTTGGGGTATGGAGTATTCTGGCTAACATGACTTTTTAGCGTTCTTGTGAAGGTTGGTCAAGGTGATCAGATGTCATTTGGAGGATGGTGGAAGCTAAGGAACATAATCAGCTATTGAAGATGATAGCATGTTGAAGGTAGGGGATCTGGGTTGAACTAGCAATGAAGAGATGGATGACCATGTAAGAACAAAAGGCAGAGAGCTTCATTGAAAAGTGAGTTCAGAGAAACCTTAGGAGAGTTTGGTGAAGTAGAGAATCTTCATTAATAGGCCACACCAAAGGTGGCAGATTACTTCCCCTTACACTCAAATAACTGCTACTAGGTTCTTAGAAATGTTATATCTGTTTTGCCTTTGTAAGCTTTGTCCTGAGTTTGTGTTGTACTCAGGAACAGTGGAGATTCAGAACCCCTCACTCATGTCAAAAAATATTTGTAAAGTGATACAGTATAATCAAACTAAATCCATGAAAACTTAAACTAGTTTATAAATCCAGTTCTGATGATTTTTTAAATAATAACTATTGATTTATTGAAACATCACTTTATTTTTAAATAATAACTATTGATTTATTGAAACATCACTTTGGTAAGAGGATAAAAAAGAGGATAGCCCAAGGGGAGGAAAGACAACAATAGGTTTAGATCTAATTGGAAAGCAAAGAATAAAACAACTAAAACACAGTGATAAGCATGAAATAGTAATGAGGCTAAGTACCATTCTATATTGATCTTAAATGAAAAGGATATTATGAATATATTCTATAAGTTAATCTGCTTCTATGCCACTCTGTTGTTTAATACTTTATAATTGGCTTGTGGGATGTAGACATAGTCTAAACCCCAAACAATGAAAAATGTATAGTTTTATTTAAATATTTTCACATTTTCCTTTCTTCTACTTCCAGAATATTATTTTTTTTATGTCCCTGTTGGAATCACCTATGTATACTCATTCAGAAATCACTTCTTCAATGTCTATTTTGTTCAAGGGTACAATGGTAAATTCTGTGTTAGTTATGTGCAGTAAAAATATAATGGAACTTCAAAGTCTGTCTTTGATCCAAATGAATATTATTTGGTGCCTACTGAATAATAATTTATTAGTGAAATTATGTCCCTTATTCTTGGGCGGTTAGTGGTGCTGGTGAAACTGTCAGTCGTTTCCTGAACCAAGCTCTTTTATTTTACCTCTTGGATTATACATATGTCTGCAATATTCTGTGTACCCTTCATACATGTGAGAGTTGGACCATACATACTCTTAATATCTTGAATTTTCTCTTTTCCTTCTTTTGTTCTCTAGTTACCATCTGTCAAACAGATCTACTGTTCTTCTACATATGGATAGTTATATCCGATTTGCTTGCAGTGTAAATTGATTTGGCTATAATTCAGATATAATTTTATACAATCCTGTTAACTCTTTTGTTAACACCTATGCCCTATTTGGGGCTTCCCTGGTGGCTCAGTGGTTAAGAACCCTCTTGCCAATGCAGGAGACACAGGTTCAATTCCTGGGTCAGGAAGATCCCTTGGAGAAGGAAATGGCAACCCACTTCCAAGTATTTCTGCTTGGGAAATCCCATGGACAGAGGAGCCCTACAGTCCATGGAGTCGACTCAGCTACTAACCAACAACAATAGTTCCCTATTTGATTATACAGGTATTTCTAATTAACTCAAGTTTTCTGATTCTATCTTGGATGCCATTTTTTGTCACCTTTCTCTACCAGTTAAAATATACCCATTACCTTATACAGACTTTATAATATGATTTATAGAATTTCCATTTAGACACATCCTAATCTATGAGTTTCTTTTTCTATTGATACATCATTTCAATTCGACAAAGTCTTTATCCTCATGTCAGTCAGTATGCATATTAATTCATCTGAAATTAGGGAATATTAAGTAAAGATATTAATAACATTATGACTGTGTATAGCTTCTAATAAAATTATATCTGTTCTAGACAATGTGTATGTTTCTAGATCTATTAAAAGTATGAAGTATTTCATTTATTCTCCCTGTAATTTGCTGAATTTTGCCCTTCACACTAGAAAGAGAGAAAATGTTGCCACAGAAGTTTATTGTTATGATTATTTTCCTATAACCATTCATATGCCACTTAATTTACACAGAGTGATCTTTAATCATTCAGTAGTTAATTCTTCCATCATTTCATGTGGAAAAATCAATAGTGCAGTTGATTTATACATGTGAAACCCTGCTACTGCAATAGCAGATTAAAGTTACCATATCAGAGGATATGAAATATCTAGTATTAAGAAAAGTAGTATTATGTAAATTAATTCCCACATGTGTGCTTTGCTTAATTTTCAGACATATATAAAGTACAATATGCAGAAGTCTCTGTTTTATGAATATAACAGTAGTATGTGTGCAGATTTTTAAAGTTTGATTGGAAATAGTAATTTATACGTAGGTTTATATATTACTGGATGTATAGATAGATGAATTAGAGAAGAAATATAGTTAATACACATTTGTAAATATCCCCCCAAAGCTGTGTAAGTAATAGTAATTGATCAAGCATCCTTAGAATATGTCTTAGTCATAATTATAATTACATTAAACTATAGCAATATTAAACATAAAATTATTGTGATACTAAATTTTCAGTGCCAGATTCCATAGTAAAAGGAAGACAAAAAACTGGAAAAAAATCTATTCATTTTCATTATATAGATATATATATTTGCACAATATTTATTATAGAAATTGGGTCCCTTCCTTCTACCGGGATAGAACAATTACTTACACATACCTGCTTTTCAAGTGGAAAGCTAAAATGATCCAACCAGATGCCCATTGCCTTATCTAAGAAACTGCTGGGTAATGAATCAGAAAAGTTCTCAATTGTCCAAGAATGTGGAGTAATGAACACTGTCCTCTCTTTGAGTTTAATTGCAAAAAATAACAAGAAAAATGCTCTCTTGGTCAAAGTGTGTGACTGTCTGTTTATACATTAGTGTACAGGATGTGTATTATTAACAAATAAGCCTCTGGAGGCAAATGATCTCTGATGGTTTCAATTATAGTCTAAATAGTGAAACAGTATACTATTACCCATGTGTGGATAATTTGTAAATGCTATTGCACAGTTAGAAGAAGCTGGTCCTCAAATCAGTTTGATAATGAAAGAAAAATATATATAAATACATTTTAATTAGGTATAGATTTCACTACATAAGCAGAGCCTTTGTATTATATTTACTATCCATTTTGAAATCAATGCATATATCTATTAGTTCCTAAAACAAATGATACGCACTTACTATATCTCAGAGCAAAGACTGTTTCAGGGTCTTGAGATACACATACAGTAATTTCCAAGAGAGGTGCTTAGGACTGATTAAAGTGATTTATATCACATATTATCTTTAAAGTACTATTCATATTTGGTTATTTGATTTGGGGTAAATCCCAAAGTTATGGGAGTTAGAAAACTGTTAAATGATTCTAGCAACCTATTATCTTTCTTAATATCTTCCTCTAACTCTTTATTAAGAAACCAAGTATTTGGCAAGGTTCAGTTCAGTTGCTCAGTCGTGTCCGACTCTTTGCAACCCAATGAACCATAGCACACCAGGCCTCCCTATCTATCACCAACTTCTGGAGTCTATCCAAACCTTGTCCATTGAGGTGGTGATGCCATCCAACCATCTCATCCTCTGTCATCCCCTTCTCCTCCTGCCCTCAATCTTTCCCAGCATCAAAGTCTTTTGAAATGAGTCAGCTCTTCACATCAGGTGGCCAAAGTACTGGAGGTTCAGCTTCAACATTGGTCCTTCCAGTGAACATCCAGGACTGATCTCCTTTAGGATGGACTGGTTGGATCTCCTTGCAGTCCAACGGACTCTCAAGAGTCTTCTCCAACACCACAGTTCAAAAGCATCAATTCTTTGGTGCTCAGCTTTCTTTATAGTCCAACTCTCACATCCATACATAACTACTGGAAAAACCATAGCCTTGACTAGACAGACCTTTGTTGGCAAAGTAATGTCTCTGCTTTTGAATATGCTGTCTAGGTTGGTCATAACTTTCCTTCCAAGGAGTAAGCATCTTTTAATTTCATGGTTGCAGTCACCATCTGCAGTGATTTTGGAGCCCCCAAAAATAAAGTCAGCCACGGTTTCCACTGTTTCCCCATCTATTTGCCATGAAGTGATGGGACTGGATGTCATGATCTTAGTTTTCTGTATGTTGAGCTTGAAGCCAACTTTTTCACTCTCCTCTTTCAGTTCCATCAAGAGGCTCTTTAGTTCTTCACTTTCTGCCATAAGGGTGGTGTCATCTGCATATCTAAAGTTATTGTTATTTCTCCTGGCTATCTTGATTCCAGCTTGTGCTTCCTCCAGCCCAGCGTTTCTCATGATGTACTCTCCATTTGGCAAGGTAGATGGGTTCTTTTCATGAAGATACTTAAGGAGTTACAAGAAAAAAATATCGAACTATTTTTCACCTGCTTATTTCCCTGCCTAAAATGGCATAATGAATATATATCCTCCAAAATAACACAAACCTTTTAGGACTTAACACTTTCATCTGTTGTAAATTTTATTCTAACTTTCTAAGGTGTCAGTTTATCAGATTACTATTAGCCAGTTAAGAATACATAACTGAGCAAAGGTACATTGCAGAGTTTGGAACATCACCTGGAGAGTTTGACTATAGAGGACTAAATGGATATCCAAAGTAAACTTACAAAGAATAATCAATGTATGCTTTCTCCTAGGGCTAAGTTTGCTACTAAATTCAATAGATATAAATTAGTAAAATAATTTGGCCACTCGTTGCCCACTCAAGGAAATAGTTTTTCCTCCTGTTTTATCAGCGTAGCATTATCAAATGTCATGCATGTATATATGATTATAAAATAGAAAATTAAATAATGGGTCCATAAGTAGCAATGTAATAGAAAAGAAACTCATTTTCTTAAAGTCTTCCAGTGATTGGTATCAATGGACATTTATCTTAAAATACAGTAGACCTATCAATTATGACGGCAAGGCCTTGAGTGGAAGTGAACAACCACATTACTGTGACTGAAATAGGTGGATAAAGTAGGGAAATTGATTCATGTTGGGCCTAGAATACTGGATTAAGCCATGCATATTTGTGGCAGTCAACTTTTGATAAGCAAAGTTGCTCAGATTTTAAGTGACAAATTCCTTTCAGATGTTTCAAGTATTTTCAAACTGAATGAGAAAATTGATGTAAGGGAGTTTTAACTAGATTTTTCAACTGTTATTTGTCCATATCTGTTTTGTCTTCTGTTTTCCTAGAAAATATAAATTTATCACAATTCTTATTAAATATTTATTAGAAAAATATATAATAGGCAAAACTTTCAGAATGACTCTGAATCTATAAATGCTTACTTTCAAGTGTAAAGAAATAGAGTTAAAATTATCAGGAAATATCCCTATGTCTAATGGTGATTTGCAAATATAAAATCAAAATGTGTTTTATAAAATATGTTTGAATATATAGACCAGGCGATCAATAATTATATTGTTGATGTTTTTATTCTTGGAATGTCTTAATGGTGTTCCCTTTTTGAACTTATATTAAAATTTTAATATTAATAATTGATATTTTAGCAGTACAAAAATGTTTAGATAACATATGAATGCTGAGGAGATCAAGGATATCAAAAGTGTCTTTTCAAATGAGTGTAATTTATTCCCAAGAGGGAATTCTACATTTTTCTCCTTCTAATTGTATCAACATAACCCATGCTGTTAATTGTATAGTAGATTAATGATACCGAGTTATTATGTAAAATTCTATTAGTGGCTCAGTGGATGATTGTAGATAAGTAACTTCATATTTGACCTAAAGAAAATTGCTTTTGCCTTTGTTTGTTTTCATGAAATTAAAGAAATATATATAACACAATGTAGAAAATGAGTACAGCCAGATATCAGTTTAAAAACAAATGAGTGATTTGATATGAGGTTTAGATTTCATATGAGTTATATAGTTATCCTAGGATTTCCCAGTGGATAAGGTGATGTATCAGCAAAAGCAAACAGCACCTCTTACAGTACACTATTTCTAAAGCTATATATTTAGACTGTTGCCTTGGTATTTTTTTCAGACAGAATTGTTTTTTTAAACCATAATGAGTAACATAGTTCAGTGCCTCCTAACTCTAGAAAAATGTTAAATCATACTGGGAGCCTTTAAAAATACCAATATCTATGTCTCACACCAAAGAGATTCTGAGGTAATTGATTTTGTGACTGTCTTGGACATTAACATATTTGCAAATCTACCCAGGTGATTCATGAGTATCAACAGGGTTTTGAACAATTGAGAAAAATCACATGTCATCTATTCTGAAATATGAGCAAGTATTTCTAATACCTTTATATACTGGATTTGATTTCAAAGCAGTTAACCAATAAATTTATCTTATTATTAAAATGCTACCTTTTAATAATACATTTATGCATATGTTTCATGATTAAAAACTGAAAAATCAATAAATGTATCTCAAGTAGGAAAAAGTTGCTGCATTATAAAAATGTATTAGTATAATGAAAAAGTAAAATTAAATTTTATATATACTGATTTTTTCATATATCTAATTAAGTTAAAAGAAAAAATCCAGAAATAGACTTCAACCAGAATAAGTGAAGAAAGAAACTTCAAATAATAGTACTGAATAAATAATTATGGCTCATTTATGAGAATTTAGAAATATATATCTTACAGAGTTTTTAATATAACTGAAAACATGAATCAAAATTTTACAAACTTGATTTATTAAATGATTTTAATTAAATGATTTAAAGTAATTCATTTAAAATTTTAATTATTTTATTAAATGACTTATTAAATAGCATTTGATTTATAAAATGTCCATTTTAAATGTTTAACCAGACATTTAAGAAAAAAATTGGAATGACATTACTGACTTTTCTCAGAACTTACTATTTATAGCATTATATTTGAGATAGAAATATGTATGTCAGTCTTTATAGCATTTAATTTATGTTACCAAAATACAGAATACCATAATATAATAGATGCTAGATCTATTTCTACCACTGGCACTTTGCAAATGATTTAATTCCTTTTTAGCAATAAGTCCCTTTATAACTTTATAAAGATTGGGCCAGATTAATTTCTCTGTTATAAAGGCATTGAAATCGTGCATGATGATTTAAAGAAGATGATATCGAGCACTTATATTCCAGAACTGTTCTGGGCATGAATTATCTCACTTAACCCTCAAAGCAACTTCAATTTTATAGGCTCAGTTACTGACTCCATTTTACAGACGTATACACTGAAATAAAGGGAGACTTAAGTTGTCCAAATACAAAGGTTAGATCCAGATTTGAATCCAAGAGGTCTATATCTTAGCCTATGTTCTTGGCAAATGGAAGCCAACTCTAGAGAACATAGAGTAAGCAACCAGAAGTCAGAAGATTTATAAGAAATGGGAATTTAATACCCAAAAGAAAATAAGGCTTACCTACATGATGCAGCACTGATACTCATTTAAGCCTCAGGACAATCCTTGTTTATACTTACCATTCACAGATTATTGCTATAGTCTCAGCTTGCTGAGTTGTATGTTTTATTCAGTTCAGTTCAGTTCAGTCACTCAGTTGTGTCCGACTCTTTGCAAACCCATGAATTGCAGCACGCCTGGCCTCCCTGTCCATCACCAACTCCCAAAGTTCACCCAAACTCATGTCCATTGAGTCAGTGATGCCGTACAGCCATCTCATCCTCTGTCGTCCCCTTCTCCTCATGCCCCCAATCCCTCCCAGCATCAGAGTCTTTTCCAATGAGTCAAAACTTTGCATGAGGTGGCCAAAGTATTGGAGTTTCAGCTTAAGCATCAGTCCTTCCAATGAACACCCAGGACTGATCTCCTTTAGAATGGACTGGTTGAAATCCTTGTAGTCCATGGGACTCTCAAGAGTCTTCTCCAACACCACAGTTCAAAAGCATCAATTCTTTGGCAATCAGCCTTCTACACAGTCCAACTCTCACATCCATGCATGACCACTGGAAAAACCATAGCCTTGACTAGACAGACTTTGTTGGCAAAGTAATGTCTCTGCTTTTGAATATGCTCTGTAGGTTGGTCATAACTTTCCTTCCAAGTAGTAAGTATCTTTTAATTTCATGGCTGCAATCACCATCTGAAGTGATTTTGGAGCCCAAAAAAATAAACTCTGACACTGTTTCCACTGTTTCCCCAACTATTTCCCATGAAGTGATGGGACCAGATGCCATGATCTTAGTTTTCCGAATGTTGAGCTTTAAGCCAAATTTTTCACTCTCCTCTTTCACTTTCATCAAGAGTCTTTTTAGTTCCTCTTCACTTTCTGCCATCAGGGTGGTGTCATCTGCATATCTGAGGTTATTGATATTTCTCCCAGAAATCTTGATTCCAGCTTGTGCTTCTTCCAGCCCAGCATTTCTCATGATGTAGTCTGCATAAAAGTTAAATAAACAGGGTGACAATATACAGCCTTGACGTACTCCTTTTCCTATTTGGAACCAGTCTGTTGTTCCATGTCCAGTTCTAAGTGTTGCTTCCTGACCTGCATACAGGTATCTCAAGAGGCAGGTCAGGTGGTCTGGTATTCCCATCTCTTTCAGAATTTTCCACAGTTTATTGTGATCCACACAATCAAAGGCTTTGGCATAGTCAATAAAGCAGAAATAGATGTTTTTCTGGAACTCTCTTGCTTTTTTGATGATCCAGCGGATGTTGACAATTTGATCTCTGGTTCTTCTGCCTTTTCTAAAACCAGCTTGAACATCAGGAAGTTCACAGTTCACATGTTGCTGAAGCTTGGCTTGGAGAATTTTGAGCATTACTTTACTAGCATGGAGATGAGTGCAATTGTGTGGTATTTTGGGCATTCTTTGGCATTGCCTTTCTTTGGGATTGGAATGAAAACGGACCTTTTCCAGTCCCGTGGCCACTGATGAATTTTCCAAATTTGCTGTCATATTGAGTGCAGCACTTTCACAGCATCATCTTCCAGGATTTGAAGTAGTTCAACTGGAATTCCATCACCTCCACTAGCTTTTTTCGTAGTGATGCTTTTTAAGGCCCACTTGACTTCACATTCTAGGATATCTGGCTCTAGGTGAGTGATCACACCATCGTGATTATCTGGGTCATGAATATTTTTTTTGTACAGTTCTTCTGTGTATTCTTGCCACCTCTTCTTAATATTTTCTGCTTCTGTTAGGTCCATACCATTTCTGTCCTTTATCGAGCCCATCTTTGCATGAAATGTTCCCTTGGTATCTCTGATTTACTTGAAGAGATCCCTAGTCTTTCCCATTCTGTTGTTTTCCTCTATTTCTTTGCATTGATAGCTGAGGAAGGCTTTCTTATCTCCTTGCTATTCTTTGGAACTCTGCATTCAGATGCTTATATATTTCCTTTTCTCCTTTGCTTTTTGCTTCTCTTCTTTTCACAGCTATTTGTAAGGCCTCCTCAGATAGCCATTTTGCTTTTATGCATTTCTTTTCCATGGGGATGGTCTTGATCCCTGTCTCGTGTACAATGTCATGAACCTCAGTCCATAGTTCATCAGGCACTCTATCTAGCAGATCTAGTCCCTTAAATCTATTTCTCACTTCCACTGTATAATCATAAGGGGTTTGATTTAGGTCATACCTGAATGGTCTAGTGGTTTTCCCTACTTTCTTCAATTTCATCTGAATTTGGCAATAAGGAGTTCATGATCTGAGCCACAGTCAGCTCCTGGTCTTGTTTTTGCTGACTGTATATAGCTTCCCCATCTTTGGCTACAAAGAATATAATCAATCTGATTTCAGTGTTGACCATCTGGTGATGTCCATATGTAGAGTCTTCTCTTGTGTTGTTGGAAGAGGATGTTTGCTATGACCAGTGTGTTCTTTTGGCAAAACTCTATTAGCCTTTGTCCTGCTTCATTCCATATTCAAGGCCAAATTTGCCTGTTACCCCAGGTGTTTCTTGATTTCCTACTTTTGCATTCCAGTCCCCTATAATGAAAAGGACATCTTTTTTGGGTGTTAGTTCTAAAAGGTCTTGTAGGTCTTCCTAGAACCAGTCAACTTCAGCTTCTTCAGTGTTACTGGTTGGGGCATAGACTTTGATTACTCTGATATTGAATGGTTTGTCTTGGAAACGAACATAGATCATTCTGTCGTTTTTGAGATGGCATCCAAGTATTGCATTTCAGACTCTTTTGTTGACCATGATGGCTACTCCATTTCTTCTAAGGGATTCCTGCCCACAGTAGTAGATATAATGGTTATCTGAGTTAAATTCACCCATTCCAGTCCATTTTAATTCGCTGATTCCTAGAATGTTGATATTCACTCTTGCTATCTCCTGTTTGACTACTTCCAATTTGTCTTGATTCATGGACATAACATTCCAGGTTCCTATCCAATATTGCTCTTTCAGCATCAGACCTTGCTTCTATCTCCAGTCACATCCACAACTGGGTATTGTTTTTGCTTTGGCTCCATCCCTTCATTTTTTCTGGAGTTATTTCTCCATTGATCTCCAGTAGCAATTTGGGCATCTACCGACCCAGGGAGTTCCTCTTTCAGTAAGGGCTTAGAGGAGCTACTCCACATTCAAGGTCAGGAGGGGTGGCTGTGAGGAGATACCCCTTATCCAAGGTAAGGAGCAGCAGCTGCACTTTGCTGGAGCAGCCATGAAGAGATACCCCACGTCCAAGTTAAGAGAAACCCAAGTAAGACAGTAGGTGTTGCAAGAGGTATCAGAGGGCAGACACACAAACCATAATCACAGAAAACTAGTCAATCTAATCACACGGACCACAGCCTTGTCTAACTCAGTGAAACTAAGTCATGACGTGTAAGGCCACCCAAGACAGGAGGGTCAAGGTGGAGAGGTCTGACAGAATGTGGTCCACTGGAGAAGGGAATTGCAAACCACTTCAGCATTCTTTCTTTGAGAACCCCATGAACTGTATGAACAGTATGTTTCTTTTAATTTGCAGCAAATCCAGCAATGCGAGTCAACTATTTTTTTTTTTTGCATTTAATCTATGATCTAGTTGAATTTTATTCAAAAGTTCCCTCAAAATGTCCACTTATCCATACAGTCAAAAGTGTGAGTTATTTTATATCTTACTACTGTCAAGATAGCATGTAAAAATCAAGATATGGCATTAACTGGGGGCTTGCTACCAATGTAGACTCTCAGGCTTCAGTTGAGATACAGAATCTACATTTTTAACAAGAATCTTCAGTGATTTGAATGCACTTTAAAGTTTGTAGACATGGTTCTAACAGACCTTAAAATACTTACTAATATTAAAGATTTTAAGAATTAATGAATAAAATTAGAGTGGACTTTTCTAACTTATTTTTAGTAATTAGCATCTACTTTTAATAGTCTAACTTATTGTGTCAACAAAAAGTTTTGAAGTAGAAATGATTTTTTAAATTTTCTGATGGACAAGGTTCAAAGAGAAACAACAGGGTTTGGGTGCTGGGGTATAATCAATGATAATTAGGGCTCTAGAATTAGAAAGTTCAACTGGATCTAAAATTTGCAAGCTTGCATAAATTGAGTGATTTTTCTAAATTTCATGCAGCTCATTACTGAAAAAGCCAAGTTTTGAATACAGGTATGTTCTTAAAGTCAGCATTGGGGTACCATCTGATACCCTTCTGGGTTCTGGGCACAGGCCATATAACTCAAATATCTAGTTTTTCAAGTTTTTAAAAGTCATCTGGATATTACCTTTCACTCTCTCCTGAATTTAGCAAAATAGCAGAAGTACTTATTTTATACACAACTTCTTACAAAATTCAAAAAATGAGGTCAAAATTTATTTTTTCCTATTTCTTTTTTTTGTATACAGAACTAAGACCAATTACTCATACAGCCACCTCAAAAGCAAGCTAAATATTAGATAACAGTAATTCTTTGAACAGTACGAATTCACCAAAAAGTTGTATGATACAGAAGTATTATAATATTGTTGTTCTCCATGGTTAAGTCAGTAATTTTCTTTACTTTGTTTAAAACTAGAATATCCTTTTCTAGAAACCCCACTAACAATATGTTAGAGAACGTCCAATTTTTTTCAGCTGGGTATGTATAAGTAGTTTTATTTTACTTTAATTTAAATGTCTCTGATAACAATGAGTTTAAGTTATTATTATCTATTTTTTGAAATTGTTTTTCTCTATATTTTTCATTAATGTACTTTACACATTTAAAATTATATACAAAATCCTAGAATGATATAGATAGACAAAGTTTATAACAGAAAGAGACAAGTCACAATGTGCAGTCATCTCCTTTTTTGTATCACAACCCAGAGACAACAGTTTTCTTTTTTTAGCTATATTACAACTTTTTATCTGCATATATCTAAATAAAATACATATACTACAGTCTCAATTTTAAATTTTATATATTATGCTAGATTAGCATTTTAGCTAAGTTCCTTTCTCCTTTTCAGATGTTGCTAAATCCATATTCAATATTTTATTGTTATGACTCTATAAATATTTTTCAAGACTGGGCCATATAATGTACAAAGATAGAAAATTTTCTTTTCTTCTATACCATTTTAATCCTGGAATTAATAATCTCCTCAAATTCTTAATTGTGTACAATTTTCTTTAAATGTAGAAGTAAGTTTACCTGTATATCTATACTCTATATTTTAAAAGAAATTTGTCATACAGTTAAATGGCTAATATGTTGTATCTCTTCCTTTTTCCCCTATACACTTTTCTTCAGCAGGCTCCATTTTGGTTTTGCCTTTGTTTTAATGTCTGCTTCAGAGTTATTGTCCTGAGACTTCCTCTTGCTCTTCCTTGCATTGTTTATCTGCTGAATGCCCTGTTTTAAGACCTTATGTTTTAATTTTCCCAAGGTTATTCTCTTCTGTTTTTATGGACTTCATGTTCTCAAAGCTTCTTGAATTCTTGAGAAGGGTAAAAAACATAAATGTTTAGAGTCTTTGCATATAGTGTCTGGTATACATAAAATTCTGAATTAACTAGGAATAAAAAGTATTCTTTTAACTTCATGTTTAATCTTTTTCCTTAAATTTTATTTTACTTTGAAATATGTTATTGTACATGATAAATAATATCAAACAGCACAGATTACAATGAAATGTAACTCTCTTTCCTACTCTAAATTTTTAATACATGAGAAAGTGTGGAAGACGAAAGTGTTAGTTGCTCACTGTATCCTACCTTTTGTGACCCCAGGGACTGTAACTTGCCAGGCTCCTCTGTGAATGGGATTTCCCAGGCAAGAATACTGGAGGGGGTTGCCATTCCCTTCCCCAGGGGATCTTCCCAAGCCAGGCATTGAACCCAGGTCTCCTGCCTTTGAGGCATATTCTTTACTGTCTGAACCACAAGGGAAGCCTGGTACATGAGGAAGCTTACTCTAATTTTTCCATCTGTTTTCCTTCACTTAGTTTATCTTGGAGATCTTTATCAGTATACAAGATATAAATTTCATACTACTATATCTTTATATTAGACCATTGTCTGAAAACTCTCAGATAAAATTATTATCATGGTTCAGTACTTTTAAGATTTTCCACATTTACAAATTTGATTTTCTACTTGATTGAAATAGGTTTAACATTGTTGCCTCTTTAAACAGGAATATTTTTATTATTCAAATATTATTTAGACTTGTTGGTTGACTTTTTTCCTTGCATGTGGCTTTTTCTTACATATTTTTATTTCTTTCAATTTTCTCATTTGTAATTTTAAGATAGCTTAAGGAAATGACAACCATATAGAAAACATTTTAATGTACTGTACTAACATCCTATTTTGTTGTTATAATACCACTTGCTATTTTCTAAGAAGGAAGTTTTTAAAAACATCATTTGTAATTGGAAGAATTTGACAATTCTTAGAATCATTCTTGGAACTCTAGTATATAGGTGTTTTATTTTCTGTCAAACCACATTTATTGAAGGGTTCATTTTTAAAAAGTGCAGATTGTTCTTGGTTAGTTGAAATAAATCCTGCAAAGTGATTTTGTACGTTTACAAAGCAGTGTTTTGGGTGTAACCTAATGGCACCCCACTCCAGTACTCTTGCCTGGAAAATCCCATGGACCGAGGAGCCTGGTGTGCTGCAGTCCATGGGGTCGCTAGAGTCGGACAGGACTGAGCGATTTCACTTTCACTTTTTACTTTCATGCACTGGAGAAGGAAATGGCAACCCACTCCAGTGTTCTTGCCTGGGGAATCCCAGGGATGGAGGAGCCTGGTGGGCTGCCATCTATGGGATCGCACAGAGTCGGACACGACTGAAGCGACTTAGCAGCAGCAGCAGCATAGTTTAAAAGAGAATAGCAAAAGGCATTATATGAAGAGTTGAGCACTTTCCAACAATTCCAGGAATGTGCTGGTTGTAAAATTCTTGTTACACTTTTACTAACTGGAAACGTTTCTAGTAGGCTTTGTTGAATTTTTAAGCATTGTGATCTACCTTTATTGAAAACATACATAATAGAACTTAGTGTTAAAATGGTAAAGTCTGAAGGAAAAACATAAATACAGTATACTAACGCATATATATGGAATTTAGAAAGATGGTAACAATAACTCTGTATACGAGACAGCAAAAGAGACACTGATGTATAGAACAGTCTTATGGACTCTGTGGGAGAGGGAGAGGGTGGGAAGATTTGGGAGAATGGCATTGAAACATGTAAAATATCATGTAGGAAACGAGTTGCCAGTCCAGGTTCGATGCACGATGCTGGATGCTTGGAGCTGGTGCACTGGATGGCCCAGAGGGATGGTATGAGGAGGGAGGAGGGTTCGGGATGGGGAACACATGTATACCTGTGGCGGATTCATTTTGATAGTTGGCAAAACTAATACAATTATGTAAAGTTTAAAAATAAAATAAAATTAGAAAAAAAAAAAGAGTAAAATGGTAAAGTCTCAAAGAATTATGTAGTATTAGTTTTTTCCATAAATGTATGCTTCATAAAGGTTTTTAAGTTGATTCACTTTCAGAATTAGCAAATTTATACAAAAAACATTTAAAATTTAATGTTTAATAGATCCTTTAATTACTCCTCTTATTTATTCTAAAATTATGTACCTATGTGAACTGACCTATTTGTAGCTTTGGCACTGTTGACCTGTCTCTGCTTTTTGCATCTCTGTCCTTGAATATTAAACCTGCAATCTGGTTTCTGTGATAAAGTTTTCTTGGTTTTACTGTACTTTTGCTTGCTGTTCTTTCTCCATATCTTTTGCTGGCTAGTCTCCACTCATGCAGTAAATGAGGGTGGTTTCAGAGAATTCCAAAGACAGCCTTCTTTTCTCATTATATGTTCTGCTGGGAGATATCATCTACTTTTATTATTTCCAATGCTATCTATATGGTAATGTCTACTAAACTATATCCTCAGCTCATCTCTCTCCTTAGCTCCATTTCCAGTAAGTACCAAACTATTGGGTGTCTCTGCAATATGTCCTCAAACTCAGGCATTTTAAACCCAGTCTGTTCAAAAGAGAAATATTTTCACATCTTCTTACCCCTTTACTTTTTGTCTCTTATATTACCTATTGTAGGCAACTCACACTAGTAAATACCTTATCAACTAAGTAGAAATACAGTGATACCGTCTCTCCTTTGATTGTCTTATTTTCCATATTCTATTCTACCCGCATCCTGCAGATTCTGCCTCTATCTCTCTTTCAAAACTCTTCTCCGTTTGTAGTTCACAACATTGTTATTTTGTCTTGATGATACTCTCTTCTGTGTAATTATTTCCTGCTTCTATTTCTTTCTCCCTCCAGTTCACTCTTCCAGAATATTCTTTCTAAAATGTAAAGCAGTTTTAAAGGGGAATGAAAAACATTTGCAGTATGTGGAGTTATGTGTGTTGCTCTTTTCATAAAAGTAACTCAGTATATTTAAAAATGCAAATCTCATTTGTCATGCTCTTACTTAAAATAAATAGGGAAAATAATCCTCTCTTAACTTCTCATCCTCATTTCAATAAAATCCAAAAGATATTTTCAAAGCATGATGGCATCATAGGCTCCAGACACACTAAAGCATTTGCTTCCTTTCCCTGAATCTCCTTTTGTCCACTCCTTTCCCTGGTAAAACTAAACTCATTCTATATAAAACTTACCCTGAATAGTATCTCTTCTGCCTGAGCAGATATATTGTACATCTTTTACTAATAAAGTGAAGTGAAAATAATATTTATGTAGCTAATGAGATTTATTTGGACACATTTAGTTATTTTACAGTCATGTATATCTACCTTTGTGGGCATTATGGGGTTTGACATTAACTCTCACCCAGTCTACCACTAGGCTTCCCAAGTGGCTCAGATGGTAAAGAATCTGCCTGCAATGCAGGAGACCTGGGTTTGATTCCTAGGTCGAAAAGATCCTCTGGAGAAGAGAATGGCAACACCCTCCAGTACTCTTGCCTAGAAAATTCCAGGGACAGGGGAGCCTGGCAGGGTTTAGTCCATGGGATCACAAAGGGTCAGACATGGCTGAAGTGACTGAGCATAGCATGGCAGTCTACCATGCTTTCTCTGATAACTTTATATATACTTGAACTTTTCCTTTTCTTGACTATGTCCTCTGTGGCAACAGAAACTGCATCATTCATTTCTGTGTTCCCTCCTCAGGCACAATACCAGGCAGAAAGTAAGTATTCAGTAAATGTTTATCAATTTAATGAATACATCTGATACTTAGTATTTTTCTTGCTATAAAGCTCTTTGATTAATAGAGAAAAATTTACCAAATCTTTTTGGACAGTATCCTTCTTTTTAATAATGAAATAAAATTATTCATATATTTAGTAGTTATACATAGGCAAAACTATGCAAACACACGTCAAGTTGATAGATCAAAAGCAATTATGTAAGTCTGGATGGGGGACATTTTACTGAAGATGTGACCACTATTCCCTAAGACTGTCAAGGACATGAAAAACAAAGAGAGAAACTTGTCACAGACCAGGGTGACATAACGGTCAAAGGCAATATGGCACTCAAGATTGGAAAAGAAACTGGAAAACTGGTAGAATACAAATAAAGTCTAGAATTTAGTTAATAGTAATGTACTAATGTTAGGTTAATTACTTTTAACAGTTGTACTTTGGTAATATAAAATGTTAACAGTGTAGCAACTGAGAGAAGGGAACATGAGAACTAAGAATCTTTAATATCTTTGCAGCTTTTCTGCAAATATAAAATTGTCTCAGAATAAAAATTTCATTTTCAAAAATGCAATTATTATTTATGAAATGACTTAATTATGTTATAATACAATGTACAAATTTTCCAAATACTGTGCACACTCAGAGAGCTCTTGTAATAAAAGCATACTTTGAATTATAAACCAATCTTTTTCAAAAACTCAGTGGAAAGTTATAGTTGTTAAAAATATAAATTATAATTTATTATAGAATACTTGCTATTAGATTGATTTTAAATTGAGGTGCTCTAAAGAAAGGGAGTGCCAAAGATTGCTTAGACTTCCACACAGTTGCACTCATCTCACATGCTAGTAAATTATTGCTCAAAATTCTCCAACCCAGGCTTCAGCAATACGTGAACCATGAACTTCCAGATGTTCCAGCTGGTTATAGAAAAGGCAGAGGAACCAGAGATCAAATTGCCAACATCCGCTGGATCATGGTAAAAGCAAGAGAGTTCCAGAAAAACATCTATTTCTGCTTTATTGGCTATGCCAAGGCCTTTGACTGTATGGATCACAATAAACTGTAGAAAATTCTGAAAGAGATCGGAATACCAGACCACCTGGACTGCCTCTTGAGAAACCAGTATGCAGGTCAGGAAGCAACAGTTAGAAATGGACATGGAAGAACAGACTGGTTCCAAATAGGAAAAGGAGTACGTCAAGGCTGTATATTGGCACCCTGCTGATTTAACTTTTATGCAGAGTACATCATGAGAAATGCTGGGCTGGAAGAAGCATAAACTGGAATCAAGATTGCCAGGAGAAATATCAATCACCTCAGATATGCAGATGACACCACCCTTATGGCAGAAAGTGAAGAGGAACTAAAAAGCCTCTTGGTGAAAGTGAAAGAGGAGAGTGAAAAAGTTGGCTTAAAGCTCAACATTCAGAAAACGAAGATCGTGGTATCTGGTCCCATCACTTCATGGCAAATAGATGGGGAAACATTGGAAACAGTGGCTGACTTTATTTTGTTGGGCTCAGAATCACTGCAGATGGTGATTGCAGCCATGAAATTTAAAAATGCTTACTCCTTGGAAGAAAAGTTATGACCAACCTAGAGAGCATATTCAAAAGCAGAGACATTACTTTGCCAACAAAGGTCCATCTAGTCAAGGCTATGGTTTTTCCAGTGGTCATGTATGGATGTGAGAGTTGGACTGTGAAGAAAGCTGAGCGCCGAAGAATTGATGCTTTTGAACTGTGGTGTTGGAGAAGACTCTGGAGAGTCCCTTGGACTGCAAGGAGATCCAACCAGTCCATCCTGAAAGAGATCAGTCCTGAGTGTTCATTGGAAGGACTAATGCTGGAAAGACCCTGATGCTGGAAGGGATTGGGGGCAGGAAGAGAAGGGGATGACAGAGGATGAGATGGCTGGATGGCATCACCGACTCGATGCACATGAGTTTGGGTGAACTCCGGGAGCTGGTAATGGACAGGAAGGCCTGGCGTGCTGCAATTTTTGGGGTCGCAAAGAGTTGGACACGACTGAGCGACTTAACTGAACTGAACTGAAATGCTTTTGTGATTATACACTATACTGTGAATGATCTGCTTTATATAAAAATTTGAACACATTATTTTTTGCATGTTTTTATCAGAATTTTTGTGTAAAATCTGACCTTGAAATCAATGGAAATGTATACTGACTTTTGTCTACCTTAATATTATGAATCATTTTCAATTTTTATATTTTTATAACCCCACAGCAAAATATGTTTAAGCAATTGGTCTTTTCATCTATAACAAAAATGAAACATTCCGTTTTCTGATATCAGGGGACATATTGGAGGGGTGGGCAAGCATACATTTGTTTTTCCCTTTTATTAATGTTTTGCTGGAGGGCAAATGTCAGTGTAGCCACTTTCATTTTTTACCCCTTTTGCTGAACTCCTGTAGGGAAATTCTACACATGGGTTTCTTTGATGGTTCTTTTCATTTTTATCTCCTGCTGTGACTTTGACAGTCGGACTGTCAGTGGGAGACAGAAATAAAAGAAGAAGCCTTGAAGAAATGTTATAGTCTCATGCTGTGAATTTAGAAGATGACAGGGATTTTTGACTTGCTTCCTCTGGCCCATGACTAAAGAAGAACTGTCACTGGGTTACAGGGCTAAGGGGAGTAATGAGAACATATTTTCTCATGCAGGCTATGGAGAAGACACTGATGCACCTTGCCCTCCCAAGTTAATCGGAAACACTAGGGCTAAAAATTTTTTGTGGCAGGTTTCACAACCACTTACTGAAAAGGAGCCTTGACCATGCTCTCTGTACAGATTAGACATATTATGCATATAATGTGCATTTATTAATGATGATCCTGTGTAAATTTGCCTTTAAAACCATTGTGCCAGCAACAGTCTACAATCAATCAATTTGCCTGTCAGTGGCAGACTTTATTTTTGGGGGCTCCAAAATCACTGCAGATGGTGATTGCAGCCATGAAATTAAAAGACACTTACTCCTTGGAAGGAAAGTTATGACCAACCTAGACAGCATATTCAAAAGCAGAGACATTACTTTGCCAACAAATATCCATCTAGTCAAGGCTATGGTTTTTCCAGTGGTCATGTATGGATGTGTGAGTTGGACTGTGAAGAAAGCTGAGCACCAAAGAATTGATGCTTTTGAACTGTGTTGTTGAAGACTCTTGTGAGTCCCTTGGACTCCAAGGAGATCCAACCAGTCCATTCTAAAGGAGATCAGTCCTGGGTGTTTTTTGGAAGGACTGATGCTAAAGCTGAAACTCTACTACTTTGGCCACCTCATGCGAAGAGTTGACTCATTGGAAAAGACTCTGATGCTGGGAGGGATTGGGGGCAGGAGGATAAGGGGACAACAGAGGATGAGATGGCTGGATGGCAACACCAACTCGATGGACTTGAGTTTGGGTGAACTCTGGGTGTTGGTGATGGACAGGGAGGCCTGGCGTGCTGCAATTCATGGGGTCACAAAGAGTTGGACACGACTGAGCTACTGAACTGAACTGAACTGAACTGAAATGATATATATGAAATCAGTGTGGCGAGTTTGACCTTCTCCTTTTCCTATAAAAAAGTGTCTCCAACTCTGATAGGCAGGTGGGATTACATTTCCACTAATGAGGATATTTAGGGCTATGCTAATAACATTACTAATTGGGAAGTTCAAGAATTGTCTATGAAAAGACTTCAACATATGAAGTTCCATAATTTTGTAATAAATGTATAGAAATGTGTAAGAGAAAAAATTCACTTAAAATATAAATGAGGAAGAATTAGCCTTGTGATTATAAAATGGTCAAATTTGTTATCATTTAAAACATATACTTATTTTTAGAAAAGATGTACCTCATAAGTTGAGCATTTAGTCCATAAGAATGATATGTATTTAAGATTAATATTTTTTTAACTGACATATAGTCAGTTTTTGGTTTTTTAAGGAAACTTAAAAATGCATTTGGAAAACAGATTTTAAAAGTTTATGAAATTGTATATACATATTTATATAAATATATTTAAATGTATATTATTAAAAAGAAAATAGAATGCTGTCCTTTACATATTGAAATATGCAAAGGAAAACTCAGAAACTGAAAAAAATGCAAAATTTTTTCCACAAAATGATGAACTATCATCTCTTGAAATAACATTTTAGAATTGGGACTTTTATGTAGAATTGAGAACACAGTTCCACTGTAGACCATACTCACTTTTGATATAAGTTACAAGTTTCAGTTAAGTTCAGTGCAGTCGCTTGTTTGTGTCTGACTCTTTGTGACCCCATTAACTGCAGCATGCCAGGCCTCCCTGTCTATCACCAACTCCCGGAGTTTACCCAAACTCATGTCCATTGAGTTGGTGATACCATCCAACCATCTCATCTTCTGTTGTCCTCTTTTCCTCCTGCCCTCAATCTTTCCCAGCATCAGAGTCTTTCCCAATGAGTCAGCTCTTTGCATCAGGTGGCCAAAGTATTGGACTTTCAGCTTCAACATCAGTCCTTCCAATGAACACCCAGGACTGATCTCTTTTAGGATGGACTGGTTGGATCTCCTTGCAGTCCAGTGGACTCTCAAGAGTCTTCAACACCACAGTTCAAAAGCATCAATTCTTCTGTGCTCAGTTTTCTTTATAGTCCAACTCTCACATCCATACATGACTACTGGAAAAACCATAGCCTTGACTAGATGGACCTTTGTTGGCAAAGTAATGTCTCTGCTTTTTAGTATGCTGTTGAGGTTGATCATAACTTTCCTTCCAAGGAGTAAGCATCTTTTAATTTCATGCCTGCAATCACCATCTGCAGTGATTTTGGAGCCCCCCAAAAATAAAGTCAGCCACTGTTTCCACTGTTTCCCCATCTATTTGCCATGAAGTGATGGGACTGGATGCCATGATCTTAGTCTTCTGAATGTTGAGCTTGAAGCCAACTTTTTCACTCTCTTCTTTCACTTTCATCAAGAGGCTCTTTAGTTTCTCAGTTTCTGCCATAAGGATAGTGAGTTTGGAGAATCCCAAATCCACTGTCATATTTAAACATTCTCTAGAAGGATTCATGGAACTCACTTAAAGCTGCTCTATTCATGGTCACAATTATTACAGCTAAAGTATACAGATTAAAAATCAGTCAAGAGAAGTAGAGCACAGTGGAATCTGAGAGAGTTCCAAATGTAGTGCTTCCAGTTGTCCTCTCCCTGTGCAGCCAAGATAATACTACCTTCCTCCACCACTGACTTACAGTATACAGAGTATACTCTCTGTATACTCATCGGGACTCTATCACATAGGCATGATTGATTTCCCATGTGACTGATATCAGTCTTTATTCCCTCCATATGTCCACTGATACCAGATGACCAAAGGTCATCCTAAATTAAATTGGTGGTATGACTCAGAACCCCTCCCACCAAAGCACAGTATAACTATCTGGTTGGCCCAAAGACCCCAAATAAAGATACTCCTATTAAACATACCATTATAGGGGTTTAGAGCTTACATGTCAGAAGCTGAGTGCGAAGGCCAGGTCTCATTTTTGGGTAAAGTTTAATTTTTTAACCAGGATCTAATAAATGTATGGCCTTGTTGCTTTCACTGTATTTTTTAAAAGACATTACAGTTGTCCCAGTTCAAAACAAACCATATTGACTCTGATATTTTAGTTTATCTGTAGAACTGATTGATCTTTATTTCTTAATACATAAATTCTAACTTATAAAATTTATATATTATTTATATATTACTATTGGGTTTTTTAAAGATAATAGGAACCTTCCTTAGGTTTGAAGAGCCTTACTGAGTTCTGTGAATTTATCTTCCCAAGAAAAGTGCACAAGTGTTAAATTCTGACTGATAATTTATTCTTTTAAGAATCAACATTTTCCTCCTATAATGAGCATTGGTATAGATGCAATAAAGTAATTATCTTTTCTGCTAGTGTGTGTAAAAGAAAATATAACAAAGTTTTCTGCTCTTGTTAAAATTTTAATCTCAGAATAGAAGAAAGTAATAGCAAATGAAACAACTGACCAAGGATTAATGTCCAAGATATACAAGCATCTCATTCAGCTCAATACTGGAAAAACATACAACCCAATCAAAAAGTGGGCAGATGATCTAAACAGACATTTCTCCAAAGAATATATGCAGATGGCTAATAAACACATGAAAAGATGCTCAGCATCACTCATTCATAGAGAAATGCAAGTCAAAACTATAGTGAGGTATCACCTCACACTAATCAAAATGGTCATCATCAAAAAACTTACAAGCAATAAATACTAGAGAGGATGTAGAGAAAAGGAACCCTTTTACATTGTTTTTGGGAATTAAAATTGCTTCAGCCACTATGTATAACTGTATATAGATTCCTTAAAAAAAAAAATCTAGGAATAAAACTACCATATGACCCAACAATCTCACACTGAGCATATACCCTGAGGAAACCATAATTGAAAAAGACGCATGTACTCCAGTTTTTATCTCAGCACTATTTACAATAGCTTGAACACAGAAGTGCCCTAGATGCCCATCAACAGATGAATGGATAAAGAAGTTGTGGTACAATGGAATATTACTCAGCCATAAAAAGGAAGACTGATTTAGTTCAAATAAGGTGGATGAACCTAGAGCTTATTATAGAGTGAAGTAAGTCAGATAAAAACAAATATTGTATATTAATACATATATGTTGAATCTAGAAAGATAGTACTGATGAACCTATCGCAGGATAGCACTGGAGATGCAGACATAGAGCACAGACTTGTGGGCCCAGTGGGGGAAGGAAACAGTGTGATGGACCGAGAAAGTAGCATTGAAACATATAAAATACAATATGTAAAATCAGATAGCCAGTGAAAATTTGCTATATGAGACAGGAGCTCAAATCTGGTGCTGTGTGAAAATATAGAGAGGTGGGATGGGGTGGGAAGTGGGAGGAAGGTTCAAGAGGGAGAGGACATAAATATACCTATGGCTGATTCATGTTGATATATGGCAGAAACCAATACAAGATTGTAAGGCAATTATCTTCCAATTAAAAATAAAAACATTTGATCTGCAGGCATTTAAATCACATAAACTTTCATGAAAACAGTGATTATAGGAGAGAAATGCACACTGCCACCTGTTTCAGGTCTTCACTATTGGAAGATAATTCCCTATAGGTGTTTACTGTTTTTGCATATCTTGTAATCCACCTCTATTTTAGACTATCTTTGCATGATATTTATATAGTTAACAACCTTGAATGAAAGACATAGTGTCTCTCTTTGGAACAAAGAGCAGATTGGTGTTACTGTCCAGTGTAATAAAGTTAATGTCTCTTGCTTAGGACAGAGAGGGAAGAAAAATTAAAATCTAGAAATACTAAGTAGCTTGCCTGGGCATGTAAGTAACCTTGAATGGCTGACAAACAAGGTTTGAAGAATCAACTTTCATTTGGGGATTATACTCCTTTACAGTGGCTGTATTTTACTAAGTATAATTTTTTGACAAGATAGGCTGAGTTGTATTAACAGATAGTTTAGGGTGATTTCTCCCAATATTTTTAAAATTAGGGAAGATAAATGAAAGCAGAGTTTTTATGAGCAAGTGGAGATAAAATTAAATACCGTAATGGCTCCATCTCTTTATCATTTTATAATAAAATGGATTATGTAAAAAATTGATTAAAGTAATTTTCCCAAATCATAAGCTAGTGTTGATTAATTCATTCTTGAATATTCATGCATATATATAAAAGGACATATATATATATAGGAAATATTTTTATGACAAATCTTGAACAGTTAAATAGAAAGTCGAAAATATTACAGCACTAATTAAAATATATAGAGGAGCAAAATTAAAATATTCTTGCTATCTCTGATTTTGACTTTAAAAATACCAGATACGTTTATGTGTATGTGTTAGTCATTCTGTCATGTCTAATTCTTTGCAACCCCATGGACTGTAGGCTGCAAAGCTCCTTTATCCATGGAATTAACCAGGCAAGAATACTGGGGTGGATTGCTCCAGGGGATCTTCCCGACCCAGGGATTGAACCCAGGTCTCCCACATTGCAGGCAGACTCTTTACTGTCTGAGCCACCAAGGAAGACCCTCACTATATATGTCTAGCAACATGTAAAATGAGGCTTTTCATATTGCCTTGATCAACGACTCAACATTATTTAATACTTACTATCCTTTACTTTTGTCTGGCTGTGCAACTAATGGGTTCTTAAAATTAACACATGGGGCTTCCCAGGTGGTTCAGTGGTAAAGAATCTGCTTGCCAGTTCAGAAGACTCAAGAGACATGGGTTTGATCCCTTGGTTGGGAAGATCCTCTGGAATAGGAAAAAACAACACACACCAGTATTCTTGCCAGGAAAATTCCATGGGTGTAGGAACCTGGAAGACTATAGTCCATGAGATCACAAAAGAGTCACACATGACTGAGCACACACACATTCACACACACACACAAAATTGATAGGTTTTTAATGATTAGGTTTTTTTTGTATCTGTATAATTACTTTATTTCCCATTTCTGCCCTTCTACAGTAGGAAGGCAATAAGAAGGGAAGCTAACTCAACGCCTTTTCTCCTCAAATTGAGACAAAGGGAGGACATCCTAGTTTTCAAATCCAAAACAAGCTTGGGCAGCATTATCTTCAATGTCTCCTAGGAATTCTCTCCCATTATTGCTCTGCTGGGTTTGTATTTCATTATATCACCAAGACATGTACAGACAGTACTAGTAATAAGTGTCATTATCACCAAATGATCATTCCAAGAACTTAAATAGACATAGATGAGAGAGAAGCATCTCTGTCATTTACCTAGTAAAATTTTAAACTAATTAGTTCTAGGATACAGAAAGTAAGATTCAGTTTAATTGATACATTGTAAAGATATAACCCTGCCAATTTGATCTCTAAAACCATTATGTATACTTTTGCCATAAAGAGTCAATGCATGTAATTTCTGAAAAGGTCTGAATCCATGTGTAGTTTTCATGTATCATAGTTTTTATTCAAATTACATGATAGGAATTAAGTGACTGAACAGAAATATAATTCTGGACTATCAAATTATGCATGCATGAATAGTTAACCACAAAAATAAAATAATCCATTCCTTCCATTTCACTCAGTGCAATGAAATTACTCCTTGTCACCGTTCAACCTTGTATTCCTCAAAATGACTATTGTGAATATAAAAGCAAAATGGCGCCTTTGAAAAGTTTTGTGAACACAATGCGAATCATTTTCAAAAAGACTATAAAATGAAGTTTAAATTAGTAACCTAGGTATGACCCAGCTGTCAAGCATAATTGGTACTTGATGAGATTTTGTTGAATATAAAACTTAGTAACAAAATTCAAAGGGGAAAAAATAGTTACCTAAAGAAAAAAATTCCTTAAAGTTGCTGGGAAGAATTGATATATAATAAAATGCTAATAATATTTATTTATGCCTAAACTTTAATTGTGCTATGTAAAATTATCTCATATTATATGGACATTTGACCTATGAAAAAAATTCCAGTCCTGGAATCCATGCTGCATTTGATCAAAACTGCAGTTCTACTTTTGGCTACATCAGAAGTTCCAAGATGGTCATTTCTGGTGAACACTGATGGTTCCTAAAAATGTTTGCAAACTTAACCTGGTGAATTTTGAGATTATGTCTCAGAAAGTTATATAGTTGGTTTTTCTTCTAATAGAATTTACAAAATTAACTTAAACACAGAATGACAAATTATATAAAACCATGATTTAAAATTATTTATTTCAGTTAGCAAACATAAAACTACTGAAATGTAAGTGAAGTATTTTGTTTTGAAAATATTAAGAGCATAATGGCTGTATTCTACAAATATTTTGTTTGTTTTTAGAACAAGAAATTTTTTTTGTTTGTTTAGGATATTCATGATTTCATTAAATTGATCAAGCTGCCATTAAAATGAAACATACCAATGCATCATGAAGAAATTATTTGTTCTTTGATATAAACTATCCTTCGTGGCTCAGACGGTAAAGAATCTGCCTACAATACAGGAGAGCTGGGTTCAATCCCAAGCTGGGAAGATCTGCTGGAAGAGGGAATGGCAACCCACTCCAGTAATCTTTCCTGGAGAATTCCATGGACAGAGGAGCCTGGCAGGCTACAAACCATCAGACTGCAAACAGTAGTACACGTCTGAGCATCAAGACACTGATACATCTAAATTATCATATATTGGGAAAATAGGTTCAATCCTTTTCTCTGTACAATAATAAATAAAAGTTTTATTTCATTTTCTTTTTCTCAGTATATTTTTGTACCCTTCTTTCTTTTAAAGTGACTGAACTGAATTGAACTTCTTGTAAAGCAAAACTATAACATTTGTAGTAATACATTGACTGTTATTATGCACCCATTTGATCAAATTTCAGTTCGCTCTATTTTTTGGTGTTGTTGAGAAGCTGGTTATGTTTTTAAGAGCAATCTGTTGGGTGACCTCAGATATGCAATTCAGGAGATGTAGTCAAGAAAGCAGTAATAAAGAAAAACTTTCAACTGTAATGTTACTCTGCATTTAAAATACCAATACAATATTGTAAAGTAATTAACCTCCAATTAAACTAAATAAATTTATATTTTAAAAAAATACCATCAGGTTCTCTTTTGTTGTTAAAATGGAAGACCTTATACCAGAACCAGAAAGACATGGGTGGGCTCTGTTCCTCTGCAGTATGCTGTACAGAACCTTCCAGAAATCATTTGGTTTCTCTAAGACCCATTTTATTCATTGAAAAAGGTGCCTAATAAAGCCATTCTCAAATACCTGAATGATTATAAACTTCATAATAAATATGAAAATGTCTCAATACAAAAATAATGTAATGCTATGTATTAGTTTTCTCTTGCTGCCATAACAAAATTATTAGCTTAAAGCAATGCAAAAATTTTATTCCCTAGTCTTTTTACATCAGAAGTCCAGGTTGATTCTGCTGGTTTCTCTGCTTTTCATTTCATCAGGCTGAAAGCACTGCGTTGGCTGGCTTGGGTCTTACTGGGAAGCTTTGAGAAGAACTGTAATGATTCCATGCTCATTCAGGTTGTAGGAACAATCTAGTTCTGTGTTTGTAGGACTGAGGTCCCATTAACTTGCCTACTCTCAGGTGGAAACTGCTTTAGTTCATAGAGGACGGTCAGATCCTTGCACACAGGTTCCTGAATCTCAGAGCCAGTAACAGCCATGTCACACCCTCTTCATGCTTGAAGACTTTATGACTGCCCCTTTTTGCCACCAATATCTTGCAGCTTTTCCGGTTTCATCTCTCTTATGCTTCCATCTAAAAAATTCTCTACTTTTCAGAGCTAATGTGATTAGATTAGGCCCACCCAGATGGATGCATAATCCAGGACAGTCTTATTTTAAGGTCTGTAGACTTAATTATATCTGCCAATTCCCTTGTACCATGAAGATAACATATTAATAGGTTCCAAGTATTAGGGCATTAAAACCTTTGGGATGCCATTATCCTACCTACCACATACTGTAATACAACTGTGAAAGTGAAAGTTGCTCAGTCGTGTCTGACTCTTTGCAATCCCATAGACTACAAAGTTTGTGGAATCCTCCAGGCCAGAATACTGGAGTGGAGAGTCTTTCCCTTCTTCAGGGGATTTTCCCAACCCAGGGATCAAACCCAGGTCCCCTACATTGTGGGCAGATGCTTTACTAGCTGAGCTACAAGGGAAGCCCAAGAATACTGGAGTGGATAGCCTATCCCTTCTCCAGTGGATCTTCCCAACCCAGGAATCGAACCTGGGTCTCCTGCATTGTAGGCAGATTCTCCCTGAGCTATCAGGGAAGCCCTAATACAACTGTGAAGTTATTTTATTAGCTCTATTGATGGATATAGGAGAATGAACTTGGAGAATTTGAATAATATTAATCAGAGTCAATAGAGTATTAATGTTAAGACAGGAGAGACTAAACCTCTTTTAGTCAGACATAATTTGATAAGAAATAAAATTAGAATGAAAGGAAAGGGGACTTGTGAGGTAAGAGGCCACTTAATAGACTTAACAAAATTTTTACCACAAATATAATGTAATAAAACTAATGTTAATTAAGCAAATGGATATGAACATATGTATTGCCTGAAATTATTTGTTTTAATTACCAGAGCTATTGATTCCAATTCAGAGCAACTTTGATTAATATCAGGTTGAGAATATTGTAACTGAATATCCAAAGTATAATGAAATGAAAATATTAATAAAATTGAGTTATTACAAATGTATGTCATAGCTAAAACTACATATATCCATTTATATGTAGGCAAATTTGCATATATACAAATAAAATTTGCTCTATAATTTTGGCACCCCACTCCAGTACTCTTGCCTGGAAAATCCCATGGACGGAGGAGCCTGGAAGGCTGCAGTCCATGGGATCGCTAAGGGTCGGACACGACTGAGCGACTTCAATTTCACTTTTCACTTTCATGCATTGGAGAAGGAAATGGCAACCCACTGCAGTGTTCTTGCCTGGAGAATCCCAGGGACGGGGGAGCCTGGTGGGCTGCCGTCTATGGGGTCGCACAGAGTCGGACACGACTGAAGTGACTTAGCAGCAATTTTTAGTTACTCTGGCACTAAAATAAATGCTTTATTCTTAATATTTTAAGTTCTTTTTAAATTTTTTATTGAAGTACAGTTTTACATTATAGATTTACAGTATTGTGCCAGTATCTTCTTTATAGAAAATTGACTCAGTTATGCATATATATGCATTTTTTAAATATTCTTTTCCATTATGGTGTATCACAGGATATTTAATAAATTTCCCTGTGAAATATATAAGGACATTGTTTACATCTTCAAAAAATTGAATGAGGCCTACTCGTGTTAGAGAAGGCAATCTGCTTTATTCATTTGGCTGATTCAAATCTTAATTCATCCATAAATACCCTTACAGGTAGATTTAGAATAATACTTGAACAAATGACTCAGGACCACATGACCCAAGCAGATTGAGACATAACATTAACCATAACAAGTACACCACTTTTGAACTTGGCACCCACACACGCATCCTATAACTGTACTTCAAATTACCAACATTTGCTGGATCATCAAAAAAGCAAGAGAGTTCCAAAAAACATCAATTTCTGCTTTATTGACTATGCCAAACCCTTTGACTGTATGGATCACAATATACTGTAGAAAATTCTGAAAGAGATGGGCATACCAGACCACCTGATCTGCCTCTTGAGAAACCAGTATGCAGGTCAGGAAGCAACAGTTAGAACTGGACATGGAACAACAGACTGGTTCCAAATAAGAAAAGGAGTACATCAAGGCTGTATATTGTCACCCTGCTTATTTAACTTATGCAGAGTACATCATGAGAAACGCTGGGCTGGAAGAAGCACAAGCTGGAATCAAGATTGCCGGGAGATATCAATGACCTCAGATATGCAGATGACACCACTCTTACGGCAAAAAGTGAAGACCTAAAGAGCCTCTTGATGAAAGTGAAAGTGGAGAGTGAAAAAGTTGGCTTAAAGCTCAACATTCAGAAAACAAAGATCATGGTATCTGGTCCCATCACTTCATGGGAAATAGATGGGGAAACAGTGGAAACAGTGGCTGATTTTATTTTCCTGGGCTCCAAAATCACTGCAGAAGGTGATTGCAGCCATGAAATTAAAAGATGCTTACTCCTTGGAAGGAAAGTTATGACCAGCCTAGACAGCATACTAAAAAACAAAGACATTACTTTGCCAACAAAAGTCCGTCTAGTCAAGGCTATGGTTTTTCCAGTGGTCTTGTATGGATATGAGAGTAGGACTATAAAGAAAGCAGAGCACAGAAGAATTGATGCTTTTGAACTGCAATATTGGAGAAGACTCTTGAGAGTTCCTTGGACAGCAAGGAGATCCCACCATTCCATCCTAAAGGAGATCAGTCCTGGGTGTTCATTTTAAGGACTGATGTTGAAGCTGAAACTCCAATACTTTGGCCACCTGATGCAAAGAGCTGACTCATTTGAATTGACTCTGATGCTGGGAAAGATTGAGGGCGGGAGGAGAAGGGGACGACAGAGGATGAGATGGTTGGATGGCATCATTGACTCGATGGGTTTGGGTGGACTCTGGGAGTTGGTGATGGACAGGCAGGCCTGGCATGCTGCGGTTCATGGGGTCACAAAGAGTTGGACACGACTGAGCGACTGAAATGAACTGAAGTCTCTGAATGCCCAATAAATCTCCTTCACCAGAAAAGGAGGTAAAGTATTATCTTCCTTGATAGAGGCAATTATTATGGTGGTTTGTCACCATAACATCCTTTGCTCCACATCTCAGAGAACTTATGTGGGGATTGTATAAGTTGCTGAATATGTCTGTTCCAATTATGTATTCCAGAACCGGGGGGATAACCACAGAATGGGTTTGGGTGCCCACTGAAACCAGTGTGAGATGGACCTGAGCTAAAACTCCATTAACCTCCTGACTTCCATAAGACCCTACTATATGAAACACAGTGACATTTTGGGGTTTTTGCAATTAATATCAGATTATACCTACTGTCCATTAGTTTCCCAGTGGTTTGATTATTTCCATTCCCCTACTGCACAGTTATCGTAATGAACATCAGAAGATCCCTTTGGGGAAGTCTGGGAGAAAGATTAGTATAAATTGTTGGCAGTGTACCAGGCTCTTTCTTCAGTGGAACCTGGCTTTGCCTTCTATTCTAGGGCTTCTGGACTGTAAACTGGCTCACACTGGCAATTGTTTGAAAGGCTGTTTCTTTTTATGATTCGGGCTAGACTTTTGTTCTTCAACTTTTTGTTCTTCAAAACTTTTCTGCTTATACAGATCAAATAAGAATCTTATCATCCCCCTATCGATTTCCCTCCTGTGAACACCATAATCAACTAGCCAACACCATAGTCTGTGGGAATCAGACTGTTCTAATTGCTGATTTGACCTTTACTCTTCATTGAAGTAACTACTTCCATTATGCCTTGGCCTTTGAGTCACAATCCTTGGCCCCTGCCACCATAGGATCCAATAACTTCCATTGCATATTTCCTCATTCAGTGATTGCAGTTTCCACTGTAGGCTTGTCTACAGACCAGAGTGATCACACAGAGCATTTCAAAGGATGTCGGGGCTTAACCAAAAAATTTATTAATATTTTTGTACTCATGATGAAAGGTATGTCTCTAGACCCTCCCAGTGAGGTTGAGTAGGTCTTAAAAGACTTATTCACTGTAACATTCCAACCACCTATTTCTAAATTTATCATGTTTTTGTTAAAGTTTTTTAAAAAAACTACATATGCCTTACTTTCGTGGCAACCCTGACCTGACACTGATTTATAACATGTCAAGTCAAATGTCTGTCTTGACCAAATGTCACTAAAATCCCCATATAGTTATTTTTACCTTAATAAACTGATTAATATGCTTGCACTAAAGTATTTACCATTAGATCCAAATTTTGCTGCTTAGAACATTAATGAGAATAACATAACTTCATACATTTATTTTTCAACATTAAAATGTGTCTATTTTCAATACTTTGTCTAGCATTCTTTTGGGCCTACCAGCATCTGAGGCCTTTTCTTGTAAGGAAGAGCCCATCTCCATATGGAAATTGAAATGCCTGACTACTGCTTTCCAAGGCTTCTTTTTGTCAAGGGCATGACATGCTATAGGTTCTAAAAATGGGATTCACCAGTTGGAACTATCAGTTTCTTTTTGCTGCTGAGTAGTGGCAACTATGCAGCTATTTCCAGAGAGAGCAGAAGCAGCAGTTTTCTGAGCAGATTCCAGTGACTCAGCTGGTGGTTCACACTACAGCATCTAGTGTCCAGATCTAACTAGAAGATTTTAAGACAGTCTATGCCATGATTTTGGATGTAGTTCTGAATCCAGTCCTCTAACTCTCCCAAAGACTCTTAGAGTTACCCAATATTCTTTCACTAAATTACTGTTCTGCCTTTATCAACCACATTCTGTCACACCACTGACCAACATCATTGTACACATTAGTAGAGATTATGTAAGAAAAAAATCCATATAAATATCATCACTGTTAATCATTATTTTGGATGGTTTTATTTTCTCTACACTTTGTGCAGAAAGATTTCTATAAGTTTAAACTACTTTTCTTGTGTTGTTTATTTTTTCTACTCTATACTTTTTAGTGTTATTATTTCCTTTAAAATAACAGAACAATCTCAGGATTGCTTTAAATCTTGTTTAAAATCAAAAATTGGAAATATTTAGTATTTGGTGTTATTTGAGGATATATTGTAGGCTTCTCTGGTGGCTCAGTTGGTAAAGAATCCACCTGTAGTGCCGGAGACCTGGGTTCAATCCCTGGGTTGGGAAGATCCCCTGGAGATGGGCATGGAAGCCCAGTCCAGTATTCTTTGCCTGCAGAATCCCATAGACAGAGGAGCCTGATGGGCTATATTATATTCATATGGCATATATGGTTCCTGGAAGATTCTATTTTGGGAGACAGTTCTTTCTTCATGATTAGCTAGTTAACTCTAACTTTACTTTCCTCTCAGATTCTATTGACTCTGCTTTCATGAGGCCATTCACATATCTTTATACTGACTACCACCATCCTATTTTAGGGCCCCATTAACTCTTTCTGGACCTCTTATTTAATGAATCTTACTTTCTTTAATTCCTTCTTTCTCTAGTCTACTCTGTGGCCATTTAATCTTTCAAGAGAAGAACTCTTAGCTATAATCTTTTTTTCTCACCCCTGTCAACTAAGTTGAATATTAAATCCACAGCTTAACATGTATGACCCTGCACACTATGACTTCAGCTCACCTACTCAAACATATTTGTTAGTGTTCTCCTATGTATACAAAGTTAGGGTAAAACCACCTATTTTATTGTTGGTGTCTTTATTTTTGTACTTGCGTATCTTTGCTTGTGCTGCTGTTACTGGCTCTTTCCTTAAGCCTGAGCAATAATCTCTTCCTTGAAGATACCATCCATACACCATTATCTCCCCAAATGTCTCCTGACTCCCCAGCATATAGCCTTCCTGTTTTCTGAAATCTCACAGAAGTTTACCTAAGTTCTACTTCAAGCATTAATAGTGTATTATATTTTTCAACACCAGATTATATATATTTCAGTAAATTATCCCCAATTTCATATCTTCTGCAGGGTATTCATAGACATTAAATTTAATGAGTATTAAATGAGCATTCCTTAAATTTTATTCATGTAAATGTTTGGTGAGTTGCAAGTTGCATAATGATCATGGGCAGTGGAAATCAGAGCAAATAAATTTACAATATCTGGCTCTAAGGAGGAATGGAAAATGTCTGAGGCTGATAATGAGAAGACTCAGAGTATATGGACTGAAGTAAAAAAGACTAAAAGTGATTATTATTGCCTGGAGTCATTATGCCTGCCAATTAAGTTTTCTGCAGAAGGGAATGAAGCTTTCAGTAGCATCAGTGAGCACCATTGTATGAAACAAATTACCTAGAAAGTAGTAAGTAAAAGAGCTTCATATCAGAAGTTGAAATGGTATATCTTTTGGAGATTACTGATTTTTTGAAAGTGTATTTTTAACTAGACAATACAAATTGCAGTGTGAATTTGTCTATACAAAGCAAACTTGTAAGGCAGTCTGACAAATAGTCACTTGGTTTTGATTGAAAGACAAGTATATGACTACATTTCTGCACACCTGTGAAAATATGAGAAATTATCTCTTCTATTTTGATTAGGCTTACCTTCTACGGGACCTCTATGTTTCTTTAATATTGAATTTGGATGATTGTTTTATTATAGAAAGCAATTACTCTTCCAAAGGAAGTGTCTAATTTAATGGAACAAGCATTTAGTAATACCATCTATTGTTATTATGTGCAAATATATAAGTGCTACTATGAAGGATACTAGATACGGCTCCCAGTCCTGAATAAGTACATACTCTAAACAATTACTTTTACTTTAAAAGAAACCTTTATAATTTAAAAAAAAAGATGATAATAAATAGAAAAACATGTATTCTTTCACCCTTTGTAGTTAAGAGTTGAAAGCATGTACTTTTTTTTTTTTTCCTTTTAATCAAAAAGTCACACTGTGGATATTGCTTTCTGTGGTTAGAAAAATTCTGTGTTCTTTTATATCCTGAGTAGATTGCTTGTCATGTTAGGTTTGGAAAGTCAAATTAGAATACAAATTAAAAGTGTTTTCCTGAAATCCATTTGGTTGATATTTTAGAATCATTGCTTTTTGAAGAATATTTGGAAGAATATTGAATTAGAGTGTGGTACTAGGACTGCCATCCACAGTTGTTCAGGCTTCAGACTGTATAATTCCATGGGCTTCATAATACCCTTGTAATTTTGACATAATAAATGTCCTCTAAATCAGAGGAGATTATCATAACAAAATTTTGCTATGATTGTTCATGTTTTATAACCACTGCTGATCAGCTGTTCCTCTGCTGCATGTCATCTTCATACAGGTCCTGGGCTGAAGACAAATCTTCTATATTGAATTTCTGGTCATACAACAGGCTGAACTCATATCTTCTATAATGAATTTCTGGTCATATGACAGGAAGCACACCTAGGTTCCAAGATTTCCATAACGAAATAATAGAGGAATTTTGGCTTATGTTTTTTGGACAAAGTAATTTTAAATGACAACAGTTCATCAAGACAAAATTATATAATCTTGTCACAAGATAATGCAGGGAATTTTGGAGAACAGTAATATAATCTAGCACAGGTACCATTCATGTGAATGAATGCTGAAGCCTCTGTGTATTTTGTTTTACTTGGAATCTGAATTTTTATGTTTGGATTCTCCCTATACATTCATTTTATTTAATTTCTCTAAAAAGTTACTATGTGTTGAGATTTTAATATTCAGATTTTAAGATCTTATTGAAAAACAATCTCTATCCAAATCAGCTAAAGTATTGACATAGGCATATTAGTTTTTAAGTTCAAAGCCTGAATATTAATAATGAAGCTAGCCAGTTAACTCTCTGTGCTTTGAGATACAGGTGTTGTAAATGATCACTTTTCTTCTTTTGTGTTATCAGACTTAAAGAATAGTGTTTATTAAAATGTGGTCCATGAAGAACAGTCTAATTTATACAACTCTTGTTAGTATACAGTCTGTTTAAAATTAACCATATTATTCATTAATAATTCTAATGGATATTAAATTTTGAAATCTATCATATATGGAGGTCAGAAGTCTCATTAAAAAGGAGATAGCTCACAACTTTCACTATTAGTTCCATAGCATCAATTTTAATGCTATGAAACTTTAATTATTTATTTCACTACTACACTACTACACCTTAAAAAATTAAAGTTTTAGACTTTATCTCTTTCCTTGATTTCAGAAATAGCAATACTGAATAGTCAGAGGTTATAATAGAATTACATTTTGGATAGACTTAGCCATGAAAATCCAATTTAGATTTTGTTTTTATAGTCTATTAATTCCATCTTTCACATGATGACATACGTCCTTAATTAAGTATATTTGTAGTGGTACTGTGGAATTTTAAATATCAATTGACATAAAGCCACTATGAGCTAATTATCATATGATTTTTGTTATGATTCAAAATATTGTGTTTGTAAATCCTGACATTTACCGTTTCATTTTCATCAAAGATTTTAACTCCACTGTTCTTTATTCTAAAGGACTCCTTTTTTATAGTCTACATGGAGTGACATCTTACACTGGTGTCAACTTATTATATATATTAACATTTATGTGTCAAATAGGACTCTGCTTTGCTGTTTCTAAAAGAGTCCAATACAGGTTCCTCCAGCACTGAAACAGGTTGTTGTTAATTCATTTGAGCTCCAGGTAAAGTTGTTTGCTGATATTTAGTGATTAATGTGGGGTGAAATATGTACATCTTCAAGCACTGAAATCCCATTCGGTGTGAAATTACATTTCCTAAGGCTAGATGTATGACAGACATGTGGTATCTTAGCTAATAAGACCCACAGATACAATAGCAGGCTCTCTTCTATTTCATGTTCAAACTAGAATGCACATTCATTTAGTTCATCAGCTAGTAGAATCACCTTCAATGTTTATATAGTCTCCTTTTCTCCCCTCACTTTCTCTTCCTACCTCTCTTCCCATCTCTCCCTCATCTAGTTTAAATATCGTTGGTGTCTTGTATATATAATGTGATTCCATTGTATACATCTTTAGATGTTTATTATGGCATCTCTGACAATACTCATTCTCTCACATATCTCCCTGTTTCACTTTCATATTATAGAATCATTGCCCAATTAATATGAGTTAACAGATACGTATTAGACACTAATGCTTCATAAAATGTAAACTTTTATCTTAATGCATAGAAATGGAGGAAACCAATAGAATGGGAAAGACTACAGATCTCTTCAAGAAAATTAGAGATACCAAGGGAACATTTTATGCAAATATGGGCTCAATAAAGAACAGAAATAGTAGGGACCTAACAGAAGCAGAAGATATTAAGAAGAGGTAGCAAGAATACACAGAAGAACTGTACAAAAAAGATCTTCACAACCCAGATAATCACGATGGTGTGATCACTCAGCTAGAGCCAGACATCCTGGAATGTGAAGTCAAGTGGGCCTTAGAAAGCATCACTACGAACAAAGCTAGTGGAGGTGATGGAATTCCAGTTGAGCTATTTCAAATCCTGAAAGATGATGCTGTGAAAGTGCTGCACTCAATATGACAGCAAATTTGGAAAACTCAGCAGTGGCCACAGGACTGGAAAAGGTCAGTTTTCATTCCAATCCCAAAGAAAGGCAATGCCAAAGAATGCTCAAACTACCACACAATTGCACTCATCTCACACGCTAGTAAAGTGATGTTTAAACTTCTCCAAGCCAGGCTTCAGCAACACATGAACCGTGAACTTCCAGATGTTCAAGCTGGCTTTAGAAAAGGCAGAGGAACCAGAGATCAAATTTCCAACATCCGCTGGATCATCGGAAAAGCAAGAGAATTCCAGGAAAACATCAATTTCTGCTTTATTGACTATACCAAAGCCTTTGACTGTGTGGATCACAATAAACTGTGGAAAATTTTGAAAGAGATGGGCATACCAGACCACCTGACCTGCCTCTTGAGAAACCTATATGCACATGAGGAAGCATCAGTTAGAACTGGACATGGAACAACAGACTGGTTCCAAATAGGAAAAGGAGTACATCAAGGCTATATATTGTCACCATGCTTATTTAACTTATATGCAGAGTACATCATGAGAAACGCTGGGCTGGAAGAAGCAGAAGCTAGAATCAAGATTGCCAGGAGAAATATCAATCACCTCAGCTATGCAGATGACACCACCCTTATGGCAGAAAGTGAAGAAGAACTAGAGCTTCTTGATTAAAGTGAATGTGGAGAGTGAAAAAGTTGGCTTCAAGCTCAACATTCAGAAAACTAAGATCATGGCATCCAGTCCCATCACTTCATGGGAAATAGATGGGGAAACAGTGGAAACAGTGTCAGACTATTTTTCTGGGATCCAAAATCACTGCAGATGGTGATCACAGCCATGAAATTAAAAGACGCTTACTCCTTGGAAGGAAAGTGCAACCTACCAGGCTCCTCCATCCATGGGTTTTCCAGGCAAGAGTACTGGAGTGGGGTGCCATTGCCTTCTCCAATGACCAACCTAGACAGCATATTAAATAGCAGAGATATTCCTTTGCCAACAAAGGTCTGTCTAGTCAAGGCTATGGTTTTTCCAGTGGTATGTATGAATGTGAGAGTTGGACTATAAAGAAAGCTCCAAAGAATTGATGCTTTTGAACTGTGGTGTTGGAGAAGACTCTTGAGAGTCCCTTGGACTGTGAGGAGATCCAACCAGTCCATTCTAAAGCAGATCAGTCCTGGGTGTTCATTGGAAGGACTGATGTTGAAGCTGAAAGTCCAGTACTTTGGCCACCTGATGCGAAGAGCTGACTCATTTGAAAAGACCCTGATGCTGGGAAAGATTGAGGGCAGGAAGACAAGGGGATGACAGAGGATGAGATGGTTGATGTTGACTCAATGGACATGAGTTTGTGGAAACTCCAGCAGATGGTGATGGATAGGGAGGCCTGGCATGCTGCAGTTCATGGGGTTGCAAAGAGTCAGATACAACTGAGCGACTGAACTGAACTGAACCTCTAATTAATTCTATTATGTTCATGGTTTCCCTCATTTAACCTCACCTTAGAACTTTCATTTGAGTAAGTAAATTGACTTTCGCTTACTAAAAATAAAGTTTGTAGAGATTTTAAACCTGTAAGTATTTACCTAAAGTAATTTCATATGCAGTGCAGAGTATAGCCAAGAATAGAGAGGCCATAAAGGACTCAAAATTTAAGAAAAATGCACATGCTCCTGGTAAGCACTTGCTAAATACCCTCAGCAAATTTAGGAATAAGTAAGAAAGTTCTATATTAGATGAAGCTGTAGAGGGGAATAGAAACAGTTTTATGAGCAAATGATAGTATTAGTTACCATTAATGTAGTTTCTTCTCTATTCACAATTGAATCAAGAAATTCAAATCATATAGGCTGAAGGGCTATTCTTAGATAGCATCTTTAACACCTCAGGTAGAATCTGCATAAAAAAAAACCCTAAGTGAAGGTATGTGTACTCAGTCACTCAGTCGTGTCCGACTCTTTGCTCTTTGTGACCACATGGACTACACAGCCTTCCAGGGTCCTCTGTCCATAGCATTTCCTACACAAGAATACTGAGTGGGTTTCCATTTCCTTCTCTAGGGGTTCTTCCCGACCCAGGGATCTAACCTGTATCTCCTGTGTCTCCTGCATTGGCAGGCAGATTCTTTCCTACCAAGCCACCTAGGAAGTGAAGATATAATCACAGATAACGTTGCTAACTCAAAAACTTGTGCTGAAAAGACAGTAGGACACCAGGGAACCAGGATTAAGTCTGAGGGCAAATGAGAGAAATAAATTCCAAGGAATGACACCTAGGCACTCTGCATATTACTGACTGGAGGGCCTGAAAGCCCCATTTTTTTCTTGAGGATAATGCATAAACTAGTAATAAACTCACTATTAAGTATTGAAACTAGCCAGGAAAAAATTCTGTCTTAGCTAGAGAAAAAAAACAGTATTAGAACATGGGAGGTTAGTACCAGCTATCTGGAGGCTCAGATGGCAAATAATCTGCCTGCAATGCAGGAGACCTGGGTTTGATCCCTAGGTCAAGTAGATCCCCTGGAGAAGGAAATGGCAACCCACTCCAGTGTTCTTGCCTGCAAAATCCCATGGACAGAGGACCCTGATGGCTACAGTCCATGGGTCACACATGACTGAGTGATCAACACTCACTTTTCACACAGATTTATAAGTGAGAGAAGGCATTGATTCCACATGGTATGGAGACTAAAAAATGTTAAATTTGTGTCTGTTGAAAGAATAAGTGCAGAGATTAAAAAAAAAAAAAAGATTAGTACAGCTATTCATTCCAAATGCATAGAGGTAAATTATCTACTGAGTGAAAGATGATAGAAGTAGGTAAAGCTTGATTTTTTCAGTCATGGAAAAAGTCTAAGTAGGAAGATTAATGTGTAGAAGAGTGAGTATCAGTGGGTAGATACTGGGTAGTCCCAGACTAAAAAAGGTGGTCAGGAGTCCAGGCAGCCATGTTTAGAAGAAGTAAGAGATAATGAAGGTAGAAAGAGCAGGCATGGAGGGAAGCTCAACCTGAAAAAGATATTAAAGTAGAGCCAATAAGTCTTTGTGGAGAAGGAAATGGCAACCCACTCCAGTATTCTTGCCTAGAAAATCCCATGCATGGAGGAGTCTGGTAGACTACAGTCCATGGGGTCGCAAAGAGTCGGACACAACTCAGTATCTTCATTTTCACTTTTTCACCTTCAATAAGTCTTTAAACTGGTTTTGTGTGATGCTGGGTGAATTTAGAACCATAGCCAACTTCAAGAACAAAGCATTAGTGACAGTGAGAATGGTAACTCAATTATTATCAGAATTACAGCATTCTAGAGAAGGGACAGATTTGGCTATACACATAGTTAGCGAGTGGAGGAAACATGATCAGTTCAGTTTGGGACATAATGAGTTTAGATATTCATCAAGTAAGATGGCTAGAAGATAAATTGTAATAGGGCTGTGTGATCTGAAAGGCGAAAGCCATAGAAATTACCAAGAGAGAACTCTGGAAGAACATGGACATGGGGAAACCTTAAAGAGTAAAACAGATTAAAATTAAGGAGTGGTTATAGAACAAGAAGTCTGTACAGTTAATACATATCAAAGCAGAACATTAAGAAGGAAACACATTGAGCATTGTGCAATGCAATGCAGAATTGAGAAACGCAACAGCTAACTGGTTCACAAGTGGCAACCTGAAAGGGTAGGAGTGGAGTCAGGTTGTAATGGGTTAAGGGTGTGGTGGCTGTCGGCATGAACATGACATGTATAAACTGATGTTTTAAAGTTTGCTGTGAGAAATAAAAATTTTATGTAGAAAATGCTTGCTTTTAATTTGTAAGATAAGGAAGCATCCCTACAATCAGATGTGTGCATTCCTAAAATTTTACAGAGGGAGTAAAATCAGCTCCTAAATGCACCACTATGCCTACTTATGATGTATTGTACACAGTAATAATTGAAAGGTAAAACAATTGTAATATATTTCATTTGGCTTTTCTTGTTATGTGAATGTGGAACTTTGTAATTACTCTATAGGTATGAGTCATCTTCATAATCATTTTGGTCTCTTTTTGGAGGGATCAAGAATAAAGCTGTAAAATCAGGAAGGAATCAAAAATAAATAACTAAATAAAATTTGCTGTGAGATAATGGTTTGACAGAGAGTGTGCGAGCTATGTACATGTTTCAAGAAATGTGAAATATGTAGGAGTAGGAACTATTAATACATCTTAGCTGTTCTGTATGTCCTGCAGAACTTTTCACAGTTCTTGGCACAGGGAAGTCTCTTACCAATTGTTGAATTAATGATTAAATAAGCAAGAAAACCAGCTGAGAGGCTATTTACTTTCTTGTCCAGAGTCCTGAAACCTTGCAAATGTTTCATGAACAGATAGCTTAAGCAGATCTAACTGCACTATGATTCTCAGTCCTTCTAAAATTCCTGACCTAGTACTTATATATGGAGGAAACATGAATTGCTGAGACACAACAAGCAAATAAGCAAATAAAAACCAATCATACTGTTAAACACAATGCCAGTTTGTTTTTTGTTTTTTTCTAATCTTTTGGACTGAATTAGATTCATTTTAAAGTATTGCTTCTCTTCTGTGAATATGAATCGCTGTAGATCTGGATACATCTTCTTTGATCATATCCCTCATATTTGATCATATACACATATTCCAAAGGTGTAATGTCCTAAAATAAAGGAATGTCTCTAAAACTTAGCTATGTACTTAATGTTGTACTATCTATCAGTACTTCAACTGGTTCCCTTGAATAATAGCATCATCATTCCCTTGCCTGTTGCTCAAATGACTGGTTACATAGTACAACCAAATTCTTGTAGTTTCGAGGAGCAGAGAACATTTACATTTTTATTGAGCAAAGAGCATGCTGTTCATGGCTTTGACCTTGGGTAACATGATCTGCATAGTGATTCATGATTAGCAGCAACAAAATTATTTCATAAGCTTACAGATTTCCATACAATATGACTTTTGAGTCTAACTTGCTAGATTTTGTCTTTTTCTATTACTTCTCATGCCATATATTGTATAAATGTATTGATCTTGTTTTGAAATATCTTAGAAGTTTTGACTAGACCTAGACTTAAATTTTGAGATGTTAAATAACTTGCTGGTTGTAATAAATATTAATATAAAATGCCATAAACTATATTTGAAATGTATTAAAACTTAAATGTCAAAAGTGACATGCTAGCAAATTCTAGAAATATGACATTTTAAATACTTTAAAATAACAAAAGTGCCACAGACTGGGTGGTTTATACAACAGAAATTTAATTAATTACAGTTCTGAAGGCTAGAAGTCTGAGACCAAGGTGTCTGCAAGGTTTGATTTCTTCCATGACCCCTCTGCTTGGCTTAAAGATGACTGTCTTCTTCCTCTGTCCTCACTTGTCCTTTTCTCTGTTCATCCCTAGTATCTCTCTATGTGTCTTAATCTCCTTCTTCTACAAAGATATCAATTAGATTGGATAAGGGCCTATCTTGTTTTAACTCAATCATTTCTTTAAAAGCCCTATTTCCAAATATACTTACATTCTGTGATACTGAGGGTTAGAGCCTTAGCACATGTCATTCCATAACAATGAACTTAAAGTATTGGGTAGATTTTTGTGCTCACCCAGAAAATTTTCCAAGGTTCAGACAAATATAGAAAAATATGAAATACATATTTAGGAAACCCATTGTGGACAGAAAAACGAAGCTACTGCATTGTAGTGATTGAAGAGTTAGACTTATAATCAGATAATTTGGATTGTATTCCTCAAATATACTAAGATATAAAAGTGGAAGGAATTTTGGAAAATTGAATTACTGTTGTTTTAAGAAACAGAATGGCTGGATCAATTTTGCAAGTATTCCCAGCAAGTTTCCTCATGAAATGATCAGTCTACTCTTTATTCAGATAAATTCAGCCTATAATACAAATAAGTGAAAATAGATGTTTATTATTGTAAATTTGTAGAATTTTAATTATTAACTATTATGGCAAATCACATATAATGCTTTTAAATGAAAACATGTAATATATGTATCTATTCTAAGCCTTTTACTTTGTTTTGTGAACATTTATAGTATGCAAAATAAATGATGCAAGTATCATGTACAATTGCTCTGTTTATTAAATTCTATCTACAAATCTGAAGTTATCTAAAACAGTCTATTAGAATATATGGTAAACTCTTTTTGAAGTATCAGTACTAGACATACAGTGTTTGATAGGAATGGGAAAATTAGATTTATGACATAGATACCAATCTATGTAAGCCACCTGAAGCTTTTTCTTTTGAGTGTCACCACTGTCTGGATGGCTCCCTGGACAATGACTACCTCAGAGCCTTGGCTATATTTTTGATCCTGACCTCTGAACATACGGATTCAGTAAGGCCCAGGTATACCTGGACCAAATATAATTCCTCTTCTCTAAACTGAAAGATGGAGTAGAGAAAAGTGATAGCCAAGAGTTTTGGAAGATAAGTCCTCCTGGTGGCCGTACCCCAGAGAAAAGACCCTGGTTCCTGCCTTTCTGGAGACTGGATAAGATGTCCCAGTGATTTTTCAAAAAATTTCACATCACTTTTATTTCTTTCATTTTCCTAGTTTGGCTTAGATTGCCTGCAACTAAAATAACCTAATGTATTCTCATAAAGCAACAATTTAAAATTATCCTGAGACAGACAATTGGTTCCCACTGAAATTCCCTCAGAATACTGACTTTCTCCCCCAAATATATCATCACAATTTTATATTATAAACTTGCTTATCTAAAAAGAAACATAATTGGAAATAAATCTAAGAAATACATAGGATTTTCAAACATGCATTGACAATTTTTATAAATTGGTTATCACCAATTGACTATACACTTTTTATTAGTTTATTGTGATTCCTCTGCTGAAATATAAGCAACACTTTGCATTATGGAGAATTAATGAAGTTGAGCTAACTGCATCTTAATCTTGTCAGAAACATCAAGAAATCATGCTAGTTTCAGGGGTTGTGATGATTCTGTACAGAAAAAAGTAGCTTCAGGAAGTCTTTTCTAGAAGAGAGTACTTTTAAGAAAGTTGGCATTTTGTTCATTGATATTTTCAAAAATTATGACTTCCCATACAGCTTCATACAAGACTCAGGATACAAGTCATTCTCTTTTAAATAAGTAAGTGTGAATTATATGAATGATAAACATAAGCCTATAGCCTTTGATTTGCTGAACAGTGGATGACTGCCTGGTACTATAGCCAGAGGAAATAATGATGAAACTTTACAATAAAAATGCTTCAGATCAGATCAGTTGCTCAGTCATGTCCAACTCTTTGCGACCCCATGAATCACAGCACGCCAGGCCTCCCTGTCCATCACCAACCCCCGGAGTTCACTCAGACTCACATCCATCGAGTCAGTGATGCCATCCAGCCATCTTATCCTCTGTCGTCCCCTTCTCCTCTTGCCCACAATCCCTCCCAGCATCAGAGTCTTTTCCAATGAGTCAACTCTTCGCATGAGGTGGCCAAAGTACTGGAGTTTCAGCCTCAGCATCATTCCTTCCAAAGAAATCCCAGGGCTGATCTCCTTCAGAATGGACTGGTTGGATCTCCTTGCAGTCCAAGGGACTCTCAAGAGTCTTCTCCAACACCACAGTTCAAAAGCATCAATTCTTCGGCGCTCCACCTTCTTCACAGTCCAACTCTCACATCCATACATGACCACAGTAAAAACCATACCCTTGACCAGACGGACCTTTGTTGGCAAAGTAATGTCTCTGCTTTTGAATATGCTATCTAGGTTGGTCATAACTTTCCTTCCAAGGAGGAAGCGTCTTTTAATTTCATGGGTGCAGTCACCATCTGTAGTGATTTTGGAGCCCAGAAAAATAAAGTCTGACACTGTTTCCACTGTTTCTCCATCTATTTCCCATGAAGTGGTGGGACCGGAGGCAATGATCTTAGTTTTCTGAATGTTGAGCTTGAAGCCAACTTTTTCACTCTCCACTTTCACTTTCATCAAGAGGCTTTTTAGTTCCTCTTCACTTTCTGCCATAAGGGTGGTGTCATCTGCATATCTGAGGTGATTGATATTTCTCCCGGCAATCTTGATTCCAACTTTTGTTTCTTCCAGTCTAGCATTTCTCATGATGTACTCTGCATATAAGTTAAATAAGCAGGGTGACAATATACAGACTTGACGAACTCCTTTTCCTATTTGGAACCAGTCTGTTGTTCCATGTCCAGTTCTAACTGTTGCTTCCTGACCTGCATACAAATTTCTCAAGAGGCAGATCAGGTGGTCTGGTATTCCCATCTCTTGAAGAATTTTCCACAGTTTATTGTGATCCACACAGTCAAAGGCTTTGGCATAGTCAATAAAGCAGAAATTGATGTTTTTCTGGAACTCTCTTGCTTTTTCTATGATCCAGCAGATGTTGGAAATTTGATCTCTGGTTCCTCTGCCTTTTCTAAAACCAGCTTGAACATCAGGAAGTTCATGGTTCACGTATTGCGGAAGCCTGGCTTGGAGAATTTTGAGCATTACTTTACTAGCGTGTGAGATGAGTGCAATTGTGCGGTAGTTTGAGCATTCTTTGGCATTGCCTTTCTTTGGGATTGGAATGAAAACTGACCTTTTCCAGTCCTGTAGCCACTGCTGAGTCTTCCAAATTTGCTGGCATATTGAGTGCAGCACTTTCACAGCATCATTTTTCAGGATTTGAAATATGTCAACTGGAATTCCATCACCTCCACTAGCTTTGTTCGTAGTGATGCTTTCTAAGGCCCACTTGACTTCACATTCCAGTATGTCTGGCTCTAGGTCAGTGATCACAGCATCATGATTATCTGGGTCATGAAGATCTTTTTTGTACTGTTCTACTGTGTATTCTTGCCATGTCTTCTTAATTTCTTCTGCTTCTGTTAGGTCCATACCATTTCTGTCCTTTATTGAGCCCATCTTTGCATGAAATGTTTCCTTGGTATCTCTGATTTTCTTGAAGAGATCCCTAGTCTTTCCCATTCTGTTGTTTTCCTCTATATCTTTGCATTGATCACTGAAGAAGGCTTTCTTATCTCTTCTTGCTATTCTTTGGAACTCTGCATTCAGATGTTTTCCTTTTCTTTTCTCCTTTTCTCCTTTGCTTTTCACTTCTCTTCTTTTCACAGCTATTTGTAAGGCCTCCCCAGACAGCCATAATGCTTAAACATGGCTAATTTTCTTCTTTTTTTCTTATAAAGGAAGTCTATATATTTTTAAATTTATTTTTTATTTAGGTTTAACATTATTTTCAATATTATTTGAAAATGCATATTTTTAAGGCTCAGCAGGAAGTGATAGTGTTCATCTCATTTTACTGGTCAGTTTAATTTTATTTAATAATAATTTGCACTCACAATTCATAATAGCTTTTCATATACTTACCTCCTTAACTTTGACATATGACATATGTAGTGTGTTACCCCATTTTCAGATAAGAAGATGTAACCAAGCAGAGTTAATGTTTCCAAAAATCATTGCTCTCTCTGATTAGTTTTAAATAAAAATCATAGCTTTGACTAGATAGACTAGTGGGAATGGCAAACCACTTCAGTATTCTTACCTTGAGAACCCCATGAACAGTACGAAAAGGCAAAATAAACATATAGATACGGCACATGAAAAGATGTTCAATGTTGCTAACTATTAGAGAAATGAAAATCAAAACTGCATCCAGGTACCAGCTCACACCAGTCAGAATAGTCATATTAAAAGAGTCTAACACTAACAAATACTAGAGAGGGTGTGGAGAAAAGGGCTATATTGTTACAGGGCTTCCCTGTAGCTCAGAAAGTAAAGCATTTGCTTGCAGTGTAGGAAACTTGGGCTCTATCCCTGAATCAGGAAGATCCTCTGGAGAAGGGAATGGCAATCCACTAGTATTCTTGCCTAGAGAATTCCATGAACAGAGAAGCATAGTGGGCTAGAGTCCATGGGGTCGCAAAGAGTCAGACATGACTAGGCGACTAACACTATAACGCTATACTGCACTGTTAGTGGGACTAAACTGGTACAGCCATTATGGAAAACTGGAGAAGAAAATGGCAACCCACTCCAGTATTCTTGCCTGGAAAATTCCATGGACAGAAGAGCCTGGCAGGCTTCAGTTCGTGGGGTCGCAAAGAGTCGGAAATGACTGAGTGACTGACCACACACATGATGGAAAACGATAAAGATGTACCTTAAACAAAAAAAAGCAAACTAAAAATAGAATTGCTGTATGATCCAGCAATCCTACTCCTGGGCATATATCTGGCTGCTGCTGCTGCTAAGTCCCTTCAGTCATGGGACGGCAGCCCACTAGGCTCCCCTGTCCCTGGGATTCTTCAGGCAAGAACACTGAAGTGGGTTGCCATTTCATTCTCCACATCTCAAAAATATACAAGCAATTCCTACAGCTCAATTCCAGAAAAATAAATGACCCAATCAAAAAATGGGCCAAAGAACTAAATAGACATTTCTCCAAAGAAGACATACAGATGGCTAACAAACACATGAAAAGATGCTCAACATCACTCATTATCAGAGAAATGCAAATCAAAACCACTATGAGATACCATTTCACGCCAGTCAGAATGGCTGTGATCCAAAAGTCTACAAGCAATAAATGCTGGAGAGGGTGTGGAGAAAAGGGAACCCTCTTACACTGTTGGTGGGAATGCAAACTAGTACAGCCACTATGGAGAACAGTGTGGAGATTCCTTAAAAAACTGGAAATAGAACTGCCTTATGATCCAGCAATCCCACTGTTGGGCATACACACTGAGGAAACCAGAAGGGAAAGAGACACGTGTACCCCAATGTTCATCGCAGCACTGTTTATAATAGCCAGGACATGGAAGTAACCTAGATGTCCATCAGCAAATGAATGGATAAGAAAGCAGTGGTACATATACACAATGGAGTATTACTCAACCATTAAAAAGAATACATTTGAATCAGTTCTAATGAGGTGGATGAAACTGGAGCCTATTATACAGAGTGAAGTAAGCCAGAAAGAAAAACACCAATACAGTATACTAACGCATATATATGGAATTTAGAAAGATGGTAACAATAACCCTGTATACGAGACAGCAAAAGAGACACTGATGTATAGAACAGTCTTTTGGACTCTGTGGGAGAGAGAGAGGGTGGGATGATTTGGGAGAATGGCATTGAAACATGTATAATATCATATATGAAACAAGTCGCCAGTCCAGGCTCGATACACGATACTGGATACTTGGGGCTTGTGCACTGGGACAACCCAGACCCATCTGTATGTCTTCTTTGGAGAAATGTCTATTTAGTTCTTTGGCCCATTTTTTTGATTGGGTCATTTATTTTTCTGGAATTGAGCTGTAGGAATTGCTTGTATATTTTTGAGATGTGGAGAATGAAATGGCAACCCACTTTAGTGTTCTTGCCTGGGGAACACATGTTCTTGTATGGGGAACACATGTATACCTGTGGCAGATTTATTTTTTTTTTTTATTTAATTTTTAAACTTTACATAATTGTATTAGTTTTGCCAAATATCAAAATGAATCCACCACATGTATACATGTGTTCCAGGATTCATTTTGATATATGGCAAAACCAATACAATATTGTAAAGTTAAAAAATAAAATAAAATTTTAAAAATGTGTGTAATATATATGTATATGTATATATATTAAATTTAGCCATAAATAAGAAAAAAAAATGGACACACCCCAGTATTCATAGCTATACAATTTACAATAGCCAAATTCGGAAGCAGCGTAAATGTCCAAAGACAGATATGTGGATAAGGAAGATGTGGTATATATACACAGTGGAATACTACTTAGCCATAAAAAGAAAGAAATATCTACACCAGCACCCACTAATCCCTGCAGTGCTCTTTGGTAACCATGATTTTGTCTGTGAGTCTATTTCTGCTTTGTAAATAAGTTCATTTGTGCCATTTGTTTTAGATTCTTCATCTAAGTATACCATGTGGTATGTGTCTTTTTCAGACTTAACTTCACTTAGTATGATAATCTCTGCTGCTGTTGCTGCTAAGTTGCTTCAGTCGTGTCCAACTCTGTGCAACCCCATAGACGGCAGCCCACCAGGCTCCCCCGTCCCTGAGATTCTCCAGGCAAGAACACTGGAGTGGGTTGCCATTTCCTTCTCCAATGCATGAAAGTGAAAGTGAAAGTGAAGTCACTCAGTCATGTCCGACTCTTCGAGACCCCATGGACTGCAGCCCACCAGCTCCATCCATATTGCTGCAAATGGCATTATTTCATTTTCTTTTTAAAAATGTTTTTGAAGTATAGTTAATTTACAACATTGTTAGTTTCAAGTGTACAGCACATGGATTCAATTATATGTATATAGGTTATTTATGTATATATATAACCTGAATATTGTATAGGCTATTGCACAGTATTGAGTATCTTTCCCTATGAACTATAGTAGGTCCCTGTTGTTTACTTACTTGCTATACAGTACTGTGTATGTGTAAATCCCAAACTCCTAAAAAAGAATAAAATAATGCCATTTTCAGCAACATGGATTGACCTAGAGATTATCATATTAAGTGAAGTAAATCAGATCAAAACAAGTATCATATGATATTACTAATATAGCTGCTACACAGATGTCACAGTGGTAAAGAAGCTACCTTCCAGTGCAGGAGATGCAAGAGATGTGGGTTTGATTCCTGGGTCAGGAAGATCCCTTGGAGTAGGAAATGGCTGCCCTCTCCTGTATTCTTGCCTGGAAAATTCTGTGGACAAAGGAGCCTGACAGGCTACAGTCCATGTGGTTGTGAAGGGTTGAACATGACTGAGCACACACACACACATCACTTATATGTGGAATTAATATTGTAAAGTAATTAGCCTCCAATTAAAATAAATAAATTTATATTTTAAAAAAATAAAATATGACACAAATGAACTTATTTAGGAAACAGACTCACAGACAAAGAAAGCAAATTTATGATTACTAAAGGGGAGAGGGTAGGGGTGAGGGATAAATTAGGAGTTTTGGATTAGCAGATTCAAACTACTTTATATAGAATGGAAAACAACTGTGACCTACTGTATAGCACAAGGAATTATATTCAATATCCTATAACACATCATAATGGAAAAGAATATGGAAATATATATATGTATATCCAAATCACTTTTCTGTACACCAACTAACACATCATTCATTATAAATTAGCCTTAATTAAATATAAATAAATAAATAAATAAATACAATTCCTTAACATGGAAAAATTATCACAATAAATTAATTAAATACAAGTTAAAGCAATGCATACAACTTTAAATAATGAATTATTAAGTAATAGGAAAGTATGAATACTCAAGGATAGTAAGCAACAAGAAAATCAATCCTCTCATATAAAACTATTAAAGTCGGTAACACTGTTCTGCTGGCAATTTAGTAACATTTTGAAAAGCAATATAATTTCTTACTATTATTTAAAATCCCATTAGGAATTTATCCTGAGAAAGTAATCCTGAATCAGCATTAGCAGTTTTCCAACAAAATTTTATTTTTTTTAAATTGTAAGATAATACAATATATTAATAGATAATTCAATTACTATACATCATATATTTAAAATACTATGCAATCATTAAATGATCATGTTGAAATCTACTTAAGAACTTAGAACGATGTTTATAGCTTAGTAATTTCAAATAATGATTTTTAATAATTTATATATACATAAATGCATACATATATACACAGATAAATCTATAGTATATATATATATATACACACACACATTTACAAATAAAATTGTATATCCTTAATAAAAACATTTCAGAGATATGTATCATAAATTAGCAAAGATGTTTTCCCTAGTCTGATTGAGAACATTTTGTTTGCTTGTGTATATTCTACATTTTCTTCATTGAACATGAATCTCCTATTATTAACAACCATAAAATTTATTTTAATTATTTTACTTATGTATAAATACAGTTTTTTTATTTATCATTTCATCTGAATGCTATGAAAAGTGATGAGTTAATGACTGTAGAACATTTCTAAATACATAGAACAGGAGTAAAAGTATTAACTTCAGTAAGTAGTATGATTTCTTTTACAGTTAAAACACTATAACGGATGACACAGAAATGAGATTATACTAAATTATGCCATTTTTCAGTTGTATTTTGTGTCCTGACTGTATTTTATGAGTTAAAGCAGAATAGTCTTTATAACCGTAATTCAGTGTCTTGCAGATACTTATTTTAAGGCTACAATAAAGGAATATGATGAAGGTTATTAATATTATTTAAAAATCATGTAAAATATTTTATTCTAGAAATAATTTTGTTTTGTCAATATCTTTTATTTTCTTTAATTAAAGTAATGACTTCACTTTATAGTACTAAAGATGTTAGTCAATATTGGTAGTGTTGATTGTGTGTATGGCATGTGTGTGTACACACACTTGGACATGTGTGTTTTCCTGACCATAACTTCAGATAAGATCCTTTCATGTCAGCACTGCAAATTTGTTCAGACTCCAGTCCTTCCTTTTTCATTAAATTAACCAATCGATGTCTAAGGTAATCAATAAAATCTGCAGCAGCTCTCATACCTTCAGCAGCAGGACTTGCTCACTTCCATATTCCAGTTTAAATTGACTCAACTGTTTTTCTCAAAACAATATAATGGTCTCACTATCCGAAGATTTTTTAAAGTATCATTAGAGAAATAATATGTCATATAGGTAGATAGAATTATAAAAAGTATATACCTGAAGACATTTCTGCATCATTATCTTGGAATACAGAAATATGCCTTTGCCATGGCATTTTACAAATCACTCATAATATATTTTTTAATATCTTGAGATTAAGTGTATCATTCTTTTTTATTATTCTTAATTTTATTTTTGGCTACACTCTATGTTCATTGCTGCACATGGGCTTTCTCCAGTTGGGCAAGAGGGAGCTGCTCTCTAGATGCAGTGCAGAGGCTTCTCATTTTGGTGGCTTCTCTTGTTGCAGAGTACAGGCTCTAGAGTACTGGTTCAGTAATTGTGATGCACAGGCTTAGTTGTCCTGTGGCATGTGGAATCTTCCTGGAGCAGGGATCAGTCCTATGTCCTCTGCATAGGCAGGTGGATTCTTAACCACTGGACCACCAGAGGAGTCCAAGAGTGTCATTCTTAGGAGAAAAGAAAAAAATGAGGTTATCAAGGCAACCAATGTCAAGTAATACCATATGGTATATTTTCAAAACTATTTGACCATCTTTACTTCTTGAGTTCTGTCCCCTGAAAATAACTTCCAAATCTACTTTTTCTGTTGCCAATGGTTTCATTCTCAAGGAGGTCTTTCCTTTTTCCAAGATGTTCCTTAGCCACCTGAAAGCAGGTGTTTGAAAATATGCCTTCCTCAGGAGCTAAGCAGACCTCTTAGCCTGCTTCCTGTCTATGTAAATTTGGACTTAATGGCTCTTTTTAAGTTTTTGACTCTTCTATCCAAACTATTGGCTTTCATGGCAGTCCAGCGCACAACCTTCTGTCTTTTTTATTCCTTAACTCTAATGTGCTCCATGTGCTAACATATGTCTTGTTGAGATAATGCCCGTCTCTCAGTTTAATTGCCAGTGCTTAGACCTTCCATGTGTGTATGCATGCTTAGTCACTTCAGTCTTTTCTGACTCTTTGTGACCCTTTGGATTGTAGCCTGCCAGGCTCCTCTGTCCATAGGGATCTCCAGGCAAGAATACTGGAGTGGGTTGCTGTGCCCTCCTCTAGGGAATCTTCCCAAACAGGAATTGAACCCACACCTCCTGCATGATAGGCAGATTCTTTACCATTGAGCCACCAAGGAAGCCCACGTAGACCTTATCAGGCATTTTTTTCCCCAAAAATCATGGAGAACCATGCGTTTTGTATATAAATCCCAACTAAAAAGATTTACTGGTTGCCAAATCAATCAGTTGACAAGTTTTAATAAAGTATATAGTAGCCTAGCTAGCCCTTTGCCCTCCAAACGTTTCTTCATGAGTGGAAATGAGAAACGGTTGATTTTTTTAGTTCTATGAGACCTGAATCTTGAGGGTCTATGTATCCATTTTCATTTATCTTTGCAAAATAGCTATTTGTATATGTGTATGTGTATGTATGAGCTCATGTCTTCTTGTAACTTTGTCAAATATACCCAATAGCATTTAGACACAGTAATAACATTCAATTTCCCAATCTTTTTATCTAAAGCTACAAGCTAGTTGGGTATGTTATCAATTTACCCAATGTTTTACCACTGTATAGTATGGGTTGCCGTCTTTTCTAGATCAACAATTATTCTCTAGCCTGGCCTAGGAGATAACACTATATATTTTAGGTTTTGGTGTTGTTTTGTGGCAATGCTGTATTTTCATAGCCAATTTACGTAATACGTCTTCTAGCTTAACTAGGTTATACTGCGATAAGAAACAACCCACAATCTCAGCGGTAGCTTAAAATGGGAAAATTTTACCTCTTATATACATCATATGTTAGCTCTGAGACTTAGTCCTGTGTTTGTTCTTTATTCTACAAAACAGGTTGAAGGAGCAGCCCTTTTCTAAGATTCATTGTTGTGGAGCAGAGGGAAAAGATAAATGGTAGAATGAGGTGATGGCTCTTGAACTTTCTAGTTAGAAATTGTATATGTTTTCTGTCCCCATTATATTGGTAAGACACAGGGTCAAGACTAATGTATATATAAGATTGGAAGATGCAATCCTCTGATAATTAGTACAGCAAATGATTAGAAATAAACTATACAATTATCTACACTTTCCCCAGATAGCAAGAATTAGAATAAGAGAGAGATGCCATTTTGCACATATCTGATTGGCAGAAAATTCAGAGTGTTGATTACCCCAAGTATGTTTGAAGACGTGGCAAAATAAGAAATCTCATTCAATGCTGTTGAAACTATAAATCAAGCAGGTTCTAGGAAAATTAGGTCAGGTCAAGTGCTGTTCTCTAGAATAATAATATTTTACTTATGTAGGACAGGGCAGTAAGCAGTGAGATTAAAAACAATCCTACTATAGTTTTTAAAGTCATTTTCTCCAAATAAAATTATAATGCTTTTTAATGCTTTCAGCATTCCCATGTCATGATTTAGCCTGGAAATAGATAAAGATTTCCAGAAATGAGTAAATGAGTTAAAAAAAAAAAAAGAAATGAGATACAATATAATTCTATCTTTAAAATTATGGATGTAGCCTCAGAAATATTTTGTGTTTCTCTCCCCCACTTTTCATCATAAGGTTCTTTAAGTTTAGTCTTTATATCCTCTCCTCTTTAGACACTGGAAGTTATTATAGTTTGAACCAAGAGATGTTCAGAACTATCATAGGTCCATTTTTCTCTAGTTCAAATTATAAGTCATTGTGTGGTCTCTGCTTAGTTCAGAAACTTTAGCTTCTATCAAATAAATCTTTAAAAAAAATTTTTTTAGGCTGTCTTGTTTTTTTATTTTTTTTTATTGGAATATAATTATTTTACTGTGTTATGTTACTTTCTGCTTTCCACCTCCATCCCACCCCTTTAGATCATCATAAGATAGCTAGTGGGAAGCTGCTATATAGCACAGAGAGCTCAAATAAACCAATTTTACTTTTGCAATACAAAAACTCTCCAATATCTTAAAGATGCTAGTGAATTTACTGAAAATTTCATGTGCTATTCTAAGATTCAGGGTTTCACAGTCTAGCAGAGCTTCCTTCACTGTTGGTGCCAGTATGTATGTAATAGATGAGGACCTGATTACACCTGAATGGAAGGGCCAGACTCCCTCATAGGTTGACCCAAGAGCTACCTATTGGTCAGTAGTTGAGAGAGGCAATGGGCATGGTTAACAGAAACTGCCTGTGAGAGTCTGAGTAATTTGAGTATCCCTAGATTCTAAGTGAGGACACAATACAATTCTGAAAAGAACAGTATACAACAGCCAAATCTATACTTGCAGTAGATGCTATCATGTTCCAACCTTTCTCTGTTATTACCACTTGGGAATCCACTGACCCCTTGAGGATGGAATTTACTTTGTGGAGAATTAAGGTGCCCATAAGCAGTCTTCAGTGAATGACTAATGAGAATTAGTTTATACCCCAAACTATCCTGCTCTCCTTAGGTGGGGTAATTCTGAGGTGTGTGTGCTTTTCTTGCTCTCATGGTTTCCCCAGCTGGATTAAACTCCAGTCACCCATTTGGTATCTTGCTTAAAATATTTTTATGTGCTGCCTTCACCTCCTTATCTCATTTCCCCCACATTCCATCAGGCCCCCTTCACTTTCCAAATGAACAGTTTTTACTGAATTTCTGTTTCAGAGTCAATATCTCAAAGAACCCAAATTAAGATAACACTGTTTCCTTTGTTATTCTTACTCAGCTTTCTAAAACATTTTTTAAAGGATTTGATTGCAGTGCAAAGGGAAGCAAGGGAACTCTTCAGCTAAAAGACACCTTTAAGGTATCCTCGTTTCTAAAAACATTGCTAAAGCTGTAGGGATTCATGCCAAAATAAAAATCTGTCTGTGACTGTTTAAATTCCACCGGTGCTGTCATTTATATCCGATCTACCTTTGATTCTGGATTCAGCTTAAATGCTAACTCTCATCTGCTTGCTTTCCCAACTTCCAGCTTCTGAATTCTACCCCAATAGCTATGAACTCCCTAGCCCTGGCTCCACTTTTGCCAAGTCTGCACAGGATGTGACATAAATAGCACTCTGGATTGCATTGTAAGAAGACCTAAGGGGATAAGGTGAAACTAGTGAACACTGCTTTGGCCCATTTAATTCTTAAGATACTCATTTGGCTGAAGGAACAAAAACCAAAGTTTACATAGGGATAAAAACCAAAGTTAATAGAATGGAGATTTTCTTACCATTATATATTTTCCCTTGCCCAGTGAAATTCTTGAAATAACAAAGCCACGTTTGATGAAAAATCATTAAAGACTTAACATTGAAAGTGCGAATATGTCAACATGTTTTATGAGTGAAATCAAAATCAAGGCAACTATTTTTCACGGGCTTGAAAGTTTATATATATATATATGTAATTTTATCACACCTGAATGGTGACTGTGATTCAGAAGGTGAGATATTTTTTATTTCAGTTTATTCAGTCTGCTCTCACTTCTGTTCTCTCCCCAGCTGGCCAGGCAAGTCTAGTGCTCTTGCTTCCTGAAGGAGCTCGCTTAATTACAATTGAGCAGTTCACTGGCCAAGCAGAACACCCACAGGCCTTGAGGTACCCAGGTTGTTGCTACAGGCGTATATGAGACAAGGAGAAAGAGAAGACAGTTCTCCCAGCTTCTTTCACCTTAGCTGGTGACAAGCGTCTTCTCCGAAAAGAATAATATAGTAATGAATTTGATTTTGATTATCGTTAAGTCCTTGATGAGCCCTGCCTGAAGGCTGTAGCTGTGTGTTATCTTTTGTTGTTTTTTTCCTAGAATGGGGCATGAGGGGAGGTGGTGAAATTAAGCAAGGCAGCTATCTAGATATTGTCTTCCTTAATTGCATTTGTATATGTAGAAATGAATTAATGGGAAACACACATGTCATGTCATGGCGCTTGTCAACCCTGTACCTTAGAACAACCTTGGGAATACACATCACCACTACTACCAGAATTCCGATTTAACTGGCCTGGGGTGTTTTCAAAGTTCTTTTGATTCTAGTCTGCCTCGACAGTTGTGAAGCAATTGTGTGAGGACTGGATTTAGAGCAAGACAACCTGAATTCTAATCCTGGCTTTGCCACCTTTGTCAAACTTAACCTCTGTGGCACTCATATTATTTTTCAAACAACTAATGTTTAATTTCAGATATTGGTTGTTGGTGGTGGTGGTGTTCAGTTGCCCAGTTGTGTGTGACTCTGTGACCCCAGGGACTGCAGCACTCCAGGCCTGCCTGTCCTTCACCATCTCCCTGAGTTTGCCCAAGTTCACTTTCATTGCATCAGTGATGCCATCCAGCCATCTCATCCTCTGATGCCCTCTTCTCCTTCTGCTGTCTGTCTTCCCCAGTGTCAGGGATTTTTCCAATTAGTAGTCTGTTCATATCAGGTGACCAAAATACTGGAACTTCAGCATCAGTCCTTCCAGTGAATATTCAGGGTTGATCTCCCTTAAGATTTACTGGTTGATCTCCTTGCTGCCCAAGAGACTCTTAGGAATCTTCTCCAGCACCACAGTTTGAAAGCATCAATTCTTTGGTATTCTGCCTTCTTTACGATCCAGTTCTCACAAACATTCGTGACCACTGGGAAGTCCATAGCCTTGACTATGTGGACCTTTTTCAGCAAAGTAATGTATCTGCTTTTCAACACACTGTGTAAGTTTGCCATCTCATCTTGTAACTCATCAAGCCCAGCATTTCTCATGATGTGCTCAGCGTATAGGTTAAGCAAACAGGGTGGTAGCAGACAGCCCTGTTGTACTCCTTTCTCAATTTTGAGCCAATCAGTTTTTCCATACAGGGTTCTAACTGTTACTTCTTAACCTGCATACAGGTTTCTCAGGAGACAGGTAAGATGATCTGGTATCACATATCTCTAAGAGCTTTCCACAGCTTGTCATGATCTGCACAAAGGCTTTAGCATAGTCGATGAAACAGAGATGATGTTTCTTCTGAAATTCTCTTGCTTTCTCTATAATCCAGCAAATGTTGGCAATTTGATCTCTAGTTCCTCTTCCTTTTCTAAACACAGCTTGAACATCTGGAAATTCTTAGTTCTCATAATGCTAAATCCTAACATGCAAGATTTTAAGCATTACCTTACTAGCATGCGAGATGAGTGAAATTGTCTGATGCTTAGCACAGTCTTTGGTAATACCCTTCTTGGGAATTGGGGTGAGGATTGACCATTTCCAGTCCTGTGGCCACTGCTGGATCTTCCAGATTTGCTGACATAATGGATGCAAAACCTTGATGGCATCCTTCTTTAGGGATTTGAATGTACTGCTGGAATTTCATTGCATCCACTAGTTTATGGCGGATCCATCCATTAGCAGTGCTTGTTAATGCCCACTTGACTTCGCAGTCCAGAATGTCTGGCTCTGGGTGACTAACCACACCATCATAGTAATCCAGTTAGTTAAGATCTCTTTTACGGTTCTTCCATGTATTCTTTCCATGTCTTCTTGATCTCTTCATTGTCTACTAAGTCTCTACCATTTTTATCCTTTATTATACCCATGTGTGGGCAGAATGCTCCCTTGATGTTTCCAATTTTCCCGAAGGGATCTCTAGTCTTTCCTTTTTCTTTTTTGTTCTCCTATTATTAAGCATTATTCACTGAAGAAGGCCTCTGGTCTCTTCTAGCTATTCTTTGGAACTCTACATTTAATTGGATGTACCTTTCCCTCTCTCCCTTGCTTTTTGTTTCTCTTCATTCTTCTGCTATTTGTAAAGCCTCCTCAGATAGACACTTTGGTTTCTTGCTTTTCTTTTTCTTTGCGATCATTTTGTTCACTGCCTCCTCTACAGTATTTTGGACCTCTGTCCATAGTTCTTCAGTCACACTGTTAACTAGATCTAGCCCCTTGAATCTATCTGTTACCTCTACTGTGAATTCATACCAAATTTCATTTAAGTCATACCTGGCTGGCCTATCATTTTCCCCAGTTTTCTTTAGTTTAAGCCTGAATTTTGCTATGAGAAGCTGATGGTCTGAGCCACAGTCAGCTCCAGGTCTTGTTTTTGCTGACCATAAGCAGCTTCTCCACCTTTGGTTTCAAAGAATCTAATCAGTTTGATTTTGGTATTGACCATTTGGTGAGGTCCATGTATAAAGTCATCTCTTGTGTTGTTGAAAAAGGGTATTTGCCATGACTACTGCATTCTCCTGAAAGAATTCAATTAACCTTTGCCCCACTTCATTTTGTTCTCCAAGCCCAAACTTGCCCGTTACCCCAGGTATCTCTTGACTTCCTACTTTTCCATTCAAATCCCCGAGGATGAATAGAATGCCTTTTTAAAGTGTTAGTTCTAGGAGGTCTTCTAGGTCTTCATAAAACTGATCAACTTCAGCTTCTTTGGCATTGATGGTAGGTGCATAGACTTGGAGTATGATGATGTTGAATGGCTTTCTTTGGAAATGAACTGAGATCATTCTGTCATTTTTGAGGTTGCACCCATGTACTGTATTTCAGACTCTTTTGTTGATTATGAGGGCCACTCCATTTCTTCTAAGGGATTCTTGCCTACCGTAATAGATAAAATGATCATCTGAATTAAATTCATCCATTCCCGTCAATTTATGCTGATTCCTAGGATGTCAGTGTTTATTCTCACCATCTCCTGCTTGACCACATCCAATTTCCCTTGATTCATGGACCTAATATTCCAGGTTCCTATCTAATATTGTTCTTCACAGCATCAGATTTTACCTTCATCACCAGACACATCCACAACTGAGCATCATATCCACTTTGGCCCAGCTGCTTCATTCATTCTGGGGCTATTAATAGTTATTTTCTGCTCTTCTTCTGTAGCATATTGGACACCGGACCTGGGGTCTCATCTTTTGGTGTCATATCTTTTGACTTTTTATACAGTTCATGAGGTCCTCAGGGCAAGTATACTGAAGTGGTTTGACATTCCCTCCTTCAGTAGATCACAGTTTGTCAGAACTCTCTGATAGGACCCATCCATTTTGGGTGGCCCTGCCTAGCTCATAGCTACATTGAGTTACATAAACCCCTTTGCCATGACAAGTCAGTGATCTATTAAGAGGTCAGATATTGATACATATTTTAAAATATAAATATGCATCTGATAATTGTCTCTGACTTCAGTGAATTCATTAGCTAGTGCAAGGGGCTGGAAATGACCACAAGTTGACTTTAACATAGCTCTTTATTGATATAAAAATATCATGGAGCACAATGGCAGCAAGCATTTGCCTTTTAAATATAAAAATCTCAATTTCATGAAGAAACTATGATTTGAGCTCAACATCAAATAAAGATGTTCTAGGCTAATAAATCACTTTGCCAACAAATGTCCTTATACTCAAAGCTACGGTTTTTCCAGTAGTCTTACACAGACGTGAGAGTTAAGATGAGTGCCAAAAAATCGATGCTTTATAATTGCGGTGTTGGAGGAAACTCTTGAGAGGCCCTTGGACACTCGAGGAGATCAAACCAGTCAATTTGAAAGGAAATCCACCCTGAATATTCATTGGAAGGACTGTTGATGAAACTGAAGCTCCAATACTTCGGCTAGTTGATGCTAAAAGCCATTTCTTTAGAAAAGACCCTAATGCTGTGAAAGATTGAAGGCAAAAGGAGAAGGGGACAGCAGAGGATGAGATGTTTGAGTGGCATCAGCAACTCAATGAATGTGAGTTTGAGCAAACTCTTGGAAATAATGTAGGACAGGGAAGCCTGGCATACTGGAATCCATGGGGTCACAAAGAGATGGACATGACTTAGTGACTGAAAAACGACAGCAACAAGGCACTTAAAGAGGCTCTGGAGAATGCACAATATGTTTGGGGGAAAAAATAGTGTAGGGTTGCTGTATGTTGATTGATAGTCGGCAAGAGGTCATGAAGGCTTCCCAGGACCTGATTGTGAAGTGTGTTAATCCATGTGCTCACTCAAGTGTAAGAGGAATTCCTTAATAGGAATTTGATAGCAGAGTCAAAAATCTTCTGTTTTAAATTTTGAGAAATATTTCCCAGTTGCCCTCTAGGTGCCTACCTGAGTCAGTGCTACAGAGAGGTTTTAATTGGCAAAACTAGGAATTAAACTCCAGTCTGTAAGCAGAATCCATGAGGTCTTAACCATAGCACCATGGTGCTTCACACTTCTCATGTCTATTGTAATAAGATAAATCCTTCCTACCTTATAAATTATCTGTGATTTATTGACTGAGACAGTGCATGTTTCACCACATGCCTGGTATATATTGAATGTTCAGTACGTTATAAATTTCTGTCCTATAGTGCTTTCAATCTGGCAGCCTCTGTGACTGTGTTCCCTCCAGCAAAGCAAGCATGCATGCTCAGCATTTTTACCTGTACTGCTTAATTACACACTGACTGACAGTCTCTATTACCCAGATTCTTAGTATAGTTTTTCATTCCTCTCATCCAATTTAATTCAATAGATATTAACTGAAAGTTTACTCCTGTTCAGCAGACCATGTCAGAGGCCCTATGTTAGGTGTAAGAGGATACAAAGATGAGTATGGCATACACTTTGCACTCTGCTGCTGCTAAGTCGCTTCAGTCATGTCCGACTCTGTGCGACCCCATAGACGGCAGCCCACAAGGCTCCCCCATCCCTGGGATTCTCCAGGCAAGAATACTGGAGTGGGTTGCCATTTCCTTCTCCAATACATGAAAGTGAAAAGTGAAAGTGAAGTCGACTCTTAGCGACCTCATGGACTGTAGCCTACCAGGCTCCTCCATCCATGGGATTTTCCAGGCAAGAGTACTGGAGTGGGGTGCCATTGCCTTCTCCACTTTGCACTCTAGGAGCCTGCAATCCAGTGGTTGAAATATAAAGTAATTAGCCTCCAATTAAAATGAATAAATTTTTAAAAAAGAAACATATACATATATGTATCTTGAACACGAGGCTAGTGTGGACATAGTTTTAATTGCCTGTTGAAGGCAGATGTAAAAATTTGATAGTTCTGTGCAGTTTATTTTTAATTAGGCCAAAGTATAATGGCTGGTTTAAGTAGTAAAAATTTGGCATAAGGCCTAAGGTACTTTGGTTCAGAAATTATGAATTATAATCAAATTGCATCTTTTTTTTTTAACTTTACATAATTGTATTAGTTTTGCCAAATATCAAAATGAAATTGCATCTTAAGAAGTAGAGAAAACGTGTCTAATTTCTAATTGCTCAATTTGTGGATTTTATCTATTTTTCAATAACCAAGCAAAGAAAAGCTAATTTATCAGTTGGACAATTGTATTGCATTTCAACATGAGTGTATCTAGTATATCCAGATGTATTTTATGGAATCTGGTAAATGAAAATTTCATTCCTCCAATGAGTTATCAAGCAGTAACCCTTGTCAGTTTTCCTAAAGTCTCTTAAATCACTTAAGTAGTCTACTCATTAAGCACGTCTATAAATCTGACAACAGTGAACAATTGTCTCAGGGTATCTTTTTATTAGCATTGGTCTTGTTTATTTCTTCAGTCTTAAATATTTTATTAAATATTTAGGCTCTTTTTCATAGCTACAATCAATATAGGAACATTGAAAGTTACCTGAAGCCTAAAATCTTTTAATACTTTTTACAAAAGTTGAATCCTTAATTGGAATACCCTTATCCTCTCTAAAATGTATGCAAGTCACCTGCTTCACATTAGCTTATCTTCTAGAGAAAATAAAACATTAAATCAGTGGAGCATTATTTATTATTAAAGAAAAGTAAATATATCTAAAAATATTGTTATTTATCTAGGAAATATACTTGAAAGGAAAATCCCCAGAAAACAAATATTAAATTCTCTTTAGTAAATTAATAACCATTTTTTTCTAAAGGAACAGAATTATCTTTTCCGTGTAACACTAAGATATTATAATTAAACTGCTTGCGTCTTTCATCACACTGCTCCGCCTCAGTGTTCTCATCTGTAAGGCAATAATACGTATTGAGAAGAGCTAAATCTGGCTTCCAATCTTAATTAAGAAAGTGCTGTTATAAGCAGCAACACACAACCCTTACTTTTCCCAATACCCAGTCCCCAGTGCAGACATAAATTCCTCACCACCTGAATTAATGCTGGCACATAGGCACATAAGGACCAGAATCTTCATCACCAGCTCATAATTTTTGATTGCTCATCGTTGGCAAGGTATTCTAACTAGGCACTCTAATGCATACTCACATAACCAAACATGCTGACGATGTTGCTTTCACATCTGAGGGTTCCACACAAGCAAAAGATAAAGCCTCAAGGAGATGACAGAGTAATAGAGAAAATTGCATTTTATAAACTAAGGAAAGTTACTGAAAGGTTAGAGACATAAATGAATATTTCCCCTCAGATAGAACTCTTACATACTCTTTATACTAGAAACGCCTTTATGATATTAAAAAAAAAAAAAAAAACAGGCTCTCTTTCTGTGAACAAAGACCATGTTTATTACAGAAATAAGAAAGAACTGTTGAAATTGATTGAGAAGACACTGAAGAAGTCTGAGGTCCAAGCTCTAGTAGGGGTATCTTGAGGGTTTGTTGGAGAACAGATATTAAAGGACATATCTTCTGTAGTGAATAGTGGTAGTGATTTACTGATAATTGAGCTGGAAGATCGTGCAACATATATTGAACATAAGAGTCATATCCTCTTATTCAATAAATACTTCAGATTCCTATTGCTGAGTTCTGTCCTAGGTGTGAAGAACAAGTTGTAAATAAGAATGATGTTTCTTACTCTTAATAATGGCAATAAAATTAAACTAAAAAATAAGCAAAATAAATTCAAGTTGTAGTAATAATTATGAAGAAAATTAGAACATGTGATAAGATAAGAGAGAGATTGACTAGAGGATTAGGCCCAAAGCACAAATATGTTTGGTGCATTCCAGAAGGAGCAAGAAGGCCAGTATTGCTGAGAAAAAGATGAGGTGGAAAAAAGGGATTGAAGAGGGTAGGAGGGCCCAGATCTTATAGAACTACCCTTTCAGCTGTGTAAAGAATTTGATTCTTATTAAAAATATAAGTCTAGCAATTAGGTTAAGCAGTAAAGATACTTTACAGTGTATGCTCTCAAATACTGACTTAAGTTTTTTAAAAGATCACTCTGATCAAAATTATGGTGTAAGATGCTGTGTGTAAAAGTGGAAGGAGTCACTGGAATCAATCAGGCCAAAGATCATAGGGATGTGGACTTGGGTACTAGCAGTGGAGAGGAACATATTTAGCACATATTTTAGAGTTGGAAACATAGGAATGGATAAGGTAATTTGCTTGCTGGAGGCAAAGTTAGGAGACATTTATACAGATTGTAAGAGTGGAAAAGTTGCCACAAAGCAAAGTATGGAACCAAATGATAGTGTCCCTGCTCCAGTACACTAAAGATGGCTCTGATCAAGATACTTCAAGGAGAAGGAAAGAGATTAAATTCCAGAAAAAGCTAGTGAAATGTTTAAGGGGTAGAGATTTGAGAAATGATTGTGTTGAGGAGGAAAAATGCCAAACTTGAAAAGTTTAAGTCCAGCTCTGTTACTATTCTAACATGTAATTCTGAGGAATAAGCTTTATCTTCTAAAGTTATGTCTCCTCTTTTGTAAAAGAGGAATGCTGTTCAAAAATGTATTATTTTGTACCAAGACACCCTGGTGAACAAAGGGAGCTGAAGATTTTTCCACCTCGCATGTCACTGTGTGAGTAGGTCTTACTTCTGCAAAGTACAACTGCCTATCTCAAGTTCCTCCTGCTTGGGCTCCATGGCTTCCTGCATACTGGACAGGATGACTGTATGTCATAGATTACACTCCACACATTTTCTTTTTTTCTGTGCAATTTTTTTTTTTTAAAAACAAAGTAATGCATTGAATTACCAAAAAAAAAAAAATCATCTTTAATTACTAATGTCTTAATCATTTCATAATCCCTCTTAGTCTTTTGCTTTGGAAAAATAATGGATGAGAAAAAAATGATAAAATGTGTGTACAATTATCTTTTTCACTAAATGACAGAATATTTTAAACCTTGAAGACTCTGGAATGTCAAAAAGAGTAAGTGTTATCCATATGAAAAGCAATACTGTTTTATTTAAGAAATAGTGAAATTATGAAGTATTTGCTTATGCATTAAATAGCTACCACTTTCCAAATAGTATGATTTCTTAGGCTTTAGACTTCAAAAATAAAAATATCCATCACATAGTTAAATAATATTATGCTTAAGAGAACCATTATATAGCACCATGGGCCAGATACCAAGTGTATAAAAGTGGTATCTTAGTTAATTCTCAAGATGCCTGTACAAGCTAAGTGCTGTTTTTACAACTATTTCATAGATGAGAAAATGAGATACAGAGAAATTAATTAACTAACTTTTCTAAGGTCACAAATTTAGTAAGTGGATGGATCAAGATTTGAATCTAGGATATCTGGCACTAGGGTATCTGTCAGGATGATAAAGGAAGTGCTTTATTCTTCCTGTGAGAATTTAACATGGAGAAAAATTCCTGGACTCCTGTGATAAAGTGTTCTCCATCATCTTGAGGAAAAAAACAAAGACACTTAAATCCCATGGAAAGGAATTGTGAAGAAATAAAAAGAATTTATAAACCAAAGACTTTATGTACTCAGCAGAGTTGATTGAATAAACGGAGTAAACTATCTATGTTTGGTTGAGGGAATCCATTCTGGAATAGGCTTCAAATGGATTCACTTGTAAAAGGCAGGTTTTCCCTACTGATCTTTAAGATGACTTGATTGGAAGATGTGATCTTCATACAGGATAAGAGAAGGGGAGAAATGTTTGGTGGGTGTGTTATAGATCTATCTAACAGCCTCAAATTTTTCTTAAAAGTTCACATAAAAAATTGGGTATAAAAACTGGGTAATATTAGGTAATGTAATTCTGATCTGAATCTTGGACTTACTTCAACCAATAAATTATGTTACAACAAAATTAAATTCACTTGTCTCAGGCAACAACTTTTATTCCACTGAATTAGAAAATGTGTAAAGACTTCTTTCTCCTAGGTTACCTTTCTGCCAGAAAGCAAAACTAATCCACTGTTAGTTTTTTTTTTTTTTTTAACTTTGTCTCATTTGTTTTTCTTTATTATAAGAGGATATGAAAGTTAAAGAACATTGAGTGTAAATAGCTGAATACAATCAGACATTGCAAAACTTAAACATGTTTGTTAAATTTTCAAGTGCATTTGATATGTAAGAATATATTTTATTAAGAGTCATTATAGTATCATGAACAATATGAACAGTATGGCCAGCAGCGGCTGTGTGGCACTGGAGAGGCTAGCAGCTGGGAAAATATCCCCCACATACAAGGACAGAGGTGGCACCTACACTTTCCTGGAGCAGCCGTGAAGAGATACCCCACGTCCAAGGTCAGGAACAGTGGCTTCACTTCGCTGGATGGGCCATGAGGAGATACCCCACGTCCAAGGGCAAAGGAGAGCACAGGCAAGATGGCAGGAGGGAAGAATTCGCATTTAGAATCAAACCCTATTCCCACCAGAGACTCTCAGGGTCTTGTTCTGAGACGGGGCAGGGTCATGCTCAGTAAATCTTTAATTCAATTTTATGTTGATAGGTGAAGCTGTGTTCCCTCCCTGCTGTTTACCTGGGGCCAAACTATGGTGGAGGTAATGCAGATAATGGTGACCTCCTTCAAACACTATGAACAGTATGAAAAGGCAAAAGATAAGACACTGAAAGATGAACTCCCCAGGTCGGTAGGTGCCCAATATGCTACTGGAGATTAGTGGAGAAATAATTCCAGAAAGAATGAAGAGACAGAGCCAAAGCAAAACCAACACCCAGTTTTGCATGAGACTGGTGATGGAAACTAGGTCCATCACCTATATGGCTATAAAGAGCAATATTGCATAGGAACCTGGAATGTTAGGTCCCTGAATCAAGGCAAATTGGAAGTGGTCAAACAGGAGATGGCAAGAGTGAACGTTGACATTTTAGGAATCAGCGAACTAAAATGAATGGAATGGTGAATTTAACTCAGATGAACATTATATATACTACTGTGGGCAAGAATCCCTTAGAAGAAATGGAGTAGCCATCATAGTCAATGAAAGAGTTCGAAATGCAGAACTTGGATGTAATTCTCAAAAATGACAGGATAATCTCTGTTCATTAGCAAGGCAAACCATTCAATATCACAGTAATCCAAGTCTATGTCCCTACCAGTAATGCTGAAGAAGCTGAAGTTGAATGGTTCTATGAAGACCTACAAGCTCTTCTAGAACTAACACTCAAAAAAGATGTCCTTTTCATTACAGGGGACTGGAATGCAAAAGTAGGAAGTCGAGGAACACCTTGAGTAACAGGCAGATTTGGGATAACAGAATGAAGCAGGGCAAAGGCTAATAGAGTTTTGCCAAGAGAACGCACTAGTCATAGCAAACACCCTCTTCCAACAATACAAGAGAAGACTCTACATATGGACATCACCAGATGCCCAATACCAAAATAAGATTGATTATATTCTTTGCAGCCAAATATGAAGAAGCTCTATAAGGTCAGCAAAAACAAGACTGGGAGCTTACTGTGGCTCAGATCATGAACTCCTTATTGCCAGATTCAGACTTAAATTAAAAAAGTAGACTTAAATTAAATTAAAACCACTAGACCATTCAGGTATGACCTAAATCAAATCCCTTAGGATTATACAGTGGAAGTGAGAAATAGATTTAAGGGACTAGATCTGATAGAGTTCCTGATGAACTATGGACTGAGGTTCATGACATTGTACAGGAGACAGGGATCAAGACCATCCCCCAAAAAATGAAATGTAAAAAAGCAAATGACTGCCTGAGGATGCCTTACGAATAGCCATGAAAGAAGAGGAGCAAAAAGCAAAGGATAAAAGGAAAGATATACCCATGCAGAGTTCCAAAAATAACAAGGAAAAATAAGAAAGCCTTCCTCAGTGATCAGTGCAAAGAATAGAGGAAAACAATAGCATGGGAAACACCAGAGATCTCTTCAAGAAAATCAGAGATACCAAGGAAACATTTCATGCAAAGATGGGCTCAATAAAGGACAGAAATGGTATGGACCTAACAGAAGCATAAGATATTAAGAAGAGATGGCAGGTATACACAGAAGAACTTTACACAAAAGATCTTCAGACCCAGATGATCACTATGCTTTGTTCACTCACTTAAAGCCAGACATCCTGGAATATGAAGTCAAGTGGGCCTTAGAAGTATCACTCCAAACAAAGCTAGTGGAGATGACGGGATTCCAGTTGAGCTATTTCAAATCCTAAAAGATGATGCTGTGAAAGTGCTGCACTCAATATGCCAGCAAATTTGGAAAACTCAATGGCCGCAGGACTGGAAAAGGTCAGTTTTCATTCCAATCCATAAGAAGTCAATACCAAAGAATGCTCAAACTACCACACAATTGCACTCATCTCACACGCTAGTAAAGTAATGCTCAAAATTCTCCAAGCCAGGTTTCAGCAACACGTGAACCGTGAACTTCCAGATGTTCAAGCTGGTTTTAGAAAAGGCAGAGGAACCAGAAATCAAATTGCCAACATCTGCTGGATCATCAAAAAAGTAAGAGAGTTCCAGAAAAACATCTATTTCTGCTTTATTGACTATGCCAAAGCCTTTGACTGTGTCGATCACAACAACATGTGGAAAATTCTTAAAGAGATGGGGAGTATCAGATCCCTGACCTGCCTCTTGAGAAATCTGTATGCAGGTCAGGAAGCAACAGTTAGAACTGGACATGGAACAACAGCTCAGTTCCAAATAGGAAAAGGAGTATGTCAAGGCTGTATACTGTCACCCTGCCTATTTAACTTATATGCAGAGTACATCATGATAATCACTGTGCCACATCAAGCACAAGTGGAATCACGATTGCCAGGAGAAATATCAATAACCACAGCTATGCAGATGTCACCACCCTTATGGCAAAAGTGAAGAAGAACTAAGAGCCTCTTGATGAAAGTGAAAGAGGAAAGTGAAAAGTTGGCTTAAAGCTCAACATTCAGAAAACTAAAATCATGACCTCCAGTACCATCTCTTCATGGCAAATAGATGGGGAAACAGTGGAAACCGTGGCAGACTATTTTGGGGGGCTCCAAAATCACTGCAGATGGTTACTGTAGCCATGAAATTAAAAGATGCTTACTCCTTGAAAGTTATGACCAACCCAGACAACCCAGATATTAAAAAGCAGAGACACTACTTTGCCAACAAAAGTCCATCTAGTCAAAACTATGGTTTTTCCAGTAGTCATATATGGATGTGAGATTTGGACCATAAAGAAAGCTGAGTGCTGAAGAATTGATGCTTTTGAACTGTGGTGTTGGAGAAGACTCCTGAGAGTCCTTTCCATCCTAAATGATATCAGTCTGAATATTCATTGGAAGGACAGATGTTGAAGATGAAACTCCAATACTCTGTCCACCTGTTACGAAGAGCTGACTCATTTGAAAAGACCCTGATGCTGGGAAAGACTAGAGGCAGCAGGAGAAGGGGACGACAGAGGATGAGATGGTTGGATGGCATCACTGACTCAATGGACATAAGTTTGAGTAAACTCTAAGAGTTGGTGATGAACAGGGAGGCCTGGCCTGCTGCAGTCATGGGGTGACAAAGTGTCGGACATGATTGAGCAACTGAACTGAACTGATAGTATTATGCTATACATTTTTAATTATTTTGTTGGAAATGGCTATTCATTTACGATATACATGACTGGGGAAATTTGGTTTAACCATTACAGCTGATTTCCTGACTATTTGAGTATGAGAGTTTCTTTCTTGGACATGGTAAATTTCTGTAGAATGCTTTACCTTAAAATTTATGGATATAATATTTATCTATTGCTTATAATGAGCTAGGAAACAACTGATACATTATATAAATTATTTTTCACATCCCAACAGTTAAGGTCTATTATCATCTCCATTTTACAGATGAGTAAATTCAACTTACAGTTGTTAAATAAGGCAATATATTTCAACCAGTGAAAGTGAAAGTCCAAGTCATGTCTGACTCTTTGTTACCCGATGGACTGTATAGTCCATGGAATTCTACAGGTCAGAATACTGGAGTGGGTAACCTTTCCCTTCTCCAGGGGATTTTAATATACTTAAAAGAAAAAATCTTATATTCAGATAATATTGGTTGAAATAGGATCTAAATTATAATGGCAAAAGTCCCCAGTTTTATCCTCAGTGATACACTCAACATCATTATGTATATTAAAAATAGTTAACAAATATGTTTAAACTGTACTTAATCTCAACCTTATTCTTTGTCCAGACTATTTCTTAAAATCATATGTCTTCACAATGTAGTGTTTCCTCCTTTTACCACTACCACTCTTCTTTAGTTGTTAAATATTCTCCAGATCGAGGCCTTAGTCTCCCAACTGGTCCTAACACTTCACATCTCACATCTCTTTAATACATTTGGTGCACTGTTAGAAGACTCCAGTTTAAATAAACTTGCATCCTTTTTTTCAAATGTTTCTGTATCCATTAATTAATATAAACTTCTTTAAGTTGTCTTATAACTTTTAATAACCATCCCCCTTTACTTTTTTTTAATTTTATTTTATTTTTTAACTTTACAATATTGTATTGGTTTCACCATATATCAAAATGAATCCGCCACAGGTATACATGTGTTCCTCATCCTGAACCTTCCTCCCTCCTCCCTCCCCATACCATCCCTCTGGGTCATCTCAGTGCACCAGCCCCAAGCATCCAGTATCCTGCATTGAACCTGGACTGGCGACTCGTTTCATATATGATATTATACATGTTTCAATGCCATTCTCCCAAATCATCCCACCCTCTCCCTCTCCCACAGAGTCCAAAAGACTGTTCTATACATCAGTGTCTCTTTTGCTGTCTTGTATACAGGGTTATTGTTACCCCCTTTACTTTATATCTCTCTTCTTTCCACTGTTAGTTCTTCATTTTATCAAACTTGGCATCCTCTCCATACTTGGGAACTTGTGATACTCAGTTTCATTTCCAGATCATTTTTCTTTCATTCTTAATCTTATTCTACCTTTCTATAGGAAAAAGTGCAGTTAAAATGCCACATCTCTAGGACAATTTAATCTACTCCACCTGACATTAATGTGTTTCTTCTTGAAACACCAGGCATTTATCATCTGTCCCATTTGTGATGTAATCACATAGTGACTAATATCATCATATAACTTGAAGTGCATAGTCATTACCTCTTCAGGGACTGGGTCTTATACTACCTGTACCACTGACTTCTCTATTATATGTTGAATGAATAATAACTGCAGACATTTATACATTTACCAAAGTTGCTCCACTTGAGTATAGTCAAAGGTGATTGTACTTGAAAATGCACAGCAGGATCCTCTATGACCCACCTCCCAGAATATTGGAAAAGAAGCAAAAATAAACAAATGGGACCTAATTAAAATTAAAAGCTTCTGCACCACAAAGGAAACTATAAGCAAGGTGAAAAGACAGCCTTCAGAATGGGAGAAAATAATAGCAAATGAAGCAACTGACAAACAACTAATCTCAAAAATATACAAGCAACTCCTACAGCTCAATTACAGAAAAATAAATGACCCAATCAAAAAATGAGCCAAAGAACTAAACAGACATTTCTCCACAGAAGACATACGGATGGCTAACAAACACATGAAAAGATGCTCAACATCACTCATTATCAGAGAAATGCAAATCAAAACCACAGTGAGGGACCATTTCACGCCAGTCAAAATAGCTGCTATCAAAATGTCTACAAGCAATAAATGCTGGAGAGGGTGTTGAGAAAAGGGAACCCTCTTACACTGTTTGTGGGAATGCAAACTAGTACAGCCACTATGGAGAACAGTGTGGAGATTCCTTAAAAAACTGGAAATAGAACTGCCATATGACCTAGCAATCCCACTGCTGGGCATACACACTGAGGAAACCAGAAGGGAAAGAGACACATGTACCCCAGTGTTCATTGCAGCAGTGTTAATAATAGCCAGGACTTGGAAGTAGCCTAGATGTCCATCAGCAGACAAATGGATAAGAAAGCAGTGGTACATATACACAATGGAATATTACTCAGCCATTAAAAAGAATACATTTGAATCAGTTCTAATGAGGTGGATGAAACTGGAGCCTATTATACAGAGTGAAGTAAGCCAGAAAGAAAAACACCAATACAGTATAATTAACACATATATATGGAATTTAGAAAGATGGTAACGATAACCCTGTATGCGAGATAGCAAAAGAGACACAGATGTATAGAACAGTTTTTTGGACTCTGTGGGAGAGGGTGAGGGTGGGATGATTTGGGAGAATGGCATTGAAACATGTATATTATCATATGTGAAATGAATTGCCAGTCCAGGTTCGATGCATGATACAGGATGCTTGGGACTGGTGCACCGGGATGACCCAGAGGGATGGGATAGGGAGGCCGGTTCAGGATGGGGAACACATGTACACCACATGTGGCAGATTCATGTTGATGTATGGCAAACCAATACAATATTGTAAAGTAATTAGCCTCCAATTAAAATAAATAAAGTTATATTAAAAAAATAAAATGCTGCTGCTGCTAAGTCACTTCAGTCTTGTCCAACTCTGTGCAACCCCATAGACAGCAGCCCACCAGGCTCCCCCATCTCTGGGATTCTCCAGGCAAGAACACTGGAGTGGGTTGCCACTTCCTTCTCCAATGCATGAAAGTGAAAAGCGAAAGTGAAGTCTCTCAGTCATGTCCGACTCTTCAGGACCCCATGGACCTGCCTACCAGGCTCCTCCATCCATGGGATTTTCCAGGCAAGAGTACTGGAGTGGGGTGCCATAACCTTCTCTGAAATGGTTTTTGCAACAGCACTTTTATTTTTATATTAATTCTACAGTTTGTAAAGGTGCAAAAAATGAAAATTACATATGCATTTAAATTAAAACATTCAATCAAACGAGAGCTGAATATGTTCATCAACATGACAATTTGAGGCAAGAGTTCTAAAATTGCAGGTTTCAAAATAAAAGCACATACTAAATTTAGGATAAATTTTCTAAGTAGTGCTTGAATGAGATATTTCTTTAATAAGGGATGCAATAAAGTATTATGTTAATTCCAGGTGCTTTGCAAGTGTTCCTGCCCCGTTAAAAAAAGCTGTATCAGATTATTAATAATTTTGTAATATTAACTATTAAATTACAAACTAATAAATTTGTAATATTAAAATTTTGGTTTTATAAGTCAAAGAATATCAAAGACCACTAACTTAATCAATTATTTAACAAATACTTATTGAGCACCCAATATGTACTAAGCAATGTGTTAGAGGATGAGAATTTTAACACATATATATATTTTATTCTTGCAAGTGTTCACACACTATTGACTAGGTCATGGAATCAAACCACTGCAAAGAAAAAAACCTGCTATAATGTAGGCATGTGTAATATTGTAATATGCACTTGCAACAGAGAGCACAGACAGACCAATTTGTGTATGTTCATAGAGCAGTCACTTGGTCCAATAGCTTCTTTGATCTTAGTGTGTAGAATGTCCCAATTTAAGGAAATCTGAGCATCTGAACCACCAGAGAAGCCCATGTAAGTGTATAAAGTAGATTAATTAGAGTTTGGAATTGCATAAATGAAGGTCAGCTAAGAATTGCTTTACTGTGTTTAAAATACTTATAAATATGTATACAGAGGATTTACACAAAACGATATATACAAAAGAATTACACAAAAATTTTGCATGTACACAGCTTCTGATTAATGGAATTTATAGCTCTGTAATAGCAAAGTTCTTCTGTGGTTCCTAGTTTTCAAATAAAAACACTTATTACAAGTTCATGAAATGTTGTAACTGGTTTTATAGTCCACTCCTGTTTGTCATGAAAACTGGATTATCCAAACACCAGCTTATATATGATCTGCCTGGGTGTAAATACATACTGGGAAATTCAGGCTCTGGCCAAGAGCATTAATATATGGAATGGTTCTACTTGTGTAGAACTAGATATAAGCCAAATAAAGAGGCCATATTCTGATCAGACACATGACATCTGTGCATCTGTAAAACCTGCACATCTTAGTTTCTGCTGATCAAACAGCCATATAGAGCTGGTGAAAGCAGTGAATCACAAGTTATGAATCTTGAGTGTCTGCTGTTGCTGCATAGAACATTTCACCCTTGACTGCATCCTTGTGATCCATAAGAACCTGTCATATCCAAACCATACTGGATCAATATTGGTACTCTACTCGTACTAGATAGGAGACGCTGTTCCAGTCTGCTTCAATTCAGTATTTACAGAACATTTCAGTGAAATGTAAACCAAGATTTTGTAAGTTATTTTAAAATATTAATAGAAAGGAAGTAAATAAAGTACTATTTAGTATACCATCAGTTGTTATTCAACATACAAACATGGGAATAGAACCAGGGATCAAGATTGAAGAGTAGGAAGAACCTGAGCTCACCTCCCCCAGCAAACATCAAAATTAGAACTATATATAGAGCAAATATTACCAAACAGGGGTCATTTTGTCTGGTGCACACCAAGCCAAAACACTGGGACAGCAGAGTTTACCCCAAAGAGAGAGTTTATTCACAAGGCAGCCAAGTGAGGAAATATAAGAACTGGTCTCAAATCCACCTCCTGAAAGCCAGAGGCTCAGGGTTCTTATGGGATAAAGAAAAAAGAAGCTAGGAGGTCTGAGGCATGAGGCGTGTGGGGAAAGGTGATTGAAAAAAAATGTGATAATTGCTGTTCTGTGCAGCCATAAGGAATCCACAGGCCTCTACATATTCAAAAGAATACTTGTGCATGCCCAGTTGAAAAGTTAGTGATCTTAACTAGCACAGCCAAACTAGACACTGGTGCTGCTGCTGCTAAGTTCCTTCAGTCGTTTCTGACTCTATGCGACCCCAGAGACAGCAGCCCATCAGGCTCTCCCATCCCTGGGATTCTCCAGGCAAGAACACTGGGGTGGGTTGCCATTTCCTTCTCCAATGCATGAAAGTGAAAAGTGAAAGTGAAGTCGCTCAGTCCTGTCCGACTCTTAGTGACCTCATGGACTGAAGCCCACTAGGCTCCTCCGTCCAGGGGATTTTCCAGGCAAGAGTACTGGAGTTGGGTGCCATTGCCTTCTCCAAAACTAGACACAGAGGACTCCAAGTTCAGGAAAACAGCTTAGGCAAACATCTTATCATTTATGCTCCATGTCACGTGGAGGATTTGCATGTCTTTTGTAGCAGGAATTACAACGACCTTGATTACTAAAGGTGGGTTACAGGTGAAATGAGTGTAACTAACGATTACCGATGGTTTTACTCACTGAGAATAACCTGAAGATTATCAACAGCTTTACAACCAAAGCTGTACAGGGAAAAAAAAAAAAATCATGGAGTCTAGTAGAAGGGATAGAAGTCATCTAGTGGAGGCCTGCACCCTGCATGGATGACTCAGAAGAGGAAGGGACTTCACAGGGCCATGGATTCATGCTTCCTAGGGGACAAGGGTTTTGAGCCACATATGAGGAGCCCTAGCAACAGGTGAATGGATAAAGAAGATGTGGTATAATACAAATATATATATATATATATATATATATATATATATGCATATATGGGAGTATTACTCAGCCATTAAGAAGAATGAAATTTAGCTGTTTGTAAAAACATGGATGAACACTGAAAGTATTAAGTTAGTGAAAGAAGCCTGAGATTGAAAGATAAATATTGAATGGTTTCACTTATAGGTACAATCTAATAAAATAAATGAAAGAATATAACAAAACAGAAACAGACTTATAGAGAACAAGTGGTTACCAGTTGAGGGATGAAAGGGAAGACAGGAAGAGTAAGGGAAGAAAATTAAGAAGTACTAAGTACTGGTATAAAATTAAATCCAATGATGTAATACAGTCAGTACAGTGAACATGGCCAATACTTAACTTTATATGAATTATAAAAATATTAAATAACCATTGTACACCTGAAACTAATATAAGTGAACTATACTTAAATAAAACAATTTACAAACATCATTACAATATTAAATATGAAGTAAAATTCAAAATATCATTATGAATTTCAGGTACTACAGTTTAACTATAAAAAGGAGGGCTACATATGGTGAAAATACATTGGAAATTTCCATTCACAATTCAGCCAATGATGTAATGTAATCATCTCAAGTTTGTATGGAAAATAGGAAGTGATATTGTCTGAATTCTGACTTAAGGTGTTATAGATTCAACAATAAAGTTTAGAAATTTTAAGTCATATTATAGTATTTTATCTTTATAATTTTTAAGAAAAGCAGATAAACCTTTTTGAAGATCTGCTCTGCTAAGTTTTATATTCTCACATAATTTCAACTAATAAGTGTATTAATTATATATATATAATCCATACAACTTATGTTTGATCCTCTGCTCTGTGTATAGTACTGTCTCAGTGCAATGCCATACATAGAAACCTTATTTTTAAGTAATTTGCAGTATACTGGAAAAGACATGCCTTTTTATACCAAACTAGAAATAGAAAATATCAAAATGTAGAATTCAGGTGATAATTTTACTGGTAGGTTACAGAGGAAGAGAAAAAACATAAATATTGCTAGGAGTAAAAGTATGTATATATAGTATATATTTGTATGTGCATGTTTTTGTATACACATTTATTTTTATATAGCTATGAGCATTGTTCCAAAGTTTAGACTTAAGAATCAAAACCCTGTCTTCAAATCCTGACTTGTTCATCTATCATCTCTGTGACATGGAACAACTATTAAAGACTTTGTTTCTTCATTTGTACAATGAAAATATTAATATTTACATCACGGAATATTTTGTAAGAGTTAAATATAGTAATGTTTATAAAATACCAATTTGTCATGGACAATAAATTGTGATTATTATATCAATATGCTTAGTAATTCTTTAAAAAGAAATTATCTTCTTGTTAGTAAAAAATTTATAGCATATTGTTTAATAATTTTTATATTAGTTTTTTACACTATTCAACTATAAAAATACCAAAAATACATGACAGCAGGACATTCACAATTGTCAGATTGAAGAATGGATTGTAAGTTTGTTGCTAAGCCAGCAGAAAATATGGTTGTCAAACTTTACCGATGTGTCAGAGTACATGAGACTTAGAGCAGTGATGAGTGAGTTTGATCAAAATGTTGAAATCACACATACAGGCCATTTTATGATGAGTCTATTCTTCAATTCTATGTTGAAAGATAAAATGTCTTGCTTACTTTTTTTCATAAAATGAAGAGTTATGTGTACATAAAGCATTTTTTATGAAAAAAAAAAACATTGTGGAATACATTTTTATTTCTAGTGGTCTGAATAAAGCTATATTTATTTTGCTTCTTACCAAAAAGGAAAGTTCCCAAGAGAACATAAAGCCATCAATTAAAACTATCTCTGTCAATTAAACCCCACAAAAGTGTATTTTTAGGTACAGCTGTTATTTATAACTCAAAGACCATCACTGATTGTCCTTTAAAAGTTATGGTTCATGGTTCAATCTTTCACTGCCCTAGATAACAAAGCAGGCATGCTGTTCCAAATACAACAGGTACATAATGAGAACTAAATATGATGAGAACTAAAGAGATAGGAATGGAGCTAGGCTTTAATTTTTGGTTCTTCCACCATATGACCTTCAGCAAGTGTCCCAGGCTCTCAGATCTGCATAAGAATGTCCCCCAAACTTAGTGACTTTAAACAACAAAAAACGTTTGTTTTTACTTATAAATTTGAGCAAGATTCAGCTAGGACAGTTCATCTCTGTTTCAGGCTGCATTATCTGGGGCAGCTTTACTGGGTCCTGGACATCTACGTCCCAGGTATCCCAGTAACCTGGCTGACAGTGTGGTGATGGCAGATAGCTGGGAGCTCAGCACAGCCATGCACCAAAGGCCTAAGGTCTCCACCTGGGCCTCTTCATGGCTGCTTGACGTTCCCCTTGGCATAGTGGCTAGCTTCTAAAAGTAACCATCCCAAAAGAAACAGGCAGAGGCTCTATCATCTTTTATGACTTTGCCTAGAAACTCACTGTAATTACAAATACACCCAAGATTAAGAGGAAAAAACATAAGCCTGAGCTTTTTATGGGGAAGGGTCAGTCAGTTCAGTCTCACAATTGTGCCCAACTCTTTCCGACCCCATGGACTGCAGCACACTAGTCTTCCCTGTCCATCACCAATTCCCAGAGCTTGCTCAAACTCAAGTCCATCAAGTCAGTGATGCCATCCAACCATCTCATCCTCTGCCGTCTCCTTCTCCTCCTGCCTTCGATCTTTCCCAGAATCAGGATTTTTTCCAGTGAGTCAGTTCTTTGCATCAGGTGGCCAAAGTACTGGAGTTTCAGCTTCAGCATCAGTCCTTCCAATAAATATTCTGGACTGATTTCCTTTAGGATGGACTGGTTTGATCTCCTTGAGTCCAAGGGACTCTCAAAAGTCTTCTCCAACACCATGGTTCAAAAGCATAAATTCTTCTGTGCTCAGCTTTCTTTATAGTCCAACTCTCATATCCATACATGACTACTGGAAAAACCATAGCTTTGACTGGATGGATTTTTGTCGGCAAAGTAACATCTGCTTTATAATGGGGCAGAGTATCTATCAACATTGTCAGAAGGAAATGCAGAGTGAGAAGTATTGTTGGAGACATTTTGGGAACACACAGTCTACCATAGCAAGGTGTTATACTTTGCTTAATTTCAGTTTCTTCATCTTCATAATAATATGCTAGGCACCCTTCTGATGACTACGTGTATTAATTCATTAAATACTCACATTAACCTCTAAGTTAGGTGCCCCATTTTACAGGTGAGAAAAAAGATGCACAGAAAAATAAGCTGCCTGAAGTGACAGGGTTAATAAAATACAGGAGAATTCAAAGCCATGTAATCTAGTTCCAAAGGTCACACTCTTTATTATCCTTTGTAACTAATTTTTGTATAGAAAATTATATAGAAATGTATAGAATTATAAAAAAATGTAAAGAAAAAGTTTTGCACAACATGAGACCTATTCTGAATGCTTAATAATTATAAATGGTTTTGCTGTAGCTATTATTACTCTTGTATCATACAGTGGGTCACAGTGTTTTCTCTTTGACAGTGGTTTTACTTACTCAGAAAAGTAGATTTACTCTGCCTTAAGGAATATGCAAAAAAGGGATATTGACAGAAAAAGTTGAAAACTGATATTACTAGATGTCTAAAAAAATAGTGAAATAGAAATAAGAATCTGTGATAAGAGACTAAAATTTTAAACAGCATCTTATTTCAGAGTACCTCAAAATAAGATGATAGACTCAGTAGGCACACTTTTTAAAAGCACTGCTAAATAGCAAGGAAGTAGTATTCTGGCAGGCTTTATTTTGGTTGACTAAAATACACCTAGGAACACCAAAGGAAATAAAAATAGTATGAGAAAATGAATTTTAGGACACTTAAAAAGTGCTATGTATTTTTAGGAAAAAATGTGGTTAGCTTTTTATTTTGTGCCATTATTATTATTAGATTCTATTCAAACTGGTATAAAAATAAAAATGGTGTATAATCCTAAAAACTGCTAACATAAACCTTTGTTCCCCACACCTTAACTTTCAGAATAAAAACACTTACCTTACTTTCATACTAAAAATGGCTTTAGACTTTTAATTCCACATGTCATCAGTCTCAGACTATTGAAGTATTGCTGACATTATTTTCCTTGTAATGCTCTGTTCTTGAAAGTTCTTATCTGTCAAATAAAAACACAGTTTAAAATTATTTTAATATAAATTATTAATCTGTGAATGATAAAAAATGTTGAGAGGCAAAACTAAGATCTGTGTATCTACTTTATGCTAGTTAAAGGCAACTTACGTGGGTTTGCAGTATATATGCCTGTTTATGTTATAATTTTTGTGTCTCATAGACAAACAAATAAAAGAAGTGTCTTTCTTCTATAGTGATGTCATCTCTTTTACCTAACCAAAAGTTTAAAACTTCTAGTCTGAGACCTGGGTAGTAGTCTTTTGGTTCATTTCTCAAAGTCTTTGGTATGTTGAAAAGAATCAGTTCCAAGTATGTGCAGTTTGGAAACAAGCCCAGAAGTTCATAAACAAGTATGGGACTGCTTTCCCAGACTCTGGTCTCTCCGTTTTCTTCCTAGTACTTTCTGAATCCCTCAAACTCCTCTTCAAGGTCCTTTGTCTAGAAAGCTAGCTGGGGCTTTCTTTGTTCTACTCTGCTGTACACTTCTGCAACTGGATCTACATCCAGAACCAAGTGAGAGGAGGACAGAAGGAAAAAAATGCAATGAAGGTTGACTCCACCCTCTCAGAACCACAGCTTCAGTGAAGGAGGAAGAAGGTTTTTCCTTCTTGGGAATTTTGTCTTCTGTGAGCTCCCATTACTGACCACCACCACCAGCCTACAACACAATTACTTGAGGTCTGGGCATGAGAGAACAGGAAAAGAGAGAGAGAAAGAGGGAAGGGATTTCCATATTCCTAATTGTCTCCTGAACATTTCCCACTTCCAGAGACAAGGTGAGCTGGAGCTCTGTGAGCTGTTGGCCACTTCCAGGTGTCCAGTCCATTCAGTTGAGGCTCCAGCCCAAGCACCGGGGAAAACAGGGAGGAGACAAGGGGGAAAGACTGGCAAATTCATAACCAGCTTGGTAGTACCACAAATTTGGGGTTTCTCCATTAGACCTGGTTCTACTTACTTTTCCGAGCCCTCACAGTTGCTGGGGTGGGGAAGTGGGGTGGTACTGTGTTCAGATTCAAGAGAAAGTCCACTTTAAACATTTCTTTGGTGGAAGTAAGAAATTAGAATTCACGACAGGACAGTTTATGTATATTATCTTCATGAGGACTTTATAGTAGCTCCCCTGCAAGGAAAATTAGGTTGAATATCTTGAAGAATAATCCACATTTTATTATTAGTAGACTCGTATTTGGTCTTGAAATTTTCCTTCAGTATTTATTAAGAGATTAATCTGAAAAACAAAATATTTGTGCTTATTTAACCTTAAGTTTTAGGGGTTTTCCTTTTGTTATTATTTTTCAATTATCTGATCTTCCCTGCCTTCTCTGCTTATATGACAGCAAATTTTAATTTTTATGACTTCAGAGTAATATCTAGGAAAACAGTAATGAGACTGCCTATCCCAGTTTATTAAATTTCCTGAGTTCTAATGTTTTAGAAATGATGCACATCACATATTTTACTAATAAGTCATTCAGGTTTATCTAAACTTACAGACTATTGAGCACCTATGAGGGAAAAGCAGTCAATTATATTAATATTAGCTCCTGTCAGACAATACACAATTGAATATTTCATCATATGGTAAGAAGTGCACAGCATGATATGCCAACCAGGATTTCTCATGGTTCCTTGTCTTAAAGTTCTCTGATAGTAGAGAAAACCTAAAAACATTGCTAGTAATATATAGCTTGCTCTGCTAAAGCGCTTCAGTCGTGTCCGACCCTGTGCGACCCCATAGACGGCAGCCCACCAGGCTCCTCCATCCCTGGGAATCTCCAGGCAAGAACACTGGAGTGGGTTGCCATTTCCTTCAATGCATGAAAGTGAAAAGTGAAAGTGAAGTCACTTAGTCGTGTCCGACTCTTCAGGACCCCATGGACTGCAGCCTACCAGGCTCCTCCACCTATGGGATTTTCCAGGCAAGAGTACTGGAGTGGGGTGCCATTGCCTTCTCCAATATATAGCTTAACAATTCAATTTTTGAAATATAATATGTGTAGGACAGATCATACATTTCTTGGTTTTGTTTTAGCAGACCAACCTCTGTGTGTGTATGCATGTGTGTGTGTGTGTGTATGCATGTGTGTGTGTGTGTGTGTGTGTGTGTGTGTGTGAAATACTACTCAACTATATTCCTATCAATACCCAGAGAATTTAATTTTCTGAAATTTCAGGTATCAATAAGCAAAATTATATGGCAAGGTATGTACTTCATTAATATTAGTGTTATTTCAATAACTATACTCATTGTATGAACCTTTAATACATGCTATTCTATAAAAATTATTTTGTACTTTTTAATGTATAGCCCACCTTTTATTGTTATTTTAGGCAACCACTTAAAGTTCTTCAAATCATAAATGTATTTTTTAAATAGGCTGTGTATTAGATTATTTATTATTTTGTAATTATATATTTATATGTTTTACATAGTCTATATTTATATATTTTACACATTGTATATTTACATATTTTGCATTTTATAGATCCCTGCTGCCAAATTGCATTGATTTTATTTTTTAGCATTCATGATACTTTTATCGGTAAGTAAATGGCAACAGAAAATTAAAAAAAAATCATTTCATAAATATTTCATCAATAATTTTGTAATTTGATTATTCTCAATTAAAGGTATTTACTTCAATTATAGAATTAGAAATTTAGTGAAGTGTAAATTTTGTAAAATATAGTTGATTGAAATATTTATTTATCTCCATTCCCTCAGCACACTTCACCAAAATGAGTAAAAGAATATAGAAGGTTTACACTAACAAGGGCAAAGCAGGGGAGGAGAAAACACATCACATGAGAATTATCAGCATGTCAACAAAACTGCAGAAAATGAAAATCAAATGGAGGCCTGATAGCTCACTTAGCGATGGAACTAGTATGACTGCCTGTGGGGAGAGAAGCTACTTTCAATTTGTGCTGTTCTGTTGGGTATATACCAGTGAGTGGCATTGTCAGAAGAAATGTGTATGTTCCTCTGTAGTAGATACTACCAAATAATCCCCCCAAATGGTAGTGTCACTATAAACTAAAATATAGCATTACTGTATATCTTCTTTATTCATTCTTTCATTGACAGAGATTGACTTTTTCCATATCTTGGCTATTGCGAATAACGCTGTAATAATGCTGTAGTGCAGGTAACTTTTTCATATCCTCTTTTCATTTCTTTTGAATATATACCCAGAAATAGGATTGCTGGGTCACTTGGTAGGTCTATTTTTAGTTTTCTGAGAAACAGCCATACTGTTTTCCATTTTGGCTACACTAACTTGCATTCCCACCGACCAGTACACAAGAGTTCCCTTTTCTCTACATCCCTGCCATCAGGTATCTCTTCTCTTCTTGATAATTGCCATTCTAACAGTTGTAAGACTACATGTCATTCTGGTTTTCATTTGCATTTCCCTGACGATTAGTTGTATTCAGCATCTTTTCCTGTACTTGTTGGCCATTTGTATGTCTTCTTTAAAGAAAGGTCTTTTCAGTTCCTCTGCCTATTTTTTAACTGTACATTTTTGTTGTTGTTATTATTGAGTTATGTGAGCTCCTTATATACTTTAGGTATTATCAGTTTATCAGATATATTATTTTCAAATCTTTTGACCCATTCTATCAGTTGCCTGTTCATTATTTTTACCTGTTTCTTTTGCTGTGCTGAAGCTTTTTAGTCTGATGTAGTGCTACTTGCTTTTGTTGCTGGTGCTTTTGCTGTAATATTTTTCTTTTTTTAATCATTGCCAAGACCAATATCAAGATGTTCCTCTATGTTTTCTTCTAAAAGTTTTACAGTTTCAAGTCTTATTTTTTAGTCTCTACTCCATTTTGAGTTAACTTTTGTGAGTAGTGTCTCAGTCAGTCTGTTTAGTTGCTCAGTCGTGTCCGACTCTTTGCGACCCCGTGAATCACAGTACACCAGGCCTCCCTGTCCATCACCAACTCCCAGAGTTCACCCAAACTCATGTCCATCGACTCTGTGATGCCATCCAGCCATCTCATCCTCTGTCGTCCCCTTCTCCTCCTGTCCCCAATCCCTCCTAGCATCAGGGACTTTTCCAATGAGTCAGGTCTTCGCACGAGGTGGCCAAAGTATTGGAGTTTCTGCTTCAGCATCAGCCCTTCCAATGAACACTCAGGACTGGTCTCCTTTAGGATGGACTGGCTGGATCTCCTTGCAGTCCAAGGGATTCTCAAGAGTCTTCTCCAACACTACAGTTCAAAAGCATCAATTCTTCGGCGCTCAGCTTTCTTCACAGTCCAACACTCACATCCATACATGACCACAGGAAAAACCATAGCCTTGACTACACGGACCTTTGTTGGCAAAGTAATGTCTCTGTTTTTTAATATGTTGTCTCGGTTGGTCATAACTTTCCTTCCAAGGAGTAGTGTCTAGTCAGGTCCAGTTTCACTTTTCTGTCTGTGGTTAACCAGTTTTCCTTACAGCATTTATTGAAGACACTATTCTTTCCTGATTGAGAATTCTTAGCTTCTTTGTCAAATATTAGTTATTTATTTGGGAATTTATTCCTGGGCTCTCTATTCTGTTCCAGTGGTCTATGTATATATTTTTTATACTGATACTATACTGTTTCAATTTGTATAACTCCATAGTATAGTTAACTTCCCTGGTGGCTCAGATGGTAAAGCATCTGCCTACAATGTGGGAGCAGAGAAGGCAACGGCAACCCACTCCTGTACTCTTGCCTGGAAAATCCCATGGACAGAGGAGCCTGGTAGGCTACAGTCCATGGGGTCACTAAGAGTTGGACATGACTGAACGCCTTCACTTTCACTTTCATGCATTGGAGAAGGAACTGGCAACCCACTCCAGTGTTCTTGCCTGGAGAATCCCTGGGACGTGGGAGCCTGGTGGGCTGCCGTCTATGGGGTCACAAGGGTCGGACACGACTGAAGCAACTTAGCAGCAGCAGCAGCACAATGTGGGAGACCCGGGTTCAATCCCTGGGTCAGGAAGATCCTCTGGAGAAGGAAATGGCAACCCACTCCAGTACTCTTGCCTGGAAAATCCCATGGATGGAGGAGCCTAGTAGGCTACAGTCCATGGAGTCACAAAGAGTTGGACATGACTGAGCGACTAAACTTTCTATAGTATAGTTTGAAATCAGGAAACATGGAAGAAACACAAGCTGGAATCAAGATTGCCAGGAGAAATATCAATAACCTCAAATATGCAGATGACACCACCCTTATGGCAGAAAGTGAAGAGGAACTACAAAGCCTCTTGATGAAAGTGAAAGTGGAGAGTGAAAAAGTTGACTTAAAGCTCAACATTCAGAAAACAAAGATCATGGCATCCGGTCCCACCACTTCATGGGAAATAGATGGAAAAACAGTAGACACAGTGTCAGACTTTATTTTTCTGGGCTCCAAAATCACTACAGATGGTGACTGCAGCCATGAAATTAAAAGACGCTTACTCCTTGAAAGGAAAGTTATGACCAACCTAGATAGCATATTCAAAAGCAGAGGCGTTACTTTGCCAACAAAGGTTCATCTAGTCAAGGCTATGGCTTTTCCTGTGGTCATGTATGGATGTAAGATTTGGACTGTGAAGAAAGCTGAGCACCGAAGAATTGATGCTTTTGAACTGTGGTGTTGGAGAAGACTCTTGAGAGTCCCTTGGACTGCAAGGAGATCCAACCAGTCCATTCTGAAGGAGATCAGCCCTGGGATTTCTTTGGAAGGAATGATGCTAAAGCTGAAACTCCAGTACTTTGGCCACCTGATGCGAAGAGTTGACTCACTGGAAAAGACTCTGATGCTGGGAGGGATTGGGGGCAAGAGGAGAAGGGGACAACAGAGGATGAGATGGCTGGATGGCATCACTGACTCAATGGACGTGAGTCTGAGTGAACTCCAGGAGTTGGTGATCGACAGGGAGGCCTGGCGTGCTGCGATTCATGGGGTCACAAAGAGTTGGACTCGACTGAGCGACTGATCTGATCTGATCTGATCTGATGCCTTTAGCATTGTTATTCTTAGAATTGCTTTGGCTATTTGGGGTCTTTTGTGGTTCAATGAATTTTAGAATTGTTTTTAATATCTCTGTGAAGAATGCCATTGGATTTTTGATAGGGATTGCATTGAATCTATAGTTGGTTTGAGTAGTATGGACATTTTAGTGAATTATTGCAGTAGAGGAATATGGGCTGTCTTTCTGTGTGTTTGTGTTGTCTTCAGTTTCTTTATCAAAATATTGTAATTTTCATTGTAAGGCCTTTCACTTATTGGTTAAATTCATGCCATTTTATAGTTTTTCAGCTATTGTAATGTGACATTTATGTTCAGGTCATAATTGATTATATATATACAACAAAAATGACAGGGACTTCCATGACAGTCCAGTGGTTAAGACTTTGCCTTCCAATGCAGAGGTTGTAGATTCAATCTTAGGTTAGGGAGCTCAGATCCCATATGCCTTGCAACCAAAAACATAAAACAGAAGCAATATTGTAACAAATTCAATAAAGATTTTTAAAATATTCCACATCAAAAAAATCTTTTTAAAAATGACACACATGACATTGATATTGCTAATAAATACTGCTTATAAGTTAATAAAATACAAGCAACCAGTAGAAAATGAACAAAGGATATAAAAGAATTCATAACCAAAAGACCAATAAAAATATGAAAAAATGTGCAATATTAGTGGGATTTAGGAAGCTTCAATTGAAGTAACAATATTTAATTCCATGTGTTGTCAGAAGGTAAAGGAGTCACTAATAATTATAGGATTAGTAGGGGGAAGATTAGGGTGCTCAATTACATTTGTTTGACCTTTTGAAATATATTTAGAAATGTAACATAGAAATAAGTGTTAAATTATACATATACCCTGGCCCAGAACTCCTACTCTTAGGAACGGAAATGTAAGTATCAACATGGGGATGTTTACTGCAGCATAGTTTATAAAGTATTTCTTTCAAGTAGGCGATTGTTGATACAAATACTGCAGATATATTACAATGAATTACAGCCATTGACATGGAGAAATTTTCATGCTATAGTTGATAATTGATAAAAATAATCTAAAGTTTATTGATATTATCTCAGTATTGAAAAATCAACAGTATGAAATCCTTCAGTTCATACATATGTAAACATACATCTACACAACAGCGTGTTGGCATTTTAGGAAAATAATATTTGAAGAAGGAATAAAAGGTACGAATAAGCAAAATTTCTAAATGACATTTAAAGTAAATATCCATACAAAAAGCATATCTGTTATGTTATATTAGATGCATGTTATATTCAAAAGCATGAATATTTTGAATATAGAAATAGATACCACAGTGAATGTTTAACCTGATCGTATATATCTGAATAACTTCTCCTAAAAGAAAACATTGGAAACCACTGAATCAAATAATACTAAACTTTCCTTCTGCAGTATTGACATAATGTTGGGAAACATTCCTATTTTTGGTGGTTTGTTTTTCTTTAGAAATGAAATGTACATACTCTATAAATAGAGAAAAAGGAAGTGGTAGACAAAGAAGGGATACATAAGAAAATAATTTAAAAGTTCTGAAGATTTAGGTACTGATGCTTTTGAATTGTGGTGTTGGAGAAGACTCTTGAGAGTCCCTTGGACTGCAGGGAGATCAATCCAGTCCATTCTGAAGGAGATCAGCCCTGGGATTTCTTTGGAAGGAATGATGCTAAAGCTGAAACTCCACTACTTTGGCCACCTCATGCGAAGAGTTGACTCATTGGAAAAGACTCTGATGCTGGGAGAGACTGGGGGCAGGAGGAGAAGGGGACAACAGAGGATGAGATGGCTGGATGGCATCACTGACTCAATGGAAGTGAGTCTGAGTGAACTCCGGGAGTTGGTGATGGACAGGGAGGCCTGGCGTGCTGCAGTTCATGGGATCGCAGAGAGTTGGACACGACTGAGTGACTAAACTGAACTGAACTGAACTGATCCCATTTTTAACAGAAATACAAACAAAACCTAAAACTACTGACTAAAAGATAAATAGAATGCTCATTCCACTTACAAAGTAGCCACATATTAGACATCAGTGAATTAATTATTATTCATTCACTCATTTAAGTTTTCAGGCATCTATAATAACTATATATTCAAAATATGCTAAGAATTGTGCATATAAGAAGACTAAAGCCCATGTCTAGCTTGTGGCAGTTACAAAAATTTGAGGTGATAATATGATCAGTTAGTTGTAATGTAATATGATTCCCCATTGTATAACTTAATTTTGAATAACTATTTCATTCGTTAATATTAGCATGTATTGACTTTTCTGTGTATGTGTGAACTGAATTCCAAAGTGTATAATTTAAAATGTGTTGTACATGTGCAAATAAAATAATTCTAGCAATAATCAAAAAAAATTGTTTTTCCTGTGTTCACAGCTTGCAGACCAGGATTCTATAAAGCGTTTGCTGGCAACATAAAATGTTCTAAGTGTCCTCCACACAGTTTAACCTACGTGGAAGCAACTTCTGTCTGTCAGTGTGAAAAGGGTTACTTTCGAGCTGAAAAAGACCCACCTTCCATGGCATGTACCAGTAAGTCTGTCAATTTTGCATTTGAAAATCCTATTTTCAATCCTTTTGGTCTCTTTATTCTAAATTTAAAAGAAAGAAGTGGATATACAAAATTCTGTGTGATCAATGTTGCTTGTCTTTGATATTAGTCAAGGAAAAGTTTCTCTTTCTTAGTATAATTATTTGTTAGCCGCTTACAGAGAATGTATGTTTTCTCAAAAATCACATTGATTCCTGACATGCCACCACCAGCCCTGGTTTGGAGACCTGGCAAATTTTTCTTAGGCATAATTTGTCCTTAGGAAATCAAAGCAGCTAAAGGTTTCTTTGAGGATTTATAAGCAAAAGTTGTGTTACTTGCTTTAACTCTTGAACATTTAAAGGCGCATCACTTTAGGGCCATCAAGTTTGCTGTGTCAGGGGAGCTTCAGTATGGAACTCTGAAAGTCACTGTGCTAATGTTATACAGGAAAGTTCAAGTTTTACTTGACATTTGTCTCTAAAGGGAAGATATTTTTGAGTTTATCCACATTTCACCTTTCACTTTCTCTCCCATTGTTGATTTGAAACCAATAGAATATTAAATCTAAATGTGAAGGTCATTTTAATGCATGCCCCAAGAATTTTAAATTAGTAATATTCTCCTATTATTAAAGTATCATAAATTATATGTACACTTTAAAAATAAAAATGAATATATTGATATTAATGCATTGCTAAGCCATGCAAAAGTAAAATGTCACCTCTTAGTTATAAAAGTCTTATTAAATACATAAATAAAATATAGTGAAATTTCACCCTTCTTGATGAATTGGTGCCACAATGTTGATTATCTTATGTAATTTCACAGGGGCTGAAATGGATTAAAAATACGTAATGCCACATATTCCTCAGAGACAATGGATATGTTACATTTCTTTTAAATGATGCAGTTTATAGATTTGTGTACGTTACTACAATCTTATACAATATAAAATACTTTTATAGAATACACTTAAAAATACAACATGTTTATTAGTAGATACAATTTTTGCTTTCTGACTATAAATACTGAGTGACTACTTTCTTCAGAAAAATACAGCATGAGAAATTATTAGCTAGATTTTTTTTTCTAGGAACATATTCTAAGCTTATAAGTAGGAAAAGAGAAATTCTCAATATCATTTCTTACCTAATTGTGGAAATAGTTTTGAATAGGAAAATATTTCTCCTACTGGTAAATATTTGTATGTATGTATGTATATGTAGGTGGTGGTGTTTCAAATGGTTACAGTTCTGCCTGGGAAGTATCCCTAAAAACCTACATCAGAAACTAAGTAGATGCCTAGGTGAGTGATAGAAGGGAATCTGCTCTTTTTATTTTCTTGAAAAAAGAAAGTGTTAGTTGCTCAGTTGTGTCCAACTCTGAGACCCTGTGGAGTGTAGTCTGACAGGTTCCTCTGTCCATGGGACTTGCCAGGCAAGAACACAATCCCTTATCCAGGGGATCTTCCAGACCCAGGGATCGAATCTATGTCTCCTGCATTGCAGGCAGATTCTTTACCATCTGAGCCATTAGGAATTAGAAGGCCATGAATAGACGGATTGACAAAGTGAAGGAATACATTGTTTCCCACCAGTATAACCCTTAGTGAGGGGTCAGAGTAGGGAGTTGGGGAGGATTAATTCTATGGAGTGAGACTATTAAGGAAATAAATATGGGATACAATAAAATCTACAAACCTCAGTCATTGTTGAATCTAATATGTATACTTAACTAGCTTAACATTGTTAAGTTTCTTGAATTTTTCTCTCTTTAAAAACTTTTTTTTTAATATTTGATGTTGTAAATTATGTTTACAATTATGTTAAACTGCTTTAGCTATACTAAATGGAAGCATACTTTTGGTCATCATTGGGCAGAGCTTTGACAGGGAACAGCATGCTGTACTGCCATAGGGATTAAAACAGAAACTCAAACAAAGGTGAAAAGTTCTGTCAGCTCTCCCGAATTCGAGCCACTGGAAACTCCCCTCTAAAGGCTTCTCTCTGCTACTTTATTGAATACGTCTTTATCTTAATTTTAGCCAAAACTTACAATGGTGTACTAGTAAATTCACCATCTTTTAGAGTCAAAGTATCTGAGTGTGAATCTTGGCTTTGGTACTGTAAGAAATATAAATTTGAAGTGGTCCATTTTCAAGACAAAGTAACTAGCTCTGAAGTAGCTAAACTTGCTGCTTCTGCTGCTGCTGCTAAGTCGCTTCAGTCATGTCCGACTCTGTACGACCACATAGACGGCAGCCCACCAGGCTCCCCTGTCCCTGGGATTCTCCAGGCAAGAACACTGGAGTTGGTTGCCATTTCCTTCTCCAATGCATGAAAGTGAAAAGTGAAAGTGAATTTCATGGGATTTTCCAGGCAAGAGTACTGGAGTAGGGTGCCATTGCTAAACTTGGGAACATGACAAAGTTGAGGCCTGGATTCTTTAGATAAAGTTAGGGTTGGGGAGAGAGATCAGACTGGATCCTAAAGAGATAGGATCCACCCATTGTCTGTGCCCTGCCTCTCAGTTCAGTTCAGCTCATTCGCTCAGTCGTGTCTGACTCTTTGCGACCCCATGAATTGCAGCACGCCAGGCCTTCCTGTCCATCACCAACTCCTGGAGTTCACTCAAACTCACGTCCATCGAGTCGGTGATGCCATCCAGCCATCTCATCCTCTGTCGTCCCCTTCTCCTCCTGCCCCCAATCCCTCCCAGCATCAGAATCTTTTCCAATGAGTCAACTCTTCGCATGAGGTGGCCAAAGTACTGGAGTTTCAGCTTTAGCATCATTCCTTCCAAAGAACACCCAGGACTGATCTCCTTTAGGATGGACTGGTTGGATCTCCTTGCATTCCAAGGGACTCTCAAGAGTCTTTTCCAACACCACAGTTCAAAAGCATCAATTCTTTGGCGCTCAGCTTTCTTCACAGTCCAACTCTCACATCCACACATGACCACTGGAAAAGCCATAGCCTTGACTAGATGGACCTTTGTTGGCAAAGTAATGTCTCTGCTTTTGAATATGCTATTTAGGTTGATCATAACTTTCCTTCCAAGAAGTAAGCGTCTTTTAATTTTATGGCTGCAATCACCATTGGCAGTGATTTTGGAGCCCCTCAAAATAAAGTGTGACACTGTTTCCACTGTTTCCCCATCTATTTGCCATGAAGTGATGGGACCAGATGCCATGATCTTCATTTTCTGAATGTTGAGCTTTAAGCCAACTTTTTCACTCTCTCTCTAAACTTGACTAATGTCTTGCAGACTTGACACAGTTCAATGGCACCTAGAGGCTCCCTAAGAAAACAGGATGTTGGGCTTTCTTACTAGCCAGAAAGCCTTTGTTGAAAAATGCTTTTTCCCAATGAAAAGTTGGGAAGGAAGAAAGAAGGGTACCCTATAAGGAAATAATGAAACTTAGGCGAAGTCCGCAAAAATTGTACACTACATAGTACACAGCCAATAAGGAACTGGGTGGGGGGAGGGTGGAAACCTGTGAGTTAGGGAATAAATTCCATGTTGTATTCGCTCTGGGTGTGCCTACCCACCAGACACCGGATTTTTCAAGACCTTAGTTAAAAACTCGCACTTTCGCTGTACTTCATGTATACAAGTCCACCCATTGGTTTTGGGCTGTTGAGCATGTTTCTTACAGGTACTTACTAGCTATATGGTTTGGGCAAATTATTTAACCTTTTAACCTCTGTTGCACCATTCTTAGTGATAACAATGCCTACCTCATTCTGTTGTTATTTATAATTATTAAATAAGTTATTATTTTTAAAAGTGCTAAGAATAATACCTGGGTTTCCCTGGTGGCTCTGTGGTGAAGAATTCTACTGCCAATGTAGGAGACTTGCCAAAGATCAGAGTTCAATCCCTATGCCTAGCCCACAGCAGCTGCTACATAAGAGTTTAGTACAGAAAGCTGTTCTCAATTCATTTTGAAATTGTTTTTGGTAAGTTGGTGTTCAATCTATTAAATACTTTATGTTGGTAATATTATTCTGAGATCACAACTTCTACCATCTGAATTCCTACAAATTGAAGAAATGTTCTGAATTTATAAGACTTTTACATAAAATATATTAAGTCCACTAACTCTATGGATATCTGATGTAAATAAATATTTTTTGAATTATACTCTGACTAGGTGAGAGAGCCTAGCAATTATTATAATACATGCAGAACAAGCAAAGATCATTAACTCCAAAGCATCATACTTCCTATGATTGAAAGATTAGATTGTTAGGAAAGGAAAATGAAAAGCCAATGAAAAAGACAAGCCAAGAGGTCATGGAACAGTTAGATTTAAAAGGACCAGTCCTGCACCAAGATGCAGGACTTTTGAGGCCAAGAGTCATATAAGCAGCTAACCTTTTCATTTTTCACTAACTACAAAAAAAAAAAAAAGCCAAATTCTAATAGATTTTTAGTAGCTGGAAGCTCACTTAACTTATAGATTGTGTGTCTCTGAATTAGCCGTTCTTTAATCACCTTTATTCCAATAATATTGTCTAAGAGTCAGAATTTATGTCAGGTAAACAATGACATCACCTTCTGCTGTTTTTGACTTAGCATTTGAAACCATGCTTTCAGAGAATCTTCCAGGCATTTAAGAGGAGGCTTTATTTTATTTTATTTTTTTTAACTTGGTATCATGGGCAGGGGAAATTTCAGTGATTGAGTTTAAAATAAAATGGAGGACCAAAATATTTAAAATGAATAACCAACACATTTGGCTAGTAAATTCCCTAGTGGTGGTGGTTTAATCACTAAGTCGTGTCCAACTCTTATGACCCCATGGACTGTAGCCTGCCAGGCTCCTCTGTCCATGGGATTCTCCAGGCAAGAATACTGGAGTGGGTTGCCATTTCCTTCTCGAGGGGATCTTCCCCACCCAGGAAACGAACCTGCACTGCAGGCAGATTCTTTACCAACTGAGCTATGAGGGAAGCCCAAATTCCCTAGTAGGGAAAGAATTCCTAGGTAGCTGTTGCCTGTAATCATATGAGTGACAGGATTTTAAGGACCTGAAGAGCTCTTTCCCTGTTTCTTAGCACTATCTTCAAAACAACAGCAACCCTTAAGTTTTTGGTACAACACAGCATATGCTTTCACCTTTAAGAGTTTTATAATTTCTTTGGATGTTCACTATAGAGATGGGTACCTTTTTATCTTTCATTTTTAAATTTTTAATTGGAGGACAATTGCTTTACAATGTTGTTGATTTCTGCCATCAGTCAATTCAGTTCAGTCACTCAGTAGTGTCCGACTCTTTGTGACCCCATGAATTGCAGCACACCAGGCCTCCCTGTCCATCACCAACTTCCGGAGCCTAACCAAACCCATGTCCATGGAGTTGGTGATGCCATCCAGCCATCTCATCCTCTGTCGTCCCCTTCTCCTCCTGCCCCCAATCCCTCCCAGCATCAGAGTCTTTTCCAATGAGTCAACTCTTCGCATGAGGTGGCCAAAGTAGTGGAGTTTCAGCCTCAGCATCAGTCTTTCCACAGAACACCCAGGACTGGTCTCCTTTAGAATGGACTGTTTGGATCTCCTTGCAGTCCAAGGGACTCTCAAGAGTCTTCTCCAACACCACAGTTCAAAAGCATCAATTCTTCTGTGCTCAGCTTTCTTCACAGTCCAACTCTCACATCCATACATGATCACTGGGAAAACCATAGCCTTGACTAGATGGACCTTTGTTGGCAAAGTAATATCTCTGCTTTTTAAAGTTATGACCTACCTAGATGTGCTATCTAGGTCATAACTTTCCTTCCAAGGAGTAAGCGTCTTTTAATTTCATGGCTGCAATCACCATCTGCAGTGATTTTGGACCCCAACAAAATAAAGTCAGCCACTGTTTCCACTGTTTCCCCATCTATTTGCCATGAAGTGATGGGACCAGATGCCATGATGTTAGTTTTCTGAATGTGGGGCTTTAAGCCAACTTTTTCACTCTCCACTTTCATCAAGAGGCTTTTTAGTTGCTCTTCACTCTCTGCCATAAGGGTGGTGTCATCTGCATATCTTAGATTATTGATATTTCTCCTGGCAATCTTGATTCCAATTTGGGCTTCTTCCAGCCCAGCGTTTCTCATGATGTACTCTGCATAGAAGTTAAATAAGCAGGGAGACAATACACAGCCTTGACGTACTCCTTTTCCTATTTGGAACCAGTCTGTTGTTCCATGTCCAGTTCTAACTGTTGCTTCCTGACCTGTATACAGGTTTCTCAAGAGGCAGGTCAGGTGGTCTGGTATTCTCATCTCTTTCAGAATTTTCCACAGTTTATTGTGATCCACACAGTCAAAAGCTTTGGCATAGTCAATAAAGCAGAAATAGATGTTTTTCTGAAACTCTCTTGCTTTTTCTATGATCCAGCAGATGTTGGAAATTTGACCTCTGGTTCCTCTGCCTTTTCTAAAACTAGCTTGAACATCTGGAAGTTCACAGTTCACATATTGCTGAAGCCTGGCATGGAGAATTTTGAGCATTACTTTACTAGCGTGTGAGATGAGTGCAATTGTGCAGTAGTTTGAGCATTCTTCTTCATTGCCTTTCTTTGGGATTGGAATGAAAACTGATCTTTTCCAGTCCTGTGGCCACTGCTGAGTCTTCCTAATTTGCAAAAAAACAAATGGCTGTCTGAGGAGGCCTTACAAATAGCTGTGAAAAGAAGAGAAGCGAAAGACACAGGAGAAAAGTAAAGATATTCCCATTTGAATGCAGAGTTCCAAAGAGTAGCAAGGAGAGATAAGAAAACCTTCCTCAGTGATCAGTGCAAAGAAATAGCAGGAAAACAACAGAATGGGAAAGACTAGAGATCTCTTCAAGAATATTAGAGATACCAAGGAAGCATTTCATGCAAAGATGGGCTCGATAAAGGACAGAAAAGATATGGACCTAACAGTAGCAGAAGATATCAAAAAGAGGTGGCAAGAATACACAGAAGAACTGTACAAAAAAGAGCTTCACAACCGAGATAATCATGATGGTGTGATCACTCACCTAGAGCCAGACATCCTGGAATGTGAAGTCAAGTAGGCCTTAGGAAGCATCACTAGGAACAAAGCTAGAGGAGGTGATGGAATTCCAGTTGAGCTATTTCAAATACTGAAAGATTTTTGCCATATAGCAAAGCAAATCAGCCATAAGTGTGTGTGTGTGTGTGTGTGTGTGTACACCCTCTCTCTCTAGCCTCCCTCCCACCTACCCCCATCCCACCCCTTAGGTCATCACGGAGCACCTGGCTGGATATCCTGTATTCTACAGCAGCTTCCCAGTAGCTGTCTGTTTACTCCTGGTGGTGTGTATATGTCAGTGCTACTCTTCTAATTTTTCCCACCCTCTCCTTCCCCGGCTGTGTCCACAGGCCCATCCTCTATATCTGCATCTCTATTGCTGCCCTGTAAATAGGTATCTTTTTACATTCCATAGTCTTGAGACATACATATGATACAGTTACATAAATATTTTCATTTTTAGAGCAATTCTAGATTAAGAACAGAATTAAGAGAAAGTATGGGGATTTCCAATATACCTCCCTCCCCACACCCAGACAAGCATAGCTTTCCCCATATCAATATCATTCACCAGAATGGTGCATTTGTTACATTTGGTGTACCTATATTAACATATCATTGTCGCCCAAAGTCCATAGTTTACCCCGGGGTTCACTGTTGGTGTTGTACATTATTTGGTTTTGAGAAATGTGTAATAACATGTATCGATCATTATAGTATCATCCACAGGATTTTCACTGCCCTAAAATCTTCGGGGCACATATTCATCCTTTACTCCCACCAACCTATGGCAACCACTTATTTTTGTTTTATATCTATAAGTGTGTGTGTGTGTATGTTATATAATTAGAATGATACAGTAGAAGATTTCAGATTGGTTTCTTTCACTTAGTAACATACAGTTAAGAGTCTTCTGTGTTTTTTCATGGCTGTATAGCACATCTGTTTTAAATGCTGAATAATATTCCATTGTCTAGATATACCACAGTTTATTTATCCATTTACCTACTAAAGGACAGCCTGATTATTTCCCAGTTTCAGCAGTTATGGATAAAGTGTTATAAACATTCCCGTGTAGGTCTTTTTATGGACATACACTTTCAACACCTTTGAGTAAATACCTACGAGTGTAATTGCTGAATCATATGGTAAGTATATGTTTAATTTTCTAAGAAACCACCAAGCTGTACTATTTTGCATCCCTATGATAAATGAGAGTTCCTGTTGCTCCACTTCCTCATCAGCATTTATTGGTATCAGTGTTCTGGATTTTGGCTATCTCTGATAGTTATGTAGTTGGCACCTCATTGTTGTTTAGATTTGCATTTTCTTGATGATGTGATGTGAGACATCTTTTCATACACTTATTTGCCATCAGTATTTCTTCTTTGGTAAGGTATACACATAAAGATTTTTAGGTGCTTTGGATGGCTACAGATAAATAAAACACAAAGATGTCTCATAATCAAAACTAATTCCTCAAATATTGATTATAGGGGATGATCTAATCCTTAAGTCTATTGAGTTGGGCTATTATTGTTAATTTCCTCTTTGCCATTTTGTTTCCACTAACCATCCTTAACCTATAAATACACTCAAACTTCTGTCATTAAAAAATATTCCCAGCCCAATAATTTTTCTCCCAAAGCAAGTACTTGGAAAAGCAGTTTTCATTGGCTACAGTTACTTCTTAACACACTTTTAATTTACTTTTTACTCTACTGCATTCAGAATTTTGCACTTCACCCTACTGTAATCACTTCAAGTAAACTGTGTAAGAAAAAGTGACCAATTATCTAATTTACCATATTGTGTTAGAAATATTTTGTCTTATTATTTATGATGTTTAACTCTGTTGGTCTCTCCCTTTTTCTTGAAACTATTTGTTCTCTTTTATTCTAAGACTCTGCAATCTCCCCTTCACCCTCTTAATTTTCTGAACCTCATATGCATTGGCATCTTCTTTTGCTCACCTGTTCACTTCAGTTCAGTCACTCAGTCATGTCTGACTCTTTGCGACCCCATGAACTGCAGCACGCCAGGCTGCTCTGTCCATCACCAACTCCTGGAGTTTACCCAAACTCATGTCCATTGAGTTGGTGATGCCATCAAACCATCTCATCCTGTCATCCCCTTCTCCTGGCCTCAATCTTTCCCAGCATTGGGGTCTTTACAAATGAGTCAAAGCTTCACATCAAGTAGCCAAAATATTGTATTTTCAGCTTCAACATCAGTCCTTCCACAAAACACCCAGGACTGATCTCCTTTAGGATGAACTGGTTGGATCTCCTTGCAGTCCAAGGGACTCTCAAGAGTCTTCTCCAACACCACAGTTCAAAAGCATCAACTCTTCAGCGCTCAGCTTTCTTCACAGTCAAACTCTCACATCTATACATGACCACAGGAAAAACCATAGCCTTGCTTAGATGGACCCTTGTTGCAAAGTAATGTCTCTGCTTTTGAATATGCTATGTAGGTTGGTCATAACTTTCCTTCCAAGGAGTAAACATCTTTTAATTTCATGGCTGCAATCACCATCTGCAGTGATTTTGGAGTCCCCAAAAAATAAAGTCTGACACTGTTTCCACTGTTTCCCCATATATTTCCCATGAAGTGATGGGACCAGATGCCATTATTTTCGTTTTCTGAATGTTGAGCTTTAAGCCAACTTTCTCACTCCCCTCTTTCACTCTCATCGAGAGGCTCTTTAGTTGTTCTTCACTTTTTGCCATAAAGGTGGTGTCATCTGCATATCGGAGGTTAATGGTATTTCTCCGAGAAATCTTGATTCCAGCTTGTACTTCCTCCAGCCAGTGTTTCTCATGATATACTGTGCATATAAGTTAAATAAGCATGGTAACAATATACAGCCTTGACATACTCCTTTCCCAATTTGGAGCAAGTCTGTTGTTCCATGTCCAGTTCTAACTGTTACTTCCTGACCTGCATACAGATTTCTCAAGAGCCAGGTCAGATGGTTTGGTATTCCCATTTCTTTCAGAATTTTCCACAGTTTATTGTGATCCACACTGTCAAAGGCTTTGGCGTAGTCAATAAAGCAAAGGTAGATGTTTTTCTGGAATTCTCTTGCTTTTTCGATGATCCAGTGGATGTTGGCAATTGCCAACATCACCTGTTAAATATTAATTTTTCTCATACTCCTTTCTTAGCTTTCTGTTCTTATCACATAGTCTCAATTTCATGGCTTCAAATAGCACCTATAAAGAGATGATGCCTATAGTTTTATCCATATCCCAGTCTTCTCTCCTAAAGTCCAAAGTCACCTCACCATCTCATTTTGGGATCTGACAACCTGAGTGTGCCAGAGATACCTGCCTACATCTCCAATCTTGTATCACGCCATACTCTCCTTGGTTGTTAAACTCAAGGACTTCCATGATGCTGCCCTGTTCTCATCTTTAATGCTAAAAGTTTTCTCTACTTGAAATTCTTTTTCTTTAGGTCCTCTATTGTGGTTTTCTTATTGCCAGGCTCAAATGTCAATCAGATAAGTATTTTCTCACCACCTGTTCAAAAATAGAATCCCTCCCAGTTACTCTTTTTCATATCATATATTTTATTTTTTATGCCTATGTCACTCTTAGAAAATATCTGATTTATTTGTACACTCAGTTCCTTGTTTATTTTCATTCTACCTATAGTAGATTGCAAGCGGATCATGAATGTTTACTTTATCTCCAGCACTAATAATAATACCAGGCAAGTACTGGGCACAAAATAAATATTTGAAGAACAAATCAAATAATAATTTTAGCTCATCTTTGAAAGTCACTTTTATTACTTCATACCTCAGCTTGCTCATTCACCTAGCTTGTTTCTTTATCATGGTGTATCCTCATCTACCCAAGCTTCCAAGCAAGGGACTCATAACCCTGTCCCTACCCTTGAAGTATCTCAGTAGTCACAAAGCTTGTCAGTTTTACTGTTTAGTATTTCTTCTGTCCATTCCTTCATACCAACTCCTAGTCCTTTCTTTTTGGTAAGACCATCAACTCTCCCTTGGGCTAATGGAATAATATTATGGCAAGTCTCCTTCCTTTGGTCTTCTAACCCCCCAAATATTCTAAACTATTAGAAATATTATTTTTAAATAAAAACAAGATCTTGATTATTTTATTCTTTCCTATGCCTAAATCTTTCAAAGCCCAGCACCTTTTTGCCAGAATTATAAGATTCAATCCAAGGACATCTAAATTTCAGCCCTGGCCTGTTTTTCCATCTCTAATTTTAACTATACTAGGATGTCTCAAGGAGAAGGCAATGGCACCCCATTCCAGTACTCTTGCCTAGAAAATCCCATGGACAGAGGAGCCTGGTGGGCTGCAGTCCATGGGGTCGCTAAGAGTCAGACAAGACTGAGCGACTTACTTTCACTTTTCACTTTCATGCATTAGAGAAGGAAATGGCAACCCACTCCAGTGTTCTTGCCTGGAGAATCCCAGGGACGGGGGAGCCTGGTGGGCTGCCGTCTATGGGGTCGCACAGAGTCGGACACGACTGAAGCGACTTAGCAGCAGCAGCAGCAGCAGCAGGATGTCTCAAATGGTCCTGATACCCAATGATAACTTCTAAGTTTGTATATTCCTGATCTCTAAAACATTCATTGTACACCTTTTACATGAACTGCAAAGCATGTAGAAGAAATTGGGAATAATAAATTTGAAATGAAATTCTGAAATGTTTTATCTGTTATCTTAATCTACTTCATAGATTCTTAACTTAATTTCTCAGGTGATTCATTAATATATGTTGTATGCTTTAAAGGATGAGTCATGGAACACTCCATAATATCACATATTGATCAATTAGGGCTGCCTCTTAGATCAGTTTGAAGCACAAGAGATCAGGCTGCTTGCCAAGAAGTCTGTTATCAAAATAACTAACTATAAGGCTTTTCTAGGACAGAAGGAGAAAATGTTCACTAAGGTTTGAGAAACAAAGGACTGTAAAAGTTACTAAGAAAGTACTTGTCAAGCTAGAAGGACAGAGAACAAGAAAAGACAGAGAAATAAAGAGAGGATCTAATATGTGGATGCATAGACAAATGTAATTCCTCAGTCATAGCATTTTCACTTTGATTTTTCTCATGTGTTTAAATCAATAGGAAGGTTTTATTTTAATTACTGAACAGGTGCTACAAGAGTAACACATTGAACAAACATTTGTGCTGCCTACTTGCTGCTGCTGCTAAGTTGCTTCAGTCATGTCCGACTCTGTGCGACCCCAGAGATGGCAGCCCACCAGGCTCCCCGTCCCTGGGATTCTCCAGGCAAGAACACTGGAGTGGGTTGCCATTTCCTTCTCCAATGCATGAAAGTGAAAAGTGAAAGTGAAGTCACTCAGTCATGTCCAACTCCTAGCAACCCCATGCACTGCAGCCCACTAGGCTCCCCTGTCCATGGGATTTTCCAGGAAAGACTAATGCAGTGGGTTGCCATTGCTGCCTACTTAGAGAAGTTCAAAATATAAAATGTGAGTCATATTTACAGTTACTTCTCATGTACATCATTAAGGATTTCACTTTTCTTGGAAATGTAATGTCTTTTTTATCATTGTATTTGATATACAATGGCAATGATTGGAGTGAAAGTATAAAAGTTGAATTTATTTTTGCTCTAAGATTAACATTGTAAAACATGGCTTCTTTATTTCTGGGATAATTGGCCACTTAAGAAAGTCATTATTTTCTCAACCTTATTTTGAGTAGAATAAATACTGTGTTTAGATGCAGCAGGAAAGGTGTTCTTCCACATTTCAGCTGCCCTTCTCAGGTCCCCTATTCTGGGTGAATACAGAATCCTCCAGATAGCCCTGCTCTGTTTGATGTCTTTTCTTTTTTTATCCAATCTCTTTGAGTTTCTCTCTCTCTCTTCCTCCTCCTTCTCCCTCTCCCTCCCTCTCTTTTTCTCCTAAGGTTCTTTTGTATGGAAAAAACAATCTAGTACCTTGCTTTTCCATCTCACTGTTGAAAAACAAAAGCCACAACTGATTGCTTAGGTGGCTGATTGCCAACACAATTGTTGCAGCCATGATTTTCCAGAAGCCAGAAAGGGGACATTGCAAAGATGTATTTATTACCTCTAGCAGGCTGTACTATATTCTAGACTTGTTCTCATTATAGAAAATAGCTAAATATTTACTTTGTGTATTGCAATGGTATATTTTTAAAGTTAAAATGATCCTTGTATTCCAGAATAGACACCTATATGTAATGACTCGGTTTCCCTAGTACAGATCACTGATAGAAGATGTTGCATGAGCATTATGAAGTTTCCTAAACATAAATATTTTAGTTTTTATTTCAGGCAAGATTATTTTACCAAATTACCTGGGAGAGGTTCCTTCATAGGAAGAGATATTAAGTGGTTACTGCTGATGCTAAAGAATTGAGTTACCACTTACTGCCAGATCTTCCAGAACAGATCTATTCTTGGCATCAACAATTGGAACTCAGAGAGGATTGTCCCATTTAATATCATTTACTTGTACACAACAGACCAGTGACCACAAATCATCCATAATTGGAAATAGAACATTCATAATTACCCCTGCAATGTTATGATTTTTGAGAAAGACTTATTAACTTGCTTTAATCTATTTATTATTTAGCTTTTCCCTCCCATAATATGACATTGGTTAGACTCATCATATTTCTCTTTTTTGTATTTCTAATGAGTGTTTAATTAAAAATACCCAACTTAAACACAGAAAAGGCTATATATAGTTATGCAAGATATTTTCCTTCATGATATTGAGGGAAACTGGATGATTTTTACTCAAAACACTCAAACTCAGGTTCCTCATGATTTCATTTGTGTTTTAGTGTGCTTTTATTATAGATGTGGTCTTGCCCTTTAACTCTTGCCCTGCACAACTATTGCATATTTTGGTAATTGTTAGAACTAGTTATTCTATAGGTTTATATCAAATTTTTTTCTGCATTGATGAAAATAGTTGACAGCTATTTTCTGAAACTTTCACATGGTAAAATTATGTCCATGATCTATAAAATAGAAATCTAGAGCCACAAATGCTTATTTTTCAAGTTTTGAATCTCTCTAAATAATAAAAAGAAACATTTTATTCCTTCCCAATGAGTAGAGATATTGGTGGCTGTCCATTTTGCTGAGTTTTATTAGTTAATAAATATTGATATTTATTATTTTATATTTAATATTTTCATAATATAGACAGTCCTTTCTACTACTTAAGTGATTTTCAAGTAACATGTGTCTATATTGAATTAGCATCTGATTCTTGCAAAGATTATAGCCTTGAACACACTGCTCTCCCAATATTTTTCAAAATTTGCACTGTGTAAAAGATAATTCTTGTAGGGTTGCACAAAACCGTGCATTCTATTCATGCCCTTAGTTAAAGAATATGTCACCTTGGTATCAGGCTAGACTAGAATAGAAATATACATGAATATACATATTTCAGTGCAACATGTACATTTGGTAAGTATTAGTCACCTTTTCTTGGATAAGGCAATGGCACCCCACTCCAGTGCTCTTGCCTGGAAAATCCCATGGACGGAGGAGCCTGGTGGGCTGCAGTCCATGGGGTCGCTAAGAGTCAGACAAGACTGAACAACTTCACTTTCACTTTCATGCTTTGGAGAAGGAAATGGCAACCCACTCCAGTGTTCTTGCCTGGAGAATCCCAGGGACGGGGGAGCCTGGTGGGCTGCCGTCTATGGGGTCGCACAGAGTTGGACACGAGTGAAGAGACTCAGCAGCAGCAGCAGCAGCAGTCACCTTTTCTATAAAATCGGGATATTAATAACTGCCTTTCAGGTTGTTTGTTGTGATAATTGAATGAAATAAATCATGAAATATTAAGTATACTTCTTGGAACAAAGAAAGTACTAAAAAATGCTATTTTTTTTTTTAAATCATGCCTACCTTGTATAAAAGTATTCAGTTCTGCCCGAGGACAGGAGGAAGGTATCACAAGGGAGTAACACCTAAATCAGAATATGAAGGATGAGTAGGCATTTTCCACAGAGCAAAAAAGATAAAGAAACAATTTGTCCAAAAGCATTTAGATGTGACTAAAAGAAAAAAGAGGCTGAAGGATGGGCCTAGTTATAAAGACAAATGTAGATGAGGTTGAGAGCTTTAGATTTTATTCTGGAAGTGAATGTTATTTAGAATATTAGAGTTCTTTTTAAATTATTTTTGTTTCCTTTAACTATGAGTTTTAGAATTCAGGGAAAATCTAACTAAAGAGTTATCTTAAGTCGTCATTTGTAGTATTGTGAAAACATAAGTGATAAGTCTTAATTTTAGACATCAATTTATTTACTGAGGTAAGTGCAATAATATTGAAGAAAATAAGAATATGTAGAATTCAAAGGATTTTAAGTGCACATGTTTCTTATTTTGAGCAATATTTATCTTGAAGATTTAAGTTTCAGTTGCTCTTCTATAAATTATTTTTAAATGCTTTAAGGAACATTGTTAAAAGAAATTTGTTGTAGGAAGGCAATAAATTGCTCTCTAATATCTGTGTTTTGAAATTTTATATTTGACAGTACTCTCTCAGCAAAACCCAATGAAATTTTTTCTGTTTATGGGATGAATACATTGTGATAGAGTAAAAAAAAAAAAGAAAAACTTAAACATCAAAAAGACTTAGATTATCATCCTACCACTGATGAATTTTATGACCTTGACATAATTACAAACCTTTCCTGGATGTCATTTCTTTCTCTAAATAAATTGACTTAATTTTTTCCCTGTGGTGAGGTTGAAGTCCCAGTTTCATTGTCTATTTCCAAATATACAAACATTTTATGAACAAGTCTTATGGATAGAGCACATAGTAGTTTAGATATGAATACAAATACAAAATTTTGTTAACAGGGCTCCACTAAGTACCTTTTTCAAAGATTATATAGGAATAATATTACTATGAAGTTAATAATATAACTATAAAGTTAAAATTGATAGTGATGTGGAAAAAAATGAAATGACTTTTAGAGTTTTAAATTATGTCTATATGCAGATCTGACAACTGATGTTTTTAGTACATTATGAAAGTCTGGAGACATACTTTTTCATTTATTCATATAATTTACTCCTTTGCAAAAGCATTTACCAAAACATCTCTAGATGATTCACTGTATCTGTAATGGTTTCTGACACAGGTAAACATAGAACTATTTTCTCTCATCCATAAACTCAGATGTGACTATGTTTTTTATCAGGAAACCATATTATTGCATCTTGGTAGTAGCAGACACATTTAAATTATTGTCCGGTAGTAACTTAAGAATTGGAAAATACAGTTTAATAGGCAATAGCCTTTCATGATTTGATATCCTCAGTTACTTGAATCAAATTTTCATTGTTCTTAAGGTTAAAAATGTATCTATAAACGACAATTAGCTATAGAGTTAATGGGTGAATTAATAATCACTCTTCAATTAATATGAAAAAGATATGAAAACTAACAGAATGCTAGCTTTCCTTCAGATGCTTCTTAGAAAATAATATTTTATAAATAAATGTTTGGGAAATGTTGGATTCAACAAAGGGAAGGAAATTGCATTTCTTTTGTGTCAGCATCAATCTGCCAGAGGAATCGTAATTTGAGCACTGAGCTCATTTTTGGGGGTTTATCTCAAGGGACTAGAGATATTATAATGGGATGTATTTTGAGAAATATAGCTCTGTTTAAAACATTTTACATAAAGAAAAAATGAAAATGAAAAATAAAAAATATAGCCCAGTTGACCTCTGCTACTGTGAGAGGAAGATGGGGGTTGTAAGGCCAGATGCTCTTCTGGGAAGGGACTGGACAGCACTGCCACTGCTTCTCATACGTTTACTGTTAGAGCACGGTGACTTAATGTCACTTCCATGACTATTTCACAATCTTTTTTTCCCCTGAGTAAAGGGGAAATCCAAAGTGAAGCCAAAGGAAGATTGAAACTGTTTTAAAAATAAACTAATAGAAATGAGATTGTAGTTTTTATTCAAGTTTATTTGCATGATGGTCTTGAAAAACAGCTAGTTGGAAATTAGGATAGTTGTCCTTTTCTTATGAGGTTGGTCTTGAGAGTGTAGTGTGGAGATTGCTTTCTTCCTGTGTGAATTACTTGTTTCCTTTGAAGAAAAAGATCAACAGAAGGAAATCCCTGAGAGTTTTCAATACAGATGTCTCCAAAAGAGTTATTGCTGCCAAGTTTTTTTCTCCCAATGTGTCACATAATCTTTGTATAATTTATAAATGATAACAAAGCAATCAGGCCACATTCATAAAAGCCCGGTGACACATAATTTAGTGGAATCTGAGGATTAGAATTAATTGTCTCTCTTTGTTCTAAGTTCTAAATCTTAGTAAATGATTCACTGTATGTCATTACAGCTTAATATTTGCATGAAATCACAGTTTAGCTGGCATAATTTAACGGCAATTAAAAAGCTATTTAATCGTCATGCAAATTGGTATGAGGGCCCTTGAGTAAGAAGGGTGTCTGCCTTTTTAATTTAAGTATCTCTAGGCGGACAGTCATATACTTGCAGACACCCATAACATAATTGATAACATTCTTCCTGATCTTGGAAATGTAAGTGAATAATAATTCATGTTTTCCATTATAAATAAGAGAAAAGAGCAACAATATGAATATGTCATCCAGTAGGAAGACACTATTATGATAATGATAATGAATCTTTATCTCCTAGGCATGAGTCTAGGTTGGAGATAAAAAAAAAAAATTATGCTTATCCCTGTGCTCTAGTTTATAATCCCTTCAGTATTTGCCTTTCTGAAAGCAGACATGTCTGTAACTCTCTGGAACATGAAATGGCATAAAGCAAGGTATACAGAAACCTTTTAGAAAAACTAACTCCCATTTCTAGGGCTGGCTTTAGGTGGTGCACATATAGGTGTCTGAGCCATACCCATCAGGTTGCTGATAATAGGATCCAACAAGATGAAAAAAGGAAGCATAGCATTTCTTAATATCTCAAACCCGACACCGAATTATATGGATTTGGGAGTGATGTTATGCTTCTCTAACACTGTGGAACAGATCTTGTTACTGAGTCCTCTGTTATCTTTAAGACCACTCCCCACACTTCAGCTGCATTGCTGTTTTTGAAACACATCACTTCTGTACATAGAATCTGTCAGCTTCTTCCTTTTAAATGAAAATATATATATATATGTATATATACAAACTCTTTCCAGTGAGCATAGCAGTATTGCGTTATCCGACCCCTTCCTGTTGCTTAAAAGTCACTTCTTGCTTACTCCTTCTACATTCTAGCTACAGTGATCTTCTGTCACTTCCATGACTATTTCACAACCTTTTTTGACTGAAGAACCGTGCGTGTTCTATCTCTAAAATCCTTCCTACCCCTCTCTACATCTTCCACACCACCTGCATGAGACCTTCTCAGAAGGTTTATCAGGTTGGCCCCCTGATACTTTTTTTTAGCTCCATTCCTGTAATTGCACTTATTATAATTTGAATTTTATTCTTCTGTTTTTGTGTGTGCATTTGTGTTTATCTAGCCATTCAGCTAAAATATCAATAGCAAGAAAGCAGAAATAACATTTATCAGATTTAGGCTGTAAGCCCAAGATCTAGCAAAATATCTGGCACAGATGGTAGTCATGGAAAACTTATTTAATGAGTGAATGACCATGTCTTGAAATCCAAAAGAAGCCTATGTGAAAACTTGAATTTATTTCTATGCAGAGAATGCCACAGAGAATTATTTTCCTCCTTCTAAGCAAATTGCCGAATTTAAAGAACTGTTTGAATTGCTTAAGACTAACCTTTTAAAATATAGCAGTGTTATTTAATGAGTCATTTATGCAATTAATTATTTTTCAAAGTATCTGTCATAGGCACAGTCTCTTACAGAAGGATTCTGTGGCATTTCACAATATAGCAAGCACACAGTGCACTGTCTGGCACGCAGTAGACCTTCAGTTAATAATTGTTCAGTGAATGATATGAAACCAAGGTTTGAAGGACTGAGATGAATATACAAGATTATTGACACAATTTTAAGAGAAAAAAATGAATAAAGATATTATGTACTCTGTGCAGTGTGATCATATGGAAAAATAATGAGAAAAGAGAGCAGATGCTCATCCACCACCCATGACCAATATGGTTTATGCAGACTCTTGATGACAAATAAGAGGATCTTGAAAGTCTCTTTATAAGCTTTCAAGGATGCATTTACTTATGCTTAGTAAGGTTTATATAAATAAAATCTAGGTACCATATCTTACCTATATCCCCTTTGATCGCTTCCAAATCCACCTGCCAATGCAGGAGACACAAGAAACGTGGGGTCCATCTCTGGATCAGGAAGATCCCCTGGAGAAGGAAATGGCAACTCACTCCAGTATTCTTGCCTGGACAATTCCATGGACAGACGTGCCTGGCGGGCTAGATTCCAGAGGTTGGCAAAGAGTCAGATGCAATTGAGCACACTCACGCAGCCCTTCCAAATAATGCTTTTGTCCCGTGAAATTGACAGGACCTAAAAAAGTATTTATGTTGCCTCCAGTTTCTGTTCCTATTCCCTTCCTTCCAAACTGTGTGTCCACCCTAAATTCATGGCCATTTATTCTCAGCCTGTGAGAAAAAGATTCTTAGATTTTCAAACGAATGAGAGTTTTAGTTATACATCAAGCATAGTATGAAGACTAAAATACTGAACACAACATATTTTATATATGTATGTTATTTCTTCAAAGTTTTTAAATGAAGATGCAATTATTAAGATGTAATTATACAAAGCCATCATGTAATTTAAAATAATGTTGGGTTATTGTATTTTTTCAGTCAACAAATTTAAGAAGTATAATTACTGTAACTTTTGGTGATCTGTGGCTTTTGATGTTAAATACTGAAATTTATATGCCAAAAGTTAATATACAGACCATCTTCACCCCTAAGACTCCAATCTTACTAAACTTATGCAGATATTTTTAACCATTTTTCTTTATGGCTTCCATCAGAAGAAAGAGTTCAAACTAATATAAAATATCAGCACATGTTTATTATTGACGTTTTCAAGTTAGCACTATAATTCATTGTCCTATACATGTACATTTGTTTTTTAATTGCTTTCTCTAGGGCCACCTTCAGCTCCTAGGAATGTGGTTTTTAACATCAATGAAACGGCCCTTATTTTGGAATGGAGCCCACCAAGTGACACAGGAGGGAGAAAAGACCTCACATACAGTGTAATCTGTAAGAAATGTGGCTTAGACACCAGCCAGTGTGAGGACTGTGGTGGAGGACTCCGCTTCATCCCAAGACACACTGGCCTGATCAACAATTCCGTGATAGTACTTGACTTTGTGTCTCACGTGAATTACACCTTTGAAATAGAAGCCATGAATGGAGTTTCTGAGTTGAGTTTTTCTCCCAAGCCATTCACAGCTATTACAGTGACCACGGATCAAGATGGTAAGTTCTACTGCTGTTCTCTGAAAACAGATCTATAATTCCATTGTGATGCTTAATATCCCTGGTGGACCTGTATTCACTGGGGTGCAGTTACACACTCTCTACATTATAGGGGTGATTTACTGATTGTTGTTCTTACTGTTTCCCAAGGTGCACAAAGATATTTTTGATATTACTTACTAGTATTGCCAATTAGATACAATCCTTGTCTTTAATGGCTATGCATTATGTTTTTCATATAATCCTATGCTGATATATCTTAATAAGCAAGTTCATATAACCTATCAACAAACATCAGACATAAATAAGGTTACTAAATGAATTGAAATTCAGCTGCCCTACTTACACAACCCTCTCTTTTCCTTGTCAAATAAGGAAATAGTAAGTATTTATACTAATTATAACTCATATCTATATTATAAAAACAGTGCAGCCAACATGCCTAACCATAATTCACTCTTAAAAGGAACAGCAAATATATCCATTAATGTATCTAAATGCTGTTGTTTAGGTGCAGTTTTGTGTAAAAAATAAGCTGTCTTTTAAAAAAAAAACTCCAGTTGCTTTCAGCTAAATGGCCCCTTTTAACACTATAGATTTTTACTGCAATATAGTCAGGCATGAAGAGTCCCATGCTTTTTATAGAGTATATTATCTTTAATCCCCCCATTATGTAATTTTTCACAAAGCATGATACCAGGAAAACTTGAGATTTAAAAACTCCCTTTGAGAAGCATTCATAAATTATGTTGTTACAGAAAGGGTCGTCTTATAGCAAAAAGTATTATTTTATGTGAACACATATAGATGAGGATAATTTATACAGATAAAACTATTCTTTTACACTATATTTATTTGCTGAGTCTGCTATAACAAATGCCACAGACTAGGTGGCATAATTATAGTGGAACATCAAAACCAGGAAACTGACATTTGGAAAATCTACAGGGCTCATGTGGCTGTGAAGGAATATCAGGAGTGAGCCTTGTAGTGATAATGGTGGTAGTTACATGAAGTTAGATATATGATAAGTTGCAAAGAGTTGCACTCAATGCATATACATGCGCGCACACACACACACACAGACACACACACACACACATGAGCCCTGTGGATTTTCCAAATGTCAGTTTCTGGTTTTGATATTGCACTATAGTTATGCAAGTAGTTAACATTGGGGGAGGCTGGGTAAAATCTATGTGGGAAGTTGCAGTACACTTTTTTTTTCTGGTAAATTTCTACGGCTCTATCATTGTTGCAAAATAAGAAGTTAAAAGAAAAACACTGATAAACCTGTAAAAAATACAGGAAGAAAACTTTAGCATTCTAAAAATATATTTGAAATGGATTTGACTATTTTATTCAAACTAATATAAGTTCACTTTGCTGATGCTCTTCAGAAATACATCTAATAAATAAGGCAAACAAATAGTACTGTAAAATCACCATTTTCGTATTTACTATATAATATTCCCCTTCATGTAACAAATTGTTCTACATCATAGAATTTGCTTTTTGGTTGTTCAAAATGGAATTACTGTTTTCTTTTTTTATTATTATTATTCCTGTAGTATCAACAGAATGGTTTCAGATGTGTCTTCAAGATAAAACAGATTTAGGTCTTCTGTTTTGCTCTACACTAGCACATTAATTCTAAGCCTTTTTTCTGCTACCTGATTAAAAATAACCCAATACAACTGTTCTACCTATAAGGTATAAATAATTAAGTTTGAGAATAAAAACAATCAGTTCACTTCAGTCGCTCAGTTGTGTCCGACTCTTTGCGACCCCATGAATCTCAGCACGCCAGGCCTCCCTGTCCATCACCAACTCCAGGAGTTCACTCAGACTCATGTCCATGAGTCAGGATGCCATCTAGCCATCTCATCCTCTGTTGTTTCCTTCTCCTCCTGCCCCCAACCACTCCCAGCATCAGAGTCCTTTCCAATGAGTCAACTCTTTCCATGAGGTGGCCAAAGTAGTGGAGTTTCAGCTTTAGCATCATTCCTTCCAAAGAAATCCCAGGGCTGATTTCCTTCAGAATGGACTGGTTGGATCTCCTCGCAGTCCAAAGGACTCTCAAGAGTCTTCTCCAACACCACAGTTCAAAAGCATCAATTCTTCGGTGCTCAGCTTTCTTCACAGTCCAACTCTCACATCCATACATGACTACTGGAAAAAACATAGCCTTGACTAGAGGGACCTTTGTTGGCAAAGTAATGTCTCTGCTTTTCAATATGCTACCTAGGTTGGTCATAAATTTTCTTCCAAGGAGTAAGCGTCTTTTAATTTCATGGCTGCAGTCACCATCTGCAGTGATTTTGGAGCCCAGAAAAATAAAGTCTGACACTGTTTCCACTGTTTAGGGAAACACACTGTTTCCCCATCTATTTTCCATGAAGTGATGGGACCGGATGCCATGATCTTCATTTTCTATGTTGAGCTTTAAGCCAACTTTTTCACTCTCCACTTTCACATTCATCAGGAGACTTTTTAGTTCCTCTTCACTTTCTGCCATAAGGGTGGTGTCATCTGCATATCTGAGGTGATTGATATTTTCCAGCAATCTTGATTTCAGCTTTTGGTTCTTCCAGCCCACCGTTTCTCATGATATACTCTGCATATAAGTTAAATAAACAGGGTGACAATATACAGCCTTGACGTACTGCTTTTCCTATTTGGAACCAGTCTGTTGTTCCATGTCTAGTTCTAACTGTTGCTTCCTGACCTGCATGTAGGTTTCTCAAGAGGCAGGTCAGGTGGTCTGGTATTCCCATCTCTTGAAGAATTTTCCACAGTTTATTGTGATCCACACAGTCAAAGGCTTTGGCATAGTCAATAAAGCAGAAATAGATGTTTTTCTGGAACTCTCTTGCTTTTTCCATGATCCAGCGGATGTTGGCAATTTGATCTCTGGTTCCTCTGCCTTTTCTAAAACCAGCTTGAACATCTGGAAGCTCACAGTTCATGTATTGCTGAAGCCTGGCTTGGAGAATTTTGAGCATTACTTTACTAGCGTGTGAGATGAGTGCAACTGTGTCATAGTTTGAGCATTCTTCTTCATTGCCTTTCTTTGGGATTGGAATGAAAACTGACCTTTTCCAGTCCTGTGGCTACTGCTGAGTTTTCCAAATTTGCTGGCATATTGAGTGCAGCACTTTCACAGCATCATCTTTCAGGATTTGAAACTGACCTTTTCCAGTCCTGTGGCCACTGCTGAGTTTTCCAAATTTGCTGACATATTGAGTGCAGCACTTTCACAGCATCATCTTTCAGGATTTGAAATAGCTCAACTGGAATTCCATCACCTCCACTAGCTTTGTTCTTAGTGATGCTTCCTCAGGCCCACTTGACTTCACATTCCAGGATGTCTGGCTCTAGGTGAGTGATCACACCATCATGATTATCTTGGTCGTGAAGATCTTTTTTGTATAATTCTTCTGTGTGTTCTTGCCACCTCTTCTTAATATCTTCTGCTTCTGTTAGGTCCATACCATTTCTGTCCTTTATCTAGCCCAATTTTGCATATTTTGAATATTTGAAATATTCCCTTGGTATGTCTAATTTTCTTGAAGAGATCTCTAGTCTTTCCCATTCTGTTATTTTTATCTATTTCTTTGCATTGATCACTGAGGAAGGCTTTCTTTTCTCTTCTTGCTATTCTTTGGAACTTTGCATTCAGATGCTTATATCTTTCCTTTTCTCCTTTGCTTTTTGCTTCTCTTCTTTTCACAGCTATTTGTAAGGCCTCCTCAGACAGCCATTTTGCTTTTTTGCATTTCTTTTCCATGGGGATGGTCTTGATCCCTGTCTCCTGTACAATGTCATGAACCTCCATCCATAGTTCTTCAGGCACTCTGTCAGATCTAGTCCCTTAAATCTATTTCTCACTTCCCCTGTATAATCATAAGGGATTTGATTTAGGTCACACCTGAATGGCCTAGTGGTTTTCCCTGCTTTCTTCAATTTAAGTCTGAATTTGGCAATAAGGAGCTCATGATCTGAGCAACAGTCAGCTCCTGGTCTTGTTTTTGCTTACTGTATAGAGCTTCTCCATCTTTGGCTGCAAAGAACATAATCAATCTGATTTCAGTGTTGACCATCTGGTGATGTCCATGTATAGTGTCTTCTCTTGTGTTGTTGGAAGAGGGTGTTTGCTATGACCAGTGCGTTCTCTTGGCAAAACTCTATTAGCCTTTGCCCTGCTTCATTCCATATTCCAAGGCCAAATTTGCCTGTTACCCCAGGTGTTTCTTGACTTCCTACTTTTCCATTCCAGTCCTCTATAATGAAAAGGACATCTTTTTTGGATGGTAGTTCTAAAAGGTCTTGTAGGTCTTCATAGAACCATTCAGCTTCTTCAGCGTTACTGGTTGGGGCATAGACTTGGATTACTGTGATATTGCATGGTTTGCCTTGGAAATGAACAGAGATCATTCTGTCGTTTCTGAGATTGCATCCAAGTACTGCATTTCAGACTCTTTTGTTGACCATCATGGCTACTCCATTTCTTCTAAGGGATTCCTGCCCACAGTAGTAGATATAATGCTCATCTGAGTTAAACTCACACATTCCAGTCCATTTTAGTTCGCTGATTCCTCGAATGTAGACGTTCACTCTTGCCATCTCCTTTTTTTACCACTTCCAATTTGCCTTGATTCATGTACCTGACATTCCAGGTTCCTATGCAATATTGCTCTTTACAACATCAGACCTTGCTTCTATCACCAGTCACATCCACAGCTGGGTATTGTTTTTTTGCTTTGGCTCCAGCCCTTCATTCTTTCTGGAGTTATTTCTCCACTGATCTCCAGTAGCATATTGGGCACCTACTGACCTGGGGAGTTTCTCTTTCAATATCCTATCATTTTGCCTTTTCATACTGTTCATGGGGTTCTCAAGGCAAGAATACTGAAGTGGTTTGCCATTCCCTTCTCCAGTGGACCACATTCTGTCAGATCTCTCCACCACGACCTGCCTGTCTTGGGTGGCCCCACAGGGCATGGCTTAGTTCCACTGAGTTAGACAAGACTGTGGTCCTAGTGTGGTTAGATTGACTAGTTTTCTGTGAGTATGGTTTCAGTGTGTCTGCCCTCTGATGCCCTCTTGCAATACCTACCACCTTACTTGGCTTTCTCTTACTTTGGACATGGGGAATCTCTTCACGGCTGCTCCAGCAAAGCACAGCTTCTGCTCTTTACCTTGGACGAGGGTTATCTCCTCACCACCCCCCACTCCTGACCTTGAACATGGAATAGCTCCTCTAGGCCCTCCTGTGCCCGCGCAACCACAGCTCCTTGGAGGTGGTGGCCACTGGCCACTGCCCTTGGCCTCGGGCATGGGGTAGCTCCTGTCAGCCGTTCCTGTGCTATCGCAGCCTGGCACTCTCAGCTGCTGCCTCTGACCTTGGATGTGGGGTAACTCCTCTTGGCTGCTGCCCCTTGGGCATGGGTCCTCCAGGCTTCTGCCCCTGGCCTCGGACATGGGGTATCTCCTCTCGGAACAATATATCACTTTAAATCAAATATGTTTGTAAATATCTTTATATAATTTCATACATTATACATACATATAATAGTCTTTTGTTCTAGTATTAGAAGAGAGTTCATATTGACTATTTTTCTAATGTAGCAGAAGGCAGGGTAAAAACTATTTCTCACTTTGAAAATGAAAGAATTCATTAAAACTGTATTGCTATAAGGACAGAAATTATATTAGTCATGGAACAAGATGTAGTATCCATATATTGAAACTAAACTTTCTGGAAGAGGATTATCTTTGAGAAGACTATTCAGAAACATTTATTATTCATTTACTTCTACTTTGTTTTAGATATAAGTTTTAATGAAAAATCAAAATATATTTAAATTTTGTTTGAAAAGTACATCAAGTTCCACATATATATTTTATAAAATATTATTGCCAGTTTTATTTGTATGAACCACTATATCAATGTCATAATGTTAAGAGACAAAAAGAAGGTCTTCTTTTCTTGTGTCTGAAATTCTGATGTTAGAAAACCACATCTTTAAAAATGCAAATACTCTAGTCAGGGGTAACATTATGAAATAATTCAGTCTGTGCTGTATCAGTTAAATCTTTTCATATCAGAAAGGGTCAGATCCTAGTGCTGGAATGAAAAAGGAGCTTATAGAAACTGAGATGTCCCACAACCAAACTTGAGCTGTCATCATTGTGTGCCAGCCTTGATAAGACAACAATGTTACTAATCCTAATAGAGGGAGGGACTTCCCATCATTCTACTTGGGTATCTTTGGAAATTTTCTTTGAAGCGACTCAAGAGGTGCTGTACAAAGTTACAGGATGGCACATTACAATTTTATTGGACTGAGGAGACCACAGTAAATTCTTTGTCTCATTACTCATAAGTTACATATTATTGTTTTCACACCATAGAAAAATGATAGAGCTATTCAAAGCCTTTAACTTATTCAGTATATGTACAGTGGTGAGAAAGCTCTTATGAATTCCGTGAGAGGTAGATAATAAATAATTTGACAAATGCATAATTAGTACTGTGATAAACCCCACCAAGGAGAACATCAGGTTCTCTGAAAGCATGTATTATTCAGGTCTGGAGGATAAGGTCTGGTCTTTCTGAGGAAACAGTGTTAAATTATGTTCTGAAAGATGAATGGGATGTGCATAAGCCAGATGAAGCCAGGAGAAGGGAAAGAATACTGAGTAGAAGGAACCAAGTGAAGATTGAGCAGTTGAGGAATTAAGCCCTGAGGGCTAATATACCCAAGAAGGTTGAAGACGTTGGTATATTGCAGAAGTACAGTAGGACCTGTGGATGGAATGAACAGTTAACTTAAGATTTGGAGAAATAGGTTGGAGTCTACAAAATAGCCAAGACAACTTAGGAGAACAGCCATTTAGCAGAAGTGACTAATGCATCATCAGGGCCACAGGTTGGGTAAAAGAAAATCAACAGAATAATAATGCTGTACTTGAGCTGACTTAGTACAATTAGGAAATAAATTGAAACAGACTGAAAAATATAGACAGTTGCATTAATTATGTTTTTACTACTCTATGTGTGCAGTATAGAACATGAGGATAAAGAGGAAATTTGCATCAAATGGCCTTTTCTTTCATGTAGTTAATTGTTCTTAGTCTCTCAATCATTGTCCAACTCTTTGTGACCCCATGGACAGTAACCTGCCAGGCTCCTCTGTCCATGGAACTCTCCAGGCAAGAATACTGGAATGGGTTGCCATTTCCTCCTCCAGAGGATCTTCCCAACCCAGGGATCAAACCTGCATCTTCTATGTCTCCTGCATTGCAGGCAGATTCTTCACCTGCTGAGCCATCAGGGAAGCCTGTAGTTAAATACACACACACACACACACACATTCTCATACTTAAGAAATATTAAGTAAACCACATTAAACAACCTTTGCTTAATTGTTTACTGTTTACAATTAAAGAAATTAAAAAAAAATTTTTTTCCCAAATCACTTAGAACTACTTTAGCTGTAGTTAGGAGAAACGTTCCTTGATTATACTGATTCTAGTTGGATAAATAAGATTATAGATTTAAAGCTATGACTCTCATAATTAGAAATCTTAGCAATAAACCTTAATTAACTGACTTCTACAATCCCTAAAAGCTATATTTGCAACCTTCTATTTTCATAGTCTATTTAAATGGTCCTTAAAGGCGGTTCATTTAGAGAGCAAAACAAGAAAGCAACACCTAGAAAACATTTGACTTTAATCTTCAGTGCATGATAGAAAAACAAAGATGTGTGATTTAGTAAAAGGAATTATTCAGGTCATAGACAGTAAAGGAAAATGTTAATCATGTATAGTCAGCCTGAAACAAATTGTGTTTGTAGATATCCTGACATGTGCAAAAACCTTAAGGGATCATGTTCAAGGTAAAAGACATGTATGACAAAACCAATACAATATTGTAAAGTAATTAGCCTCCAATTAAAGTGAAAGATGTGCTAAATTACAAACCAATTCTGCTGATATTTGCTAAAGGGTCTTTAAAGCATTTATTGTCAGAAGCAATTTTTCCAATCATCTGACTTCTTAAAATGTATATTCAACCCTCCTATCTCTGCCATTGGGTGACTATTCTATATAGGTCTTGCTTTAGGCTTAATTTTGTTTGAAGATTCATATATGTGCTCAGGCAGGAATAATTAATTGAACTGACTTTGAAAATAAATTTAATCAACGTAAGTCTCCATTTTTTATAAACTTGAGATGTCTGTTTGATTTACAGTTCACTGCATTCTGAAAATATAATCTATTCCAAATAGCAACCTTTTGCACATTGCTAGAGTAGGTAATTAGGGACATTGAAAACATCATTCATCTTTATATCTGTATTTTAATTTATTTATGTCTGAATATTCCTCCTAATCCTCACTATGTTTTCAAAATTCTTGACAGTGAATATTTTTTTCTAAACTCTGTGCTGCTGCTACTGCTAAGTCGCTTGAGTCTTGTCTGACTCTGTGCAACCCCATAGACAGCAGCCCACCAAGCTCCTCTGTTGCTGCGATTCTCCAGGCAAGAATACTGGAGTGGGTTGCCATTTCCTTCTCCAATGCATGCATGCACGCTAAGTCACTTCATTTGTGTCTGGCTCTGTGTGACCCTATAGACAGCAGCCCACCAGGCTGCTCTGTACACGGGATTATCTAGGCAAGAATACTGCACTAGGTTGTTATTTCTTTCTCCAAAACTCTATGCAAGTTTATTCAAAACAAAAGAAATCAATATAAAAGTTTTATATGCTGTGATCACTGACCTAGAGCCAGACATCCTGGAATGTGAAGTCAAGTGGGCCTTAGAAAGCATCACTATGAACAAAGCTGGTGGAGGTGATGGAATTCCAGTTGAGCTATTTCAAATCCTGAAAGATGATGCTGTGAAAGTGCTGCACTCAATATGCCAGCAAATTTGGAAAACTCAGCAGTGGTCACAGGACTGGAAAAGGTCAGTTTTCATTCCAATCCCAAAGAAAGGCAATGCCAAAGAATGCTCAAACTACCACACAATTGCACCCATCTCACACGCTAGTAAAGTAATGCTCAAAATTCTCCAAGCCAGGCTTCAGCAATATGTGAACCGTGAACTTCCTGATGTTCAAGCTGGTTTTACAAAAGGCAGAGGAACCAGAGATCAAATTGCCAACATCTGCTGGATCATGGAAAAAGCAAGAGAGTTCCAGAAAAACATCTATTTCTGCTTTATTGACTATGCCAAAGCCTTTGACTGTATGGATCACAATAAACTGTGGAAAATTCTGAAAAAGATGGGAATACCAGACCACCTGACCTGCCTCTTGAGAAATTTGTATGCAGGTCAGGAAGCAACAGTTAGGACTGGACATGGAACAACAGACTGGTTCCAAATAGGAAAAGGAGTACATCAAGGCTGTATATTGTCACCCTGTTTATTTAACTTATATGCAGAGTACATCATGAGAAACGCTGGGCTGGAAGAAGCACAAGCTGGAATCAAGATTGCCGGGAGAAATATCACCTCAGATATGCAGATGACACCACCCTTATGGCAGAAAGTGAAGAGGAACTCAAAAGCCTCTTGATGAATGTGAAAGCGGAGAGTGAAAAAGTTGGCTTAAAGATCAACATAGAAAACGAAGATCATGGCATCCGGTCCCACCGCTTCATGGGAAATAGATGGAGAAACAGTGGAAACAGTGTCAGACTTTATTTTTTGGGGCTCCAAAATCACTGCAGATGGTGACTGCAGCCATGAAATTAAAAGACGCTTACTCCTTGGAAGGAAAGTTATGACCAACCTAGATAGCATATTCAAAAGCAGAGACATTACTTTGTCAACAAAGGTCTGTCTAGTCAAGGCTATGGTTTTTCCAGTAGTCATATATGGATGTGAGAGTTGGACTGTGAAGAAAGCTGAGTGCCGAAGAATTGATGCTTTGGAACTGAGGTGTTGGAGAAGACTCTTGAGAGTCCCTTGGACTGCAAGGAGATCCAACCAGTCCTTTCTGAAGGAGATCAGTCCTGGGATTTCTTTGGAAGGAATGATGCTGAAGCTGAAACTCCACTACTTTGGCCACCTCATGTGAAGAGTTGATTCATTGGAAAAGCCTCTGATGCTGGGAGGGATTGCGGGCAGGAGGAGAAGGGGACGACAGAGGATGAGATGGCTGGATGGCATCACTGACTCGATGGACGTGAGTCTGAGTGAACTCCAGGAGTTGGTGATGGAGAGGGAGGCCTGGTGTGCTGCAATTCATGGGGTCGCAAAGAGTCGGACACGACTGAGGGACTGAACTGAACTGAAAGATACACTGAATATAAGATAGTGGCATAAGTTAAAAAATAATAAAATCAATAACTATAATTTAAGCTGAGTAATACTATCATATTATATTTTTCATATTTCTTAAACTGAAAAAAAATCACATATTCAAAAGCCACAGACACTTTATATTGACGGATAAAATTTTCCTATTTCTTAAGAAAAGTATTGGGGTGGTTAGAGTCGGACATGACTGAGCAACTTCGCTTTCACTTTTCACTTTTGTGCATTGGAGAAGGAAATGGCAACCCACTCCAGTGTTCTTGCCTGGAGAATCCCAGGGATGGGGAAGCCTGGTGGGCTGCCGTCTCTGGGGTCTCACAGAGTCAGACACGACTGAAGCGACTTAGCAGCAGCAGCAGCAACATGTATTATTTAATTAATAAAATTTATGATAATCTGAAAAAAAAAAAAAAAAGAAAAGTATTCTTCTTCTGAGAAGTATTCTAAGTATTTTATGCACGGAAGGTAATTGAAATGTCGGCCTAGCTAAACATAACTAAGTAACTTTATGGTCCAGCCAAATATTGAAATTGAGGAATCCAAGTAATTGTAAACTTTGTGTTTAGTCCTGGGAAACATCCAATTGCTCTCAAGTCTAGTGTCTTTTTGGCATTCATCTTTTGAGAAAATGAATGGTATAGAAAAGGCTCTTAGACCTTAGCAATGAGTTTCTTGAAGTTGTTAAGTGGCTCAGCTTTCAGTCAGCAAGTTTAGAAAACGAACTGCTTCCAGTCATTTGTGAATAGTAGCACATATGCATCTCTCTCACTGGATCATAATCATATTTTATATATCATAGTTTGACCAATATATAAGCATCTTGAGAACGAGTATGATGTGTTATTTGCCTAAGCCTATGTTCAATCTCAGGAGAAGGCAATGGCACCCCACTCCAGTACTCTTGCCTGGAAAATCCCATGGACAGAGGAGCCTGGTAGGCTGCAGTCCATGGGGTTGCTAAGAGTCAGACCCGACTGAGCGACTTCACTTTCACTTTCATGCATTGGAGGAGGAAATGGCAACCCATTCCAGTGTTCTTGCCTGGAGAATCCCAGGGATGGCGGGGCCTGGTGGGCTGCCGTCTATGGGGTCGCACAGAGTCGGACACGACTGAAGCGACTTAGCAGCAGTGGCAGCAGCATGCTCAATCTCTGAGCTTCCCTAGTAGGTCAGATGGTAAAATGTCTGCCTGCAATGCAGGAGACTTGGGTTTGATCTCTGGGTCAGGGTAGATCCCCTGGAGAAGGGAATGGCAACCCATTCCAGCATTCTTGCCTGGAAAATTCCATGAACACAGAACCCTGTGGGCTACAGTTCATAGGGTCGCAAAGAATTGGACACGACTGAGCGACTAACACACACTTTCATCCTCGATCTACTTTGCTTATAACCTAATAAATCTCAGTTAACTGCGTTAACAGAAATTGGAGATCGTTTCAGTTAATTATTTCATTCACTCAAAAATATTTCTTGAATATTTACTATCTGCCAGAAACAATTCAGTATGCTAAAGATATAGCAATAAAGGAACAATGCAAACTGCTAACAGTGTCCCTTTGTTCAGAACATATTTTTGTGTCAAGTCGTGATATGTCCCATGAAGAAAAACTAAACAGACTAAGAGATTTGGAGGTGATGGGAGAGGGACATTTTACATAGGGAAACCAAAAACACCTCTCTTGATATTGTAATACTCCAGCAGATCATGAGTTTAAGGAGAAAGCCTGAATATAAAATAATATTCCAGGCAGTGTGAAACAAAAGGGCAAAGCCTTAAATTTAACCAGGAATTTGCCTCAAAAGCTACTAGAAAGTATTATTAGACATGTATTCATTAGTGCATATTGAATTTCTTGCTTACTAAGTCTTCTGCTGCTGTTCTTAGAATTTTTAACAAAAAGTTTTTATCGACACTAAACCATCCTTTAATAGCAATAATGGGGGTTTTTGGTGATTGTACATTGCTAGAGAAATATGCTTAATCCTAAACTTGATTTTATGCAGTTGACTTTTAGAGTCATCAAGTTTCTCTAAGAAATTCTTATTTGTGCAGTTTTTCAGAAAGGTGACTAAATGTTTTCTTTAGCATAAAATAATAAGATCTTATTGCTATGTTGATACCGCTAATACCAAATTAACAATTTAATGGCATTTCTCCGTATAAATTGAAAAATAGTAATAGAACTTTTTAAGTAAAATATTTTAAATCCTATAAAAAATAAACCTGATCAGCAGTGAAAATAAGTGCAATCTGACCACATTTTGCATAATCTATGACTGTCATGTGATGTAAGGCTCTACTTTATGGTAGAGCAAATATCCCACACATTGTTTGCTCATTTTCAATGCAATTCTTTGTTTTAAAAAGGGATGCCAATTTAACTCCATTAACTTAACTGCCTGCATAACAGATTGACTGATTTGGATAACTGGATTATTGATTCAAATGTAGTTACTCTTAAAAAATAGGTTTTCGTTTGGGGGAAGGGATATTTTCTAAAAGTCCTTTTTATTTCAAAGTAAATATTAATAAATATTTTTTAAAAATAATGTGTAAAAGTGAAACTAAAAGACTTTCAAGTTTGATAGATTATTCTGATAAATTAGTTAAAATGTGAAGTGTCTAATATTTAATAAATAGTTTGTAAAGATTGAAAACTAATTGCTGACCTTTTAATCACACTGAAATTCCATATAACGTGTTTAAGTAGTTTTTTTTTCTTCCATGTATTCCTCAGCACTTTTCTATTTGGTTTGGATTCTAAAACAGTCAGTTCCAGCTACATAATTTGTGATGCCCAGTGAAAAATGAAACTGCAGGACCCTTTGTTCAAAAAGCAGGAGAAAAAAAAAGGGCCATTAAAGGTACTAAAATATAAAGCTTTTTCCTTCTGCAATTTCTCTCTCTCTCTCAACTTGTCATGGTACTTTTTTATTTGCCATTTAATGTCCAAGTAAAGAAAAAGTAAATTTCAAATTACTAGCGTAAACTTTACCATTCATCTTTATATTGCTCAATGCTACTTTTAAATGTAAAGATAAGAGCATCTAACTCACATGAAGTCAGAGTACAGCACAGTTTTTTTCCTAAAGTCCTGCACCACTTGGTATCTCCAGTCCCCAACGGTATCTCAAGCAGACCAGGACAGACAAATATAGGACAGACTCAAAACCTTGGAAAGAATTAGGAAGGGTGTCCCCAGGCACTGATCCAGTCCAGAGACCTTCCCTCTGCACAGGGATAGTTGTAGGGAGATTGATGACACCTCCAGATTCCCAGGGCTTCCCAACCCAGAGTGCAAGGGAGAACTCTAAAGGTCTTTAAATCTCCTTGCCAGAAACTGTTGGCTGCCTGCATGGGATAAATGAGAAAGCCAGAGTGTCAAGCTCCCAGTTGCCCCATCAGACTTTGCTTACAAAATATGAATTAAAGATAAAATTATTAAGAATTTCAAGATGGCAGTAGCCAAGCATTATACTCTAAGCAGGATTATGGAACCATGCAGCTGAAAAAGTCAAGCAGACTCTTGAAATCTATCCTGAACGCATTTTACAAAATAGTGATGTCATTGTTTTTCCCATTTACCTCTATATGTTAGTCAGAAAACAACTATGTTCAGTAACTACGATGTGCCAAGTACTGTGATGTGTGCCATGTAGTGAAAAGCAAGCACGTGTTAGAATGTTTGAAATGCGGTGTCTACTACAGAGCAGTCTTTCATTCCTTAAAATTCTTTAGAGCTTAACTAAAAAAAAAAGATAAAATTAAGCATATATCTGATTCAGTATACATTTTTGAATACTGAGTGCCTAAAATATTACTTAGCATGCAAGTCCTTAAAATATGTATAAAGTAATAAATGATAAAATAGTGATGTGATAGGTGGTAAATATTGACATTTCATTTTTCTATTTCTATGAAAGAGAGACTAGATGTTTGACCATATATTTATTCTGTCATACAGTAAGCAAAGCTTTTAGTTATAAAAGATAAAAAACAAAAAAAAAAAATTGAAAGATGGCTCCATAATTTGCCTAAAGCTGTTCTAATTATTTTGCAATTCTAATAGACCTAAATATAAATTCCGTAGCTCTATATTGTACTAAGTCACTTCTAAAGTGTACCCTAAGACAAAAACGTGCTTTTTTCCTTCAAAATAATTATAGCTTGGCTCACTGAATTACTTGTATTCATTTTTTTCAAATTCTTATCTAGCTTATATCTTAAGTAATATCTCATTAAAGCAAATAAATAATATTCCAAGGATAATAAATGTATCTATAATATGTGGATAGACATATCCTGGTCATTCTGTTTTGTTTTGTCTTTAAACAGCTTATTTTACTCTTCTGCTGATTCGCTATATCTCTAAGATATGATTACCCTTTACTTTACAAAAATTCTGTGTGAATTGATGTCCTCTCTTGACTTCCTGTTTCAAGGCTTCTTTATATAAATAGTGAATAATCGACTACTTTCTATGAGTTTGAATTATATTTTGATAGGCTTGATATTTATGTCCTATCTTATAATTTTATATTTTAAAGTTTTTTGATTACTTTTATTCAAGATAACCATGGTGGTCAGTTGTAGATATGATTTGACCATTTAGATTCCTAGAAATTGGGACTAGGTTCCTCTTTCTGTTGTTATAAGAAATGTGCTGAACAGTTTTGAGTTGGTTTTTATTTAGCTGTTTTTCAAGATGTGAGATAGTTGTATTAAGAGCAGAACAATTAAACTCTATTTGAAGTACTACTTAATTATATTTTTAAATTTAAAGATAACTGACATGTAAAATTATGTCCTAAAATATTTTCCACCATCTGAATTTTATTACCCTAACTGCTGCCAGCCCATATTATATACTTATAAGGTGACAATTTTCATATGCCTTAAAGAATCTCAAGAGAATGTATAATTCAGCTACATGTCTTCAGTCAAGATGAATTTATAAATGTTATACTATTTGTATAAATATATTTTATGTTACAAATAAATGCCATTTTTATCCCATTTCAAATATATCTAAGCAATAATTCCAATTTTCTTGTATATTTTCACTGACTCTTTTAGGATGGTCTTCTTTGTGTATGCGTGCTAAGTTGCTTCAGTCATGTCCTACTCTTTTGTGACCCCCTGGACTGTAGCCCTCCAAGCTCCCCTGTCCATGGAATTCTGCAGGCAAGAATACTAGAATAAGTTGCCGTGCCCTCTTCCAGGAGATCTTCCCGATCCAGGGATCTGAACCCTCATCTCTTACGTCTCCGACATTGCCATGCTAGATCGTTACCATTGGCATCACCTGGGAAGCCTGTCTTTCATGAATTTTGCCTAAAATCTTCCCTCTGCCTATTAGCCTATTAAAGAAGAAAATACAAAAAAATAAGTTGCACTTCAAGAGCTAGACGGTCTCTCTCTGCATCATAACACTTTATTTAAGATAGGAAACCATCAGTAAACATTCTAGTTAGATTACTTTATTTATATATTGGAGATTTTTAAAAATTTTATATAATGTAATTTTTACTCTAATTTTCTGAATAAAAAAGGAATTCATAATGCTAGGTGAAATGCAAGAAGTAACCTAAATGCATTAAATTATGATAGACCTTTTTTTAATGATACGTCCTTGATATGTCTATTTTCTTTACATATTAAGAATTAAAGTTTTAATGATCTTTTAAGACAAACTCATCATTTTTGTACTATGATCTAGAACTATCGTTCTCTAAGCTCTTCTCTACAAATGTCCCAATTTTTCATTTCTGTTATTAATTTAAAATTTATTTTCTACTTCCATAGTTTTATTTTTCCTCCTTTGTGGTAGCTCACAGTTTCAGAGGTGGGCATGAAGTCATATACTTGCCTTCATGTAACTTTTAAGTCCACTGTGAGGCACCAGAGGTAGAGTATGGGAAGAGTTACCCTAATAGGAACTTGATTTTGTAGGGAAAATTATAGTGTTATTTTTTTATTTATGTATAGTATGTGCAATGCTATATATTAATATGTTAGTTATATAATATAATGATAACAATTTTAAAGGTTATTATGCTCCATTTATAGTTATGGTAAAATATACTGGTATGGTATAATATGGTAAAATTTACTGGCTATATCCCCTGTGCTTATCCTTGTAGCTTTTTTATGCATAATAGTTCATACCTTTTAATCCCCTACCCTTATATTGCACCTCCCCACCTGTCTCCTCCCCATTGGTAACCACTAATTTGTTCTCTATTAGTCTGTTTCTTTTTGTTATATTCATTAGTTGTAATTTTTTAGATTCTACATGTATCATCATGTAGAATCAGTCATGTCCAACTCTTCGTGACCCCATGGACAGTAGCCCACCAGGCTCCTCTGTCCATGGAATTTTCTAGGGAAGAATACTGGAGTGGGTAGCACATTCTCCGAGGGATATTCCTGACCCAGGGATCGAACCCAGGTCTCTTACATTGCAGGCAGATACTTGATGGTATTTATCTTTGGGTTTATCTTTGTCTGACATTTCTGTTACCATAAAATCCTCCAAGTCCATCCATGCTTTTGCAAATGACAAAATTTTATTTAGGTTGCCTCTATATCTTGGCAACTATAAATAGGTCTGTTTTGAACATTGGGATGCGTGTAAATTTCTTTCTTTTTACCTGTGATTGGAATTGCTGGGTCGTATGGTAGATCTATTTTTACTTTTTTGAGAAACCTCCATGCTGTTTTCTTCAGTGGCTGCACCTATTTACATTCCCCCTAGCAGGGTATATGTGTTCCGTTTTCTCCACATCCTCACCAACATTTTGTATTTGTGTTCTTTTTGAGGACAGTGATTGACAGGTATGAGATGATATCTTATTCTGGTTTTGATTTTCAATTCCCTGATGATTTGTGACATTGAATGTCTTTTCATGTGCCTATTAGTCATCTGCATATCCTGTTATGGAAAATGTCTATTCAAGTCTTCTGCTCATTTTTTTAATCGAGTTGTTTATTTTTTGATGTTGATTTATGTGAGCTGTTTATGTATTTTTGGATATTAACTTATAACTCTAATTTTAAGGTCAAAAGACACAAAAATCATTTTTACTTAATTATTTGACAACTAAGAAGACTACATATGTTTGACATTTAAAGAAACCAAGCAAAACCTCACATTCTGTAAACTTAGCACATAAACATGGCATACAGGTTATATTTCTGAGCTGGATTTTGCATAAAACCCTTTATTTTCATATTTTCATTTTCAAGAACTAATTACTTTTCTTGTGATTTAATTTCATCACTGAAATTTTGCTTAATTTTCTCTGTAAAAACTTTTCTTAGAAAGTGTGGTATCAAGTTTTCATAATACTATCTATAAGTTCACTGCATTGTACTTTTATATCAAAAATATTGGTTGCTAGATAATGAAGGTTTTATATAAATGAAAAATGTCATGCTGTTCCATTTGTATATGGCTTTTTCTTCAAAATTATTCTCAGGTGTATCACTTAAAACAGAAGTATATTTAATCAAAATCAACTAATGAATAATTAGCTCATATTTTAGGAATTAATTTATATTTCCATGGAGAAGATAGAAACAGTTTCTGGTTAAAGGAACAAAAGAGCCTTGAAAAAAAGTTCTTAATATACAGAGAAATTTAATATAGGATAAAGAACACATCTAAGATCAATAGGAAAATTATAAATCATTGAATAAAATGTTTTGAGGGAAAATTATTATTTGAAATATTTAAAGTTAATTTTCAACTAAGAAAATACCCTGAAATAAATCCCAAGTTATTAACCAAGTAAATACAAGCATAACATCTTAAGAAAAAATAAGTATAGATGAATAGAGAATCATATAAAAATTACAAAGCAAATAACAGATGAGTTTAATAGAAATTTCATATATCAAAGTCTTTATAAATAAAATGATAAAAAGTAACAAGCTAGGTAAGATACAAGTGAAGAATTAAAATGATAAAATATTTGTTAGTCATTCAGTCATATTCAGCTCTTTGTGACCCTATGGACTGTAACCCACCAGTCTCCTCTGTCCATGGAATTTTCTAGGAAAGAATACTGGAGTGAGTAGCTAGTTCTCCAGAGGATATTCCTGACCCAGGGATCAAACCCAGGTCTCTTACATTGTAGGCAGATACTTTATTGTCTGAGCCACCAGGGAAGTCCATGTGAAGAACAGACCATGGTAAAATGTAGTTTGGCCACCTGATGCAAAGAACTGACTCATTCGAAAAGACCCTAGGAAAGATTGTAGGTGGGAGGAGAAAGGGATGACAGAGGATGAGATGGTTGAATGGCATCACTGACACGATGGACATGAGTTTGAGTAGGCTCCAGGAGTTGGTGATGGACAGGGAAGCCTGGCGTGCTGCAGTTAATGGGATCGCAAAGAGTCGGACACGACTGAGTGACTGAACTGAAAACGGGCAAAGGATGAGCTGTCAATCCTTACTTAGAAGAAATACTATTGCCTAATATTCATTAAAAAAGAATTTCAATCTTGAGTTTTCCCTGGCAGTCTAGTGGTTAAGACTTCCCGATCTTTTAGTGCAGGGGGGCAAGTTTGATCCCTGGCTGGGAAACTAAGATCCCACACGCCATGGAGCACTGCTGAAAAAAGAAATAATTTAATTCTTGCTAAATTTCGGACAAATGAAAATTAAAACAATGATAGGTAATTTTCTTGTAATTAAGTTGGACTTTTTTTTTTTCCTAAGATTTTCTTTGGTAAATGGTAATAATTATGTCAGCTTAGAATATAATTTGGTAAGAACTCCATATCACTACAGGAAAACTACAAAATTATATGGCAATGTGCTTCCAGTACCTTAAAATTACTATGTCCTTTTAATACACTAGGTATATTAATATCTGATATGGAAGCTGAAGCTCCAATACTTTGGCCATCTGACGCAAAGAACTGACTCATTTGAAAGACTCGATGCTAGGAAAGATTGAATGCGGGAGGAGAAGGGGATGACAGAGGATGAGATGGTTGGATGGCATCACTGACTCAATGGACATGAATTTGAGTAAACTCCAGGAGTTGGTGATATACAGGGAGGCCTGGTGTGCTGCAGTTCATGGGGTTGCAAAGAGTTGGACATGAATGAGCAACTGAACTGACTGATATTAGTATCTTAAGAAAGATAAAACATATAGAAATAGTATATGGGTGTATAATCATGCGTTAAGTATAATAATGAAATGTGTAAATATCCTAAATTACCAAGAATAAATAGTCAACAAATGTACTATGCCCATAAGGCAGAATATTAAGTTTAGTGAATGAGAATAATGCTGACAGTATTGTAAGGACTGCAGGCCCTGAAACTCTGTATACATCATCATCCAAGTATGTAAACAACTAGTGCACACGTGTAATCATAAGAAAATGAATAGCAACATTTTCTAATGTTGGCACTGTTTCTCTCTGTGGGGTGGGTCTATGACTGTTTAGTTCTCTAAAGTGACTTGTGAGCTCCTCCATGATCAGGCCCTGATTATCCTATTATAACTCCTTATATTTACCCTCTTACCATAATTATCATGCTCTTCATTTCCATTGCATATAAGTTTTTTCTATTGGTTTCTCCATAAATATATCCCAAGGTGTAACATTGCACATTTCACATAAAATCTATACATTAAATATTTACTAAAGTAAGTGAAAGTGAAGTCTCTCTGTCATGTCCACCAACTCTTTGGGACCCTCTGGACTGTAGCCCACCAGGCTCCTCCATCCATTGGATTCTCCAGGCAGGAATACTGGAGTGGGTTGCCATTTCCTTCTCTAGGGAATCTTCCCGACCCAGGGATCAAACCTAGGTCTCCCACCTTACTCTGAGCCACCAGAGAAGCCCAAATATTTACTAAAGAAGTAGGTAAATTAAGTGTATGGGTGTATATAAATACACACAAATTTTTACCATACATAAAGTGAACCTTTTAAAGATTTAATACCCTGATCCTTTTGCCCCTTAATCATGAAGTGCTCACTTAGGATATATCAACAGTAAGCATTTTGTTCACAGGCTCATCATTCTGAAACAAAACTACAGAAGGCGTAATGTTCAGTTGTGTCAACCTAAACAAGAAGGCAATGGCACCCCACTCCAGTACTCTTGCCTGGAAAATCCCATGGATGGAGGAGCCTGGTAGGCTGCAGTCCATGGGGTCGCTAAGAGCGGACCGGACTGAGCAACTTCACTTTCACTTTTCACTTTCATGCATTGGAGAAGGAAATGGCAACCCACTCCAGTGTTCTTGCCTGGAGAATCCCAGGGACAGGGGAGCCTGGTGGGCTGCCGTCTATGGGGTCACACAGAGTCGGACACGACTGAAGTGATGTAGCATAGCATAAACAAGAATGTACTGGAAATATACAGGAGGGATTATAGTCTGGTGTTATGGATCTCCAGGGCCTTAAATTTCATATCCTCTGTACATACTTTATGCTGCTATTTACCATCTGCATTCTCATGAATTTATAGCTCATCATGTCATTTTTTAAATTCTCTTTAAATGTCCATAGTTTAGTCATAGTTTAGCTGGGAAGAATCTGATCAACTCTGAGTTCTAGTCCCCAAACTGCTACTGTCCAGCTGTGTAAATTCAGGCAAGATATTTAATCTTTCTGAACCTCAGATTCTTCATCTGCAAAATAAGTCTATTACATTGGATAGCATGATGAGCATTATAATATTCAGTAATTGCATTGAGTAATATGAACATTCTATGTGCATGGTCTTTTAATATTTTAAAACATTTCTATATAATTCCAAAGATTTTACATAATAAAAATATGAAAATAACATAATTTATAAATTTGACACCTCAACTGAAAGGAAACCTACTCCATAAAAAAATCTCATTGTAATTTTCCATGTATACAGCTCTTTCTGTAGGTCTTACCCTATATTTTGCAGTATTATTGTTAGTTTTCCATGGTGACTTCAATTTGTGCGATTGTTTTTGGACATAAAGAAGTATCTCCGTAATATTTCATCCCATATTCAAGTCCATATTACCTTATTCTCAGCAAAAAGAAATAAATATTCTATTTTTTGGAATATACATATATAGATAGATAGATAGATACATAATATATGGGGTGGTGGTGATTTAGTCGCTAAGTCGTGTCTGACTCTTGCAACCCATGAACTGTAGCCTACCAGGCAACTCTGTCTATTGGATTTTCCAGGCAAGAATACTGCAGTGGTTTGTCATTTCCTTCTCATATATAATTAGAAACGTGACTGTAATTAGATTAAATTTTATATGGTTTAAACAGAAATATAAGTGTCATCCCCTCCTCTCCCTTCTTCCCATTTTTTCCCCACGTTACGGTCTCTGCCACTTTCAGCTTCCTTTTTTTTTATTTGTTTGAGTTTTTTGGTTTACCCTTTGCTTTTATCATTTCTCACGATTGTACCTAAGTAACTCTTCAAACTGATTTGTATGTGTTCCTTATTCTGTCACTTGTTTCCTTGATGTAATAAATTCCAAATATAATTTAATCTTTCAATAATAGATTTTAAGCTTCTGGAAAACTGCAAGTCGCTCAATTGTGTCTGACTCTTTACAGCTGCATGGACTATACAGTCCATGGAATTCTCTAGGCCAGAATACTGGAGTGGGTAGCCTTTCTTTTCTCTAGGGCATCTTCCCAACCCAGAGATCAAACCCAGATCTCCTGCATTGCAGGCAGATTCTTTACCAGCTAAGCCACAAGGGAAGCCCTTAAGCTCCAGGAGGGCTAAAGTTTTCCACATATTTTATTGATCAGTTCAATCTATCCTGGGCTTCCCAGATGGTGCAGTGGTAAAGAATCTGCCTGCCATTGCAGGAGATGCAAGAGACGTGGGTTTGATCTCTGGGTCAGAAAGATTTCCTGGAGTAGAAAATGGCAACCCCTCCAGTATTCTTGCTAGGAAATCCTATAAACAGAGAAGCCTTGCAGGCTACAGTCCATGGGGTCACAAAGAGTTCAACACAACTGAGCACACATATACAAAATTAACAGGAGAACAGTTTTAATGATTAGTTCTTTTGTACCTGTATAATTACTTCATTGACCATTGCTGTCCTTCTGCAGTAAGAGGGCAATAAGAAGGGAAGGTGACTCAAAACCTTTTTTTTCCTCAAAGTGAGACAAAGGGAGGGCATTCTAGGATCAGCTCCAAAGCCATGCTTAGGTAGCACCATCTTCAATGTCTCCTATGAACTCTCTTCTGTTATTACTTTACCAGGTTTGTATTACATGATGTTACCAAAACATGTAGAGACAGTACCAGTAATAAGCATCATTATCACCTAATGATCATTCTAAGAACTTAAACAGGTACTGGTAACAGAGTGGCATCTGTGTCATTTACCTAGTAAAATTGTCTAAACGACTGAACACACATCACTCTATCCCTGGAGCATTGAAGATTACTAGGTATAAAGCTCTATAAATACATTTTTTAATAAATAACTGAGCAAACATTTATTAAGCACTAGTAAAGTAATGCTCAAAATTATCCAAACCAGGCTTCAGCAATATGTGTACCATGAACTTCCACATGTTCAAGCTGGTTTTAGAAAAGGCAGAGGAACCAGAGATCAAATTGCCAATATCCGCTGGATCATGGAAAAAGGAAGAGAGTTCCAGTTCTATTTCTGCTTTATTGACTATGCCAAAGCCTTTGACTGTGTGGATCACAATAAACTGTGGAAAATTCTTCAAGATATGGGAATACCAGACCACCTGATCTGCCTCTTGAGAAACCTGTATGCAGGTCAGGAAGCAACAGTTAGAACTGGACATGGAACAACAGACTGGTTCCAAATAGGAAAAGCAGTACGTCAAGGCTGTCTATTGTCACCCTGCTTATTTAACTTATATGCAGAGTACATCATGAGAAACGCTGGGCTGGAAGAAGCACAAGCTGGAATCAAGATTGCCAGGAGAAATATCAATAAACTCAGATACGCAGATGACACCACCCTTATGGCAGAAAGTGAAGAGGAACTCAAAAGCCTCTTGATGAAAGTGAAAGAGGAGAGTGAAAAAGTTGGCTTAAAGCTCAACATTCAGAAAACGAAGATCATGGCATGCGGTTCCATCACTTCATGGGAAAAAGATGGGGAAACAGTGGAGACAGTGTCAGACTTCATTTTTGTGGGCTCCAAAATCACTGCAGATGGTGATTGCAGCCATGAAATTAAAAGACGCTTACTCCTTGGAAGGAAAGTTATGACCAACCTAGATAGCATATTCAAAAGCAGAGACATTACTTTGTCAACAAAGGTCTGTCTAGTCAAGGCTATGGTTTTTCCAGTAGTCATGTATGGATGTGAGAGTTGGACTGTGAAGAAAGCTGAGTGCCGAAGAATTGATGCTTTTGAACTGTGGTGTTGGAGAAGACTCTGAAGAGTCCCTTGGACTGCAAGGAGGATCCAGCCAGTCCATTCTGAAGGAGATCAGTCCTTGGTGTTCTTTGGAGGGACTGATGCTAAAGCTGAATCTCCAATACTTTGGCCACCTCATGCGAAGAGTTGACTCATTGGAAAAGACTCTGATGCTAGAAGGGACTGAGGGCAGGAGGAGAAGGGGACGACAGAGGATGAGATGGCTGGATGGCATCACCAACTCAGTGGACATGAGTTTGAGTGAACTCGGGGAGTTAGTGATGGACAGGGAGGCCTGGTGTGCTGCGATTCATGGGGTCACAAAGAGTCGGACACGACTGAGCGACTGAACTGAAGTGAACTGAATACATGATCAGTACAGTGGCTTATCATGTAGTATTGATAAGGAAGGGAGAAATTAGTGTGGCTTCCTCAAATACCTTATTTACTGTAACTGGGGAGACAAGTTTAGCAGAATGAAAAAGGCGAGCGAAAAATAAAAAGCATATTTTTAATTTAAGCATTCAAGTTATAAGAATCAGATGTGAATACTTTAGTTCAGAGGAGAGATGCTTAACTGAGCTGGAGTACTTTGTGGAGGAGCTTTAATATAAAAGGAAGAACATTTGGACTGACCATATAAGAAGGGTTGAGCTTTGAAATTATGAAGCCGTGCAGGAGGAACAAATTTTCACAGTTTGTTTCTGACAGAGTTGTAGAAAAAGCCTAATTCTCCATGTTCATATCTGAAGAAGCTTTCAGTGAATCAAAATTTGCACCACAGTCAGCCTTTAATAAGAAAGTTATAGAATTAAGCTCATTCAATTTAGGAAGCAATTTTCATGCAGTATTATGGAAAAGGTCTTAGTAGCAATGTTATATTCTACTTCTTCAAACATGAGCAATGTTGGATAAAAAAGATTTGAATGTCAAAGATGAGATTTGTCAGGAGAAGCTTACTTTTAGGGAGTTGTTCTTTTAAAGAAACAGGCTTAGCAAAAAATAGTTTCCATCTGGGAGCAAATTTACATGGCACTGTTACAAGATGCATAGTTTGATTGTGATTTATAAACAGTCATCAGAATAGGACACTTGTCTTCCCACAGCAACATCTCTGAGCACTAAGCACTATTTGGTCAAGCCCCTAGGATTTAAGTGCAGGGTGCTCAGTTATAAAGCTGTTTTTCATCGATCTGAGCTGTTGAGTTCTTAACTGTAGCTTAGTTTCACTTTGATTTTGAAATCCATAAATGCCAGTCACAGCATTTAAGAACTAAAATCATTGGCACAGGAATTTAAATGAAGAGTGATAAATCAAGGCTGCCAGTAGCTAGTGTCTCAGCCAGATGCAAACACCACAACCACAGTTTTTAATAGCCTTGTGTGCCCAATTTCAAACTAAGTGTGACAGGTTAAGCAGGAAGTTAATTACTATCTTGAAACAGATAGTCTAGCGTTGATAGGAAAGGGCATCATAAAGCTGTGTTTTATCTTAACAGAATACCCGGAAGAAATATTAGAAAATAGAGATGTATAAATAATGATTAGTTCATGTAAAAAAGCAGGGAAGGTAGTGAGGGTTATTATGCATCTGGTTAAATGAGGGCAGGTATATGAAAAGGAGACTTCAGAGAACAGCTTTACTAGTCTCAAAGCAGGAAGTGAATTCATGTATGAATCAGAATCTTGCTACCTTCACGGTGGATGAGATACTAGGTACCTCAGGTACTAAATCTCTACCACCGAATGCCAGATATTAGAATGTCTGTCAACTTTTCTCATGGTAGAATGCAAAAACGAACCATTACACCTAATCTGAATACAGCCTTAGAAACCCAAAGATATTATAAATCACAAAATTCTTAAATAGTCTTTCATGTATTTTTTTGTGCCTTCAATCCATGGCCCTTTCTCTCTTCAGATATTTATTAGACAGCATCTTCTTAAGCTATTTCCTACTTGACTTGATGATTTTATGACTGTTTGAGAAAGTGTTTCAAGACAGAATCTGTTCTTTGGAGTTCTGATTGGTTTTAGGAAGGATGCAGTTCAACTTTCATTTAATGAGATAACGTTAAAAACATTGTGTCAGACACTGTCCTTAAATCATAATAAAAGCCAACCCAGAAAGGTATCATTATACACATTTTCCAGTCAAGGAAACTGACACAAAAAAAGAGACTAAGTAAAACATCAGTATCATGGAGTTAAGAAATGGACAAACCACAGTTTGTAGTCAGGTATTCAGGTTCCTGATCTGTGCTCTTTAAACATTAGGACACATTGCCTTTTTAAACCTGGGCCCAGGGTGAGCAGCAGTAGTTATAAAACTCTAGTTATTTAGTTGTAACTTATTCAAACCATTCATTTTGTTCTGTACCTATTGCAAATTAGAACATACCTTACTCAGAAAATGCAGATTAAATACAAAGATTCAGTTCAGTTCAGTTCAGTCGCTCAGTCGTGTCCAACTCTTTGCGACCCCATGAATTGCAGCATGTCAGGCCTCCCTGTTCATCACCAACTCCCGGAGTTCACTCAGACTCGCGTCCATGGAGTCAGTGATGCCATCCAGCCACCTCATCCTCTGTCGTCCCCTTCTCCTCCTGCCCCCAATCCCTCCCAGCATCAGAGTCTTTTCCAATGAGTCAACTCTTCGCATGAGGTGCCCAAAGTACTGGAGTTTCAGCTTTAGCATCATTCCTTCCAAAGAAATCCCAGGGCTGATCTCCTTCAGAATGGACTGGTTGAATCTCCTTGCAGTCCAAGGGACTCTCAAGAGAAAAGGGAACTCTCTTACACTGTTGGTGGGAATGCAAACTAGTACAGCCACTATGGAGAACAGTGTGGAGATTCCTTAAAAAACTGGAAATAGAACTGCCTTATGATCCAGCAATCCCACTGCTGGGCATACACACTGAGGAAACCAGAAGGGAAAGAGACACGTGTACCCCGTTGTTCATCGCAGCACTGTTTATAATAGCCAGGACATGGAAGCAACCTAGATGCCCATCAGCAGATGAATGGATAAGAAAGCTGTGGTATATATACACAATGGAGTATTACTAAGCCATTACAAAGAATACATTTGAATCAGTTCTAATGAGATGGATGAAACTGGAACCTATTATACAGAGTGAAGTAAGCCAGAAAGAAAAACACCAGTACAGTATATTAACGCATATGTATGGAATTTAGGAAGATGGTACCAATAACCCTGTGTACGAGACAGCAAAAGAGACACCGATGTATAGATCAGTCTTATGGACTCTGTGGGAGAGGGAGAGGGTGGGGAGATTTGGGAGAATGGCATTAAAACATGTATAATATCATGTATGAAATGAGTCACCAGTCCAGGTTCGATGCACGGTACTGGATGCTTGGGGCTGGTGCACTGGGACGACCCAGAGGGAGGGTATGGGGAGGGAGGAAGGAGGAGGGTTCAAGATGGGTAACACAGGTATACCTGTGGCGGATTCATTTCGACATTTGGCAAAACTGATACAATATTGTAAAGTATAAAAATAAAATTAAAAAAACAAAAAGAGTCTTCTCCAACACCACAGTTCAAAAGCATCAATTCTTCAGTGCTCAGCCTTCTTCACAGTCCATACATGACCACAGGAAAAACCATAGCCTTGACTAGACAGACCTATGTTGGCAAAGTAATGTTTCTGCTTTTCAATATGCTATCGATAGCATTTTATTAGTCTTTACAGAAAATATGATGAGCAACCACAGTAAACGTATAAACTCCAGGAGACTTTTGACCTGTCCTCGGAGCACATGAACTTTGCTGGCCATCACTACAATGTCTTGCCTGAATTGAAGGAGTCAGTATATCAAAGGTGGATATTGAAACACAGAAGTCTATTGTCAAATAGAAAGTGGTCTTAGGTCTTTCAAAATGTTAAATCTTAAAATTGAAACAAGTATTTATATGATTAATTAATATATGTATTTTAATAATAGAGCACATTTTATAAACTTCAGAGAAAAAGAAAAATTAAAATATATATTTAATAAAGAAAGAAAGAATTCAAATTTAAAATGCATTTATTCTCTGGTACACTTCTTCAGATATACATATATTGTCAACTCCAAAAGAAATATATTTCACAAAACTCCAGCCATTCCCCCCAACCATGAGATCTATTTTGCTTTTGCTCAAACACCCCAGGTACATTCTTGCCTCATGGCCTCTGTCCTTTTGTTACCTCCTTCAGTTCTTTGCTCCAGTGGCATTAGGTTATAGAGACTTTTCATGACCACTTCAGTTAAAATTTTAACTTTTCATGTAGTCACCACCCATGACTGCATTCTCTTCCTTTCTTTCTTTCATGACATTTATCATCATTTGCATTTTACTGAAACATTTATTTTCTGTTTTTCACCAGCTTTCATGTGAACTCCATGTAAGCAAGGACTTCTGTCGTGTTTATTTGCTATAGTCTCTGTGCCTAGAATAGAACCTGGCTCATATGTGGAACCCATGATATGTTTATTGAATGGATGAATGGAAGAAAAACTGAATAATTGAATATTTTTAAGTTATAAGTTTGTAATAATTTATGAACCACTTACTAATTAGTCCAAGTGAATATGTTAGGGTACATGTAAAATTCCATAGCAAACCTAGCTAATATTTACAGTTTAATATTTTATTTTACATCTTCACCTTAGTCAATTTTAAAATACTCTGTATAATCACCATTTTGCTTTAAAAGGCAATATTCATTGCTAAGCAGAATCAATTTATATTTATTAATGACTATACCTATATCATGAGAATTGCTTAAAGATGTGTTTCTGGGGATTTATAAAACATCTCAAGGTACTCGAAATGACAAATGTTTAAAAGTGTTGACATAACAATTCTAAATGGTTCCTGATTTGTTGTTAGAAATAAATCAAATTCATTACTGTATCCTGAGGACACTACAGTGCCTAGCACCTAGGAATATTCATAAATGTGTTAAATAAAGGAAAACATGATTAAATAAAGGGATCCACTTTTAAATTTTCATTTATTAAAATACTAAAAAAATTTATTGAAGTACAGTTGATATACAGTGTCTTCCTAGTTTCAGGTATATAGCATAGTGATTATAATATGTATACATACATATTATATATGATATGTATGCACATATATATATACACATACACATTTTTCAGAGTCTTTTCCTTTATAAGTTATTTAAAAATAATGAGTATAATTCAATAAGCTGTATAGCAGGTCTTTGTTGGTTATTTATTTTTATATATAGCAGTGTGTATATGTTGGAGAAGGCAATGGTGACCCAATCCAGTACTCTTGCCTGGAAAATCCCATGGACAGAGGAGCCTGGTAGGCTGCAGTCCATGGGGTCTTGAAGAGTCGATACAACTGAACGACTTCACTTTCACTTTTCACTTTCATTCATTAGAGAAGGAATGTCAACCTACTCCAGTGTTCTTGCCTGGAGAATCCCAGGGACGGAGGAGCCTTGTAGGCTGCCGTCTATGGGGTCGCACGGAGTCAGACACAACTGAAGCGACTTAGCAGCAGCAGCAACAGTGTGTATATGTTAATCCCAACACCTCAATTTATCTTTCTCCTCCTTTTCCCTTTAACACCCATAAGTTTGTTTTCTGTGTCTGTGAGTCTTTTTCTGTTTTTTAAATAATTTTATTGTATCTTTTTCTTTAGATCCCATGTATAAGTGATGTAATATGATATTTGTCTTTTGCTTACTTAGTATGATAATTTCTAGGTCCATGCATGTTGCTGCAAAGGACATTATTTTTTATCTTTTATGACTGAGTGATATTGCATTTTATATTTATACCACTTCTTCTTCATCCATTCATCTGCCAACAGACATTTAGGTTACTTCCATGTCTTTGCTATTGTAAATAGCACTACAGTGAAAAATTTGGATGCCTGTATCTTTTCAAATTAGAGTTTTCTCTGGATATATGCCCAGGAGTGAGATTGCAGGATCATATGGTAACTCTGTTTTTAGTTTTAAAGGAACATGCATACTGGTCTCCATACTGGCTGTACCAATTTACGTTACCCCCGGAGGAGGAAATAGCAACCCACTCCAAAATGTTGCCCAGAAAATCTCATAGACAGTGGAGCCTGGTGGGCTGCAGTCCCAAAAAGATCACAAAAGAGTCGAACACACCTGAGTGATTAAACAACAACAGTGTAGGAGGGTTTCCTTTTCTCCAAACTCCAGCATTTATTATTTGTAGACTTTTTGATGATGGCCAGTCTTTCTAGGGTGAGGTGATATCTCATTGTTGTTTTGATCTGTGTTTCTCTAATAATTAGTGACGTTGAGCATTTTCTAATGTGCCTGTTGGCCATCTGTAGTCTTCTTTGTAAAAATGTCTATTTAGATCTTCTGCCAGTTTTTTTTATTGGGTTATTTTTTTGTTTTGATGTTGAGTTATATAAACTGTTTGTATGTTTGAAAATTAAGCCCTTATCAGTTGCATCACTTGCAAATCTTTTCTCCCATTCTGTAAGTTGTCTTTTCATTATGTTTATATTTCATTTGCTGTACAAAAACTTTAAAGTTTAATTAGGTCTCATTTATTTTTGTTTTTATTTTAATTACTCTTAAGTGATGAATCCAAAAAATGTTTGTGTAATATATGTCAAAAAGTGTTCTACCTATGTTTTCTCTAGGAGTTTTTATAGTATTTAGTCTCACATTTATGTCTTTTATCCATCTTGAGTTTATTTTTTTGTGTGATGTTAGAGAATTTTCTAATTGCATTTTTAAGCATGTGGTTGTCCAGTATTCCCAGCACCACTTGTTGCTGAGATGGTTGTTTCTACATTGCATATTCTTCCCTCCTTTGTTGTAGATTGACCATTGGTGTATGGGTTTATTTCTGGGCTTTTTATCTTGTTCCATATGATCATCACAGTAGATGCAGAAAAAGCATTTGATAAAATTCAAAATGCATTTATAAAAACTCTTCAGAAAGTGGACATAGAGGGAACATAACATAATAAAGGCTGTACACAATAGACCCACAGCAAGCCTTGTACTCAATTGTAAAAAGCCAAAAGGATTTCCTCTAAGGACAAGAAGAAGAGAAGTATACCCACTCTCACCACTTTTATTCAGCATAGTGGGAAGTCTTGGCCACAGCAGTCAGAGAAGAGAAAGAAATAACAGAAACCCAATCTGGAAAGGAAGTAAAACTGTCACTATTTGCAGATGACAGGCTACTATACTCAGAAAATCCAAAAGACACTACCAGAAAACTACTAAAGCTCATCAACAAATTCAGTAGAGTCACAGGATACAAAATTAATATGCAGAAATATGTTGTATTTCTATTCAGTAAAAAATATCATAAAAAAATTAAGGAAACAATCTCATTTACCATCACATCTGAAAGAATAAAATACCTAGGGATAAACCTACCAATGAGTCAAAGGGCTGTACTCTAAAAACTGTAAGATGCTGATGAAAAAAAATGGAAAACAACACAAACAGAAAGATATATGGGGAGTTTCCCACACATGAACTATCAATTTGTGAACTTTCAAGGATGTGAATGTGCATTCACATGTCCAATCACATAAATTATTTCACATGTCTGCTTAAACTGTCATGTGCATGCAACCACAATAAGTGGTTGTGCTTTTCTGTACTTTACGGTACAATACTGTGGCTGTGCAACATGAGGCGCTTACTAAAGGCCTGATGGATTAGAGGCACAGAGAGAAGGTGGACAAAGACAAAAAGAAGAAGGAGCTGAAGAACTGGAGACACTTATGATGCAGCAAATGGCAAGAAGATTATTTTTATTTAATGAGGCACTAACAATAGCAAGGAGAGATATGAAGTCTTCCTCAGTGATCAGTGCAAAGACGTAGAGAAAAACAATAGAATGGGAAAGACTAGAGATCTCTTCAAGAAAATTAGAGATACCAAGGGGGAATTTCATGCAACAATGGGCTCAATAAAGGACAGAAATGGTATGGACCTAACGGAAGCAGAAGATATTAAGAAGAGGTGGCAAGAATACACAGAAGAACTGTACAAAAAAAGATCTTCATGACCCAGATAATCATGATGGTGCGATCACTCACGTAGAGCCAGACATCCTTGAATGTGAAGTCAAGTGGGCCTTAGAAAGCATCACTATGAACAAAGCTAGTGGAAGTGATGGAATCCCAGTTGAACTACTTAAAATCCTAAAAGATAATGCCGTGAAATTGCTGCACTCAATATGCCAGCAAATTAGGAAAACTCAGCAGTGGCAACAGGACTGGAATAGGTCATTTTTCATTCCAATCCCAAAGAAAGGCAATGCTAAAGAATGCTCAAACTATCGCACAATTGCACTTATCTCACAGGCTAGCAAAGTAATGCTCAAAATTCTCCAAGCCAGGCTTCAACAATATATGAACTGTGAACTTCCCAATGTTCAGGCTGGTTTTAGAAAAGGCAGAGGAACCAGAGGTTAAATTGCCAACATCCACTGGATCATCAAAAAAACAAGAGAGTTCCAGAAAAACATCTATTTCTGCTTTATTGACTATGCCAAAGCCTTTGACTGTGTGGATCACAATAAACTGTGGAAAATTCTGAAAGAGATGGGAATACCAGACTACCTGACCTGCCTCTTGAGAAACCTGTATGCAGATCAGGAAGCAACAGTTAGAACTGGACATGGAACAACAGACTGGTTCCAAATAGGAAAAGGAGTATGTCAAGTCTGTATATTGTCACCCTGCTTATATGCAGAGTACATTATGCAAAATACCCTGCTGCATGAAGCATAAGCTGGAATTAAGACTGATGGGAGACCTATCAATAACCTCACATATACAGCTGACACCACCCTTATAGCAGAAAGTGAAGAACTAAAGATCCTCTTGATGAAAATGAAATAGGAGAGTGAAAAAGTTGGCTTACAGCTCAACATTCAGAAAACTAAGATCATGGCATCTGTTCCCATTACTTCATGGAAAATAGATGGGGAAACAGTGGAAACAGTGACAGACTTTACTTTTTGGGGGCTCGAAAATCACTGCAGATAGTGACTGCAGCCATGAAATTAAAAGACACTTGCTCCTTGGAATAAAAGCTATGACCAACCTAGACAGCATATTAAAAACCAGAGACATTATTTTTGCCAACAACAGTCCGTCTAGTCAAGGCTATGGTTTTTCCAGTAGTCATGTATGGATGTGAGAGTTGGACTATAAAGAAAGCTGAGCACCAAAGAATTGATGCTTTTGAACTGTGGTGTTGGAGAAGACTCTGGCGAGTCCCTTGGACTGCAAGGAGGTCCAACCAGTCCATTGTAAAGGAGATCAGTCCTGAGTGTTCATTGGAAGGACTGATGATGAAGCTGAAAGTCCAATATTTTGGCCACCTGATGCAAAGATTTGACTCATTTGAGAAGACCCTGATGGTGAGAAAGACTGAAGGTGGGAGGAGAAGGGGATGACAAAGGATGAGATGGTTTGATGGCATCACCGACTCAATGGAGGTGAGTTTGGGTAAACTCTAGGAATTGGTGATGGACAGGGAGGCCTGGCATGCTACAGTCCATGGGGTTGCAAGGCGTGGGACACAACTGAGCTACTGAACTGAACTGAACTGAAGGAGGCACTGTTAGTTTCTGAGGCACAAAACCCTAATGTAGAACGGTACACAAAGGTTTCAGCAGCCATTCATAATGCCATTGAGTGTTACCATGTCATATATGATGAAAAAAAAAAATAACTAGTCCCCAAATATCACTGAATAGTTTTGTTTCAAGAGGGTAGATAGAATTGAATCCAGCAAGAAACCAGAACTTGTGCCATCAATATCAGGTGTACTTGCCCTCTGTCTCCTATTGCTGATGATCCTTCAGCTCTACCATCTCCCACCTCCTTTCACTCCTCTAGTCAGTAATTCTTCTTGCCTGTTCAGTCAATGCCATCTCCTGTATGCCAGTTGTTGTACTGCATTACTGTAATTTTCAGGGTACTGTATGAATTAAAATGTTTTTTTTTCATTCTTATGTATTATTTTTGTGAAAAGTATAAACCTTTTACAATATAGTATTATATAGCCAATTGTGTTAGTTGGATACCTAGGCTAACTTTGTTGAACTTACAAACCAGACTATGAATGCACTCTCAGAACGGAGCTCGTTCACATGTAGGTGACTTCTGTACCATGTTCTTGGACTGGTAAGAATCAATATTGTTACTAGCCAAGGCAGTCTAATGTGTCTGATTTGTGACCCCATGGACCGTAGCCCACCAGGCTTCTCTTTTCATGGAATTCTCTAGACAAGAATATTGGAGTGGGTTGCCACTCCATTCTCCAGGGGATCATTCCAACCCAGGGATGGAACCTGGTCTCCTACACTGCAGGTAGACTCTTTACCTACCATCTGAGCCACCTTCATGGTGACTGTGGGAGAGCTGGGTTCAATTCCTCTATCGCAAAGAACCCCTGGATAAGGGAATAGCTACCCACTCCAGTATTCTTGCTTGGAAAATTCCACGGACAGAGAGCCTGGCAGGCTACAGTCCATAGGGTACCAAAGAGCTGAACACAACTATGTGATTAATCTTTTTTTCTTTTACCCAAGGCAATCTACAGACCAATGCAATCCCTGTCAAATTACCAATGTCATTTTTCACAGAACTAGAACAACAACAAAAAGTTGTATGGAAGTGAAAAAGACCCCAAATCTTGAGAAAGAAAACTGGACCTAGTGGAATCAGGCTCCCTTACTTCGTACTATGCTATTACAAAGCTAAAGTAACCAAAACACTATGGTACTGGCACAGAAACAGAAATATAGATCAATGGAACTGAACAGAAAGACCAGGGATGTACTTTTAAGTTAAATTTTTGTGATGCTTCACTAAATGCCTCCTGTTTAAACAGGATGTGTATACCTAGACAAAAAAAGGTTTGCAGTGATGGTAGACCACTTTTCTTTTGTAATAACTTACGGAGAGTTGGACTGTGAAGAAGGCTGAGCGCCGAAGAATTGATGCTTTTGAACTGTGGTGTTAAAGAAGACTCTAGAGAGTCCCTTGGACTGCAAGGAGATCCAACCAGTCCATTCTGAAGGAGATCAGCCCTGGGATTTCTTTGGAAGGAATGATGCTAAAACTGAAACTCCAGTACTTTGGCCACCTCATGCGAAGAGTTGACTCATTGGAAAAGACTCTGATGCTGGGAGGGATTGGGGGCAGGAGGAGAAGGGAACGACAGAGGATGAGATGGCTGGATGGCATCACTGACTCGATGGACATGAGTCTGAGTGAACTCCGGGAGTTGGTGATGGACAGGGAGGCCTGGCGTGCTGCAATTCATGGGGTCGCAAAGAGTCGGACATGGCTGAGTGGCTGAACTGAACTGAACTGACTAAAATATATAAAGATATTAACATTGTTATACTTAGGAAAATTTTCAATGAACAATTTAAGCGTTTAAATTCATTTACTAATATATTTGTAAAAATGTAAGATAAAAATATCTTTAAGTTGTAGAATTTTGCATGATATATAAAAGCTATTTTCTGTACAATTCTTTCTTTTGATATAATTCTGTCACAAAGCTTAATGAAGAAAAACTATAAGGTGAGGTGTATGTTGCTTGAGAGGAAGGTATAATGTGGTAGATGGACATGAGACTGAGGGTATTCAGCTCCTGGTTCTCATTCAGATTCTGGCCAGAAATTTTGATGAAATTAGACCCTCACTGTAGTTTTCTGTACTGTACCAAAGCTTTTTCATGACATAAACAGAACATTTTCCAATATTTCTTCCAAATAAAAGATGTGAAAATTCTATGTAGGTAGATTTCAGATCTGTTCATTGTCCCCTGACAATCTAATGTTTTTCTGTAAAAGTCAGATAGTAAGTATCATAAACTATATGGCTGTGTAGGCTATTTATTCTCTGTTAGACTACTAAACTCTGCCCTTGCAACAGGAAAGCAGCCCTGGACAATACATAAATGAAAGAATACTGGCTGTGTGCTGATAAACTTTATTTACAAAAACACTTATTGGCTGGATTTGGCTGACCTAGATGATAAAGCTTTATGTTCTTAGATAAAGTAATTTAATTTGATTAATATTCCCATACTAGAAATCTGAAGATAGGAGAAGGATTCTTCAAAGATAGACTTTTTTTTTTCACTTAGAAGTAATTTTGAAGTGAATAGGTGGAAATTTTTTTTTTTATATATTAGGCGTAAAAAGAGTATTTAAGGCTTTTAGTTTTGTTTCACAAAACAGTTTAGTGAGGCATTTTAATCTTAGTGATAAAATGAAATTATGATCAATTTTATATAAATTCATATTATAGTGTTAATTATAGAAATTTTAATATTACCTAAACAAAATTCTGTCAACGAATATGGAAAATGGTCAGATTTTATAGTTCTCCAGTTGCTACAATTTCCTGGTTGCTCAGAAGGTAGAGAATCTGCCTGCAATGCAGAAGACCTGGATTCTATCCTTAGGTCAAAAATAACCTGGAGAAGGAAACAGCAGCCCACTCCAGTATTCTTGCCGGGGTTATCCATAGACAAAGGAGCCTGGTGGGCTATAGTTCATGGAGTGGCAAAGTGTCGGACACAAGTGAGTGACTTTCACTTTCAATACAAAGTGAAAGTGAAAAGTGAAAGTTGTTCAGTCATGTTCAACTCTTTGCAACCACATGGACTGTATTAGTCCCTGGAATTCTCCATGCCAGAATACTAGAGTGGGTAGCCTTTCCCTTCTCCAGGGCATCTTCCCAACCCAGGGATCATACCCAGGTCTCCCGCATTGCAGGAGGATTCTTTACCAGCTGAGCCACAAGGGAAGCCCGAGAATACTGGAGTGGGTAGCCCATCCCTTCCCCAGCAGATCTTCCTGACCCAGGAATCGAACTGGAGTCTCCTGCATTGCAAGCAGATTCTTTACCAGAGAGCTATGAGGGAAGCCCTTCAATGCAAAACTAAGTAAAATTAAATTAGATAAGTAAAATGCTAGCATCCCAAGTTAATAAGGATTGCTTCTATATGGATGTGAGGGTTGGACTATAAAGAAAGCTGAGTGCTGAAGAATTGATGCCTTTGAACTGTGGTGTTGGAGAAGACTCTTGAGAGTCCCTGGAACAGCAAGGAGATCCAACCAGTCCATCCTATAGGAAATCAGTCCTGAATATTCATTGGAATGACTGATGTTGAAACTGAAAGTCCAATACTTTGGCCACCTGATGCAAAGAACTGACTCATTGGAAAAGACCCTGATGCTGGAAAAGATTGAAGGCAGGAGGAGAAGGGGAAAACAGAAGATGAGATGGTTGGATGCCATCACCGACTCAATGGACATGAGTTTGATTAAACTCCGGGAGTTGGTGATGGACAGGGAGGCCTGGAGTGCTGCAGTCCATGGGGTCTCAAACAGTCAGACACGACTCAGCGACTGAACTGAACTGAACTGAACAAAACTTGTTCCAACTGTTTAGCTTTTGTTTTGACTCTTGCTTGAAAACCTTGTAAATCCAATGCAAAAGCAGTTGGCAAAGCCTGAGTAGATTGGTGCCATAAAAGAGGACTGTAAAATTGAACTTATTTGAGCTGTGAAGATAAAAAGACTGACCCTTATTTATATAGCATATTTTTTAGCCTTGGTCTTGTTTTACTGCACAAATCCCTGGAAAAGAAGTGAGAATGAGCTGAAAGTATGGTAAAATATGATTAAAAAAAAGAAAAGAAAGAATTTAAAATGTGATATTTAGCTTATTGTTTTTAAGATAGGCCTGTCCATAAGTATGTTGCCAGAGATTTCCATGAGACAATTTGCATATAGATAGTCATTTATGTATAAGCCCAGTTTATACTCCATCCTCCATTAGAAATAAATATGAATAAACAGGTCCTGTCATGAAACAGAAGCAGAGGCAGAAGTATTGAAATCTGTAGTTAATGTTTTGTAACCACCACAATTTGTTATTTTAATGTTGAAATATGAGTTTAATCTGCTTCTTAAGTGAAAATTAATTGACTACATTTCTTTTTGTTGTTATATTTGTTCGCTTATTCAAAGTGTGAGTATGGGTTCCTATACCTGTGAATATTCCATTGGTTGGAAAGGTAATTAAATAACAAATGGTTCCACAAGTCAGTTTAAATAAATGTAGTATATTCTCTCTCTCTTCCATCTTATTTTTTTTTTCCTGTGGGTTCTATATTAGTAGGAGATTGCTTTTTTGTTTTCCCTGAACGCAAATGATCAGTCCTTTGTGGTCTGAGACACTTTCTTGTACCTACTAAAATAGAGAACTATAATCTAATTTAGATCCACTTTCATAATGCCCGTCAGAGTTCAGCCCACATTAAAATAATAGTTGAAGATCAATAGAAAGGAAAAGAGGAAATAACACAAAAAATATTATTTGCCACATCTTTCCTGAGATACAGTATGTGTCATGTCAAAGACTTTCAAATAAATGGTTGACAGACTAAATGAGTGAATGCAAAAAAAAAAAAAAAAAGTCTTGCATTTATGTTTGGTATTTTCATTTAATATTTTAAATTTGAAGTTACTTACTTCGCCTTAGGAAGTTTTGTTTACATTTTCCTCTCTTGACTTAGATAGAAGATTAACATACTTAAGTTTAAAAATTACCAAACATATGATCACAGTGAGGTAAGTTTAAATTGGGGGAATTTTAGGACCAAGAAAGAATTGCATAAATCTTCTTTACTCATTTAACTAAGACAAATATTCAATAGCTGTCTTTGTCTTCTGAGCCATAAAGAGGATCCCAAGGAATTATGACTAAAAATGGAGAGAATAAAGATGAATAAATAATTCTACAAGTTAGGAATGCATTTGACTAAAAGTAACAGAAAATCTGATTGAGTTCCTTGGATACAGTAAAGTTTATTTTCCTCATGTAATGAGAATGGAAGTAAAATCTTGCTGGAGGCAGTTGACCTATTCAGTGATAATTCATCACTTTTGCATCTCTCGGCATTGCTGCTCTCTCATGCAAAGATTCTTGGCTTCTTTCTTCTGATTGCAGTGACACTGGCCGCACACCGAGGCAACATATCTGTTTTCAAGACATAGAAAAGGGTGTACAATAAAATAGCAATTGTAGCCTTATCTGTTCATTTTCACTGGCAAAGAAAAAACTTTTAGCAAACGATAACCAGCGAATTTTTGTGTAGATTTCATTAGTCAGAACTTGGAGTCATAGCTATCCCTAACCACAAGGAAGGCTGGAAAATCAAGTTTGGTGCATTTCCATCCCTATAGGAGAAAAGGACAGCAAAGAACACACTTAAAAATGGGCATTGCATAGGTAGATGTATAGTATCTATTACAATAACCTGTGGCAAGTTTGTTAATTGAGGACTTCCTTGATAGCTCAGTTGGTGAAGAATCCGCCTGCAATGCAGGAGACCCTGGTTTGATTCCTAGGTCAGGAAGATTCGCTGGAGAAGGAATAGGCTACACACTCCAGTATTCTGGCTGAGAGAATTCCATGGACTGTAGAGTCCATTGGGGTCGTAAAGAGTCGGATATGACTGAGTGACTTTCAGTATTACAATAATCTGTAGCAAGTTTGTTAATTGAGCTGTATAACAAATTCTGAATTAACCAGTATGACTACTTAAATGAATTATAAATGTTATTTATATCATAAATGCTATTTCTTGGTTTGGAGAAAGAAGCTGGGAAGCTAAATACTAAAAGTTTAGGAGTGATTATTTTGGAGATGTGAAATGAGAACTGTTGTTACTATCTGTATTTAAAAATTACAAAATATTTAGTTAAAAGAATGAAGGACAGATTTTCTAGGAAAATGGTAATAGAGAAATTAGTAAGTTCTTTATATGTTAATGTTTGCTAAATAGTTCTACTTTATAAAATATGGAGATTTAGCAAACAATGTGTGATTAATACTGCATACCGTCAAATCAGATAGATTGGAGAAAAATATGGTATGTGGCCTACCTCAAAGATACTCTCTGTTTGGGGAGATCTACATTTCTTTTGTCTGCAATACACAGTTGAGTTAAATCCACATATTACTGGGCCTGATGATAGGAAGACATTTTCAAATTCACAAAAGACAAGACAAGAAATTTAAAGTTGTTCTATTTTTAAATAGAAATCCAGGAATGCACTTGTCACATTAGACAGTCATCCTTACTTTTGTTGTACTTTAGCTTGTGGGTCATCACTTCCTCTTTTTTGAAACTAGGTCCATGAGTTTAAAAGGACTCCCTGCTTCTCTGTTTGATTTTTTCTTTCTCATGTATACACACATATGTGTGTGTGTGTGTCTGTATGTCTGAAACCATTATGTAACTTTGAAGAACACCATAGGCAAGTTCTTTCAAATCTAGAGATAGTAAAGTGTTAGTAATCCAAAGAGCAATAGAAAAATTTCAAAAGCAAAGATCAGATGTTGCATACACATGGGTGCGCACACACACACACACACACAAATATTTAAATTCTCAATATATCTAACATAAACAGATTTAAAAGGTAAATTTTTTATAACAAGCATAAAAATAGGTAAATTGGTCTTAACCTATTAATATAAATAAATCAATATGAAAAGCACTAAAACTATTGTTAATGGTGACGAACATAAAAAATTTAGAAAGAGGAAATAAAAGCTACTTACAGTTATTAAGAAAGCTGCTTTTATTAGTAAATAAAGAAATGCAAAAATTATAAATGGGAATTTTTACCTGTCAAATAGTAGTGATGAAAAATACATAAACTTGATACTGGTGAGGTTATTACAAGATGAAATTCTCATATATACTGATGGTGGGAATTTAAATATGTTTAAAGTTTAAAAAACATGTTAGGAATAGTTATTGGAACACTTTGAATGTTGTATCGTTTGACACAGTAAATTTCCTACTAGTAAAAAAAAATCACAAAGAAGTAGAAATATAAATGTAAAAATAAACATTTAACAAAATAAGGAGGGCTTAATAAATTATGAATTGTTTATAAACAAATCATTATGTGTTGTAGGGAGGAAAATTTTCCCTTCTCTTCTAAGTCCTTTGCGGGTCTAATAATTAAATTGACATAAAACAGATTAACAGGAGAGAAATAAATTTAATTATATATATATGAGAGCTCCATAAAAATTGGAATCTTGAGAAAGTAAAAGCAGGAAGCTTTTGTACCTTTTAGACAAAGAAACAATAAATTTTTGAACAATTGACAAAACAAATGGGTTTGAGCTTAGGGGGCTAAATTGAAGTAACAAGATTTGTTGTTATAAGCTTCTAGGCCCTGAATTCTGGAATCTCTAGTTATAAACATGCCTTCCACCTTTCTCATACAGGGAGAGTATACTCTCTTCCATGTGAGAGACTTATCTTCTGCTTTCAGAAGGGATCAAAGAGGGTCAGAATGTCATTCTTACACAAGAACCTTGAATTCAAGAAAATCAGTGTGCCCAAGTGGCATATTTGTTGTGGCATGTAAGCTTACTAGGGCTTCCCCAGTGGCTCAGTGTTACCACTGAAGCTGCCTGCAATGCAGGAGCTAGAGGGGACGCAGGTTCAATCCTGGGGCCAGGAAGATCCCTTGGAGGAGGGCTTGGCAACCCACTCCAGTATTCTATCCTGGATAATCCCATGGGCAAAGGAGGCTGGCAGGCTATGGTCCATAGAGTCCCAAAGAGTCAGACACAACTGAAGCTACTTAGCATGTACATACACATAAGCTTACCAAGGGTAGAAACAATGTATTTTGTATCATTGTGTCTTTGACACATCATGTTGGATCTATGAAACAAAGTATATGTGAAAAAAGATAACAGATATTTACTCATATTTACTCATGTGATTCAAATAACAGAGCAAACCAAAGTTGTTAACTCATAACTTTAGCTGACAACCAGTTTATTAGGTTAATACAATTTTAAATTTTATTAACTCTATAGTTGTCTTTTATTAATTAAAACACTTGGATATTAAAGTTTTTAAATTATTAAATTTATTGCTGATTTCATAACTCAGTATTGTGTGAACATAGAATATATTTTATGAATCCAAAGTTGGAGTTTGGCTGCCTAGATGTTGTCAATAGGAGAGTAATTTTCAGAAAAAGCCAAAAATGATGAGAGGACTTAATAGGATTAGTATTTAGATTGAATTTTCAATTAAACAAAGGAAAAGTACTCTAAAAAAATAATTTTTTAAAAGTAACTAAAATGTTTTGCAGAAATCTTTATTCTTATTGTCTTTCCTATAAATGCTACTGATTCTGTTTCTACTTTTCTAGTTCAATAGTATAAAACATGGGCCCAAGAATATATTGATAAAGAATCTCCTTCAGGTGACTACTTTCATCACCATTTCTTCCTCTGAAAGTTAAGAAATATTTGTATCTTCGCAAGGCTCCTTTTTGTGCTTAAAGCATGTTAACAGTCTTGCCAGAAATAAATGATATATATGTATAATCCTGACTCACTCTAGGGGATGTTACTGCATTTGTAAATTTTCATGCTAGAAAAGAATATACTTCCTCTTATTAAGTATGTAATATTTACCTTAGACAACACAATGCTCTGAGCAACTTTATTCTGCCTTTATGACAGAATATATGCCTATATGCATTCAAAGCTCTGTAGTATAACTGAATTTAGTCTCAGTCTCATTACTACAGCCAAAACAAGACAGAAATGATACAGGACTTACCGCTTATAGTTCAGTTTTCCTAACCATTTAAACTCAGTAACATGGTTGCCAAGTTTAGAGTCTTCACAATACTCTCCAGTGAAGTACCTATGAAGAATTATCCTGTGCAAGCTCAGAATGTTTTTTTTTTTTTCCTACTTCTTTTTTAAACATTTCACTCACAGATCATGTACATGTACAATTAGTATCATTGCACACAGAGAGAATATATGAAATTCCCTGAATTCCAGACTTCAAAAGTAGTCTATGGCTAATGGTTTAATTTGCCCAAACCCTACAGGTACCTACATTCAGGGATCACTGAGGATTCAAGACATATATAGTCATTCCTAATCATATCTTAAAATCCATCATTCAGAAAACTGGAATCATGGCATCTGGTCCTATCACTTCATGGCAAATAGATGGGGAAAAAAATAGAAACAGTGACAGACTTTATTTTCTTGGGCTCCAAAATCACTGTGAATGGTGACTGCAGCCATGAAATTAAAAGACACTTACTTCTTGGAAGAAAAGCTATGACGAAACTAGACAGCATATTAAAAAGCAGAGAAGTCTTTGCTGACAAATACATGTGTTGTCAAAGCTATAGTTTTTCCAGTAGTCATGTTAGGATATGAGAGTTGGACTGTAAAGAAAGCTGTGTGCCAAAGAATTGACGTTTTTGAGCTGTGGTGCTGGAGAAGACTTTTGAGAATCCCTTGGACAGCAAAGGAGATCGAACTAGTCTGATCCTAAAGGAAATCAACCCTGAATATTCATGGGAAGGACCAATGCTGAAGCTGAAGTGCCAGTACTTTGGCCACCTGATGTGAAGAGCCGACCCGTTGGAAAAGACCCTGATGCTGGAAAAGATTGAAGGTAAGAGAAGGGGGCAACAGAGGAGATGGTTGGATGGCATCACCAACTCAATGGACATGACTTTGAGCCAACTCTGGGAGATAGTGAAGGACAAGGAAGCCTAACGTCCTGCAATCCATGGGATCACAAAGCGTCAGACATGACTCAGTGAGTGAACAACAACAATTGGTATCATAAGAGCTTCCCTGTTGGCTCAGTGGTAAAAAATCTGCCTACAGAGACTTGGGTTCAATTCCTGGGTTGGGAAGATGCCCTGGGAAAGGAACTGGCAATTTACTCCAGTTTCTTGCCTGGGAAATCTGATGGACAGAGGGGCCTGGCTAGCTATAGTCCATGGTGTCTCAAAGAGTCAGACATGACTTAGCAGCTAAAAACAACAGCAATTGTATATTTGGAGACTCAGGTACTCATTAACCCTCTCACCTGTGTCAGAGAGTAATAGCCAGATGATACACAGTCAAGAACTTATAAATCAATCAGTATAATTTATATTCAAACTGCGACATTCTGAAATGAAAGAGGAAGTTATTTATAAATATCCAGAAACCAGGCATTAGTCTGGGTTGTCCCTGACAAATCTAGATATATACAGTTCAACGTTACTGGCAGAATAAATGAGCTTCTGAATTTGCACATTTATTGATGTGCAGACTTAACTCATGGATCTATGACTTCCCACCTGAATTTATTCCAATAAATAGATGTAAATACCTACTAAATATTTTACTGCCTTTTTGTCTGTGCCTTCTGTCTTTAAATTCCTTTAAAGATTTTTAAAGATATCATTCACCAGAATTTCTTTTGTAATTTATAAAGCATTTAAGTTTCTGTATAATTAAAATTAAGCCAATTAATTAATGTCATAAACAATTTCAGTTTTTCATAAGTAACAGGAAATCAATGGCCACTTCTTAAAGGACATTCATTAATCATTAATTTTAGTCCCTCTTTTATTTTGCTTCCTCATAAGTTTCAGAGTAAATTCAGTGAAAAGTAAAATTGGTGTTTAGAATCAATCACAACTGGTTTATTTTATCCTATTAAGTATTATAAGTCTATTTGTATGAAAGAATAATACTACCTTGAATTTAGAACTAGTGATTTTATGCTGCAAGGTTAGACATAAAGTTGTGTCCAAGACAGAAGGTGACCCTTTAATTGATAATTTCGCTTCCCTGGTGGCTCAGACCCGCAATGCAACACGGCAATGCAAAGCGTCTGCCTGCAATGTGGGAGACCCCAGTTCGATCCGTGAGTTGGGAAGATCCCCTGGAGAAGGAAATAGAAACCCACTCCAGTACTCTTGCCTGGAAAATCCCATGGACTGAGGAGCTTGGTAGGCTACAGTCAACGGGGTCACAAAGAGTGGAACACAACTTCACTTTCACTTTCACTTTAATGTATACAAGCAGTTCTTTATTTTATAAAAGACAATGCCAAAACTGATGTTAAAGTCTATAAATTTAGCAATGCCTTATAAGTTAAAAAAAATGATTCTCCAAGAGCTGTATAGATTATAAAGTGTTGAACTGATTTGTTATAGACATGGTTTTCTTTAACTCAGACAAATTCAGAGGTAGGGGAAAAACCTGTACAGGTTTCCAGAAAAAGACAGGAAGTAGCCACCAGTCAGTTCCAAGAAATGCTTAAGTACCTACCAACTCAGCACCTCCACTTTTCAGTGGCCAACACTATGGCCAAATAGAGTCAGGAAACTCGAATACTATTCTCCAGTAGAGAGCTGCAGGACTCATTAAGCTCATAAGTAGGGATGGAGAGAGGTGTATATTCTCTCACAATAGGGCCTCCACATGATTTTCAGAGTATTCTCATTCACTAGACTATCAGCAACAAGGGCACTTGACCACTGTCTAAAAATGCTGAGTACAGGTGAGCAGTTGGAGAATGAAGAAAATTAACTGGAGGAATGGGTACCCACTAGAGGTCTTGCCATCACTGTTTTCCCAGGGCCTGACTGCCACAGCTTCCTGATGGGGCAAAATATGGGTCAGGTTGGAGAGCTGGGAAAAGCAACAGAGAATCTTTAGCTTGCTTGGGGTCGAAGGCATGGTGATTTGGTAGGCATTTTCGATAGCCACTAACTTATGCAAACAAACCTTAACATACTCCTCTGCTCTATTTTGGTGACCAGCCAGTCTTTGGTCATAACAGTAACCATGGAAACTAGGAATTAAATATTAGGTAATCAGAGAAAGACAAATCTGGTTCAGCATGTTTTATTTACAGTGTTAATTATGTATCTTAAGAAATGGAAAATATGAATTACTACCAGGATAAATTTATTTTATCCTAAACCTAAAAAAAGATTACAATCACTAATTTGTTTTGTAACAGAAATATGGAGAGCACAATTTGTTGCTCATTCTCCATGAACATGTTACGAATAAGATTTTTTGTTCCTTGCTAGGAAAATTTGAATGATTTTAAAGTGATTGAATTTTAAGTAATTTTAATAATCTATATTATGCCTATATAACTTCTCAGTGAATTTTTTCAGACATTTTAGAATATCTTTTACATATAGTCAAGTCGCAAAATGAGAACACAAATCACAGTAAGAAAGGGCCAGAACATCTATCCTGGTTTTGCTGTTATCTTCAATATATTAAAAAATATTTTTTGGAAGGAGGAATATGTTATTTTTAATCTCCTGATATTGTTTATGACTTATTAACAATGTTCATACTTTGAATATTAGAAAAAAATATTTTCTTAAACCTTTACCTTATTAAAACTTCCCCACTATAAAAAGAAAATGTCACCCTACCAGTATGACTAAGAGAAAAAAAAGAGCCATCATAAGCATCTTTTGAGTGCTGTCGGATTGCTTGAGTGAGGAGATTGGGGAAACCTGTAAAGCAAAGCAGTTCAGAGCAGGGGAAGTGCAAATTAAAATCAAGTAAGGCTTAAGCGAAACAAAAGAGCACTTTACAGGAAAGTCCAGATCTAGTTACACAATACATCACAGGCAGGAAGCGAAGCAAAGAATCAATGAAGACTGGTTATGATCAAGGTGGATTCAAGGATGGAAGAAGATAGCAAAGAGTAAATGTTTGACGTTGAGTTTTACTGAAGACATGACTGACATTTTCACTCTTATATTTTCTTTAGAAGGAGAAAGGTCAGAAATATTAGATTAAACACTGTCCAATTCATAGGTGGTACTAATCCTATTATAGAGTAGAAACAGCCATGAATAAATTATATGCCACCAGGCAATCTGAAATAATTGAAAGATAAAATTATGAAAGTGTTGATCTAAATATTGGCAAAGTAGCCAGACTGCTGAATTTCCCTGTCTGTGGAATAAAGACTGATATCAGTGTTCCCCTTGAAGAATTGTTGTGAAGATTAAATGCAATAACAGAAATAAAATTCTCACAAAAGTTCCTGGAATGTTGCAAGTGCTTAAACATCATTATTATTTTTGTTATTGAGAAAACCAAATGAATATTATAAAATGAGCAAGCAAATAAGGGTTGAAAAACAATAAACATGGTAAGGCTCTCTGATACCTGGACCACAGCCTTTACTGTGCTATCTGCATGACCTTTTTCAAGGTATTTCATTTTTCTAGGTTTTTACTCCTTACTTATAAACTCAACAGACCAAACCAGATTATCTCTGTGGTCTCTTCTAAAACATTTATAATTTTTAAGACATTATTAGTAATCTTCATATCTTTGTAGAGTTGAGATCTGTCGTGTACATGTTCTTAAATATTTTGATGTTTGTTTTCCTTGTGTATCTCTTCACAAGATTGTGAATTCATAGTTTGTACATACATTAGGGCAAGTTTCAGTACTAAAACATTTTATAGAATTCACTCTCTAAGGAGGAGTCTTGAGTTAGATTTCTATTGCCCTTGGATAAGTACCTGTGAGCATGTTAAACATTTCCTGCAAAACAAACACTTTGGCTCCATTTCCCTCTCACACAATGAACTTAACAGACAATAATCCAGATTTGACAGTTACTTCTCTGTATACCAGAGAAATGTTGTCTTTTATCAATATGTCTTTAGCTACATTATTCTGTCACTTGGCAGTTTCTGTACTGTTTTAAAATTAAGTAAACCTTTTTTTAATCACAGTTTTTTTATGAACAAAAGAAATGGACTTTTCTTAAGCTATGTAAGAATTGATGCTTTTGAACTGTGGTGCTGGAGAAGACTCTTGAGAGTCCCTTGGACTGCAAAGAAATCAAACCAGTCAATCCTAAAGGAAATCAACCCTGAATATTCATTGGAAGGACTGATGCTAAAGCTGAAGCTCCAATACCTGATGCAGAGAGTCAACTCAATGGAAAAGAGCCTGATGCTGGGGAAGACTGAAGGCAAAAGGAGAAGGGAGCAACAGAGGATGAGATGTTTGCATAGCATCATGGACTCAGTGGACATGAATTTGAGCAAACACTGGGAGAGAGTGGAGGGAAGAGGAGGCTGACATGCTACCGTCCATGGGGTTGCAAGGAGTCAGACACAACTAACCAACTAACAACCACAAATGTAGGGATCTAACACAAGTTAAGAAAAATTGAGCTAGGAATCTAGGGAAGTATATGAATTAAGGCCGTGTAGGATAGAGAAAACCAGGTGTTCTTCAGAGCATTATTGTTGATATGACTCAGCTCTACATACTTTTTTCTTCATCAATACTAGACAAAATAAAAGCCCTGATATTCCTAGGATGTGTCCCAGTTTGCAGAAGAGGGAAAGGCAAATTGCCCCAAGAATATATGATATACAGTGATGAACAAAGGTCTCCTGAGGAAAAATGAGATGGGCAAGAAAAGTTAGTGTTATCAGATGACACTTGGGAGATGTTATAAAATAAGAGGATAAGACAAGTTTTGTTTTCAGTTTGTAAGTTATGATCTAAATTGTAATTATTCTCAAAGTGTGTGTGTGTTTTAAAATCATTGCTTTGTTAGAATCACCCATTTAAATACAGTTAACTTACAGCTTCTCTTTTTTTTTTAAAGGAAGGGTATATGCCAAAGAGAAGGATGGATTCCCTTTTAATTTGTATTTCATTGCACTGATTTTATTTTCATATGCATTTCTCTTCTTAAAAGTAAATTTGGACATTTCTTTCATTCTGCTAGTGGGGAACAAATTCTCAGTCTTCTTAGTAAAGTGTGCCTATGGCCTCAATCAGTCTCTCACTCTGCTTCCAATCATTTTCACCCCACACTACAGAAAACTGCATAGAATACCTGAAAAGAAGCATGCAGGGACTAAAATTACAAGGCAAATGCAATAAGTTAAGGTCATAATAACAATATTAACACCATTATCATCACATTATGGGTTAGATTTACTCAGTGCTTTCTATGGGCCAGGTACTAATGATTTTACATATATTTACACATGTAATCCTTACAATCTGCATAAGTATAGTAACAATTATTATCCTGATTTCACAGGTGAACAAAACAGGCACAAGTGAGTGAGCTCTTAATCAGTAAGGGTTCTGGCAAGAACCAGGTGTCACACTTAAAGAGGGGTGACTTTTAAGAATAATTTAATGATGCCACTGTTACTTGTGAATATCAGTGCTAATATTAATACCATAAATGTATATTTCACCCAGGAAATGCAAAATTATCCAATATTAGATAATCTAATAATAACTCAAAGGAGAAAAACATGATTATCTTAAAGGATACCTCCAAATCTTGAATTGAGAAGCAGATTTGGAAGATTTTTGGCAAATTATTAAAAACTTAATTATGCTAAGTCCTTTCCCCCAAAACAGCATAATGCACACATTGAATCAAGAAGTAACAGAAAAAGAATATGTCTTATTTTTAATTTTATAACTTGAAATTAGGTTCGAATTTTTTACAGTGTTAATAAATTAATCCTATTTCAAAGGTAATTTAAAAGATGTGAATAAAGCTGAAAAACTTAGAAAATATCACCAAACTTTTACATAATGTTGTCAGGCGAGTGTAATGTCCTTGGTTCTGTCTCATCCCAAGAAAAATTTGAAGCTACAGACATTAAAGTCCTCGGCGCATCACAGCTCTTGGACAGACCGTGTTATAACTCTCAGGTCTGGAACAGACGTGTTATAGCTCTTAGACAGATCAGTGTTACAGCTCCGTGTTACAGTTCAGTTTTATTTAGAAAGCAGCAGGAAACATGAGGGCATGCCAACCCAAAGATGGGAAGAGAAAAGCATGCCCTTTGGCTCCTCTTTTTATATGTTTTTTCCTACCCCCTGGGCCTGTCCTGTGTAAATTAGGCTAGGAGCAGTGCTGTTTGTTCTCCCTGAGGTCCTCACTCCAGTCCTCGGACCTTCCTTTGACCTTACTTTGTTCTACTTTCCTGGGCTTTTCCCTTCCTTGTCTTTTAGCCACCGCCATTTTGGACTCCTGTTTCTAACTACCTAACAAAATGATACACATAGTAAGAGCCCAGTATATGGCCAATGAGGAGTTTCAAGTTAGTATATGATTGTATACTGTGATAGCCAAATAATGTTTGCACCTGCAGAAGTTCAAAAAATTGAACACACTTCCCATTAAATTACATTACTTAAAATTTTTCCGATATTCACAGTGGCTTATTTTCCTATCAAGCTTTTTATAGAGCTTTGTTGAAAGACTGACAGTTTCAGTAATTCTCAGATATTTAATGTTAACCATCATATAAACAAACGACGCTACTAGAAGAATACTTTTTAGTAAAAAATAAACTACCACAACCAAAATGCTTCATTATATATTTTCTGCATTATTCTCTATTACTGATTTGAAATACAATTTTCAAGCTACCAACAACATTAAAAAGAGAAAAGCATACAAGTATGTTAGTTTACATTATACTTAAAAAATGGCAAGTCAAATTACTTTTGAAAAATTTTAGTTTTATTTGACAAATTAATATTTGAAATACAGAATATTATTTTGTGGACCTTCAGACAAATATGAATAAATATCTCATGCATGCTGAGTCACTAAGTCATTGTTGACTCTTTGTGACCCCATGGACTATGGCCCACCAGGCTCCTCTCTCCATGGGATTCTCCAGGCAAGAATACTGCAGTGAAGTTGCCATGCCTCTCCTTCATGGGATCTTTCTGACCCAGGGGTGGAACCTGCATCTCCTGCATTAGCAGGCAGATTCTTTATACTGAGCCACCTGGGAAGCCCCAGATATCTCATAAATTATAACACATTTTCATTGAATAATGTAATTATACCAATGTCTTGAATTTTATGTTTAAATTGGCATTTCAAATGATCAGATCAGATCAGTCACTCAGTTGTGTCCAACTCTTTGTGACCCCATGAATTGCAGCACGCCAGGCCTCCCTGTCCATCACCAACTCCCAGAGTTCACTCAGACTCACGTCCATCGAGTCAGTGATGCCATCCAGCCATCTCATCCTCTGTCATCCCCTTCTCCTCCTGCCCCCAATCCCTCCCCCCATCAGAGTCTTTTCCAATGAGTCAACTCTTCACATGAGGTGGCCAAAGTACTGGAGTTTCAGCTTTAGCATCATTCCTTCCAAAGAAATCCCAGAGCTAATCTCCTTCAGAATGGACTGGTTGGATCTCCTTGCAGTCCAAAGGACTCTCAAGAGTCTTCTCCAACACCACAGTTCAAAAGCATCAATTCTTCTGCACTCAGCCTTCTTCACAGTCCAACTCTCACATCCATACACGACCACAGGAAAAACCATAGCCTTGACTAGACGAACCTTTGTTGGCAAAGTAATGTCTCTGCTTTTGAACATGTTATCTAGGTTGGTCATAACTTTCCTTCCAAGGAGTAAGTGTCTTTTAATTTCATGGCTGTAGTCACCATCTGTAGTGATTTTGGAGCCCAGAAAAATAAAGTCTGACACTGTTTCCACTGTTTCCCCATCTATTTCCCATGAAGTGGTGGGACCAGATGCCATGATCTTCGTTTTCTGAATGTTGAGCTTTAAGCCAACTTTTTCACTCTCCACTTTCACTTTCATCAAGAGGCTTTTGAGTTCCTCTTCACTTTCTGCCATAAGGGTGGTGTCATCTGCATATCTGAGGTTATTGATATTTCTCCTGGCAATCTTGATTCTAGCTTGTGTTTCTTCCAGCCCAGCGTTTCTCATGATGTACTCTGCACATAAGTTAAATAAGCAGGGTGACAATATACAGCCTTGACGAACTCCTTTTCCTATTTGGAACCAGTCTGTTGTTCCATGTCCAGTTCTAACTGTTGCTTCCTGACCTGCATACAAATTTCTCAAGAGGCAGATCAGGTGGTCTGGTATTCCCATCTCTCGAAGAATTTTCCACAGTTTATTTCTCAACAGCCTGTTATAAGTTCAATATGGTTAAGCAATTAAGCTTCATATGTTAAAAAACAGTAATTAAAATATTTTTAAGTAATAGCATTTGGACACATTATTTGTGACAAATCAAATTTTACGTCGTAAGACTGAGTTCTAAAAATGCAAGGCATCAAATCTTAGTCTAAACAATCAACTAGAAAACACAAACTGAAACAAATTGCATTGTCTCTAATTTAAGGTTATATTGCAAACTGTAGTCTTTATTTAGAAATATAATGAATTCCACAATCTCATAATCCTGTAGTTCTAATCTTAAAAAAAAAATAGGTTTCAAGAATTCTGTTTTACATTTCTGTTGTCCATTGCTTAACTCAGTACATAGTATTTAATAGATAGTGCATGTTTGAATGAATAAATCACTGTATCAAAAATATATATCCCTACAATTTATTAGTGTTTACTGTTCTTGACAGTGCTTACCTACTGTGCATAAAGCATTGTCAACACTTCCCCAAGCATGTATTTAATCCTTATTATTTTACGTTGGTTACTTTTGGGAAAAAAAAAATCCATGCAAATTTCACTTGCATATTAATTTTACCCCTTTTTCTGCAGGGAGAAACAGGGCTTGTTAAGTTATTTTTGTTTGTTTTTTGGCTGCACCTCAAGACTTGCAGGATCTTAGTTCCCTGACCAAGGATCAAACTCTTGCCACCTGCAATGGAAATGCAGAGTCTTATCCTCTGGACTGCCAGGGAAGTCCCCTGGCTTGTTAGCTTAAAAATAGTTTATGAGCTCTCATTTCTCTTGTAATCTTTAATCTTATTATGAGAACTTCTCCCTTTCAGTTTTTACATTTACTTTTTTCTTTTCTTTACCCATAAATTCTATTTTGCGTCTCCTCTCCCTTTTCTTTTGTTTATGTATTTTAATTGTATGCTCCAGTTAGTACTGCTAATCCTGTGCTGAGCCAGCTTTTCTAAAAACAACATTTTTCCAAATATGTGACTGCTTATTCCATACACTGAAGGGGCATTCATTTCCAAAGTGTCCATTCAGCACTATGGAGAGGAAGTGCTGAATAACATGATGTGAAAAAATAGTAGACTATTCCAGATTTCACTTACTGTTATAATAGTGATTCATTACGTTGCTATTGAGTTGGGAGAAACAAATCCCCAGGGCATTTCTTTTTCATCCCAATAAATGCAAATATATAAAATCCTTACTCTGTATACCAGTATAATAATTAGGGTTAGGTACACATTTATTTGTGCTTCCCAGGTAGCGCTAGTGGTAGGAAATCCCACCTGCCAATGTAAGAGACATAAAAGACTCGGGTTCAATCCCTGGGTCAGGCAGATCCCCTGGAGAAGGGCATGACAACCCACTCCAGGATTCTTGCCTGGAGAATCCCCATGGAAGAGGAGACTGGTGGGCTACAGTCCATAGTGTCACAAAGAGTCAGGCACAACTGAAGTGAGTGAACACACACACATACACATTTAATTACATAATTGCCATCTTCTATTTTAACATTATTATGGTTCATGTGCTTAGTTAGCATTTAAATGGTATTTGGTGTAGTTGTTTAGGGAAATTTTTGACGATGTATCTGTCAAAAACTCTTCTGACCTATGGGATACTGCCATCCCGTAAACCACTATTGGTAGTCATTGATATGGCACACAGTTGAAATTTAAAACAGAACCACTATTCAACTTTTAAAGGTAAACGTCCGAGACATCAATGACAGCTAAGTATTTTGTCAGATATTAATTACACAAAAGCATGAATATAATTAATAAGCATAAGACATTGAGTATGTAGAATGTTTTGTTGAAGATGTTCAGAGTTTTTTGGATTTTTGTCATTATTTATGGCAGCACAATGATAAATGTAATTCTTTAAATATTCATTATATATTTATAAAATATCTAACTCATTTTATAAGATCAGGTAAAGTAGGAAGTTAGATATGGTTCGATTTCTGTAGTCAGCATACTTTGATATGATAGTTCCAAAAACTTAAATCAGACACTTAACGTGTACAGTAAGTTAACATAACATTGAGTTATAAGATAGGTTGTAACCTTTTTTTAATAGAAGTCTTATTAATAAATTATAATACTTAAGAAAATAATTAGAAAAATCTACAAGAGTCTGAGATAAGCTTATCCAAATAAAAATAACAAATTCTTTCTCAGAGGTCAACAGAGTAATTGCCTTGCTGACCCTGTTTAATTCATCTTCTAAAAGTTGACTATTAAACAACATATTTTAATTCCTATATATAGTCTAAAAATATTCCAAATCATTTTTACACATACATATATATGGACCAAGATACAGTCCCTGATAGCTCAGTTGGTAAAGAATCCACCTGCAATGCAGGAGACCCCATTTCAATTCTTGGATCAGGAAGATCTGCCTGGAGAAGGGACAGGCTACCCACTCCAGTATTCTCAGGCTTCCCTTGTGGCTCAGCTGGTGAAGAATCTGCAGTGCAGGAGATCTGGGCTTGATCCCTGGGTTGGGAAGATCCCCTGGAGAAGGGAAAGGCTACCCACTCCAATATTCCAGTCTGGAGAATTCCATGGGACTATATAGGCCATGGAGTCGCAAAGAGTTGTAAACGACTGAGCAGCTTTCACTCAGAGTCCAAAAATATATATGTATTGAAATTTGGACATATTACTTGAAACATTCAGACAAAAATAGTTGAAACATTCATGCTTCCTACATTAATATTTGTGGTTAGTCTTTATCAGCACTAGTATTAACACCTACTCCATTTTTTTCTTCTAAGAATTTTTTTTTCACTTTTGATATCAATTATTTTAGTGAATGTTATGTCTAGCACTGTGTTTAGAAATGAAAATTTTATTTTCCTTATTGTTATTGTAAAATAAAGTTACTTTAAGAGCAACAGTTCACATAATACTAATATAAAGGCACCAAGAAAATGTAGCAAGTAACCGTAAAATTTGCTTTCCATGTTCATATCTTTAGATGGAGTTACTATCAGATAGCTCTGTATTTAGCATGACAGCAACATCTGGCATATTTATATTTAAGCATTCTTGCATTGTTTTTGATGTCTTAAGAAATGACTTAAGTAATTATTTTAAAGGAATTTTAAAGACAATTATATTCTATTTTTATTCCTTTCCTTAATCCTTTGACAGATTCATATCAAACATAATACCAGATTTGGCTGATCTGCTTGTTCAGAATTTTACCAAAGCATTTTATTTCTATTCCTGTCATTGTCTCATGAATTTGCCCTAGTAATGTGAATTTCATACCTAGATATAGGTTTTGATCAGGTTTTATGGCTAATTTCTATAAGGAAAGACAAGGTTAAGACTCCCACAAATCAATCTTAGTGTGGCTATGACTGCACTTTTTCATGAGCACAAGCAAGTGTTAGATAACAGCTATCTCTATACCAAAGGAATCACAGCATTCTGTTTCACTCTTAGCTGCTTGTTTTTAGGATATGGGAAGAACTTAGTAAATAATTAATTGTGATATGAAGGCTACTACCTCACTTGGCAATTCCTTTTAAAAATGAATTATACTCGAGTCCCTTTAGATAGCTTTCTTAACCTTGACACACCTCTGAATTGTCTATAGTGTGCTAAGAATGAATGATTTAATCCTGATTACCAAATTATAAAACAGAAGCAAATTTTGTGTTAGATCTAAGACCATTATGCACTATAATCCACATATTTATATTGAAATATTTTTGGATTGATTTGTTTCTAAACCATTCTACTCGTCACCAAAACTCAATAAATAGAAATGTAATCATTCTTTTTTTCTAAATGTAAGGAAAGGAAAAAAAAATCATGCATGTACTCCTCACAAACATATAGAATCTGATTAAGAATTTGAAATTTAAATTCTGACTGTATTGCAGAATTCCTGATTAACTTGGGGAAATCATTCACTACATTATTTTCTTCTCAGTTATCTGACTTTGAAGATGTTATATTCAATTATTTAACATACATTTTTGAAAGACTGCCCATTGATGATCTGATAAAATTTTTCTCAGTACTTGAAAACAGAATGTTGCTTGAAACTTAATTTTACAGACTTTAGTTTTATTATTATTATTGACACATAAACTTGTATAGACTATCAAATTTAAGTTTTTCTTAATTTCCTCTTAACTATCCTTTGGCTAGATAGTTTTCCACTGCTGATCAAAGTGTTTGTGTGTGTATGTGTTTTAGACCCCATAATTTTCCTATTCAAATAATGTATGACCATGTGCAAGCATACCATTTTATTGTTTACATAAGCTCTTCCTTTTAAAATTCATGAAAGAACAAAAAGAAAACCTATTTAGGTTGGAGCCATATGCCCCAAGAATCAAAAAACATTGATTTGCCTAGAGTCAACATAAAAGGGAAATAAATTCAGGGGACGTAGTTTACTTTTAAGTTAGAAGGATCTTTTCATATTACAGTGCTTCCTAGGAGACATGAAACAGTTATTTGAAAAGAATAAATGAGTATATTTCTTCTTGTTTATATTTATCTGAAAGGAAACTTTAAGAGCATTAAGAGTCTCTTAGACATTAGGCATTAAAGAATTATAATCAGAGATCAGAGGAGGCAAAGCCTATCATGTAGAATTTATTTGTAGGATTTGATAATTTTGTTATAAAACTATGTATATGATTTATATTCTTTCTCCTTAAAGGGGAACTTTATTTTGTAGAATTTTTTCTCTACTTACAAGTTGCCAAATCACATGTAGTTTTCTTGAAATTCACAGTATCAATTATCATTTGACTTTTCTAAGGCTATGCCTAAATTAGAAAAATAAAAAGTCTTTTATTCAACATATTTCATGAGGAACACAGGGCCTTTAGGGAATAGCAAAATTGAACTGAACCTAGTCAATAATAAATTACTTACCCTTAGTTAATTTATTAGCCACCTGTTTCATTTTTACAATGTAATAGAAGAGTTTGAATTCCATCAGTACAAATGCAACATATTGCAGTCTGAACACTTTCAAATCAGATAAAACATCAAGAGTTGATATTGAAGATAACATAACTTTTAAGAAGATCAGATATGAATTCAATTTTAAGTATTTCCCTTTATTATTATATTTATCATAATAGCATTTTTATTATAAAAAATCTCAAATAAATGGAGGAAAATCACACCAAGAATTCTTCAGATCTTGGACTGGCTTAATACCAATACAAAAACTGTTACTGCAGTACTTGAAGCTTAAAGGTACCTATCTGGAATAAAAACCACTATGAATTACATTACAATAATAATTATAACTTGAATGAAGACAAAAAAAAGTGTTTGTGTTATCCTGGATAAAAATAGTAACTTCATACATTACTGTTGACTTTCAAGTGAGAGTGTTCACACCCACCCCAGTAACGCAAACAAAGTGTCCCACCATAGTGATAATGACTTTTGCTTTCCCCCTACAAAATATGAACACACTGTTACACATACATGGTGGGCAGTGGATCAACCTTGATAAATCATGGACATATTTGTGGTGATACTTCAAGCAAGTGGTAGAAATGTGACTGGAGTTTATGATAATTTATTTTCCAGTTCTGAATATCAGGAGACTTCTAGTCCCAACCCAGAGACAGAACTGTCCTATGAGGTACACTCTACAGTAAATTGGATAAGCTTGGTCTACCTGAAGAACAGAGTTTAGGGCAGGAAGGCAATTAAAATGCCTGGAACTGGTTTAGAGTTGGGAACTTCGTGATAATAGGCTTGAAGCACAACTTTGCACTCTCGAGGCATGACCAAAGAAAACAAAAACAGAGGTGCAATACTATCTTGAAAATTTTTCCTAGCATTCAGAATTTGCCTCAGTGATATTCTCAGTGAAATTCCATGCTGTAAGAGCCCTGAAATGATGCGCTCCCTTTCATCAACGTCTAGTGCAAACACAGTGCTTCTTGGCTATGACCCACAGCCATTCAAAATCAATGTCTGAGAGATAAACCACCCTTCCCAGACTGAAATTCTAGTTTCCAGCCTCTCTGGATCCAAGTAATAGTCCTAGGAACAGCCTCCAGTCCTGGCAATGATCATCTGTATACCGTCTTTCATTACTTTTAGATAATCTGATCTTGGCAAGGTGCTTTTTAAAAAGAAATGACAAATGCTAGCTAGAAAGCAAATTTTAAAAATAAAAAAAAAAGTTTTATCTTTAAATATTTTCTATTTTCCCTAATAATTCTACAATCCAAATGATTCAGTATGTTGACCAACCAGACTTACTTATTACCTTTTTGACTATTGATTATTTAATATTAATTAGTTTATTTAATGAATACATAGCACTCACCATGCATCAGACAAAGAGAAAATTGCTTTACAAATATAAACTCATTTATTTCTCATAACAGTGCTATAAAATACTTGTTGTATCCCCCATATTATAGATAAAAGAACTGAGGCAGAGATAGAATAAATAGCTTGTCCATCATGGTCAAACAGGGGACTTCCCTGGTGTTCCAATGGTTAAGACTACAAGCTTCCATTTCAGGAGGCATGAGTTCAATCCCTGGTCAAGGAAGTTCCACATGCCCCATGGCAGGGCCAAAAAAAGAAAAACACCATCATGGTCAAATAGCTTGTAGGTGTTGGAGCCAGCTTTCTAACACAGAGAATCTGGCTCCAGAGTCTCCACTAATAGCCAATTTAATCTGTTGTTCTTATCAGTTTGCTCATATCTCTCTCCCTAGTAATCTTGACATGATCAATCAATATTTATTAAGTAAATGAAAGCTCTGATCTGCATATCTTTGTTTAGATGACCTAATAGTATGCCTTAGGACACTGGCAAAATAATGTTCTGATATTGATTAATATTTGACTTAAAATTATTCTATGAACATGATATTTGTCTGGTAATACTTCTAGATTGCTCATCTATATATTGTGCAACATGACTTCTTGTTTTAACCATGTTTGAATCATGTCACCTAACAGATAAAGGGAATATGAATTATAAAAAAGACATGTAGTAGAAATAAAAAACTATTAATTTTCATAGACACAGGATACTTCAACTACCAAATTTACTTCAATTCACTTATTAAATCATTTTAAAATGAGAATGGTTGACTCCTTTCCTTGCTTTCAAGTCCATGTTGAAAATTGATGTGTTTGACCAACTCAGCATCTGCCTAGGTGATGAGTATGTTTCCTTTTTCTATAGTATTTTGGAATTGAAGCTATCAATAATTTGGGGCTATTTTATCAATGGCATATGCAATTTAATGATTCTCTTTGAAAAAAGAGAATTTAATATGATACTATATGTTTATTATTTAATTTTGTTTTATTCGCAAAACCTGTCAGAAAATGGGAAAAATGAATAGCTTTTGTTGTAACACAATATTAAATGTAAAAAGTAACATTTATTCCATGCTATGTTTTGTCCACAGAGATTTTCATAAGCATTATATTTTTATACAGAGGTTTTTTTTTTTTAAGTAATGATATTTTTAACCACAGGCAATTCTTTTTAGTCACTGTCAAAAATGACAGCTACCTTTAAGTGGTGTATATTGTCTATGCATAGGAAAGCATCATATCTCATGCCTTATGACATTAATTATAGGTACCAACATTTAAAAATAAAATGTCAGAAATGGCATTACATTGCTTACCTCCATAATACTTCTGGATATAAGACAGTTTGATCTTTGCCTGGAAAATTAAAGACTTAGTCAGCATGTCCTATTGCTATATATATATACATATATTTTAATATGTTGTCTTTCTCATTTAAGAGAAGAAAATATTTCCTTATAATATTTTAGAATTTTTTATACTCAGTGGAAATATTGAGTTCATTTTAGTCTAAGCCATATTATGGACTCAAACAGAGTAATTATTCATCCAACATATTTGCCTGAGTCTTTTTATTCACTGTATGACCAATATTGTGTAGTCAGTTTTTCCAGGAAATATGGCAAAATGTTATGCTTTTTATGTGATAAAAAGCTTAATATTCATGTGAATGGGACATTCACTCAATAAAATCAGAGATGAAGAGAGGATAAAAAGAAATAGAAGGGGGAAATGAATGTTTGTTAATGAAAGTACTTGTATAACATTAAAGAAAATTATTTTCTGTAAAAGATGTTACATTCCTTAAAGAGTAGAATCATTTCATATTGAAACATTTATCAAACAATAATTAAGTAATTTAAAAGATTTTGATGTGTCCACGTGAGGACATGTACAACTGTCTCTGAGAATAACATGAAGACTCGCAGAATATACAACTAAGGCCATAAAATAAAGGCTACATGGAGACTAGCGGGAGTGGCAGAGATGCAATCTAGTCAGAACCCACACCCCTGGGGTGGCAACTGAAGAAGATGCATATCACAACTATGGAGAAACCCCTGACATACAAGGGGGCTAAGCCTCGTGTTAGGCTTCCCAGGCTAGGGGACTTGCATTGGGAAGACAAGCTCCCATAAAGTCTGGCTTTGAAAACCAGCAGTAGGTATAAGTCTGGAAGAACCAGAAGGCTGTTGGAAACTTAGACTACTCTTCAAAGTTTTATGCACAAACTCATTCATTCCAAGTCCCAGTCAGAGGCAGCAGATTGAAAAACATCTGGGTCATTTAGAACAAGGTCCCACCCACTCCAGTACTCTTGCCTGGAAAATCCCATGGACAGAGAAGCCTGGTGGGCTGCAGTCCATGGGGTCGCTACGAGTCAGATACAACTGAGCAACTTCACTTTCACTTTTCACTTTCTTGCATTGGAGAAGGAAATGGCAATCCACTCCAGTGTTCTTGCCTGGAGAATCCCAAGGACCGGGGAGCCTGGTGGGCTGCCGTCTATGGGGTCGCACAGAGTCGGACACGACTGAAGTGACTTAGCAGCAGCAGCAGCAGCATGAGTACTTTAAGGCATAAATGGGAGGGTCAGGTATCTGGTGGAACTTGCTTCAGGGACTGAAGCACTGGCAGGTACCTTTTTTTCTTTTTTAAATTCACCTTCCACCTAGCTGTCCCAGTACTGGCATACACCATTTCAATCACTCTTCATCATCCTAGCTCCCAGCATACTCCCTACCCAATATTCCCCTAGAACCTGCCACACCCTACCCTACGTACTATCCCACTGGCACCAGCACCCCCAAAAGGGGCTCTGACTCTGGGAGATCAGCCCTGAACACTGGCATATGCACAACAATTGTGACTGAGCCAACCCTACTCACCAGCATGCCTATTGCAATCACAGTCCAAATACAACAGGAGAGGGAATGCAGCACACATAGGGGATACCCCAAGCACCTCACTCTGATTACCATGGTAAGGTGCCATGGGGCCCTACAGGCACCTTCTACATAAGGCTGCTCTGTCAAGATGGGAGACATGTACCTGATGTATCTGATACATAGAAATAAACACAGAGATAGGCAAAATGAGACAAAGGATTTCCTCCCAAATTAAAAAAAAAAAAAAACAAAAAAACAGAACTAACTAAGATAGATAACCATTTAAGAAAAAGAGTTAAAAAATAGTAATAAAGATGCTTACTAAACTCAGAAGAATGGATAAACTCAGAATTTCAACAGAGATAAAATATTAAAATGAGTCAGTTAGAACTGAAGAACACAACTGAATGAAAGATAAACTGGAAGGAATTAATAGTACATCAAAGGATCAGAAGAATGGCTCTCTAATCTGGAATACAGGGTAGTATAATTTGCCCAATGGAATAGAAAAAAGAAAAAGAATTAAAAAAAAAATAAGGATAGTTTAAGAGTCCTCTGAAACAACATCAGGGATACTAACATTCACATTAAAGGAGTCACAGAAGGAGAATAGAGAGAGAAAGAGACAAAAACCCCATTTGAAGAAATTGCGAATAAAAACTTCCCTAACCTGGCAAGGGAAGCAGACATCCAAGTCCATGAAACACAGAGAGTCACAAACAAGGTAAACCTAAAGAGACACATACCAAGACACGTTATAACTAAATGTCAAAGCTTAAAGAGAAAAGAGTTTCTTAAAACAACAAGAGAAAAATAAATAGGTACATACAAGAGAACCCCCATATCAGCTGATTTGTCAGCAGGAACTTCACAGACTATATGGGACTGCCCAGGCACAATGCATTCAGAATACTGAAAGGGAAAAAAAAAAAAAAAACTTACAACCAAGATTACTCTACCTAGCAAAATTATTCAGAGTTGAAGGAGAGATAAAGTTTCCTGGACAAGCAGAAGTTACATGAGTTTGTCACCACTAAACCGGCCTGACAAGAAATATTAAAGAGGCTTTTATATAAGTGGAAAACACCATAGCTAGAAGAAAATTATGAAAGAAAAAAATCACACTGATAAAGGCAAATATATAATAAAGGTAGTGGGTCAAAAACTTACAAAGGTAGTTTAAGGATTAAAAGATAAAAGTAGTAAAATCATCTGTATCTAAAACAATAAGTAATACACAAAGAGATATAAAACATGACATAAAAATCATAAAATGTGAGAGGGGAGTGAAGTAAAAATGTAGTGGTTTTAGAATGCACTTAAATGTAAATGACCAGCTTAAAATACACTATGTATACATAGTACCATAAAACCTCATGGCAACCAGAAACTAAAACCTATAATATACATACAAAAAATTATGAAACATATTAAAAACATAACACTAAAGAAAGTCACCAAATCACAACGGAAGTTTACAATAGAAGAAAGAAGGAATAGAGAAGAGCTACAAAAACAACCAGAAAACAATGAACAAAATGACAATAAGTACATACCTATCAATAATTATTTTAAATGTGTATAGGCTGAATGCTATAGTCAAAAGACATAGGATGGCTAAATGGATTAAAAAAAATTAAAAAATTAAGATACCTGTATACCCTGCCTTACTGGAGACTCACTTCAGAGCTAAAGACACAACACAGACTTAAAGTGATGAAATGGAAAAGAAAGATATTCTATGCAAACAAAAATAAAAAGACAACTGGTATAGCCGTATTTACCCCCTACAGAATAGACTTTAAAACAAATACTGTACCAAGAAAAAAGAGCATTACATAATAAAAGGATTAACCCACCAAGAGGATATAACACTTATAAGTATCGGCACACCCACCATAGGATCACTAAATACATAAAACAAATATTAATGGATATAAATGGAGAAAGTGACAGTAATACAATAATAGTGGAGAACTTTTAACACCCCACTTACATCAGTGAATAGATCATCCAGACAGAAAATCAACGAAGAAACATTGGCCTTAAGTGACACATTAGCACCGATAGGCTAAGTAGCCACAGATATTCCAACCCAAAACAGAAGACTACACTTTCTTTTCAAGTGCACGTGAGCCATTTTCCATGAAAAATTAACATGTTAAGCCACAAAAGAAATCTCAATAAATTTAAGAATATTGAAATCATATCAAGCATTTTTTTTCTAACCACAGTGCTATGAAACTAGAAATCAATTACAAGAAGAAAACTGAAATAAGCAAACATGTGGAAACTGAAACAGATGCTTCTAAACAACCAATGGGTCAATATAGAAATGAAATAGAAAACAAAATTTAAAAACAAAAAATGAAAGATTTATAAATTTGTATAGAAATTAAAATTTTCTACATGGGAGAATCTGCCACAAGCGAAGTTCAAGGCAAAGACAAACTGATGATATAGATGATAGACATAAAGAAACACAGATAGTGATATATACGGCATAAATAAAAAGGCTAAAAGCTACCTACAGGCTGAAAATGCTTTAAGAATCAGGAAAATAAACATTCATGCAACGAATGGCTGAAAATATTTTAAGAATCAGGAAAATAAATTCATGCAATAGATGGCATTGTGACTTGATACAAATTCATAGATGGAGGACAATTAGATGTTGCCTAAATATATACCTTAAACACACACATACACATATATATGCTTTATATACCTGTGACTTAGCAGATCCAGTTTTAGAAATTTATCCTAGAGGTATAATCACACACATTTGAAATACAGGATTACAAGATTATTCGACCAGCATTGTTTACAACAGAAAAGACTGAAAACAGTCTATAAATAATGTCAGATAAATTATGACATACATAATGGGATACTATTTGGGAATAAATAAAAAGTGAGGATATTCTTGATGTTGAATTGGGAAAATATCCAAGAATTTTTAAATGAAAAAGTAAGTTATGAAAGAGTATGTAGAGTACGCTGCTATTTATTGTCCTTGGTACAAATGGAGCCAAAGAAAGACTCTTACATTTGTATGTGTTTGTATAAGTATGGGGAGGTACACATATACTTACATACACTCAAAACAAGAATACTGTTTGAAGAAGGGAAATAGTATAACCAACTACTGTCAGGTTCCTGTCCATATTTGTTGGTACTTACTGTTTGTTTTTAAGATCCCCCCAGTGTCTAGTGAGGACTTCCCTGATAGCTCAGTTGTTAAAGAATCCGCCTGCAACGTGGGATACCCGGTTTGATTCCTGGGTCAGGAAGATCCGCTGGAGAAGGGAGACACTACCAACTCCAGTATTCCTGGGCTTCCCTTGTGGCTCAACTGGTAAAGAATCCACCTGCAATGTGGGAGACCTGGTTCAATCCCTGGGTTGGGGAGATCCCCTGGAGAAGGGAAAGGCTACCCATTCCAGTATTCTGGCCTAGAGAATTCCAGCAACTGTATAGTCCATGTGGTCGCAAAGAGTCAGACACGACTGAGCGACTTTCAGTGTCTACTGAAATTACCTGAAGATTCTGTACCTGAGAGTTTTTTCTCCAATTCTTCCCTTTGGGCAAGCTAGGTATGCCAGGGCACTAACACCCTGGGAGCAGCCTCCAGCAAGGATAAGTGGGAGTTAGAGGATGATAGCCCCAGATCCTTCCCCAGATGGTGGTCTCACCCTGAAATGTGTTCTGTACTAGTCTCTTAAGGATTTAGGTGGGGTCATGGCCAGTTAATCTCAGCAGCACACTCTTTTTTAACAGATCCTCTGCTGGCTTCCTTCTCTCTCCTATCTCGTTTTTCCATGTTCTGCCTGGTGCCCATTAGAATTCCTTCCAGCAACCACATGCTTGACTGTCCTTATCTAGTTGTGTGCCTCTTTGGGGACCAGCCTAAAGTATTGGATTACTGGGAAACAAGCAGGAGATAAAATTTCAACAGTATGCTCTCAATTTCTTTAATTTTGAATCGTGCATGTTATCTCTTCAGTCATGTCTAACTGTATGCGACCCTATGGACTGTAGCCTGCCAAGCTCCTCTGTCCATGGCAAACCCACGTCTCATATCTCCTGCATTATCAGGTAGGTACTTTACCACTAGCACCAACTGGGAAGCCAAATTTTGAATCATAAGACTGTTCTAATAAAATTAGCTGAAAATATCAGGTACTAGAAATCGAATGAGTTACGCCTTAGACCACTTAATATCATGAGCTCTAGGAACTAGTCTTTGTCTAGAGTTTGGGTGGCTGCCTGATGTTTCGCCTACCAATTACATAAAAAGCCTTTTTGAAACTCTGCTATTTAAATAAATGAATCATCTTACCTACATTTGTCACAATCTAATTTTCCCTATCCTCAAGTTTTAGGGTCAGATTGACTGCTACCTCATTCATTTCCCTCACTTCATTTCATAATTAAATCTTAATGACAGTTGCCAGATGTGTCACATCACATTGGGCTACGAAATATTTTTTATGAAAAGATCCTAGGGGCAGAGCTTATCCAGTTAACTCTTTCCCAGTATATTCCTAATTGTACATTTTATTTTACAAACATCTACTTATTTTAAGACCTGTGGTTTTAGTATGCCCTTTCTTCACTGTCAATTTGGATAATCTTTTCCTTGGCTATGCCCACTTTTCAAAATAATGAGGCCAATTTAAGCTCCAGGATTTTTACAAGTCTCAGTCCATGAAATTCCATACAGTGGAGATGGAATCAGATGCCCTGTATTCAGATTTTAACATCACCACTGGTCATGAAAAACCAGTGTCACCCGCTGTAAACTGTGGATAACTGAATGTGCCTTAGAGGGAATGATACAAATTAATTATTATGATGTGATACTGAGAATGGACTTTTTTTTAATATATGAGCTAAATATGTTAGATCTCTTTCAGGATATTTAAAAGTGAAAGTGTTAGTCTCTCAGTTGTGTCCAACTCTTTGCAACCCCATGGACTATAGGCTGTCAGGGTACTCTGTCCATGGGAGTCTCCAGGCAAGAATACTGGAGTGGATTGTCATTCCCGTCTTCAGAGGATCTTCTCAAACCAGGGCTCAAACTCAGGTCTCCTGCATTGGCAGACAGATTCTTTACTGTCTGAGCCCGAAAATTTTCCAACACTTAGCTATCATGCAAGCTCTGACACATGCTGCAGTTTATATTTAGTGATGCCAGCAAATTCTAGTTTGTTTTATACAATTCCCTGCTTTTTATTTTTTATTTATAAGTGATATGTGTTCTTCAGTTCAGTTCAGTTCAGTCACTCAGTCATGTCTGAGTCTTTGTGATCTCATTAACCACAGCACGCCAGGCCTCCCTGTATATCACCAATTCCTGGGAATCTACCCAAGCTCATGTCCATTGAGTCAGTGATGCCATCCAACCATCTCATCCTCTGTCATCCTCTTCTCCTGCCCTCAATCTTTCCCAGCATCAGGGCCTTCGCATGAGGTGGCCAAAGCATTGGAGTTTCAGCTTCAGCATCAGTCCTTCCAATGAACACCCAGGACTGATCTCCTTAGGATGGACTGGTTTGATCTCCATGCAGTCCAAGGGACTCTCAAGAGTCTTCTCCAACACAACAGTTCAAAAGCGTCAATTCTGCACTCAGCTTTGTTTAGAGTCCAACTCTCACATGCATACAACACTACTGGAAAAACCATAGCCTTGACTAGACTGACCTCTGTTGATAAAATAATGTCTCTGCTTTTTAATATGCTGTTGAGATTGATCATAACTTTCCTTCCAAGGAGTAAGCGTCCTTTAATTTCATGGCTGCAATCACCATCTGCAGTGATTTTGGAGCCCAAAAAAATAACGTCTGACAGTTTCCACTGTTTCCCCATCTATTTGCTATGAAGTGATGGGACCAGATGCCATGATCTTAGTTTTCTGAAAGTTGAGCTTTAAGCCAACTTTTTCACTCTCTCCTTTCACTTTCATCAAGAGGCTCTTTAGTTCTTCTTCATTTCTGCCATAATGGTGGTATCATCTGCATATCTGAGATTATTGATATTTCTCCTGGCAATCTTGATTCCAGCTTCTGCTTCCTCCAATCCAGTGTTTCTCATTATGTACTCTGCATGTAAGTTAAATAAACAGGGTGACATATAAAGCCTTGACCTGCTTCTTTTCCTATTTGGAACCAGTCTGTTGTTTCATGTCCAGTTCTAACTGTTGCTTCCAGAACTGCATATAGGTTTCTCAAGAGGCAGGTCAGGTGGTCTGGTATTCCCATCTCTTTTAGAATTTTCCACAGTTTATTGTGATCCACACTGTCAAAGGCTTTGGCAGAGTCAATAAAGCAGAAATAGATGTTTTTCTTGGAGAAGACAATGGCAACCCAACCTAGTACTCTTGCCTGGAAAATTCCATGGATGGAGGAGCCTGGTAGGCTGCAGTCCATGGGGTTGCTAAGAGTCGGCCATGACTGAGCGACTTAACTTTCACTTTTCACTTTCATGCATTGGAGAAGGAAATGGCAACCCATCCCAGTGTTCTTGCCTGGAGAATCTCGGGGACGGGGGAGAATGGTGGGCTGCCATCTATGGGGTTGCACGGAGTCAGACACAACTGAAGCAACTTATCAGCAGCAGCAGTAGCATATGTTTTTCTGAAACTCTCTTGCTTTTTCAATGATCCAGTGGATGTTGGCAATTTGATCTCTGGTTCCTCTGCCTTTTCTAAATCCAGCTTGAACATCTGTAAGTTCACAGTTCACATAGTGCTTAAGCCTGGCTTGGAGAATTTTGAGCATTACTTTGCTGCTGCTGCTAAGTCACTTCAGTCGTATCTGACTCTGTGTAACCCCATAGACGGCAGCCCACCAGGCTCATAGAGTGTGAGATGAGTGCAATTGTGCAGTAGTCTGAGCATTCTTTGGCATTGCCTTTCTTTGGGATTGGAATGAAAACTGACCTTTTCCAGTCCTGTGGCCACTGCTCAGTTTTCCAAATTTGCTGGCATATTGAGTCCAGCACTTTCACAGCAATATCTTTCAGGATTTGAAATATCTCAGCTGGAATTCCATCACCTCCACTAGCTTTCTTTGTAGTGATGCTTCCTAAGGCCCACTTGACTTCACATTCCAGGATGTCTGGCTCTACATGAGTGATCACACCATCATGATTATCTGGGTTGTGAAGATGTTTTTTGTACAGTTCTTCTGTGTATTCTTGCCACCTCTTCTTAATATCTTCTTCTGTTAGGTCCATACAATTTCTGTCCTTTATTGAGCCCATCTTTGCATGAAATGTTCCCTTGGTATCTCTAATTCTCTTGAAGATATCTCTAGTCTTTCCCGTTCTATTGTTTTCCTCTATTTTTTTGCATTGATCACTGAGAAAGGCTTTCTTATCTCTCCTTGCTATTTTTTGAAACTCTGCATTCAAATGGGAATATCTTTCCTTTTCTCCTTTGCTTTTTGCTTCTCTTCTTTTCACAGCTATTTGTAAGGCCTCCTCAGACAGCCATTTTGCTTTTTTGCATTTCTTTTTCTTGGGTATGGTCGTGATCCCTGTCTCCTGTACAATGTCACAAACCTCTGTGCATAGTTCATCAGGCACTCTGTCTATCAGATCTAGTCCCTTAAGTCTATTTCTCACTTCCACTATATAATCATAAAGAATTTGATTTAGGTCATACCTGAATGGTCTAGTGGTTTTCCCTACTTTCTTCAATTTAAGTCTGAATTTGGTAATCAGGTGTTCATGATCTGAGCCACAATCATCTCCCAGTCTTGCTTTTGCAGACTTTATAAAGCTTCTCTATTTTTTTCTGAAAAGCATATAATCAGTCTGGTTTCAGGGTTGGCCATCTGGTAATGTCTATGTGTAGAGTCTTCTCTTGTATTGTTGGGAGAGGGTGTTTGCTATGAACAGTGCATTCCTTTTCAAAACTCTATTAGCCTTTGCTCTGCTTCATTCTGTACTCCAAGGCCAAATTTGCCTGTTATTCCAGGTGTTTCTTGACTTCCTACTTTTGCATTCCAGTCCCCTATAATGCAAAGGACATCTTTTTTGGGTGTTAGTTCTAAAAGGTCTTGTAGGTCTTCATCGAACCATTCAACTTCAGCTTCTTCAGCATTACTGGTTGGGGTATAGACTTGGATTACCATAATATTGAATGGTTTGCCTTGGAAATGAACAGAGATCATTCTGTCAATTTGGAGATTGCATTCAAGGACTGCATTTCAGACTCTTGTTGACTATGATGGCTACTCCATTTTCTTCTAAGGGATTCCTACCCACAGTAGTAGATATTATGTTCATCTGAGTAAAATTCACCCATTCCATTCCATTTTTAGTTTGCTGATTCCTAGAATGTTGACATTCACTCTTGCCATCTCCTGTTTGACCAGTTCCAATTTGCCTTGATTCATGGACCTAACATTCCAGGTTCCTATGCAATATTGCTCTTTACAGCATCAGACCTTCCTTCTAACAGCAATCACATCCACAGCTGGATGTTGTTTTGCTTTGGTTCCATCCCTTCATTCTTTCTGGAGTTATTTCTCCACTGATCTTCAGTAGCATATTGGGCACCTGCCGACCTGGGGAGTTCATCTTTCAGTATCCTATCTTTTTGCCTTTTCATACTGTTCATGGGGTTCTCAAGGCAAGAAGACTGAAGTGGTTTGCCATTCCCTTCTCCAGTGGACCACAGTCTGTCAGACCTCTCCACCATGACCCATCTGTCTTGAGTGGCCCCACACATCATGGCTTAGTTGCATTGAGTTAGACAAGGCTGTGGTTTATGTGATCTGATTGACTCATTTTCTGTGATTGTGGTTTCAGCCTGCCTGCCGTCTGATGCTCTTTCTTAGCACCAACCATCTTACATGGGTTTCTCTTACCTTGGACCTGAGGTATCTCTTTTGCTCCAGCAAAGCGCAGCTACTGCTCCTGACCTTGGACGTGGGGAATCTCCTTTTGTCCGCTCCTCCTGCGCCATGCAGCCACTGCTCCTGTGCCAGCTATGTGTTCTTAGAATCACATTTATGGTACTTTTTCTGTCAGTAAAAATCGATAACCATACCTTCCATATTTTTAGCCTTTTGAAAGTATATTCTCTGTGTCCTTCTATTAAAAAAAATGTATATTTGGTGTTAAAAGGCATGTTTGAATTTTAAATCTATGAAAGTAATATTTTTAAAGTATCAAATATTGGATCCAGGAGGATTTTTGTTCAGTTGTTTTGTTGTTTTCTTAACTCCCCATGCTTTCTAGACCAGTCTAATGCCTCTATTTTGCTACTATAGCATGAGTAATATAGCTTATTTCTGAAAAGCACCAAGTAAATAGACTTGAATATTGTCACTGGGTTATGTGAATCCATCTCATCTGGGGTCCTATGATATGCTTTGAATCCAGACATTATGACTGGTATGAGAGAAAAATCATATAATATTTTTAGTTTAGGAAGTCTTTTTGTATAATTCTGAAATTCTCAAAGCTCTGAAAACCCACTCTGTTCCTAATTTCACAGTCTTAGTCTTCTTCCAAATCAATTGAATCCTGTCTTAATTCATCTATACTTTACCAGTATTACAACTAATGGCATAAATTTGATTTGTACTAAGTATTGATATAAAAACAATTGTTCCATTAACTTCATAGGATTTATTATATATGCAAAGCACAATGACAAAATATATGTTAACAGTCCTTTTAAAAAATTCCTCTGTCAGGACCAGATATTGCCTTCAACTTTGACTGTCTGATGTGCTTGCTCATACATTTCCTTTAGGTTCATTTGCCATTACCTGTTAGTGAATAATTTTATCCTGGTAGTATCACTCCCTCTTTCTCTGAAGGAAAAATATTTGCTTTCCCCAAATAAAAACCAACACAGCCTAGATCTTTCTTATGGTAAGCTTTATGGACTGAACTGCTGCTACTGCTGCTGCTGCTAAGTCGCTTCAGTCATATCCAACTCTGTGCGACCCCATAGATGGCAGCCCACCAGGCTCCACCGTCCCTGGGATTCTCCAGGCAAGAACACTGGAGTGGGTTTCCATTTCCTTCTCCAGTGCAGGAAAGTGAAAAGTGAAAGTGACATTGCTCAGTCGTGTCCGACTCCTCGAGATCCCATGGATAGACTGAACTATGTCCTCCCAAAACTCAGAGATTGAATCCCTAACCTGTGAATAAGTCTTTATTTGGAGATAGAACCTTTAAGGAAGTAATGAAGGTTAAATAATGTCATAATGTGGGGCCCTAATAAGATGCTAAAGGAAGAGACAGCAGGTGTGAGTGTGCAGAAACAAAAGGCCATGTGAGTACACAGTAAGAAGGTGGCTATCTTGTAAACAAAGAGAGTGACATCAGAAGAAACTAACCCTGGCAGCACCTTAACTTTGGATTTCAAAACTCCAAGACTGTGAAAAAATGGATGTTTGTTGTTTAAGCCACCACTATGTGGTGTTTTGTTATGGTAGCCCCAACTGATCAAATAGAACTTATATACATATCTTCTACATTTGTGATAAATTCCAGTCTCGATTTTTAATCAGAGTAACTAATCCCCAAGGACTTGCATATCTTTGGCTTAATATTTCTGGACAAAATATACAGAAAATGCAAGTCTAACAATTTTTAAATATTATTATTTCTATTAAATGTCATATATTAATATTTTCCTTGTAAATATTTGTTGGCTAAGTTGACATCAGTAGCAATCATAAATTTTAAATGTATTCTCAATAATATTGTACTTAAGTATAGAACTAAATATTTGGAGTACGTTTAAAAGTTACCCACTTAGTTGTCTCTTAATTTTGAAAGACAGAATATATTGTTTCTGAGAAAATTCTCACATAGAGCAAGTCCACCATTTTTTAAAACATTCATTGAAACCAACCTGTATTGAAAGCTATACATATAGACATGAAGATTTATATGTTGATTATTTCCCACTTCAAATTAGGAGAAATAATAGTTAATCCTATGAAAAAATATGATAGCATTATAATTTATTTGGTTCATTCATTTGTGTATTCAACTAACCTTAATTGAATATTTACTCTATGACAAGAATCATGGGAGCTCAGCAGAAAATAAAGCAAAATCTCTGCAATCAAGGAACTTAAATTTTACTGAGAACAGCAGAAAATGAATTACTTTTTCAATGAAATCAGTTAATTCATTGATAATAAATAAATAAATGCAGAAATGGTCATTTTTTTCTGGACCAAGATGGTAGCCTAACTACCCTCACAAAGTTTCTGATGCTGTAATCTAAAGCACCAGACTCAGAGTGCTGAGTACTAATCTGAGTACTAATCTTGGGTTTACCATTACTAGCTGGGAAGTCTAATACTTCCCAGCTTGTCTCAAAGAGTCATTGTCAAGAATGAGTGAAATTTAAAAAGTGCTTTGAGAACTTCTAAGCGCCATACAGGGTGTGCATCTGTTGAGGGAGAGTATCTAAAAACTAATCTCTCTGTGGCTCTTTTGGGAAATTCTACAAATTAATCTCAGTCCGTCTATCTTTGTCAGTCTCTAAACCCAAATGGGGAGAAGGAAATGGCAACCTACTCCAATATTCTTGCCTGGAAAATCCTGTGGACAGTGGAGCCTGAAGGGCTGCTGTCCATAGGGTCGTGCAGAGTCGGACACAACTGAAGAGACTTAGCATGCATGAATGCACTGGAGAAGGAAATGGCAACCCACTCCAATATTCTTGCCTGGAGAATCCCAGGGACAGAGCAGCCTGGTGGGCTGCCATCTGTGGGGTCGCACAGAGTCGGACATGACTGAAGCGATGCAGCAGCAGCAAACCCAAATGTTTAGCTAAACAGGGTAATCTCTATCTCTCGTAGACCTCCGTGTATCCAAAATAAGACTCACTATTTAGGCTTCTCTTGCATCAACATTTTTCTACTTGTACCCCTTTTCTTTGTTGCTTTCATTCAGCACTAAACATCAGAGTCAGAAACTTGAAATCTATCTTTAATTCCTTATAGTTATTCTTGCTGCAAACAACTTATCAGTCTCCACCTGTTAATAATTTTGAGGTTCGTGTTCTTCAGAGTTCGTGTTCCTGCCATGTCTCTTTCTAAAGTCATTCATTACCTTAGTTCAGTTCTCATCAATACAGTTATAATAATCAACTATTATAATCTTTTTTCTCCAGTCTTGTTCTCCTCAAACTTTTCCTTACCAAAGCTGCCAAAGTGAAATTCTACATCTTGAATTATATTCTTTAATATCTTTCAGTAGAAACTCACCACCTATTAAAAAAAAAAAGTTAGGTTATCTGCCATATCAAGCGTGGTATTCTGAATCCATTGCTTTTCTATATCTCTAGTCAAATCCTACTGCACTTCTGTCCCATGTACTTTACAAACAAGTAACACAGAGTAAATGTCAAGTTGCTTCAAACTCTATTCTGTTGCTATTTTACATATCTATTCTTTTTGCCCCAAATCTCTTCCACCGTCTTATCACCTTATTAACTTTTATTTATCACTCAAAACTCAAGCTTCACTTCTGGGGTATGTTCACTGATCTACATGGAAAGATAAACTCTCTCTGTATGCACCATGATGTATTATGTATAAAACTCTGCTAAAGAACCTTATATCATTATTTTATAATTCTTAGCTTGAACGTCTAACTCAATACAATATCAATGATGTATAGCAAAAATGGCTCATCATGTACAGTCAGGGAATTATTCTTAATTTAAAGTAAACCAGGAAACATAGTATTTTGAGAACTTCAGACCCATGAGGACAGAGAGAACTTTCTTCAGTGAAACAGAAATTGACTTTGTGATTTACTGCTAAATATGAAACATAAGAGACACAGTTTCAATCCCTGGGTCAGGAAGATCCCCTGGAGGAGGGCATGGCAGCCCACTCCAGTATTCTTGCCTGGAGAATCCCATACGCAGAGGAGCCTGGTGTGCTATAGTCCATGAGGTCGCAAAGAGTCAGACACAACTAGAGTGACTTAGCATGCATGCATATGAGCTTACATCAGTATACAAGATCATATCTCTCACTTTTCTTTGGAAGTTTTGTTATTTTGTATGGGAAAATTAAAAATAAAACTGCCATGTAATAACAAAGGTCATAGGGTCCCTTAATGGCTGATTTGTAACTTATTTGAATTTTATTTTGTATGTAATTTATGAACATTAAGTTTATAAAGTATGAGGGAAACTACATAAAAACTGAGTTAATAATGTGTTATAAAAATACTTTCTAATATACTTATTATGAAAACTCAGTTTGACTATTTTATGTAGTATAGACACAACACTGAAATAACTTATTTTCACCTAACACTATTATAATTTATTATAATTAAATAATGATTGAACAATTAAATTTCAGGCAATTTAGTAAAATTACTTTTTCCTTGTCCATAAAAATTTGGGCAAGGCACTGTTTATTGGAGTAGAAAATGACAACCTATTCCAGTATTCTTGCCTGGAAAATTACACTGATGGAGGAGCCCAGCAGGCTACAGTCCAAGTCCATGGGGTCACAAAGAGTTGGACAGAACTGAGTGACTGAGCATGCACTCACTGTCAGTTTCTCAATCTGTATGATTGGTACAATCTTGCACAAGAAATTTTTCAAAGATTCCAATGTATTAATAGTCATTAAAGTAAATCAGTACCTTCAAAAACTAAATGCAAAGGATTTAGTAATAAGTATTAGTGCATTGGAGAAGGAAATAGCAATCCACTCCAGTGGATTCTCTCCCAACTAGATTAGTTAGTGTTAGCTGCTCAGTCGTGCCCAACTCTTTGAGACCCCATGGACTACAGCCCACTAGGTTCCTCTATCCATGGGATTTTCCAGGCAAGGATACTCGAATGGGTTGCCATTTCCTTCTCCAGGGGACCTTTCCAACCCAGGGATCCAACCCGGGTCTCCTGTACTGAAGGCAGATTCTTTACCGACTGAGCTACCAGGGAAAACTTGTTATATATGTTTGATCCTCCAAATTGCCCATGAAGTGTTTTAAACATAAAGATAATTGCATAAATATTGATTCTTTGTTTCTCCTTGAAATAGGCAAAATAGTGACTCTGTAAATCTCTTAGATTCGTGTGTACAATCCCATGGCCATTACACATACTCTTCTTCCATGTGTAGCTAACTCTGATGTTTTCACGTGAAGTGTCTGTTTTCATGCACACACATACACAGAGAGTATGTGTCTGACTAAACTTGAATGTCTGGGGAAGCTGTTGTTGGCTTGTATCGACTTTTTTTGTTCTTGATTATGAGTCAGTTTTTCCTGTTTTCCTTATCTTATTTTGAGGGTTTCCTTGGTGGAAACCCTCTTCCTTTCTTTATTGTCTGCAAATTAAATGTATGCAAAAGATTATGTTTCAAATTTATTGTTCTTGAATGGACCCTTTTCTCTGCCTAGCATCAACTAAGAATGACTAACTCATTATTATTTTAAATGTTAAACTAGATAGGGACTGTTTTGTATTTTTAATTAACTTCATCCCATCTATGACTTCATAAGTTTTAAAGGGAACTAGATATGCCAGCAAATTTGAAAGACTCAGCAGTGGCCACAGGACTGGAAAAGGTCAGTTTTCATTCCAATTCCAAAGACAGGCAATGCCAAAGAATACTCAAACTACTGCACAATTGCACTCATCTCACACACTAGAAAATAATGATCAAAATTCTCCAAGCCAGACTTCAATAGTACGTGAACTGTGAACTTCCAGATGTTCAAGCTGGATTTAGAAAAGGCAAAGGAACCAGAGATCAAATTGCCAACATCCACTGGATCATTGAAAAAACGAGAGAGTTCCAGAAAAATATCTGCTTCTGCTTTATTGACTATGCCAAAGCCTTTGACTGTGTGGATCACAACAAACTGTGGAAAAGTCTCAAAGAGATGGGAATACCAGACCACCTGACCTGCCTCTTGAGAAATCTGTATGCAGGTCAATAAGCAACAGTTAGAACTGTACATGGAACAACAGACTGGTTCCAAATTGTGAAAGGAGTACATCAAGGTTGTATATTGTCACCCTGTTTATCTAACTTATATGTAGAGTACATCATGAGGAATGCTGAAATGGATGAAGCATAAGCTTGAAGCAAGATTGCTGGGAGAAATGTCAATAACCTCAAATATGCAGATGACTCCACCCTTATGGCAGAAAGTAAAGAACAACTAAAGAGCCTCTTGATGAAAGTGAAAGAGGAAAGTGCAAATGTTGGCTTAAAACTCAATAGTTTTCCATTAAGAAAACTAAGATCATGGCATCTTGCCCCATCACTTCATGGCAGATAGATGGGGAAACAGTGGAAACAGTGGCAGGCTTTATTATTTTGGGCTCCAAAATCACTGCAGATGGTGACTGCAGCCATGAAATTAAAAGACGCTTGCTCCTTGGAAGATAAGTTAAGACCAATCTAGACAGCTTATTAAAAAGCAGAGACATTACTTTGCCAACAAAGGTCTGTCTAGTCAAGGCTATGGTTTTCCCAGTGGTCATGTATGGATGTGAGAGTTGGACTATAAAGAAAGATGAGTGCCAAAGAATTGATGTTTTTGAACTGTGGTGTTGGAGAAGACTCTTGAGAGTCCCTTGGACTGTGAAGATCCAACCAGTCCATCCTAAGGGAAATCAGTCCTGAATATTTATTGGAAGGACTGATGTTGAAGCTGAAACTCCAATATTTTGCCCCCTATGTGAGGAACTGACTCATTGGAAAAGACCCTGATGCTGGGGAAGATTGAGAGTGGGAGGAGAAAGGGAAGACAGAGGATGAGATGGTTGGATGGCATTACTAACTCAATGGACATGAGTTTGAGTATGCTCTGGCAGTTGGTGATGGACAGGGAAACCTGACGTGTTGCTGTCCATGGGAATCTCAAAGAGTCAAACACGACTGAGCCACTGAACTGAACTGAACTGAGATCCCTAGGAGGGATCTAGTACTCCTTTGGCATGTGAGGACTGCAAGACTAGGAAACTTCTCTTTGTTTTCCAGTTCTGTTCTCAGCTTTTTGTATTGCTACTTACTCAACAAAAAGTTCCATAATAAAACTGAGAAAACAGAAAGGTCTAGCTTGGTTTATGGTGTGCTGTGCTTAGTTGCTCAGTCATGTCCAACTGTTTGTGACCCCATGAACGGTACCCCGCCAAGCTACTCTGTCCATGGGAATACTCCAGGCAATAATACTCAAGTGGGTTGCCATGCCCTCCTCCAAGCGATCTTCCAACCCAGGCATCAAACCCAGGTATCCTGCATTGCAGGCGGATTCTTTACCAGCTGAGCTACCAGGGAAGCCCAGCTTGGTTTATAGGCTCTCCCAAATTCTAATGTAAGATTTGCCAGCTCATATGTGGCTATTAAAAGTTTACTCCACTGGGAAATAAGAGTTTCTCCATTGTTTAGAAAAGTTTGTCTTTTGGTGAAAAATTTGTTTCTCCACCAATCATGCAATCTAGCTAAGTTACCCTGGGGATGGAAATGGCCATGGGTTACTACTCACCTTGAAAGGTCTTATTTACTTAAGAAATTTCTTTATTTGTACTTTTTATACAGTGCCAGACTTTAGGGACCTTAAATATCCATTCAAAATATTATTTCATCTTCTGTTTTCTCACTGGGAGAGTGATGGTCTTTTATGACTTTCTATGTGTAACTAGTAGGAATTGCCAGGTCAGTGGTTAAAAATTCACCTACCAATGCAGGGGCCTCAGGAGACACAGGTTCCTCCCTTGGGTTGAGCAGATCCCCTGGAGAATGAAACGGCATCTCACTCCACTATTCTTGATAGGATAATCCCATGGACAGAGGAGCCTTACAGGCTACAATCTATGGGGTCACAAAGAGTTGGACATGACTGAGCACACAGGCATATGTAACCAACCAGTAGTGGAAGATCTTTAATGTGCTTTCAAACACAAGATTTGATATGCTCAGAGTGGCATTTTTTCTCTTTATTTTCAAAACATTTTGTACTTTGCATGAATGCTTCTTCTTATTTTCTAAATTATTATTTACACTATGATTTCAAGTCCTTCTATTTCAGTCCTACAGTAGCCCATTCTGAATATCTAGGTTAATGTAATGCCCTGCTGATAATTTTCCTCTCCTGATGATTGGTATAGTTTATTTAAGAATTTTTTACATTTTCCATATGCAAATAGAAATAAAGGAGTATCTAAAATTTTATGTGTACAAAGTTTAATAAGTATCTTTCTTTGCACTTTTAATATTCATCTTTATAATATTCAGATATACTGTATATTATTATATAATCGAGGCTGGCAATTTAATGTATGTTTGTGTATTATAATATTCCTTTTAAATATCCATTAAGATTTTTCCTCTACTCCTTAGTCACTTAAACAGCAAAAAGACAATGAAAATGTAATGACTGGTCTTATTCCTCAGAACTTTTTCTTCTTGTATGCATAGAATTTTTCAATGTTGGAAGTCAGTAATTCCAAAGAACAATTAAATAGTGGATCTTGACTCACAAGAGTGATGAAAAAAAAAAGTGTGAAAGTCATTCAGTCGTGTCCAACTCTTTGTGACCCCATGGTATATACAGTCCATGGAATTCTCCAGGCCAGAATACTGGAGTGGGTAGCCGTTCCCTTCTCCAGGGGATCTTCCCAACCTCGGGATCAACCTCAGGTCTCCAGAATTGCAGGCAGATTCTTTACCAGCTGAGCTACAAGGGAAGCCCAAGAGTACTGGAGTGGGTCGCCTATCTCTTCCCCAGCAGATCTTCCTGACCCAGGAATCAAACTAGGGTCTCCTGCATTGTAGGCGGATTCTTTACCAGCAAAGCTATCAGAGAATCCCTTAAAAATAACTAAGGAGTCAGTCTTGCTAGAATACTAGAATGGGTAGCCTTTCCCTTCTCCAGGGGATCTTCCCAACCCAGGGACTGAACCCAGGTCTCCCGCATTATCGGTGGATTCTTTACCAGCTGAGCCACAAGGTGGTTTTTGTTTTCCAATATTGGATCTTAATTTCATGCTAAGTTGTACTTCTTGATTCAGTATGAGTGAGTGAGTGAGTGAAGTCACTCAGTCGTGTCCGACTCTTTGCGACCCTGTGGACTTTAGCCCCCCAGGCTCCTCTGTCCATGGGATTTTCCAGGCAAGAATACTGGCGTGGGTTGCCATCTCCTTCTCCAGGGGATCTTCCCGACCCAGGGATGGAACCCAGGTATCCGGCATTGCAGGTAGATGCTTTACTGTCTGAACTGAAGGGTTTAGAGGCTGTCAAATGGACACGACCTATAAAGGCAATTTTTATGGTTTTACATAGAAATGACCTCTAATGGAAGAGAACACAAATGGGAACTATTTGAGATACATTTCTATGTAAAATGTAGTTAGCACATAATTCAGCATTTTAAATGAGCACTCTGCAACCAAGACCAAATATCAATCATCTCTTAAGGTTTTCTACTATGTACCAACATCAGATCTACATAGGAACAAATGTTACTCCTGCTTTTCTCTTCTATATCAAATGTCCTGAAGCCTTTGTGTCTCTCTGGACCAAGGCCAAGTTTCTGAAAGCACATTACAGTATACAAAAGCTAGATAATGGAGACCACCTAATTGAAAGCGTATACTCAAAACCTGCATACTAGATCAAAAGCTCATACATGAGACAAAGATAAGTTATTTTTTAGGCAAAATAATTTATTGAGGCAAAAAAAATAAGTTTATTTTTTAATAAGGAAGAGAACAGTAAATTCTAAAGTGTGAAAAGTTGGAAGGAAGAAAGAAATTGAGTGGAAGAAATTAAGTAAATGTTAAATAAGCGTTAAGAGTGAGAGGGGAAACAGAAGTTAACTGAGAAGATGGTCAAAACTAGGTGGTGAAAAGTTGATGTGACCTGTTTGGAACCCTAAACCAAACTTACTGGCATGCACTGGTGACCAATATCACATACACAAAAAATATACTTCACGTCTTTATTGCTAGCTGCTGCTTAGAAGAGTTGTTTCACTGTTGCTCAAAGAAAATTCTTCCAATGTGTCCAAAGCATCCTATAATGGCTGAAATAATTACTTTGAAAATCAGAGTACTTGTGACTTCTGGTTGTATACCTTCCATGGTAAAAATATATAAACCAGTGTGGTTCAAATTGATTGTGTTTTTTGAAGGAGGAAAAAGCTCTCTTTGTAGGAGATTGCATAGACACAGGATTAACTACAATTCTAATGATCTTTCATAGATATTGTGTATGAAACTGTAGACTCAGATATTTAAAAAAAAGAATGATATAAGTGTCATCTAAACAGTTGATACCAAGATATACGATTTCCTTTCCACTTCATTTTTTGCAGGTCATAAAATTAGGGTTGAATGGTACAAAGTTTGTATAAATAAAATAAGGAACAGAAAAAATACACAACTACATGCATATTGAATTTATCAATTTCCTGGCAAAAAGTCATGGTATAAGACATAAAGACAACCATATACTTAAATTTCTTGCCCCTCCCAAATGAGATGACATTTATCTTCACTGATCTTGGTCAAAGAATTTTAAGCAAAATGTGTGGTCCACTCTGTCTAAAATCTTGTCTATGAAGAGACAGTGTAATAGACAAAGGGAAGAGATGTAGACACAAAAGGTGCAGTAGAGGAGATATATAGTTTAGATATCACACAGTGAACTTTATAGTCCACTCTGTCCAAAACCTTGTTTTTGAAGAGAAAATGTAATAGACAAAGGGAAGATCTAGAATCAAAGAAGGTGCTATATAAGAGATATATGGCTTAGATATCATATAGTGAACTTTATTTGACTTTAATATTTCTTAAAACTGCCTTTGAAAACCAGAGGAAGAGGGTAACATTTGCCAAGTTTTATTATTGGTTTAAAGATATACACATTGATGGGGTGTAGAGCATGAAAAACCTGTAGCAGATATTATGCCATTTAATATTTAATGACCCTGTGAGTTGTTCATCATTCCCATGTCACAGATTAGAAAACTGAGGTTCACACTGAAAAGTGCAGGAGCCAGTTTTGAAGTCAGACATTCCTGCTCACATCCTATATTCTTGCCACCATAATTTGTATCTTTCTATAAGTCTGTATAAAATTTCAAAGCAGGCTACAATTTTAATTCTATTCTATGAAGCTGAATTTCATTAAATTCAGACCTATTAGAACTGGCTCTACATTAAGAAAGCTTGTAGAAATTTTCTTGCTTGAATATATAGCTAATTGGTTGTATATAGTTCACGATTCTCAAATAGCTTAGAATTTTAAATTATTGAGTCATATTCCAAAATTGCTTTAAAATGATTCAGTATAACAATGATTAAGTTCCGTTTAATATATTTCCTTCCAGATATGGAAAAATGTCTTCTTAGCTAGCTAACTCTTTTACATAAACCACAACAAACAGATAAAAATTACCTAGTAATTGTCCTAAATTGCTATAGGTTTGCTGAATTTAAAAAATCAATATTGACAACTGGCAATTGTTCTAACATTTTAAAAGTCTTAAAATAAAAACAGCCTATGATCAGATGCATTCATATACATTGTATTGTGTCCCTCACCCACAGGAACACCAATCAAGAGGAAATAAATAATAGTGTTCTAACCAGAAAGAAAAAAATAAAAACAAAACTCCAAAGTAAGGAAATTTTCTCGAGATTGTTTCATTTCCTAAAGTGTCAGGTGTCATATATTCTGATTGTCACCCTGATGCTGTCAAATAAATTTTGTAATTCAGATTCAAGCATTTAGATATTGGAAGAGTCCAGTGAATTTATCTATCTTTAGATTCATTTATCTTTACCCATATAAGAATTATTCACATTTTCAGATAAAATGCCAGTTGTACTACGTAACCAACTTTTTTCTGGTTTTATTTCATGAGTGGTATTATATTAGGAATTAGAGAAAGGAGAAAGGGAATTTCACAAATGTTTCAGGATATTTTTAATAAGGCTTTGATTTAGAAATGTTTTAATTAAAAAATGGTGCCAGTGAGGAGACTTAAATGCAGGATGTGTAAAAGGTTGTTCTGAAAAATTATTGACACTTACTTGCAAGACAGGGAAGCCTTGTGCGCTGCAGTCCATGGAGTCACAAAGTCAGACACGACTGAGTTACTGAACAATGTGCAGAGGACCCAAGAATCATCATTGTAGATTTCAATATATAGATACATAATAGAGAGTTTTGAATCATCAGGAGCTAGGGTCTGCTTTGAGGAAATATATAATCTTATTAAGGTCTCTTATAATCACTATTTTGCTGATTCAAATTTTTAATTTGATCAATATTTTTAATTTCTATCTTCACCACACTGCATGATATAACAGATTATGTTATAGCCTGATAGAAATGATACAGGAAAAGAGTCTGGATTTCCCACATCCTCTGCAACTCTCTGAGTTTACTCAGTATTTCTTCATTTGATTGATGACTGTGACATGAGGTGTACATGATATTGTATAAATATCACAATCACTAGATAGCTTTGAAGTTAATTTAACAAAACTGAGTTTCTATAAAAATTTGATAAAATATTGCTGTTTTTACAATTTAAGTGATCTTTCAAGTGTACATAATATTGAGTCCTATTTATGTAGGTTCTTTGTGGCAGTTATGTTTAAAAAATGAGCAATTTTCTAACAATAGAATTTGTTTTTCTAGACTAAGAAATAGGAAAAGGAACTGATTTAAGTAAGTTATATGACTTCAAATTTGATGAAGTTAAATGATCAAAAGTTGATATTAGATTATTCCTTTATATTCAGGATTATTAGCAGAGAATTTATTTTACAATATCAGTTGTAATTTTATCATTGCAGAGACTTCTTCATGTATAATTTATCCAGGGTTTGCTTCAATTTAAAACCATTCCTCTAGTTGCATTTTCTGTGAAAAAGGAGAATGACTTCACAATAAAACTTCAGTTAAAAGGCAACTTTACACTTAAATAAATTTTTATTTTGATATTATAACAAATGTAAATAACATCTGATAGTATTATTTATTCATGTCAGTATTCTGGACCCATTCAGTACTTCTACATCACTTTCCATTGTTCTGATGTAAAATCAAAAAGTGTACATACTGCTGTACTTTTATAAAACAGAAAAATGCCTTATTTTATAAGCATGCTATACTTTTAAATTTATATTATTTAAATTATTTTTGTGTTCTGAGACAGCCTAAATACAAGCTACATTTTGTTAGGGAAAATTAATCAGACAATTACAACTTTTAAACAGCAGATTATGTGACTCCACTAGTTATGTCATAATTTTAGATGTTATTTAGATATTTGAACAAACAGTTAATTATTTAAAAATTCTGAACTGTGGAACATCAATCCATTTTCACAAAATCTCACTTTAAAACCTTTTTCTATAATCATGAATAGATCTGCTTAGTTCCCCTTACCCCTGCCTAGCCCCACTGCATAACCCCTTTCCTTTTGTATTTCTTTTTCTCTACCATCAACATTTTGTTTTAAAATTGGCATGAGCTTACTGTCTTAACCACACACTCTCATGAAATAAAATCTTATTTCAAACCAGAGAACACAGTATATAACACAGTATAACACAATAAATTCCATTACTAAACTAAATCTCCAGATTAGTTTAGAATGGGGCATGTTTAATCATCTCTATATTCCAGGACATCCTGCTGTGATATAAACAGATGTATTTTAAGTAGTAAAGAAGAGTTATACTTTCCTTTTGCTGTCATAAAAGCTTAACTTATTTTTACAAAATAGAAGACAAATCATGAAGAAATATGTGACATCTTAAATATACTAAATTACTAATCTTCTGCTGGCCAGTTTATTCAATACTCTCTGATGTGGAGTGAAGGTTTGAATCTCTTCCTTAAGAGAAACAGTGATCAAAATGATGGCTGGAGAGAAACATGTTATCACACCCACCACTTTCTCTTTCAAAAACACAGAAAGGGAAAAAGTTTCCTCACTCAAAACTTGCATTCGTTTTCAACTGCATAGAGCCCCCAAGTACATGTTTGTAGGAAATGTAGAAGAGAGTCCAGCACAGTCCATGATTCTGCCTGCGTATACTAAGAACTGGGAAAGAGAGAAATGACACTCCTCTGCACCCAAGGGATGCGTCTCTTTTTTGAGACTTCAAAATGGAATATAATCCTGACCTTGAAGGGGCAGCTTATTTACCACATCATTCTATGTTCTCAGAAGGGGAAAAAAAAGTATGAATTTAATTATATCCTTGTCAAGAGGTAATTCCATCTCAAAAATTAATTTTCAGTGCTTTGGAGTTATTGCACATTGAAAATATTGTCACACAAAAAAACATGGGTGGCTGTCATAAACATTTTGAAACTATTGACCTTACATAGCTTCATCTGCACAACTATTGATTTTTTTCTGTCTTTATTTTGACATTTCATATGATTTCATCTAACATTCATCACTGTAGAAATGTTAGGTTTAAGGGTGTGCTTTTATTGTTTGGGTAGAGCAATCATAGAAATAGTTTACTACTTATCTATTAGAAGCAGTAGGCTGGATTCATCGATGCTGAAATGGTTCAGCATCAACTTACCACACTTCTTTTTCCAGAGGTTTCCAGGTTGCTTTTTTTTTACCTTCTGAGATGTGAATTGGGTTGTCACTTTGGATATTAGATGTCAATAATTCATTAACTAGGCTCTAAAACACTAAACCCACAAATATTCTTAATTGAGGACTTCGTGAAATATAAATGATACAACTGTTAATACAGTTTCTGTTTGTTGGGAAGGTGACATGGAGCACTAATACATTTTCAAATACCAATTATTCAATACATAATTAGAAATCAGTATTTTAGTTCAGTTTTATTATATAAATGTTTTGTCCTATCCAAATTTTCAGACTAAATTCTTCATGTTGTTTTCCTCCAGCCCCATGGGAGATAAATGGCTTTTTAAAAGACTCTGAATGGCATCTGTAACCAAAATATCATCTGAAAATATGTATTTCTCTTTCACTTGGGTAGCTTTCTTAAAATGAATTTGCAATGTATTAAAAAAAATAAACCAAGGACTTCAATTGAGCAGTGAATAATTTATGTGTAAATAGGCTGAATTTTATTAGTATAAAAACTGGAAGAAAAGTCAACAAATTACTCATGTTACTATAGACTAGTTTCAGACCAGCCAACAGCGTGTAAAAATTGTATTTTCAGGCAGAACCAGCTACATAATTTGCAAGGCTCAGTGCAAAATGAAAACATGGAGCCCTTTGTTCAAAATTAGTAAGAATTTCAACAACAGCTAACGTTAAACGCAAGGACCTTTGTAAGTGTTGGACTCTGTTTCTGAATAGACTGCATGCCCATTAAACTAGCTCTGTTTTTAGGTCCTATTCATGAAAGTTTAACTTTCTAATTCCATTTGTTAATGAAGAAAACTTGGCCTCCTAACACTATAGTTTTCTTTTCCAAGAAAGCAAACTTGAACTGAGATAATCCATATTCAGGTTCAATAAAATACCATTAGGTAAATAAATTTTTTAAAATGATTTATTGCTAAAGCATGCAAAGTGTTACTTTGCTTGATTATTTGTTTTTAGTCTCTGAATTAGACGTATGTTTTTAATTTTTTATTGCTAGCTAAAGTAAAAGCAAAATAAATATATTAAGTAAATTCCACTTAATCATTCTTATGATAACATTTCCTGTTTATAGATGGCAAATACAGAAGCTTCAGGTATTTCTCCATCCATCGGCTAATTTTCAGAGAAAATTACTGTTAATGAAAATGGCAGTGCACACAAGGTGATCTTTAGAAGTTACCCACTATTCTCAAAATGACATTGCTTTCCATGGCAAATAAGAAACTATTATCTGGGTTTCATGTCCTCAAACAATTGCTATCAAAGCAGTAATAACTGATTTAAAAGGAAAGAAAGTGTTATAATATCACTCTGTCTCATTTATTAATGAAACATTTTTCTGTTGGCCAAAAAAATTACTGGAAGAGGTATTATGCTATAAAATACGTAGGAAAATTTGTAACATATGATTCTTGAATTCTAAGTGTTTGCAATGATTTAAAATGAAGTCACTGTAATAAAATGCAATTATATTTTAGTGGCATGTAAGTTTTTTTTCCTTTCAGTTGAATAGAAAAACTAAGATTTTTTGAGTCTTTAACGTTTTAATTATAGTATTCGATTCTGTGAAGAACAATTCTACTAATGAGAGCTGGCCTTCATAATGACATTCCTCATTGTATTATTTAACTAATCAGATTTTTCTTTCAGTCTCAGCATTTACTTGCCTTTATATATTCAAAGCAGATGCTCTTATCCTAGCATGTGTATTAATATTAATTGAAGTTATTCAGGTGGATGACAAAGAAAATTAGACCCCTCAGGGTATCATCTTCCCTTGTAGTTTTTAAAAAAGCTTTCAAGAGCTGCGTGTATAAATTTGAACAAAATACTCTGCTCCACATGCCACTATAGATTTATTAACAAGCTTTTGATCATGCAACTGAGAATGCCTCTGATAAAATATATGCCTTATAAAAGGTTCACATGATGAAATGGGTTTATAAAAAGAAATTTACACAAATTCTGAAATATAATTTTGAGTATAAAATTATAAGAAAAATGTTTACTAGGTTTATTAATTTTGTTGAGAAAAATTATATTCTGGCAGAAGAAGGATATGCAAGACGGGGTTAAAGTATTTGTTATTGTTCAGTTGCTAAGTCATATCTGACTCTGGGACCCCATGGACTGCAGCACACCAGGTTCCTCTGTCCTCCACTATCTCCCGAAGTTTGCTCAAATTCATAAACATTGAGTTGGTGATGCTATCTTACCATCTCATCCTCTGCTGCCCCTTCACCTTTTGCCTTCAGTCTTTCCCAGCATTAGGGTTGTTTCCAGTGAGTCAGCTCTTCTCATTGGGTAGCCAAAGTATTGGAGCTTCAGTTTCAGCATCAGCCCTTCCAGTGAATATTCAGGATTGATTTCCTTTAGGGTTGACTGGTTTGATCTCCTTGCAGATATTTGCATATATGAAAGAAAAAAATATGTAGGTAAAAATGCCTATCAATGAACTGATGTGAGTTAAGTTTGGAATAAAGTATATATACTTGAGAATGAGGCATGGAGGAATATTGGGAAGAAAAAACTCACTGGTTTAGTTGGATATCAGGTCATCATGTTTATATAAATCAATACCCAGATATGTTTCTAAATCATGGGACTTTCAAAAAACATTTTGTCTATGGAATTTATGAACTATTTAAAATCTTTTGTACTCTGTGGAAAAGAAAGTTGAGATCTCTCCTCCAAAGCATGGATTTAATTCTATATTCAAATTCACAGGTAAAAAATCTTCATGGAGGTCTGCTGAAATTGCAAAATATAAATGGTATCTGTTACTTTCAGCAGAATAAAACTAAAAAGAAAATTTTTCTCCCAACAGTACCACAGGGAGGAATACATACAGTTTCAAAGCACAGGATAAATTACTGATGACAATATTTTAGTAGAAATATGAAAAGCTGAAATAGAACTGAGAAACAGTGTAGCAATTGAAAATTATTCTTAAAATTATCAGATTGAGAAGGATACTGAGGAAATGTAACTAAAGTCATTTCTTGCTTGCTTACTCTATGAACTGAAACAGTTTCATAAATAAAAAGAAGAAAATGCATGTTCTGTTGACTGATCCTCCATAGTAAACAAAAAGCTTCATCAGTTCCCCAAAATGTTTTAATCCAGTTCCACTGAATACCTCCACCTTTATTTTCCAGTCTGTCCTCTCATACTTTTCCCTTCTTCCTTTTTATGCTTCCTCCCTCTCTGTTCATGTATACTGCTATTTCTCTCATCTGCACAGACTCTGACTCTACACAAATTTTGAGGGGTCACTCATATACCACCCCAATTTCCAATACTTTCCTGAACCTCTCAAATCAAAGGGATATCCCTTCCTCTGAATATCCTTGTTGTTCAGTTTCTAAGTTGTGTCTGACTCTTTGAGACTCCCATGAACTGCAGAACACTAGGCTTCCATGTCCATTCCTGTCTCCCAGAGTCTGATCAACTCATGTCAATAGAATCGGTAATCCCATCCAACTATTTCATCCTCTGCCACCCTGCTCTCCTTTGCCTTCAATCTTTCCCAGCATCAAGGTCTTTTCCAGTGAGTCAGTTCTTTGCATCAGGTGGCCAAAGTATTGGAGCTTCAGCTTCAGCATCTGTCCTTCCAATGAATATTCAGGGTTGATTTCCTTTAGGATTGACTTGTTTAATCTCCTTGCAGTCCAAGCGACTCTCAAGAGTCTTCTCCAGCACCAAGCCTTGAAAGCATCTGTTCTTCTGCACTCAGCCTTCTTTATGGTCCAACTCTCACATTCGTACACAACTATTGGATACCAGTCAAATTGGGCTCACACTAAACGGCCCACACTAAAGGCCTCATTTTAATATATTCACCTCCTTAAATGCCCTATTTCCAAATATATTCAGTTCTGAAGTACTAAAATTTCAACATATGACTTGGGGTACCAGGGGTACGTTACATCCATGAAAAGTACATAAAACAGTACTTGGCATGTAATAGTGAATTTGGGTGTTGGTGATGTTATTTCTTTCATCACACTTGTTCCTTTGGCTTCTGACCATTTTGGGTATTTTTATCTTATTCTGCCACTGAATATGTGTTTTTCCTTATAATCTAAAGATAATTTCAAATTTGGCTTCCTATGACCAGCACCCTCCCTATACCTGTTTACCTTAAACGCAATTTTGTCTGTTAACGTGACTATATATATTTCATTATGCTATCATATTTATTTGAAATTTATGCTTCCAGAAATCTTTTACATTCTCAACTCTTCATATTAAAAATTTTATTGTTTTAACTTACAAAGCATTTTCCATTACCACAGAACAATTCAAGAGATAAAAATAACTGAAGTATAAGAGATTCAGCAGTTTGATAGAAATGTGTATAAAATATATATATAATGCATATATGTTATACTATATGAAAAAGACTACTACTATTCTGAGCTAGTAGTAGTACTGAATGGTACTGAGTGGTAAAGTACTGAAAGTTATTTTACTCAAGACTCACTATATTCATAATAACTATATTCAGAATAATTTGTCACTCTTAGAGAATTCCAGGTGGCACAGAAATCGAAAAAATAAATTTGTAGAGTTTTGTGATTTAGAAATATTCACGTGGAATTTCCTTAAGTTGTAACTGTGTCCAATGACTGAATTTTATTTAATGTACAGACAGGTAAGGCAACTGCTGTGGGTAGCTTTTTGCAGAATTGTATACAATTTAGAGTACTCTGGCTTTGACACTGTAAATCAGCACCTTTTTTTCTTATTTTCAGTATATCACATTAACCAGTATAAACCTTACATTTTTACTGTTTATAAATGATTCTAGCTAGCAAAGTAATGATCAAGCAAGGGGAAAAAAGAATTAATCAGGAAAGTAATCTGACCAAAATGTGAAAATACACATCTTCAGAGATTTAACTGCCCAGGCACATTTCTGAGGAAAAGTAAATTAAGGATCCTCCCTTAGAAACCACTTAGAACTTAAGAAGCTTAAACTTCTATAACTTGAGGCATAAACATGAGTTCTTTACAGAAGTTTCAGTTTTTTAGTCTTCAGTGAAGCAAATGGTATTGGTAAAAATTGGAAGAACACATCATGGAACAGCAAAAACCTTTTTCACAGCAAAGGACAAAATAATTTTAGATATATCCTTGAACTGGTGTAATTGTAGAAGAAAGCATTGGAAATCTGATGAGATTTCTAAGAAATATGATTTGCCTCATTGCAGATCCTCTGAAATTAATGTGAGAAATGTCTTTATTTGCATTAAAATTGCCCAATCAATCCACTGATGCACCTTAGCACAATGTTGTGTATCAAAGCTTTATGAATTGAAACAAGAACTTATATCAGTAATTTCCCTATTACAGAGTAGATTTTCAGTGCCAAGTGAAGAGTCAGTCTTCCAAATACTGCTAATGACACTCTTGCCATCAGACTATCAGACTGTTTTTTATGCAGAAGATTGAGCCTAGAAAAGCTTCTTATTGTCACTTTAAAATTCAGCTACATTTTGAATAAACCAGAAAAGTTCACTGCTAAAAGTAATAAGCAGTATATTACACTATAAAATATAAAAATACTTTGTGATACAACCAACACTTTCCTCTATTTTATATTTACTAACTGTACATTTGCATATTAAGTGCAATTTGTCTATATCTTCCTAAAAAATAATTCAGCAATTGCCTTATTTGAAAAGCATTTCCAGATTCACTTTGTACATATTCACACAAGTAAAGATTCCATTGTTAATAGGTGTTTTCCTTTTGTTTTTAAACATGAAGTGAAAATGAAAACAGATATGAACTACCTTACCATTTACATGCAGTATGTCTTAATGTAAACAGAGAAAATAAGTGATGACTATGAAGATTTCCACATTTATTTTGTAATTATTCATTTTCCATTTAATAAAAACATTAAACTCATTACATGTTAACATAAAGTATATTTTTAAAGAAACATAGTTATTTTTCCAAAATAAACAAAAGTTTACTGAGGAGTGTAAACTTGATATATATTTTAATTGATATTTCTATTGAAATTACTATAATTTACATGCAATTATAAGGAATAATACAGAGTGGTTCTTTTATAATCCTTACATACTTTATCCATTTTTTACTCAATGGGATCATTTTGCAAAACTAAAGTTTAGTATCATAACCAGGATATTGACATTAATATAATCTAACAATTTTATGCAGCTTCTTCACTTTTACTTGTCCTTATTTGGTGTGTGTGTGTGTGTGTTTATGTATACATGTATGTTCTATAGACTCTTAGCATCTGGGTAGGTTTGTGTAACAAGATTCTGAACAATACTAATCCTGCAAGAATCCTTTGTTTTGTTCTTTTATAATCACACCCACTTCTCTCCATCCCTTTTCCTCTGGAAAATATTAATCTCACTTCTGTTTCAATAAATTTAATCCTTATCTTTGACAAAAGAGGCAAGAATATACAATGGATTAAAGACAATCTCTTTAACAAGTGGTGCTGGGAAATCTGGTCAACCACTTGTAAAAGAATGAAACTAGAACACTTTCTAACACCATACACAAAAATAAACTCAAAATGGATTAAAGATCTCAATGTAAGACCAGAAACTATAAAACTCCTAGAGGAGAACATAGGCAAAACACTCTCTGACATACATCACAGCAGGATCCTCTATGACCCACCTCCCAGAATATTGGAAATAAAAGCAAAAATAAACAAATGGGACCTAATTAAGCTTAAAAGCTTCTGCACAACAAAGGAAACTATTAGCAAGGTGAAAAGGCAGCTTTCAGAATGGGAGAAAATAATAGCAAATGAAGCAATGGACAAACAACTAATCTCAAAAATATACAAGCAACTCCTACAGCTCAACTCCAGAAAAATCAATGACCCAATCAGAAAATGGGCCAAAGAACAGAACTAAATAGACATTTCTCCAAAGAAGACATACAGATGGCTAACAAACACATGAAAAGATGCTCAACATCACTCATTATCAGAGAAATGCAAATCAAAACCACTATGAGGTACCATTTCACGCCAGTCAGAATGGCTGCAATCCATAAGTCTACAAGCAATAAATGCTGGAGAGGGTGTGGAGAAAAGGGAACTCTCTTACACTGTTGGTGGGAATGCAAACTAGTACAGCCACTATGGAGAACAGTGTGGAGATTCCTTAAAAAACTGGAAATAGAACTGCCTTATGATCCAGCAATCCCACTGCTGGGCATACACACTGAGGAAACCAGAAGGGAAAGAGACACGTGTACCCCAATGTTCATCGCAGCACTGTTTATAATAGCCAGGACATGGAAGCAACCTAGATGCCCATCAGCAGATGAATGGATAAGAAAGCAGTGGTACATATACACAATGTAGTATTACTCAGCCATTAAAAAGAATACATTTGAATCAGTTCTAATGAGATGGATGAAACTGGAACCTATTATACAGAGTGAAGTAAGCCAGAAAGAAAAACACAAATACAGTGTACTAACGCATATATATGGAATTTAGAAAGATGGAAACAATAACCCCATGTACGAGACAGCAAAAGAGACACCGATGTATAGATCAGTCTTATGGACTCTGTGGGAGAGGGAGAGGGTGGGGAGAGTTGGGAAAATAGCATTGAAACATGTATAATATCATGTATGAAACGAGTCGCCAGTCCAGGTTCGATGCACGGTACTGGATGCTTGGGGCTGGTGCACTGGGACGACCCAGAGGGAGGGGAGGGGAGGGAGGAGGGTGGAGGGTTCAGGATGGGGAACGCAGGTATACCTGTGGCGAATTCATTTCAATATTTGGCAAAACTAATACAATATTGTAAAGTTTAAAAATAAAATAAAATTTAAAAAAATAGTATGTAAATGGAATTATACCCTGTGTAACCTTTTGAGACTAGTTTTTTCATTCAGCATAATTTCCTCTGGAGATTCATCCAAGTTGTATCAATACTATATTGCTTTTTACTGCTGAGTTGTATTTCATGGTTTGTATGTATCTCAGTTTATCTTAACATTCATCTGTGGAAAAATATCTTGGCTGATTCCATTTTTAGCTATTAAACATAAAACTACAATGTACATTCATGTACAGGTTTTTATGTGAACAGTGTCAGACTATTTTTTTAGGCTCCAAAATCACTGCAGATGGTGATTGCAGCCATGAAATTAAAACACGCTTACTCCTGGGAAGGAAAGTTATGACTAACCTAGATAGCATATTCAAAAGCAGAAACATTACTTTGCCAACAAAGGTTCGTCTAGTCAAGGCTATGGTTTTTCCAGTGGTCATGTATGGATGTGAGTGTTGGACTGTGAAGAAAGCTGAGCGCCAAAGAATTGATGCTTTTGAACTGTGGTGTTGGAGAAGACTCTTGAGAGTCCCTTGGACTTCAAGGAGATCCAACCAGTCCATCCTAATGGAGATCACCCCTGGGATTTCTTTGGAAGGACTGATGCTAAAGCTGAAACTCTGCCACCTCATGCTAAGAGTTGACTCATTGGAAAAGACCCTGATGCTGGGAGGGATTGGGGGCAGGAGGAGAAGGGGACAACAGAGGATGAGATGGCTGGATGGCATCACCAACTCAATGGACATGGGTTTGTTTAGGCTCCGGGAGTTGGTGATGGACAGGGAAGCCTGGCGTGCTGTGATTCATGGGGTCACAAAGAGTCAGACACGACTGAGTGACTGAACTGAAGTGAACTGAACTGAACTCTTCATTTCTCTGGGATAAATACCCAGAGTGAGATTTCTGGGCCTTACAGTAATTTCACGTTTAGGTATATAGGAAACTGGCAAACTGACTTCCAGAGTGCCTATACCATATTAACATTTCCCCAGATAGAATACAGGTGACCCAGTTTCTCTGAATCCTTGTGTTTGATGTCATATTTTTTTTTTTTTACCTTACATTAGGTGTAGCTGTACATTGTTGTGGTTTTAATTTGCATTCTCCTAATAGCTAATGATGTTGAACATCATTTCATTTGCCTATATACAGATTTACCATCTGTATATCCTTTTTGGCAAAGTGTCTTTTCATGTTCTTTTCGCATTTTCTAATTTAATGTTTGTTTTTTTGCTAATGGGTTTTGAGAGTTCTTTATATATTCAAAATACCACTCATTTGTGAGATATGTAATTTGCAAATACATATCTTCTTCCAGTTTGTAGCTTGACTTTTCATCCTCAGGATATGAGCTTTCACAGAGCAAGTGCTTAATTTTGTTGAGGCCTAATTTATCAATTTTCCTTTTCAAATCATGCTTTGGGATCAAATCTGAGAATTCATTTATGAGTCCTATATCCTAAATATTTTCTACTATACTTTTTGCTAAAAAATCTCATTCATACTTAAGCAAATTTATACATTCCTTGTTTGTAACTCAGTTTGAGTTGGTGCTTTTGTTGGGGTTCATTTGGGGGTAGCAGTATAAGTGTCCACTTGTTTCAGTGTCATTTGTTGAAAAACTATATATACATCTCCACTGAATTACTTTTGAACTTTTGTCAAAAATCACTTGAACAGATTTGGATGGGTCTATTTCTGAATTCTCTATACTTTTCATTGATTTGATTTATATGTCTACATTTTCTCTGGTACCACCCCCATCCTTATTACTATGCTACAGAGTAAGACTTATTATCAGGTAGATAGTTTCTGGTTCTTTATTCCTCTTTATCAGTACTGTTTGATATATTATGGTGTCTGTACCTTTGAATTTTAGACTAAGCTTATCTATCTACAAAGAGGGATTCCCAGGTGGTGCTGTGGTAAAGAATCCTCCTTCCACTGCAGGAGATTTGGGTTCATTCCCTGGGTTGAGATGATTCCCTGGAGGAGGAAATGGCAACCCAGTCCGGTATTCTTGCCAGGAGAATCCCATGGACAAAAGGAGCCTGCATGCAGTCCCTGGGATCACAGAGTCGGACATGACTGGGCACACACATACACATGTGTCTACAAAGAAATGTGCTGGGATTTTTGTAGAGATTGTATTAATCCTATTGATCAATTTGGGAAGAATTGACATCTTTACCATATTGAGTCTTCCAGTCTATGAAATAAAGAGTATATCTCTCTATTTATTTATGTCTTCTTTATTTTCTTTTTTCAACACACTGTTCTTCTACATGTATTATTAAGTGTATATATAACCATTTCATTTTATTTGGAGCAATTATGAATTGTTTTTGATTTCTGTTACCACATATTCCTTGTTAATAGATATGCAGTTGATTTATATGTGTTGATTTTGTATGCTGCAGATTTGAACTTACTTATTAGTTATAGGAGAGGGTTTTGTGTATATTTCTTAAGAATTCTTTATGGATACAACCATGTCATCTGCAACCAGAGTTAGTTGCACATCTTCCTTTTCATTCCGAATGGCTTTTATCTCTTTCTGTTGCCTTATAGCAGTGGCAAAAATGTCTTGTACTATTTGAATAAGGGAGCTGAGAGTAGACATCCCTTCTTTCTGATCTTGTGGGGGAAGCATTACATTTTTCACCATTAATTGTGATGTTATCTGTATGTTTTCATAGGTGTTCTTTAGTAAGTTTGACTAATTACCCTCTATTCCTATCTTGCTGAATGTTTTTATTATAAGAGGATGTTGGATTTTTTCAAATGCTTTTTCTATTTTGATTGATCACATTATATTAATTCTTTAAGCCATTGATGTAGTGGATTGCACTGATTGATTTTCAAATGTTAAATCAATCTTCTCTACAAGGAATATGACTCCCACTTGATCATCGTGTATGAGTCTTTTAACACATTGCTGAATTTGTGTTGCTAATACTATACTGAGTTTTTTTGTTTTTGTTTTTTTCATTTAAGTTCATGAGAGATTGGGTTTATTTTTGATTTTGTCTGGTTTTGGCCTCATGAAATGAATTGGAAAGTGTTTCCTTCTCTTCTGGAAGAAGAGATTTTTCTGAAACCTTTATGTAAAATTATTCTTATTTATTTAGTTTTTGGTGGAATTCCCCAGTAAAACCATTTGGGTCTGGAGAGTTATTTTAGGGAAATTTTAAATTCTTGTTTTTGTTGTTCATTTGCTAAAATATGTCCAATTCTTTGTGATGCCATTAATTGTAGCACACTAGGCTTCCCTTTCCTTCACTATCTCCTGACGTTTATTCAAACCCATGTTCATTGAATCAGTGATGCCATCCAACCATCTCATCCTCTGTCACTCCCTTCTCCTCCTGCCCTCAATCTCTCCCAGCATCAAGGTCTTTTCTTTTTTTTTTTTATTTTTTTTATTTTTACATGTTTCAATGCCATTCTCCCAAATCCTCCCACCCTCTTTGAAGATTTGAACTTTGAAGAGAGAGTTCAAGAGGCAAATATTAAAAGCAGCAAGGGAAAAACAACAAATAACACTCAAGGTCTTTTCCAATGAGTCAGTTCTCATCAGGTGGCCAAAGTATTGGAGCTTCAGCTTCAACATCAGCACTTCCAATGAATATTCAGGACTCATTTCCTGTAGGATGGACTGGTTGGATCTCCTTGCTGATTCTCAGAGTGTTCTCCAGCACCATAATTCAAAAACATCAATTCTTCAGAACTCAGCAATTTTTAGGTCCAGCTGTTACATCCATACTTGACTACTGGAAAAACCATAGCTTTGAAATTTTAAATTGTTAAACATTTGTAATGGCTAAAGGGCCTTCAGATTGTTTTACCTTGGTTAAGAACACCATGAACAGTATGAAAAGGCAAAAAGATAGGACACTGGAAGATGAACTCCCTAGGTCAGTAGGTGCCCAGTATGCTACTAAAGATCAGTGGAGAAATAACTCAGAAAAAATGAAGGGACAGAGCCAAAGCAACAACAACACCCAGTTGTGTGTGGATGTGACTGGTGATAGGAGCAAATTCCAGTGCTATAAAGATCTATATTGCATAGGAATCTGGAATGTTAGGTCCATGCATCAAGGCAAATTGGAAGTGGTCAAACAGGAGATGACAAGAGTGAACGTTGACGTTTTAGGAATCAGTGAGCTAAAATGGATGAATTTAACTCAGATGACCACCATATCTACTACTTTGGGCAAGAATCCCTTAGAAGAAATGGAGTAGTCATCATAGTCAACAAAAGAGTTCAAAATGCAGTACTTGGATGCAATCTCAAGAACGACAGAACGATCTCTGTTCATTTCCAAGGCAAGCCATTCAGTATCACAGTAATCCAAGGCTATGCCCTGACCAGTACACTAAGAAGCTGAAGCTGAACAGTTCTATGAAGTCCTACAAGACCTTATAGAACCAACAACCCAAAAAGATGTCCTTTTCATTATAGGGGGCTGGAATGCAAAAGTAGGAAGTCAAGAAACACCTGAAATAACAGGAAAATTTGGCCTTGGAGTACAGGATGAAGCAGGGCAAAGGCTAATAGAGTTTTGCCAAGAGAACATACTGGTCACAGAAAACCTCTTCCAACAACACAAGAGAAGACTCTACACAAGGAGATCACCAGATGGTCAGTACTGAAATGAGATTGATTATATTCTTTGCAGCCAAAGATGGAAAAGCTCTATACTGTCAGCAAAAACAAGACCGGGAACTGACTGTGGCTTAGATCATGAACTCCTCATTGCCAAAATCAGACTTAAATTGAAGAAAGTAGGGAAAACCCAGAGACCATCCAGGTATGACCTAAATCAAATCCCTTATGATTATAGAGAGTAAGTGACAAATAGATTCAAGGGATTAGATCTGATAGACAGAGTGCCTGAAAAACTATGGATGGAGGTTCGTGATATTATACAGGAGGCAGGGATCAAGACCATCCCCAAGAAAAAGAAAGGCAAAATGGTTGTCTGAGGAGGCCTTACAAATAGCTGTTAAAAGAAAGGAAGTGAAAGGCAAAGGAGAAAATGAAAGATATACCCATTTGAATGCAGAGGTCCAAAGAATAGCAAGGAGAGATAAGAAAGCCTTCCTCAGTTATCAACACAAAGAAATGGAGGAAAACAATAGAATGGAAAAGACTAGAGATCTCCTCAAGAAAATTAGAGATACAAAGGGAACATTTCATGCAAAGATGGACACAATAAAGAACAGAAATGGTATGGACCTAGCAGAAGCAGAAGATATTAAGAAGTGTCAAGAATACACAGAAGAACTATGCAAGAAAGATCTTCATGATCCAGATAATCACGATGGTATGACCACTCACCTAGAGCCAGACATCCTGGAATGTAAAGTCAAGTGGGCCTGAGGAAGCATCACTAAGAACAAAGCTAGTGGAGGTGATGGAATCCCAGTTGAGCTATTTCAAATTCTAAAAGATGATGCTGTGAAAGTGCTGCACTCAATATGCCAGCAAATTTGGAAAACTCAGCAGTGGTCACAGGAATGGAAAAGATCAGTTTTCATTCCAATCCCAAAGAAAGGCAATGCCAAAGAATGCTTAAACAACTGCACAGTTGTACTCATCTCACACAATAACATAATAATGCTCAAAATTCTCAAGCCAGGCTTCAACAGTACATGAACTTTCAGATGTTCAAGCTGGATTTAGAAAAGGCAGAGAAAACAGACATCAAATTGACAATATCCACTGGGTCATTGAAAAATCAAGAGAGTTCAAGGAAAACATCTATGTCTGCTTTATTGACTATGCCAAAGCCTTTGACTGTGTGCATCACAACAAACTGTGGAAAATTCTGAAAGATGGGACTACCAGACCACCTGACCTGCCTCTTGAGAAATTTGGATCCAGTTCAGGAAGCAACAGAACTTGACATGGAACAGCAAACTGGTTCCAATTTGGGAACGGAGTGCGTCAAGGCTGCATATTGTTACCCTGCTTATTTAACTTATATGCAGAGTACATCATGAGAAACGCTGGGCTGGAAGAAGAACAAGCTGGAATCAAGATTGCCAGGAGAAATATCAATAACCTCAGATATGCAGATGACACCACCCTATGGCAGAAAGTGAAGAACAACTAAAGAGCCTCTTGATGAAAGTGAAAGAGAAGAGTGAAAAAGTTTACTTAAAACTCAACATTCAGAAAACTAAGATCATGGCATCTAGCCCCATCACTTCATGGCAAATAGATGGGGAAACAGTGAAAACAGTGAGAGACTTTGCGAGGGCGGGGCTCCAAAATCACGGCAGATGGTGATTGCAGCCATGAAATTTAAAGATGCTTACTCCTTGGAAGAAAAGTTATGAACAACCTGGACATGATATTATAAAGCAGAGACATTACTTTGCCAACAAAGATCTGTCTAGACAAAGTTATGGTTTTTCCAGTAATCATTTATGGATGTGAGAATTGGACTATAAAAAAAAAACAAACTGAGCACTGAAGAATTGATGCTTTTGAACTGTGGTGGTGGAGAAGACTCTTGAGAGTCCCTTGGACTGCAAGGAGATCCAACCAGTCCACACTAAAGGAAATCAGTCCTGAATGTTCATTGGAAGGACTGATGCTGAAGCTGAAGCTCCAGTACTTTGGCCACCTGATGCGAAGAACTGAGTCATTGGAAAAGACCCTGATGGGAGGATGGGTTGAAGGCAGGCAGAGAAGGAAACAACAGAGGATGAGATGGTTGGATGGCATCACTGATTCAATGGACATGAGTTTGAGTAGACTCTGGGAGTTGGTGAAGGACAGAGGGGCCTAGCATGCTGATGTCCATGGGGTCGCAAAGGGTCGGACATCACTGAGCAACTGAACTGCACTGAATTTCTGTGATTAGCATGACTTGAGTAACATATCGACTTCTAGACCATTCACTTAATCAATGGAATGGGCTAATGTGATGGGCAATTCCACCAAAATCACATAGTGTGGAGGGTACTAGAGGGTACTCTTATAGGAGAAATGGGAGCAGGTATACTGGGCAGGTACAAACAAAAGACACTTCTCCAAGTTTAGGCATGCTTTACATCTGTACACCTAAAAGGTCTAGCACTTAAATTATAAAAAAATTACATTAGCTTGATGTCTGTCTGGCCCCTCATGCCACCGTCTCTTTTTCACACCTATCTGTTATCTTCTTTAAATTCCTTTTTAGTTCATCCTGGAGAGAAGAAAATTGATAGTACCTGAGCATCCTTTCATCATGTAATACTTCACAATGGTAATAGACTGAAGTATGTAACAACACAGACCCGGGGCTCAGGTTAATCTGAGTTTATATCCAGACTCTGCCACTTACTCTCTTGATGACCTCAGACAAATTCCTTCGTATCTCTGTAACGCAGGGATGCAAATACCTACCTTAGGGTAATTATTAGGGTTAAAATATTTAAGGCATAGGGCATTGGACAAAATCAAACCTGAAATGCTATGAGCTCACCCAAGCCACAAAACAATAGGAGAAACAACACATGAAAGACAAATAACAGTTCTCAGCTAGCTCCTGGATGCCCCATAGCTCATGATTCTGCCCCATCAGAAGAAGCCAAAATCCTGAACTGAGTGATAAGGGCTATGAGGTGCACAGGGGCTTCACTGATGCCAGAGAAAGTATCCGACAGAAGGCAGCTATGGTAGCTTAGTTTCCCTTGAGCTTTTTAAGAACCAAACCTCCAAGAAAAGTCAGTAGCTGGACGGGAGCCAGCTGGCTTGTCCCAGGGCCTGGAGTCTGTGTGCAACAGCAATAATCTAAATGTTTTCTCCAAATTAAAATTTAAAGTAGATAAAAGTTTTATGACATGGATATTTATAGTCCGTTAAGGAAAAGTGGGCCACAAGATAAGACTCTATTCCATGAAAGATATGCGTTAAATATTGAGGAGTTTTCCAATGGTGAAAACTGTTTTTCTGGCAGTTCCTGACCAAATAGTTCTGTGTATATAGATGGGCTCTTTGGCTCTTGTACTCCCACACCCACCCATAGATGGAATCATCCCTGTCACCACCAGTGGAGCTGTTGGTTGGAATATGAACAGGTCAGAATCCAACTAAGTCACAGACTGGGTAGGTGGGGAAAGGCAGATTTAGTTTATTTAAGAGTTCAGTGCAGTCATCAAGGACCCATTCTTTATCTCCAACTGATATCCTCAGCCTGTCAGCTTTTGCCCTCAAGCTTTTTTGTTCATAAACTGAATATACCTGCAGCAACTCCAGTCATCACATTTTCACATAGCTATGTTCAAGCCCTAGAAGGAGAAAGTGGCTGTTTCCCTCATATCTTGGTCTGCTGGGGCTGCCAGAACAAAATGCCACCATCCAGGTACTTTAAACAGTAGATATGCACAATTCCAGAGGCTGGAAGTCCATGGTTAGATGCCAGCAGGTCTCTGGTGAGACCTTCCCTCATTTGTAGTTAGCCACCTTCTCACTGTAACAGCATGGCCTTTTCCCTAAGTTGGTGTGGAGAGAAAGCTCTGATGTCACTTCTTTAAGGCCATACCCTTATGATTTCACTTCACCTGTACTACCACATTATAGGCTCTGTCTCCAAGGAGAGTCTCATTGGGATTGGGCCTTCAAATTATGAATTTGGGGGCAATGCAGTTCAGTTACTACTACCTTCTTACTCATGTCCTTTATAAAGTGTGAGAAAAATCTTTCCCAGAAGCCCCAGTTTGACTTATCCTCACGTAAGTCATTATTATCTGGCAAGAAATATAAAATTGCCATGATCGTTTACCCCACTGTGAGTGGTCTCAAACTCCCCTTAAGCACCTGAATACCCAAAAAGTGAGTGAAATCTCTGGGCATAGTGACTGTCATAAAAATAACTTGTAACTTTAGGAAGTGTTGTGCACTTAAAATTTCTTGGGAAGAAGGCCTTCAGAAAACAATTTAAAAGAGCTAGCTCAACAGTTGGAGACTTGCCATGTTCTGGTGGTGTGCTTTCACACAAAAATATAATTGTAACATTAAATTAAAATTTTCCATTTTATAATTGCTTTGACTTGCCTTGATATTAAAACAATTAAAATTAATTTTAATAGCTATATATTGTCTTTCCCTAGATAAGAAACAGGAGGATGGGGGATTTGATGAAGTGGTCAAAAGATACAAACTTCCACTTTTAAAATAAATAAATACAAGGAATGTAATGTACAACATGATAAGTATAATTAACACTTGTCAGGCATATCCCCTGGAGAAGGAAATGGCAACCCACCCCAGTATTCTTGCCTGGAGAATCCCATGCATAGAGGAGCCTGGTGGGCTACAGTCCATGTGGTTGCAAGGAGCCAGACACATCTTAGCAACTAAATAAAAGCAAATGTTGTATATGAAAGATAAAGGAACAAATCCTAAGAGTTTTCATCACAAGGAAAATTATTTTTCCTGTTTCTTCAATGTTGTATGTATGAATGAATGAATACAAGGTTACCTCTACTAAGTTCTCATTCCAGAAACAAATATTCAGGTAAATGAGTCATTTATAGACTAAATTCTTAAAGAAAGTACAGTTGTTAATCATGACTACAAGCTTGTAGTCATGCCACAAGCTTCAGTGGCATGGCAACTTCTTTGCTAAAAGTTTACATGCTTTTTTGAAGTGCTTGATCAGTTGAAAAGACTTTTCATAAACTTTGGTGTTTCTTTCTTTTTCTTTTTTTTTTTCTTGTGGTCGAGAGTTTAATACACCTTTGGGTTCCCACAGTGCAACAGGGGTTGGGGGACAGGATGCACAGGCTCCTGGGCCGCTGACCAGGCAAAGAGGGAGGTGTCGCTGTCTGCCGCACCTGCCGAGTGCTCCTCGTGTGGGTGATGGTGTTTCTGAAATAAATTTCTATAGCAACCATAGTTTTCACTTTTAAGAACTGAATTTTAAATTGAATCTTTTTGAAAGCCATATATTAAGACATGATTTCTTTGAGTAAAGAAGCATTAAGTTACAAACATCTAATCACTCTATGGTCTTATCTGAGTTTCTAATAATTTACAGTACCAATGGAACTACTGTCTTTTATTTAATGCACTGATAAACTTTTTAAACTTAATCTTTGAACAATCATAGTTTTGTGTTTGTACATGAAAAATTATTTTATATAGATTATTTAAGATTAGAAAGTAAGATAGTATGAAAATGACAGCATAGAATAGAATAATATATGGTTCCTTATAAAAATGAAATAACATAAGCCAAATATTATTTCTAAAATTCTACATTTATCCTTGTAAAATATAAACCTGAAAATAAGGTTTACCCTGATATTTCATTGAAAACTCAGTTGACTATGATATCCATGCACTGACTTCAGTCTAATTATTTGATTTTATTATGATTTTGTTTTTTTAGTCTAACTTCAAAGTTTAAGACTGAGTGAATATGCATGCATATTAAAACTTGGCAGAAATAAATACTAGATCTTTCTAAATTTAGTCTTATTTTCTTCCAAGTTATTTAAAAACAGGCTTGATTCCTCATGTGAAATAGAGTAGATTTTTTTTTGATTATTAACTTTTTCAGATCACTTGAGAATCATTACTATACTTGAAAAGGTAATTTATCATTATCATACTCAAAAAGCATATATTAAGAAACTAATTGTGCATAACTGGTCTAAGTGAGTCCAAATTTCATAAATGTAATTTATGAAATTAGATACATACAGGAAGCTAAAAGAATTAGATCAAAAATTAAATACATTGATATCAGAAAAGTATTTATCATACAATGATCAAAGGTATAATCTATTAAGTTTTCCAGACGCTAAGTAAGAGAGCCAGAGACCCCGGAAGCGTACACAATGAGATGGGAATCAGATAGTAATCATAGGTGTGTTTTTTTTTTCCTTTGATGGAACAGTATTTATAGACATGATGGAGTGGACCTGGCCTTCCTTTTGTGCTTTAGTTACAGTGGTAATATAAATTTACCAAATAGACAATTATCAGAAATAGTTAAAATACCTTACCAAATGAGTTACACATTTCAGTAGGCTTTTTTTTTTGTACTTTCCTAACTATATAGTGCTTTTTTACTGCCTATAAATTAATTTTTATATCCTAACATTTATTTGTACTTATCTGAATATTGAAGCATATTTCCCATCTCTGCTCCATGTAGCCTTAAAATTGATATTGGTATAAGTTTCCATGCATTATTAAAATCTACTTTCAGTTTATTTTATATCAAAATTCCATTTTACCCACATAAAAGTTTTTAATAAAAGTGAGTAATATTACCTGCAGCTTTATCTTTGATCTGGATTTCAGTTTTTGAAAGTATCAGAGATCTATTATATGAAATGAAAAGAATCAAAGTTCAGGTCCATGACAAAGCTTTTGAGTAAGACTAACTTCAAGTGTGTTAGTAATGCTTTGACCATTCCAGATATACATATTTTTCTCTTCAAGCTAATCCACAAGCCCTCATACATGCCATTGTCAACATCATCAACCAGTATTTATGCAGGCAGAAATGTAGAGCACTGTGCAAAACAATAAGTCAGGGTAGCATGTAATATCTTATACAAGGTATTTACAGTTTTATATATGCATTTCCCTTGTGGCTTCAGAGTTTTCTAAAAACAAAGGAATGAGTCATGAAGAGAAAGCATAAAAATTGTGGCAGACACAATTGCTTGTCTACCACAAAGCCACCTTTTTTTCTTACCAATATAAACACAATTTGTTCAGGCAGTAATGTGCCCATCCCCAAGGGAATATATATTTTTGCCTAAACTAGTTCTTTCAGTGAAACTTTTGAGGAAGTTTTAATTGAACATGACGTTCATGGGTATTATTATTGGCCCCCACAATTCAAGTTCATTATACCCCAGACACAGTGACAATTAAAAAATAAGAGTACTCTCAAAGTTTTCCAAATAGTACTTAGGGAGTAGTATCACCTAGTTGAGAAATACTCATCTAAATCAATCATGATAATTCTGTCCTCCTTTGCCAGTTTTTGGTCTAAAAGCAGCCAAATGACCTAGTTCTCACTGATACTATGTCAAGGTAATTTTAATGAATTGCCTCAGGGAAATTTTTTGCTTTCTGATAAAAGATATACAGTTAGGAAAAGACCTTTGCCTTGTCCCTTCTGCCCTTCCAGCTTTGGCTACTATTAAAAAGGATGGGATAGCTGGAATATTAAACCAATGGTTTCATTATTCTGATCAAAAAGCCTCACTATACAAGCTTTCATTCTGAGAATGGTGAAACAGAAGGATGAACATTTCTAAGCCCTAGAATACATTGTTGAATTGATGAAACATACAGAGAAGATGTGTAAAGGTTTTTATTACTTAAGGCTTAGTCAAATCATCTGTTATCACAAATTAACATAATTGAAAAGATCTGCCCAAAGCATTTTTCATATTGAATCTTTTCTTATGTAACTTATGTGTATATTATTTTACAGATATAGTGACTCCAAGGAAAGAATTGTAGAAAGGAGGGGATAGAGCTGATTGATATTGTTATATGGAAGGAACCAACATAAAATTGTAAAGCAATTATCTTCCAATAAAAATAAAATAAAACTATTCATTTTATTGTTTTATGAGCATCATATTTTTATATACAGTGAGTACACCTTAAAGGACACATTAGATGATGTTTCAGCACACGTTCAGTCTACTTCCCATCATTTGCTTCATATTTTATTATAACAACATCTTCAGTTGGCACAGCTTCTGTCTGAACACTTACATGATGTAGAAGCTAATAACCTCCAAAGCATCCCATTCCATTTTTGGACAGCTGTCATCATTGGAAAACATGCCTCAGTCCATTCCAAATATGGCTCCCTATTGTTTCCCCAACATTAGTTCTGTGCTCAATGCCTTATAGGAAAGAAAAAAAATCTAATCTCTCATTTCCTGCTAACAGGTTCCAATTAGGCAAGGTTAGCAATAGGAAGACAAGGATAACCTGTGGGATAAAACTAAAATATGAGATGTCAGAGAATTCCAACCTGGCGTATATAGGCCTTGCTAAATGGCCTTGTACATCTCCTGCTAAGCCTATTTGGCTTTCAACTCTCCATCCATTCATTGCCCTTTTATTGGCATTAAACCTGCTATCCTCAAGCTCTAAAAATGAGCAACACACTGCATATGTTCATAACTCTTTTACTAGGGACCAAAAAAGTGGCAGGAGTCCATCCTTCTGTTTGTGCCAAAGTGCAGTTTGTCGATTGAAAGATGTTAGTTGATGCAGTGGGAATGAGCTGGGATATCTCATTTGGCATGCCAACATAGCTCTTACACAGTTATTTCAAATTTTTAAAATAGACTGTGGCCAACTTTCAACTCAGAGGTGACCTAGATCAGGTTATTTAATGCTTATAAAATAGCGACTAAATCTATAATCAAACAAATCCTAAATCCTGAGAAATATCCATGTGATTTTCAAGTAAAAGGGATTTGTTAGGCTTTCTTTTGTTTCTAACAGTAGAATATTATTAGATATCCCAGAGAGATATATTAAGTCTTGTCAGTTTGGCGAAAAAAATATGTCTTAAGTTTTACCATGTTTAAATTTTTTTCCAAAAATGTAGTTTGAGGAAAATCACTAATAAAAACAAATCTATTAAAACACTTTTTTCCATTTCTGAAATGACTCTGTTTTCAATGACAGATAGAGGCAACTTACTCTGATGAGTTTAAAATTAAAAATAGAGCATATTTTTACTTTGAAGTAAAGTAGCTATTCTAGGATAAGAAAATAACTCAAAATCATTAGAAGATTATTATATATGATACAAGCTGTCTGTTTTTCCTGGAAAGAAGGTTAACCTGTTAGTAGTAGAGGGAAGCTTTTTTTTGTTCACAATGTCTGCAAGTTGGGGTGTGGGGAGTGGGAAAGAGGAGTGGAAGATGGGAGTAAATTACTGATTTGCTTATTACCAAGGTAATGTAACTATTATCTCTTATATTGATTTGTCATTACAATTAAAGATGCATCACAACATATGAAAGAAATATTTGGTAATAAATATCACCTTCAGTATGAGGGTGAAAGTGTTACTCACTCAGAGGTGTCTGACTCTCACTTTTTGCCACCCCATGGGCTGTGACCCTCCAAGCCCCTCTCTCCATGGAATTCTCCAAGCAAGAGTACTGGAGTAGGTGGCTGTTCCCTTCTCCAGGGGCTCTTCTAGACCCAGGGATTGAACCTCGGTCTCCCACATTGCAGGCAGATTTTTTTAACCATCTGAGCCACCAGGGAATCCACAACCCTCAGTGTAGTCAGAAGAGATCATGTAAAGCAATACAAAGATCTAGAAGTCTATGCTAGACTTAATCAAGACAATAATCAGGAGTCCGATGGTCAGATACAGAGCAAGTAAATTTAATTGATCTAACTTTTCTAATACACTACAAGTTTGTGCAAATAGTGTCTGTCTTATTCAATACTTCACACATATTTTGAGAATCATTTCCCTTAAAAAAAAAAAACAACTCTGTATCTACTGAATGAAGAAAGAAATGAATAAGAAAAATGTGCATTGCTAATTTGGATTTTAGGTTAACAGGAAGAATTTCTGCTTCTGTATAATAGCTGAGTAGCTTCCATTTGACCAGTTGTTCTATAGATAACTATTATAAACTCTGGATAAAATATTAAAAACAAAATCAAACATTACTCAAAAGACTTGAGAGCTATGCAAAGGAGACAGATGTTTGGGAAGGTTGACACCTGGAGGAAGAGAACAGCACCGGACAAGTTGCCATTTTTACAGTTTTTGCTTGTGATCATTCCCGAGGCTCTGCCATCATAAGTACCTAAGTTGGGAGAGAAAAAATCCTGTCTTACTAGTATGTAGAACCAGAAGACATGTTTGAAGCAACAACAACTGGAAAATGAAGGATGAGAAATGCCATAAAGGAGAGAGCACAGATGGGAAGCCCTAAATTGTGTGTGTAAACTGTACCCTAATCACTGGTTGATTCTGGAACTGCATTGATGAGGGCATATTCTAACAACCATACTAAGGCAAAATGAACTATTTTGAGATTTCAGTGATTCCCACCAAAAAAGAGAAGGTTTGCAGTTCAAATTCAATCATTTTATCTATTTCAAATTATAATAATAAGCATGTTCAAATGAACAAAACAAAATGTAGTCTTACTGTTTATCATTTGCAATGGTTGGGATACAATCCAAAATTTTGTGCCATGCAAAGGTATAGGAAAATGTAGCTCAAAAAACAAAAAAATCAATTAATGGAGGCAATCTAAAATGACCCAGATTTTGAAATTAACAGATAAGCAAAATGAGATGTTCTTATAATAATTATGTTAGAGAAAGTAAAAAGCCCAGTAAAAATTATAGATAGAAAAGAAAAATCAGTCGATTCAGTCTCTCAGTCATGTCCAACCCTTTGAGACCTCATGGACTGCAACGCGCCAGGCCTCCCTGTCCATCACCAACTCCGGGAGTTTACTCAAACTCATGTCCACTGAGTCAGTGATGCCATCCAACCATCTCATCCTCTGTCCCCTTCTCCTCCTGCCTTCAACCTTTCCCAGTATCAGGGTCTTTCCAGTGAGTCAGTTCTTCGCATCAGGTGGACAAAGTATTGGAGCTTCAACTTCAGCATCAGTCCTTCCAATGAATATTCAGGACTGATTTCCTTTAGGATGGACTGGTTGGATCTCCTTGCAGTCCAAGGGACTCTCAAGAGTCTTCTCCAACACCACAGTTCAAAAGCATCAATTCTTCGGCACTCAGCTTTCTTCACAGTCCAACTCTCACAGCCATACATGACCACAGGAAAAACCATAGCCTTGACTAGACGGACCTTTGTTGGCAAAGTAATGTCTCTGCTTTTGAATATGCTATCTAGGTTGTTCATAACTTTCCTTCCAAGGAGTAAGCGTCTTTTAATTTCATGGCTGCAATCACCATCTACAGATGTATAGGGCAAAATCTCATGTATGGTGTAAGAGGAAAAGTAAATAAGCAAGAAATAACATTTAATTTATTTGTCAGTCTTTGTTGTTCAGTCACTCAGTTGTATATGACTCTTTGTAACCCCATGGACTACACACATCAGGTTTCCCTGTCCTTCACTGTCTCCTGGAGTTTGCTCAAACTCATGTCCATTGACTCTATGATGGCATCCAACAGTCATGGACTGGAAATTTGTAAAAGGAGCACATCAAGGCTGCATATTGTCACCCTGCTTATTTAACTTATATACAGAATATGTGATGCAAAATGCTACGCTGGATGAATCACAAGCTGGACTCAAGACAGCCAGGAGAAATATCAATAACCTCATATGTCCTTTATTGTGCCCATCTTTGCATGAAATGTTCCCTTTGTATCTCTAACTTTCTTGAGGAGATCTCTAGTTTTTCCCATTCTATTGATTTCCTCTATTTCTTTGCATTGTTCACTGAAGAATTGCTTTCTTACCTCCTTTCCCTTCTCTCTGCAACTCTGCATTCAAATGGGTATATCTTTCCCTTTCTCCTTTGCCTTTCACTTGTCTTCTTTTCTCAGCTATTTGAATCTTACCATATGGGGTCACACAGAGTTGGACACGGCTGAAGTGACTTAGCAGCAGTAGCAGCATACACATTCTCTGACTACATAGCTAGTGGCCCCACTAGCTATACTAAAATGCTTCCATGTATGCGTATATTGGCCCTTTTAGCTCAATGGAGCTCAGTAAGGAAGGATCTCTGTAGGAGACATTACTCAACTCCCTTCCATCAATAAGATGTGCCCTTTTGAGTTGTTTTCTCTATTCGGTTATTGTGATACACCATGCTGAGTCTTCTGTCTATGGGGAGCAATGATTGCTTCGTTGTTATTCATCTGGTAGGAGCCTCACTGTTTCTCTCTGTGAACAACACAAAGATTTCATAGGTGCATCATTTCTGGCACAAACCAGGCAGCCTGTCTCATTAACATGCTCACCCAGAGTTGCTGTAACTATCAGTAAGAAACTGTGTTAAATAAATGATTTTGCTTTTTCACCTGCTAGGCTCTAATAGCATCTCCAAAGTAATCTTGGTCTAACAGCTTGAGTCTTTTCCAAAAGTGATCAAGTGATCAATTCTTTTTAACACTAAGGGGTAAACTTCAACACTGTGCAAAATTCCAGGTGCAGGAGCAGTTGCCGTGAATAGAAGCAAAAATTTAATATGAGTCATGCAATTTCATATGGGTACCTACTAAGAAATTTTTTAAAGTCATTACACTGTGTCTGAAAGAGACAAGGCAGGGTACCTAAAGTAAATCAGGCAGTTGATCTAAAAATAGATTTTTATTCATTCTGAAAATATTTCTTAAACATTTAACATTTGCCAGGCTTTGCTAGGCACAGAAGATAAAGCAACACATAAGATTGGCATGGTCATAACTTGCATCAAAAGTACATTTTTAGTAAAGGAGAGAGACAAATACAGATGGAATCATTTAATTATAATTTGATGGGAACTGAATACAGGAGAAGGCAATGGCACCCCACTCCAGTACTCTTGCCTGGAAAATCTCATGGACAGAAGAGCCTGGTGGGCTGCAGTCCATGGGGTCGTTAAGAGTCGGACACGACTGAGCCCCTTACTTTCACTTTTCAGTTTTATGCATTGGAGAAGGAAATGACAACCCACTCCAGTGTTCTTGCCTGGAGAATCCCAGGGACCGGGGAGCCTGGTGGGCTGCCGTCTATGGGGTCGCACAGAGTCGGACACAACTGAAGCGACTTAGCAGCAGCAGCAGCAGTAATATAATAGAACTTCCCTGCTGGCTCAGAGGTTAAAGCATTTGCCTGCAATGTGGGAGACAATTATGTGATATAATAGACTATTTCAGTGTGCAAGATAGCAAGTAGGTTGGAAATATAGATGTGTCTCATTTTCACTGAAATTAATGCTTCTAAATAACTTACCATAGAGTTTGATAAAGATTTATGTATATAATTTGGTGTTTAATATTGTCAATGTGTTTATTTTTGAGCACATCCACATGTATTTTTAAAAGAATTCATTTAAACTGTATATGTATGACAAAATAATGATATATTACACCTCAGAAGTGTTTATGACAAATAAAACCCATCACATTGAATGTTTATGATTAAAACTCAGGAAATGAGAAAGCTAAATTGTTATAGCACTTAATTATCATTTCACATTTATTATTTGTTTACATATTTTTAGAGCAAATAGTAATTTAAGAACAGGATTTATCTGTTATGACAAGATTTCACTTTTACCATTTCTGATTTTTTCTTTAATTTTGTAGCCTTATCATATTGTGTTAATTTTATTTAAAGGAGTTATATCTGGGCATTTGAAAAAATGTTGGTGTACTTTGTTTCATGTTATTTTATGAAAAATACAGCAACGAACACCCTATGGATTAATTGAATCCACAGTTAAGACTCACATGTTAATTAATTTTAAAGAAAGCCTAATACATTATGCAAACTGCCAAGTCTAGGTGTCAATTTCATTTTTATTTTAATTAGATCATCCAATTTGTGAAGGTACTTATGGTCCAATAAGTGAAGGAGACGGAAGTGTGGAAGTTCATTAAGATTGCCATGATGCTTCTGGAAGAACAAAACCTATGTTTGAAATAGAAGTACTTCAGTTATTTATAGGATTCAAGAAGAAGTCACCATGGTTATATTTGTATATTTTACTTTTTGTATGAATATACTTATTTAGTATGCTGCTGCTGCTGCTGCTAAGTCACTTCAGTCGTGTCCGACTCTATGCGACCCCATAGACGGCAGCCCACCAGGCTCCCCCATCCCTGGGATTCTCCAGGCAAGAACACTGGAGTGGGTTGCCATTTCCTTCTCCAATGCATGAAAGTGAAATGTGAAAGTGAAGTCGCTCAGTCGTGTCTGACCCTCAGCGACCCCATGGACTGCAGCCTACCAGGCTCTTCCATCCATGGGATTTTCCAGGCAAAAGTACTGGAGTGGGGTGCCATAGGAATCCATAAATAACCCATATTGCCCCTGAAATATATATCAGGAAAGTGTCAGGTTCTACAAAGACAAAAGTAAATTATTTCTGCAGGTTATCCAAGCTTATATTTTTTCCTAAAGTTATAGCAAACTTTTCAGCATCAGATTGCAATGTGAGTTTGTGGGACAGTCCTTGGCCTGGGAATCAGGATACCAGGGTTTGTGTCTCATTATAAAATAATGCTATGCTATGCTAAGTCACTTCAGTCATGTCTGACTCTGTGGGATCTCATAGATGGCAGCCCACCAGGCTTCCCCATCCCTGGGATTCTCCAGGCAAGAACACTGGAGTGGGTTGCCATTGCAAATTAACCTCAAAACTCTTTTAGAATGATGTTCTAGAGTCCATAGTGGGCATACAGACTTTTTTTTTTTGCCTTTTTCGATCCTTATACTTTTACTTATTTTTAAAAGCCCTGAATTAGCTATAGAAAACAGTATAGCAGTTTTCTAAAAATTAAAAATAGAGTTATGATTTGATCCAGCAATTCTACTTCTAGGTTTATACACAAAAGAATTGAAAGCACTAACAGATATTTGTATACTCATATTCTTAGCAGCATTATTCACAGAAGCCAAAAAGTGGAAACAACTGAAGTGCTCACCAACAAATGAATGGATAAACAAAATGTGGTCTATACATACAATAGAATAGTATTCTGCTTAACATCAGAAAATATGATACGTGTCACAGCATGGATGAATCTTGAGGACTTTATGCTAAATAAAACAAGTCAGTCATAAAAGGATAAATAGTGTGTGACTGTATTATATGAGGTACCTAGAGTATTCAAATTCAAAGAGAAAGTTGCCAAGGGCTAGAAGAGGGGGAAATGGGGAAGTTATTGTTTAGTGAGCACATATTTTCAATTTAAGGAGATGAAAAAGTTTTGTGGGTTGGATGGTGATAATTGTAGCATGTGGCACATGAACTTGGGCAGACTTCGGGATATCATGAGGCACAGGGAGGCCTGGTGTGCTGCAGTCCATGGAGTCACAAAGAGTCGGGCACAACTGGGCGACTGAACAACAAAGCAATGGTGGCACAGCAGCACGACTGCACTTAACGTCATTGAAACATACACTTTTAAATGATTAAAATAGATTTATGTGCATTTTACCACAATTTAAAAAAAAACGTCTTGAACTGATAGAAATGTTTTGAGAAAAATTATTAAGACAATTATGAAGGAATAAAATATCCATCCTTATCCTTTGGGGAGATTGTTCTTTAGTATGATATACCATGTGTTACTGAACCAATTTTTTGGAATCTAGTCTTCTTCATTTTGCAGGTGGCCTAAATAATTATTTTTTTTCCCACTCTGTTTTAAATATTTCAGAAGGCATCCACATTTGAGGTACAGGAGAAAATAAGACACAGGACTATTTTTCATGTGATAAAGTTTCTTAGGTGTATGCCACAACTAGCACATTTCAAAGGAAAATGCCAGTATTTATGATTAGGATCATGTTTAAATAAAATGCAAAACAGTTACATATAAAACATAATTTATTTCTGTGAAACTCTGGAGTCTAGACTTTATTAGTTCAGTTCAGACTTAATAAGAACCAACAACTGATAATTATTTGACTTTAGCAGAATCAAAGGCACTAATTTCTTCCTTAAAATGACCTTTTTAAATAATATAAATTTATTTTGGCATTCATTTGTTGTTTAATTTTGAAAGTAAGTGGGCCTGATTTTCTGGAAAATCACTTCAGAAGATTAAGAAGAAGTACAAATTGAAGACTTGAGTTTAGGATATTCATCTTAAACAGTCATGAGTAACTTTCCCATTCCAAGAAAATACCTTATCTCAGTTTGATGTAGGCTTTAAACAGAACAAGTTAACATTTTTAGGTTTCAGAGTTCCACTAAATACAAAGAAAAAAAAAGAAAGTTATATGTTAACAAAACAAAATATTTTCAATATCTGAAGACTAGGGCTACTAGACATTGATATGTACCAAGACATACTCTCTCATACTTTAGTCAGTAAAGAATCTGCCTGCAATGCACAAGAGCAGTTTTGATTCCTGGGTTGGGAAGATCCCCTGGAGAAGGAAATGGCAACCTATTCCAGTATTCTTTCCTGGAGAATCCCATGGACAGAGGAGCCTGGCAGGCCACAGTCCTTGGGGTCTCAAGAGTAGGACATAACTTAGCAACTAAACCACCACCACCTAAAATGGGCTTTCGTGGTGGCTCAGACTCAGAAGACATACTCATGGAAAATAAAAAATGTAAATACAGTTATTTTATAATGATTTGGAAGACAAATGACTATTTCTTACATTTAATGTTAAAAATCATAAAATAAGATGTCCATATTTTATGTCATTAAATATTTATTGAATATTTATGATTTACCAAGAAATTAGCTTATTCTGGGAATGCAAATATCCATAAGCTAAACACTGTCTTAGCATTAAAGGATAGAAGTTGTTAAAAAGTGTGGTATCTTCAGGACACCAAAACATTCTGTATGAACAGAGGGAAACCAAATCCAGTCTAGTGATGTCCAGAAGAGTTAAATCTAGGCATAAACCTTAAAAAAATGGTTAAGATTCAACTATAAAAACTATATAAAAAATGATAAAAGGTAGGGAGACGGTTAAAGGTGTTAAGGAGTAGAAAAGAGATATGCCTTAAAATCCATACTGGAGAAGATTCTTTTTTTTTTATGTAATTTTTATTTGTTTTTTAATATAAATTTATTTATTTTAATTATAGGCTAATTATTTTACTGTACTGTATTGGTTTTGCCATACATTGACATGAATCCACCACGGGTGTACATGTGTTCCCCATCCATGAAAGAAAATAACCTACAGCCCAGATTACTGTACCCAGCAAAGATCTCATTCAAATACGAAGGAGAAATCAAAAGCTTTACAGACTAGCAAAAGCCGAGAATTCGGCACCACCAAACCATCTCTCTAACAAATGCTAAAGGATCTTCTCTAGACAGGAAACACAGAAAGGGTGTATAAACTTGAACCCAAAACAATAAAGTAAATGGCAACAGGACCATACTTATCAATAATTACCTTAAATGTAAATGGGTTGAATGCCCCAGTCAAAAGACAAAAACTGGCCGAATGGATACAAAAACAAGACCCGTATATATGTTGTCTACAAGAGACCCACCTCAAAACAAGGGACACATACAGACTGAAAGTGAGGGGCTGGAAAAAGGTATTCCATGCAAATAAAGACCAAAAGAAAGCAGGAGTAGTAATACTCATATCAGATAAAATAGACTTTAAAACAAAGGCTGTGAAAAGAGACAAAGAAGGACACTACATAATGATCAAAGGATCAATCCAAGAAGAAATTATAACAATTGTAAATACATATGCACCCAACATAGGAGCACTGCAATATGTAAAACAAATGCTAACAAGTATGAAAGGGGAAATTAACAATAACACAGTAATAGTGGGAGACTTTAATACCCCACTCACAACTACGGATAGATCAACTAAACAGAAAATTAACAAGGAAACACAAACTTTAAATAATCCAATAGACCAGTTAGACCTAGTTGATATCTATAGGACATGTCACCCAAAAACAATGAATTTCACTTTTTCCTCAAGCACACACAGAACCTTCTCAAGGATAGATCACATCCTGGGTCATAAATCTAGCCTTGGTAAATTCAAAAAAATTGAAATCATTCCAAGCATCTTTATACCACAATGCAGAAAGATTAGACCTCAATTACAGGAGAAAAACTATTAAAAATTCCAATATATGGAGGCTGAACAACACACTACTGAATAACCAACAAATCACAGAAGAAATCAAAAAAGAAATAAAAATATGCATAGAAATGAATGAAAATGAAAACACAACAACCCAAAACCTATGGGACACTGTAAAAGCAGTGCTAAGGTAAAGGTTCATAGCAATACAGGCTTACCTCAAGAAACAAGAAAGAAGTCAAATCAATAACCTAACTCTACACCTAAAGCAACTAGAAAAGGAAGAAATGAAGAAACCCAGGGTTTGTAGAAGAAAAGAAATCTTAAAAATGAGGGCAGAAATAAATGCAAAAGAAACAAAAGAGACCATAGCAAAAATCAACAAAGCCAAAAGCTGGTTCTTTGAGAAGATAAATAAAACTGACAAACCATTAGCCAGACTCATCAAGAAACAAAGGGAGAAAAACCAAATCAATAAAGTTAGAAATGAAAATGGAGAGATCACAACAGACAACACAGAAATACAAAGGAACATAAGACACTACTATCAGCAACTATTGCTAATAAAATGGACAACTTGGAAGAAATGGAAAAATTCTTAGAAAAGTACAACTTTCCAAAACTGAACCAGGAAGAAATAGAAAATCTTAACAGACCCATCACAAGCACGGAAATTGAAACTGTAATCAGAAATTTTCCAGCAACCCAAAGCCCAGGACCAGATGGCTTCACAGCTGAATTCTACCAAAAATTTAGAGAAGAGCTAAAACCTATCCTACTCAAACTCTTCCAGAAAATTGCAGAGGATGGTAAACTTCCAAACTCATTCTATGAGGCCACCATCACCCTAATACTAAAACCTGACAAAGATGCCACAAAAAGAGGAAACTGGAGAAGATTCTTGAGAGTCCCTTGGACAGCAAGATCAAATTAGTCAATCTATTTCTGCTTTATTGACTATGCCAAAGCCTTTGACTGTGTGGATCACAATAAACTGTGGAAAATTCTGAAAGAGATGGGAATACCAGACCACCTGACCTGCCTCTTGAGAAATTTGTATGCAGATCAGGAAGCAACAATTAGAACTGGACATGGAACAACAGATGGTTCCAAATAGGAAAAAGAGTACATCAAGGCTGTCTATTGTCACCCTGCTTATTTAACTTATATACAGAGTACATCATGAGAAACGCTGGGCTGGAAGAAGCACAAGCTGGAATCAAGATTGCCGGGAGAAATATCAATAACCTCAGATATGCAGATGACACCACCCTTATGGCAGAAAGTGATAAGGAACTAAAAAGCCTCCTGATGAAGTTGAAAGCGGAGAGTGAAAAAGTTGGCTTAAAACTCAACATTCAGAAAACGAAGATCATGGCATCTGGTCCCATCACTTCATGGGAAATATATGGGCAAACAGTGGAAACAGTGTCAGACTTTATTTTTGGGGGCTCCAAAATCACTGCAGATGGTGACTGCAGCCATGAAATTAAAAGACGCTTACTCCTTGGAAGGAAAGTTATGACCAACCTAGATAGCATATTCAAAAGCAGAGACATTACTTTGCCAACAAAGGTCTGTCTAGTCAAGGCTATGGTTTTTCCAGTAGTCATGTACGGATGTGAGAAATGGACTGTGAAGAAAGCTGAGCGCCGAAGAATTGATGCTTTTGAACTGTGGTGTTGGAGAAGACTCTTGAGAGTCCCTTGGACTGCAAGGAGATCCAACCAGTCCATTCTGAAGGAGATCAGCCCTGGGATTTCTTTGGAAGGAATGATGCTAAAGCTGAAACTCCAGTACTTTAGCCACCTCATGCGAAGAGATGACTCATTGGAAAAGACTCTGATGCTGGGAGGGATTGGGGGCAGGAGGAGAAGGGGATGGATGACAGAGGATGAGATGGTTGGATGGCATCACTGACTCTACGGACATGAGTCTGAGTGAACTCCGGGAGTTGGTGATGGACAGGGATGCCTGGCGTGCTGCGATTCATGTGGTCGCAAAGAGTTGGACACGACTGAGCGACTGAACTGAACTGAACTGAAAGGAAATCAAGCTTGAATATTCACTGGAAGGACTGATGCTAAAGCTGAAGCTCCAATACATTGGCCACCTGATGCAATGAGCAGACTCATTGGAATAAGACCCTGATGCTGGGAAAAATTGAGGACAGAAGGAGAAGGGGGAGACAGAGGATGAGATGGTTGGATGGCATCACCGACTCAATGGTTGTTAAGTTTGAGCAAACTCTGGGAGACAGTGAAGGGAAAAGAACCCGGGCATACTGCAGTCCATGGTGTCTCAAAGAGTCAGATATGACTGAGTGACTGAACAACAACAAATTTGTATGTGAATAAGTCAAAGTTGTTTAGTATTTACTTAGAATTGCTAAAATATGATACTGAGTTTATTTAGATACATTTTAAAAAATCTTAAAGATATTCCTTTATTTTAAATAAAGAGATAAAGAAATAAAGCCATTGAAAGCTCAGCAGTACATGAGGGTCAGGTTATATAATGTTCTATATTATTTCTTCTAAACACCACCCTGTCACATTTTAAATATGATGATAGAAAAAAATTACAGAGACATCTTAATGGATTATATTTTTCACTCCTCTATTTCTAGTAGTGAACACTAACTCCCTCCTATATTCCTATGGTTTTACTTTAAAGAATCCATGGCTTAATTAAAATAAAGGGTTGTTTGGGTGTTGCTTGATTTGGTTGTGGTGTTAATTTTTGTTTTTGTTTTTTCACCTGTAAGATATGTTTTAATCATCCTTAGATAAGGGGTTTTATTTTGTTTTGCTTTTCTTTTTTTTCTTTTTATTCTTCCCTTCATTTTTTTTATTTAATTTATTTTTAAACTTTACAATATTGTATTGGTTCTGCCATATATCGAATGTTTTGCTTTTCTACAGCTTTGTTTTGTAAAACAGAAAAGAATCTCACTCTTTGTGGTAAGTAACACTCATTCATTCAATAAGTATTGAGTGAATACTCAATTGCTACAATCTGGATTCAAAACCCACCATCAAAATGTCTCCCTCACAATAATTATGGAAAGATAGTGAAATCTCAGCTGGTTCTCTCTAAATCAGCCTGAGAAAATTCAGTATGGGATTATTTGGCTTACATTTAAAGGTCACTTTGATTTAAGGCCTTTATAACTATAGAACTGTCAGAGAAGGCAATGGCACCCCACTCCAGTACTCTTGCCTGGAAATCCCATGGACGGAAGAGCTTGGTAGGCTGCAGTCCATGGGGTCGCAAAGAGTCAGAAACGACTAAGCGACTTCACTTTCACTTTTCTCTTTCATGCATTGGAGAAGGAAATGGCAACTCACTCCAGTGTTCTTGCCTGGAGAATCCCAGGGACGGGGGAGCCTGGTGGGCTGCCGTCTATGGGGTCGCACAGAGTCGGACACGACTGAAGCGACTTAGCAGCCGCAGCAGCAACTACAGAACTGTAGCCCACCAGGCTCATCTGTCCATGGCATTCTCAAGTCTAGAATAGGGAGTGGGTAGCCATTCCCTTCTCCAGGAGAATTTCCTGACCCAAGGGTAGAACCCATGTCTCCTGCTTTGCAGGCAGATTCTTTACCATCTGACTATAGAATCTCCACATTGTGATGTATTGGTCCCTTATATTTCCATCTAAATCTAGATATTTCTGTCTTCCTGATCTTTCAGTATTCTAGGCAGTTTCTCTCATATAATAAGAGCAATATATTAGCTATAGCACTTTTATTAATTGGTTAATTAATTCAACAAATATTTATTCAGCAGCTACTGTGTAACAGGCAACATTCATGGTGCTCTTGTCAATGCACTGAATACATCCAGCAGGCAACAGTCTAAAACTTTCCAGTGATGGGATATTTAAAGTGATAGAGCTCTGTTTTAAAATTAAGCATTAGACTGAATAATTTACCTAACTAGTGGAGAAGGTCCTGTGTTCTTATGTACATGTGTGGAAATACTGTTTCTGAATAATTTTACTGTTATTAAGTAATCTAAGGCTGAAATTAATAACACACCATCATCTCACTACCCTGTGAAAACAGAGTGGGGATAAGCAATAATTAGACATGATATTAAGCAATGTTAATAAAAAGTGTGTTTGGAAAAACTAAACAAAGTAATAGATTGTGATTATGCAATGTTGTGGGGCTTCTCTGGTGGTTCAGGTGGTAAAGAATCTGCCTGCAATGCAAGAGACCCAGGTTCAATCCCTGAGTTGGGAAGATTCCATGAAGAAGGGAAATGGCTACCCACTCCAGTATTCTTGCCTGGAGAATTCCATGGACAGAGGAGCCTGACGAGCTACAGTCCATGGGGTCGTAAAGAATCAGACACAACTGCGTGACTAATACACATACATACACATGCAATTATGTAAGATATGAAAATTATCTTATTGTACGTCAGAAAACTTGGGTCATGGACTGTCTCTCACCATTGTTTAAAAACCATGGACCTGAATTCCATGAGTTCTTTGAACTTCACTTCTTTGCTGTGAAATGAAAATAATAAGAGCTGACATTTACTAAGCACTTACCACATTCTAGGAACTATACTCAGTGCTTTAGAGGAATTGATTCATTGAGTCCTCACAACACCCCAGGAGGAGATATTATTGTTCTCTTTCTGCAGATGAAGAATAATGGTACGTAAATTGGAAACGACCAAAATAACACAATCGATGAGTGTGGACTGAGATTTGAACCTGGACAGTCTTACTCTAGAATCCATGGCTATTAACCTGTGAGTGCTTTTATAATGCCACATATGAAGTAATAAAAATGAAAGAGCTTTACAATCTATTGTGTTACAAACACTAACCTATAGTATTATTATTGTTAAAGTGTGAATGATTAATATGTTGCCTGTTCTCTGTGTTTGTGTGTGTGTGTGTGTGGTCATCTTTAAAGTGAATAGAGAGGAAGTTGACCTCCCAAATCAGCTAAAACTAGGTCACATGCTCAGATTTGACCTTCTAAACACTCTATGGGACAGCAGTGAGGAACTGAGGTCCCAGTATCTACTTCCATGGCAATGTTAAGAAAGGACGGTCCCTTCTTGCGATGATTTTTTCTGGTCTGCAGTGTCCCTGGTAGCAGGTCACTGCTCATTTCCAGGCAGCTTTTTTCTGACTTTCCTTTGGTTTTCTGCTTAACTGCCTAATCCATCCCATTAGACGCAAGGACAGTAACAATTTGTCTCTTTTGTTTGTTTGTTCGGGGCTTTTGTTTGTTTCTACCTCTGCATCATCCTTGTAGTTCCCCTACACTCTTCTCACAACTTTGTAAGCAGTCCCTTTGATAAATTCTTCCAAATTTATCCCAATTTGAGTGTACCATCTGGTTCCTGTTGGGAACATAATTTGTATGGTATACTTGCTATTAGGAGGCATTTTGGGGGGTTTTCAGATAACACCAAAAATACAACTAGGTTAATACAACTACTAACCAAAATATATGTGTTAAACAAGAATAGCAATAAAAATATTCCTGTGAAAAATCTATCTCCACTTTAGATATAGTCCTTTAAAATAATTAGTACATTTGAAGTGCACAAGGCCAAAACCAGACAGTATCTGTAGCATGCCCATGCATAACTAGAGCATGACTGATTTTTTTTCTAGCATACTTCTTTATGTAACAGAGCATTACTTTCACACTTCTTAAATAATTCATATATACCTTTGCAAGTTCAATGTGCTGACTTCAAAGCTCAAAATCTACATGTTCTCTCTTTGACGACGTTACCATATGTTGGTAAACACTGAACTCATCTGGAATATTTTAAGCCTTTTTCTAATAATATCAGAAAGAATCAAATGCAAGAAACTACCTGTTTTTCTGACACAAATGTCAGTTAATCACAACCTGAGGTACATTTTAATAAATGAGAGATTATATCATATCTGCTTCTACTAAAATATAGTGTTTAGACAGCTTTAAAACATTTATATATATATGTATACACACATACATATATATATATCAAAATAAATCAACAGTACTTCAACATGTGTAAATTTATTGAATTTGAAAATATAAATGCCTATGTAAAGAAGGGTAGCATTTTTACTTTCATGAACAATTATTGCAAAGCTAATATATTTTCTTTTTTACCTTATAAGCCTTATATATTAGTCAAAGATAATATTTATAGGATTTAGATGTGCAACCTTTTTATTTATTGAAGAATTCAGCCTATTTCAGTGGTGGTATGTTTTCAGAATGAATGAATTAAATAAAATATAAAAGAAATATTTTTAAAAGTTTTCCAAATTCCAACTTCATTTGCTTGTTAATGTCTTTAAAAATCTCTAGAGAAGCATATAAGCATTCATTCAGTCTTTAGACATAGATGTATTCGGTGCTTAGTATTTTCTAGGCACAACTCAGGCACTTGGAATAAAAATCACTATATTTGGGTGGGAAAACATATAAAACAAGTAAATAGGTGATAACTATTTACTCATGACTACTACTGTAAGGAAAGTAACCTAGTTGCTATGAAAGATGTCCCCAGTCACTAAGTCATGTCTGACTCTTTGCGATCCTATTGACTGTAGCCTGCCAGGCTCCTCTGTCCATGGGATTCTCCAGGCTAGAATACTGGAGTGGGTTGCCATTTCCTCCTCCAGGGGATCTTCCCAACCTAAAGATCAAACCCGCGTCTCCGGTGTCTCCCGCATTGGTAGGCATGTTCTTTACCACTGAGCCACCAAGGACAAATTTCAGATACAGAAGTCAAAGAAAGTCTCTTTAAAGAATTGACATTTAAACTGCCATCAGAAGGATGAGAATAAGCCAGAATGTGAACAGTGTTCCAAAAACAAGAAAGAGCAGATGGCTCTGAGCTGAGAAAAGAGTTTTCCACATCTTGACAGAGGATGTTTGTAGCTGGACTATAGTGAATGAGGCAGCAAAGCTTAGTGATGTAATGATGAAATTTGGAGTTCCTAGGAGCCAGAGAATGCAAGTGAGAAGTTCGGATTATATTTTAAGTTATTTCTGGAAGACACTGAAAGTTTTCAAACAGTAAGTGAAACTGACTTACCTTTTTGAAAGAGTGTCTGGCTGTCCTGTGGGGAAAGGATTGGATGAGGTCAAGCGTGAAAGGAAAGGAATCAGAATAGTGCAGCCAAGAACCAATGTCAATGGAAATGGAGAGAAGTGAGTAGAATCAAGGTATATTTTTAAAGTAAAGCTGGCAGGACTTGCACATGATCATTTGGTGGGTATGGGGAATCTAGGAAAAGGGAAGCATCATAAATGACTTTCAAGTTTCTGTCTTTAGCAACTGGCTAAATGGTGGTTCTAGTCACTGATATGGGCAAGACTAGGGACCATCAGGTAACGGCCAACCTGGCCTAGGTGTCTGGCATCAGCTTTATGCCTTGAATCCAATATGGTTTTCATTTTGACTTCCATTCCTTGCTCCTTGAATCTCCTTGTTTGATGTGACCTATGAGTCCTACTGATTGACACAGTAATTCATTTCATGGCCAGCTTTAATTTCTGTTTTTGAAACATTTATATACTAAGAATCAATATATGTTCTTCCTGTATTTTGTTGGCTATAAATAATATCTAGGATTACAGTCTCAGTTATTTACTATATTTTGCGGTATGTTACTTTTTTCCCAGGCTGCTAATATACTTCAACAGGATACCAGGTGAAAAAAATTATTCAGTCTTCTATTCTCTCCATAAGGACAGTAGCTTTATGAAAGCAGGGACCATATATACCATTTCAGTGTCCACAGTACCTAACAATAAGAGACAAATGACTGTTGGTTTCAAATTTACAGCAAAGCATTACAGTGATCCCTTCACCCTCCACCTCCCCCTATTTTCCATCGTATGGTGTTTACATCTGCTATGGTAGCAAACTCAGCCAAATTGAGATTTGGAGCTTGTAATATGTTACTTGGATTCTTCCAAGGCATACTTTTCATCTCAAAACTCTCAGTGTTCCTAAAAATTAGCACAGGAAGAAATATTAATATTTTTTTCATCTATTCATTCATGTATTCATTCATCTAGCATATAAAATGCTGACCATGTGCCAATCTTAGGACTATATACTTGAATAAGAGAAAATTCTTGACCCTGAATAGTTCATAATATAACATGGAAAATATATAGTCCCAATATATTTGTCTGCTACTTTTTTTTCCTGCCACTCTTGTATAACTGCTGCTATATTATGACTGTATCCAGCAAATTAGATGTACTTAGTAATTTGGGTACCATATAAGGCCAAAGTATATACAAAATGAACTTCAGGGTCCTTAGAAGACAGTGTTTGTTAAATACTAACTGATATCACTGTAATAGTTTAAATGCTATGGAATATAAAGGAAAAGAAGACATATATAGTGGTTATTATACATTAAGGGGTCTTTATTATTAGATTTAACATGACAGTTTGCATAACTTTATATATTATGACTAATGGACATTCTTTTGCTTTTACCTGTGCTAAGCATTGTGCTTTGTGTATTCAAAACGTTGTCTGCCTTACATCTTTGGAAAAATACTGTAAGGATGCAATTATAATCACCACTTCTCAGAGAGAATCTAAAGTTCAGAGAGTTTGAATAAGTTGTATAAGATCATGTAGCTAATGAGAGATGAGGCTGAAATGTAAGGCAAGCATGTCTGGAACTGGAATGGAAGACAGTCATCCGATTTATTTCATCTGTTAGATGCTAGAGAATTATAATTCCTTCTGTTTCTGGAAACATGAATAAGGGTGGGAGATGAAAAGCTTGATCCCATCCATAGCTGAATTTTACTATAGCTAACTGTTTACTCCATGCAAGATTCATAGTTATCTGAGGGATTAATGGGTCCTAACACCTTTTCACGGAGAAGGCAATGGCAAGCCACTCCAGTACTCTTGCCTAGAAAATCCCATGGATGGAGGGGCCTGGTGGGCTACAGTCCATGGGGTCGCTATGAGTCGGTCGCGACTGAGCGACTTCACTTTCACTTTTCACTTTCATGCATTGGAGAAGGAAATGACAACCCACTCCAGTGTTCTTGCCTGGAGAATCCCAGAGATGGCAGAGCCTGATGGGCTGTTGTCTGTGGGGTCGCACAGAGTCAGACATGACTGAAGAGACATAGCAGCAGCAACAACACCTTTTCATTATAAATATCAAACTTAGCATAGCATTTCAGCTAATTTGTTTTATGTGAAAGGTATGTTAAGTTCAAACTTTATGTCAGTTTTAAATTTGACTTTTAAAAGTAAGCATATGAACAAAGATGTAGGGAAAAGGAAGCTTCCATTTATTGTTCAGGAACCAATAAATTGGTATAATCACTTTGGAGAGCAAAATAATAGGAAGATGCCTGTATACTTCATACAAATGCATTTCTGCTTTCATTCACACTTTAAAGAGATATTTACATATATTCAAGGAGATTTGGACAGAGATGTTCCGTGCAGCACTGGTTTAAATAGCAGTAATTTTTTAAAAGACCTACAATTTTATCAATAAAGGAAAAAGTAAATAACTTTTGGTATAGTCATGCAATGGAATATTAAACATTGGTTAAAAGTGAATGAACCAGAAGTACATACATTGGCATAGATAAATTTAGAAATCTAGAAAATGAAACATTGAATTAAATGCATAACACACATAAAATAATTCATTTAAATAACATTGAATATCACTCCAAACAGGATTATATAGCCTTATACTACATTTCATACTATACTGTATTATAAATAGTACAATATATACTATTGTTACATAGCACAAGGATTTATTATGCATATTAAGTTTATACATATGCTTACAGTACTTATACAGACTGGTTCCAAATTGGGAAAGGAGTACATCAAGCTGTACATTGTCACCCTACTTATTTAACTTGTATGCAGAGTACATCAGGAGAAATGCTGAACTGGTTGAAGCACAAGCTGGAATCAAGATTGCCGGGAGAAGTATCAATAACCTCAGGTATGCAGATGGCACCACCCTTATGGCAGAAAGCAAAGAAGAACTAAAGAGCCTCTTGATGAAAGTGAAAGAAGAGAGTGAAAAAGTTGGCTTAAAACTCAACATTCAGAAAAGTAAGATCATGACATCCGGTCCCATCACTTCATGGCAAATAAATGGGAAAACAATAGAAACAGTGAGAGACTTTATATTTTGGAGCTCCAAAATCACTGCAGATGGTGACTTTAGCCATGAAATTAAAAGACACTTGCTCCTTGGAAGAAAAGCTATGACCAGCCTACACACAGCATATTAAAAACCAGAGACATTACTTTGCCTACAAAGATCCATCTAGTCAAAGCTATGGTTTTCCAATAGTCATGTATGGATGTGAGAGTTGGACTGAGTACCAAGAATTGATGCTTTTGAACTGTGATGTTAGAGAATACTCTTGAGGGTCCCTTGGACTGCAAGGAGATCAAACCAGTCAATCTTAAAGGAAATCAGTCCAGAATATTCATTGGAAGGACTGATGCTCCAATACTTTGGCCACCTGATGCAAAGAACTGACTCCTTGGAAAGGACCCTGATGCTAGGAAAGATTGAAGGCAGGAGGAGTAGGGGATGACAGAGGATGAAATGGTTGGATGACATCACTGATTTGATATGATTTTGAGCAAGCTCTGGGAATTAGTGATGGACAGGGAAGCCTGGCGTGCTGCAGTCCATGGGGTAAGCAAAGAGTCGGACATGAATGAGCAACTGAACTGAACTGAATAGTAATGCATATGAAGATTTTGGGGGTAAAACACAGCAGAATCTGATTGAGGAGATCATAAAAGGAACTCCTGCTTGTCTGGAAAGTTGCTTTGTTTTGTTTTTAATTACACAAAAAAAGATGGAAACCAAATCCTTCAATTTTCCTGTTTTGTTTTTTTTTTAAACTAGGTGATAATATATGTTCATCATAGTATTGTACTTTTGTATTTTTTGTGAAACTTCATAATAATCGGTCAGCTTGCACTTGAAATTATATTCTTAAGAGCATTTCTGTTATTTACATTATAAAAGAGGTTTGTTTATATTTTAGTGATTTCTTTTATGAAATGTAACTTTGGAATGCAAAGTATGTTTCCAATCCTTCTTTGAAATGTACATTTTTGTATTTTAAAAGTCCATAGCAAAAATAAAAATATGCATTTTGGATTCAGTATAGTTTTTCATCCTTTGTGCAGCTTAAAAAACACACCATGTCTCTGATCTCACATCTCAGCCTTGTGATGGCAGCTTAGTCATAAAATATCAATCACAACAACAGGACGTGGGAATAAGCTGGTGACATTCCTCTTTTCTGATGAGTCAGTAGTTGAAACATTGTAAGTTCCCAGCTACTGTGATCACATCCATCTCTTGTTAATAAGGAAAGTAAGTCATTTTAAATGAGAATATTATTTCATAAGTCATTAACTTTTGAAGTCAGAAAATTGATCCAAGAATGGCTTGTTATTTGAATTCATCAGCCACAAAGTAACTAGTCAGCCTTTTAGGAAGTAGTACCTATAAAAAGAAATAGTGCTTTTGAGTTATTATAATGTGATTTGAAAGATAGAAATGATCATTTTTAAAAGAAAATGCCATTTGATTCTGAACTTATCTTTTATTACTATCTTGCTTTATATCACTAACACTATCTATTGTACTCAATTTTACAAGTCATTATAATTATCTCGTTTTATACCCTTGTGTAATGCAAACTTATTTTTTTCTCTACAGGAAATTATTTTGTCTGTTTTTTAAAATAAATCAGGTGTATTTTTTTTCTGTGTAAAATTATTGAAAAACAATTTATATGAAGCATTTGTTGGATATACAGTTCTTAAAAAAATGTTTTTGGGAGGAAGGTGTTATTTCACTGTGAGATCCATTGCTTTTGTTTTACACTAGAGGTAAAACTTTTGAAAGCTTTCTAAGACACTAAAATATGTTCTCTAATTTTATTTTCCTTTCTTAGGGAAAATAACAGCTATTTGAACTTCTGTTTTTCTCAATACTTCCTGTATTCCAGGCTCATTATACACTTTAAAAGACTCCAGTAAATGTTGACAAGTTCCAAACCTCATGTACTTCCTCACTCCTATTTCCAAATTAATCCCTCCCTCCAGCTTCCCACATTCATAAGTGCTATCGCAGTTCTCCCAGTTGCCCAGACTCAAAACCTCTCTTACCCTTTTGCATCTTTCACCTTTCACATCCTCATTCTTTCCTACCAATCAGAAATCAGCTACCAAAGGAACCTCCTGTTTCTGTGCCTCTCCTTACCACTCTTTCCCAGGCCTCCATTGCCTCAAGCCTAGGTTATTGCAATAGTTCTAAAGATTCTCTCCGATGCTATCTCTCCTCATCTTGACAATCCAGGCACATCGTTACTTTTCTTTTCCTCCAATATACATGCAACCCACTCCAGTATTCTCTCTGGAAAAAACTCCATAGACAAGCTTGGCGGGCTACAGTCCATGGGGTTGCAGAGAGTCAGACAGGACTGAGCACACATGCGTAATATGCACTACTGAGTTTAGATATTTACTCTGTTCTTTAGTGCTATTTACAACTTCTTGTTTTATGACTTTGGAGACTTTTCATGGTTTTGGTCAATTCTTCTTATTGGACCTATTGCTTTACCATATTGTCTTGGTTTCTGCCATACATCAACATGAATCAGTCAAAGGTGTGCATATGTCCCCTCCCGTGTGAACCTACCTCCCTCCCTACCCTACTCCTCTAGATTGTCACAGAGCACTAAGGTGAGTTCCTTGCATCATACAACAAATTCTCAGTATCTATTTTACATATGGTAAAATATATTTTTCAAGCTCCTCTCAATCCATCACAACCTCTCCTTCCCCAGCTGTTCTCCGTATCTGTGCCTCTATTACTGCCCTACAAGTAGGTTTGTCAGTACTATTTTTCTAGATTCCATATATATGAATTAATATATGATATTTTTATTTCCCTTTTTGAATGTTTTACTCTGTGTAACAGGCTCTAACAAATGTTTACAGATTACCTACATGCTAAGACCATGCAGGCACTAGACACACAACAGTGACAAGGCTAATTTTTATTGTTCCTTTTTAGTCTATTTTTGTTCCTTCACAAAGTAAAGGGTATCTCTCTTTTCCCCAAAACCTTACGCTTTCTACATGCACTGGTCATCCTGCTACATAGCCTTTATTTTTCTCTTTGCACAAGCAAAGGGAGTGTATTTTTGAAAATAGTTGTCATAATCAATAAGCTAACCCCTCCCACTTCTATTGTTTCTAATTTGAGATTGGTCTCTGTAGCATCACTGAGAAAATGCTAGGAGGAATTTACTGAATTCCATGATTATTAGTGTATTAAACCTTGTAGTTAAATAGTAACTTCATCACATTTTATTCCCATAAAATCCTGAGTCAGGATGAGAAGAAGGGAGGGACTAAGGTAGCAAAAGCTACTGAGTAAAATTTATTGAATACACATTTTCTTCTGTTTTTTTATTTATTTAAGCACAAAGCAAACTAATCAGTTTTTTATAACTGTAACTATGAAGAATTAAGGGCATGACTTATGAAAAAAGGATGATCAGTGTATATCTGAGGCAATATTTCTCTGTTTAATTTCCTAAGAAAATATAAGTATCATGTTAATAAATATTGTTTTACTATAGATATAAAATTATATTTGTAAAAATTAGCAGTGCAATACTATTCAGCAGCTGAGATGAACAAACTACTAATATATACACCAACATGGATGAATCTCAATTTGTTTTGCCACAAAAAAGAAAACATACAAAAAAGACTGACTACTATATGATTCATTTACATAAAAATATAGAAAATGCAATCTAACCTATATTGAGAGAAAGTGGATCAGAAGTTGTCTGGGACAGTTGTGGGGGAGCAAGGGATTACAAATGGTGCAAAAGGAATCTTTTGCTGGTAGTAAAAATATCCAGTATCTTGATGGTTTATTAGTGTATACTGTGTCAAAACTCATCAAATTGTACAATGTGAGTTTATACAGTTAATTCTATATAAGGCATACAATAATAATGGGAAAGATTAAATTTTAATGTTTCACTATTTTAATATTATAGGGAGATACTGAGTAAATACAATTCAAATTTTCCCCCAAAGGTACTAACTTTATTAAAACATAGGCCTGGTGTCTATTTTATCCATCAAAGCCCTTATATTAATCCTAATTGTTTAAAAAACCTGGTCTGATGATTTTAGCATCCCTTTGGTATCTAGTTCTGATGCTTACTCTGTCTCATCAGTGTGTTTTTTTGCCTTTTGGCTTGCCTCGTAATTTTTTCTTAATAGATGAACATTAAGTGTCAGATTAAAGGAACTGCTATAGGTAGGTCTTTGGTTATGTGGTGGTGAGGTGAGGGACAGGGGAAGTGTGCTGTTTTCCTGAGATTAGGTTTCAGTCTTTTAGTGAGGCTTTGCCTCTGGCCTGTGAACTTCACATGTATTCTCAGCATTTGTTTGTTTTTTTTTTTTTCCCTCCATTCACAGGTAGAACAGGATGACTTGAATGGGCTGGGGTTGATTATTTCTTTTCCCCAAACCAGTTAGACTGTGATAATACAAGAGCAGATTAAGCTCTGGTTATCTAGTTGCCCTTTGGGGCAAGTCTTATTAAAAACAAAGGGTTGTGGAATATTTAAAATGGTTCCTTTTCTTCTACAACTGCCTGAAGAATGAGGGAGCTTTACTCCAGTTTTTACGGTAAGAAACTGGAGGTAAAATCCACAAAGTATGGGGGTTCTTCTATCACTAGTAGCCCTGGAGTTTTCAACTTTCCGGAGTTGTCCACGTTGGGTCTCCAGCAATTTGTCAATTACAAGGCAGGTTTCCTGCCCCAGCACTGGTTTCCACAGCAGATTCTGTTCTGTCTCTGCTCCAATAAGCCAGGACTTGCTGTAGTTGCCTGTCTTTCTAATTCAAAAGCAGTGGTTTGCCTTCTGAATTCATCTCTTTTATGAATCCGAGAAGAGTTGTTGACTTTTCTATCTGTTCAGATTATTACTTATTTTTAGGATGGACTATTTCCCAGCTCCTTACATGTGGGACCAGACCCACTGTTTATCTTGATTCAGAATTAGGTCTGAACTGGAACACTGGTGAATCATTTCTGCCTGATGTGTATACCTTTTTTGGGAAAATGAGACTTTTTTCAACACTGTTACTTTCTACACTGACTGAGGAATTTACACTCATCAGAAAATCAGGAAGTAAGAAAAATAACGACAAAGAATGATGAATTATGCTGGTGGTGGTTTGAAGGAGATAAGAGCATAAGTAACAATTTATTTTGGAGATTTTATATTATGAGGGTATCAAAGACTCAGGTAATGGGGATAGAAGAATATTTAGTAGAATTATATATGATAAAATTATCTAGAATCTGAAAAATTAAGCATACCCTTCTGTTGTCCAGCTCTGAGTCTAAGTAGATGACACTGGGACCCACATGGATAAAAGTGGGACAGAGACAATTCTCCTGTCGTATGTATTGCCAAAGCTCAAACTGAAGAGATTTCCTTTCCTTGACTAGAGGTTCGTCTAGTCAAGGCTATGGTTTTTCCTATGGTCATGTATGGATGTGAGAGTTGGACTGTGAAGAAGGCTGAGCGCCGAAGAATTGATGCTTTTGAACTGTGGTGTTGCAGAAGACTCTTGAGAGTCCCTTGGACTGCAAGGAGATCCAACCAGTCCATTCTGAAGGAGATCAGCCCTGGGATTTCTTTGGAAGGAATGATGCTAAAGCTGAAACTCCAGTACTTTGGCCACCTCATGAGAAGAGTTGACTCATTGGAAAAGATTCTGATGCTGGGAGGGATTGGGGGCAGGAGAGAAGGGGACGACAGAGGATGAGATGGCTGGATGGTATCACTGACTCGATGGACGTGAGTCTGAGTGAACTCCGGGAGTTGGTGATGGACAGGGAGGCCTGGCGTGCTGCGATTCATGGGGTCACAAAGAGTCGGACACGACTGAACGACTGATCTGATCTGATGATGACTGGACTTTAGCCGTGACATACGCTGCCAAAATTCTGGAGAACTGACTTCAATGAAATGGGAACAGACAAACCCTGGAATTAAATATTGGGTTGGCCTAAATGTTCATTTGGCCTTCTCTGTAACATTTTGACATTTTACTGAAAAACATTTTGGCCAACCTAATAGAATGCTCAAACTACTGCACAATTGCACTCATCTCACACACTAGTAAAGCAATACTCAAAATTCTCCAAGCCAGGCTTCAACAGTATGTGAACCATGAACTTCCAGATGTTCAAGCTGGTTTTAGAAAAGGCAAAGGAACCAGAGATCAAATTGCCAACATCTGTTGGATCATCAAAAAAGCAAGAGAGTTCCACAAAAACATCTATTTCTGCTTTATTGACTATGCCAAAGCCTTTGACTGTGTTTCCACAACAAACTGTGGAAAATTCTGAAAGAGATGGGAATATCAGACCACCTGACCTGCCTCTTGAGAAATCTGTATGCAGGTCAAGAAGCAACAGTTAGAATTGGACATGGAACAACAGACTGGTTCCAAATCAGGAAAGGAGTACATCAAGGCTGTATATTGTCACCCTGCTTATTTAACTTCTATGCAGAGTACATCATGAGAAATGCTGGGCTAGATGAAGCACAAGCTGGAATCAGATTGTCAGGAGAAATATCAATAACCTCAGATATGCAGAAAGCAAAGAGCTAAAGAGCCTCTTCATGAAAGCGAAAGAGGAGAATGAAAAAGTTGGCTTAAGCTCAACATTCAGAAAACAAAGATCATGGCATCCTGTCCCATCACTCCATGGCAAATAGATGGGGAAACAATGGAAACAGTGGCAGATTTTATTCTGTGGCCTCCAAAGTCACTGCAGATGGTGACTTTAGCCATGAAATTAAAAGACGCTTACTCCTTGGAAGGAAAGTTATGAGCAACCTAGACAGCATATTAAAAAGCAGAGACATTACTTTGCCAACAAAGGTCCACCTAGTCATGGTTTTTCCAGTAGTCATGTGTAGATGTGAGAATTGGACTATAAAGAAAGCTGAGCACCAAAGAATTGATGCATTTGAACTGTGGTGTTGGAGAAGACTCTTGAGATTCCCTTGGACTGCAAGGAGATCTAACCAGTCCATCCTAAAGGAAATCAGTCCTGAATATTCATTGAGAGGACTGATGTTTAAGCTGAAACTCTGATACTTTGGCCACCTGATACAAAGAACTGACTCATTTGAAAAGACCCTGATGCTGGGAAAGATCAAAAGTGGGAGGAGAAGGGGACACCAGAGGATAAAATGGTTGGATGGCATCACCAAATCAATGGACATGAGTCTGAGGTACTCCGGGAGTTGGTGATGGACAAGGAGGCCTGGATGTCTGCAGTCCATGGGGTCACAAAGAGTCGAACACAACTGAGAGACTTAACTGTACTGAACTGAAATAATATATACTTAAAGCAACTAAGGTGAAGCTGATCAGAGCACTGCATGACTAATTTCAAGATGACTATCAGAGCCTACTGTGTTGTTTCTACATGTAGCCCCCCTATCTCTATGAAAGTCCTTGCCCACTGATTGTCAGTGGGGGCAGTCAGCCTTTAGACAGGAGTCTACCTTCCCGACCCACCCCCAGTTGCTGACCTCTGAAATAAATGAAGCTTTCCTTTCCACCTCCCTGGCCTCTGTGTTGGCTTTAGAGCAGCCACCAGCCAGAAACCCACTTTCGGTAACAGCTTTTGGGCGCCCAACATGAGGCTGTGCTCTCATGACATCTGGCTCCCCTGGGTTTTCCAGAGCCAACGGCTGGAGCAACATGCCAAGATGGTTGAAATAAGCCAGCTGCTCATGGCTAGCTGGCCCTAAGAGGGGGATTTTGAGGGACACTCATATCAGCTGCAGAAACCATTTGTTTTGGGGATCCTCCCAGTTTCTCCCCTGCTCGGCACTGGCTGCTGACTTATGCTTTTCTTTGGTGAAAAAGAGACATGCATCTGGATGAACTGACGAGCTCCAAGACCCAGTAAGTCCACCAGTGTGAACCTGGGCAAATCTCTTTTGAGCACAAAGCACTATTTGGGCCTTTTGCCGATTGGTTCTGTTGACTGTCTGCCATTGAGTACTGTTTGTGAATGAAAAGTGCTATTTGGGCATTTTTGCCAGTTGGAGAAGGCAGTGGCACCCCATTCCAGTACTCTTGCCTGGAGAATCCCATGGATGGAGGAGCCTGGTAGGCTGCAGTCCACGGGGTCGCTGAGGGTTGGACGCGACTGAGCGCCTTCACTTTCACTTTTCACGTTCATGCGTTGGAGACGGAAATGGCAACCCACTCCAGTGTTCTTGCCTGGAGAATCCCAGGGACGGGGGAGCCTGGTGGGCTGTCGTCTATGGGGTCGCACAGAGTCGGACACGACTGAAGCCACTTAGCAGCAGCAGCAGCCAGTTGGTTCTGTTGTGCACCTGGATATTGAGGACCCTTTGTGGAAATGTTTGTTCCAGACTCCGTTACTGGTTATTCCCTCAGCAGGTTTGCGACAGTTCTGTCTTCCGTTGCGTGAATGCATATTCCATTTATGCAATTGGTATCTTTATTGTCTTTTGTAAAATGGGCAATTCAAGTTCAATTCACTAGGAAAAAAAACTCTATAAGATTACAATTAAAGCAAAATAAAGATGAGTTTTTAAACAATGTATGGTAATTCTATTCTTCAGACTCCAGAGGGTTAAGATGAAACTCTTAAAACTCCAAAATTGGTTCTTTATGCATATGCAGTTAAAGAAAACTAGTGTGATAAAATGTTGTTTTCAGAATTCTAACTCTGAGAGAACAAAAATATGCCTAGGAGAAAGTTTGAAGTGAGCTCTTATCATGTCCTTAAAATACAAATACAGCCCACTTGACCTGAGACTTCAATTTTGGGTTAATTAGAAGAACTTCAAAAGATGTTTGGGTTCATTAAACATGCATCTTCTATCACATTAAAGAGAAATTATACTATGAAAAAAGTATGTTTTTAGAGGTTATAGAACACATTCTTAAGTTTGCCAATCAGAAAATGTTGGTGTAGCAGTTCAATTACTTCTTTCTTGGTTTTGTTAGGGTCATTTAAGTTAAAATTTGTAATATGTGATTAAAGCTACTAAAATGATAAGGAAACCATTTTAGTGTGTAAAGCAGGTAGCATATGTATTAATGGTGAAAGAAGGTATAACTATGGAAATATTTTTGTTGAGGAAAAAAGCAAAATAATTTTGTCCTAGATCTACTTGCTTATGTATGGGGAAAAATAAGGGATAAATTAATATGGACCCAGGTTGTGATAAAAGATTTATGAAAAATGACTTTGGAAAAAAAAATGTGTGTTGTCAGGATTAAGATTAGACTTAAGTAAGTGAACTTTGTTGTTAATAGCAAGCTAATACAAGATTGGAATTTGGTTTTCTTTCTTCCTGTTAAGAAAACAAAATTTTCCTGGAATATTGAGCTGCTTTTGATAACAGATTGTAAGTTTCTTCCTCTAACTAACTTTCAGTGTTCCAGAGGGCCTCTAGGCATCTAGAGGCATCTAGAAAAAATATTTACGTAACTAGAATTATTTGGTATGTTAAATTATATGAAAAAATTGATAAATTTTAGATCATACTGATCAACTGGGTAAGAAATTTTTAAATTCTAACAGAGCTGTTGTTTTACTTCAAACAATATTTTTGACCCCAGTGTTCTGATGGAAAAGAAATCATCTAATGAAATTATCACAGAGTCTGATGTGTATCACTGCTGGCTCTAAGTTTACTGCTGAAAGTACATGTGCAATGCTTATGTGGCAATTGGGTATAAGTGATAAAATATATAGCCTTTAAAATATTTCCCTGTCAGCATACCTCTGTACTTGTTTGTTTTGTCTGATCAGTTTTCCCCCAAATGTTGATAACTAGACCAATATATATACAAAAAGTTGGCCTAGCACCGATGGATGTGAATGGATGCAGAGCAGGCAACTGCGCCATTCTGGCAATGCTGGGAAAATATATTATCAGTGCTGTCAATGAAAACATTTATGATTAAAAGGGGAAAGCGAAGAAAGAAATGTTCACTTATTGGGGTGTGGGGAAGTCATTCTGGCTTAAACCTGATTTAATTTGAACTTTGAAAGTGGAAGTATTAGTCACTCAGTCATGTCCAACTCTCTGTAATGCCATGGATGGTAGCCTACCAGGTTCTTCTGTCCATGGAATTTTCCAGGCAAGAATACTGGAGTGGGTTGCCATTCCCTTCTCCAGGGGATCTTCCTGACCCAAGCATTGAACCCAGGTCTCCTGAACTGCCGACAGATTCTTTACCACTGAGCGACCAGGGAAGCCCAGTTTGAAATATAGACTAACCAAAATAGCTTGTTTGTGGCCTGTTAAACATACATTGCACACTGCTTTAACCATTAAGAAAAAAAATTACATTTAGAGAATATATATTTTGATTATTATCCTCATTGTAATATGCCCACTAATTTTCAAATGTTTGTTCAGGTACTATAGCAAAATAACCAAAGAGAGAGGTAATATAAAATATATTGTTCTAATATAAAATCTTGATGCTAAGCTTGGGACTTGAATTTATTTCCAACTCCATGTCCATTCCAAAACCTATGCAGGACTATACTCCTCTGTAGCAAGAAGTCACCAGAGAGGCCATCACCCCATTCCTTCAAAGAGTTGAGAAAAATTGGAACAGAAATATAGCTATAACCAAGTTCCTCTGCCAAGTTTATGATTAAATTTTCTTTCTAAAACTTGATCCCCTTCCTTGTTCTGTACCTGTCTCTCTTCAAGATTGAGGACTGGTAAAGAAAAGTGAAAATTGAAATGGAGCAGGGCCCTGTGGTCCTCCCTTCTCTTATTTCCTCAGTGTGCCTTTTGGCTGTAGGAAAACTTTAATAAAACAATAATTTAATTAAAGGAGTGAGAAAATGCAGAAACAAAGGAAAATGCTCAAATGAGACCAAATAATAATATTTAATAGTTTAGTCATTAAACAAAAGTCAGGGACCTTAAGTTCCTCCTCAGGGGCTATAGATAATATTCTGAATGGTATCCATTGGGCTGCCTTATAGATACTTTGGGGTTTCCCTGATGGCTCCACAGGTAAAGAATCCATAGGACATGACTGAGTGACTAAACTTCACAGCAGAATTTAAATTAAAGAAACTTTAGTAGGGTGTGATCTGTGGTTTGTTTTTTGTTGTTTTGTTGATTTTTTCACCATTTGGGCCCAAAAAGACTACTTAGCATGTGGCCTAAACTTCAGAAGCATTTATGAAGATAGTCTGTTTTCATTCAGATAAAGAGAAGTAACTCACTCATTGTTTTATTTATTGTGGGTTTTGTTTTTGTTTTTTTTTTCTGTAGACTCTTGGCTGTATATTAGGACAAAAATAATATGTATTTACAAATAAATCAGAATTTGATTTTACATAATGTAAATGTCTAGAATGCTATTTAGAAATATTTATATTAGATGAATTAGTATATGGATGATGAGCATGTTTTAAATGGAAGTCTGATAAGCATATCAGCAAAAGATTTAAATTACAGTAACCGATTGTGACATCCTTAGTAAATGCCAAGACACATAGCTTTTACAGCAAGTTCATGGAAATACTCCGATTAAATATTCATGAATTCTCTACTAAAAGAAAAGTCTCTTATGGTCTTGTTTGACAGAGAATGACCTTTGCTTCAATGAGTTCCCATCTTTGCTGTAACTTAGTGCTCAGATACCCTGCTTAGATGAATAAAACATAGCATTTTGTTCTTTGTATTTAGTATATGTGATAATTAACAGAAAGGAAGACTTTGAAGCTTTAAAATGAAGTAAATGGGTTGAAAAAAGGCATTAAGAAATCTTTGAATATCAATTTCTCAGCAGGAAATTTGTCAAAGCAATTAGGATCCACCCTGACTTGGGCAAACACAGTAGTGTTCAATTGATGTGCTCGTTCACGTAACTCAAGCATTTTAACTTTAGTGATCTGTGCTAGTCAAACAATCTGTCACCTGATGGTTCATATACATAGGAGTCAATGGCTCCATTATGTAAAAAAGAACTTTATGATAATAATGTCAGATATACTATAGTTTTTAATATGAATACAAAACAAATAAGAAAGCATAAATTGGATAACTTTCAACCAGATATACTATAGATTCAATATACATTCAATTTTGGTATTTGTGCTTCTCTTTTTAGTTTTTATAGTCCTTTAGAAGGAAGGTGCTTTTATTTTCTACTGAGATATACTCAGAAAACAGTAGCAGTTAAGGTGGACAGGAAGTCATGTCCTGAAGATCTGAAAATTTGCTAAAACAACCATCCATTCCACCACACCCTCTGAGCAAATAAGGTATCACCTGATCCAAAAGAAAGTACTACATTAATTTTTGTGGCCATAGAACACCAACGATGTATTTAATCAGTAATTTACTTAATGGCCTGACCCAGAGGCAGGAGTTTATTCTATGGTGTTGAAAGATTATTTAGGACTTCATTGGGTAGATATATAGGGAATAAGGTATGGGCTCATTAATATTTTTCTAATGATATCTTTATGGAAAGACATGTGACACTTGACTCTCATGGAAACATTGATATCATATGTCCCCAAAGAAGGAGTATTTGTGCCTTTTATGTGAGAATTATATCGGTTTCCTGCCAAAGCTCTCTGACATATACTAGACACATCCAGAAACATTACAAAAAGGCATTACTCTTATTTGGTTAACATAAAACTTGCAGAATTAAAACAAAAGGCCAAGTTCATATTATTGAAATTGTTCATTGAAAATGCATGCCCTGAAAATTAGATTCTAGCATTTTGGCTAGAATGCAGTACCAGTGGGTGACATGAGATTTTTAAATGTTCCCTGGCATGCAATTAACAGGACCTAGAAAATTCCAATAAAGTATATATGTTTGAACAAATGTTTCAATTTCCTGGATTTACTTCTATATCGGCAGTCCCCAAAGTATTTCTACAGAGGATTACTCCTGTGACATACTTTTAAAAAAGTGTTTCCTTGGTCAGTTGAGTTGAGGAAATGTGCATGCTATATGATATTCTTTGCTACTTACAAAGCAGAATAATAACACATTCAAAGCTTTGATTTTTTTTAAATTTTATTTTATTTTTTAACTTTACAATATTGTATTGGTTTTAATACCTTTAATAAGAAAAGTTATTTGGCTTTTTCTCCCATCTAGTGTTCCCAAAATAGTACTTAACTACACAAATCTTTTCCTGTGCAATATTTATTGAAATCCTAAACATGTAATTTTCTGGAAAATTACTCCCAATGTAGCATTTACCAAAGATACTCAAATTTAATATCCTTTGGGAACTACTTGCCACAAGTCTTTCATATATGAAGAAACATTTTATTTTCTGCATGACTTTTTAGCATGTGGCATATGAAAGGTTTTCCTGGATTTGTGATGTTGACTATTGCAAAATCGTATAAGATTTATTAATGAAATGGCTCTTTTATGATAATAACAGTGTTTGTTCAATGTTCTCTTGTTCATGATAGTAGCAATAGCCAGGAATCTTGCGTGTTTGCAATGTATCAGAAGTTATTTTAAATGCTTTAAATGAAACGATATACTTAATCCTCACAATAACCTTCAGTAGTGGATATTATTATTTCTTCTTTTTAGAAGACAAAAAAAGAAAACAAGAGAAGTTAAATAAATTGCTCACATTCACATGACCAGTAACAGAGCTGGGATTCAAAACCAAGGAGCCTGACTCCAAAGTCCACTTGCATAATCCCAGCACTACATTGACACCTATCAGGAGAGCCCCTGCTGGGACTCTCCTGATCCTCCCTCCATCCTCACTCATTTGTGGCTTTAGATTCCTAGTGGCTGCCAGGGTATCTCAGTGAAAAGGAAACCCAGTCTTGTTCCAGAAACTTAAGACATTTGACAGTCTTTCTGAGTTTTTTATGCCAGAAATATGTCAGTAGTCAATACAAACTCTTGAGCTAGGGTCAACATAATAAAGTTTCCAAAGGTTAGACTAATATTATTTCCAAAAGTAGTTTTCTAGACATTCTGATATTTTATGAACATAGTGCCAGTAAAAGTTTTCCATTTTACATAATATGAAATAAGGAAAATATAATGTCATCACCTCTTTTTTGATATTTACAGTAACTTTAATCTAGCATTTCCCAAAGATATAATTAGAATTTGCAGATATTATATCTCCTTCATGGAACACCTATCAGCATCTTAAAGACCAGAAATACAACCTCCTTAGTTTGGTAAATAGTGATTTATGACCAGTGAGGTGCTGGTATTTTTTTTTTTAATTTTATTTTATTTTTAAACTTTACATAATTGTATTAGTTTTGCCAAATATCAAAATGAATCCGCCACAGGTATACATGTGTCTCCAGGGCAAAAATGAAAGGAAGTTTGATTTGCAGAAGTGAAAAGATAGGCACAATAGGTTCTGAAAAGCTGACAAAGTCTGACTTTAGTATACCATTTGTTTCTTAATCTTGTCAAAATCGAGCATTACCTCTTACATTATCATAAAAATTGGCATCTCTTTACTTGGAGGCCATTATTTAAAAGGTCAAGAGGGATTTTTTAAGGGTTATATTCAAGTGTCTTTTCTGATTACTTTATGTGGACAGTTTACATAAGTGCTTGAAAAGTCACATTTGGACTAAGTCACTATCAATATGGTTGTAATACTGTAGACTTTCTTCCAGAATTCCAACACTAGATGCATATCAAGATAGCCTTTATCCTAATAATTCTATCTCTAGATACTTAAATGTACTCCCATCACAAAAAGGCATATGCAAGAGTCTATAAAAAGGACAGTAAGTACACCCTAAGTGGGAACAAAATCCCCAAAGGGAACACCATAAGGAAAGAAAAGAGGAAAGCCATTTAGACCAGGTTTATTTCAAAGGTTCACTACCTATAGATTTTTACTCCCTAGATTTCTGTGCCCTAATGAAGTTCCCTCTAATTCTTTAAAAATACCACCTTATCGCAAAATGGCACATTGATATGTATAAGATGTTCAAAAATACTCTCATGAAAACATCTAAGACAACAATACCACCCATAATTATACTACTATTAATAGCATTGTACCCATCCTCATTGCATTGAAGCTGTCAGGGAAGAAAAAGAAAATTGCCTACCTTCTTTTTATATTGTTCTTAGACTTGTGAATTAAATTGACAAAAGAGAGATTATCAAGAGAAAAGATGGATTTTTATTCCTGTATATACATAGTTCATAGAAAAATATGACTCAAGGAGACATTTAGAACTGGGGACTTATATCTTGACAGGGGAAGGGGAGGGGAATAAAGAGCACTTATGGGAACACAAATGACATTTAGAAAAGATAAATGGACCCTTACAAAAATAGATGGCAGATATATAGTTTTGTGACAGTGTCTGTTTAGATGATTTCTTAGGGTGCTAACTTCTCTTTTCTGGTGATAGGCATCAGTCCTCTCTGGTTGCAGAACTCCTGAGGGAGGGGATTTATGACAGTTGAATTCTTCCAGGAGGCTTTGACTTTAAACAGATAAGTAGAGTTTAGAAGTTTAAAAAAAGAAACATCATAGTGTATATTCTCAAATGGACAAGATATATAAAGTGTAGAGAGCAGTGCTAGGGCTAAGTCACTTCAGTCGTGTCTGACTCTTTGCGACCCTATGGACCATAGACTGCCAGGCTCCTCTGAGGAATTCTCCAGGCAAGAATACTGGAGTGGTTAGCATTTCCTCCTCCATAGGATCTTCCCAACCCAGGAACTGAACCTGCGTCTCTGGCATCTCCTGATTGGCAGGCAGGTTATTTACCTCTAGCACCACCTAGCAGAACAGTTCAAAATGTGGGAAGATGTAATTGAGATTAGGAAATTGATCTGAGCAAATTATACTCAGGTTTTTCTGAAGCATAGCTGCATGCAAGGAAACTTTTCTGTGGGTATCTGGGAAACAAATCTCCAGCAAGCAGAGGTCATTTCTCAGTGGATTTATGACTCATTTCTCACTGGATTTATTATATGGGCTGATTTTTAGCCTGCTAGACCACTTCTCTTTGAAAACAGATTTGGCTTGCTTAAGAACCAGGCAAAATTAGGCAACTAACAGCTACAAAGATGTGCCAAAGATGGCCACAATAAAAAACAGAAATGGTATGGACCTAACAGAAGCAGGAGAAATTAAGAAGAGGTGGCAGGAATACACAGAAGAACAATACAAAAAAGATCTGCATGACTCAGATAATCACAATGGTGTGATCACTCACCTAGAGCCAGACACCCTAGAATGTGAAGTCAAGTGGGCCGTAGGAAGCATCACTACGAACAAATCTAGTGAAGGTGATGGAATTCCAGTTGAGCTATTTCAAATCCTAAAAGATGATGCTGTGAAAGTGCTGTACTCAATATGCCAGTAAATTTGGAAAACTCAGCAGTGGCCAAAGGACTAGAAAAGGTCACTGCAGTCCCAAAGAAAGGCAATGCCAAAGAATGCTCAAACTATTGCACAATTACACTCATCTCACACACTAACAAAGTAATGCTCAAAATTCTCCAAGCCAGGCTTCAATGGTACACAAACTCTGAACTTCCAGATGTTCAAGCTGGATTTAGAAAAGTCAGAGGAACCAGATGTCAAATTGCCAACATCCATTGGATTATTGAAAAAGCAAGAGAGTTCCAGAAAAACATCTATTCTGCCTTATTGACTATGCCAAAGCCTTTGACTGTGTGGATCACAACAAACTGTGGAAAATTCTGAAAGAGATGGGAATACCAGACCACCTGACCTGCCTCTTGAGAAATCTGTATGCAGGTCAGGAAGCAATAGTTAGAACTGGACATGGAACAACAGAAAGGAGTATGTCAATGCTATATTTTGTCACCTTGTTTATTTAACTTATATGCAGATTACATCATGTGAAATGCCAGGCTGGAGGAAGCACAAGCTGGAATCAAGATTGCCAGGAGAAATATCAATAACTTCAGATATGCAGATAACAACACACTTATGGCAGAAAGCAAAGAAGAACTAAAGAGCCTCTTGATGAAAGTGAGAGGAGAGTGGAAAAGTGGCTTAGAACTCAATATTCAGAAAACTAAGGTCATGGCATCTGGTCCCATCACTTCATGGCAAGTAGATGGGGAAACAGTGGAAACAGTGCCAGACTTTATTTTTCTGGGCTCCAAAATCACTGCAGATGGTGATTGCAGCCATGAAATTAAAAGACGCTTACTCCTTGGAAGAACAGTTATGACCAACCTAGACAGCATATTCAAAAGCAGAGACATTACTTTGCCAACAAAGGTCTGTCTAGTCAAGGCTATGGTTTTTCCAGTGGTCGTGTATGGATGTGAGAGTTGGACTGTGAAGAAAGCTGAGCACTGAAGAATTGATACTTTTGAACTGTGGTGTTGGAGAAGACTCTTGAGAGTCCCTTGGACTGCAAGGAGATCCAACCAGTCCACTCTGAAGGAGATCAGTTCTGGGCGTTCTTTGGAAGGAATGATGCTAAAGCTGAAACTCCAGTACTTTGGCCACCTCAGGCGAAGAGTTGACTTATTGGAAAAGACTCTGATGCTGGGAGGGGTTGGGGACAGGAGGAGAAGGGGACAACAAAGAATGAGATGGCTGGATGGCATCACCAACTCGATGGACATGAGTTTGAGTGAACTCTGGGAGTTGGTGATGGACAGGGAGGCCTGGCGTGCTGCAATACATGGGGTCGCAAAGAGTCGGACACGACTGAGCGACTGAACTTAACTGAACTGAACTGAAAATCACTACAGACGGTGACTGCAGCATTGAAATTAAAAGATGCTTACTCCTTGGAAGAAAAGGTATGACCAACCTAGACAGCATATTAAAAAGCAGAGACATTACTTTGCCAACAAAGGTCCATCTAGTCAAAGCTTTGGTTTTTTCAGTAGTCATGTTTGGATGTGAGAGTTGGACTATAAAGAAAACTGACCACCAAAGAATTGATGCTTTTGAACTGTGATGTTGGAGAATACTCTTGAGAATCACTTAGACAGCAAGAAGATCCAACCAGTCCATCCTAAAGGAAATCAGTACTGAATATTCATTGGAAGGACTGAGGCTGAAGCTGAAAGTCCAGTACTTTGGCCACCTGATGTGAAAAACTGACTCAATTTGAAAAGACCCTGATGCTGGGAAAGATTGAAGGTGGGAGAAGAAGGGGACAACAGAGGATGTGATCTCTAGATGGTATCACTGATTCAATGGATGTAAATTTGAGTATGCTCTGGGAGTTGGTGATGGACAGGGAAGCCTAGTGTGCTGCAGTGCCTGGGATCGCAAAGAGTCGCACACATCTGAGTGACTGAACTGAACTGAGCTGAACAGCTACAAATACAAATCAAAAACATATGTATCAAATTAATAGATATGTAGTTTAAAAAATTCCCATTATTGAAATTTGTCTTTTTTTAATTTTATTTTTTAATTGGAGTATAACTGCTTTACAATGTTGTGTTAGTTTCTGCTGTATAACAATGTGAATCAGCTATAATTATACATATATTCCCTCCTTCTAGAGCCTGTCGCACACTCCTTCCCCCACTCACCCCCTCTAGGTCATCGCAGAGCACTGAGCTGAGCTCCCTGTGCTAGACAGCCAGGCTCCCACTAGCTGTAAGTTTTACACAGTATAGTATATATATGTCAGTGCTACTCTCTCAATTCATCCCACCCGTTCTTTCCTTCCTGTGCCCACAAGTCTGTTCTCTACATCTGTGTCTTTATTCCTGCCGTGCATATAGGTTCATCAGTAGGATTTTTCTCAATCCATATATACACATTAATATGCAATATTTGTTTTTTATCCTTCTGGCTTACTTTTCTATATGACTGTCTTAAGTTCAACTATATAATTACAAATGACTCATTTTTTTTCTTTTTAGGAATATTCCAAAAATATGAGTAATATTCCAAAAATATGGAACACTTTATGAATTTTCCTTTACCCTTGCACAGGGACCATGCTCATCTTCTCTGTATCCTTCTAGTTTTAGTACGTGTGCTGCTGGAGCAAGCACAAAATTGATCTCTTACATCAAAGTCAGAAAACCATGAAAACAATTATAGTAAATGACATAATTCTAAAACTATTAAGGACAGAAGTACATATATTCAAGGTAACACTCAAAACACTTAAATATTTTACAGCTTAGGCATTATCCAGATTGAAGAGTGCTGGCTGTAAACCATTGTGATGGCCATGATATTGTGTACCAACTAAAATACCATCATTACAGATCCATTTCCTTGTTTTCCTGTCACTTTACTTAAAATAACCTAATACAACTTGAATATTCAGAAATTATGTGTTGCTAAATTCCAATTTTAGTTTTTAAAATTAATATTATATTTTATGCATTTTCATGTATATTGTATGATTCATTATGTTAGTATTAAGAAAACAAATACTACTTGGTTGTATGAACTCACCGTGCAAATGTGCAGACTAAAAAAAATTTTTTTATCTACATATTGTTTCCCTTAGAAATAGAATTTAGGAAAAAAAACACAATTATTTAACACACCATGTTGCATTTTAAAGAAATATAAAAGTGTGACTATGATTTATATTATTGATAATGAATTTTACTACTTAGATCATTTTTAGCTTTAACAATCTTTGAAATCCTATTAACTTCTTTAATAAATTTGGAGCAATGCCATTTGGCTTGTTAACAAACGAGTCACAAATGTCAGTGACTATAAATAAAATAAAAGTGTAACATATGCACTAAATACTTTTAAAGCTACTATGAGAACATGAAGTAGAAATTATGAGCCAGCAGCCAATAGGAGAAAACACAAGCTTTTTTGTACATGCAGTCATGATTTGTAAACAACAATTAATAACTATAGAAAATGAGAGCAAACCACAGAGCTCCACCAGGCGTTATTTTATGCAAGTGATTTACTCTGCTATTTGATCAATGATAAGAACAAAATCACCCATATCCTCAGGAAGCCATGAATGTTTCAAGGCAGCTGTGATAGCACCTGGATACTTGTCCTACGCAAAGACTATCTCCATCAAGGAAGAATCAAGATTTATTCCTCTTGGCTTGAACCAGAAACAAGGCCAATAAATCTGTTGTTGCATTGCATTATTTCTTTAATGAGAGAACAAAGGCAGTTTTACAGTCCTATTTATGGTAAATTATCAGGAATACACTTGCATCTTCTTGAATCTGTGTGACAGGATCATCCAACATCCCCCAAGTGGGCAGCAGCATGAGTGCTTTCTTCTGCCTTTCTATACTCTCTATAAAAGCATGCACACACACACACATACACGATCACACTCATGCACACTCATATGTATACACACACACACATTCACATACTCTCACGCACTCATACACACGTGTGCACACACAACTCATACAGATTTACATGTACACACGCACATGCACACTGTTCAGTTAAGTTCAGTTCATTTCAGGTGCTCAGTCGTGTCCGACTCTTTGTGACCCCATGAATTGCAGCACGCCAGGCCTCCCTGTCCATCACCAACCCCCGGAGTTCACTCAAACTCACGTCCATCGAGTCGGTGATGCCATCCAGCCATCTCATCCTCTGTCGTCCCCTTCTCCTCCTGCCCCCAATCCCTCCCAGCATCAGAGTCTTTTCCAGTGAGTCAACTCTTCACATGAGGTGGCCAAAGTACTGGAGTTTCAGCTTTAACATCATTCCTTCCAAAGAAATCCCAGGGCTGATCTCCTTCAGAGTGGACTGATTGGATCTCCTTGCAGTCCAAGGGGACTCTCAAGAGTCTTCTCCAACACCACAGTTCAAAAGCATCAATTCTTCAGCGCTCAGCTTTCTTCACAGTCCAACTCTCACATCCATACATGACCACAGGAAAAACCATAGCCTTGACTAGACGGATGTATGTTGGCAAAGTAGTGTCTCTGCTTTTGAATATGCTATCTAGGTTGGTCATAACTTTTCTTCCAAGGAGTAAGCGTCTTTTAATTTCATGGCTGAGTCACCATCTGCAGTGATTTTGGAGCCCCAATAAATAAAGTCTGACACTGTTTCCACTCGTTCCCCATCCATTTCCCATGAAGGAATGGGACCAGATGCCATGATCTTCGTTTTCTGAATGTTGAGCTTTAAGCCAACTTTGGTAAGGAAGAAATTTTCTTCTCCCTTCTAGGTTCTTCTGGCTGATCTAAAAATAAAATTGACCTGAGACAGACTGACAGGAAAAACCAAATAAAAGTTTGATAAAATGTATTAATGAGAGAGGGGCTTCTCTGGGGGTTCAGTGATAAAGAATCTGCCTGCAATGCAGGACACCCAGGTTCAATCCCTGGGTCAGGAAGATCCCATGGACTAGGAAATACTCCAGTATTCTTGCCTGGAGAATCCCATGGGCAGAGGAAAAGCCCAGGAAATCTGAGTAACTCCCCCCAAAAATGATTGAAACCTTCACCTTAAACACCATTGTCAGCTAAATATTCATACAAAAGAGTATGCTGGAGTAGTGATTTGGGATTCCTAAAGGAAAAAAGGCAATTCACAGGAAAGCATTTATTTGTTGTGCCATACAGAGACAGTGGGGCACAAAGAGGTTCTTGACAAGCCTGATAAGTTTGTCCCACCACGTCCAGTCCATATTCTTTTCAGGGATCTCTGGTGATATCTGTATTCAAGGAACAGAACCTTTACCTAAATTCTTTAGACAGCTAAGAGGGACATGAAAAGAAGGGCTTCCTGAGTCTTCTGTTTCTTAAAAATAATCAGCCTCTTCCACTAAGCATGAAGTCCTCCAGATCCATGCATGTTGCTGGCTCAATAATGATTCACTGTTCATAAATGGATAAAGAAGATGTGAGACATATATATATATATGTCTCACATCTTCTTTATCCATTCATCTGGTGATGGACATTGGGTAATTTCCATAACTTGGGTTGTTTTCCTTATTGTAAATAATGCTGCTATAAAGGTTGTGTGTGTGTATTTTCAACTTAGTATTTTCCTGTTTGTTTGTTTGTTTTTTCATATATATGCCCATGAGTGGAATTGCTGGATCCTATGGTAGGCTTCCCAGGCGGTGCTAGTGGTAAAGAACCTGCCTGCCAATGCAGGAGATATATAAGAGACATGGGTTCGATCCCTGGGTCAGGAAGATCCCCTGGAGGAGGGCATGGCAACCCATTCCAGTATTCTTGCCTGGAGAATCCCATGGAAGGAGGAGCCTGATGGACTACAGTGCATAGGGCCATAGAGTTGGGCACAATAGAAGCAACTTAGCATACACACATGTACTCATGACAGTTCTGTCTTCAATTTTTTGAGAAACCTGCACACTGTTTTTCATAGTGGCCACACCAATTTACACTCCCCCAACAGTGTAGAGGAATTTGCTTTTCTACACATCCTCGCCATTATTTATTTGTATTTTCTTGGATGTTAGCCTTTCTGACATGTATGAGGTGGTGTCTCATTGTGGTTTTGATTTACATTTCTCTAATAATTAGTGATGTTGAGCATCTTTTCATGTGCCTTTTACCTATCTATACATCTTCTTTCTAGAGAAGGGAATGGCTGGCTACCCACTCCAGTTCTTGCCTGGAGAATTCTATGGACAAAGGAGCCTGACAGACTATAGTCTGTGGGGTCATAAAGAGTCAGATATGTCTTCTCTGGAAAAACATGTATTCAGGTTTTCTGTGTTCAGTCATTCAGTCTTGTCTGACTCTGCAACCCCATGGACTACAGCCCACCAGGCTCCTCTCTCCATGGGATTTTCCCTGGCAAAAATACTGGAGTGGGTTGCCATTTCCTCCTCCAGGGATCAAAACTGCATCTCCTGCATTGCAGGCTGCTTCTTTAATGATGAGCCATTGGGGAAACCTATTCAGGTCTATGTGTGTGTGTTAAGTAGCTTCAGGTATGTCCAACTCTTTGCATCTGTATGGACTGTAGGCTCCTCTGTCCATGGGATCCTCCAGGCAAGAATACTGAGTGGGTTGCCATGCCCTCATCCAAGGGATCTTCCTGACCCAGGGATGGCATTTCTTATATCTCCTGCTTTGGCAGATGGGTTCTTTGCCTCTAGCACCACCTGGGAAGCCCTCTTCAGGTCTACTACCTATTCTTTAATCGATAGTTTGGGTTTTTTTATATTGAAATATAGGAGCTGTTTATGTGTCTTGGATATTAAGTCCTTATCAGTGGTATTATTTGCAAATATTTTCTCCTATTCAGTGGGTTGTCTTTCCTTTTGTCAATGATTTCCTTTGCTTATAAAAGCTGTTAAGTTAAATTAGAGCCCATTTGTTTATTTTTCCTTTTATTTCTTTTGCCTTAGAAGACAGATCAAAACAGTATTGCTGCAATCTATGTCAAAAAGCGTTCTTCTTATGTTCTTTTCTGGGATTGTTATTGTTTCAGGTCTTACATTTAGGTCTTTAATCCATTATAAGTTTATTTATGTATATAGTGTGAGGAAATAGTCTAATCTCATTCCTTTACTTGTAGCTGTCCAACTTTCCCAGCACCACTTACTGAAGAGACTCTCTTTACTTCGTTGTATATTCTTGCCTCCTTTGTCATAGATTAATTGACCACAGGCACATGGATTTATTTCTGAGCTCTCTAGTGAGATAATCAGACAGAGTAAAATAAATATTCTTTGTTATCACTTATATGTGGAATCTTAAAAAAAAAAAAAAAGATAATACAAATGAATGAATGTGTATAACTGTAGATCAAATAAAAAAAGAAAGCACAGCCTAAAAGCTGAGCATTATGTTTTGTTTGGCAGACACTCTTAAGACTTTGAGCCCAGGAAAAATCATCTCAAATAACACTGAGACTGCTCAGAAGAGGATTGGGGAAAGCCGGGATATATGGGAGTTTTTGCAACTAAATCAGGTAGTCAGACCATTAAAAGACTACTGTTAATGAAAGAAAACCAGGTTTCTAAAGGAATTTAGCACTTTTCTGTGTATGGGCAGATGCAAGAGTCTGGACTCACTGAAACCATTCCTTTGATATGCCCTCAGCTATCTGGGGCCAGTATCCTGAGTTTTCTCAGGTGCACAGTTGGGATGGCTGCAGCAGCTGACTGCTAGATGGGCTTGGCAGTGGGCAGCCCGCAGCCCATTTGTCTCCATCCTGAGTTCCCTCGGGGCTCAGGGCTCACCTTCTGGGCAGCTTTAATGTAATGACTTGATGGCTGCAGCATCCTTTGTTTACTGATATGGCAGACAACATTTTAGCCATGATAAAAAAAACAGAAACTGACTCACAGATACAGAGAACAAACTAGTGGTTACCAGTGGGGAGAGGGAAGTGGGATGAAGGACAACATAAGCATATGGGATTAAGAGATTAAAACTACCATGTATACAATAGGCAGCAAGGGTATATTGTATAGTGGAGGAAAATATAGCGATTATTTCATAATAACATTAAATGAAGTACAATCTATAAAAATATTGAAACTAATATATTAGTCTTTTTAGGTCTTCTGCCCATTCTTTAATCAGGTTGCTTGGTTTTAAATCAACTATACTTCTATTAAAAAATTAATAACCAACCTAAATTAATTCTTAAGCCAAAGAAATACATTTAGGCTTGCAAATTTTGCTTCTGTACAGCAAATATATGCTTATACAAAATTATGAATATAACTTTCACTCCCAAAAAATAATAGAGAATAAAAAATCAAAAACAGCTATTTTAACATTGCACAGCTAGATTATATAGACTTATAGAACTTAACATTACAACCTATAAAAATCTATGGGATCCAGCAGACTTTTACTGATCAAAAGATGTTAAACTGTGGTGAGGAAAATTGAGAGCTCAGTTCAGAAGTTAGAACAGGTATTGGAATGATGAAAATGGGGTTAGAATTAGTGAAAAGGCAATTGATACTGCGAGTACTCAAAATCAGTAGTCAAATAACTCAGAATATTTGGGCCTTTGTTTTATTCCTCAGTCCATATACATTTTTCAGTTGAGATCATGAAATAATGGGCTTCCCAGGTGGTTCAATGTAAAGAATCCGCCTGAAATGCAGGAGACACAGAAGACATGGATTTGATCCCTGAGTTGGGAAGATACCCTGGAGATGGCATGGCAGCCTAGAGGAAATGGCAACCCACTCCACTATTCTTGTCTGGAGAATCCCATGATCAGAGGAGACTGGCAGGCTCTAGTCCATGGGGTCACAAGGAGTTGGAAATGATTGAATGACTGAGCACATTAGTATTCTTATATGTTATTATTATTTTCTTACATTAATTCTACTCTTATAGAATGATGGTTATATACATGGTGTATGTAAATTAATTAGATAGTGTTTGCATGGTACCATAATGGATATATAAAACAAAACCTCAGAGGCCAGGGCAATTGTGCGATAAGCCTTGAAACGAGATTTAAACAAGTTCTGAATAAAGGACATATTTACATGCAAAGTTTCTAATGTCTTTGTGTGTCACTGTACCAGGTCCTGTGGGAGCTTTAGATCTTGAAATGTAGCACAGTGACATGGTCCCTAAGGTACAGTCTTAGTCTGGAGTCTACTTCTTATCTCTTATGTACCTGTTGTTTCCAGTCTGATCCACATTTCTCAACTTGAAAATAGTTGTACTTACAAAGTTTCAGTATATTTTAAAGGTGATTTAATGTATGTGAAAAGCATGGGAAGTTGAAAAGTGAACTACAATATATTATTATTATTTATTCTATCAAAGGGCTTGCAAGAGCTTACGATAGAGGCAGACAATTGCTAGTATCACGTGGAATAGACAATAAATGTTTTAGGAATTCAGACATCAAAATCAATTTCATTTGCAGTGATCAAAGAAGTCTTAAACAAGTCTGGGTTCTGTCTTAAGGGAAAAAATGGAAATCGCTGCTATTTTATCTTATGAATAGAAGTCCTTATATGTGAATCTCTCTTCTAAAATTCCCAAGTTTATCCATGGGTTGTTTCACAGTCAAAATGTGACTGAAATTTTCTGGTTTGTTTATGCACTTTAGGGGTCCAACAGCATAGAAAAGGATCTTCTCTTTTTCCTTCTTGAAACATCTAATAAGCAAATCCATGATACTTTTGAGACTAATTTTCACAAAACTTCTTCATTTAAAATACTTTTGAAGCCAGTGGCTTTTAGCTAGCTTTGTCTGCAATTTTGTATCATCACATAAACTCAAGGATGACAGAAATATATAGCAAGACTAAAATTTAGTAACTCTTCCATAAGGTACATGTGTTACTTCATAGTCATACCTTATAAATATATTCATATTTAGCTTCAACTTTTTGAATTTATTAAAATTTTGAATTATATTTTTGAAAAAGTCTTCAGAATATCACATAAGCTAAGACTGAGATTATTTAGGCTCTTTGAGATCATATTCCTTTTAAATCAGATTTTTAAATTATGGGTAATATAATAATTTGTCAATGTAATTTCAAAATCAGAAACTATTGGACAATTATTAGGTTTATTTCTGTTTTGCTCTTGTTAACTTCTAGTTTTCTAAGTGAGCATGGTAAACAACTATTAGTAATTTAACCCTGTTATAGTTGATATATAATGTATGTGTGTGGGTATGTATGGACAAGGCAATGGCACCCCACTCCAGTACTCTTGCCTGGAAAATCCCATGGACGGAGGAGCCTGGTAGGCTGCAGTCCATGGGGTCGCTAAGAGTTGGACACGACTGAGCGACTTCACTTTCACTTTTCACTTTCATGCATTGGAGGAGGAAATGGCAACCCACTCCAGTGTTCTTGCCTGGAAAATCTCAGGGACGGGGGAGCCTGGTGAGCTGCCGTCTATGGGGTCGTGCAGAGTCGGACACGACTGAAGCAACTTAGCAGCAGCAGCAGTGGGTATGTATGTGTTTTTAGAGAACCCACAGTTCAGTTTTATCCAGGTCAAAGAAAAGAGAAAGTTTTGATCACACTGGAAGAAACTCAGCTAGAGGTTTGGAATCAGTACTAAAACAACAGGTGCAATGAGGACAGTATCCTCCAAGTACAGTTGATTCACTGCTACATTTGTCTATTTGTCTAATAGTAACAATTATAAACAGAGTAGCACAAGTAGTATTTGGAAAAGCCCTTTCAGTATTACAGTGTCAGGCATAATATTTCACTTGTCTTCTCACCACTGGTTCTCTTTGCCTTCCTGGGCTGCTGCTTCTTCAGTAAAGTCATTTTTGCTATTGAATGTCTTGAGAATCTCCTCATGAGTTTTCCTCTTGATTATGCTGGCCACACTCTTACATGTATAATATCAAGCAAATCTATGATGTTTAAATAGTCTACAGTCATAGTAAGTTTAAAAAAATTTTCCTTGGGAAACTTTCAGGTATTATGTGTCCCAGACAGGGATAACATCCCTTTGATTTTCTTTGTTCTCATCATCCTCAGGAGGAGGGTCATCCCTGTGGGTGTTTATACCACTGAATGACATTTTTAAATTTTTTTAAAAGAATATTGCTGAATTATGATTTTGAGAGGAACTGGCCGTCATCTCATTCATGATCAATTCCAAATCTTCCAAAATAGTCTTGGTAGCTACATGACTTATCAATAGTTACACAATAGTTTCCTGGGTTGTAGAGATCCCCTGGAGGAGGAAATGGTAATCTACTCCAGTATTCTTGTCTGGGAAATCCTATGGAAAGAGGAGCCTGGTAGATGACAGTCCATGGGGTCATGAAGAGTCAGACACGACTTAGCGACTAAACAGGAACAGCAACATACAATAGTTATATAGTTTAGTTACATACTTTGTGGGCATTTACTATTTTAGAAATATTTTGAATCACACCATGTATATTGTTTTGCATAGTGCTTTTGTGACTTTTTGACTTCCCTGGTGGCTCAGATGGTAAAGAGTCTGCCTACAATGCGGGAGACCCAGGTTCAATCCCTGGGTTGGGAAGATCTCCTGGAGAAGGAAATGGCAACCCACTCCAGTATTCTTGCCTGGAAAATCTCATGGATGATGGAATCTGGTAGGCTACAATCCATGGGGTCGCAAAGAGTTGGACACGACTGAGCAACTTCACTTTCACTTTTCACTTTTGTGACTTTAAATATTATGCTTATTCCCCGATGCCTGTATGTCTAGATCATTTTTTAAACAGCTTGATTGAAATCTATTGTATGGATTTCTTTTAAGACTCTGAACCTTTTTTCAGTTCAGTTCAGTTCAGTCTCTCAGTTGTGTCTGCTTCTTTGCGACCCAATGAACCGCAACATGCCAGGCATCCCGTCCATCACCAACTCCCAGAGTCCACCCAAACCCATGTCCATTGAGTCTGTGATGCCATCCAACCATCTCATCCTCTGTCATCCCCTTCTCCTCCTGCCCTCAATCTTTCCCAGCATCAAGGTCTTATCCAATGAGTAAGCTCTTCGCATCAGGGGACCAAAGTATTGGAGTTTCAGCTTCCATATCAGTCCTTCAAATGAATACTCAGGACTGATCTCCTTTAGGATGGACTGGTTGGATCTCCTTGCAGTCCAAGGGACTCTCAAGAGTCTTCTCCAACACCACAGTTCAAAAGCATCAATTCTTCTGCACTCAGCCCTCTTTACAGTCCATTTCTCACATCCATACATGACCACTGGAAAAACCATAGCCTTGACTAGACAGACCTTTGTTGGCAAAGTAATGTCTCTGCTTTTTAATATACTGTCTAGGTTGGTCGTAACTTTCCTTACAAGGAGTAAGCGCCTTTTAATTCCATGGCTGCAGTCACCATCTTCAGTGATTTTGGAGTCCAGAAAAATAAAAAGTCAGCCACTGTTCCCACTGTTTTCCCATCTATTTCCCATGAAGTGATGGGACTGGATGCCATGATCTTAGTTTTCTGAATATTGAGCTTTAAGCCAACATTTTCACTTTTATCTTTCACTTTCATCAAGAGGGTCTTTAGTTTTTCTTCACTTTCTGGCACAAGGGTGGTGTCATCTGCATATCTGAGGTTATTGATATTTCTCCTGGCATTCTTGATTCCAGCTTGTGTTTCCTCCAGCCCAGCATTTTTCATGATGTACTCTGCATATAAGTTGAATAAGCAGGGTGACAATATACAGCCTTGACGTTCTCCTTTTCCTATTTGGAACCAGTCTGTTGTTCCATGTCCAGTTCTAACTGTTGCTTCCTGACCTGTATACAGGTTTCTCAAGAGGCAGGTCAGGTGGTCTGGTATACCCATCTCTTTCAGAATTTCTCACAGTTTATTGAGGTCCACACAGTCAAAGGCTTTGGCATAGTCAGTAAACCAGACATAGATGTTTTCCTGGAATTCTCTTGCTTTTTCCATGATCCAGCGGATGCTGGCAATTTGATCTCTGGTTCCTCTGCCTTTTCTAAAACCAGCTTGAACATCTGGAAGTTCACGGTTCATGTAATGTTGAAGCCTAGCTTGGAAAATTTTGAGCATTACTTTACTAGCATGTGAGATGAGTGCAATTGTGCAGTAGGTTGAGCTTTCTTTGGCATTGCCTTTCTTTGGGTTTGGAATGAAAACTGACCTTTTCCAGTCCTATGGCCACTGCTGAGTTTTCCAAATGTGCTGGCATATTGAGTGCAGCACTTTCACAGCATCATCTTCCAGGATTTGAAATAGCTCCACTGGAATTTCATCACCTCCACTAGCTTTGTTCAAAATGATGCTTTCTAAGGCCCACTTGACTTCACATTCCAGGATGTCTGGCTCTAGGTGAGTGATCACACCATCATGATTATCTTGGTCATGAAGATCTTTTTTGTACAGTTCTTCTGTGTAGTCTTGCCACTTCTTAATATCTTCTGCTTCTGTAGGTCCCTACCATTTCTGTCCTTTACTGAGCCCATCTTTGCATGAAACGTTCCCTTGGTATCTCTAATTTTCTTGAAGAGATCTCTAGTCTTTCTCATTCTATTGTTTTCCTCTATTTCTTTGCATTGATCACTGAAGAAGGCGTTCTTATCTCTCCTTGCTATTCTTTGGAACTCTGCATTCAAATGCATATATCTTTCCTTTTCTTCTTTGCTTTCTGCTTCCCTTCTTTTCACAGCTATTTGTAAGGCCTTCTCATACAGGCATTGTAGTAATAGAATGTGAAAGTAAAACTTTATTCATTATATTATTTTAAAATTATATTTTTGCAAGTTTTTCACTTAGCTGCTTTCCACAATATATGTTAAAATGATTTTAGTCATTTACTATAGATGACTTTCCTGGTCATTTTAATAGAATTTTTCTTGTTTATGATAATATTTAAGTTGGCTGACTTTTTCCTATCCTGGAACATGATGCAGAATTTTTGATGTATTGACTGAGGCACAGAAGTTACCAATCATATTCAAATATAACTAGGATATTATATTTTAAATCTATTTATTTTACAGTTTAATTCTTTACAGTTTAAATGATAACTACTTTTGCCTAGAAACATTACTGAAAACCAATTCTTAATTTTAATATAGTGAAATATTATGAATTGGGAAAATATGTGAAGTTAAGATGAAAAGGGCTTCCCTTATAGCTAAGTCAGTAAAGAATCTACCTGCAATGCAGGAGACCCAAGTTTGACCCCTGGGTTGGGAAGATCCTCTGGAGAAGGAAATGCAAGCCACTCCAGTATTCTTTCCTAGAGAATCCCATGGACAGAGTTTCCTGGAGGGATACAGTCCATGGGTTCACAAGAGTCAGACACTTCTTAGCAACTAAACCACCAAGATGAGATGTGACAAATTATTGATTTTTCTTTAGGGCCAGGTGAACTTTCTGAGATTTGGGTGGATAGTATATGTTAACTTCCTAAAAAATAATGGTACAACATATATATTTTTACTGATAGTTGACAAGTAATGATAAGGTCAACAGAATATCAGACTGGTCTAATTTGAGGATATTTTTTACCTTTATATTTCAAAGAAACTGCATTATAGAGCATCTGTTAAAACAGTTTCCCACATGCTTCTGAAATGATATAGTAGTTAGTAGAGGTATATGGTGTTAATTACTGAAAACAGCAGCCTCACAATATACTGAACAGTGAGCAGAGTAAATTAGCCAGTCATAAAGCTAATAAAATAGAAATTAAAAAGGCCAGGTTATGCTGAAAATAAATTTAAAGATGATGCTTCTGATTTTATTCTGTATATTTAAGAGCTGATAGTGCCGTGTCATTTTGACCCATCATTAATAGTGATGTTTCATTGTGTGCTCCGCAGGTAGTGCAAGTTTTTTGGGCCAATATATCCACATATTTTTCACTAACATATTGTTAAGCCACCTACCAGCTTCATATTTGCATGGCAGGAAGAATTTGAAAGACTATGCAAGCTTTGTGTTGAACGATGTTAATTTTTCCCTTGGGAAAAACTCTTGAAATTCAAGGCTACTTTTTTAAAAATAGACAAATAAATTCTGAGGAAAAACTAGAAAAAAAAAAATTGTCCTATATCACCTGTAACTTAAGGTGGTAATAATCAGAAAGAGGAAGATCCCATCCTTTTCTAGTAAGTAACATAGAAAAAGAGAACCCTGACATTGTATATTAAATAAGGAAAATCTATAGGATCAGAGTATCCAAAATATTTTTCAAAGGATCAGATCAAATAGTTTTTGAAAGTAATATATCAGATGAGTTAGGTATTAAATAGATGACTTTTTTATTAATCTATTTTTTATTGAAGGACAATTGTTTTACAGAATTTTCTTATTTTCTGTCAAACCTCAACATGAATCAGCCATAGGTACACATATAACCCCTCCCTTTTGAAAGGCTCTCCCATCTCCCGCCCCATCCCACCCCTCTAGATTGATCCAGAGGCCCTATTTGAGTTTCCTGAGGCATACAGCAAATTCCCATTGACTATCTATTTTACATACAGTAATGTAAGTTTCCATGTTACTCTTTCCATGTGTCTCACCCTCTCCTCCCCTCTCCCCATGTCCATAAGTCTATTCTCCATGTCTGTTTCTCCATTGCTGCCCTGTGAATAAATTCTTTGGTAACATTCTTCTAGATTCTGTATATATGCGTTAGAATACAATATTTATCTTTCTCTTTCTGACTTACTTCACTCTGTATAATAGGTTCTAGGTTCATCTACCTCATTAGAACACATAAAAAGGTGTTCCTTTTTATGGCTGAGTAATATTCCATTATGTACATGTACCACAACTTCTTTATCCATTTATCTGTATCCATTTATCGATGGACATCTGGATTGCTTCTGTGTTCTAGTTACTGTAAATAGTGCATATGGTACTTGCACAAAAACATAAATATAGACCAATGGAACAAGAAATAAAGTCCAGAAATAAACCCATGCACCTGTGGGCACCTTATTTTTGACAAAGGAGGCAAGAATATACAATGGGGCAAAGACAGCCTCTTCAATAAATGGTGCTGGGAAAACTGGACAGCTACATGTAAAAGAATAAAATTAGAACACTTCCTAACACCATACACAAAGACAAACTCAAAATGGATTAAAGACCTAAATGTAAGACCAGAAACTATAAAACTCTTAGGCAAAAACATAGGCAGAACACTTGATGACATAAATCAAAGCAAGATCCTCTATGACCCACCTCCTAGAGTAATGGAAATAAAAATAAAAGTAAACAAGTGGAACCTTATTAAGCTTAAAAGCTTTTCACAGCAAAAGAAACTGTAAGCTAAGTGAAAAGACAACCCTCAGAATGGGAGAAAATAGTTGCAAATGAAACAACTGACAAAGGATTAATTTTCCAAATATAAATAGATGACTTTTTAATCACTGTTTTAGAAACATACTTTTAAAAAACTTACCTACTTTCTCTACTGACTCAAATGTATTAAGGTCTGCACAGATTAATCAGTTGAACTGTTTGTTTCCTATTGTTGCACTGCAACAAATCATCACAAACTTATTGTCTCAAAAACAACCTGTATTTATCATAATACAGTTCTATATGTCAGAAATCCAACATAAGTCTTATAGGGCTGTAGTGAAGGTTTCAGGAGAACTTGTTCTTTCTGTAGGCTCCAAGAAGGATGCATTCCTTCCTTTTTCCAACTTCTGCATTCCTTGGCTCACAGCCTTCTCTTGTGTAGGTATCTTCTCCTATCTCTTTTTCATGAGTGTACCTGTGATTATATTAGGCCTACCTGGATAATCCAGAGTAATCTCATCTAAGAATCCTTAATTTAATCAAAAACTGCAAAGTCTCTTTACCAGATATGAACATTCGCAGGTTCTGGGGATTACAATGTAGAAATATTTGGATGCCATAATTTAGCACATCACAGGTCATATGGTTGAACATACCACAGTTTTATTCTCAGGTGTAGAAAAGAGACAGAGGCTATAAAGAAAATAAAGCACCAGTTCTGCTGTATGTAAGCATCATCTGTATATTTCAAGCTCATAATCAGGTTTTGACTACACAGGGAAGTAGATAAAAATATATATTACCACTGATTACAGGAAAAATCACATGAAAAGAAAAGCACATGTAACAGATATCATTAGATAGATTATGCTATCTAAAGCACAGTATATTTAATAGACATTTTCAAAACAAGATAAAGATCAGAAATATTTTGAAGCATGCTATCAGGTTTCAAAAATGTCAATTCACATGCTAAATATCACACTTACAAAATTTCACAAGTAAGAATAGTGTATTGGGTGTGTTCTTCTTCTCTACATACACAAAAGAAACACTATTACATACTTGTGCTCTGCAGTTCTACCCACTGGCTCATTAGCAAAGAAGAGAGGAAAATCATATAGTCTTAAAAGTCTGTTCTGAGTTCTACTTTCTAATCTATATTATTATATTGTTCTGAATTCACATTTCATCCTGTTGTTGATAGATGTGCCTAGAAAGAGGCACAGGGAAGCACAGAAAGGAAGGCATAAAGCAAAGACAAAATGAAAAGCACTAAAAAAGGAAATTAAGAAAGTAAAGAAAAATGGAAAGTAGAGAAAGAAGGAATAAAAAAAGAAAGAGGTTGATAGATAAGCAAAGGGAAAGAGTTCTATGCGTAGTAAAAGTCAGCACTAGCGTTAGGACTGAGGTTGAAGTTATAGGAAGCAAACAATGACTCCAGATGTTTTATCAATTAAAGATTTTTAAAAGACAATGGATAGCTTTGTGAAGTACTGTACTCTTTATATAGTACTTTGTGAGGCACTGCACTCTTTATATAGTACTTTTTGAAGTACTATACTCTTTATATACTCTTTGTGAAATACTACACTGCTAAAGTAAGAAGTGGTTACTCAGCTATCAGAAATACATTGAAGTATTTTCTGCATTGGTGATAAAAGGTATTAAACTGCTTATAAGATCTGTTTGTATATTGGGATTACGTTATATAACATTCACTATTAAGATTTTCACTGTCACAAACACATGTGCATAGGAGTGTTCCCTGCTCCACTCTGTCTTTTTCATCTAAACACGCACACACACTCATGCAGGTAAGCATATCACAATAAATAAACCTTCATTTACCCAGTATGCTCAATAGATGACTGAGAATTAGCAACATTTGTTTGATCTTTAGGAAAACACCTCATGACCCATGGTGTAAATCTTGATTACATGCTAAAAATAAGACATATTTGTGATAATCCACAATATAATTTGATTGAGGGCAGGAGGAGAAGGGAGTAAAAGAGGATGAGGTGGTTGGATGGCATCACAGACTTAACAAACATGAGTTTGTGAAAACTCAGGGAGATAAATAAGGATGTGGAAGCCTGATGTGCTGCAATCCATGGGGTCACAAAGAGTTGGACATGACTGAGTGACTGAACTACAGTGTAAAATTGAACAGTAGTAAATTTGAACAGTAAAATTGAACAGTAGTGTTTGATATTTTAAAATTTAAAGAAATAATCAACTCGAAGACAACAAGGATACTTGTAACATTGCCTCATTTCTACCACTTTTGAACAGGTATTTACAATACCGAATAGAATTAATTTTAAGAGAAAGTATAGCAAAAATGTTAAATTTTCCACTTCTTTTTTGACATTCTGCATTAATACCAAAATTGGCCTTCTCATTATATCATTAATGCAATTATATCAATTGCTCACTTCTCTGAGCCTCAATGTCATCATCTTATGGAGGCAATGTCTTCCCCATAGATTTATGACAATATAATAAGATAACATGCATAATATAAACATTTAATAAAAATTGATTAGCTCAATTAAGAGCAAAATACTTAACTAGAATAATTCACTGTTTCTTTAGGTATCTCCATATAAGCATAAGAAAGCAAAACTTTTCTAAGTGTGAGTAAGATCTCTTTTGTTAGAACTAACTCCCTTCATACTTTTATTTTCATTCTTTGTTACATAGTTTTTGGTAAACTACTTGAGATTCAAAAAATGTAGTAATCAAAAGGGTTTGTATGAAAAACATTTTCAAGAATGTGGTAATCTATTCACCAGTCATTTATGTTGAAGGTCAAAGCTAAGATTTTTGAAGACTTAAGAAAGGATGTATATCAAAAACATGATTCTGCTGAAGGCTATACTGAATAGGTAATTGTCACTCAGGAAACATTGGTTAGCATCTGATCTGACAGACTCCAGAAGATATTATTTCCTTGACTATTTCTTTCCTTCTCTAACTTTTTAGAATCAGAAGTAAAGATCAATAGTTGTCCTTTTATGTCCTAAAATCAGTTTTTCTCATGTGGAGGAATAAATGTATTTTCTGCTTTGTATTAGTTGGTACTGCAGAGTTTTCACAATATGCCAATTCAGATACTATGTAAGCTTGAATTATTAAGACAAATTCATTAGATATATTCAAAGCAAAAGCTTTAGGTTTCATGTATTGAAACCTTATTTTAAAATGAATTTCTGTGTAATGTTCTTCTCTGAAAACATAAAATGCAGTGTTTGAGATGTATTGACCTGTAAATTGTTTTCTACATCCCCTGCTTTCAACTCATTAAGTGTTTAAAATGTGTGATTAGTAATATCGATATGCTAAGTGGCTTCAGTCGTGTCCGACTTTGTGCAACCCCATAGACAGCAGCCCACCAGGCTCCCCTGTCCCTGGGATTCTCCAGGCAAGAACACTGGAGTGGGTTGCCATTTCCTTCTCCAATGCACTTCTCCAAAGTGAAAAGTGAGAGTGAAGTCACTCAGTCGTGTCCGACTCTTAGCAACCCCATGGATTGCAGCCCACCAGGCTCCTCTGTCCATGGGATTTTCCAGACAAGAGTACCAGAGTGGGTCGCCAGTGACAGCTTTTTCAAAAGCACTATGGTAATAATAGTATGACACAAAATCCAAATTATATAGAGCAATTTTCTCTCTAAAATAATTTTAACAAAATCAAAATTTATGCATAAAATGTTTGTACATAAAATGTCAGAATTCTGAGAAAACAATATTTTAAACCTCACAATCCAACATTAGAGTAATGACTTGATAAAATAGCAACACAATTGAATATTAGCCACTAAAGTAAAAATTATGGAAACTCTTTTAAAATATAGAGTAGGATTTAGAATATTGGTTTAAAATAGAATTATCTAGAATTATGTATATTTAGCAACTGTTTAAAACATAGATGTTTACATATGAAAGGAATGTGCAAAAGTGAAGAGATTTTAGATTTTATATAGATATTACCTTGAAGTCTGTTTATAAATGAAGGATTTATGTAGTTAAGAGAATACTGCTAAGTCGCTTCAGTCGTGTCCGACTCTGTGTGACCCCATAGACGGAAGCCCACCAGGCTCGCCCATCCCTGGGATTCTCCAGGCAAGAACACTGGAGTGGGTTGCCATTTCCTTCTCCAATGCATGAAAGTGAAAAGTGAAAAGTGAAAGGGAAGTCGCTCAGTCGTGTCCGACTCCTACCGACCCCATGGACTACAGCCTACCAGGCTCCTCCATCCATGGGATTTTCCAGGCAAGAGTACTGGAGTGGGGAGCCATCGCCTTCTCCAGTTAGAGAATAGATTCTCTTAATTTTCTATTTTACAAAAAAAAAAAAAATTTCTATTTTATAGAAGAGGATTCATATAATTTAGATGATGTGTCTGTACAATTAAATAACCATTGAAGAGCTGGAAATAGGAAAGATAGTACCTATATTTTAACCAATAGTCATTCTAAAATGCTGTTGGCATAATTGAATTTCTTATAAGTTTTGTATCATTTGAACTTGAGTGCTAAGTAATTATGAGACAAAATATAATACACTGGTAATACTGCTTTGTGATATTGTACATTAAACTGAAAATTAACCATAACATTTGTATACATGAAAAGGACATTTTCAAAATTAGTAATGAATTGATATACTTTTATGTACTTTAGTCAACTTCTAATTTGTATTATTCACATTAAAGTTTTAGTTTTTCCATAAAGCACTATTTAATTCATTATTATACTATAATTCCAAGAACATTAATGCTTTTTTCAGCAGGAATTAATACCATTAATTGACTAATGGTAGTTTATTAGTAGTGAATATGACTCAATATACATAGTGAATTGTCAGAACATTTTCTTATTTACCATTTTATATATTTCTATTTTAGCTTATGGCACAAACTCTTCTATTTCTCAGCAATTTCTATAATTATCACTCATTTTAAGAACATATCTTAGTACAGCAATAATACTGTCATTAAGCAGCTGGAATGAGTTTCAAATATAGTTTCTAAAGTACTTAATTTCTTATGAGAACCGACTTTGTCATTCTCACAAATTTAAGAAAGTAGTTTATCCTTAAGATACAAAAACAACTTTGGAAAGTAAATTACCACATTTAATACTTGAGTCTCTCTTAGAAACTAAAGAAACATTTCATCTTGATCATAGAGAATCAGTTTCTTCAAATCCTATTTTCAACTGCATTTAGTACATGTGAATGGATTTTTGAAAATGAACTGGAAAGATACATGAGTTCATAATCATACTAATTCAATTTTACTAGTATAGAGTTTTTACTTACCTTCATCAGTCTGGAAATTTCTGAAAATGAACTGGAAAGATACTTGAGTTCATAATCATACTAATTCAAGTTTACTAGTATAGGGTTTTTACTTACCTTCATTGGTCTGGAAATTTCTGAAAATGAACTGGAAAGATACATGAGTTCATAATCATACTTCTAATTCAGGTTTACTAGGATAGGGTTTTTACTTACCTTCATTGGTCTGACATCTGTATCTCTATTTTCCCATAGGAAAAAAAAATCCTAGTTCTTAATAACACCAATGTAATTATTCATTTGATTTGTCTCTTAATACACACAAACACACACACGTGCGTGCGCACGCATGCGCACACACACACACACACACTCATTCAGCATTACAATACCAGTAATACCACTTGTAATATCATTACTAAAAACAGTTCAATAATTTTTGCAGTATTTTTTTGATACTTAGAATATGTCCCATTGAGATGTAGGTTAAGTAACTGTCATTTAATGTCATTTTAAGTAGTTCCTCTCAGAAGCTATGCTTTCAACTCAATACACAGATTTATTTCTTTTAATCTTTTGAGATTGCTCTTTCAGTGTTCATTTGTCTGTTATTATTTATATTCAGAGATGATTTTCTTCTAACCCTGTAGTGACCATCTTAGCCTCCCATCCTCTAAGAGTAACCATTGTTACTAGTTTTTATTCTTAAATTTATCCTTAGACATTTTTTTCATACATTTTTCTCCACCTCACTTTTTTCATTTAAAAGTAAATCCTGAAATAAATTCATTCTAGTATTTATAGATGGTCACAATTCCTTTTTTACAGTTTCATAATTCTCTGGTGAATGTAGCATACTTTTTTAAACCAGTCCCTTATTGATGGGCATTTAAATTGTTTCCAGGCTTTACAAATAAATTTCAATGAGTAGTCTTGTAAATATGTCACTTCATATTTGTGCAGTGTATCTTTCAATAGATTCCTAAAGCCAAAGTGTAAATGAACATATAATTTGCCTTAAATTGTTAAATTTCCCTTTATAAAGATTATGCCATTTTGCATTTACACCAACAGTGTATTAAAGTCTTTTCCTCACAGTCTAGCCAGCAGAGCCTGGTGTCAAGTTTTTGGATTTTTTTGCCAATTTAAAATGAGAAATGGTATCTCAGTATATTTAGTTTGTAGTTTTAAGACTGAATTTTAGTTCTCTATGTAAAAATTCCTTTTGTAAGTAATTTGAATATTTAAAGATGAGAAGTATTTTGTTAGATAAAAAAAACCTACAGTGTATACAAGATTACTTTAGGTTAGGATTGGATTGTTAAGATAATGTTATATAGAAAAAGAAGACAGACATGATTCAAAATAAACTTCATAAATTAAATATTTCAGCTTTAGTCAGAAGTCATAGAAACCTTGCAAAAGAAATGATCCTCTCTTTGATAAGCCAAAATACGCTGTAGTTAAGTTTGCAATGTAACTTCTATAAAGTACTAAAATTTCATTAAGTACTAACTCTTGAAAGAAAGAAAGCTTATAAATGATCATGTAATTGCAGAGGATTTTCTATAGTAGTCTTAGTTTTGAGAAAATATAGAAGTCAAGTCTATTATACTTCATATTATAGCTCAAAACCAAAGCCAGTTTGAGGAAAAATGTCCTCTAACAGAATCAGAGATGATGAGTTATAGTCCTTCTTCTTGGACTATCTGAGTGTTTCCTTTGTTCCCTAATTTGTTTCTGCATGCGTGTGAGCTAAGTTGCTTCAGTTGTATATGACTCTTTGTGACCCTCTGGACTGTAGCCCACAAGGCTGCTCTGTCCATAGGATTCTCTAGGCAAGAATGCTGGAGTGAGTTGCCATGCCGTTCTCCAGGGGATCTTTCCAACCCAGGGATCAAAAGGGGGTCTTTCCAACCCAGGGATTGAACCTGCATCTCCTGCAGCTCCTGTACTGCAGGCAAAATTCTTTGCCACTGAGCCATCAGTGTCTAAATAAATTTTAATATTTTATTTGGATTGAATAAAGTAGATCCTGATTATCATATTAATCTGACATCAGTAATTGGTGTCCACTTCAACAAGAATTGTGTTTTCCTTGGGAGACAAAATGTTAAAGAAAGCATTGTGGAGAATGATTCCTGCCAATTAATTCTTAGTTATTTTCTTTCTTTTCAGCACCTTCCCTGATAGGTATGGTAAGAAAGGACTGGGCATCCCAAAATAGCATTGCCCTATCATGGCAAGCACCTGCTTTTTCCAATGGAGCCATACTGGACTACGAGATCAAGTACTATGAGAAAGTAGGTCTTATTTGGAGCTTCCTCAAAATGTACATATACATATATATGCATATATATATTAAGTATATTGTTATAGAATATTATTTTGCTTTGAAACCTGTTATTTTTGGCCTATCTTCTTACCTACTATGTCTTTAAATATTCTCTAGTATACTATAGTGCTTATAATTTCTTAATTAATTTGCCTTGTTTTATATAAGATTAAGGTAGAAGACACAGGATGTACATTTCTATCTTCACTTACTCTGAGTTTTACAATATAGTGAGAGATTGTATTCATCAGCTTACAGTTTAATGAATATAACGTTATTTCTAAAACTCACTTCAGAAAAAATAGTAAAATGGAATTACCATAATCTAAAACAAGTTCAGTGGGCCATATCCTTTCCAATGAATTTAAAGTTATAGTCTGCTAAAATTTGCAAAGTATTATTTAAGGTATAAATGAAAATAGCTGATGAATTAAAATTGTCTTCCCATTCAGGGCAGCTGTTTTATAAGGTAGCAAGATAAATCTGGTTAATAAATCAACTCTTAACTTTAATTTCCATTTCTGTCATTAAAATTCTCAATCACTATATTTTCCCTAATTATATACTTCCTTAGTTTTATGACATTCACAAGTCTACTTTCTTTATGCTTTCTCCCTTTCACTCACCATTATGATATCATTGCTATAGATGTTATGGCAGAACATAGAGTCAATTCTGAGAATATATCCCATTGGACTGATACTAACCTACAGTATTGATAAAATGAGCATTACATTTAAAAATATTATGTAAAAATTTATATAATTCCCAGTGGTATCTTATAATAAGAAAGAACTTGTTGTGTTTCTATAACTTACTGGAATCAAAGGAACATCACAAATAAATTTAGGTTCCCTATGAAGAAACTCAGGCAAAAAGAGAAATGGTGGAGAGTTCTGACAAAACGTGGTCCATTGGAGAAGGGAATGGCAAACCACTTCCATATTTTTATCTTGAGAACCCCATGAACAGTATAAAAAGAAGAGAAATAGAAGTCTATATTTTTCTATTCTACTGCTTCTGAGCAAATGTAAGTTTGAAAAGGGGAGAAGTAACTCAGTAGTATGATTATATTTAGTAATTTCAGAATTATGTGGTCAATGAAAGCTATCATTATTATTAACTGACATGGAAAAATCCATAGTCTAAAAAGGAGGAATTTACTCAGTTTAATTAGATTATAGATTCTGTACATTGGCCTGGCCAGCTTGTGCTCAGAAATCCTGTTGGTCTATCCTTCCAAATGTTACAACCTATGGCATCCTGTCACAGGAATATACATATTTTTCTGTCCATTAATTTAAATATATCTTCATATACTCAAATAATTCAGTTTATTTAAAAAGCAATGTACACATTTTTAAGGAAATTTTCAGAATAAAAATATTTATCTTGTCTTATAAAGGTAATATTTTATACACAGAAGATGACTCTTATTCTATAGTCATTTTTGCTTCATATATATGAAGATGAAAATAACATAATATTTCCAGTTAAAGAAAAATTGTGCTGATTCCATAAGAAAAGAACCATATTCATCCAATTGGAACTTTAGAAATTAATAATATCCTCAGAGATGGCTACTGACATAATATCCATGTTTTAATAATAGAATAAATAATATTACAAAGGAGTTTATTTTATAAGAAAATGGCAATGATCCATTGCTAATGAATTTAATGTGGAGTTGGAAGCCAAGGATTCCTAATTCACATTCTGACTTTGACTCTAATGCTTGTGGTCAGGAAAAAGTCTATTAATCTCCCTAATCAGACTTCACATTTACAAAAGGAAAATAAAGATACCAACCCTTCTAGTGTGTTGTAAAGATTAATTATAAGCAGATCTCATTCTAAAGGAGATCAGTCTTGGGTGTTCTTTGGAAGGAATGATGCTAAAGCTGAAACTCCAGTACTTTGGCTACCTCATGCGAAGAGTTGACTCATTGGAAAAGACTCTGATGCTGGGAGGGATTGTGGGCAGGAGGATAAGGGGATGACAGAGGATGAGATGGTTGGATGGCATCACTGACTCAATGGACATGAGTTTGGGTAAACTCCAGGAGTTGGTGATGGACAGGAAGGCCTGGCGTGCTGTGGTTCATGGGGTCACGAAGAGTCGGACACGACTGAGTGACTGAACTGAACTGAACTAAGCGATTTACAATGTGAGGTGTCTACAAATGTCTGAGATCAAACACATATTATTGTTACCAGTGACCTTTGCTTAGAAAAAGGCACTGGTCTAAGTGTTTGGACATTTGGACTTAGACCTTAAGTTTCTTATTCCTGTTTTCTATCTATAAAATAAGGGTTCAGAAAGATAATCTCTTCCATTTTTAGCTATTTTCAAATGCTACTATGTTTGTGTTTATACAGTTATATAGATATACTATCTTTCAAATAACTTAAGTGTGCTAAAGTTAAATATACAGGCACATTTTAAAAAATAAATCACTGCAGGGAACAATAATCTTCACATCATAATTATATATAAAAATTAAAACCTAGCTATGATTGTCTTCTGTTTCTGTCTGTGTCTGTGTGTGTGTATGTGAGATGAGCAGACTATGGAGAAGAAAATCTATAGCTTGTGGGTTATAATTAATTAGATATTCTCTATTCAGTTAATTATACTCTCCAAATTCTTGGCCACATTTTCATACTTAAAAAGTGTTTTAAACATACATGAATATATTATAAATATGAAAAGGCACTTAAAATAATGAAGAAATTCAAGTATAAGTCACAAAAAAAATTATATTTCATATTTACTCACTAACAATATGTTTCTTCAAAGTACAGCATACTTATACTGGAAACTGTTAAAAAAAATGACGACAACTTAGATATACACACTTTATATAATGGCCTTCCCAGGTGGTTCAGTGGTAAAGAATCTGCTTGCCAATGCAGGGGACAAGCAGATGTGGGTTCAACCCCTGTGTCAGGAAGATCCCCTGGAGAAAGGCATGGCAGCCCACTCCAGTATTCTGGCCTTGAGAATCCCATGGACAGAGGAGCCTGGTGGGCTACCGTCCAGGGGATTGTGAAGAGCTGGACATGACTGAGTGACTGATCACACACATGCATGCTTTATATAATACTTCATGAAGCAGCTGGTCTCATTTCCAGGAACTGCCAAATGGGGCAGAAGGCAGGGAGCAAGAGATAGGAGAAAGGATAAAGAACAAGGGAGAGAAAAAATAGAAAATATCTATTCTACTGTAGCCACATAGTCAACATCATTTAGAGTGAGAAGGAACAAGGAAAGAAGTATAGAGCCCAGAGTTGGCTTGGCATTTGGGGATAGGCTAACTGGATATACTGTGTCATCTTTATTTTTTTTTTTAAGTGAAGTATAGTTGATTTAAACTGTTGTGTTAATTTCTGATGTACAGCATGGTACTCAGTTATACATACTTATGGATTAGTTTTTAATATTCTTTTCCATTATGGCCTATCCCTGGACATTTACTATAATCCCCTGTGCTATACAGTAGGACTTTGTTGTCCATCTATTCTATATGTAGTAGTTTGCATCTACTAAGCCAAACTCCTAGTCCATCCCTCCCCTATGTTTCCTTGGCAACCATGAGTCTATTCTCTATGTCTGTGAGTCTGCTTCATAGATCAGTTCTTTGTGTCATATTTTAGATTCCATGTATAAGTGATATCATATGGTATTTTCTTTCTCTTTCTGACTTACTTCATTTAGTATGCTAACCTGCAGTAGCATCTATGTTGCTTCAAATGGCATTATTTTGTTCTTTTTTGTGGCTGAGTAGTGTTCCATAGTATACATGTACTATATCTTCTTTATCCTTTCATCTGTTAATGGACATTTAGGTTGTTTCCATGTCTTGGCTGTTTTGAATAGGGCAACTGTGAACAATGAGGGAGCATGTATCTTCTTTATTCATAGTTTTGTCCAGATGTATGCTGAGGAATGAGATTGCTGGGTCATATGGTAGCTCTGTTTTTGGTGTTTAGAGGAACCTCCATGTCATTCTCCATAATGGCTACAACAATTTATATTCCTACCAACAGTGTAGGAGGGTTCACATTCCTCCAAACACATCTCCAGCATTTATTCATAGACTTTTTCTTTTTTTCTGCTGTTCTGGCTCTTCATCGTTGAGGGCTTTTCTCTAGTTGCAGTGCACGGGCTTCTCATTGCAGTGACTTCTCTTGTGTGGAGCATGGGCTCTAGGGTGCGTGGGATCAGTAGTTGTGACACATGAGCTCTAGAGCATGTGGGTTTCAGTGGTTTGGACAAATGTGCTTAGCTGCTCTGTGGCATGTGGAATCCTCCCTAACCCAAGGATTGAACCCATGTCCCCTGCATTGACAAGCAGACTCTTAACGACTGGACCACTAGGGAAGTCCTGTAGACTTTTTAATGATGGTCGTTTGGACTGGTGTAATGGTACCTTATTGTAGTTGGGATTTGCATTTCTCTAATAATTAGTAATGACAAGCATCTTTTCATATGCTTATTGACCATCTGTGGATATACTCAGTTTTTGGTCCAGGAGAGCTTTTACAAGGGTGCAAAAGTTACCTACATTTTAGTTTTCAGACTTGGTACTCCAGATGAGAGCAGTTCCATCTTGGGCTTAAAAAAGTTATTCCCATGTAGCTAAGACATCATCTGTTCCCAACCCCTCAGTCTCCAGCTTCAATATGTTGCAGACCCTCCTGCAGTCAATAAATATCAAAATTCTAATTGAATATCAAATACACCTTTCCCTTAGTTATGTTCTTTTTTTCTCCTTTATCCTTTGTGTTCACATTCTTAAAGTTTCTTCTTTTTTCTCTATCAATAATAGTACTTTTCTTTATCTTGCTTCTTTGTTCTTTTATTATATTTATCAAAGACAGACTTGATTAGTCAGTTATATATATATATATGTATACATATACATATATATATATATATATATATATATATATATATACACCTTAGAAAAGGTAGAGGAACGAGAGAAAGCAAGCGGATTCCAGTAAAACTTTTACTTCTGCCTCATTGACTACACTAAAGCCTTTGACTGTGTGGACCATAACTGTGGAAGATTCTTAAGAAATCTTCAGACCACTTTACCTGCCTCCTGAGATATCTGCATGCAGGTCAAGAAGCAACAGTTAGAACTGGACATGGAACAACGGACTGGTTCCAAATTGGGAAAGGAATATGTCAATGCTGTATATTGTCACCCTGCTTATTTAACTTAAATGCAGAATACATCATATGAAATGCCAGGCTGGATGAAGCACAAGCTGGATCAAACTTGCAGGGAGAAATATCAATAACCTTTAATATGCAAATGACACCATCCTTAAGGAAGAAAGTGAAGAGGAACTAAAGAGCCACTTTATAAAAGTGAAAGAGGAGAATGAAAAAGCAGGCTTAAAACTCAACATTCAAAAAACTAAGATCATGGCATCCGGTTCCATCACTTCATGGCAAATAGATGGGGAGACAATGGAAACAGTGAGAGACTATTTTCTAGGGCTCCAAAATCACTGTGGATGGTGACTGCAGCCATGAAATTAAAAGACTCTTGCTCCTTGGAAGAAAAGCATGACAAACCTGGACAACATATTAAAAAGTAGAGACATTACTTTACCGACAAATGTCTATATAATCACAGCTGTGGTTTTTCCAGTAGTCATATATAGATGTGAGAGTTGGACCATAAAGAAAGCTCTGAGTGCAGAAGAAATGATGCTTTTGAACTGGGGTGTTGGAGAAGACTCTTAAGAGTCCTGTGGACAGCAAGGAGATCAAACCGGTCAATCCTGAAGGAAATCAATCCTGAATATTCATTGGAAGGACTGATGCTGAAGCTGAAACTCCAATACTTTGGCCACATCATGTGAATAACTGATTCACTGGAAAAGACCCTGATGCTGGGAAAGATTGAAGGGAGGAGGAGAAGGGAATGACAGAGAATGAGATAGTTGGATGGCATCACCAACTCAATGGACATGAGTTTGAGCAAGCTCTGGGAGTTGGTAATAGACAGGGAAGCCTGACATGCTGCAGTTCATGGCGTCTGAAAGAGTCGGACGTGACTGGGTGACTGAACTGAACTGAAACTCACGAGGCAGGGATTTCTTTTGTCCATATTCATATCCTTAGCAATCAGAAAGGCACATAAATGATCATTCATAGACGATGGTAGTTGGCCAATTTTAGGCCAGGTATTTTTAAAACATTTATTTTTAATTCAAGGATAACTGCTTTACAGTGTTGTGTTATCTAGTTTGAAGTTCTGGAAATTCTCATACATCAACATGAATCAGCTATAGGTATGCATATGTCCCCACCTCTTGAACCTCCCTCCCACCTCTGACCCCACCCCACCCCTTTAGGTTGTCACAGAGCACTGGGTTGAACTCCCTGTGTCATACAGAAAATTCCCACTGGCTAACTGTTTTACAAATGGTAATTGTATATGTTTCAATGTTACTCTCTCAGTTTGTCCCACCTTCCCCTTCCTCCACCCTGTCCACATGTCTCTTCTCTATGTCTGTGTCTCTATTCCTCCCCTGCGAATAGATTCATCAGTACCATTTTTCTAGGTTCCCTATGTGTGTGTTAATATATGATATTTATTTTTCTCTTTCTGATTTATTCACTCTGTATAACAGGCCCTAGGTTCATCCAACCTCACTAGAATTGACTCAAATTTGTTCATTTTTAAGGCAGAGTAATATTCCATCATATATAGATAGATAGATAGATATACATATATATACAACAAGCTCTTTATCCGTTGATCTGTTGATGGACCTATTGGGTGCTTCCATGTACTATTGTAAATAGTGCTGCAATGAACATATGTCTTTTACAATTGTGATTTTCTTAGGGTATATACCCCATAGTGGGATTGCTCGGTCGTATGGTAGTTTTATTCCTAGTTTTTAAAGACATCTCCATACTGTTCTCCATCATGGCAAGATGAAAAGACAACCCTCGGAATGGGAGAAAATAATTGCAAATGAAACAACTGACAGAGGATTAATCTCCAAAATATAAAAGCGCTTCATGTAACTCAATATCAGAAAAACTAAATATGCAATTAAACAATGGGCTGAAGACCTAAACAGACATTTCGCCAAAGAAGACATTGTTGTTGTTCGGCTGCCAAGTTGTGTCTGACAATTTACAACCCCATGGACTGCAGCATGCCCGGCTTCCCTCTCCCTCACCATCTCCCAGAGTTTGCCGAAGTTCATGCCCTATGAATGGATGATGCCATCCAACCAGCTCATCCTCTGTCACCCTCTTCTCCCTGCCATCTTTTCCAGCATCAAGATCTTTTCCAGTGAGTCAACTATTGCATCATGTGGCCAAAGTATTATTAGAGAAATTCAAATCAAAACTGCAGTGAGGTATCACCTCACACCAGTCAAAATGGCCATCATCAAAAAATCTACAAACAATAAATGCTGGAGAGGGTGTGGAAAAAAGGGAACCCTCTTGCACTGTTGGTGGGATGTAAATTGATACAGCCACTACAGAAATTTCTTCAAAAAAACAGGTATTTTTTAAAGTGTTTTTTATGTATTAAGTAATTCAATTCCAATAACAACCATTTGAGGTAAATTCTATCACTCCCCCCATTTTACAGATGAAGAAACTAAGGTACAGGAAAGCTAAGTAACTTCACCAAAATAACCCAGGCAATTAAGTAGTTCTTCACATATAGTTGCATCCCAATTGGATGTCTCAGAAAAGTGCTTTCTGCTGATGCTGATTTTCTAGGTTCCCTGAGGCAGACACTTCATTACTCTCTGCTGCCTGTTTTGCATCTATAAAATGGCAGCAATAAAACATACCTACCTCACCAGGGTGTTGTACAGCTCCACTAATTACCAACTGATACCTCATTTTGCAAACATGCATCCCCCATAATAGTTCATTATTCTTACATCCAATATTTAAAGACCTGCAACTGGTAGTCTTTTCTTTATAATTCTCTCATTTTTTTTTTATCACAGTCAGCAGTTTTTAGATTTTGTTTAAGAAATTTCATCATAAGGAAGGAAACATTTCTTGTATACAGATGGTCAGTAATTATCTATATAAAATACTGAATTTAACTTGCCATTGTTTCACCTACTCTACCAATTATAGAATTAAGTACTTATGAGGTTTATATAAAAATACATAATTTCATGTCTGAACTGTTTTCTTTAAAAGGTAAGGAAATTTGTATGAAGCTCTTCATCGTGGGAAATATTTTCATCACTCAGGGATGATTTAAAGTTTCTTTTCATAGGAGGTTGAATTCTTGGTGGAAGTTAACGTGTTAGTCACTCAGTCATGTCCGACTCTATTCGACCCTTCGGACCCTAGCCTGCCAGGCTCATCTTTCCATGGGATTCTCCAGGCAAGAATACTGGATTGGGTTGCCATGCCCTCCTCCAGGGGACCTTCCTGGCTCAGGAATCAAACCACATCTCTTTCTTCTGCATTGGCAGGTGGGTTCTTTACCACTAGTGCCACCTGAGAAGCCCTAAAAGTCAAAGACTTCTCAATAACCAACACTTTCTTCCTTCTCTGCCCTCTTTCTCAAGATAGCTTTCTTCCCTGAGAAAAAATTCAATAAATTCCTTTTTTTCCTAAAATATATAACCAGTAAATCTGCATGTTTGATTAAAAATATATGAATCAATTATTATAGAAATAATAAACTACAAAAGAAAAAATCCTTCTTTCCTTCCTTATAAAATAATCAGTATACTTTTCTTATTCTTGTTTGTTGTACTTCCTTCACTTAAGTGTTTGCTGAAGGACGTTTTCTCTTCACTTCCACAAATGCCACGTAAATGTTTGCCAAAGAAGTTTTCTCTTCACTTCCACAAATGCTATTTTAGCCTTCACCCGCTGTTTAGGTACAGAAACAGCTCATTCATTCTCTGCATCCTCCTTCCCCAGTGACCACCTACATTGGTCCATTTTGTTATATAAATGTAAACTTGCATGTAAATGGAAACAGGTTTTTTAAATGGGAACTAACAAAAGTGTTACTGATGAAAAGACATAAAGATTCCCTGAATTACAGGAGGAACTTGTTGAAACGGAGGTCCTGATTCAGCTGAGCCGGGTTAAGAGAGCGTGGGATGAGGCTTTACATTTGGAACAGCTCACAGGGAATGCCAGTGCCGCAGCTCCAAGCTTAAGTCGCTAAATGCCCTGCTTCTCCATTACCTCACAATAAAAATGTGGATAGGGACTTCTCTGGGGCCCAGTCATTAGAACTTCGCCTTCTACTGCAGGGGGGGGTGCAGGTTTGATCCCTGGGTGGGGATCCCACATGCCTCGTGGTCAAAAATCCAAAACATAAAACAGAAGCAATAATATAACAAATTCAGTAAAGATTTTTTAAATGGTCAACATAAAAATAATCTTTAAAAAATAAGTGTGGATAGAAGGAAAATAACCATAACACTATAAACATAGATGTGAATTTAATATTATACCATCTGTATCACTAGTTAGAACCTCTGTAGATGTTACATATCCATGTGATATTTGAACCTAATATATTAAACTGAAGCAAAATGTAATAAATAAAGGACTAAGTCATTTCAGAGGTAACTGAGTGTTTCTAATGGAATCAGCAAAGTCATGAGCTGGTGAATAAAAGTTTTGTTTTGTTTTTTCCTCTCTTTTCATAATTTTTATTCGTTGTCATGTCCACCACAGAGAAATTGGATATGAGCATTTGGTACTAATTAAAACACCATTACCTGATAAAAAATGGATGGCAAGGGAATTTACTGATACAAACACTCATTATGGAGATTTCACAGCCAATTTCCATGTTGTGTAGCAAACACCACACTGGGTAGAAGCCTGTCTGGTTTAGTGAGCCCAGGGAGTCCCCACAGTGCCTGGAGCAAAGATTCTCACGGTCACAAAACTGGGACTGGTGCCAGCACTGCATCAACAACAGCATCTGTATGGTTTGAATGTATCTAAATAGAAAGAAAGTAAAAGATATTTTCACTATTGCATTTAGTTGAGGGTTTGCACGCACATGAAAATTATAATTGTTTACTGACTCGTCTACCTTTAAACTGTCTTTGATTTCATAAGAATTATACTGCCTCTTGTTTGATTTGAAAAATAGATTTGTACAAAATGACAGAAGCTAGAGTTAGCATGCCAGAGATTTTATGTATCTAATTGAGGAAAAATTAAAGTTAAGTAAATAACTAAGTAAATGTACTACATTGAAGACTTTAGAATACATCTAAATTTATAGAGTGAAATGGAGATTATAAGCATAATGAGTATCAAAGTTTATATTTTGATTTCCAAGGACCTTAAAACAATACCCTCTTCACTGTGCTCAGACAGCCTGGATTCTTTTGGTGTATGTAGTTACTGGGAGTACAGTCTTAGTGCTGATGTTGTAATACCAGATAAGGCTGCTCATTAATCATACTGCTGCCAACTTGCTGTATTTCAATCAGTTCTAAATTTCATAGCATTTTCATTCAGCTTCACATCCTAAAGTCATAATCAGTTCCTTTGATATTCCTGGTCAGAATTTTCTTAAATTGCTTCCTCATCACTTTAATGAATTCCATGTCTTCATCTCATTTTTTATGAAGTTAGGTTAAACTAGGTTACTTTCGAATTCTGAAATTCTGTGATTGTGTAAGCTGCTTATTATTTTATTGTTTCTTGCTTTGCTATACAAGGGGATAAAAATTATCAAACAACAGTAATAAAGCAATGAGATAATTCATTTTTCAACGAAAGTACAAAATATTAAAAAAAATTATGGGGAAGTACATTAAGGTCTCAAAGGGTGAAAAACTAACTCAGTTTCTTCAACAACCTAAAAATCTACATATTTTACAACCAAGTTTTATATTTCTAAGAAAAGAGAAAAATATAAAGTTATTTTTAAAAGATTAATTACAGCTCTTATAAATTTCCACCTCCTCTTAAATATTATTGTTTGGAGGGGAAAAATAATGCAATGTGACATATAGCTTAGAGTAGAGGTTATAGAACCCACAATATCAAATTATAAAAGGAAGAAATTGAAGTCACTCAGTCATGTCCGCATGGACTGTAGGCTACCAGGCTCATCCTTCCATGGGATTTTCCAGGCAAGAATACTGGAGTGGATTGCCATTTCCTTCTCCAGGAGATCTTCCTGACCCAGGGATTGAACCCAGGTCTCCCGCATTGTAGGCAGACACTTTACCATCTGAGCCACCAGAGAAGTCAAATTGTAAGCTAATCACAAATATCCCTTTAAGTATAGAATACTAGAAAGTATCTAGGTTAATGCTCACAGGAATCAGGATAGCCTTGGAGTATGCAAAATTAGCATTTTTCCTTTATAGTTTCATTCCTTCAGAAATTTTTTTCTGAGGAGTAACAAGGACACAAATTCAAACTTCCTCTAAATTTCTGATCTAGTTTGGTGAAAATCAGACAAATAAAATCCCATAGACAGCCACCAATTATTTGAGTGTGACATTGCCATGAATTCAGACTACATACAGTCAGCCTTCAAAGAGTCGCTCTTCCATTTAATAGAAAATGTAAATATAATGTTTTTACTTTAGAAAGCCAAACATATAAGTCAGATATCTAACACTCTATCCTAAAATGATGAAAGGGTAAATACTACTATATAAATACTACTACTATATATATATGTATATATATATATATATATATACACACACACACATATATATATATATATAGTAATATATATATACTACTGTAGGTAAATCTTGCCAGAATTTCTAATATAAATTTCAAGCTAAGAATTGCAGCTCTGGTTAGGTTATATTATCTAACCCTTAGCAAGTTTTCCCTGATCACTGTCCTTATTAAAGTAACATTTGCTCATTTCAAATGCAGTTAAAAATGCAACCATATTTTCTGCCTATTTTTAAAACAAATACAATTTGGGGCTAGAAGTACAAGCATAATTACCAGTTTATAAATTTACTTTCTCTTTTCTGATATTATACTCCTATTTTTTCATCTGGCACTTAATAAGATAATCTGTAAATTGAACAGAGATGCATTTATTTCTTCTAAGGATTTTGAAACCTGTAATTTATGAAAGATCACATGAAGTTTTTGTGAGACTTTCTGTACAACACAAGGTGGCTGTTTACAGAGAGAATTTTCCTTCAGGGATTTAATAGGAAATGCTAATAGAGAAAATATGGGTAAGGGAGAGTTAGAAACTTTTCTTGGTAGTCAGATGAGAATTAGGTGGGGTTTCCACCATGGATGCTGCTGCTGCTGCTAAGTCGCTTCAGTCGTGTCCGACTCTGTGCGACCCCATTGACGGCAGCCAACCAGGCTCCCCCGTCCCTGGGATTCTCCAGGCAAGAACACTGGAGTGGGTTGCCATTTCCTTCTCCAATGCATGAAAATGAAAAGTGAAAGGGAAGTTGCTCAGTCGTGTCCGACTCTTCCGCGACCCCGTGGACTGCAACCTACCATGCTCCTCCGTCCATGGGATTTTCCGGGCAAGAGTACTGGAGTGGGGTGCCATCGCCTTCTCCCCACCATGGATAGTTCACTCCAATAAATGCTTTTGTGAAAGGTGTGTATGTATTTTTTGTTGTTGTTTTTTTAAGTTTTTATTTTTTGATGTGGACCATTTTTAAAGTCTTTATTGAATTTCTTACAATATTGTTTCTGTCTTATGTTTTGCTTTGTTTTTTGACTGAGAGGCATATGAGATCTTAGCTCCCCAACCAGGGATCAAACCTGCATTCCCTATCACATCAGATCAGATCAGTCGCTCAGTCATGTCCGACTCTTTGCGACCCCATGAATCGCAGCATGCCAGGCCTCCCTGTCCATCACCAACTCCCAGAGTTCACCGAGACTCACGTCCATCAAGTCAGTGATGCCATCCAGCCATCTCATCCTCTGTTGTCCCCTTCTCCTCCTGCTCCCAATCCCTCCCAGCATCAAGGTCTTTTCCAATGAGTCAACTCTTCACATGAGGTGGCCAAAGTACTGGAGTTTCAGCTTTAGCATCATTCCTTCCAAAGAAATCCCTGTACTGGAAGGCAAAATTTTAACCACCTAACTGCAAGGGAAGTCCCTGTATATGTTTTTAAACTGTACATTTAAAAAAATTTTAATTGAAGGATAATTGCTTTACAAAGTTTTGTTGTTTTCTGCCAAATATCAACATGAATCAGATATAGATATACATATGTCCCCTCCCTCTGAAGCTCACTTCCATCTCCCTCCCCTTCTCACCTCTCTAGGTTGTTGCAGGGCCCCTGTTTGAGTTCCCTGAACCATACATCTAATTCCCATTTGTATCTATTTTACATATGGTAATGTAAGTTTCCATGTTACTCTCTCCATACATCCCACCCTCTCCTTCCTCCCCCCGCCATGTCCATAAGTCTGTTCTCTGTGTCTGTTTCTCCATTTCTGCCCTGCAAATAAATTCATCATTGCCATCCTTCTAGATTCCACATATATGCATTAGTATATGATGTTTATCTTTCTTTCTGACTTACTTCATTCTGTATAGTAGGCTCTAGGTTCATCCCCCTCATTAGAACTGACTCAAATGTGTTCCTTTTTATGGCTAATATTCCATTGTATGTATGTACCACAGCTTCTTTATCGACTTATCTGTTGATGGACATCTAGATTCCTTCCATGTTCTAGCTATTGTAAAGAGCTAAAATATGCAATGAACATTGGGGTACATGTGGATTTTTCTGTTTTGGTTTCCACAGGGTATATGCCTAGTAGTGGGATTGCTGGGTTATATGGTGGTTTTATTGCTAGCTTTTTAAGGAATTGCCATACCATCTTCTATAGTGGCTGTATCAAGAATGTTACATTCTCACCAAAGTGTAAGAGGATTCCCTTTTCTCCATACCCTCTCCAGCATTTATTGTTTGCAGGCTTTTTGATGATGACCATTATGACTGGTGTGAGGTAAAATCTCAAGTTTTGATTTGCATTTCTCTAATAATGAGCAATGTTGATCATCTTTTCATGTGTTTGTTAGCTATCTGTATGTCTTCTTTGGAGAAAGGTCCATTTAGGTCTTTTCCCCACTTTTTGATTGGGTTGTATGTTTTTCCGATATTCAGTTTTATGAGCTGCTTGTATAATTTTGGAATTTAATCCTTTGTCTGTTGTTTCATTTGCTATTATATTCTCCCATTCTGAAGGTTGTCTTTTCACCTTGTTTATAGTTTATTTTGCTGTGCAAAAGCTTTCAAGTTTAATTAGGTCCCACTTGTTTAATTTTGTTTTTATTTCTGTTACTCTAGGACGTAGGTCATAAAGGATCTTGCTTTATGTCATCATGTGTTCTGTCTATATTTTCCTCTAAGAGTTTTATAGTTTCTGGTCTTACATTTAGGTCTTTAATCCACGTTGAGTTTATCTTTGTGTATGGTGTTAGGAGGAGTTCTAATTTCATTCCTTTGCACATAGCTGTCCAATTTTCCCTACACAACTTACTGAAGAGGCTATCTTTGCCCCATTGTATATTCTTGCCTCCTTTGTCAAAAGTAAGGTACCCATAGGTGTGTGCATTTATCTCTGGGATCTCTGTCTTGTTCCATTGGTCTATATTTCTGTTTTGTGCCAGGACCATACTGTCTTGATGACTGTAGCTTTGTGGTACTGTCAGGAAGGTTGATTCCTCCATCTCCATTCTTCTTTCTCAACTGCTTTGATATTCAGAGTCTTTTGTGTTTCCATATGAATTGTGAAATTTTTTGTTCTAGTTCTATGAAAAATTACATTGGTAATTTGATAGGGATCACAATAAATCTGTAGATTGCATTTGGTAGTGTAATAATTTTCACAATATTGATTCTTCCAACCCAGGAACGTGGAATATCTCTCCATCTGTTTATGTTTCTTTGATTTCTTTCATCAGTGTCTTATAACTTTCTGTATACAGTTCTTTTGTCTCCTTAGGTAGGCTTATTCCTAGATATTTTATTTTTTGTTGCAATTATAAGTGGGATTGAATCCTTAATTTCTCTTTCTGATATTTCATTGTTAGTATATAGAAATGCAAGTGATTTGTGTGTATTGCTTTTGTATCCTGTGACTTTTAAGCTGGGCATTTTTAAGCACAGTTTTTGGACTCCATAGTTTTCAAAATTTTGCAATATTATAAAGAGAATGCAACTTTCTATTTAAGAAATATAAAAGCTTCTATGTGCCTCTGCTGCCTGACTTGATTTGCAGATTTTTTGCTGCTGGAGGGAATGTCTAACATGCAAGGTTTGTAGTGTATCCAGAGTTAGGAAACATGTTCTTCTGGAGCTAGGCAACCCTTGTTTACTGTGAGGCCAATATTTGATTTTATTGGATAAATTTAAAAAAATGAGTTAGAAGTTAAAATATTTTTACATTTCTAGTCCTTGAAACTACTTTTGCAGTCTTGAATGAAGGTGGAGAACAGCATATTGGTGTTAATACTTAAATTTGATTATGAAAAAACAAAAATGATATTAACAACTAGTAGCTTAATGAGTACACTTTACTTGTATTAATTAATTTTAAGACAGATTAATTAGCTGCTAGCTAATTGAGAGACACCTAGCTACTTCATGATAATCTCTAAGGTTTTAACCTCCAACTAGAAACTTAATAAAAAACTATAATGAAAGTATGTTTAGATATTGATGAAACATTAAAGGTGACTGAACTATTGCTTATTTCATTTTTATCCTGTTGGTTTTTTAACTTTTGGTGGTGGATTTTTAGCCATATTTTTAGCCAATATTTATGCAGCAAAAGATTTTACACAATAATAAATATCTAGTCATAGTGGATTTGGAAAGACCCGGTTAGAATTCAGGCCTTGACACAATCAACTGTGTGACCCTAGGCAACTAGTTATACTTCGCTAGGACCTTAATTTCTGCAACTGTTGGCAGAGAAATGGTAACAACCATATAAGCTATTATGAGGAATATATAAAACGGGACTTCTTAAATGTAAATCATTCCATTTGCTACTTGGAAAGAGTAAGCATTAAATATGTAGAACCTACTAAAATTAGTATTAGTTTTAATATCAGTACCAGTTTTTATTTTAACATGGTTCTAGTCCTTTGCACAACAGATCCTTTAAATTCTTGTAACACAGACAGAATGCCATCTTACCCAAACTGCAAGCATGACCATCAAAGGATTATTCTATTGTATGGATCATATGGTAATAAATAAGACCAGGGTAAAGACAGTAATTAATGTGTGAACTACAGCACAAAACCAGTTTCGACTCTTAAACTACCATCCACATCAGTATTAACAACTGATACCATGCCATATTATCTTATTATCACTTAAGTTTTAATATAAGCATGTGATAATATTCTAATTTTGAAAATACTAAATTGATACTTAAATTATGAATTTACAGTTTGTGAACTATAAAACATTGACATTAATATACGGAATTTTTTTCTTCCAAATTAGACTTAATTGTACAGTAGTATGGACATAAACATGGAAAATAGTTTCATTTGTATTGTACTTTCCAAGCACCTGTTAGATATATTGATGAGAAAACAGGTTATATTTGGCTTTGATACAAGATTCTCTTCTGTTTAAGACAAATTTTTTGTTTGTTTGTTTAAGACAAATATTTTATATATGAGAATAATTCATGTAGTATGGTTCTATTTATTTAGGCAGATTTTATTATTTCATTACTTGCTAGGTAGGGTAAATTACTCTAATGGATCCACCTTTTCATGTCTGCCCTCAAGTTTTCATTTGTTCCATGTCTTTCTTCATGGTCTTTAAAGGCCAAAGTAGATTATATAGAGGACACACAGCAGTCAAACATTCTTTCTCTCATTTACCATATTTGCAATAGCAACCTTTTCTCTGTAATTATTAACCATTCATATGAAAATAGAGATATGAATATATCAGCATGTTGGCAATGTTGTAGTAAATAGTTAAAGATTTCATTTACAAAGAGATTCCCAAACGGAGGGCGTGAAAGCCCTCTTAGAATTATAGAACTTAAAAATATGAATGATCATTGAGTGCATGCTAAGTTGCTTCAGTTGTATCTGATTCTATGACCCTATGGACTGTAATCTGTCCATGGGATTCTCTAGGCAAGAATACTGGAGTGGGTTGACATACCCTCCTCCAGGGGATCTTCCCAATCCAGGGATCAAACCTGCAGCTCCTGCACTGCAGGTGGATTCTTTACCATGGAGCCACCAAGGCACCACCATTTAAAAGATACTTCCCTTATAGGAAAAGACACTGAACATTAACCTCATCTACAGATGAATGGTTCTATGAATGCCTACATGACCTTCTAGAATTAACACCCAAAAAAGATGTCCTTTTCATTATAGGGGACTGGAATGTAAAAGTAGGAAGTCAGGACACACCTGGAATAACAGGAAAATTTGGCCTTGGAGTACAGAATGAAGCAGGGCAAAGGCTAATAGAGTTCTGCCAAGAGAACACACTGATCAGAACAAATACCCTCTTCCAACAACACAAGAGACGACTCTATGCATGGACATCACCAGATGGCCAATACCAAATCAGATTGATTATATTCTGTTCGGCCAAAGATGGAGAAGCTTTATACAGCAAAAACAAGACTGGGAACTGATTGTGGCTCAGATCATGAACTCCTTATTGCCAAATTCAGACTTAAATTGAAGAAAGTAGGGAAAACCAAAAGACCATTCAGGTATTACCTAAATCAAATCCCTTATGATTATAGAGAGTAAATGACAAATAGATTCAAGGGATTAGATCTGATAAACAGAGTGCCTGAAAAACTATGGATGGAGGTTCCTGACATTGTACAGGAGGCAGGGATCAAGAACATCCCCAAGAAAAAGAAAGGCAAAATGGTTGTCTGAGGAGGCCTTGCAAATAGCTGTGAAAAGAAAAGAGGTGAAAGGCAAAAGAGAAAAGAAAAGATATACCCATTTGAATGTAGAGGTTCAAAGAACAGCAAGGAGAGATAAGAAAGCCTTCCTCAGCAATTAGTTCAAAGAAAAAGACGAAAACAATACAATGGGAAAGACTAGAAATTTCTTCAAGAAAATTAGAGATACCAAGGGAACATTTCATGCAAAGATGGGCTCGATAAAGGACAGAAATGGTAGGGACCTAACAGAAGCAGAAGATATTAAGAAGAGGTGGCAAGAATACACAGAAGAACTGTACAAAAAAAGATCTTCATGACCCAGATAATCATGATGGTGTGATCACTCACCTAGAGCCAGACATCCTGGAGTGTGAAGTCAAGTGGGCCTTAGGAAGCATCACTTCGAACAAAGCTAGTGGAGGTGAAGGAATTCTAGTTGACATATTTCAAATGCTAAAAGATGATGCTGTGAAAGTGCTGTACTCAATATGCCAGCAAATTTGGAAAACTCAGCATTGGCCACAGGACTGGAAAACGTCAGTTTTCATTCCAATCCCTAAGAAAGGCAATGCCAAAGAGTGCTCAAACTACTTCACAATTTCACTCATCTCACACGCTAGTAAAGTAATACTCAAAATTCTCAAGCCAGGCTTCAACAATACGTGAACTGTGAACTTCCAGATGTTCAAGCTGGTTTCAGAAAAGGCAGAGGACAGAAATCAAATTGCCAACATCCACTGGGTCATTGAAAGAGCAAGAAAGTTCCAGAAAAACATCTATTTCTGCTTTATTGCCTATGCCAAAGCCTTTGACTGTATGGATCACAATAAACAGTGGAAAATTCTGAAAGAGAATGCAATATCAGACCATGGGAACTGCCTCTTGAGAAATCAGTATGCAGGTCAGGAAGCAACAGTTAGAACTGGACATGGAACAACAGACTGGTTCCAAATAGGAAAAGGAGTACGTCAAGGCTGTGTATTGTCACCATGCTTATTTAACTTATATGCAGAGTACATCATGAGAAACTTTGCACTGGTTGAAGCACAAGCTGGAATCAAGAATGATGGGAGAAATAGCAATAACCTCAGGTATGCAGATGATACCACCCTTATGGCAGAAAGTGAAAGAAAACTAAAGAGCCTCTTGATGAAAGTGAAAGAGAAGAGTGAAAAAGTTGGCTTAAAGCTCAACATTCAGAAAACAAAGATCATGACATCCTGTCCCATCACTTCATGGCAAATAGATGCAGAAAGAGTGGAAACAGTGGCTGAGTTTATTTTGGGGGGCTCCAAAATCACTGCAGATGGTAACTGTAGCCATGAAATAAAGACGCTTACTCCTTAGAAGGAAAGATATGACCAACCTAGACAGCATATTAAAAAGCAGAGACATTACTTTGCCAACAAAGGTCCATCTAGTCTAGGCTGTGGTTTTTCCAGTAGTCATGTATGGATGTGAGAGTTGGACTATAAGGAAAGCTTAGCACCAAAGCATTGATGCTTTTGAACTGTGGTGTTGGAGAAGACTCTTGAGATTCCCTTGGACTACAAGGAGATCCAAGCAGTCCATCCTAAAGGGGATCATTCCTGGGTGTTCATTGGAAGGACTGATGTTTAAAGCTGAAACTCCAATACTTTGGCCACCTGATGTGAAGAGCTGACTCATTTGAAAAGACCCTGATGCTGGGAAAGATTGAAGGCATTAGGAGAAGGGGTGACAGAGGATGAGATGGTTGGTTGGCATCACCAACTCAATGGATGTGTGTTTGGGTAAACTACGGTAGTTGGTAATGGACAGGGAGGCCTTGAGTGCTGCAGTCCATGGGTTTGCAAAGAATTCGACACGACTGAACGACTAAACTGAAGACAGTTTAGTGATATGACCATTTCAGTTTTTAGAATTTCGTTAGACTATGCTGTCCAAAATTCAACATACAAAGCTCAATTTCATACACTTAGCAGATCTCTTTTTCCACATAACCCAGTCTTCATATAAAAGCTTCCTGTAGTTGTTTTTCTTTCTCTAAAATAAAAGTAACATAAACAATCTAAGTACACTGCCAAGTAAGAAATCCCATGCATACTCCTTATGGTGAAGGTTAAATAGGAAAACTTACACAAAGTTTTGGCCTTATATTCAGCAATAACTAACAATACATGTTGTTTTGACTCTTGCATGATCTTAACAATTTTGGATAGCTAAAGTAGACCATTTTTAAAGTAGCAATTTTTGATAGCTACTTTGGTTCAGGCAATAAAGAATCTGCCTGCAATGCAGGAGACCCAGGTTCAATCCCCGGGTTGGGAAGATCCCCTGGGAAAGGAAATGGCAACACATTCTAGTATTCTTGGCCTGGAGAATTCCATGAACAGGCTATAGTCCATGGAGTTGCAAAGATTTAGACGCGACTGAGCAACAAACACTTCCGCTTTCAAAGTGGACCAGATCCCACCAAAGCCCAATTCTGTGGTTTTGCAAAAGGATGAAGCCACACTTAGAAACAACAGAAGTCTCCTCTCTATATTTATATATATCACTCTGATATAGTAAATATTTATAGGAAAATAGTTAATATTGTATAAACTTGATTATTTGAAACAACATAGTGCTTCTCACGTAATTAAAAAATAAAGTATAATATTTGAACTTTTTCCCAAATCAGTATTAGTTGAAGTAACAAAAACATGTTAAATGCAGTTATATCAAGAGCTATGGAAACATTTAATAAGTTAACTCATGGTATAGAAAAAGCCAAAAGAGTTGCATAAAACTATGTTTTGCATGTGTATGTGTGTCTATGTGTTTGAGTGCAAATAGGAAATAATAAAATCAAGAAAGATGATTCCCAAAGAAGTTTGTATCTGGATTTGTATTATCTAATATAATCAAATAAATATCTTAATAAAAACATGGCTAAAAATTGAGGCATTTTTTAATGGCACCACACTCCAGTACTCTTGCCTGGAAAACCCCATGGACGGAGGAGCCTGGTAGGCTGCAGTCCATGGGGTCGCTAGGAGTCGGACACGACTGAGTGACTTCACTCTCACTTTTCACTTTCATGCATTGGAGAAGGAAATGGCAACCCACTCCAGTGTTCTTGCCTGGAGAACCCCAGGGACGGGGGAGCCTGGTAGGCTGCCATCTATGGTGTCGCACAGTGTCGGACACGACTGAAGCGACTTAGCAGCAGCAGCAGCAGCAGCAGCTGCTTAACCAATCCTCTAAACTCTGCTCCTCTTTTCTAATTGTTACTCCATACATCACTTTAGAACAAAATTTGTTGACAAAATGCCATACTTTCTTAATTTAGAAAGATACTTAACATCTTCAAGAAATACATCATCAGACCTTTAAAATTTAGGAAAAAACTACTACCAAAGTGCTCTGGGAGTTAAACTATTACAGCACAAATCTTTTGGCATATCTCGCATAGTAAGTGATGTGTAGTAAGCTCCTTCATTTCCCGACTCTGCTATTATTATCCTGATTCCTTGGGGGAAGACTTAAATGTCTTAAATTCTTAAATGAGGGGGGAAAAAAACCTAAGTCTATATGCTCTTCAAATAAGTAGAAATAATTATGAGGCTTTTCTGACCAGATATAATTTTTACCTTGGAGACTAAAGCAAGACCTCTTGCAACAGCCATTATTAATAACACTGATAATTACTATTTGGGAAAAAAAAAAGTAAATCTGCCCAGAAAAATCAATTATAAACCACCAAATGTTCCTTGGGCTTTTCAGAGTGGTTCTGTACTTATTGTCTCTCATGACCTCTCCATTAAGAGACTGACTGGCTATACTCCTAATGGTTTCCTTCAATTATTTAGAGGGAATTTCTAAGCTTTTGTATTTCATATTAAAATGGACTGGAGAGAATGTCCTGGATTGTCTTTCTTGCAGAGCAGAAGGGTTATTGGGGAAAGACAGAGTAGTTCATGTGGTTTTGCTCTAAAAAGGTAACTCAGAATCATCTCCAGTTAGCACTGTTTGTCTTGGAAACACTGACTCTCATAAAATTAAACAAACAGTAATGGCCCTCATCTCACATGCTAGCAAAATACTGCTCAAAATTCTCCAAGCCAGGCTTCAACAGTACACGAACCAAGAACTTCCAGATGTTCAAGCTAGATTTAGAAAAGGCAGAGGAACCAGAGATCAAATTGCCATCATCCATTGGATCATAGAAAAAGCAAGAGCATTCCAGAAAAACACCCACATCTGCTTAATTGACTACACTAAAGCCTTTGTGTGGATCACAACAAACTATGGAAAATTCTTCAAGAAATGGGAATGCCAGACCACCTTACCTGCCTCCTGAGAAATCTGTATACAGGTCAAGAAGCAACAGTTAGAACCAGACATGGACAATGGACTGGTTCCAAATTGGGAAAGGAGTACAACAAAGTTCTATATGTCACCCTGCTTATTTAACTTATATGCAGAGTATATCATGTGAAATGCCAGGCTGGATGAAGCACAAGCGGAAATCAGGACTGCAGGGAGAAATACAATAATAACCTGAGATATGCAGATGAAACCACCCTTATGGCAGAAAATGAAGAGGAACTAAAGAGCTTCTTGACGAAAGTGGAAGAGGAGAGTTAAAAAGCTGACTTAAAATTCAGCATTCAAAAAACTAAGATCATGGCATCTGGTCCCATCACTTTAAGGCGAATAGATGTGAGACAATGGAAACAGTGAGAGACTTTATTTTCTTGGGCTCCAAAATCATTGCAGATGGTGACTGCAGCCATGAAATTAAAAGACACTTGCTCCTTGGAAGGAAAGCTATGACAAACCTGGAAAGCATATTAAAAAGTCAAGATATTACTTTGCCAACAAAGACCTGTCTAGTCAAAACTGTATTTTTTCAAGTAGTCATGTATGGATGTGAGAGCTGGACCATAAAGAAAGCTAAGCACCTAAGAAATGATGCCTTAGAACTGTGTTGTTGAAGAAGCCTCTTGAGAGTCCCTTGGACTGCAAGGAGATCCAACCAGTCCATCCTAAAGGAAATCAGTCCCAAATATTCATTGGAAGGACTGATGCTGAAGCTGAAACTCCAATACTTTGGCTATCTGATGCGAAGAACTGATTCATTGGAAAAGACCCTGATTCTGGAAAAGATTGAAGGTGGGAGGAGAAGGGGATGACAGAGGATGAGATGGTTGGATGGCATCACTGACTCAATGGACATGAGTTTGAGTAAACACTGGGAGTTGGTAATGGACAGAGAGGCCTGGCGTGCTCCAGTCCATAGGGGTTGCAAAGAGTCTCACAGGACTGAGTGACTGAACTGAACTGGGATGAACTGGGTTTTTGATGAAAAGCCTTTGACTGTGTGGATCACAATAAACTGTGGAAAATTCTGAAAGTGATGGGAATACCAGACCACCTGACCTGCCTCTTGAGAGACCTATATGCAGGTCAGGAAGCAACAGTTAGAACTGGACAGGAAAAGGAGTACATCAAGGTTGTATATTGTCACCCTGCTTATTTAACTTATATGCAGAGTACATCATGAGAAACGCTGGGCTGGAAGAAGCACAAGCTGGAATCAAGATTGCCGGGAGAAATATCAAAACCTCAGATATGCAGATGACACCACCCTTACGGCAGAAAGTGAAGAGGAACTAAAAAGCCTCTTGATGAAAGTGAAAGAGGAGAGTGAAGAAATTGGCTTAAAGCTCAACATTCAGAAAACGAAGATCATGGCATCTGGTTCCATCACTTCATGGGAAATAGATGGAGAAACAGTGGAAACGGTGTCAGACTTTATTTTTTTGGGTTCCAAAATCACTGCAGATGGTGACTGCAGCCATGAAATTAAAAGACGCTTACTCCTTGGAAGGAAGTTACGACCAACCCAGATAGCATATTAAAAAGCAGAGACATTAATTTGCCAACAAAGGTCCGTCTAGTCAAGGCTATGGTTTTTCCAGTGGTCATGTATGGATGTGAGAGTTGGACTATGAAGAAAGCTGAGCGCCGAAGAATTGATGCTTTTGAAGTGTGGTGTTGGAGAAGACTCTTGAGAGTCCCTTGGACTTCAAGGAGATCCAACCAGTCCATTGGTGTTCATTGGAAGGACTGATGCTGAAGCTGAAACTCCAGTACTTTGGCCACCTCATGTGAAGAGTTGACTAATTGGAAAAGACCCTGATGCTTGGAGGGATGGGGGCAGGAGGAGAAGGGGACAACAGAGGATGAGATGGCTGAGTGGCATCACCAACTCGGTGGACATGAGTTTGGGTGAACTTCGGGGGTTAGTGATGGACAGGGAGGCCTGGAGTGCTGCGGTTCCTGGGGTCGCAGAGTCGGACAAGACTGAGTGACTGAACTGAACTGAGCTGTAGACAGGAAATGTTTTTCTTGTTTTTATTAGAGGAACTTGTTAAGGAAACAGTTTTTGAATTGAATGAAATTCGGGGGTGACAGAAGTTCATTTGAGGATTTATTTGGAGCAAACCACAAAATGAATATTACAAACACATTCATATGCAGTTTCTGATTTCTGTCCCTTTGTTAAATTTGATGATCAGAAAAATGTGTCTGCAGTACATTATCTAAGCCCCTTGAAGCAAAAATTACTCCAATCAGTTGAAATTCAATAATATGCTTAAATTCTGCCTTCAAAAACATTAGTTGAAGTTATCACCTACTGATTTATTCAGTAGCATTTATTTTAAAAAGCTCTTGTGTTTTCCTACTTGAGTATTGTTTGAGAAAAAAGCTAATTTTCTAACTTTATTATTGAATAGTTTGTTGTGAAAATAAAATATATTTCTCAATTGTACTTAATTACCAGTTATTCTGAACCTAATTTTTGATCTAGCACTGTAATCCATGGAAGACAGAAATCTAAAATATCTACTCCTTTTTATTCTTACAAATGAACACTTTACCTTGTGTTATTATATATTATAGGCTTCCCTGGTGGCTCAGACATTAAAGAATCTGCCTGCAATGTGAGATAACTGAGTTCAATATTATATTGGATATATTGTATTATTATTATATATATATATATATATGCTACTTTAATATGAAAATGTGAAGAACAAAGACAGGAAGGGAAAGAAGAAACTAAAATATATTAAATACCTATATTTTACCAGGTTCTGAGCTACCTATCTGATAGCAAATTTAGAATGCCTTTCTTTACACCACAGAGGCCCCCTAAAATGAGGCTTTCCAGGTGGCTCAGTGCTAAAGAATCTATCTGCTAATGCAGGAGATGCAGGAGACATGGATTTGATATCTGAGTGGGGAAGATACCCTTGAGCAGGAAATGGCAACCAACTGCAGTATTCTTGCCAGGAAAATCCCATGGAGAGAGGAGCCTGGAGGGCTGCAGTTCATGGGGTTGCACAGAGTCAGATGCGACTGAGCACACATACATGTTTCCTGAAAACTAAATTCAAGACTCTTTTGCAATCTAAAGTTACATTAGAATTTAGCATTAAATGAATCTCTGTAATAAAAATCCCTTATTGATACAACTTTAAATAATTAGAGATAAAATATTTTCATTTTCGGCTTAGAAATTAATCTAGGATGGGAGATATTTAATATTAACAGTTAACATGGCAAACTCCAGGCAAAGGGAACACTTGCATGATAAACTAGGACAGAAATAAAGTTCAAGGATTGAGTATAGTAAGTAAGGAAGACAAGCGGAGACTGAAACAGTGTTCAAGATAAACCCAAGGACACCCTTCCTTTCTCCTCCCTGCCACCCTTTTTCCCTTCTTTTCTTCAAGCATCTTTCCTTTCTTCCCTCACTTCTTCTTTACTTCCCTGACTCATTGGAAACCTGTTGAATGACAACAAGCATGATGTTTAGCACAACAGATTCATGTTAAGGATGATATATAAAATTTTAAATAGTACTTTATCATATTTAGTTAGATATGCCTTAGATATAATTAATTCTCACTAAAAATGTTTTGCTTTTGTGATTATAGAATATCTTCATATTATTCATTAATACCATTTTAACTTTCAGTGATTTTTATCCAATTCAGTCCTTAAGAATTGCATCAATTTTATATCTCTCATTCACTTATTTTCCTTTTGAAATGCTCAAATCAAGGCAGGTGTTTACAAATATCTTTCTTTAGAATGGTTGCAATCATAATAATAGTACCTTTGATTCACAAATTTAATTTCTCAAAAGATTTAGTTTGGAATGAATCCAAAACAAAATATTACATTATTCAAAAGAGACAATATCTCAGAAAATGTATGCCATGATCAAATATATATTTAAAACAATTATAGTCCACATACATCTTTCATTACAATTTTATTTTAAACATATATGTTTATTGCTATGTGAGGAAGATTTCGCAGAGACAAGAGGAATTACAAGTTACTGCAGACCTTTCTGTGGCCATGCTTATCTTCTCATGCTTGGTGTGAGTCCTCTTGGGAACATATCTGGTGCATTTTGTGTCTCCAGCAACTATTTCTTTGCTGGACATAGTGCAATAATTCAATAAAAATTGAGAAATAAGTGATTAGATGAATGATTTGCACTCAAACTTCCACTTTATTTTTTTCGTATGTTTATTATAATTGAGAAAAGAGTGCTGTGTCTGAGCATGTGATTAACCCAGAAAGTGGTTTATTGGCTTTTAGAATTATGCCAGAATAGGTACTCTGAGTTTCTTTCTTTGCACAATAAGTAGATAAGGGTAAAACATACTGTTGATAGCTGAAATTAAATTTTAAGGATTCTCCTTCCCTATCCAAAAATCAAAAATGAGGATGGAGGAGAAACAAAGCTGTAATTCTGGTAAAGTGGACACTCTTTGAGAGTAGATTTCTCAGTGCCCTGAAAGCATCATTGTCAGGATCAGCATATTATACCATCATCTAAAAAGTAGAGCTGATCCTAGGTCTCCTGTCTTAACCCAAACAGCTCAAGGAAAACTGAAGTGGTACCATTTCAGCAGCAGCCTCTGGCTACTTGCAGATGTACATATAAATTATTTCTGGAGAAAAGCTTTCAAAATTTAGGACTCAAAGACACCGAAGACTGTGATCAGTCAATAATATCACAACCAAAGAACATGAAACACAGGAAAAAGTAAAACATGAATGAACCAGCAGAAACAATCAGTGACAAATTTAGAATCCCAAAGACTATATATATTAAAGAATCATACATAGAACAGCTATATATGGAATGTTAAAAAGAAATAAGAAATGAAATGAAGGTGAAAAAAGATAAGAACAGGCAGATTGTGGGGGTGGAATGGAACTTCCAAAATTTAAAAAAAAATCATTATTGTAAGGAATATTGAACCAATGGATTAAAATACCATACATTTTACATTTATATATGCATTTGTGTATATGTGTATATATATATTGTAAACAATAATAAAATGAGAAATTTAACAAATAGACAAGTAAAAGGAAAATATAAGAAGAATAAAAGATATGGAAGATAGGATAACAAAATTGAACATACAATGAGCTGCATTTAAAAAAAAAAAAGAATGGACATCATGTAATACATACATGAACCATGGCTATATATGTGTATATATATATATATATATAATAAAGAATAATAAAATGAGAAACATAGAAAAGAGACAAGTAAAAGGAAAATACAAAAGAAGAATAAAATGATTTAGAAGATAGGATAACAAAATTGAACATACACTGAGCTGGATTTTAAGAAAAAGGAATGGACGTCATGTAATACCTACATGAATCTGGCTGTAAGTTGTCTAGAACCAATGAATCCATGGAGTATAGCATATCCAATATAGGAAAAATAGAACTTGTGTTTCTAGATATATAGAACACACAAAATCTATAGTAGAATTGCAGAATCTAAAGGATATAAAGGTGGCCATTTTAAAATTAAATATGAGACCACTGAGAAAGGAACAATTAAAATTAAAGCAGATTTATTAGCACAAGAGAAAACAGAAAAGTTAAGAATATTACCTTTAGAGTAACCATTCCCTTCTCCAGGAGATCTTCCTGACCCAGGGATTGAACCCGGGTCTCCCATACTGTAGGCAGACGCTTTACCATCTGAGCCACCAGGGAAGTCCAGAGTTATGATAGAAAACATTTAACAACCTCAAATCATCTAGGAACAAAGGTGAATAAAGGCCTTCAGAGATAAAGAGCTCATCACGAAAAGACCTACCATAAAGGAAATTCTAAATGATGGGCTTCAGTAAGAAGGAAAATGATGACAAAAGGCTAGTATAAGAAGCCAGAAATGAATAAATTAAACAGTAAACATACATATTGTTTTTGTTGTTCAGTCACGAAGTCATATCCAACTCTTCATGACCTCATGGACTACATACACCATGCCAGGCTTCCTTGTCCTTCACTCTCCTGGAGCTTGTACAATGAGTCAGTGATGCCATACAACCATCTCATCCTCTGTCATCCCCTTCTCCTCCCACCTTCAATCTTTCCCAGCTTCAGAGTCTTTTCAAATGAGTCAGTTCTTCGCATCAGGTGGCTAAAGTATTGGAGTTTCAGCTTCAGCATAAGTCCTTCCAATGAATATTTGTGACTGATGTCCTTTAGGATGGACTGGTTGGATCTCCTTGCAGTCCAAGGGACTCTCAAGAGAGTAAGGGTGTATTAATATAGTATATCTTAAACTAACGTTTCTCAACATCACTCATTCTCAGAGAAATGCAAATCAAAACCACTATGAGGTACCATTTCACACCAGTCAGAATGGCTGCGATCCAAAAGTCTACAAATAATAAATGCTGGAGAGGGTGTGGAGAAAAGGGAACCCTCTTACACTGTTGGTGGGAATGCAAACTAGTACAGCCACTATGGAGAACAGTGTGGAGATTCCTTAAAAAACTGGAAATAGAACTGCCTTATGATCCAGCAATCCCACTGCTGGGCATACACACTGAGGAAACCAGAAGGGAAAGAGACACGTGTACCCCAATGTTCATCGCAGCACGGTTTATAATAGCCAAGACATGGAAGCAACCTAGATGTCCATCAGCAGATGAATGGATAAGAAAGCAGTGGTACATATACACAATGGAGTATTACTCAGCCATTAAAAAGAATACATTTGAATCAGTTCTAATGAGGTGGATGAAACTGGAGCCTATTATACAGAGTGAAGTAAGCCAGAAGGAAAAACATCAATACAGTGTACTAACGCATATATATGGAATTTAGAAAGATGGTAACAATAACCCGGTGTATGAGACAGCAAAAGAGACACTGATGTATAGAACAGTCTTATGGACTCTGTGGGAGAGGGAGAGGGTGGGAAGATTTGGGAGAATGGCAATGAAACATGTAAAATATCATGTAGGAAACAAGTTGCCAGTCCAGGTTCGATGCATGATGCTGGATGCTTGGGGCTGGTGCACTGGGACGGCCCAGAGGGATGGTATGGGGAGGGAGGAGGGAGGAGGGTTCGGGATGGGGAACACATGTATACCTGTGGCGGATTCATTTTGATATTTGGCAAAACTAATACAAGTATGTAAAGTTTAAAAATAAAATAAAATTAGAAAAAAAAAATAATAAGCATAAAAAAAAAAAAAACTAACGTTTCTCAATGTAATGTAGAGCTAGTCTTAATACATGTATTTTTTTCTGATCACCATAAGGTTGTATGGTCAAATCAATTTGGAAAATGTAGCATATATTTCCTGTCTCTGGAATTTAATGAAGCACATGAGCATAATCAAATGCTTGGGAAATACCTACAGAAAAGTAATCTACTTAATTTTATTTAACCTTGTGCTTTCCAAATTTATTTGATCCTGGTGGTAGATATAGGTGTGCATACTTAGATCTTCCTTCAAGAGAGAACCTGCTACAAGAGTTCCTCCAGCTGCTGTGGGATCCACTGTTCTTCCTGAGCCCCTAGGAACAGAACCAGGCCTCTCTTGACAGATGCAGAACCTGTTCGGGGCTCTCATTTATCTGGCCAGGAGACTCTCACAATTGCACTGTCATCCAGGCCATTTTCAACACCACTGCATTTCTCCACCTCTCTCTTTTCATAGGAATCAGACTTTCACTGTGGTCTGAAAGCTCTCCTTGTCTGCTTGATCCCTTTCCTTGCACAGGTTTTACCTTCACAGGTATTTCCGTCTTCAATACCTTTACTTTCAATGTCATTTTGGAATCTGCTCCCCAGAAGACTCGAACTTACATGATCATAAGACGTTTGTTCTTGAACCATAGCAACACATGTTCCTTGGAAATAAGGATCCATGGAAAACTTTTTGGGAACTGCTGTTTTAAGCCAAACTCTTGCTGCCAGGAAATTGTACAAAAACTTTTGTTTTAAACCACTCATACTTTTGTAGTAGGAAAATATTGTTTTAAAATTATATATGTATATCCTTTTTTCCTCTTTATCCTTTGTTTTTTTTTTTTAAGAATAAGGGGTCTGAAAAAATAATCCTCAATGCCAAAGTAAATCAATCTGATATTTTCATTAGGTAATTTTGCCATTCTGAGTGTAGTTTTATTTCGCTGAAGCATGAATTCAAAGCAAGAGGTACAAGGAAGAAAAACAGTTAATATGTTTTGTTCTGTTTTTATTAATTTTTAGTGTTGCAGAGTTGTATATCTAAATCAAATTAAACAATTCATTATAAAATTCTTATTCAAACGTGAAAAAATCCAAAAAAGTAGATATAGTTTATTGAGCATTGTAAAATATTCTACTCCTTGATAATCTGTAATGAGAAATATTTTTAAGAGCCTTATTCTTCTTAGATATAAGAAAATTTTAAATAATTTAATAAGTAGGCAACTATTGGAGAAAATAGCTACAATAAACTAATAAAACCAAAGCTCCTCTGACTTTGAAACCAATACCTAGAGATGTCCTCCTGGGTGTCATCATAAACAATTTTTTCAAAGTGAGCAACTGAAATGTCAACAATATATAAACTATCTTACTACATGACTCATTCATTCATTGAAATAGGCTTACCAATTTCTTAGATAGCAGATACCTGTGCAGATGGTGACTACAGCCATGAAATTAAAGACGCTTGCTCTTTGAAGGAAAAGTTATGACCAAACTATACAGCATATTAAAAAGCAGAGACATTACTTTGCCAACAAATATCCATCTAGTCAAAGCTATGGTTTTTCCAGTAGTCATATATGGATGTGAGAGTTGGGCTATAAAGAAAGCTGAGCACAGAAGCATTGATGCTTTTGAACTGTGGTGTTGGAGAAGACTCTTGAGTCCTTGGACTGCAAGGAGATCCAACTAGTCCATCCTAAAGGAAATCAGTCCTTAATATTCACTGGAAGGACCAATGCTGAAGCTGAAACTCCAATACTTTGGCCACCTGATGTGAAGAACTGACTCATTTGAAAAGATGCTGGGAAAGATTGAAGGCGGGAGGAGAAGGGGACAACAGAGGATGAGATAGTTGCTTGGAATCATTGACTCAATGGACATGAGTTTGAGTAAACTCTGGGAGTTGGTGATGGACAGGGAGGGCTGGAGAGCTACAGTCCATGGGGTTGCAAAGAGTTGGACACGACTGAGCGACTGAACTTAACTGAACTGAACTGTGCTAGGTATTATAGATTTATTTTAGAATAAGCCTCAAATTCTGAAACTTGCTAAAAATAAATTAACTTGGAATTCATGTCCAAGTACCTATCATGACTAAAACATATTTGGTTTCAAAATTACTATTTTATTTTTACTCAGAGTAATTAATTCTTTTGGATGGGTATTTTCAAATCACGAAGACTAAATTCATTGTTTTAACGAGTTAAAGTTTAAATGAACCTCTCTTCCTAAGGCATTCATATTGGCTATTTTTGAAAATGCCTTTATCTTAAAGGTTTAAAATGTCCTTCCTCAATTCTCTTGTAAGGGAGACTAAATTAACAGCCTCTGAGACTCTTATAAGGCAGACTGAGTAACATAAGGGAGTTATGTACTCCTTACTGGGCTGTTGGTAACTTTACAGTCTCTCAAAGAATACACCTGCTGCTCATAAAAAACATTTATGTTGCTACAGAATTTGGCTGTGTTTTAAAATCATGTATTTCCAATGACCTTGTAGAATCCATACTGATCTAATATTTTCAGAGGAAAATAAATAAGAATTGATATCTGCCCATTTACTTGAGAAGATCACTGGAAAATTAGAAAATTTCATTATCATTCAAGTTCTAATATAGGAAAAGTTGGTTTTCTTTAATGTTTTTTACTTTCTTGGTGGACACTATTTGAGTTTGTTGAGCTGTTTTACTTTGAAACTTTGTCTCAATTTATGTATGTTGAAAAAGACAAGTTTACGTTCATATATATTTTATATATATATATATATATATATATTTATGTGTGTGTGTGTATGTGTGTTGGAGAAGGCAATGGCACCCCACTCCAGTACTCTTGCCTGGAAAATCCCATGGGCGGAGGAGCCTGGTAGGCTGCAGTCCATGGGGTCGCTAAGAGCCGGACACGACTGAGCGACTTCACTTTCACTTTTCACTTTCATGCATTGAAGAAGGAAATGGCAACCCACTCCAGTGTTCTTTCCTGGAGAATCCCAGGGACGAGGGGGCCTGGTGGGCTGCCGTCTCTGGGGTCGCACAGAGTCGGACACGACTGAGTGTGTGTGTGTCGTTGAAGCTAAGTCTCTCCAGTCATGTCCAAATTTTTGTGACCCCATGGACTTAGCCCACCAGGCTCCTCTGTCTATGGGATTCTCCAGGCAAGCATCTTGGAGTGAATTTCCATTTTCTTCTACAGGGTATCTTCCCAACCCAGGAATTGAACCTGAGCCTCTTACATCTCCTGCATTAGCTGGCAGGTTCTTTATCACTAGTGCTACCTGGGATAAACACACACACACACACACACACACACACACACACAAAGCTAATGACTTAAATACAGTTAGAAACATCATTATTTCCACAAAATGATTGAAAATGTGAGTGAGGATATTAGAGTTAACTTATATACTCCTTAAGCCTTTAGTAATAGGAAATCATTGTCTATAATTAGAAGATGTTAAGTTTTAGGTTGCAAAGAGTCAGACTGGATGAAATGACTTAGCACAAGCTTTAGCTGAGGAAGTATTCTGCAGTCCTTCATGGTTGAATGCAATATAAATTGTTTTTGGCTGAGTTTCAGTTGGCAAAGGCAAATTGTTCCCAGAACCTGTGTTTTATCTTTCTATATAACACAAAGACATTTAAAAAAGGCAATCCATGCATTCATTATTTCCATATGTCCCTTGATTCTTGTGATTTTGTGGGGTAAATTACAGCAAGTAGATGGATGAAATCTTTCTAATTTGCCCTAATATGTATGACTACTAGGACTGCTGCTACCAACAACCTCGTGGTAATTTTCTTAATATTTAGTAAATTATGCATCATAACATTTTTACCTTAGCATATTTAACAGCTACATATTTTTAAAAGACCACCATATAGTCCTTCTGAAGATTTAGTTCAGTTGTTGGTTAGTACAGTGGCTAAGATTTTTTATTGCTCTCTTCTATCCGTAACATGGCAAATAGGTGTGACAGACACATATTGCCCTATAGCTTCTGAAACATGTCACATTAAGGATTATTACAAATCACTATTTTTAATCTCAAAATGGTGCCAGTGAGAGCTACATTAACAACTAGTCAACTGATCATGCCCACAGATGCAAGTAACTGACTTGAGGCCCAAGTAACTAACTCTAAAGGAGGATCTGTCATCTGAAGAAATTTCTAGACATTGGTGTTATTCTCACCCATAGATCGCAACTGCACCGCTAATCACATAAGGCATCTGACTCCTGGGCATTCAGCTGATTTACCCTACTAACTCTATTGGCATGGAATTAAAAGAGGAAAGTTTTTGTAGTTCTAAGTGATCTATTAAATAACCAATGCAGTTTCCATCGATAAACTCAGACTATAATTGATTATTATAATATGTCTTACTGTAAGCGACAGATGTTTCCACCAACTACATATACATCTATTTAATAATATCAATAGCAAAAGAACCAGTCTATCTTGTATTTGAAGACGGTATTGCAGTTCAAAATATCTTTCATATGCATTCTTAGTTGATGCATCACAGCTATATTGTGAGGTGAATGAAGCTGAGGTTTTTATTTTTTATCTGAATGTGCTGTGGATCAGTAATATTATGGCATATTTACATTCACCTGTCTGTGAGTCACACAAAGACATCACTGTATCTCCAAATTTCAGCTCAAAAGAATCAGATAATTAGATGTTTAAGTTGATTAAGTTTTATGTGTTAAAAGAGAATCTTCAAAATACTGTCACCCAATCTAGTGACAAAAAAAATAGAATCCCATATTAGACTGAGAATTCCATATTTGATTGAGATCTATGAGATACAGGTTAATGGTCAATCTGCTTGTTCCAGTTTCCTATTACTGCATAACAACAGTACCCCAAAAATGTAGTGGCTTAAAAATAAGTATAGCATCTCATGAATCTGCAGACCGTATAATTTGAACAGGACACAGCAGGAGCTCCTCAGCTGGGATGATAGAAAATAGGTTAGGGGCTGGAACACCTGCAGAATGGCCATGCTTAGGGTCTCATCATCAACCCCTCTCCCACCACCTCCCTCTGTCCTCCACCACCTCACCAGCTCTCTCTCCAGGGTTCCCCCAAGTGGCTATTCTGGAATTCTCCACAGCTTGACAGTCCCAGGCTAGTCATACTTCTTAGATTGCAATGCAGAGCTCTAAGCCAAAAGTGAAAATTGCCAGTTTTCTTAGAGAGTGGGCAAGTAACTGAAATTGCTCACTCCTACACTATTTTATTGGTCAAATCAGTCACAGGCTAGACATGATTCAAGGAGTGAGGGGCAAAAATCTGACTTTTCAATGAAAGGAGTGTAAAAGACTTTGCCACCATCTTTAATTCACTGTGCTACTTTATTTTATACCTATATAATATTACATGCTTTGTTTCTAGTTTGTACTAACTTAAAAATAAATATTTTTCAGTATGGGCAAAGCAAGTATTAATGTTGAATGTGTATGAAATTCTAGAAGTTTTAAAACTATTTTAATAATTGCATATTACTGTAGGGTTAAAAAAAACCAACTAATTTATAAAAGTAAAGCAAAAAGAAAGAAAAACAGAAAACTATCACAAAAAAGTCTTTCAGTTCTTTGAATCTGGACTATACATTGGGTTGTGCCAATGTGGTCACTGCAAATAAAATAGAATTATAGGATCAGATTATCCACTCTTGAAAGTAAGGCAATTTATGCATATGCAATGAAAAAGAATCCATTACTAGTACCACGGACCCAAGTACCAACTGATGAATACTTAAAATGGGCAATATTTGTGACCATGACCAAAGAACAAAGACTTCTTCAATTGACCCAGATTATATTTTGCTGCTGCTGCTGCTAAGTCGCTTCAGTCGTGTCCGACTCTGTGTGACCCCGTAGACGGCAGCCCAACAGGCTCCCCCATCCCTGGGATTCTCCAGGCAAGAACACTGGAGTGGGTTGCCATTTCCTTCTCCAATGCATGAAAGTGAAAAGTGAAAGTGAAGTCGCTCAGTCGTGTCCGACTCTTAGCGACCTCATGAACTGCAGCCTTCCAGGCTCCTCCGTCCATGGGATTTTCCAGGCAAGAGTACTGGATTGGGGTGCCATTGCCTTCTCCAAGATTATATTTTAATTTACCCTAACGTTAGCTTATTGATTCATCATAGACAATTTCCTCTGATTTGATTTCAAAACTAGTTTATATGTGGAGTAAGTAAATTATATATATATCCATTGTTTGTTAATGAGGCAGCTTAAAATAATATTTCTGGAAAATGAGCTTGCTTTGCCTTGAATTCCCTTTCTTGCCTTTAACACCATCTGTAGTTATCTCCACATTATCTCAATATGTTTTTTTGGATTCAAACACCAGTGCTGGAACTAAAAGAACCATGTGTGCATTTGTGTGTGTATGTGTGGTCTGTGGGAAGCTACAAATTACTGCAATCTGTTTATTAATATTACATTACTAATTTTCTGTCATTAATGACAATCATGGGATATTACGCAGTTTCCAGTCACAATATCTTACTAAACCTATACTTTGTTGTGTTTGAGTATAAACCTTGAAGCATTCATTTGATACACATCTTAATATTACTGGTCCTCTAAGGAAATTTAAAGACAATGACTGCCTTAGATCACTAACTGAAAATACTGAGTTATTTAGAGCATAATGGGATGATTTTCAAGTCACGATGATGTCATTTACAAAGAAGGTTTAAAATCTCTCTGACGGAGGGGGACTACATTCCTTGAAACCTAAATTATGCTTTGTAGCTTTGTGCATTGATCTTAACAGATATCTTTGTTTCAGTTTTGAACAAAACAAATATATCTGTCATCAGATCACAATTAAGACCCATCAGCAAATATAACAAAAAAATTAAAGTCTCATCATAGCAACAACGTACCTTTAAATGGAAAGATAAAATGAAAAATACATCTTTTCGAAATAAAAATGAAAAATAAATAGGAAAGTGTTTTCTTCCTATTCTAGGTGAGACTAAGGCATTCTCATGTTTGTACATTCAAATGGATTTCTGCCTCCTTTTCAGTGCAAGAAGCAGCTCTCTGTCACCATGTTATGCAGCTGCTTTGGACAAATGTTAGGACTTTACATGATACTCAGAGAAGATGTTTTTCTATGGAGACTTTTCCACAGAGCATTTTTTTTTCACTACTGGAAATTTCACTCTAGTGGAATTTTATCTTCTTTTTTATTCTTATCTATAATTTTTACCTTCCTTATTATTCACTTTAATTCTGTCAGAATAACTAGCAATGAAATGATAGTTTTGGAGTCCTGTCACCTGTGTTTATTGTCCAGTTATTTCATTTTCAAAGACTTGTTCTCTACTAGTCTTTGTACTTCTTATCTATCATATAATCCAATTAACACTATTGTGAAAAAAAATTAACTATGTACATTCTGTGTACTCTATATTTTTCTTCTCTAAAAACCATGTTATTGTATCTAGCTTTATTTTTTTAATCCACATTCCACAACTAGGAAGAATTAATCAAAGCAGCATGAATATGTTGCTTTTCTCATTTTGTGTCACTCCATTCAGCCTTGTTCTTCCAATAGTTTAACTTTGAAAACATTCAGTGTGACATTTGGAATACTGTTTATATTTGAAGAAGTCAACATATGTGTAGTAATGCTTCCAAAGACTCTTACTATGTTTTCTTCTTCTCAGTGGCATTTATTGATGATTTATCTTAATTTTATGATAAAATTGCTTCATAATGAACTTTTATATAGCTACCTTAGTATCACTGATATTACTGATAACTATTGATATCAGCAGATATTGGAAAACTTTTCTTTTTTTTCTTGTATTTATTTTTCAATAAATTTATTTAATTGGAGGCTAATTACAATATTGTATTGGTTTGCCATAGATCAACATGAATCCATATGTCTAAACTAAGCATAATTGTCAAATATTCTTATAGTGGGTATAATTTCCTTTCAATTTCTCACCTTTTAGATAAAATAAGTTTATCCATCCTCAATACTTCAGTAAATATGAATTTAAAAAAATGTTTTGTTCTACATATATATTCCCTCCTTTTTCTATGTATGTTATTAATATTATCACCAAATTTATGCATAGTTTTAAAATTTTATAAATTACTCAAGCCTTAAGAAAGAATGATAAATTTCAAGTGTTGTCTATGATATACTTTTAAGAAAATCACGGTATCAAGCTTTAAACATTAAATTTCTAAATTTATACTTAAAAGCCATTATATTTATAGAGTAATAGAGCACAGAATCACCTGGAGAAGGAACTGGCAACCCACTCCAGCATTCTTGCCTGGAGATTCCCATGGACAGAGGAACCTGGTGGACTACGGTCTGTGGAGTCGCAAACAGTTGGATATGACTGAGCGATTAACACGCACACAACAGAGCACAGAAGGAAAAACTATATCCCATCTGTACAAGGGTAGGTTACATGAATACAGATGGGAAAGTTAAAACTGAAGAAATATTAATATATACATAAGTATTAAAATATATTTCAGCACAGATCTCAGGTTTTCAAGCATATGGTTTTGCAAAATATTTTTTGACAAGTAAAATATCGGCTCTTCTCCACAGAGTTATGAAGAAAACAAGTCAGCTATACTGACGTAATATTATTGTTTTGGTTATGGATGTACCATAAGCCAGCAAAACAACTTTTTCTCATCTCTCATTTGAAATATCATTAATTTATGCAGAGTAATTTTAAATTGCTGTAACAATATGTATAATTTAAAAGCTATACATATAGAGCAATTAATTCATCAATTTACTTGTTCAATATATTTGGCCAATGTATTATGAAAGCTTATGATATACTAGAAATATTATATTTTAAGCAATGAGAACAGGCAAGTAAAACACATACAGAATTTTTTAAAAGACCTCTCACAGCATCTGCAGAATTACTTCAAGGCATAAGCCTATAATTGCCCTATTTTAAATGAACTACCTATTTATAATAGTTCCTAAAAGAAAGAAATACTGCTAAACACATCTGTTGGACCTGTAAAAGGGTTTTATATTATATATTATAATATATATATAAATATATACCAATCTAGATAGCATATTGAAAAGCAGAGACTTTACTTTCCCAACAAAGGTCCGTCTAGTCAAGGCTGTGGTTTTTCCAGTGGTCATGTATGGATGTGAAAGTTGGACTGTGAAGAAAGCTGAGCGCCGAAGAATTGATGCTTTTGAACTGTGGTGTTGGAGAAGACTCTGAGAGTCCCTTGGACTGCAAGGAGATCCAACCAGTCCATTCTAAAGGAGAACAGTCCTGGGTGTTCTTTGGAAGGAATTCTGCTGAAGCTGAAACTCCAGTACTTTGGCCACCTCGTGCGAAGAGTTGACTCATTAGAAAAGACCCTGATGCTGGGAGGGATTGGGGGCAGGAGGAGAAGGGGATGACAGAGGATGAGATGGCTGGATGGCATCACTGACTCGATGGACGTGAGTCTGAGTGAACTCCGGGGGTTGGTGATGGACAGGGAGACCTGGCATGCTGCTATTCATGGGGTCGCAAAGAGTCAGACACGACTGAGCGACTAAACTGAACTGACTGATATATATTTATATAAATATATAAATTTATATATAAATATATAAATGTGTTTATATATTTTTCTTACAATAAGCTTAACCCTTTGAGAGGGTATAATCATCTCAGTCCTCATAGACTAACTACAATTAGGACTCCATTGGTCTCATTCTAGCACCAGTATTTTGTAAAGGTCACATTGTAATAACTTAGCCATTTTTCCCTAAAAGTAAATTTAAGCACTATTTCAAACAATTAATTATCTGCTTATAAGTTAACTGTTTTCTGAAAATCGGCTTGAATGCTTAATTCTTAATTAATATACTTCTCCCATCAGGTGTACTTTGCTACTATCTCTACTATTGCTCAACATTTAACATTCAAGGAATGCATTTTAATTTTCATTTTAGGTGAACATTAGATGGAATATAAGAAAAAAAGTCATAAATGGTTTTAAAAGTGATTTAGAGTTATCTCCTGTTTTGGATTACTGGAGTAATCAAGAGTTGATTATAGTAAATTATAGCTGTGGTATACTAAATGATACTTCTCTGAAAGTACAGTCAGAAAGTAGTTGTGTACTTAGAATATCTACTTCTATATTTTTTTACTCACACTTAATTTGTAATTTTGTCATAGCAGTTGCCAATTTTTAAGTAAAAATTGCAGTTGCCAATTTTAAGTAAAAATTAAAAAAGAAATACACTTTACCCACTAACTTAGTACACCCTACCAACTAGCTTGTTAACTCTTCTTCCTTCCAAGTTAAGAATTCCATCTTGTATACTTAAATGAATGTAAGAAAAGAAAACAACTCTTTTGGTTACCAGCAAAAAAACCCAATTCTGATGATTACTTAAGGATGTCAAAATGTCTAATCCAAGGCAGAGTAGAATGTTCTAGACTCAGGAGGGCAGCAATCAGAAAAACTGAGGTTATTCAATATAATTCTCTCTATATATCTTCTCATTATGAATTAAGTATCATTGGAGAAGAAATCCATAAGCATTTATGCTTTCTTTTATATTTGAGGCAATCATCTTTGTTTGGCACCAGTCCTATTTTCCCCTGATTGTGGGGCTAACTTAGATCTGGTCTTCGGAGAATCAGTGTGAGCTGGAAGCCACCCCAATTTGCACTTCCACATTGGAGCACAATTCTAGTAGTCCAGTTCCCAATGACATGTGACCAGAGCTGCACCATATGTTAAATGATGGCTAGGTATTCCTTTGCAGATATCAATCAGTAGATATGCATTAATATTAAACACTATCTATGCATCCAACACTCCTTTAGTTTTTTATTTTGTTCTTTGAAGGAACTGATATCATGTTTTTGAGGCTATTACTGCCTATTTAGGGGTATATATTGATACACATTGAAATAATGAGAGGAAGGAACCATATAGTGTAAAATTATTCTGTCATTCTTTGAATCATTTCTTGAAAATGATGTAGCAAAAGAAAAAAAAGTTTAATTCCCCCATGCCACCCCATGATCTCTTTGTTTGAAAGTTTAGAATATTATCTTAAATAATATACATTAAAGAGTGAAGTGAAGTGAAAGTTGCTCAGTCATGTTTGACATTTTGTGACCCCATGGACTATAGCCTACGAGGCTCCTCTATCCATGGAATTCTCCAGGCAAGAATACGGAGTGCATTGCCATTTCCTTCTCCAGGAGATCTTCCCAACCCAGGGATCAAACCCAGGCTTCCCTCATTACAGGCTGATTCTTTACTGTCTAAGCCACCAAAGAGTAACAGACTTAAATACAAACTATTTTAAAATAAATGATATTAAGATACATATATATCCAAACTTTGTATATGACCCATGCAGAAAAAGATGAGAAAGAAGAGATGAATAAGTGCAAAATAAAAAATTAATGAAACTGAATCAAGAAGAGTGTATTTAATTTATAAAATCAAAATCCAGTGTTTCTGAAGACTGATAAAGTAAGCAAGCTTGACAGGAAGGAGGAAAATGATATTTATGAAAGAGATTTTCAATGATAAGTCAAGCCTAATTGTAAATTTAGATCTATAAATGTAATGGATAATTTTCTGTTGATAAACAAAAATGAATAGGAAGAATATCTGAATATAGGATAAAATAATTTTAAAACATGGCCAAATATCTGTCCCTGAAATGATCTATCTCAATTGAGGTTTCAAGGAACAGATAATTACCATGTTATGTCAATTATTCTGGAACATTAAAAAATGAAAAAGTTTCATAATGCATTCTCTTAAATATAACCTAACTCAAATAGAACAACCAAATATTGATAATAAAAAGGAAAAAATAAGAAAACTCTAGGCCAAGATCATTAAAAGAGAGGTATAAAAATTCTGTTTGAAGTATTTTCAAATTGAATCAAAGACTACAATAAAAATTTTAGAACTATATTATAACCATATGTTAACAAGTAGGGATTATCTTAGGAATGCAAAGATAGTTATTCATAAGTATATAGTACATTAAGGTGAAAAATGTATAATTACTTTTGCAAATACAGATAAATTGTTTTATAACATTTAATACTCATTTCACATTGTAAAAGCATAATACAAACAAAATTATAGTGTAAGAAAAAAAGAAGAAAAGTTCTCACCTAGATACCTATTAAAAACCTAAATCAAACATAATAGTATTTAACAGTTATGCATTAACAGCTAATCTATTCAAGAAAAAAGAAAATCAGGCTGCTGCTTTTACTGCTGCTATGTGGTATTCTACAAAAGATCTCTGCATTGCAATAAGACAAGATAAATAAGGGACTTGATTTTTTATACAGCAAGCACTTATAGATTTACTTATATAGGTCTTGCATATTTCTCGTCATAAACTATAAGGTTTTTGTTGCTATGGTAAATGGAATATTTTAAAATACAATTTTACTGGGCATTGCTAGTGTATAAGAAAGTAACTGATAATTGTATGTTGGCTAACTAATTGACTTATTAGTTCTAAATATTTTCAGTTAATCTTCTATGGATTGCTAGGTAGACAGTCATAATTAGCAGAGAGAAAATAACAGCTTATTACAGCTCAGTCATTAGGAGAGTCATTTTCCACATATTAAAAAGAAATATTATTTTTAAAGTTTAGTAAGACAATTAACTTAGACTTTAGGAAGAGCCTGTGTACCATATGGTTTGCCTAGAGTAGAATAAGATTCTCTCTCTAAAGAACTCTTAAAAAGAAATAGGTTAATACTTCTTTGGAATGAATCAAATAAACTGATACAAGAATGGAAATGGATGACTTTTTGGAACTATAAACTCTTTTATAATTATGTCTATCTTACAGACACAATATAACTTCAGTTCCTGGACTCGCACAGCTCATTCTGATGCTCTATTTTACAAATCCTGCAATTGGAGTGCACTGGGAGTTGGTGACTCTCAAAGAACATTAAAAGATCTCATTCTAATTAAATTCAAAAACAAACTGAAGAACCAAGCACAATGCCCTTGTATTAATTTTAGGGAAGCTGTCCTTTCCAGAAACTAATATCTTTGTTTCAACTTCAACAGCACGTGAGAATCCACATTAGTAATCAGGAAATTACAACATCAAAGTAAAAATATGAAAAATCTTAAGAAATCTTTCAGCCAGGGTACGATAAGTTCCTACCCCCACATAAGCTTCATTCTTGTAATAATGACCTTTAAAATAAAAGCAACCAAATTCAGTATCCCTCTTCTTTGGAAAATAATTATTAAACTCTGACAGGATCTAGTACACAAGCTTTCCTTTAACTGGAGGTCATGTGAAATGACTTCATTTAAGTAAAATATTTTCAGATTTGTTTATACCATTGTTTAGACAACAAGATTCTTTGATAAACTTTCAAAAGTTATGTTTCTAGGCTATGCAGTTCTCGCTTTGTCAGGAAAAATATTCTGCTACAGATCATGTTCTAAATGTGGTTTTAATTTGTTAAGTTTTGAGAAGATTATTGTGGAGTCATTTCAAGAGTCTTCTACCATGAATTTGTTGATGGATTGTGTGTATGCATGAGAGAGAGAAAGACAGAGAGACAGAGATGCAGAGTGAAAAAGACAGATACAAAAATGAAAAGAGACAAACGACAAAAAATAATTAAGCTAGGGGTCCCCAATCCTCAAGCCAAGAACTGCTGCTGGTCCCTGACCTGTTAGAAAGCAGGCCACACAGCTGGCGGTTAGCAGTGGGTTAACAAGCAAAGCTTCATCTACATTTGCAGCCACTCTCCATCACTCACATTACTGCCTGAAGATCAGCAGTGGCATTAGATTATTAGACTATTAGATTGTCATAAAAGCACAGATTCTACTATGAATTGCGCATGTGAGGGATCTAGGTTGCACACTCCATCCCCTACACCTAAGTCCGAAGAAAAATTGTCCTCCATGAAACCAGTTCCTGGTGCCAAAGAGGTTGGAGACCACTAACTTAGAGGACCCCAAGCAGAGCTATTAATATCTACTTTTTTTTTTTAATTTTCTTTCTTTTTTTTATTTTTTATTTTTATTTTTTTAAATTTTATTTTATTTTTAAACTTTACATAATTGTATTAGTTTTGCCAAATATCAAAATGAATCCACCACAGGTATACATGTGTTCCCCATCCTGAACCCTCCTCCCTCCTCCCTCCCCATACCATCCCTCTGGGTCATCCCAGTGCACTAGCCCCAAGCATCCAGTATCGTGCATCGAACCTGGACTGGCATCTCGTTTCATACATGATATTTTACATGTTTCAATGCCATTCTCCCAAATCTTCCCACCCTCTCCCTCTCCCATAGAGTCCATAAGACTGTTCTATACATCAGTGTCTCTTTTGCTGTCTTGTACACAGGGTTAAATTTTCTTAGGAATCTATAGCTTCAGTCTTCTATCCAGCAGAACAGGAACTTTACCATTGGCTTAATTAGGACATTGATATTAAAAAATAATGATTGTGGTAGTAGAATGCTAATTTTTAATACTACTTTTCCCTATTCCTGATGACTGAAACTTGGCATGACTTGAAAGGATAAAGAAAAATCCAACAATGCTTTAATCTGTCCTCTTAGTGCTGTTCTGTGTATAAAGCCATGCAGGGTACCATCGTACATCAAAAATTCTAGAAGAATCTCCTGGACGTTATCAAGCAAACTCTATTCCCAGCCCCAAATAGAAATAATATGCTTTGAAAGATTGGGTGAATTATTAATATAAGCCCCTTGGAATTTCATGAAATCTGTCCATATGACATAATATCAAAATAGAAAAAAAACTAAATAGATGTGTTAACCTTAATAGAAAATAACTTTATCTTTGATATTACTACTTGTAATTTTCAATGTTCAGAATTCTTGCTGCCACTGAGGAACTTTTATTTAAAAATATTCTAATGCCATCAAATCATTACTATCTGGTTCACAGTTCAGTTCAATTCAGTTCAGTCACTCAGTCGTGTCCAACTCTTTAGGACCCCATGGACTGCAGCACACCAGGCCTCCCTGTCCATCACCAACTCCAGGAGTTTACTCAAACTCATGTCCCACTTCACAGTCCACCATAAATTTAAAGTTATTTCTAGTGATTAGATAACCAAGAACATAAAGTGTGTAAAAATAACCTTGGCTCAAAGTCTAATTTATAAGCATTTTTGTGCTACATGTATCTGCCTGACTTGGGGATAGTGAAAAATCACAACTTTAACAGAAGCCGCTGACTAGTTATGTGACTTGCTTTAGTAAGTGACTTATTCTTTCTGGACCTGTTCCATCATATGCTAAGTGAGACCAAAAATATTACTAGTTCTTCTTGCCATAAGATTATTATGAGTATTACATAAAGAATGTGTGTGAAAATACCTTGAAAATTGTAAAGCATTGCACAAATCATGGCTGTTACCTTATGACTGCTGATATATATGTAGATCTATATGTCTGTAGCAAAATCTCTACAACATAACTTTTAACCACATGTATAATCAAATTAGTTTAAAATTTAAGAAAAAAAAACTTATAGAAATCCATTTAGACCCAAAGACTTTATATGTGTGAGTGTATGTGTCTGTGTGTGATCAGCCAAATACTTTAAGAGAAAGCAAACCAGTTAAAAAGTGACCCAGAGGGATGGTATGGGGAGGGAGGAGGGAGAAGGGTTCAGGATGGGGAACACATGTATACCTGTGGCAGATTCATTTTGATATATGGCAAAACCAATACAATATTGTAAAGTTAAATAAAATAAAATTAAAAGAAAAAGAAATAGAACAAGAACAAGTCAGTTAAAAAAAAAAAAGTGACCACTTTATGGGCCTATTGAATCTTCTTCCGTAAGGGGGACTGGGAAACCCAAGAGAATAAGATGAGGCATGATGAGAATCAGTCACAACAGGGGAGAGCAGGCTTATATTTCTGACATAAAAATTACAGAATATAATTGCTTAGGTAGATCTTTGATAATTATGTAAGCCAAATCTACTATAGTGCCCTAGAACCTTACCCTAGTGAGCATTCAATAAACGTCAGTGGAATGAATGAATTTTCTGCATGAGCAAATGAACATCCTGGAGGTGACTTACCAAGGTACATAATAGAAGCAGAACCCAAATTGAGCCCAGGACAGGAGAATTCCAACCCAGAATTATTTACATGCAGCCTTCTGTTGATACAGATCACATTACCTTTGGTTGCAGAAAGATACAGCCTTAATGACTAGACACCTGAGCCTATTTTCTTTTCACTAAATTAGGTTTCAAATTGAATGCTAAGAGGGTCCAGACTCTAGTAAGAACATCCCTGTTAATGACCATGAAAAATTGACTTGTATATAGATAAAGCTTAGAGCATTTCAGGTAAATGAAAGATTCAGTGTGACAATAAGATTAGACTCCCAGGAAAACTAGATTCTCAGAAGCTGGAAAGGGGCAATCTTGAGTCTAAGCTGCAGGATCTGCCCTTGAGAAGAAGACCTTAAATAAACGTCTACATCTCTAAAGAATAACCGATGTGTATTTTGTTTGACAGTAAATGCCCTAGTTCTGGACTTTGTTTTTAGTATATGTGAATAACAATATATAAACAAGAAATTGTATACACATTTATTTTAGGAAATGATATATATATCATTACATTAAGTGCATTGCTACTAAACGTTTTGTCCCACAACTGATAGTATTAGTCATGCTCATCCAAGGGGAAATAGTGCAAAAACTGTTTCATGTTCAGCCAATAAGCATAAGTACATAAGACTGCCAGCATTATCTTACCACAGTCCAGTGTACTTTGCAACCCATGGGGTTATGCCTTTGGAGCTTCATTTAATGTCATTTATTTACTGCCTGACAACCTGTTTTGACCCTTAAAAGTGTGCAAATAATAACCTTGGTTTGGCCACAAAGACTAAAAAATAGTATTTTTTTGGAAAATAGTAAATGCCTAGAACTAGTTAATAATATATCATGAAAACTTATAAAGTACAGTAGTGCAATACTTAGAAATTTGTAGACTTACACTGTATTTGAAAAGATACACTGACAGTGAGTTCAGCATGAATGTAAGAAGTTAGAAGACAGCATAATTAATACAAAGAAAGAAAATAATTTATATTAAGATAAGATATTAAATGAAATAGAAAGCAAAGAACGATAGAGAGATAAAGCCAAAAGTTGGTTCAAGCCTCTGGAAAGCTTGATCAAGAAAGCGAGTACTAAAATTGAATAATATTTAGAATGAGAAGACTTTACTATGGATTTAACAAGGATGAAGAGCTTGTAAGATAGTATTATGAACAGTGGAATATATTACCTAGAAAGGTTGAAGACATAAGTATCATACAAATAGCAATTCCATATTGTACAAACTCTAGAAAAACTCTCATACATCCCTTATTCAGGCATATTCAGAACTGAGCCCTCCTGGATCTGTGGCAAAGCACCGTCTCTACCTGCTCACAGCTACTTTGAACTGGAGTTGCTGTGCCACAGAAAGGGAATTAAGCAAAATTACTCTGGGACAGTAGTGCCCTATGCTTGTCATGGACAAGTGCTGACTTGGTTTCCCAAGAGCTTGGAAACACCAGGAGGAGAGAGGGCTGCGATGCCCTGGAAGGAGGAACTCTCGTGACTACTCTCTGTGCTCCCTTCCTTGGCATGCTCAGAGGAGGCAAGATGTGGGGCAGGGCAGCAGCACTGTGATGCTGTGATTCAGGCAGAGTATCCATGTGAGCATACTTCCTACTTAGTGATTTTTATTCCAGGGATGTAGTTATAGACATACTTCTGTGTAACTGTAGATATGCTAAAACCTATTTGCAAAAGGAGTCCTTTGCTCCTGGTAACTTTACTGAGTAATAAATTACTATTAAGTTGTGTTTTTATGGGGGCTTCCCTCATAGCTCAGTTGGTAAAGAATCTGCCTGCAATGCAGGAGACCCTGGTCTGATCCCTGGGTTGGGAAGATCCACTGGAGAAGAGATAGACTACCCACTCCAGTGTTCTTGGGCTTCCCTTGTGGCTCAGCAGGTAAAGAATTCACCTGCAATGTGGGAGACCTGGGTTTGATCCCTGGGTTGGGAAGACCCCTGGAAAAGGGAATGGCTACCCACTCCAGTATTCTGGCCTGGAGAATTCCATGGACTATATAGTATATGGGATCACAAAGAGTCAGACACGACTGAGTGACCTTCACTTCACTATGTTTTTGTATTATTATGTTGCCATTCTAAGTAAATTTTTCGATCTGTATCCGTATCCTCTGTCCCTAAGGATAAGACTAAATTCCTTTTTCAGAGATTTAAAATTCTCTCAGTCATAATTCGGAGAAGGCAATGGCACCCCACTCCAGTACTCTTGCCTGGAAAATCCCATGGGCGGAGGAGCCTGGTAGGCTGCAGTCCATGAGGTCGCTAAGAGTCGGACATGACTGAGCGACTTCACTTTCACTTTTCACTTTCATGTATTGGAGAAGGAAATGGCAACCCACTCCAGTATTCTTGCCTGGAGAATCCCAGGGATGGGGGAGCCTGGTGGGCTGCGGTCAATGGGGTCAAACAGAGTCGGACACGACTGAAGCGACTTAGCAGCAGCAGCAATAATAATTACTTATTGTGAAATGCTACTCAGAATACACTGTAACTCTTATGTTGCAGAAAATTCTTTGAAAGGTGAAATATTCTCCTCTTCTATTTAAGAATGAACAGTCATCCAAAAGTTTTTCCAAACTTCTACCAGAAACAGGATCTTCTCTTCCAGTAGTGCATGCTCAGTTGCTCAGTCATGTCCTACTCTTTGCCACCCCGTGGACTGTAGCCCACCAGGCTCCTCTGTCCTTGGATTTCCCAGGCAAGAATACTGGAGTGGGTTGCCATTTCCTGCTCCGGGAGATCTTCCTGACCCAGGGACTGAAGCCACATCTCTTGCATCGCCTGCATTTGCAGGTGGATTCTTTACTTTTGTGCCACCGGGAAAACTTTTTTCTCCACAGTATGGGAATTAAGCCCCATAATTATTAAGATCTTGACCATAGAAAGCTTCTTCTTTAAGGCCTTAGCAGATAATTACTGCCATTTATAGACTTTATTTTCTTGGATTTTTAGCAGGCAGATATTTATTTACTTTCTAATCTAGAAGTGACCGAGGGCTAAATATAAGTTGCAGTTTATCTGTTTTGTCCTTTTACTTAAAGTGTTGCTATTGTTAACACTCATTTATCTTTGTACTTTGTGTTTAATAAACAGTTCTATTTGGAGTTAGATGACAAATGCAGTTCCTCAGCTAGACAGAGAATAACCATGTAGCAGGTAAAGTTCTGACAAATATAGCCATAAAGTTTAAAAATGACTTTTAAGATAAGGAATTTTTTCAAAAGTAGCATAAGGAAAATTATTTTCATAGTTACAAATCTTGTAGCATCACTGGCCAATAAATGCAGTTTGATACATTCTGTTTGTGGATTTTTATAACTTTGTTTGTTAATCTGGAAGATCTCCTGGACAACAGATGTTTTGAGGCAAAGGCTAAATGGGATCTTGATGGAATATCAAGACAGATCAAATATAAGCATCAAATGAGTGATTTAATTAATGGTCTTGAAAGTTATTTATATCTCTGAGAATCTCTAGCTACATTACAATGAGAATAGTAGAGAATTAATTCAAGGACCTGGTGGCCTAATTTGACCTATGAATTTAGAAGAGTTGTTCATATATTTTTTTTCAGCTACCCTGTTAGAACACCATAAAGTTATTGAACAGTAACACTATACAAAAACAGAATTGAGTTTAATGTGTTCCCAGGACCAGCCTATCATGAACAGTCTTAAAGGCACAAGTAAATTTTTCTCAGGTTGTGGACAAGACAAACCACTTAAGACCCTGAGTGACTAGGGCATTCAGTTAGTTGCAGTTCCTGTTAGTGAGGAGTTAGCTGCAGGTCACCAGGAACCAAGCCTCCAGTCCTGCCTGATTTCTCAGGTATGCTGTCTTTTGTACTGTTCTCTGTTTTTGATGCTCCCTCGTGGACAGACTGTGTAAAATCTACCTCACAATCATTATGTATCTTGTACATCTTTACAAAATAAACTGTGGTATTTTTTTCAGAAAAGTATATTCTCCCTCAAAAGAAAATTTTCATCGTTTTGTGTCTTAAGTTGCATTAATTCAGTGTTACTACTGGGGAATCACTGAGTTTCAGAACAGCGCATTTGATTTGGGATAAAAGATTTCAAACTTTAAAAAACAATTAATTTATTTTTCCTTTTACCCACAGGTCTACCCACGGATAGCGCCGGCATTTTGGCACTACCTGCGGGTAGAAGTGAGTAGCGGGTACTTGAATTCTCCCACCCTTGTTCCTTGCACTCTGCTGGTGTGGTCTGACCTAATGTGCCCATTTGTTTAAGATGCAGTTGCCATTCTGTGTACACGTGGTCTCACGTCACCACCATTCCTTAGAGTTGGGTCAGAAATCCAAATCGCCAAAAATACAAATACAGTTTATGTAAAATAATCATCATTCTCAATAAATTTCCAAATCAAGACCATATCATATGCATCATAATTGATAAATAACTAAATGCCAAATTATGGAAAACCATGCTTGTACCACTTTTTAATCAATATTTTTGATAGAGCATAATTCCTCAGCTTAATTTTGCAGTGTCTACAGGTAAAAGTAGAATAACTGCTTCATTCCCTTTCTCTTCTTTTCTTTGTCCCCAGGAGCATGAGCAACTCACCTATTCCTCCACAAGGTCCAAGGCCCCCAGTGTCATCATCACAGGTCTCAAGCCAGCCACCAAGTACATTTTTCATATCCGAGTGAGGACTGCAGCAGGATACAGTGGCTACAGTCAGAAGTTTGAGTTTGAAACAGGAGATGAAAGTAAGTTTCATACAAAAGTGTAAAGTAAGTTGTTAATTTAAGTGTGGTTTCAGTCTGTCCTGGTAGCTGAAAATCTGATGTCCCAAATTTTGAATAGTCTTATTGAGCAGAACTCTATTCATGTAAATACTCATAGTCATTTCAGTTAATGTGTCGGGGCTATCGTTAAATATTTCTATGAAATGCCTTGCTCTATCACAACTGTAATGTAGCCCAAATATGTCTCTTTATGCAGAATTCATCATTCAGACCATAACATAGTGAGTCTCAATGGATGGTGTTTGCCTAACTGTTCGCCAATCTCGGCATCATAACATGATACTAATGAATACTTGGAAGAGAGTAAAGCCATGAGCAAATGATGTTAGCAGTTAGTTCAAAATTCTGCAGCTTTGGCTTGTTCAATTCAGTTCAGTTTAGTCACTCAGTCACGTCCGACTCTTTGAGACCCCGTGGACCATAGATGCCAGGCCTCTCTGTCCATCACCAATTCCCTTATATTAGATCAATAAAAACAGTGGTCAAGAGACAAACTCCACCGAAATGCACTTAAATTCAAATGTAGGTGCATTGGCTTGATTAGAAACTCAATTTCATAGCCTCAAATTTAATATATAGTATGCTTGGGGCTGGTGCACTGGGATGACCCAGAGGAATGGTATGGGGAGAGAGGTGGGAGGGGGGTTCAGGATAGGGAACATGTGTACACGTGTACACATTCTATAGAATTTTTATAATTCTTATATAAGAATTTTTATATTAAATTTGCTATTATTGAATTCTTATATAAATATAGGTATTTTAACAATGATAGAAACATGTTTTTACTGTAATTAAATAGTTAAATATTTTTCCATTGAAGTACATAGCAAAAACCATGTATATCATCCTTATAAAGATAGCAATGTGATGGATTTCTAAAATAATAAAAAAAAAAAAAATCAATGGTGGAGCTGGGTTTAGAATGAACATGACATTTAATGCTATGTTACATGACTTTGGAACACCTTACTCTCCTTATCTTTCATTTTGCTTTTTAACATATTGAGGCTATGAAATTACCACAGCTTTCTTATCTATTCGTCTGCTGATGGAAACCTAGGTTGCTTCCATGTCCTGGCTATTATAAACAGTTCTGTGATGAACATTGGGGTACATATGCTTATGTCCTCCTCTAGGAGTTTTATAGTTTCTGGCCTTACCTTTAGATCTTTAATCCATTTTGAGTTTATTTTTGTGTATGGTGTTAGAAAGTGTTCTAGTTTCATTCTTTTACAAGTGGTTGACCAGTTTTGCCAGCACCACTTGTTAAAGAAATTGTCTTTTCTCCATTGTATATTCTTGCCTCCTTTGTCAAAGATAAGGTGTCCATAGGTGCGTGGGTTTATCTCTGGGCTTTCTATTTTGTTCCATCGATCTATATTTCTGTCTTTGTGCCAGTACCATACTGTCTTGATGACTGTGGCTTTGTAGTAGAGCCTGAAGTCAGGTAGGTTGATTCCTCCAGTTCCATTCTTCTTTCTCAAGATTGCTTTGGCTATTCGAGGTTTTTTGTATTTCCATACAAATTGTGAAATCATTTGTTCTAGCTCTGTGAAAAATACCGTTGGTAGCTTGATAGGGATTGCATTGAATCTATAGAATGCTTTGGGTAGTATACTCATTTTCACTATATTGATTCTTCCGATCCATGAACAGGATATATTTCTCCATCTATTAGCATCCTCTTTGATTTCTTTCACCAGTGTTTTATAGTTTTCTATATATAGGTCTTTAGTTTCTTTAGGTAGATATATTCCTAAGTATTTTATTCTTTTCATTGCAATGGTGAATGGAATTGTTTCCTTAATTTGTCTATTTTCTCATTATTAGTGTATAGGAATGCAAGGGATTTCTGTGTGTTGACTTTATATCCTGCAACTTTACTATATTCATTGATTAGCTCTAGTAATTTTCTGGTGGAGTCCTTAGGGTTTTCTATGTAGAGCATAATGTCATCTGCAAACAGTGAGAGTTTTACTTCTTCTTTTCCAATTTGGATTCCTTTTATTTCTTTTTCTGCTCTGATTTCTGTGGCCAAAACTTCCAAAACTATGTTGAATAGTAGTGGTGAAAGTGGGCACCCTTGTCTTGTTCCTGACTTTAGGGGAAATGCTTTCAATTTTCACCATTGAGGATAATGTTTGCGGTGGGTTTGTCATATATAGCTTTTATTATGTTGAGGTATGTTCCTTCTATTCCTGCTTTCTGGAGAGTTTTTATCATAAATGGATGTTGAATTTTGTCAAAGGCTTTCTCTGCATCTATTGAGATAATCATATGGCTTTTATTTTTCAATTTGTTAATGTGGTGTATTACATTGATTGATTTGCGGATATTGAAGAATCCTTGCATCCCTGGGATAAAGCCCAGTTGGTCATGGTGTATGATCTTTTTAATGTGTTGTTGGATTCTGATTGCTAGAATTTTCTTAAGGATTTTTGCATCTATGTTCATCAGTGATATTGGCCTGTAGTTTTCTTTTTTGTGTGGGATCTTTGTCAGGTTTTGGTATTAGGGTGATGGTGGCCTCATAGAATGAGTTTGGAAGTTTACCTTCCTCTGCAATTTTCTGGGAGAGTTTGAGTAGGATAGGTGTCAGCTCTTCTCTAAATTTTTTGGTAGAATTCAGCTGTGAAGCCATCTGGACTTGGGCTTTTGTTTGCTGGAAGATTTTTGATTACAGTTTCAATTTCCGTGCTTGTGATGGGTCTGTTAAGATTTTCTGTTTCTTCCTGGTTCAGTTTTGGAAAGTTGTACTTTTCTAAGAATTTGTCCATTTCTTCCATGTTGTCCATTTTATTGGCGTATAATTGCTGATAGTAGTCTCTTATGATCCTTTGTATTTCTGTGCTGTCTGTTGTGATCTCTCCATTTTCATTTCTAATTTTATCGATTTGATGTTTCTCCTTTTGTTTCTTGATGAGTCTGTCTAATGGTTTGTCAATGTTATTTATCCTCTCAAAGAACCAGCTTTTGGCTTTGTTGATCTTTGCTATGGTCTCTTTTGTTTCTTTTGCATTTATTTCTGCCCTAATTTTAAAGATTTCTTTCCTTCTACTAATCCTGGGTTTCTTCATTTCTTCCTTTTCTACTTGCTTTAAGTGTGGAGTTAGGTTATTGATTTGACTTCTTTCTTGTTTCTTGAGGTAAGCCTGTATTGCTATGAACCTTCCCCCTAGCACTGCTTTTACAGTGTCCCACAGGGTTTGGGTTGTTATGTTTTCATTTTGATTTGTTTCTATGCATATTTTTATTTCTTTTTTGATTTTGCCTGTGATTTGTTGGTTATTCAGCAGCGTGTTGTTCAGCCTTCATATGTTGAAATTTTAATAGTTTTTCTCCTGTAATGGAGATCTAATCTTACTGCATTGTGGTAGAAAGATGCTTGGAATGATTTCAATTTTTTTGAATTTACCAAGGCTAGATATATGACCCAGGATGTGATCTATCCTGGAGAAGGTTCCATGTGCATTTGAGAAAAAGGTGAAATTCATTGTTTTGGGGTGAAATGTCCTATAAATATCAATTAGGTCTAACTGGTCTATTTTATCATTTAAAGTTTGTGTTTCCTTGTTAATTTTCTGTTTAGTTTATCTATCCATAGGTGTAAGTGGGGTATTAATGTCTCCCACTATTATTGTGTTATTATTAATTTCCCCTTTCATACTTGTTAGCATTTGTCTTACATATTGTGGTGCTTCTATGTTGGGTGCATATATATTTATAATTGTTATATCTTCTTCTTGGATTGATCCTTTGATCATTATGTAGTGTCCTTCTTAGTCTTTTTGCACAGTCTTTGTTTTAAAGTCTATTTTATCTGATATGAGTATTGCTACTCCTGCTTTCTTTTGGTCTCTATTTGTGTGAAATATCTTTTTCCAGCCCTTCACTTTCAGTCTGTATGTGTCCTTTGCTTTGAAGTGTGTCTCTTGTAGACAACGTATATAAGGGTATCGTTTTTGTATCCATTCAGCCAGTCTTTGTCTTTTGGTTAGGACATTCAACCCATTTACATTTAAGGTAATTATTGATAAGTATGATCCCATTGCCATTTACTTTATTGTTTTGGGTTCGAGTTTATACACCCTTTATGTGTTTCCTGTCTAGAGAAGATCCTTTAGCATTTGTTGGAGAGCTGGTTTGGTGGTGCTGAATTCTCTCAGCTGTTGCTTGTCTGTAAAGCTTTTGATTTCTCCTTCATATTTGAATGAGATCCTTGCTGGGTACAGTAATCTGGGCTGTAGGCTATTTTCTTTCATCACTGTAATATGTCCTGCCATTCCCTCCTGGCCTGAAGAGTTTCTATTGAGAGATCAGCTGTTATCCTTATGGGAATCCCCTTGTGTGTTATTTGTTGTTTTTTCCTCGCTGCTTTTAATATTTGTTCTCTGTGTTTGATCTTTGTTAATTTGATTAATATGTGTCTTAGGGTGTTTCGCCTTGGGTTTATCCTGTTTACTTGCTGGGTTTCTTGGACTTGGATGATTATTTCCTTCCCCATTTTAGGGAAATTTTCAATTATTATCTCCTCAAGTTATTTTCTCATGGTCTTTCTTTTTGTCTTCTTCTTCTGGGACTCCTATGATTTGAATGTTGGGGTATTTAACATTGTCCCAGAGGTCTCTGAGATTGTCCTCATTTCTTTTAATTCGTTTTTCTTTTATGCTCTCTGATTCATTTATTTCTACCATTCTATCTTCTACCTCACTAATCCTATCTTCTGCCTCCGTTATTCCACTCTTGGTTCCCTCCAGAGTGTTTTTTATATCATTTATTGCATTATTCATTATATATTGACTCTTTTTTAATTCTTCTAGGTCCTTGTTAAACCTTTCTTGCATCTTCTCAATCCTTTTCTCCAGGCTATTTATCTGTGGTTCCATTTTGTTTTCAAGATTTTGGATCATTTTCACTATCATTATTTGGAATTCTTTATCAGGTAGATTCCCTATATCTTCCTCTTTTGTTTGGTTTGGTGGGCATTTATCCTGTTCCTTTACCTGCTGGGTATTCCTCTGTCTCTTCATCTTATTTATATTACTATGTTTGGGGTGGCCTTTCTGTATTCTGGAAGTTTGTGGAGTTCTCTTTATTGTGGAGTCTCCTTACTCTGGGTAGGGTTCTACGGGTGGCTTGTCAAGGTTTCCTGGTTAGGGAAGCTTGTGTCAGTGTTCTGGTGGGTGGAGCTGTATTTCTTCTCTCTGGAGTGCAATGAAGTGACCAGTAATGAGTTATGAGATGTCAGTGGGTTTGGAGTGACTTTGGGTAGCATGTATATTGAAGCTCAGAGCTATGTTCCTGTGTTGCTGGAGAATTTGCGTGGTATGTCTTGCTCTGGAACTTGTTGGCCCTTGGATGGTGCTTGGTTTCAGTGTAGGTATGGAGGCGTTTGATGATCTCCTGTCAATTAATGTTCCCTGGAGTCAGGAGTTCTCTGGTGTTCTCAGGATTTGGACTTAAGCCTCCTGCTTCTGGCTTTCAGTCTTATTTTTACAGTCGCCTCAAGACTTCTCCATCTATATAGCACCAATGATAAAAACATCTAGTTCAATGTTGAAAAGTTTCTCCACAGTGAGGGACACCCAGAGAGGTAGAGTTACATGGAGAAGAGAAGAGGGAGGAGGGAGATAGAGATGACCAGGATGAGATGAGGTGGAATCAAAAGAGGAGAGAGCAAGCTAGCCAGTAATCACTTCTCTTTGTGCCCTCCACAGACTGGATCCCTCAGAGATGTTCACGGAGTTACACAGAGAAGAGAAGTGGGAGGAAGGAGACAGAGGCGGCCAGGAGGATAAAGGGGGAATCAAAAGGAGAGAGACAGATCTAGTCAGTAATCAGTTCCCTAAGTGTTCTCCACAGTCTGGAACACACAAAGAGATTCACAGAGTTGGGCAGAGAAGAGAAGGGGGAGGGAGGAGATAGAGGCAACCTGGTGGAGAAAAATGAGAGTCCAAAGGGGGAGATAGCAATCAGGCCAGTGATCTCGCTCCCAAGTAAAAATGGGTAATGAGGATTGGGTTTTTAAAGGTGCAAAATTGATAACAAATACCAAAAAGCAAAGATTAAAAATCTAGAGTAGAGGTTGGATTTTCAAAAATACAAAATTAAAGAAAAAACAAAGAAAAGTCACAAGGATTATAAAGTATATATATATGAAGTTTGCTTTAAAAAATAGGGTCTCTCTCTTTTTTTTTTTTTTGCAAAGTAATAGTAGGTTATAAAAATGAAAATTAAAGGAGTAATAGAGGACTTATAAATTAAAAAATTGAAGAATGATAGTAAAAATATATCTAGGATGTTCTCTCGTGTTGTTGTGAGCAGTGTGGGGTCAGTTCATTTTCCGATAGTTCCTTGGTCCAGCTTATATTTCTCTAGAGCTATAGGCCCCTTCCTATGTAGTCAGTACTAACTACGGTGTTTTAATCCATTGCACCTGTCACTTCCAAGGAGGTTCCCTCTGTTTTAGTTTCTGTTTGCTGGTCTCTTCAGTGTCTAATTTCCACCCTGACACAGGGGGCGGTGGTGGACACTTTTTTAGGCTCACTTGTTCAATCGTGCTGTGGGGAGGGAGGGACACTGCAAATGAATAACACTGGCATGTGCTCACAGTGTCTTGGCCACATTGGGTGTGTGCTTTCCCCGTCTACACTGCTGAGGCTCTAGGTTGCTCTGCCTGGAACTGTCTGAGGCTGGCCCTGGGTTGTATGCACTTCCCAGGTCTAAGCCACTCAGGTTCAGGCACTCTGGTAGTCCTCAGAGGTGCAGACTCAGTTGGGCCTGCGTTTTGTGCCCTTCCCAGGTCTGAGCAGCTCAGGTGACCAGGTGTTTAGCGAGCACAGTCTCTGCGACTTATCGCCTCCCCTGTCCCTGCCGCTTGGTTTTCTGGGTGTACAACCAGCACACCTTCTCAGGCAGATGTTGACCGTCCAGAATCCCAAGAAGTCTTGGTTAGCAACAAAGCCTGTGTGCAGTTTGGTAGACAAGGCCTCTCTGGGGGCCCAATTGCCCCCTTCCGGCTCTAGCTGCCCTCGCCTGCCTATCACCAGGCAGGGGGATGGGCCAGGCTAGCTCTGCTCAGTCCTTTGTTCTGTGAGCAGGCCTGATGGTGTCTTAGGTTAGGGCTTTTTGCGTAGCTTTAGTCAGTCCTTTGTTCTGTGAGCGGGCCTGGCGGTGTCTTGCTACTGCTACTGCTGCTGCTGCTAAGTCGTTCCAGTCGTGTCCGACTCTGTGCGACCCCGTAGATGGCAGCCCACCAGGCTCCACCATCCCTGGGATTCTCCAGGCAAGAAGTCTGGAGTGGGTTGCCATTTCCTTATACAATGCATGAAAGTGAAAAGTGAAAGTGAAGTCGCTCAGTCGTGTCCAACTCTTCACAACCCCATGGACTGCAGCCTACCAGGCTCCTCCATCCATGGGATTTTCCAGGCAAGAGTACTGGAGTGGGGTGCCATTGTGGTGTCTTAGGTTAAGGCTTTTCGCGTGGTAGCTATCCCACAGTCTGGTTTGCTATCCCAAGTTAGTTCCCTCAGATTGCCCTCAGGGCATTCAGGCCTGGTCCGTACTCTAAACAATGCAGCCCGCGCCTCCCTGCCCCACCCCCACTTGCTAATGGCGGATGCAGGCGTCTGCACTGCTTCTCCGCTGGGGGTGTTACCGTTGGGCACATAATCTGTGGGTTTTAATTATTTACTTATTTTTCCTCCTGGCTATGTTGCCCTCTGTGGTTCCAAGGCTCGCCACAGACTCAGCAGTGAGAGTGTTTCTGGTGTTTGGAAACTTCTCTCTTTTTTAAGATTCCCTTCCCGGGATGGAGCTCCATCCCTACCTCTTTTGTCTCTCCTTTTTTCTTTTATATTTTTTCTTACCTCCTTTCGAAGGCAATGGGCTGCTTTTCTGGGTGCCTGATGTCCTCTGCTGGCATTCAGAAGTTTTTTTGTGGAATTTACTCAGTGTTCAAATGTTCTTTTGATGAATTTGTGGGGGAGAAAGTGGTCTCCCCATCCTATTCCTCTGCCATCTTAGGACCGCCCCCTGTAACTCATTTTAGAAACTAAGGTAGCTTTATCCAAATCTGATAATCAATAAGTGGAGGTGCAGGATTAAACCCTTAGATGTGCCTGACAGCAGCAGACAGCAAAAGTCATGTTCTGAATTACTGACTTATAAATGTCATGAAAGTGACTTTTATTCTACCCTTGAAGAGACATAGTGTTTGAGACGAGCCTAGAAAAATATGTGTGTGTAAACCTGGATTTTGGGTGCATAGAGTGACTCCCAAGTCAATTTACAGCCTGAAGGAAAATCATTTAAAGGATCATTTTTTATCTGGTTAGCTTTAAATTGCATTTTCAAAGCATGCTGTTTATATCTAGAAGAGAGTTTCAGTGAATTATGTCATAGTAGGGTATGGGTAGGTTTACTATAAATTTAGGAATATAATGATATTAATCCCAACTGACAGCATCAGTCTTTTTCTCTATACACTCTCCTCGGGCATCTTTAAATCTTTATAGCTTTTGTTTTTCTTTACTACTGTCTGAACTATTGTAATGTCAACTTCCTTTTTAAGTTCTCTCTTGTGTATTCTGTTTAATTAACTGACTTCATAATGCTTAGAGATGGGGTGTGAAGTGGGGAGGTGAGATTAGTTACTCTCTCATTTGATACAGGTTCAGATTTTTTTGAAGTATGTAAAATAGTTTACAATGTAATCCTCTTTAGCCATATCTATTGTACTTTGTTCAACATTTAGTCTACTAAAAACTGAGACAGTAATGTAAAATAAGAAATAATTCCTTTCAAAATCATAATGTTCTGAATTAATTACTTGTGCTCTACAAACACAGTACAAAAGCTATCACCGTGATTCCTCTTGCTGTTTTAGACCAGTGGTTGGATTATTTTTTTAGAGTCAGAATATACGAGTGAAAACTGACCAGCATGGTGAAAGAGTACTAATTATGACTGGTGGCACTATAAAAAGAGCCTCCCTGAACTATAGCTATCGGGATCCCCTTTTCCTAAGTCTATAGAACAACTTCAGTACATATGTTGTACAGGAAGAGAGAAAGGATTGATAGATCTATGGATAAGTAGGTAGAAAGTCAGTCATATTTAGTTAGAAAAGGAAAGCCTTTTATGTTTTGATACTAATATTCCATGTCTGCCAGTCTCTCTTAGGACTAATAACATGTAGCTAAATATTTTAAATAATATTTCACTAATAGCATTTATTGAATGGTTAATATATACAGGTCTCTTTATTAGGCACTATAATTGAACCACCCCCCCCATCTTCTTGTAATAGATTTAACAAATTACAATAAAATACAGAATCAGTAGTAACAAATAAGAACATATGGATATTCTATGAGGATCTTTTTGAAAGATAGGTGAAGGATAGATAGGTGTTAGTTACAAGCTCTCTAATAAAAGAATTTTCTCAAAGTTAATGTAAAATCCATATTATGCTCCAAAGTATCAAACACACACACGCACACCCTACACAGTAGTCAAGTAAAGGCCTTTTTGGCTTATATGGATAAAACAACAGAAATTTTTATCTGCCTCATATTAGTTTTTATTTCCGAGCTTATTTTTCTGGAGAAAAATGTGCTTCTTTCAACAAAGAAAATAAAATTGAAAGGAAAGAAACAACAAAGAAAATAAAATTGAAAAGCTATTTACATAGCCATTAATGTTATCCATATTCTTACAAACTGCTTGACAAACCATATTTGATTCAATATTAATAAAATCTGTGAAAATCACACCTACATTGTTAGAAATAAGTAATTTAATGATAACTAAATAAAGAGTTTGTTTTTATTTAAAACACCACCAATATTTATCTGGTGTTCAAATACTTTTTTTTAGGTTCATTTTTGAACCAAAATAAGATATATCCTGCTATATTGCAGTCAAATTCAACATTTTACTTATATACTATAAGAGAGCTTGTGAAGCTGTCAAAAGGTAGGAGAACCCATAGCTTGGAGCCAATTTTTGAAAGAATACTGGGACTTTACATGTAATTTACCTCTTCCATTGTCTTAATGGTTATTCAGATGATCCAGGAGACTTAATACACAGTCAGCATATAAACAATTCAATTCTTTTCCCCTAAAAGATTAATTATACATTAAATTTTAACAAAATGTAAATTTATGTTTTCCACTGTAAGCTACCTAAAGCACTTTTATAGCACAAAAGCCATATCTGTAAATATTTTACACTATCATTTACCAAAAGTAGTAATGATGGACTAGATTTATATCACTTAAATAACCACATAAAAATCATTATGATCAGCATTAACTAACCCAAGTATAAATTATTGAATCATGGTGTTTCAAATTAGAACCTTCTGTCTTACATGTTTATACAAAAAGTGTTACATAGATACAAATGAATAAATTTAATAGCTTAGTTATTTTGAAAACATCCACAAAATTTAGCTATTTTAGTATGTTTTCATATTTAAGCAATTTGACTAGCTTTAACAATTTATGGATGGGAAATGATCCTGAAAATTAAGGTGCAAGACTGTGTTTCTAATTTCTTCCTTAATCTATTTTTCATGCCCTCATTTGACTAATTTTTGTACTAAACTTTCTACACACTTAAAAACTACAAATCATTAGATATATTCTACTGAGCAATATGTGAATTTCTCAACAAATATTCAAGTCTTTTCTCATCTAATCCAAATTGACATCATTTCTGTCCTATCTCCCTGTAGTTCACATACACCCTAGGAAAATATATAAATACTTCATACATGAAATTTTTTGACTGTTTATCATATCTAAACTGCATCTGTGAGTTCCAACTGGAAGATTTAGAAAACTATCACATTCAAAATGGTCAGTCCGCTCACATGCTACCCCACCTAAAGTGTTTTTGATCAGTCCAGTAACAAATAATCACTCTCTCCTCAGACTTTCTATGATATTTTATTGTGTGAGGGCTTAATTCTTCACTAAGTTGTTACCTCCTTGAGGTCCAGAACTGTAACCTGTGTATCTTTGTGTCTCATAAAATGTCTTATGCATAATTTCTAATACACATTTAATTAAATATATGAAGAATGTATAATTTCAAAATATGGAAGAATAGCATATTGTCTGCCAGTCAAAAAGAAAAGAATAAAATATTTTTCTTTCCCACAGTAAGCAATACTGCTTGCTATATTTTGGATAATAAGCTATAACTGATTTGAATGGTGTAGAAATACGATGTATGCCTTTTTAATTACAAATTGTTAGTATAAAGTTTGGAGGCATTTGAAGTAGAGTAAAATGACTTTTTTGTTCTTAAATAGATTTTCCTCCTTAAACACCTTTTAAAAAATCTCTATTATATTTGATTCAGTCTATTTGTTGAAACCCAATCTGGACTACTTTAATTATCAAGGATGAAATTAGCTACATCATTATTAACAGGCACTAGAAATTTGGGGGTGATTATTAATGGTAAAGCATGAAGCAGAAAGAGGACCAGCTGACCCTGGTGGAGTAATAAAAAGTTAATTAATCAGGCAGGAGGCAGATTTCATATTTATGAGTCTTCTCAGAGGAGGATGAATTCCAGTATATGAGACTTTAATTTGAAATAATTTTCAATCAATAGTACAGTTTCAATGTTGGCAGCCATAGCTATCTAAATGCAAACATCAGTAGGAAAGGAAAATTTTCTAGCAGTTAGGTTGTCTGAATATAAATTTCCTACCTTATGATACAATGAAGACCTCTCATAAGATTTTTTGCTTAAGCTAGCTAGATGCTTTTTCAGCATGTCATAAAAGAAATCCATACTTTGGTGATAGAAGTTTAAGGTAACTTCTAACGTTTATATTTTATAACAACAGGTCATATTTATTGAGTTATAATTAGGCATCAAATACTATTTAATTATTTATGGCTACTAATATACTTAAAACTTTTGAAGGGGATGCTATTATCAGGCCTATTCTATGGATTGGAAAACTGAAATATAAAGTTGTGTAACTTACCAGGTCCCCACAACTAGTAAGTGTTGAAATGGGGATATTCCGGCATCAGGTCCTTTTCATGCTCAGAATTTGGACTGAGTTCCCTTTCTACCCATTCAGTGTTTTTACTTTTCTTATTCAGGTTGCTCACTACTTCTAATTTTCTACATGATTGTTTTTTATTCTTACCTCCAATTCTCCACCCTCCTTTAATTAATAATATTCCTCCTTAAAATAATATGTGATTGATTTTCAGAAGACTGTAATTATTGACAAATCATTATGCATTAACTTCAGAGGGTTATGTGTGTTTTAAAATAGATTTATCGATTAATGCACATTTGGTAGACCTAATGTGGCACTATACAGGGTCAAAATGATGCAGTCAGTTTGATCCTTAAATGTGCAGAGACTTGATGAAGAGTAACTATTTGCATAGAAAATAGAAGTCTCTTTTTAAGAAGCCTGCATTGACAAAAAAAGATATTTTTTTTTCAGTTTTACATGGATCCAATAAAGATTTTAAATGATGAGAACCTGGCTTATGTACTATAAAACAGATTGAAAGCCTTAATATGAAAAATATTAAAGATTATAAGTTTGCTAAATGGGCTGGAAAGAAAATCATTAACTATTAACAGGTACTTAGAAGTTGTAAAATGTGTATATCAATGTGAAATGTTACAATTTGGATCAAATCTAAAGGGGAATGAGCAATCAGTGATGGATCTATTTCTTAGAATATAGTTTTTAATGCAATAACCTATAGCAACATAAACAAAAATATGATTTCTTTGGGATATAAGCTGTCATTCCTTGACCGGAATTTTTTTTTTTTTAATCAAGAGCCATTTCCTATTCATTTTTGTGCCTTATGTATTGCTTTGCATGTGCCTGGAAATACAGAAAAGAAATACAAAGATAAATAATATACATTCTCTGTCTTTCAGCTCACAACGAACCTCACTAGAAGCTCTCATAACCGAGTTCCTTATTTATGTCATTTCTAAAGTCTAATTTTAATTTGACTTGATTTGAGATAAGATGGATTTTTTCCTATCAGCCATCATATAAATTGCCTAAATTTTTCTGTCAAGCTATTCAACTTTACAACCTTGAATTCTTTAACAGAGCAAAAAGTGTTCTTAAGACAGCTCAAATTGCTCTAAATTTAGTGAAAAATATATTCCACATGTAATACTTGGAGATTTAGAATCATTCTTTCAGCTACACAAATCAGCTTTATTGACTTATGTTGTGAAGTGGCTTTTTTTTAATGTCATATTTTAGTTGTTGGAAAAGCATCAAGGGCAAAGTTAAGAAAGCCTAATCTCTTAATATAACCATATGGAACCTATCCAGAACTACAGATATGATTCTTAATTATGGTTGACCTCTCACCCTCATCTGATGCATGATCATGCACTATTCTCAAGGCGGGGTTTAATTGTGATGTTCAGTTATTGCTTCTATAATGCATTTAGGGTAATTCCAGCTAGCATAGGGTGATGTCCAGTGGCAATACATAGATGTGGCTCTTATAGCAAAGGTAGAAATACATGATGTTGGGATCAAAGTGTCCTTTAGAAGCCACGGACTTCAAAGGTGATACAACCCAGAGCCTTGGTTCTTTTCATAACTTTATTTCCTATTTCTCGATTGAATTCTATCCACCTGGTAATCTGTCATTTTCAGAGCCCTCCCCCCAAAAAATGTGAGTTGAATAAAAGAGTTGTCAAAATGTCCAAGTCAGGTGAAAAGTACTTTATGTAAAATATATAAATACTAAACATTATCTGCCAATGTCAAAACATAAAGATAAACATAGTTTGAGTTTTATTTGCCACAGTACCAATATGCAGTAAAAAATAACTTTAAATAATCTAATGCAACATCTTTTAACTGTTTATTAACCCAACATAAGGCATCTGTTTTTGCCTTTATCTTATGGTGAAGTCACAATACTGAATGCACAGATATTTATAAAATAAACCCAGCCAGCTCTACCATGGCCACTGTGAAGAATTAAGAAGCAGCTTAAGTATTTGTGTTACACGGGACTTTTTTAAGGGAAACAGTAGTTCAGTGAATTTAAATTGAGTAACAGGAATTCTTGGCAAAATAACAGGAGCCATTTAAAAGATTTAGCTGTGTATGCACAAATCTGAGCAAGACATGCATGAGTGTGTTACTGACTATGCCACAGGCAAAGGAGCAAAGCATGGCAACCTTGCCACCAGATATAAAAGAGCTGATTCACAACAAACTGAATTCCATATTCTCTTAAGTGTTTGGAACACTGAGCGTCCTTTGAAAATGCTTTTGGACTATAAGTATATTTAAATTAAACAGTTATTTTATATGTGCTGTATACAAAACAGGAAAGCAGATTGAATGATTTTTTCAACAGTTTCAACTCTTCTGTAAACAATAAACATTGCAATATAACTTACTGAAGTTAGCATACATATATATATGTATATATTTTTATGTGTGTGTGTGTGTGTGCATGCATGCTAAGTCACTTCAGTTGTGCCCAACTCTTTGTGACCCCATGGACTGTAGCCCACCAGGCTCCTCTGTCCATGAGATTCTCCAGGCAAGAATACTGGAGTGAATTGCCATGCCCTCTTCCAGGAGATCTTCCCACTCAGGGATAGAACCCGTTTCTTATGTCCCCTGCATTGGTAGGCAGGTTCTTTACCACTAGTGCCACCTGGCAAGTCCATATATGTGTATGCTGTGCTGTACTTGGTGGCTTAGTGGTGTCCAACTCTTTGCGACCCCATGAACTGTAGCCTACCAGGTTTCTCTGTCTATGGGATTCTCCCAGCAAAAATACTGGAGTGGGTTGCCATGCCCTCCTCCAGGAGATCTTCCCAACCCAGGGATCAAACCCAGTTCTCCCGCATTGCTGGATTCTTTACTGTCAAAGACACCAAGGAAGTCCAAGAATAGAGTGGGTAGCCTATCCCTTCTCAAGGGGATATTCCCAACCCAGGAATTGAATTGGAGTCTCCTGCATTGCAGGCAGATTCTTTACCAGCGAGCTACCAGGGAAGCCCCACATATGTATATCAGTTCAGTTGTTAAGTCAGGTCCGACTCTTTGTTACTCCATGGACTGCAGCACACCAGGCTTCCCTGTCTATCACCAACTCCCAGAGCTTACTCAAACTCACGTCCATTGAGTCGGTGATGCCATCTAACATCTCATCCTCTGTCATCCCCTTCTCTTCCTGCCTTCGATCTTTCTGAGAATCAGGTGCTTTTCTAATGAGTCAGTTCTTCACATCAGGTGGCCAAAGTATTGGAGTTTCAGCTTCAGCACCAGTCCTTCTAATGAATATTCAAGACTAATTTCTTTTAGGATTTACTGGTTTGATCTCCTTGCAGTCCCATATATACATATATAATATATTCATATATGATATACATATGTCCTACATTTATACACACTTCCTATCCTCATTCTGAGATGAAGGAATAATATTGGCAATGTTTCCAATGTTCTTGCATGAGTTTTTATCCTTAGAAGTAAGAGTTTATTTTTAACTTTGATACAAAGTTTGTTCCTAAATTTGACATAATGAGAAGGAAAGTAAAGGGCACTTGAAAGGAAGCAGCAGACGATAAAGCACACAGAAGAAAGTTCACTTGTTCAATTTATTCCTTCACTCAATCAAAAAATATTAATAAGGGCAAGATATAGAGGCAAGCACTGGGAAGTCAAATATGAGAAGAATAAACTTGTTCCTGGCTTTCACAAAAGCTAATTGAGAGGTTCAGAAAATTATACAAGGTTACAATACAGGGTTACATGTGACGGTTCAAGGAGCACACAGAGAAAAACCCAAATATGTCAAGGAAAGTTTCTAAAATTAAAAAAAAAAAATGCCCTGAAGGAGACTTTAAAGTTGGGGACTCTCTCGTGTGTGCAGATAGAGATGAAATTGTATCAGACTTTCTAGCAACAGAAAAAAATAATTCAATATGCTTAGGACTGTGGTCCTCCAAGTGTGAATGCTGCACCAGAAGCATCCAGCAACACCTGGGAAGATGTTAGAAATGCTCCTTTTCAGACCCTAATTCACACTTAGTGAATCAGAAACTCTGGGGCCCAGGGGTCAACCGAGCATTGTGTTTTAACAAGCCTTCCAAGTAATTTCGGTGCATGCTTTACTTAGAAAACCAGTAACTTCATCAGAGGGTACAAAGGATAGGGGTAAGGAATGACAGGCTGATAATCCTGGTATAGGAAATATAGGATAAGGGGCTGGATTCATAGGCAGGGGCCATATCATGGCATCTGTTTATTATCTTGCCACTGAAGCTAAAACCTTCCTGAGTTTTTATTTTTCTTCCAGTTATCTGTTGTTTTGGAGACAGAGAAGACTGTCTGAGCAAGCTTTCCATAACTGACTTTTCTAAAACCATTGCTAATACATCTAATTATTTCATCACCTTTACTTCATCCACCCTAAAAATAAATCCTTCCAAATATATATTCATTTTCATAACTATAGCTGTCATAACTTCCAAATTCCCTAGAGACGATTTTAGCTTTAAAAATTCACCCTTACAGAATGTGCTGGAATCTTGGGAATCATCCATTTAAATTCTAACACATGCTTGCTATCTGCTAGCATGTGAGTCTGCATATTTCTCCTTGACAGTTCATATTTGGTTTCTGGACTTTCAAGACACAGTGAATTATGACCTGCTCACCAGAGCCTCCTGAGAAAACTGGAACTGAGCCATCCTATGCCAAACTTTCATGAAAGTTGGTCAGTTGAAGAAGTCCTGGAAATTAAGTTATCTGGGACACTTCATGAATCTCAATATCATAGAAGCAAAGGTGCTATGTTAGCAAAGCAAAGTTAGACACCAAGATAAATGTGCCACCCGACTGTGTCCAGGCTAGGTTACTTAGTTGTCTGTTCTAATTGCTAAAGGAAAATGGTATATTCAGGTAGAAAATACAGGAGTTGGTATCTTGGCTCATGAGGATTCTCTGTTATAGACTTTAATTCCTCATCAATTAAATAAAGGTAATGTGCCAAATTATCTTCCCTTGCTATAAAAATGAGAAACTTCCTAGTGAACTGGTGTAGCACTTGGGCCAGACCAGTCTGCATCAGCATCCAAGCTCTGCTAATTTCTAGGTATTAGACCCTGAGGAAGGCAAATAATTTGTTTAAGTTTTAATTTTCTCATCAGGACACAAAAACTTTATTCATTTGTATACACTGATTCATTCAATGAGTATGTGTGAGAACCCCTTCTGCATCTTTACTAACTGCTATTCTACACGCACTTTCCCAAGAGGCACTAGTGGTAAAGAACCCACCTGCTAATGCAGAAAGACATAAAAGACGTGGGTTTGATCCCTGGGTTGGAAAAGTCCTCTGGAGGAAGGCATGACAACCCATTCCAGTGTTCTTGCCTGGAGAATCCCATGGTTAGAGGAGCCTGGCAGGCTACAGTCCATGAGGTTGTGAAGAGTTGGACATGACTGAAATGATTTGGCATGACTTCTACATGCTAGAAATAAAGCAAAAACAAGATTCCTGCTCTTCCCTAGCTTATGGAAGGAGAGAAACAGAGGAGAAAGACAACACACAGCAGTAAGTAAAATATTTAGAATGTCAGGTGATGCAGAGCTAAGGTGTATTACCTCAATCTCTCCTTTAGGAGAGCACTCTGCTTTTTCTTTCAGCTCATGGGAGCGCTGCTTGCTGAAGACTCAACAGCTGAATTCCTTACTGGGTACTGCCTCTGTTCAAAAGAGGTTATATGCCCCAGAGACAACCCCTCTTTACCCAAGGGCAGCCAGAGTTGAAAACTTGCTTAGTGAGAGGCACAAAGATTAGTCTCATCACTTCAATTCAGGACAACTCTGAAGGGCCAGTTCAGCTCCAGAACTACCTAAGATTGGCTGAGGTCTTTGTAGCACCACATCACCGTTCAACTACTCCATTTTCCCATTTCTGCTTCTCTCACTCTCCTACATGTCCATGCTGAGGTCACTCTTCAATAAACCTACAGCATGCAGAGCCCCATAGAAGAGTCTATGTCCCAGGAAACTCCCATCTAGGAAAGATGATGGGAAGTGCTCTGGAGAAGATTAAAGCTGAAGGGAGGTTTGGGAGTGACTCCCTCCTGTTGTGGTTATGAAATGTTAACTCTCATTATAACCTTAATTATCACTGAACTTGGCAGCTGACAAAAATGTCATAGAAAAGGGCCTTGCCCTTAGTCATGAAGAAAAGGAAAGATGTAAAGGAAAGCATAAAGAACAAGGACATTTTTATGATAGTGACTGATTAGAGCAATTCCATTTGGCCAATAATTCACAGATAAATAGACAAATAAAGAGTAGCAATTAAAAAGAATTTTGGTTAAAAGCTCAAGCTTTGCACTGAATCCTGGATTTAAATCTTTTTTAAAAAACTTTTTATTTTTTTATTGGAGAGTGTTTGTTGTTGTTGTTCATTCTCTGTTGTGTCTGACTCTTTGCAACCCCATGGACTATAGCCCACCAGGCTACTCTGTCCATGGGATTTCTCAGGCAAGGATACTGGAGTGGGTTGCCATTTCCTTCTCTAGAGGATCTTCCTGACCCAGGGATCAAACCCACTTTTCCTGCATTTTCAGGTAGATTCTTTACCTTTGAGTCACGAGGAAGCCCTGTATTGGAGTTTAGTTATCTGTATACATGTATCTATTCTTTTTCAAATTCTTTTCGCATTTAAGTTGTTGCATACTATTGAGCAGGGCTCTCTGTGTTATACTACTTTCTAGACATCAGATTTGAGTAAGTCAGTTAGCCACCCTATGTCTCAGTTTCTGCGTTTGAAAAATGGGGAGAAGAATGCCACCTACTTTCTAGTGTTCTTCTGAGTATGCAGAGTAAAATTCTTAGTCGATTATCCAGCCTTATGTGGTTAGAGCTCACTAAGTATTGGTTATTAATACTGACTTTGAAGTGAAGTGTTAGTCTCTCAGTCATGTCCGACCCTTTGTGACCCTATGGACTGGGGCTCCCCAGGCTCTTCTGTCCATGGGATTTCCTAGGCAAGAATACTGGAGTGAGTAGCTATTTCCTTCTCCAGGAGATTTTCCTGACCCAGGGATTGAACCCTAGTCTCCTGCCTTGCGCACATACTCTTTACTGTGTGAGCCACTGGGGAAGCTCAATACTGACTTCATTGGTATTAATTTTCAACTCTGACATTCTGCTTCAGCAAATTCAATACTATACTTAAAAAAAAAAACTAAACAAAACATTTACTGCTACTGCTAAGCCACTTGAGTCGTGTCCGACTCTGTGCGACCCCATAGACAGCAGCCCACCAGGCTCCGCTGTCCCTGGGATTCTCCAGGCAAGAATACTGGAGTGGGTTGCCATTTCCTTCTCCAATGCAGGAAAGTGAAAAGTGAAAGTGAAGTCGCTCGGTCGTGTCCGATTCTTAGCAACCCATGGACCGCAGCCCACCAGGCTCCTCCATCCATGGAATTTTCCAGGCAAGAGTACTGGAGTAGGGTGCCATTGCCTTGTTTAATTGTCTTCATTGTCTTCTTGTAGAATGTAGACATTCTACAATAGCAACCAAGACATTCTATGATTCTTCCCTCTGGCATTTATTTTTCATGCCCATTTTTAGCTTAGTTTGATATTAGTTGGCTAGTTTTAGTGTTGGTGTTTGCTTAATTTTTACAGGTAACCTATAAGGATGAGTGAGATTACCCAAGATGAGCTGACCTTCCAAGGCTTAAACATTGAAGATTCAGCCAAGGAAGCCCCACACTTCAACTTGTGAGATATCAGTCCCATTGCAGCAATATTATCTTGTGGACCCAAAACCACTGTCTCTCCTGTTTCAATGTAATCAAATTATTTATGTGTCAGGCTACCTTTCTTTTAAATATTTAAATTACAAAAAACCAAGTGTCAACAGGCAGTGTAGCATAATGGTTAGAAGCTCATACTCAAAAATAGACTGTTTGTTTATCTGGTTCTGCCATTTCTATCTACATGACCATGGGCAGGTTACTTAAACTCTGTGCCTTAATTTCTCCAATGATAAAGTGAAGCTAAAAATACTACTGTATCATATGACTGTTGAGAAGATTAAATAGGTTGGTACCTGTGAAGTGTTTAAAACTGTGAATAGTATATGAAAGCACTTTAAACAGTGTTTGCTATAGTAATTGCTACCCTTCTTCTGAGGGAGACTCCTTCACTGAGTGCAATATAAATTTTTGAGTGAACCTGTGATAGAAAAAGAAAGGAAAAGGATTAAGAAGAAAGAAAAAGAATGTAATTCTGCCGAGAACACCCACTTACGGTACCCTCTGTGGAATCCTCTTCAGTTTTCAAGTAGAAATGACATGATTTATGTTACCCATAACCACCTACCCCACTATAAATATTTAAAAATTAAATAAATAACTAAACAAATGATTTCCTTGCAAAAGAATATGCAACCCACAGAAAATCGTATGTACCTATATATTGAAAAATATGCTTTTGGCTCAGAATAGGTATCAGTTATGCTATGACTTCTATAAGTAATAAGCATAGCATATCTTATTTGATGAAGAATTTTTACTTTTTCAAATTATGGAATAAATTTCCAGGTTGAGAATTTTTAACTTTTATAAAGTCATATTTTTGCTTGCAAAATGACTAGAAGGAGGCCTACTCCATTGTTTTCCAAATTAACCTAAGTTGCCTGGCCAAACAAAGCACCAAGTGGAAACATACCAAGGAGATTTGGGTTATCTAATTACCGTTAGCACATTCTTCTTTTTTCTGTCATGTTCTGTACTGCAACTCAAAATGCCTTTTGAATCCTTTTCAATTGTTGACAGCTAATTTCTGTCCATTACAGACCTACTTCTCACCGTTTGTATTTATCCATCTTAGGAGCTGCATCTTTTTAAAACCAGCTATCTGTCTTTTTGTCATTTTCTCTCTCTCTTCTTGCTTAACTGTCCACTGGGATGATAGACTTCAAATTATATTAAGCATAAACATGTAGTTAAGATATGCAACTAACACCCATAGTCATTTTCTTTTAAGCTATGCACTTTAACAATTGCTATTTACTTTTAAGGATTTTAAAAGTATGTCATTCATAATTAGACTCTATCCTACCTTGAGATTATTAATAGAAGCAGGCAATATAAATTTAATGCGCTTTTATTAAAAACATACTTTTGCATATGAAAACTGTCTCTGTCACCATTTCCCCTAGTGTTCTTACTGCCTAAGATAGAGAAATACTTTACAGAAATGAAGGTCAAAAGTAAGTAAATAAAAGGTTGATAGGGTAATTCTATTCTTACCTTGATCAGTGACATCCAGAAACTGCTACAGCCTTAGAACTTGTATACATGAGAAGAGAAGGAGCATCTTACTTGGCCCATGACTGGGAAGATAGTTCAGAGAGTCTTATATGCAACCTTAGCTTAAGACTTCCAGTAGCTTATACTCTGGAAATCAGGGGATTAGGACAAGTGAAGAATGCCAATAATCAGTACAGAAAATAAAAGCAATTCAGCAAATAGTTTCTGTCAATCTTCAAAAGAGAAACAATATAAAAAAAGTCACTGGAAACTACCTAGATTTTACGCACCTCCATTGCTGGGGGTAAGGGGTGGTACTTAACAAATGAATCAATCCAGTAAACACATGGAATTTAGAAATTCTTCTCATGGGTTTTAAAGGAGAATAGAAGTGACCTCTATTACACTTTTTGCTAATTATCTAGAATTACTTAAAATATTGTTTAACAGAATGCACCCAGACATATAAATAACTGATGTAAAATCATTAATATAATTCATTAGACTTAAGAGAATTACACTTAAAGTTACATTTCATGTTTTAGGAATAAAGCTGAATGCTTGCAGCTATAAGTAGCATGACTTTTCCCACATATATACTAATGTATCTAAATTGCCCTTAAATTTTATAAGAATGCTTTCTCAGAAACTTTGATTAACTAAACAGAGGATTGTTGGTTTTTTTACTTGCATTTCTCTCCCCCCTAAAAACTATTCAAGGCAGTTTAAAACACATGTAAAAAATGTTTTGTAAATTTGTACTAGAAGTAAAAGATTAGTTCCATAAAAACAAGAAGGAACAAGTCTTGTCTTGATGGTTATTACTAGCAGTGTATGTGTGCACCATCTCTACCTTTGAGACTTCTGGCAGCAGCAGAGACTAAAGAAGTGGTCAGACTCTTAATATTAAGCCCAAATGCTGTAGGAAATATATAAGGAGGGAATTGAGATTAATGGCCTCAAGCAGAGTTTTTTTCACCAAAGGCAGAAGTTTGTTTCATGTGCTGTTTTCTGATTACAACTTTTAATAAAAGCAAGCCTGACTGAGGTAAAGCCATCACTGCTTGAAGGTGGCTTTTCAGTCAGTTCAGTCGCTCAGTCATGTCCGAGCTAAGTTAACAAAAGAGATACAAGAATATGCCAGGTAGAACTAAAGTGGAAATGTGGGGAGTTAACCTAGGCTTCAAAAAGGGCTAAAAACAAGAAATCAGAAAACTCTTGAAAGAAAGGCAGTCATTCTTTCTCTTGGTCTACACAGCCATGCATCTCTGTTTCTCTCTCTAAAGACTAGTTTTACCTGTCTGTGTTCATTTAGGAAAGGATATCTATCTGCCCCATGGCTTGCAAATTCACATTTCTCTTTCATATCAATCATGGATTAAAATTGGGCAAATACTGTGAATCCTATCCCAAATTCCTGGAAGAGAGGCCATGAGTGACCCAGTTTGAGTCAGATCTCCATCCCTAATCCAATTCATGTCTGGGAGCCTAAGCCAGAGAGAACAGTCTTCTAAGACCCTACCCTGGGGTGGAGGCAGTTTTCAGAGACAGGACTGAGGAGATATCCTAAGAGATGCTTGAAAAGTGAAAGTGAAAATCACTCAGTCAAGTCCCATTCTTTGCGACCCCATGGACTATACAGTCCATGGAATTCTCCAGGATGGAATACTGGAATGAGAGTCTTTTCCTTCTCCAGGGGATCTTCCCAACCCAGGGATTGAACCCAGGTCTCCCACATTGCAGGCAGATTCTTTACCAGCTGAGCAGCAAGGGAACCCTTACTAAAAATTTAAGGCTAGTCTTTAATGAGTGCTTAGATTCTCTATTCTTGTACTGAGGGATGATTCAGGTGCTTTAAAAATAAGATGAAGAAGATGCAGAAATCTTTCCACTATTAAGGCCAAGATATCCAACCAATATTTTTGCTCATGTGAAAATAAAATCTCCCCACGTTTGCACTGAAATGGGCTGCAGGCAAAGCAAAGACTGTCCTTAGGAAGCGGATTTGGATGTGCTCCCAGAGTTAAACATTCTGTAGACTGAAAGCCTAGAGTTTCACACCACAGGGCACTGTGGAAAGAAGATGATTCTGGCCTGGAAAACAGGTGTTCCAAGTTATCAAAGCAGGTGTTCCAAGACATCAAAAAGAAGCCTGAGAACCGCTCCATATATATTGAGTTGCATAGTTGTGTAGCACACTTTCTAGGATAAGCCGTGGGAAAAGTATGTTGTACAAAATAGAATAGGTGGTCTAGTTTGTAGACTTTTGGTCAATTACCTTTTGTCTACCAAAGAAAATGATTTTAGTTTTGATAAAGTTGATGATTATATAATTGTTTATGGCAGTAGTAAATTTGCAGAGTTATTTATATCCAGAAATCAGTTCTAGTTTTTTAAAATAAAACCCAGGTCATAAACATATTGAAATAGATGTATTATTCTGTCTACCAAGATGGCATATATGCAGTTTGTCTACAATCAGTATCTATTTGTGAAGATACTGATTTAAAAGATGAGTAAATAAAACACAGTACTGGTTCATATTACACGAAATTGTTCATGGGTATGTCAGAAAACTTTTGCCTTTTAGTTCACCATTCTTTTATTTTTTAACATTTTTAAAAGCTTTATTTATTTATTTAATTTTTTGGCTGTAGTGGGTCTCCATTGCTGCTCGCAGGCTTGTGGCGACTCTTCACTGCAGAGGTCTCTCATGCAGAGCAGGAGCTCTAAAGTGCTTGCTCAGTAGTTGTGGCACATGGGCTAATTCGAAACATGTGAAATCTTCCCAGACCAGGGATCAAACTCATGTCCCTTGCATTGCAAGGCAGATTCTTAATCACTGGACCACCAGGGAAGCCCTAGTTTACCATTCTTTTAGAGTGGTATTTACTGCCATGTTTACAGAATCATACTAAGCCCCAGTTTTAAGTTAACTTGATTCTCTAGGCAAAGAAGTAAAAATTTAGTGAGAGGTCAATATGCAAAGCAAAGAGTGTTATTTTCTTGAAAATAATGGCAGTAAATATTAGAGTAATACTGTGCCTAGCTTCTTGCTTCCAATACAGAATATTTAACTTGGAATCCTCACTTGTGGTCTCTGGGAAAGCATAACATAATACTTGAGGGACACTCAGAAAATTTAATAGAGCCATAGTTTTGTAGGACTATGGCCTTTTTTTAAAATAGGGTTGCATGGAAACACTACTATATATAAAATAGATAGCCAGTGGGAATTCTATGTATGACTCGGGGAGCTCAAACAGGTGCCCTGTGACACCTAGAGGGGTAGGATGGGGTAGGAGGTGGGATGGAGGCTCAAGAGGAAGGGGACATGTGTATATCTATGCCCGATTCATGTTGATGTATGGCAGAAACAACACTATATTGTAAAACAATTATCCATCAATTAAAAATAAATTTTTAATAAATAAATAAAATAAAAAAGGATTGATTGTCCTTAAATCTTTCAGAACCAGTTATAGTGACTGGTTAAAAGTTGAGGTAGATGGTTTGGTGTTACTCAGAACAGGCTTCAAACAATTTCAAGCAATGAACAAAAACTTACCATACAACTTACTCACTTTCAGGGGATAATCAAATGAGTCCTGACATAAGAAGTAGCAGGTTCCTATTAGATGCCTGGGATCTAAATTGCTTAGGACACAGTGCTTGGGTCCATAAAACTGAGAGAAATTACAGTCACACCCCCAACATTGCTGGTTTCTGTGCTTTCATAAGATACTTCTACTGAAGCCATACATGGGACAACTGTAGTCTCAAATCTGCTTTATCATTAATGAGAAAATTAAGTAAAAGTCTTCCACAGGAATTTGTTTAGATCCAGATTTCCTGGTAATGAGTTTATAATTAGATGGGTTTAAATTGAGCAGATTTTTCCACAATCTGATTTTAATATCCTGTCATGCTCAACTTGCCAGAAATGTCAGTTCATTTGTTTTTATTTTTGGTTTGTTTTTACATCCATGCAATTTTTATTAAGTCAGTGCATAAGATCTATTAAATATATGCTAAACAGGACTGATTTTCCCCTGAATCTAATCTGTCTGTTAAATAAAAAAGTAATCTTCAGGCAGAGAATTTGATATTCTTTGTTTAACAAAAAGTTATTTTATAAAAGTAACCCTCCCCCATCCCATTTTACCTTGTGCTTCCAGTCCTATCCATCTAGTTGTGGGGAAAAACATACTCAGAAGGCTGTATTCAACATCAATTAAAAAAAAAAAAAAAGTAAATGAAGATAGGAAATATCCAGCTCATGCAACATAATAAGCAATGAGAAATTTTTTCTTGGAAATATAAAGACCCACTTACTTTCCCTTCCCTCTGTATTAGGATATTGTTGTTAAGTAGTTGCTCAGTCATGTCCAACTCTTTGCAACCCCATGAACTGCAGCCCACCAGGCTCCTCTGTCCATGGGATTTCTTAGGCAAGAATACTGGAGTGGGTGGCCATTTCCTCCTTTGGGAGATTCTCCTGACCCAGGGATCGAACCCGTGTCTTTCGCATTGGCAGGCGGATTCTTTACCACTGAGCCACCAGGAAAGCCCATAGTAGGATATGTATGTTGATAAATACAACCAAAGTCTTCCCTCTTTGGTTTATTATATTAAATAGGACTATCAATTTCAAGTAACAAAACCCTGACTGGCTTAATGAAAAGTGAGATTCAGGCTGAATCCAGGCTCTCCAACTATGTTCTCAGTACTTTCTCCCTCTCACTTCTGCTTTATTCTCTGTTGGATTTATCTTCAGGCAGATCCTTCCCATATATTTGCAAGAGTTTATATCTCCAGTAAGGCAATTTTGATGAAACTCATATCTCCAATACCTCTACTTCTGAACCTGAATGTGAATGGTAACTTGAGAAAAACATAAGCACACCGACTGATGTCAATTTAAATTTTCACGATCCACCCTTTGCCTCTCTTTTCCAGCCTCCAGTTCAGCCTCTTGATCTATGTCTCAGACATCCCAAAGTACACAGAAATAACTCCTCAAGATGTTGAGCTATTTTGTGTCTCCAGATTTGTGATGTCATTTCTTCAAACTAGAATGTCCCAATATCTATTCATCACCTTGGTGACTGCATATTTAATCATTCCAGTCAGAATCACCTTTATAAACCTTCTTTCACTTCTTCCTGTCAAGGTTATTACTCTCATACTCTTATCACATGAGCTTCATACATACCTCCATTTTAGCAACAATTTTGCTCTACCGCAATTAAGGCTTACATCTCTAACCCCTTCACTAAAGAGAAACTACTATGAGAACAGGAAAATATACTTTAGTGTTTGTTTTTGTTTGTTTGTTTCCCAAATGCTTACATCATAGTGTTTAGCACATTCTAAATGGTTAGTATTTTTGTCATTTTTGAATGGATAATGAGTCAGTGAGTGAGAATTTCCTCAAAAAATCCTATGGAACATTTTTTAAATAATCATGTGTGTTTTTTCTCAGGATTTTTTCTTTAAATATTTTTTCTAAAAAACAGATACTAAATAAATCTTTTATAAGCCTTGTGAAACTTGTGATCTCTATACATTTAATTATAAATCTGCTTACCTCAAATTACACTAACCTTTATATTAAAAAGCTATAACCTCAGATGCATATATATGCCTGTACTGTGCTGTGAGCTGTGCGCTGTGCTTAATCACTCAGTCATGTCCGATTGTTTGCGACCCCATGAGCTGTAGCCCACCAGGCTCCTCTGTCCATGGGATTCTCAAGGCAAGAATACTGGAGTGGGTTGCCATGCCCTCCTCCATGGGATCTTCCCAACCCAGGGATCAAACCCATGTCTCCCACATTGCAGGCAGATTCTTTACCATCTAAGCCACCAGTGAAGCCCATATATACATATATATATATATATATATATATATATATATATATATATATAATCTGCCTGCTGCTGCTGCTGCTGTGTCACTTCAGTCGTGTCTGACTCTGTGCGACCCCATAGACGGCAGCCCACCAGGCTTCCCGTCCCTGGGATTCTCCAGGCAAGAACACTGGAGTGGGTTGCCATTTCCTTCTCCAATGAATGAAAGTGAAAAGTGAAAGGGAAGTCACTCAGTCATGTCCAACTCTAGCAACCCCATGAACTGCAGCCTACCAGGCTCCTCCATCCATGGGATTTTCTAGGCAAAAGTACTGGAGTGGGGTGCCGTTGCCTTCTCCATATATCTGCCTACTGTAATGCAAATACCAACTATTATTATTATGATACTTGTTGAACAGTATTTGAACATAATAGATTCCAGGTCCGTAATCCAGGGAATTTGTGAAATTTATAAGGAAATTCTATTTGACATTTAATGTTTTTTTTTTTTAATGATAAAATATGTATTTTGGGAACATGAGTATTTCAATTGCAAAGAAATGTTATCAAAGACTTATCACAGCTTCCAATAACCATATGAAATATAGACAATTACAAATTAAATTCTTGACATTTTGAATGTTAACAATAGTATCAGGTGTTTAAATGCCTCGATCTCTTTTCACTGTTCTTTGATACTTATCATATGAAGCCTACCTGTAGCAAGGCATGCTGACCATTTATTAATGCAGAAAACAATCCCTTTTTAAAAAAAGACAGAAATTGTTTCATCATGCTGCACTACCTGCTTCTGCTTCTGCCTCGCCATCAAGTTTACCAAACTCACATTTTCCAATTATCCCTGTATCATTTGGCATTTTTATCTGACAAGTAAATTAAGGTCATCAAATAGAGTGAATCTTGAAATCTTTTGTGTCCCAATGTAGCCACAGTTTGAAGTACTGAATTGCATTGTTTCTGGAGAAATGACAAAACAGCAGAGGAAAGCACATATGTGAAATGATTTTCTGAAAAAGTATAATCCCAGCTAAGGGTCTTTACGTCAACAGAAATGTTTCATGAGGTTTGTTTCCATTCAGCTGAGAAGAGAATTCAGTAACTGGCTCACTAGACTGCATCAGAGTCTCTTACTATTCTCTCTCTCTTAAGTCAATCTTAGGGATATTTTTCTTGTTGGTAGATGCAATCAAATGTTGAATGAATATAAAACAAACATGTTAATACAATGTTAGGCCAAACCTCTTCTGCTAAGTAGCTACTTCATTTAAATCCTAGGCTGGGATATTTGAATGAAGAAATTTACTCATCAGATCAGATCAGATCAGTCGCTCAGTCGTGTCCGACTCTGCAACCCCATGTATCACAGCACGCCAGGCCTCCCTGTCCATCACCAACTCCCGGAGTTCACTCAGACTCACGTCCATCGAGTCAGTGATGCCATCCAGCCATCTCATCCTCTCTCGTCCCCTTCTCCTCCTGCCCCCAATCCCTCCCAGCATCAGAGTCTTTTCCAATGAGTCAACTCTTCGCATGAGGTGGCCAAAGTACTGGAGTTTCAGCTTTAGCATCATTCCTTCCAAAGAAAACCCAGGGCTGATCTCCTTCAGAATGGACTGCTTGGATCTCCTTACAGTCCAAGGGACTCTCAAGAGTCTTCTCCAACACCACAGTTCAAAAGCATCAATTCTTCAGCGTTCAGCCTTCTTCACAGTCCAACTGTCACATCCATTCATACTATTTTAATTAATTTCAGAACATATTAAATGCCAAAATACAAAGGTATAAGGGAATTCTTATGTCACTAGAACATTTTAGACATTAACATTACCAAACAAATCACATATGAAAATTTTCTTTTAGTCAGAGGCTAATATCTAGAATGTGTTCTTTATCTCTTCTTTATGAAAACATACATTTATTAATCCCTATGCTATGTAAGGCACTATGCTAATCCCATGTGATACAGAAAGGCAAATGATATTGTTTCTACCCTCAAGAAGCTTATGATATATTTGAAATGGGCCAAAAAAAACCCCAGAAATCTTCAGAAAATGAATCATTTTGATAGTTAAAGTTTTCAGACACAGGTTTGGTCTTTAAATTATTATTTTTATAATTGTTAAATATATTGAAGGGAAATTGTTTCTAATCATGCATCCATGAACTCCTGTCCTTCTATATAAACTATATTAGACATGTCTCAGTATGTTTTTAGTTGACCTTGGCTGACCATAGTAATGTATTGAGTTCTGACATAGTGAGTCCATTGGTGCTCCTTGAATTTTATAGAGCTGTTTGATCCTAAACTCCTGCCTCCAGAGTAGTATGTATTTTGGAATTTTATGTCAGATTTTCAATTTTCCCAGTTGTTCTTTCAGTCAGCCTAGCAGTGTGCATTTCCATTCAACTCCCTCTCTTTAGGTATCTCATGTCTGATCTTAACACTTAATTTACATCTGCTATACTTCTATACGGAGAAGGCAATGGCAACCCACTCCAGTGTTCTTGCCTGGAGAATCCCAGGGACCAGGGAGCCTGGTGGGCTGCCGTCTATGGGGTCGCACAGAGTCGGACACAACTGAAGCGACTTGGCAAAAAAAAAAAAAAAAAAAAACTTCTATATGAATTCAGAAATCAATAAACATATCTGAAGTAAGAGTGTGAGGCACTGAAGCTGTTTTATGAGTAAACTCTGTATTCTTAGTATGTGACCATCTGTCAGATGTTTCTTCAGAGGCTCTTTACGTCTATCTCGTTTGCCACTGCTCCAGTGTATTCCACATAATTGAAGTTGCCATCTAGCTGAATTCAAATGCATGTGATGAGTATCTGAACTAAGAAAATAGCTGTGGGGATAGGAGTGAATGGGAATGAATTAAGAAATAACTTTAAAATGTAGTAATGACAGGACTGATGATCTGCCTGCACTATGTGAAGGCTGAGTTCAAAGTTTTAGGCTTGAATATTTCTTTTTTTTTTTCTGTATTACTTCCTTATTTTATTAATTTTTTTTACAGTAGGTCCTTGGTTATCTATTTTATTTTTTTATTTTATTTAATTTACAATATTGTATTGGTTTTGCCATATATCAAAATGAATCTGCCACAGTATACATGTGTTCCCTATTCTGAACCCTCCTCCCTCCTCCCGCCCCATACCATCCCTCTGGGTTGTCCCAGTGCACCAGCCCCAAGCATCCAGTATCATGCATTGAACCTGGGCTGGTGACTCGTTTCATATATGATATTATACATATTTCAATGCCATGAATATTTCTAAGAGTGATGTACTTACTGTGATTTTACTCTCTTAGGCTATAGGAAAGTCTGAATATTTAAAAAATTTTTAAAGTATAATTTTATAGTCACATAATGTAGGATAGATTAGGAAGATATACTGTGGGAAAGCAATCTAATAAAAAATTATAGAACTAGCCTAATCTGTAAGGCTGAAGTTTTAGATTACTAGTGGTAATAAAGACAAGATGATATCAACATAATAATGATTTGCTCTGGACCAGGAGTTATAGGGAAAGGTAAACTCGGAGATGACCTCATGTTTCAGTTCTAGGTGACCAAGAGAATAGCATCATTTACAAAATCACAAAATCCTCTTCATCTAGGAGAACTAGTTCTTCAATTTTCACTTCTGTCTCACTCTTATATCTACATGACCATTTAGTGGTGATTTTACAGATTGATGAGTCTCATTGTATACTGCTACATCTTTATATATATATATAATTTCATAATTTTAAACCAATATTGATTGCTATATATTCCCTGAAAGGGGATTATTTTTTTTTCCCTGAAAAAAAAAATGGTAGTAATTTCCTGTATTGACTATCAACAAAGCTTACAATTAACTTACTGGGTGCTCTCCATCCATTACTTTGTAGAGAACTCTTTGTTAAAAAACTATTTTGGTGAAGTGATGAGATAATATCATTTGAAATTTTGACATTTCATCTAAAATTGGGAGTCGTAAATACAACATATGAACATGAAACAAATACATTCCACAATGTATTTCACTGGGCAGAATTTTGAGAAATGCTTTATTCAAAAAAATCATGTCAGTGCTGTCACCCACAGCTTTAAAAAAGTTGTTCAAACAGAAAAGGGTTAACTGTAAAAAGTATTACATAGAAAATGACACAGAATACAAATAACAGATTTCACTTTGAAATGTAAATATAAACTAGAATAATCTTGATTACAGAGAGACAAAATCATATGCCTCCATAGAAAAAAATTCTTTGGTTTAAAATAGGCAAATTGCTTTTCCCTCATACTTTCCTAAAGACATGAAATCTCTCTCTTTTTTTTTTTTTTTTTGGATACCCAGTAAATAACCACTTTTTTTTCTCTTTAAATAGAAACAACTACAGCAAACCTCACTTAATGTCATCCTGACTTATGCCACACATTGGGTAGGTGCTAAGTCCTTGCTCAGTAACAGTTTTACAACTCTTTTCAGATAATTGCTTCCTCTTAAGGAAGTATGCATCTTTCCAAACCATAGAATGAAATATGTCATTTTAATATACTAATCTTTTTCTAAAAATACAGCCTCATTCGATTAAGCAAAGGAACAATTCCTATCACCTAGTTACAAACACATTTTATTTCTTACCATGGATTTTATTGTGTTTCTTCTTAAGGACAGGTTTGCTCTCTTTGGTGTTACTTACATGAGTAAATCTTATGTTTATATACACATTTCTCCTACAAAACTAATTAGAAATATCTTCTCAGGATTGAAAAAATGAATAAGTGGAAATATAGATAAGTTTTCACCACAGAGGAGTTTGTATCTTTACTGTATTTTATGGAATTTTATGCATTCATTTTGTAGATGATTTTATGGTTTATTTGTCTAAGTATCTGTTTATTTTTAATATATTTATTTTTGCCTGTGTCAGCACACAGCACCTCCTTGCGGCATGCTGGATCTCCAGTTGCGGCAGGCAGGCTTCTCTCTAGTTGTGGCGTGGGGGCTTAGTTGCCCCAAGGCATGTGGGACTTTAGTTCTCAGACCAGGCAGTTAACCTACGTCCCCTGCTTTAAAAGGCAGATTCTTAACCACTGGACCAGCAGGGAAGTCCCTTAGTGTCTGTTTACATTAATGGAGTCTTTGAGACCTCTAGCCCAGGAACAACTCGTCTTCCTCCTCGTCCTTCCCCCTCCTCCCCCTCCTCCTGCTTCCCCTCCTCTGCTTCCACTCCTCCTTCTCCCAATATAATCACGTTTCCAAACTCCTACTCTGCTGCAGTGAGAGGCAGTGTGGTGTGGGTGGGTTCAGTCGTGTCTGACTCTTTGTGACCCCATGGACTGTAGCCCACCAGATTCCTCTGTCCATGGAATTTTCCAGACAAGAATACCGGAGTGGGTTGTCATTTCCTACTCCAGAGTATATTCCCGACCCAGGGATCCAACCAGCATCTCTGGCACCTCCTGCACTGACAGGCAGATTCTTTACCAATAGCACCAACCTGGGAAACCCCCTACTCTGCTGATTCATCACCAAAGGCTGTTTATTCTCTTCCAGAGCACCTTGCAGTTTCTCTTTCATAACAGTTCTTAGACTTGTAATTACTTGTTTGTTGTTTATCTTCCCCACTGAACTATAAATCCAGGAGGACAGTGTTATTGTTTACCACTATATCCCCACCATGTCTCAGTGCCTGCCATATAATAGGTGCTCAATAATCTAGAGTCTACTAGCACCTCTATGCTGTCAGTCATTCTTAACCTTGGATTCAAATTTACAAGCTTAATCTACTCAACTTGATTCAATGTAAAAGTCTATACTTCCAGTAGTGGCTGCCTCCCAGGAAGCTTTATCTCCAAGAATACAGAATAATTGGATTCTACTGATTAAAATAGTGTTAGATAGACTGACTTTACATACATATTGTTGCTACCTTCAGGGCAAATCTCTACATATTAAGTGAAAGGTGAAGACATGGATAATCCTGGGTTAATCTAACCTGTTTTATACAGAATCATCTATCCATTCACATAAATAACATTTATTGAGCTACTACCATGTATCAACTTCTGTAGGTCCAATACTACCTTAATTTCCTGGGATTACTCTAGCAAATGACCACATTTGGTGGCTTAAAACACCAAATTTGTTCTCTCATATTTATGGAAGCCAGAAGCACAGTCTATCCTAAGATTCCGGTAGAGGTGGCTCTGGGCATTCCTTGGCTTGTGGCTGCACAACTCGTCTCTGCCTCTGTCTTCCTACATACAGCCTTCTCCTCTTTGTCTTCTCTCCTCATGTCTCTTATAAGGACACTTGTCATGAATTTGAGCCCATCCATTTGATCCATGATGATTGAGGTCCTCAATTATACCTACAAATTCCTTTTTGCGGGGAAAGGAGGAGGAGAGGATGTCTTCAACACTACACATACTATAGTGAATATAGTCCCCACCCTCATGGAATTTGCAGTCTAACAGAAAGATTATTTTAAAAAAAAAGTAATTTCAATGAAACATTATAGAAATTTATCAATAAAAGTAGTACAAGGGACCATGGGGACATATGTCTGGGAACCTAATAAAATCTAAACAACCAGAAAACAATGTGATGTTCATGTAGGAGGACTGAACAGAAATGGACCATGATAGAAAGTCAATGCATTGTAAGAACTGGCAGAAATTTAGCATGGTTAAAGAATGATTAGAGATGAATCTGGAGATATATGCTAGAGCCATTTGTAGAACCCCATGTTAACAAAGTTAAGGGCTTTGAACTTTATCTTGATATAAAGTCAGAGCTCTGTGATTAGCCACACTAATATGATAAAAAGGCAGAAATTATCCCTGTCTAGACCAAGAGCTATAGCACAGGTTTTGTGAATTCCCCATTTCCAAATAATGGTAGCTCTTGTTTTTCCCAGTGTTTGATTGCAGCCTTAGTAAATAATGCAATATCACAGTAAAATTGCTCTGAAGGTTTGTGTTGAAAGTGAAAGTGAAAATATTTAATTCAACATTCTCATTTTTACAGACATGAAACCAGGGTCAAGCAAGGCTATGATTGTTCTAGAATATACAACCCAGATGTTCTGTTAGTGAAAATGATGGTATAAAATAGTGGCAATACGATGGGCTTCAGTTCAGTTCACTCGCTTAGTCGTGTCCAACTCTTTGCGACCCCATGGACTGCAGCATGCCAGGCTTCCTTGTCCATCACCAACTCCCAGAGCTTGCCCAAACTCATGTCCATTGAGTTGGTGATGCCATTCAATCATCTCATCCTCTGTCGTCCCCCTCTCCTCCTGCCTTCAATCTTTCCCAGCATCAGGGTCTTTTCCAATGAGTCAGTTCTTCTCATCAGGTGGCCAAAGTACTGGAGCTTCAGCTTCAGCATCAGTCCTTCCAATGAATATTCAGGATTGATTTCCTTTAGGATTAACTGGTTTGATCTCCTTGCAGTCCAAGGGACTCTCAAGAGTCTTCTCCAAGTATGGGCTTGGAGCTTGATAAATCAGGATTGGATGGCCAGCTTTTTTGTATACAAGGCATGTGACCTTATGCAAGTAATATAACCACTTAAACTATGAATAATAATAGTACCCACTTATTAAGACTATTATACAGATAAATTTGATAATGAATTTGAAGTACTAAGCATAATACTAGTGGATAGTTTACTATTAAATATATATGGCTATTGTTGATGATGATGAGATTCATAATGTTTTCATAATCACCCCAGCCCCATCATCAACAGAATTTTACTATAAGTGTGCATCACATTATACACTCTTATTTTTAAATATATATTATACATTGTTGTTGTTGTTTAGTCACTCAGTCATGTCCGACTCTTTGCGACCCCATGGACTATAGTCCGCCAGGCTCCTCTGTCCATGGGGTTCTTCAGGCAAGAATACTGGAGTGGATTGTCATTCCCTTCTCCAGGGGATCTTCTCAACCCAACTATCAAACCTATGTCTCCTGTACATATACACACACAACATTCTTCACAGAGGAGTGTTTAGAATTCCTAGTACAGAGGTTTAATAAACAATTATGCAGAAATACACATTTTTCAAAGTGTCAAAACTTAATAATCTGTCATCCAATTAAGATTTTAATTGAAGCAAAGTTCATAAATATGTAATCACCAGGGGAAAACGGAGAAGGCAATGGCACCCCACTCCAGTACTCTTGCCTGGAAAATCCCATGGATGGAGGAACCTGGTAGGCTGCAGTCCGTGGGGTCGCTAAGAGTCGGACACGAATGAGCGACTTCCCTTTCACTTTTCACTTTCATGCATTGGAGAAGGAAATGGCAACCCACTCCAGTGTTCTTGCCTGGAGAATCCCAGGGGTGGGGGAGCCTGGTAGGCTGCCGTCTATGGAGTCGCACAGAGTCGGACACGACTGAAGCAACTTAGCAGCAGGGTGAAAAAGAAGATATATTAGTAGTACTCACATCTTACTAAGGAATTATTTAAATTAAACAACACAATTTTCTGTAATGAGGTGATCTGATTTTCCAAAGACAGTCAATTACATAATATTCTCCTCAATCTGAACTTGAATACATGGTCTCAAAAAATCCCCTGCTACCTAGCTATCATGAAAATACATGTTCCAGGTTTAAAATTCTTCAACTATATTATATATTTTAAAAATACACCAGTTTGTAAGTAAATAATGTTTTGTTTTGAACTGCCACCTTCATCTTCAAAAAGTTAATGTTGTTTTCTATAACATCTATTCCTTATAATTTGTTATTCAGTTATTTTCAATGAAAAAAAAAACTGACATTTTAAGGCACACATTAATTCCCATGATATCAATATTATTTTGAAGATTAGGAAATCTAGTTTGGACCTAATAAAAAACCATCAGTACATTATTTATTGGATAAAATTCAACTATTTAACTTGGTTCTGTACAGACTGTGTGCTACAACTCAACATTGAAATAGATTGCCTGAAAATATCTTAAGTCATAGTGACTAACATCTAATTCCAAGATTTAGTAAATGTTTACTAAAACCTTAAGATAAATGATTTTTGTGTTTATTTACATTTAGGTTTCTTAAAAATCCTCTTAAATAATTGACTGGTTTCTTACTGACTCAACAATAGCATTTAAGGTTTAGATATTCTCTAGTAGAAATATCCTTTTTATGAGAAAGTTATTACCGTGAATATAAACTTGCACATAGCTTATCACATACTTGATTCCCAAAAAATGATCCACTTCTTTGGAAGTCTTTCTCAGGCTTAATAAATTTTAATTATTATGGTAGAGAGTTAAGTGGTTTGCTTTTCAGTTGTATTCTTTCTTTTGTTTGGCTTGTTGCTTAAAACTGATTAATAATTTTTATAATAACCTAAATAAAAATCAAGCTTTATTCAAGTTAAGGGATATTGGAGGCACTGATTGATTTAATGCTTTAGAATATTGATAACAAACTGAATTATTATTGTGAGTTATAGTATAGGAAGGAGAAATTTTAAAAATATCTAAAATCTGAATTCTGGTGATAGTCATATGTGAGGTGGATCAAGTTCTTTAACTTCTCTGGGCTTCACTTTCTTTACCTCACTTTCTTTCTTAAGCAATTACCCATTTGCCATCTAATTAAATTATATCTTGTTAAAACTTCAGTAATACAGAGAATGAATTAATTGAAATAAAAAGATTCCTGGAAGGTTAGGAAAACATGCAGCCCTTGCAGTTTCAGTTTTGTCAATGAAAGAAGTTATATGCTATAAACATATAATCTATACTTTTCTTCAAACAAGGGAGCTTTTACATATCATGTTTTTAATGAATTAAAAATGACCAGCTTCCCTTGTGGCTCAGCTGGTAAAGAATCTGCCTGCAATGTGGGAGACCTGAGTTCAACACCTGGGTTGGGAAGATCCCCTGGAGAAGGGAAAGGCTACCCACTCCAGTATTCTTGCTTAGAGAATTCCATGGACTGTATAGTCCATGGGGTCCCAAAGAGTGGGACACAACTGAGCGACTTTCACTTTCACTTTTTAATGACTGCTAGTCAGAAGATTAGCCCTGGGATTTCTTTGGAAGGAATGATGCTAAAGCTGAAACTCCAGTACTTTGGCCACCTCATGCAAAGAGTTGACTCATTGGAAAAGACTCTGATGCTGGGAGGGACTGGGGGCAGGAGGAAAAGGGGACGACAGAAGATGAGATGGCTGGATGGCATCACCGACTCAGTGGACACTCACCGACTCAATGGACACTCACTAAGTGAACTCTGGGAGTTGGTGATGGACAGGGAGGCCTGGCGTGCTGCGATTCATGGGGTCGCAAAGAGTCGGACACGACTGAGCGACTGATCTGATCTGATCTGAGTCAAACATCTAAGCACTTACTATATACACTCCTGTGCTATAGAGGTGGGAATTCATAACTTTGATTTTTGAATTAAGATCTATGAAATGTAAAGAAGTTCATTCTTAAATTATGCAATAATAGCCTTTCTATTTTGAGAAAACAGACATTATAACAGTCTGTAAAGTCTGATCTGTTGGTATATGATCAGGCCACTCAAGATGACAGTTCTCTTGCTCTCTTATACAACTTCTGCTCAACCAGCCCATGGTTCACTTACACCCTACTCACATGACTATCCAATCCTCTTAATTATAGGGTTTAATCAATAACTGCCTAGGAAATGGCAACCCACTCCAGTGTTATTGCCTGCAGAATCCCAGGGACAGGGGAGCCTGGTGGGCTGCCGTCTATGGGGTCACACAGAGTCGGACACGACTGAAGTGACTTAGCAGCAGCAGCAGCCTACATTCTTGCCCCAGCTTATGGTTACCCTGATGACTGATGAGCCAACCTGAAGCCAATTCCCCCTATAAATGGTTACCCTACCTCCACCTCGATTGTGAAGACTACTACTGTGCCCTGGCTGCTGTCTGCTATCTATGATGGAGTGTTGCTCCAGGACTTTCAGACTTGTAAGATTCCCTAAGTACTAAACTGTTGTTGTTTCTTTCACTGGCTCCTGGCTTTCCTTTGTCTCTCAGGTGGGCAACTACAGGGTTTGCAAGCCTGTGGGTGTAGCCCAACAGTTGTCAAACGTGTTCAAGGAAATAGCAATTACGTAAGCAAAATCCTTTAGTTCATCTGCTTATTTAATTACGCAAAATCTACTTAATCTTAAAATGAGGGGTACTAGGAACCCATCTGCTTTCTTAGTATTTTTGTAAAAAGAAGAAAGGGTTATGGGTAGATTAAGACTTCAATCTTCAGCCCTCGTTTTGGATCTGCATCTTACATGTCAAATAAAGGGAAAGCTTTGTGGAATTTTTTGGTATTCATTATTGTATTTTCAGGAATATAATAAGTTGTAAAACATTTGCTAGTGAAAGGTCACCCAGGGAAATGTTAATACCTTATCTGTGTTTCAGCTTCTGACATGGCGGCGGAACAAGGGCAGATTCTTGTGATAGCCACCGCAGCAGTGGGAGGATTCACTCTTCTCGTCATTCTTACTCTCTTCTTCTTAATAACTGGCAGGTAACTGAATTATACCAGAATATTTCCAGGATTTGTGGAGAGCCATTCTTCTCATACACTGTGTGTTCAAGGGCTTTTAAGCTTAAAGAACTGTACCTGTGAGAAAAATAAGTCAGGGCAGATTCCACTCTTGACAAGTGCACCTTTACGTGGCAACAGGTCCCTGAACCTGAAGGCAACTGAAGACCTGAGAAAAACACTTTGAAAACAATGAATGTATTACTCAGCCATTAAAAAGAATACATTTGAATCAGTTCTAATGAGGTGGATGAAACTGGAGCCTATTATACAGAGTGAAGTAAGCCAGAAGGAAAAACACCAATACAGTATACTAACGCATATATATGGAATTTAGAAAGATGATAACAATAACCCTGTGTACGAGACAGCAAAAGTGACACTGATGTATGGAACAGTCTTATGGACTCTGTGGGAGAGGGAGAGGGTGGGAAGATTTGGGAAAATGGCATTGAAACATGTAAAATATCATGTATGAAATGAGATGCCAGTCCAGGTTCAATGCACGATACTGGATGCTTGGGGCTAGTGCACTGGGACGACCCAGAGGGATGGTATGGGGAGGGAGGAGGGAGGAGGGTTCAGGATGGGGAGCACATGTATACCTGTGATGGATTCATTTTGATATTTGGCAAAACTAATACAATTATGTAAAGTTTAAAAAAAAAAATGAATGATAAAATCCTATTCAATAAGTGACTTCTGAGTTTTTCCTTTACTGCAATCAAATTATATCATTAAATGGATTTTGTTTGGGGAAAAAAGTAGTTCAACAGAGAAACTGAACAATTTATTTAAACGTGCTTTATAAACTTAATATTATAGAAAAATTTTTATTCATTGAATACTGAACATATTGATATTAGAATTGCATTAATTTGGTTATGTAATCAAGTGAAAATATTTTCCTGTGGAAGTGCAATATGGATGAGAATTTTAAATGACAATAAATTTAATGTAGCAGAAGACCTAGACTTGAATCCCAACCAGCTGGTCAAAGTGCTTCTTCCACCTAAACTTTAGATTTATATTTTTACACAGTTTGTTATGACAAAGCATCACTCTTGCAGCTAATAGTGTCTCAGACTTCATTTAAACAGCAGTGTCACACTTATCATCAGTTTTAAAGAATGCTTCTAAATTCATTATGGAAGTTCACTCAAATTATATTTTATTTATAGTTATTCAATATGTAGCATAATTAGTTCAATTATAAGTTATATTTTATGTATTTGTAGAATATGAGTTAAAGGCCTTATTGCCACAGAGTATTTAAGTAAATGATTTAAATACACATGTAGAAAAGTATTTCCTTAAAAGATCAGAAAATACTGCCTTAATACATAAATATGACAAACTTAAAAGAAGACCTTACAGTCATTGTAGGCTAAATAAGATTGGCCTAGTAAACCTGAGAGATAGGCACGGCTGTTATATTTATTTAGGATTTCTGAAACAGAATTTGAATACCATTTTAAAAAAAGATTTAATAATGACAAAAATTGAAAGTTGAAAATAATTTAGTACAGTTTCCATGTTTGCCAATTTATATGACATCAGAAACTTCCTTAACTTTCTATATTAAAAAAAAAAAGTTCAGTTACATAAGATAAAACATTTATTCTGAAGCATGACTTAAGCACTTTGCTACAGAAGCATTCACTGGAAATTATTCTATGAAAATTTTAAGACATTTGAATAAATATGCAATTTGTCATAGGATCTGAAGCCAAATTCACATTGAAAGATTGGATTGTGCACCACAGGTGTATTCTGTTTAACCATTTGGAATTAGCAGTTTGATGAACTGTCAGGTAATATGGATGTTGATGAATTTTTCATGTTAAAGAAGTCATAGGAGATAAGTTCCTGCCTCCATTCTTCAGGACATGATTTTTCTGAGACAGAAAACAGAACACACTTTTACCACTTCCAATTTAAAAAAAAAAAAAAGAAACACACTGTTCACCACTGAAACTGGAATACAGTTGTCTAAATTTCTGAGTTTCTGAATCAAGAACAATGTTTCCATTGTGACTTTTAAAGCTATTCACCAACTATAGCTGTTAGAGGCCATATAAGGAAAGACATGATTGTCACTGCTTGTTATTAAATATTTTCTAGGCCTCCCATCATTTGGATCAATCTATTTGAGAGTATTTTATTTTTCTCTGGAGCTAATATTGATATAGTAAAAAGAAACTTCTATGGAGTATTTTCTATAAAGATGTTCTTAAAAGCCATCTTTATGATAAGAATTTTTGCCTATGAGTGAGGAGTATTTTAACTGATATTGGTTCTTATCCAGCATAATTCCTAAATAAGGTTCTCTTTACCTCTTATAAAGGTGTCAATGGTACATAAAGGCCAAAATGAAGTCAGAAGAGAAGAGAAGAAAGGACTTACAGAATGGGCATTGTAAGTAGTTCAGTGACTTTCTTCCATGGTTTTTAAGAGTTCATTTTAAACATGTATCCATGAGTTGAGAAAGCCAAAGAAATTCAGTTCCAACCTTTTAGCACTGAGACTTTTCATCTGGTTTCTAGGTTTTCTAGTGAAAATTGCACCTGCTTCTCATTATATGATATTACCTTTTTCCTAATTATGCTTTCTGGGAAACACAACTGAATAAGCTAAAAATATAAGATGACTGATTATTTCTAGTTATTTACCACTCACAATGGCTCCAAAACATTAGTTGGTTTTATTTAGTGGATCATTAGCTATAGAAATAGTAAGGGATTCTTGTTGCTTCTTGTAGGCACTGTCATTTAACATACAACAAATCAATTTAAAATTCATTAACACTAGAAAATCAGCTCTTTAACTCTTAGAATATGTATGAAATCCTTGAGCTGACAACAAGGTTATAGTCATTTGAAGGATCTCTTCTGAAGTAAGCTATAATTACCACTATAGTTGGTTTTATAATTGCCACCACCACCACCCCCCACCCCAACGCCCACCTCCACCTCCAAATTGCAAACTACTTTGTCAAGGCAGTTTCTCTGTCAATGAGACACTGAATTGACAAGAAAGGGATGTTCTCTAATTAATCATAGTATAGAGATAACATGTGAAGCAAGTTGTTTAACTATTTAAACTCATCTTCTATTTCAAATTGAGCTGAAGTAATAAGGGACTTTTCAAGCCATATTACCCTTCAGAGAATGGAAAGGATTTAAGTGAGAAAATTATAAACTAGAGGGTTCCTTTAAGGCTCGTGTCTAAGATTCACATGACTTCTCTGAGCAGGGGCTGAGGACCAGCTGCCATCAAAGTTTTCACCCTTACCCACCTATGTTCAGACTCAGAAGGTCCAGAGTAGGGCTAAGGGATAAGCATTTTTAACAAACTCTCCTATGTGGTTTTTTCACACAAAGAGTTTGAGGATCACTGCCCCGGCAGGGAAGGGAGAACTGAGACAGCTGATAACAGTCATGGGATGAGCCAAAAATAACATAGACAGATGCAGAAACCTGGATCTAGGCACTTGGTCCAGTGACTTAAAGTGAGTAACCTCAAGATTCACTGCAGGACATTCACTACTGAACTGCAGAAGAAAAAGTTTTCACCTGTTTTCCAACTAGTAGCTTAGTATAAACTGAACCAGATGGTCCCAGCAATAAGCAATGAAAATAACCTGAGGAAGCCAAGAAGATAGAAGAAAGATAACAAATAGATGTTTAAGAAGACACAAATAAGTAGTAACAAGATATTCAAAATTGGAACTAAGTTTGGGGGTTTTGCTATACTACATATATTGTGTATTCAAGAAAAAAAAGTGATACTAACCACTCAGTTTATTCTGTAGATATGTATATCACTTTAAATTATTAAATGGTTGAATTGGTAAAACTATGCATAAGTTAATAAATGGCATGTGTTATCTGTGCATAAAGTAATGTTATCAACATGACCATATGGATCTAATCATCTGGTAGTAGCCACTGGATTTGAACTTAGAGTACTCAGTCTGAAATCACAACTCCTATGAAGTTACAAAAATATCATTAAGAGTATGAACCAGAAGTACAAATTATCTGTTCTCATTTTCTCCAATCTAAAGTCAAATTCTTGAGTTTGAGAAGTCAAAAAAAGCATAGCATTTTAGAATCAGTCAAGTCTATCTAGAAATATGCTTTACTGGTACGATTTTGGGAAGTGCTGATCTTCTCATTGGTGCTTATCTAGCACTAGAAGTCAGGAGGCAAAAAGTAATGAAAGAACAGGCACGGAAAAACTCATGAAGCAAATTACTGCTGATGAGCTTTTCACCACCTTCTCTAAACTCATTTTATCACCTTTTGTTTGCTTTTGAGTTTTTCTTGCAAGAACATGTTTCTACGACCTGGGCAATGCTTAACTCAGGGTGTTGTATGACTTTGAAAATCTAAGAAGCAAAAAAACTGAGGATAATTTATATGCAATAATTATCAGTTCAGTTCAGTTGCTTAGTCGTGTCTGACTCTTTGTGACCCCATGAACTGCAGCATGCCAGGCCTCCCTGTCCATCACCAACTCATAGAGTCCACCCAAACCCATGTCCATCGAGTCGGTGATGCCATCCAACCATCTCATCCTCTGTCATCCCCTTCTTTTCCTGCCTTCAATCTTTCCCAGCATCAGGGTCTTTTTAAATGAGTCAGATCTTCACATCAGGTGGCCGAAGTATTGGAGTTTCAGCTTCAACATCAGTCCTTCCAATGAATACCCAGGACTGATCTCCTTTAGGATGGACTAGTTGGATCTCCTTGCAGTCCAATAAGTATAACACTGATCTTTTAACCCCTACTAATCTGTATTCAGTAAAGGTTGACTGTGTGATCATTGCCTATAAAACCATAGCTAAGGAAATGTGTAAAGATGTACTCTAAGAAATGATCTCCTGTCATATAGGGACTATCTAAAGTGGAAAGCAGAAACTAGTGAGCAAAGCAGAGAAATATCTACTGGAGTCTGTGACTTCACATAGAAGTTTCAAATTAATATGTACCCAGACTTCCAAGTTTTCCAGCCAGCCCTATCTATCTTCCTAACTGCCCATGGGCTGTGAGTACCCTCACACCCACCATAGAAAGAGGAGTACCTATACAGTGAGTGACTGGATTTGGGCCTTTGATTCTTATCCCTTCCTCTAGAATGGAAAGAGGATCTTTTCCAGGAAAATGTGCAATTTTGCCATAGAAGCAACTACCAGATCACAGAAAAGATCTATGATCCATAGTGTAGTGATCCTCCCTGTTGCTGTGCCATGGAGTCTGTGTTTTATTGCCTAAGAGTTTCTGAAAGGGGAGAAGACACTAAAATAGGACATGAGTTCAGGAAAACCTAGGGACATAGAGTAAAAAAGTCCAGGAAGAACTGATAGTTTAGTTCAGATGCTCAGTCATGTCTGACTCTTTGTGACCCCATGGACTGAAGCACACCAGGCTTCCCTGTCTATCACCAACTCCTGGAGCCTGCTCAAACTCATGTCCATTGAGTCAGTGATGCCATCCAACCATCTCATCCTCTGTTGTCCCCTTCTCCTCCTGCCTTCAGTCTTTCCCAGCATCAGGGTCTTTTCTAGTGAGTCAGTCCTTCGCATCAGGTGGCCCAAGTATTGGAGCTTCAGCTTCAGCATCAGTCCTTCCAAGAATATTCAGGGCTGATTTCCTTTAGGATGGACTGGTTTGATCTCCTTGCAGTCCAATGGACTCTCAAGAGTCCTCTCCAAAACCACAATTCCTTAGGAAGGACTCTAAGGGGCATGTTTGACTGGGGAGAAAGTTCATGCTTTGTTTCTCCCATGTCTAGAGTTACATTAAAAGTAAAATATATGGGTGCTAGTGGCTAAGTGCAGCACTTTCACAGCATCATCTTCCAGGATATGAAATAGCTCAACTGGAATTCTATCACCTCCACTAGCTTTGTTCCTAGTGATGCTTCCTAATGCCCACTTAACTTCACATTCGAGGATGTCTGGCTCTACGTGAGCGATAACACCATCCTGATTATCTGGGTCATGAAGATCTTTTTTGTACAGTTCTGTGTATTGTTGCCACCTCTTCTTAATATCTTCTGCTTCTGTTAAGTCCATACATTTCTGTCCTTTATTGAGCCCATCTTTGCATGAACTGTTCCCTTTGTATCTCTAATTTTCTTGAAGAGATTTCTAGTCTTTCACATTCTATAGTTTTCCTCTATTTTTTTCCCCTGATCACTGATTTCTTATCTCTCCTTGCTATTCTTTGGAACTCTGCGTTCAAATGGGTATATCTTTGCCGGGGTCCAGCCCCGGCTGATCCAGGGAGTTCGAAGCAGGGACGGCGTCGGCGAGGATCAGGATACAATAGCTTCAATTAGATATTAATTAGAGATATAAAGAGTAATAGAATGAGGATAGCTCAGTAGGAAAATTCAGTGGAGAAAAGAGGCTGAGTAGCTTGGTTTACGCGGGAGACCAATAAAACTTCAAGACAAGAAGCTTGCACCACTTACGTAGGCCGCAGGCGTCCTTCTGTTCTCCCGAAGGAGAGGAGACACTGAGGCCTCCCTGGTCAGATCTTAGAAGCCCAGGCAAAATTAGTAAGCATGGCAGGTTCCGCGCTCCAGATGGAGACTCAGCCAGAGTGTAAGAGAGAGAGCAACATGGGGAGACCAGTATTTTGAGAAACTGATTCCAATTCTTTATTTTCCATGGTCTACTTTTATACACTGAGATGTTATGCAAAAGTCATGCGGGGTCAGCAGTCCTGACTTTTATCAAAGTCAGGTGCTTCATACAAATGTATACAGAGGTCTTAGGGATGTTACATCATTTTCTGGCCAGGGGGCCTGCTGACAATTTATGACCCTCTCCTTGTGACAGCGGTCAGTCAACCAGGACACTTATTTCTCCAGGGGTGATTATTCTTAAAACAGACGCCACCCAAATAAAGTTACATTCCTATAGGGTGAGGGTATAGTGGGTTTTAGTTAAGGAAAGAATTTACTTAGCCTAAGGTCTAACGTGATTTATACCAAAGGTTAATACTTATTTCTTCTATATATTCATTAATGTGTGTAAGGGCAGGGGATGTGGAGACTTAGCAGTAAACATTGGCTCAACAAATGAAAAACCCTTCACCAATACAATTTCTAATCAGCCCATTATACTTATGCTAATGGTTTTCTAACTTTTCTAAGGAACCTGTTTTTAGAAGGTTTAAAGCATCTCGTGCCTCTCACAGCTGGGAGGCTGTGAGCAATCACATGTGGCCGGACAAGCCTGTCAGGCAGGCTAGAGAACCTTCAGAGGAGTTTGTAGGTTAAAACACTCTTGTCACACCCAGGAGTTTTTATTAACTGGAGCTCTAAGTTAACTCCTTCTCCGAAAGAGGTGGTGGGGGACAGCCCCCCGTAAAGTCAGAGGTGTAGGTGAGAGCACGAAGTAGTAAAGTAGGCAGGCTCTGGTTATGGGGGTAGATGCTCAAGGATTTCCAGGGGGACTCCTGAGGCTCGATCCCGCCTTTGCGTATGTCAAGCCTCCTTCCTCATGACCTTTGCCACAGGCGGAGTGCCTCATGCCGGCCCCCAACATATCTTTCCTTTCTCCTTTGCTTTTGGCTTCTCTTCTTTTCACAGCTATTTGTAGGCCTCCTCAGACAGCCATTTTGCATTTCTTTTTCTTGGGAATACTCTTGCTGTCTATCTCCTGTACAATATCACAAACCTTGTCCATAGTTCATCAACCACTCTGTTGATCAGATCTAGTCCCTTAAATCTATTTATCACTTCCACTGTATGGACTGGAAAAGGTCAGTTTTCATTCCAATCCCAAAGAAAAGCAATGCCAAAGAATGCTTAAACTACCACACAATTGCATTCATCTTACATGCTAGTAAAGTAATGCTCAAAATTCTCCAAGCTAGGCTCAGCAATACGTGAACCGTGAACTTCCAGATGTTCAAGCTGGTTTTAGAAAAGGCAGAGGAACCAGAGATCAAATTGCCAACAACTTCTGGATCATCAAAAAATCAAGAGAATTCCAGAAAAACATCTACTTCTGCTTTGTTGACTATGCCAAAACCTTTGACTGTGTAGATCACAATAAACTATGGAAAATTCTGAAAGAGATGGGAATACCAGACTACCTGACCTGCCTCTTGAGAAATATGTATGCAGGTCAGGAAGCAACAGTTAGAAGTGGACATGGAACAACAGACTGGTTCCAAATAGGAAAAGGAGTACGTCAAGGCTGTATATTGTCACCCTGCTTATTTAACTTCTATGCAGAGTACATCATGAGGAACACTGGGCTGGAGAAAGCACAAGCTGGAATCAAGATTGCCGGGAGAAATATCAATAACCTCAGATATGCAGATGACACCACCCTTATGGCAGAAAGTGAAAAGGAACTAAAAAGCCTCTTATGAAAGTGAAAGAGGAGAGTGAAAATGTTGGCTTAAGCTCAACATTCAGAAAACTAAGATCATGGCATCTGGTCCCATCACTTCATGGCAAATAGATGGGGAAAAAGTGAAAACAGTGGCTGACTTTTTTTTTTTTGGTTGGTGGGGGGGACACTCCAAAATCACTGCAGATGGTGATTGCAGCCGTAAAATTAAAAGATGTTTGCTCCTTGGAAGGAAAGTTGTGACCAACCTAGACAGCATATTAAAAAGCAGAGATGTTACTTTGCCAAAAAAGGTCCATCTAGTCAAGGCTATGGTTTTTCCAGTAGTCATGTATGGATATGAGAGTTGGACTATAAAGGAAGCTGAGGGCTGAAGAATTGATGCTTTTGAACTGGTGTTGGAGAAGACTCTTGAGATTCCCTTGGACTGCAAGGAGATCTAACCAGTCCATCCTAAAGGAGATCAGTCCTGGGTGTTCATTGGAAGGACTGATGTTTAAAGCTGAAATTCCAATACTTTGGCCACCAGATGTGAAGAGCTGACTCATTTTAAAGACCCTGATGTTGGGAAAGATTGAAGACAGGAGGAGAAGGGGACGAAAGAGGATCAGATGGCTGGATGGCATCACCGACTCATTGGACATGAGTTTGAGTAAACTCCGGGAGTTGGTGATAGACAGGGAGGCCTGGCGTGCTGCAGTCCATGGGGTTGCGAAGAGTCGGACACAACTGAGCAACTGAACTGAACTGAGTGGCCAAGTGAGCCAATTAACCTTTTTATAGAAATATAATAAAAATGTGTCTTATGGAATTTGTCAGCTCACTCTCTTTGAAACCACCAGATCATTTTATATCAACAGTTATACAAATAAAATTTTGATTCCAAGTATCTATTGGGTGGCATGGGGCAGCACAAAATTATAAAAGATAATACTTATAAAAGATAATTGAATTTATTAATAATAATGCCTAACAACTTGATTAAAATTTGGGCAGAGGAACAGAATAGACATTTTTACAAAGAAGGCATACAGATGGGTATTTGACACATGGAGAGATGTTCAACATCACTAATCATAAGGAAATAAAAATCAAACCCACAATGAAGTATCACCTCATACATGTCAGAATATTTATTATCAAAAAGACAACAAAGAATAAGTGTGGGCAAGGTATAGAGAAGAGGAAAGTCTCATGTACTATGGGCAGGAGGGTGAACTGGTGCAGACACTATGGAAAACAGTATGGAGGTGCCTCAAAAAATTAAAAATAGAAATATCATACAATCCAACAATTCCAATTCTGGATATTTTTCTGAAGAAAACAAAAACACTAAATTGAAAAATGTGTGCACTCTTGGGCTCAAAGCAGTATTATTTACAATAACTATCATTTGGAAGCAGCCTAAGTGTCGTCTTTATTCACCCATCCATAGGTGAGTGAATAAAGAAGATGTGATATTATGTATAATGTAATACTACTTGGCTGTAAAGAAGAATAAAATCTTGCCTTTTGTGACAAAATGAATGGATGTAGGGAGTATTATATGAAGTAAAATAGAGCAGACAGAAAGACCATATGATTTCATTTATATGTGAAATCTAAAAAACAAAACAAATGGACTAGCATAACAAAACAGAAACAAGCTCATAAATACAGAAAACAAATGAGTGATTGACAGACAGGAAGAGAATGAGGGGATGAGTGAAATAAGTGAGGGAGATTAAAGAGATACAAACTTCCAGTTATTAAATAAATCATGGGTATGTAATATACAGTACAGGCACAGTAGTCCATACAATTTTAATAACTTTGTGGGGTGGCAGATGGTAATTCAACTTATTCTTGTGATCATTTTATAATGTATAAAAATATTGTATCACTATATTGTACACCTGAAACTAACATAATATTGTGAGTCATTTATACTTCAATTTAAAAAAAGAATGACTACTTTAGTATGTCACCTCTCATTTTAACTATTCACAGGATGTGTGATTTGCTAGAATACTCTTAAACTAATTCAGTCTTTTATTCTGTTGCAGTACGCTTCCCAGGAATTAAAACTTACATAGATCCAGATACATATGAAGACCCATCCCTAGCAATCCATGAATTTGCAAAGGAGATTGATCCGTCAAGAATACGCATTGAGAGAGTCATTGGGGCAGGTAAACTGCAAGTCTACACTTTTGAAATTATGATTCCTTGATGGTTTTTTTTTTTTAATTTTATTTTATTTTTAAACTTTACATAATTGTATTAGTTTTGCCAAATATCAAAATGAATCCGCCACAGGTATACATGTGTTCCCCATCCTGAACCCTCCTCCCTCCTCCCTCCCCATACCATCCCTCTGGGTCGTCCCAGTACAATAGCCCCAAGCATCCAGTATCCTGCATCGAACCTGGACTGGCATCTCGTTTCATACATGATATTTTACATGTTTCAATGCCATTTTCCCAAATCTTCCTACCCTCTCCCTCTCCCACAGAGTCCATAAGACTGTTCTATACATCAGTGTCTCTTTTGCTGTCTCGTACACAGGGTTATTGTTACCATCTTTCTAAATTCCATATATATGCGTTAGTATACTGTATTGATGTTTTTCTTTCTGGCTTACTTCACTCTGCATAATAGGCTCCAGTTTCATCCACCTCATTAGAACTGATTCACATGTATTATTTTTAATGGCTGAGTAATACTCCATTGTGTATATGTACCACTGCTTTCTTATCCATTCGTCTGCTGGTGGGCATCTAGGTTGCTTCCATGTCCTGGCTATTATAAACAGTGCTGCGATGAACACTGGGGTACACGTGTCTCTTTCCCTTCTGGTTTCCTCAGTGTGTATGCCCAGCAGTGGGATTGCTGGATCATAAGGCAGTTCTATTTCCAGTTTTTTAAGGAATCTCCACACTGTTCTCCATAGTGGCTGTACTAGTTTGCATTCCCACCAACAGTGTAAGAGGGTTCCCTTTTCTCCACACCCTCTCCAGCATTTATTATTTGTAGACTTTTGGATCGCAGCCATTCTGACTGGTGTGAAATGGTACCTCATTGTGGTTTTGATTTGCATTTCTCCGATAATGAGTGATGTTGAGCATCTTTTCATGTGTTTGTTAGCCATCTGTATGTCTTCTTTGGAGAAATGTCTATTTAGTTCTTTGGCCCATTTTTTGATTGGGTCGTTTATTTTTCTGGAGTTGAGCTGTAGGAGTTGCTTGTATATTTTTGAGATTAGTTGTTTGTCGGTTGCTTCATTTGCTATTATTTTCTCCCATTCTGAAGGCTGTCTTTTCACCTTGCTAATAGTTTCCTTTGATGTGCAGAAGCTTTTAAGGTTAATTAGGTCTCATTTTTTATTTTTGCTTTTATTTCCAATATTCTGGGAGGTGGGTCATAGAGGATCCTGCTGTGATGTATGTCAGAGAGTGTTTTGCCTATGTTCTCATGACATGATCCTCTACATAGAAAACCCTAAAGACTCCACCAGAAAATTACTAGAACTAATCAATGACTATAGTAAAGTTGCAGGATATAAAATCAACACACAGAAATCCCTTGCATTCCTATATGCTAATAATGAGAAAACAGAAAGAGAAATTAAGGAAACAATTCCATTCACCATTGCAATGGAAAGAATAAAATACTTAGGAATATATCTACCTAAAGAAACTAAAGACCTATATATAGAAAACTATAAAACACTGGTGAAAGAAATCAAAGAGGACACTAATAGATGGAGAAATATATCCTGTTCATGTATTGGAAGAATCAATGTAGTGAAAATGAGTATACTACCCAAAGCAATTTATAGATTCAATGCAATCCCTATCAAGCTACCAACAGTATTCTTCACAGAGCTAGAACAAATAATTTCACAATTTGTATGGAAATACAAAAAACCTCGAATAGCCAAAGCGATCTTGAGAAAGAAGAATGGAACTGGAGGAATCAACCTACCTGACTTCAGGCTCTACTACAAAGCCACAGTTATCAAGACAGTATGGTACTGGCACAAAGATAGAAATATAGATCAATGGAACAAAATAGAAAGCCCAGAGATAAATCCATGCATATATGGACACCTTATCTTTGACAAAGGAGGCAAGAATATACAATGGATTAAAGACAATCTCTTTAACAAGTGGTGCTGGGAAATCTGGTCAACCACTTGTAAAAGAATGAAACTAGAACACTTTCTAACACCATACACAAAAATAAACTCAAAATGGATTAAAGATCTAAATGTAAGGCCAGAAACTAAAACTCTTAGAGGAGAACATAGGCAAAACACTCCTTGATGGTTTTGTAACTGGTTTATCAACATAATATTTTAAATCTTAGCAGTTTTAGTCAGTGAAAAAAAATTTAATGCAAAGTAAAATTATCTTGTATATATGATGTTATTGTTTTAAAAAGTATTGCAAGTTCCCAAATTAAGTTTCCAAACAATGAGAAAATTCACAAACATTTTTAACATCCTGTTAGAGGAATTTATTTTGTAAATGCAACTTCAGGAGGTTTTTCATAGGTTATTGTACTTATTCCCCAGCATCTACAGACACATACTATAATTAGTATTTGCAGTGACAACCTTGAGGTTCTGCAAGATCCAGAAGTGTTCTGAGACTCACTGAGTATAAAATTTGGTTCAATATAGTTTTATATCCCTTTAATGCAAACTAATGATTGTCCCTATGTAGAATATTCAAATGCTCAGAACACTATATTATTCAGTTATTCTAGATAAATACAAATTTATTATGAATCAGCCCTGAAGAATTTCTTTTGTACGTTTGGAGTAGAGGCCAAGCCAATATAACAAAGAGACCTCAGAATAAACACGTATTCCTCTCTCAAGTCCTTGCTCAAAGGACAAAATGAATAATCTGTGCTGTCAGAGAAGCTGTCATTCAGGAGGTCTTGAAGGGACCAGAGTTCCTCCTACTTTTTGCTCTGCCTTCCCGTAGCATGTTTTCCTCCTCTGAATGGTAAAGGCTGATCACCAGCACAGCTACCTTCTGATCTCTGAGAAGGAAAAGAAAGGGGTTTGGGCTCTTTCGCTTTGCCTTTAGGAAAATTAGCTTTGTCTTTAAGGTAATAACCTGGAAATAGCAAATAGGAATCAATAGTCCAAATACAATCACATGGATACACCTAAAAGCAAGAGAGTTTGGAAATATAATCTCTGACTGGGCAGCCATGCATGCAGCTAAAAGGGGGAGCTAAAAGAGAAAGACTGGATCCTAAAGGAGGATGTCAGTCTCCTCTAGGTGTTAGGTATCTGTGTAATCCTTTAGAGAGAGCAGAGCATCTCATTCCAGCTGGCTGTTGTGTCCTTGCAAAGAGCAAAAGGCTTTCTTTATTTCAAAACTCTTCTTCACCAGAAGGACTGGCTACATAATTTGCAGGGACCAGAGCAAACAACAAATATAGTTATTGTTGTTCAGTTACGCAGTTGCGTTTGACTCTCTGCAACCCCATGGACTGCAGCACTCCAGGCTTCCCTGCCCCAACAAATGTAGAGTTCTTTGTTAAAAACACTATTAAGAATTTCAACACAGTGACAACAGAGCATTCAACAAACAGCAGGACCCTTCTAAACTCAAAGTTCTGGCTGACTCCACCCAAGAAGATGACAGTTGCCCAGATACACAGAGAGATAGCACTGTATTGAGAACTCCAGGAATATTTGAAGACAGCCCTTTCTTATGTCATTCACTCTCATTGCCTCATGGGCCATATCTCCTCCAAGGCCTGTTCTCACTCTGAAAGCTGACACAAGGGTCCTATACACTTAAATCTTAATGCTTTATAGCCATTGAGGCTGTCTTATCAGAAAGATTAAGAACCTGGAATGGAACCAGATTCTCTATTCTCTTCTGCCCAACATCAAGTGTATCAATAGGCATTAAAGGCATAATTGAAAAGAGTGACTGATTATACCCATCTAGTTTTGGAGTTCATTTCCTTAAGACAGCAGAGAAATAGAAAAAAAAAAAAGGAGGTTGAGTGATTCCATTAAACCCTATATTTGGCTTGCTTCCTCTGGCCTCTGAGAAAAAGTTGTATGACCTTTTATTTGGTATTATTCCATACTCATGGGGATTCAGGAGAATTATTTCTTATAAGCTTTTGTGCACAGATTAAGCACCAATGTCTGAAATCATAATGTTGAAAGACAAGCATCAAGTATCTGAGGTGTAAACTGTCAACTAAAAAAAAAGCACAATTTAGAAACTGTGAATTGAGTTCATTCATCGTCTTATTAAGAACTGTAGCCTGGAAGACAGCCTCTCAATAGCTTTGAGAAACTGTTATGAAAAAGTAAAGGGGGATTTGACAAATGGGGTACCTGCAACCAGGCCCACATGTCCTATCTCCCTAGAAGGCAGCTGCCAGTCATTAGGCACAGTTATCTTAGTTAATGGTTTTAGTGCTTTTCTAAGTTTAGGAAGATACAAGAATCCAGGTTCATAAAAAATTTCTCCAAAAAATTAACTCTCTGAAGTCTTGTTCTGCTGGTTTTCCCAGAGCACGGAGTGCCTCATTCCTTATCTCCACCCTGAAATCCTTTTAGGGTATATTAAAGGTCAGTGGCTGCAGTGGCTTATGACTCAATCCTCGTAGAGCCAGATGGCTAGTGCAGGTGACATTCTTTAGTTTGCAAAACAGATACGTTCAGTTTTTCTTTATTGTTTGGGTTTTAACCAAAATATAATTTTATCCTATAAAAATATGACAGATACTGCCAAAGCAAGCAATAACTGTTAAAGAGACTATTTTAATGTCATGATCTCCCTAACCTGTCTGAACTCTACAAGTCACAATGGGATTCTTTCCATTTGGCAAAGAAAGAAGTATAGATATATAGAGTTAACATCAGTGTCTCTTATATTTATTCATCTTCAACTATTTCAGCTTTCCAACAATATGCTAAGTGATCTTTTACTGTCTATCTTCAGAAGAATCATAAAAGTAAAAACTCTGTATGAGAAAAAGCTGTAGTATTATACCTTTCCTCTTTGTGCCCCTGGCCTGTACTATTCTACTGTTGGTTAACCTCCTTAAGTCACATTCCTAAAACTGTTTACTTGGGAAAGTCTAATGAATATGTGGGCACTTCCCACAGCAGCAGTATAGAAAAAGCCTGCAATGCAGGAGACCCCAGTTTGATTCCTGGGTCAGGAAGATCCACTGGAGAAGGGATAGGCTACCCACTCCAGTATTCTTGGGCTTCCCTGGTGGCTCAGCTGGTAAAGAATCTGCCTGCAATGTGGGAGACCTGGGTTCAATCCCTGGTTTGGGAAGATCCCTTGGAGAAGGGAAAGGCTACCCACTCCAGTATTCTGCCCTGGAGAATTCCATGGACTGTATAGAACATGGGGTTGCAAAGAGTTGGACACAACTGAGTGACTTTCATCATCATAGTCAATCTAAGGAATTAACAATTTTCTAACATTCGTGACATTGTAAGGGAGGAAAAGTTTTCCCCTATCCTTCTAGGGTCTTTGGCTGGTCTGTTAATTAAATTGGCATAAGATGGGTTAATAGGAGAAAACAAATCTAATTGTGTACTACAAAAACCCCACAGAGGATAATGAGAGGCTCCCCCTGACAGGCATGCAACTGAAGCTTGTATGCCATTTTGAGCTGAGAAGAAGAGGGTGGGGTCTGGGGTTTCAAAGGAAGGAAGACTACTCACAGAGGATAGAAAGAGCAGACATTCAGTAAGCAAACATTTGCCAAGCCTTACAGAGATGATGGGTTACAGAGGAATTTGATCATTAGGCCCTGCCTCCACCCCCCTGCAAGTTTAGGCAACTAACCCTTAGTCTTTGTAGTTATCTTTGTGTTAGCTCTCTTCTGGACCAGGCCCTCCATCTAAGTGGGCTGAGACAGTTAAGGGAATGGTATAAAGATCTCCTTCAGTCTGTTGGGCCTTGATTATCTTCAGTTCAAAATACTCCATATTACCAGAGTGGCACATCCTGGGACGACCTGCCCTGAACCTCAGGAATGTAATTGCACAACTTGTTACTTGCCCAATGTTTTACTGTCAATACTTTCCTCTGGTTGTTTCATATTCTTTATTTTTTCCCCACCTATTTGTTTCTTCTCAGATTCCATTTCCTCCTCATCTGCGTGCATTAGGTATCCCTATTCCCCTCAGAAGAGTAAATTAAGTGACTGAAAGGGAAATGTAGATTCTGTAGAGAGGGGAGTGTTGTGGGGAGGATGGGAAAGAGGTGAGATATCAGATCTTGGCAATTGTCAGGTGAAAGATGTTAATATCAGGTCCCATGAAGCCACTGAGAGTAGCAGTGAGAAGGATACATCACAAGTCATTGCTGAGGAAAAATCTCCATGGCCTGCATGTTTTTTGGCAAAGATATAGTTAAGAATGCATTGCAGGTTTCTAGTTGGGAGAAACTATGTATTATCATTAAAAATGAAAGTCAAGTTGCTCAGTCCTGTCCCACTCTTTGTGACCCCATGGACTATAGTCTACCAGGCTCCTCCATCCATTGGATTTCCCAGGCAAGAATACTGGAGCAGATTGTGATTTCCTTCTCCAGTGGATCTTTCTGACCCAGGGATCAAACTGGGATCTCCCGCATTGAAGGCAGACTCTTTACTGTCTGAACCTCCAGGGAAGCCCATGTATAATCATTAAGTATTTCTTAAATGTGTTATTAAAAAGTGAACCCCAAAATAGTCACATTAAAATTTTAAGAAAGAAAAGAGTGTGGAAAATAATACCACACCTAACCCATGACATTTCTTAACAAGTCTACTGAAAAATGTTTATTACATGACTAATATCTACTTATACAAAGCACTATGCTAATTAGTTTATTCATACTAAGTCGCTGTGCTTATCAAAAACATGTATTCACCCTGACGTTCACAATCTTTGTCCTGGCTTTTCAACTTTATAACCCTTCAAATACTATGGGACAGATTTTAGAAAATTTAATTTATCCTATTTCTAGGCTGTACATATTGCTATGCATATATTCTTAAAAAAATGGTTTTCCTGTCAGTGTAAATTTTACTATTTTTAAAAATATGTTTTCTAGAACACTTTTTTTATATCACTATTATATTTAATAGTGGCAGCTTATCTTTGTTCATCAATACAGGCCTGAATTTCCATGAAAATGCACATTTCCATTTAAATGAAGTGAGGAGCTCTGTTGCATAGGAGACTATCAAGATCATCTATCTCCTCTGACTTTCTGCATCATAAAATGAAATACTGTGGGCAGAGGACTGTAAAACAGAAATTCCCAAGTTAAAAGCTCCAAGTCAGATTAGGGTAGAATCATTATTTTACACATATCTTGAGAGATAATGAGAAAACTAGTAATCAAAATTTTAATCGTGAGCTGAAAAAGGTCATTGAAAGGCTATTCCTTTTTCAGGGCAGTACTGAACCTAAACCATTCTATGAAACACTTGCAGAGTATCTATAATTTTGAAACATTATTTCACTGAAAAAAATCATTCTTATGTCTCTAAGTCCATAGGGCACCCTTCTTAGATTTGACTTTCCCTCTTTCCCTAGTCTCAGTGGAAATGTACAATCTCTCTCTTTCCCTCTTTCCCTAGTCTCAGTGGAAATGCATAATCTCTCCCTGTCATTCATATCCCATCCCTTTATCTATACAAAACTCATTACTGCCTCCACTATCAGCTTTGTCTTCTGGCTTACTGTCACCATATTTTTTCTTTTCCTTGAAAAGTCAGGAAGTTTTAACTGTTGGTTTCTCAGCAATCATCTACAGGTAAAAAAGAAAGTCAAAAGGACAAAAAAAAAAAAAAAGGATATAAAAAGTGAGTGTCAAATCAGTGAATTTTTTCATCCAAATATATTGTCATTCCTATTTGAGCTCATAGTCACACTTAATAATATGCAAGGCACACTGCTTACTGTATATGCCTTTCTTAATTCCTCTGGCATTCCCCAGCCAGCCGCCTCACTAACCAAAAATCTATTATTTTTAGATTAAAACTCATAAATTTTAAATTCTCTCATCCCCTTTTCTGTTTTTGTTCCTCTTCTACAGCCATAGTACATCTTTTATAATGAGAAATGTAGGCAGTATGCCAGCTTTGGTTTCACAATTCACTTTTTGCAAAAAGGAACTTGAATTTATGGCTCATTTCCTCTATATTTAGATGAGATGATCTTATCAAATACAGATTTTCTCCTTTTCTTTCAACTTAAAGAATTTGTGAGAGAGGTCAGATTCATTTTCCTTTTTATTCTTGGAAACTCCTTTGCCCAACCAGTAGACTGAAAGTAGGATCATCAACAGATTCTGGCAAGAATTTTGTGCCTTTTACTTAATAATTTCATAGTTTTCTAAACCAAATAATGAAATGAAAGATGGGCTTTACACTTTGGGGACAAAAAATTAAACCAGTCAATCTAAGAAATAAATGGAAAATTTTATTTGAGCCAAATTTGAGGATTTTAACCTGGGACAAGCATCTCAGAAAACGCTGAAAATTATTCTACCTGTTAGAACTCAAGGCACAGTTATATAAGTTTTTTGAGGGCTGTACATCAAATTACATATTATTGACTTTTTGTATAATCCAGATCTAAGCAACATTATGGTCGGTCATGTGACTCCTTACAAGCTGAAGAAGAAATGTTATCTTTTAAAGGGTTGTCTTGTTTGTGCTAGGAGAATGTCCCTGTTAATGGTTGAACTGGTATTTCTGCCCATGGGGGTGGGAGGGTCTGGTGGATAATGCAAAAACACAATACCCAGTGGTGGGAGAGAGGAGGTCAAAAAGGGCAGAAAAGAATTTTTGTTTAAAATTTTGTTTTTCCATAATATTTTATTATGGCAATTATAAATATTTTATTTTATTTTATTATGGACTTTATTCTCCAACCCATTCTCCCTAAACAGTATGATATGAATAAAAAAGACAGACTGATGTCAGGCAGATACAGGCTTAAATCTCAGCTTTGCTGCTTATTCATTCAGTGACCTTCTGAAGTTTACTGATCCTCAGAAATTTGCTTTCTTCCTCTACAAAATATCATAATAATAATAGCTGTCTTGCAGAATTAATGTAAGGATTAGAGATAACACATATGGAGGATCTGTCATACTATAGATATTCAATAAAAGGGTGGAAACATGAATATTAAGTAAAAAAAGATATAATTTTTATATTCAATTGATAAGGATAAGAAGAATGACACTCTGTGCCCAACTCTCTAAATATTTTATGGTGTAAATATCTGCTCATGAAAAATTCAGAATCCAATGCTTTAGGTACCTGGAATGATAGCCATGATATTTGGAGTTTGTTTAAAATTAGTAATTAAAAATAAACTTCATTTTTGTTAGTACAGTAAGAACTTTGCCCAAATCAACAAATGATTTTATTTTTTTCTTTTTAAAGAACTCAAAATTTAATTTTTCCTACATCTCGTGAGGCTATAATTATTATATATATGTTTATTTTTTATTTAAACCAAATAGGCCATAAGAAGAAATGAATTTAACAAAAGAAATTTATTTTAATATATTAATGTAAAATCATTGTAAATTAGTCATTAATTTATTCTTCACACATCTAAGAGCTTAGGTTGATTATCAGTGTTAAACAGCTTTAAGGTAATTTTATTTTACTTATATTTCAACACTAGATCTTATTTTGGGGGCCATTTAGTGTACATGTGCTGTTTTACATACATCAGTACAATTCCTAACCTTACAAGGTGCCTCATCATAGTGGTTGTTTGAGAAACCTGCTGTTGTTGTTCAGTCACTCGGTCATGTGTCCGACCCTTTGTGACCCATGGACTGCAGCATCCAGGCTTCCCTGTCCTTCACTACCACCCGGAGTTTGCTCAAACTCACGTCCATTGAGTCGATGATGCCATCCAACCATCTCATCCTCTGTTGCCCCCTTCTCGTGCCGACCTCAATCTTTCCCAGAGTCAGGGTCTTTTCCAGTGAGTTGGCTCTTTGCATCCGGTGGCCAAAGTATTGGAACTTCATTTTCAGAATCAGTCCTTCCAATGAATATTCAGGGTTTATTTCCTTTAGGATTGACTGATTGCGTCTCTGTGCAGTCCACAAGACTCTCAAGATTCTTCTCCAGCGCCACAGTTCGAAAGCCTCAGTTCTTCATTGCTCAGTCTTCTTTTATGACTTAGAAAATGTATAACGACTAAAGAACAGAGAATTTTTTTTTGTTTTTATTGGGCAACTAATAAAAATAAACATAAAATGCCTTTCTAATTCATGATTGTTATGAGAAGCAAATGAAATAAAATAAATTCTAATTGACCATCCACCCTTTATCAAATCACTGGCAATAAAAGTCTTCACTACCTTACCGAGAAGACTGTTCCCTTGGGAGCAGTTCCAATAAATCAAGAATCTTTGTGAGTATACTTCCTTATAGCCCTGTGTGTAATCTTATAACACTACCCACTGGTACTTGTTCTGCAAAATTGAACTTATACACAGTAAACCTAAGCCTTCTTCTATTCTACTCCACGACCCTTCAAAGATTTGAAGACAACATATGTGAACCTCATAAATCATCCTTTTCCTGCCTAAATTGTCTAAACCTTTCAACCATTTTTGTCTAACATAACTTCTGGATATTTCATCATTCTGATAACCTTCCTCAGGAGAACTAGAGTTTTTCTCTAAATCTTTTCAGAACTGAGCCTAATATTCCAAATATTTTCTAATCAGCACAGAGACCAGAGCTAGCACCTTTCCTGCTGGGCCTCAATTAATGCAGCCTGGGTTTGCATTTGTTTTTTGAACATCTGCCAGACACTGTTGGCAGTGGAACAGTTTACCACCAGCTTATCCCCAGTGGTCTTTCTCAAAGGAGTTGCTTTGAAGCCAGGCCTGTTTCTGTACTTGTCCAATTGACTTTATGATGCTGAGTGCAAGGCTGTATTTTATTTATATGCCCACACTATGTTTCTATATAAACCATATATATTATCTATCCAGACTTGTGTATGTTTTCTCATAGTCCCACTTTATAAATATTCCTATTAAATTTCATTATGTTTGTACAGGTGCATTTTCCTAAATTCTCCAGACCCCTTTTCATCTCAGTTAGATGAGCCAACAGACTTGTCCTTTCCAATGTTATCCCCAAGTTGTTGTGCCTTAAAATTTAGCTGTGTGAGCTCAGAGCTCCCTGTGCAGCAATGACTTAGTACACTTTCTAATTTTTTCTTTATTGGGATAGACAATTGTGTTTGTATTGTTGAAATTCTGTATCTTATAGGTACTGATCCCTCATTCTTTATAAAATCTCTGATTGTGAATTTGTACCCAATCCGTGGACATTTTTTAAACTGCCACTCTGAAGTTTAACATCTACAATCATGAACAAGACTTTTTCCTAGGCTATTGTGTATCTTAAAATTAAAATGATCAGTTTTTCCCAAGTTCACACTTCAGAGGGCTTTATTCAGAACTAAATCGAAGTAACAGTTCCTGATGATTTTTGAAAGATGGAAACAGCAGCAAGGCAGGTATTTATGATCTTTACAGCTCCTCATTTATCACTTTCATGATGAAATAAATAAACTCACAGGATGGGAAAGTGTGTTATGTAAGGATTGTTTAGAACTTGAAGCACGTGGGCTTTCCAGGTGGTCTAATTCAGTTGTTTAAATGGAAACCTTTGATATTTTGTTCCTGCCAGAATCTATCATGTTTAACTCCCTTCCTTCATCCTATCAAGAAAGGTAGTCTCTCTTTGGTAATAATAATAAGCAAGAGTTATTAAAGTTTATAAGCTTGAGATAAGCTTTACTTTATTATCATCTTTCAGTCCTCCTAATGCTATCACAAGATTGATAAAAGTCCACTTTACAGACAAGGAAATTAAGACAGATGAAATTATTTGGTCAAAATTAACACCAGAGTATTCTGGTTTCAGCACCTGTATTCTTATTAACCACTACTTTATTATAAGTAACTTTTTTATGAATCTACACTTCCTTCAGAAGGTATCTTCTTCCAACACTTGCACAATTGCTATTTCTTAAACTATCCTGCATTACCACAGTTTCCACCAATCTTAGGTGAATTTGGCTCTTTCTTGCTTGTATTTCTGCCTTCTGTTGATCTTTTGTCCGCAGTCACTTCCCAGCTTCCTGATGTGAACACTGCATCCTAGCTGCTGATAACTGTTCATGATCTGTAGGGGTACAGTGGGTTGTCACTACTACCACTACCTAGCTCTTTGTGCATTAATTCACCAAAAAACCAACTGCCTTAGTGGGACCAACATTGGTATGGATATTAACTATTGTCATGAAGTCATTCTTTAAGGTGCGATCACAGATTTCCCTCATTTAAAGCATGATTCACATTTCTTACATGCCCCATCAATCTTTCAGCAGACCCTATCAGTTCTGCCTTTAAAATGTATCACAGATTTCAGCCATCTTTTAACACTTCACAACTCTAACCCTTGCCCATCCCATCAACATCTCTCCTGGCCTCCTTTCTCCCCGCTTAGCCCTACTGTACTGGGTTTTCTACCCACAGCTCTTGAAGAGCCCTTGGGCTATTAACCAGCTTGTGTCAGTCTGCTCAAAACCCTCTAATCGCTATTTTTTTTTCTTTTTTTTTTGCCCCTCTCAGTCTTTGTTGCTGCACACAGGCTTTCTCTAGTTGTGATGCGTAGGGGCTGCTCTGCTCTTTCTTGTGGTGTTCATGGTCTAGGCATGGGCTTCAGTAGTTAGGGTAGATGGGCTCAGCGGTTGTGGTTCAGTGGCTTAGCTGCTCTGAGGCATGTGGGATATTCTAAGACCAGGGATCGAACCCGTGTCCCCTACAATGGGCCGATGGATTCTTAACCACAGTACCACCAGGGAAGTCCCTTCTAATCACTCCCTGACTCAGGGTAAAACTCTCTTCAACGTCATCTCCCACAAAATCTCCCTTGCTTACTGTTCTTTAGAAGTAGTGGCTTCCTACCTCTTTTTCAAACATGTCACATGGACTCCCATCTCAACACCTTTGTACTTCGTGACCCATTGAGTAACACCTTGACTCCTTTTTCATTCCCTCACTTCCTTCAACCCCAGGGCATTATTACTTTACCAGAGAAAACTCTAAGGACATTTTGTCTTGTTTTTGTTTGTTTGTGTTTTTAGTTGAAGAATATCCATAGTTGATTTACAGTGTTGTGTTAATTACTGCGGGATAGCAAAGTGACATGGCGCCCCCTCCAGCACTCTCGCCTGGAGACTCCCACGGACGGAGGGGCCTGCTGGGCTGCAGTCCATGGGGTCGCTAGAGTCGGACACGACTGAGCGACTTCCCTTTCACTTTTCACTTTCACGAGTTGAAGGAAATGGCAACCCACTCCAGTGTTCTTGCCTGGAGAATCCCAGGGACAGAGGAGCCTGGTAGGAGGCCATCTATGGGGTCTCACAGAGTCGGACACGACTGAAGCGACTTAGCAACAGCAGCAGCAGCAGCAGCAAAGTGACTGGGCTTTATATTTATATACATTCTTTTTTTGTATTCCTTTCCATTATAGTTTATCCCAGGAGGTTGAATACAGTTCTCTGTGCTCTACAGTAGAAACTTGTTGTTTATCCATTTTATATATACCAGTTTGCATCTACTAATCCCAAAGTCTGAATCCATCCCTCTCCCACCACCCTTCCCATTGACAACCACCAGTCTAGTCTCTACTCTTGATTCTGTTTAATTTGTGTCATATTTTAGATTTCACATATAAGTGATATCATATAGTATTTGTCTTTCTCTTTCTGACTTACTTCAATGACTGCACTTAACCAATCTCTAAGTGCATCCATGTTGCTGGGCATTACATTTCATTCTTTTTATGTCTGAGTAGTATTCCATTGTATATGTGTACTACATCTTTCTTATCCATTCAGTTATCTATGGACATTTAGATAATTTCCATGTTTTAACTATTGTGAACAGTGCTTCTGTGAACATAGAAGTGCATGTATCTTTTTGAATTATAGTTTGCCTGGATATATGCCCAGGAGTGGGATTGCTTAATCATATGATAATTCTATTTTTAGTTTTCTGAGAAATATCCATACTGTTTTCCATAGTGGCTGCACCAACTTACATTCTCTCCAACAGTGTAGAAGAGTTCCCAGTTTCTCCAGTTCTCTCCAGCTTTTGCTATTTGTAGGCTTTTTTAAATGATGGCCATTCTGACCAACCTGAGGTGGTACCTTACTGTAGTTTTGATTTGTGTTTCTCTCATAATTAGCTATGTTGGGCATCTTTTCATGTGTCTATTGGCCATCTGTACTTCTTTGGAGAAATGTCTCTTTAGGTCTTCTGCCCATTTCTTAATTGGGCTGTTTTGGTTTGCTTGTTGTTGAGTTATATGAGCTGTTTGTATATTTGAGAAATTAAGCCCTTGTCAGCTGCATCATTTGCAAATATTTTCTCCCATTCTGTATCTTTTCTTTGTGTCTGTGCATGCGTGTGTGTGTGTGTGTGTGCATGTTTACAGTGTCCTTTGCTGTGTAAAACTTATAAATTAGGTCCCATTTGTTTATTTTGTGCTTTTATTTCTATTGCCTTGGGGTGGAGGTAGCTGACCTAAGAAAGCATTGGTATGATTTATGTCAGAGAGTGTTTTACCTATGTTCTCTTCTAGGAGTTTTTATGGTGTCATGTCTTGTGTTTAAAGCTTTAAGTCATTTTGAGTTAATTTTTGTATACGGTGAGAGGGTGTGTTCAAACTTCATTGATTTTCATGCAGCTGTCCAACTTCCCCAACCCCACTTTGTTGAAGAGACTGTCTTTTTACTGGTGTATATTCTTGCCTCTTTTGTCAAAGATGAATTGGGCCATAGATGTATGGGTTTATTTCTTGGCTCTCTATTTTGTTTCATTCATCTATATGTGTATCTTTGTGTCAGTATGATGCTGTTTTGATTATTATTGTTTTGTAGTATTTTCAGAAGTCTGGAATGGTTATACCTCCTGCTTTGTTCCTTTTCTTCAGTATGGCTTCAGCAATTCTAGGTCTTTTATGGTTCCATATGAATTTTAGGATTAGTTGTTCTAGTTCTGTGAAAAAGGCCATCCATAATTTGATAGGTATCACATCAAATCTGTAGATTGCTTTGGGTAGTATGGCCATTTTATCAATATTAATTCTTCCAATCCAACAGCATGGGATAACTTTCTATTTCTTTGAAGCATCTTCAGTTTCCTTTATTAATGTTTTATAGTTCTCAATGTATGAGTCTTTCACTTCCTTGGTGCAGTTTATTCCTAAGTATTTTATTTTTTGGATTGTGATTTTAAAAGATACTTTTTTAACCTTCCTTTTCTGTTATTTCATTGTTGATATAAAGAAACACAACCAATTTCTATGTGTAAATCTTGTATCCTGCTACTTTGCTGAATTCATTTATCAGTTCTAGTAGCTTTTGTGTGGAGTCATTGAGATTTTCTGTATATAGTATCATATCATCTTCATATAATGAGAGTTTTACCCCTTCCCTTCTAATTTGGATACTCTTTATTTCTTATCTGATTGTTGTGGCTAGGACTTCCAATGCTGTGTTGAATAGAAGAGGTGAAAGTGGGTATCCTTGTCTTGTTCCAAATTTTAGTGGAAAGGCTTTGAACTTTTCACCACCAAGTATTATATTGGCTGTGGGTTTGTCTTAAATAACTTTTATTATCTTGAGGTATGTTCCCACTATACCCACTTTGATAAGTTTTTATCATGAATGAGTGTTGAACTTCTAAGGACATTTTTAAAGTAGCAACTTTCTTCCCACACTCCCTTTAGCCTTTACTCTGCCTTTTGTTTGCAGCAGTTATCACCAGCTGATGTATGTTTGTTCTGTTCATTTTTTCCCCATTATCTGTCTTCCTCTTTGTCTTTCTCACTCACTTTTATGACCTCATCCATTTAAACAATACTTGGCATGTGCAAGGGGCTGCATGCACTTTAATGAATGGATATGGAATTTATAAAATGTAAAAATGAAATTATTTATTCATACATTAGATTAATTTTATCATCAAATGTTATGGTCTAGTGTAGGACTGGGGTGAGAGGACCAAGATAGTAATCAACCTTATGCGAGCCCAGGGTTGAATGTTGTGATGGTGGCATGATAAGGGTGCATCAGCCTCTCAGAGAAAACAGACAGATTAAAATGAGGAATCAAAGAAGACTGACAAGAGATGACTTCTTGGAGAGCAACTAAAGCATGTTGGAAGAATTACACAGACTTGTAATTAAAATGATTATTCTGATGTCCTATAGAGGGAGGGTTTCAGTAAACAGTGATTGGCAGCAGAGAAATCAGTAAGAAGGCAGGGATATTCAGTAAGACACACAGGAGAAAAAATTCAGGTTCTAATCAGAATGACTAAGATACAGAATACAGGAATATTTAAGAGAAAATTTGGCCTGTTGAGATCAGTATGAAAGAATCCAGTAGTAGTCAAGCCAAGAGTGAAAGTGGGCCGTTTTCGTTGTTGTTCTGTGTCTCTTGTTTGTGAATGCAACCTGAATCTGCAGTTTTAGAGAGTGTTCTGGGTATTTACATTGTATTTAGATGTTATTTGACTTCTACAGAAAGAGAAATGCTCTTGACATACTAAGTAACATTTTTTATACCATTAACTATACTTGCTATGAACACAAGAAATGACCTCAGACATAAAGAAATTATTTGCAGTATAGAACCCTGCAGAATGGGAAGCAAATCCACAAAATGCAGTGCCCACTTTCTAACTGTGCATGACCAGGAGAGTGAAAGGAAAGTGAAAAGCGAATTCTTTTCAAAAGTAGGCCACAACATCTTGCCTCATAAAGTTGTAAGTAAAAATAAAAAAAGCTTTACTCAGCTCCTTGTTGGGCAGTGGGTCCAGTTATTGCAGAAACCAATACCTGGCTAAGAGAACAAATGAAGTTTCTGTCCAAACATAAGACTCTTCAATAAAAGAGGCCTATAGTCTATTTTAACATTAATATTTATTTTGTTTGGCAACCAGGGTATCATTCTGTTTGTTATAAAGTAAAACTGAAGTGATTGTCATCTTTAAAAAGGGGGAGTTACTTTTTTTTTTTAATTTTTTAATTGAAGGATAATTGCTTTACAGAATTTTGTTGTTTTCTGTCAAACCTGAACATAAATCAGCCATAGGTATACATATATCCTCTCCCTTTAGAACCTCATTTTTTAAATTTTATTTTATTTTTAAACTTTACAATATTGTATTAGTTTTGCCAAATATCGAAATGAATCCGCCACAGGTATACCTGTGTTCCCCATCCTGAACCCTCCTCCCTCCTCCCTCCCCATACCATCCCTCTGAGTCGTCCCAGTACACCAGCCCCAAGCATCCAGTATCGTGCATCGAACCTGGACTGGCGACTCGTTTCATACATGATATTATACATGTTTCAATGCCATTCTCCCAAATCTCCCCACCCTCTCCCTCTCCCACAGAGTCCATAAGACTGATCTATACATCAGTGTCTGTTTTGCTGTCTCGTACACAGGGTTATTGTTACCATCTTTCTAAAATCCATATATATGCATTAGTATACTATATTGGTGTTTTTCTTTCTGGCTTACTTCACTCTGTATAATAGGTTCCAGTTTCATCCATCTCATTAGGACTGATTCAAATGTATTCTTTTTAATGGCTGAGTAATAGTTACATTTTTAAAAAAGTAAATTGAAGAAAACAAATGTGACTTTTTATCTTATATTTGATGTGTTAGCCTGTTAAAATTCCTTTGTTGATTGATGGAACAAATGTTCATAGTGCTGGAGAACAGTGACGCCTTTTATTTTTACTCCATGCTGTTTAACACTAAAGCAATAATCAAAATTTTCAATTTCAAAACCAAAGTGGCTTGCATATATCTGACTTTTTTTTAAATAGCAAGGCTTATAATGAAAAGCACAAGCATTCCATTCTTCCTGTAGACTCTCCATTTCAACTCCAAGCCCTATTCATCTGAGGCAGTACTTATGAACTCATCCTGTTTTTGTAATTCTCATGATTACTTCCATATCCATTTTTACTTTAGACATTGTCTATTGACTTCCTCTTACCATAGATAAGGATTTAGCTTCCTTAGACACCCACCTCTCCTCTCAATATAGTTGTTAATCTTTGGAAGTGGCATTTTATAACTTTAAATGTTATATTTGTCTCTGTATATTATTCCAACAAATATACATGCTATTTCTTATACTTATGGTAGTTTCTTAGCTATAATCAAAGCAAAAATGTAAAAGCAACTTATTTTCAAATTACTATGCAATGTCTGTAAAATGTTTGGGCCCTATTTGCTTAGATTTCTAATACAGGTGCTCCTGGTATTCAGATGTCATTTTTTACAAAGCTGAAAACTGATAAAGGAGCCAGGTTTAACCTGACTCCTGAATTGTGTAAGTCTTTTTTAGTGATGCCACCTTTTGCAGAGTAGGTTTGTTCTTGTAGGTCCTCTTGGTAATACTGCTGAGAATTCATAGCTGAGCCCCTCCACAGCAGGTTTTAGCAAACTACAGCCCACAGGCCAGATTGCTTGTTTTATTGGGACATAGCCCTATACACTTGCTTACTTATTGTCTACAGCTGCCCTTGTGTTCCAACTGAAGAATTAAGTCATTGCTATAGAGTTGAGATGTTCCACATGCCTAAAATATTTATTATTTGGCCCTTGACAAAAAAAAAAAAAAAGTAAAAAAAAAGTAATAAATCCTACTTCAGACTGTTCTAAGACTAGAGCATCATCCAATGTATTCAGATTCTGCTATTTGAGTCCCTGCATTCCTAATCCTGTTCTCCTGCTTCCATTGGATTGATACATGAAACTCATCCTTTATCCTGGTCATTTAATTCAGTTAAAGCCACTGTTTTCTCTATCACAGGATCTTCCTCTTTTTCTTTTTTTAATTGGATACAGTTGCTTTACACTGCTGTATCAGTTTCTGCTGTACAGCAAAGTGAATCAGCCATATAAGTGTACATATGTCCCCTCTTTTCTGGATTTCCTTCCCAGTTAGGTCACCAGAGACCACTGAGTAGAGTTTCCTGTGCTATACAATATGTTCTCATTAGTTATCTATTTTATAGATTGTAGTGTGTATATGTCAATGCCAATCTCCCAGTTCCTCCTACCCCCTTTGCCCTACCCCCTTTAGTATCCATACATATGTTCTCTACATCAGTGTCTCTATTTCTGCTTTGCAAATAAGATCAACTATACCATTTTCTCAGAGAAGGCAATGGCACCCCACTCCAGTACTCTTGCCTGGAAAATCCCATGGGCAGAGGAGCCTGGTAGGCTGCAGTCCATGGGGTCCCTAAGAGTCAGACATGACTGAGCGACTTCACTTTCACTTTTCACTTTCATACATTGGAGAAGGAAATGGCAACCCACTCCAGTGTTCTTGCCTGGAGAATCTCAGAGACGGGGGAGCCTGGTGGGCTGCCGTCTATGGGGTCGCACAGAGTCAGACACGACTGAAGTGACTTAGTAGTAGTAGTAGTATACCATTTTCTAGATTCCACATACATGTGTTAATATATAATATTTGTTTTCCTCTTGCTGACTTACTTCACTCTCTATAACAGTCTCTAGTTCCATCCACATCTCTGCAAATGATAGTTTAGTTCCTTTTTATGGCTGAGTGATATCCATTATATATATGTATCTTGTCTTCTTTATCTATTCTGTTGATGGATATTTAGGTTGCTTCCACATCCTGGCTAGTAGTACTGCAATGAACATTGGGGTTTATTATCTTTTTGAATTATGATTTTATCTGGATATATGCCTAGGAATGCAATTTCTGGGTCATACTGGAGTTCTGTTTTTAGCATTTTAAGGAACCTCCATACTGTTCTACATTGTATGTACCAGTTTACATTCCCACCAGCAGAGGAGGAGGGTTCCCTTTTCTCCACATCCTCTCCATCATTCATTATTTGTAGATATCTTGATGATGGCCATTGTGGCTGGTATGAGCTAGTTTTGTTTTACCTTTGCAGTTTTGATTTACCTTTCTCTAATAATTAGTGATGTTTAGCATCTTTTCATTTGCCTGTTCGCCACTGGTATGTCTTCTTTGGAGAAATGTCTTTTTAGGTCTTCTGCTAAATTTTTTATTTTTTTATGTATATTGAGCTAATTGTCTATTTTAGAGATTAAACCTTTGGCAGTTGCTTAGTTGGCATATATTTTCTCCCTTTCTGAGGGTTGTCTTTTTGTCTTCTTTATGGTTTCCTTTGCTGTGTAAGAGCTTTTAACTTTAATTAGGAAGGATCTTCATCTTTATTTGCCATCTTCATTTTGCTGGAACAAACCTTCCTTCCATCTGCTTCCTAATTGAGAGTGGAAACTTTGTAGATGAGTTATATTTTCTTTTATATCTTAACATGTCTTTCCAATAAATGCAATAAATAAGTAATCTGGGCATAGTATTGTAAGGTAAAAATATTTTTCCCTATGAATTTTAAAGGTATTATTCTACTGTGCTTTAGCCAACAGCATTGCTGCTGCTGCTGCTGCTAAGTTGCTTCAGTCCTGTCTGACTAATTCCATGTCAGAAGGATTCTACCTTGGAATTACATGTTAATGTACTGCACACATACAGGCTCTTTCAGTCTGGAGGTGTTAGTTCTTTGAAAAATCTTTAGTAGCATTTTTATGCAGTTTTCTTCTTTTGAGTTATCTTATACTCTCTGAAGTTGCTCTTAATTACTTATGGAAACCCTGGGTTAAGTTTTTACCATCTTAAGCATTAAACTCATATATTTGGTGTCTGGTTTGTTCCTTGTAGATGTGGATTTGTTCTGTTTTCTAGCACACTTCCTCAACCTACCTATGTTTCAAGACTCTATTGAGTATTTTTCAGCTATCACTCTAATTTCCATTATTTTCTCTAATTTTCTTATTTTCTCATTCTTTCAAGTATCGAGAATGTTCTTGATGGGTGAAATATCTTCTAACACACCATCAATTTTTATTCTATTTTCCTTGTTTACATTTTATTATGTTTACCTCTCTTTCATAGTGGGGACATTTCACATGTCCAGTGATGCCTGACTTTCCATTCATTTTCATGAGTGAAGCAATGATCAGAAGCTCTGAGTAGGAGTGCAGGCAACATTTGGGGCAGTCAGGAAGCTGTTTTATTGAAGATACTCAAGTGCCAATATGCAGTTTGTATTTTCCCCAAGATTTTTTTTTTCCCCTAGGAAAGAACCTTCCTATATTTTGTAGGAGTTAGTGGTCAGTCCTTCCTTTTAAAACTCTCAGTCTATGCCCTCACCCTATTTGGAGCCCATGTCACTCCTGCCCTTTGCCATAATGGGTGAACCTGAGCTCGGAGTCCATCTGTGGTTCTGCCATGTGAATTTTTCTTCTCTAACCAAAACCAATCTTTTCCTTTTTATACTCTACTACACATGTTTCAGGCAAATTTTGAGATGTAGTGAACGACAGGAAGGCCTGAGACTCGGACATGAAGTAGCAACCAAACAACAACACACGTTATACTCCCCAGTAACTTTTCATATTTAAAAATTTGCAAAAATCTCATCCACGAAAGTCCCATCTCTGGTCCTTTGTCCTTAAGAACTATACCTAGTTGGGGCTTCCCGTGTAGCTCAGTCGGTAAAGAATCTGCCTGGAGTTTGATTCTTGGGTTACAAAGATCCCCTGGAGAAGGAAATGGCAACCTACTCCGATATTCTTGCCTGGAGAATCCCATGGACAGAGGAACCTGGCAGGCTACAGTCCATGGGGTCACAAGAGTCAGACATGGCTTAGCACTATCTCTCTCTCTTTTTTTTTTTTTTTTAAGTGTTTTTCTTTTCTATTTTTACAGGGGCATCAGACAGGGAAAGGTGATAAACACATATTTATGCTACCAGCTTTAAACAGTTACTGGAACTATTATGTTTTAAATGCACTACAAAATGAGATGAACCCTGGAGATACCTCAAAAATAAATGTATTCTTCTAATATCTTCCAATATACATTGATTTATGACTCTCTTATTTTTAACCCCAAACTCTTTTAATGTAATTTTTGACAATATGAAATGAGTATTATAATTTCTTCCTATTTATCTTCCTAAATAAACTTTAAACATTTCACATTAAAAATCAATTAATAAACATATTATTAAAAATATTTGCTTAAAGAACACATTGAGCTTACTTTTGATAAAATAATACATAAAAACAAATGATGGATCACAAAATAGACTGATCTGCTTTTATTTAAAGATAGCAGCTAGTGTGTGGAAATACATACACTGACTAAATGCAATATATTACTCTTTAGTTGTTGATATTTTTTCTGTGCTCTTTTCTAATCATAAGAAACAGAATCCATGACAAGTGACATGCAGCTTTTGTTTGTTTCATTAACATGGACATGAAATATTCCTGGCTCATGATTTTCTGTGCAATGGAATTCAGAGATCTGGCCTTCCACTATTTAAAAAAGAAATAAACAATGACAACATTGTTTTCTTGTTTTCTTTGCAGTTATATACCTGGTCAAAATGTTTTTTAAGACTTATGAGAATTCTAATGCTTATTAATCTCAATTTTAAAGTGTCATATGATATATACACATTATTATTATAAATGAATTTTTCTTTACTTCTGTCTTCCATTGGCCTATTGAGGTTTTTTTAATTTACATATTTAAATTTGATTTTAAAATAGTGTAATTTAACTTAGAAAGTACTTGGAACTTACGATAATGTTTCAGTTGTCTGCCATTTCATCAGCTTTTAATCTAATAAATAAAACTAGATGTCGTTTATGTGATTTTAGCAGATACTCTTGTAGAGCTCAGTAGTAGAGTTGGACCCATTATTTTCCCTTTCAAACAGGATGACTGGTATCATATAATCTAGGATGGGTACTGTTATTCATGTCTAATTTGGGGACACTGAAATTAATATATGTCTTAAATCAGAGTTGCAATTACCATACCAAGAATATGGATTAAAAATCTAAAGATCTGCTTAAGAAATACTTTCTTAGAATGCTAGATTGATAAGAATTTTCAAGGTATATATTTCATATACCATTTATATCCTTAAGAAAAACAGGATTTTCTTACTGGGTGAGAGCTCTAATCTAACCCAGAAATGAGAGTAGTACTAGTAGACATTATAGAGACGAGTGTGTTGTCTCCATTGAGATTTCAAAATGTGTGGATATCCTCTGGACACCCCTGAGTTAATCAGTTCTATTACTATCAGTGGCTTATTTAAACAAACTTGAAGGTCCTATTATCTGTTAAATTTCCATAATTTGTTAGTTCAGAAATGTACATTTTTTAAAATTGTAAACTTTATAATTTAGTACTTTATATAAAGAGCTTAAAATGCTTAGTAGATACTAAGTAGATACTTAGCTATTATTATTCTTTTCCTATAATAGGCAGTGAGTAAAAGTATATTAAGAAATAGTAGTTTTTCATATGTTTTTAAATTATTTATTTATTTATTTTTGGCTGTGCTGGATCTTCATTGATGCACATAGGCTTTCTCTAGTTGGCGACCTGGGGCTCCTGTCTAGTTGCAGTGTATAGCCTCTCATTGCAGTGGCTTCTTTTATTGTGGAGCGTGGGCCCTAGCACACATGGGCTCAGTAGGTGCAATGCAGAGACTTAGTTGCCCCACTGGGACTTAGTTGCCCCATGACATATGGGATCTTACTGGACCAGGAATTGAACCTGTGTCCCCTGCATTGGCAGGCAGAGTCTTAACCACTGGACCACCAGGGAAACCCCAGTTTTCCCTAGTTTTAAGATAGCAATAATAACATAGAAACCATGTATACTATAATAGTTAATAAATAGTCTTAATTGCGTATTTGTTCAGCAGCTCAGTCATGTCCAACTCTTTGCAACCCTGTGGACTGTAGGCCACCAGGTTCTTTTGTCAATGGGATTTTCCCAGCAAGAATACTGGAGTGTGTAGCCATTTCTTCCTCCAGGGAATCTTCCAGACCCAGGGGTCGAAACTAAGTCCCTCATGTCTCCTGCACTGCAGGCACATTCTTTACTGCTGAGCCACCAGGGGGAGTCCAAATGGGATTCAGCTCATTTGAGTTCAGTCGCTCAGTCTTGTCTGACTCTTTGCCACCCCATGAACTGCAGCACGCCAGGCCTCCCTGTCCATCACCAACTCCCGGAGTCCACCCAAACCCAAGTCCATTGTGTCGGTGGTGCCATCCAACCATCTCATCCTCTGTCGTCCCCTTCTCCCTCAGCCCTCAATCTTTCCCAGCATCAGGGTCTTTTTAAATGAGTCAGCTCTTCACATCAGGTGGCCAAAGTATTGGAGTTTCAGCGTCAACATCAGTCTCTCCAATGAACACCCAGGACTGATCTCCTTTAGGATGGATTGGTTGGATCTCCTTGCAGCCCAAGGGATTCTCAAGAGTCTTCTCCAACACCACAGTTCAAAAGCATCAATTCTTCGGCACTCAGCTTTCCTAATAGTCCAACTCTCACATCCATACATGACCACTGGAAAAACCATAGCCTTGACCAGATGGACCTTTGTTGGCAAAGTAATGTCTCTGCTTTTTAATATGCTGTCTAGGTTGATCATAACTTTCCTTCCAAGGAGCAAGTATCTTTTAATTTCATGGCTGCAATCACCATCCGCAGTGATTTTGGAGCCCAGAAAAATAAAGTCAGCTGCTGTTTCCACCATTTCCCCATCCATTTGCCATGAAGTGATGGGACAGGATACCATGATCTTAGTTTTCTGAATGTTGAGCTTTAAGCCAACTTTTTCACTCTCCTCTTTCACTTTCATCAAGAGGCTCTAATTATATACAGAAAAAAGTATATATTAGAGTATTAGTACAAGTTTAAGAAAAATACTATAAGGTTTATGCTTTGAATATAGATTAGAAGTATATACACCAAAATGATACTGCATTCAAGCTATTTGGGCTGAGGGTGATTTCTTCTCTCCTTTCTTATTTTACTCTTGTAAACATTCTTATGTTAATATCAGTGAATTTAGGTAGCATCCTTTGACACCTTTCTTAGTTTAATTGACAATAGAATTTCTTTCCTCACTTAATTCAGTCACTCAGTCATGTCCGACTGTTTGCTACCCCATGAGCTGGAGCACACCAGGCTTCTCTGTCTATCACCAACTCCCAGAGCTTGCTCAAACTCATGTCCATTAAGTCACTGATGCCATCCAACCATCTCATCCTCTCCTGCCCCTTCTCCTCCTCCTTCAGTCTTTCGCAGCATCAGGGTCTTTTCAAATGAGTCAGTTCTTCACATCAAACAGCCAAATATTAGAGCTTCAGCTTCAGCATCAGTCATTCCAATGAATATTCTGGACTGATTTCCTTGATTGAATGGTTTGATCTCTTTGCTGTCCAAGGGACTCTCAAGAGTCTTCTCCAACACCACAATTCAAAAGCATCAATTTGTTTGCTCTCCGCTTACTTTATGGTTCAACTCTCACATCCATACATGACTACTGGACAAACCATGGCTTTGACTAGACGGACCTTTGTCAGCAAAGTAATGTCTCTTCTTTTTAATATGCTGTCTAGGCTTGTCATAGCTTTTCTTCCAAGGAGCAAGTGTCTTTTAATTTCATGGCTGCAGTCACCATCTGCAGTGATTTTAGAGCCCAGGAAAGCAAAGTCTGTCACTCTTTTCATTGTTCTATTTGCCGTGAAGTGATGGGACTAGGTGCCATGATCTTTGTTTTTTGAATGTCGAGTTGTGAGCCAGCTTTTTCATCTCCTCTTTTACTTTCTTCAAGGGGTTCTTCTGTTCCTCCTCACTTTCTGCCATAAGGGTAGTGTCATCTGCATACCTGAGGTTATTGATATTCCTCCAGGCAATCTTGACTCCAGCTTGTGCTTCATCCATCCTAGCATTTTGCATTATGTACTCTGCATATAAGTTAAATTAGGAGGGTGACAATAGGAGGCAGGTAAGGTGGTCTGGTATTCCCATCTCTTGAAGAATTTTCCACAGTTTGTTGTGATCCACACAGTCAAAGGTTTTGGCCTTGTCAATAAAGCAGAAGTAGATGTTTTTCTGGAACTCTCTTGATTTTCTGATGATCCAACAGATTTGGCAGTTTGATCTCTGGTTCCTCTGCCTTTTCTAAATCCAGGTTGAACATCTGGAAGTTCTCAGTTCACATAGTGTTGAAACCTGGCTTGGAGAATATTTAGCATTACTTTGCTAGCATGTGAGATGAGTGCAATTGTGTGGTAGTTTGAACATTTCCTTACTAGAAGTACATATAATAGTGGTATACATTGCCATCTAGAACTCAGTGAAAATATCTCTTGAATAAATAAAATAATAAACCATAATTTTTTTAAAAGATAAAATATGAAATCTTCTGAAAGATGATACTGAATAAATGTTTGCCTAAAATAATGTTTGCATTGGTGAAAATAACACTTTAATATGAAAAAAATCTTTTTAATAGTTTACTTTATTAGAACATGTGCCTGTTATTATCCCTTGAGAATAATCACATTAAAATGTCTACAATTCTGAATCATGGTTTAATTTGCAAAGGTAATAGTTATTATTTATGTATATTTTCTTCTGTTTAAGATAAAATGAACTAATATTACAGTTTTATTATACACCTTTGTTATATATTTAATATAGCTGTTCAAAGTCTTTATTGCTGTTAAAGAATTTTGTAATATCTTTTAAAATAGTAACTCAGTACTCTCATTGCCTTTTGTAACAAAATAATCATCTCTGTATTTTTGTAAAGCTGCTTTTTCTCTCATTTTTGAAAACATTTTGACCGCTACAGCTGACAGTCCACTAACTTCTCTTAGTCATGCTTGTCTAAACACAAGTCCTCCACTGTGAATACTGATCATGTTTATTGCCTGACTGAATTCCAAAATGTCTTATTTGTGCTAGTGCAGGAATTCACATGTACTGGTGGAAATGATATGATCTCATGGTTGCCTGCTCAGGTAACACTTGAAAATGTTTAGTGCGTACTTTGACATAAAGATTTCAATACTGTGCAGGTGTCTTTCCTGCAAATATCCATCCACTTGTACATTCAGTAAATGTTAGGCACATGATGTTCACAATGATGGACACTGGGGATTAAAATGAAGACAAAATCCTCGTATTCAAAATTTTCACAGTGTAGTGGAGAAATGAATTAAGAGAAACTTACAGCTAATGAAAGAAGTGTTGTTAATAAAAGAATATAAAAAGAGGGCATTGGAGAGTAATAAAAAGTCATGGTTAAAAGCAGGATATTATCTAGCCTAAACTGGAAACTAACATTTGAGAACTCACTCTATGCTAAAAGCCATCCATTTATTCAGTTTGGTTCACTTCAGTTCAGTCATTCAGTTGTGTCTGACTCTTTGTGACCCGATCAACTGCAGCACACCAGGCCTCCCTGTCCATCACCAACTCCTGGAGTTTACTCAAACTCATGTCCATTGAGTCAGTGATGCCATCCAACCATCTCATCCTCTGTTATCCCCTTCTCCTCCTGCTTTCAAATTTTCCCAGCATCAGGGTCTTTTCAAATAAGTCAGCTCTTCTCATCAGGTGGCCAAAGTATTGGAGTTTCAGCTTCAGTGTCAGTCCCTGCAATGAACACTCAGGACTGATCTCCTTTAGGATGAACTGGTTGGATCTCCTTGCAGTCCAAGGGACTCTCAAGAGTCTTCTCCAACACCACAATTCAAAACCTTCAGTTCTTCAGCGCTCAGCTTTCTTTATAGTCCAACTCTCACATCCATACATGACTACTGGAAAAATCATAGCCTTGACTAGACGGACCTTTGTTGGCAAAATAATGTCTCTGTTTGCTTTTTAATATGCTGTCTAGGTTTTTCATAACTTTCCTTCCAAGGAGTAAGTGTCTTTTAATTTCATGACTGAAGTCACCATCTACAGTGATTTTGGAGCCCCCCAAAATAAAGTCTGACACTGTTTCCACTGTTTCCTCATCTATTTACCATGAATTGATGGGACTGGATGCCATGATCTTAGTTTTCTGAATGTTGAGCTTAAGCCAACTTTTTCACTCTTCTCTTTCACTTTCATCAAGAGGCTCTTTAGTTTTTCTTCACTTTCTGCCATAAGGGTGGTATCATCTGCATATCTGAGGTTATTGATATTTCTCCCAGCAATCCTGATTCCAGTTTGTGCTTCATCCATCCCAGTGTTTCTCATGATGTACTCTGCATATAAGTTATCCATGTATTATCACAAATTAATGGCTTAATCAAATACAAATTAATTGTTTAATAGCTCTGGAGGTCAGAAGTCCAAAATCTGTCTCAACAGGTTAAACTCAGTGAGTTGACAATATTGATTAATGCTGGTCACATCAGGGAAGAATCTGCTTCCTTGACTTTTCCAGCTTCTAAAGATTTCCTGCTCTCCTTGGCTCATGATCTCTTCTCATCTTGAAAGCAACACAGCATCTTCAAATCTCTATCTGACTTCTCTTACTTCTGTTTTCATCATAGCATCTTCTCTGACACTCCCTCTTGCCTCCCTTTGATAAGAACTTTTATGATTACATTGGACCCCAGCTAATTATCCAGGATAATCAAATCTTATTCCCTTTTGCTGTATCAGGTGACATAGTCACAAATTCTTTGGATTGAAATGTGAACATCTTTAAAATGGCTAAATGAATTAAGGGGTGAAGACAGGAAAGAAGGTTTTAAGAGATATTTTGGATTAAATTGTATCACCCCAACCAAGAAAATTTGTGTTAAAGGCCTATTCCCTCAATGTGACTATATTTAGAAACAAGGCTTCTAGGTTTTGATTAAAGTTAAACGAGACCATAAAGATGGGGTCCTAATCTGATAGGACTGGTGGCTTTAAAGGAAGAGGAAGAGAGGTCTCTTCTCCCTCCTCAGCATCACCAAGGGAAGGACATAAGGACACAGTGAGAAGGTAGCTGTCTACAAGCCAAGAAGACAACTCTCATCAGGAACCCAATCCTCTGGTACCATGATTTTGGATTTCCAAGCCTTCAGAACTGTGAGAAAATCAATTTCTGTTGTTTAATCTATGTAATGTGTGCTATATTAATAGTAGGCCAAACTCACTACTAGAGGAGATAATGATAAGGTTACCCTTAGGAGACCTCTGCAAGTGTGCTAAGTCACTTCAGTTATGTCCAACTCATTGCAACTCTATAGTCTGCAGCCTGCCAGGCTCCTCTGTCCATGGGATTCTCCAGCCAAGAATACTGGAGTGGGTTGCTGCACCATTCTCCAAGGATCTTCCTGACACAGGGATCAAACCCATGTCTCCTGTGGCTCCTGCATTGCAGACAGATTCTTTACCACTGAGCCACCAAGGAATGGTATCTGCACATCTGTAGTTCAAGAGAAAAGTCTAAGCTACAAGTATAGATTTGGCAGTAGCTGGTGAAAGATATCACCCTGAGATAATGTGTACACTGAAAAGTGAATATACCTGAGAAAATAACCATGCATTTCTAGTAACCTAATATCCAAGGCTTCCCTGGTAGCTCAGATGGTAAAGCGTCTGCCTGCAATGCAGGAGACCTGGATTCAATCCCTGGATCAGGAAGATCCCCTGGAGAAGGAAATAGCAACCCACTCCAGTACTCTTGCCTGGAAAATTCCATGGATGAAGGAGCCTGGTGGGCTATGGTCCATGGGGTCACAAAGAGTCGGACACGACTGAGCAACTTCACTGGTTGAATATCCAAGGCAGAGTGCTCAGTAGCCTGATTATGGGAGGAGATGGCAGATGGTTGAATTGGTCCTAGGGTTCATTTGCAGAGAAGGGTTGGCCTCAGGGCTAGTAGAAATATGTAGTAACAGTAGGAGCTTCCAAAGGCAAGTTGTAGGGTACATTTATGTCTTGTAATTCTGGAAATCAGTTAGTCATGTTTTGTAGATAAGGAAACTGAAACTTGAATACATTGAGTAACTTTCTTTGGGTCACAAAGATTTTTTAAATTAGATTTTATTTCTAAAATGGTTCTTCTAATGACAGCTTAGAGAATCAATTTTGATACAATCCAGCAGAGTTTTGAAATGCAAATATTTTTTAGCCTAAAGAGGAGCTCTTTCAATCTGCCTTGAGGGAAGAAAGCAGGTGGTATGAGATGCCTGTGGTAGGAGCTGATATACTGGATTTAAAAAAGTGTTCTAGGAGTAAAGTATCAGAGAGTTTGAAAAGTCAAAATATATGAATAAGAATATTCAATAAGTAAGTAATATACTGGACTTCAAGATGTCAGAAGTAGAAAAAACTTTAACCTTCTTGAGGACAGATTCTTATTCATGAATGTGCTTTAGCAGAAAAGAATAAAAAACTTGCTCAAAAAGAAAAAGAGGCTATCTTGTGTTTGGAATGTGTGTGAGAAAAAATGGTTAATGTGTTGCTGAACTTATTCACTAAAGAAATCCTTACCCATTGTTTGATAAGGAGGCCATTCTCCTATCTTGCAGAAATCTTGCTCTCTGGCCTAGGCTTTAAGAACCCAATAGTGAAGGATGTTTAGAGTGACATATTTAACATGTCCTCTATGGTATCAGTGTAACTTTTGAAGACTCAATGGTTACATAGAACTTTTCTTAGACTCAAAAATCTTTGCAAAAATTTGCACATTTATCTTTATCTCTCAAGGAGTAGATAGGTGGTAGATATTTAACCTATCCACAATGATACTAAAGCAGGAAAAAGTAATATGACTTCCTCTAATGCCACAAAACAAATTAGTGGTGAGGCCAGAAATAGAAGCCCTGACTTGTAAGAGTCTGTCCTCTTCGTGTCTCAGTCGACTCTTCCTGTTGACAAGCATTGTTAAGACACAAGGAATCTTGCTTTGTGTTGAACCTTCCTATGAAGTTGAATCAGAAACATTCAAATATCATTTCAACTGGTGTGAGATTATTTTTTTTAATGATGTTGTTCTCTTTCATATGTAGAAGGTGTGCTATGTATCAGGAAGAAATCAGACAGAATTAGCCATAAGGATTATGATATTTCATCTTTGAATGACAGACAGTGAGTACAATTGGATAGGTGACCCTGCTGATGACATCAATAATCATAGAATTTACCTTAAGACCTCAAGAGACTAATAAATCCCTCTAGAACTGAATTAAAAATTGGTTTTATGTTTTTCCTCTACACCTCTTCTTTTTTAACTCTTTGTATGACACTTCAAAATATTCTTCCTGTTGCCTTTATACTCAGAAATGAAACTGGATTGTTTGCAGTTAAGTTAGAGAAAAAAAAAAAAAGAACCTGAATACAGAAGGTATTGAGGTATCTCTTAGCTGTACACAATGAAAGAAAAGCAAAAAACACATGCACATTTTAAAAGTTAACATACTGGGACATTTTTACTGTCTCTAGGATATCCTAACTTTAAATCTAGAGTTATAGGTTCCCTTCATTCATTCATTTCATTCATGCAACAAGTATTCAATAAGTGCTTATTATGTACTAAGCACTGAGAGTACAATCGGAAAGAGAGACAATTAAGGCCCCGTGCCATCATGACTTAGATTACAGTTGACAGAATGGGGTTAAGAGGAGGTGTACAAATGGAGAGATAGTTAGTAGATGAGTAAACTAATTAAAAATGAATTTCAAAGATAATTCCACATTGTCAAAAGTGCTATACAGTAAATATGTTACACTAAGACTCTCAAGTCAAAGACCCCAGGAACACACTCTAGTTGGAAAAGCTGTATTTATTGTTCATTTCAGCAAGGGAGAACACATGCCATGCGGAACTATAGTGTGTGTCATTAAGAGGGTGTTAGAACCTATTAGAGCAATTGGGCTTTGGTTGGGTGATTTGGGAGAGAGTCTAAAGAATCAGGAGTTCACTCTAGATTAAATGCTATCAGAAAGTGACAAGTCTGCAATTAAATATCTGTGCTCCTTGCCTCCTGTTCACCCTGAGACATCCAAAAACACAATGTCTTACACTGAATAGGTAAGATCAACAGACACTTATTCATTCCATATACTCACAGCCTGGGAAGGGGGGACAGCACATGCCGCATAGAGCCACACGGACAGGGGTTACACTTGGGAACCCAGTGGACAACTGGGGGTGTGGGAGTTTGGCTTTATAGTGACAAGAGGTTAGGGGAACCTCCAATATCCTCAGGAAGATGTGATTGGCTTGCTCGAATCATTCCACAGGCTGGCATAAGAGTAAAGCACGCCACTCAGAGGTGAGGAGGAACTGCATCTGAAGTGTTTGATAAGGCAGATCGCTTGACCTTATCTGTGGGAGCAGAGTGAGAAGGAAAACTCGTGGTAAAGCCATTTGAGGCCCTACCTATTTCCCAAGGTGTTAGATAGCACATAATTTCAAGACATATTATAGTATGTGAGTGAATCTTATCTACAGGGAGGGGAGATGAGAACAAGAAAAAGGTTATATTGTTCTTCAGTCACTAAGTTATGTCCAACTCTTTGCGGCCCCATTGACTGTAGCACACCAGGCTTCCCTGTACTTTACTATCTCCCAGAGTTTGCTCAAACCCATGTCCATTGAGTTGGTGATGCCATCCAACCACCTCAACCTCTTCTGCCCCCTTCTCCTCCTGCCCTCAATCCTTTTTAACATCAGGGTCTTTTCCAGTGAGTCGGCTCTTCCCATGAGGTGGCCAAAGTATTGGAGCTTCAGCTTCAGTCCTTCTGATGAATATTCAGGATTGATTTCCTTTAGGATTGACTGGTTTTACCTCCTTGCTGTCCAAGGGACTCTCAAGGGTCTTCTCCAGCACCACAATTTGAAAGCATTAACTCTTCAACACTCAGCTTTCTTTGAGGTCCAACTCTCACATCTGTACATGACTACTGGAAAAACCATAGCTTTGACTGTGTTGGCAAGTGATGCCTCTGCTTTCTTAATAAGCTGTCTAGCTTTACTTCCAAGGAGTAAACATCTATTAATTTCATGGCTGCAGTCACTGTCCACAGTGATTTTGGAGCCCAAAGAAATAAAATCTGTCACTATTTCTACTTTTTCCCCGTCTATTTGCCATGAAGTGATGGGACTGGATCCATGATCTTAATTTTCTGTATATTGAGTTTTAAGCCAGCTTTTTCACTCTCCTTTTTTACCCTCAGCAAGAGGTTCTTTAGTTCCTTTTCATTTTCTGCCATTGGAGTGGTATCATCTGTATATCTGAGGTTGTTGGTATCTCTCCCAGCAATCTTGATTTGTTTGTGAGTCACCCAGCCTGGCATTTTGCATGATGTACTCTACATATAAGTTAAATAATTAGAGTGACAATATATAGCCTTGATGTACTCCTTTCCAAATTTTGAACCAGTTCATTTTTCCATGTCTGGTTCTAACTGTTGCTTCTTGGCCTGCGTACAGGTTTTGCAGGAGGCAGGTAAGGTGATCTGGTATTCCCATCTCTCTAAGAATTTTCCACAGTTTGTTGTGATCCACACAGTCAAAGGTTTTAATGTAACCATTGAAGCAGAAGTATTTGGTTGGTGCAAAAGTAATTTCACTTTCAGACCCTGAATTTGAAATCATCTTAACTAGGCCCAGACACATCTTTATTAGCCAAAATAGGAACCATGAAAAGCATTTTCTCCCTCCCACTGGTTGTGGAAGCACAACCAATGCATCAAAAGTTGAATGAATTGGACTACGAAGTTTTGCCTCAACCACCATATTCACTTGACCTCTCACCAACCGAATACCACTTTTTTAAGCACTTGACAACTTTTTTCAGGGAAAATGCTTCCACAACCAGCAGGAGGCAGAAAATGCTTTCCAAGAGTTCACTGAATCCTAAGCATGGATTTTTATGCTGTAAGAACAAATGAACTTATTTCTCATTGGCAAAATTGTGTTGATTGTAATGATTCCTATTTTGATTAATAAAGATGTGTCTGGGCCTAGTTAAGATGATTTCAAATTCAGAGTCTGAAACTGAAATTACTTTGTGACCTTCCATTGGCTGGCCACTATGCTCCTCATCTTCAAGGCTCCCATCTCCTTTGCAAGACTTCTTGAACAAACACTGCACTGTACATTCGTTAGCAGTTCCTGGGCCAAATGCATTGCTGATGTTGCCAGTTTTCTCCGCTTCTTTTATGACCTATTTTGGACTAAAAAAAAAATAGAAATCGCTCGAATTTGCTTTTTGTCTAACATCGTTTCCATAGTCTAAAATACATATAAAATAAACAACAGATAATAAGTCATTAGCAAAAAACATAAAGCAAGAAATATGCATTAAAATGATATATAACATAGCCATATTTATTTAAGAATGTATTCCAGTATCAAACGACAAATTTGAACAGTGCAAAACTGCAATTACTACCAACCTAATAGAGCTGAAGAGTTGATGCTTTTGAACTGTGATGTTGGAGAAGACTCTTGAGAGTCCCTTGGACTGCAAGAAGATCCAACAAGTTCATCTGAAAGGTAGTCCTGAATATTCACTGGAAGGACTGATGCTGAAGCTGAAACGCCAATACTTCGGTCACCTGATGTAAAGAACTGACTCATACAAAAAGACCCTGATGCTGGGAAAGATTGAAGGTGGGAGGAGAAGGGGACAATAGAGGATGAGATGGTTGGATAGCATCACCAACTCAATGGACATGAGTTTGAGTAAACTCCAGGAGTTGGTGATAGACAAAGAGGACTGGCATGCTGCAGTCCATGGGGTCGCAAAGAGTCGGACATGACTGAGCAACTGAACTGAACTGAATACATATTTTTTCAAAAGTTCATTTGGGTTTTTTCATAATATGTAGTGAAAAACATGTGAAAACTTTTTGGCCAACTGAATAATTGGTAGAGAATTAGTAGTAGAATAATTGGTAGAATTAGAATGAGTAGCAATCACTCATTTTAGCCATGAGAGTAGGAGATGTTTAGTATTTTGGGCAATATGACCTTGTGTTTTTTTCTGTGCTTAGGCAAAATGATGCATTAGCCTTGCTCAGTCTCATTATATTGTGTCTCAGAGTAACCTTGATGAGGTTGGAAGGATGTCTGATAGGAGAATAACAGCCCAGCTCTGAGAGTGAGGCTGGCTTCTTATCAGAGCTGCTTTTTTTTTTTTTTTTAATTTCGTATTTGGAGGGACCTGATATGGGTGGGGAAGATCCCCTGGAGGAGGAAATAACAACTCAGTCCAGTATTCTTGCCTGAAAAATGCCATGAACAGAGGAACCTGGTGGGCTACAGTCCATGAGGTCACAAAGCGTAGGATGCAACTGAGCATGCATGCACGATATTTGGGAAATTAAATCAGATGAGTTAATCAGAAAACATTTTCTGAGGAAGGGAAAGCTTGGCATTTACTGCTTATAAGTAGCCATCACATAGAGAAGAACTGAGGAGAATGGAGACAAGGGGAAAAGGGCGACGACTTGTGGAGGGCATTCCTGTCAGAGGGAAACAGCAAGTGTGAAGAAACATCTCCTTATACCTGAGAGGTAATGTTTGAAAAAAGTACATCAGAAGTGTGACTCTTTGCTCCAGCGATTCTCAAGGGGTTGGAGGTAAGGGAGTTCCAGAATCTCAAAACAGGGGGAGTAAAATCTCAGAAAGTCTCCAGGAGATGGTGATATGACAGTTCTCCAAGACAGATGGTCCCTTGTTGCCTCTACCCTCCTCCACAGTTTTAGTTAGACCATCTAGGCTCTATGTGGAAAATCCAATTGATAATTGATAATTTAGTTTGACCCTATATATCATACAATAAAATTGCTTGTCCAGAAAGGTTTTACCACCATCCAGGGAAATAGATGGGATTGTTAGCAAGTGCATGGGCTGTCAGTGGCAAATCAATTATCCTAGATATATTTTTCTTTACTCTCTTGAAACTAGATAGACTGTAATGATTTTTACAGTACTTCTAATATACAGAGTGTTTAAGTGAGGTCTCTACTTCCATTTTATAGTGAAGAATTCCTAATTATCATTCCATCTACCTGTGCATATCCAGTGGATGTGTTTAAACACTATTTAATTGTGAGTTTGAAGACATCATTATTACCAAATGCAAATTTAGCATACCAACACAAAATATATTTACCATGATAAATATGCCAAACAGCAGAGAATGTTAATTATAACCATGCACTCTGAAGCCAGATTTCCTGGGTTCAAATTACAGCTCTACCACTTTATAGTTATATTACCATGAACAAGTTACTTAGCTCATATGCCTCAGTTTCTTCTATAATGTGAAGATAATAATGGTACCCACCTCAAAGGTTTGTTGTCAAAATTAAAATATATTTTAAGTTTTTAGACTGGCTCACTCATGATAAGCATTTCATAAGTGCTAGCTATGTGATAATGATGGTGCCATTATATTGGTAAAAGAAAAAAGTATTTAACAATGTATTTCTTTAATTTATCTGTTAATTATGAACTAACCAGTATATATAAAAGTTCACAGATCTTATTAAGGAATGAATCATCTTACCTGTGATAATATATAGGGCCTCTACTCTTGCTTTAAGAGAAATCATAGAATGGATTAGTTTTTGGCAATATCTTAAAATACGCTTTTAATTTACAATATTTTTTCCTCTTTGACTGATTTGTCTGATTCATCCAGGCCTACCACAGATAATGTTTTTATTACATTCTATGACTGAATTTTTGGGGCTTTGCCTAAAGAATGCATTAGGAATCTCAGCTCTTTAATTGAGGCAGCCATATTTAGTGTCACTGAAATAAGTGTGATAACAGCTTGATCACGCGAAGCTTGACGTGAAGAAAACACCTGCTTGGTGTTAATAAGATATTTGAATTTCAGACAACAGAAGACCAAAGAATATTGCCACTCTGCCTGTCTTGATAAAATGCCAACAGAGCTTGCTATTCATTTCAGTATATGCAAAAGTTTATTTGAATTACTGTGAAATGTTAACAGAAAATCACTTGCAGTCTGGGCTCATGGCAGGTGAGAGGTATTAAAATATTGTTGAATGTTTATATATACTAACAGCTTTATTAACCAAAATAAAAGGAAGAATAAAACCATATTTGTTTGTTCTTCATATTCATTAAAACAAACCAGAGTGATCTGAGGAGAAATTTCAAGTATTTTAGTAGACCTGGATATATCAGACATTAATTTAAACACATTACCTTTACTCTCAAAGTTCATAGCCTCAATAGAAAAGTGTAGAAATTTTCTATCAATAACCAATTTTTTGTGTCCAAGAGAAAATCTTTAAAAAATTAAAAACATTATTACAAACAAAACTGGGAATTATGGCTTCTTTTTCCTGGGAACATGCACACATGCGCTCAGTCATGTCCAGTTCTTTGCGACCGCCAGGTGCCTGTCCATGGAATTTCCCTAAGAATACTGGAATTTCCAGCTAAGAATACTGCAGTGGGTTGCCATTTCCTTCTTCAGGGGATCTTCCAAATTGAGGGACTGAACCCATGTCTCTTGTGTCTTTGGCATTAGCAAGTGGATTCTTTACCACTGGCGCCACCTGGGAAGCCCCAGTGAACATAAAGAACATTTAACTTGCAATGTGTTGAGAGCATCATTAAGTAAAAAAACAAACAAACAAAAAAACTATTCTTGTTTTAATGTAAAATTATGTAAGATTTATCCGATGTCACTTGCACTGAATTTAGGGACCACATTCTAGTCAGTTTTTTGTTTGCTTGTTTATTAATTTATTTATCATATATATATATAAAATTCTTGCTAGACTGCTTTCTAATGAACATGCTTGCACAGAATTTAGGAAGCAAAGTTTTGGCTTTCCCTTTTCAGTTTTTCACTTAGAAAAAAATTTTAGCATCTATACCAAAAGATAGTTAATATTCATGAATAGTCAATGTTCAGTTGACTGTAATGAATTGGTTCAAAGAAAATATGGATAATTGAAGTCTATGGTGCTGTAAAAATTAAATTTTATCCTCTACACTTAAACTTACATAGCATCAAGCTCCTGTCCAGAACTGCTAGCTAATAAACCAACTGAAGATATTTTAATTTTCATTTCTTTTACCTTTCCTTTCATTTTCTTTCACCTTTAAAATTTATATAACTTAAAGCACATGAATAGTACTTTACAGTTTATAAGCACTGTTACATATATTACTACTTTTGATCTTTTCGTTTCCTTATGGAGAAGGGACATTTATAGAATTACAGACGGTTTTATTATATTTACTTTATAGATAGATAAACTATTGATCAAACATCATACTCTTATGTTAATGCAGGGAATTGATCATAGAAAAATGGTCTGGAATGTCGAGCTTTATTGAATTTATTGCATTGCATGAGAAAGCCTCTGACCTCCCTTCTCACAATAACTCCTGTAGTCAGCCTTGTCTCCTACTGCCCTATATCCATGTCACTGTTTACTGTTTCTGATCTTTGAATCTTTGTCTTCATTTCCCTCTCTCCATATACCCCTGTCAGAAATTTTGCTGCTTTTCTTGAATATACAAATCCTACCAATCAGTCAAAGTCCAGCAAAAGTTCCATCTCCTTGAAGAAGTCTTCCAGCTCCTATTGTTCTTACTGAAATAATACAGCATTTGCGAGCATTGGTTCTTAGGTTCCCAAGTGTTTCATTATTCAGTGTTTCATCTAAATTCTCCTAACAGATTATAAGCTGCAAAGAACAGACATCAACTCTTATACATCTTTGAAACCCACAGCACTCTAGCACTAGATACATTTGTAGTAAATTCATGATAAATATTTGTCTGTTTTTTAATCTGTCCGTTGGAGCCATTGCTGAACTATAGATGATCTTACTGCACTTATATTCAAACCATGCGATGTACAATTTAGCCTCTATAGTCACTCATTATAGTTGAGTTCAGTGTGATCCTTTCAATATGTATGTATGCCAGTTGACCCTAGCATTGATTTCTAATACCAGTAAAGCCCAGACATATGGTTTGTGGAATCAAATCAACTACATATGCCTGAAGGATTCCCTGAATAGAGCAGGCATTTGGCCCATATATCAGTATTGAGAACAGGAACAGGAAATGTTATGCAGTGATTGCTTTTCTATAGAATTACATTAGCATCACGCATTCTGCTAGTCATAATTTCTCAGCAGATCAGGGCTATCTATCAATGGTACTTCCTGTGGTACAGCATATGAAAATGCATTCCATTATTCATTATAAATGATGCTGATCAGGCATATGTCATTACAAATTAAATTTTTAAAGAAGAGATCTCTATGTAAAAATGGCACACTTGAGAGTCACTATTTTAAAAAAGCATGAACATGGTACTTTGTGGCAATTTGGTTTTTCTGGAATATAAGTATTCTGTTGAAAGAAAGAACTACTTTTGTTCATATTTTCAGGTGAATTTGGAGAAGTTTGTAGTGGGCGTTTGAAAACACCAGGGAAAAGAGAGATCCCAGTTGCCATCAAAACTTTGAAAGGTGGCCACATGGATCGGCAAAGAAGAGATTTCTTAAGAGAAGCAAGTATCATGGGTCAGTTTGATCATCCAAACATCATTCGCTTAGAAGGTGTTGTCACAAAAAGTAAGTACTGATTTTCTTTTATATATCTCTCTCAATTATATTTTTTAAAATGTTTAATAGCAATATCACAGCTATTACAAGGATAACTCAGTTCAGATGTCATGTTCAGATATCACCCCTCAGAGTCTTGGTATTAGGCTATGACAATATCAGAGTTTGCATTGGTTGCCAAACAGCTTTGAAATGCTTTTTATTACCTGTGAAGCATTTGCTAATTTAGCTTGAAGTAATATATCAAGGTAAAGGGTTATATATGTTTTTCTAATTTCTATAAGCAATTCACTTCTTCTAAAAGTGCCTAAATTTCAGTATAGGAAAAGCATTTAAAATACTGGGGGTCATTAAGTTAGTTCTATTTGGAAATAGATGTCATATACAAATGTAGAATGCATTATCTAAAGTAAAGCTTTTAAATAAAAAGTTCTTTATGCAACCCATCTTTATAAATGCCATTAGAACTATATTATTTTAATTTATACAAAATCAAGAAATGAATTACAGTTTCTGAAATAAAAATCCTGTTTTTACAGAAATAGGATCAAAAACCATTCCTTTGGGAAAAAAACTTTATTAAAAATCCCAAATTAATCTATACTCCAAGAAACAGATTGCAATATATTCATTTTTATTTGAATAATGACAAGATATAAAGCTTAATATTTTTCCTTATTTTATTCACTAATGAGTCATAATATATAAAACTCAATACAGAATGGCATTAAAAAACTCATAAAATTATTTAAATCTTTGAGAGGCATTTTTGTTTCATAAAACTGAATATTTTTAAAACTATGTAAATGAAATTGAAATTTCATGTTATATTTGGGGAAGAAAAGTGTAAAAGCTTACTAAAAACATGTAATTGTGCCTGGAACTCAAAAGTCGTTCTCACAGGCATTGGCTAACATGCTACCCAAGGAGAGCAGATTACTGATAGCCATGGTAGCTTGGAGGACACTAAAGAATGCTTTTGATTTCAACTGTTGCTGTGGGCTAAAAACTTAGTGGCCTTAGTAGAACCTTCCAGTATTCATGCCCTTGTGTTGTTCTCTTCCAAATTGATTCTGGGCTTGTTCATGTGACTAGCCTTGGCCTGTGATGCATTAACAAGTGTGAGCAAGTGGAAGCATTTTACATGTCTGTACAGTGGAGCTTGTCCTTTGGAAACACTCTGACACATGACTCAGTCTCAAGTGCTAAGCAAAGCCAGTCCATATGGAGGGGCCACGTGCAGTATACTGCAAAGAAGAGTACTGAGGCATTTTAGTCACAAGAGCTCCCAGCAGATAGTCAATACTGAATGGCAGGTTTGTGAAAAACTATCTCAGACATTACAGTCCCTACTTACCAGCACCAGATGGCTGCAGCTGCAATTGATATTTTGTGGAGCAAAGGAACCACCCAGTTTAGTCCAGTCAACCCATAAAATCATGAGAGTTAATAAAGTGGCTGTTTTAATTTGCTCATTTTGGATAGTTTATTACACAGCAATATATAACCAAACCAAACACCAGTTAGAATTCCACTCCTGCCACTGAAGATTTGTATAGTGTATGGATGTGAGAGTTGGACTGTGAAGAAAGCTGAGTGCCAAAGAATTGATGCTTTTGAACTGTGGTGTTGGAGAAGACTCTTAAGAGTCCCTTGAACTGTGGTGTTGGAGAAGACTCTTGAGAGTCCCTTGGACTTGGAGATCCAACCAGTCAATCCTAAAGGAAATCAGTCCTGAATATTCATTGGAAGGACTGATGCTAAAGCTGAAACTCCAGTACTTTGGCCACCTCATGCAAAAAGTTGACTCACTGGAAAAGACTCTGGTGCTGGAAGGGATTGGGGGCAGGAGGAAAAGGGGACGACAGAGGATGAGATGGCTGGATGGCATCACCGACTCGATGGACGTGAGTTTGAGTGAACTCAGAGTTGGTGATTGACAGGGAGGCCTGGCGTGCTGCAATTCATGGGGTCACAAAGAGTCAGACACGACTGAGCAACTGAACTGAACTGAAGTAGATGATTTAACATCTCTATTGTTTACTTCCACATCTGTAAAATGGGACCAAAATGGCTCCTACCCAACAGGAATGCTAAAAAGATTAATTTTTAAATCTATAAAGCATTTAGATAGTGTGTAACTCACAGTAAGCCACATTAAATGGTAGCTGATCCCCTGGAGAAGGAAATGGCAACCCACTCCAGTATTCTTGCCTGGGAAATCCATGGACAGAGGAACCTAGAAGGCTACAGTCCATGGGGTCTCCAGAGTGGGACAGGACTTAACAACTAAACCACCACATTATTGGTAATATAGTTTACCATTTCACTTTCATGGCAACTCTCATGCATACCCCTTGAAGCTCAGACAGGTTAATTAACCCACATGAAGACCTCTAAATCATAGTAAGTGGCATGGCTAATATTCAAATTGAGGTCTGTCTTACAGACTTGTGGCATTTTTTGTTTCTTTGCTTTTTATTTGCTATCTCACAGGGAGTAAGTCAGACTATTACACTTTGTCTTATCTGAATTAAATAGCATTACATTAATGACAACCTGAATAAAATAACACAGTACTCTTTAAAAATAGGGAAAATATTTTGCTAAGTGGAATAAATCACCTCTTATTTTGTCAAATTTGGAGAGATCCAGATATGCCACAATACCTAGCAAAAATACTAATCTAAAAGACAGAGAGGAAACATGTTAATTATTTATTTTATGTTTTCTGACTTCCTTGCATTAATTTAGCATGAACATTTCAAGTTATTCCTTCTGTTTTCTATCTCTCTCTAGAAGAAAAAAGATGATTTTGAAGTTGGTTATGAATCTTTGCAAAGCATTTAAAATAATTTAAGTATGCTGTTGAAGTCCTCGTATGAGTATTTATGGGTGTTTATATCTGGAAATAAGTGCCCACAATAAATTTAAAGACCAGATATTTATTTTTTACCTATGATAAATCACACTCTGTGAATTATTCATGTATTCCTATGTGTTTTATTATCTACCAATATAATATTATATATAATTTGGCCTTATGAATTAGGAATCTTTTATTCTAAATCAACTGAATAGGTTTAATAGGATAATCTAAGGCACTTGTCTGCTAGTTTGAAATAATCAATTTATTTCACAAAAACATCCAAACAATTAGTCCAGTGATTGCTGTACACCTCTAACAATCTTGTATAAAGTTAAGACTGGTGACCTTTACATAGCCTAATTTGTATGATTTCTAAGAGAAAGTCCTTATTTCATATCAAGAAAAAGATTTTAAAAAAAGATAAAGACTAATTGAGAAAGGATAGATTCAATAGGCTTATGAGTAGCAATAATCATTGTAATTTTCACTTGTAAGCATGAGACCCTTTGTGGGTTTGTGGTAGTGTGGTGATTCTGAGGTGGATGGTGGAGATGCAGAAAGGAATAATTGCCACAGAGATAAGTGGGCATGTTTATACTGTTATCTTCTTGACTCAAATGCTATGGGATTTTTAGGAGAAAGACAATAAATAAATGAATGCCTCATTCCCATAAATACATGATAATTGTTCCAAGATTGCCCTTAAGTGGCTAAGAGATAGCTAGCAATTAATGCTCCCTAAAGACTACCAATTGCATAAAAGATAATACTGACAAAGATAAAGATGCAGTGTAGGTTTATATGGTCATGTTAGTAGTGTCCTGGGGTTCTGAGAAATAATGCACAGACTCTCAGTTGAAAGTAATGTAAAATTACAGATCAAAATCTTCATCAGATCCTTTTATAAATTCTTAATATGCATAATTTTTCTCTTATATTAAGTTTTATCACTGAGGGATACATATTATAAAGTTCTTGGGAACACTTTTGCTGTTTCATACTTGTACATATAACTACTTTTATACTTCAAAGTTAAATGATTAAAAACTGTATTACATAAAGAAGGGTGCCTGATAAGAGTTGAAACTATTTGTTTGATACACATTACAATTTCTTAACCTGCTAGAATGCAACTAATATAAAAAGAGGTTAATCCAGTTAAATCATATGCTTAGCACATACTTTTTCTCTAAGAAGCAAATGGAAGCCATCGGTTAGAGCACAGACTTATAGCTATTAGTACCATGGATAATACTAATTTATAACAATTTATAACAGGTGATGTATACACCAATGCCATTAACTATATATCCAAAAGAGAAAGTTCTACCCTTCTGTAAAAAGGTAAGAATTGTGATTAAATAATCACTCTTCAAAAGACTGGGCCTTCCATTTGAATTCATGATGATATGGAAAACCAAAAGCAGAGAGAATGAAGCACCTACCTCCCAGCTTAGGTAACAGCTAAATGTAAATGTACAAACTATATCTCAATTAAATCATAAATCCAGTGAGGAATAATAGAAGTCAATCAGTACCTCAAACAGATTCCCAACATAAATTTATTTCATCATGGGATGTTGCTACAGACTCTGGAACAGCATAGAAGGTATAACAGAAAGTACTGGGCCTCCACACACCATCTTTAAACATTCCAGAAAACTGTGGTGGTGGTTTAGTCACTAAGTTGTGTCTGACTCTTGCAACCCCATGGACTGTTGCCTGCCAGGCTCCTCTGTCCATGGGATTCTCTAGGCAAGGATACTGGAATGGTTTGCAATTTCCTTCTCCAGGGGATCTTCCCAACCCTGGGATGGAACCTGAGTCTCCTTCACTGCGTGCAGATTCTTTACCGACTGAGTAGGTTCCTTCCAAGTAGTTTTGATGGGTCCACATAGATGCTAAATCTGAGAGTAGATTCAAGGTAGTCAAATAGACAGTAAATACACAAAATCTGCTTCTCTGCTCGCAAAATTGCATTTTACTTGTCAAGTAATACATTCTCGAAGATTGGGGGCAGGAGGAGAAGGGGATGACAGAGGATGAGATGGCTGGATGGCATCACCGACTCCATGGACGTAAGTGTGAGTGAACTCCAGGAGATGGTGATGGACAGGGAGGCCTGGTGTGCTGCGATTCATGGGGTCACAAAGAATCGGACACGACTGAGTGACTGAACTGAACTGATAGTAATCCAAATGAAAAATGAACTTGGATTACTAAAACAGGCTTGGAAACAATGAACTGCAATTTGGAAATGATAAGTTGGCAATGTCTTGGATGTTTGAAGACCTCTAGGACGTCTCTGAAGCCTTGGTGGGATTCTGGCATGCAGGTGCAAATGATGGACAGTGAAGGCACAAAATGGCAACCCACTCCAGGATTCTTGCCTGGAAAATCCCACGGACAGAGAAGCCTGGCAGGCTACGGTCCATGGGGTCGCAAAGAGTTGGACAGGACTGAGTGACTAACACCCACACCCAAGGGCACAGAAGAACCTGGAAAATAGGACAGAAGCCACAACCTCAAAGAACACTATTGACAAAGGAGAAAAAAAAAGTTGAGAGCGTGAAAGTGGGAAGAGATACAACCCAAGGAAAAAAGGAAGATGAGAGACCACAAAAAGAATAAATTGAGATTGTATTTTCTCTCCTCTCCTAACATCCTTAATATTGACTATTTACTGAAAATAGTGAAGGATTATTCTTGTACAGTTTCTGGAATCTCAGTGGAATCTCAGGAGATTTACTGCAAAGTATTTGACATTTGGAATTATAATGTATACGTATTGCAAAACAGAAAATGAGTCAAGTGTTGACTATAACAAACAGTAAGAAGCTGACATAGTCTGGCGGCCCTGTGCATCACACTCTTCAAGCTGCACTGGGGCTAATTGGGATCACCAGCTTACTTTCTTTCTGCCAGAGTGTATGTCCCTCTTTACGAGACAGGATAAACGTCTGTATTCAGAAGGGATTTATCCTTGTCTCTTCAGTGTTTAAGTGTCTGAGTTTTCTCAAGGTCATTCACTCTAATCATTTCCCTAGATCTACAAACACTACTATCTCCTTTCTGTGGTTCTTTCCCTTTCCTAAACCAGCCTGCTAATTATTGGGTAGAGAATTGGAGAAGGCAATGGCAACACACTCCAGTACTCTTGCCTGGAAAGTCCCATGGACGGAGGAGCCCAGTAGGCTGCAGTCCATGGGGTTGCGAAGAGTCGGACATGACTGAGCGACTTCACTTTCACTTTCACTTTTAACTTTCATGCATTGGAGAAGGAAATGGCAACCACTCCAGTGCTCTTGCCTGGAAAATCCCAGGGACAGAGGAGCCTAGTGGGCTGCCGTCTATGGGGTCACACAGAGTCAGACACGACTGAAGTGACTTAGCAGCAGACTTTGATTCAGATTTTACTAGCTTTTCCACTAGTGTTCCTTTTCTCTTCTAAGACTTTATCCAGGGTCCCAAATTGCATTACTTATCACATCTTAGTCCAGTCTATGTTTAATCTGTGCAGTTCTTCAATCTTCCCTTGTCTTTCATCACCTTGACACTTTTGCAAGAGTACTAGTTGGTGATTTTGTAAAATGTCCATTAGTTTGGGTGTGGCCATTGCTTTTTCATGATTCAGTTTGTGGCTATGCATTTTTGCAGGAATATAACAAAAGTTACATATCCTCTCTAATGCATGGTATTGGGGAGGTTACATGATGTCCACGTACTTTATTCCTGGGGGTGTTAACATGGGCCACATGGTTAAGGTGGTGTCATCTAGACTGCTCCACTGAAACGTTACTTTTCCCTTTTTGTAGTTGATGTATATTCAGAAGGAGATCTTTTCAACTATGTAAATATCCTGTTTTTCCTCAAACTTTTTCCCATTAATTTTTTAATATAAATTTATTTATTTTAATTGGAGGCTAATTACTTTACAATATTGTATTGGTTTTGCCATACATCAACATGAATCCGCCACAGGCATACACGTGTTCCCCATCCTGAACCCCCCTCCCACCTCCCTCCCCGTACCATCCCTCTGGGTCATCCCAGTGAACCAGCCCCAGGCTTCCTGTATCCTGCCTGGAACCTGGACTGGTGATTTGTTTCACATATGATAATATACATGTTTCAATGCCATTCTCCCAAATCATCCCACCCTCACCCTCTCCCACAGAGTCCAAAAGACTGTTCTATACATCTGTGTCTCTTTTGCTGTCTCGCATACAGGGTTGTCATTATCATCTTTCTAAATTCCATATATATGTGTTAGTATACTGTATTGGTGTTTTTCTTTCTGGCTTAATTCACTCTGTATAATAGGCTCCAGTTTCATCCACCTCACTAGAACTGATTTAAATGTATTCTTTTTAATGGCTGAGTAATACTCCATTGTGTATATGTAGCACAGCTTTCTTATCCATTCGTCTGCTGATGGACGTCTAGGTTGCTTCCACGTCCTGGCTATTACAAACAGTGCTGCGATGAACATTGGGGTACACATGTCTCTTTCAATTCTGGTTTCCTCAGTGTGTAGGCCCAGCAGTAGGATTGCTGGGTCATTTTATCACGCATAATCAACCTTGCCTGCAACAATTACTACTGTTCTGCTTTTAATGGTGATGTTTCTACTTTCTTTCCTTCTGTATTAATCAGAACATTTATTTAAGGAAGAACTGTACTTTAAATGTTCTGTAAAGAATGTTCTTTAAATGGGATTATACAGGAAGCCTTTCAGAGCTGGCTTCTTTCTCTTAGGAGAATGTACTTGAGATTCACGCCTTTATTGTTGCTAAACAGTATTCCTTTGTGTGATGTATTGGTTCTACATTCAGTGGTTGAAGGACATCTGGGTTGTTTCCAGTTTGGATGATTATTTATAAAACTGCTCTAAACATTCATGTACAAGTCTCTTTGTAAGCACATATTTTTGTTTATCTTAAAGAAATACCTAGGTGTGGGATGACAAAATCAAATGATAAATACATGTTTAATTTTTTAAGAAACTGCCAAACTGTTTTCCAAACCTGATGTACCATTTTACATTCCCACTAGTAATTAATGAGAGTTTCTATTACTCTCATCAATGCTTGATACTTTTTTTTTCAATTAGCTGTCTAAGTGAGTATATATCGGTGTCTTACTGTGACTTTAATTTGCATATCCCTATGAGTATTGAATTTGATCAGCTTTCCATATGTTTTTTTCACTATCCCTATATCTTCTTTGGTGAAGTATGTTTTCAGATTTTTGCCCATATTCTTTCTTTGGGTTGTTTTCTCTTAATGTTGAGTTCTAAATGTTTTGTGTTTTTTTTTTTAATATATATTTTTGGATACAGTTCTTTGTCTAAAACGTGTGTTTAAAATGTGATTTGTAGATATTTTTCCCGTTTTTAACTTGTTTTTCCATTCAATGAACATTGTCTTTAACAAAGTAACTGTTGTTTTATTTTGATAAAGTCTAATTCATTATTCCTTTTCTTTTACGGATTGTGCTTTGTGGTCTGATGTCAAAAAACTCTTTATCTTGACCAAGGTCACAAAGACTTTCTCTTTTATTAACTTTTAGAAGTTTTACATGGGCTTCCCTGGTGGCTCAGATGGTAAATAATCTGCCTGCTCATGCAGGAGACCTGGGTTTGATCCTGGGTTAGGAAGATCTCATGGAGAAGGCAATGGCAACCCACTCCAGTATTCTTGCCTGGAGAATTCCTTGGGCAGATGAGCCTGGTGGGCCACAGCCCATGCAGTCGCAAAGAGTCAGACACAACTGAGTGACTAACACTTTCTCAGAAGATTTACATAGAGGTCTAAGATCCATTTTGAGTTAATTTTTACATAAAATGTGAGGTATGAGCCAAGGTTCTTTTGTATTTTTGTTTTTTTGGTTTTTTTGCATATGGATAATTTCAGCACCATTTGTTGAATTGTTATATTTTTTAAGATACGAAACTTGTTTTCCTCATTTTTAACTTACTTACTTTGCTTAAAATCCTTCAAGGGATTTCCTTCACCCACAGGACAAAATTCATGCCCCTTGCACTCAGCATTTCTTTTATCTCCTGCCTTCTCTACCTCTTAGTTTATATTCTGTTAACAGTAAATCATTATTTGATTCATATTTCAAATGAAATATTCAAATTAATCTTTCAGTAAATCATTGATTGATCCCACATTTTATCATACTTGGCCTTCTTCTTGGAAATACTTCTTTTTCCCCCACCCTCATCACTCCTAACTCAGCCAGCAGGCTTGACTTATGAAGGATGACTCAGCTTGTATGAAACTTCTTTTCTTCATCTTTTTACTGGTAGATATCTATATTGCACTTAACATGTTATGCTATAATTACTTTTATATGTATGGGCCTGAAGTTTGTTTTTTTAACTCTATACCATAATGTTAGGACCTCTGCACCAACTTGGCAATGACCCTGAGTTTTTTTTCTGGGACACTCCCACCGGTCTGAGCTGCAGCAATGCATCTGTGCTGTCTTCTGTCCCTGTTGGGGTTCCCTCTTACCTTCACACTTCCTTCCCATAGCCCTTGTCAGGGCTCAAGCACCCCAGCCACTGCCCATCAGTAGAGAAAAACTATCATGCCATTCATTTGCTTTCTGATAACTCTTAATTTACTGTTAATAAAGGATTAAACTAAGTGTGCTGGCCACTCCATATTCTCCACTTAATCTTAATGTTCTGTCCTAGCTTGAATTCTCCTCTCAAACTACCTCTTGCCAAATCTCCAATATATACCCCCAATATATATTTTAAATTACTTTTAGGTAGAGGGGGAAATCCTATATTATATTGGAATGGGGATTTGGGGAGTCAATAGTCTCCTAAGGATAGCCTTAATTTTATTTATTGTGGTGCCTAACATGGTACTGAGCATACAGGAAATACTAAGTACACCCCAGGTGGTGCTAGCTGTAAAAAAAACTGCCTGCCAGTGCAGGAGACATAAGAGACGAGGGTTCGATCCCTGGGTTGGGAAGATCCCCTGGAGAAGGAAATGGCAACCCACTCCAGTATTCTTGCCTGCGAAATCCCATAGACAGAGGAACCTGGTGGGCTACTGTCCATAGGGTCACAAAGATTTGGACAGGACTGAAGCAACTGAGTACACACGTATTTATAGATGAAGGAATATTGTAAGAAAGGTGGAAAAGGAAGCAAAGGATAGGGGTGGAACAAAAAGAAGAAAAAAGGGAAGAAAGCAAAGAAGGAAACTAAATTTTCAAGAATTTCAAGCCCAGTTCTAAATTTGAACACTCACCAATGTCAGTTATATTTATATGAAATTGGCAGCTTTTCTCATAATTGTGTTTCTCTGTACTTTGGCAATTTTTCCTTCTGTACAGCAATCATATTTTAGTTGTTTTACTCCTATTAAATTTTAACTATATATGTATATGTGTGTGTGTGTGTGTATGTATCAGAGAAGGCAATGGCACCCCACTCCAGTACTCTTGTGTGGAAAATCCCATGGATGGAGGAGCCTGGTAGGCTACAGTCCATGGGATCGCTAAGAGTCGGACACGACTGAGCGACTTCACTTTCACTTTTCACTTTCATGCATTGGAGAAGGAAATGGCAACCCACTCCAGTGTTCTTGCCTGGAGATCCCAGGGATGGGGGAGCTTGGTGGGCTGCCGCCTATGGGGTCACACAGAGTCGGACACGACTGAAGCGACTTAGCAGCATATATATATATATATATATATATAAAACATTATAGTTATTTAGGAACATGTCTTTTTCTACTATTCTAGAATCAACTTCAAAGTAAGACTACATTACCTGGTCTATAACTTATATGTTATAACACTCAATCTTAACTTTGGAATGGGTTAAGAATTACAGTAGTGTGTTTCCTCAGCCTGAGAAATAAAAGTAGGCATAACTTAGCCACTCATGATTGAGATATAGGCACAGAATGATGTGAATTTATTGACATTTTTATTAGGTTACATCAATCACTGTGAGTGAATTTATTCATTTTCCACTCCTCACAAATGTCAGCCAAAGACATCAGTGACTTTTTTTTTATCTTTTTCATTCAGATGCAATGACTGTTTTAGGATTCTTAGGCCTGAAAATAATGCATTGACCTTTTCCCCTAAACATTAATGGCATGATCCTTTTGAAATAAGGTCAGTTTTCATTTTGGCATAGCCATATATTATATGGGACACACTATTGTATTTGGTACAGAAATCCATAAATACAAAAAGCTATAGCACCTTTGTGACTTTGTCACTATTTCATATACTTAATTACTGAAGTATTCCATTACACTGAATGAAAGTATAAAAAAAATGCCTTCCATTAGCTAGAGTTTATGTGATTTAATGATTTCTTTCATATAGATTAAATCTCACTGCAACAAATTCCAGGATACTCCCTAGGGAAAGCAACTCTGGATACAAAGTATAAGGGGGCTGGAGAAAATCAAGGAAAAAAAGGGGACTGCTTAAAAAAAGGAAGATTTAAGGGTGAGGCCTAGCAGAATTTCTGAATTTGTTCCAGGAAAAGGAGAAGATAATTACTTCCCTAAAAGAGGATTTAAAATTAATATAATTATTTCTTACATGTTAGCTAAATAAATTTACTAAAACAAAAACAAAAGCCTCCCTTATGTCAACTCTGATGTTCCAAAATTTTCTGCCTCAATGAGACAGTATTTCTAGCCATACAAACCATTGGTAACAGACTCAGAAACTATTTCACATAAGTACCTCTAACTAAAAAGACAAAACAAAAAAAAGTGGAAGACTGCATTTGTCAGTGATGAAAGTTTTAATTATACAATTTGTAAAGCTTAAAATTAGTGTTTTTACTAAGATGGCCCATATGGAACAATTGCTAAAACTGAAATAATGCTACCAGTTCTTTGATACAGTTCCCAGATTTTAGCTACAAGGGAAATTCTTAATTGCTAAGGAGGCCTACCCTTTAGTCTAATTACAGGAACCTATTCTTACTAAGTAGAATGTTGAGTACTGGCTAGGAAAGCTGAAGGGAAAAGAAAATTGATAGAGACTGATATGGATAGAGGAAATCCCTTTTTAAGTCAAATTTTAATCCATTCAACCTGATAAAGACTTCAAAGTAATGATTTTAAGATGCTCATTGATTTCAGAAGAATAGATGAACACAGTAAGAATTTCAACACAGGTTATAAAATGTAAAGAACCAAACAAGCTAAAGAATACAATAACTGAAATTTTAAAATATGCTAGAAGAAGTAAACTAGTTTAAATGATACAGAAAAAATGGATCAGCAGTCTGGAAGATTGATTAGTGGAAATCACCCAAGCTGAACAAGGGAAAAAATTTTTCAGCAAGGATAATTTAAGGGGCCTCTGGGAAAACTTAAAGCATACCAAAATTTTCATTATAGAAGCTGGAAAAGGAATAGAGAATGGAGCAGAGAACTTATTTGAATAGATAATAGCTGAAAGCATCTCTAACCTGGGGAAGGGAACAGACATCCAAGTTGCGAAGCACAAAGAGGCTCAACAAAATGAATATAATAAGGTCTACACCAAGATACATTATAATTAAAATGGCAAAACTTAAAGGTAAAGAGAGAATCTTAAAAGGAGCAAGAGGAAAGATACTGGTTACATACAAGAGAACTCTCATGAGACTATCAACTGACTTAGCAGCAGAAACTTTGCAGGCCAGTAAAGTTTATTGCTGGCAAGATATATTAAAGTGCATGTAGTCATCTCCAACTCCTTGCAACCCCTTTCCAGGCTCTTCTGTCCATGGAATTTTCCAGGCAAGAATACTGGAGTGGGCTATCATTTCCTTCTCCAGAGGATTTTCCCAACCCAAGAATTGAACCCATATCTCTCGTGTCGCCTGCATTGGCAGGCAGATTCTTTTCCACTGCACCAGCTGGGAAGCCCATATATTAAAGTGGTGTAAGATAAAACCTACAACCAAGAATATTCTGCCTAGCCAGGCTATTATTCAGATTTGAGGAGAAATAAAGAGTTTTACAGAAAAGCAAAAGCTAAAAGTTATTTCAGGAAATGTTAAAGTGACTTCTTTAAATGGAAAAGAGAAGAACACAGCTAGAAATATGAAAACTGCAAAAGGATAAAGCTCATTGGTAAAGGAAAATATCCAGTAGATTGACCACTTATAAGGTTATTAGGAATGTTAAAAAGTAAAAGTAGTAAAATTATTTCTATCCACAATAAGTAGTTAACTGATAACACAAAAATACAATGTCAAAAGCATCAAGCATAGATGAGGGTATAAAAATATACAGCAGTCAGAATTCATTACACTTTAAAGGGCCATCACTTAAAATAATCACGTAGGTATATAGGTATGTATGTATGTATGTAAAAAACAAAGATCATGGCATCTGGTCCCATCACTTCATGGCAAATAGATGGGAAAACAATGGAAACAATGACAGACTTTATTTTCTTGGGCTCCAAAATCATTGCAGATGGTGACTGAAGCCATGAAATTAAAAGATGCTTGCTCCTTGGAAGAAAAGCTGTGACCAACCTAGACAGCATATTAGAAAGCAGAGGTATTTGCTGACGAATGTCCATCTAGTCAAAGCTATGGTTTTTCCAGCAGTCATGTATGAATGTGAGAGTTGGACCATAAAGAAGGCTGAGCAGTGAAGAAATGATGCTTTTGAACTGTGGTGTTGGAGAAGACTCTTGAGAGTCCCTTGGACTGCAAGGAGATCCAACCAGTCCATCCTAAAGAAAATCAGTCCTGAATATTCTCTGGAAGGCCTGATGCTGAAACTGCAATACTTTGGCCACCTGATGCAAAGAACTGACTCGTTTGAAAAGACCCTGATGCTGGGAAAAATTGAAGGCAGGAGGAGAAGGGGACAACAGAGGATTAAATGGGTGGATGGCATTACCGACTGGATGGACATGAGTTTGAGTAAGCTCCAGGAGTTGGTGATGGACAGGGAAGCCTGTTGTGCTGCAGTCCATAGGGTCTCAAAGAGTCAGACACAACTGAGTGACTGAACTGACTGATATCTATAGGTTGTTATATATGAACCTCAAGGTAACCACAAACCAAAAACCTAGATACATGCACACAAAGGAGTGCAAGCATGACACTAAAGATAACGTCCTACAAGATGGAAATAATTACAATCACAGAGGTTCTCCCCAAGGAACAAGGAGTCCGAGTCAACCTCAGGTTCCCCTGCCTGGGGGACCTGCTCCAGGAAGAGGATCCTCCAGAACACTAGGCTGTGAACGCTTTGAAGTCCGATGGAGTCTACTTTCAGGAGTTTCAGAGAGCTGTGGAAATAGAGACTGTACTCTTAAAGGGTATACACAAAATATCACAGGCTCCAGGACCAAGGGAGAAAGCGATGATTTAAAAAGAATGGAGATCAGATCCTCCTGCTGATCTTAGCGAGTCTCCCGTTGGACATAGTCCTGCCCACCAGAGAGCCCAGGACCTGACACCAATACCAGTGTGAGGACGAGAGACCCAGGACCCCCTGGGCTGTTGCAGTCAGAGACTCTGGGATACAGGTCTACCTGCTAGCTGGCAGACACCTGCCCCAGGACAGCCATAGCCCTGCAGCCTGCCATGGCAGAACCTATTCCACCCATCAGCAGACCAGCATGAGCTTTGGGACACCCCAGTCCTCAAAGCCAGCTGTGTGAAGAACAGGGCCCTTCTACCAGAAAGCCAACAGCAGCTCTGATCCCTGGGCCCTGCAGCCACACCCCAAAATTCCACTCTTTTCACCCATGGGCCAGGCCTTCCAGGGTCCCATAACCAGCTGCTTCATGACCCAGCCCTACTAATCTCCCAAGACTGAACCAAGAAGTAATAGAAAATATGAACAGACCAATTACAAATAGTGAAACTGAATCAGTAATAATAATTTTTAAAAATTCCAACAAGCAGAAGTTTAGGACCAGATAGCTTCACAGATAAATCCTACCAAATATTTAGAGATGAGTTAACATCTGTCTTTCTCAAACTGTTCCAAAATTTGCAGAGGAAGAAATGCTTCCAAACTCATCTGCACAACCCTCATATCAAAACCAGACAAAAGATACCACAAAAAAGAAACTTAACAGGCTAATATAACTGATGAAAATACATGCAAAATTCCTCAATAAAATATTAGCAAACCAAATACAACAATAAATCAAAAGGATCCTTATCAAGTGAGATTCAACCCAGGGATGCAAGGATTTTTCAATATCTGCACATTAATCATTGTGATGCATTATACTAATAAACTGAAGAATAAATGCACAAAATTTTTTTGAAAATATTCAGCATCCACTTATGATAAAAAGCTTACCAGATAATGGATATAGAGGGAACAAACATCAACACAATAAAGGTCATTTATAATAAACCCACAGCTAACATTATACTCAAAGTTGAAAAGCAGAAAACATTTCCTGTAAGATTAGGAACAATATAAGGATGCCCGTTCTTAACATTTTACTCAACATAGTATTAGAAGTCCTAGCCACAATAATCAGATGTAAAAGAAATGAAAGCAAACCAAATTGGAAAGGGAGAAGTAAAACTGTTACTGTTTGAAGATGATGTGATACCATGTACAAAAAATCCTAAAGAGGCCATGAAAAATGTACTGGAGCTCATTGGTGAATTCAGTAAAGTTGCAGGATGCAAAATTAATACACAGAAATATATTTCACTTTTATACATTCACAGTGAACTATCAAAAAGAGAAATTAAGGAAGCAATTCCATCTACAATCATATCAAAAATAATTTTTAAAAAACCTACTGAAGGAGATAAAAGACATGTACTCAGAAGACTATAAAACACTGATGAAAGAAATTGAAGGTGACACCAATGGAGAGATATAATGTGTTATTGGACTGGAAGAATTAATATTGATAAAATACCCATACTGCTCAAGGAGGTCTGTAGTTTTAATGCAATCCCTAAAACAAATAATTTTCAAATATGTTATTGAAACACAAAAGACTCCAAATAGCCAAAACAATCTTGAGAAGACCCAAATAGACAATTTTCCAAAGAAGACATTCAGATGGTCAATAGGCACATGGGAAAATGCTCAACATGGTTAATCATCAGAAAAATGCAAATAAACCACAATGAGATACACCTGTCAGAATGGCTATCAATCACCAAAAAAAAAAAAAAAAGACTTGCAAATAACAAATGTTGGCAAGGATGTGGAGAAAAAGGAACCTTTGTACAACATTGATGGGAATGTAAATTGATGCAGCCATTATGGAAAACAATATGGAGGTTTCTCAGAAAGCTAAAAATAGAACTACCATATGATCTAGCAATACTGCTCCTGGGTAAGTATATTTACAAACAAAAAGAAAAAAAACACTAATTTGAAAAGATAACATGCACCCCAATGTTCATAGCAGTATTATTTATAATAATCAAGATATGGAAGCAAACTAAGTGTCTATCAACAGACGAATGGATAAAGAAGATGTGATTTCTACAATGGAATAATACTCAGCTATTTTTTTAAAAATGAAATTTTGCTTTTTGCAACAACATGAATGGACCTAATAAACTGAGTCAGACCAAGAAAGACAAACACTGTATCACTAATATGTGAAATCTAAAAAATAAAACAAACTAGTGACTGAAGTGACTTAGCAGCAGCAGCAGCAGCAATGAACATAAGGATAAAGAAATAGACTCACAGATACAGAGAACAAACTAGTGGCTACAGTGGGGAAAGGCAAGAGCGGAAAGTCAAGATAGTAGTAGGGTACAAACTACTATGTTTAAAATAAATTCCAAGGATATATTAAACAGTGCAGAGAATATAGCCAATATTAATAGTAGCTATAAATGGAATATAATCTATAAAAATTTTAATTACTATATTGTATACCTGAAGCTAATGTCATATGGTTAATTATATTTATATAAAAAGTCAATTAATTTTAAAATAAATTTTAAAAAAGAATAAAATATCTACAAAAAATTTGAGGTAAAAGATATATTCTTGAAATATTAAGAAATTGATGAAAAAAATTAAAAGTGATGCAAACACATGGAAAGATGCATAATGCTCATAGACTGGAAGAATTAATATTGTTAAAATACCCATGCTACCCAAGGCAATCTACAGATTTAATGCAATCTCTATCAAAATACCAATGTCACTTTTCACAGTACTAGGACAAATAATTCTAAAATTTGTGTGGAACCACAAAAGTCCACAAATAGCCAAAGTGATCCTGAGGAAGATCAGCAAAGTTGGAGGTGTCAGGCATTCTGATTCCAAACTATACTTCAAAGCTATAATATCAAAACAGTGTAATACTGGGGGAAAAAGACACATAGATCAAAGGAATTGAATAGAGAACCCAGAAATAAACCCATACTTACATGGTCAATTAATATATAACAAAGAAGCTGAGACTACACAATGGGGAGAAGACAACTTCTTTTATAAATAATGTTAGAAAAACTAGACATCTACATGCAAAACAATCAAACTGGACTACTATCACACACCATATACCAAAAAAAAAAAAAAAACCTCCAAATGGATTACTGACTTAAGTGTCCATAGATAGATGAATGGATGAAGATGTTATATATACAGTGTGATATTATTCAGACATTTAAATATTGAAATCTTGCCATTTATAACAACATGAAAGGTTCAGAAGGTATTATGCTTAGTGAAATAAGTCATACACAGAAAGACAAAGGCCATATAATTCACTTATATGTGGAATCTAAAAAGAAATAAAATGAAATAGGATTCACAATTGTAGAGAAGAAATGGATGGTTGCCAGAGGGAAGGGATGAAGGATAGAGGCAGATAAGTGCAGATTAAAAGGTGTTAATCTCCACTTACATAGTAAGTAAGGGACTTCCCTGGTGGTCCAGTGGTTAAGCCACCACGTTTCCACTTTACGGGTCCTGGGTTCGATCCCTGGTTGGAGAGCTAATAGCCCATATACTGTGTGGTCGAATGAAAAAAAAAAAATAAGCATCAGTATGCTAAGGCATAAAAATAAATAGTAAATAATTCACATAGGTGTAGTATACAGCATAATGAATACAGTCAGTAATATCATAAACAGCTTTGTTACTGGACTTACCATGGTGAGCATTTCATAATACTGAATGTGCAAGTGTCAAATTATGTAGTGCACTTGAAACTAACATAACACTGTACTTCAATTATATTTCAATTAACCTTAAACCTCAAAAAAATTGTTTAGAAACATGAGAAAAACACACTGCAATTTAGAATCTTGGCAAATCAATTCTGGAAAGACAAAATAAACCCACTTCAAACATTAGCCTCAATGGGTAACATTAGAGCTAGGTACTGCAGTAAACACTATTTCTGTAGTTTTCAAATGTTATCCCCAAAGCACTTCTTCAGTGTTGCAGAAATAATAAAACAATAATTTTCTGTCTGTGTGCTCAGTTGCTCAGTTATTTCCAACTCTTTGTGAAACCATGGACTGTACCCCACTTGGCTCCTCTGTCCATAGAATTTCCCAGGCAAGAATTCTGGAGTGGGGTGCCATTTCCTACTCTAGGAGATCTTCCCAACCCAGGGATCAAACCCCATATCTCTTGCATCTCCTGCATTGGCAAGCAGATTCTGATTTGTTTTTTTAATTTTTAACTTTTTCTTGTTGTTGTTCTTTTAATGTTTCACAACCTTTTTGCTTGCCTGAATTAAAATCTTGTCTACAAAACATTGCCCACAGTGATCAAGTTAGCTACACTTTAATGAACACATTAGAGAACCTGTTAATGTCATTTTTTGACTCTCTGGCATCCTAAATTAATTAGATTTTCACTAGACCAAGGCCAGAGAAGGCAATGGCACTCCACTCCAGTACTCTTGCATGGAAAATCCCATGGACGGAGGAGCCTGGAAGGCTGCAGTCCATGGGGTCGCTGAGAGTCGGACACGACTGAGCGACTTCACTTTCACTTTTCACTTTCATGCATTGGAGAAGGAAATGGCAACCTACTCCTGTGTTCTGGCCTGGAGAATCCCAGGGACGGTGGAGCCTGGTGGGCTGCCGTCTATGAGGTCGCACAGAGTTGGACACAACTGAAGCGACTTAGCAGCAGCAGCAGCAGACTAAGGTAATTGCATCATAAATGCTCTTCCAGCTGTCACTCTTGAGTGATTTTTGTAAAAGGAAATTTGTAGACTATACTCAGGACAGGGATTCTAAAGTCTTTCTTACTTTAGATTAATCCTACGAGGTCTTGAAAGATTTGGACCCTGCTTCCTTCTCATATGTTTTCTTCTTCCTCTTGCTCCTTCTAATCCACTGTGTTTCAGAACAGCTGTGTGCTTTGAACACACCAAGATCATTGCTGCTCAGAGCTCTTCATATTCCCATTTACTGCCACCACCTTCCCAAATACCAATACAAGACTGGTTTCTGAAAACCCTGCCTAAATCTAAAATGTCGTCCTCCTCACACTTAGATGGTCTTTATCCTGTATCTTTGTTCTGTTTTTTTCCCTTGCATACATAATTCTGTGAAATCAGATAGGCTTGTTCCTATGTGTTCAGAATATTCTGCATCAAGGAATGTTCTAGTATATATGGAAGTAAGCACTCAACAGAGAGTTGCTTTATAAATGAATGAACCATTTTAAGCAACAGTATTGCTAAAATGATATCATACTAGATTTTCTGGAACTTTCAATTTTACTTATGTCTTTATTTTGGCACTTTACCAAATATAGATTATTTAGACCAAATAAATTATTCAATTTAAAAAAATTTTTTTAATTTATTTATTTTAATTAGGAGCTAATTACTTTACAATATTGTATTGGTTTTGCCATACATCAACATGAATCCTCCACTGGTGTACATGTGTTCCCAATCCTGAACCCCCCTCCTCCCTCCCTCCCCATACCATCCCTCTGGGTCATCCCAGTGCACCAGCCCCAAGCATCCTGTATCCTGCTTCAAACCTGTACTGGCAATCATTTATTAAATGATATTATACATGTTTCAATGCCATTCTCCCAAATCATGCCCCCTTCCCTCTCCTATAGAATTCAAAAGACTGTTCTATACATCTGTGTCTCTTTTGCTGTCTCGCATACAGGGTTGTCATTACCATCTTTCTAAATTCCATATATATGCATTAGTATACTGTATGGGTGTTTTTCTTTCTGGCTTACTTCACTCTGTATAATAGGCTCCAGTTTCATCCACCTCATTAGAACTGATTCAAATGTATTCTTTTTAATGTCTGAGTAATACTCCATTGTGTATATGTACCATAGCTTTCTTATCCATTCACCTGCTGATGGATATCTAGGTTGCTTCCACGTCCTGGCTATTATAAACAGTGCTGCGATGAACACTGGGGTACACGTGTCTCTTTCGATTCTGGTTTCCTTGGTGTGTATGCCCAGCAGTGGGATTGCTGGGTCGTATGGCAGTTCTATTTCCAGTTTTTTAAGGAATCTCTGCACTGTTCTCCATAGTGGCTGTACTAGTTTGCATTCCCACAAACAGTGTAAGGGGGTTCCCTTTTCTCTGCATCCTCTCCAGCATTTATTGCTTGTAGACTTTTGGATCACAGACATTCTGACTGGCGTGAAATGGTACCTCATTGTGGTTTTGATTTGCATTTCAAATTTTAAAATAAAAAGTAGAATAGAACAGAACTATGTCTCTGTATGGAGAAGGCAATGGCACCCCACTCCAGTACTCTTGCCTGGAGAATCCCATGGACGGAGGAGCCTGGTGGGCTGCAGTCCATGGGGTCGCTAGGAGTCGGACACGACTGAGCGCCTTCACTTTCACTTTTTTCACTTTCATGCACTGGAGAAGGAAATGGCAACCCACTCCAGTGTTCTTGCCTGGAGAATCCCAGGGATGGGGGAGCCTGATGGGCTGCTGTCTATGGGGTCGCACAGAGTCGGACACGACTGAAGTGGCTTAGCATAGCATGTCTATGTAACAAATTTTTATAGTACATAAATTGGATATTAGTAGGATTCTTTTTCAGAGAAGGCAATGGCACCCTACTCCAGTACTCTTGCCTGGAAAATCCCATGGATAGAGGAGCCGGGTGGGCTACAGTCCATGGGGACACTAAGAGTCGGACATGACTGAGCGACTTCGCTTTCATTTTTCACTCTCATGCATTGGAGAAGGAAAAGGCAACCCACTCCAGTGTTCTTGCCTGGAGAATCCCAGGGACGGGGGAGCCTGGTGGGCTGCCATCTATGGGGTCGCACAGAGTTGGACATGACTGAAGCAACTTAGCAGCAGCAGCAGCAGGATTCTTTTTATAATTATTTATGAGCTAGGCATATAATTACTCTAAATACCCTAAAAAGTGGATTATGTAGTAAATAATGGAATTATCAAACACTGCATATGTTGAGAATTATATAGAAAGTCCTTCCAATTTAGATAGATTAGCTTGTTTGCAAATTAGTTAATTAAAAAAAAAAACTTTAAAGAAAAGCTTAAAGCAGGACATTTTTAAAAAGTAAGCTAATTTTACAAAGCATGTTTGTTGGAAAGCAACGGATTTAATTTTTTTAATTAGATATATTCTCAAAATAACAAATTTGTCATTAACTTGTCATTAGTTTAATAAAATTATTTTCTAAACCAAGTTTATTATTTGGACAAGGATATACCAAAATATAATAGTGTTCATTTTTGTATTATAGTTTTGGAATAATTTTGTTTGTTTTCATCTTTGTATTTTTGCAAATTGCCTGTGTTTTCTACAATAAATATACATTGTGTTGGTATTTTGTTTCTAAGATGGATCAAAAATGTCCTCATAGAAAACAGAACAACCTTGTGAAATTACCACTTTTGTAGATCAAAAACTTTTAAATGTAGGAATTTTCATATTATTATACCTATGAAGAACCATTTCTAGTAAACTCAATTTGCAAGTTGGCTAACTTACAAATGAGATGTTACATGTATGTACAATATTTTTTAAAAAACTGAACTCTTCAAACAATTGAGGAAAATATCTTGCCAAATAAAAAAGTAAACCAACCAATGACATTAACCCAACTTATACTAATTTAAGGAAAATAAAAGTAACTTACTGGGTCACATAACTAAAAAGTTCAACAGAAATCCAGGGACAGCTCAATCCAGGGCTCAAATGACAGTGACATCATAAACAGAAGAAAATGGCCTCTACTTTTTCTCTGCTTTCTCTCCTTGGCTTCCCTTAGGCAGATTATTTCCCCTTGATGGGAAAGATGATTCCTGCATATCTAGTGACTAAGTTGTCCCTAGCTGGGTCACATGCACATCTTTGATGTATCATTGTGTCCACGTGGATAGGGTGCTCTGGCCAGACTGAGTCACAGAGCATCCCCTCTGGAAGGTAAGGCTGACAAGAATAGCTTGTAATTTGCAAGGGATATTTCCCTAAAGATAAAACAACAAAGTGGTTGGTATCTGTTATATGGGTTCTAAAATATTTTTAGAAAAGTAATTTGTTTGGTTTTGATGGTTACAAGCATAACTGTTTCTATGTTTGTATAAGTAATCAATAGATAACAATAAAATACAATATCAGACTCGAAGGGTGAATCATGAAATAACAGAATAGGAAGTACATCAGATATTTTAGGAAAACAAATACATTATTAACAGCAACAATTTTTAGTGTAACCATGATTGAGTTATTCATTATAATTTATGTTTTCTTTCAATATCTGCTTAACAAAAGAAGTTAAGACAGTAAAACAGACTTTTTAAATTTTGTATTTGAATGAAACCAAAAATATAAAGACTAAAAATGAATCATAACCCTGCCATTTAAAAAATTATTTTTAAACAAGTAATCTGATTATCCTTCTGCCATGCTATCTTAATCCCTAGAGTTAACCACTATTAATAATCCAGATATAGGCTTCCTAAATTTTCTACAAATTTATATAGGTGGGCTTCCCTGGTGGCTCAGATGGTAAAAAGTCTGCCTGCAATGCAGGAGACCTGGGTTCGATCCCTGGGTCGGGAAGATCCCCTGGAAAAGAAAATGGCAACCTACTCCAGTATTCGTGCCTGGAAAATCCCATGGACAAAGGAGCCTGGTGGACTACAGTCCATAGGGTTGCAAAGAGTCAGAAGCGACTGAGCGACTAGCACTTCACATCTCTATCTCTACCTCTCTATGTATTGTTTAATGAACAGAACTGAAATCATGCTTTGCAAGTTAGTTGCAATTTGTTTGTTTGTTTTTAATTTAGCAATTATATTACTTAGGATTATGTTTGACTAAATGACTAAATGATTATGTTTGACTAAATTCTAGCTAAATGACTAGAATCATGGTGGTTTAAAATAAGATAAAATTAATTTCTTCTCCATGTTATAGTTCTATGATCATTAGGTAGTCAGATTCCTTCTATCTCATTTTTCCACTCCCCTCCTTGAGATTTCAACCTCGTAGGCCAAGATGTGGCCCTTGTTCTATCTATCCTGTCTACCCTCTCTAGCCAGCAGGAGAGAGAACACAGCTTGCTGTCACAATGAGAACACCGCATGAAAGTTGTGCCTAGGACAGCTGCAAGGGAGCCTGGGGAAATGCAGTCCTTACCTTGGTGATCATGTTATCCCTGTTAATCATGCCTTTTAATTTTATGTATTTTCTAATATTTTTACTTATGAGCCTAACTGATCTTGGAAAGACTGATCCTTCCAGCGCTAGCCACTTCCTCAAGACAGTGAAGGACTCCCCTGCAAGTGGACCTTTCATCTACAAACCAACCAGTCTAAAGCCCACACTCTCCACTTTTTCCTTTACTGAGCAATCATAGCCCAAGCTGATTATGATCCTCCAAGTATCAGACAACTAGGAGCATCCCCTATACCCTAGAGCCTGAAGAATTATTTAAACTAGTCATTCTTAAATTTGCTTAGCTGTTTACACTGCCTCACTCATTCCTTCCTGCCAGAATCCCAACAAAGGTTCTTGGCCACATTTTCCCCTTCCTCCTTCTTGGGACTGACCCACCCTGGTACTCCCCTCATGTGGCCCCTTCTTATATGCTATGCCTCCTGTTTCTAGAGATCTTTGAGTATAAAAACTACCTTCATGACTGTCATTTCTGATCTGTACGTCTTACCACACTGATCAAAACAAACCCTGGGTCCATTTTAAAACATCTCCAGATAATGGTAATGGTTTGCACATCACTCTGTGAATATACTAAAATCACAGAATTAAAAACCATTTAAAACAGTGAATTTTATACTATGTGAGTTATATCTAAATTTTAAGTTAAATAAAATAATAAAACAATGGGCTTTGTTACAGTAGAAAAATGAAATAATATTAAGGGGAGATAGCTATGCTACAACAATATCATATATCAGATAAGAACATAAAAATATCTCTCATTTTTATGTCTGTCCAATATTATTCAGTATATTGTATTTTATTTAACCTTTTACTTAACAATAAATGTCTAGATTGCTCCCTTTTTTCCCTGTTATAAACTATTCTGTAATTTACAACAAGATCATGCTCTTATTATTATAAGATAGATTGTTAGAAATATAATTCTTAAATTAAAGGATATCTGATTTATTTAAACTAGATACTGCACATTACTTTCCAAAATATTGTACTGATTTAGGAGGATTCTATTAAAGGACTGCGTGCCCATTAATTTTTTTACTTAGCACTACCTGTTATTTATCTTTTTAATTTTTAACAATCTAATTGGTTGTAAAAACAGATCATTTCAGTTCAATCGCTCATTCGTGTCCGACTCTTTGTGACCCCATGAACCACAGCACACCAGGCCTCCCTGTCCATCACCAACTCCCGGAGTTTACCCAAACTCATGTCCATTGAGTCAGTGATGCCATCCAACCATCTCATCCTCTGTCATCACCTTCTCCTACTACCTTCAATCTTTCCCAACATCAGGGTCTTTTCAAATGAGTCAGCTCTTCGCATCAGGTGGCCAAAATATTGGAGTTTCAGCTTCAGTATCAGTCCTTCCAATGAACCCCCAGAACTGATTTCCTTTAGGATGGACTGGTTGGATCTCCTTGCAGTCCAAGGGACTCTCAAAAGTCTTCTCCAACACCACAGTTCAAAAGCATCAATTCTGCGGCGCTCAGCTTTCTTTATAGTCCAACTCTCACATCCATACTTGACTACTGGAAAAACCATAGCCTTGACTAGACGGACCTTTGTTGACAAAGTAATGTCTCTGCTTTTTAACATGCTGTCTAGGTTGGTCATAACTTTCCTTCCAAGGAGTAAGCATCTTTTAATTTCATGGCTGCAATCACCATCTGCAGTGATTTTGGAGCCCCCAAAAATAAAGTCTGACACTGTTTCCACTCTTTCCCCATCCAGTTGCCATGAAGTGATGGGACTGGATGTTGAGCTTTAAGCCAACTTTTTCACTCTCCTCTTTCACTTTCATCAAGAGGCTCTTTAGCTCTTCTTCACTTTCTACCATAAGGGTGGTGTCATCTGCATATCTGATGCTCTTTTAAAGTTGTGTAACTTCGAATATATGGGTTATTTAGCATTATTTTTATGTTGATTAGCCTTTTTTCAGTTCTTTCTCAGACAATTGCCTATTCATGACATTAACTCTTTATTAAGCTAGGGTATATAACCATTTATTAACCAGGGACATTGATATTAATCTGCTCTGCTGTGCTGTGCTTGGTCACTCAGTCGTGTCCAACTCTTTGTGTCCCTATGGACTGTAGCCCACCAGGTTCCTCTGTCCATGGGGATTTTCCAGGTTAGAATACTGGAGTGGGTTGCCATGCCCTCCTCTAGAGGATCTTCCCAACCCAGGGATCAAACCTATGTTTCCTGCATTGTAGGTGGATTCTTTACCATCTGTGCCACTGTCTGGAAATACAGAAGATCATCTCATTATATGTCTAAGCATGTGTCTTCTTTTCACTAATTCTGACTAGCTCTCAGTGTTTCTTTGAGGAAAACTCATTTTTTATCCATTCCAGGGTACTTTTCTTCAGTTGTTTCTTTGGAAATTTCTCCCTCTCAATTTTTTACTACTGCTAGGACTCACAGAGTGTGCATTCTAGATATCCTGAATCAATCCTCCTTTACATTTTATATCTTCACTTGAGAGTTTCCATTTCCTTGTGATTTTAAGATAGGTCTTCCATATTTTTAAAGATGAGCAGTGAGTTTTCTGTGTTGCCCTTCCTGTTTTTAATTTCCCTAATGTGTTTTCCTTTTCTTTCACAGTATCTTATTGTGTCACATTAAAAATTCTGAGTGCACGTTTTTAATTACTCTTCCATTTCATCAAATAAATCTTCCTTAAAAGTGAAAGTGTTAATAGCTCAGTCGTGTCTGACTGTTTGCAACCACCTGGACAGTAGCCCACCAGGCTCCTCTATCCATGGGCTTTTCCTGGCAAGAATACTACAGTAGGTAGTCATTCCCTGCTTCAGGGGATCTTTCCAACCCAGGGACCGAAGCTGGGTCTCTCACATTGCAAGCAAGCAGGTTCTTTACTGTCTGAGCCAAGGAAGCGTATCTGCCTTAGGAGAGCCATCTTCTGTGGTGATTCAACTTGGTCTCCTTTTTAAACTCTACTTTTGGGCTTCCCTGATAGCTCAGTTGGTAAAGAATCCACCTGCAATGCAGGAGACCCTGGTATGATCTCAGGGTTGGGAAGATCCCCTGGAGAAGGGAAAGGCTACCCACTCCAGTATTCTGGCCTGGAGAATTCCATGGACTGTATAGTTCATGGGGTCACAAAGAGTCGGACACGACTGAACAACTTTCACTTTCACTTAATTATTCTTTACTGATTCATGTCAGAGTATTGGTTGCCTTCACACAGGTGCTAGATAAGTAATAGTAATGTGGCCACCAATCAAATATTAATCAGGTTTTCTTTTCCAGTGTAGAGCTTATCTACCACAGCATAAGAAGGGGTAGAGGAAGACAGCCCACTTGATTCTCAGGGTTCTGCACCTGGGAGGGCAGGTCCTTCTCCCGCCGACTGAAGGCACATTCGTCTTAAGTAGGAAAGGCAGAGTTTTCCTGTAACCACAGGCAGCTAGCTGCAGCAGAATGTCTGCTCTTAAGATGAGAACATCCTCTTGGCTCCTGGGCTCCCAAAGACAGTTTCAGGACTGTCCAACTTCACCTCAGTTTCTGCAAGAGAGGTTAGCGTTTACTAGCCCACTAGCTACCTCTGTTCAATAAGTAGATCTTCGACTTAACTGTTTTCCCCTCACATTTATTTGTTTCCTGTCTCTCCCAATGCCATGGCTGGTCTGTCTCCTGTCTTCTTTCTCCCTTTTCATGGGCTTTCTGATACACTTCTACCCTCTACATACATTAAGTATATATCCATAGGCATATACATGTATAAGGCAGTATTACTGTACCTTAGAAAAGGGAAATGGATGTAAGCTTTTAATTCAGGTGCCTTTTTTTTTAGGAAGCAGTGCAACTTTTTAATATTGTGGGTGGTATACATGTAATATTTGGTACATGTTAAATAAAAATAATTATCACAATTAACTTCATCTCTGGACTTGCAAGGAATATTAAAATTAGACTATGAATATTTTTGTTAGACTGAACCTTTCTGCTTAAACTAATGATGAGACAAAATATGATAATTTATACACTAAAATATTTATTTTAAGAATAATTTGCTATATTTATTGGCAGCTTGTAGAAATTGGTGATAAACTAATAGGTACAAGGTATGTACAGATTTAATTTAGGACTAAAATATATATCATACTCTTAAACATCTTTAATGCATGGTTTACATATAAAGATACAGATTCTGAGTGCTTCAGAGTAAATGGTATAGAAGGTTGACAAAAGAGATTAGTTCAGAGGAGATAAAATAAAACAAACTACCAGTATTTCATAATACATATGACCAATATCTGGGATTCCCAGCTGGCACAGTGGTAAAGAATCTTCCTGCCAATACAAGAGACACAGGTTCAATCCCTGGGTTGGGAAGAACCCCTGGAGGAGGAAATGGCAACCCACTCCAGTATTCTTTCCTGGAAAATCCCATGCAGAGAGGAGCCTAGTTGGGTATAGTCCAGGTGGTTGCAAAGAGTCAGACATGACTGAGCGACTCGACATGCATAACCAGTATCAAGAGTATTACACAATACACATAGCCATTAATAGCCATTAATAAGCCATTAAAGCAAGATGAAACCTTGCTATAACGTTACCTTCCCCCGAAAATTGCCTGAAATTGTAATGACAATGCACAAAAAAGGAAAAAAATCTGAATTAGTCTCAAGAATAAGAGTATAAATCTCTAGAGATTTTGATGAATATTCTAAAATGAAACCATCAAATAAGTGGTTTTGAAGAGATACGTTAGTAATCAGAGAGGCAGGGTATACAGCCCCAAATACCCACAAGTAAAACTGTCAGAGCCATTCCTTTAGGAACAATGAAGTTGCAAATTAGCAGAGAGGCTGCAGGTGTGGGAAAGCACTCAGAACTCAGAGTGACTATTGACATTTCTATCAAATTGCTGTTGCCCTTCCTATCTACTTAACTTCCTTTCCCCACTTCCATGTATTCAAAGCCACTGAAAATGGTGGCACACACCCCTGGGGTTAAGAGAAGAGGCTGGCTTTCTAGAGAAGTAAAGCAGTGTGCCTGAAGAGCAACAGAGTTCTTATGTGGGTGCTGAAACCAGTGTCAAGCTTCCTTATTTTTTGCTTGAAACTGTGAATGGGTAGATTTGCCTATTCCTCACCCATTAGTGCATCCTAGAGTTAAAACCTGCTGGTCAGTAGCTTCCATAAGGTTCTTATCCATATCCATCAGAGGGCAGAAAGAATGAAAACCATAATCACAGAAAATTAATCAAACTGATCTCATGGACCATAGCCTTGTCTAACTAAATGAAACAATGAGCCATGCCATGTAGGGCCACCCAAGATGGATGGGTCATTGTGGAGAGTTCTGACAAAATGTGGTCCACTGGAGAGGGGAATGGCAAACCACTTCAGTATTCTTGCTTTGAGAACCCCATAAACAGTATGAAAAAGCAAAAAGATAGGACACTGAAAGATGAACTCCCCACGTCGGTAGGTGCCCAATATGCTACTGGACAACAATGCAGAAATAAATTCAGAAAGAATGAAGAGATGGAGCCAAAGCAAAAACAACACCCAGTTGTCGATGTGACTGATGCTGGAAGTAAAGTCCAATGCTAAAGAACAATATCGCATGGGAACCTGGAATGTTAGGTCCATGAATCAAGGCAAATTGGAAGTGGTCAAACAGGAGATGGCAAGAGTAAACATCAACATTTTAGGAATCAGTGAACTAAAATGGACTGGAATGGGCGAATTTAACTCAGATGACCATTATATCTACTACTATGGGCAAGAATCCCTTAGAAGAAATACAGTAGCCCTCATAGTTAACAAAAGAGTCCAAAATGCAGCACTTTGGTGCAATCTCAAAAACGACAGAATGGTCTCTCTTTGTTTCCAAGGCAAACCATTCAGTATCATAGTAATCCAAGTCTATGCCCCAACCAGTAATGCTGAAAAAGATGAAGTTGAACGGTTCTATGAAGACCTACAAGACCTTCTAGAACTAACACTCCAAAAAGTTGTCCTTTTCATTATAGGGGACTGAAATGCAAAAGTAGGAAGTCAAGAGATACCTGGAGTAACAGGCAGATTTGGCCTTGGAGTACAGAATGAAGCAGGGCAAAGACTAACAGAGTTTTGCCAAGAGAATGCACTGGTCATATTAAACGCCCTCTCCCAACAACACAAGACTCTACACATGGACATCACCAGATGGTCAATACCAATATCAGATTGATTATATTCTTTGCAGCCAAAGATGGAGAAGCTCTATACAGTCAGCACAAACAAGACCAGGAGCTGACTTTGGCTCAGAACATGAACTCCTTATGTCAAAATTCAGAGTTAAATTGAAGAAAGTAGGTAAAACCACTAGACCATCCAGGTATGACCTAAATCAAATCCCTTACAATTATACAGTAGAGGTGACAAATAGATTCAAGGGATTAGATCTGACAGAGTGCCTGAAGACCTATGGACAGAGGTTCGTGACACTGTATAGGAGGCAGTGATCAAGATCATCCCCAAGAAAAAGAAATCCAAAAGGCAAAATGGTTGTCTGAGGAGGCTTTACAAATAGCTGTGAAAAGAAGAGAAGCTAAAGGCAAAGGAGAAAAGGAAAGATATACCCATTTGAATGCAGAGTTCCAAAGAATAGCAAGGAGAGATAAGAAAGCCTTCCTCAGTGATCAATGCAAAGAAATAGAGGAAAACAATAGAATGGGAAAGGCTAAAGATCTGTTCAAGAAAATTAGAGACAACAAGGGAACATTTCATGCAAAGATGGGCACAGTAAAGGACAGAAATGGTATGGACCTAAGAGAAGCAGAAGATATTAAGAAGAGGTGGCAAGAATACACAGAAGAACTGTACAAAAAAAAAAAAAAAATCTTAATGACTCAGATACCCACAGTGGTGTGATCACTCACCTAGAGCAGACATCCTGGAATGTGAAGACAAGTGGGCCTTAGGAAGCATCACTATGAACAAAGCTAGTGGAGGTGATGGAATTCCAGTTGAGCTATTTCAAATCCTAAAAGATGATGCTGTGAAAGTGCTGCACTCAATATGCTAGCAAATTTGGAAAACTCAGCAGTGGCCACAGGACTGGAAAAGGTCAGTTTTCATTCCAATCCCAAAGAAAGGCAGTGCTAAAGAATGTTCAGACTACCACATAATTGCACTCATCTCACACCTAGCAAAGTAATGCTCAAAATTCTCCAAGCCAGGCTTCAACAGTATGTGAACCATGAATTTCCAGATGTTCAAGCTGGCTTTAGAAAAGGCAGAGGAACCACAGATCAAATTGTCAACATCTGTTAAATCATTGAAAAAGCAAGAGAGTTCCAAAAAAACATCTATTCCTGCTTTATTGACTATGCCAAAGCCTTTGACTCTGTGGATCACAACAAACTATGGGAAGTTCTTCAGGAGATGGGAATACCAGACCATCTTACATGCCTCCTGAGAAATCTGTGTTCAGGTCAAGAAGCAACAGTTAGAACCGGACATGGAACAATAGACTGGTTCCAAATTGGGAAAGGAGTACAGAGAGAGTGGAAAATACATTGCCTCCATAACATAAGAACAGGCTGCCATTGCCAGAGGTGTGGGAGAGGGGTAGTGTTGTGGAGGGGGAGCTGCAGAGGTCCAGCCAAACTATTTATAGAGTGAGGGTCAGAAACAAAGATTTGTTCGACATGCAAAGAATAAGAAACTCTTTCTTTCTGAAATCGTTTTTGAAATTTAAAATGCATACACATGATATGGGAAGAATTAGATTCCAAAAACATGGTACATGAGCTCAAAGGAAAGAAATCCCATGAGGACAGCTGTGCGAAAATTCCCTGAGAACAATTAGACTAAATTAGAAAAGTCGTCCTAAATTTCCAAAAGAATGTCCTTAAATACAAGAACGGTATGGGTGTTGTTGAATAGCATGATTGTGAAGCTAGCAAATCTAGTCACTAGTGACTAGCTACTAGCCACACATGCCCATTTGCATTTGAATTTAAGTTTTGTTTCCTTTGCCACACTACCCACATTTCCAGGGCTTAACAGCCACATGCAACTAGTGGCTACTAGACTGCACAGCACATATATAAAATATTTTCATCATCACTGAAAAGTCTGTTTAAGATATTTGATCTTGGTGGTATGGTGAGCATAAGTCATGCATTCATTTTTCACCAAATACCCATTGAGTAGCTTCTTTCTGAAGAATAGAAAAGGCTGAGACTATAACATCCACAATATAGCAAAGGCCTTCTCATGGGACCTTAGTATGTAACAGACAGATAATAAACAAAAAATGTATAGTATAATGAAAAGGGTTGACAGCTGCTAAGAGAACTAAAGTAGTGTACAGAGATAGAAGAGATTGAGAGCAAGGGCTATTTGAATTCGGGTAAGAGTGGAGGCACTGATGCTGAAGCTGAAACTCCAATATTTTGGCCACCTGATGCAAAGAACTGACTCATTTGAGAAGCCCATGATGCTGGGAAAGATTGAAGGTGGGAGAAGAAGGGGACGTCAGAGGATGAGATGGTTGGATGACATCACCAACTCAATGGACATGAGTTTGAATAAACTCTGGGAGTTGGTGGTGGACAGGGAGGCCTGGCATGCTGCAGTCTGTGGGGTCAGAAAGAGTTGGACATGACTGAGCAACTGAACTGAACTCAACTGGTGAATGGAGGCTTCTCTGAGAATGTAATGTGTCAGAGAACTGGGTTTAAAAAGTCACATGAAACCCTGTAGGAAGAAAATTCCAGGTAAAGAGAAAAACAAGTGAAAAGACCCTGAGGTGAAAAATTTTTTTCTTAGTTGAAATGTAGTTGCTTTACAATGTTGGCCAATATTTGCTATATAGCAAAGTTACTCACTTTGACACATACATAGATTCTTTTTTAATATTTTTTCCCATTTTCGTTTATCTGAGGAGACTGAATATAGTTCCCTGTGCTATACAGTAGGACCTTGTTGTTTATAAATTCTGAGTGTAATAGTTTGCATCTACCAACCCCAAATTCCCAGTCTATCCATCTCCCTCTCCAATACCCCTTGGCAACCGTGAGTCTTGTCTCTATGTCTGTGAGTCTCTTTCTGTTTTGTAGATAGGTTCGTATGTATCATATTTTAAATTCTATATATAAGTGATATCATATCATGGTATTTGTATTTCTAACTTACTTCCCTTAGTATGATAATCTCTAGTTGCATCCATGTTGCTGCAAATGCCATTATTATTTTTAATGGCTGAATCTTCTTTATTCATTCCTCTGTTGATGGACATTTAAATTGTTTCCATGTTTTGGTTATTGTGAATAGTGCTACTATGAACATAGGGGTGCACGTATCTTAAGTTACAATTTTGTCTGGTATATGCCCAGGAATGGGGTTGCTGGATCATAAGTTAATTCTATTCTGTTTTCTGAGGAACATCCATACTGTTTTCCATAGTGGCTCCACCAACTTACATTCCCATCAACACTGTGGAAGGGTTCCTTTTCTCCAGTCCTCTCAGCATTTGTTATTTGGAGACTTTTTTAATGGTGGCCATTTGAGTGGTGTGAGATAGTACTTCTTTGTAGTTTTGATTTGCATTTCTCTAATAATGATATTGGGGATCTTTTCATGTGCCTACTGGCCATCTGTATGTCTTCTGTGGAGAAATGTCTATTAAGGTCTTATGTTTTAATTGAGTTGACTTTTTTGTTTTGTTTTGAGTTGTATGAGCTGTTTGTATATTTTGGCAACAAAGCCCTTGCCATTCCCATCATTTGCAAGTATTTTGTCCCATTCCCTAGGTTATCTTCAAAAGATGGTAAGTTTGACTAGATCCCTTTGTTTATTTTTGCCTTTATTTCTATTGCCTTGGGAGACTGACCTAAGAAAGAGAACATTTTGCCTATGCTGTTCTCTAAGAGTTTTATGGTATTGTACCTTAGGTTTAAGTCTTTAAACCATTTTGAGTTTATTTTTGTGCATATTGTGAGGGTATGTTCTAACATTTATTTACATGTGACTGTCCAACTTTCCCAGGGCCTCCCAGGTAACTAGTGGTAAATAATCCATCTGCCAGTGCAGGAGCCACAACAAATGTGAGTTTCATCCCTGGGTCGGGAAGATCCTCTGGAGGAGGAAATGACAACCCACTCCAGTGTTCTTGCTGGGATAATCCCAGGAAGAGAGGAGCCTGGCAGGCCACAGTCCAAGGGGTTGCAAAGAGTCAACAAGTGAGCACATCTAACTGTCCCAGAACCACTTGCTGAAGAGACTGTATTTTTACCTTTGTCAAAGGTTAATTGACCATAGGTGTGTGGATTTGTTTCTGGACTCTATTTGGTTCTGTTGATCCATAGGTCTGTTTTTGTACCAGTACCATACTGTTCTGATTACTGTAACTTTGTAGTATTGTCTGAAGTCTCAGAGTTTTATACCTCCTGCTTTGTTTTTGTTACTCACTATTGCTTTGGCAATTCTGAATCTTTTATGGTTCCATATAAAATTTTGGATTACTTGTTCTGTGCTGTGTTTAGTCGGTCATGTCTGACTCTTTGCAACCCCATGGACTGTAGCCCACCAGGTTCCTCTGTCCATGGCGATTCTCCAGGCAAGAATACTGGAGCAGATTTTCATACCCTCCTCCAGGGAATCTTCCCAACCCAGTGATTGAACCCAGGTCTCCAGCATTGCAGGCAGATCCTTTACCATCTGAGCCACCAAAGGTCATGGGTAATTTTATTGGGGTCATATTGAATCTGAGATTACTTTGGATAGTATTATCATTTTAATAATGGTAATTCTTCCAATAAAAGAGTATGGAATATCTTTCCATTTCTTTGAATTCTTTTTAATTTCTTTAATCAATAGAAGAACTTTGTTGATCCTCAACATTTGTGACAGAATGGTAAGGGGTTTCTGAAACAGCAAACATGGAGGGCAGTAGAAGGAAAGAATGTCAGAGAAGTAAGCAGAGGCCATATTATACAGGAAATCACAGGCAAGAGTCAGGGTGTAGAGTTTTGTCCTAGGAGTAATGGGAAATTTGTGCATAGGGGAGGGTAACATGATCAAATTTATGTTCTAAAACCATCCCTTTAGCTGTTTTGGTATCAAATTAATGACAGAAATTCAGATATAGAAGCAAAATTCTATCTAAAAAACTTTATATAAAGCAAATGCATCTACAAGAAAGTTCCTCATTCATATAGGATGCAAATGGAACTAGGAAATGATCTATCCAATGAATGGAGCTTAAGAATTAAGCTTTCATTTAACCTTGAGATCTGAAACATTCTCCTTCAAAGGACAGGTTTAGTGATAAAATTATACTTCCTTGTCTACAAATTAATTTTAATAATGGGTTTTGCAAAGAATAATTATGTGAGCAAACTATTATGTCTTATTTATTACAAGTAAATATTCATAATAAATCTATAAGCAAAGAATGAAATAAAATCATATTAATGGTTACAGATTTGAGATTATACAAATTTAAAAGAATAATATAACTGACAATTCAGAAGGTGGAGACTAGCAAAAATTTTTTCATGTCACATAGTGAAATGTTGATGGAATAATTAATAGAAGTTTAAATGTTAAAACATTATTTAACAGCATTAACTAGAATAAGACTAAAAATAAATAACAAAGGTAACAAAATTCAGGAAGAGGTCAGTATATTAGAAAGGAGTCAGTTGATCTATTTAAATCTGTTGAATCAAGAAATACCAGTAAAAATATATTACTCATAATTATTATAATCCCTAGGATAATAAATCAGAAATGTGTAAAATGTGGTTATCTCTAAGGAACAAAAGAGTTATGAGAGCTTCTTTGTGGTCATTTAATATCATTTTGAAGCATTTGAATTTTTAACTATGTGCTTGTCATGCTTTATAATAATAATGATAATTCTACATAAGATATAAAATATTACTGATATTATATATTACACTTAATTTCTTCAAAAAATAAAATTTATATGTATTAGCAAAAACAAATTTAGATGCTGAGTAAATGTTCCACTTTTTTTTTTCTTTATGTGTATTTTGTTTGCTATAAGTAACCACAGCAAACATTAGAAATAGCTTATTCAAAAAATGGGCCATACAGCCAGTTCAGCTATAATAAAAGCAAATTTTAAAAATTGTTCTCAATGCTTCCGGGCCTAGTGTTGAAAAATACATGATTGAAATTTAAAGAATAAATGGATATAAATTGCAAGTCATATTGAGTATTAAAAGCCATGATACATAGGTCATGACAAAAATTGCCATCCAACATTTTCTTTTCCCAAAAGGTAAATAATTCATACATAATGAATTATGTACAAGAGGAAAAAAGGAAGAAGAGAATAGTAACATTTTGTTGTATTTGATCAATATAGAGATTTAAATGCACAAAGAAAGATCTCTGAGGCTAATGCCAAACCTGAAAAAGTTGTTGGCAGCTTTTATACCCTTTAAGACCAATTGCTGCATAATCAGAGGTCATAAGAGATAAAAGCTGCTGTGTGTTCCAAGTAAATGTCTGGCATATACAGCACCTCAGAGGCAGAAAAAAAACTTGAAAAATACCATTCCCAATGTCAGAAAAGAGAGTAGAAAGTGAAAGACAGAGGTGACTCTCATCAGCACAGAGATGATACCCATGATCTCCAATTCACATGCCAAGAGAAGTTGTTTACAGAGAGTAAAAAAGATCAGAAGTTCGCCTAAGGAGTCCCCTGCCAAAATTCATTTTTTTAAAAAAAAAGACAGTTTTGTTTCAGAAGCACATAACGAAATCAATTGAAAAAATATCAAAAGGAATCTAAACAGTCAAGATAGCTCCTTGAAACCTCCTATATTAACCATATGCCATGAATTATAAAGCATATTTTAACTATTTAAGGAAAAGAAAAAAATCACATTGTGAAGTTGAAGTAATATTAACAGTTTTGTTACTATGGATGATCATTATAATCTGTAATTACAGCTTTTGAAGAAAGAAGAATCTGTGTTGAAATAACTACATGTATGATTTACAAACCCTAAAAGGAAAGTTTTAAATTCTTTTTAAATAACTCTATATTTGACAAGTTATAATAAATAAGCTCTGATGTTAACCAAATAACAGAATGTACTCTGAATAGATTAGATATTTATTAACATAATAAGTTCAGTTCAGTTCAGTTGCTCAGTCGTGTCCAACTCTTTATGACCCCATGAATTGCAGCATGCCAGGCCTCCCTGTCAATCACGAACTCCCGGAGTTCACTCAAACTCACGTCCATCGAGTCAGTGATGCCATCCAGCCATCTCATCCTCTGTCGTCCCCTTCTCCTCCTGCCCCCAATCCCTCCCAGCATCAGAGTCTTTTCCAATGAGTCAACTCTTCGCATGAGGTGGCCAAAGTACTGGAGTTTCAGCTTTAGCATCATTCCTTCCAAAGAAATCCCAGGGCTGATCTCCTTTAGAATGGACTGGTTGGATCTCCTTGCAGTCCAAGGGACTCTCAAAAGTCTTCTCCATCACCACAGTTCAAAAGCATCAATTCTTTAGTGCTCCGCTTTCTTCATAGTCCAACTCTCACATCCATACATGACTAGTGGAAAAACCATAGCCTTGGCTAGGCAGACCTTTGTTAGCAAAGTAATGTCTCTGCTTTTGAATATGCTATCTAGGTTGGTCATAACTTTTCTTCCAAGGAGTAAGCGTCTTTTAATTTCATGGCTGCAGTCACCATCTGCAGTGATTTTGGAGCCCAAAAAAATAAAGTCTGACACTGTTTCCCCATCTATTTCCCATGAAGTGATGGGACCGGATGCCATGATCTTCATTTTCTGAATGTTGAGCTTTAAGCCAACTTTTTCAATCTCCTCTTTCACTTTCATCAAGAGCTTTTTAGTTCCTCTTCACTTTCTGCCATAAGGCTGGTGTCATCTGCATATCTGAGGTTATTGATATTTCTCCCGGCCACAGAGCCTACAAATTATAAACACAAATATTATACTCATATATTTATCAAGATTTTTAAATTTTTACTTTCTTGCCACTAGAGGACCTCAGAAAAAAAGGATCTTTATAGAATTTACCAAGTAAACAGGGGAAGGGAGTTTCAGTATGAAAGCTGTCTAGCCAAATTTTTTCAATTTAGTGAGAACCTTGAGATTGTAAAGAATTATTCTACTAAAGTTTATATACTTAACTATTGCTGAGGCTAGGATTATATAAATAACACTAATATGAAATCTAATTTTGGACAATTATTACTTGAAGTCAGTTTTATATATTATTCAGGTTTATTTATGAAATGTACTTTGCCAACAAAGGTTCGTCTAGTCAAGGCTATGGTTTTTCCTGTGGTCATGTATGGATGTGAGAGTTGGACTGTGAAGAAGGCTGAGCACCGAAGAATTGATGCTTTTGAACTGTGGTGTTGGAGAAGACTTTTGAGAGTCCCTTGGACTGCAAGGAGATCCAACCAGTCCATTCTGGGATTTCTTTGGAAGGAATGATGCTAAAGCTGAAACTCCAGTACTTTGGCCACCTCATGCGAAGAGTTGACTCATTGGAAAAGACTCTGATGAGGGGAGGGATTGGGGGCAGGAGGAGAAGGGGATGACAGAGGATGAGATGGCTGGATGGCATCACTGACTCGATGGACGTGAGTCTGAGTGAACTCCGGGAGTTGGTGACGGACAGGGAGGCCTGGCGTGCTGCAATTCATGGGGTCGCAAAGAGTCGGACATGACTGAGCGACTGATCTCATCTGATTTGTCAGGGCACTTTTGATAAGAAGTTGTAGAAATGAAAGTCATATTGTCTTAATCCAAAAAGAGTTTATTGACTCTTGTAACTAAAAATTGAGCACTATTTATCTGCAAGTATGGCTGGATATGAGCTTTCCAGGTAGCACAGTGGTAAGGAATCCACCTGCCAATGCAGGAGACGCAATACAGGCAGGTTCAATCCCTGGGTCAGAAGATCCCTGGAGTAGGAAATGGCAACCCACTCTAGTATTTTTACCTGAGAAATTCCATGGACAGAGAAGCTGGACTGGCTACAGTACATGGAGTTGCAAAGAATCGGACACAACTGAGTGACTGAACACACACACACATGACTGGATCTAGGATTTTTTTTTTTTTTTAAGTTGCTTCTAGTCCCTTGGCCATGCTTTATTCTAGAATGGCCTCACACTGCTTAAGTGGTATTCCCTGCACCTAGAGGTTAACTCCCTAACTACTTCATTTCTGGTAAATAATAGCCTTTATTCTTTAATATTTGTAACAAAATCCTGAATAAATTGGGCTTTATTGGCCTGACATGCCATAGGCTCACTGCTGGAGCTCAACAGGAATGAAAGAATAGATTTAAACCCCACCACTACCAGAAAGAAACCACATGAAATGAGAAAAGGGCAAGGTGGTTTTTAAGGAAAATTAATGTGTTCTTCCAAGACCAAAGGAAAATGAACTGCCATTAAGCAAAAGCAGGAGATATCCACTACTTTCAATTGGGTTCATTTTTTCTTATTAAGATGACATCATATGTGACACGTTTAATATCATGGTGTTGTAGAAAGACCATCAGAAATGGAGGCAGGGAGATGTAAGACCTTGTATGACCTTGAGTAAGTTGACAGCCTTTCTGAGTCTACTTTCTTCCTACATAAATTGTTTTAAAAGCTTATTCATCTTTGCAATTCTATAAATGATTTGATGAAGGAAAAAAGAACTTGGTAAATAAAGGCTCATAAGCCAGGAATAAAAATAGGCTTTCTATATTACTCAACTTCAGAGGGCATCATTCATATAGAATATACTAGAAGAAATCCAGCAATTTTAATCTATAAAATGGGACTAATAACACCTTATTTACAGAATGCTATGGAGATTTAATATGATAATGTGGAAATTGTTCAGTGTAGGGTTGACCACTATTATGGATTGAATTGTGTCCCCCCAAAAGATATATCAATGTCCTTCCTGCTAGTACTTCAGAATGTGACCTTATTTGGAAATAGAATACAGATGTAATTAGTTAAGATGAGGTCATACTGCAATAAGGTGAGCCTTTAATATAACTGGTGTCCTTATAACCAGAGGAGAGAAACACACAGGGAGGAGGATGTCAGGTAAAGACAAATAGGAAAGAACCCTGTGAAAATGGAAGAGAAAATTAGAGCCCTAAGAAAATTGGAGTGACTAGTTATACACCAAGGTAAGGATTGCAGGCCATCTCCAAAAGAGAAGAGTCATGGAACCAGATTATTGCTTAAAACTCTCAGGAGGAATCAGCATTACCAATAGCCTGATTTCAGGCTTCCAGACTTCAAAGCTGTGAGAGAATATGTTTCTGTGGGCAGGAAGGGGGACCCCTTCCGGGGCCCAAGAGTGGGCTTTTATCTAGCACTCAGAATTGAATTGTCCAAGGAAACACACATGTTAACAAAGCAAGAGACTTTATTGGGAAGGGCTGTCCTGGCGGAGAGCAGTAGTCTAAGGGAACCCAGGAGAATTGCTCTTCCTCGTAGCTTGCAGTCTCAAGTTTTATGATGGGATTAGCTTCCAGATTTTCTGTGGCTAATCATTCTGACTCAAGTCCTTCCTGGTGGTACACATATTGCTCAGCCAAGATGGATGCCAGTGAGAAGAATTCTGGGAGGTGGTAGGACACGTGGTGTCTCCTTTTGACCTTTCCCAAACTCTTCTGGTTGGTGGTGGCTTGTTAGTTCCGTGTTCCTTACTAGGACCTCCTGTCACAATATAACTCACACAAATAGTTACTATGGTGCCTGGCCAAGGTGGGTGGTTTCAGTCAATGTGCTTCCCCTAACAGTTTTAAGCCACCCAGTTCATATTTTCTTGTAGCATCTCTATAAAATTAATGCAACCACTAAAGAAGTCATAGTTAGTTAAATTCAAAAGTATTTTAATGTGTTCTAAATATAGCACTACTCATATTTTAAGTCAATTGACATTTAGAAAATAAGAATATTCAACAATCTTTGGATTTGTATTGGTCATCTTGAGTATATTTATAACACTTGCCACTTCTGCCTATTCCCTTCTAGAAAGCCTCTTGTATTTTGCTTGATACCTTTCTTTTCCAGCTCTTCATCTATTCCTCTGACTACCTATTTTCTGTCTTTGTCATGTCTCCCCTTTTTGATAGTGGGTGCCTCAGATATTGGGTAGCTTTCTGATACTGGATGGCCTCAGCAGGATTTCAGTTTGCCAACCAGAGATGAAGTTTGACCCCATCAGTGAGAGCACTGAATCCTAACCACTAGACCACATGGGCCAGTAGCCAGTGACAAGTGTTTACTAGGAAGAAAAAGAGTACGTGTGAATAGACTCATGGGGGTGGACTTAGAGAAAGAGTTGAACTTTTATGGTAGTTGGAATCACTTATATGGAGCATTTCTTCCATGTTTCCTTGGTCAGTCATCTTCCTTTGTCTGGCTCTGAGTCTGTATTTGGTTTATTTTAGGACCCTCCCATGTGTGCATGTACATCTCTTAGCGAAGATGGATTCTAGTGAAAAGGCCTGTGGGTAGACTGACGTCACCTACTATGGGTGATGCCCCCTCCCTTTGTGACCCCTCAAGAGACTTTATGCACATGTATAGTTGGGAAGGTCTCCTTGACCTCAAGAATGAGAAATATATAGTCTCTTTATCTCTTGTCTGGGCAGGTCTCAGCTCTTCTCTGGCCCTGCTATTACTGTTTTCTAAAAGTGTCCACCAGAGGCAAAGTCGAGCTATTTACCCTCTTCCTGTTATTATTTTTATGTGGAATTGTAATCAGGAGGCTGGCTGTAAATGCCTAACCTCTAGCCCATCTGTCTCCTGTGTGTGCTAAGTTGCCTCAGACATGTCCAACTCTTGGTGACCCTATAGATTGTAGCCCACCAGGCTCCTCTGTCCATGGGATTCTCCAGGCAAGAATACTGGTGTGGGCTGCCACGCTCTTCTCCAGGGGAATCTTCCAGACACAGGGATCAAACCCATATCTATTATGTCTCCTGCATTGGCAGGTGGGTTCTTTACCACCAGCACCACCTGGGAAGCCCTATCTATCTCCTGCCTCACTTCAATCCTGGGAGAGCCCAGTATTCAACAATCAATCCTCTCGTCTTACTGCAGCCATCAATGACCATTCATGGATTACCAAATTCATGGTAATAGCCAGTATCACTCTTATGAGTTCCAAATATGTACTAGCTGATTGCTCATATGCATTTAGATATAAAAATCACAGCTCAAAGGAATTATGTCCAAAACAGAAGTCACAGTCTTTTTTCCAAAATATGCTTCTTCCCCAGGATTAGCACAGATTGTTTCTTTCCCTTACTCTTCACATGAAATCCAGGACCAGTCTGTATTCTCTCTACCCTCCTCACTCTCATATCTATCTCCTCCTTTTCATCTCCATTATTAACTTGGTTAAATCTTTCATCTCTTTCCTGAATTATAGAGAATCACATAGCTTGTATCCCTGCCTCAGCTTTTGCTGTCCTTTAATTCATCCTACCCACTGCTGTAGTAATTATCTTTATCAAATAAAAAATAGATAAAATAACACCCCTGCTTCAAAATCTTCAAATTTTTTCACAGGTTGATGGAGAGAGTCCAAGTTCTTTGGCAAAGTATTCAAGGCCCCATTGATCTGGCACTTGCCTCCTTTCTAGGATCAGTTTTGCTAATTGCTATGCATACTTCAGTTCTAATCAACCACTTAACCTCTCCAGAGCAACTCCTTCTGCCTGGAATGTTCCTCTCTCTCAGAGGCCAATACTTTCTGTTTTTAGGTTCAAATTAAGACTTCCCTCCTCCACATAGTATTATAACTCCCTCCCCCGCCCCAACTCAAATTTATTTTATTAATTACAAATTGTATTCCTCTTATTTCTATTCAAATTTCCAACATAACACATAAAACATGATGTTACCCTTATTGTCTTCTACATATTTGTCTCCCCAAGTACCTCATAAAGATAGGGGTTCTCTATTATGTATTTCAACATATGGCACATAACAAGTGCTCAATAAGTGTCTGCTAAATTAATAAACAAAAGAAAAAATAAAGGGATAAATGGATGAGCAAATGTAATTGTCAATATTGAATGATCCCTAAAGACCCCCAGCGAAGTATTTCACTAGACAGTAAATAAATGCTTGATTCTATATACATTGACAGTAATTAAAAGCATAGACTCTCCAGTCAAGTTGCTTGGATTCTCTGCTTGGTCACTTATTTAGGTGACTTTGGGAAAGTTACTTCATTTCTATGCAAAGAAATTGGAATGTAATAGTTCCCTCTTCATTGTTTTCTTAGGAAGATTATCTGAACATGCTTATGTTATTAAGACTTATGAGGATGAAATGAGAATATAGTAAATGTTACATACATTGTTAAAAATGCTCTTAAAGAGGGCTTCCTTTGTGGCTCAGTGGTAAAGAATCTGCCTGCCACTACAAGAGACATAAGTTCAACCCCTGGTCCAGGAAGATCCCACACGCAATGAAGCAAATAAGCCCATGTGCTGCAACTATTGAGCCTGTGCTGTAGAGCCCAAGAGCCACAACTAGTGAGCCCATGTGCTGTAACTACTGAAGCCCATGAGCGCTAGAGCCCGCACTCCACAACAAGAGAAACCACTGCCATGAGAAGCCCATATACCACACTGGAGAGTAGCCTCCACTTGCCACAACTAGGGAAAGTCTGCATGGCAACAAAGACCCAGCACAGCCAAAAATGAATAAATGAATAAAATTATAAAATAATAAAATATGAACAAATAAAGACATTTAAAATTTTTTAAATGTTCTTAAAGATATAAGATTAGAGGCAAGAATTTGAAAGAATATTCTTTCTGTTTGTATATATTGAAAAACTCTGAAGTTAAATTGTTATAAACAGTATTTCTGTAGTTTCTGATAATTTTCAGCATACAGGTAAAAATATACCTATTTATTGAAAATAGCCAATTTCTTTCTTGCTTGTTTGAGCAAATGCTTGCTATTATCAGTTTTTACTTCCTAATGAGTTTTCTCTATACTGGGATGCAGGACTAAAGAGGGATTATGTAGGTCATTGTGGCTTTTGTTGAATCAAACCCTGGTGAATTCAACATAAAAATATATTACTTTAATATGCAGAATCCATTGGCACTGGTGGGCTACACCACTGATTTTTATTTTGCCCTAACTGTCACCAACAATTTTATGATTTAAGCCCATAATAAGTAAAATTTTTAAAGTTAAAATAAATCTGTAATTGTTGTTGTTGTTCAGTCGCTAAGTCATGTCCAACTCTTTGCAACCCATGGACTGCAACAAACCAGGACTGCAACAAATCCAGTCCTTCACTATCTCCCAGAGTTTGCTCAAATTCATGTCCATTGAGTTGATGATGTTTTCCAACCATCTCATCCTCTGTTGCCGTCCTCTCCTTTTGCCTTTGATCTTTCCCAGCATCAGGGTCTTTTCCAGTGAGTCAGCTCTTCATGGTCAAAGTATTGGAGCTTCAACATCAGTGCTTCCAAAGAATATTCAGGGTTAATTTCCTTTAGGATTGACTGCTTTGATCTCTTCACACTCCAAGGGACTCTCAAGAGTCTTCTTCAGCACCACAATTCAAAACATCAGTTCTTTGGCACTCAAGAAGTTAGACTTTCTTTGCAGTCTAACTCTCACATCCATACATGATACTGGAAAAGCCATAGCTTTGATTATATGGACCTTTGTTGGCAAAGTGATATCTCTGCTTTTTAATACACTGTCTGGGTTTGTCACAGCTTTCCTTCCAAGAAGCAAGCATCTTTTATTTCTTCAGCTGCAGTCACTGTCCTCTGTGATTTGGGAACCCAAGGAAAAAAATCTGTGATACAAATACACATATAAGGGATTCATAGATGTGAGTGTTCAGGAAAACCTTATGGAGAAAAATATCTGTTGGAGTTAAAGGATACCTGGGATTTGAGGAGGCAAGGAGATATATGGAAAGCATTTGGGTGGGAGAAGCAGTGTGGGCGAGAACATTCTCATATTTTGAAGATGAGAGAATCTCAGTCTGCCTTAAGCATTAGGTTTAGGTGGGGAGAATGTAAATTTGAAAGATGTGGTAGACCATACTATGGAAACTTTAAATGCTAAACCATGATATTTTAACCCTATCCAAAATATAATAGAAAGTTTTGAAGAATGGATAGTTGATAGTTCTTCCTGAAGGAGATGGTATGTAAAACTGCTGGAATAAACTAGAGGTCAAATTCAGGCCAGACTTCAAGGAAATAATTTCCTTTTACCAGCAATTGTAGTCTAGAAGCCAGCATATGGCAGCCGAGAAGTCATGTTCAGATTCTGTTAAGAACTAAATGGTCAGCCAGAGAAAGGTCAGACTAAAATAGTTCACCTGTAAAATCATGGAAAAAGAGTTTGAAATTGAAAGCCTAAATTCAGGGGTAGACTCTGGGATGAACAGAACTGACACAAATCTGAACCCTGCTTAGATTATGTTATCATATAATACATATCACAATAGGAGGCTGTCATTTGGGGCAGCAGTCTCACTTGTCCCAAATTCTGCCACCAGGGTGGCTGGGGAACTCACTAAACCCTAATATGGAAAGAGTAGAAGCTAAAGGCAGTGATGAAATTAAAAGCTTCTTGCTCCTTGGAAGAAAAACTATGACAAAGCTAGATAGCATGTTAAAGAGCAAAGACATTACTTTGCCTACAAAGGTCCATGTAGTCAAAGCTATGGTTTTTCCAGTAGGCATGTACGGATGTGAGAGTTGGACCATAAAGAACGCTGAGTGCTGAAGAATTGATGCTTTTGAATTGTGATGTTGGAAAAGACTCTTGAGAGTCCCTTGGACTGCAAGATCAAACCAGTCAGTCCTACATAGGGAACAGACTTATGGACACAGTGGGGGTGGTGGGGAAGAAGAGGGTGGCATGTATGGAGAGAGTAACACGGAAACATATACATTACCATATATAAAATAGATAGTCAATAGAAATTTCTTGTGTGACTCAAGGGACTCAAACCAGAGCTCTGTAACAACCTAGAGGTGCAGGATGGGGAGGGAGGTGGGAGAGAGAGAGAGGAACATAAGTATACCTATGACTGATTCATGTTGATTTTTGGCAGAAACCAATGAAATATTGTAGAGCATTTATCCTACAATTAAAAATAAATAAATTTAATTTTTAAAAAATCTTCAGATAATATACAGCCAAAAAAAAAGTCAACCCTAAACATTCATTGGAAGGACTGATGCTGAAGCTCCAAAATTTTGTCCACCTAATGTGAAGAGCTGACTCATTGGTAAAGACCCTGATGCTGGGAAACATTGAAGGCAAAAGGTGAAGGGGGTGACAGAGGATGAGATGGTTGGATAGCATCACTGACTCAGTGGACATGAGTTTGAGCAAACTCCTGGAGATGGTGAAGGACAGGGAAGCCTTGCATGCTGTAGTACATGGGGTCAGAAAGAGTCAAACACAACTTAGCAACTGAACAACATCAACAAGAAGCTAAAGGACTAATTAGCGGCCTTTTGCAATAGTCAAAGTTAAGGGTAGTAAGAGCCAGAGGTAAGATGGCAGAAATGGGATTATAGGGGTAGGCTCAAAGGAGATTCAAGAGAAAACCACTACTTTTTTTTTTTTTTTAAAGACTAACTTTTCTAAAGTTAGTCTTTTGTGAACTGAAAATTCACTTCTATTGTAGAATTCACTTTCTTCTTTTCCAAAAGAAATACTTCTTTTGAAGTAATTGCATATGTCAGATAATTTCTCCAAAATTTAAGTGCTAGTTGATAGATTCTAAAGCTGACTTGCAACCTAAATTCTTGTACTTTTAGAAAAATCGCCCTCTTGGTGACCTGGTTACTGCATTATCATCTCAAATGTCATTTTTTCTTTTTATTTCATTATGATGTAACCTCCAAAGGATAAAAATTACATATAAGCCATAAATCTTATTTCCCTAGAACCAAAAAAAGTCCACCATGACACTCGAAATAAAACTCTTTCCTCTATTTGATACTACAAAACAGACACACAAACAGACTACACAACAGACAGTGGATGAGATTGTTGGAGGGCATCATTGGACATAAGTTTGAGCAAACTCCAGGAGATAGTGAAGGACAGGGAAGCCTGGTGTGCTAAAGTTCATGTCACAAAGAATTGGACGTAACTGAATGACTAAACAACAGCAGCAGACATACATTAGACCCCAGTTTTTCTGTTACTCCAACTCACCAAGTTAAATGTCTTTTAATTGAGATCAAACATTAAGAATCTACAAAGAAGTGAATTCTCAGTTCAAAAAAGACTAATTGCCAAGCCCTGCAGCATTTATAAAGTATTAGTCAGTGTGAAATGGAGGTCAGTGAAACTTGCTTGCAAAATCGCTCTGGTCTCAGAACCACCATTGCAATGCAGTCGCAGCTTTCAGGTATACCTCTGTTACTACTTTCTGTTCATAAAACTATGATGTTATTTTGAACCAGTTTTGCTTTTTTATTCTGTCAGCATTTTATGTGTATATGCAAGCTATGCTTTTAATCTTGGCAATTTATCTGAAGTAGAAGCCTTTTTTGGACCCAAAATCTGCATAGTTTTTATTAATGCTTGTGTCACTTTAAACGCTAATCCCTTAGTTGTTCCTTTTTCCTCTTTTCTGACTTTGTTTTACACTGATACTTTAATGTGCTTATTGGGTTATAAGGCAATCATAATATAAGACCTTAGCCAATAACAGAGTATAATCATAGTAAATGATACCCCACATAGTTCTTGGCTTTCTAATTCCCAGATATTAAGTCTTAGGAGAATATAAATGTGTGAGATAATTTTTATTTTAGGGTTCCTCTGTGTTGTTGTTTAGCTAGTTCATGAGAGAACAGCTTTGCTGGTATGATTTCCTTCTAATTGGCCAGTTGTATACCTACTATGTACAAGATACTGCACTGTGCATTTTTCAAATGTAGTTTTGTTAATCTTCACAAACACTACAGAACTACTTATTATTATTTTCCAATCTCCAAAATAAGAAATTTAATTCAGAGATGTTAAGTAATTTGTTCAATATCATATAGCTTGTAGGTAGCATATTCAAGATGTAAATCCATGTCTGTTTAACTTTAAAGCTCATATTTTTTAATTAGGTTAAATTTTCTACTTTCTTCCTATGTATTCATAACAAAATCCTCTATCTGTATAACACTCCTGAGTTGTGTATAAGATAAGAAAACAGTTAAGTTTCTTAGTAAAGGATAATGCCAAACTCTTAATATATATTTTTGCTAACCAGTGTGCCTCTGTTAAATAATTGTACCTCTCAATGACTTGGTTTGAAATTTGCTGGACTATTTAAAGCATAGAGCATGCTGGTGAGCTTCTTAATCTTCTTATATGTGTACAGGGAACTCAGTATGAGTCAGAAGGGCAAGAGGAACTTAAAAAAATAAATATAAAGCAGTATGCTTTTAGATCATATTAAATAGAGAAAGGCTTTCATGCAGGTCAACTGAAAAATACCAGTGGATTTCAGTTGGCCACAGTTCAATAGCTAGACAACAGTGGGGCATGGCTATTACAAAAAAAGCCAAGTACATTTTAGTTTCCACTGATACAAGAAAAGGATCATGTTTAAGGAACTGAAGGAACCCTTTTATAGTCTACATCTTGTATACTGGGATAGTTCCAGATGACACATTTTAAAATTAACAATGACAAAGTATATTTTTTCCAACAGTCAGGTAACTAGGATGGTGAGGTTTTAAAATAATTGTTAATAGATCAAGATATGTTTATCCTATAGTCAAAAATGTAGAAAGAAAATGGAAGGGAAAATAATAGATCTCTCCAGGTATCATTTATGTTGTCACATGTAACTTTAAGACCACTGGATGGAAGCTGCATGAGGATGAATTTTATATTGATTTTATATTAATTAGGAAAGCCCAGCAGTGAAATAGACTGACACATAGTATAATCACAAAAATGCAATGAGAATAGCTAAGAATGTCCTGGATGCCCAGGCTTTGCACAATTCTAAGATCCCTTGCCTGAATGATATCAGGACGAGGTATTTTTCTTTCATTTTATTTATTAACCTATCATGTAATATGGACTAAGCCACTTTTCTCCCTCATTTTATTTATGCAACGTTGGAGAAAGTACTTAATTACTTTGAGAAAGAATTGTGGATTCCTCTCAGAGGAAATTTCTCAGAGAAATCCAAATTTCATTATGTAATAGAGGGAGAGTTTTAACAGTCTAATCCTAGAAGTTGAATTTGTACAGTAAGTCAATCAACAGGCATATATTAAGCAGCTATTGGCATACCAAAGCAGAAAGTCTCAGTCTATACTCCCAAGAAGTCTGTAAGTCTGGCAGAAATGGTATAGAAGTTGAAGATCAATACCTGAGTATAGTAATATGTGATAGATGAATGAGCATATTAGATATATCTAAAGAAGATTAAGAATGAAAGTTTCCTAGAGGAAGTAACCTTAAGCAGAGTCTTGAAGAATGACTAGAGGTAACTTGATTAGACATCAATGTCTAATAAATGAGGAAAGCATTTATTGGTAGCAGAAAGAGCATGTAGGAAGAAGTGTGAAACAAACCTACAAGCATTTTCTTATTGTGGGAGCCAAGGGTGTATTAAAGCAATGTTGGTAGATGTGTCAAGAGAGATTAACAAGTTGAAAAGTAACAGGTAGAAAATTTGCAATATTTGTTAAACCAAAGGTTAATATGAAAATTATATGATGAATTCCTACAAACCATTTTTTAAGATCCCATTATATATAATGGGAAAAATATAAATAGTCCATTGGCATAAAAGCAAATATGATCAATAAAAATAAGAAAATATATTCCGTTTCGCTAGTAGCCAGTAATGGGCTTCCCGGGTGCTAGGGGTAAAGAACCCTCCTGCAATGCAGGAGACGTAAGAGATGCAGGTTCGATCCCTGGATCAGGAAGATCCCATGGAGAAGGGCATGGCAACCCACTCCAGTATTCTTGCCTGTTAGAATCCCATGGACAGAGGAGCCTGGCTGGCTACAGTCTATATAGGGTTGCAAAGAGTCAGACATGACTGAAGTGCCTTAGCACACAAACACACACACACAGTATCCAGTAATATACAAATTAAAACCAGAATTAAATAAGTTTGCCTATTACAATATTAAAATGATGGATATTGATAATATTAGTGCTTGGGAGGGTCTGGGAAAATAAGAATATACTTTTCATTCACTATTGATAGGAGTATATATTGGTACAGACTTCTGGTGGACTATTTGAAAGTACTCTACAACTGTGTAGCTATTATAGATATACACACAATAACCTAAATTGTCAGCTAGAAGGGAGTGGTTAGATAAACTACAGCATGTATGTACTAGTGAATATTATGATGCAGTTAAAAAAAAGATGGAGGTAGATCAATATCACAATATCTCCAAAACAAATAATCAAGTTTAAACATAAGAAAGCAAGTTAAGAACCAGATATATTGTATAATCTCATTTGTTTAAAAAAGTGATCAAAATGAAACTGTTAATTTTCCTATGTATGTAAACGTACATTGCATACAAAAATATCTGAGAAGGCACACATCAAAATGATAGCAGTAGGGGCTGGGATTAAGGGAATTTTCATTTCTCTAAATTGTTGAAATTTTAATAAGAATATATTTGTGCATTAGTGTGCAATTTAAATTATAAGAATTATTCTTAAATCTGTGGGGAACCCTTATAAAACCTTTTAAGGGAAATCACATAAACACATTTGAATCTTAGTAATATCCTTCTGCCTACTGATTATGAAAGGGGACTGGCTAGAAGTTAAACTTGGAGTTAAGTCAATTAAAAAGTGATGGCAGTAATCCAGAATACCAAATAATGCTGGACTTAACTAAGGTTATACAGTTTCAGTGAGGATGGAAAGAAGGAGATAACCTAGAAAGATATTTACTACATAGACTTCATAGGACACTGCCCCTTAGAATAGAAAGGTGCTTGTAAGATAGGAGTCTAAATGACCCTCAGCTTTCCCACTTAGAAATTATCTGAATGGTCAAGTCCATTCACTGAGTTAAGGAATACAAAGAGGTGTGTGTGTGTGTGTGTGTGTGTGTGTGTGTGTGTTGGGGGATGAATATAGGAACTGTAATTCTTAGATACTTGTTATCTTGAGAAATTTGGGGTTTTGAATATGTTGGTTGTCTGAAAGTTTTTTTTTTTCTGTCATTTCTGTTTTTCCAAGATAAAAAATACCCATTCTCTATAAAAGCATTCAATAGCAAATGGGTTCCATCTAAATATCATAGATTTCTATGACATTTCAATAAATGTTTAAATTGAACACAAATTTTTTCAGTGGATCTTTCCCTTTGTAAGTCAGGGAACAGCTACATCTACCTGTGGTAGGGGTGGTGTATCACTGTGGGAGAAAATGTGTCCATCTTATCTTCTAAAGAATTGTACCCCTCCCACATTCCCTCCATCCACCCACTAACTAGCCTAACCAGCTAACATTCAGGTAAAAGCCCAAACTTTGAGGAATGTGTTCTGTCAGAATGGTCTAAGTAGACTCTGACTTATCAGTCTTGACAAGTTTGTATTCTGTGGGTCAGAAACATTTTTTGCCTCAAGTTGATCCCAAGGTTATAGAACTTAAGTGAAAGAAGAATTCAATCAAAAAGACTACTTGTTTTTCTACACTCAAAGCATACCATCTTTATTTTGCTTTGTTTTCTTGCTTAAAAATGAAAATAAAGTACATTCATGTGTAAAACTGTTACAATTAAGATTAGATTAGAAAGGAGCTTGGGGATATTTGCATTTATCAATCAGAATCCATCAAAAGTAAAATGTTTATATCTAAATAATGATGGAAAGTATAAGAAAGAATCACTCAGTCATTCATCAGTTTTTAGTGCTAGGGATACAGTGAACAAGTTCACATCATATTGGACTCATAGAAATTACAGTCTAATGGTAGGATATATAGAATAATAGTCCAGAATAGGCAAAATGATGTTTGTTTCAGGTTCAAAATGTCAGATGAAAAATCATCACAGAATATTGATGCAGAATCAAGGGACCAAACACACTCAAGGAGGACAAATTATCAGTTTATGGGTAGATTCTATTGGGAGTGACATAAAATCCCAAATAACAGTAGGTCACAAGAGTAAAAATCATTTATTCACACATATACAACACCGACAGGTAGGCCATCAGTGACTGGGATTGCCTTCATGATTCTCAAAGACTCAGCACTTTCCTTGAGCGGCCATCTTCAGCATACTGTCCAGGATGGTTACATAAACTCAGTGCTTCAAAAAGCAGGAAAGGGTAACCACAGTCATATTTCCTCCATTTAGGGACAATTCCTCTTACTCTCGATGATCAGAACTTAACAGAGCCTCATCTGGATGCATAAGGAAGATGAAAAAATATTTCATTTATATAATAAAGTACAGAAAATACCAGCTCAAAATCAGGGGTCCTGAAACTAAGAAGGGACTAGACATTGACAAGCTACTGTCAGTCTTTGTCACCAGGAGGTCAGATAATGACTAGAGATGTGAGACATTCATTCCTCAATCACCAACTGTGGATTGAAGTTGTCCCTTTTGTGGGATACCCGGCATGTGCTGGAAGCATGTTAGTCTTCTCAGTTGTTTCAGGTGGATATTGTTACAGAGTGGAGATTATTTATAAGTTTTTTCATAAGATACATATTGTAAATCAAAGGAAAAAAAATCTCAGGAAAATATGTTGTTTCATTCAAGACTGAATGTTCAGAAAAGTCTTTTACATTTGTTTATTGTGTGAGATTGTGCAAAAAGTTTAATGAGTCAATGCTTCATAAACATACACAGACACACATAAATACAGAACTTTATGCGACCATTTTTCCTTGATCTATATATGTCATTTACTCCAAAATTTCCTCTTCATTGTTCATTTCTTGACAAGCCTATTCCACTATTCAGTATTTATCTTTGCCAGCACTTCTTTTCTATAAATAGTTTGCTAGATTATAGTTAAATCTATACTTAAAATACAAACTTTCTGGGACTCTCTCCAAACTCAGAGGTTGTGATTACAGTTAAGAAATGATATCGTCACTTCCTTTTTCCTTCCCTGAAAATACTTTATCTCCTTAGGTCACTGCCATTCAGTGCTGTGAAATGTAATTTGAAAAGCAAGTTTAAATGGGGCTTTCTAATTAGGCCACACATTTTTATTTTCCCAACCCTATACCCAGGTTACCCTGGAGTTATATGCACCCAATTAAAGAACATTCAATGTGAGATCTATATGCCTTTGAGTATGAATGCGTAACTCTCAATGATTGAGTTTGATCCAACTGCTCATTCAACTGAAGTGAATTAAGTCTTCTAGGGCACCAGGGTACCATTTAGTAAATTACCTCATCCTGCACACTAAATTTGCCTCACATGGGTGAACAGCTTTCTTCCAGGGAATAGTTTTATCACCCCAGTTCTCCACTGGCCCAACTTTATTGATGCTAAAGGGTGACTCATATGACACAATATTTACCCACGGTCTCAAACAATAAGACTGTATAATGATCTGCTTCATTTAAGAGCACATGTGCCAGTATTAAAAGGGTAAATGAGAGAGCTATTTTCTTTGAATTTTTTTATAAATCAAATATAAACCAAACTGCATCATTGTTCTCTAAACCCTGAAACTATAAAATTTGGTTATATATTCACCACTGTATAATAAAATGACTTGGCCCCTTAAAAGTATCAATAAACAGCATCTTTTTCTTTTGGTGTTAACGCAGCAACATGTACACAAAATGAGCTTATTTAAATAGCAGTAAAATCGAATGTAATACTTTGAAAGCAGTGAGCTTTTTTCACTTGCAAATAAAAACATTCTCTAAATTTTAACTTGGTCCTGTTCTCTTCGATAGTAACTCCAGACATTTATTGGTTCTTTTTTTTGAAAACGAACATCCAGAGCATAAAATATTTTTTTGTGGTGCCATAATTTGTTAAATAATGCTTTGATAGTGGCTGGGTGCCCAAAGAGCCAATGCGGAAATAAAATGCACTCAGATTGCTTCCAAATGTTTTCCTCTCCACATATATCGTGTTAGAAGCTGCAGTTTCTCACACATTGTCACTATATCCAAGAAGCTATAATCATTCACCACCAGCAGCAGAATATTTTTGCAAACTACCCAAATTTACATTCAAGCCAGAATGTAATAAAAAGCATGTATGTTAAGTGAACCAGTAATCTAATGACATGAGAGTCTGAAATTGTCTTGGAACTAGCTCTGAAGAATACATTTATGGGGGTGTTTTTGACACTGAGCAACACCTGCCAGCTCTCTTTCTCTCACTTTTTCTCTGTACAAAATCCATGAATCTCCCTCACTAGTTCTCACCAAACAAGATGTACTTGGATCCTCATTTTGAACTCAGTCTAATGGCCTACCAAGGATAGCCAAATGGTAAACGGTCATGAAAGTGGTAGCACAGCGAGGGGCTATTTCAATCAGTCATGACATACGCTCTTCATGCGGCTTAGGAGGAATCAAATTAGGCTTCGTTGATTCTATTTCCATTTTCTCCCTTATTATCAGGAATCAATGTTAGATCAGACCTGAGTTAATACAGGCCTCAAAGACATCAAGCTTAAAATAAACGGAATAGCGTCAATAAAAATTAAAAGATACATTAAACTGGATAATGCCTGACTCTTTTCAAGCTCATTTCACATTTAAGATCTCCTTTGAAAATAGAGCCCAACACAGTTACTAGTTTGTTTGGGCTGTAGTTGAACTTGCTTGCTTGTTTCTAAGAGAGTTGGGCTCCCAGTGAATGAATGCAGAATCAGCCTATTCCTTCAGAGAACGTCATCTCTAGCTCCGTGCCTCACTCTTCTCATGTACCTAAACAGTTCAGATTGCTCTGCCCTCAAGGGCTTCACTCTCTTTGCTCCTTCAATCATAAATGAGAGGCCATATAGGCAAAACTGCAAGAAGTGAATGGCAGGACACATGTGGAGACCCCCTTATCTGGCCATTAGAGACACTCCATGTCAATCTATGTGTCTGCCAGTAAAGAACATAGGAGCTAATGAGAGTAGCTTTACACATCACATTTTTATGACTCTAATGACATTTTGACTCACCTGCTAAACCAACTGCAACAAAGCCAACAATAACATTGTCATGAATAAGAAAGTTGAAGATATGCTTTGTAGTAAGAGTTCCTGTTTTTTATTAGTTATCATCACAAATGACTCCTATATGCAACATAGGGTACTAGCTTCTGTTGAAAATATAAAAATAAGAAACTCTTTAAGAAATTTAGTATAAGACATGTCATGAACAGAAATACATACACTATAAGGAAAAAATGTAATAGTGTTATATGTGAGAGAAAGAAAAGAACCAAGAGAGGTGGGTAGGGAGGTCTTCCTTGACCATCTGCTTTGTGCAAGGCTTTTAGTAAGTGCTTCCTTGTACAACTGTCTTCATAACTGACTATTTCCACATGTTACCTAAATGGGAGCCGAGCCTCAGGAGTTTAAGTGACTGCTATGACACATGAGATTTGACGCTGGATCCCTCTACTTCAAGGTTTGTGCCCTGTGGCTAACAGCCTTACTACCTCCTGAGGGAGCACCAATCAGGGCAAGATTATTCCTGCAGTGACAAAAGGGAAATTCTCTTAAAAGTTGTGGCACTTAAGCAGGGCATTTAGAACAGCACAGACAATAAACAAACCTGCAATGCAGGAGACCCAGGTTTACTCCCTTGGTCAGGAAGATCCCCTGGAAAAGAGAATGGCAACCCAGTCAAGTATTCTTGCCTGGAGAATTCCATGGTCAGAGGAGCCTGGTAGGTTACAGTCCATGGCATCTCAAAGGGTAGATCACAACTGAGCAACTAACACTTTCACTTTAGAATGGATTAGGCCATAATGGGCCTTGCTCACTTTGTGCTAGCAGTGAGCAACACGTTAAAGAAACAGTGGATATCCTAGTATATTTGAACTAAGAAGTAAAGGATTTTGAAGCCATTCTTTTATCTTGGGTTTTTGCTCAGCAGTAAGGAGATTTTGAGAATTTTTAAGCTGAAGAGTGACAAGCCCTGAACTGGAATGACCCAGAGAAGTGTTCTCCTAAGTGTTTCTTTCTTCCATGTATGGTTGCAGGCAGTGACATGGACAGAAATCCCACATGTTTACCTCAAGCAAAAAACAGCTTCCATAAAAAGTGAATGTCTTTGCCACCACCATTGCTATTATGGTGCTATTCCAGTCATACCTTGTGATATCAGAATTGAGATAAAATCATTTGGGACTTGAATAGTTTTGTTTTCTGTTGGCTGCTCTCAGTTATTTTCAAGACTAATTGAGTTCCCAGATTATTTCAAGACCAATCCAATTTTTAGAATGGTAATTAATAAACCAAATCATTCTGGCATCTATTCCACACCATATAGATCCCAAAATGAGTATGATTCTGACCTGAAAAAGCCAACAAAACTTTGAAAGGAATTGAAATATCTTAGCCTTAATTGTGGAGAAGGAGGTGGCAGCCCATTCCAGTATTCTTGATGGGAAAATCCCATGGATGGAGGAGGCTGGCGGCCTGCAGTCCATGGGATTGCAAAGATTCAGACACAACTGAGCGACTAAGCACACAGCACAGCCGTAACTGAGAAATGCCTAGTACGATTTAACACATTTTTTGTAGATAACATTGCCAAAGATGTTTTCATCAGTACCTGGCAGTGAAATTAAACTCATACTTTGTACTGGAGAAAGCAACAATGTGATGTACCCGCCACACACTAGAAGGATACACACTAGCAACAAGGGGCCAGTCTGATCTGTAGGCAGCCCTGGAAAATTGCAAACAGGCAGATGCTGCCTTTCTCATGACCTCTTTATCAGATGTGCCAAAGGTGCAATACTCCCTTTAGTAATGTGACGTACACCCATAGTTCATAAGTATCAAATGCATAGCACACTTTGGCTGTGAGCTAAACAGATCTAGCTTTTTATACACACTGATAAATGCTTCTTAGCATTCTTAGCAGCTCTTTAGCGGACTCCTTGGCACCTGAAGTGCAAAAGCATTTTTTAAAGAATGAATAGGGTAAAAGTCTGGCCCAAGAAAGAAAAGGGTGGGTAGGCATCTGCCCACAAAGGTGCTCAGTCAGGAGGACACACTTTTCAATTTCAGTTCACTCCTTCACCACTTCTTAGATAAAGGAATTGTAGAATCTTAATCTGTCCTGGTTCCAGAACACTGGCTCTGCATAAGCATTTAAAGTGCTCAGTTATAAATCTCATTGAACTTAAATAATTCTACACAATTTTGACGATATTTATATTATTAGAGTATTTTTTGTTCACTTGCTAAGATGTGTTCGACTCTTTGTGACCCCAATGACTGTGGCATGCCAGGCTTCCCTGACCTTCACCACCATCTCTGGAATTTGCTCAAATTTATGCCCATTGAGTCAGTGATGCTACCGAACCATCTCATCCTCTGTCACCCTCTTCTCCTTTTGCCTTCAATCTTTCCCAGCATGGTTTTAAAAGCTCTGACATCAATCCAATTCTATATTCATCCAGATAAATTCAAGCTTTGAGCTCTTTGTCTAAGATGATTTTAATTCTATTCAATAACTATTACATTGGGCTCCTGCCATGCACAAGCTCTGGGAATGGACATATAGGAGAGAATGCTTGACTCATCCATATTCTGAGGGAATCACAACCTGGTGAGAAGACAAACATATCATCCACTCACCAGCAGGCAGCTCACAGGCTGAAGCCAGCCTGGAGGTGTGTTTTATTTGATTTCTACAGCATTCTTTAAAACATTTGAATTCATTGTCCTTAGCCAGAACTTTCACCCTACAGCTGGACTCAGTGCCTTTGTCACCAACGATATATGTTAAACTTGACTGGTCCCTAAAGGCATTTGATTTTGGTATCATAACACTGTAAACAAATAAATACTGTCCCTATGATAGCATTCTACCTTTATTATAGTAGCTAACATCATGCAGGGGTACTGAAGAAGGAATAGTGAGATCTTACCAGGTATGTAAGGCATGTTTCCATAGGGGCCAGAAGGCCTTCCAGGAGAGGGAAATACCATTAAGGTATGGAGACATGAGATTGTAGGTCAAGTTTAAGGGATTAAATAGAAGAAATATTTGTCCCTCATTTATCACTTACCATTAGCCACTAATAGGCACTTCCTAAATGATCCACAATAAACCAATATAAGTGATATTTACTATTAGCTCCATTTTCAAATGAAGAGACTAAGTTTCAGAGTTACTTATGGTGAATGGTTGAGTCAAAGTTCTGCTTGGCCTCAAGAGTAGGCATTTTCACTATTAAACCTGATGGATGTATTGGCAGATTGTATATTTAGTGAGACACTTTTTTGGTAATTAAGATTCTGCTGCCGCTGCTGCTGCTAAGTCGCCCCAGCCGTGTCCGACTCTGTGCGACCCCATAGACGGCAGCCCACCAGGCTCCACCGTCCCCAGGATTCTCCAGGCAAGAACACTGGAGTGGGTTGCCATTTCCTTCTCCAATGCTTGAAAGTGAAAAGTGAAAGCGAAGCCGCTCAGTCCTGTCCAACTGTGAGCGACCCCATGGACTGCAGCCTACCAGGCTCCTCTGTCCATGGGACTCTCCTGGCAGAAGTACTGGAGTGGAGTGCCATTGCCTTCTCCAAATTAAGATTCTAGGCCCTACTAAATATAAATGTAGGTAAGACCACTGGACGTAACCCATATTTGGGGAAAATGTAATATTAATTTAATGTAGCAATGGAATAAAAATTAGGTAAAAGACTTTTAAGCTTAAAGGAAGTTTAGAGAAGTTCTACTCCAAGTTAATTTTCCATATTAAGAAACTAGGTATCTTTTAAGTATTTGTTTTTAAAAAGTCAAAGAACCTCTGTATTAAATATTAATTAAAATGTATTTTCAATAAATGTTCTCAATGAGCTTGAAAATATTTTAATTCTCCTTGTTAATGCTATAGTCTTGCAAAATAATTTACAGCAACAATTTTATCATACATATCTTGAAAGTTTAAAAAGGTGAAAACTGAAAATTTCTTTTTAAGAACACTGAAGATTAACTCATAAAAATCTAGCCATGAAACTGCTCTTTTTGCTTCAATAATTTTATTGTGACCTATAGAACCATAGGACAAAAAAATCTTTAAAACTCATATAGCAATGATCTGAAGGGTAAGAAAAGAAGCCAAAACAAAGCAGTAATGATTGCATGCTCTTTAGTTGTGTTTGGTACCAAAGAATCTGCATGGAGATTAGCTGTGCTAAAAGGAAAATATTAATTTAATTATAGACATATTTCCATTTATAAGAATTTAGGAAATGGGCAAAAATTTGTAATTGCATCTTTGGCTTAGCTTAGATAGAATCATTTCCTGAAAAATAATCATGTCATATCAACAATTATTTGATTTCCTCTTCTTGTACTAGAAATGTGTCATAGTGCCAGCTAAAAAAGAGATGCTTCAATAAATATTTACTGAATAAATGAATAAGTCCATAAATGGATAAAAGAATGAGTGAATAAGTTATTCATGAACAGAATGATTCTCTTCCACATTCTAAGCCTAATTAAAAATAGCTCTTGGCTAGTCATTAGAAAGTTGCCATTGGCCTAGGAAGCAAGTGAGCAGGCAGAGTATTTCCTTAGATCTTAGCAAGATATTTGCCTACGGAGCAATTTGTCACTTCATTCATCAGTTACGTATCCACTTATTCAACTTGCATTTACTGAAATCCTCCCCTATGTATCTTCTGATCAGCTTAGAAGAGACCAAGCTAGGCTCCCAGCTGGCTCATCTCAAGCATTATAATAAGGGAGGAATATTTTCTGTACCAAATTAGACAGAGCAGCTTAGTTTTTTCTTAACTGCATGCTGTTATGAAAGAGACCCAAAGTAAAATCTCAGTGAAGTAAGAGAGACATTCTTCCAATGCTTTACATGAAAATGGCTCTTCTTACTGTTGCTGGTCTTCCTCACTGGTTTTGTAACTGTTAAGAGTATTGATCTTCTTCCACCATTACAGCAAACTAGAAAGCATGTGCTCAAACAAACCTAATGATCTTGTGATTTTCTTTTACATCTCTCAGGGAAACAGTATATGAGTAATGCTGTAAATTACTGTAACAGAAGAAGAGGCACATACATGAGATACACAAGGCGTGGAGGGAAACACAATCAGACAAGGAAGGGACAACTGAAATTAGGTAACAAATACATAGATAGATAGCAAACAGACAGGGAGAGAGGCAGAGAATCTTTGAAAGTTCAGAAGTGGGCATTTCTCAAGAAAAACAATCCTGGACATAGCATTTGTTTTAACAGACTTTGTTGTCATTGAACTTTGAAATTATTCATACTGTAGCTCAGAAGTACCATCATTAACCTAAAACACACAGTTATGGAAAGGCTACTATGTATCAGTTATAGAACTCTATACTGGACACCTAAAGTTGAAGAAAGAATCTCTGCTATAAATAGATACATACTCAATTCTTAGCTCTCCAAATTTTTAGTCTTGCCTGTATCAGGAAACATTTTGAACCCCAAATCTCAACTATATGAATACGAATTTGTTTATCTCATGTATATCTATTGTTTTATTGTATTTATTATATTCTTATGTTTACTATAAACCACTGACAGAATATTTTTAAAGGAATGAAGTTAAAATATTTTGAAATAATATTCATTTTATATTAATAGAACATACTTTATCAATTCAAGTCTGATTTTAAGTTGTTTATCATCTAAAGACATCTATTTCTTTTTTTTTTTTCTAAAGACATCTATTTCTTAAAACATTAGGGTTGTATAAAACTCAGCAGCCATTTATGATAATAATTCTCCAGAAAGTAGGCATAACAGGAACATAGCATAATAAAAGCCATATATGACAAACTCACACCAAACATTATCCTCAGTGGTAAAAACTAAAGGTATTTCCTCTAAACTCAGAAATAAGACAAGGGTGCCCACTCCCACCACTATTATTCAACATCATTTTGGAAGCCCTAGCCAAAGCAATCAGAGAAGAAAAAAAAAAAAAGGAATCCATACTGGAAAAGAAGAAGTAAAACTGTCTCTGTTTGCAGATGACATGATTCTCCACATAGAAAACCCTAAAGATGCCACTAGAAAATTACTAGAGCCAATAAATGAATATGGTAAAGCCACAGAATATTAAATTAATATACAGAAATACTTTGTATTCCTATACACTAACAATAAAAAATCAGAAAGAGGAATTAAGGAAACAATCCCATTCACCATTGGAACAAGAAGAATAAACTACTTAGTAAAAAATTTACTTAAAGAGACAAAAGACCTGTATGCAGAAAGACTATAAGACTCTGATGAAATCAAAGATGACACAAACAGATGGAAAGATATACCATGTTCTTGCATTGGAATAATCAATGTGGTGAAAATGATATACTACCCAAAGTTATATGTAGATTTAATGCAATCCCTATCAAACTACCAACAGTATTTTTCACAGAGCTAGAACAAATAATTTCACAATTTGTATGGAAACACAAAAGACCCTGATTAGCCAAAGCAGTCTTGAGAAAGAAGGATGGAACTGGAAGAATCAACCTACCCAACTTCAGGTTATACTACAAAGCTACAGTCATCAAGATAGTATGGTACTGGCACAAAAACAGAAATATAGGTCAATGCAACAAGATAGAAAACCCAGAGATAAATCCACACACCTATGGGCACATTATCTTTGACAAAGGAAGCAAAAAGATACAATGGAGAAAAGACAGTCTCTTCAACAAGTGGTGCTGGGAAGACTGGTCAACTATGTGTAAAAAAATGAAATTAGAACAACTCCACACCATACACAAAAATAAACTCAAAATGTATTGAAGACCTAACTGTAAGGCCAGAAACTATAGAACTCTCAGAGGAAAACATAGGCAGTTTGTTTTCTCTCTGACATAAACCACAGCAAGATCCTCTATGACCCATCTCCTTGGATAATGGAAATAAAGACAAAATAAACAAGTGGAACCTAATTAAACTTAAAAGCTTTTGCACAATGAAGGAAACTATAAACAGGGTGAAAAGACAACCCTCAGAATGGGAGAAAATGATAGCAAACTAAATAACTGATGAGGAATTAATCTCCAAAATATACAAGTAGCTCATGCAGCTCAATATCAGAAAAAAATAAACAACCCAATCAAAAAGTGGGCAGAAGACCTAAACATTTCTCCAAAAAAAAAAAAAAAAGACAGATGGTTAATGAACAATAAAAGATGCTGAACATTGCTCATTATTAGAGAAATGCAAATCAAAAATACAGTGAGATATCATCTCACACAAGTCAGAATGGCCATCATTAAAAAATTCTACAAACAATAAATGCTAGAGAGGGTGTGAAGAAAAGAGAACCCTCTTACACTGTTGGTGGGAATGCAAATTGATTCACCCACTATGGAAAATGGTATGGAGATTCCTTAAAAAACTGGGAATAAACCTACCATACAACCCAGCAATCCCACTACTGGTCAAATACCCTGAGGAAAACAGAAGTAAAAAATACACATATACCCCAATGTTCATTGCAGCAACTATTTACAATAACTAGGACACAAGAATACCCAGCTGTGGATGTGACTGGTGATAGAAGCAAGGTCCGATGCTGTAAAGAGCAATATTGCATAGGAACCTGGAATGTCAGGTCAATGAATCAAGGCAAATTGGAAGTGGTCAAACAAGAGATAGCAAGAGTGAATGTAACATTCTAGGAATCAGCGAACTAAAATGGACTGGAATGGGTGAATTTAACTCAGATGACCATTATATCTACTACTGCGGGCAGGAATCCCTCAGAAGAACTGGAGTAGCCATCATGGTCAACAAAAGAGTCCGAAATGCAGTACTTGGATGCAGTCTCAAAAATGACAGAATGATCTCTGTTCATTTCCAAGGCAAACCATTTGATATCACAGTAATCCAAGTCTATGGCCCAAACAGTAACGCTGAAGAAGCTGAAGTTGAACGGTTCTATGAAGACCTACAACCCTTTTAGAACTAACACCCAAAAAAGATGTCCTTTTCCTTACAGGGGACTGGAATACAAAAGTAGGAAGTCAAGAAACACCTGGAGTAACAGGCAAATTTGGCCTTGGAATACGGAATGAAGCAGGGCAAAGACTAATAGAGTTTTGCCAAGAGAATGCACTGGTCATAACAAACACACTCTTCCAACAACACAAGAGAAAGCTCTACACATGGACATCACCAGATGGTCAACACCAAAATCAGATTGATTATATTCTTTGCAGCCAAAGATGGAGAAGCTCTATACAGTCAGCATAAACAAGACCAGGAGCTGACTGTGGCTCAGATCATGAACACCTTATTGCCAAATTCAGACTTAAATTGAAGAAAGTAGGGAAAACCACTAGACCATTCAGGTATGACCTAAATCAAATCCCTTATGCTTATACAGTGGAAGTGAGAAATAGATTTAAGGGCCTAGATCTGATAGATAGAGTGCCTGATGAACTATGGAATGAGGTTCATGACATTGTACAGGAGACAGGGATCAAGACCATCCCCATGGAAAAGAAATGCAAAAAAGCAAAATGGCTGTCTGGGGAGGCCTTACAAATAGCTGTGAAAAGAAGAGAAGTGAGAAGCAAAGGAGAAAAGGAAAGATATAAACATCTGAATGCAGAGTTCCAAATAGCAAGAAGAGATAAGAAAGCCTTCTTCAGCTATCAATGCAAAGAAATAGAGGAAAACAACAGAATGGGAAAGACTAGAGGTCTCTTCAAGAAAATTAGAGATACCAAGGGAACATTTCACACAAAGATGGGCTCTATAAAGGACAGAAATGGTAGGGACCTAACAGAAGCAAAAGATATTAAAAAGAGGTGTCAAGAATACACAGAAGAACTGTACAAAAAAGTTCTTCACAACCCAGATAATCACGATGGTGTAATCACTCACCTAGAGCCAGACATCCTTGAATGTGAAGTCAAGTGGGCCTTAGAAAGCATCACTATGAACAAAGGTAGTGGAGGTGATGGAATTCCAGTTGAGCTATTTCAAATCCTGGAAGATGATGCTGTGAAAGTGCTGCACTCAATATGCCAGCAAATTTGGAAAACTCAGCAGTGGCCACAGGACTGGAAAAGGTCAGTTTTCATTCTAATCCCAAAGAAAGGCAATGCCAAAGAATGCTCAAACTACCGCGCAATTGCACTCATCTCACATGCTAGTAAAGTAATGCTCAAAATTCTCCAAGCCAGGCTTCAGCAACACATGAACCATGAAATTTCAGATGTTCAAGCTGGTTTTAGAAAAGGCAGAGGAACCAGAGATCAAATTGCCAACATCTGCTGGATCATGGAAAAAGCAAGAGAGTTCCAGAAAAACATCTATTTCTGCTTTATTGACTATGCCAAAGCCTTTGACTGTGTGGATCACAATAAACTGTGGAAAATTCTGAAAGAGATGGGAATACCAGACCACCTGATCTGCCTCTTGGGAAATTTGTATGCAGGTCAGGAAGCAACAGTTAGAACTGGACATGGAACAACAGACTGGTTCCAAATAGGAAAAGGAGTACATCAAGGCTGTATATTGTCACCTGTTATTTAACTTATATGCAGAGTACATCATGAGAAACACTGGACTGGAAGAAACACAAGCTGGAATCAAGATTGCCGAGAGAAATATCAATAACCTCAGATATGCAGATAACACCACCCTTATGGCAGAAAGTGAAGAGGGACTGAAAAACATCTTGATGAAAGTGAAAGAAGAGAGTGAAAAAGTTGGCTTAAAGCTCAACATTCAGAAAACTAATATCATGGCATCCGGTCCCATCACTTCATGGGAAATAGATGGGAAAACAGTGGAAACAGTGTCAGACTTTATTTTTCTGGGCTCCAAAATCACTGCAGATGGTGACTGCAGCCATAAAATTAAAAGACGCTTAATCCTTGGAAGGAAAGTTATGACCAACCTAGATAGCATATTCAAAAGCAGAGACATTACTTTGCCAACAAAGGTTTGTCTAGTCAAGGCTATGGTTTTTCCTGTGGTCATGTATGGATGTGAGAGTTGGACTGTGAAGAAGGCTGAGTGCCAAAGAATTGATGCTTTTGAACTGTGGTACTGGAGGATTCTTGAGAGTCCCTTGGACTGCAAGGAGATCCAACCAGTCCATTCTGAAGGCAATCAGCCCTGGGATTTCTTTGGAGGGAATGATGCTGAAGCTGAAACTCCAGTACTTTGGCCACCTCATGCAAAGAGTTGACTCATTGGAAAAGGCTCTGATGCTGGGAGGGATTGTGGGCAGGAGGAGAAGGGGACGACAGAGGATGAGATGGCTGGATGGCATCACTGACTCGATGGATGTGAGTCTCGGTGAACTCCGGGAGTTGGTGATTGACAGGGAGGCCTGGCGTGCTGCAATTCATGGGGTTGCAAGAGTCAGACACGACTGAGCGACTGAACTGAACTGAACCAAGGACACACAGAAGCAACTTATATATCCATCAACAGATGAATGGGTGGGAAAATTGTGGTACATATACACATTGGAATATTACTCAGCTATAAAAAGGAATACATTTGGGTCAGTTCTAATGAGGTGGATGAACCTAGAGCTGATTATATGGAGTGAAGTAAGTCAGAAAGAGAAAGACAAATATCATATATTAACACATATATATGGAATCTAGAAAGATAGTATTGATGATCATACTTGCAGGGCAGCAAAGGAGACACAGACATTTTGGACTCAGTGGGGGTAAGGAGAGGGTGGGATAATATGAGACAATAACATTAAAACATATACATTCAGATCAGTCACTCAGTCGTGTCCGACTCTTTGCGACCCCATGAATCACAGCACACCAGGCCTCCCTGTCCATCACCAACTCCCGGACTTCACTGAGACTCACTTCCATCGAGTCAGTGATGCCATCCAACCATCTCATCCTCTGTCGTCCCCTTCTCCTCCTGCCCCCAATCCCTCCAAGCATCAGAGTCTTTTCCAGTTAAATAGATACCCAGTGGTAGTTTGAAGTATGACAGCAGGGAACCCAAATCCAGTGCTCTGTGACAAACTAGATGGATGGGACAGGGAGGGAGGTATACCTAATGCCTATTCATGTTGATGTTTGGCAAAAACTATCACTGTATTGTAAAGTAATTATCCTCTAATTTAATATATATATATATAATTTTAAAAATATTAGGGCTTTCTAATAATGTTGTCTTATGCTTATGGTAATTTACTCTCATTTAAACCTACAAACAGTCCCATTAGGTCGAGTTATTTTCATTTCATAAATGAGATTGAAATACAGAAAGTTTAAGGTCATAGTTTGTTATCTTTTACATAAATTCTTAATGATATCTAATTTCTAACATAAAGTTATTTCAGAGAGATTGCTGTTATATCAAATTAAAATGGGATTTGTTTCATTGAGTTTGTGCTAAATATATTTTATTATGATTCTTTGAAAGCCGCTTACTCTACAGGCCAGATTACTCTCAGATGATCTGATCAGTCCATTAATTGATCAAGCCAAATGTCAGAATATAAACTGATTTAACTTCTTCACACTGTTTCTTGACCACATTATATGACCTATTCATTAGCAACCATTTTTTTTTTTTTAGGATTCTTTATTCTCAGACCTTGTTTTTCAGTGGGTGCCACCAGCATTTTGAGAGATAATTCCCATTAGTCAAGGAGTATTCCACTTACTGTAATGCCTTAAACATGCATCCTGACCACCCCTCCCTCCACCCCCCCACACACACACACTAAAGACAAGTAATGTCTTTCCCCAGTCATAATTTGCAAGGCTCCCTAAATGCACAGAGAACTGCTGAACTAATGAAAGATAAATTACCAACCCCTGCAGCCAGTGACTTATGTTCATTTACCTTACACCAGTAGTTAAGTGTCTCTTAGTTATCCGATATCCGTACGTGTTTGAAATCAGATTAGGGTTACCAGATTAAACAAATAAAACTACAGAACACCCAGTTATCTGTTAACTCTATATTACAGACAATATAATGCTAATCTCACATGTTAATCTCTTTTTAACCCACCAATTCAAGATCACTAACAAACTGGAAACTCAAGAATGTGAGATTTAGAAAAGCATATGTGAGAAACAGACATAGAGAACAGAATTGTGGACATGGAGAGAGGGCAGGAGATAGGGTGAGATGTATGTGAAGAGTAACATGGAAGCTTAACATTACCATATGTAAAACAGATAGCCAACAGGAATTTGCTGTATGGCTAAGAAACTTAAACAGAGGCTCTGTATCAACCTAGAGGGGTGGGATGGGGAGAAAGATGGGAGGGGAGTTCAAAAGGAAAGGGATATATGTATACCTATGGCTGATTCAGGTTGAAGTTTGACAGAAAACAACAAAATTCTGTAAAGCAATTATCCTTCAATAAAAAAATAAGTTAAAAAAAAAGGATGTGTGAAAGGATGCTTTTCATTTTACATTTTACATTTCAAACTTGCAATGGCAAGAGAAATACTCTCATCACATAAAAATCTAATTTATATTAACAAATAGTCTGCTGAAAGTGAGTAGAATCAGAATACTTACAGAAATTTATATTTCTGCTGGTACAGATAGTAGATATTTTTATTACTGAGCTGCAATGTAATTTATTAATAAATTCCACCATTGATCTAAAAAAAAGAGAGAGTCAGCAACTTATGAAATAGAGCGAATCAGACTAAAATTATTTTATATCAAATTCCAAAAGGTTCATGAACTTAATTTCTTGTGGATTAAGTGATAAGGGAATTATAACAAGGATAACTTTAGTTTTACTGATTGAACTGTGAAAACATAGAGTTGTAGTGTTTTGTGCAGTCTCTGTTGACATGACTGATCTTAAGAAGAAAAATTATAAGGCAGTGTCATCACATAATGTGAATAATGTGACATAATACGATATCTCAATGGAATATGTATTCATGTGCACCAGCTTTTCTGTTTGATTGTCTCAGATATTTTAAAAAATGGCAGTTACTGAAGAGATGCTACAATAAATTAAAGATCTTTTAAACCACAGTAAAGAAACATAACAAAGCCATTATGAATGATGGAGCAAGTTTAGGAAAATGAAAGCTGCTATTAAAGATGGCAGGCTGTCACAACAACAAAAGTAGCAATCAGTGTAATCAAAGCAATAAAATAATACTTGCATTTAGTTTCTTTCAAGGAGTTAATATAATGGACATCTTTTCTAAGTTAACAGTGTTGAATAGTGTTGGATAATAAAAATAGGAAAACTCAGATAAAAATCTCTAAATGGGAAGCAGATTAACATTATTTAGAGTCACCACTCTACACGCTCTTTTTCCTCAGATTTTTCTTTAAGATAATTTCCTTTATGTCCTTTTTACTTTCCTGTGCATGGTGATTTTTTTTTTTTAGTGATCTAGTATTATTGAACTAGGTTTATTGTTCCTTGATTTCAATAAATCTATAATCAAATAAAATGGGATCATTTTTATTTTTCACAGCATATGATAAAATCTGAATTTCTTGTAATTATTTCCCCTGTTGTAAAATCACCATTTCTTCTGTAACTTTAAATAAGAAAACTTTATAAATATATGATATAATTATCTCCATCTGGTATTCAGTGATGCTCCTTATGTTAATAAATGTCTTCTCAGACGGTGATGAAACATTGCAGTGTGGAAAATACCTTATTTTGGCAATACCACACACAGGCTCATGTTTACTTTATTCTCAATGATGAATATCCCATATAATAACAAAAGAGTAATTAATTTGACTGTTTGTGGAAGGTTACCTCAGAGCACTTTATGGCTTACATTAGCATTTTTGCCACATCATTTTTTTTTCCATTGAAGGATAATTGCTTTGCAGAATTTTGTTGTTTTCTCTCAAACCTCCACATAATAAGCTATCAGATCAGATCAGATCAGTCGCTCAGTCGTGTCCGACTCTTTGCGACCCCATGAATTGCAGCACGCCAGGCCTCCCTGTCCATCACCAACTCCCAGAGTTCACTCAGACTCACGTCCATCGAGTCAGTGATGCCATCCAGCCATCTCATCCTCTGTCGTCCCCTTCTTCTCTTGCCCCCAATCCCTCCCAGCATCAGAGTCTTTTCCAATGAGTCAACTCTTTGCATGAGGTGGCCAAAGTACTGGAGTTTCAGCTTTAGCATCATTCCTTCCAAAGAAATCCCAGGGCTGATCTACTTTAGAATGGACTGGTTGGATCTCCTTGCAGTCCTTTGTCAGTCCTTAATCCTTTGTCAGTCGTTTTATTTGCTATTATTTTCTCCCATTCTGAGGGTTGTCTTTTCACCTTGCTTATGGTTTCCTTTGCTGTGCAAAAGCTTTTAAGTTTAATCAGGTCCCACTTGTTTACTTTTGTTTTTATTTCCATTACTCTAGGAGGTGGGTCATAGAGGATTTTGCTTTGATTTGTGTCATCAAGTGTTCTGCCTATGTTTTCCTCTAAGAGTTTTATAGTTTCTGGTCTTACATCTAGGTCTTTAATCCATTTTGAGTTTATCTTTCTGTACAGTGTTAGGAAGTGTTCTAATTTCATTCTTTTGCATGTAGCTGTCCAGTTTTCCCAGCACCATTTATTGAAGAGGCCGTCTTTGCCCCATTGTATATTCCTGCCTCCTTTGTCAAAAATAAAATACCCGTAGGTGCATGGATTTATTTCTGAACTTTCTATCTTGTTCCATTGGTCTATATTTCTGTTTTTGTGTCAGTACCATACTGTCTTAATTACTGTAGCTTTGTAGTATAATCTGAATTCTTGATTATACTACAAGGAAGCTTGATTCCTCCAGCTCCATTCTTCTTTCTCAAGACTGCTTTGGCTATTCAGGGTCTTTTGTGTTTCCATATGAATTGTGAAATTTTTTGTTCTAGTTCTGTGAAAAATGTCATTGGTAATTTGATAAGGATCCCACTGAATTTGTAGACTGCATTTGGTTGTATAGTCATTTTCACAATATTGATGCTTCCTACCCAAGAACATGGAATATCTCTCCATCTGTTTATGTCATCTTTGATTTCTGTCATCAGTATATTATAAATCATAAATGGCTGATAAATTTTGTCAATGGCTTTTTCTGAATCTATTGAGATTATCATATGGTTTTCATATTTCAATTTGTTAATATGGTGTATCACATTGATTGATTTTCATAAATTGAAGAATCCTTGTATCACTGGAATAAACCCAACCTGATGATAGTGTGTGAGCATTTTGATGTGTTGCTGAATTCTGTTTGCTAAAATTTTGTTGAGGATTTTTGCATCTATGTTCATCAGTGTTATCAGCCTGTAGTTTTCTTTTTGTGTTTTGTCTTTGGTTTTGGTGATGGTGGCCTCATCGAATGAGTTTGGAAGTGTTCATTCTTCTGCAATTTTTTGAAAGAGTTTTAGAAGGATAAGCATTAGCTCTTCTCTAAATGTTAGATAGAATTCTCCTGTGAAGCCATCTGGTCCTGGGCTTTTGTTTTTTGTGAGATTTTTTTTTTTTAATCACAGCTTCAATTTCAGTGCTTGTAATTGGGTTGTTCATGATTTCTATTTCTTCCTGGTTCAGTCTTGGAAGATTGAACTTTTCTAAGAATCTGTCCAGTTCTTCCAGGTTATCCATTTTATTGCCATATAGTTGTTCATAATACTCTCTTATAATCCTTTGTATTTCTGCATTGTCTGTTGTCCTCTCCTATTTCATTTCTAATTTTGTTGATTTGATTCTTCTCTCTTTTTTTCTTGATGAGCCTGGCTAAAGATTTGTCAATTTTGTTTATCTTCTCAAAGAACCATCTTTTGGTTTTATTAATCTTTACTATTGTTTCTTTCATTTATTTCTGCTCAGATCTTTATGGTTTCCTTCCTTCCACTAATTTTGGGGGTTTTTTGTTCTTCTTTTTCCAGTTGCTTTAGGTGTAAAGTTAAGTTGTCTATTTGCTGTTTTTCTTGTTTCTTGAGGTAGGATTGTATTGCTATAAACTTCCCTCTTAGACCTGCTTTTGCTGCATCTCATAGGTTTTGAGAATCTGTGTTCATTGTCATTAGTTTCTAGAAATTTTTTTATTTCCCTTTTGATTTCTTCAGTAACCTGTTGGTTATTTTGAAAAGTATTGTTTAATCTCTATGTGTTTGTGTTTCTTACAGTTTTCTTTCTTGTAATTGATATCTAGTATTATTGCATTGTGGTTGAAGAAGATGCTTGATATGATTTCAATTTTCTTAAATTTACTGAGGTTTGATTTGTGACCCAAGATGTGGTCTATCCTGAAGAATGTGCACTTGAGAAGAAGGTGTATTCTTCTGCATTTGGATGGAATATCCTGAAGATATCAGTGGGATCTGTCTTATCTAATGTATCATTTAAGACTGTTTTATACTAATTTTCTGTTTTGATGACCTCTCCATTGATGTGAGTAGGGTGTAAAGTCTCCTACTATTATTGTGTTACTGTCAATTTCTCCTTTCTTGTCTGTTATTGTTTGTCTTAGGTACTGAGGTTTCCTATGTTTGGTGCATAGATATTTACAATTGTTGTCTTCTCTTGGATTGATCCCTTGATCATGATGTGGTGTCCTTCCTTATCTCCTGTAATCTCCTTTATTTTAAGGTCTATTTTGTCTGATATGAGGACTGCTACTCCAGCTTTCTATTGCTTCCAAATTGTATGGAATATATTTTTCCATCCTCTCACTTTCAGTCTATAAGTGTCTTTGGGTCTGAAGTGGGTTTCTTGTAGAGAGCATATATATGGGTATTGTTTTTGTATCCATTCAGCCAGTTTCTGTCTTTTAGTTGGAGCATTTAATCCATTTACATTTAATGTAATTATTAATATGTTTCTACTGCCATTTTCTTAATTGTATGGGGTTGATTTTGCATATCTTTTTTCTTCTCTTGTATTTCTTGACTATATAAGCCCCTTTAACATTTGCTGTAAAGCTGGTTTAGTGGTACTGAATTCTTTTAACTTGTGCTACTCTGAAAAGCTTTTTATTTTTCCATCAGTTTTGAATGAGATCCTTGCTAAGTATTGTAACCTTGATCGTATATTCCCTTTCCCTTTCATTTCAAAAGGAAATGTAGATTTCCCTTTCAATACTTTAAAAATATTCTGCCATTCCCTTCTGGCCTGCAGAGTTTCTGCTGAAAGATCAGCTGTTAAGCATATGGGGTTTCCCTTGTATGTTACTTGTTGCTTCTCCCTTGCTGCTTTTAATATTCTTTCTTTGTGTTTAGTCTTTGTTAGTTTGATTAGTATGTGTCTTGGCATGTTTCTCTTTAGGTTTATCCTGTATGGGACTCTTTGTGCCTCGTGGACTTCATTGACTATTTCCTTTCAGCTATTTTCAACTATAATCTCTTCAAAAAATTTCTCATACCCTTTCTTTTTCCCTTCTTCTTCTGGAACTCCTATAAATGGAATGTTGGTGCATTTGATATTGTCTCTGAGACTATCATCAGTTCTTTTCATTCTTTTTACTTTATTCTGCTCTTCAGAAATTATTTTTACCATTTTATCCTCAAGCTCACTGATTCATTCTTCTACTGTAGATATTCTGCTATTGATTACTTCTGGAGTATTTTTAATTTCAGTAATTATGTTTTGTCTCTGAATGTTTATTCTTTAATACTTCTTGGTCTTTGTTAATTGATTCTTGCATTTTCTCCATTTTGTTTTCAAGGTTTTGATCATGTTTACTATCACCATTCTGAATCCTTTTTTAGGTATTTTGTCTATTTCCTCTTCATTTATTTGGACTTCTGTGTTTCTAGTTTGTTCCTTCCTTTGTGTAGTATTTCTCTGCCTTATCATTATTTTTTTTTAACTTATTGTGTTTGAAGTCTCCTTTTCCCAGGTTTAAAGGAAAGTTGAATTCTTTCCTTGAAGAAGATTGAATTCTTTCTTCCTTTTGGTTTTTGCCTTTCTAAGTTTGGCCCAGTGGTTTGTGTAAGCTTCCTATAGGGTGAGATTTGTGCTGTGTTTTTGTTTGTTTTTCCTCTGATGGGCAAGGCTGAGTGAGGTGGTAATCCTGTCTACTGATGATTGGGTTTGTATTTTGTTTGTTTGTTTGTTGTTTAGATGAGGCATCCTGTACAGGGTGCCACTGGTGGTTGGGTGATGCCAGGTCTTATATTGAAGTGGTTTCCTTACAGTGAGTTATCACTATTTGATACTCCCTAGGGTTAGTTCTCTGGTAGTCTAGGCTCTTGGAGTCAGTGCTCGCACTCCAAAGGCTCCAGGCTTGATCACTGGTCAAGAAAGAAGATTCCACAAGTGGTTTGTTATGGCATTAAGTGAGATCAAAACAAATATCCAAAAACAAGAAACCAAAGATGAACCCCAGACAAACGGTAGTTACAAAATCAGGCAAATAATAATTAAAATAATGGAATATACACATATACATATACATCCATGAGCAAAGTCAAACAGTCCAACAAAAATAAAATACCATAGATTGACCCAGTGAACAAAGGAAATCAAAAATTATATTTACCAGTTAAGAACAAAACTAACTAAAGCACAAACTGGAAAACAAAACTAAAGCAAGGTGCCAAGTGGGGAATAAAGCAATGAAAACAAAACTAACAAATATGTTGAGAGGAAAGGAAAGAAAGAAATAAAAGAAAGAATAAATAGGCAAAGTTAAACAGAGGTAGATGAAGAAGATTTATATACATTAAAGATTAACTGCAAGGGGAAAAGAACAGTAGGAAGGCAAAAAAAAGGAATAAATGTAGAATAAATATAATAGGTTTAAAACATTAACAATTAGAATTATAAAAAAGAGAAATTATTAAAAAAAGAAAATGGAAGAAGAAAGAAAAAGAAAAAAAAAGGTATACACCCATAAGTAAAATAAAAACAGTCCAACAAAAACAAAGTACAATAGGTTGACCTGGTAAACAAAGAAAAGCAAAAATTGTATCTACCAGAACAACACTAACTAAAGCACAAACTGGAAAATGAAACTAAAGCAAGGTGCCAATTGGGGATTAAAGCAATGAAAATAAAACTAATAAATATGTTGGGAGGAAAGGAAAAAAAAAAAGAAAGAATAGATATGCAAAGTTAAATAGAGGTAGATGAAGAAGATTTATATACATTAAAGATTAATTACAAGGGGAAAAGAATAGTAAGAAAAGCAAACAACGAAATAAATGTAGAGAAAATAATAGTAGGTTTTAAAAATTAAAAATAAAAGAAAAAGGGAAAACTCCATAGAACTGCAAAAACCCAACACAGAGGCAGAGGTCTATAACAACAATAAAAAATGTGACTGAGAAACAAACAAACAAAAAAGCTCAAAAGCTTAATTAGATTTCCTAGTGCCAATAAAATCAACAACTACAACAGAGGGGGGAAAAGGGGAAGAAAAAGAAAAAAAAAATCCAAAAGAATCTACAGAACAAGTCAAAACATAAGAATAATAAATGTTTTTCTTGAGTCACTGCTGTCAGAGTCCTTTCCCTCGCTGGAAGTCACAGTCCACCTCACCTCCCTTGGATGCCCTCCAACACGGTACTGATCTCTGGACCTGCTGTGGGGGCAGCTCAGATTCTAACCTGGTCCTGTTTCTGTGTGTTCTTTCCTCCATTGTCCACAGCTATCAAAACTAGTGCATTTTATTTTGTGGGAGCTCTCAATGACCTTTTATATATTCCATAGACACAGAGTCTGCCTAGATGATCATGTGGATTTAATCTGCATCTTGTACAGCTGGTGGGAAGGTTTTGGGTCTTCTTCCTTATCAACACTGCCCATGGGTTTCAATTGTGGTTTTATTTCCACCTCTATGTATGGGTCATCCATTGGGGTTTGCTCCTGAGACTGCCCTGGAGGACCTGGGTTTGCCCCTTTGAAGGCCAGGTGTGGAGGCGGTACAGCTGCTTGGGTCGCAGGGCTTCTGGCAGCATCAGGTACTCAAGGGAGTTGGCAGCTAGGGCAGGAGGAAATAGTGCTTTAGAAGGGTATGGCAACCAGTATTGGCCAAAATGCTCCAGTATTCTTGCCTAGAAAACCCTCCTCCCTCCCTGACAGAGAAGCCTGGCAGGCCACAGTCTACAGGTTCTCAAAGAGTCAGACACTACAGAAGTGACCCTGTGCTTATAGATGCAAGACTTTTTTATGTCTGTGGCAGCTCTGCCCCAGTGAGAGTTGAGCATGAAGGCAGCATGGCTGCTTGGCTTGCGGGGACCCTGGAGGCAGCAAGTGTACAGGGACTTGGACTGCCTCTGCGGCAGGAGTTATGGCCCTATCAGAGTCTTTTTTTTTTTTTTTTTTTTTGAGCCTCTTGTAACTGGTGATTAGAAGGCCTCTTTGGCCAGTCTTTCTCTGTAGCTCTGCCCTCAGGCACTTAGAGGGCTACCTTGCTGGGATCCTTCTCTGTTGTTCAGCGTGTCAGGCACATAGAGGGGGCCCCCCTGTTTGGGGTCCTACTCTTAGATCAGCGCATCAGGCACTTAAAGGGGCTCCCTGGGTGGAGTCCTATTCTGTAGTTCAGTGCAGCAGGCGTTTGATGGGCCAGCCTCTCTATTGTTCAACCAACAATGCTGATGAGTGGGGAGAGAAGGACTATGGTGATGGCTCCACCCCTTCCGTGTGACTCAGCAGTATTGCCTTGCTTCCATGGTTGCCTGGCTTTCCTCCACAGGCATTTCCCACCACAATGTCCTCCCTCACATCCCCTTGATCCATCTCTCTGCAGTCAACAGCAGCCCTCACCCTGGGATTATTCCACAGTCCCTGAACTCCAGCTGCCAGCTGCTGCACCTTCCAGGGAACCTGCGTCCCTGTCCTGGATATGTATGGCTGTGGCAAGGACTGTCTGATTCTCATTCCATTTATGCTGTTTCACTCTCAGTCTTAAATGTTTTCTCCTCTGACTCAGATAATTGCCTGGATGTGGGAATCGGACTTCTGCTTTAGTTCCCCCACCCGCCAAGGGCAGGTCCAGTCCTACTAACACTCCTGCTTTTCCCCCTAGTTCCTTCATCCTACCAAGATTTGCATGGTTCTATATATTATTTTCCACTGGTCAGGTACTCATGTCCGCTCTCAACTGGTATTCCGCATGAACTTCTGTGTCTGAAGGTGTATTCCTGATGTATCCATGGAGAGAGATGTCCTCCATGTCCACTGCTCCTCTGCCATCTTGTTCTCTTTTGCCACACCTTTTAATGTTTAAGGGACTCCAGCTCTGCTGGGTCATTTTACTAAAGCTCCATAGAATCCACAACAAAACCAATTTATTCACAGTATATGACACTCTCTCTATGCTTTCTTTAATCCAATGCACAATCTATAGGCCTCAACCATTAAAGCTTTCATTATAACTTTGTTCTTTTGTAAAAAAAAAAAAAAAAATCTCTAAAGATCTGAGAAATGCTGCTTTTTCTTTAGCAACAACTTCCTCCGTAGCAGCAAGATATATAGAGTGTGGTATACCAGATCCCTTTAATCCTAGTTAAAGTTAAAAGAAAAATCAAAATTTTAACTTATTTTAGGGGTAAAGCTTGTATCAAAGAACAGAGTGAAGTCTTTTCAAAAATATGTGCATGTGCACTAAGTCCCTTCAGTCATGTCTGACTGTGGGACCCCATGGACTATAGCCCACCAGGTTCCTCTGTCCATGGGATTTCCCAGGCAAGAATACTGGAGTGGGTTGCCATTTCCTCCTCCAGGGGATCTTCCTGACCCAGGGATCAAACATGCATATTTTACATCTCCGCCTTTGTCAGGCAGGTTCTTTACCACTAGGGCCACTTGGGAGGTCCTTTTCAAAAATATGACACTTTCTAAATTTGAACTTGTGGAAGCAGAGATCCCAGGTCACTACACAGGAAAACTGCTGTTCCTGATGAGGGTTTCAGGGGTCTCGAATGAGATGTGTTTCTTACAACCATCAGGGTAACTTGATTTTAGGGTATTATTGTGATTTAAACTTACATGTACCATATCAGTTACCAATGCACTAATATTGCATTTATATTATACTTTCTTCTGAATGATTTTAGTGTCCTTTAGGTCCTTGAGACACCAAGTTGTAATGCCACTATTCCAAAGTGCTAGGTTTCTAATTCACAATCAGGAGATCATGATCTTCCAAATAGGAAGTGGCTCATTATTTATTTTTAGCCTTTAGTGTAAAGACTTTGTCCTGGGAGTCCACCAGCTGTGTGATATCAGTTTCCCACCCCAGTCCTCAGTTCTTGGTCTGTAAAACATGGAGTTTTTGACTGGATGATCTCTGAAGTCCTTTGTAGCTCTGACATTCTCTTCGTCTGTGATTCATTATATTATTTTATGAATAAACTTCTAAGTAGTTTACTTTTTCTTGTTTCTTTCTCAATAGCATTCTTAAAAATGAAAAAGCGTGTGGTTCTACCTTTGCAAACTCTTATGTCTGGTCCCTAATTAAGAAAAATAAGAATGAAGCAAATTAAGAAATGTGTATGTTGTTTTTCTTACCACTGTTTCAAAGATGTATGTGATTATTGTATGGTATAAAAGTCTTCTTAATTAGGCTCTCACACTGGTACACCTGAAGTGAGGCACCACTCCTCATAGTGCAACACACGTCTCAGGCCTATTGTGGCTATTTTCTGCATATCTCTATCTCATGTGGAGGTGAATTCTGTAAACAGGCAACATCAATAACATTTATATCCCCTTTGTCAAATGTAGGTTTAGAAATTTATCTTAGTATTCTGGTGCTTCTAAACCTCTTTGATTGTAACTGCTGCTGCTGCGTCGCTTCAGTCGTGTCTGACTCTCTGCAACCCCATAGACGGCAGCCCACCAGGCTCCGCTGTCCCTGGGATCCTCCAGGCAAGGACACTGGAGTGGGTTGCCATCTCCTTCTCCAATGCATGAAAGTGAAAAGTGAAAGTGAAGTCGCTCAGTCGTGTCCGACTCTAGCGACCCCATGGACTTCAGCCTACCAGGCCCCTCCGTCCATGGGATTTTCCAACTTTCTTTTCAAAAAACTAAGTTTATTTCATAAATTTATGAATAAAAATGCATTCCATTCCTTGTAATTACGTAACTTCTTTGTAAGGTTTGATGTCTTTGTTGATTGTAGGTTTTGTTCCAGTTAAATGATCAACAGGTTTTCCACAAAGAAGATTTTTTGATTAATGTCCATTTTTATCTCTTAAAAGGATCCTTCCCGGCCATTGGGGTGGAAACGTTCTGCCCCAGCTTCCTGAGGGCGGGGTTTTTAAATAGCCTCCAGGCCCCGCATCCAGCGCCAGGGGGAGGATCTTTGCCCCCCAGGATTCCTGCTGGTAGGTATTTCAGGTGAAGTTTTCTGCCACCAGATACAGCAGTAGAACTGTGCTTACAATTGACAGACCCACAATACAGAAATAAATATTTCTGAAATATATTGTTGAACAGACGTGCAAGTGGCTTTTTGATTAATAGATGAAGAAACCACATTTGTGATGCATAATGCTCCAAGAATAATGTAAAGGAAGTGGAAGAAGGATCTCTAAACTGAGCATCTGATCAGTATAGTGCTGACTCTTTCTTCTAGGGAAGATTTTTCATAAATAAAAACAAGAGATTCAGGTCCCAAATTTGTAACTCAAGAATAAAACAAGGTCGAATTTAAGCCACTTTACCACTTGGAATTGGCTAGAAAAGAGAATTTAAAACAGTTTTATTAACTGAAAAATAATTCTGCATTTATAGTTTACAGAGATTTAAATAAAGTTCCATTTCACTAAAGAAAAATTATTTGAAAAAAAGTGAGAAAGTAGCAAATGTGACATTTAACATTAACAAAAAGACAATTCTGAGTAAGAAAATTAATGCACACTTTTCCCTAGAAATATCAATCTGACCAAAACCATATTTTATCAATGAAGAATAACAAAATATAGGATTTTGAATCTTTTAAAATATAATTTCAAAATTTAGTAAATCACTTTGTATTATACTTATCCATTATCCATTATCCTTAGTATTATGATAATCATAAATTGTCTTATTATTGTTATTTTGTAAAATATCCAGCTTTCTTCCTCCCTTTTTCATGAAACATGCAAATCCATTTTACATGTGTTTAGAAAAATGGAATTAGGATATTGATCCTTGAATTTTTATCATAATTTTTTTGGTTTTTGTATCATAGATAATACTATGCTACAAGTTATGGTAATGATCCTATATTTTCACAAGGGTGACCCAGCCAGCCAAATAATGAGAGAATTTGAAAAACTAGGGAATAAAATGGAAACAAAATCTCATCATGCAAATTTCTTACTTTTCTTAGCAAAATTATGCCATCAAAGCCTAAAATTATTACACTGACTTTTTTCATTTGCCTTTCAATTACCCTTGCCTACTTTCAATTACTCTTTCCTACAAAAAGTAACAAACCGTAGTATGCTTCCATGTCATTTGGTTTTATCATTGGATAATTACTGAAGTGGCCAACAATGCCATGGATAAAGATAGGGACCAAAATTATATGAAACAAAAATTAGCAATTTTTATTCTCGTGAGTGTGATGCCACCCTTTTTTTCTCTCTAGAACAAAGTGGTATCAGTTGCATAGAAATTTTATTGTTGGTGGTGGTGGTGGTGGTGGTAGTGATGGTAATGTTGCAAAAAATTAGAAATAGAAGTCTATATAAACTGAGGTCTCAGAGTTAACAGCAAATATAAAAAATATAGCTTTCATATATATTATTAAGATTTCACCAATTGGAATTGGAGAGATGAACGGATGATTTGTAGTTTGATAGTTTAATCTTTAACTCTTAATGACAAATCTTGGTGGATTTAGGTATGTTTGGCAGAAATGACAATATGAACTTCAGTAGAGACTTGACTTATTCAACATTACTGGTAAAAGTGATAACCCTTGTCATTTAGCCACTGAGAATGATAGAAGCAAGATAGTGTTTCTATAACACATACACAAAAACAACTTTCCAGAGAGGAATCTAGAAGAACACTAGCACTCTGTTCATCTAAGCTTTCAGCCAAATTCGCCTCCAGCCTTCATGGGAGAGAAAACAGTTCAGTTTTCATTACTTACATACAAATCAGGTATAACAAAATTGCTTCATAAAAAAAGTTATAGATCTAAACTTGTTCCTATTCCCTCAAAGTGAAATTAACTGACCTGACTTTTTCTGGCTTATATCACTTTGATAAGTGATCCCTGTATACTTTCTCTGGTATTTTTCAGTAATCATGCTATGATTTCAAAGGTAATTTTTATCCTCTTTCATTCAGCTATAGTTTATTTCCCAAGAATTTGCTGTATAATTTTGTGTTAAGAAGGGTGAAGCAATGATCATGAGAAGTTTTTATTGTTTCATGTTAAAAAAGGAAAAAACTAAGCTATTTATTTGCTACCTACTAGCTGAGTGACTCTTTGGGTTTAAGACACCATTTGAGGACACAAAGCACTCCTTCCTTTAACCTGTATCATGGTACTTTTAAAAAGCTGGCCAGAGGTTGATGGCTACTGGGCAGAAATTAATTTTCTTTATACCAATTGATTATATGTCGCAGAACTTTCAGGGTGTCATAGATATTCACTATGTCATTCAAAGAATCAGAAAATCTGTTCTAATTATGGTACTAATTTAGTTCCCAATTACTTCCTTAATCAAATTTAAATGAGATACATGATTATGCCTTGTATAAAATAGGTTATTTGCATTCATGTCACACTGTTCTATTAAGGAATAATATTTTTGCAATGTTTTTACACTAATAATAAAAGAATCACTGAATCATGAGAACCAGAAAGCAGACAAGTCTGAAATCTGTATTTATGGAATGGCTGTCAATTGTTTATATGACCTTTCTCATTGCTAGAAGGGTTGTAGTAAAGGGTTATTATTCTTAGTTTCAAATAGAGAAAAACACCAGGAAGTGATGGGCTGAAAATTGAATACCAAATATATTCAAATGTTATTGCAGTGCTTTTCAAATAGTAGTCACTCAGTGAAGTAAGAAAATCCCAGGAGAGAAGGCAGGAAGAGTGGGGAGGGGAGCTAACACAAACAAAGTGGATGGGCAAAGAAAGGAAAAATAATTATAAAAAGACATAAGTCAACTTATATTTTTTTAATCAAACTCTTCCCCATTGTATTCCTCCCTATTAAATTCAAAGTCTATCTCCTTGAATTAATGTCCTTCTTGGAAATATGTCATCCATGTATAATCTACAATGATAAAGTTGGTCTCTTTGCTCCACCTAGTTATTCCTTTGATCTATTTCTGTAGTCAAACAGTATTTGAAAGTGAGACAGAACATTTTGTATGCCATAGTGTACTGATTATACACAGGGTCTTAGACTGATGACTCACCTTATGACAGACTCTACCTTTACACTTTTGATGGTTTCATATGCTTACAATAAACAAAGAAAATCAGAGTAATGAAGTTTTTGAGAAATAGAATTATTCACTAATAATGATGATGCAATAATATTTGGAAGATTCACTGGTCCAATTTTCTGTCCAGAGTTATAGCAATAACTCTGACATCACGTCACATCTTAAATTTACATAAGATCCAAACATTACAATGTATCTTGAAAACTTATTTATAAAATATAAAGGTATATTCATTATGCTCAGAAGGTAATACCTTAGGTTGAGGTTGAGTATGATTAGCTCAAAAAATCTACCTTACACTTTTATAACAGTGTCATTGTGGAAGACTTGATGCTATTTTTCATTAATGAAATAATTCGTATATATAGAGGTTAGATTCTAGGCCAAACCTAGATATATACCTTGAACTAAGAAGCTTTTTTAATTATGAGTAAAGTCCAGAAAACAGCAATCACAGAAAGCAGTCTACATGTAGAATTTAGAAATAGATAAATTCTAAAAGAAAAAAATCAATGTTGAAGGTCTTCCTAATACTTCCTTTGTGGTTAGTTTGGAAGCTCTTTAATTGTTGAGGGGATATTCTCCTGAAACACCATCTCAGTTTGTCTACCTATGCTTAAATATAATGCTATATATAAAACACCTTTTTTGAGATTTTTACCTGGTTGGATAGAATCACTGACTCAATGGACATGCGTTTGTGTGGACTCTGGGAGTTGGTGATGGACAGGGAGGCCTGGAGTGCTGCGGTTCATGGGGTCACAAAGAGTCAAACACGACTGAATGACTGAACTGAACTGAACTGAACTTGAGTTTTTCTCCACTGCATGCCATATGTTAGGTTCAAGGTAAATGACGGGGTAAATAGCTTTTTTCACCTTGCTTTGCCAATTTTGTGAGACTTCCTGTCTGTTTACTCTGAGTCAGTTTAAAAAACAACTGTGAACACATGAGGACTCAAACACCAGACTTGCAATTATTAGGTATATCAGTTCAGTTCAGTCACTCATTCGTGTCTGACTCTTTGCAACCCCATGGACTGCAGCATGCCAGGCTTCCCTGTCCATCACCAACTCCCAGAGATTGCTCAAACTAATGTCCATTGAGTCAGTGATGCCATCCAACCATCTCATCCTGTCCTCCCCTTCCCCTCCTGCCTTCAAACTTCCCCAGCATCAGGGTCTTTTCCAGTGAGTCAGTTCTTTACATCAGGTGGCTAAAGTATTGAAGCTTCAGCCTTAGCATCAGTCCTTCCAATGAACTCCCAGGACTGGTCTCCTTTAGGATTGACTGGTTGGATCTCCTTGCCGTCCAAGGGACTCTCAAGAGTCTTCTTCAACACCACAGTTCAAAAGCATCAAGTCTTTGGTGCTCAGCTTTCTTTATAGTCCAACTCTCACATCCATGCATGACTACTGGAAAAACAATACCTTTGACTAGACAGAGCTTTGCTGGTAAAGTAATGTGTCTGCTTTTTAATATGCTGTCTAGGTTCGTCATTGCTTTTCTTCCAAGGAGCAAGTGTCTTTTAATTTCATGGCTGTGGTAACCATCTGCAGTGATTTTGGGGCCCCTCCCCCACCCTGCAAAAAAATAAAATCTGTCACTGTTTTCATTGTTCCCCCATCTACTTGCCGTGAAGTGATGGGACCAGATGCCATGATCTTCGTTTTTTGAATGTTGAGTTTTAAGCCAGCTTTTTCACTCTCCTCTTTCACTTTCATCAAGAGGGTCTTTAGTTCCTCTTTGCTTTCTGCCATGAGCGTGGTGTCATCTGCATATCTAAGGTTAATCATTAGGTATATGATTAATAGTAATATTTAATATCATTTATTTTTTACCTTTGGAAAGAGGTTTGGATGAGCCTTATACTCAAGTAACCAGACTTTTTCGTATCCTTACTGCTGTCTCCTGACAGTAATTATTAAGACATGAATTCACAATTCAAGTTTCTATAAACCAATAACAGATCCAACTAGACCATTTCTATAGCAAAGGACGTACAGTGCCAAGCCAATATTAAAATGTCTCTGAAGTATGTTAGCAATGATTATCAGTATTTTCCTTTCCATATTTCATGTGAAATCCTATATGGATCAGGGCAAATATCGCATGCACTATTATCCTGTCAAAAAAATTGTATTGAGAGGGCATATAGTTTAGATATTAGAAATAAGCCAGGAAAAATAAGTAAGGTTGAAGTGGCAGAGACTCTAGGATCTAGTGAATATCAGATTTTGATGCATATAGAGTACTGCAGAAAGGCATTAATGTAAATATGTAAGACTGGATGGCAGGCTTTGAAGGAATATACAGTGAGTTAAGAAAAATTGGCATGAACTCAGTTTATCAAGGGAAATCAACAATGGAAAAGTATATATCTTTTAAATACAATAAAACTGCAGTTTAGAAAAATCAAAGTAAACTGTTCCACTTCTTTATATGTTCAGGCATCCTAAAAAAAAAAAAAATCAGTATCTTTGTTTTCAGTCTACAATTGGATATTTAAAACTTAATCACTTTTGACAAAATTTCTACTTGCTACAGTTCTCCTGTGAATGATTATTCTTTTTATATTTTTTGGTAGTATTTATGGCAAATTTCTTTATGTTTAACAAATACTGTTGTAATAAATGTACATAAAAGATAAGAGATGTTGGTTTACATTTCATGTAAGAAGTCTTCGGGGTGGGGGTGGGGTGGGAAACAAACTCTTTTTTGGTTGAAGGGTGTGTATTTTATATATTTCTGTGTCTAAAAATGTTGCCAATTACCCTGAATAAGATGTATGTGAATGAGTGTTTTTGTTTGTACCTACTTAAACCAAGAGCTAATTATAATAGGAATAAATTAAATTAGATTAAATGTGCAAAGTAAAATCCTGAATAAATGATTCAAAGTGCAAATTTTGAATTTGTGTGTGGTAAGAGAAACCTTCATCTCGATTCCTAATTCCTGGTTTCTTTATTCCTTGCAATGTGTATGATTTCAAGCCCCAGTAAGCCCCTCAATACTGTTCTGCACAGTTATGTCTCCTAGACAATGCTCCTCCTTGAAAGTTTATTCAGCTCCAGACTTTAAAAGGAAATTCTGTAAACTGCAACTATTTGAAACTAGGATAGGGACTCTGAGGTAGGATCAGGGAAAAGACCAAGATTATTCTATTTCAGATTTGAGGAAAGGTATAGAGGAGAGAAGGTCACTGATTAAATGACAGAGAACACACCCTGCTGACAGAAGCACAAGAAACATGACATGAGTGACTGTATTTCTAGTTCAGATCAGATCAGTCGCTCAGTCGTGTCCGACTCTTTGCGACCCCATGAATCGCAGCACGCCAGGCCTCCCTGTCCATCACCAACTCCTGGAGTTCACCCAGACTCACGTCCATCAAGTCAGTGATGCCATCCAGCCATCTCATCCTCTGTCGTCCCCTTCTCCTCTTGCCCCCAATCCCTCCCAGCATCAGAGTCTTTTCCAATGAGTCAACTCTTCACATGAGGTGGCCAAAGTATTAGAGTTTCAGCTTTAGTATCAGTCCTTCCAATGAACACCCAGGAATGATCTCCTTTAGGATGGACTGGTTGGATCTCCTTGCAGTCCAAGGGACTCTCAAGAGTCTTCTCCAACACCACAGTTCAAAAGCATCAATTCTTTGGCGCTCAGCCTTCTTCACAGTCCAACTCTCACATCCATACATGACCACAGGAAAAACCATAGCCTTGACTAGACGAACCTTTGTTGGCAAAGTAATGTCTCTGCTTTTGAATATGCTATCTAAGTTGGTCATAACTTTCCTTCCAAGGAGTAAGCGTATTTCTAGTTAAACATATGTAAACACTTTAATTTTAAACATATGTAAACACCCCCCTTAAACAACAGTGTTTGCAACACTGTTATTGCTAGGTTAGAATTATTTAAAAACACTGTTTGGCATATATTGATATGTTAGGAGAGAGTGTAATTTCCTCAGTTCTGTCTCACTACAACAAAGATTTAAAATGATGGACCAGTATTACAGCTTCATTACAGCTCAGAGTTTTATTTGGTAAAGAAAATCCATCCCCACGCATGAAGATGAGCTGACCTCGCAGGAGAGGCGTCAGCCGGTCTTGGCTCCCTCTTATTATGTGCTTTGGCTCCTCCCACCTGGCCTGCCCTAGGCAAACTAGAGCTAGCCAGGAAGGGGACCTGTTTGTTTCACCTGAGGTTCTCACTCTGATCCACGAATTTTTCCTTTGTTCCCTTTTCACGGGCTTTTCCCCTTTCTTTGTCTATCTTTTAGCCACTGCCATTTTGGACTCCTTTTTCTATTCTAACTATTCCAAAACCACTGCAAGAAAGGTTAGCCAGATAACATTAAGATTTGTGTTTGGTCCGCTTCCTTTGTTGCTTAAGGTCAGTGAGTTCCAAAGAGTATGTATGTCATCTTTTGGTTCTTTGACTTTCCTGAGGAGAAATACACAAAAGGTTAGAAAATGATTTAAAATTTATGGATGACAACTTGAAGGTATCATTTGGACAAAGAAAAGTCAGGATGGGAATATATATAAAATGAAGGTGTAATTCAAACCTTCAAGTATCATTCAGTCTATAAAAACTTTAATCTGTTGCACAATCTGTGGGTTTAAGGACTCCTATTGTTAGATGATCCTGATGTTGTGGTACAGTTCACAGACTCAGATTCTTTATGGAGTATACTTTGTTTTCTGGCCAAAAATAACAGACTCTCTTTTCCAAGAAAATGGATATATACTCATATAAATAAATGTTTGTATATAATTTTAGGAAGTCTCTGGCTCTCTTGAAGTCCATCAATGAAGAATTTCAGATTATTAAAAACTTAATATTCTATATGTAAAGCTCTGTTTCACTGACATCATGAGCAGCAGCATCTTCATGTAAGATTGACAATGCATTTAAAAGAAAAAGAAACAAAGCCCAGGGTGCATTTGGTATCAAACTCCAACATTTACAGGCTTCCCTTGTGGCTCAGCTGGTAAAGAATCCACCTGCAATGTGGGAGACCTGGGTTTGATCCCTGGTTTGGGAAGATCCCCTGGTGAAGGGAAAGGCTACCCACTCCAGTATTCTGCCTGGAGAATTCTATGGACTCTATAGGCCATGGGATCTAAAGAGTCAGACACAACTGAGTGACTTTCACTTTCACTTTCTTTGGAACATTTTCAAAGATAGTTTCAATTGTTTTTTCCTGTCAGAAAGACATGAAAAATCTTAAAGGAGCCTTTAAGTAATCTCCAGATGTATTTTACTAGTTGTTTGTACTTTTCTATTTTCAGATTCCTTAAATAGTTTTAGCCTTTGACTTTAGCTCTGCTTTCTAATTAGCATAAATGCTTTTTTTTCTCTAAATACTATTTGAATAAGTTTCTTAAAAATCCAGACTTTACATATATGACAGTTTAAATTCTCAGTTGAGAACATATATCAATGCCCTAGAGACGTTCGTGTTTTATTATCACAAACTGTACCATCTATTTTGATCCAATTCAAAGACACTATCAACACTTTCAAAAGATTCATCCAAGAACCGTTTTCTTTTCAGAAAGAAACATTCTGAAAAATTTTGCACAGTCTGCTAAAGCTTACTCTCCATGTGAGTCAGTGTTTAATCTTTGTGTTTCGATTGGGATTATTGTATTGGTGTTTTCACCTTAATGCGAAATAAAAGAAACCGAGCTGCGTAAATGCTTCTTGCCTTCCCGCAGAGCACCATGCTTGCTCTCCTGGGCTGCTGGGCCACTTTGGAACATAGAAAGGTGGGGAAAGACCAGCCCTGTTGTAAAACACATTTCATCTCAGCTTTTGTTCTCTTGCATTATAGAACAAAGCACAGTGGAAGTTGCCCTGTGGCACAGTGTTAGCTTTTCATAGTTCTATACACAGAGGTCTTACAGAAATGTGCTTAACAAAATTGAACATTAAAAAAATTTAAATTATTTGTAAGAGTTGCAGAAAAGATTAAAAAGTAAGTAGTAACTTTCCTGAGGGTGAAAAAATAAAAGTAGCTGGTAGTTTAATTTACATCATATATATGAGTCATTTGGATTTTCCTGATGACTCAGTGCTGAAGAATCCACCTGCAATATAGGAGCCTCAGGAGACGCAGGTTTGATCCCTGGGTCAGGAAGTTCCCCTGCAGGTGGGCATGGCAATCCACTCCAGTATTCTTGCCAGGAGAATCCCATGGACAGAGGATCCTGGCTACAGTCCATAGGGTTGCAAAGAATTGGACACTACTGAGCAAGAAAGCATTGATTCATTTAACAATGTTTTCTCCATTATAATTAAAATCTCACCATAAATAACCAATACAGTTAAGATTAAATATATCCTATGCAGAAGTTTGTTTGACTTTTAAATTTTCTGTTGATTTTCTTTTGATTAGTGAATCATATAAAAGACCAAAAGACTGAATATTTGATTATTTATATAATCATAACACACTTTTGAAGCCAGAGTAGAGCACGACTTTTGAAACGCTACTGAAAAATATGACATCTTTTTCTCAGAGCTTCAGGACTCTTTCTTAAAACATTCCTTTGTAAATTACACTTAAGATCATTATCATAAACTGATGTTTAGGAGATGGGAGAAGCAAAATCTACAGGCTATCCCAACGTGTTTCCTTAGCATGCACTTCCCTTTGTATATAGACTATCATAAGTCTTTATGGGGCTTTAAAATCCTAGAACTTCTCAAGGACAAAACATCTTTGGCAGCAATACAGTGAATAGTCCATAATGGATTTCCAGGATGTGTTTCTAAGATGAGGCACAGAGAGATTTGGGGCAATGTTTCGTGTTTTCTAAATTACTATTGGAGACCCAAATATCATTTGGGGGTATGACAAGATGGCCAGGCATTCAGACTCTGAAGCCAGATTGTCTGGCTGCAAGCCCTGGCTCTGCCATTTTCTCAGTGTGTATCCTTGGACAGGTTCCTTCAACTCTCAGTGAATCCGTAATCATATCTGTTAGATTGAACTAGTGATTACACTCACGGCAGGTCCTGGCGTGAGGATTAAATGAGTTAACACATGTACAACTCTTAGAGCAATATCCAGCACATTGAAAAACTTATTTTTTAAGTCAGTTGTTATTACATATGTTCTGATTTAGATGTAGTATCTATTTTTAAATTATAAACAGAGAAAGTTTTCACAGAAAGAAACCAAGAACAAAAGTGATATGAAATTATTTATTTGACAAGCAGTTTAGTTTTGTTTTGAACTTAGCATAAGTTTCATTTTCATGTTTTGAACATTTCACAGTATTACAAGTTTATAAGGATTCTCTGGTGTGTTTTGTTCATTGCTGCCTAGTGTCATGTCCAACTCTTGCACTCCATGGATTGTAGCCCACCAGGCTCCTCTGTCCATGGGATTCTCCAGACAAGAATACTAGAGTGGGTTGCCATTTCCTTCACCAGGGGACCTTCCTGACCCAAGGATCAAACTTGGGTCTCTTATGTCTCCTACATTGCAGGTGGGTTCTTTACCAATTGAGCCACACAGGAAACCCCAATGTTAATTAAACTATTGATTATTATATAATCAATTATTTATTTCACAATAGAGGGAAATCTAAAAGTCATAAATTAACTAATTTCAATGTATATGCTTTTAATATGATTATTATAACATTACTTTTATATGTGCTGATGTACTAAAAAATCAAGAAAGCCATTCTTAATTCAAATGTTACTAAAATCTTACAATCTGGTTAGTATCTTACTTTGGAAACCACAGTCTAAATTAAACATCTTTGGTAGTAACTAACTTTCATTATCAACAAGGCACTTCTAGTTAAAGAGACATCTTTTTGGTCATATGTAATTTCCAGTGGAAAGAAAGAAAGTACTGAATATTACTGAAGTTAATTGATACAGATGGTATGCCACTGCTTTCTGAAACTGTCCAGAAAATTATATTTCATTTCTTTAGCCTCGTATCTTTGACTTACTCTCAAATCCAGAAGTGATATTATTTTCATAAATGCAAAAAAAAACCCTAATTTCTACTCAACTGTTTTATCACAGAATAAAATAATTTATTATTCAGCATTAATCCAAAGGTATTTGGATCACTTCTGAATTTTAAAAGCAAAGTAAAGCAATTAAGAGAAAGCATTGAAAGAAATTAACAATAATTATTATACATATTTAGAAGTTTCAAACATTTCTAAGATTAAAATTAATTCAAGAGTAACCTAAGATATACTGGTAGGGGCAGAAATCTGCAAAGAGAGTACAGAAGACACAAGATGGCTTTTTAGATAGGAGTAAGAATCTACTTCATGCAGATACTCTATATTGTAGAATGATATTTAAATATGCACATGCCACCACCCTTATGGCAGAAAGCAAAAAAGAACTAAAGAGCCTTTTCATGAAAGTGAAAGAAGAGAATGAAAATGTTGCCTTAAGACTCAACATTCAGAAAACTAAAATCATGGCATCTGGTCCCATCATTTCATGGGAAATAGATGGAGAAACAGTGGAAACAGTGGCTGACTTTATTTTGGGGGGCTCCAAAATCAGTGCAGATAGTGATTGCAGCCATGAAATTAAAAGACGCTTGCTCCTTGGAAGAAAAGTTATAACCAACCTAGACAGCATATTAAAAAGCAGACACACTACTTTGCCAACAAAGTTCCATCTAGTCAAAGCTATGGTTTTTCCAGTAGTCAGGTATGGATGCAAGAGTTGCACTATAAAGAAAGTTGAGTGCCAAAGAATTGATGCTTTTGAACTGTGGTGTTGGAGAAGATCTTGAAAGTCTTTTGGACTGCAAGAAGATCCAACCAGTCCATCCTAAAGGAAATCAGTCCTAAATATTCATTGGAAGGACTGATGCTGAAGCTGAAACTCCTATAGCTTGGCCACTTGATGTGAAGAACTGACTCACTAGAAAAGACCCTGATGCTGGGAAAAATTGAAGGCAGGAGGAGAAGGGGATGACAGAGGATGAGGTGGTGGAATGGCATCACCGATTCAATGGACATGTGTTTGAGGAAACTCCAGGAGTTAGTGATGGACAGGGAGGGCTGGCATGCTGCAGTCCATGGGGTCACAAAGAGTCGGACATGACTGAGCAACTGAACTGAACTCCTCCATTATGATATAATCAATCTCATGTGACTGAACATGGAGGTGTTAATATTATGTATAAATACACAAGTGAGGAATGTATATAGTGTACAAATGAGGACTGTGAAGCAGTGAGATAAGTGAGTTATGATAGGGCACTTGCCCAAAGTGGAAGTCTTCAGCAGCATGTGCTCTGACTCTAATCTCACATCTTCTGCCTGCACTATGCTAGTACATGAGGTGTAAGGTAATATACCATCACAGTTTGCCTGGGACACAAGGACTACCATGATAAAACCAGGAATTAACTGCATCATATAAAACACGTAACTATCAAATTGGGTTAAAGATTTACTGAGCATGGCCACGCCCATCAGAACAGTTTCCCCCTTAGTCAGTCTCTCCCATCAGGAAGCTTCATAAGTCTCTTATCCTTATCCATCAGAAGGCATACAGAAGGAAAACCACAAACACAGAAAATTAATCAAACTGATTACATGGACCACACCATTGTCTAACTCAATGAAACTATGAGCCATGCCGTGTAGAGCGAGCCAAAACAGACAGTTCTTGGTGGAGAGTTTCAACAAAACGGGGTCCACTGGAGAAGGGAATGGCAAACCACTTCAGTGTTCTTGCCTTGAGAACTCCATGAACAGTACGAAAAAACAAAAGATAGGACACTGAAAGATGAACTCCCCAGGTTGGTATGTGCCCAAAATGCTACTGGAGAACAGTGGAGAAATAAATCCAGAAAGAATGAAGAGATGGAGCCAAAGCAAAAACAACACCCAGTTGTGGATGTGACTGGTTATGAAGTAATGTCCAATGCTAAAGAACAATATTGCATGGGAACCTGGAATGTTAAGTCCATGAATCAAGGTAAATTGGAAGTGATCAAACTGGAGATGGCAAGGGTGAAATTCAACATTTTAGGAATCAGTGAACTAAAATGAACTGGAATGGCTAAATTTAACTCAGATGACCATTATATCTACCACTGTGGGCAAGAATCCCTTAGAAGAAAGGGAGTAGCCTTCACAGTCAACAAAAGAGTCTGAAATGCAGTACTTGGCTGCAATCTCAAAAAACCACAGAATGATCTCTGTTCGTTTCCAAGGCAAACCATTCAGTATCACAGTAATCCAAGTCCTTGCCCCAAGCAGTAATGCTGAAGGAGCTGAAGCTGAACGAGTCTATGAAGACCTACAAGATCTTCTAGAACTAACATCCAAAAAAAGGTGTACTTTTCATTATAGGGGACTGGAATGCAAAAGTAGGAAGTCAAGTGATACCTGGAGTAACAGGCAAATTTGGCCTTGGAGTACAAATGAAGCAGGGCAAAGGCTAACAGAGTTTTGCCAAGAAAACACACTGGTCATATCAAACACCCTCTTCCAACAACACAAGAGAAGACTCTACACATGGACATCACCAGACGGTCAATACCAAAATATGATTAATTATATTCTTTTCAGTCAAAGATGGAGGAACTCTATACAGTCAGAAAAAAACAAGACAGGGAGCTGACTTTGGCTCAGATTATGAACTTCTTATTGCAAAATTCAGAGTTAAATTGAAGAAAGTAGGGAAAACCCTAGACCATCCAGGTATGACCTAAATCAAATCCCTTATGATTATACAGTGGGGGTGACAAACAGATTCAAGGGATTACATCTGATAGACAGAATGCCTGAAGAACTATGGACAGAGGTTCATGATACTGTACAGAAGGCAGTGATTGAGACCATCCCCAAGAAAAAGTAATGCAGAAAGGCAAATTGATTGTCTTAGGAAGCCTTACAAATAGCTGAGGAAAGAAGAGAAGCAAAAGGCAAAGGAGAAAAAGCAAGATATACCCATCTAAATGCAGAGTTCCAAATAACAAGGAGAGATTAGAAAGCCTTCCTCAGTGATCAATGCAAAGAAATAGAGGAAAACAATAGAATGGGAAAGACTAGAGATCTCTTGAAGAAAATTAGAGATACCAAGGGAACATATCATGCAAAGATGGGCACAATAAAGGATGGAAATGGTATGGACCTAACAAGCAGAAGATATTAAGAAGAGGTGGCAAGAATACACAGAAGAATTAAACAATAAAGATCTTCATGACCCAGATAACCATGATGGTTTGATCACTCACCTAGAGCCAGACATCCTGGAATGTGAAGTCAAGTGGGCCTTAGGAAGCATCACTGCAAACAAAGCTAGTGGAGGTGATAGAATTCCACTTGAGCTATTTCAAATCCTAAAAGATGATGCTGTGAAAGTGCTATACTCAATATGCCAGCAAATTTGGAAAACTCAGCAGTGGCCACAGGACTGGAAAAAGTCAATTTTCATACCAACCCCAAAGAAAGGCAATGCCAAAGAATGCTCAAACTACCACATAATTGTACTCATCTCACACGCTAGTAAAGTAATGCTTAAAATTATCCAAGCCAGGCTTCAATAGTACATGAACTGTGAGCTTCCAGATGTTCAAGCTGGTTTTAGAAAAGGCAGAGGAACCAGAGATCAAATTGCCAGCATCCACTGGATCATCAATAAAGCAAGAGAGTTCCAGAAAAATATCTACTTCTGCTTTATTGACTATGCCAAAGCCTTTGACTGTGTGGATCACAACAAACTGTGGGAAATTCTTAAAGACATGGTAATACCAGACCACCTAACCTACCTACCTCTTGAGAAATCTGTATGCAGGTCAAGAAGCAACCATTAGAACTGGACATGGAACAACAGACTGGTTCCAAATTGGGAAAAGAGTATGTCAAGGCTGTATATTGTCACCCAGCTTATTTAACTTATATGCAAAGTACATAATGAGAAACACTGGGTTGTATGAAGCACAAGCTGCAATCAAGATTGCTGAGAGAAACATTAACATGTTATTTTGAATGTTGAGTTTTAAGCCAACATTTTTACTCTCCTCTTTCACTTTCATCAAGAGGGTCTTTAGTTCTTCTTCGCTTTCTATCATAAGGGTGGGGTTATCTGCATATCTGACATTATTAATGTCAGTTGAGTGGGCCAGTCTTCATATTGCTGTGTCTCGTAGTGCGGGGCGCTGGGTCTCTGCACGCGGTTCCCCAGCTGAACTGTCACGCTGCCTTTTCGCACTAGGAACGCTGGTCTGAAGTGCCAGATGCAAGGCTTCTACACATAGCACCCCACGAGCAAGTGAAAAAGAGGGAAGAAATACAGCTCCACCCACCAGAACACCGACACAAGCTTCCCTTACCAGGAAACCTTGACAAGCCACCTGTACAAACCCACACACAGTGAGGAAACGCCATAATAAAGAGAACTCCACAAACTGCCAGAATACAGAAAGGACACCCAAACTCAGCAATTTAAACAAGATGAAGAGACAGAGGAATACTCAGCAGATAAAGGAACAGGATAAATGCCCACCAAACCAAACAAAAGAGGAAGAGATAGGGAATCTACCTGATAAAGAATTCCGAATAATGATAGTGAAATTGATCCAAAATCTTGAAACTAAAATGGAATCATAGATAAATAGCCTGGAGACAAGGATTGAGAAGATGCAAGAAAGGTTTAACAAGGACCTAGAAGAAATAAAAAAGAGTCAATATATAATGAATAATGCAATAAGTGAAATTAAAAACACTCTGGAGGCAACAAATAGTAGAATAACAGAGGCAGAAGACAGGATTAGTGAATTAGAAGATAGAATGGTAGAAATAAATGAATCAGAGAGGATAAAAGAAAAACAAATTAAAAGAAATGAGGACAATCTCAGAGACCTCCAGGACAATATTAAACGCTACAACATTCGAATCATAGGGGTTCCAGAAGAAGAAGACAAAAAGAAAGACCATGAGAAAATACTTGAGGAGATAATAGTGGAAAACTTCCCTAAAATGGGGAAGGAAATAATCACCCAAGTCCAAGAAACCCAGAGAGTACCAAACAGGATAAACCCAAGGAGAAACACCCCAAGACACATATTAATCAAATTAACAAAGATCAAACACAAAGAACAAATATTAAAAGCAGCAAGGGAAAACCAACAAATAACACACAAGGGAATTCCCATAAGGATAACAGCTGATCTTTCAATAGAAACTCTTCAAGCCAGGAGGGAATGGCAAGACATACTTAAAATGATGAAAGAAAATAACCTACAGCCCAGATTATTGTACCCAGCAAGGATCTCATTCAAGTATGAAGGAGAAATCAAAAGCTTTTCAGACAAGCAAAAGCTGAGAGAATTCTGCACCACCAAACCAGCTCTCCAACAAATACTAAAGGATATTCTCTAGATAGATTCTTAATAATACTGAGAAATTGTACATGAGAAATTGCCAAGCTGATACAAAACATTACATCCAGCAAAAACTCATTATTTATATGAAAATGTTGAATCTATAATCTCCTTTCAGAGTCTTCTCTAAGGCCAAAAAGGGGGACACTTTCACTCCCAAAATATTTGCCCCCACATTTCCCTGAAACATTTAAAGAATACCTCTCTTTTGTTTCCTTTAACAATAGTCTTATCATTGTATGGTTTCTTAATACCTCCTGTATAAAAATCATCATATGTATTAAGCTGCAAATTTGAAAAAGATTCATTAGTTCATCATCTATAAAAGTCCTGATTAAAGAAAATTATTGTTCTCTATAACAGAAAAAGATGACATTGGATTTTGTGATTCATTGTGTTCAGAATATAAGTGATTTCTTATAGAATCTTGATTCTAATGCAGTTCAAAATGTCTGTAACAATATCTGGGCTATTCATGAAGGAAAACCAAAGAAAGTCACTTTTTGTGTGACTTGTAGAAGTGTTTATGAAGAGCTCTTTAATTGATAAGGCTTCTAAAAAAAAGATCTGGGAATTTTGAAATGACTAACATTCAAGAACCATGGAGCTTGTCCATTCATTTCAGCGCAATGTGAATACTAAGTTAATCCTACAACGTGAGACACTTAGGGTAACTAATACTGGGAAGACCCAGAGGGATGGAATGGGGAAGGAGGTGGGAGGGGGGTTCAGGATGGGGGACACATGTACACCCACGGCTGATTCATGTCAATTTATGGCAAAAAAAAAAAAAACACTACAATTTTGTAAAGTAATTAGCCTCCAATTAAAGTAAATAAATAATTTTTTTAAAAAACTGTAAAAATGGAAATAAGCTGAAATATTTTGAAAATATTTAATATAAAAAAGAATCACATCCAAATATATTTTCTAAGAGCAAAAATGCAACATATAACTTGTACATATTTAACAATAACATTGATTCAGGAAATCAGTCCTGAATATTCATTGGAAGGACTGATGCTGGAGCTGAAACTCCAATACTCTGGCTACCTGTTGTGAAGAACTGACTCATTTGAAAGGACCCTGATTCTGGGAAATATTTTAGGTAGGAGGAGAAGGGGATGACAGAGGATGAGATGGTTGGATGGCATCACCGACTCGATGGACGTGAGTTTGAGTAAACTCCTGGAGTTGGTGATGGACAGGGAGGTCTGGCGTGCTGCAGTCCATGGGGTCACAAAGAGTCAGACACAACTAAGCAACTGAACTGAACTGAACTGAACAATAACACAGAAAAAGCACTGTAACCAATAGACTTCTCTCACCTAACCTCATCTTTAAAGAATACCATCCTAACTTTGATAATTTCCCTTATACTTATCAATTTTCTTGATTAGAAAAGGTAATCATGAACTGTAAACTTGTAATCTTCACAGTGTAACTAACTTCCTATAGAAAACCACTAGGAAGCAAATTGCAGGTTAGAAACCATCAGTATTCTAAAAAAAAAAAAAAAAGCCTTAGTTTAATAACAAATGCTTTCAATTGATGCTACTGAACAAAATACAAAAGACATAGCACTCAGGTGTGAAACTTTTAATTTATAAGAAACCAGGGGAGTCTTCATTTGATACTTTATTATCTTTAATGAGAAGATGAAACTTGTCACTGATTAATTTTAAGATTGTATAAAGGTATCTCCCAAGGAGTTATAGACAGAACTAATTCCAAAGCACTTTGTATTCACATAGATTAGAATCTTGCTGAAATACTTCAGTGTTAGTCTCTTAGGAATTGTGAAAATGATGAGAAAAATCAGTTTGTTTCTATGAAGCACCTACTCTGCTTAGATCTATGGGAGGTGACCTTGAGAAATCCAGTAAATAGAGATGCAAAGCATCTATGGGAAGGTGGAGGGGAAAACAACCTACTACAAAACCAGAACACTTTTCCTAATGCAGACAATAGATGTGATGGGAATGCAACCGTTAGGAAATGTCATCATGGGAGACTTTCAACATCGGGGTACAATATATAAATTCTAGGGAGATGTGAGGTATGATTAGGGAAGCAAACAAGTTGGGAGATAATCCTGGCAGGAGAATACCAAAAAGAAAGGGAGAAGGAAACAAGACTGAACAAGTATAGGTGAGAATGACAGTTGATGAGCCAGTGAATGAAAAGACTGGTTAGGAGCAATGCAGTCCACCACTGGAGAGCATTGACTGACAGGAAGGGACCTACAGTTCTGATCTATAAAACTCACCTGAGAGGTACCTTTGGCATAGAAGTAAGAGCTTAAGCTCTCAGACAGACTGCTTGATACTGCCACTTCCCAGCTGTTGGATTTTGGACAAATAATTTAATTTTCTATGCCTCAATTTCTCTGGGTAATAGGGAATGTCAGTTTTTAAAAATACATTTTTATTTGTTTTAAAATATATTTTTAGAAAATAAATATGTTTCTCTAACAGCAATGGTCAAGATAGATAGAAAAGTGCGACTATGAAAAGAAGAACTTGGGCAGACATTGTAATAACCAAGATTTTCTCTTAACATCCATAATCTATTATCATTCAAACTGGAATACTGAGTTCATAATTTTTATATTTACATATAAAAAGGACCTCTTATTCTCCCCACCTTGCCAACCAAGTGTTTGCATCCAGCTCCTGTCTTCAAGCTCTCTGGAATCAATGGCCAAATAAAGGATTTCATGACAGATTCTCAGATTTAAAGCCCAAATCTTCTAGATCCCTTCAGTAGTGCTGACAATTCATTTGACCTCAATATTTTCTGATAAGTTTTTTTTTAATATGTATTTGGGTGAAATTAATGACTTTAAGGAACATTAAGAAATTTGCCAAAATGGGAAACTTCTTTGGATTCTAATTCTATGCATGATAAATGGGGATCTTTATTACTACATTTAACCTTCAGCACATTTTTCTTTAAAATACAGATTCAAATGTAAAATCTAGCATTTGCAGACATTGTACTAATTTGTTCCAGTCACCCTTTATAACCCTTAAGGCTTTGAGTTCATAAAACGGACATGAATTACAATATGAGGTCTAATATTTCCATCACTGGTACACATAATTTCTTTCCAGATCTTCTTTGTGCTCCTGAGGAAAAACTCTGTGCATAGTGCAGATTGAATTGCTAAAAATCCCGATGGGAAATGAGAAATATAGAAGTAAAAAGCAAATATGTCATACATGTTTATTTCAGATAAATATAATTTTCCCTCCCTAAAACGAATTTATCTTTTAAACCAGGGCAATTGGGCAGAACAAATAGATTCTTTTCTTTGAAAAAGAAAACAGCTATTTATGTTGAATGTTCTATCTAATAGAGGTATATTGGGAACTGTAACAATTGCAAATAGATATGATAAAAAAGAAATAAATGATGTTCAACTTCTGATTTTAGCTTCTGCACTAGACTATGAAATCAGAGTTATTTACTTTTCATGTACCGCCATCATAGTTTTGTTGATCTAATCTATGTCCAATAAAGACACGATCAAGAACTATTACAAATCCCACCAACTTTGTAGCATTCATCAATCTACTGGCATTTTTCTACTTAAAAGACCTTAAAAGTAGACTATGATTGATGACTTATACTTTCTTAAAGAGAATTTATGAATTTCTTCTTTCTGCTTTGCTTTTAGGAGTATTTTGGAAAGGCTAAGTCTAATGTAATTCTGCCATAATTACTGCATCACTGGATGAGAAGTTGTACCACAGCTGCCAGAGCAGTTCCAGTAACTGCTTAAACTCTGACTTCAGCTTGTTGATTGTCTTTTAAGGAAAAGCTCAGGACAACATAATCTAAACAAGTGATTGCAGGGCCTTAGAAAAGGAAATGCTTAATTACTTAGTAATTCATATTGTAATTCATGTTCTTTTTATGAACTCAAAGGAAATAATGCTATAAAAATGGAGAACTGTATATGTTTAATATTTATAGAAGCATGTTGGAAAATGAAGTTCCTACTAATAAAATACAAATAATTTAGCTGCCACAGCTGGAAATCTCTAACTGTAGCACATATTTCTGTAATTGCTCTAATCCTTATATATTCTCTTGCTCTTTTGGCAGGCAGACCAGTAATGATTGTGGTGGAATATATGGAGAATGGATCTCTAGACTCCTTTTTGCGGGTGAGGTGTTCTTTTCTGATGGCATTTAAATGAGCTATTTTGAGTTCTAGATTTAAAACATTTATCATAAATTAATTTTTCCGTAATGTTATTCATGGATTCTTCCATGAAGAATAGCAGCAATTTCTCTAGGGTGCATTTCTCTGATACTGTGATACGTTACAGCTACTGAGGTGGGGAAGTATATACACATGATAATTTGATTTCTCCTATAAATTGACTTGCCATATCAAATATACATATTTCAAATGATGTTATAAAGAAAGAGATTAAATGAAACTCAGTTGCTTCACATAGCCTTTCATTTTGCTTTATTATATTTAACTACTTAGCAAAATATTTTATGCCTTATATATAGTGCTGAACCCTTTAAATTGATATATACTTACCAATAGTGACTCAAGTCCATATGGGAAGATGGATTTTATCAGCTTTGTTCATCTTAAGTTAATTTGGCTATTTAGAAAACAAAATGAGAAAGAATTAACCTCTGGCTATTTATTTTAGAACAAAAAAATTTTAAGCACTATTTTTAAAGTGACTTATCCTTGACAGTATGGCATATACAAAACTCATTTGTTTTGTGTCATAGTACAGAATAGCACAGCTAAGAAGACACCATGAAGTTATATTTCAAAATGTATTTATGATATTTTTGGTATTTAAAGAGCCATCATATGCTATAAAAATATTTATTGATAGGGAAAAAATATAAATATAAAAAATAATCACTGGACTAAATATTTTTCACCCCAGCAGAGGTCACATATGTGCATGTCACTGTATTCCTTAATATATATTTATCTACAGAGACATAGCCAATTTTCTTATGGAAAAAAGACTGACTTTTGCTATTTGAGTTGTATTATGTGTTTTTCTCCATTTTTTTATGTGAATACATGATCTCAAGCATTCTTTCTTCATTTTTTGCACAGTGTTATTTGGAGAAATTCTGTGTGTATCTTACCTCTCTCTCTTGATCCCATTTTCATTTATTTTTCTTTATTCCATTCCTTCTTCTTCCAACTGATCTCAATATTAACAGTGATGATATATTTACACTGACTGTACTTGATGTCCAGATTCAATACCAGAAGCTGAATTCAGCAAAATCGTCTAATTATTATAGAGCAATACTCTTCACAAAATGCATACTCTCAAGCAAGTATGCTCTTTAAGGCAAAATGAAACTCATAGGCATTTAGGGACCTAAACAATTTGTTCTTTTCTGTAGCCATTCTCAGAATATATTTTATAGTTGTATCCATTTCTCCTGTAAATGTGTGAAATTACTTTAGGATAATTTATCAGGACCTCCTATGGTATTTGAAATGCATATATACTTACGCCTTTCCATTATGTGTATCCAGAAATGCATTTTTATCAGATACATATCAAAATGACTTGTTATCTAATGATGCTTGAGATTTTTTATCTACTATATCCTAGAGCTGAGTATAATGGCAAGTAATGTAACAGACACTCATCTAAATTGCTGCTGAAAATTGGATCAAATGACTGCCACAAGCAAATTAGGAGAGAAATGTTAGTTTCAGACGTAAGTTTTGTCCTGCTGAATCATGAATTAATTAAAACATGTTGTAAAGAAAATATACATTATAAAATATTTACTCATAAACATACATGTTTATAAGTGGTAATTTTCATGATTTAAATTTTAAAAACTAATATTTTTCAGCTCTATGCACAATTGGTTAGACACAATACAATCTGGGAAAGAATAAATGTTCAAATAATGTGGCTACTTTCACTGATACTATAAGAACATTAACATATACTGTCTCAGTTCATCTTGGCTCTGCCACTTACTGGTTGTGTGACCTTGTGACTTGAGCAAGTGACTAACTTTTCTGTGCCTCTGTTTACTTATCTATAAAATGGGAATATTACTTGTATCCACTTCATGCAGTTGTTGTTAAGGATTGAGTTGATTATTGTAAAGCATATAGAATAATGCCTGACATATTGTAATGGGTAGACCAAGGATTAAAATTCAAGTCTCTGAATCCAAAAGCCATGATTTCATACACATTAAATTCTTTTATCTTAAATTACTTATTACTTCTTCTTATAAGTTCACTACCATCTCCCCATGGGGTCTTGTGTCCCCTCCTCACAAGAATTAGTATTAAAATAAAAATCATATGAATGGGATAAAAAAACATAGGGTCAGTACTCCCTTTTTACTCTTTTTAAAGATTCTTTCTTTATAATCATATCTGTTTTATCTCAGAAATTCAAAGTGCTTCATAAACTTTATGTCAACAGCAGATACTCAGCTCCCCATGGCAAGCAGAGATAATATATATATATATATATATATATATATATCCCACATAGTCTCAAAAGCCAAGTCATTTTTCAAACTACTGCTTTAGAATTTGATAATCACAGCTTCTGCAATCACAGAGAGGAGGAAGTAGCTAAGTGCATGCCGTAGTAGGGGAGCCATCCACGGCTCATTAATAGCATTTCGTGCTTACTGGAGATAAAAAAGATTTCCCTTTGGTCTCCCACACTATTTGAAAATCACTTCAATTCCCTGTTTTATATGAAGGAATGGTAGCAAACCAAGTACAAGATTACAGTCTGGTGGCAGTGGCTGGCTGGTTTTGATACTCCCCTGAATGCATAAACCTACTATTTAGATCCTTGCAGACATTTCTCAAGAAATATATTAGCAGATGATGGTGTGGTTAAGTAAGCATGTTTGTGTGTAAGTGTGTATGTGCATGTAAATGTGGAAAAGGAGAGGTGGGTAGGTATACAAGTATATGTGTGTGTTACCTTTTAAAATAAAATGCATTTTGACTCAGCAAAGTGGAGCATCAGCTTGACTGCCCAGAAGATAAGACCCCACTGGTATGTAAGTTCTCCTAGATTTTCCAAGGAAATGCTCTAGTGTAAATGAAGCACAGCCCTGAAGCTTATTCCTGCACAGTCTAACTATACATATAGATTTCATAAACACTTTTATTGGCGCTGACCTGGCAACTGTTTATCCCTAAATCTTTGGACCTCCTTTTCTTATAGCAATATTAACTAGCAATCCAAATAAAAATAGTTATAAAATACTTTAAAAATTTGAGGCATCATATGTCAAGCACAAAAAAATTACTCCTTTATTTAATAGCATTTTTTATAAAATAAAATAATCTGATTATGTTTTAAAACAATTGCTCTGGTTGTTGCACAGAGAAGAGACTATAGTGAGGTACAGATGGATACAGGGAAATCAGGAGGCTTTTACAATAATCCAGGTAAGGAGATGATGGAGGCTTAGATTAGGATAGTTGCAGTTGAGTTGATGGAAAATGGTAGACTCTGTGATACATTTTGAACATTGAGTCAATCAATAGCATTCACTAGGGGGTAGGATCAGGTGTTAAAGCAGAAGAGAATATTCAATGATGATGGCATCCGCAATATAAGGTTAAGAATAGGCACTAACTTCTTTCTGTAGCTATTATGACTTTATTGTAATGAATATCTTATAAACCTAAAACTCTAAGAAAATGTCTGGCACATAGTAATATGTCCATAATTTTATCTATTATTATTATAATATATTTCAGAAGATGTCCTTAGTTTTGAGGTTTTTAAAAAATATTTATTAATTTATTTGCTGCATTTGGTCTTCATTGATGTATCTGGGCTTTCTCTACTTGTGGAGAGCAGGAGCTACTCTTTATTGCACTACATGGACTTTTCATTGCATTAGCTTCTCCTGTTGCAGAGTATGGGCTCTAGGATGCACAGGCTTCAGGAGTTGTGGCTCACAGGCTCTAAAGCATGGGCTCTGTTGTTGTGGCACACAGGCTTAGTTGCCTCACAGCATGTGGAATCTTCCTGGACCAGGGATGGAACACCCATATCCCCTACATTGGCAGGTGGATTGATTCTTAACCACTGGATCACCAGGAAAGCCCACTGAGTATTTTAAAGTTGTTTTCCTGTTACTTCTTAGTCTACTTTTTCTAGTGGCTAAAAATATTCTTAATGTTCACCATTTTTTAAAATCTGGGTATACCTCACAAATATGAGTGTTTAAATAATACATAAAAGTGCATATCAGCATTCCAAAAGCAATTATTAGACATTTGAAGATTTTCCTTGAACAAATGCAAAGCAAATATTAATTTAAAAAATTAAAGGGATCTTTTAAATATTTATGTACTCAAATTATAAATCTAGTAAAGATAGCATTTTACCTTATGCTAGTTATATATTAATAATGAGAGCTGTGTTTTATTAGCCCACTCTTTCTTGTAAATTGTGTTTTGTGGAGTTATATTTGTGCTGGGGTGTAAGAGCATAATTAATCCACATCACATTCATTTTATATTCAACAGTAGAAAAAGAGTGAATTACACTTATCCACCAATATCTCTCTTTAAACCCTAAAAGTTACAGTTGAATTACATACCTTTAATTACATTTTTTCAGAAGAAAATATGTGAAACTTCAGGTCAATGAGTTATTATTACGCCTGTGCCAGTTTAATGCCAAAGACTATTCTAAAAATATGTGACAGTAAGCATCCAAATATATGAAAGCATAGTATACTTGGAACAAAGCATATCAGTGACTGAACTTTTTATTCTTAAATTAGGAGTTCAGATCAGATCAGTCGCTCTGTCGTGTCCGACTATTTGCGACCCCATGAATCGCAGCACGCCAGGCATCCCTGTCCATCACCAACTCCCGGAGTTCACTCAGACTCACGTCCATCGAGTCAGTGATGCCATCCAGCCATCTCATCCTCTGTCGTCCCCTTCTCCTCTTGCCCTCAATCCCTCCCAGCATCAGGGTCTTTTCCAATGAGTCAACTCTTCACATGAGGTGGCCAGTACTGGAATTTCAGCTTTAGCATCATTCCTTCCAAAGAAATCCCAGGGCTGATCTCCTTCAGAATGGACTGGTTGGATCTCCTTGCAGTCCAAGGGACTCAAGAGTCTTCTCCAACACCACAGTTCAAAAGCATCAATTCTTCGGTGCTCAGCCTTCTTCACAGTCCAACTCTCACATCCATACATGACCACAGGAAAAACCATAGCCTTGACTAGACAAACCTTTGTTGGCAAAGTAATGTCTCTGCTTTTGAATATGCTATCTAGGTTGGTCATAACTTTCCTTCCAAGGAGTAAGTGTCTTTCAATTTCGTGGCTGCAGTCACCATCTGTAGTGATTTTGGAGCCCAGAAAATAAAGTCTGACACTGTTTCCACTGTTTCCCCATCTATTTCCCATGAAGTGATGGGACTGGATGCCATGATCTTCGTTTTCTGAACGTTGAGCTTTAAGCCAACTTTTTCACTCTCCTCTTTCACTTTCATCAAGATGCTTTTCAGTCCCTCTTCACTTTCTGCCATAAGGGTGGTGTCATCTGCATATCTGAGGTTATTGATATTTCTCCCGGCAATCTTGATTCCAGCTTGTGTTTCTTCCAGTCCAGCGTTTCTCATGATGTACTCTGCATATAAGTTAAATAACAGGGTGACAATATACAGCCTTGATGTACTCCTTTTCCTATTTGGAACCAGTCTGTTGTTCCATGTCCAGTTCTAACTGTTGCGTCCTGACCTGCATACAGATTTCTCAAGAGGCAGATCAGGTGGTCTGGTATTCCCATCTCTTGAAGAATTTTCCACAGTTTATTGTGATCCACACAGTCAAAGGCTTTGGCATAGTCAAGAAAGCAGAAATAGATGTTTTTCTGGAACTCTCTTGCTTTTTCCATGATCCAGCAGATGTTGGCAATTTGATCTCTGGTTCCTCTGCCTTTTCTAAAACCAGCTTGAACATCTGGAAGTTCACGGTTCATGTATTGCTGAAGCCTGGCTTGGAGAATTTTGAGCATTACTTTACTAGCGTGTGAGATGAGTGCAATTGTGCGGTAGTTTGAGCATTCTTTGTCATTGCCTTTATTTGGAATTGGAATGAAAACTGACCTTTTCCAGTCCTGTGGCCACTGCTGAGTTTTCCAAATTTGCTGGCATATTGAGTGCAGCACTTTCACAGCATCATCTTTCAGGATTTGGAATAGCTCAACTGGAATTCCATCACCTCCACTAGCTTTGTTCGTAGCGATGCTTTCTAAGGCCCACTTGACTTCACATTCCAGGATGTCTGGCTCTAGGTCAGTGATCACACCATTGTGATTATTCAGGTAGTGAAGATCTTTTTTGTACAGTTCTTCTGTGTATTCTTGAAACCTCTTCTTAATATCTTCTGCTTCTGTTAGGTCCATACCATTTCTGTCCTTTATCGAGCCCATCTTTGCATGAAATGTTCCTTTGGTATCTCTGATTTTCTTGAAGAGATCCCTAATCCTTCTCCATTCTGTTGTTTTCCTCTATTTCTTTGCATTGATCGCTGAAAAAGGCTTTCTTATCTTTCTTGCTATTCTTTGGAACTCTGCATTCAGATGTTTTTATCTTTCCTTTTCTCCTTTGCTTTTCGCTTCTCTTCTTTTCACAGCTATTTGTAAGGCCTCCCCAGACAGCCATTTTGCTTTTTTGCATTTCTTTTCCATGAGGATGGTCTTGATCCCTGTCTCCTGTACAATGTCACGAACCTCATTCCATAGTTCGTCAGGCACTGTATCTATCAGATCTAGGCCCTTAAATCTGTTTCTCACTTCCACTGTATAATTATAAGGGATTTGATTTAGGTCATATCTGAATGGTCTAGTGGTTTTCCCTATTTTCTTCAATTTAAGTCTGAATTTGGCAATAAGGAGTTCATGGTTGGAGCCACAGTCAGCTCCTGGTCTTGTTTTTGCTGACTGTATAGAGCTTCTCCATCTTTGGCTGCAAAGAATATAATCAATCTGATTTCAGTGTTGACCATCTGGTGATGTCCATGTGTAGAGTCTTCTCTTGTGTTGTTGGAAAAGGGTGTTTGTTATGACCAGTGCATTTTCTTGGCAAAACTCTATTAGTCTTTGCCTTGCTTCATTCCGTATTCCAAGGCCAAATTTGCCTGTTACTCCAGGTGTTAATCTTGACTTCCTACTTTTGCATTCCAGTCCCCTATAATGAAAAGGACATCTTTTTTGGGTGTTAGTTCTAAAAGGTCTTGTAGGTCTTCATAGAACTGTTCAACTTCAGCTTCTTCAGCGTTACTGGTTGGGGCATAGACTTGGATTACTGTGATATTGAATGGTTTGCCTTGGAAACGAACAGAGATCATTCTGTTGTTTTTGAGATTGCATCCAAGTACTGCATTTCAGAGTTAGCGCATCAATATACAATAGCCTGAATTGATCTCTTTAACCATTTTAGTACTATAAAAGTGTTGTGTCATTTGTAGTATCTGGTACCATGTTGTATTTTCTAATATTCCTATTAATTCTCATTTTGCATACAGGACATTATATTAAAGTGTTTAATTGATAGGTAATTTATACTATAGTGATATATAGAGAAATTGAATACAGTTTCATGAACTCTTCTATAGTCATTCCTAACCCCTCATTTGAACCATACAGGAGAGTTTTTATTTACAAAACTGAATATTAGACTCAAAACTTGTGGTTCTCAACCATGCTTGGAAATCAGAATCTCCACCCTACTGACAAAATACACATGCAGTACCCAAGCAGATATATTTTGCAAAATTTTCACAATAATTCTGATGCACTCCAGTGATGCTTCCTCAGGATCTTGGCACTGTGTTACACCCTCCCCCAGATGCTAAACAAAAAAGTTTAAATTTTACTGGCTTTATTTAAGTGCAGCACACAGTAACTATTGTAGTTTACCTTTGTACAAATCTAAGCAAAAAAAAAAAAAAAAAATCAATTTCAATAGAAAGCTCCGTAAGTTAAAGATATATTATATATTCAGATTCACTTTATTAAAACATAATTTGAAATCCAACTGTCATGTTTCACAAATCTACTCTTCTTCCTAGATTTTTTACATGTATTAGAGATGACATTTTTAGTTTCCTTATGATTGAAATTTCCAATTCCACTCTTGGTGGCCTTTCCCTTCTATAACTAAAAATACAACTTGGGCTAGCTTCAGTCCAAATTCACAATTACTACAAAATAATGAAGCCTTGAAGGATTTATTAAATAGTCTATAAGAGATTATAATAAGATTTTCAGCTGGGGCGGTCACAAAAACCAAGGCTTGAGTTAAAAGGAGATATTGACTATTATTTGTTCAGTGGTTATTTTAAACAAGAATGATCTGGTCTTTTCAGACCTATAAATAACCTTAGCCACTTCTTTTTCTAATTCGAGAACATTTTAAAAAGTCACAGCATGGTCAACTTCCTGATTTAGAAACATATAAAAACTGAATTTTAACTTTAAACTTAAGTTATAGAAGTAATCCTCCAAGGACTGTTTTCTGCAAAGTCACTTATAAATCAATTGTTGAGAACTCAGGATGCATTTTCCCATAAATATTTCTTTTAAAGCTTCTGCTTAAGTCCCTAGGCAGATCCATAAAAGCCTCTTTAACACAGAATACAGCTCAAGGATGTAACTTTCAATACAAAGAAGACCTGTAGTTTCCTTCAAAAAAAAAAAAAATGGAATAGATTTTTGTGCCTTATTTTAGCGGGGCGGGGGGGGGGGGGGTGGTGGTGGGGGGAGTCCATTTTTATGCGGCATCCACCCCTTTCTTAATATCCTCTCCTCAGATCCTCAGATGTTTAATTTTTTCTGTTTTAAATTCATATGGTAGCACACCCTTCCTTCCCTTCTCATCCCCAGGCTAGGCTTTTTTCTACTTCATAGAATTACCTGTAACTTGGACCTTTACCCCATCCTAATTGTCCCCATTCTTTCATTGCTCCCATTCTTTCATTGTCACAGATCTTGCTGCTGCTGCTGCTAAGTCGCTTCAGTCATGTCCGACTCTGTGACCCCAGAGATGGCAGCCCACCAGGCTCCCCCGTCCCTGGATAAAACTAGGTTAATTCATACTAATATGTGATTCACAAATACTATTTTAATTCTCCTAGACAATTTTGCATTTTTACATGAACTTGTAAATCCAAATAATTTTTTTTCATTTTACATTATTCTGGTTATGAGATCTACTTTCTTGACAAAATTTTAAGTATACAATATGGTATTGTTCACGACAGGTATATTATTGTACAGAAGCTCTCTAGAGTTTATTTATCTTGCTTAACTAGCCCTTTATGCTCATTGAAAGTTGTTCAGTCGAGTCTGTTTGCGACCCCATGGACTACAGAGTCCACGGAGTTCTCCAGGCCGGAATACTGGAGTGGATAGCCATTCTCTTTGTCAGAGGATCTTCCCAACCCAGGGATCGAACCCAGGTCTCCCTCATTGCAGGAGAATTCTTTACCAGCTGAGCTACAATGATGAGTAACTCTCTATATCCCCCTCACCTGGTCCCTGAAACCACCATTTCACCTTTTGATTCTGTGAATTTGGCCCAAACAGAATTTTAATAATGAAATTTCAGTTAGAAAAAAAAAAGAAGTGAGAACATTCATACAGTATGGATGAGAATATTTTTGGGCTAAGGAACAATTAGAAACATGGAATTCGTCTCTTCTCTGTTGTGACTCTTCAGAGATTCTCATCATCAGTGCCTTAGAAAACCATTGTGTTTCTTTCAACTTCTAGTTTTCTCAGAATGTCCTCAAGCAACACAGAAGTAGGGAGACAAGAGGTTAACAAAGTGTCCACTGTTTGTATACCTCAATCTCTTGTAAACCACTTAGTAAAGTACATTTCCTGTGTAGCCATTTTGTAGTTCAAGTCAGCATTTTTGGAAGTAATAATTTTACAACTCTCCAGCTCACCCTTCTATTTTTACCACTCTGTTTTGAAAGGCTGGTGCAATTTTTTTATAACTCATGGTTAGTAAACTAAAATAGTCTTTTGACATACATAATAACCAAATGTTCATTCAGTTCAGTTCAGCCGCTCAGTCGTGTCCATCTCTTTGCGATCCATGAATCACAGCACGCCAGGCCTCCCTGTCCATCACCAACTCCCGGAGTTCACTCAAACTCATGTCCATCGAGTCGGTGATGCCATCCAGCCATCTCATCCTCTGTCACTTCATTTTAAATCATAAATTGTCATTATCCAACAGTATTTATTTCACCACTTTTGTAAGGAATCCTTGCAAGTTGATTTATTTATTGTAGCTAACCAAGTGAATTGAACAGCATAGTGAATTGAATTCTTGGCAAATATTTGTTAAATGATGACATGCAATTTTTATTAATACTCCTCTAGAATAGTAGTTTATTATCTACTAGGTATAGTGTTGTTTATCACTCATGTTTAATGTTTTTAGGATACTGAGTCACTATAACAATTATTTACTCTGTACAAAGGAGTATTGCACATTTTTCAACAAGAATGTTTGATGACAGTGATATATATTATGATCCATGGATCTTTGATAATTTGTAAGGCTGTTCTGTTGATGGGCTCAACATTACTATAATTCTCTAGTGAAGACCTAGAAAGAGATACTGCAGACATCTGTATAACATGTTTATTCCCCTTTTCCTCACTCTCTAGCAAAAATACAAAATTCTGGAGGTTGTACTCAGAAGTGAAGATGCTTACAAGTATAGTCAGTATTTGTCATTTACTCATGATTTTCTCAGAGAATCTCTTGTAGTAAATCTAAATTTCCATTAAAAAAAACTTCAAGAAAATATTCTATTATTGACTAAAAGCCAGAAGTACTTAGTCCGTTAAGAGAAAAATAAATTCAGTTCAGTTTAATCCAGTGAGTATCTGTTGAATATCTACTGAGTGCCAGGCATGGTGCTAGGTCCGGAGATTGAAGTGAGATTATGGTCAAGCTAGTGAGAAAGCCAGACACACACACACACACACACACACACACACACACGGCTTTAGCTAATGTTAGTATAGACAAGATGCTTTGAGAGCAATAAAAAGAAACAGTTTCCAACTTTATTCCTCCACTTTCCTGACCAATTCCCCACACCTTGCAAGTCCTACTAGCTGTGTCTCTAAAGTAGATCTCAATCTTGATTCAGTTTTGAGTTTTAATCACCAGTTTCTCTATTCTGTGTTACTCTTTGTTGTTGTTCAGTAGCTAAATCATCTCCAACTCTTTGAGACCCCATGAACTGCAGCATGCCAGGATTCCCTGTCCCTCACTATCTCTCTGAGTTTGCTCAAACTCATGTCCATTGAGTCAGTGATGCCATCCAACCATCTCATCCTCTGTCACCTCCTTCTCCTCCTGCCCTCAATCTTTCTGAGCATCAGAGTCTTTTCCAATTAGTCAGCTCTTTGCATCAGGTGGCCAAAGTATTGGCACTTCAGCATCAGTCCTTCCAATGAATAATCAGGGTTGATTTCCTTTAGGATTAACTGGTTTGATCTCCTTGCAGTCCAAGGGACTCTCAAGAGTCTTCTCCATCACCACAGTTGGAAAGCATCAGTTGTTTGGCGCTCAGCCTTCTTTAATATTTTCCTAATTGGTCTCTCCACTTCTGTTCTCTATACACAAGTCAGTATTTCATGCCCCAGTTAAAATTTTATTTTCTGTTTTCCTGCTTTCAAATAAATGTAGATAAAATGGAGGAGGTACCCTTCTCTTTTGCTTCTTACTTTGATTACAGCAATTAGCACAATAACTGGTCTGCAGTAGAGGTTAAATGAGTGTCATTTGAAAGAATGAACTTGGGATTTTATTAAGGATCTCCCAAAAGATATGATGCTTATCATGAAAATCTTGGTTGCCCAAAGACTAGAACGGCATTCCTGGAAGAGGGAACCATATAAACAAAGTACATTAGAAGAGAAATAACATGTTGTGGTGGTGAATTAAACACCAAAAAATTGAATCAGAATAGGACATGAAACTAGAGACAAAGGCAAAGCCATATCTTTGTATTGAATACTATACTTTGTTCTATCTTTGAAGGGTTTTAAGCAAATGATTGACAGAGTGATATTTGTATTTTCAAAAAAAACCCTGAATATATTGGGTTTTTTTTTTTTTTTAACGTTGTTGGACAATAACGTGATGACTTTAGGACAACATGGCACTCAAACCCTACCTTTGTGCTAAGCACAAACTAAGTACTTGAGCTTAACCTAGGATGAATGGACACTGAGAGGCTTTACAGTGTCTGTGGGACACAACCCACAAGATTGGGTTGTGAAAGCCATCAACAAGCGATTGTTATTACTGTGGAGACAATGTGACGTGCCAGTGACTGCTCAGATTGGGAAATGTTGTGCTCCAGAGTCAGAGAGGAGGTTGTGTGGAGCTCTGCAGTTTTCAGAAGTCACAGATATTATATGCAGCTTTCAGAAACCACCTTCTAATCAGGCTCACCCTCTCTGTCACTTAGAGGTTAAGCTCCGTGTTTCTCAACAGTCAGGCTGAGCGAGCAAAGGAAAAGAAGAATGAAGACAAACTGAATTCCAGCTACTAAGCTCTGAGATGCAGTGTGTAAATATGCCACATTCGCTCTCTTTCATTTGAATCTGTCTTCCTGGGGAAAAAACTATATGTCATAAAAAAATTCATAGTTTCTTTTTGATTAATCTCTAGAAGGCAGCCCAAAGATATTAAATCTCAGCACTCTCACATTTTTCTCCTCCCCTCATAAACAATTCAATTCAATTTGAATTAATATTTACTGAGTGCTGACACAAGGCATGGCATATAGTGGATGCTGTGATAGAACTGCTGCATAAAAGGAAGAAAACCACTGTCCCACCTTAAAAAAAAAGATAACTTTTTTTTTATACACGGCAATAGGAATAATGTAGCAATAGCAACCAGTGTACTGCAAGATAGTATCAAAGGTTATTTATTCAGTCACTATTCATTAACCAGCTACCTTATTCAAGAAAACCACTATATCCTAAACTACGCTTGAGAAGGCTTATGTTAACAAGGACTAGAAAAAGGAATATAGATTTTGTTGAAGGAGAGAGTTGCATCATTTGTAGAGAAATAGATTTTTGCCATACCTCATGTATGAATAAGTGAGGCTATTCCTTTCAGCTACACATAGATTAATAGATCGTTATTTGTTGGTTTCATCCCGAGTGCTGTTTGTTTATTGTATACCTTAATTTATTTAACTAAGTTATATACCTTGATTTATTGAACTAAGTTAAGCTGCCTAAACTAGCCCAGACTGGGTCACTGTGGCATACTTGGGGTCAACAGTTTTCCAGATAACTCCAATTAATAGTAGAGGGTTTGGAATTAACATATATAAGCTCTAGTATTATAATTATGTAAGGTGTGCCTGGATTCAAATCCTGACCACCATCTACTAGGTTATTAAATCTCTTTGCTGTTAAGTTTGATCATCTAGAAGATAGAGACAGTAACTACTATTATATCAGAGTTGTTTCAAGGATTAAATGAGATAATACTTCTAATGAGCTTATAACTGTGATTGGTGTGTAGTATTTAGGGAATGTTAGATATTTTTTCCCTGTAAGAATATGGTAATAATTGACGTTTATGAATTCCCAGAAGAATATACAGCTATTTTGAGAGCTTCTCTTTAATCAGGGACACATTTTATAAATAGCAGATAGATAGATAGATATTGTTACAGGTTGAGTTCCCTGGGAAGGAGATTCTTAAAAGATTTGTATGAAGGAGTTTATTGGGGAGAACTCTCAGGATCAACTCCCTTATTCCTATCAGCTCTTTTCTATACCCCACAGATGTTGATCCTGAGATACATAATCAAGAATCAATATTTAACAAAATGAGTTTTATTGTTTCACCAAGTACATTCTTATATAAAATTATCTTTTTTGTTGCTGTTCGTGTAGCAGAGAAGAATATGAGAATACTAGTATAGGTTGCTGCTGCCGCTGCTAAGTCGCTTCAGTCGTGTCCGACTCTGTGCGACCCCAGAGACAGCAGCCCACCAGGCTCCACCGTCCCTGGGATTCTCCAGGCAAGAACACTGGAGTAGGTTGCCATTTCCTTCTCCAATGCATGAAAGTGAAAAGTGAAAGTGAAGTCACTCAGTCGAGTCCGACCCTCAGCGACCCCATGGACTGCAGCCTACCAGGCTCCTCCATCCATGGGATTTTCCAGGCAAAAGTACTGGAGTGGTTTTGATGCTATTACCTTGATTCATGTTAAGACTCCTGAACTTTTATGCACCAGAGTTTTGTACCACTAGGGAAAACACAAAAAAGTGAAAAAAGGCAGATGCATATCTTAGTTCACTTATAAAAATACTTTTAACCTTATGGACGTCAGGAAAAGATCTTGGCCATATAAAATAGAAATAAACATACTACATTGTATAGACCCATCATAGAACATGGAAAAAGTAGTTTATATTCTTTTCAAACACCAAAATCTCATTTTTAATGATGCCTTGTGTAGTTATTAGAACTATGATTGCTCTGATGCTGATGTAAAAGCAGTTAATTCAAGTCTTTTCAAATGTTGGTGATAAGAATAGTTAAAATAATTTTAAAGTAACATGTAAAATAGAAAAGGGAGAATGCCTAGATTCATTGTACAAAGCCAGCATTATCGTGATAGTAACAACAAAAAAAAACAAATAATCCAATTTTTAAATGGGCAGTTTTTAAATCCATATTTTTCCAAAGAAGACATACAAATGGCCATCAGATAGATGCAAAGATGCTCAACATCACAAATCATCAGGGAAATGCAGACCACAATGAAATATCACCTCACAGCTGTAAGGATGTATGTTATGAAAAAGACAAAAGTAAAAATCCTGGCAATGTTGAGGAGAAAAGAAAACCCTTGTACAATGTTGGTGGGAATATAAATTGTTACTACTACTATGAAAAACAGTATGGAGATTCCTCAAAAAATTATAAATAGAAATACCATATAGCCTGTCTATCTCACTTCTGGATATATATCCAAAGGAAACTAAACTCTTATCTTGAAGGTATATCTACTCCCATGTTCATAGAAGCATTATTCACAACAGCCAGAATATGGAAACAGCCAAAGTATCTGTCAATAGATGAATGGATTTAGAAAATTTGGAATATAATATACTGAAATACTATTCAGCCTTAAAAGAAGAAGAAAGACCTTCCATTTGGTACAGTGTGGGTGAGCTTGGAGGACATTATGCTGAGTGAAATAAGTCAGAGAATGATAAATGCTGTATGGTATCATTTATATGTGGCATCAAAAAGGAAAAAGTTGAATTCATAGAAATAGTGAGTAGAAAACTGGTTGTCAGGGGTTGGTGGGGGTGTAAAATAGGAAAAGGTTTGTAAAAGGTCACAAACTATCAGGTATATGATGAATAAGTTCTGAGGATCTAATATATAACATGGTGACTATAGTTGCTAATACTGTATTGTATAATTGAAATCTGCTAAGAGAGTAGAACTTAAATTTCTTTAAAAAAAAAAGTGTGAATGTGTAACAAAAAAATATCTTGCGTGATAACCAAATAGTGGAAGTGACTCTAATGTCTGCCACTGATGAATAAATAAACAAAATTAATATAATATTATTCTTCATTAAAAATGATGAAATACTGATATATGCTACAATACAAATGAACCTTGAAACAGTAAACTAAGTGAAAGAAGACTGCCAAAAAAGACCACGTATTGTATGAAACCATTTATATGAAATACCTGAAATAGACAAATCTAAGGAGATAGAAAGTTTAAGAGTAGTTGCCTATGACTGGTGGAAGGAGTTGGGGGAGATGGAGAGTAACTGCTAGTGAATATTGGGTTTGGGGGAGAAATGATGAAAAAGTTCTAAAGTGGTGATGGTTACACACTCTATGAATAAACTAAAAGAGAAATGTATTGTATATTTTAAAGGCATAAATTATATGGTTTGTGAATTGTTTCAATAAAGCTTTTAAGAAAAAACTTAGAACAAAGTTTTAACAAATCATAGCCAACACTGTAAATAAATTACACAACCAAGTGGGATTTATCTCAATATGCATGACTGGTTTAACTCTCAAAAATCACTTGTTACTCATCATAGCAAATGGATAAAGCAAAGAAAAATCACGTGATTATGGCAACAGATAAATAAAAAGCATTTGGCACAATCTAATGCCAACTCATGATAAAAACTCAGTAAAGTAGGAATAAAGGAGAACAACTTGATAAAGACTATTTACCAAAAAAAACAACAGCTAACATCATACTTGATTGTAAAAAACTTAAAGCTGCCCCACTAAGATCAGGAACATGCAAGGATGGCCACTCCCACTACTTCTTTTCAATGTCATACTGGAAGTACTCTCTAATGCAAGACAAGAAGTGTGTGGACGGGGGGATATAGTCTTTATTCACAGATGACATGTTATCTACATAGAAAATCTGAAAGAATTGATCAAAAAACCTAGACTAATAAGCTTTTTTTTTTTCTTCACATGTGTATGTCCAATTGTTCCAGTGCCATTTCTTGAAAAGACTGTTTTCTATCTATGGGATTTCTTTTGCTCCTATGTCAAGAACCAATCAGCTGTGTTCATGGTAGGCTGTCTATTCTGTTCCAGTGATCAATTTGGATCAATTCTTTCATCCATTCCACCTTATAGCAGATACAGATGTGAAAAGGATTTCCACATTATATGATGTTAGAGAAAAAAAATTAAAATGATACCACTGTGCTTCTATTACAATGGCCAAATTCAGTCACACTAACAACACCAAATGTTGGTGAGGATATGGAGCAGCAGGAAAAGCCCTTTGTTGGTGGGATGCAAAATGGTACAGCCACGTGGGAAGACAGTTTGGCAGTTTCTTACAAAGCTAACCATACGCTTACCATACAATCCAGGTATTGTCCTCTGAGATATTCAGTGAAAGGAGGTGAAAACTTATGTCCATATAAAAACCTGCAGCTGTATTAACTGCTCAGTTCCATCAGTTCAGTTGCTCAGTCGTATCCAACTCTTTGAGACCTCACGGACAGCAGCATGGCAGGCTTCCTTGTCCATCACCAACTCCCAGAGCTTGTTCAAACTCATGTCCATCGAGTTGGTGATGCCATCCAACCATCTCATCCTCTTTCCCACTTCTCCTCCTGCCTTCAATCATTCCCAGCATCAGGGTCTTTTCAAATGACTCAATTTTTAGCATCAGGTGGCCAAAGTATGGAATTTCAGCTTCAGCATCAGTCCTTCCAATGAATATCCAGGACTGATTTCCTTTAGGATAGACTGGTTGGATCTCCTTGCAGTCCTAGGAACTCTCAAGAGTCTTTTCCAACACCATAGTTCAAAAGCATCAATTCTTAGGCGCTCAGCTTTCTTCACAGTCCAACTCTCACATCCATACATGACTACTGGAAAAACCGTAGCTTTGACTAGATAGACCTTTGTTTGCAAAGTAATGTCTCTGCTTTTGAATATGCTATCTAGGTTGGTCATAGCTTTTCTTCCAAGGAGGAAGAGTCTTTTAATTTCATGGCTGCAGTCACCATCGGCAGTGATTTTGGAGCCCCCAAAAATAAAGTCTGTCACTGTTTCCACTGTTTCCCCATCTATTTGCCATAAAGTGATAGGACCAGATGCCATGATCTTTGTTTTCTGAATGTTGAGCTTTAAGCCAAGTTTTTCACTCTCCTCTTTCACTTTCATCAAGAGGTTCTTTAGCTCTTCTTCACTTTCTGCCATAAGGGTGGTATCATCTGCATATCTGAGGTTATTGATATTTCTCCCAGCAATCTTAATTCCAGCTTTTGCTTCATGCACCCCAGAATTTCTCATGATGTACTCTGCATATAAGTTAAATAAGCTGGGTGACAATATACAGCCTTGATATACTCCTTTCCCAATTTGGAACCAGTTTGTTGTTCCATGTCCAGTTCTAACCATTGCTTCTTGACCTGCATAAACAGTCAATAAATAAAACTGCTATAAACAGTTAATAAATGGAAATGTTTATATCAGCTTTGTTTATAATTGCCAAAACTTAGAAGTAATCAAGATGTCCTTCAGTAAGTATATGAGTAAATAAACTGCATATCCAGACAATGGAATATTATCACCACTAAAAATAATGAGATCTCAAGCTATGAAAAGACATGCAGAAATCATCAATGTATATTACTAAGTTAAAGAATCTGAAAGGCTACATACTCATTCCAAATATATGACATCTGGAAAAGACAAAACTATAAAACCATGAAAAAATAAGTGTTGGCGAGGGAGGGAGTGGCAGGAGTAATGAACAGATGGAACACAGAGAGTTTTTGGAGCAGTGAAAATACTGTTATTGATACATGTTACTATACATAAACATTATGTGATATTGTAAGTGAGTACCTGTCATTATAACTTTGTCCAAACCTATAGAATGTGCAACACCAAGAATGAATCCTAATGTTCAAACCATGGACTTCGAGTGATTATGATTTGTTGTTGGAGGTTCATTAATTGTAACAAATGTACCATTCTGGTAAAGGATATTGATAATCATGTGTGGGAAGATCATGTGTGTGTTGAAGGAGAAGGTATATGGGAAATCTCTGTATCATCCTCTTAATTTTGCTTTGAACTTAAAAGTGCTCTAAAAAAGTCTTTTTTTAAAAGAAATAACTTGATACTTTGTGCCACCCTCAGAACAAGATAAGAAATTAAATTTCAACCCAGCATTGAGTAGCTCTCTCTCCTTATGATGTAGGAGTTTCTTTTGCCTTGATTTTTCAGGAGAGTGAGTGGAGAGTTTTCTGAATTTTATTAAAATTACAAAAACTACATATGATTTATGTTTTTTTAATACCAGGTATTATTGAAATAAGTGATGAGCTGTGTTGCTTGTTTTGTATGTGATTTTCACTACAACTCTTAATTAGATTATAGTATTCTCATTGTAGGGCTTCACTGGTGGCTCAAACAGTAAAGAATTTGCCTGCAATGCAGAAGACTTGGGTATGATCCCTGGGTTGGGAAGATCCCCTGGCATAGGAAATGGCAACCCCCTCCAGTATTCTTGCCTAGAGAACACCACGGACAGAGGAGCCTGGTGGGCTACAGTCCATGGAGTCACAAAGAGTTGGATACAACTGAGCAATTAAGCGTGCATGCATTTTTATTATACAAATAAGGAAATTAACACACACTCTAGTCTTCAGATCATCTATTATTAACATTTCCTACTATACAGAAATTCTGCCTCAATAAGAACTGTGATACCAGGCAATTGACTGATATGTAAAAGAACCGTCTCTTTAAAATTAGTGTAATTCTTTCTAGGCCAAAAGGATGAATGCTTTCAAAGGCTTTGAGATTCCTAATAGAGGAGAGGTAAGTAAGGTACATGATAGAAGAGGCAGATTTCATCTAACTGTGCACTGTCTAAGAAGATGGATCAGAAACATAAAGACCTAATAACAGCAAAGACTTTCTTTGTTAGGTTATCTTTTATACATTAATTATACAGAAGCTCCTGCTTAAATGGGATACACTTGCTGTAGACTGTTTCTATTATGAAAGAGTTCTTTTCCTTACTCTCCACTTGATTTGGGAGATATTATGATATAAATATCAGGGATGTAAGTTGTTGTAGTAAGGTGAAGTTTATTTTATTTGTTGTATAAGTTTATTCACTTAACTGGCCAGTGAATCATCATTGTAGCAGAGACCACATCACTGTGATATGGTCAATTCATCCCAACGTTTAACCTACTCTACAGTTTAAATCACATATCCATGAAAACTTTAGCTTTGCAAATTTTGAGATACTGATATGTATGCCTCTACCACCTTGTATAACGTAATATAGTCCCCTGGTCTCTTAATAAATATTAATTTTAGTATCATTCATAAATAAATGTTATCTGATATATAAAACCAATTTGAGAATCTCACTTCTCTATAACCCCATTAATGACAACAATCTCCAAATAATTAATTAGAACAGTATGCATTAATTTTCAAACTTAAAATATTTTTATATTCATTTTCTCTACATTTGTACTATAGTATTTGTATCAGGTCTAACTGGTGTACACAGCTTACATGAATGACAGTTGAATTTTGTTTATTAAAAAAAAATTATTTCAAAAACTAGCTTGTGGTTATCAAAGGGAAGAGTTAGTGCAGGGGCAAAGGGACAAATTAGAGGTATGGGATTAATATATACAAACTACTATTTATAAAATACATAAGGAACAAGAATATACTCTATACCCTTCATCTTGCAATAACCTGGAGTGAAGTATAAAAGTGAAAGAAAGTAAAAATCAGCCACTTGTGTCTGACTCTTTGCAACCCTATAGGCTATACAGTCCATGCAATTCCCCAGGCCAGAATACTGGAGTAGGTAGCCTTTTCCTTCTCCAGGGGATCTTCTCAGACCAGGGATCGAACAAGGTGTCCTGCAATGCAGGCAGATTCTTTTCCAGCTGAGCCACAAGGAAAGCCCATCAGTTCAGTTCAGTTCAGTCGCTCAGTCGTGTCCGACTCTTTGCGACCCCATGAAGTGCAGCACGCCAGGCCTCCCTGTCCATCACCAACTCCCGGAGTTCACTCAGACTCACGTCCATCGAGTCAGTGATGCCATCCAGCCATCTCATCCTCTGTCGTCCCCTTCTCCTCTTGCCCCCAGTCCCTCCCATCATCAGAGTCTTTTCCAATGAGTCAACTCTTCGCATGAGGTGGCCAAAGTACTGGAGTTTCAGCTTTAGCATCAGTCCTTCCAAAGAAATCCCAGGGCTGATCTCCTTTAGAATGGACTGGTTGGATCTCCTTGCAGTCCAAGGGACTTTCAAGAGTCTTCTCCAACACCACAGTTCAAAAGCATCAATTCTTCGGCGCTCAGCCTTCTTCACAGTCCAACTCTCACATCCATACGTGACCACAGGAAAAACCATAGCCTTGACTAGACGAACCTTTGTTGGCAAAGTAATGTCTCTGCTTTTGAATATGCTATCTAGGTTGGTCATAACTTTCCTTAGTGGAGTATAATTTGCAAAAATACTAGATCACTATGCTATACTACTGAGATGAACACAATATTGTAAATCAATTACACTTCAGTTAAAATATAGTTTTAAATCAATGTGAGAGGCATAGTTAGTCAGAGGATTTATTACTATATACCACTGCTGTGCTTGGCTTGTTATTAATATTTCTTTTAATTTTCCTGAGAACTAAAATAGTCCTGTTTTCAGTCAACTGCCAACTTTTCTTTCCATTTGCTCCGTACAGTTGTCCCTGGATATCCACAGGGAACTGGTTCCAAGACCCATTGCAGATACAAAAATATACAGATGCTGAAGTTCCATGGTCAGCCCTTTGTAGCTGAGAATTCTATATCTTCCGATACAATCAACCCAGAACCGTAAACATAGTACTGTACACAATCTGCAAGGCAGCGGAACTTGCAGATGCAGAGGCCCAACTAGGTATTTGCTGAGAAAAGTACAGGTATAAGTGGAACTGTGCAGTCCACACCTTTGTTTAAGGGTCAACTCTGTAAGGAAAGATTAGGAAAATCAAGTTATTTTCTGTTTGCATGTGGTTTTCATTCTCCTACAACTTTCCTAAACTTGTTTATGCAGTCAATTTTTATTTTTCTTTGACCATTTCTCACAATTTCCAGCAATCACGCAACTTTCATCCAATCCTAGATTTTGCTGCCCTGCACAGTCCATAGGGTCACCCAGAGTCAGACATGATTGGGCACACACACACACACACATACACACACACACAGCTGGTTTGGAGCTAACTACTATGGAAAGTGAATTCTTTTTTCTTATAAGTCATTGCTATTATCTTATTTAAATTTAGTTCCCTTTTGTTACTTAGAGTTTTTGAAATCATCTTTTCTGGAAGTTAATTTGGATGGTTTTCTTCTCTCCTTTGTTTTTCCCCCTTTATCACTTCAACCTAGATTTTCCTTTCCTTTAAATCTCAAACAGATTTTTACTTTTGTTATGAACAAAATGATCAGCAGACTTGGTGCTTACATTAAATTGGATCCAGTAAAATAAAATCAAGGGTTTCATTTAATACACCACGCACACACACCTCTACACAAACAGGCACACAGGAATGCGTGCATGCACCCACACTATAATAAAATAAACTAACATAAATAACTGTGATTCTCTTTCAGAAACATGATGGTCACTTCACAGTCATCCAGTTGGTCGGTATGCTCCGAGGCATTGCATCAGGAATGAAGTATCTTTCTGATATGGGTTATGTTCACCGAGATCTAGCAGCTAGGAATATATTGGTCAACAGCAACTTAGTATGCAAAGTTTCTGATTTCGGTCTCTCCCGAGTGCTGGAAGATGATCCAGAAGCTGCTTATACAACAACTGTAAGTTTATCCATCCTTTTCAAATATAGTTTGTTTACTTTTATTGTTTGCAATATTATTAGAGTAATTCCAGTTTGTATTATGGTCTAAAGACAGAAGGAAAGATTGCCCCAAAATAGGATCTAGACAAGGACTGAGAGACATTGGTTTTCCATGCCAGTTCTATAAAGAGCCTACCAGGCACTTCATGAGGAGAGGTTGGCAGGGATGATTATGGAACATACCTAATGACACATATACAATTAGCGATTTGTAGATAATTTAATCTGCACAAAATTTACTGAGTTTAGATTGCTCTCATTTGACTACATGGTCTCATATCTGGTTATACTTAAGTGCTAAGAAATCTCTTCCTTCACTGAATCTGACACACATTTACATGGACAACTGTTTTATACCCACTTCTAGAGGAGGGACTCTCTCTCATTTGAATATTGCTAAGCAACCCATCTTAAACTTACATAGAAAATGTTATGCCTCTTTGCTCTCAGTTATGGAAATGAGGTCATATTTACCTAAAAAGAACATTAAAAGATGTATTAAGAGACACTGATGTATAGAACAGTCTTATGGACTCTGTGGGAGAGGGAGAGGGTGGGGAGATTTGGGAGAATGGCACTGAAACATGTATAATATCATGTATGAAATGAGTCGCCAGTCCAGGTTCGATGCACGATACTGGATGCTTGGGGCTGGTGCACTGGGACGACCCAGAGGGATGGTATGGGGAGGGAGGAGGGAGGAGGGTTCAGGATGGGGAACACATGTATACCTGTGGTGGATTCATTTCGATATTTGGCAAAACTAATACAATATTGTACAGTTTAAAAATAAAATTAAATTAAATTAAAAAAAATAAAATAAAGATATATTATGGCTCACACTTGTCTGTTTTAAGAGATATGTTTTATTTAAGATATGGAATAATGGCAGTTGGTCTTCCCAGATTGCTCAGTAATAAAGAATCTGTGTGCCATTACAGGAGATGTGGGTTCAATCCCTGGGTAGGGAAGATCCCCTGGAGAAGTAAATGGCAACCTACTCCAGTATTCTTGCCCAGTCCATGAGATTGCAAAGAGTCAAACACAACTTATCAACTAAACAACGACAATGACAATAATGGCTGCTACTATTCAGATGTTTTATTTTTTTCTTTTAATTAAAATGAGTAGCTCCATTTCTTATATTTTAAAGACCAAAACGAAATGTGAAAATCATTTTATCACAGTATCTGTAAAACTTATAAAATTCCCTGATTCTGACTTTCAATTGTGTTCACTTTGTATCATCCAAGACAAACTTTGCTTTTCTCCTTGATAGTGGTATTTCCTAATAAGGACTTTCCTAGTTGAACTATTGAGTCTCACTATTGACAATGCATAACCTGCATAATCACAGTTCTTTTAATATCTTAATTCTATTTACTTTGCATTAGTAAGATCTCTCTAAGCTCCAACTCTTAACCTCCCCTATTCTCCATAATATGTGAAAAAAGTCACTCTATGCCAACATGGAGTTAGTTAAAGAAGACATGCTCTATACCCAGCATGGAGATATTTAAAGCAAATAATGGAGGAGCATGAGGAGCATGTATTTCATATAGTTGTTTCATATAGCTGGGGGGAGATCTAAGAATCCTTCCTTCTTTACCTCATTCATGTGTTTCTAAGTTGACTTTCTGATGTGAATTTTTAAATCTTAAGACATGCCCAGCTTTAAGAGTGGATATTTTTAATGAAAATGAGATAAAAGTATTTTAGATCATTCACTATTCTGCCTTTAAGCACTTTAGCATAAATAATTGAGATTTTTCTGGAGATGATGCTTGCTGCTAAGCTGTTAAGTCACTTCAGTCGTGTCCGACTCTGTGCGACCCCATAGACGGCAGGCCACCAGGCTCCCCCGTCCCTGGGATTCTCCAGGCAAGAACACCGGAGTGGATTGCCATTCCTTCTCCAATGCATGAAAGTGAAAAGTGAAAGTGAAGTCACTCAGTTGTGTCCAATGATGCTTACCTGCTAGTAAAACATAATATGAATTTTCACTCACTTCTATCTTTTTTAAATAAAAGAGTTACTGTTAAAAGTTATGCAGTAAAATCTTTTAAACACTTTCACTTAAAATCATATGATATCCAATGCACTAAATAAAAGAACCTGTGGTGAGAAATATTTTTGATTTTTTTATTTTGAAAAATAAAGTGTTATTCTTTGAGAGCCTATCACAAGATTCTCTGTCCATCAAGTCATCAATGGTAGAAATGAGACTGTGCTAAGATATTAATACCATGTGGTAAAATGCATCTTACACTAAGTCTGTGTAGGTGAACCAGGCCAACCTGAAGAATAACTTGTACTTCAATTGTTCCTTAAGATTTAACGAAGCAAAGAATGGAAGTGATATGACAGCTTCAGGCACAAAGTCACTCTTGGGTACAGGACTGTGAAATCTACTAGCTCCCACCAAGCTACATATCATTAGCATAAATAGAAATAAGGACAGGTTTCTGCACAGAATTTTAATGAAAAATTCAAGAAAAGAAAATGACAGTTTCCTCTAGGTAAATGTAATTCAGCAGCCTAAATATAAAGAAAAACAGGAGAAAAATAGCTATGTTATCAGAAGACTATAATGTGAAGATTTAAATAACTTTTTCAGCAAAAAGGTGGTGAACAAATAAACCTTGGAAGACTGAAAAACAATAAAATCCTGGCTTGATAAGCCAAATTCATCACTAAGAAAGGAGCTTTGCCATTTGGGACAAATAATAAACTGACTCTTCCAGAAAAACAATCCTTACTCGACAGATATTATGATAGCAGTCAGTTGAAATCAGTCAAATATACAGACATTTGTAATTCAGTTCAGTTCAATCACTCAGTCCTGTCTGATTCTGCAACCCCATAGACTGCAGCATGCCAGGCTTCTCTGTCCATCATCAAATCCTGGAGCATGCACAAACTCATGTCCATAGAGTCAGTGATAGACACCACAATATCATCCTGTGTCGTCCACTTCTCCTCCTGACATCAATTTTTCCCAGCATCAGGGTCTTTTCTTCACCTCAGGTAGCCAAAGTATTGGAACTTCAGCTTCAGCATCAGTCCTTCCAATGAATATTCAGGACTGATTACCTTTAGGATTAACTGGTTGGATCTCCTTGAAGTCCAAGGGACTCTCAAGAGTCTTCTCCAACAACACAGTTCAAAAGCATCAATTCTTTGACACTCAGCTTTCTTTATGCTCCAACTCTCACATCTGATACGTAATTATTAGAAAAACCATTGCTTTGACTAGACAGACTTTTGTCAGAAAGTAATGCCTCTGCTTTTTAATACGCTATCTAGGTTTGTCATAGCTTTTCTTCCAAGGAGCAAGTGTCTTTTACTTTCATGGCTGCAGTCACCATCCTCAGTGATTTTGGAGCTCAAGAAAATAAATAGTCTGTCACTGTTTCCATTGTTTCCCTATCTGTTTGCCATGAAGTGATGGGACCAGATGCCATAATCTTAGTTTTTTGAATGTTGGTTTTTTTTTGTTTGTTTGTTTGTTTTTTCACTTTATAATATTGTATTGGTTTTGCCATACATCAACATGCATCCGCCATGGGTGTACATGTGCTCCCCATCCTGAGCCCCCTCCCACCTCCCTTCCCATGAATGTTGGGTTTTAGGCCAAATTTTTCACTCTCCTCTTTCACTTTCATCAAGAGGTTCTTTAATTCCTCTTTGCTTTCTGCCATAAGAGTGGTGTCATCTGCATATCTGAGGTTATTGATATATCTCCTAGGAAACTTGATTCCAACTTGTGATTCATCCAGCTTGGCATTTCGCATGTTGTACTCTGCATATAAGTTAAATAAGCTGGGTGACAATATATAGCCTTGTATATCCTTGTAAAGGACAATATATAATCCTTTCCCAGTTTGAAATTAGTCCATTTTTCCATGTGCAGTTCTAACTGTTGCTTCTTGACCTGCATACAGATTTCTCAGGAGGCAGGTAAGGTGGTCTGGTATTAACATCTCCTGAAGAATTTTCCAGTTTGTTGTGATCCACACAATGAAAGGATTTGATGTAATCAATAAAGCAGAATCAATAAATCAATAAAGCAATCAATAAATCAAAAAACCAGGATGTTTTTCTGGAACTCTTGTATTTTCAATGATCCAACGGATATTGGCAATTTGATCTGGTTCCTCTGCCTTTTCTAAATCCAGCTTGAACATCTGGAATTTCTCAGTTCACATACTATTGAAGCCTAGCTTGGAGAATTTTGAACATTACTTTGCTAGCATGTGAAGTGAGTCCAATTGTATGGTCGTTTGAGCATTCTTTGGCATTGCCTTTCTTTGGGATTGGAATGAAACCTGATGTTTTCCAGTCCTGTGGCCACTGCTGAGTTTTCCAAATTTGCTGGCATGTTGAGTACAGCACTTTCACAGCATTATCTTTAGGATTCGAAATAGCTTAAATGAAATTCCATCACCTCCACTAGCTTTGTTCATAGTGTTGCTTCCAAACGCCCACTTGACTTCACATTCCAGGATGTCTGGCTCTAGGTCAGTGATCACACCGTCATGTTACCCTGGTCCTTAAGATCTTTTCTGTACAGTTCTTCTGTGTATTCTTGCCACCTCTTCTTACGATCTTCTGCTTCTGTTAGGTCCATACCATTTCTGTCCTTTATTGAGCCCATCTTTGCATGAAAAGTTCCCTTGGTATTTCTAATTTTCTTGAAGCGTTCTCTAGTCTTTCCCATTCTATTGTTTTCCTCTATTTCTTTGCATTGATCAAGAAGAAGGTTTTCTTATCTCTCCTGCTATTCTTTGGAACTCTACATTCAGATGGATATATCTTTCCTTTTCTCCTTGGCTTTCATTTTTCTTCTTTTCTCAGTTATTTGTAAGGCCTCTTCAGACAACCATTTTGCCTTTTGGCATTCTCTTCTTGGGGTTGGTTTTTGATCACTGCCTCCTATACAATGATATGAACCTCCATCCATAGTTCTTCAGGTACTCTATCTATCAGATCTAATCCTTTCAATCTGTTGTCACTTCCACTGTATAATCTAAGGCATATGATTTATAGTTCATATATGATTTGTTTATAACCCTGGTCAAACCTGAATGGTCCAGTGGTTTTCCCTACTTTCTTCAATTTAAGTCTGAATTTTGCAAAAGGAATTCATGATCTGAGCCACAGTCAGCTCCTGTTTTGCTTCTGCTGATTGTATAGAGCTTCTCCATCTTTGGCTGCAAATAATATAATTAATATATATTGAATATATATATTATAATCAATCCATATAATCAATCTGATTTCACTGTTGACTATCTGGTGATGTCCATATGTAGAATCATCTCTTGTATTGTTGGAAGAAGGTGTTTGCTACGACCAGTGCATTCTCTTGGCAAAACTCTGTTAGCCTTTACCCTGCTTCATTTTGTACTCCAAGGCCAAATTTGCCTGCTACTCCAGTTATCTTATCTCTTGACTTTTTCATTCTAGTCCCCTATGATGAAAAGGACATCTTTTTTGATGTTAGTTCTAAAAGGTCTTGTAGGTCTTAGAACCATTCGACTTCAGCTTCTTCTGTATTACTGGCTGGGACATAGACTAGGATTGCTGTGATACTGACTGGAAATGAACAGAGATTATTCTGTTGTTTTTGAGATTGCACCCAAGTACTGAATTTTGGACACTTTTGTTGATCATGAGGGCTACTCCATTTCTTCTAAGGGATTCTGGCCCACGGTAGTAGATGTAATGGTCATCTGAATTAAATTTGCCCATTCCAGTCCATTTTAGTTCACTGTTTCCTAAAATGGCAATGTTCACTCTTGCCATCTCCTGTTTGAACTCTTCCAGTTTGCCTTGATTCATGGACCTAACAATCCAGGTTCCTATGCAATATTGTTCTTTACAGCATCAGACTTTACTTCCATCACCAGTCACATCCACAGCTGTGCACTGTTTTTGCTTTGGCTCCATCATTCTTTCTGGAGCTATTTCTCCACTCTTCTCCAGTAGTATATTGGGTGGCTACTGACCTGGGGAGTTCATCTTTCAGTGTCATATCTTTTTGCCTTTTCATACTGTTCATGGGATTCTCAAGGCAAGAATACCGAAGTGGTTTGCCATTCCCTTCTCCAGTGGGCCACATTCTGTCAGAACTCTCCATGATGACCTGTCCCTCTTGGGTCACACTACATAGCATGGGTCATAGTTTCTCTGACTTAGACAAAGCTGTGATCCATGTGGTCAGTTTGGATAGTTTTTTGTGATTGTGGCTTTCATTCTGTCTGCCCTCTGATGGATAAGGATATTATGATAGAAGTCAGTGGAAATCAGTCAAATATGCAGACCATTGTAATTAGCAGGAGAGAAAGAAATCAATATGCCAATTTTAGATTTCCTTAATTCAAAGGGAGAAAAGTGCCCTTGAGCCAACCAATGTTTATTTGATGGACTAATTCATATTGAAAAGCAGAGACATTACTTTGCCAACAAAGGTCCGTCTAGTCAAGGCTATGGTTTTTCCAGTGGTCATGTATGGATGTGAGAGTTGGACTGTGAAGAAAGCTGAGCGATGAAGAATTGATGCTTTTGAACTGTGGTGTTGGAGAAGACTCTTGAGAGTCCCTTGGACTGCAAGGAGATCCAACCAGTCCATTCTGAAGGAGATCAGCCCTGGGATTTCTTTGGAAGGACTGATGCTAAAGCTGAAACTCTAGTACTTTGGCCACCTCATGCAAAAAGTTGACTGATTGGAAAAGACTCTGATGCTGGGAGGGATTGAGGGCAGGAGGAGAAGGGGACGACAGATGATGAGATGGCTGGATGGCATCACTGACTCGATGGACATGAGTCTGAGTGAACTCCGGGAGTTGGTGATGGACAGGGAGGCCTGGCGTGCTGCCATTCATGGGATCGCAAAGAGTCGGACACAACTGAATGACTGAACTGAACTGAACTGAACTGAATTCATAGTCAGAAATTCTGACAGTTTTTATTAATTTTTGTCAGTATAAGCTTTTGTAAAGGGTACTCTAATGATCTAATATTTAAAAACTATATTCTTCAGGATTAGTGTATCCAGACTTTGAGTCCAAATGCCAGAAATCAAATCAACAACAATGGAGATGAAAGGGCAACGAAGCTTTACACTAAACCAGAGAAAAAATGTGTTAAGTGCAGAGCCACAATATCCAATAATACCCAATAACTGTTGAAGAAGTGAACATCATACATACAGGCTTGGATCAAGGCTGAGAGACCAAAAATCTTAATGGTAGTTTTCTGGTACAGTTCTGCCAGGAGGTGTACACTTCTTTGGGTGAACTGACAATGTCAGACTTAAACATTAATTGATGCTTTCAAATTATGATGCTGAAGAAGACTCTTGAGAGTTCCTTGGGCTGCAAGGAGATCAAATCAATCCATCTTAAAGGAAATCAGTCCTGAATATTCATTGGAAGGACTGATGCTGAAGCTGAAGCTCCAGTACTTTGGCCACCTGTGAAAAGCCAACTCATTGGAAAAGATCCTGATGCTGGGAAAGATTGAGGGCAAAAGAAGAGGAGAGCAGCAGAGAATGAGATGGTTAGACAGCATCACCAACTCAGTGGATATGAATTTGAGCAAACTCTGGGAGATAGTGGAGGACAGAGGAGCCTGGAGTACTAGTCCATGGGGTCTTAAAGAGTCAGACACGACTTAGCGACTGAACAACAAAGCATTAGATGGAAATAGGAATCAACAATAGCACAGATGATATCGAAAGAATTATTTCCTAAAAAGTCTTATCTTTGGAGCTTAGGAAATAAAGATTTGTGATGATTACAGAGGTCTTGGTAATGAAACACATGAAAAAGGTTTGAAGATTATCATACACAGAATAGAAAAGACCTCGATAAGAAATCCTGCAGCTAGAGAGGACCATCTTGTTCATTCATGCATACCATTCAGAAGCCAAGCCACACTGTGGGAAGACCTCCATCTGTCATTGGTGCAAAGCATGCACAAAAGCAAACCCTTTGTAGATGTCAGCCCTGTGTCTCTCCAATATGCTTTTTAAAGAAAGGACTCGAAGGCCTTAGACCTTGGAAGGCATTATTGAAGACAAGAGACCACTGAGAAACTAATATTGCTGATCAGTTCTCAGGTTTGGGGTGACTTAGAAGTAGTAATTACAAGTAGTAATGAATCCCTTTAGCTTTTTATAAAACCCTAGAGAGCAGGATATTTATCTTTTACATGTTTTAATGCTTTCAACAGCAAGATTAATACACTACTTAGTGGCTGCTTTGTTAATTGCTGATAATTACACTAATAAGAAAATGGTAGGAAGAAAGTGATTGAAACTATAAGCACATTGTTTTCAGTAAAATTACATTAATTTCTTCTCTGATATGACTGTTAATCACAACCCACCAAATGAGTAAGCCTAAAACAACCCTTAATGTATCATAAGAAGAGGAAAAAATTACAATAGAAAGCAGAAAATGTTACAGACATTGAAGCAGTTATTACAATGGGTCAGGGTATTAACAGAAAGGAAAATTCTACAAGACCCAAGACAAATTGTTTGTAAAAGTACATAGTACATAATATTTTAATACCTACAAACATCTGAAATATATCCAGCCCTTCTAGTGTAAATGCTAATCAATGAGGAATAAATGAAGGCCAGTGACAAATCTGAAGACGTTTGGCCTACATCTTGATGATTAACCATAAATTGTATGAAATACCAAGTACTGCTTGTTTTTTGTTTTAGCAACATCCAACACTGTCTAATTCAGAGTTATTCTCCCTGCTCCTAGTGATTTTAGAACAAACCCAGACTAAATTGATTTACTGAGGAAGATCAATCAGCAGCTGTTCAGCGAGCAGAAAGCACCATGTTCATTGGCCCATCTTGCTTGTGCAGAAAAAAGACAAAATAAGACAGTGTACACAAAGCTGCTGACTTTAGCCCTTGAGTTTCAGAGATACCATCTTAAGAAATGAAGTCATTCTAATGCTTAATTGCCAGTTTCATCTCTGATGTCAAAAAAAGGCCTTTTTTCCCCCTCTGACAATAGAAAACTGGAAAGAAAAACATTATAAATATAATATAAATCACATGAAAGCTCTGTGAAAAGCTTACTTATTCCCAGTATAAGGAGCTTCACATCAATGGCAAATAAATTGAAAAAGATTATCGGTTATTTATGCTGTTTATGGCAGGCCCTGTTAGCTGCCTACTCAGCCTCTCTAATCATCTTCTCCTTGCTAATAAAATCTTTATTTGGATGTTGATAATGAACTCATACCCAGAAAATAAATCATAATTCATACATATTTATACTATTCTCCTTTAACACTTAAATTTTATTCTTTGAAAAGTCATTTAAATGTAAAGGGAAGTGAGTTTGGCAACTTTGGAGAAAATTTGGGGGTTGAGGTCTACTGTAGATAGGCTTACAGGGAGAGCTTTGTAGTGTTGGCCCTTTCTTTTCTTTGTTGCCTCGAATATAGCTTTGGCAGGACATGGGCTTGGGATTGTGACAGCCATGTTTCAGTCATGAGGCAAGAAGCCTAAGGAGACAAACCCAGTGCTCAAGATGGCCAGGTAGGAGTGCAAAAGAACCTAACTCTCTAATGAAAATGTTAAGTATCTGTGTCAATACAGAATCCACTTGTTCTAGTTATTTGTTTATAATTTAGTTAAATATTTTATTTACTTAAGCTCCTGAGAAATGGACCTTCTATGACTCTGTGACCTGTACCTGAAGACGTTCTGATACAGTAATCAACACATAAGAAAACCTCCAGATTGATAGATAATGTAAATAAGAAAATGAAAACATGAGGGATTAAAATGTCACCTCAGTCATACAAACGGACTAGATTATCTAAGCAGACTATAAATATACAATTAGTTTGGTAATTCAGTAATCATAATTTATTCATTTAACATGTATTTCTTAATATAATTGGATGCTAACCTGGTCTGTGGAAAAGATGGACATTAAACAATCATGTGTAATTACAGCCTGAGAGACTTTATACAACCCCTTTGTTGAGTGCCTACTGTGTGCCAGGTACTGTTCTGGGAATTGAAGATATTGCAATAAACAAGCTTTTCTTATGGAGCTTACAGCCTTGATAATCTTTATTATAAAGACAATAAACAATTTTTTTTAAAAAGATAATAAATGAAGTTTTAAAAGTAAGACAAAGACAAATCTCAATCTTAGTGACAGATGCTGGATATATTATAAAATTGTAAAAATAAACTTGAGAAGCTACCTTGGAAGCACAGTCAGAAAATACTTCTTTAATGAGGTGTCATTTGAAATGAGACCTGAAAATTATAAAGGTACCAGCCATGAAAAGATCTGAAGCCAGATGTTCTAAGGTGAAAGGGAAGAAATACAGATCCTAAACCTTAGGGAACAAGTTTGGCATAGTTCAGAAGTAGGAGAAAGGCCAGGATGGTTGACCCACTAAGAGATCAGGGAAAGGGTAGGAAATTAAAGCGTGAAGGTCATGGAAAGGAGGAGACTGACTATGAAAGGAATCCACTGGAAAATTTTAAGCACCTGTTGACACAACAGAAATTTTATTTTTCAAGAGCTCATTCTGCCTGATATGTTGGGAATGAATTGTAGAGAAAAAAGAGAGAGAGAGCAAAAGATGCATTTGCACCCTTAGACAGGAAATGATGGAATCTTGGTGTAAGCTGGAATAGAAAACAGAGTGGCGAAGACAGTTGGATATCTTGTATCAATAGCTCTACCAATATATGTGAGTGTGTGTGTGTCCATGTGTGTATGTATTTTTATTTATTAACAAGTAAAGAAATTGAGGCCAAAGAAATTGTGATGTGCTCAAGTCATATGGCTATTATGTTGGAAACAAAGTCAATTAATTATTGCCATAATGACATTGTTAAAGGAGAGAATCTGTTCCACAATTGAATCCTCCTTCTTTTACAAAACTTCCCACCACAAATTCTCTCTTGTCATATACAAACTTCCTTCTGTTTCTCATCTCTGAAGCCCATGCAGAAGGTAATGGATAGCAGTAGTTGAAAGTCTCTGAAGACTGAGAAATAAGGACAATGATCTCTTGGTCTCTGGTAATATATATTACAAATGCACAGATATTTCAAAATGTTTATTCTTTTGTTTACTGAACTGTTAAAATTATTCTTTAATGAATATTTTACATTCATGCCAAGAGAAAGAAAACAATGTATGTTATAGAAATAGAGAAATACCTCCTGGGAGAGTGCCAGGACATCCTTCTGCTTAGTATATTTAAAATTTTTCTCCCTGGTATTAGTCAGTGAATAGGCAACATGTTTGCTTAATTGTTTTCATGTAACTTTTCTAAACAAAAAGATGGCTGTAGGTCATTTCACTGGGCAACAATTTTAAACGAAAGATGGAGAGATTAAGGAAATGAACATTACCATTACTGATTTTTTAAATGGAATTCTGGGCAATATTCCAAGAAGCCTCAAATTCTTCCACAGAGTTTCAAATTCAATACCTGTCCCTTAATTGTCACCCCAGGGCTTACCATTAATCCCCACAATCATCAACTTTTCCAAGCCTATAAGCAGTCCTTAGGAAATCAAAAGCTAGAGAAAGTGCTATCGAATTTTGAAGTGTACTTTGAAGAAACAGAATTGAATTTCAAACATTGAAAAATCTATCAGCATCCTTGTTAAGAAACAAATATTTTTTCCCTTTTTCTCTGTTTATCGCCTGACTACCCCTTGGTTGCTTTATGCTAGCTTCTTACTCATCATGTTTTCTTAGGGAAACACTTACAACCATGGTTTACTTACAGGCCACTGCAAAGAACTTCCCCCAAATTCTCCCTTGGACCTCTTGCTCTGCAAGGAACAGCTCTGAATGCATTCACATTCCATAATTATTAGCATTATTCAGATCATGACTGTTCTAATTAACATGAACACACCAAGTTTCACTATTCCCAGTTTTGCTTCTTTAAACTTGCAGTAAGAACAGAGTGTTATTATATGAAGCATGCACATCATTCAACTGTTTAACCATGCTCTTAATCAGTGTGTAATATGTGTCACAAATAGGCGGCTGCTAAATGAATTATACATAAAGATAATGTTTTCTAGATTACTCTTGCCTGGATATTTTGCATAATTTGGGTCCTAATACATTCTGATCCTTAATTCTCTTTTTTTAATAGAAACTAAATCATTACCTTGTTCTTTTTAGTTGTTCAAAACTTTGTTTTTCATATATGCTATAAAAGTAAAGGGAAGATAACATTTTTAATTTTAGTGTTTATAGCATATAATTTTCTGACCGCCAAAATCTCTTTCTCACATTTCCTGGTTAAGTTGCAAATATATTTGCCTTTAAAAATAACTGCTACTTTGTGGAGAAAAGGGAACCCTCTTACACTGTTGGTGGGAATGCAAACTAGTACAGCCACTATGGAGAACAGTGTGGAGATTCCTTAAAAAACTGGAAATAGAACTGCCTTATGATCCAGCAATCCCACTGCTGGGCATACACACTGAGGAAACCAGAAGGGAAAGAGACACGTGTACCCCAATGTTCATCGCAGCACTGTTTATAATAGCCAGGACATGGAAGCAACCTAGATGCCCATCAGCAGATGAATGGATAAGAAAGCTGTGGTACAGATACACAATGGAGTATTACTCAGCCATTAAAAACAATACATTTGAATCAGTTCTAGTGAGGTGGATGAAACTGGAGCCTATTATACAGAGTGAAGTAAGCCAGAAAGAAAAACACCAATACAGTATATTAACGCATATATATGGAATTTAGAAAGATGGTAACAATAACCCTGTGTACGAGACAGCGAAAGAGACACTGATGTATAGATCAGTCTTGTGGACTCTGTGGGAGAGTGAGAGGGTGGGGAGATTTGGGAGAATGGCATTGAAACATGTGTAATATCATGTATGAGACGAGTCGCCAGTCCAGGTTCGATGCACGATGCTGGATGCTTGGGGCTGGTGCACTGGGATGGCCCAGAGGGATGGTATGGGGAGGGAGGTGGGAGGAGGGTTCAGAATGGGGAGCACAGGTATACCTGTGGCGGATTCATTTCGACATTGGGCAAAACTAATACAATATTGTAAAGTTTAAAAATAAAATAAAATTTTAAAAAAACTGCTTCTAAGAAAAATATAAATTCAATAGAACCAAGTTGTATTATTAATAGAAAATAACTAATAAAAGCAAGGGGTAAGCTATTAGGCCCTCATATATACCCCACCCTCCATAGAATTTCATAATCAAGACATTACAATAGGCTAGTATGTAAATGGAATCATTAAATAATGAAGAAAACACTATAGATATAATATGGTAGAATTCACAGTGGGTGATAAACTTGGAATTTATACCCACATCTTCAATAGACTTATTAAAACTGTCTCCTCTCTACAGATAAATAAAAATTAATAAGATAATAAGTTAAAATATGGATTATAGCTGCTATTAAGATGAGCAGCATAAAAAATCACCTAAGGCACTTATTTGAAATGCTAATTCCCAATTTCCAGCCCCAGAGAATCATTTTCATTCCGTAAGTCTGGGGGAGAAGTAGCAAGGCAGGATCTGGAAATCTGTGTTTTTAATAAACACCCAGATGTGAAACAGGCTATCTGAAAGTCCATTTTGCTTAACTGCCCTAATATAATCTAGACACATATCCAATTCCTCCTCCAGCCTTACATGTCGTTAAATAAGACAAAAGTCACAAGCAGGTAAAAAATTTGTACATACAATGGGAAAAGGGTGGGATAGAGGGAAGATGAGAGCCATGGACAGTGTTCACCCTAAGAGACCTTATTCTTTTAATATATATTCCGTGTAGCCCAAGCATTTTGTTTCAGTTTCTTATAGGAGATGGTTTATGGTATAAAATATGCTTAATAGTAAAGAGAAAAATTGTTATCCCTGATGTTAATTTTTTATTCCTCTGTTAACCTTTGTTTTACTGGCCTCAGTAGTCTCCACTTTGCTACCTTCATGTAGCTTCTTCTCTTTAGGTTATCTGTGATGGTAATTTTTTCCCAATAAATAGTCATTTATTGACTGATGTAGAAATGTATGCCCCTCTTTGGGAACTTATGCAAGGCCTGTAAATTCTGTGAAAATAAATCACGAAACAACTGTAACCTGTGGCCAAAACTCGGATAACTCCTCAATAGCCATGTAGTTGACCTGGTGCTGAATTCTATCTCAGAGTTTTAAAACAGTTATGTATATTTCAGAATATACCATTGAATGTTTAATATCTCTATAGTTTATGAGGTTTCACTGTACTTGGACATGATTAGATTTTGCTTGAACTCCAATATGATTTATGGGAAATAGAAGAAACTGCTGGAATTGCAGTTTCTAGAGCTTTAGCCCAGAATATATCTTCTGGTTCTACAGTGAAATTCATCCTCCATACTCAACATTAAAAAGTAGTCTTAGGATCACTTTATAAAAAGTACACATACTAGAAAAAAAGACATAAAAGCATGATAAAACAAAATAATACTTGCATATAATCATCATAAATGATACTACTAAAGTGTCATGAAACACTTGTATACATATGCCCCCTTGTGGTGAATGCATGGGACACAGGACATTTTAAAAGCTTTTCATAAATCAAAGAATATTTTTCTTAGTTTAGTATTGTGTGAGATAGAAGATGTACATTTTAATAAGTCCTAGTTTACGAGATTTGACTTATGTGTTGTTTACTAAAGCTTAATAACTCTGAACTATTTACCCATAAGAAAGAAGGAAGGATAAGAGAAAACTGAGTTCTAGTATTTAACTGAGAAGTCACCCACATTTACATTAGGATTCCAATACTGTACTTTAAAATGATTCAGTCGGTGTTTTTAGTGGAAAAATAATCCCAGTGAAAAGATTAAATGTAAAGTCAGGAGAAGGATTGTTAAAGTAAGTGAAAACAGCAAGTTTAAAACAAATTGGGTGGAATACAAAGAAGCAGAAAGAAACTTAGTGGAAAAGAAAATAAAACATGCAGACTTTTCATTGACATTTTTAAATGCCAATGCTAAGTTTTCTTGCATATAAATGAAAGTCATGGTTTTGAGGACACTTCAGAGAAATAGAAGATATTTCAAAGGGCAAGAGGGCAACCATGATTCTTGGAAGACTCAAAGCAATGACAGATTCTGCAGATTGGAGCACAGTAGCCTATATATAATTGATACATACAAGGGGAGAAAGGGTAGATTAAAAAACAGCAACTTGATTAAACCCTATTAATGAAGAGAGAAATGGTCAAGGGTTAAACCAGAAAAAAATATTGAAATATAAACTACTCAAGTGGATTTTCCATTATATAAGGAAAATTACCAGAAAAAATAATAGCATGTGTATATCTGAAATTAAATAAAATTAAAAAAAAAAAAATAATAGCAACTACAAGCGCTAGTATTCTATTACTAGTACTCTGTTTTAGAAAAATAAATGATATAAAGTTTGTGGATATGTTTTCCCACATTTATTTTGGACATGAGGGTAGTAATACATAAGTTACCTTTGAATAAAACATTGTCCTGTTTTACCACAGATTATACACAGGTTATATAATCCCAGAATTTAAACATTTGCTCAAGTAAGAATTTCCTCCATCCCACCAACACTATTACAGGTTTATTCAAGTGTTAGAAATAGTCCAGAAAAAAATATAAGCCAATCTAGCACCTAGTAAGATCATGTGGAAAACTGTTTGAATTTTTATTCCTCATCCTGAAACAAAAAAATATAAGAAACTCTCAAGAACAAAGCAGGACGTATTCTCTGTTATTTTGAATTCTGTTCCTGGCTAAATATTATTTTTAAATTCCTACTCTTGAAAACTTATAAAACATTGCCGGAAAAAAGGTTATAATAATAATCTTAAAATAAAATATTCATTATACTTCCTTTTTACTGTTTTGTACTGTTCTCTTTATTTTTGAAATGTTGCTATATATTCATTTTTACTAGTTTTATAGCTTTGAATATTTTAGGTTAATCTGGGTCACATTTCTAATAGAAGTCTTTTAAAACTCCTCATGTCCCTTTACCGTCTAAATTGAAGCCATCTTGCCATTCACATTGACAGGAAGCACAGTACAGATGGAAATGAACATTGTGATTTGAAAGGTATTGGGACCACACTGTAAACTCCTATCCTTCAATGTACATCGCTTGAATATAACTTTCCCAGAAAAATGCAAGATACACAAGAGGATAAGGGATGTTATGCCACAATTTACAAGAAATAAACAAGAATAAGGAAGACAAAAATAAGACATGGATGTGGCACAATATAACAGAAATATGCCCCATTGAAACAGCATTCTGTCATACTTCAAAACCAATACAATATTGTAAAGTAAAAAAAAAAAAAGAATAAAATAAAATATGCTGAGAAGAGTTAGGAAAAAAAAAAAAAAAACAGCATTCTATAGGGTGACTTCTTACCTGATTTTATCTGTACTGACCAAGAATCTAAGCTATCATAGTCACAGAGACTCTGCCAGTAAAGATATCAATAGATGACAATGTCTGGAGACTCTTCAATTCTAGATCTTTGGGGATGACAAAAGGATTACTTAAAATGCCCTGAACCTACATTATGAAAATAAAATACATTTTATCAGACATTACATTAATCGTAAGTCTACTCAATACAAGAAAATAGTATTCTAATATTAAATTCTAATTTCTTCTCAGTAAAGAATTCATAAAAAATATCTAAGATAATTGTCTGTTTTGGTCTAATCTGAGTTCCTTTTCCAGATTTCAGTGACTCCTTTCTATATCTTGTCATTTCTATCAATATACTTGCTCAAAGTTCATGTCAGATGCAGCCTTTTTCACTGAATTTCTAAGATGAGTTACTTCCTATAAGAAAGTGGAAAATACTGGTTCCCTGCCATCTTTGTAAATCCAAAAATAACATCTCTTTTTGTAGTGCCATAGCACTGACAGTATTTCTGAGCCCTCATACTATGAGCTGCATTTTTCATATAGATGGAAAATATTGATAAAGATTTTTTTTGGTACAATGTTATCAAAAGAAGTTCAGAGCAAAAAGAATTGTAAAGACAGAGCTCCCTGATGTTGGTCAGCTTACTTGGAGGTATCTCAAGCCCTCATGTTCATCTTAAGAAATATGTTAACATAATTTAAGAGCTCCTCCAGTGGATTCTAACACTAAAGAAACTTCATAGAACATGGAGTTTATGATGGATGAAGACCTATTACTGAGATATTATATAGTTTATAAAACTTTTATTTTCAAGCCACAAATTCTAATTTTTAAGCATATAATCAGATTTTCAGACATCCAAACTAAAATACCTATTAGAAATTTTCTTCACCTGACTCTGTTAATCAGTTTGGGCTGCCATGACAAAATGCCATAGACTGACTGGCTTAAGCAATAGGAATTTATTTCTCCAAGTTACGAAGGCGAAAAGTCCAGCATCAAGGCTTTGGCTTATTCAATTCCCTGGTGAGAGGTCCCTTCCTGGCCTGTAGAAAACCACCTTTTCACTGTGCTCTTACATGATTAAAAGAGAGCAAGCTCTCTGCTTCTTATCAGGACACAAATGCCATTATTGGGATTCCACCCTCATGACCTCATCCAATCCTAATAACCCCCCAAAGCCTCCACTTCTGAATACCATTACATGAGGTGGTTAGGGCTTCAACATACAAGTTTTGAGCAACACAAACATTCAATCCATCACACTAATCATCTCCTAAAGAGCTGAAAACAGGGAGATATGTTAAATGTTTCCCAAAATATTAGTCTGGTTATTTTCTGTGGTTATATGTTAGTTGTTTATCCTTAAGCCAGGCCATTAAAATGGAAATTCTAATACATGAATGAATAGATCCCAAAATTTAAATTGCAACAAGATTTGCCTTCATTTAAGGGGTCCTCCTTAAGCAACATTACCCCCATCACATCTTTCACAGTTTATCTTTGGGACTTAAACAAATGTGTTCAAGTTGGAGATTTACACAGGTGGATTTCCTCTCCTGGATGTCCTTGTAGTCTTTGTATACATAGTTTGTGGATTGCATGGACAAATCAGTACTGCTTTGAGTGCTCTTTGGCAAATTAGTGAAAAGTAATGTGCTCTTTGGGTGGAAAACTCTGCTGTATTGTCAAGATGGCAAAACCATTGTTTTTGTATGTATGATTCAGGCGACTATCCTGTCTCACAGGACTTCCTTTTATGTCCTGCAGACCATCCAGAGCTCAAATAGGAGACAGAGATCTTTTTAGTTTCTCAAAATTTAAGAACTAAGCGTGTGGGAAGAGGTGGGAGATGAGGAAGGAAAAACAAATACCAATCCTCTTTGTCTTGAGTTTGAGCAATCAGCCTGTCCCCTTTTGCAAATATATCCTGATTTCCCCTTTTGCAAATATATCCTGATTTCCACTAAAGAAAAGAAAAAAAAATCAAGTATTAATTGAACAAGTAATGAAAAAAGACACTAAAGATGAAACATATGTTTTAAAACATTAAACAAAATAACTGAAGATTAAGCAAGGTATAAACTGGATTTTTAAAGGACTTGAAATTGCCCTGGAAAATGGAAGATCTTCTTTCATAAGGGTATCTTATGAGGCCAGGACACAGTCCCTGCCCCAAACTTCAGCAAAGAGCCCTCACCTGGAACATCTGGACCTAAGGCATCAAGACAAGTTTCCCACTATGAGAAAGAGTTCTAGTTCATTTCCCAGATCACTTCATCTCTGACAGTACTGAATAAACAGTCTTCTACCTCTTCAGCTGATTTCTCATAGAGGAGGACTTTATGAGAGACTTACTTCTTAAATTCAAAAACAAAATAAGTCTTTAGGGAATGCTTAAAGATGCCTTTAAAATGTCTATTTTAATGTCATTCTTAGCATCTACTCTTAAAAACTGTAATAGTCACTTGAATTAAATATCCACCAACAAGAAAATAAATCATGATGTATCTATGTGATAGGACAGGTAGTATATATTGACAGTGTGCTTCCTGTATTTCTTATTCCTTTTACCACTGTTATGTACCCAGGCTCCTAATATACATTTGTTACCATACCAAACTTGGGTCCATTTGCCTGCTTACAGTAAAGTTGATACACTGACACAGATTGTGGTGAAGGAAAATGCAGAGTTTATTGCAGGTGCCAAACAAAGAGTACAGGAAGCTAATGCTAAAACATACTCAGACCTGCCAGTGGCTTTAGGGAATGGTTTTTAAAGTCAGAATAAGGGAGAGTGTTGTGAGGTGTATGATCAGCTCATAGACATTCTTCTGATTGGTTGGTAGTAAGGTAGTCAGGAGTCAATATCATCAATCCTCTCTCTGATTCCAATACATGTGGGGTCTTTGTGCTTTTGGTCAGCATTCAGTAAACTTCTTCCATCTGGTGGGGGTTTCAGCAAAACAACCCAAAAGTTATGGCTCAAAGTACTGTCTATAGCCCTTGTTGTTATTCAGTTGTCAGCCAACTCTTCATGATCATATGGACTGCAGCATGCTAGACTTCCCTGTCATTCACTGTCTCCAAGAGTTTGCTTAAATTCATGCCCATTGAGTCAATGATACCATTCAACCATCTCATCCTCTATCTCCCCCTTCTCATTCCCTCAATTTTCCCCAGCATCAGGGTCTTTTCTAGTGAGTCAGCTCTTTGCATCAGATGGTCAAAGTATTGGAGCTTCAGCTTTAGCATCAGGTCTTCTAATAAATATTTGGGGTTGATTTACTTTAGGATCAACTGGCTTGATCTCTTTGCTATCCAAGGGACAAGAGTCTCCTACAACACCACAGTTCAAAAGCATCAATTCTTTGGTGCTCAGCCTTCTTTAGAGTCCAACTCTCACATCTGTCTATGACTACTGAAAACACCATAACTTTGACTAGACAGACCTTTGTCAGCAAAGTAATATCTCTGCTTTTTAATATGCTGTCTAGGTGTGTCATAGCTTTTCTTCCAAGAAACAAGTTTCTTTTAATTTCATGGCTGCAATCACCATCTGCAGTGATTTTGGAGCCCCCCAAAATAAAGTCTGTCACTGTTTCCATTGTTTCCCCATCTATTTGCCACAAAGTGATGGGGCCGGATATCATGATGTTTGTTTTTTAAATGTTAAGTTTTAAGCCAACTTTTTCACTCTCCTCTTTCACCTTCATCAAGAAGCTCTTTAATTCCTCTTGGGTTTCTGCCATAAGGATGATGTCATCTGCATATCTGAGGTTGTTCATATTTCTCCAGGCAATCTTGATTCCAGCTTGTGCTTCTTCCAACCCAGCATTTCACTTGATGTAGTCTGCTTGTAAGTTAAATAAGCAAGGTGACAATATACAGCCTTGATGTACTCCTTTCCCAACTTTGAACCAGTCCATTGTTCCATGTCCAGTTCTAACTGTTGCTTCTTGACCTGCATACAGATTTCTCAGGAGACAGGGAAGGTGGTATGATATTCCCATCTCTGTAACAATTTTCCACAGTTTGTAGTGATCCACACAATCAAAGTCTTTACCATAGTCAGTGAAGCAGAAGTAGATGTTTTCTTCTGGGATTTTCTTGCTTTTTCTATGATCCAATGGATGTTGGCAATTTGATCTCTGGTTCCTCTGCCTTTTCAAAATCCAGCTTGTACATGTGTAAGTTCTCAGAGTATGTACTGTTGAAGCCTAGCTTGAAGGATTTTGAGCATTACCTTGCTAGCATGTGAAATAAATGCAATTGTGCGATAGTTTGAACATTCTTTGGCATTGCTGTTCTTTGGGATTAGAATGAAAACTGACTTTTTCCAATCTTGTGGCCACTGCTGAGTTTTCCAAATTTTCTGGCATATTGAGTGCAGTACTTTAACCTCATCATCTTTTAGGATTTTAATTAGCTCAGCTGAAATTTAGTCACCTCCACTAGCTTTCTTCATAATAGCTGCTTCCTAAGGCCTGCTTGACTTCACACTCCTGGATGTCTGGCTCTAAGTGAGTGACCACACCATTGTGGTTAGCAAGGTCATTAAGACCCTTGAAGAATAACTAAAGGTGTTTAATTTTATTTAATGGCTGAAGTATATTTTTCTTGTCTTTTTTGTTTGTTTGTTTCTTCATTTTCTCACTTCTGTGATTAAATGTATTCTTTGGAACTCAGGAAAGGCCAAGGAGGGTAAAGTTTTTCTACAAACAAGAGTCAGGCAGAAGACATGGAGCAGTCTACCCCCAGGAAAACCCCATAGAGTCCTGCTCAGTTACAGCTTTGCTCCAACAGTCAGCATCTGGGGCTTTGTCAGAAGACTGTCCTAAAGACTGCTGGCATCTACTTTGCCTGCAGCAAAAAGACCTGAGAAGCCACTTGGGATTTATATCCCACCAGGGACAGCCTTGGACCAATAACTGCCACTGAAAGAGGCAGAGGTATAAAGACACCAGCATTCTTGCTTCTGACCTGGATGACTCCGCAGGGGAAATACAAAAAGAAATGCTTGAGAATGATAAACAGCAAGTTCAGAGTACGAGCCATTGGCTATGCTAGTTAGGGGAACAAATGAGATATGAAAGAGCTTCAACTGTATCAGAAATACTGCATTTTTAAAGTCAGGTAGTGGATATGTGAGTAATCTTTGTATTAGTTTTTATGTGACATTTTTTGTCTGAAATATTTTATAATAATTTAAAGAGTTTTTTAAAGATTGACAAGAAAATGCTACATGCTTTTTTAATAGTAAAACATATTGTCATGTTAAAAAGGTCCAGCATCCTCACATTTGTCCTTCAAAGAGTGTATGTCCACCCAAATTAGAGCTAAAAGAGAAGTCCTTAAAACAGAATTCTGTAACCACTTAATCTTCCACTTCTCCTACTGATGCCACTTTTCCTATTCTTGGCATAGCTCATCAACACACATTTACACATGGTTTTCGTTCCCTGATCTTCCCAACCCTGAGCTCTTGGTCAACTATTTTAAGAAGGCACATTCATGCCTTGAATCATCTGTCCCCTTCATCTTCAGCCTCATCAAAATTCAGCTCTGGGTAACATATGTTTTCCCTTTTACCTACTTCTGTTTTGCGGCTCCTGACTTTTACCATTTAAGTGAAAAAACTCTGCCAACAGACTTCTCTACAGACTTTTCCATGAGAACAGCTGTTTGTAGGCACTTTGAAGATAGAGACTGTATTTTCCCTTGCAGTGAAACTGCATAACAAAATATCACAAGCCTTGTGACTTGAACAACAGGATTTATTATTTCACAGTTCTGAAGTCTTGAAACCTGAGAGCAGGGACTCTGCAGGATTGGTTACTTCTGAGAGCTGACACAGAATCTGCTTCATGCCTCTCTCCTTGCTTCTGGTGATTTGCTGGCCATCTTTGATGTTCCTTGACTTGTAGAAGAATTATGCCATCTCGGCCTTCACGTTTACATGCATTATCCTTGTGTGCATGTCTCTGGGTCCACATTTTCTCTTTTCTGTACGAATGTCAGCTATATTGAATTAGGGATTCACCCTAGTCCTGTATGACCTCATCTTAACTAGATACATCTGCAGTAACCCTATTCCCAGGTAAGTTCATAGGCTAAAGTACTGGGGTTAAAACCGCAACAAAGGAATTGTGGAGAGACACAGTTAAACTCATAAAACCCCCCTATATTTGAAATCAGAAGCATTTATTCATTGTCTTTTCTTGATCTAAAAACAGGCCTCTGTAGAAGAGGCTTTAGTTTGTTACTCAATAAATATTCCTTGAATTCAACTGTGAAGAGTAGGAGACATTGTCATTTCTGTTTTGACTTGAGCCCTTTACTTCAGTGTCCTGTCGTCTTAAGCACTACTCCAGGTAGTCTGTCTCTTAAGCATTCTCTTCCATTAAACAGGAGAGCATTATTTTCCACACAATGTAGCCTTGGAACACTACTATATTAGTTTCCCTAATGGGTTCTTCTGACTTACAAATGCTGGGTTTATTTTGGCTTGCATATGAAGTTTGATTTCATGCATTCATAATCGAGTTTCCCTTCTGATTTATTAATCAGAACCATCATATATCAAAATGATAATTAACTGGCAAGTTGTGGCAAATGTATACAAAGTTATTTATAGATATCTCGCACTTTGCATGTTAACATTATCTAATAAATCATGTAACAGTAAAAGTGGCAGAATACCCAAATTAAGTCATTTACTTTTAATGAAAGTGTGAGATTTTAGAATACCATTCTTAAACATTCACAGTGTCTATGGCTTAATTAATCTGCTTCTCCATAATTTGACTCTAATATTTTAAAATGACCTCATAGATACGTTTACCATTCAACATGGAAGTCTGTTGGGTTACATGTTCTGAATTTAATTCATACAGTATCATATTGGGAACGATATTGCTATAGACACATAGATATAGATACAACATTTCCATTTTCTCATTTACAGTTTCACTTATACCATAAGGAAACAAAATAAATTATCATGCAACACATTTGAATATTTTCATGTCAGAGTGCCTGTATATAAATAAATATGAAAGGTATTAACTGATATAACTTTTTTCTAGGCATATCTGCTGAAAGCATCTGATCATTTTAAAATACTTAAGCAAAAAAAATTAAGGAACACACAACTAGAGTTTCATGATTAGCTTTTAATTCTTTTTTTTTTTTTTTTTTTACCAGCAGTTACTTGGAGATTGAAGGGACTGAGACAGTCAAAAATTTTTTAGGTATCTTTTGTAGAGAATAGCCTAGCCAAGATCTTAAATAACATAAAGATCATGGCTCTTTGGAGAGCACAGTAGACCAATGTCTGAAAGGTCAAAATTCTGCTATTCCCAGTTTCTCCTATTTGCTCTTTATGGAGCAAATTAGAGAAGTGAGTGACACCATAGAAGTTATATGCCTTTGGAAATTACTTCTATTCAAGTTTCTGTTGACCCTTTCATATTTTCTTGGGACAGAAACAGCAGAACAATAAATATACTTGCCTTGCAGAGGAGAGCATACAAACTGTAGGCTGCTTTATCAAATTTTTCTCACAAGAGAAAAATCAAGAGCAGGTTCACCAAATTTCTCTCCCAAGAAAGTTTTTTTTTGTTTTTTTTTAATGTTCGTCTTGAGAACTGGTCTCTGCCAATTAGGTCATGACAACGCATAACCACTTTTAGCAGATAGCTGTACCAACCAAAACATTTGAGGTGATGAGAATGAGCAACCACCCCCACAGACTTGCTTCAAGTTAAAATTAGAGCAAATCAGAACAATTCTGCCTCACATATCAATATTTATTAACAAACAGGAACGAGACATTCATACAATTTGTTCTGTGAGATAACGAAGTCCCAATTCTCCATTCTTATAAGGGATCCCTAAACATCTCACCTGGGGGGGGGGGGGCAGAATATATGTGTGTGTATATATATATATATGTGTGTATATATATATATATATATATAAAACTTGAAGAAGCATAAAACAACATCCAGAGGGCCAGGATTCTACAGCCTTACAACCCAGGCAGTCAGACATGTTCAGATTAAGTGTCGCAACAATTTATGGAGCATTAAGAGATTAAATCTATCCCTTATGTGACAGCCCAGCTATAGGCCTCTCTGCATTCCTATATTCTGATTATTTAAGAGAAGAAAGTTACTGCCAAAATATTTTAACTAATACACATATCTTGAATGCCATTAGTCTCATCAATGAGGATATGCTTCTAAACCCATTATGCTAATCAACCATTCACTAATTTAACGAATAGAATTCCTTTTCTGATGTTTATCATGCTAATTATTAAAGCTTCTATTTTTGATCCAGCATAAATAGCTTAATTAGTTGTATCAACCTCCTCCGGAGTCCTGGTTTCCTTTTAGAATGCTAGTGAGCCATCACTGAGCTGTGAGATTCCAAAAAGCTGTGAGTGACCAATTCCAACTGGTCATCACATCTACAGTGTAAGGTACACTAAGTAATTTACACTAAATCACAGACATCACAGCATTACAGCAAATCTCTAAGATACTAAGATCTTTTATGGTACCATTATTCTATTATCTGCCTTTATCTTTTTTTCTCTCTTTTTGGCTATGCTCTCCTTTATGCTAATAGGCATTCCTCATTGGCTTCTTCTCTTTCTTTAGTTTGTTGGTCCATGTCTCTCTGATTTCTTATCTTATGACTTCTAGGAAATAAGATTTTCCTGTCACTACCTACATTGATATTTTCTCCAAAAGAGATCTCTAGACCACCCACTTTCAGAATCATCTGGGATAAAATGAGAGAAATGCATATTCCCAAAGAGCATCGCTGCGCCTTCTCTAGAAATCTGCAGTTTTAGCAGACACACCCTCTTCATGGTTCTTATACACACTAAGCTTTGAAAGCACATCCTATTTCTCCTGTTCCAGTCAGGTAGCAAGATTCGTATTAACACACTAAGCTTTGAAAGCACATCCTATTTCTCCTGTTCCAGTCAGGTAGCAAGATTCGTATTAAACATAAACTATGTGCATATTGGTTTTATTTAGGTTATTTTTACTTGGTGCATCTACTTTTCAACATATTGTGGAATCTTCATAAATATTCAGTAACTGTAAAGCAAACTCTCAATTATTCAGGTGTGAATTAACTAGCTGATGGATTATCCAAGCTTTTAGCTTCTTCCACCTTCTTCTTAATGTGTTGTGGCTATTTCTCTGGGGAACGAATCACTCATTTGTTGCAACTTGTTAGCAAGTTTGATAAAAGGCTGAGTTTCTAGGCATATTGAAATGAAGTTGGGGTTTTCTGTGTAATAAATATCCTACCCAGAAGGACCATTCCTTCTAAAGATAATGAAAAACTAGCTATAATATCTACCAGTCAAATAAGGACCAAAAGCACTAGCCCAACTCATTTTCTGGGAAATAAAATTCCTCATACTTATCATTACAAATTACAATATATATTGCTAAATAGCCACACAAAATATCAAAATATAGCTACAATATCAGGTAATTAAGTGGAGGGTAAAAAATTGCTTCCCATAAGGGTTTCAAAATACCATCAATGGTATCCTTAGACAAAATTGGGAAAAGTTAAAAAGGGACAAAGGCAATCTTTCTTCTCAGATATATCTGTTTTCTATAGAAAACAGAATATTTAGCCATGTCTAATGAGATTTGTCTACTTTCCATCTCTCATGTGTATTTCACTTATGCACATTTCTTTCCATGGGGTTTACTCTGGTTTCCTGGGATATTACTGCTATGTGATTATAGGCATATCAAGTTTTAAGACCTTTCTTACACAATGGCAAATTCTTACATGTAAGCAGCTGTCTGGTCATCTAACATACAGAGCCTGGATCACTCACTTTCAAGTAATTTATGAGCAGCTTAACATGGTGATTCACACCTTTGAAAAAAAAATATGCTTTGATTTCAGCAAAGCCTAATGGCTTTATGAATTTTAGCACATAGCATACTCACTTCACTCTAGTATACTCACTATCCACAGAGGTCCTTTGTCAATCCCAAATACCACCACCACACACACTTCCATCTCCTTCTTCAAAACAGATGTCATGAAGGCTTCCCGGAGTTTTTTTACTAGACTCTGCTGTTCATCTGCTCAGGATTCCTAACTCTTACACAAACAAGGGTTTCACTCATCGGATCTAGGAGGTGTGGGATGGCCCCCTAGATGACCTCTAAGAACACCTAAGTTTAAATTACTGTAGATCTTCTGGGTGGGCTGTATTAGTTCCTTTCACAATCTTTGGTGGCCCCTGTGAGGTGTCAACTCAGTCACTGACCATACATTTTTTAAAATATCACTGAGAGTCAGTTCTCCCTTCTGTAAAAACATGATACCACCTATGTGGTTTATTGTAAACTTGGCCCACCTATAGCATAAATAACTTCCTGTGAACAGAAAACCAGCTAAGAACAGGAGACATGGGGTTTAGGAACAAGTTCTCAAGTAGCCACACCATTCAGTCATTGTCTGTCCCTCTCTTTCAATTCAGTCCCTGAAGACTGGGGCAAGGTAGGAGGGGGAGAGAAAGGAAATAATGACAGGTGACATGTGGACCTCCTTTCTTAAGGAAAAAGCTGGTAAGATAAATTCTTTTTCAGTCCCTGGAATCCTTTTTTAAAAAGCCTGCTTCAGTCTGCTGTTACTTGACTGGTGTATGAGAACTACGTGTTGGAAAGTGTGGATTTATAGAGCCTATTCAGTTGGATTACCTAGGTGGCAAAGTCCTCAATGGAAGTCAAATGTAAAATGCTTAATTTGCACATTGCCTTATTATTCTTTAATATCTACTCTCCTTGCTATAATCTTGATACTGTTTGCAGGGAGGATAGTACTTTAAAATACCTTAGACTCAGGCCAAAATGATTTAATCCTTTTTTAAAACTGTTCACAGGAACTGTTAAGAAGTTGCTGCAGGAGTCTTGGGTTAAAAGATGAAATCCTAGAATAAATTTTCAATGTCAAAAATAAAAAAGAGTAGAAATAGAAGCTATAATTTTGATCATTTTCTTTCCAAAAGGTTTAACCTCCTTCCCTATGCACACTGCAAAGCTGTTTAGATTCTCATTTCAGTCAGAATACCTTTGACTGCCCCACTGTGGCTGCTGAGAACTTGATTTAGGATATACCATGCACTAGTGGATTATACTGTCCATCGTTACTCCTGAAAGGATGAGCTCTTAGTGCTTTCCAGAGGAAAAATGGAAGAGTTTCAAAGAATCCACTTAAATCTCAATTAAATTTAGCTCCAAAACTGTATTGTTCCTTTCCTAGTCAAAGGGATTAATTATATAATAAGTCTTTTTCAATTCCAATTTCAAGTTCTGATTCTTACCTCTTAAATCACCCAGAGTGCTTTTGTGGGTCTACCGAATAATACTCCAACTTCCAAGTCTAAAGAATGCTGCTGCTGCTGCTGCTGCTGCTGCTGCTACTGCTAAGTCACTTCAGTTGTGTCCGACTCTGTGCTACTTTCTGCTGAATAGTTTTTGCCTTTATAATGATAATCCCATACTTTACTCCCTGCAACTTCGCTCTGAATAGTGTTTTGCTATTAGCAGTCCTTGTTCCAAACTATTCTTATTTCTACAAATTAGGTGAGTTTTTGGCTTTCAAGACCAGCACTTTATTTACTATAATTCTTTTTACCTGTTGAGAGGAGTAGGGGAATGATTAGAGGAAGTTTAGGTAGAAAAGAAGAATTGCATAGTCACTGAAAATAGTGAAGGTCACAAGGAGGCAAAACAGACACATGCGTGGAGGAGAGTGTAAACGTACTGCTGCATCCCTAGCCTACTGTTTTTGTTTGTTTGTTTGCTTTTAAAAGACAGGAAAGAAGAAAGGAGAAAGGAAAGAATCAAAAGAAATTAGGAAGAAGGAGGAAGGGAGAAGAAGGAACCCCTGATAGGAAGGATGATGAAAGAGGAGGGGAAAGATACATGTCAAAGTGAGTTCTCCTTAAATCCTGCTAAGATTGTTTTTGTTACCATTTTATATAAGCGACTTCTCTCAGGGTCACGTGAGAGCAGAAACTTATTCCTTACTCTAAAAAACTAAACTAAATATTTTTCCTTTAAATTGATTTTGCTGAAATGGATTTTTCATATTGGAACCTCAGCTTTGATTCATTTGCATTCCAAAGTGAAAATGATCTGGGTAGTGAAAAGGAAATGGAAACTTCACCAGCTAAAATTTCCCTGAACTTATAGTAGAAGTGTGTGGAGCTGACTCTCTAAACCAAATGTCTGACCATTAAAAAAAAGTCCTGAAGGAGACTAGCTATTAACAGAATTCTGTGGATAATTCTCTTTTTAAATTACGAAAAATCTTTAAACATCAATTATCTTCACACTACTTCCTTATCTCTAGTTTTTCTTCTCTTTAAAGTCAGACTTGCAAGCATTTGGTTTGTAAAGACTCATTTCTGAGGTATTATTTCAGTAGCCTCAATATGAAAAAAAGCTGGAGGGTAGAAAGGAAGAACAGAGACAGGAAGAGGGAGAAAGAGAAGGAAGAGACCTAGGAAGGAGAGTGGCATGAATAGTCCAACCAATTGCAGACATAGCAGGGGAGGAGAGGAGATGAAACCATTACTTTGAAGGGATAACATCCCCATTCACTTTGTACTGATGGAAGATGAGCTGAATTAGTAGTTATTGAAATATGAGCCTTTTCTGTGTTTCTCCAGTTGAGTTTTGGGATGTCTTGCTAGCAGCCTAACCTAATTTGGTAGAAAACAGGTTAGGATCAGGTTAAGACTATTAGTTCCACTCTAGGTTACATGTAAGGGTGGGTTTACCACTACTTCAGAACAAGTTTTCCAAACAAAAAGCCCCCAAATCAGGATAAACCTTATTCCGCAGGCCTCTATAGGCTGGGCCATTGACCAAGTCCATCTCCTTAAGAATCTCTTTGCTCCAGACTTGTACTTCTGAGCACACGGGGAAGTATGAGTACCATGAATACCATGTCTCTAACAAAAACTGCATCTTGCTTTCTGCAATAATTTTTAATTATAACTCTGTCTAGTATTAAGCATATATTTTACCCTTGACTTAAATAATATAACTTATGTAGTAGTAGTGTGGAATAGCTTTCCAAAAGTCTTAAATATTCCAAAGAAAAGAGTGACATTTTGTAAGAAAGACCTATACTTAAAATGATGTGAAGGTAGAAAAACAGAGAGAAGCTAACTTATAACACTAAAAGCTAACTGTAACACTTGACCGGAAAAAAAAAAAAAAAAACTAGATGATTAGGTAGTGATTCATCGCCCAAGAAATAATGCCTATGTGAGTGGTAATGGAAGCATATTAACAGCACTGTGTTTCTTTTCTAAGTATCTGAAACTGCATTCCAACCAAGTGAACATATTGTCTCGATTCTACTACCCACCTAAGGATTTTAATAAGGCTGTATTGATCCACTCCAGCTTGCTTGCTAATGCTTCATAACACACTCAGCCAAGAATGGTTGCAATGTACTTCTTTTCAGCAGTTCATTTTTATCCATTTGAGCCTGCAGTTTTCAAGAATATTTGGGTACTTCTGGCTATACAAAATAATTTTCCTTTTAGACAATAAAATAATTTATCTACTCATTTTATTAATTAATAAACCCATATTCTGCCTTTCTCCTAAAGAGGATGAAAACACATTTTCTCTAGACAGGACCAGCTTCTGCTCTGCGCATGTGGTAGCCCTGTGACTTAGAGGAATCAGGAAAATTTAATTACAGAGTTTGAATCAAGTCCTTGAAAAGTATAGTACAATGGCCTCTGTACTGCAGCCACTTATTGAAGCCACTTTAGGAAATGGTTATTTGAGTCTAATAACTGACTGATTCAATTAAAAGGAGACAGGAAAACCATTTGCTGAAGCAGGCACTCTGTTTATTATTCACTGCTGTCATCTAAAGCACATTTCTTAACCACAACCTTGCGCTGTGGTTCTCCATCCTTCCCCATCCTTCTCTATTTGAAGGCTATGACACAAACCCGTTTTTTACTCACTTCACCAGGTATTCTCAGCTAGGAAGTGGCGTGTGATTAGGAATTCGGGGTGAGATTAGGAATTCAGGGTGAGATTACATGAGCAATTAAAACCTTGCAGGAGTGCTCGCTTCGGCAGCACATATACTAAAGTTGGAACGATACAGAGAAGATTAGCATGGCCCCTGCGCAAGGATGACATGCAAATTCGTGAAGCGTTCCATATTTTTAATAGCCAGGACATGGAAGCAACCTAGATGCCCATCAGCAGATGAATGGATAAGAAAGCTGTGGTACATATACACAATGGAGTATTACTCAGCCATTAAAAAGAATACATTTGAATTAGTTCTAATGAGATGGATGAAACTGGAACCTATTATACAGAGTGAAGTAAGCCAGAAAGAAAAACACCAATACAGTATACTAACGCATATATATGGAATTTAGAAAGATGGTAACAATAACCCTGTGTACAAGACAGCAAAAGAGACACCGATGTATAGATCAGTCTTATGGACTCTGTGGGAGAGGGAGAGGGTGGGGAGATTTGGGAGAATAGCATTGAAACATGTATAATATCATGTATGAAACGAGTCGCCAGTCCAGGTTCAATGCACGGTACTGGATGCTTGGGGCTGGTGCACTGGGACGACCCAGAGGGAGGGTAGGGGAGGGAGGAGGGTGGAGGGTTCAGGATGGAGAACGCGGATATACCTGTGGTGGATTCATTTCGATATTTGGCAAAACTAATACAATATTGTAAAGTTTAAAAATAAGATAAAATTTAAAAAATAAATAAATAAGTAAAACCTTGCAGGATTCTAATATATCAATATATATAGCCAAATGGGGATTCTCTCTCCCATTCTGATGAAAATCACATCTCTGGGGCCTGTGCTTTGCAGCAGACAAACTGCAAAAGAAATAGCAATACACTGTTATACATTTAATTCACAAGGAGAACAGCAGAAAGCAATCAGAGACCTGCTTCGATTCCAGTTTTATGGTTAAACAAACTGCACAGGCCTTGAATGGGAAGTTTAAAGAGTAACAAAGACCCAGTGGAAAGTGACAACCCAAAGAATCTACATAGCATAACTCTTGTTTTGGAACCTAGAAAACCAAATTATAACTTTATTAGCATAACTTTGAAATTCACTTTATGATACAATAGAGTGATAACCTTATCCAAAACATTTGTTCTCTAATTTCTGAATATGTATCTATACACCTTATTAAAGAACAAACCCTGATATATTACATCAAATTTTTTCATTGAACTTCAGGAATGCTTACATAGATAAATTAAATCTTAAATCAGAAGTAAACTACTGTACTGGATGTCATCCTGTCATCTTTTGACTTAAAAGGTAAAAGAATGGCCACCTTACAAAATTCTAAAATGTATGCAAGAGTAAAAAGAAAAAAACGGAAGTGATTAGAAGTGATCCGATTCTGGGTGTATTCTTAAGACACAGCTAACAGCATTCTTGTTGCACTAGACATGATTTTATTTTTTTAATTTAAAGGTAAAAGGAAAATTCTAAGGTTTCCTAGGCTACCCAGAAGGGAAGAATACATGGAAAAGCACTTAGGGGAAAAAAATACTTGATTTTAGATATGTTAAGTTTTATGTGCCAGTTATATAACCAACCTAGATAGCATATTAAAAAGCAGAGACATTACTTTGCCAACAAAGGTCCATCTAGTCAAGGCTATGGTTTTTCCAGTAGTCATGTATGGATGTGAGAGTTGGACTGTGAAGAAAGCTGAGCTCCAAAGAATTGATGATTTTGAACTGTGGTGTTGGAGAAGACTCTTGAGAGTCCCTTGGACTGCAAGGAGATCCAACCAGTCCATTCTAAAGTAGATCAGCCCTGGGTGTTCTTTGGAAGGAATGATGCTAAAGCTGAAACTCCAGTACTTTGGCCACCTCATGCGAAGAGTTGACTCATTGGAAAAGACTCTGATGCTGAGAGGGATTGGGGGCAAGAGGAAAAGGGGACAACAGAGGATGAGATGGCTGGATGGCATCACGGACTCAATAGACGTGAGTTTGAGTGAACTCTGGGAGTTGGTGATGGACAGGGAGGCCTGGCGTGCTGCGACTCATGGGGTTGCAAAGAGTCGGACACGACTGAGCGACTGAACTGAACTGAACTGAACTGATATAACCAAGGAAAGATGTTGAGTGCAAGATGTATATAAGGCTAGAAGTGAGGGAAGAAATTCAGGCTGGGGATACACATTTGCAAGTCACTGGCATATCAGTGGTATTTAAAGCCATGAGACTGGATGAAATTGCCAAATATGAGAAGAGTCCTGGGTCAGTCTGAGCTAAGACGTTGGGAAGAGGATGAGGAGAATAATGAGAGGAAATAATCATCAAGGTAGAAGAAAAGTGAAGAATACGTGATGTCCAGGGATAAAAGTGAAAAGGGTATTTTAAGGAGAAAAGATATATCAATATCAAGGGAGAGGATGTGAGAGTTGACCATTTGATTTAACAAAAAGGAGGCGACTGATGTCTTTGAAATAGTAGTTTCAGTGTTAACAGTGAAGGTAAAGGTTTGATTGGAATGAATATAAAGGAAAATGAGGGGAAAAACATTGAGGCCAAGATGTATAGATAATTTTTGAGAAGTTCTGCTATAGAAAGAAGCAGAGAAACGGGACACAAGCTGGAAAAAGAAATTAAGACAGTAGAACATTTTTAAGATCATAGTACGGTTATGACTTTTCTCTCTAGAGAAACAGGGCAGTCAGATTTCCTGAAATTATGTCCTTGAGAATAGAATATAATGCACAAGAGGAAGGACTGATTTTAGATTAGGAGTAAGAACTGTTCATCTCAAGTACTGGAAAGAAAATAGAGTACATGGGTCCGGATGTGATCATGCCAGTTTATTGAAGTTCTCTTCAGGATAACTATTTTCTCAAGCATGTTAGAAACATAATCAGTTATAACTGATGATGAGGTAGGAAATGTTAGTGGTTTAGGAAGAATATGATATGGAATAATCATCAGGAGAACAGAAACGTTACCTAGCGTTTTGCCATCTGAAGTGGTAGCCACTTGACATATGTATCTACTGAACACTGAAATGTGACTTGTGTGATTGAGAAACTGATTTTTTATTATATTTGATTTTAATTAATTTTGATTTAAAAATTGATGCTCGTTCTATTCTTCTGAAAAATCTCAGAAGGTTTGGAAAAGCTTGAGTATGTAATTCTGTGGTTTCAGTCATACATTTTATAGAATTTAAATGGAGATCAAGCATTGTTATGAAAATTTAACATCCAAATTGAGAAGTGTTGTATGTGTAAGATACAAACCAGATTCCATAGAATGAAAAAAGTGAAATCTCTCATTAATATTTTATATTGATTATATGTTGAAATAATATTTAAATATATTGGATTAAGTAAAACATTTTAATTTAACCTTTTTACTCTGTTTTTAATGTGCCTGTTAGAAAACGTCAAATTATACAAATGGGTCACATTACATTTCTGTTGGAAAATGAGGGCCAAGGAAAAGGGAACATGCTTCTCTCCTGCTATGGAGGTAAAGAATCCAGGGTGGTGATTCAATTGCCCTTTTACTAGTATTTGACCTAAAAGCTTAGCATTTAAACTGAAAGAAGTAAAATCTTCCATATAACTTTGGAAGATTATGTGGAATCTTTCCATATAACTTCCATAACTTTCCATATAACTATTTCTCCCGGCATTCTAATCATTTTGCTTTATGTATTTTGATGTTGGCTATTTTATATACAAAATTTTATAACTATTACTTTCATTCTTGTTAATATGAATAGGACAGATCCTGATTACACTTTTGTTTTGATTGATGTGGAATATTTTTGTACTTTTTATATTTAATCTTAATGGGTCACTTTATTTTGGGTTATTGTCTTGCAAATAGCCAGTTAGGTGAGTGTGTACATACATGTATGCATGAGACTCAGTCTGAGAGTCTGTATCTTTTAATAAATAATTTAACACTTCTTCATTTATTATGATAACTGATATGCTTAGTGTTACTTCTGTCATCTTATTTTTCCAATCTACCTTTTCCTATTTTCATAGTTTTTCTGCATTAGTCAAAATAACTCTGTTTATTTGTAATTCATTGGTAAGTTAGAGGTTTTCTACTGATAGTTACCTTAATATGCTTTTAACACATATTTTGTATCCTTTACCCTATCAACTCTCAGAAAGGAATTTGCCTAGCTCTTACATCTCTTGCCCCCACTACTTCTAAGATTTTTAGCAATTAATCTATTATTTAGCCTTTTTCTTCATTTCAGTGGCAATTTGGAATGTGCAAGGCTTAGTAACACACTGTCAGGTCTTTTCTATGAACTACAAGATAATCATGGAATTCTGTGTGTAGTAGTATACAGAGTGCCTAAACCAATAAATCATGACTTCTAATATGCGAAATGCATTCTGTGGTACTAGTGGGCATGGGTAAACAAGGTTGCAGGAAGCTGCTAAAAGTAACTCTAAGTATCTCATGCCTGATTAATGTACTATAATACGGCACATGCTTAATGAAAGAGTCATTAACTGGAATATAATTAAATGTTTAATTCAGTCCCCAGTCAATCATTTGCTTTTAAATATACCTAAGAGTAAATAACCTTAGCTATTTTGGATTTTACTTTGATCTTATCTAGAACGTGAATAGAGGGGCATCTGTGGATGTACATAGAGGTACCAGACCCCTCAATATGACAAAGCATCTTTCTTTGAGAAATGTTTTCCTGGGATAACCCCAAAGGTGGCCTGTTCTTAAGTTATTTTGAGTTTGCATTTCTGTGTTATTAATTCACCAAGGGACATCAGCTTATAAAAGTTTCTTAGAAGGCTCAACATTAAAACATTTGTTTAACCCTTTGTGACCCAAAGTATTTGACCCTAAATGTTTTGCTTGCCTTACACTGGCAATTTATTTTCAGGGAACCTGTTTCAGTAAGTGTTGTTGCATGATGTTCTGTCATGAAATGGTTAGAGAAGTCACTTTTACTTTCTTAGAGCAACACTTGATTACACAGAGCTCCCAAAGTACGTCTTATATTTTTTATGTCTTTTAGGGTTTTAATGAAATACCTCTGTCAGTTTTGACTTTCAGCTCCCCTTCCTCCCTCCCTGCTCAAATCTGCAGACAAATATAAACCCGATGGTGGGAAGAAACCAAGAAATTGCAGCCATAAGCACATGTACTCAAACCCACATCTATTCTCTGCAATCTAAGGATTCAGTAACATGTCTGGCTCACAGTGCTCACTCTGTTCTCTCTTACTGTGCTTTCTCTGAGAGACTTGCCCTGTAGAAGGAGACTTCTGGAGCGCCAGGCCCACAGTGTACCAGGTAGACACACCCAGCCACGGATCACACACCCTAGGATCTCTCAACAACTGTGTATGTGTATCTCTCTCTAGTTAGACTCTCAATTCCTTGAAGGAGGCATCAAAGAACATATTTATTTTTATATCTGTGTGTGCAGTATAGGTACTTGAGTGTTACTGAATTCATGAGTCACCTAATAAAGTGAAAAGTGAAAAATGGGTGGGTTCCCCAGCTTCTCAATTATTTCGGATGTAAGCATTTGAACAAAAATGCCAGGACATGAGCTAATAGCATCATAGTTTGTTTGTCTATTATCAGTTTCCAAATATTTGGCTTTCTGAGGTGTTTTAAACAATAGAAGACAAGAAGGAATTTTTAAAATCTTTGTATTTTTACTTTTACAATGAAAAACTATTAAGTATTTTTTTTGTAACTGCTGTATCACACACATGCATAGAAGAAATACACAGAATCAACATCAGGATTAACAAAAAATAAAGGTCAGTAGGTCAAGACAAGAATGATAAGACATCAGATTCATGGATCAATAATAAAAAATAGTCAGATAGGGAAAAAAATGAGAAAAATCAATTCACTGAAGATGAAATGCGAATGACAGTGAACATATAAAAAGCTGCCCAACCTCACTAATAATTGGAAAAATGCAAAATAAAACTAAATAAGATTGTATTTTCAAGCATAGGACTAGCAGAAATTAAAAAGATTTATGATATCCAGAGCTGGCAGTGATAAGTACAAATAAGTACTCTCATACACTGTTGGTGGGAGTATAAATTAATAAGCCTATTTTGAAGCGCATTTGGCAGTATCGCAAAATTTCAATTTGTAACTTTTAGCCAACTAGAACTCTTTTCCACAGAAATACTTTCACATGAGAACAAACTTATGCACAGGATACTGAAAGCACCATTATTTATGATAGAGAAAATTGAATGCAAATGAAGTATCCTCCAATACAGTAATAATGAATCAATAATTATACATTTGCACAATAAAATATTATACAGACATTAAAAATAGTGAAGCTGACTTTCATGGATTGACTTGGAAAGATCTATAAAGCATAGTGTTAAGGGAAAAAATTAAAAGCATATTGGGGATATAAATTTTGAGCATAATATTTTTATATATATTTATGTATGTTTATTCAGTTAATAAATCTGTTACTTGTACAGGCTCTTTAAGCTACTCAAACATCTGATGCACTGGTATGTTTGTAATTAAATACTACATTATAAACAAAGAAAAATGTGCTAAAGCAGGTTGGTGTAATACCAAGCTCAACCTTGTTACTGACTAGGACAGAGCTGAAGAAGAGCTAATATGTTTTATTCTGTGTAGTTCTATATAATTTGAATCCTTTGTAACAAAAATGTATGATACATGTAACTTTTAAAATGTATTTGGCCTCTAATAACCATAAAGTTTGTCATAGCTATCATGGAAAGCCTGTCCAGCTTAATACTTATATGCCAAGAAGTTGAAAGTTTAGAATTACTGATTATGTGACATGAGCAGCATCACATACTGACTATTAGACACTGGCAGCAGCCACAATACCCATTCCTTAATATTGGGCAGCCCATCTAATTCAATAATTTAAATTAAATCTATTCTTTCTCTTCTTATATAGACTACTTAGATCACCTGGTAGGCTACAAGGCACTTAGCCAGTCCTCCTATACAACTCTGATCAGTCAGTGGAAGGGGAACAACGTGATGAAAACCATCACTTTAAACAGGTGAAAGGAGTACATGATGGCGAAATATCTCAACTCCATTCCCTCAACAGATCGCTTTTCAGAGTACCATTGGAAGCTGAAAATAAGATGTCTTAAGGAAAATAAGTAATCCTCAGGGATTAATAAGGCTAAGTAGGAGTGTTAGTATTTACAACTCAACTGAAGCATGCACTTTTTTAAAAAATTTATCCTTCTACTTATTGACATAAATAATAGACCATGTCTGTCTATGTTGCCATACAATTTTACAATGCTGAGCAAGTAACATCTCCATTTCCTCTGTAGACAATGATTCGATTCCTCACAGCTAATCTTGAAAATCCTTTTGCAGAAGTAATGATCTCCCTATTAAATTGTGGTTGAATCATTTGTGCTCAATAGAGGGTGCATTTAGTTCAAGCAATACATTTTCCAGAAGCATAAACACTAATACCGAAGCCCACTGTGCACAGCACACATGTCACATGGCCATTTTTCCAGTGAAGGATGCTGTAAAACTATCTCAGAGCTCATTTTCCTCTTGATCTGTCATCTGTATACTCTATGGACAGCTTGTCTGTCACTACTCACTTGTTCAAAACAAAATGCGTTCTCTCATATTGGGCTGTAAGAATTTATAAACACGGTGATGTTCCACCTAGCTTCAGCTCAGATGGAACAAATGTCAGCAGCTGGCTGTAACCTGACTACATCTTAATAACAGCAAAATCTTCCCTTCTATGTTGAGTGCACTCTTATAAATTTTATAGAAGCTTCTATAGTATTTTCCCAGATATCATTTCTATTCTGTATCTACATTTTTAGTCAGAAACCATTAGAAGAATGTTTCTCCTTTAAGAAAAAAGGATGCCTTAGAATACTTCTGAATTATAATTTTTAATTAAGCTAAATTCTCCTGCTGCTGCTGCCGCTGCTGCTGCTGCTAAGTCACTTCAGTCATGTCCGACTCTGTGCGACCCCAGAGACAGCAGCCCACCAGGTTCCCCCGTCCCTGGGATTTTCCAGGCAAGAACACTGAAGTGGTTTGCCATTTCCTTCTCCAATGCATGAAAGTGAAAAGTGAAAGGGAAGTCGATCAGTCATGTCCGACTCCAGCGACCCCATGGACTGCAGCCTACCAGGCTCCTCCGTCCATGGGATTTGCCAGGCAAGAGTAATTCTCCTAATGTCAGTTAATTCGGCCTTTATTGACACCATGCTCTTGTGAACATGTACAGTTTTAATTGCATTAAGGTGATGTTTTAGTTCCTGACCATTGTATAAAAAGCCCTTTTCTGCAGTTGTCTACATTATATCACTACACTTTCTCTGATGTATGCAGCAACATTCACTTAACAAAGATAGCTCCTGGTAATAACTGTTAATTGGGAAAAATTATAGAAAATAAACAGCATAATAACCCTCAATACATTAGTGCAGATGTAGTAACTATAAAAGGATAATCAAATCACCCTCTGAGGTATTCATTTGCTTTTCATACGTGGACCAGAATTCAAGTAATGAGAAATAAAACTGCAATTTTACAGAGAGGAGAGTAGCTGGCAAAAGAATAACCTGTGACAATTTAATATGAAGCTTCTAGTTTATTAAAAATTTTCTTTTTGAGTTCTAAGTTTCCTAAAGCACTTTCAGTCCAGGCATAAGTTAGCCCTAGGGTTGATTAATTTTGCTGCCCACCAACCCCACAAAATGCCTCATATGTCTTGCCATATTACTGCTTTGCCCGTCTATGGTCAGTGTAGCTTTCTGTCTGGTTGCAGTATAGCTGCCGCAGTTCCAGTCATCCCATTGCAGCTTCTTTATAGAGGAGGAAGAGGAGTTGTTCACTAAGCATTCCCAGAAGCACCTCAGCTGACTTCCCCTCACATTACATTGGCCAAAGCCTCTTCCTGAGTCAATCACAGGCAAAGCAAACAGGACTACCATCAATGCTTTTATGAATATGATTTTGTAGAATAGGGTGAGTTGCCCAACATAATCCTGCTGCTGCTGCTTAGTCACTCGGTCATGTCTGACTTTTTGCGACCCCATGGACTATAGCCTGCCAGGCTCCTCTGTCCGTGGGATTTTCCAGGCAAGAATATTGGATTGGGGTGTCATGCCCTCCTCCAGGGGATATTCCTGACCCAGGGATTGAACCCAGGTTTCCTGCACTGCAGGCAGACCCTTTACCGCTGAGCCACCAAGGAAGCCCAACATAATCCTACTTCTGCTCAGGAGGGAAAAAAAAAAGATATACTCTGAGTGAAAGTTACTCATTCATGTCTGCCTCTTTGCTACCCCATGGAACTATACAGTTCATGGAATTATCCAGGCAGAATACTGAAGTGGGTAGCCTATCCCTTCTCCACCAGATCTTCCCAACCCAGGAATCAAACAGGGGTCTCCTGCATTGCAAGAGGATTCTTTACTAACTGAGATGTCAGGGAAGACCAGAAATAGTTCAGTGAATGTTTATTGGACTGATATCAAAGAGTATCTGGTACTCCCTGGATTTACTGATTTTTATATACATGTCCACCTCTCTGTGAAAATGTATGCTATCTCAGAGTGGGTGCTGCTTTATATGTGTGTTCATATGGTCAAAGCATGTTAAAGGTTCAGTACTTCTCAGTTAATGAATGAGCGAGTATAAGAACAAATATTTAATCCATAAGAAGAGAAGAAAATTTACTATGAAGTTAATGCTTAATATTTAAAGGCTTCTTGTGAGAATCTAAGGAAAGTTGCAGAAACATGTTATTATGATCATCTGTTATAAGCTTTGCAGGGGTAATATATTTTAATAGCAGTTGGTTCAGTTTGCTGACTCCACTCTGACGGACTTGTCCTCCGTCATGTTTCTCCCAGGGCTGGAGTGACCACTAGCGTTTTGAGAATTCAGTTACCACAAAGATGAGTTGGAGATACATTTATTTTTAGTTCAGAGGGATATATTCATGTGTTTCTGAGTCGTTTCCATGTGTAGTAATGTTACTGCTAGCCACATGTTATAGGCATGGTTTCCAGAAATACCCCTCCACCCACCATGCTGAATCGCTGCATGATACAAAGGTGCAGGCCTAGAAACATTAAGGTGATTGAACATGCCCTAAGGCACCCAACCCTGAAAGAATGTCAACAGTGAAGGAGAAACAAGGTTTGAAAGGGAGGGAGACGGGAACTGGTCTGTTTACCTTTTTTAAGGCAGATACATAAGATTATAAGTAGAAGATCCAGTTCTTATCAAGGTCCAATCAAAACAGAATATCTCTCCTGTCAAAAAGATATTTGATAATGCAGTGTATACAATTTTGAAAGCATCATAACTTTTCTCACATTTAATGGGTATTACATGAAACAGAATGTAACAGGATCCCTATTTGTAGGAAACAAATCTGGAATAGTACTGAAAACAGCATGTTTGCCTATAACAGCTAATATTTTGAACTTGATAGGTTTTCCCAAATTTAGCAACCATCATAAAAATTTACATGATATAACCTATAAAAAGTTATGAAGCTGAAATAATTTTTTGTAAACTAATAATAAAACCAAATCTTTACCAACCATGGCAAGGACAAGACTGAATTCCCTTTGTATTCTCTCTATAGAAAACTATGCTATAAAACTGTCATCAAATGAGGAGGTGAACAAAGTTATGAAGCCAGAAGTACAGTCAATGGTTTTGCCATTACACTGTAGCAACAGTCTAAAATAAGAATAATAGATAACTCTCTGCTTGAAGGCTTTCTAAGGACATTGTGTGTTTACTTCTTTAAGTTCGCTTACTGATACAACTCACGAAAGTTAGCGTGTCAGCAGGCAGGGCTATGTTACACAGCTGTAGCCCCCCTAACATCAGTGCTTAATACAGTAAAGGTTTATTTCTTGCTCATTCTTTATATCCTGTAGCTAGAAATTGTGCTTTATATGGTTGTCACATAAAGACTTAGTATGACAGCACTTCTACCATCTGGAATATCTTCGGTCCCTGTAACAAGGAGAAAGGGAGTGACAAATAGCACATTGACTCTTAAAAGCTTTGACTGGAAATGACAGCCATCATTTCTACTTATATTTTGTTGACCAAAGCTGGTCACCTGGCCATGCCGAACTTCTTCAAAACAATCTCTCCTAGAATGAGAAGAACAAATATTTGTAAACAGCCAATAATAATTTCTACAAGTACTGTTATCACTAGTTGAAATATAGGGAAACTGAAGCATTAAAAAAATATGTAATTCACCAAATATTATACATATAATAAAATATAAGGCTAAGCTTCAAGAGCAGAGTCCAAAGTCCACAAGCTTAACTTACTTCTACCTTAATTTCTTCTGCTATCCTTCTACCTTCTTTGACATACATTCTTTGGCAAATCCCTAAGCCCTGGAATGGAATGGTGTTACCCCAAGCATGATATCCTTACTGACAATTACAAGTAATACAAAATTAAGATCCACACATGTTCTAGTTTAATGAGCAACATAGTTTAAACTCCCAGTCATTATAGTCATTCAAGGAACATTTTAAAAACACATTCAGAAGTTATAAATGAATATAATTATTTTATGATATGTTATCACATCAGTTCCATTGAGAAAAATAAGAGGAGGAAACATTTCTACACTGGAGGAAAGGATTCTCATTTTCATTAGAAAAGACCCTGATGCTGGGAAAGATTGAAGGCAGGAGGAGACGGGGACCAAAGAGGATGAGATGGTTTGATGGCTTCACCGACTCGATGGACATGAGTTTGAGCAAGCTCCAGGAGTTGGTGATGGACACAGGGAAGTCTGGCATGCTGCAGTCCATGGGGTCGCAAAGAGTCAGACACAACTGAGCAACTGAACTGAACTGAACTGGAAGGGATTATCTGGAGATTAAAGGGCCACCTATGAAGGTCCAGCAGCTGTAGTGACTCATTACCAGTGATCAATGTCTGCCTTTTCTCCCTCTCTTCCTCCTTCCCTTCCTTTTTCCCTCCCTCCCTCACTCCCTCTCTTCCCTCCTTCCATCTTTACTTCCTTCCCTCCCTTACTCTTCCCATACTTCCTTCCACCTTTTCTTTCGCGAAAGTATATTTCATTTTATATGGCAGATATTAGGAACTTCATAGAGAAACAGGAATAAGGTCTAATCTACTCTCAGTCCTCATGGCACTCACAGACACATCCACAAATGAGATGCATAAATGCAAAGTAAGATTCAGTGAGACAAACTGAAAGTCTCAGAAACTCAAACTCTACACATATGCCTGACTTTATAGGCTGAGAACAGGACTATAATTTTCCAAGATATGTTTATTACAGCTCTCTTCTTGTGAATTTATTAAGATGCTCTCTAATGCATAAGACCTTTTGGTTTCATTCGCTGATGTGTTTATAGCTGACATGCACTATCTTTCCTAGCTTTTGTGCCCACATTTGTTTACACTGACACATGGTGCTACAGCATTTGCCTAGATAAGATTTCAAGTGTTTTCCCTGAAAATCACCCAGAATTATAGTAAAGAGATGCATTTATAAACATTAGGGAACACTGGATCTTGGATTCCATGTTCCTTGACATCTGTTAGTAAGTATCTTACCACCTTCAGTGGCTTTAGGGTATACATTGTTTACCTGTGGCACAGCAACAAAAAAAAAAAAACAAAAGAAAGCTCCCATTTTTTGCGGGGTGAGATTCTGTGTCTGACTCTCATGGTTCTGAGAGTTGTTTACAGCCATCTGGCAGAAAGGCTTACTTGTACTTCACCTGCAGTGATTTGTGTGTCACGCTTTTTGTCTCTTATGGTGCATGAAAAGGACAAATAAAAGTCCTTTCCACTGTAATGTCTCTCCTCATAAAAGTTACTTTTCCATACTTTAATTACTGGCATGATATCCTGTCTCTGTTCTTAGTGTCAGAGGTCTTTGCTTTCTTTTCCAATTACATCGTCTTCAAGCGCTTCATGTATTTTAGTCTGCCATAGTTCCATTGGTGTAAGGAACAAAGATAACTTTTGTGCTGTGCTACAGATGCCTAGTGTCTTTTCTCAATCTGTATCTTCATTTTTGTAATACATGTGGTTAAAGTCTCATTGAACATGGTAGCTATAATGTATTCAAAAAATGCTGACATTCAAACTGGAAGCAAGAATTTTGTTTCATTTTTAGTTGTCCGAGATTCTAATATAATGATGTACAATAAGCTTATTTGCTATTTCAGACTGAGAGTGAGAAAGGATCCCAAATTAAGTTATTTTGTACTGTATTTTCCTTTCTGGGCAGGAAGTATACCTGTCCACATAGCTTTTTTTTTTAACTAGAGATGTTATACAATTTTGTTGAAACCATTAACAATTTTGCTGTTATAGAAAGTTTGGGAAAAGAAAAAAAAAGAAAGTTATTGATGTAGAAAGACTGCATAATAAGCAGTGCCCTCCCCCACTTCCCCCAAAAGTCTCCATGGCTTATAACTAGCCTTTATTTCTTACTCATGAGTCACCAGGTCAGCTGTACCAACTCTACTTACAGTGCTAGTTAAGTTCAGGTTTGTTTCATATTTCTCATTCTGGAACCCAAGTTGAGGAACAGCATCTCTGTATAGCATGCCCTCTCATGGGGTACAGGGCAGGACTGCCAAAGTGATGGCCAAGTACATTAAAGCCCTGGCTTGATATGATGTATCTGACCCCATATGAACTTGCCAGGTGGAGCAATGGTAAGGAATCCACCTGCCGAAGAGGGAGATACAAGAGATGCAGGTCCAATCCCTAGATCACGAAGATACCCTGGAGTTCAGTTCAGTTCAGTCACTCAGTTGTGTCTGACTCTTTGCGACCCCATGAATCGCAGCACGCCAGGCCTCCCTGTCCATCACCAACTCCTGGAGTTCACTCAGACTCACGTCCAGCGAGTCAGTGATGCCATCCAGCCATCTCATCCTCTGTCGTCCCCTTCTCCTCCTGTCCCCAACCCCTCCCAGCATCAGGGTCTTTCCCAATGAGTCAACTCTTCACATGAGGTAGCCAAAGTGCTGGAGTTTCAGCTTCAACATCAGTCCTTCCAATGAACACTCAGGACTGATCTCCTTTAGGATGGACTGGTTGGATCTCCTTGCAGTCCAAGGGACTCTCAAGAGTCTTCTGCCTTATGACCCAGCAATCCAACTGCTGAGCATACACACTGAGGAAACCAGAATTGAAAGAGACTCATGTATCCCAAGGTTCATCGCAGCACTGTTTATAATAGCCAGGACATGGAAGCAACCTAGATGTCCATCAGCAGATGAATGGTTAAGAAAGCTGTGGTACATATACACAATGGAGTATTACTCAGCCATTAAAAAGAATGCATTTGAATCAGTTCTAATGAGGTGGATGAAACTGGAGCCTATTATACAGAGTGAAGTAAGCCAGAAAGAAAAACACCCATACAGTATACTAATGCATATATACGGAATTTAGAAAGATGGTCATGATAACCCTGTATGCAAGACAGCAAAAGAGACACAGATGTATAGAACCATCTTTTGCACTCTGTGGGAGAGGGAGAGGGTGGGATGATTTGGGAGAATGGCATTGAAACATGTATAATATCATATATGAAACAAATAGCCAGTCCAGGTTCAATGCATGGTAGAGGATGCTTGGGGCTGGTTCACTGGGATGACCCAGAGGGGTACGGGGAGGGAGGTGGGGGGGGGTTCGGGATGGGGAACACGTGTACACCCGTGGCGGATGCATGTTGATGTATGGCAATACAACATTGTAAAATAATTAGCCTACAATTAAAATAAACAAATTTATATTAAAAAAAAGAAATAAAGTGAGAATAAACCCCCCCCCCCAAAAAAAGAGTCTTCTCCAACACCACAGGTCAAAAGCATCAATTCTTCGGCGCTCAGCTTTCTTCACAGTCCAACTCTCACATCCATACATGACTACTGGAAAATCCATAGCCTTGACTAGATGGACCTTTGTTGGCAAAGTAATGTCTCTGCTTTTTAATATGCTTTCTAGGTTGATCATAACTTTCCTACCCTGGAGTAGGATATGGCAACCTGCTTCAATATTCTTGCCTGGAAAATTTCATGGACAGTGGAGCCTGGTTCCATGGGGTCACAAAGAGTTGGACATGACTGACACATTTTACTGCATGTTATATTGGAGTGAGTCTCCTACACAAGTTCTGTCAGTGAGGTAGGGAAGTATTCTTCACATGCAGTGAACAATGGCCAGTGCAGAGAGGAAAGGAATACTTGTGACCAAGTCATACAAATGCCGTAAATCTCACTTATGGCTCTCTGTTTTCCTCATATGAAATATAGTAATTTCCAGGGGAAATTCTTAATCATGTTTGTCAGTGTACTTCGAGATTTCTTGGGGTATATTTCTTCTCTCATTTGATATGTAGGTTTCTCCTTCCACATGTCTTTCGTGGCTTCAATTTAGGGGGAAAAAATGACATATGTTTCTACCATAATGTATTACAATTGATATAAAACCACCTAGTAATAAGGTTCTTTCTCATATGAGATTACCACTTTTTTAAGTAGTATGTACTTCTATCCACTTTTTTTCTAAATAAGATTATAACTTTTAAAAACTAACTTGAGGTTTGGCCCACTTCTAAATATAAGAATGAAATAATTATTTCATTAGAACAGTAAAGCTCCTTTTATCCATAACACCAGCCATTCTCTCTTTCCTAAATGAAGATTTTTAAAATATTTTGTATATTTAAATTTGTCATTATTTATTGAACAAACCAAAAGTATAGATTATACTAGTATTTTAAATGCTTAATATAGTTTTACTTTTATTTCCTCAAGGTTCTCTTTCCTGTGAAAACTGACTTGCCCTATAACATTTCATAACTTGAAATAATCAAAAGATTTAAAAATCTTTGGTTTAGTTTTATGCACATTAAACTTGTAATAATAGATATCATGTTCAGTAAATGCATTTTGCCAAATAATACCATCTGCACATATTGAAAGTTCACAGAATACAATATAAGCTTTGATGTTTGTATTAGAGATTGGCCAAATGGCTTATGTTTATTCAAACATCTGTGAGATTCCTCTGTTTACATGTCCCAATAAATATGGTACAGCCAACAATTTGTCCTTCTAGTGTTATAGTAAGATGTATGTTCAATTCCATTAAAATTGATGATATGCTGAAAAACATTCTGTTTGAATTTGGCTAGTTGGAGAAGGCAGTGGCACCCCACTCCAGTACTCTTGCCTGGAAAATCCCATGGATGGAGGAGCCTGGTGGGCTGCAGTCCATGGGCTCGCTAAGAGTCGGACACGACTGAGCAACTTCACTTTCACTTTTCACTTTCATGCGTTGGAGAAGGAAATGGCAACCCACTCCAGTGTTCTTGCCTGGAGAATTCCAAGGATGGGGGAGCCTGGCAGGATGCCGTCTATGGGGTTGCACAGAGTCAGACAAGACATGACTGAAGCGACTTAGCAGCAGCAGAGGTTCAAAAATTAGTTTTGTCAAGAAGCTAGTTTTTGTTTTGTTTTTTGTGTGCCCATTTTGAGAGATGGCACCTATGAGGGGTATGAACAGGAACTCTATACCTATGACTTCAGGCTAAGGTGAAACCTCTTTAGCCCCTCCTGACAGCCTGCTCTGGCTGCAACTACACAGTGTTATTTCAGAAGTTGAGTGGGCCAGTCTTCATATTGCTGTGTTTCATTTTCTTTTTTTTTCTCTTGATTTGACTTCTTTTTATTTCTTAAATACAACTGCTGCTGCTGCTACTAAGTCGCTTCAGTCGTGTCTGACTTACCTTAACTGGTCTACCTTAAACCTCATCTCATTAGAGTTATACAGAGGATTTAGCTTTCATAGTTGACTTTGGATTCTAGCAGTCAGTTTTTTCCACATCATTTTCTCTTTTGCAATCTTCTTTTTTTTAATTTATTTATTTTAATTGGAGGCTAATTACTTTACAATATTGTGGTGGTTTTTGCTGTACCTTGACATGAATCCGCCACGGGTGTACATGTGTTCCCCATCCTGAATGCCCCTCCCACTTCCCTCCCTGTACCATCCCTCTGGGTCATCCCAGTGCACCAGCCCTGAGCACCCAGTCTCATGCATTGAACCTGGACTGGAGATCTGTTTCACATATGATAATATACATGTTTCAATGCTATTGTCTCAAATCACCCCACCCTCACCTTATCCCACAGAGTCCAAAAGACTGTTCTATACATCTGTGTCTCTTTTCTGTCTCCTATGTAGGGTTATTGTTACCAACAACTTTAATGAGATGCAGTTTTTATATTCCATGAGATGTATATTATTTTATATTTATATTTTTATAATTAAATTCCATAAGACTCATTTAAAGTTTATGAGTCAATGATTTTTTCATTAATCTTCAGAATCGTACATCTATCACCATAATCTAATTGTAAAACATTTTCACCATCCCCAAAAGAAACCCCTTACTCATTAGCAGTCACACCTCATCCTGTCCTCACTCATCCACAGTCCTGTGCATGTGGGCTCAGTCTCTTCAGTCATGTCCCACTCTTTGCAACCCTACAAACTGTAGCCCACCAGGCTCTTCTGTCCATGAGATTCAGGGTACCGCAAATCTACTTTCTGTCTTTATATATTTGCCAGTTCTGAACACATCATATAGCAGGTGGTCTTTTCTGACTGGCTTCTTTCACTGAGCATAGTATTTTCAAAGTTTATCTATGTTGTAGCATGAATCAGTACTTTGTCCCTTTCTATTGCCAACTAATATCTGTAGTATGGGATACTGTGTTTTGTTTACCCATTCATCAGTGATGGATGTTTGAGTTGTTTCCACTTTTTGACTATTATGGATAACACTGCTATGATCTTTCATGTACAAGTTTTTGTGTACACATGTCTTTACAGTTCTCTTGACTATATACTTAGAAGTGAAATTTCCAGGCCATGGTAGACCTAAACATTGTAACTCTATGTTTAAATTTTTGAGGAGCTACAAAATTGTTTTCTAAAATGGGTGTAACATTTTATGACTCCACCAGCAATGAATGAGGGTTCTAATTTAAATGCATCCTTGCCAACATTGTTATTGGTGGTCTTTTTGATTTTAGCCATTCTAGTAGGTGTCAGGAGAAGGCAATGGCACCCCACTCCAGTACTCTTGCCTGGAAAATTCCGTGGATGGAGGAGCCTGGTGGGCTGCAGTCCATGGGGTCCCTAAGAATCGGACATGACTGAGCGACTTCACTTTCACTTTTCACTTTCCTGCATTGGAGAAGGAAATGGCAACCCACTCCACTATTCTTGCCTGGAGAATCCCAGGGACAGCGGAGCTGGTGGGCTGCTGTCAATGGGGTCACACAGAGTCGGACACGACTGAAGTGGCTTAGCAGCAGTAGGTGTCGAGGGGTATCCCAGTATGAGTTTGATTTACATTTCCCTAATTACTAATGTATGGATGTGAGAGTTGGACTGTGAAGAAGGCTGAGCACCGAAGAATTGATGCTTTTGAACTGTGGTGTTGGAGAAGACTCTTGAGAGTCCCTTGGACTGCAAGGAGATCCAACCAGTCCATTCTGAAGGAGATCAGCCCTGGGATTTCTTTGGAGGGAATGATGCTGAAGCTGAAACTCCAGTACTTCGGCCACCTCATGCGAAGAGTTGACTCATTGGAAAAGACTCTGATACTGGGAAGGATTGGGAGCAAGAGGAGAAGGGGACGATGGAGGATGAGATGGCTGGATGGCATCACTGACTCGATGGATGTGAGTCTGAGTGAACTCCGGGAGTTGGTGATGGACAGAGAGGCCTGGCGTGCTGCAATTCATAGGATCGCAAAGAGTCAGACACAACTGAGTGACTGAATTGAACTGAATTACTAATGATATTGAGCATCTTTTCATGTTCTTATTAGCTATTCATTTATTTTCTTTTAAACATCTACTCCTTTTCCCATTTTTAAAATTGAGATTTTTTTATTATTATAATGGCTCCTAATATAGTCTGGATATAAGTTGTTAGCAGATATAGGATTTGTAAATATTGTCTTACATTCTTTTGGTTATCTTATCACTTCCTTGATGATGTCATTTGAAATATAGAAAGTTTATTATAAAGTCAAATTTATTTTTTTATTTTATTATTTGTGCTTTCAGTGTCATGTTTATAAAATCATTGCATAACCCAAGTTCACAAAGATTTACTATTTGTTTTCCTCTAAAATATTTATCATATTTGACTCACAGTTAGATCTGTGATCCAGTTTGAGTTAGTTTTTGTTTATGAGGTTAAGGTAAATGTCTAACTTCACTCGGTTGTCACACACCATTTGTTGAGAGACTATTCCACTGAATTGTCCCTTTGTCTAAAATTATCTGGCCGTAAATATTTATTTATGACCATTTGTTTTTGAACTCTCAGTCATATTCCACTGACCTGTTTGTATGTTCTTGCAACAGTACTGCACTGCTTTGATTATTACAGCTTTGTAATGAGTCTTAAAATTCAGTAGCATGAGTCCACTAACTTAGTTCTTCTTTTCAAGATTGTTTTTGCTCTTGTGGATACCTTACAACTCAGCCTGATTCTTTTTTTTTTAATTGATTTATTTTAATTGGAGGCTAACTACTTTACAATATTGTAGTAGTTTTTGCTGTATATTAACATGAATCAGCCATGGGTGTACATGTGTCCTCCATCCTGAACCCCCCTTCTGCCTCCCTCCCCATCCCATCCCTCAGGGTTGTCCCAGTGTACTGGCTTTGAGTGCCCTGTTTCATGCATTGAACTTGGACTGGTGATGTATTTCACATATGGTAATATACATGTCTCAATGCTATTCTCTTAAATCATGCCCCCCTCGCCTTCTCCCACAGAGTCCAAAAGTCTGTTTAAAGAACTTTATATGTGTCTCTTCTGAGCCTGATTCTTAAAGGCAAAATGGAAGGCTCTACTTAGTTCATTTGTTTTTTTGTTTGTTTGCTTTTTGCCTGAATCACACATAGAAAGCCTAGTAAATTATCTCATTAAAAGAAATGACATGGGTGTGGCTCAGGGAAAAATTTTTGACTTTTATAAATGTAAAAGGTTATATGTATGTATATGTATATATACACACACACATATATTCACATACTAAAATATCTCCAAAATTTTATATATTGTCATAAAATTCTTTGTTAAGGAAAAATATATATTGAATTTCATGCTCTAGTAACCCTAACAGCCAGTTCGTGTGGCAGCTTATTTATCTCCTTGAACTAAATTTCACTGATCAGTGGTTGTAAACTAACATCCATGTGAACATGATTACTGGAAAAGGTAATCCCAAAAGAAAGGCAATGCCAAAGATTGTTCAAACTACCACTCAATTGTACTCATTTTACATGCTAGCAAAGTAATGCTCAAAATTCTCCAACCAAGGCTTCAACAGTACATGAACCAACAACTTCCAGATGTTCAAGCTGAATTTAGAAAAGGCAGAAGAACCAGAGATCAAATTGCCAGCATCCACTGGATCATCATAAAAGCAAGATAGTTCCAGAAAAAATATACTTCTGCTTTATTGACTATGCCAAAGCCTTTGACAGTGTGGATCACAACAAACTGTGGAAAATTCTTAAAGAGATGGGAATACCAGATCACCTGATCTGCCTCCTGAGAAATCAGTATGCAGGTCAAGAAGCAATAGTTAGAACCAGACATTGAACAATAGACTGGTTCCAGATTGGGAAACGAGTATGTCAAGGCTGTATATTGTCACCCTGCTTATTTAACTTATATGCAGAGTACATCATGAGAAACGTGGGGCTGGAGGAAGCATAAGCTGAAATCAAGATTTCTGGGAGAAATATCAATAACCTCAGATAGGCAGGTGACACCACCCTTATGGCAGAGAGGAAAGGAACTAAAGAGTCTCTTGATAAAAATGAAAGATGAGAGTGAAAAAGTTGGCTATAAACTCAACGTTCAAAAAACAAAGATCATGGCATCCAGTCCCATCACTTCGTGGCAAATAGAAGAGGAAACAATGGAAACAGTGACAGAATTCATTTTCTTGGGCTCCAAAATCACTGCAGATGGTGACTGCAGCCATGAAATTAAAAGACATTTGCTCCTTGGAAGAAAAGGTATGACCAACCTAGACAGCATATTAAAAAACAGAGACATTACTTTGCTGACAAAGGTCTGTATATTCAAAGCCATGGTTTTTCCAGAAGTTGTGTATGGATGTAAAAGTTGGACCATAAAGGAAGCTGAACACCGAAGAATTGATGCTTTTGAACTATGTTGTTGGAGAAAACTCTTGCAAGTCCCTTGGACAGCAAGGAGATCAAACCAGTGAATCCTAAAAGAAATCAATCCTGAATATTCACTGGATGCTGAAGCTGAAGCTCCAATACTTAAGCCACCTGATGTGAAGAGCCGATTCCTTGGAAAAGACCCTGATGCTGGGAAAGACTGAAGGCAAGAGGAGAAGGGGATGACAGAGGATATGTTTGGATGGCATCACTGACTCAATGGACATGAGTTTGAGCAAGTTCCAAGAGATGGTGATAGACAGGGAAGCCTGGCATGCTGCAGTCCATGGGGTCACAAAGAGTCCAACATAACTGAGCAGTGACTGAACTGAACATGATTAGGTTTGGAAGGACACACACCACATGCCATCAAGAGTTTACCAAAGGAGCAAATCCACTTCTGTTCTTCTTTCTTTGAACTTTTAGCTATGCAAACTTGTCTTGTGAAGAATCATGATTATTTCCTTAAAACCAGAGAAGAGTAGTCATATAAATAATACATAGAACTGGGAAAATGGTTGCTGGTTTCATGTTTTGCCAATAATCACAGTCTTTCCTTGGATCTGAGTTTGTTTAGGTAGCAAAGGTACTAGAGGGAGGCTTTTGTAATAGTCCTAAGATATTAATAGCCTCAGCTCTCCATTCTCAAATTTAAAGCATTTATACTATAGAACTTGGACTCCATTGTCAACTCCTTCTTTATTCCATAGGGCTTTCTTTTTATTTAAATTGTGTCCTACGCCATGTTATTTTCATCTGTCTTCCCTCTTCTTAAAAGTTATGCAAAACTTTTCTAGCTGAATATAATTCACTCTCTTATCCCTTATGTAAGTCTTTTTCGATGATAGATTATTAAGAAGTACTCCAGGCATATGTAGTAAATCTTTGGCAGATAATCAGTATTTGATCAGAATTTTAAAGAAGATGCTTTGATGGAATTTCAAAAACAAGATTTTGTTGTTATTTTCTCTGACCCAGGTCTTTTTATTGTAGAGTTGCTAGAAAGACCATAAATCTCAAAAAGGCCATTCTTGTCCTAAACCAATTGACCCTTCAGTGCTGAATCCTCAGCTAGCTCAGGCGTTCTACTGGACCTCACTGCCATCTCTGAATAATTTATGTGATTTACAGTGCCTTCTAAAAAGCACTGAAACATCTCTGTGTGTGACTTGTTTGCTTTTGATTTACAGTGACATCTTTTCATTGTAGTGTAAAGTTGCTGAAAAACTTTTTCTGAAACATTGTATTTTTCCATTCATACTCAAATGATGGTGGCTCAGTTATCAGTGACCTCAATTTTCTGCCCTGTTGTTTTTCAAATTAAAAGATACATGTGAGCAATCTCTTCACAAAGTCACACATTAAATAGCACTACCCAATAGATCATTATTCTGTGTGCACTCTGCCATTACTGATGGTTACCTGACCTTTGGAAATAAGAAGAACATTAAAAGCATCTACTGAGGTATTAAAAACTGTCATATTACTAATGATTCTTAGGGTCAGCTGGAATGTTTACATTGTAGCTATGATGGTGATGCAGAGAGTGACATGTGTGGCTGGTAGGTGGCCTTTTATCAAGGCTTCATGATGACCTGATAATAATAAAGAAGGTAAATGAGGAAAATACCATCTGGTTCAGTGAGATAGCCATTTGTAAAGAAGATTGATCACTTATAAAGTGCTCTACCCTACATAGAACATAAGGAGATTCAGAGGACCTGCCAGTGTGGGTGTCTTGTTTAAATTAGATATCCCTGGAAAATATTGAAAAGCATCAACCAAAAAGGAGAGGCACATAAATTGTTGGCAGAGAAATTCAGATGTCTGGGTCAATAGCACCAATATATGTTTAAATAAAGTGTTTTCTTATCAGAGGGGTTTCCCAGGTGGCACTAGTAGTAAAGAACGAGCCTGCCAATGCAGGAGATGTAAATAAATAAAACAAAGCCATGCCTAGTCTTCTGCTGAGGAGCAATTGTTTTTACTATTTGGAAAATGTAATCAAGATGATCACAAGAATGTAATTATCAGCAAAAGTTATTGCTTCAAAAATATGAAAACCTTGTTTGTGTGTTAAAGTGTTGAACAAGGATTTTGTATAGAAGAAAAAATGATGTTAAGATTGTGTATGCAAGTTTAAGACCCATTGTTTTCTGAAATCCATGTCTTAGAACAACTGTTTTGGCAAATTGAAAAGGGAAAATAAGGTCATGTTTGCCAAATGTCTGTCACAGTATCCAGTAAGCACTTAATAAGTGTTATCTACTATTATCATCATAATTATCATTAACATCATCAGTATTATTAGTTTTCTTCTATCACATGGTTACAGTTGTGCTCAGTCAAGGAGATACTAATGTGCATGAAGGTCTTCAGTAGAAATAATATCTTGCTATTCAACATATTATCCCCATTTTTGTATCTTGTTTTTGTACTTCAGTTGCAAATGACTCACAATTAACTTGGTTACTTTATATCAACCACTGAAATAATTACCAAAAACAGCTAGTTCCTAGTACCACTCACTACTGTGTAATCTAGAATGAGTCTTATTTTCTCTAGGCCACAAGTAAAATCAATGATATTTATGAATACCTTTCTTATCTAATATTCTAAGGGGTAGCTCAGGGGGCAGAATTGCAGCAAAAGTTTTATAATATATTGCATCTACTTTAATCTGTCCTTGAAAGTCACCTCACTTCAGCCCCAAGCAAGTTCCACATCTGGTTTAAAAGTGTCATTTCATTAAGTAGTACTGCGGGCTGCAGAAACTCCCATCGCAGTGCGCAGTGGATATCAAATATTTACTAGGGATAAAAACTTGTCTTAACCTGCTTGAAACCAAAAACTGAACTTTTAGAAGCTATTCTATAACAGAGAGATAAGTATCCATTGTCTTCAAACTTCCTTTACTATCTGTAGTGCCTTTGACCTTCTTGTGAATTTTGTAGCAAATGAAGTCAAACTTTTTTCAACTGTTTATCCCTGGGCAGTACCATCTGATATGAATAGTATTCCATCAAAATGCATTTTTTTCCTGAGGAAGTCTTGCTATAATACATCATCAGAGTGACAGCCAGTATATTACACATTACAATAAAACATCCCCAGAGCAAAGGTACATGTGATGATGAATTATGCTAATATGTTATTGTCATTATGTTATCAGCACTCAGAGAGTGATTTAGTGAGATACATCATCAGTGAGAGCTTATCTGATTTCATATTACTCAAAAAATGACACCATCATGGAAAACCATAAGGAGAGTCAGTTGATTAATAGGGTTGATGATATTCTAGTGCCAGAATTCATGTATAGTGGTATATTAAAATGTCCTTTGAAACTGAAAACAAGTTAAAGAAAGATGAGTCCACGAGGTGAGGTTATAAAAGCACTGTCAATTTAAATACTCTTCCTGTAGACAGAGTGGATATTTAAGTATAAACCAAAAATCATCCTTTGTCCTTTCTTCAAACATCTGACAAAGATTAGCCCCACTTAATTATCTTTGGAAAGCCTTGAGAACATCTCATAAGAAGCTGTCTGTCCTAAGACCACTGGTTATTTTTTATATCCACAGTCTACAGGTGACATTTTGTGATGATATAGGCATTATGCCCCAAGTCACTGAACCAAACAGACATATCATAAAACTTTTGTTGAGTAGCAACTAATTTATTCAGGATGTAAATTGATCCCTTTTGTTTCAGCATCTTCTTCTTCACAGAACCTTGCACACATTAGGCATTCAAAAGAGACTTGCAAAATTGTCAGTGATTCTCTTACAACTTTCGATATTATATTCAAAACCTCAAGTTAATGTCTAACGCCAAACTATTAGATTAAAAGAGCCAGACACCATGGATTTCAAATAGAAAAAAACACTTCATTTTTCTTGACTCTGCTTCTTCTATCATGATCATATAAGCTAGAACTTCCTCATCACCACTGTCCGTAAAAGGTCTCTGACCCATTTAGAGTCAGATAGGTTATGCAAAGAAGACTAGGAAAGCAGAAGGATAGATCTCACTCAGTACTCCCGTGATCTGTCATTGATGATTTGAACTTCCTGGGTAATTAAAACTAACTCTTTCATTGCTTTCCTAGCTTCTTTTGGGACCCCTCCCAGTTAGTACACATCTCTTTCCTGAAAATTTTCTAACAAAGTCTGTACCTTTTAGAGTTCATGATCATTTCATTAGTCTCTGTTTCCAGCTATTCACCCTTCTGTTGACATCTTAAAATTTTAGACAAAGTGCCTTTGGAAAAATACCCAAGCAGGCCCCATCCCATAAGGCACATATGTGATTCAAAGACAAGCTCTGCTGTTAGTGAAAGCGTGTGTGTGTGTGTTTAGTCACTGAGTCGTGTCCAACTCTTTGCACCCACATGGACTGCAGCCCACCAGGCTCCTCTGTCCATGGTATTTTTCAGGAAGAATACTGGAGTGGGTTACTATTTTCTTCTCCGGGGGGACCTTCCAAACCCAGGGATCGAACCTGGATCTCCAGCATTGCAGGCAGATTCTTTACCGTCTGAGCCACCAGGGCATCCTATGATCCTGGCATTATTCACATGTATTAACTTATTCAACTTTCCTAAGAAAAGAAGAGTGATATTATTATCCACATTTTTACAGATGAAAAAACTGAACCATAGAGATGTTGATTTAACCAAAGTTACAGTATCTGGAGACGAGAGAGAGCTAAGATTCAAGCCTGGGTTGTCAGAGATCTACTGTGCATGCTTCTAATTATAATACTATATTGTGTGTTTTCTATTTGCGCTAAATACTAAATTCAGTTTTAGAACCACATTCTCGTGTTCTCTCCCTAGAACAAGTACCAACCAGCCGGTATCTCACCTTAAGCTTTTCCAGGAATGGATCCAAAACAAGTGCCTTGTATTCCCCCAAACTCCAACGGCAAAGAAAAATTCTCCCGGCATTCTTAGCAAGGTTCCTCACTAGATTTGACATGAGGGGGTGCCCCAACACTCCAACTATGATACATTCTCCCAAAATAGTTACTTTCATCCAGGTTTCTCCAGTGATCTGGGTACTAAGCAACAGGTGACAAAACCAGCAATTTTGTTCCTTTGTTTTTGAATCTCCCTTATAAAGCCTTGCTGTAATGGAGGAGAGTTTTGTAATGTAAGATACTTACTTTGTATTATTTTTTTTCTCCTTGGCCTTTTGGGCCTTGGCTATAATTGAAATAGAAAGAGCCTTACTTTAATATTCTTCTGCAAAAATAAGGGCCATTTTCTGTAACCTGAAAGAAAAAGATACAAGGGTGTACAGCTTCTAGGAACAAATGGGTATATCTCTTCATCAGTAGTAAAAACCTTAAAAGGTGAATGCATTCCAGACCTCAAGAAATGTTTCAGGGTCATGCAAGGAGTTTTTACTTCAGCTGATTTATATGTGCAATTTCAATAGGGCAGTCTGTCCCAGACTGCTTCCAGGGATCCACTGGTTAGATCATGATGAAGTTGGTATCAACATGTCAGTGTGCAATTTGGCTTGGAGGTGTGTTAGCAATTTCCAGAACATCTAATATACCCGACTGAACCAATGGGATGTGGGGTGCTCTGAATCACAGCAATCATTGTGTCAGTCTGCCACTCACATTAGAGTGCCTCTAGCCTTCCTCCCCAGACTGCTTCCATTGGAAACTTCCCAAGAACACTCCAAAAGTGGGCTGAATGAGTATTCTGACCTCTTTTATACACTGTAGCTGTCCTTTACCTTATTGGCATGTTGAATGAATTATTGAATTATTTTTATTTCATTTAAACATGTCAAATTATTTATGGAAATTTTAAGAGAAAAAGAAATCACTAAAATAACCAGTGTATGTTTCTTTTATTTATTTACTAAAGAAATAATTGTCTTAAGAAAAAATTAGTGATAAGCTATTTTGCAACCTAATTTTTTTTATTTTTTTATTTTTAAACTTTACAAAATTGTATTAGTTTTGCCAAATATCAAAATGAATCCGCCACAGGTATACATGTGTTCCCCATCCTGAACCCTCCTCCCTCCTCCCTCCCCATACCATCCCTCTGGGTCGTCCCAGTGCACCAGCCCCAAGCATCCAGTATCGTGCATCGAACCTGGACTGGCGACTCATTTCATACATGATATTATACATGTTTCAGTGCCATTCTCCCAAATCTCCCCACCCTCTCCCTCTCCCACAGAGTCCATAAGACTGTTCTATACATCAGTGTCTCTTTTGCTGTCACGTACACAGGGTTATTGTTATCATCTTTCTAAATTCCATATATATGCGTTAGTATACTGTATTGGTGTTTTTCTTTCTGGCTTCACTCTGTATAATAGGCTCCAGTTTCATCCACCTCATTAGAACTGCTTTAAATGTATTCTTTTTAATGGCTGAGTAATACTCCATTGTGTATATGTACCACTGCTTTCTTATCCATTCATCTGCTGATGGACATCTAGGTTGCTTCCATGTCCTGGCTATTATAAACAGTGCTGCGATGAACATTGGGGTACACGTGTCTCTTTCCCTTCTGGTTTCCTCAGTGTGTATGCCCAGCAGTGGGATTGCTGGATCATAAGGCAGTTCTATTTCCAGTTTTTTAAGGAATCTCCACACTGTTCTCCATAGTGGCTGTACTAGTTTGCATTCCCACCAACAGTGTAAGAGGGTTCCCTTTTCTCCACACCCTCTCAAGCATTTATTACTTGTAGACTTTTGGATTGCAGCCATTCTGACTGGTGTGAAATGGTACCTCATAGTGGTTTTGATTTGCATTTCTCTGATAATGAGTGATGTTGAGCATCTTTTCATGTGTTTGTTAGCCATCTGTATGTCTTCTTTGGAGAAATGTCTATTTAGTTCTTTGGCCCATTTTTTGATTGGGTCATTTATTTTTCTGGAGTTGAGCTGTAGGAGTTGCTTGTGTATTTTTGAGATTAGTTGTTTGTCAGTTGCTTCATTTGCTATTATTTTCTCCCATTCTGAAGGCTGCCTTTTCACCTTGCTAATAGTTTCCTTTGATGTGCAGAAGCTTTTAAGGTTAATTAGGTCCCATTTGTTTATTTTTGCTTTTATTTCCAATATTCTGGGAGGTGGGTCATAGAGGACCCTGCTGTGATGTATGTCAGAGAGTGTTTTGCCTATGTTCTCCTCTAGGAGTTTTATAGTTTCTGGTCTTACATTGAGATCTTTAATCCATTTTGAGTTTATTTTTGTGTATGGTGTTAGAAAGTGTTCTAGTTTCATTCTTTTACAAGTGGTTGACCAGATTTCCCAGCACCACTTGTTAAAGAGATTGTCTTTAATCCATTGTATATTCTTGCCTCCTTTGTCAAAGATAAGGTGTCCATATGTGTGTGGATTTATCTCTGGGCTTTCTATTTTGTTTCATTGATCTATATTTCTGTCTTTGTGCCAGTACCATACTGTCTTGATGACTGTGGCTTTGTAGTAGAGCCTGAAGTCAGGTAGGTTGATTCCTCCAGTTCCATTCTTCTTTCTCAAGATCGCTTTGGCTATTCGAGGTTTTTTGTTTTTCCATACAAATTGTGAAATTATTTGTTCTAGCTCTGTGAAGAATACTGTTGGTAGCTTGATAGGGATTGCATTGAATCTATAAATTGCTTTGGGTAGTATACTCATTTTCCCTATATTGATTCTTCCAATCCATGAACATGGTATATTTCTCCATCTATTAGTGTCCTCTTTGATTTCTTTCAACAGTGTTGTATAGTTTTCTATATATAGGTCTTCAGTTTCTTTAGGTAGATATATTCCTAAGTATTTTATTCTTTCCGTTGCAATGGTGAATGGAATTGTTTCCTTAATTTCTCTTTCCGTTTTCTCATTATTAGTGTATAGGAATGCAAGGGATTTCTGTATGTTGATTTTATATCCTGCAACTTTACTATAGTCATTGATTAGTTCTAGTAATTTTCTGGTGGAGTCTTTAGGGTTTTCTATGTAGAGGATCATGTCATCTGCAAACAGTGAGAGTTTTACTTCTTCTTTTCCAATTTGGATTCCTTTTATTTCTTTTTCTGCTCTGATTGCTGTGGCCAAAACTTCCAAAACTATGTTGAATAGTAATGGTGAAAGTGGGCACCCTTGTCTTGTTCCTGACTTTAGAGGAAATGCTTTCAATTTTTCTCCATTGAGGATAATGTTTGCGGTGGGTTTGTCATATATAGCTTTTATTATGTTGAGGTATGTTCCTTCCATTCCTGCATTCTGGAGAGTTTTTATCATAAATGGATATTGAATTTTGTCAAAGGTTTTCTCTGCATCTATTGAGATAATCATATGGTTTTTATTTTTCAATTTGTTAATGTGGTGTATTACATTGATTTGCGGATATTGAAGAATCCTTGCATCCCTGGGATAAAGCCCACTTGGTCATGGTGTATGATCTTTTTAATGTGTTGTTGGATTCTGATTGCTAGAATTTTGTTAAGGATTTTTGCTTCTATGTTCATCAGTGATATTGGCCTGTAGTTTTCTTTTTTTGAGGCATCTCTGTCAGGTTTTGGTATTAGGGTGATGGTGGCCTCATAAAATGAGTTTGGAAGTTTACCTTCCTCTGCAATTTTCTGGAAGAGTTTGAGCAGGATAGGTGTTAGCTCTTCTCTAAATTTTTGGTAGAATTCAGCTGTGAAGCCATCTGGACCTGGGCTTTTGTTTGCTGGAAGGTTTTTGATTATAGTTTCAATTTCCGTGCTTGTGATGGGTCTGTTAAGATTTTCTATTTCTTCCTGGTCCAGTTTTGGAAAGTTGTACTTTTCTAAGAATTTGTCCATTTCTTCCACGTTGTCCATTTTATTGACATATAATTGTTGATAGTAGTCTCTTATGATCCTTTGTATTTCTGTGTTGTCTGTTGTGATCTCTCCATTTTCATTTCTAATTTTATTGATTTGATTTTTCTCCCTTTGTTTCTTGATGAGTCTGGCTAATGGTTTGTCAATTTTATTTATCCTTTCAAAGAACCAGCTTTTGGCTTTGTTGATTTTTGCTATGGTCTCTTTTGTTTCTTTTGCATTTATTTCTGCTCTAATTTTTAAGATTTCTTTCCTTCTACTAACCCTGGGGTTCTTCATTTCTTCCTTTTCTAGTTGCTTTAGGTGTAGAGTTAGGTTATTTATTTGACTTTTTTCTTGTTTCTTGAGATATGCCTGTATTGCTAAGAACTTTCCCCTTAGGACTGCTTTTACAGTGTCCCACAGGTTTTGGGTTGTTGTGTTTTCATTTTCATTCATTTCTATGCAAATTTTGACTTCTTCTGTGATTTGTTGGTTATTCAGCAGCATGTTGTTCAGCCTCCATATGTTGGAATTTTTAATAGTTTTTCACCTGTAATTAAGATCTAATCTTACTGCATTGTGGTCAGAAAAGATGCTTGGAATGATTTCAATTTTTTTGAATTTACCAAGGCTAGCTTTATGGCCCAGGATGTGATCTATCCTGGAGAAGGTTCCATGTGTGCTTGAGAAAAAGGTGAAATTCATTGTTTTGGGATGAAATGCCCTATAGATATCAATTAGGTCTAACTGGTCTATTGTATTGTTTAAAGTTTGTGTTTCCTTGTTAATTTTCTGTTTAGTTGATCTATCCATAGTTGTGAGTGGGGTATTAACGTCTCCCACTATTGTGTTATTGTTAATTTCTCCTTTCATACTTGTTAGCATTTGTCTTACATACTGCGGTGCTCTGGTGTTGGGTGCATATATATTTATAATTGTTATATCTTCTTCTTGGATTGATCCTTTGATCATTATGTACTGACCTTCTTTGTCTCTTTTCACAGCCTTTGTTTTAAAGTCTATTTTATCTGATATGAGTATTGCTACTCCTGCTTTCTTTTGGTCCCTATTTGCATGGAAAATCTTTTTCCAGCCCTTCACTTTCAGTCTGTATGTGTCCCCTGTTTTGAAGTGGGTCTCTTGTAGACAACATATGTAGGGGTCTTGTTTTTGTATCCATTCAGCCAGTCTTTGTCTTTTGGTTGGGGCATTCAACCCATTTACATTTAAGGTAATTACTGATAAGTATGATCCTGTTGCCATTTACTTTATTGTTTTGGGTTTGAATTTATACACCGTTTTTGTGTTTCCTGTCTAGAGAATGTCCTTTAGTATTTGTTGGAGAGCTGGTTTGGTGGTGCAGAATTCTCTCAGCTTTTGCTTGTCTGAAAAGCTTTTGATTTCTCCTTCATATTTGAATGAGATCCTTGCTGGGTACAATAATCTGGGCTGTAGGTTGTTTTCTTTCACCACTTTAAGTATGTCTTGCCATTCCCTCCTGGCTTGAAGAGTTTCTATTGAAAGATCAGCTGTTATCCTTATGGGAATTCCCTTGTGTGTTATTTGTTGTTTTTCCCTTGCTGCTTTTAATATTTGTTCTTTGTGTTTGATCTTTGTTAACTTGATTAATATGTGTCTTGGGGTGTTTCGCCTTGGGTTTATCCTGTTTGGGACTCTCTGGGTTTCTTGGACTTGGGTGATTATTTCCTTCCCCATTTTAGGGAAGTTTTCAACTATTATCTCCTCAAGTATTTTCTCATGGTCTTTCTTTTTGTCTTCTTCTTCTAGGACCCCTATGATTCGAATGTTGTAGCATTTAATATTGTCCTGGAGGTCTCTGAGATTGTCCTCATTTCTTTTAATTCGTTTTTCTTTTATCCTCTCTGATTCATTTATTTCTACCCTTCTATCTTCTAATTCACTAATCCTATCTCCTGCCTCTGTTATTCTACTATTTGTTGCCTCCAGAGTGTTTTTAATTTCATTTATTGCATTATTCATTATATATTGACTCTTTTTTATTTCTTCTAGGTCCTTGTTAAACCTTTCTTGCATCTTCTCAATCCTTGTCTCCAGGCTATTTATCTGTGATTCCATTTTAGTTTCAAGATTTTGGATCAATTTCACTATCATTATTCGGAATTCTTTATCAGGTAGATTCCCTATCTCTTCCTCTTTGGTTTGGTTTGGTGGGCATTTATCCTGTTCCTTTATCTGCTGGGTATTCCTCTGTCTCTTCATCTTGTTTAAATTGCTGAGTTTGGGGTGTCCCTTCTGTATTCTGGCAGTTTGTGGAGTTCTCTTTATTGTGGCGTTTCCTCGCTGTGTGTGGGTTTGTACAGGTGGCTTGTCAAGGTTTCCTGGTTAGGGAATCTTGTGTCGGTGTTCTGGTGGGTGGAGCTGTATTTCTTCTCTCTGGAGTGCAATGAAATGTCCAGTAATGAGTAATGAGATGTCTATGGTTTTGGGGTGACTTTGGGCAGCCTGTATCTTGAAGCTCCGGGCTGTGTTCCTTTGTTGCTGGAGAATTTGCTTGGTATGTCTTGCCCTGGAACTTGTTGGCCCTTCTGTGGTGCTTGGTTTCAGTGTCGGTATGGAGGCGTTTGATGAGCTCCTGTCAATTAATGTTCCTTGGAGTCAGGAGTTCCCTGGAATCGGGGTTTGGACTTAAGCCTCCTTCTTCCAGTTATTGGTCTTATTTTTACAGTAGTTTCAAAACTTCTCCTTCTATACTGCACCATTGATAAAACATCTATGTTAAAGATGAAAAGTTTCTCTGAGGGTCACTCAGAGAGGTTCACAGTGTTACATGGAGAAGAGAAGAGGGAAGAGGGAGTTAGAAGTGAGCCAAATGAGATGAGGTGGCATCAATAGTGGGGAGAGTGGGCTAACCAGTAATCACTTCCTTATGTGCACTCCACAACTGGACCGCTCAGAGATGTTCACGGAGTTATACAGAGAAGAGAAGAAAGAGGAAGGAGACAGAGGTGGCCAGAAGAATAAAAGGGGGGAATGAAAAGGAGGGAGACAGATCCAGCCAGTTATCAGTTCCCTAAGTGTTCTCCACCGTCTGGAACACACAGACATTCACAGAGTTGGGTAGAGTAGAGAGGGGTTAGGGAGGAGATACAGGCGACCTGGTGGAGAAAAAGGAAAGTCCAAAGAGAGAGAGCGGTCAAGCCAGTAATCTCACTCCCTAGTGAAAAATGGGTACTGAAGATTGGGTTCTTAAAGGTACAAAATTGGTAACAAATACATAAAAGCAAAAATTAAAAATCTAGAGTAGAGTTTGGAATTTCAAAAATATGATGTTAAAGAAAAGAAGAAGGAAAAGAAAGAGAGAAAAAACGAACAAACAAAAACAAACAAGGTCGCAAAAATTATAAAGAAAATATAGGTACAAAATTGATAACTAATACCAAAAAGCAAAAGTTAAAAATCTAGAGTAGAGTTTGGAATTTCAAAAATACAATGTTAAAGAAGAAGAAAAATAAAGAGAGAAAACAAACAAACAAACAAAAACAAACAATTTCACAAAAATTATAAAGAAAATATAGGTACAAAATTGATATCAAATACCAAAAAGCATAAATTAAAAATCTAGAGTAGAGTTTGGAATTTCAGATATACAATGTTATATAAAAGAAGAAGAGAAAGAAAAGAAGAAAAAAAAGTCACAGAAATTATAAAAAAAACTATAGGTATAAAATTGATAACATATACCAAAAAGCTAAAATTAAAAATCTAGAGTAGAGTTTGGAATTTCAAAAATACAATGTTAAAGAAAAGAGAAAAAAAAAAAAAAGGTCAAAAAATTATAAAAAATATATATATGAAGTTTGCTGAAGAAGAAAAAGATAAGGTCTTTTTTTTTCTTTTTTGCAAAGTAATAGGTTATAAAAGTGGAAATTAGAGGAACAATAGAGGACTTAAAATTTTTTTTTAAAAATTAAAAAAAAGAAAGAATGATCGTAAAAATAGTAAAAATATATCTAGGACTTTCTCTGGTTTTGTTGTATTGTGGGTTCAGTTCATTTTTGGCTAGTTCCTTGGTCCGACTTACATTTCTCAAGATCTATAGGCCCCTTCCTATGTAGTCCGTAGTAACCACAGGGTTTTAATCTATTGCCTGTAGCTTCAAAGGCATTTCCCTCTGTTATAGCTTCTTCTGTTTGCTGGTCTCTTCAGTGTCTGGTTTCCGCCCTGACACAAAGGGGACGGTGGAGGACACTTTTTTTTTTATTTTTTTTTTTAGGCTCACTTGTTCAGTCGCGCTGTGGGGAGGGAGGGAGGGATGCTGCAAACAAATAACACTGGTGTGCGCTCACAGTGCCTCAGCCACGCTGGGTCTGCCCCTGCTCACAGCGCACGTAGCCTCCCTGCCCACACTGCTCGGGCTCTAGGTTGTTCCACCGGGAACCATCCGAGGCCAGCACTGAGCTGCATGCACCTCCCAGGTCCAAGCGGCTCAGGTTCAGGCACTCGGGTAGTCCTCAGAGGCGCAGACTCGGTTGGGCCTGCGTTTTGTGCTCTTCCCAGGTCCGAGCAGCTCAGGTGATGAGGTGTTTGGCGAGCGCCATTGCTGCGACTTATCACCTCCCCGCCACTCGGTTATCTGGGTGTACAACCGGCGCACCTTCTCAGGCAGATGTTGACCGTCCAGACCCCCAAGAAGTTTTAGTTAGCAAAGAAGCCTGCTTACAGTTTTATAGATAATGTCTCTCTGGGGCTGCGATTGTCCCCTTCCGGCTCTGGCTGCCTGTCACCGGAGGGGGAAGGTCTGCAGCCGGCTATCTCTGTTCAGTCCTTTGTTCCGTGCACGGGCCTGGCGGTGTCTTAGGTTAAGGCTGGCTTTTCGCGTGGTAGATATCCCACAGTCTGGTTTGCTAGCCCAAATTATTTCGCTCAGATAGCGCTCAGGGTATTCAGGCCAGATTCTTACTCTAAGCGATGCAGCTCACGCCGCGCCTCCCTGCCCAGCCCCCTCTTGCTAATGGCACGTGCAGGCGTCTTCGCTGCTTCTCTGCGGGGGAGTTACCGTAGGGCTCGCAATCTGCGAGTTTTAATTGTTTATTTATTTTTTCTCCCTGTTATGTTGCCCTCTGTGCTTCCAAAGCTCGCCACAGATTTGACAGTGAGAAGGTTTTCTGGTGTTTGGAAACTTCTCTCTTTTTAAGACTCCCTTCCCGGGACAGAACTCCGTCCCTCCCTCTTTTGTCTCTTTTTTTGTCTTTTATATTTTTTCCTACCTCCTTTTGAAGAGTTGGGTTGCTTTTCTGGGTGCCTATGTCCTCTGCCGGCATTCAGAAGTTGTTTTGTGGAATTTACTCAATGTTTAAACGCTCTTTTGATGAATTTGTGGGGGAGAAAGTGTTCTCCCCGTCCTACTCCTCCACCATCTTGGCTCCTCCCCCACAACCTAATTTTTGACATAAAAGTTTTTATGTAAAATTATTTTGCCACCTAAAAAATTTCTCTTCCTCATGAGAAATTTACTTTTGTTTCCAAAGGTTGAAATAAGAAACATTAGTGCTTAAAAAGACAAAATAATAAATTTCAAGATAATAAGACAGTAAAGTTAACATATAAAGCTCTTTACATTTATAGAATATTTCATTTGTAATACTTTATTGAATATTGACAAATGGAGAGCAGAATTATGTAATGGAAAAAAGTGCTGTTTGAAAGCAGAGCCCTGCATTCAAGTCTTAGATTTGCCAGCCACATTGCCCTGAATAGTTTTCCTGCATTTTTTGATCATTTTATTTGTCTGAAAGTTGTGGCAACTGTTTTTACTAGCAATAAGTAAACTGAGTACAGGACCCACGCCTTGTTTATCTTTGTGTCCACAGGTTCTAGCCCAGTGTCTAACAATAAATGCTTCATGATTAGTAAATAAAATCCATGAAGAATTTATCTTCCATTTACAGATGAGCAGAGTGGGAAAACTGCTCATCTGGACTCAAAACTTTTGAGTCCCCAAAAGTTTCAGTGACCTAGTGTTATACAACCAGTGAGGAAAATTCTGTGGTGGTTGTGAGAGCAGGATTAAATTCTGGGCACTCTGATACATGTGGAGTTCTCTTTGTCACACTAGAAAAGAATGCCCCACTATATAGAGACATGTAGATTTCAGAGGTGTATACTGTAGGGCATTCCACTGGAGAACCAGTTTATTCCCCCTCACTCCCTGCAGATACTTAAAATTAGCAACAAATACTATGATGCATTCCCTCTTGGTGGAGATAAAGAATATATAACAGGTATAGCATGTTGTTTCCTCTTTTGAAATGACAGACATTTTTCTTGAGTGTATTCTGCACAGTATTTAGCACAGCGACTAAATATGAAAAGAAATAATATTGATAATTACTCTAACATGAGCTAAGCACTGCCATAGCATTTTAGTTACATTTTCTTATTTAATCCACAAAACAGCCCCATAAGCTATTGCCATTAGCTTCTTTTTACAACTGAGAAAATTGAGGTATGGAGAAGTAAGGAAATTTGCCAAAGAGTACACAATTCCTTCTCCTTTTTGTAGAAGGAAATGGCAACCCACTCCAGCATTCTTGCCTGGAGAATCCCATGAACAAAGGAGCCTGGTGGGCTACTGTTCATAGGGTCACAAAAAGTCGGACATGACTGACTGACTAAGCACACAATTCCTAAATAGTACAAGGCAGTATTTGGATCTAAGCAGTACGACCTGAGAGCCTGAGCTCTTAACCTCTGCTCTTAACCTCTTAACTTCTGTCACGGATAGTAAGGAGCCAAAGTGTAGGACACACAAAACGGATCTTGATATGCAGTTCCCAAATGCAACATTGAAATTGAAACTTAGGAAGAACATAAGGCTGGGAAGAATATACTATGCCTTAACAAAAACCTAAGGAATGTCTGGTAAACAGGAAAATGAATTGCTTTTGCAGCTATTTCTCTTATACTCCAGTTTTCTATAACACATGTTCAGATAAGCATTTAACTAAATATATTGTGTCTGAACTCTCATTTGACTAGAACAAATACCTTCAATTTTCAAGGGATGACAAAAACACTGATTTTGTGGCAACTAGCATAGCCAAGGTTCCCAAGAAAACAGATTCTCAGAAAAGAATTGAAAATTATAAGGCTTTATTGGGGAGGTACGAACCAGGGCCTCTACATAGAGACCAGAGGTGAGACTTCATTGGAAGGACTGATTCTGAAGCTCCAATATTTTGGCCACCTGATGCCAAGAGACAACTTATTGGAAAAGACACTGATGCTGGGAAAGATTGAGGACAGGAGGAGAAGGGAGCAACAGAGAATGAGACGATTGGATGGCATTATCAACTCAATGGACATGAGTTTGAGCAAACTCCAGGAGATAGTGAAGGACATGGAAGCCTGGCGTGCTGCAGAACATGGAGTTGCAAAGAGTCAGACATGACTGAGTGACTGAACAATAAAACAAGAGGTAAGACAAGGAAGTATGTGGAACGATGCCACAACCAACCACTGTGCTTGCTGCTTCTTCACACGGACCATGAAAACACACAGCGATTTAGAGATGTGTCTGCTAAGGCAATGGCACCCCACTCCAGTACTCTTGCCTGGAAAATCCCATGGATGGAGGAGCCTGGTGGGCTGCAGTCCATGGGGTAGGTAAGAGTCGGACACAACTGAGCGACTTTACTTTCACTTTTCACTTTCATGCATTGGAGAAGGAAATGGCAACCCACTCCAGTGCTCTTGCCTGGAGAATCCCAGGGACTCAGGAGCCTGGTGGGCTGCCATCTATGGGGTCGCACAGAGTCGGACACGACTGAAGCAACTTAGCAGCTGCTAACCACTCAGAACTTCTCCAGATGGGTTGAATGGAGAAACCATGCTCAAAATCATTCATTGAAAAAAGGAAGAGGAGGAATTTCTCTGTGCAACTCCTTCCTGACTCCCATTTCCATTGTTCACCATGTGAAAGGTGGAAAGGTGAAAAGTTGAAAGTGAAATCACTCAGTCGTGTCCAACTTTTTCAACCCCATGGACTGTAGCCTACCAGGCTTTTCCATCCCTGGGATTTTCCAGGCAAGAGTGCTGGAGTGTGTTGCCACTTCCTTCTCCAAGGGATCTTCCCCACCCAGGGTTTGAACCCAGGTCTCCCACATTGCAGGCAGACACTTTACACTCTGAGCCACCAGGGAAGCCCATTGTCCACCACATTCTAAGTTAATTCCCCCGTGCTTCCAAGTTGGGTGAACTGGCACCTTCAAAGGCTACATGGTTTCACATTATTCACTGTGGTATATAATTCAAGTCCAGAGTAATGAAAGTCACAAATTCTGAACCTATCACTGATGGACCTAAATGAGTGGAGGTAGAGTTGGCATTCCCAAGGCAAGGGCCCAGTCAGCTGTCAGGGGTGGCAGCATGGTCCATGAGGCAGATGAGGCTGACAGAAGCTGACACATTTTTAGGAAATAACTTCTTCAACTCAGCTGAACAGAATATTGAAAATCAAGGCCACTAACAAAGAACTATCTCCTTTAAGGTATGATAACATCTAAGTGTGGGGTGTAAAGGAAAAATAAATATATACGTACATATGTACAATATGCAAATACAAGATATGGATACATATATGTATCCATGCATACATATATGCACACATTATGTGTATTACATGGGTGTCCCTGGTGGATCAGATGGTAAAGAGTCTCCCTGCAATGCAGGAGACCTGAGTTGGATCCCTGGGCCAGGAAGATACTCTAGAGAAAGGAATGGCTACCCACTCCATTATTCTTACCTGAAAATTCCATGGACAGAGGAGCCTGGCAGGCTACAGTCCATGGGGTTGCAAAGACTCAAACACAACTGAGCAACTAACACTTTCACTTTTCATGTATTATATATATGCATAATTTCCTTCTATATCACAAAATATTTAGTACTGCTTATTATTATCCAACCACAACCAGTGGATCTTAAAAAATACAATTCTGAAAAGATGTGGGTATTCAGATCCAATATCGCATCAATGGTAGAACAGGCAAGCCAGACCCGACACAGCAGAGAGTATGGGAAAGGTATTGGGAAGTAAAAAAATGTTAGGAAACTTGGCATAAGCAGGTCACATCACAAGCCAAAGGCCAGGAGGCAAGTGGGTTGTGACAGAGAGCAAAGAAAAGGGTTTTCCTGTCGGTAAGCAGAGCAGAGTATACAGAGCTTCTGACAGCAGGTCAGGAATGGTGGTCCAGGAAGATAAGCAATGTGCCCTACACATGGTTTATGGACTTTAGGTTCAAGAATTCCTTGTACAGGGGTAGTAGTGGCCCAAGAGCTTATGAAAGAGCTCAGTATGCCAGTGATGGCTGAGTATTCCTTCTTGAGGAGATCAGAGGGTGGGAGGACAGGAAATCAGATTAAAGGCCTAGACAAGTCATTTAATTACTAACTTTCCTGAATTAAAGTAACACTGGCAGTTAATATTTTTTAGCAAAAATGTATTAAGCACTTATTATATCATTATTTGATACATGTTTTGTACTGGCAACAAAAACAAAAAAAAATCTATAATTTATTGTGTACTTTGATAGACTAACATATTCCTACTTTAACATATTTCTCATAATCATAGACTGCTGCTACTGCTAAGTCACTTCAGTCGTGTCCGACTCTGTGCAACCCCATAGACGGCAGCCCACCAGGCTGCCCCGTCCCTGGGATTCTCCAGGTGAGAACACTGGAGTGGGTTGCCATTTCCTTCTCCAATGCATGAAAGTGAAAAGTGAAAGTGAAGTCGCTCAGTCGTGTCTGAGTCTTAGCGATCCCATGGACTGCAGCCCACCTGGCTCCTCCATCCATGGGATTTTTCCAGGCAAATCATAGACTATATGCATATATATAATTTCATTTTAAATACTAAAATTTAATATGATTATTTCAATTTGTCTAATAATGATTACCTACCTTCTTGAATGTTGTACAGTATAATATATTTGACATTCACATTTATCTCTAATCCCTTCTTCCTCCTTTCCCATCCCCCATCAAGTGTAATGCCATCAACTCCTTAAATGATGAGCAGTAGAAATATGCTATAGAGATACCTAGCCATTTCCCCAAATATATAAATTGAGTGCTAAGTTGAAAATAATGTAAAGTATCTGCGTTCCTAGTTTGGTGTTCTCAAAAGTAGCCCTTCCTGACAGCTGGCAAGAGTACCTGCTCTGACAGTCTGACCCTCACACTCCAATTAAATATAAAAACAGATCTGAATCTCTTTCATCAGTCAAGGATAGTATAACTTGACTGTCACACAGAGCTCCTTAAATCAGCCTGCCAAGAAAATATGATTGTAGTACAGATTTTAACATTCAGAAATATTCACTCCCCTTTCACTTACACAGATTTTGAGGGTCAAAGCTATGCATTTTTATCAGATATTTTATTATCTTTCAACCTTCGTGAAGATCAATGATTAAAATAGAGGAAGAACTTTTTCTCCTTTACTGCTGAAGTGATTTGGTACAAGGGAAACACTAATGAGGATTTTTTTTTATTACTTACTAAAATTTTCCATTGGGCAAAATGAGAAAGTTTTATTTTTAAAAAAGATGGATGCAATATTTAAATTCCGTAATACTTTTGGAAACTAAGCATCTGTTCAAAATAGATGAGTATTTAGAAAAGGGATAAAAGTGTGGAGTTTTGCATTTTCTTAGAAACATAATGCTTCCAAGAAGAGTTGCAGCATGTTTCAGCAAAAATTTAAACCCTAAGAACCCTGATTTATAAATCTAAGCAGAGAGAAAAACTTTCAAAAGGAGATTTTTTCATTTATTTTAAATGTAATATAGTTCTTATTATAATTCCTAAAAATGATGAGATTTTAGTAATTTTCTGTCACATAATGGTTGCAGCAACCTAATCACTCTTTCTCTTATTAGTGTCATTCTATTGGGTATCATACAAGTCATTCTGGCCTTGACACCCATGGATTGATTGAATCATGTTTTTTGTTTGTTTGTTTTCTTTTTTACCAGTTAGATCACAAATTCCATCCTTTAACAAAATGAACTACTAAAACCTTTAGGACTTTCTCTCCAAACAAAAAATCCTAAATAAAAAAATACAAGTTTAACACAGTTCATCTATCTTCCCCATTTTATCATCTACATGAGCATTCATGGTACTAAATGCAAGATGTCTGTCTTTTCCTTGAATTTTAAAAGTTAATCTTTCCTTTCTGAGAGATACTTAGGAGAGAGAGGGTGAGATCATTTTAGGTCTCGTGAAAGAGAAAGACTGACAGCCCTGGCTGAAGTCAGGCAGAAAGCAGGCAGCTCTGGGAAAGCACTGCTGACAGCCACACTAATGCACTACAACGCTGACATGAAACTTCCTCTAGATTCCAGAAAAAAAACATTGGGAAAGAGCCTGTCAATAATGTAAAACTGGACCAAATGGTTGTGGGCTGCTAGTACAAGTCTATCCAAGACTAATGAGAAATGATCGAGACCATGTTTCAAATGAAAAATATGAGCATAGCCATCCTCAAATGAAAGATTTCCTGCAAATTAAGATGTCATTTTTTAACAGTATATTGGGTTTAACATCTCGGGTATTTTTCTGCAAGTAAATTTTTTTCCCTCCTGAATTCTCAGGGCTCTGCTTTAAGTTCAGTTTTGTTTACCAGAAAGACATAAGAACAAGTTTAATGCTGTGAAAGATGTTTACTAAGAGCAATAATACGACAAGCAGAACGGAATACATAGCAACTTGCACATCACATAAAGCTTTCCAACCAATATTGGCTTTAAAATCACCAGTGAACTAAAACACAAAACAAAAAGAAAAAATAAAACCAAAGGTACAGATGAAAACCACCATGTCAAAAGCAAAATCAAATAAATCATCTTCTTTGTGCTTAAATATGGGTGAAGCTGATGATAACCATAACTGCTCTTTTTGATGCCTTGAATTGCTTCAAGAAACTTGACCTTGAGTTTATTTCTTTCAGTTTATTTCTCTGGAGTATAACATTGAGTCTATGTGAAGTCCTTTCCCCTGAGCAAATGTGTTGTCAGAGGGGCAAAAACAACTAAAAATTGATCCTATAGAATTTCATAAATGACAAGACTAGAAAACAACCTTTCTGAGTGGATTTTCTTCTACTGAGTACACACAAACACAAGCACATTTGTGTGTGTGAGAGAGAAAACAAAACAAAAAGATGGACATTTGTCCTTCTTCCCTTCAGGTAAACTGCTTAAGCTATGAAATTAATAAATCATATAAATTAAATAGGAAAAAGTGATTAGGTAGAATATTTTTAAACATGGCATTACTTAAATATTATAAGAAATCTTTCTAGTCTACTTAGCAGGTCCTTAGAGGATTTTCCCTAATACATAAATTTAAAGCACATGTAAATGATGCCTCAGGATGGTCCTTGAGAATTTTCCAAAATTAGGTTTTTTTTTAATATTCTTCCCTCAGCTTTTGTTTATGTAATTAATATGGACTCTCTATTTAGGTATATTAAGCAGAGTAAATATCATCCCGTCATTCTCTGGAATATGGCAAGTACCTAATCAGAGAAATTGAAATAAATGTCTTTCATGTATAAAAATTTGGTGACATATGCAACTATTATAGGATTATTGAGTAGTGCAACTAACTTCCTAGAGATGGCAAGATTTTCTTGTTTTTGCTCTTGCCTCTATCTGTCCCCTACTCCCCCATCAATTACTTAAAGTCTTTCAATGGCTGTCCATCTCCAAAAGAAAAGATCCAGATCCTTTAAATGCCTTAAAAAGCTTTTGTGATCTTTTTTAGCCCTTCATGATCACAACCTTGCTTTACTTCTCTAGCTTCTATCTTTCCCCACTTCCTCATCTCACACTCTCCTCTCCAATTGCACTCAAATTCTCTCAGTGCCCATAAATCTGTTATACTCTGTCTTGTGTACCTACTTTTTCCCCCAGCCTGAATGACCCTTTGCTCCCCCAACCCTGATCTGCTTTCTTTTAGTCATCTAACTCCAGTCCTCCATAAGGTCTAAGTGTAGACCTCATTTTCTCTTGAAAGCCTTACCTGACTCCCCCCATCATCGCATCTGTAACATTCCATAGCATCCTTTGTTATGTGTCATTGTCACCCACCAGATGATAAGAACTATCATGATCTTATGTTATATATCCAACTCCTTAAACTAACAATAGAGTGTCTAATATGCTCAGACTCAAATCCTCTGCCTCAGGGAAATTAAATTATATACACACAACAAATATTTGTTGGCAAGAACAGTAACAGAAAACAAGGCAATAGAGAACAAAAGAAAACAAAAAGCAGGTCATGAAGAGTATACAGAGTGAAAGAACCACGAGATATTCAAGGTAAAATGTAAAGAACTCATAAAAGTTTAAGCTAATGTCTTCAAAGACCCTATGAACAACTAGATAGGCTCTCTTCCATTTAAAACTTTCCCATTGGCTTGTGATAACATTTGAAGATGTAAAGATAGTTCCTTGCTAAAGTCTGTTGTAGTTCAGTCACTAAGTCACGCCCCACTCTTTGCAACCCCATGGACGGCAGCACACCAAGCTTCCCTCTCGTCACTATCCCCTTGAGTTTGCTCAAACTCATGTCCATTGAGTCAATGATGCATCCAATCATCTCATCCTCTGTTGCCCCCTTCTCCTCCTGCCCTCAATCTTTCCCAGCATCAAGGTCTTTTCCAATGAGGTGGCTCTTCACATCAAGCAGCCAAAGTATCGGAGCTTCAGCTTCAGCATGAGTCCTTCCAATGAATATTGAGGGTTGATTTCCTTTAGGATTGACTGGTTTGATCTCCTTTCATTCCAAGGGATTCTCAAGAGCACTCAGCCTTCTTTATGGTCCAACTTTCACATCCATATGTGATTCCTGGAAAAACCATGACTTTGACTATATGGAACTTTGTTGGCAAAGTGATGTCTCTGCTTTGATTTTTTTTTTATATATAGGTGGTATAGATTTGTTACAGCTTTCCATCCAACGAGTGAGTTTCTTTTATTTTTTTTAATTTTATTTTATTTTTAAACTTTACAATATTGTATTAGTTTTGCCAAATATCGAAATGAATCCGCCACAGGCATACCTGTGTTCCCCATCCTGAATCCTCCTCCCTCCTCCCTCGCCATACCCTCCCTCTGGGTCGTCCCAGTGCACCAGCCCCAAGCATCCAGTATCGTGCATGGAACCTGGACTGGCGACTTGTTTCATACATGATATTATACATGTTTCAATGCCATTCTCCCAAATCTCCCCACCCTCTCCCTCTCCCACAGAGTCCATAAGACTGATTTTAAGACTGTAGTCACTGCTCACAGTGACTTTGGAGTCCAAGAAAATAAAATCTGGCACTGTTTTCACTTTTCCCCCATCTATTTGCCAAGAAGTGATGGGACTGGATGCCATGATATTAGTTTTTTTGATCTCTGAGGTTTAAGCCAGCTTTTTCACTCTCCTCTTTCATCCTCACGAAGAGGATCTTTAGTTCCTCTTTGCTTTCTGCCAATAGACTGTATCATCTGCATATCTGAGGGTGATGATATTTCTGCAGACAATCTTGATTCCAGTTTGTGATTCACCCAGCCTGGCGTTTCACATGATGTATTCTGCATATAAGTTAAATAAGCAGGGTGACAACATACAGCCTTGATGTATGCCTTCCCCAATTTTGAAACAGTTCACTGTTCATGTCCAGTTCTGTCACTTTGTGACCTTCATGTGGGTTTCTCAGGAAGCAGATAAGGTGATCTGCTATGCCCATCTTTTGAAGAATTTTCCACAGTTCCATTTCCAAGGTGTTATGACCCACACAGACAAAGGCTTTAGTCTAGTCAATGAAGCAGAAGTAGATGTTTTTTCTTCTGGCATTCACTTGCTTTTTCTATGATACAATGGATGTTGGCAATTTGATGTCTAGTTCCTCTGCCTTTTCTAAAGCTTGTACATTGGGAAATTTTCGGTTCATGTACTGATGAAGCCTAGCTTGAAAGATTCTGAGCATTTGATGTCTAGTTCCTCGGTTCATGTACTGATGAAGCTTAGCTTGAAAGATTCTGAGCATTTGATGTCTAGTTCCTCTGCGTTTTCTAAAGCTTGTACATTGGGACAAGCTTTACTTCTAAAGCTTGTTCTAAAGCTTGTACATTGGGACAAGCTTGTACTGATGAAGCCTAGCTTGAAAGATTCTGAGCATTTCTAAAGCTTGTACATTGGGACAAGCTTTACTTCTAAAGCTTGTTCTAAAGCTTGTATATTGGGACAAGCTTGTACTGATGAAGCCTAGCTTGAAAGATTCTGAGCATTACCTTGCTCAGAATGAAATGAGCACAGTTGTACAGTAGTTTGAACATTCTTTGGCATTACCTTTCTTTGGAGTTGGAGTGAAAACTGACCTTTTCAAATCCTGTGGCCACTGCTGAGTTTTCCAAATTTGCTGACATATTGAGTACACTTTAACAGCATCATCTTTTAGGATTTTAATTAGTTCAGCTGGAATTCCATCACCTCCATTAGCTTTGTTCATAGTAGTGCTGCCTAAGGTGCACTTGACTTCATACTCTAGGATGTCTGGCTCCAGGTGAGTGACCACACCACATAGTTTTCCAGGTCATTAAAACTTTTTTTGTGTAGTTCTTCTGTGTATTCTTGCCACCTCTTCTTAATCTCATCTGCTTCTGTTAGGTCCTTGCCATTTCTGTCCTTTTATTGTATCCATGTTTGCATGAAATGTTCCCTTGGTATCTCCAATTTTCTTGAAGAGATTTCTAGTCTTTCCCATTTCTGTTGTTTTCCTCTCCTTCTTTGCATAGTTCACTTAGGAAGACTTTCTGATCTCTCCTTGCTGTTCTTGCCTTGAGAACCCCATGAAGAGTATAAAAAGGCAAAAAGATATCACACAAGAAGATGAACCCCCCAAGTCGGTAGAGTTCCAATATGTTAATGGGGAAGAGTGGAAAAATAGCTCCAGAAATATTGAAAATGCTGGGCTAAAGCAGAAATAACACTCAGTTGTGGATGTGTCTGGTAGTAAAATAAAGTCCGATGCTGTAAAGAATAATATTGCATAGGAACCTGGAATGTTAGGTCCATTAATTAAGGTAAATTGAAGGTAACAAGCAGGAGATGGTAAGAGTGAACATCGACATTTTAGGTATCAGTGAACTAAAATGGACCAGAACAGCGAATTTAATTCAGATGACCATTATATCTACTACTGTGGGCAAGAATCCCTTAGAAGAAATGGAGTAGCCCTCATAGTCAACAGAAGAGTCTGAAATGTAGTACTTGGATGCAATCTCAAAAATGACAGAATGATCTCAGTTCATTTTCACGGCAAACCATTCAGTATCACAGTAATCCAAGTCTATACTCCAACCACTAATGCTGAAGAAGCTGAAGTCTAACATTTCTATATTGACCTTCTAGAATTAACACCAATAAAAGATGTCCTTTTCATCATATGTGACTGAAATGCAAAAGTAGGAAGTCAAGAGATACCTGGAGTAACAGACAAGTTTGGCCTTAGAGTACAAAATGAAGCAGGACAAAGGCTAACAAGAGTTTTTCCAAGAGAACACACTGGTCATAGCAAACCCCCGTTTCCAACAACATAAGAGAAGAGTCTACACCTGGACATCACCAGATGGTCTATACAAAAATCAGATTGATCATATTCTTTGCAGCCAAAGATGGAGAAGCTCTATACAGTCAGCCAAACAAGAGCAGGAGCTGACTGTGGCTCAGATCATGGACTCCTTATTGCAAAATTCAGGCTTAAATTGAAGAATGTAGGGAAAACTCTAGCTCAGGTCTGACCTAAATCAAATCCCTTATGATTATACAGTGGAAGTGACAAATAGATTCAAGGGATTAGATCTGGTAGACAGAGTGTCTGAAACCTAAAGACAGAGGTTCATAACATTGTACAGAAGGTGTTGATCAAAACCATCCCAAAGAAAATTAAATGCAAGAAGGCAAAATGGTGATCTGTAGAGGCCTCACAAATAGCTGAGAAAAGGAGAGAAGTGAAAGGCAAAGGAGAAAGGGAAAGATATACCCAACTGAATGTGGAGTTCCAGAAAGTAGCAAGGAGAGATAAGAAGGCCTTCTTAAGAGTCCTTCATTCTACATGTAGCAGATATATCCGGAATCTGTGGTTATGCCACTCAAGATTCCATCAGTATCCTCCAGAGCCATCTGCTGTCCATAATGAACAGGACTTCAGAACCCAAACTATATACTTAACCTGAGCAAAATAAGCTTCCAGCTTATTTTAAAATCATTGCTTTTCCAAAATGCATTCACTAGGAAGATCTGCTATAAAACAGTGAATATTTTATGCAACTAAAATTAGACCTTTCAGCCTGCTTGGTATGATGCATGATTGCACACACTTATCGCAAGTGATTCAGCCAAAATTAAAAGTAATTTTTTTTTATTAGACATCTAGTGCAAAAGATCAAAAAAGACATTTAAGATCCCTGTCATCCCTTATACTTAATTTTTATTCATTTATTTTTAATTGGAGGATAATTGCTTTACCATGTTGTGTTGGTTTCTGCCATACATCAACATGAATCAGTCATAGGTATACCTATGTTCCCTTTCTCTCAAACCTCGCACCCCACCCCACCCCTCTAGGTTGTCACAGAGCCTTACACTTAAAAAAATTTTGTAACTTACCCACAGCACCTTTTTTACCATATGGTGTAGATCTTTAAGCCACAACAATATTAGGGTGAAAGCAAACAAAGTTGTGTATAATTTTTATACAAAAATCATGAGAGATGCATCCTAAATTGTAGAAATCTGTTTGCTAGGAATACATTTCAAATTATAGTGACATTATGAAGCCCTATTGCTTGCCACTTTAAATGTCCAGCCAGGACTTCATTGGCATGGCTATTGATGTTTCCAATTTCTTGGCCACTGGTTCCTCCTTAGACTCTTATGGGCAGCAATTTTAGGCAACTTGCAATTTCCTGAACACATTATGCTGTTCAATCCTCAGTGCTGTGTAATTCACTGTTCGCTCTGAAAGGAGGCCCTGGCCTATTTGTCTTACTCATCAAACTCCTACTTTTCTTTTAACTCTGCCTAAAACACTACCTTTATTATGACACGTTCTGCTTCTCCCCGTAGCCATTCCAAACAGATGACCTTCCTTTTTTGCTGCCAAGTGAATCTTGTACAGAATTCTGTTAGAGCCCTTACCCTCTGTACTGCCGTTATTTGTTTATGTTGATCTCTTTCCTCCTGTAGCATGATCTCTCTGAGGACAAGGAGGATGTCTTTGTTTTTTTTTGTTTTGTTTTGTTTTTCTTTAATTTTATATTATTTTTAAATTTTACATAATTGTATTAGTTTTGCCAAATATCAAAATGAATCCGCCATAGGTATACATGTGTTCCCCATTTGTGACTCAAGCCTTGCATGTGAGATGTGTTTTTTAAAAGTGTTTGATCCAAAAAAGAATAAGAGAGAATTCCTTGGTGGTCCAGTGGTTAGGACTGTGGACTTTCACTGCCTAGGGCCTGGGTTCAATCCCTGGTAGGGGAACAAAGATACCGCAAGTTGTGCCAAAAAGAAAAAAAAGGATACAAGAATGAATGAATGTGTGCCACCTCCAGCGCCTCTCTGAGTGATGTCCTTTATGAAATTTAGAGTGGGAAATTTTCCTTATATTTTTATCACTAACCAAGTTCATAATGATGACTCAGAAGGAACTAAGAATGGAAATGTGAATTCTACTTATAAGTATGGTTCTGAAACTGTGCTTTTCATTTTATATCATTTGCCTAATTTATCCCTTCCAGTCATCCCCTCAGCAAATAATCATTAAATTCATATTATAATCATAGCACCACACTAAATACTGTAAAGTAGGTTGCAAAGAAGAATAAAGGCTCTTCCAGGATTTTCATAACCTTTCTAGGTAGACAATTCATCCATGTTTTTAAAAGCCAAATAGTAGTACCTAGAAGATATGTATTGCCGTGTGCCAAATGAGAGAGGCAGACAATGGCTGTTATAGGCAGGCAGAAGAGGAGCAATTGCTTTAGTCATGAACAAAATAGCACCTGAGGAAAAACTTACAAGACAGATACCATGTTGGAATAATGGAATGAACAAAGGTTTGTGTAAATTTTCCCTACTAAGAATCTGAGGATATAAGAAATCCATTCTCCATATTTTAATCATTTTATCCCAACTTTAAAACTGACTGAGAATACTAGCATTTTAATCATTCTCTCAGCCAAAGTCTACCTTTAAAATATAATTTATTTGTAGCAAACACTGTTTTGGTATTTTCAGTACCAGGTACTTCCAGGCTTTTCTCAAGTCCTTACCAGCCTTTGGGTGTGAACCCCTCAGCCTTGTCCCTCTCTCAGAGCAATTCTCTGTCAGTCTTTCAGAAGACTGCCCTCTCCTCTGATGAGTTTTCATTGGTCTGAGTAGCTGGTCTCAAACAGATTGTCCCTAAAGGTGTCATTATGTCATCTTGTCTCCCTCCTCAGGTTGTGCTCAGAAATAGACTTTCCCATAATGGGTAATTTGAGGTCAGTGTTCTGCTCTGAACTAATACAACATAACACTGCGTGCAACAGCTGCAAGAGAGGACCTGCCTCTCAGATGTGCTCAGTCAGAGCGCTGTGGATCTGTCAGGAAGAGTCTGATTTAACGTGTAAAGTGCCTGTGGGCATAACAGTGACACAGGGAGCAACTGAGCTCGGCACTAACCCTTTCTGCTACATTTTTTCAAACAGAAGTGGAGGTGGTCACTTCTGTTTTAACTCACGGGGTTTACTATGTGTATTAACAAATCAGAGAGTGTTAAACTTCACTATGAACTACAAGATCACACAGTCCAACCCCTCAATTTACAAAGAATCTACAACTTGCCCAAGATCACACAACCAATCAGGGAAAAAAAAAAAAAAAAGGGACTAGAAGCCAGGGGTTTGCGTCACGGTTGCTCTCTCACTCCATATCATGTACTTTCTCTCCAAAGTAGGCACCCCTGGGTTCATGAGAATCCCCATTGGGTGTGCCCTGGATTCCTGTACACTTTCTCCATCCTTTCTGAATATTTGTTGCCAAAACAGGGTTTACAAATAATACTAGTATAAACACAGACATACCTCATTTTATGCAATCTCTTTTCCTAAAGACAGGGTCTGAATTTTTCCCCTCAAATAAATAGTATCCAACTGTGGATGGAGATGGATACTGTAAGTATTAATCACTGTTTTTTATTATTATCATTCTCACAAGACAACTTGATAAGAAAGCAAAGTATTCACTCTTTAATAGTATACATCAGTTTTAGGCTATTCATATAAAAATGTTTTAACATGCTCAAGTTTTACATGCATATTATCACTTTATATATTATGTTAGTGTTTAATATATTAAATTTCTCAATATTAATGACCCCAAATAATTAATCCTTTATTCCCCTTTATGATTTATATGGTATGTTTAAAAAAAAAAAAAAACTATTGCTTCTGTGCTAATTTCCATAGGTCTTTGCCATAAAAATTATAGATGAAAACTTTAAGGAAATTTCATTAAAGTATACTGGGGAAAAAATTAGACAGGTAGGTAGGTAGGTAGTCTTTTGAAGAACTGGATTAAAATGAAAAGAGAGAGAGAAGTGACATCATGAAGAGTGTTACTGTCCAGAGAAGAGTCAGCATAGGATTTTTTTTAAATATTTATTTATTTATTTTGACTCTCCCAGTTCTTACTTGCAGCAGGAAGGATCTTCTGTCTTTGTTGTGGCACGCGGGACCTTCTTAGTTGTGGCATGTAAGATCTAGTTCCCTGACCAGGGATGGAACCCAGGCACCCTGCACTGGAAGCAGGGTGGATTGGGGGTGCTCGGCAGAGTCCATGGTCTGTCTAAAGGCATTTAGATTCACTTAAAAAAAAAAAAAAAACACATATCCATGGAAAACCTAATTGCAGGCCTTTTCAGTCCAAGGTCAAACAGTTGGTGAGTTCTAGATTCTTAAAACCCATGAGCCTGAGACCTCAGGGATACCCACACAGAAACAAGAACTGTTAAGAAGTCATTGTTTAATATCATAGCACACATTTATGTAATCTAGGAAAATGCTATCGATGAACCTATTTGCATGGTGGGAATAGAGACACAGACATAGAGAACAGACTTTGGACACAGCAGGGGAAGGAGAGGTTGGAACAAATTGAGAGAATAGTGGTTAAACATACACATTACCATATGTAAAACAGATAGCTTATGGGAAGTTGCTAGATAACACAGGGAGCTCAGTGCGGTACTCGGTGACCTAGTGGGGCAGGATGAGGTAGGGTGGAGGAGAGGTTCAACACGGAGCGGACATATGTATATTTATAGCTGATTCATATTGTTGTCAGAGAAGGCAATGGCAACCTGCTGGGGTCCAGCCCCGGTGGATCCAGGGAATTCGAAGCCGGCACGGCGTCGGCGAACTGGATACAATAGCTTTAATTAAATATTAATTAGAGACATAAAAAGTAATAGAATAAGGATAGCTCAGTAGGAAAATTCAGTGGAGAAAAGAGGCTGAATAACTTGGTTTATGTGGAAAGCCAATAAAATTCCAGACAAGGAATTTGCGTCACCCACGTAGGCCACAGGTGTCCTCCCATTCTCCCGAAGGAGAGGAAACACTAAGGCCTCCCTGGTCAGATCTTAGAAGCCCAGGCATAATTAGTAGGCTTGATGAGCCTCCACGCCCCAGATGGAAATTCAGCCAGAAGGTGAGAGAAAGAACGACATGGGGAGACCAAGTTTCAGTGAACAAGGCCTGCACTTTATTTTCCAAAGTAGTTTTTATACCTTAAGTTGTGCATAGAGTATAATGGGGAAAGGGGTAGAGTCATCAATAAGCCAGGATTTCTTCCTGCAAACCTATCATATGCAAAAGTTTAGGTGATTTACATCATCTTCTGGCCAAGAAGCCTGTTAACATTTTATGACCCTTTCTTCAGAAAACTTATTTTTCTCTAAAGGTGATTATTCTAAAGTCAGGCGCCACCCTCCGAAAACATTAGATAAAGTTGCATTCCTATAGGGCAAAGGTATGGTGGGCTATAACAAGAAAAGTATTAACTCAAGCGTCCAAGGTTACAAACATTAAAGCTACTGCTTACATTCCTATACACCAATTATATTCATCAATACACTGCCAGGGACACAGTAGGTAAGGGATATGGAAACTTAGCAGCAAACATTGGCCCAACAGGTGAAAAACCCTTCACCAATACAATTTCTAACCAATCTTTTAACTGCTCAAAGGAATCTGTATTTAGACAGTTTAGAACATCTTATGCCTCTCACGGTTGGGAGGCTGTGAACAATCACATGTGGCCGGAAGAACCTGTTCAGGCAGGCCAGAGGACTTCCAAAGGAGTTTGTAGGTTGAAACACTCTTGTCACACCCAGGAACTTTATCAACTGGAGCTGTAAGTTAACTCTTTTTCAGAGAGAGGTGGTGGGGGACAGCCCCCCATAAAGTCAGAGGTGTAGGTGAGAGCACAAAGCAGTAAAGTAGGCAGACTCTGGTTTGGGGGGTAGGTGCTCAAGAATTTCCAGGGAGACTCCTGAGGCTCGATCCCACCTTTGCATATGCCGAGACTCCTTCCTCATGACCTTTGCCACAGGCGGAGTTCCTCATGCTGGCTCCCAGCAGCAACCCACTCCAGTACTCTTGCCTGGAAAATCCCATGGGTGGAGGAGCCTGGTGGGCTGCAGTCCATGGGGTCGCTAGGAGTCGGACACGACTGAGCGACTTCATTTTCACTTTTCACTTTCATGCATTGGAGAAGGAAATGGCAACCCACTCCAGTGTTCTTGCCTGAAGAATTCCAGGAACGGTGGAGCCTGGTGGGCTGTCGTCTATGAGGTCGCACAGAGTCAGACACGACTGAAGCGACTTAGCAGCAGCAGCCACATATTGTTGTATGGGAGAAGCCAACACAAAATTGTAATGCAATAATCAACCAATTAAAAATAAGTTAAATTTTTTTTAATCTTTGTTTTATATAAAAATATAAAAATGGTTTATTTCATCTATTTGTGACCTAAAACACTACTCATTACCATATATTTCTACAGTAATTATTATCCTATAAAAATTGGTTATTATTAATCAATGACTTACATTTTTAAAATACTATGCCAAAAAGAGTCTTTTGCTTATAGCTAAAGTATCTCAGTCTGACATCTGTGAATCCCATGATACTTATGCAAAGTCTTGTGTGGCTGTATCTACATGCACATTTTTAGGGAAAAGGTTTATAACTCATCCAGTGGGCCACTCATCCTACAGGGAGAAGACAGACACCAAAAAAAAGGAAAGAAATCCACAATCATTATCAGGTAGGTCTATCTGTAGGCAGAAATGCCTATAGGCCAGAGGACTTCCAAAGGAAGCATGAATGCCAACATTCAGTCATAGATAATGTTCTTCGATGACAGAATTCTACCTATGAAAGAATGAGATGATAAGACATGTCTTCAGTCTTGGAAGGGCACTAGTGGGGCAACAGCAGGAACATAGACATAGGACCAAACCCACTGGACCAAGATGCACAGATTTCCTCAAAGTGGACAGGACAAGGTCTAAATTATAAGAACTGAGTCAGAGCCTGTCCATCAATAGAATTTGTGCCTCTGGTTTGAGAAGATCACCCTGGGTACTGTAGTGGGTGAGCTCAGTGACCTCAGATGAGTAAACTGGGATGCTAATCTACACTGGAAGCCAAACAGATCCAAAATAAGACAATTTTAAATACATAAATTAAGGAGACAGATAACATTTGCTGAGTGCCTATCATGTGTTGACAGCTAAGAGATGCTCATGTGTACTGTCACATTTAATTCCCTTAATAAATGATACCTAGAAGCCAAAACTGGAGAGGTTTTCTCCTTTACAAAAGAATTCACAACATTGCAGTCCTCAGTATTTTTTCAAGGAAGGACAGATACTAAACCCATGTCTTAGAAGAGCATAAAACTTCACAAAGTACCAAAGTTGCCCAAGATCAATAAATTTCAATGGAGGAAAGAACATACCCCTCTGAGAGGGAGTGGGGATGTCATTTTAAAAGACTTGCACCAGATAATATTTGTGCACCATAATATTTTAATTTGTTGATTTGGGGATACAAACAACAAAGAGATGCTCAGAGATGGGTTTATGTCTCAAAATCAATAATTTTCTAGAGAAAGAATATCCCCTTAGTGAAAGTTGTTTATATAAATACTCTGTTGTGACATCCCTCTGTGATTTGCTACAACTTCCCAGGACAACATAACAGATTAAGGCAGAAGGCCCAAAATGCTGATTTCCCACCAGGGCTCTCCAAACCAGACCATTCTGCCACAGATAATCCCACTGACAAGAAATTGTAAAGTGATCTTTCAGGAAACACATTAATGCCTTCGTCAGTAAATTTTCTTATAATGAGTTTTCTAAATAACTAATGGTTACTCATTAACAGATTAACAGTGTTTTAACTTATTAAGATCGGAGAAGGCAATGGCACCCCACTCCAGTACTCTTGCCTGGGAAATCCCATGGGCAGAGGAGCCTGGTAGGCTGCAGTCCATGGGGTCGTGAAGAGTCAGACATGACTGAGCAACTTCACTTTCACTTTTCACTTTCATGCATTGGAGAAGGAAATGGCAACCCACTCCAGTGTTCTTGCCTGGAGAATCCCAGGGACAGGGGAGCCTGGTGGGCCGCCATCTTATGGGGTCGCACAGAGTCGGACACAACTGAAGCGACTTAGCAGCAGCAGCAGCAACCTCTTAAGATAAATAACTAATGGTTACTCATTTTCAGTATTTTAACCTATAAAGATTTAAAAATAAAGAGAAAAAAGGCAATGTATCTAGCCTATGCTTTCCTAAAATGCATTCATCATGCTTTTACTTTCTTAAAAAGTAGTTATTTTAACTCTTCCTTACTACTCGAGATGATCCCTGTAACCATTGACCTGAGAAATATAATGAGTGTCCTTATCTTCTTTGCTATCTGTCATCAGGCTCTCTGTTCACACAGTTTATGTATCAACTCATATGGCCCATCTCCTTACAATTTATTCTGAGCTGAGACACTGTAGGCAAATATTAAAATCATCATATTTTACTGTTTTGTGATCATTAAATCGAGTCCTCTCATTTTGTATATCAAAAATAAAAGACTAGGAGTTAAGATTTGCCCATGGTCACACAATGGGTTATGGTAGAGCTGAATCTCACTTAGAATCTGCAGCTCATATGGAAAAACATTAGTCAAAATTGTGATTAAAAATTCCTTAAACTAATCTTTTAAGCATGGTATCTATGTTTTCTGTACTATAATTTTTATACTCCTTGGAGTTTGGGTACTACAGAGACAGACTGAGGAAATAAGAAAAGGAAAGTCTGCAGGCAAATTGGTGTCTATTCAAGCCATTTGCTTTTAAGATAACCATCAAATCCAGTGAATGAGAAATGAGAGATTTTTATTGTGTTCTTTCTCAATGGAATTTTTCCATTTGGTTTTAGTATTAAGCCTCTATAACATTATGTTACTATATTTCAATTGATTGTTCTCTCTGCTGAAGATTAGAGGATTAGGTTTTAAAACTCAGATGTGAGTTAAATACAACTATAATATCAGTGCAACTCCATGAGGGGTATAGAGTGTACAGATACACAGGGCTCCGGGTGCCACCTTTAGCACTTTTTCCTGCTACAGTCTCTCTACCTAATTACAAATCAAGCTCTGGATATGACTTGAAAAACAGAAAAAAAAAGGTTTGCCAACAAACTTTTCAGTAGTGATATCCAGTTTGTTTACTTCCTGTTTCTCCTTTGTTCTCTAGTGATTAAGTTTGCTGCAAAAGGGAGGTATTAGTAAATTAGAAGGCTTTTGAGCCTTTTCAGTCATTTTGATTAGCATCTTTGGTAACTTCTTTTTTTCTCATAAACATATGGCAAAGCAACATGCACTGTTCCAATAATTATGATTTCAAGTCTAAGGTAGTATTTGTTTATTCTTGAAACCTGAAACAAACATCTGGTGCTTAATGCTTTGAGAAAAAAAGCACCTTAGTGCATTATCTCTGTCTATGATTCAAGACCATGAGCAAAAATATTATAAGTAGATGAGATTAAGCCACAGGAGTTTGTTGGGCCATTCAGTTTTTGGTTTTTTTTTTCATTCAGTTTTTTTTTTTTTTTAAGTTTTTAAGAACTAAACTTCATTTCCTCTAAAGTAGGAAAGGCAGTAGAGATGGTGCAATAATCTTAAGGACCTCTTCCTTTCTGCTTCATCTTGTACTTTATAGAAAGAGTATATCTACTGTAGGTCCTCTCATTAGAAAAAGAAAGATTTGAATGTTTTCTTATCACCATCCCATATATGCTCAGAATTATTGACAAACAGACAGTGCAGTTTGTGTATACGCTCAGGTTCATGTTACCATGCATTTTTTTGTTAACGAGAATGGTATCTCCTACATTAAAAATTCTTTACCAATTTTTTTTAATACATCTTATTTTAAGGTTTATGCTAGCTCACCCTTTCTACTGCAGTATGACACCTGGAATAAAACTTGAAATGAAGATGTACTGTCCTCTGCATTGTTGCTCATCTTAGGGGGAAAATTGGTTATTTTAAATATTTTAGTATATTAGTATAATTTTTCAGTGTATTTGTCTGTTAAGGCTACCATAGCAAATACCACAGACTGGGCAGCTCAAATAATAGAAATTAATTTTTCATAGTTGTGTTGGTTGGACATCCAAATTCAAGGTATTGGCAGTTTTGGCTTCTCCTGAGACCTCTCTCCTTGGCTTGCAGGGGGTCAGCTTCTTGCTGTGTCCTCACATGGCCTATCTCCTGTGCCTGCACACCACTGCCGTATCTTCCTCTTGTAATAAGGACACCAGTCATGTTGGATTAGGGCCCACCTTCCTGATCTCATTTACATTTATTACCTCTTCAGAGGCCCTAGTTCCAGATTACAGTCACATTGAGGGTTAGTGTTTCCACATATGAATTCTGGAGGAACACAATTCAGTCCGTAAATGTGTAGAAATGCTTATTAATCAAATATTCTGTAATATCTTCCCCTTGAGGAAAAAAATAAAATCTTAGGAAGGAAAGTGCTAAAATTATCATTTATATGTGTTATCAAGTTATAGGAAGTATAAATTTATATGTGACTCCTTTATATGAGATGTCATTTATAAGTGAAAGCACATAAAATAACCCTTAACTCCATTTTTCAGCCTGTCTCAATAGAACTCACAAAGATTTAGTGAAGAAACAACCCAGCAGACTAGCAAGTCACACTTCCACATACCATTTGCCAGGAGAGACCAAGAAATAACCAGAATCAGAAATTCTAGGTGAGGCTGCTGCTCATGCCTCTGTTCTGAGGTCAGATCTACAGATTGTTAACTTATTCTCTGGGAAGTGTGGATTCTATATTTGAAAGCAACCTGAGCCTGACTTAAGTGGCTTCAAAAAGCACAGCCACAAGCCTGAGGAGCTTCAGCCACAGCACAATAAAACAAAGGCTGTTGCAGTGTTAGTACATGAATACAAGTTGAGTAAGCTTGTCCTTCCTAAGGTGTAGACCACCTAGTTTTTTCAGAACACCGTGTTCTGTCAGATCATTTACAATGTTCCCATTTCTTAATTTTTTAAATTCCCTTTGGTTAAGGGTTGCCACATGTAGTGAATAAACGGTGGCTCAGAAGGCAAAGAATATGTCTGCAATGCAGGAAACCTGGGTTCCACCCCTGGGTAAGAAAGATCTCTTGGAGAAAGGAATGGCTACCCACTCCAGTATTCTTGTTTGGAGAATCTCCATGAATAGAGGAAGGCTGGCAGGCTACAGTCCATGGGGTCACAAAGAGTTAGACACAACTGAGCAACTAACACTAACAAAAATATAAGATGCCCAGTTAAATTTGAATTGCAGGTAAACAGTGAATATGTGCATGCATGCTCAGTCACTTCAGTCATGTCCAGCTCTTTGTGATCCTATGGACTGTAGCCCGCCAGGCTCCTCTGTCCATGGAATTCTCCAGGCAAGAATACTGGAGTAGGTTACCATGTCCTCTTCCAGCTTCCTAGGAAGCCAGCCCAGGGATCAAACCAGCATCTCCTGTGGTTCCTGTATTGCAGGCGGATTCTTTACTGCTGAGCCACCAGGGAAACCCAGACAATGGATATATTTTTAGTATAAATATGTCTCATCTGATATTTGGGACATACTTGTACCAAAAAAAAAATTCCTTCATGGGACACACTAATATTAAACAAAAGTATTTGTTATCTGAAATTCAAGTTTAACTGTGGGTCCTCTATTTTATCTGGCAACTCTACTTAACAAGAATGAATCCTCCTCTTGCATCTCCCTTCCTGGACTCACCACCCTCTTAAACTTCTATCACCAACTTTGTATATTTAATTTCCTGCTCTTAATTTGGCACTGCCCCCAAGGGTGAAAACCCCATTTCAGGCTCCCTTGCATTATACTAATGTGATATATGGTTATAGATTGTTGTTGTTTCATTGTTGTCCAATTCATCTGAGACCCTATGGGCTACAGTCCATGGGGTCATAAAGAGTCGGACACAACTGAGCAACTAAGCACAGCACAGCACAACTGAGCAACTAAGCACAGCACAGCATGGACTGTACCAGGCTCTGTCCATGAGATTCTCCAGGCAAGAATACTGGAGCAGGTTGCCATTTCCATCTCCATGGGATCTTCTTGACCCAGGGATGAAACTCAGGTCTCCTACATTGGCACTCAGAGTTAAAACATTAAAGTTGGCTTGATCCACCTTTTCCCCCATGCTGAAATATTTACATCTTTATATCAATGCCCCATAATACTACTTTGATCACATTAGCTAATATTGTGTGCTTAATAACATGGGAGAAGGCAATGGCACCCCACTCCAGTACTCTTGCCTAGAAAATCCCATGGACGGAGGAGCCGAGTGGGCTGCAGTCCATGGGGTCACAAAGAGTCGGACACGACTGAGCGACTTCACTTTCACTTTTCACTTTCATGCATTGGAGAAGGAAATGGCAACCCACTCCAGTGTTCTTGCCTGAAGAATCCCAGGGATGGGGAGCCTGGTGGGCTGCCGTCCATGGGGTTGCACAGAGTCGGACACGACTGAAGCAACTTAGCAGCAGCAATAACATGGGAAAGAATCTCTAAGCCTCTAAATTTCTAAACCCTGGGCTCAGTCAACTCACCTGTAAAATAAAGGGACCGAATCAAGGTATTTTCCCCCAAGGCGCCTTTAAACAGTTCCTTGCCACAGGTCTTTAAAATGCGGATTCTGTTAATGTTCTCATTTGCCTTGTGAAACCTAATTATTACTATTTTGGGTGAACCTCTCTTCCCTTCAAGTAAGTAGTGTTTCAGTCAGTTCAGTTAAGTCACTCAGTCATGTCCAACTCTTGGCAATGCCATGGACTGCAGTACACCAGGCCTCCTTGTCCATCACCAACTCCCAGCGCTTACTCAAACTCATGTACATGGAGTCGGTGATGCCATCCAACCATCTCATCCTCTGTTGTCCCCTTTTCCTCCCGCCTTCAATCTTTCCCAGCATCAGGGTCTTTTCCAATGAGTCAGTTCTTCACATCAGGTGGCCAAAGTACTGGAGCTTCATATCTTGAGCATTAGTTCTTCCAAGGACTATTCAGGACTGATTTCTTCAGAATGGACTGGTTGGATCTCCTTGCAGTCCAAGGGACTCTCAAGAGTCTTCTCCAACACCACAGTTCAAAAGCATCAATTCTTCAGTGCTCAGCTTTCTTTTTGGTCCAACTCTCACATCCATACATAACTACTGGAAAAATCATAGCCTTGACTAGACAGACCTTTGTTGGCAAAGTAATTCTCTGCTTTTTAATGTGCTCTCTAGATTGGTCATAGGTTTTCTTCCAAGCAGCAAGCATATTTTAATTTCATGGCTGCAGTCACCATCTACAGTGATTTTGGAGCCCCCCAAAATAAAGTCTGTCACTGTTTCCATTGTTTCCCCATCTATTTGCCATGAAGTGATGGGACTGGATGCCATGATCTTAGTTTTCTGAATGTTGGGTTTTAAGCCAACTTTTTCACTCTCATCTTTCACTTTCATCAAGAGGCTTTTTAGTTCTTCTTCACTTTCTGCCATAAGGGTGGTGTCATCTGCATATCTGAGGTTATTGATATTTCTTCTGGCAATCGATTCTAGCTTATGCTTCATCCAGCCCAGCATTTCACATGATGTGCTCTGCATATAAGTTGAATAAGCAGGGTGACAATATACAGCCTTGACGTAATCCTTTCCCTATCTGGAACCAGTCTGTTGTTCCATGTACAGATCTAACTGTTGCTTCTTGACCTGCATATAGATTTCTCAGGAGGTAGATAAGGTAGTCTGGTATTCCCATCTCTTTCAGAATTTTCCACAGTTTGTTGTGATCCACACAGTCAAAAGCTTTGACATAGTCAATAAAGCAGAAATAGATGTTTTTCTGGAACTCTCTTGCTATTTCGATGATCCAACAGATGTTGACAGTTTGATCTCTGGTTCTTCTGCCTTTTCTAAATCCAGCTTAAACAACTGGAAGTTCATGGTTCACATGTTGTTGAAGCCTGGCTTGGAGAATTTTAAGCATTACTTTGCTAGCATGTGAGATGAGTGCAATTGTGCGGTAGTTTGAACATTCTTTGGCATCGCCTTTCTTTGGGATTTTAATGAAAACTGACCTTTTCCAGTCCTGTGGCTGCTGCTGAGTTTTCCAAATTTGCTGACATACTGAGGCAGTACTTTTACAGCATCATCTTCCAGGATTTGAAATAACTCAACTGGAATTCCATCACCTCCACTAGCTTTGTTCCTTGTGGTGCTTTCTAAGGCCCACCTGACTTTGCATTCCAGTATGTCTGGCTGTAGGTGAGTGATCACACCATCATGATTATCTGGGTCCTTAAGATCTTTTTTATGTAGTTCTTCTGTGTATTGTTGGCACCTCTTAATATCTTCTGCTTCTGTTAGGTTCATACCATTTCTGTCCTTTATTGTGCCCATCTTTGCATGAAATGTTCCCTTGGCATCTCTAATTTTCTTGAAAAGATCCCTAGTCTTTCCCATTCTATTTTTTTCCTCTGTTTCTTTGCACTGATCACGGAGGAAGGCTTTCTTATCTCTCCTTGCTAAGTAGTGTTTAGATTACTTAAATAAGTAGTGTTGCGATTACTCCATTAAGGTCTTCCTCTTTAAAGTTGCTCGCCCTAAATTTCTCAAGAGCCAGAGAATCCACCTTTTATTTCCCTCCAGCCCACTCACCCTAATACCAGACTTTGAGCACACCAGGTGACCAGATGATGTGATCATGAAAGTGCTGATAATGATGAAACAATTCTGTCAGGGCGGGTTTTCTGACTATCATTCCTTTCTTGGGAATTGAAGTCCTCTCCACCGGGTCGGAGACCGCCGTCTGGGAGCCGCTCCTTGTTCTCTTCCGCCATCTAGTGGCACCAGGCTTGCTCTCCTCGCTCAACTTGCTGTTCAGAGCTGCAAAGATTTCAAAGATTGTAAATCAAACGGATGAATTGTTTTATTCTTGTCATTACAGTAAAAAGGGCTTATAGCGTGTTTTGAGAGATAAAAATGTAATGTATTGATAAAAAAAATAAGTATAACACAATAGAAGACTTTACTACCTGCACAGTATAGATTAAATTCATGTAATTTAATCTCTTTAATATGTTCCAATGTTAACTTAAAGACAAAGTACAAAATATAAACTAAGCTAAGGAGTTCTAAGGAAAGATTATCTTTCTCACGGGCTTCTGTATAATGTTCATGGATTTTTAAATTTCAAATAAAAGTGATCGAAGCAGGTTAAAAAAATGAAAGGAAAAGGAAATAAAGTTCTGATAGACATTAAATTGTTTAGAGAGAGAAATCTCAGCTCTTTATTTAACCATTTGACTTCAATTAAGTTAGAACTTATTATCATTATTATTTATACATGCAATACAATGTTTAATGAATGTTGAATTCAGTTTTAATGTTCTTTAATGTAGAACTTTTTTCAGATGGCATGATAGTGAATTTAATTGTGTGATTCAGAAAAGTGAAAATAAATTTCTCTAATGAATGAAATAAAATATTTCTGAAGTGTGACTTATATCCCAATTAAACCTTTTATTTCTGACATTTTAACATTATTCTGGTTTTAGTTTTCTTTTTACTTAAAATGCCAATGCTATCATGCAGTGTTTAGGTTTTTCTAATAAAAATGTATTTAATTGCAGTGCCACTTCAACCTTTAATACACTTGTGACCCAGCTGTAAAAATCTCCAATTTGTTTTCCAGGGTGGGAAAATTCCCATAAGGTGGACAGCCCCAGAAGCTATCGCCTACAGAAAATTCTCCTCAGCAAGTGATGCATGGAGCTATGGCATTGTCATGTGGGAGGTCATGTCCTATGGAGAGAGACCTTATTGGGAAATGTCTAACCAAGATGTAAGTGCCATCCGTAGTTAACCGCCACTTTGTGAGTACAGACACATTATCAATGATGAAGAAATACCATTTATCCTCACTCAGATTAGCCCTTATCTTCCTGAGAGTTGTCCAGGGTTTGTGGCTGAAGTTGACTAGCCTTTCACTCTGAGCTGTGTTTGGTGTGGTAAGGGCCGGCTGATGGGCTTTGTCATGTAAGTACCTATCCATGTCTTACATCTAATACTGAACACACATGTGGTTCTAAGGAAGCCTGACTGTGCTATGCAACAGCCTTGCCCTACAAGTATCAAAAAACAAAGAATAATGTTTACCTTTCATTTCTTCCTTAGGGCAATTTAATGTAGCACTGTGAAGAGCAAATTAATTTAGGAGAAAATTTAGCAGAAAAATATTAAATGCTTTCAGGCAATGTGTTGTCAATACATCATCTAATACTATGGTTCTTTGGAGATACATGACCCTTTTTGCAATCTATTTTACCTGTAAAAGTTACCTTGCTGCTGCTACTGCTGCTAAGTCGCGTCAGTCATGTCCAACTCTGTGCGACCCCATAGATGGCAGCCCACCAGGCTCCCCATCCCTGGGATTCTTCAGGCAAGAACACTGGAGTGGGTTGCCATTTCCTTCTCCAATGCATGAAAGTGAAAAGTGAAAGTGAAGTCGCTCGGTCGTGTCCGACTCCTAGCGACCCCATGGACTGCAGCCCACCAGGCTCCTCCATCCGTGGGATTTTCCAGGCAAGAGTACTGGAGTGGGGTGCCATTGCTTTCTCCAAAAGTTGCCTTGGTGGCTAATAATATTATAGAAGAGGGTAGTTCGCACACATTTGACCTCTATGGACTGTTGGACGTGGTAGAGACAGTAGTCAAAATATGCTAGAATCCTGACAATGCAAGTGAATGTGCTGTCAGATCTGCAGATACATTTTCATACCCCATTACCTCAGCCCAGAATCCAGACGCTGTCCACTCACCTGCCTTCTTCGAAGTATTTAACAGTTTCTGAGACAGTGGTAATGGGAAGTCAACTCTGATGGGATTCTGAATGTTCTCAGATGGAAACAAAGACTGTGTGGGTATGGATTCTTTAGAAAATCCATAGACGTAGTCAACTCTTGTCACATCTCTTCTGTTTTTTCCATTCAACTGCTTGAGCCTCACCTCCACACCTCATACTCATTATCCCATCCCAACCTCAAGTGGTCCAAATATCTTAAAGGTTTGTTCAGTGACAGAGAAAGGTTAATCTTTTTAAATGCTGGACACCAATAAGACTGGGTTTTGTTTAGCTCACCATGACTTTTATTTCTCCCTGACTTGAAGTGTTAATTCCAAAGCCGAGTGCCTGCTCTTGTGCCTACTGACTCTGGAGAATGCCAGGTCCAGAACCTACATGTAGCAGGTTCAAGATCATCAAACGCTGTGCAGCCATGCTCCTTAAAGCCCTTCATAAAAACACAAAGCCAGGTGGCTTAGTCCTGCAGAGCATTTTCCCTTAAGTACAGAGTGTGGCATGACCAGCAAACTTTGATACACTTCCAATATTTAAACTTTTTTAGATCCAGGCCATTTACTGTCCCTAAAGGAATTTTATTTGAAGGACCTTGTTGCTCTTTCCTGCCTCTGGGCCTTGTTTGGAGCAACTTGTGTCCATCTCTGCTTCTTAAAATTGAATCTCAAGAGCAGAAATTCATCCCTTCACTCCCAGGAAGAACTCATCTTTTTTTAACCAGCTATCCAAGATAACAGACACCCTGGATTTAGTCACCATAGTTCCTACTCTACTCTTAACCCAAGATAAGGCTTGCCTGCTTGTCCTACTATGACATGACTGCTGCTGCTGCTGCTGCTGCTAAGTCACTTCATTTGTGTCCGACTCTGTAAAACCCCATAGATGGCAGCCCACCAGGCTCCGCCATCCCTGGGATTCTCCAGGCAAGAACACTGGAGTGGGTTGCCATTTCCTTCTCCAATGCATGAAAGTGAAAAGTGAAAGTGAAGTACAGGCCATTCAAGCAAATCTCTAAAATAAAAAGTCCTCCTCCAGATGAATGAAAATCCTCACTGCACAGAAGAGCCCTCAGTTCAAGTACCTTCCTTAACTGGTGTTCCATATAGTCCTTATCTTAATCAGTTCTCTGTCAGACCTAAAATAAAAAATTACCTATCTCAGAGGACTCCAAACTTTACTAATAATATACCCTTGCCGGTAAAAATTTCTTGAGCCTTCACAACTGACATATGTGTATTTATCTGCACATTATATACAAGTCCTACTGTACTAATACATTCATTTTTTTGTTTAAAAAGTAATTTGTTGAGTATCTTCTCAGGAAGTAGAGATACAAGGGAAAACAAACTGGATGGAACTTTTATGAAACTGAGGTTTAGGGAGGTGACATGATTTCCCTAGAATCACATAGTAAGTGCTTTGACAGTGATACTAAAAAAAACAATTCTAATAACCTTCTAGAAGTCATGGGCAAGGAGGAGGAAAGAGGAAATAACTGCCTCTTTCATGGTGGTTTAGTTTATGTCCGTAGGCCAGTGATTTCTTGCCCTCATTGAGTTTATATTCTAGCAAGAGGGAAACAGACTTTACACAAAGTAAATCAGTAAAATATGTAATATGTAACATGATCATTAGTGTGTGGGGAAAGAAAAGTGAGAAAGGATAAGAAATGTTAGGAATTTTATTTTAAATATATAAATACATTGCCAAATACAGTTGTAAAAGTCATTCCATTTTGATCATAAAAGTCAGAGTCATTCTTATTAGACATGCATAAATAGTCTTTCTTACAGTAAGATGGGGCTTCCCAGGTTGCACAGTGGTAAAAATTATGCCTGCCAATATGAGGGATGCAAGAGACTTGAGTTCAATCCCTGGGTCAGAAAGATTCTCTGGAAAAGGAAATGACAACCCACTCCATTATTCTTGCCTAGAAAATTCCATGGACAGAGCAGCCTGGTAGGCTTCAGACCATGATGTCCCAAAAAGTTGAATGCGACTGAGCTTATGCATGTGTGCGTGCACACGTGCACACACACACACACACACACACACACTCTTGTATAAGACAGATAAACATAAAGAGAAGTTCTATTATTTTTTTATGTCTCCTGGATTATCATTTTACCACATGGGGTACTTTGTACCACCAGTTTGGTAACCACAGCCACCATTAGGTAGACTATAATTCAGCCATGAAAAGTGCCTCAGTTTCATGACCAACAAATATAATAAAAGGATGAGGTTAAATGATATTTAATATCCTTTTAACAGTAACATTCTATGTCTTTATAATCTCTGAAGAAATAATTATCATATTTGTCTCAGCAAAGAAATAGTTCACATCATTCTTTTCTTCAGTTTAGGAATTTCTGTGAGGGTACAAGAATCCGATAGAACCTCCACAGAACAGAGCGTGTACAAGTGTAGATCCAGATGACAAGACAAATTTTCTAGGAGAGCAACTTCTGAGAGAAAAGGCCCAAAGGCGTAATTTCCATCACAGACCCCCTTGTAAACGGTCCTTAGTTGCTGCCTAGAGCAGTCCAAAATCTGGTGTCAGCTCCTCCCTTCCTGGATCATGTCCAACAGTTTACCCAGTCATTCTGGCCATGTGTGTTGATGATCTGTGTCCAGGATGAGCATTTAGAGAGCCATTCTGTCTGTTAAACCTCATATGGCCATAAAGACCATTTCTGGAATCAGAAGAAGTTGCTGCAGCCAGGAATAGACTCCTGACATTAAGCCCATCTTCATTCATTCTGTGTTGTCAGTGTCCACAGTGCAAGGCTGAAGGCTCCCTCCACCCAGTGCTTTGTTGTTTTTCAAGGACTAGATAAGAGCTAAGCTAGTTCTTTTCATGGCCTTTGAGTGGCTACCAAAGAATATGTAAGCAAGAATTGGAAACAAGGAGGAGAACAGAAATTTCTGAGGGGAGGGAAAAATGCCAAACCCTTGAGGTCCTCAGATCAATATAAGAGAGGAAAGTACTAAGAGCTAAAATCTTTTATGTATTTTGTGAATATATTTCCTGCTGCAGTGAAGAGAGTTGAAATTCTGTTTAGCTTAACATATTGGAAGTCAGTGTATCTGTGACAGATCCTGTAACCAGAATTTCTGTTTGAAAGCAGAAATAGCTTAATCAAAACTTTCTGAGCTGCTCTCTCCAAATACTGGTTATTTCCTATTTGTCCTGAATTTCTCATGTTTGGTCAAAGTTCAGTCTTGTATTTGACTTTCTGTAACCACGGTGTGTTTTAAATAAGAAAAGTCATTTTTAGACAATAAAAGTTCAACTATTTTCTGTTTGAATATTTTATATTTTTATTACATTTTGTGGAGTTTAATTTAAGGGCTTAGCTAAATATGGAATGTTAACATGGTTTAGGATTTTAAATGAGTTTAGGAAATTTCAGGTAGTTTTTATGAGGTAGTCCCTTCATTCTGCAGACTGTGGCATATTTTATTGCAATGAACAATTCTGAGTTTGCATAGTCTATTTTAGTGAATAATATAATGAGTTTCCCAAAGGTCAGTAGTAATGTACATTAAGGAATATACATAAGGAAATGAGAAAAAGCAGTGCAGAAGACTAATCCATGTATGGCCTACCAAGCATAACAGTAGATGCCATCTGCTTAGCCATTCAGCAGTTACTGACTAAACTCATGCCAGTCACTGGGCATGTGGGTAGTTCTGGAGAACTTGAAAATCCAGCCCTCACTCTCAAGAAGCCCTCTGTGTAGGTGAGAAGATGAAGTTCTGGCATTTCTAAGTCATGCTCCTGCCCCCAAGTAGAATGTATACTCCTCAAGGATAGACTCAGGCCTTCTTTTTTTTTTTTTTTTAATATAAACAACATTGTGTGAATGCAACATAGTTATTTTTTAACATATGCCCAAAAAAGTATGCATGCCCTATTATTTAAGGTATTTTTGATTATATAAGCTTTCCCAGTGGTTCCACAGGTAAAGAATCTGCCTGCAAAGCAGGAGACATAGGAGACATCGGTTTGATTCCTCAGTCAGGAAGATTCCCCTGGAGAAGAAAATGGCAACCCACCGCAGTATTCTTGCCTGAAAAGTCCCTTGGACAGAGAAACTCGAGGGCTGCAGTCCAAAGGGTCACAAAGAGTTGGACACTACTGAGCAACTAAGCACAAGCAATTATAAAAAGCACCTGATACATAGAAGGTATTTAATTAATTGGTGGTAATAATCATAGCTTGCAATTTCTGAATTTACTGTGAGTCAATTATTTTAGATTATTGACTCATTTAATCTTCAAAATAATTCTCTAAGGTTGAAACTATTTTTATTCCCATTTATAGATAAAAGGCTTTCTAGAAAATTTAAGCAACTTACCCAAGGTTGTATGTTAAGTCACTTCAGTTGTGCCTGACTCTTTGAGACCCTGTGGATTGTAGCCCACCAGTCTCCTCTGTCCATGAGATTCTCCAGGCAAAAATACCAGAGTAGGTTGCCGTGCCCTCCTCCAGGGGATTTTCCTGACCCAGGGATCGAACCTACTTCTCTTACGTCTCTTGCATTGGCAGGTGGGTTTTTCACCACTAGTGCCACCAGAGAAGCCCCAACCCCTGATAGAACTGAAGTTGGAGACCCCTGTTTTCCCCAAAGTGTGTGCTTTTACCCCTGAGCTATACTGTAGAAGTCTTAATTTTCAAAGGAGTCTCTATACCACACAAGCTCTATGAAATGAGATCAAAGCATCTTTAATTATGTATGCCTCTGTGTCACAGTAGAAGTGTTTCTATTATTTCCTATCAGCAAGAATGTGGATTGACTCACTGTTGTTTGAAAGTATAAATCTTTTCAGCAGTACTTTTTGTCTTGATGTTAAAAATTTATAAAATGTACTGTATTATATTTCTTAAAAATGTTTAAGGCAGTAGCTTAAAATAAAATTCTAATGGTCCACATATTTAGCCTATTACCAGAAACATGCCACAGGCACATTGAAGGCACAAATTTCCTCGCTATTTTCTAAGATTTTTAACTTTTTTTTTAATGTATCACAGTATAATGTTTTATGTTATTTTCATCCGAGTTCAAGATAACTGTTGTTTACTACATAATAGGAGTACATTGTAATGCTAGGAGCTATACTGGCTCCAAAGATGACACCAGGGGTATAGCAGTTCTTCCAACACTTATATTATGGAATGTGCTTAACTGAAGAAAATGCAAGCAAAACATGAACAGCAGGCAACATTAAGTAACCAAATCCCCACAGAGCTAATATGTCGGGGAAAAACTTGCACCACGTAAATGAGGGGCGACTTTGCTCAAACAAATGATCTGAATGCAAGACTAGAGACTTGGGTTTTGTCTGTTTTGTTTCTCCCTAGCATGTTTTTTTTTTTTTTAAGAAAGAAAAAATTCGCCTGGAAGCAGTTTGAAGCCCAAATGCCTCCTGGGTATGGTATCATTTAGGCATATGCTACTAAGCCTGTTCAATTTCCCAAAAAGAGAACCGCTATCAGAGAACATCTCGTTTGAGGTTTACTAGGAAACATAATGCTGCCTCAGTGTTTTTGTATTTTTTCTTCTCCTTACTTTTCAAAAGGTTTTATATAATAGTGAGTTTTGCTTTAGATTGCTTCCTGAAGCTTACCTGAAGAAAAACAATACAATTCAACTTTAGGATTTTTAATAGATGATGTGGTTGGAAATAACCTTTGACCTTATCTGAATTGGTTCCTCTTTTCAAAAGTTGAGAAGGAAGAAAATTACCTTTTACCATATTTCTTGTTTGTCTTCATAATTCTAAAACCTTTCTCAATTATAGGTCAGTATTTTAGCCAAGAATGGTGGATATATAGAATCCACTTACCTTCAAATGCAGTATGATTTTATGATTCAGAGAGTCCAATCATTTTCAATTTTTGTTTCTGATTAGATTTTCGAAACTCTGCTTTATTATGTAATGGTCCTTGTGTAATGATCTGTATAAGATACAGTAAATTGCTAAAGGCCCATTCCCATTATTTCAACCTTCCATATTACAGAGGGAATTTTTGTACTTATTTGAATATGTTTCTACCAAAGCAATTTTCAAAATGACCTTTTTCTCATTTTTTTAAATAACTCCTCATATTGGTACATAGGCAGGAGCAACATTTTAATTAAATATACACTAATTACACTAGCATAATGCGTGTCTGACACAGAAAGAAGAGTAACAGGGGATATTGTGAGATTCAATCTGTCACCATTGCAAATAATTCAAATAATAAAGTTCCAAGTAGAGGAAACCAATAACCAGTATGCTACTACCACAGTGTAATTTTCAAGGGAATTCTTTTTTTTTTTTTTTGCTGAAAGTATATACATACCAGAAACATTTTCATAAAAAAATTAACTATACCTTCCATTTCTGTTTGAAAGAAATTTACAATCTTTTGCTCTTATGATTTTTTATAATTCTTTGTTCTCTTTTAAAGCATATTTATAAAGAGGGCATCTTAAAATACTCTTTTACTGTATACTCATAAACTATGTTTCCAAAGATTTTAGGTATTTTTGCATGCGTGTGTGTTTGGTCATGTCCAGATCTTTGCGAATCCATGAACTGTAGCCCTCCAGGCTCCTCTGTCCATGGGATTTCCCAGGCAAGAATACTGGAGTGGGCTGCCATTTCCCTGTTCAGGTTGGGTATTTTTTATGGGCCCTTAAAGTTGCCTGTTATCTTTCTAAAATTGAAATGGTGCACCAGTGAAGAAATGTTTGTTTTGAGTTGTTTTTTTTTTTTTTTTTTTCCCCAGAGAGGACTTGGAAATATGGGCCTGAGTTTTAAGAATGTTGTCTTCTCATTTCAAAAATGTTGATTTGGAATATGTCTTTACATTGTTTTTATATTTCAAAAAATATACTTTGTTGGTGGGAACCTTCCTAGTAAAGAATATCTTGGCCTGCCAAATCTTCCTAATCTTAGTTTACAATGATATACTTTGGCCCATCTGGATTTTTGTCTCCCTACACTTGGAGCTCTGTGGGAAACAGTCCTTTCAAGGTATGCCAAGTCTAGATTTGGCAGTCAAAGAACTTTGAAATCAAGAGATGTTACCAGAGATCCTGTAGATTAAGCCTTCAGTTTCACTGAACCTAGAAATACAGCTTTTTGAGCTGAAAGGCACTGTCACAAGCACTGAATCCAGGCTCTTTTTTTTTTTTTTTTCTCTCTCTCTCTTAATGAGGAGACAGAGAATTGCCCAAGCACAGAGCTTGTTAGTGACATTTCAGACTCCAGGGCAGTTCATGTGACTCCTTCACTAATGCTCATTCCACTACTTACACACTGAAGCGTAGTTGCATAGAAAGTTTTAATTATCTCAGTCTCAAGAAGTATGACTTTCAACTGTTAGGGCGGAAGATTTTCCAAACCATAAAACATATCATCAGCAACCTTTTAATCTATAAGAGGGCTACACTTTCTATAGTCCCCCATTTTGTCCACTCATTCAGCAATCTGACCGGTGTCTTACTGAGGATGAACATTCTCCATTTTTATAGGTCCTTGACATTCTATTGAGACTTCCGTAAAATAAGATTGGAGAACTGTCTGAAGTATAGGGTTTTAAAAAATTGTTTATCTTAAAGTTAGAAAGGAAATGTTATGTTTCCATGCCCTAGTGATTTACAAATTATAAATTAGCCTCAGAAGAAGTGTTTTCTGTCTGTATCTTATTCTTTCACCACTCTTATGTGCTTAGTCTCTCAATTGTGTCCAACTCTTTTCGACCCTGTGGACTGTAGCCCACCAGGCTCCTCTGTCCATGGGATTCTCCAGGCAAGAATACTGGAGTGGGTTGTCATTTCCTCCTCCAAGGGATCTTCCCAACCCAGGGATCGAACCCACATCTCCTGTGTCTCCTGCATTGCAGGCAGATTCTTTACCTGATAAGCCATCAAGCGGCATGTTCACCACTCTATCCCCCTTTGGTTTTTTCAGTGTACACTGATTTTCATTTGAGTTTTGATTGCTTTCCACTGAATTATAATTTCTGTATGTTGAAAAATATTGACTAAGAGAGTAGGGGTAAGATTTTAAATGTGATTTACTTATAACCACTTCTTTCCCTTCTTTTTTCTTTCCTTCTTTTCCCTGTGCAGTCACAACCTTTAAATTGCATATCAGAAAACTACATTGCCAGGGCTTTCAGTTTTACTGTTTTATAAATCTGAATGTCTTCATATCTATAAGTAATCATCTCACAAAAAGTAAGGATATACTGGGACTCTGCTTCACCATCCACATTCAACTTGAAATTACAAATTTTCCACAAAGTCATGATGAATATTTAGAGAGAAGACAAAAATAGAATCATTTCACATTCCATTTACTATTGTACATTTAAGCCCTTGCTAAAATTTTGAGACAGTTTGTTTTAAAAGGAAGTATGAATAACTAAATTCACTGTGCTTCTCTTTGAGAGATATTGAGCAGTGTTATAACATAAAAATGTGATTACCTGCACAGCCCAAACATTTCTTGTTCAATGGCATTGTTCAGGGATATCTCAGTGTCTTCCTATTGACTGTCTGCTCCTTGTTTGCCTCGTTTAATAAAAGGTTCACATTGTCTTCTTTGATTCAGAAACCTTCAGCGCAATTGGAAAACTCATCAGATTCAACAAGAGCAGAACAGTCTGCTACGTGCCCCAACTGAGCCTAGTGTTGATTCTAGGATGCTAAAAATTGTAGTGTCAATGATGAGGAACCAGTATGATCTATTTAGAATAACCCACCAGGTTTTAGATAATAACTTCTGACAAAATCTAATTCCTTCTACCTCTGCACAGAAGTTATCACTGCAGTCATTTTCATATTTTTTCACTTCACTTTAATTTTCTTCTTACACTTTAAAATAAGGGTATAACCTTGCATAATTCTTCTCCAAAGGATGACAGCCTACAACTATCATAAAACCATACTACTAACAAAATTCTCTCTAGTAATTATCACCCCTTCATATCCTAAAACAAATCTCATTTAGTCTTTTAGACAAAGCACTCCATATGCTGCTGGCTGCCTGTCAGTTCTTAAGTAGGGAACCAGAAATGCCTATAAAACAAAACTTCCCACAAAAGACATGTTTATGAGGATAAAGGTTAATAGACAGCTGCCATAGATCACACATATGACAAGTGAAGTTCACTCTTTGGTTTGACAAGGCATTGTTTTAGATGCCGGGAACTCATGGAAAAAAGAAATAGTTCCTGCTCTTGAATTCGGCTTGCCCAGCTCAGAGAGTGCAAGTATTTTGTGGCCAAAGCAGAGGAGAAGCAGGACCATGCCAGAGGTGAGGATTGAAAACCTGGGTCATAGTGAGCCGCTGCAGAATTCCAGATATGGAAGGAGTGTGATCACAGTTTCACATCAGCAGGATTGCTTCAGGTGCACTGCAGGAATTATTGAGGGAATTAGAGGGGAGACAGAAAGACTAGTTAAGTGTCTGTTGCAGTGATCAAAATGAAAAATAAATCATTTGAAAAGAGGATTTGAAAATGGGCTGTATTTAAAGTATATGAACTTTAAATCAACATCTAAGTTAGTTTTGAGCACCAGGAAAGACAGAAGCCTAGAGGACCCACTGATCTCTAACTTAAATCACTGAAAAAAGAATGCTACCCTTTTCAGAGGACAGAAATGCCAAACTTAGGAACAAGGTTAGTTTTGAACAACAGCAAAAGAAAAAAAAAAAATCATGTCACCTGCATGACAACTTTATGAAGTGGGATATCCCAGAGACAGTAGATGTAGAAATCTTGAGAGAAAGCCGAACCGGAGCTACAAGAATGAAAGTCATCAGCAGTGGGTGAGAGTGAAAGCATGGAGTGTGTAAATGTCTACGAGAAGCTCAAGAGTTAATTCTAGGGGATGAGTCTGGAATGTAGCACAAGACTCAGGACAGGTTTTTTTCTACCACTGTCGTGATTCAGAGGCTACCAAGGTGATAATATTGGTCCAGTCTTCAGGAAATTACTAGCTATGTGAATCTGACACAATCTGTTCATCAGTTAGAGCTTCAGATTTCTTACCTGCAAAATATGTATAACCACACTCACATAGAAGGTAAGCTATGTTAAAATACCTAGCCCAGAAATTGACATATAATAAGCTCTCAAAGTTTCATATTTTAACTTGAATCAGAAACCAGAAAGCTCATAGAAAATTTAACTCATGATCATTCCAGCCCCAAAATGGCTCCTCCTCCTTTGTTTCCTTGACCAAGCCAAAACCCTAGAAGTCAATCTTCTCTTCTCCCTCTACTTCCCTGTCTAATATCACCTGAGTCCTACATTCCTGTCAAGTCAATCTACTGCTTGTACCCTATGGCCTCTGCTTCAACTAAGGCTATCTTGACTTCTTGCCTGGATCACTGCAAGCCTCCTTCCTGGCCTTCCCTGTCCTCCCACTCTTATAGTGCAGCCAGAGTGAGCTTCCAAAAGGCGAATCTAATGCCATCTACTTGCCAAAACCCTTCTCCCCTTTGCATAAAGTCTGTATTTATAGCATGAAAAATCATTCATGATCTCAAGAAACGTAGTTTTTACTTAACTTTCCAGCCTCAAATCTCACCATTCTTCTCTTTGAGGAATCTGGTCTAGTTACAGAAATCTACTTCAATTCCCTAATTAGATCACATCTCTTCTCTTAGACCCATCTAATCTCATGGACCCTGCTACCTTCTACATTCAGTTCACCTCCTCTGAGAAGTCTCCCAAAGGCTCAGATAGGTACTCTTCTGACAAATTTCCATGATTCCCTGTTCTACATGGCATGTTCCATATTCATTAGATTATATATTTGATCACCTTCATTAGATTATATGTTTCCTAAAGACAGAGATGTTTCTTACTCATGCTATCCCTTATACATGGTATGTTTAATAGTACATTTTAAGTGATGAATATTTATCTCTTTGGATAAATAAAAAATCCATTAGAAATATGTTGTATCTTTTAACCATTTTTGAATCCTATTGCTCAAGTTTCTTCTCTAGCTCCTTGGTCACCTTCATTAGATTATATATTTCCTAAAGACAGAGATGTTTCTTACTCAATATGCTATCCTTTATACATGGTATGTTAATAGTACATTTTAAATGATGAATATTTATCTCTTTGGATAAATAAAAAATCCATTAGAAATATGTTTTATCTTTTAACCATTTTTTGAATCATATTGCTCAAGTTTCTTCTCTAGCGCCTTGGTCACCTTCATTAGAGTATATATTTCCTAAAGACAGAGATGTTTCTTACTCAATATGCTATCCCTTATACATGGTATGTTAATAGTACATTTTAAATGATGAATATTTATCTCTTTGGATAAATAAAAAATCCATTAGAAATATGTTGTATCTTTAAACCATTTTTTGAATCATATTGCTCAAGTTTCTTCTCTAGCTCCCTTCTAATGCAAAACTTTTAGGTGTGTAGTGTTTGCCAGTTGAACTTCTCTATGTTTCTTTCCTTGTTTGTAAAGTGGGGATAAAAATAGTACCTACCACATAATATTACTGTGAGGATTAAAAGAGTTGACACATGTAAATCATTTAGAAATAGCACCTGGAAGTAGTCAAGAGCTCTCAATAATTGTTAGTAATTGTTATTGTCACTGTTGTTGTTATTAGCATTTCCTCTAAGGTGGGACCTTCATGACTGACATCTGTCATGAACCAGGGCTCAGGACAAATTTCACAAAGTCACAAGTTAAAGAACAGGGAAAACTTTAAACCTAGAGGTCAGCAAGGAGAAATGTCATGAGTCCCCAAGTCTCCCAGTATCCCCACGGAAAGGCATGGTGGGACTAGACACTTGCTTAACACATTGTAGATAAAGGTTCCAGGTGAAGGACCCCACTTTCTTGTCACTGTCTCTTCCTACAGGATACTCATGAGAACAACTTTGTCAAAAGAGAATAGACAGCTTGCTTGGCACCAAGCAATCTGGATTTGGGTGTCAACTGTTTATAGGAGTTGTCTGGAAAAGTCAGCTCTCCAGCAGCTAAGGATGTTTGGGTCATGGGAAACAGTAAACCTTATGGACAGGAGGAAAAAGCCACCAGTCTTTACAGGAATCTGACTTTGGGTCCAATGCCTTCATCTTAGAGAAGAACATGACCCTGTCTCACTCATTGTCCAGCCAAACCAGAGAGAAATCAGGAGATCATTTTGAACAATAATGCTTGATGTCCCAATTTTTTATGAATATTTCTTTCTGAGGCACTTCAAATGCTGACTTGCTTCTGCTTTGACTCCCTCTTGGGTAGTTGAAACTCCAGATTTTCTAAGAGTCTGCTCCTATATCAAGACAAACCCCAAAATTTCCTCAAATAGCTTTTGTTTTGGTCAATAACATTAATTAATGCATCAGGTACCATAAATAGGGATAAATATACAAAATATAGACATGAAATTCCTGCTTTCAAGTATATTTCACCTGAGAAGAAGCAGGTGAAAAATTATAATACAGTGTAATAGATGCAATAATAGAAATGTGTACAGGACTCAGAAGCAGTCAGAAACTACTCTGTTCAGCCAGAGATTACATTTTGCAAACTATGAAGTAAATATGTTTTTGATTTATCCTTATTACAAAACTTAGGATTGGATTTGAAGTCCAGTTAGCAGATATACAACAAAAGATAAAATGGTAATCATCACTCCTAAAATTGATATAAAACAATAGGTATAAAACAGGAGAGGAAGACATTTTCATGAGAATTGAAAAGCATTCCTGCGGACTAGCCAGAGGACACGTTTGGAAGCTATAAGGAACTAAGTTCAGATTTCAGCTCTGCTGCCTATGCTGTGTGAATTTAGGCAAGTTTCCTAACTTATCTGAGTCTAAATTTCCTCATTTAAGAATAAGGATAATAATAACTACCATATTGAGTTATTTTAAGCAGTAAATGAAAAAAACATGCAAAGCATTTAGCACATGATACTTAATAAAGGCAGCTAATTTTTTTCTCAGACTATAACTTCACTTGTCATCTATTCTATGCACTTATAATTAGGTAACTCTGAAATTATATAGAGAGGTCTCTTGGGGTGGGATTTTAAAGTCTTTCTATAATGGAATTCTATCCTGTTTTTCTTAGTTACTTTTTAAAGCTATCCACAGTAGTTTTGATGCACTATAAGCATTTTTATACATATCCTGTTTTACTAAAATGTGTTGCAAAATGTGTTAAAATTCAGGCCTAGTCAGTAGCAAAAATAGAAAACAGATAAGAAAAAGCATCATATTTAATAATAGATATACAACGAACAGGAAAAAAAGCTAATATTCTGATACGTTAAAGTGTTCTGGTCACAGACACTGATGGGATTATGAAAAATTACCTATTACTAAAAAGCTAAGCTTAACAATTAAGAGGAGGTTCCTGCAGCCTATTATTGCTTCTTTTTACAGACTACTTCTAGCATAAATTATTGATATCTTAGAGTCATGTCAAATGGTGTCACATAAAAAAGAAAATGAGTTTTTTTTTAATTATAGAAAGTGAAAATGCATAGAGGGTGCTACAATAAAGAGAGCATTGATAACAATATTTACATTTGCATTTTTGTATTTTTGTTGTTGGCATGGGGAAGAGATGCGATTGCTTCTCTGTAAATATCAGGCTGTCCCTCAATTTTCCCATGTCAAAAATACAGAAGATAAACCATTACTTTTGTCTTTCCCCCAGAGATAATGTAAGAATAGTTACATGAATACTTTTGAACTCTTCATTTAAAAATAAACTACATAAATTCCAGGTCAATTTTACTGCATGATTAGGAAATTCCAGTGGATTATATATTAAAAAGATAAATAGTAAATATCTTACCTTATCTTGATGTGATTTCTTAAGTACGAAAAAAATAAAATAAAATTACTGTCATCTTGTTGTTACTCTTAACTTTGGCTTCTTAAGAGATTCCTTTCCCTAGAGCTGCATTGTCCTATATAGTAACCACTTGCCCCTGTGGCTGTTTAAAATGTGAGGTCAATTAATTAAAATTAAGTGGAAGTAAAATTCAGCTCCTCAGTCTTACTAGCCACATTTCAAAGTGCTCAACAGCCACATGACCACTTGCTATCACACTGAAGAGAGGGAGTATTTCTGTCATCATGGAAAGTTCTGTTAGACAGTGCTAGCCCAGAGGATACTCAGGCTAAATGTCCTGTTGCTCTGTGGTCTTAAACTGAACACTGATAGCATTTTGAAGATTAAATTACCTTAGAAATTCTGGAAGGACTTCATAATCATGTCAGTGTGAGACTAGGGGAAAGCCAGAAGTAAGTGAAGAGGAATTAAATGGCAAATAAAGAAGAAAGAAGGAAGGATGGCTGCAAAAAGAATATGCACTGACATTATTATAAAAGAATAAAAAGTGATTCAGGAATTTAGGAAGTACAATTTTACTTATAACATTTGTCACATACGGTTTTTACTAAATGCATCCATATTAGGCTGACTTTCTGATGTCCTAATTGGGTTTTGAGACATTCCAGCTAAATCACACAAAAACTATTTCTGGACATTGTGATGAAATTTAACCTCTCATCTCTATGCCACAAGTTTAAAAAACATATTTTTCCTCTCAAGAGGAGTCAGCAGATGCTATGAAGATACTTGTAATTCTTGATCACATTTTTTGTATTTATCCTTGTCTAGACTACATGCACTCACAAGTAGTTTTCATGCTTACCAATGTTTTGGTTTCCACTTCCTGTATAAAGGGAATTATAACTTAGTGTATGTATTGTTTGTCCCCAGAAGTAAGAGGATAACTGTGTATGTTTGCATTTAGGTCATCCTGTCCATTGAAGAAGGTTACAGACTACCAGCTCCCATGGGCTGTCCGGCATCTCTACACCAGCTGATGCTCCACTGCTGGCAGAAGGAGAGAAATCACAGACCAAAATTTACTGACATTGTCAGCTTCCTTGACAAACTGATCCGCAATCCCAGTGCCCTTCACACCCTGGTAGAGGACATCCTTGTGTAAGACGCATAATGTTGATTTTTTCCCTTGACAATCATGATTTCTTTCAGGCTGCAGACAAGACTAACAGGTAAAGAGGAGAAAGTTTGCCTTGATAACTGTCTTGGTTGTGTACTTTTTAGGATATTTTATGTAAGCCATATTTATCAGCTGAAAAAGCAATTTATTAACATTTTTTAAATGATTTTTTTCCACAAGAAAGCAGTTTCCCCCTTTCTGTTTCTCTATATCTAATCTTTATGAATCCCTTTTTAAATACTTTTCCCTGTGTGGGTCTATAGTATTTATAATTCCTTTCTTGATTTACTGATTTTTCCTTATAAGTAGAATGTGTGTGTGCATGTGTGTGTGTGTGTGTGTGTGTGTGTGTGTGTGCAGCCTCTTTAATTTTCATGTCCATTCAGTATTCTGTCCCTCTATTTGAAATGGCAAGCAAGACAGGGGCAATTTGTGAATCAGTCAGGAGCAAGGATGTTTCCTGCTGATATGATCACATCCAGCTGTTGTTACTTTCCATTGCTAAAACCAGAAAAAGACAGATGACAAGACAAGAAAATGAAAGAGTTCATCTCCCATTTTATAAAAGTCAGTAGACTTGAGAAGATCTACTCACTTCTCTCTGAAAAGCAATTATAAGAGGGCGAGTAGAAGGGGAAAAAAAAAAAACACACTACCATCTATGTCTGAACGTACTACATTTAAAACACTATCAAGTTGAAAATACATTTCTGAATTTAGACCAAATTGGACTTAAACATAACCAAAGCACGTTCAAAGCTTACTTTCCTGACTCAGGAGATGGCCAATGGGCTATGCAGATGTTCAGCTTTAGGTCAGAAGTTCAAGTCAATGCCAGTTTGAGTGACAATGAGGCCAAAGGCTCTTCAAGGACTCCTCAAAACAAGCCTCAGTTCACAGCAGAGCGCAGAAGAGTTCACCTCTAAATCATTAATTGGCAGCCTCAGTAAAGTGAAGCCAAGCATGAAATAGCTAGAGATTAAACTATTACTCTAGCCGTCTTCCCTCAAGCAGTCCAGCACAGGAAGCTGGAGTGGTGAGGGTAGGGTGGGGGTGCCACTTTGGATTTTATCATAAAAGCAATGGGCAGCCCTTGAAGGATTTTAAGCAAGAGAACAGCCTGATCACATTTGCATTTCTGAAACATCACTCCAGGGCTGATTTAAACTGAAAGTGTAAAACAAGGAACAAGACTGGAAGCAGGGGCTGTCAAATGTTTGTAGCAAGCCCAACTAGGAAAGGTCAGGGCAAAGAAACAGGAAGAATGTCACCCTCTGGAACACCAAGAGTTAAGAACTGACCTGGAGAAAAGTATGCAAAGGAGACAGAGAAAAAACAATCAGACAGGTAATGAGGAAAGTAGGAAGGAACAGTATCCATAGAAGCCAGAAAGGGAAACAGTTCCAAGGAGTTTAGTGTCCCAGCCTCCACAAAGCACCAGTAAGATAAAAACAAAGTGTGTCCATTGGATTTAACAACTATGCACTTAGGAATGCACGGGTGGCCTTTGCAAGTGCATTTTCAGTAACGTTGTGTAAGACAGACTCAATGGGGGAGGAATGAACGTGAGGTCAGAGAGACGAACAATACAAAGTACCACGTCCAGTACTGGTTTCTCAGAAAATCCGTCTCTGAAGAGAAAGAGAAGTAGTTGGAGAAAGTGTTTCATGGGCTTTGTTTTTATATGTTTTATTGAAGAGACAAGTATGCTTTAATGTTGGGGAGAAAGCGCTGCTAGGATGTGGATTGAGTCTGAAATGATTTAATCTGGGCATCTTGCGCTACAGGGTGAATGGACTCCACAGCCAGTGCCCGCCAGTGGAACTCTCTGACTGTTCTATGACTGTAGAAGCAGGCAGGTAAGAGCTTTCTTTTTGAAGAAAAGCAGACTGAAAAAAAGAATTCTTCCCTGCTTTTCCAAGATAATAAATGTTCATAATATTTGGAAAATAATGATAAAGAATCTAAGATAAGAAGATACCACAAAGTACAAATGATCCAGAGCTAAAGTCCATATGAGGGCTGGTATCTGAGGGTTAGGCATTGTGGTTTAACGGGGTGTGTGCAGTAAGGCCAGAGAAAGGCAGGCTCCGTGATGGCCCATCACAGGCAGGCCAGGAACTGGGCTTTATAGAAAGTTAGCAGTTTATGGCACCCCACTCCAGTACTCTTGCCTGGAAAATCCCATGGATGGAGAAGCCTGGTGGGCTGCAGTCCATGAGGTCGCTGAGAGTTGGACACAACTGAGCGACTTCACTTTCACTTTTCACTGTCATGCATTGGAAAAGGAAATGGCAACCTACTCCCGTATTCTTGCCTGGAGAATCCCAGGGAAGGCGGAGCCTGTTGGGCTGCCATCTGTGGGGTCGCACAGAGTCGGACACGACTGAAGCGACTTAGCAGCAGCAGCAGCAGTTTTAATTGAGTTCTAAACTCTAATCTTTGGGGATCCAATTGGAAGTCTTTCTGACTGATTTGCTCTCCTTGTTTCTGACAAAGATATATATGCTACAGACTTTGCTCTCAGTGTACTTTTGTTGGGAAACAAAAGGAACCAGAGTTATACAGGTATCATGCCTGAACCGTTTTTCAGCATTCTTGTTTTCAAAGCAGCATGAGTGAGTTACCAGTTTCTACCCCCTCACTCCCAGTGCCATCCACCCACCCTGATCCTAGAGCACTGAGACTGCCTGGGGAAAAGAGATGTGGTAGGTTGAAGGACGGCAGTGTTAGCAACAGGATGCCTGGTTTGTTTTATGCTTACAAAGCCGTGACATTGCCCCTCCACCCCAAAAATTCCAAAGCCTAGTCTCCCTTCGCCAAGTGATGTTGGACTAAGGAGATGTGATAGAGCATAGAATTGCAGTCTGTCCTGCCATGTACCTCTCAAAGGTGAAAGCGTCTAAGAGTATAATCCACAACAGCTCCTATTAAACTCTCCTGTACCTCTTTCTCTACGATCCCCCTCCTTCCAAGTGTCTCTCACATTCCTGCACTGACATAACTCTCTCACCCACTACGTCCCCATGGTTTTTATTCCACTCTAATTGCTTTTTTTCTCAAGAATTCACCCAAGAAGCTTTTATCTGTTCTCTTGACAGTGTAGTAATAGGGGAAAAAAATTAAGGTGATGAACAGGGAGGAGGAAGGCTGAAACCCACAGCTTAATAATTTTATATGAGTGATACTGGAAATTTCATAAACATTAATTTTTCTTTCAAAAGACAGTATACCCAATAGAAAATATCATTGGTCAGAGAAGGCTTTTATTATTTGAAACAGCCATTCCAAATAATGCTGACTTTTTTGTGCCTGACACACCCCCATGGGAGTATTCAGAGCTCTGTGAAATCCCCAGTCTTCTTGCTTTCTCTCCTACTCAAGAAAGTATATGGATATATAGATGAGGCTGCAGTCCATGGGGTTGCTAGGAGTCGGACACGACTGAGCAACTTCACTTTCACTTTTCACTTTCACGCATTGGAGAAGGAAATGGCAACCCACTCCAATGTTCTTGCCTGGAGAATCCCAGGGACGGGGGAGCCTGGTGGGCTGCCGTCTCTGGGGTCGCACAGAGTCGGACACGACTGAATCGACTTAGCAGCAGCAGCAGCAGCAGTGATATTATAAGTATAGACTTAAATCCAATTGATTGTAAAAAATAATTTGAGAAAGTCCCTTAGTAATATAAGCAGTTATCCTCTCATGAATGAATTTCAAGGTAGCTTCACTTTCATTCACAATACAATGATACCTTATAACTTCCTTTCAAAGTATCTGTAGCTTTCACATGATCCCCAGCCCCAGGGAGAAAGACCCAGCTTGAGGCCAAGGCTCCATAGAGAATGGCAATAGGAGCAGTGCCTGGCCAGGCCCCTTGAAACACCCCTATTCCCTTTCCCCTGACCCTCAGGATCAATCTTAAAGTTACTCTCAACCCCAAGCAAGCATATTACCATGGGATCCAGAATTACATCTGGGGCCCAATAGTTCAATAGTACAAAGTGGCTGTCACTCACACCACCCACATTGTCCTACACACTCACTCTCCAACCTCTTCAAGCTCTAGCCCTGTTTCCTCTAGACACCAGAACCTACCAAGCTGGCCAGTGCCATTTTGGACAATGCTGCAGTGCAATAGGAAAATAGCGCTTTCTTCCAGTCCCTGTGCCAGATCACCAGAATGTCACTGATAATTTTACAGATTATGGGCTCCTTGAAAGCATCAGCTATAAGGTAGCATTCAGAATAAGGCAGCATTTGACCAGATGGACCAGTCCATGACAGAGATCATATTTCACCCAAGCCAATGCAGAAAGGAATACTCTCATTACCTGCTGGGCCATAGTTAAGGATTTAATAATATTTAAGTTCTTAGGAACTGGAACCACCACTTGCCTCGGTACATGTAAGTCAACTGTTGAACTTTCAAGCACTTGATTTCTAGTGATGTATGAACGATGAAGGTAGGGGAAAGCTCAAATCAATATTATCTGCTTTAGAGAACTTCAAGTAAACATTATAAGGCTAAATGGTACTACCTCCTTCCATCCGATTAATAAAGCACCTATAATGCTATCTTCTGAGGGCAATAACTTTCAACAATTTGATATAAATGCTTCCATACATTTTTTAAAACATCTTGCTAAGTGCTGCCTAGGCTGTCCATAATTCCCACTTGTTAAATTGTTTATAAACCAAGTAATGGACAACTTATTCTGTTTAATTTTTATAACTAGTACTTATAATGTTGTTTCTCATGACAGAGAAATCACAGGCTGGCCAAAACCAATGCAATTGAGTGATAAGCAAAGCTTTGTGGATGAAAGACAGACTATTAAGTATTAATCAGGAAATGTGAAACTTCTACCCATTAGAAAATCTAAATTCAACTCACATGAACTGTTGACACAATATGATAATAATACTGATGCTAATATCAATACTAATACTGATAGAAATGACTATCATCATTATCAACAGTAATTATTACTGCTGCTTGTTGAGAACCTACTATGAGCCAGTCGTTGTACTAGGCATGTTTATCTGTCATGTCATTTAATCCTGTTTTTATCTCCATCCTTCATGTGAGAAATCAGAGACTCAAAAGAGGCTAAATTTCCCAAGGGTACACAGCAAATTTGGAAAACTCAGCAGTGGCTATAGGACTGGAAAAGGTCAGTTTTCATTCCAGTCCCAAAGAAAGGCAATGCCAAAGAATGTTCAAACCACTGCACAATTGCATTCATTTCACACACTAGCAAAGTAGTGCTCAAAATTCTACAAGCCAGGCTTCAACAGTACGTGAACCAAGAATTTCCAGATCTTCAAGCTGGATTTAGAAAAGGCAGAGGAACCAGAGATCAAATTACCAGCATCTGTTGGATCATAATAAAAGCAAGAGAATTCCAGAAATTCTCATTTCTGGAATTGAAATGAGAAGTCAGTGCTTCATTGACTACACCAAAGCCTTTGACTGTGTGGATTAAAAAAAACTGTGGAAAATTCTTAAAGAGATGGGAATACCAGACCATCTAACCTGCCTCCTGAGAAACCTGTATGCAGGTCAAGAAACAACAGTTAGAACTGGACATGGAACGACAGACTGGTTCCAAATCTGGAAAGGAGTATGTCAAGGCTGTATATTGTCACCCTGCTTATTTAACCTATATGCAGAGTACATCATGCAAAATGCTGGGCTGGATGAAGCACAAGCTGGAATCAAGCTTGCCAGGAGAAATATCAATAACCTCAGATATGCAGATGACACCACCCTTATGGCAGAAAGCGAAGAGGAACTAAGAGCCTCTTGATGAAGTGAAAGAGAAGAGTGAAAAAGCTGCCTTAAAACTCAACATTCAAAAAACTAAGATCATGACAAATAGCTGGGGAAATAATGAAAACAGTGACAGACTTTGTTTTCCTGGGCTCCAAAATCACTGCACATGGTGACTGCAGGCATGAATTTAAAAGATGCTTGCTCCTTGGAAGAAAAGCTATGACAAACCTAGACAGCGTATTGAAAAGCAGAGCAGACACATTACTTTGCCAACAAAGGTCCATATAGTCAGAGCTATGGTTTTTCCAGTAGTCATAAATGGATGCAAGAGTTGGACCATAAAGAAGGCTGAGTGCCAAAGAATTGATGCTTTTGAACTGTGATGTGGGAGAAGGCTCTTGAGAGTCTCTCAGACTGCCGGGAGATTAAACCAGTCAATCTGAAAGGAAATCAACCCTGAATATTCACTGGAAGGACTGATGCTGAAGCTGAAGCTCCAGTGGTTTGGCCACCTGATGCAAAGAGCTGACTCATTGGAAAAGACCCTGATGCTGGGAAAGACTGAAGGCAGGAGGAGAAGGGGATGACAGAGGATGAGTGGTTGGATGGCATCATGGACCCATTGGAGATGAGTTTGAGCAAGCTCCAGGAGTTGGTGATAGACAGGAAAGCCTGGCATGCTGCAGTCCATGGAGTTGCAAAGAGTCAAACACAACTGAGTGACTGAACAACAACAACACACAGCAGGTAATTATTGAGTCAGGAATTTGAGTGAGAGCTACCAACTGCAAAGCCTGTTCTTTCCACTACAGAGTATACAGTCATCCTAAATTGTAAGATTATTTCCAGTACTTCAGTTTCAGAAATATACTTATTGGAAAACAGATACATTTTTGCATCTCCAGATAAATTTTATCTGGACTTCTCAGACTTCATAGGTGAAGTGTATAAAAGTTCCAAAAAGAATTTGTAGCAGTGCACAACCCGTTATTTTATGTTCTGCTAAGAAAATACAAGGATATAGAACATAAATATGCCCTCAGTCATGGAAATAAGAAGGAAGCATATTGTCTATATATTCCTTCAACATCCTCTTGCAGTGCTCAGCCACTTGAAGAACATTACTTGAAAAAAGAAAATAGTAACTATAACAAAATACAGAAATGACGAAAATGTAGCAGCAACATAGTTCCAGAATTACATCCTCAGGCATTTTTGTAGATTGAATTTTTCCAGTGTTGGCAAATATCTGCTCTGCTTCTTTTCCTTGTTATGGCAAATATTACTTTCTCACAGAGCCCAGATGCTGCCTCTGTATCCTTTTTAAGACCACATTTTGATTACCACTGGCAATGAATTGTTGTTGACATATGAAATGAAATCTATTTCTGTCCCTCTGTGTGTACTTAGTTGTTCAGTCAAGTCTAACTCTTTGCAACCCCATGGAATGTAGCCTACCAGGCTCCTCTGTCCATGGGATTTTCCAGGCGAGAATACTGGAGTGGGTAGCCATTTCCTTCGCCAAAAGATCTTCCCAACCCAGGAATCGAACCTGAGTCTCCTGTCTCCTGCATTGCACACCAATTCTTTACTCACTGAGCCATCGGGGAATTATTTACATATAAAAAATGGACTTTCCTTGAGGTCCAGTGATGTTACTCAGAGTGTAGTGACCATATGCTAAGAACTCTACTCAGAATGTGGGAAATATTTAAACAATATTATTTCTACCCTGTATCTATCCTTCCTAATATTCAAACATATCTCTAATTTTAAACTGAACAACATAATTTTCAAATTTGCTTTGAATTTCATTCCTTCATACTTTTTACCAGTTATTAGCCTTATTATGAGAATTAAATAATGTCAATAAAAAAACCTGATGACTTACTGAAAATAAAAGGCTGACAAAAAAAATCATGCTCCCAATTTAGCACTGTGGAGAGTCAGATTATTTGGATACTGCTCACAAAAGATACTGCTCACAAAAGATACTGCTCACAAGCATGCAATAGTCACAAGATTTATGGCATGGTTCTATGCACTTAGGATTTTTATAACCTCTTGTGCAAAATCACACTCTAAAATTTTTAAAGAATATCAAAAGTTTTCATTAATTGAACTTGTTTTCAAGTTGACAGGCCTAATTATAGGGAGGGCAGTGTTTTCCTTTTTTATCTAATTAGATAAATTCTTCCTTCAAAAGATAGGTAGGTAGTGTGTGTAGTAGATTGCTTTATGTGGTGGCGGTTTAGTCTCTAAGTTGTGTCTGACTCTTGCGACCCATGGACAGTAGCCTGCCTCTGTACATAAGATTCTCCAGGCAAGAACACTGGAGTCATTGCCATTTCCTTCTCCAGGGGACCTTCCCAACCCTGGAATCTAATCCGAGTCTCCTGCATTGCAGGCAGATTCTTTACCAACTGAGTATGAGGGAAGCCAGATTGTGTTATGGATTCACTAAATAATGTGAAGTGTAGTCCCTTGGTCATGAGATGAAAAACTCATGTAAAATTAGTGATACTGAATAAAGTAAATGTTGTTGTGATCCTAGGTCCCCTAACCCTTTGCTGTCTCACTCGCCTTTAATTTCCTATCCTTCACTCTACTGAAATCTATTGTTGTTTAGTTGATAAGTTGTGTCCGACTCTTTGCAACCCCATGGAATGCAGCATGCCAGGCTTCCCTGTCCTTCACTGTCTCCCAGAGTTTTCTCAAACCCATTGAGTCAGTGATGCCATCCAACCATCTCGTCCTCTGTCATCCCCTTCTCCTCCTGCCTTCAATCTTTCCCAGCATAAGAGACTTTTCCAGTGAGTTGGCTCTTCACATCAAGAGGCCAATGTATTGGAGCTTCAGCTTCAGCATCAGTCTTTCCAGTGAATATTCAGGGTTGAAACCTATAAAGACAGACATAAACAAACATTTTTGCGATACAAGGAGTAATCTAAATAAACAGCATATTCATTAATAGGATGACCATTTTAGCAATAGATTCTTACTATTCCATTTAATGAGTTAAATGAAAATAGATTCTTCATCATACATCACATTAGGTCATGGACCAAACCTTTCTGCAGAGGATATTCAAATCTTAATCATCACTTATTTAATGAATTCTTTTAGTACTTTCAGCATTATGCTAAGGCTTACAGAAAATAAAAAGAGATATGAGATATGATTCCTGCCCTCAGGGAGTTTTAATTGACTCTTAAAATTCTTCCATCTTATGGGGCTTTTCCCAAGGAAATAATTCAACTGAAGCATAAAGATACATGCTCTATAATTACATAATCATCTCTAATAAATTTAATAAGATTGATAGCAATATAAGAGTCTAACTCAGGGAATTAACAAATTATTAACCATCAAAACATAGAATATTATATACTCACATGAAAATGAGCTATGAAGACCATTGAAACATGGAAAATATTCATCAACATATGAAATACAGCAATACAAATAGAATGGACACTATCTGTAGACCTCTGCTAATATATAAAGGTAAAAACTAGAAAGGAAGAAGTTTTGTTAGAGTGGTAAAGGGAGAAAAGCCTTTAAGAATGTGGTAGTTTCATATTAAAATAAGATCCTGCCTTGGAATAGTGTTTCTCAAAGTATAACTTTCCTTGAACCATGGATTTATTACTTTTATATTTACATGATGAATGTAAAATATGGAAAAGGTTTGAGGAGAAAAACCTCCCTGCTTTTTAATGGTAGTTTGATACCTCCTGATAACCTAAGAACTTTCTAAATTAAAATACCAGTACTATTACAAACTCAAAGGGCTTGTTAGAGTAAAAACTTTTCAGCTCTATCAGTGCTATTAATTTTTACATATTTAGATGTACTGAGAATATGTTTATTGTACCTTAAACTATACCATTACCTCTTTTAGCTATACGCCAGTCCTTTCTCTGATCTAAATTGACCATAATTTATACCTGGTAGAATTTCCTCTAATTCTGCTCCCTCCTCATTTTTCTGAAGAAAGTAGTAGACCTTTGACCTTCTGTTCTACAATATGTACTTTTTTTATGTAGCTGCAGGTTTTGCTGTAAAGACATTTCTCAGGTGGACAGCTCCCACTAATCACCAAATAGCAGAAATTTCTACATGCTCAGCAAATAGCAGACTGAATTTATCATTGTACATGGTTGATAAGAAAGGGCATTTATTGTTTATTAGGTAATATTCCAGAGAATTCATGTGAGGGTGATGGTACCCAGCCCTCAAAGCCAGAAAATAACAGCATTTTTTCAACGTCATTATAAGATAAGGTGAAAGAAAAGTTATTGCACAGTGGCTGTGAACAATGCGGGGACCTTGACCTTACTAAATCAACTGCCAATGCAGTTGTATAAAGGCCAAAGAGTAAATGGGTTACTAAAGATGTGTGGAGGGAACAGGAATTACAGTATTGAAACAGTCTAAGAGCAAACAGAGGCTGCTTTTCAACAGACAAATTAGCCATTTAAGTCATTTAGTATACAGAATGTCCTTCTATGACCTTTCTATATTTTATGTCCTTTAAGGACATAAAATTAGCAAATAATATTTCCACTCACCAATTATATGAATTGTGAAAACTCGAGTTCTCTCGGGAGAGAGAAGTGGAAATCATCTGACTATGTCTGTGCATCAAGAATGGTACATAGGAGTATGAATGGAAACACCTGAACACATGCTTTTAATTTTGTTCAGTTTCAACAGATTTCTAAGATGAGTAATTAAAAGACATGAGAGCCACAGTGTTTTAAAATAGAAGATTCAAAAAATAAAAAAATTTTTAAAAAAATAGAACATTCAGATTTCTAATGTACGTGTTTTTATTTATGACAATTAGCAATAGGTGTACCCTGGTCATTTTGATATTAAACTCGGTCAGTGAACTTACTACAGCACTATTGTCTGAAATATGTTCCATAGCAAACTGATTAGAAAATATAGGAAAATAGTGCAAAAGCTATTCTGAATCCTCTTCTGGATCCATACTGCACATTAGGATACTAAAAACAAAGAAATGCCACAATTTAAAACCCTGTTTAACTCTATTTGTCATGGATACCTTTATTCTTATTTATATGTAAGCTTTTATTTGATAATTCTTATTAATATAAACACCTCTAGTAAACTAAGAAATATAGCGACAGTTAAAGTGCCTGTTGGTAGATGCCATGATATCTTTCAACTTTTGAACATAACTAAACTTTGTCTTGAATCATTCTGATATTGATTAGAATGTAACAGTCCATAATCAAATAGCATTGCCATTTTTAGTACAGGAAAATAAAATGTGACTTAACAGCCTCCAAAATAGGAAATATGGTAACAGAATTAAGTACTGGTAACAAGGAGTCACTATGAAGTGTCACCAGACTCCAAATGGACAATAACACTGGACAATCAAAATCACAAGTGCATTTAGTTTATGCAGATTTTAGTTACGTAGAAAGAGCAATAATCCCTGAAATTCCCTGTCATCCTTCTTCACCCCATGCCCATCTTCAGCTAGAATCCAGTTCAGAAATATAGAAGTCAATATAAAATCAAAGAACAATCAGAAGTGAATTTTAGGTCTTTAGTAGGAACTTTGTCCTAAATAATTCCAAGGGGCAACTTTCAGGGTCTTCAGGAGTCATACCGTGTACAAGCTGTTTGACAATGTATTACATCTCTGGCTTTTGTGCTCCTTAAAGATCCAGGTTCTGGTGATTTAAGGGTCATTTAGCGTCTGCCTGCAATTCGGGAGACCTGGGTTCGATCCCTGGGTTGGGAAGATCTCCTGGAGAAGGAAATGGCAACCCACTCCAGTACTCTTGCCTGGAGAATCCCACGGATGGAGGAGCCTGGTAGGCTACAGTCCACGGGGTCGCAAAGAGTCGGACACGACTGAGCGAGTGCTTTGCCTTTATGCCTTTTTAAAGGATTTAAAGGGTAATTTTGGTCGTTCAAGAGTTTCCATTTTCACCTTATATATTGACCTTAGAATTTAATTCCAACTCTCAGTTTTTTAATTAATTTATTTTTAATTGAAGGATAATTACTTAACAGAATTTTGTTGTTTTCTGTCAAACCTCAGCACAAATCAATTTTAGGCTTATATAACTTGCATATGCCATTTTGCTTTAGTGGAGGAATTCTTATTCATATGGTTTTATCATATATGCTCCTGTGTTATTAGTTTGTATTTTAAGATGAAATAGTTCAAATATGAATAATATTTGAAAACTATTATAATAAAATATTCACAATATAAATATTTTTAAATGGCTCTAGTTAAGTCTCTGTGGATTCTGTTATCCTTTAAACTTTATAAAAAATTAAAAGCAAAGTAAATGAGAATTGGATTATCCTTCAATATTCAATATAAAAATAATTCAGTAATTTACTTGTGGTGGGAAATTTTTTATTACTTAGAAAATACTGATTGACTCAAACACCAAACATAAAAAAATGTTACTGCTTTATCATTTGATATAAACTCTAGACCTAATAATTTTCAAAATAATATACTTATTATCCTAAAGGGATGTTAAAGCACATTTATTGTTATTATTATAAAAGCATTCATATCAGTTATTTTTAACACCATACAAGATGTTTTTAATATTATTTTTCAGGTATTTCAGTAAGGTGAACAATATAGTTTATTATTAGAATGTCTTAAATATACAATTCTGAGTTTTTTTTACTATAATTTCTAAGGTTATTTCTGCTTTTATTCTATCTCACTTTAGCTTGTATAAAACTACTTTTGTGTATATACACATATGTATCTATATATACACACATTCACTAGCCTTTTCAAAATAACACTTTGATGTTATTTTTATATTAAAACTTCAAAAATATCCCCAACTGAAATACCCTTTGCATCAGATCTTAAGAACAGAAATACAGATTTCCATGCATGTGAACTAAGTCACTTGAGTCATGTCCGACTCTTTGGACCCTATGAACTGTAGCCCACCAGGTTCCTCTGTCCGTGGGATTCTCCAGGCAAGAATACTGAAGTGGGTTGCCATGCCCTTTTGCAAGGGATCTTCCCAACTCAGGGATTGAACCTTAGTCTCTTAAGACTCCTGCATTGGCAGATGGGTTCTTTACCACTAGTGCCACCTGGGAAGCCCCACAAATTTCCATATCATTTACTATAAGACCCATCAGTGGCAGATTCTTTTTTCTTGCTAACCCCAAATTTCATTGATTTTCTTTAGTTTTGTGTTTTATTAACGTCTGTGCTTTTGGCTGTATTACCCTGTGCTTGGATATATGTAAATCTTATTCATGAAATTGAGCTCTGTGACAACAGAAATTACTTTTTAATAAATAATAAATTCTTGTTGAATGTTTGAGAATAAATGAGGCCTTAACCTATAAATTCACCATTAAAAAGAGAAGGGGCTCTCATAGTAAACGTGAAAAAGGCAATAGGGCATGAAATCAATGGAAGGTCAGAAAGTGTATAAGTGAATAGCCTGTGGCTAGTTAGCTTTTGGGGGGCTTTTCTTCAAATTTGAAAGTACAATTTCATACAAGAGAAAAAAGTAAAGAGATTTTAGCAAGATACAAGTTTTCTAAAGACACCTCAAGTATAAGAGGTAGTAGTGGCAAAAAGTAGGAAAAGACAAAAGAAACTGACAAGCGAAACTGACCAGATAAAAGTGGCTGATTTGAATATAATGGAACATTTTTAAATCTAGTTCTATGGAGGATGAAACATTTGAAGTAAGAATATTGTAAAAATTAAAAATAAAGTTGGGTATTTTTTGCTTTAGCTGGTTTTTAAATGGTCTCCATGCTTGTTTGTTTTTTTCCTTATAGAATGCCAGACTCCCCTGGTGAAGTTCCCGAATATCCTTTGTTCGTGACAGTCGGTGACTGGCTGGATTCTATAAAGATGGGGCAATATAAGAATAACTTCATGGCAGCGGGGTTTACAACTTTTGACCTGATTTCAAGAATGAGCATTGAGTAAGTGGGGCTGGGTTTGTTACTATATTCAGATGTCCACTTCAGTTCAGTTCAGTTCAGTCACTCAGTCGTGTCTGACTCTTTGCGACCCCATGAATCGCAGCACGCCAGGTCTCCCTGTCCATCACCAACTCCTGGAGTTCACCCAAACCCATGTCCATCGAGTTGGTGATGCCATCCAGCCATCTCATCCTCTGTTGTTCCCTTCTCTTCCTGCCCCCAATCCCTCCCAGCATCAGGGTCTTTTCTAATGAGTCAACTCTTTGCATGAGGTGGCCAAAGTATTGGAGTTTCAGCCTCAGCATCAGTCCTTCCAGTGAACACCCAGGACTGGTCTCCTTTAGGATGGACTGGTTGGATCTCCTTGCAGTCCAAGGGACTCGCAAGACTCTTCTCCAACACCACAGTTCAAAAGCATCAGTTCTTCGGTGCTCAGCTTTCTTCACAGTCCAACTCTCACATCCATACATGACCACTGGAAAAACCATAGCCTTGACTAGACGGACCTTTATTGTCCACTTAGGAGATTGTAAATTCAAATACTATTTCTATATCAAGAATACCATAATTAAACCACCTTTCCTGACACTGGTATGGCATTTCCACATTTTTCCTCACCATTTCTGATAATCATTCTAGTTAAAGTTGGGCCTTACACTTTTAACTATATTCCTTTGAAAGAATATATTTAATTCAAATAATTATTTAAAGATTTTAAATGCTGTCTAAAATGCATATTACCCTTGTTCACATCATAGACTTTGCATCAATATAGTTTTACCTCAGCAAATTATTTACGATTCATATACACTAAATCGATTACTATTACTTTCATCAAATATTAGAATTGTAATAATATAATATTATGTTTTCTCAGAGTTTTGTCTCTATATTACAATGGTCTGGCATTTTTCCACTTTCTCAAAGACTATCATTTCCTGAGTGCAGTGAAAATACTCAACATATGTTTAAAAGACAGATAACTAAGACTAGTAGGTTGACCATGTGAAATTGCTAGTAATAGTAATAGCAGTTTCATACTATTCAACATAATACAATGGCATTTTTTCAGATTATTGAAAGACCAAGACCATGGCAATTCAAATGGAGTTCGCATTATATTTTCTATCCTGCATGCTGACTATTTTGCTAATACTGTTAAAAATTTATATAATTACATAAAACCCCTGGGCTTGTGAAATGTCTGAACATGACATCGGTACCTGAATTCTTTGTACCTTTAAACTTGAGGTTGACCTGACACATTCTCTGGCACCAGTGTAAAGAATAAAGTAACAAATTCCTGTTGTCCATTTATCTCTCTGCTTCAACACTCATTTTACCAGATATGAAATTTGTGGCAAATATGACATGTGTTCGTTTCCCTTATCTAAATGTGTCTTTCCTCTCTGCCATACTTACCAGATCTAAATGTTCATATTCTCTCTGTCTCTCACTCTCTCACAGTGATATTAGAAGAATTGGAGTCATACTCATTGGACACCAGAGACGAATAGTCAGCAGTATACAGACTTTACGTTTACACATGATGCATATACAGGAGAAGGGATTTCATGTATAAAAGTACTACAAGCACCTGTGTTTTGTGCCTCAGTATTTCTAAAATGAAAGATATCCTCTCTACTACCCTCTCTTCTGATTCTCCAAACATCACCTCATAAACTGCAGTCTCCTCTTCAGGCTACAGGCACACATACCTTTTGTTTATACTTCCAACCTGGATTTAAAAATCACTCTTCATAGCTCCTTTCTGGATAACCTGCAAATAAAACCCTGGTGCACTGCAGATTATCTCTACACGTGGTAAATAACTCAGCATGGATGTGTAACTTTGTATAACTGTATTTCAGAAGTGTTCAAGGACTTAATCCAAAGGAATTTGGGGTTAATGATGTATTTAGAGTTTGATGGTAGATGAAAAAGAAATAGTTAACCTTTCTTTCATGTTTTGTGATCAAGTATTTTCCAAACTGACATAAATAATTATTTTTTAGATAATTATATTCAACTCTGTGGGTCATATTGTTACTTTATTCTACAATTCTTTACCTGTTGATACCTGATATTGATAGAATTATTTGTGGAAAAGATCAATGATTTCATGTAGTGAATTCTTTTCAAGTGTGACTATGGTGAGAAGGGAGTCATCAAGGGAGAAAGAGGGAGAAACATACTGTGCTTCTAAAACTTCTAAGTCTTGGTTTGTCTTTTTTTTTTTTATTAACTTGATAGTGTCTTTCATATGTCATAGTAGGTGGTAGTTTAGAGGCTTTCCCATCTTTTTTTTTTTTTTTTTTTTTTACTATCAATATGTTTCTCTACTACATTATAAAGATCACACCTGGAAAAACCAAGAGTGAGTCCATTGCTCTAGAGGCTTTAAATAGAGGGAAGCATGGAATAAATCCATGACTGTTCCCTTGGTTTATCTTCATAAATTTGCAAGAGTAATAAAGCATTGAGAAAATTAATTATTCTCAGCAGAATTGCTTTGAATAAAAGATCTAAGAGTATAGTCTTAGATAAAATGTAAAAAGATTTAATTTAAACAGAATTTTATGATAGTTACATGGTGGCCTAAGAAAATAAACACATAGAGCTAGTCTAATACTGGTACATTTTGCAAGTTTAAGAATTTTTGTTTTGTTCATGAAAATAAGTTACATGAACATGCTGAGCTGTTTTCCAAACCTTCCAAGGTACAAGTATGCCATTGCATACACCAAAGAAGGTATAAAAAGAGCATAAATAAATTGTGTGCAACCTGAATCCTTGCTACAGTAACATAAAAATATAAATACAGCTAAGGTATGTTGTTGCCATAATCTTCTGGAGGCTGCAAAAACAGGCAAATATACTTTTCATTGAACTAAGTTGAGTCAGCTTATCAAAACAGTACTGTATTTTGAACACATCCAACTATAAAATCAGCTATTCCCTGTGAAACTAAAAAATAAAAAAAAAGACTACTGTGCTAGGTGGAAGAGTAGCGAGACTGTATTAAGAGGGGGAAAAAAAAGAGCAGGTTGTCTAAAGATACTGGTTTAATATAAAAATTAGGTTTTATTTGATCTTGGAGCTAAAGGTGCCCTACCCACACTCTCAAATTCCTACCTAAATTACATTTTTTGGTGATAATAGTTTTCTTGCCATAAAGGAATCCCTGTTTTTCCTTATTTTAAGATTGGTGGATTGTCCCATTAGACTAGGCCCTTCCATATACTTCTTTTGCTGATTTATCTTCTGATTTTTGTCAACCACAGCTAAATTTTTCTCATTTAAAAAAAGAGAGAGAGAGAGAAGGAAGAGTCTTTAAAGTATCCATTATAGTACACTGAAAAAGAAAAAAAATGGGAAATCCATCACTTTTTAAGTGCGTCAGAAATAGCTAGCAACATTTTCTAACCGTCACCTGCACAGCCATGCATCACTTGCAGGCTGTCTGTGGTTTGCTTGATATATTTACACAGATCTGGATACATTTAGAGAAAATGTAAAATTTCCATATTTACCTATCTTCAAATATATATTGAATAAGAACAGATGTAAAACAGATAAAATTTATTAATCATATATATTTATTTTTATAATGCAACAAAAACATATTTAGAAAGATAAGGAATAGAATAATTATGGTCTTCCATAGGACTCTGTCAGCAACATCTGTATACTTTGATTAAATAAATTCTATAAAGTATTGAAATGTCTATGGGGTGGGCATTCAGTGCTTGCAAGATTAAAGATCTCTGTTAAGAATTGTTTTTCTTTAAAACTCCAAAGATCCTATTCTATATATGGTTAATTTGTGCTTTTTTTTCCCTCCCTAAACATCTTTCTGTGGTATTATAAAACTGCCTTCTCACTTTCTCTCTAACCCCAAATCCTCTTTAAAATTTACGTTTATGTTACATTTATATTTTTTAGAACTGTAAGCATGGTGATCTTTAGCATAAATTTGAACCTCATCATGGTCAGAGCAAGATGTTCAAGATTAAACAGAAACATTAAAAATATATATATATTTCTTTATTGCCTCCCAATCACAGATTTGAAAATTTTACCTGAAATATTTTGATATTTACTATTGCACATATTCATTAATTAAAGCTGTTTAATATTCATAAGCATAGAATTTAATAATAGAAAATGAGTAACTCCCATAAGTCAAAACCTTCAGAAATCATCTTTAATAACTAAAATATGCATATATACTCATATACCTGCTTTATATTAAATTTCCTAGTCTATGTTACTGAGGGGCTTTTTAGATTTTGAAAACTAGTTGAAGGAACCATTACTATTTTATTTTCTATGGGGTTAGTTTCCAGTCTGTAGTCCACTCATTATCTCATAGGATAAGACATAATTGAGAAAAAAATGTAAAAACAATGCAGAGATTAAGTATATAAATCATTACACTAAAAAAGCCATCAGAAGTTGCAAAGCTCTTGGCTTAACATGAATCAAGAATTATAGCACTTTTTCACTGAATTATGACTGTTGATAAATGTTTTGAATGTCATAATAAAAAAAGATTTCTTTCACTCTGAATTACTCTTAAAATCTATCCAACTAACACCTGAACAGCTTTAAGGCCCATCTCAGCCCATGAATGGGAAACAAATTCAAATTCAGTCCTTGAAAAGCAGTCTTTACAGAAGGTCTTCTGTAATAGGTCTTCTGATGTGATAAAGAATGAATTGCATTACCTATCTCCCAATCACAATTTTCTTAAAAATCCATTTTTATATCTTTCCTAGCAAATTTCTACTCTGTAAAGAAAGTTAAATCTTTAAGTTAAATCTTTTACTTCAAAATGTTCACCAATACTAGGTCTTATTTTTCTATTCCTTTTTTAAACATTCTTCCCCACCCCCTTGGTTCTTTTCTCTTTTTTCACCCATCTTTTTTTCTTTTCTCAGCTTCTGCCACTCCAACCCATATCCCTATCAACAAAAGAAAAGTAATACAGGAAATCCAAAAATATCTTACAGATCTCCCTAGAAGAGGCTGAAGTGGAGGAAAAACAGGAATGTTGCAAAAGTCATATTTTAATATTTTGGGTCCTACTGCATAAATGGGAGCATTTGCACATACAGAGTGTAGGAGATCTGGCTTTTCATTAACTGAAAATTAAGTGCTTTGGAAAGTTATTTCAAAACAGATGAAGATGATCCTTTTCTACTGCTTTAGCTAAGGAAATGTATTATTAATTTAAAAGAAAGTATTTTAAGAATTAGAAACTGTTATCAACTCACAGTTGGTATACATCTTTATATAATAAAGATATTAGAAGCAGATGTAATCACTTCTTTTAATATCATCACTTCAACTTTTCCAAGCTCAAATTCCTTTAAGTAGAAAAGACTCATATTCACATTCAATCTGAAAATATTTTAATTCTTTTTGTATCAGATCGGATCAGTTGCTCAGTCGTGTCCGACTCTTTGCAACCCCATGAATCGCAGCACACCAGGCCTCCCTGTCCATCACCAACTCCCAGAGTTCACTCAGACTCACGTCCATCGAGTCAGTGATGCCATCCAGCCATCTCATCCTCTGTCGTCCCCTTCTCCTCCTGTCCCCAATCCCTCCCAGCATCAGAGTCTTTTCCAATGAGTCAACTCTTCGCATGAGGTGGCCAAAGTACTGGAGTTTCAGCTTTAGCATCATTCCTTCCAAAGAAATCCCGGGGCTGATCTCCTTCAGAATGGACTGGTTGGATCTCCTTGCAGTCCAAGGGACTCTCAAGAGTCTTCTCCAACACCACAGTTCAAAGGCATCAATTCTTGGGCGCTCAGCCTTCTTCACAGTCCAACTCTCACATCCATACATGACCACAGGAAAAACCATAGCCTTGACTAGACGAACCTTTGTTGGCAAAGTAATGTCTCTGCTTTTGAATATGCTATCTAGGTTGGTCATAACTTTCCTTCCAAGGAGTAAGCGTCTTTTAATTTCATGGCTGCAGTCACCACCTGCAGTGATTTTGGAGCCCCCCCAAATAAAGTCTGACACTGTTTCCACTGTTTCCCCATCTATTTCCCATGAAGTGGTGGGACCGGATGCCATGATCTTCGTTTTCTGAATGTTGAGCTTTAAGCCAACTTTTTCACTCTCCACTTTCACTTTCATCAAGAGGCTTTTGACTCCAAAAGGTAGACTGATTGTATTCTTCCATTAGAACACAGGGCACTGAAGTCATCCAACTTTTTGTTTTTATGACCAGCATTTTCAAAAGATTTTCACTTTTTATAATAATGTTCAATAAAGGCAGTGTAAACTGTAGTTCAGTTTAACAAATATCTACAAGGTGTCCCTTACATGCATAAAATTTTATGGCAAAGATGAGTTTGACTGTACTGTCCTTACCTCTAAGTATCTCTTAAGCTTAAAACTTAGCCTATCTGCCACGTTTGCTGTAATTTCCACGTCACTTAGTTCTTTCCATAGAACAAAAATACATTAAATAAATGAAACCTTGTTTATTTGCGATTGGATTTGAGTCCCTATGAAAGGAAATATTTTGGACCTCAAATTTTTTCATAGACGCCTCCACACTTCCTCTGATAGAAGGGAGCACACTTGTTTGATTCTCTAAGACAATCTCTCTTGTTACCTGTCATTTGACTCTCCTCGGGAGTCACATACCGCCTCTGTCCTGTGGCAGACTGCTCAGTTCACGTGCAGACTCACTACTTCAAAGGTGCCTCCAGTTAGAAAACATCAACCATTTTTCAAAAACAATGCTGGGGTACTCTGCTGCGCAAGCCAATTCACTGGCCCTAGGAAATGTAACGATAAGTATATGACTGCAATGGTTGCATAAAATTCTTTCCAACATGATATATTTAACAAAGGGCTTCCCTAGTGGCTCAGCTGGTAAAGAATCTGCCTGCAATGCAGAAGACCTGGGTTTGATCCCTGGGTTGGGAAGACCCTGTGGAGAAGGGAATGGCAACCCACTCCAGTATTTTTGCCTGGGAAATTGCATGGACAGAGGAAACTGGCAGGCTGCAGTCCATGAGGTGTCAAAGATTCGGACCTGACTGAACAACTAAGCATGGCCCAGCACATATTTAAGAAAGGAAAGAAATGATTACTCACAACCAGAGCTAACATTACTAGATGAAATAAAGGAAAAGAAAAACCTTACATTTCAGAAGAGTAAATGCCCCGTCTTTCTCTTACTATCCCCTTAAAAAGACAAGTATTAGGCAAGTGTTTCAAAGATTTCTTAGGATAAAATATATTTTTTGTATGTTATAAGAGGATGTGACATGATATACCTGTATCCTGAGAGAAAAGACAAAAGATCCAGAGGAAGACGCGGGTCATCAGAATGTAGTTTTAACGAAGCCTCTTTCTTCTGATTAATAATTAGAATTTCAAATTAATGATGGATTTATATAAAATGTTTAAAAAAGGATATTTATATTGGAAAACTTAGGTTATTCACTCTTAATTCAAAGGAGGTAACAAAATCCTGTTGGCATTGGCAACTTAGAAGCCAGAATTATATTACTTCACTTTTCATATAAAGTATAATTGTTGCTCTCTTTAAAATTATTTACTCAGTAATATTTTTTAAGTTGTAATGAAGTTTTTATTTAACAGTACATGAATAGATTTGAAGGATAATTTTAGCCTATCAATGTTGATTCAAAATTACTTTAAAAGTGAAACAAAAAATGAAAAGTAAGCTACAATTACTACAGGCAGCAAAGCACTACTAAAAAATAAATTTCATCTTTTAGAAAAGAAAAATAAATTTCATCTTTTAAAAACACAGTGTTGGGTTTATCTTAATAGTACCAAGTCCACTCCATTTTGTTATATTTTTGCACTTGTGCATTGAAAGCAAAGTTTCTTTCTAAACAAAATAAAGAAGGTTTTTGCTTGAATTTCCACACTGGTTTATTAGAATTACCAAATCTCTATATTCTTAAAAGAAATTTTGATTTGTTTCTTTTAAAGAGGAAAATCTCAAAGAATTCGACTATCTTTTAGACCTAATTAATCCTTAAGAATACAAAAGCATTAAAAGAAAATTACCTGACAGATGAGGATGAAAGATCGCTTTTAAATGTATTATATATAAAGATGTGGTATCTACTTTCAATTAGAAAATAAAATACAAATTAACACAATTTCCTGGGAGTTGTAAATTAGAAAAGTATCAGAATTATTGAAAATTTTCTCTCAAGTAAAGCTTTGTTTTCATCCATATTTCTTCATTATTTGTAACCTTAGGCTACTCTTTAATTTGTCATGATAAACTTACTTTTGGTTAAGATAATAACTCAAACTGTAAATCAGAACAACTGAGATATGACTTTAAGGTGTTCAACAAAATAATAAAAGGAGGACAACCCTACTTCGGGATTCTTATTTAGTTAGCATCAGAATCTCCATGTCATTGGCCCTCACTGAAGAGAGAACTGTCCGTATTCCAAAATAATACATTATTATAAAGAAAACTCCAAGGACATGAGAATCTTCATTTTTTCATATATCTAAATCAAATTTTATGTTTAAGCATTATTAACTTTGTAGATAGATGTCACTGTTTTCATGAGTTAAATATGACAAGCAGTATCGATGTGAACATTTCTAAACTAGTTTTTCTACGTTTATAGATCATTGTCCTTGGAACAGTCTTAATTTACCTTTGTTCTAGAAAGACCAAATATAACTTAATTTTTTGAAATCATGATAGATGGAGTGAATAGTGCTAAATCATAAAAAAAAATAAACAATACACTTTTAAGGTTTTTACCTAACTTAGAATGTCATCTTCTTTTGCTTTTATAATAATTTAGGTCTCTCTTCCACATTTAGTAATTTGTAGAATGAAATATACGCATTTAAATAGAAATTGCTTTTCTTAAATTTTCACTTAAACACATCTTCACTCAGTCAGAGAGAAGACGGAATTAATTACCATCACTTCATTTGTCATATAAAGTATAATTGTTGCGCTCTTTAGAATTATTTACTCAGTATTATTATTAAAGTTGTAATGAAGTTTTTATTTAACTGTACATGTTTTATTTATTGCCACATTATACTACTCAAATAAATCTGCTTAAACGTGTGGTCTTTAGAAGCTCTATGACAAAATCAATGACCACTCTTTTGCTAACAGATTTGTAACTTAACGAGCTATTTTTTGTCAGTGTGACTGATGTGAGCATTGTAAAAACCAATTTGTTTGAAAATCCATTGGTATTTTATCTAGAGTTACTATTGCGGTATATTCAAAAGTATCTTTAAAACAGCACTGAATTTTCATGGACAATATGAAAATAAAGACTGAGGCTTTTTAAAATGTACTGCTTGGAAAATAAGGTTTAACATGCATAAATGTTCGTTATTGAAGTGTTTAATTTGCTTTAATTTGACGTTGTTCTTCCTATGCCATATATATGTATTTAAAGAAATTGTATTAATATATTTATATAATGCAAAAATCTCATTTTATTCTTACAGAAATGGAGTTTTGACATAATTTTAAGTGTTTTAGGTCTCCAAGGGAAAAAAATCAAAATGTGAAATGGGAGCATTTGTTTTTTGGAAAGGCACAATACCTGAGCATTCCTAACATGAATATGAGTGAGAGTAGATTTTAAAGATAACTATATGTGCTTTATTTATGATATATTATTAATCATTTTGTTAATCATACTTTTTCTTTAGAGTATATTATTGGAAACTTGAATAGCTTTGTACATTTTTAACAAACTATACTTAGGTTTAATTTTATATGCAGTATAAGCTTTGACAGCTTAATTTTTACTTTTGATGTAATAATTGTTAATTAACAGTCCATGTTTCCTAAAATGTTAGTTATACCTTCTATAATAACCTTAATTTTTAAAAAAATCAGAGACAGAGCATGAATTCTGAATATGAAAATGGACCAAATTCCATTAAAAACTGAGGAAAAGACAAAAAGGCAATACAAAGAGGAGTTTGTGATATACCTATTAATTATTCCCATTTTAAAAGCAAACAAAAAATTAATAGAAAACAGTGAATGAAAATTATTGTCATGTTACTCTTCCTGGTAATTTTGAAACTAAAATACCTTTTGAGGATGAGATTCTAATATAAATATGTTCACTGATAATTGTTAAAATACGTATTGCTATATACAGTTAGAAATCGTCCCCAAAATATCAAAAATTTAAATTTATGTTTATCAACAGAACAAATGATCACAATTATTAGCATTTCTATATTAATAGTTCTTTCAATTTCTAAAGAACTATTTCATATATAATTAAAGAATTTACCCTGCAAAATTGAATATCAGACTGTCAAAACACTTTATAGTTATTAATGATTCATTCCTATTAATAATGAGATTTTTCTTGTGCTTTATTAAATGTAAAACAGAATATATAAGATGCAGGTAAAAATAACTGAGTTGAAAGGGTAGCCTTTTAGAATCAATTTATACTTTTATACAGATACATTTAAATGTATAAGATAATGTGTAAAATGTAAATAAGTACTTTTTACACATAGTCTTAAATGTTTAAAAAATACGATACTTATGTATTAGTTGTACATTATATCTTATGACCTCTAACTGCTTAGATTCTTTCAAGGAGATTGCCTTCTCTTTTCGGTTATTTTAAGTATTAAAAAAAAAAAAAAGAATTGCTTTGTATATTTCCATTCAATCTCTCTAATATTGATTATAATTTCCCAATTCTCAGAGAAGTTGAAGTCAAAAAACATAACATAGTGGCTGGAAGTTATTATTTTTTAAGTTCAACTCTTCTTTTATATAAATTTGGTCATATATTCCATTAAGTCTGCTGAAGAAAGCAAACACTTTTATTTTCTCATGAATGGAAATACAAAAAGAAAATCTTCCATTAGACTTTGTATATTCAAAATAGTGAGCATATATTTTTATAGTTATTTTCCACTGTTTACTTTTATTCAATTTTTTAAATTTCACTAAATGGAATACTTAAAAAAAAAAAAAGAAAGGTAAAACCCTTCCAATTTTGCATCAATTGCTTATTTTCTTCAGAGCCTCCAAAAATTCCTTTGAGAAAGCAAAACATTTCCTTCCTCACCTTACAATCTTGGTCACTCTACCATTAAATGAAATAGATATCTGTAGTGTAATATAAGGAGAAGGCAATGGCAACTCACTCCAATACCCTTGCCTGGAAAATCCAATGGGCAGAGGAGCCTGGTAGGCTGCAGTCCATGGGGTCCCTAAGAGTCGGACACGACTCAGCGACTTCACTTTCACTTTTCACTTTCATTCATTGGAGAAGGAAATGGCAACCCACTCCAGTATTCTTGCCTGGAGAATCCCAGGGACAGGGGAGCCTGGTGGGCTGCCATCTGTGGGGTCGCACACAGTCAGACACGACTGAAATGACTTAGCAGCAGCAGCAGCAACAGTGTAATATAAAAAATAGCAAAAATAATGATTTGTCCAATTAAAGCTATTTATACCATGGGGAACAGATATAACAAATAAAATTAAAGTAAATCATGTCTGTTTGCTAGTCCAAAACTGTATAATTCTTAATTTTAAAAATAGTATATATACTGATGTACTTTAAATATATATTTATCCATAAGTCCATTCATTCATTAACTAACATTTATTCAATGCTATCTTGTACCAGTGTCCTATTCTAAACACAGAGGACACAAAGTGACCAAGACAAGCAAAAGCCCCTGTCTCATGGGATTGACCTAGTGGTAAAGATATACAGTGAAGAAGTACTGATAGGTGCTGTGCTGAAAATTAAATTAATATGGTTACATAGCATGACTGTGGCTTCTTCTATTAAGAGGTAAGGGAAATCTTCTCTGAATGTGGATGTGATATTTAAACCAATATCTGAAAATCATGAAGAAACAAGTCATGAAAAAATCTGGGGAAATTCCAAGTAGAAGGAACAATTTAATATGTGAGTTTGGAGTGTTTGAGGGTAGAGATAACGGTGTCCTTGGTACACAGTTTATGAGCCAAAGAGAGGTAAAAACAAGATAGAGGTCAAAGAACATTATGAGGCTACTGAAATAGTTTAAGCAAAAAATGAAAAAGAAAAACGGTAACTTTGTTAGAGTTAAAGTAGTGAAGATGGAGAGAGGCAATGGATATTGGTATTTTAAAGACAGAGCATGCTAATAGATTGGGCTGAGAGATGAAGAGAGAAAAATCAAAGATAAACTCTACATTTGGAAAATAAGAAACATAGTGGTGGTACAAGAGAAGCAGGTTTGGAGGGAAAAAATCAGGAGTTTAGTTTTAGCCATGTAATGCCTGAGATGCCTGTTAAGTATTCAAATGGAGATATGAAGCAGACAGTTGTACATAAGAGTTCTAAGGAGCAATCAGGGCTCGACATCAAGATTTAATAGTCATCAGTATATATATGGGCTTCCCTGGTGGCTCAGACGGTAAAGCATCTGCCTGCAGTGGGAGACCTGGGTTCGATCCCTGGATTGGAAAGATCCCCTGGAGAAGGAAATGACAACCCATTCCAGTACTCTTGCCTGGAAAATTCCATGGACTGAGGAGCCTGGTAGGCTACAGTCCATGGGGTCACAAAGAGTTGGACACCGACTGAGCAACTTCACTTTCACTTTCAGTATATACGTAGTATTTAAGGTTTTTAAATCACCTAAGAAAAGCCTGTAAGATAGACAAGTAGGCCTTGACTGAGATCCAGGTGGTATTAATGTAAAAGTTAAGTGGAGAATTAGAAACCAGCAGAGGACCCTGAGGAGTGTAAGGTAAGGTAGAGAACAAAAAATCCAATTGGCCATATGGATTAAATGCTTTAAGAAGTCAAGTTTACAATAAAGAAATGGAAGTTACTAATGATTTTGACAAGGACAGTTTCTTTGAAGTAGTGAAATTAAAGCCTGATTGAAGTGGATTAGAAGATACTTTAGGAAAGAAGGTGGAGTCAATAATCTATAAACAACTCTTTCAAGGAATTTTACCATAAGAAAGCAACAGAAATAGGCAGTAGCTGAGTAACTGGAAGTAGATGTAGGGTCAAGAGTAGTGTGTGTGTGTGTATGTTTAGAGAAAGAATTCATATTTATACACTAATGAGAGTGATCTGGTAGAAAGGAGGAAACTGATTATGCAAGAGAGAATTTAATTAGAAATGGCTTTGAGAGGTAGATTAGGATTCATGGCATAAGTAGGAAGGTTAGTTTTTGATATGAGGAGACACAAAGAACTAAAATGGGAGGGAAGGAAGAGTGTGTGATATGCAGATAGATTGGTAGATTTGTGATAGAAAGGTAAGTATGTTACTGTGTGAGTAGTTGCATTTTACCAAGAGGAGATAAAATTCAATATGGGGAGTGGGAAAGGAGTAAAGGCTGAAGGAGAGATGTGTTAGTAGTTCTAAAGGGGAAATGCACACACCCATTTATATACCTATATACATGCATATATAAACATAGGCAATGGGTATTTGTACATAATAGACCACAGGAAAAAGACCTATTGAATAAAATATTTTAAAGCCATTTTTACTTAATATTTTTGAGACATCTTACTTGGAAGACTTGAAACTGAATTCTGAGTTTTCCAAAGAAGCTGATAACAGAGTCCTTTTTCCATAATGTAGAAATTGAGGACTTGTCAATGTCATAGACACTTTTCATGTTTTATATTTATTACAGTAAAAGACAGAAACATCATGTAGCTATTCTAATTTAAAGTCTATAAAAATTAGTTTAATCTTAAACGATGTGTACTGTACATTCATGCAGTCAATTTTCTCAAAACACTGTTTTGAGAGGGTTTGCCACACCATCTGAATTTTTGTAAAAAAAAAAAAAAAGATAGGCTCTAATCTTTTGGTGAAACAATACTTTTATTTTGTTGTTTTCACATAAAAACATCTATCATTTAGGAGAAACACATGGGCTATATGGTTATTTTTTCATTGTGCCCTCTCTCTGATCCTATAGCAGGAGTGTGATTTTTTTCATTATGCTTGCAGCTTTATTTCTGGATAGACCTTATGTGATTCAGTGTGTTGGAATTTATACGTGCATAATAATTCTTTGGATTTTATGTAAAATTAGATTGTGAATAATGGAATAAGATTATCTATTTTTTTCTCTTTTAGCATAGCCAAAAATATATATGTGTACTTACAAATATGTATTTGATTAAACACTTAATATTTAAATGGCCATGTCCAATATTAAATGGTAGATTTGATAGTTGCAGTGTATTCAAAATTTTAAGTTATAAAAATCTTTGTAACACAAATCCTAAAAAGTTTATTAAATACTAAGTAGTACATTTATATTAAATGCCTAGATAACATCTGTCTAGGTTGAGACATTTAATCCCTCATAGAGTAATATTTGACTAATGAAAAACTGCAGCTGAAAACATTTTTCCTTCCTGTAAGCATGAATGATTTTTAAAATGTATTTCTTTGTAACTTGTCATAGAGTTATCTACCATTAATTGTGGATTTAGTACTGTACCCATCTACTCGTGCAAAAAGGAGAAAAGATATGTTTGTGGGAATAAGGAAGTGCAGCACCACTGCATCATTTTTTCTCCTTGGTATTATATCACTATTTAGAGCTTCAATATATGCCTTCCACTCAGGTTCTCTTTACTGGTTGCATCACAACATGGTAGAAAGATAGACACAGTAAGAGGGAGTTAACTATAGAACTTCAATCCTACCTATTATCTACTTCACTATGACAGTGAAGTAATCCAAACTTACTTGAAGGTGGTATCGTTTTCATCTTACAAAAATCTACTGTAATATGTTTCATGTAAATTTTCATGTGCTGGCATGCTTACAAGTTATAGTGTTTTAGAATGCTCAGCTCTCAATGAGGGATTGTTTGTGGTGAGCTGCATTACATATGTCATCTATCTATTTGCTGAAAGAATATGGTGTTTAGCAAACCTATCTGCTGAGCAACATAATAAGATTTTTGTACAAAGTACAAGTTACTAATTACTGTATTTTATTTTTCTATGATTTCCTAAGAGGCATTATCAGGGTCTTACAGATGGAGTAAGCCTGTTTATTAAAATATCTATTAGCAAATAAAAGTTACAGTTCTGGTGGTTGACTTTGTGGCTTTTGTATTATTGTATTGATCATTATTTAATATAACTTACCTTTTAGTCTATTAAATCTAGATGCTTTTTAGATATATTAGTAATTTTGAAGACAAAATCACAGCTGTAATCTTTCAAAATAATATTAAGATCAAGACATAAATTCACATGTGTGTGTTAGTTGCTCAGTTGTGTCTACCCTTTGCGACACCATGGACTATATAGCCTGCCAGGCTCCTCTGACTTGGGATTTCCCAGGCAAGAATACTGGAGTGGGTTGCCATTTCCCTTCTCCAGATTATCTTCCCAACCCAGGGACTTAACCTGGGTCTCATGCATTGCAGGTGGATTCTTTACCATCTGAGCCACCAGGGAAGAAAGTCACATAAATCACTATAAATAATTAGTACATATTTTTGTAGTGATTTTATATCAGCAAAATATTTTGTGAGATTCAAATAAATTAAATGCTCATTGCATAGGTAATATTGTATACAAATTGCAGATGACCCAAAGATACAAATAATGTACAATTGTTCAAACAGCTTTAGACCACCAACATTTCATTCCAAAATCTTCCAGTATATTACAAATCATGGATTTTCTGTAGTTTTTTAAAATTCTTCGTAAGAAAAGACATTAAAAGTATCATAAATTAATCAGAATAGAGCTATATTCATATCTCACTCTTCTCTCATTTATAATTCTTCTATACAGTTCCAAAAGCCAGTATGAAATTTATCTAGTAATAGAGTACTTGAAATTTTCTTTCCTTAAACAGGTATCTTAAGTAGCCCTCATAAAATTAAATATGACTATTAAAGCTTCTCATTCTCATAATGAGGAGAGCCAAACTAACTTCTTAAATCAAGTGAAACCAATTTGTATGCTGAACTGTGAGTTTATTGTTGAGATCTGTTTGGGTTGGCAAAGCACCAAAACAGCAGATTCTACCATATGGAATATTTACTTTTTTTAAGGTTGTTAGTTTCAAAACTGGCATTTTCCAGATTATTGACTAGACTGTGGGTTTCATACCACTATTTCAACTCTAATAATAAGAAGACAACACAGCAACCACAAATATCTAAGATAACTATTTACCTAGCTAAATTTTTGTGAGAGAATTATGTACCCTAAAAATTCACTTAGCTAATTTTTCAGAATTATGTCATCTGCTTAAATGGACTGAAAAGTTGGATATCCCATCTCTCCATTTTATTTCCAGTTTTCACGAAATGTTTGTACTAATCAAAAACAGAACTCAATCCAGAGGCAGAAAATATCAATTCCAAACAAGAAAATTAAGTCTGTCCACTATAGTTTCCTGAAACATAAGATTTCTGCTTAGCTCTAAGAAAAAAAAAAAAAAGGCCAAATCTGGCTGTAAGCACTTCACTTCCAACTTTTATCAAAGTGAGTTGCAAAATCCAGACACACAGAAAAATAATCAACACCTTACTGTAAAATTTAGTCAGAAGTTAAAGGACCACATTTAAAAATCTTAACCATATAATACAAATTGCAGGACAAAAGGTGGACAGGAAATTATTTATTGAACACCTACTATGTGTCAAACATACATACTTCTGTTACCTGTTTATTCCTCAAAACCACCAAATGAACTATATAATGTTTTTGAAGGTGAGGAAGCTGAACAGCAGAGCAGGGTTATTTGGCCTAAGGCCACACAATAAGGAAGAATATATTTCCATATTCCATTTTTTCCCAAAGACTTGGTCAATAAGTTCTTTTGGATATGCAGCTATAGGTTTTGGGGGTGTTGTGTTTTACTAGTTTTTGTCTTTCAACAGAGTCGCTAGCCCAGAAGCACATTTTTTTTTTTCCATTGTAAAAAATGAGTCACATTTGAAAATTTGGAAAAAAAAGAAAAAGCACCTCATGATCATGCAAATACAACCTTTCTCCCATTATCACTTTTATTAATATATAATTCCTTCTAGTCTCTTTTTCACTCTCTTAATCCACTTAATTGGAGAAGGAAATGGCAACCCACTCCAGTATTCCTGCCTGGAGAATCCCATGGACAGAGGAGCCTGGCAGGTTACAGAGTGGGACAACACTGAAGCGACTTAGCACGTGCGCACGCACACAATCCACTTTATAGGCCAAAATAATTGAAAAGCCAAAGAACAGGTCGGGTAGTAAACATAACACCAGGTAGTTGGAGGGGGGAAATAATCTCATATTCATGGCCAACAAAGATGAATCCGTTTGCTAAAATGAAAGTGAAAGACTCTCAGTCGTTTCCGACTCTTTGCGACCCCAATGGATCCATGGAATTCTTCAGGCCAGAATACTGGAGTGGGTAGCCTTTCCCTTCTCCAGGTATCTTCCCTACCCAGGGATCAAACCCAGGTCTCTCGCATTGCAGGTAGATTCTTTACCAGTTGAGCCACAAGGGAAGTCCATTACTGTAAAACTCCAGAGCATCTTAAGAGGGTAGCTAACTTTAAGCGTTCAAGCTACTGATGCCCTTCCGGACCAGCTGCCGATTTGCTTCTGGGGATTGTAACCTAATCATAAGAGATTATGCCTCATGGAAATCTCTAGAGATCAGACAGCTCAGTAGCCCGGTTACAGGCAGACTTCCTTTGCCGAAAAATGCCTGTGAGTTTATCTCCTCTCCCTGCTCACATGAACAGTTTTGCTTCCCCAGGATTCTTGGACCTGAGGCCTCGCAGAGCCTGGAAGAGGGTGGATGCGTTAGGCAACGAGGCAATTCCCCTGCACTCCTCGCCCTAGAGCGCACAGTTGGGTCCTGCAGTTGTCGCCACCACACTGCGCCCGTGCTCCACGGAAATCCACACTCCTCTGTACCCCCGACGCAGCAGGGAGCGCTGATCCCTGAGACTGACATTCCCGAAAGGGCGGGGAGAGCGCACTGAGAGAAAAGCCCTTGGCCCACGCGGACGCCAAGCACCTCCCAGCAGGCTATGCGCGCGCCTACAACTCCCATCATGCTCCACAGCGGGGCTGCGCGGTTCCTGGCAAGGAGGCGGCAGTTCAACCCGTCACCCTTGCTCACAGTTCTTTAATACTCCTCACTGTTCCTCAGGCATTTTGGGAAGCTCGTCAATCCGTTTAACAGGAGCAAGGCGGCAGACGCGCTAAGACCTCTGAGGAGGCGTGGCTCTGGACCGGAAGAACCTCCGGTTGCCGTGGGAACGCCACGCACCTAGGCGCCTGCCCAGCCGCAGACACTTCGGCTGAGGAAGAGACTACTATCCCTTTACCCAACTTGCGGAGGCGGCTTTGCTCTGGTCCAGGCATCCTTTCTGTGGAGGCCTAGAAAGAAAGGTACCCAGAACCCCCGCACCATATTCCCATCCCCGAGACGGAGACGAGCGAGTGCGTTCATTCCTGTTCTTCAGCAGCTCCCGGGCCCACAAGACTAACCGCAAAGAGCAGGTATCTCCTCAACCCCGATGTTTGTGTCCAGAGCCGCCTGCAGTCCCCGCCCCCACCAGTTTTAGAATTGCTCCTTCATGTTTTTCACTCCGTGTAGTTGTTTCTAATGTGTGAGGACTAAAAAAAAAAGTGGGCTGGTGGCTCAGAAAACTCATTGAACTGCTTTGGGTGAATTTTTGTTTTATTGGATGATTTTAACACTGCCCAATTGGGGCCTTTTTGTTTGCTGTGTAGAAAGTGTAATTGAAATTTCACCATCAAAAACTGAAAGCTGAATGAAAATGTTTATTGGGGGTAGGAAGAGTGTTCTGTAATTCTCCCTGAAAACATTTTTATAGAGTTACAAAGTACCTCTCACGGTGTTTCCTTTGCTCAACTCCTCTCTCCCTATAGCCTACCTTCCAAGCTCTTAACTGTCGATAGCATCCAAATTCTTTAGGATTTTTCTGGCAACAAGTTTTAAAAGTCCTTTAGAAAGCAGTTTCTGTGACTTGCCTGGCGGTTCAGTAGTTGAGACTCCGCGCTTCCACTGCAGGGGGCACAGCTTCCATCCCTGGTTGGGGAGCTAATATCGTCATGCCCCGCGCGCGACCAAAAAAAAAAAAAAAGCTGTTTCTCGGATAACAGCTAAGGGAATTTGATTGTCTGGTGTGCATAGAGAGGAAAGAGTAAGATAAGGAACTGAAAAGGTGGATTGGCGCCAAATTGTGTACAAGTTTAAAAGCTATGCATGAAATTTTAGACTTTATTCTAAAAGTCTCACATTCTCAATAGTGATTCTACGTCAGAAACACTGTGTGGTTCTTTAAAATACGGATGCCCTGATGCCATCTTCAGAAATACTAATCCAATTAGTTGGCTTCAGTGTGCAACCAGGGTGGAGAATCATGGCTCTAGGACTCTAATTGCATTTCCTCCTGTGCACCCAGGACATGGCTGATGAATATTGAGTGACTTAAACTGTTATCTTTTATTTCCTTATTTCATACATGCAAAAAGTAAATTTATAAAAATGTATAATTACTAAAAAATAGAAGCATATATAAGACTATGTGATACTTGTTTACAAAGCAACTTCAATAAATGTAATTATATCTTTTAGAACAGCTGACTTCTTTTTTAAATTGTGTGTCCCAAAGCATTTCAGTCACAAGCATCAGGTGTTTGATAATCCAGGAAAAGGGAACGGAAAATCAAAATCCATAGTTCTGTGAAAAAACAAACATTCAGATATCAGGCTTTTAACAATCAATGCCCTGTTCAGAGGGGGATGATACAAGAAGTGGTCATATTTTTAAAGTATTCAAAATCCTATCAGAAATGAAAAACAAGATACAAGAGTATATCAATATGCTTAGTATAATTAATAGCATAGTGAGTAATGGCAAATTAAATTAAAATGATCTGTATGAATTGTTTGATGATATCAAAAAGCTAACTTAAAGCAGATTCTACAAATGCCTATGCTTAAGCTGAGATTTAAAGGAATGGATTGAGTGAGATTTGAATCTCTACCACAAGAAAAGTCAATTCAAGCAGCACAAGCTGAATATCTCAAATGAAACCCATCCCTTGGGTAAGACAACTGTGGCCCTGTGTTTGGTTAGGGCACTGCACCCTCCCTTCTGCACATCATTTTCCAATTTCAGTTTTGAAATTTCTGTCCATAATGATCCCTGAAGGGGCCTAACCGAAACTGATGATGCAGCCCCCTTTCAGATGTAGTTGTCTTGGAAACTTACTTCAAGTTGCTGCATCCTCACATCCTTCAAGGTATGGTCTTGCCTTTTTTGGTATGGAATAAAAAATACTGAAGGAGCTGTAAGATGGCAAGTTTCTAGATAGAGATGAGACTAGTATTTAGAGAATTTTTAAAATGGTGGTTTGGAGAGTATTAGGAAATGTTTGGAATACAGGTATATAGTGGTTACTGCTGTAGCAGTCCCTGCCACAGTTGACGGCTGCCAAAAGGGGTATGTATCTCTCTTCTCCCACCACATTTTAATGTTTTGAGGGACTGGGATGGTGGTTTACCCAAAGGAAGTATCTTTGGGAGATTTGAAGTCTAAATCTAACAGTACCTTGGAAGGGTATGAATAGCCATAAAGTTATCACATAGCCAGCCATATGTCATCAGTAATTTTACTTGACATCAAAATACTTACACATTTGCATTGCTGATGGAGTTTTTTTGAAAGTTTGCATTTGAAGGATTTTTGAACGGGGACTTCAGGGACAAATTAACTTCAGAACAGATTAACAAGGAAATTTTTATAGTATTTGAGAAAAGGAGATTAAAATGTAAGATGGGTATTTACGCTCATATTCTTCACTAGTACATTAGTTAAAATTCTTTTAAAAAATACTTAACAGAATATTTCATATAAGTTATAATTTCAAAGAAACAAAAATGTATTAAGGTTCAGTTTGTGTGTATGTGTGTGTTTTATACATAACCTTCCCAAATGGATTTGTGTTGACTTACAAAAATACCAAGATATGTAAGGACAAAGGAAAAGTTAAGATGAATGTATCAATTAGGATTTCTTGTTTCTGTCTAAAGTGAATATGGTCAGCAAACAAAAATGGTGAATTTAATATTTATTACTTCATATTATTGCAAAATGCAACAATGGGGTTAGCTTTAGAAAAAGATTTAACCAGTGGACTCAAATGAGGCAGCCTAAAATTTCAGTTTTTTTGTTATTCTGGTCTGCCTTCTACTTTCTATTTTAGCAGCAGGCTCCATGTGAACATCACTACCCATACATTTCCAGATTTCCAGAAAAGGCTGCAGATGTTCTCAAGTATCACAAATGGGAGACTCCATAGGATATTAAGTAAACCACATTTTGTTCTTAAGTATTATAAGTTACAATAAGAAATGTACATTTATTTCAAAGGCATTATTCTATGTTGCTAGGGGTTATTAGCTGCCAATCTGCATTTCAGTTAAGACTCCTTTCTGTTAATCAGCTTAAACTCTGTTTACTAAATGCAAAGCTACATTGACATGGTTTTCACAATATCACTGACTTTAAATTCTGAAAATTTGGTATGCATATGCTTATATTCTCCATATTTAAGGTGCCTGTGTTAATTTTTTTTTCCCTTGACTTGCAGCTGATTTGTGAATCCTTGCCTCACATTATGGGATTGCTAGACAGACTTTCAGGCTTGCTTGGCCTCAAAAAGAAGGAGGTTCATGTTTTGTGCCTTGGGCTGGATAATAGTGGCAAAACAACAATCATTAATAAACTTAAACCTTCAAATGTAAGTATATTTGTTAGATACATTATATATTTTCTGCTAAAGAAAGCTAATGGAGGGTTATTTTGTCTGTCATTGCAACTTCATTGTCACATTATGAAATCTTATTAAATTTGTGATACCTTTAGTAAAGTAATAAGTATCAGCCAGCCATAACGTGAAGTGTATTTTATGCTGATATGTAGGTAAATCTTGACTATTTAAACTGGAATATTTTCCAAATGCCTTTTCTTCACAAAAGCTCTTCAAAAATTTGTGGAGTTTACATGCAGGTAGCATTGCCTTCGTTTTGACTTTCTCTTTACAAGAGGAGCAAAACAAAGGGAAAGGTGGATCATTTTTACAGATTCTATGGATAATTAGCCGTTCCCAATAGTGTTACATGCATATCGGTAGTAGCAAGCAAGATGACTTTAAGTCATGTAAGTCATCAATACATGAATGTATTATTTAAATAAGTGAAATATATGTATAAGCTAGTACATTCACCACATAATGTATGAGTTATGTTGTGCTGTGTACCCAGTTGTGCTGTGTGCCCAGTCTTGTCCAACTCTTTGAAACCCCATGGAGTATAGCCTGACAGACTCCTCTGTCCATGGAATTTTCCAAGGAAGAATACTGGAGTTAGTTGCCATTTCCTACTCCAGGAGATCTTCCCCACCCAGGGATCAAACCTCTTGTGCCTCCTGCATTGGAAAGCCTATTCTTTACTACTGTTCCATCTGGGAAGTATAAGCTACAATTAGGTTCTGCTGTATATAAAGAAAACCGACATAACAGTGGACTGAAGATGGAGGCTTCTTTTTCTGTCATCTCAGTGAGTCCAGAATAAATATTCCAGAGCTGGTGTGGCAGCTGCATGGTCCAGGCATCTTCCATCTTTCCTCTCTGCTATCCTTAGTGCCTGGTTTTCTTCAGGGTCTTCAGAATCTCCACATGGCCATCTTAGTTAACTATCCTCAGTTCAGTTCAGTTGCTCAGTTGTGTCTGACTCTTTGCGACCCCATGTACTGCTGGACGCCAGGCCTCCCTGTCCATCACCAACTCCTGGAGCCTACCCAAACTCATGTCCATTAAGTTGGTGATGCAATCCAACCATCTCATCCTCTGTTGTCCCCTTTTCCTCCCGCCTTCGCTCTTTCCCAGCATCAGGGTCTTTTCCAGTGAGTCAGTTCTTCGCATCAGGTGGCCAAAGTATTGGAGTTTCAGCTTCAACATCAGTCCTTCCAGTGAACACTCAGGACTGATCTCCTTCAGAATGGACTGGTTGGATCTCCTTGCCGTCCAAGGGACTCTCAAGAGTCTTCTCCAACACCACAGTTCAAAAGCATCAATTCTTCAGCACTCATCTTTCTTTATAGTCCAACTCTCACATCCATACATGACCACTGGAAAAACCATAGCCTTAACTAGATGGATCTTTGTTGGCAAAATAATGTCTCTGCTTTTTAATATGCTGTCTATATCCTAAGTTGCAGAGATGAGAAAAGAACAAGGCAAAAGAATAAGTCTTCCTGCCAAATAAGTCCTCTTTAAAGAGCTTACTCAGAAGCCTCAACTAATGACTTTTTCACCTCACTGGCTACCCTATCTGTAAATGAGGCTGGATTTTTTTTTTAAAGCAGGACATATTGCTGCTTCCATTAGTAATTGGGGTCCTGTAAGTACGAAAGAGGGGCTTCCCTGGTGGCTCAGTGGTAAAGAACCCACCTGCCAGTGCAGGAGAAGTGAGCTTGATCCCTGGGTTGTTAAGGTCCTATGGAGAAGGAAATGGCAACCCACTCCAGTATTTTTGCCTAGGAAATCCCATGGACAGAGGAGCCTTGCAGGCTACAGTTCATAGCGTTGCAAAGAGTCGGACATGACTTAGTTACTAAACAACAACAAAGTATGAAAGATTAGGAGAGTGGATAGAGGTAAACAGTTAACATTGACAGTTGTAAATACTTTTATGTAGATAAAAACCATTAGTCAATCAATGGAAAATGTTGATGAAAAAATATATAGCCTGCATATAAATTGAGCTGCCACTGCTGCTAAGTCACTTCAGTCGTGTCCAACTCTGTGCGACCCCATAGACAGCAGCCCACCATAAATCGAGCAGATGGTTCAAAATTAGGAAACTGGTGCTCTTAATGACTGACAGGCTGAATAGTAGGAAGCATTGCTCCTAAATATGGTAATTGAAAGTGGACTTCATCGCCTCCAAATAGTGCTTCAGGTTGGGCAGAATGAGAACTCCTACTGTCCCCCACCGCCTTTTCCCCAACAGCTTCATTTTCACTTCTGTTTAATTTGAGATTGCTCTCAAATTACAAAAATGCCATCATTTCTTTTCTTGAGGTCATCATTCCCTTCTTCTACATGGGAGAGTTTGCCATGTGAAACAACTAACTACTGGTGTATTTTCAGATGGCAGTTAGTTTGAGACAGCTGGGATAAGAAGTTGAAAATAGAGTTAGAAGGTAATTTAGGACTCCTCGTCCCTCCTTCCCTCCCTACCCCAGAGAAACCCCATTCTCCTGATCCGCCTCCTCAGGAGCTGCCTGCTCACACTCCCCTTAACATTAAAGCGCTCCAACTCATTGGCCGCTTCCTCGAGAGAGCCATGTCCACCTTGTTCCCCTCACTGTTCCCCCGTGTGACTGAGACACTGTGGTTTAATCTGGATCGACCCTGTGTGGAGGAGACAGAGCTGCAGCAGCAAGAACAGCAGCATCAGGCCTGGCTCCAGAGCATTGCAGAGAAAGACAACAACCTGGTACCTATTGGCAAGCCGGCCTCAGAGCACTATGACGACGAGGAAGAGGAAGATGAAGATGACGACGAGGACAGTGAAGAGGACTCAGAGGATGACGAGGACATGCAGGACATGGATGAGATGAATGACTACAATGAGTCACCTGATGACGGAGAGGTCAATGAGGTGGACATGGAAGGCAACGAACAGGATCAGGACCAATGGATGATCTAGGTAGACAAGAAAGGGTGGTCTCAAGAAAGGGGGTCCAAGGACCGCCCTGGACCCCCTGCAGAACCAGCTGATCACCCACCCCCATGAATCCTCATCCTCGGGCACTTCCTCAGCTGCTGCCAGGACCTGATCTTCTTGGTCCCTCCCAGGCCATCAGTCTGCCCTTGAATCCCCCGGGCCTAAGCCCAGCACCCTCCCTTCTAGCCAGCACGTCACCCATTGTTTGTCAGATCTAGTTTCTTTCTAACTTTCTTTAATAAAGACACAGGACTGAAAAAAAAAAAAAAGGTAATTTAGGAGTTTTAAGGGGCTCTCCAATCAAGTTGGGAATCAGCTGAAATAGATGTGCTAAAGTCAGAGATTTTAAAAAACATAGCAGTTTTATTGAAATATTAATTTTGGAGGGCAAGGTTTAGGTCTGGCCAGAGGACTTGCTCGGAGAAGGCAATGGCACCCCACTCCAGTACTCTTGCCTGGAAAATCCCATGGATGGAGGAGCCTGGTAGGTTGCAGTCCATGGGGTCCCTAAGAGTCAGACAGGACTGAGTGACTTCACTTTCACTTTTCACTTTCATGCATTGGAGAAGGAAATGGCAGACCACTCCAGTGTTCTTGCCTGGAGAATCCCAGGGACGGGGGAGCCTGGTGGCTGCCGTCTATGGGGTCACACAGAGTCGGACACGACTGAAGTGACTTAGCAGCAGCAGCAGCAGAGGACTTGCTAACACTCTCTTGAGCTATGATTCATGTCCCAGAATTCAAGCTTTGCTCCTCAGGGAGAGATCCTGCTTGTCTAGGTTTACTGCATGGTTAAGAACAGATGAGAATGCATGGTTTCAAGAAGCATGTGGGTCGCTGCGCCCGGGAGCTTGAGCCCCGAGCCGGCCTCTACCCCGAGCTCGGAGCCCCAGTGGGCCTGGCCCGCCGCCGGCCCCACCCATCCGGGCCAAGGAGGCCGGGGCCGTGGCTGAGACGGAGGAGCGGAGCCTAGACAGCTTCTTCACCAAGAGAGATAAAAAGAAGAAGGAGCGGAGCAACCAGGCGGCGAGCGCGGCGGGAGGCGCTGGCGGGAGCAGTGGAGCCACGGACGCAGCGGGCGGTGGGGCAGGCGTGGGGACCCGGCCAGGCGATAGCGGGACCGCAGGCCTGGGGGCCACTGGCCCTGGGGCCGCCACCAAGGTTGTGACAAAGGAGGAAGATGAGTAGAAAGAATTTGAGCAAAAAGAAGTTGATTACAGCGGCCTAAGAGTTCAAGCAATGCAAATAAGTGAAAAGGAAGAAGATGAAAAGAGAGAAGATCCAAGTGATAATTGGGAAGAAGGTGGAGGTGGTGGTGGTGGTGTAGAAAAATCTTCAGGCCCTTGGAATAAAACTGCTCTAGTACAAGTACCTCCTGCTCCAGTAGTTGTTACAGAAACCCCAGAACCAACAATGACTAGTGGCGTGTATAGGCCTCCTGGAGCCAGGTTGACCACAACAAGGAAAGCACCACAAGGACCACCAGAAATCTATAGTGACACGCACCCATCCCTGCAGTCCACTACCAAGCATGTAGAAAGCTGGAAATACTGAGCCTTCCTAAGGGTTGACTACCTCAGATTTGCTGCACTCATTGTGGACTTCATGTGGATCACAACTTCTGGATAAAAAGGTTACAGCTATTAAGTATCGATGTGAAACTTGAAACCAGCTCTACTGGATTCCTATCAGAAATCCTGCAGAAAGTCAGCCATCTGGGTTCTGATCTGCTGTAATAAAAGATGAAGATTTAAGTGACCTTAATTAACCTGTCCTGTGCCCCATCTATAAGGAACACTCTGAGGTGGACTGTGGCTGGATTAGACTTCCTAGAACATGCTGCTCTCAAAAGAACTGATGTGCTTGGAAAATCTATAGGGCTCTGATTTATAATTTAAAACTTTGAGTTGTATTGTGAGGTAACCACAAATTAAATTCAAACTTTGGTCACCAAGTGGGGAAAGGGGTAGGAGGGAAGAATCTTATTTCTTTTAGTAATTTTTTATTTGGGTAATGCTTTTTCTGTGTTCCATATTAAGGCTTTTTTTTTTTTTTTTTTTTTTGCTATCACTTGGAATAGTTCTTTTACAGAGCATATTGCTTAGCTTAGTAACCTGAAGTATGCATTGGAATTGTGAAATGTCTCATGAATTTGCCAATCCCTAGAGTGGAACTAAATGGCCTTTAATGTAAAGGGCAGTAAATGCAGGGGGCTCTACTTCAGGTGCTGCTAAAGCCTCCTCTAATCAGGTCTAAATTGTATAGTAAACTGGTGGAAAGACTTTGTTTAGTTTCTACTCAGGCCAAGGGAGTCACTGTCCTGTCCTTACAAATTCAAAGCTGTAAGAGCAGAACCTCAACCTGAAATACACTTAAGTTTCACAGATCTTGCATGATCTTTGACAAGAATTCCAGATGCTCTTGTGCCCAAACATTTAAGGTGTTAGGTATTCTGTAGATGCAGTGATTGTCCCAGCCTAGCTTTGGTATCAATCTTTTGGTATGTCTTTAAGTTGATCATTTTGGAGAGTCAGAGGCGAAAGACAGGTGATGTAGCACTTCTGTTTTTAATAATTACAGCTTAAACCATCCAGTAATTTTTAGTCCTGAAAAGGGACACCAGGATGCTACCCAGGATTACTGAAAAGTCTTTCCGTCTAATGAGATAGTCTGAATTTCCTAGTTTTGTATCTTCGGTAGAAATATTTCAAAGTGGCATGTGACCACTTGATGCAGAGTCTGGGTTTCTCTATAATAAAATCCCTTTGCCACATGTAGGAGTTGCAGACTTGCTACTGGCAAGAGTGAAGCAAATGGGTGAGTAAAACTATCCTGTTGTGGGAGCATTTTCCTCTAGGAGTTGAGTCTTGATAAAAGTGTCAATGCAGGAATCCCACTCCTGGGAAGCGAACAGAATCACCTGATGGAACCTGCAAAGTGTATCTGGGCAATAATGTTGGAGTTACTTGAGGTGGCAGGCAGGATGCCTGTGTTCTGATGTGCTTGGGTGAGTAGCTGAGCCAGCCAAGGAGAGGTTGGATGATTGAAAAACAAAGGATTCTTGGTTAATCTGAAGACATCATATGGGAAACAAAAATCTTTTAACAAATAATCTCTTGGACCTTGAGCCACATAAATCCCCTGAAAAGTGCATTTTTCCCAGCAAAATTTTGTTGGGGGTTATGTTATTGAGGAACTGAGATAAATATATGGGAAAAGTTATTTAATGACATAGAAATCTAAAGACCTGCAAGGAGACTTAAGAATCCCAACCCTTGTTACAACTTTTTAAAAGATATGTGGAATTATTGAAGTGCACGTGAATCAAGTTTTAATATGCTGAATGATGGGTGGATGAGGCTGTCCATTGTACCATTTCTTTCTTTGAATTCTCAGGCATGGTTTGGCAGTGCAAAAACTATGTGTCATTAACAAATTCAATACAAAGTAAATATATGGGGAAAAAAAAAAAAGCATGTGGCTCTCAATGAGAGAGAGGCAGAACCAAGAAGGTTGTTTCAATTTCACAAACAGACATCAAAGAAGTCCTCCCCACCCATGAAGAGGAATAAATTTAGAGAGGAGAAATAGAGTAGCTAGAAGTGTCATTTTAATGGAGTCTTCTCTATATGAAAGCAGGGAAAAGAGATTTCACCAATAAGGAAAGGAACAGGTTAAAAAGTTTGTCTCCTAACTGAGGTGATTGTAATAAATTTCTTTAACAGTCTTTAAGAAGAAGATACAGCAACCTGCCTACTTGCTGCTAAGTCACTTCAGTCGTGTCCGACTCTGTGTGACCCCATAGATGGCAGCCCACCAGGCTCCCCCATCCCTGGGATTCTCCAGGCAAGAACACTGGAGTGGGTTGCCATTTCCTTCTCCAATGCATGAAAGTGAAAAGTGAAAGGGAAGTCGCTCAGTCGCGTCCAACTCTTAGTGACCCCATGGACTGCAGCCTACCAGGCTCCTCCATCCATGGGATTTTCCAGGCAAGAGTACTGGAGTGGGGTGCCATTGCCTTCTCCCCTACCCACTTGAATGGGCTCCAAATTGAATTCAGAGAACCATACTCAGCTGTGGGTCTATAATTAGTTCCACGGATGGTTTGGCTGTCAGTAGATCAACCTGGGCTAATATTAAGAAACTTAGTGGCTGGTGATGTGCAGCACTTCTGCAGGTTAGCCTGGTAGCATAAGGGAACAAGATTATAAGGAAGCTCTTCAGGTAAGGTACTATTCTATAGGAGATATTGCCATTTTTTTCTACATCAAGGAATATCTTCAAAAGAAATTTTTTTGTAAAAGTTGTGTCAGATAAGTACAAAATGATTGAAACCAGAGCCACAGTTAATAGTATCAAAGTATGCCAGCCCCCTGGTGCCTACTGTACTCAGATTGGCAGAAATGACATTCAAAGAACAAAATGGAAATTACGTTATCTCTTTCCACCATCCCCAACAGTATAGTGATCTCCTGTCCCAAGACATGGTTATTACCTTAGGAATAATCTTCTTTGATATGGATGGGAACAGCTTTCTTCTCTAAACATTATTGATCATTTGAGGCAGCAGGGGAAGGAGGCATCCTGAGCTCAGTGTATCATCTTAAAATATTCTAATATCCCAATTTCAGGCTAGTCCTGTGCAAGACCTGCTGACCCTGCCTAACATACTATACTAGTCAGGGAGAGTCCTCAGGAACATCTGGGCATGCAGCCAATTACTGAGGCTTTTTAATCAATCTTTTGTTTTCCAGCATATGCATCTCTCTGCTACCACTGGTGAATTATGGAACTAGCCTAGACTAACTCCAGGGCTATTTTTAAGGGGATCGTCTAATTTCTGACACCACTTTCTGAGCATTAATCTTTAGGCAACTATCCTGTCTCCTCAGAGCAATTGACCTCTACCTTCTGAGAGCAGATTAAGTTGTTTTACTTAAAAAAAAAAAAAAATTAAAAAAAACAACTTCGTGATTATGGCCAAGAAGACACTTGAAATGGGACTTCTTAAAGCCCTAAAACCTGTCACCCAGGCACAGATAAAACACTTGCTTCCTCCCTACCTTTGAACCCAAAAACAGTCTCTTGTGAGCTTATATCCACTATGAGAAATATTATTTTTAATGATTTAAGGTGAGTAATAGAAATCAAAAAGCAGAGACATAACTTTGCCAACAAAGGTCCGTCTAGTCAAGGCTATGGTTTTTCCAGTAGTCACGTATGGATTTGAGAGTTGGACTATAAAGAAAATATAGCACCAAAGAATTGATGCTTTTGAACTGTGGTGTTGAAGAAGACTCTTGAGAGTCCCTTGGACTGCAAGGAGATCCAACCAGTCCATCCTAAAAGAGATCAGTCCTGAGTGTTCATTGGAAGGACTGATGCTGAAGCTGAAACTCCAATACTTTGGCCACATCATACAAAGAACTGACTCATTGGAAAAGACCCTGATGCTGGGAAGGATTGAAGGCAGGAGGAGAAGGGGACGACAGAGGATGAGATGGCTGGATGGCATCACCGACTCTATGGACATGAGTTTGGGTAAACTCTGGGAGTTGGTGATGGACAGGGAGACCTGGCGTGCTGCGGTCCATGGGGTCGAAAAGAGTTGGACGCTAGTGAGCGACTGAACTGAACTGAACTGAATAGAAATCTATGATCCTCTATTAGGAAATGTCTTGAAAGAAATTACAAGTCTCATTTTATAGTAAAATAGTCTCTTATATGTTTTTGTAGAGGGATAAAGTCAGTTTCTAGATAACTAGATACTTCCTGAGCCCAAACTAGTTTTTAATATTAAGCTCTCTTAATGTTCATTTGTTGTTAATATGTTAAGGTTGCTGATCCTTTCTAAACTGATAAGGAGAGAAAAGAGGTAATTTTAACCTGATAACTTTTCAAGAATCTGGTCTTACTGTCAAACTAAGAGATGTGCTCTATTAATATCTTCTAAAATTCTAACTTTTGCCCCATTCCCCAACAGAAATGCTCTCATTCTATCATATCCAGTTTTATATTCTTAACATTTAAAACAATCTGAAATTGCTTCACATATTCAGTTGATAAGTTGTTTATTACATTTTTCTTCATCATAAAATTAAATTCATAAGAGCATAAATCTTACATTGTTCAATAATGTTGTTTTAGTTGCTAAGACACGTCTGACTCTTTGCAGCCCTATGGACTGTAGACTGCCAGGCTCCTCTCCATGGGATTTCCCAAATACCTAGAATATTTCTTAGTAGTTAAATGTAATTTTGTACAAATGGACTGATAGTGATTTTTTAATTTTCATTTTTTGGCAGTGAATGATTACTCATCGTGCCAAGGATATCATTTTCAACATATTTAGTAAAACTTATCAAATAGGGTCTCTCTTAGAAACCTTGTTCTAGTCTTACTGATATTGATCTATTACTGGGTTATCTCAGATGGCCTGAGACACTTAGGTAATAATTCCTGCACTCTTCACTTGGTTTGTAAGCATCCCCTGTCCAATTTAGAGAATCATCAAATGTATTTGTTCCTGAATAGGGCAGAGGGAAATTAATCAGTGAAGACTATTTCAGATTCTTTAGAGGAAAATGAATCACACTTGAATCTGAAAGTACCAGCTCACATATCTTGTCCTGTCCTAGTTAATTAGTGTAGTTTCTTCTTTCTAATTATCTTCCACTAGAACTTTAGAAGTGAAGAAAAGAAAGTTGATTAATTTTATCCCTGTTAAAACAGCAAATTAAAGGGTAGCTTCTCTGGAAACAAAAGAGTTTGTAAAGAAACTGGGTGATTATGGACAGGCTAGCCAATTTCTAATTACAGTTAAGTGATTAGAATTATAGTTCAAGGCTACTCATTTGAGCTGTGTTTTCTGAGATTTCTTTAAACGTTCAACTAACTTTTTGTTATTATTGTTATTTTTTCCCTAATAGCAATAGCTGATGGTTTTATCACATTGGCACATGAAAATTCATAAAATCAAAACAGTATGTATTTTAGGACAACAAAAATTAGGAAACTCTGTATTCCAAAGTTTGTTGTACAGTGAAGGACCCCTAAGATATTAGGTAAGAATCTGAGTAACAGGAAATAAATTCTGTCTAACATAAAGAGATAGATTTTTGGAAGAATACTACTAGGCAGCTCACAGAATAGAAGGGAAAGCTGAGTAAACAAATTCCAGAAAGCCAAAATCAGGGCAGCTCTGGGAAGTCTTTTCACTAGCACATTACTATTAAGGTGACCAAGCTCCAGGGACCTTTCACCTTATGTCTTTCCATTTGAATTTTAAATTTTCAGGAGTAAACTACCAAAGTGAACATAATGATGTGAGGCAGCAATTTTCCCTCTACTCCTCTTTTTACATGAAAGCAACGTGATGAACTCAAAAGGGAATTTTTTTTTTTTAGGTTACACTTTTGGCAGTATGAAGAAGACTGGGGTATGAAACTGAAATCAGTGAGAGTGTAATTCTTAATGATAACAACCATTTATTGAGTGTTTACTATGGACCAGACACTGGTATTTTGCATCAATTAGCTTACTTAATTCTCATGAAAACACTAAGAGTTAAGGGTAGTAATGATATATTTTACATTTAAGAAAACGCAGGCTTAGAGAAGTAACTTGTTTAGATGGTGTATTAGCAGTTAGGAGTAATCAGGAGCTGTTTTAGTAATTTGAAGCAAGAAATGATGAGGACCTAAGCTAAGTTAGTGAGCCAGAATCAGTAAAGCTTAGAGAATTGTTGTATAGGGGAATGTAAAAAAAGGAAAGAGTCAAGAATAACTCCTAGGCATCTGGGTCAGAAAGTGAATGGACTTCTATTCAAAAGGATAAAGTCTTGATGGTACAATTAAGTTAACTTAATTGACAAGTTAACTTACCAATTTAAGGTCTTTTACTTGTCGGTGGATCATGTCAGCAGGTCTCCCATTATACTCTTGCCCTCTTGCAATCTCTTTTCCACTCGATCTCCACCACGGCCCCACCTCTCTCACTTGGTTACATACAGTCTTTCCCTTAATAAATATATTTTAGACATACAGGCCTTCAACTTTTCCTGAGTGGTGAGTTCCTCCCTTCCTTGCAGTCATTGCTCTGGCTATTTCCTTTGACTGGGTGGTTCTTTGCCCAGATCTTGTCATAGCTTTTTTCCTTCTTAACATTTACTGGGTGAGATGTCACCTCTCTCAGACAGGCTGCTAAACTAACCCTCCTCCACCCCATTGCCTCCCACCTCAATCACCTTTCATTGTACTTAGCACTGTTCACAATTGGTATCTTAGTTATTTATTGCTGTTTACCTTCTCTAGATTATAAATTCATGAAAGCAGAGACCATATATATTCACCATCTAGACATGAAGACAATCCTCTGTAGCTCGCATCCTGCTTGCTAAGTCGTTTCAGTCGTGTCTGACTCTCTGCAACCCCATGGACAGTATCCTGCCAGGCTCCTCTATCCATGGGATTCTCCAGGCAAGAATACTGGAGTGGGTTGCCATGCCCGCCTCCAGGGGATCTTCCCGACTCAGGGATCGAACCCACCTCTCTTATGTCTCCTACATTGGCAGATGGGTTCTTTACCAGTAGTGCCACCTGGGAAGCCCCTCTGTAGCATTTGCAAACTCAGTAAGTATGGAAGATTAGGAAGTCCTATATGTGAGCTAAAAGAGACTTGTGAAACTATTTTAAGTTGGTGGTAACTTTCAGCAAGCCTCAAAATGTGAATTAAGACAACACATTATGCAGATTTATAATTAGTAAACCTTAAACTTCTATAAAGAATTCACACACAATGATCTCCTTGCAAAAATTATGATTTTGTTTAATCCTTTCATCTTCTTAGTGGCAGATTTTAGAATTGGAAAAACTGGGTACTTTTAACCTGAGGAAAAATGCATTTTCGGTAATTGCAAATTTCTAAACTTTGTCTCTTTTCTTAAAGGCTCAGTCTCAAGATATAGTTCCAACAATAGGATTCAGCATACAGAAATTCAAATCGTCTAGGTAATTCATTTTATTAAACTTGTGATTAAGAAGTTGTGGGTGAAAAATGGTATTAGATCTATCTAGTTATTCCTGCTACTCTTAGAAAAAGGAATCTTGTTTCAGAAGCCCACTGACGTTAAAATACTTGTACTACTATCTCTGGATTATTCTTCAGATAAACTCTTCTTAAAAATTTTTTTAATATAAATTTATTTATTTTAATTGGAGGCTAATTACTTTACAGTATTTTATTCGTTTTGCCATACATTGACATGAATCCACCACAGGTGTACATGTGTTCCCCATACTGAACCCCCCTCCCACCTCCCTCCTCATCCCATCCCATCCCTCTGGGTCATCCCAGTGCACCAGCCCAGAGCTTCCTGTATCATGCATCGATCATATATGATAATGCACATGTTTCAGTGCCATTCTCCCAAATCATCCCACCCTCGCCCTCTCCCACAGAGTCCAAAAGACTGTTCTATACATCTGTATCTCTTTTGCTGTCTCACATACAGGGTTATCGTTCAGTTCAGTTCAATCGCTCAGTCGTGTCCGACTCTTTGCGACCCCTTGAATTGCAGCACGCCAGGCCTCCCTGTCCATCACCAACTCCCAAAGTTCACCCAAACTCACGTCCATCGAGTCAGTGATGCCATCCAGCCATCTCATCCTCTGTCATCCCCTTCTCTTCCTGCCCCCAATCCCTCCCAGCATCAGAGTCTTTTCCAATGAGTCAACTCTTCGCATGAGGTGGCCAAAGTATTGGAGTTTCATCTTTTTAAATTCCATATATATGTGTTATACTGTATTGGTGTTTTTCTTTCTGGCTTACTTCACTCTGTATAATAGGCTCCAGTTTCATCCACCTCATTAGAACTGATTCAAATGTAATATTTTTAATGGCTGAGTAATACTCCATTGTGTATATGTACCACAGCTTTCTTATCCATTCATCTGCTGATGGACGTCTAGGTTGCTTCCTTGTTCTGACTATTATAATTTTACTAGCAAAGAAAAATATATTTTTTATATGTTACTATTATAAAATCATATTTATATTCAAAAAATGTATTCTGTGGCACTTGAAAGCTGGCCCAAGTTGAACACTGTATACTCAAGGGTGGTTTCTTTGATTGATAATAATTTAAAGTTTTAGTAGCTTATAATGTAATAATTTTTGTTGTTGTTTGTTTTGTCTTATAGTTTGTCTTTTACAGTGTTTGACATGTCAGGTCAAGGAAGATACAGAAATCTCTGGGAACACTATTATAAGTAAGTATGTTTGCAAATGTTGGTTAACTAGATGGTTATATTTTAACAACAAGTAGTGATTAAAAATCCAAATGATTATGTGGGCTAGGTTGCAATGTTTATTTTTATGTAATTTAAGTATACATCCTAAGTTTTTAAAAGATATATGATCATACTTGACATTATTTGTCAAATGGTTCAGATTCTTCATAACCTTGGGCCTTGCATGTTCTGTTGTCTCTGTTTTTAATGTCCCGTTCTACTCTACTTCTCTGCAGCTTAAGGTTGATATATTCATTCTTTAAGGACTAGCTCAAAAGTCACCTCCTCTGTGGAGATTCCATTTATTGTGGAGATGCCCAATTATTCTGGCTCCATTGTTGGCACAGTACTTCACCATTCATTTTTCTCTAATCTTATAACCATATAATCAAGGGGGTTGGATTTTTTTCTTATTCAGATTATTTCTTCAAGATCAAGTATGATTCTGGGCACACAGATCAGTATATAATTACTGAATAAATTTAGTTAAAATAGCAGCATCAACAGTTGATCCATTTGTTCAACAAGCAGTTCTAAACAAGATGTTTTGCTGCATGTGCAAATCAGGTGTTCACCAGTTACTTCAGATTAACAGCTATCAAGTTGCTAGGATCCAAATATGCTATGTTTGTGGTATTCTGCATTAAATTCTCTCAGGGAAATGTGAGGTATTTTTGTTTTTAAGGCAACTTGAGTTTTCAGTATAGGATTTTTTAAATTCCTCTTCCAATTATTTGGTAAACAACTGTTTTTAAAAATGTATTTAATACTTAAAAAAAATTTTTATTACAGAAAATGTAAAACTACATAAAAAATAGTATTTAAAGGAAATTTTTTTTTCCAATTTTAACATTCTTTTTCTTTAAAATCTTTTTGGAAGAAGTTAATGAATTCAGGAATATTTTAGATACACTGTAGGTGGAATGCTGAATATGATTACTGTTCAGAAATCTATAGTAATAGTAAATTTTCTGTAGCTATATTTTTCTGATTGTGAAAGAACAAGTACATTTTAATCTATTAGACTGAAAAAAGGTTAAAAAGATTAATTAAGTCTACTGTTGGCAAAACAAGCTACTCTTACAGATAATGTAACATCTTTTTAGGGTAATTTTTCAATATCTGTTAAAATGAAAAATGTTCATACCCTCCAGCCATAATTTTTGCTTTCAGAAAAGTACAGATGACTGGGACTGCTGGGCAAACATGTATATGAAAGAATGTGTGTTGAGAATTATTTATAATGATATTTTTGTCATATCTCAGTTATATAAAGAAAATTATTCTTAATAAAAATGTAGGCTTACTATATATTGAGAGAGAAGAAAATTCTTAGTGTAATATGTACTGCATCATCATAGCATTTGGGTACTAATGAGATTATAAAGGAAGTTTACTTTGTCGTTCATTTGATCCTGTAATGTTAATTATTGTATAGCTTTTGCATATTTCTCTTTGAAAAAGTAATAAAGCCTAAGATATAAAGAGTGCATATTGGGAAAGGAGTAAATGTTTAGAAAATATATCTTTTAAGTATGTTTCTTCTGTTTTGAAATAACATTTAACATAACTGAGAAAGGAGCCTTCTAAAGCATGCACCATGTGCTGTATAGTTTTCATTTAACATTCTCTGATAAGTCAGGAAAACATAAAAAGAATGTAACTCTCATGGCAACCTAATATTTTCTTATATTCCTTCCTATGCCAAAATTTGCTTAATTATTTCTCTGTTTTTGGACATAAAGATTGTTCTCAGTTTTGGAAGATTATAAACAATTCTTCAGTTAACATATTACTGTATAAATCTTTGTCATACTTCATGTTTCCTTAGTATAAATTTCAGAAATGAAATTATTGGCTCAAAGTGACTGAATGTTTTTAAAGCTCTTGATATATATTTCCAGTTGTATCAGTTTCTATATCCACTGGTAATGTATGTCTATAATAAAATGCATTCATCTTTTTAAATGATAGCAGACAATGGTATTAAAAAGTTGTTTTATTTTTTATATGCATGTGAGTACTAATGACATTGAACTTTAAAAATCTTGATTTATGACTGAAATAAGTGAGTCACAAAAAATATATGAATGTCTAGTAAATATATGAAAATATATTGAACTTAACAAGAAATTAATAAAATGCAAAGTAAAATAATATGGTGTTAGGATGGTAAAAAATTGAAAAGAATAAGAGCCATGCTGGCCAGGGAGTGGAAAAAGTGCTGATAGTATTATAAAATTGATATAGCATTTCTAATTTGTCAGTGTTTATCTAAAACTTTATGTATGTATTCCTAGGCATTCTGTTCCTAAAGTATCAAGAAATTTTTTAAATGTATTTGGGAGGCTGTTTATCCCAAAGTTTTTCATAGTAATGAAAATTGGAAGTATGCTATGAAGCCCAACAATAGAAGTTTGATACAATATTTAATGACATACTCATTATACTTTACAGTATAATGAAAGATGTTATTGAAAGACATCTTTCAAAAAAAACTTTATTGAAAGCTTCTTTATGCTTTAATGTTTCATATAAAAGTAGTTCAAACTACTATAAAAAAGATCAAGGAAGTGTACATATATATCAGAAAGGCAGAATAAAACAGCAAGGTTCCATTTAAATACAGATGTAGATATTCATATATGAATATTCTTGCTTGGAAAATTCCATGTACAGAGGAGCCTGGCAGGCTGCTGTCCATGGGGTTGCAAAGAGTTGGACAAGACTGAGTGCATATGCATACACACATTTACAAAGAAAATGCTAAAAATGATTTATTTGCAAATATTAATGATTGTGCCTGTGTAATAGGATTATGTTTTTACCTTTTTTAAAAACAATTTAATTTATGACCATGCTGAGTTCGTTGCTGCACATGGGCTTTCTCTAGTTGTAGTGATTGGGGCTACTTCCCAGTTTCAGTATGCAGGCTTCTCATTGTGGTGGCTTCTCATTGCAGAGCATGGGCTCTAGGTTTCAGAAGTTGAGTCGCTTTGGCTCAGTAGTTGTGATTCACAGGCTCTAGAGTGTGGGTTCGGTAATTGTAGCACATGGGCTTAGTTACTCTGCATAATGTGGGATCTTCCTGGATCTGGGCATCGAACCCGTGTCCCTTGCATTGGCAGGTGGATTCTTAACCACCAGAAAAGCCCAACTTGTTATTTTTTTAAATTATGAAATGAGTCATTAAATTTACCATGTTATGACCAAATGAATAAAAATTACTTTGCACAAAATGTGACTTATTTGGTTAATATATTAACCAAAATATAGCAGTATTAATTCCTCATATAAACTAATAAGGAACAGCACCAACGCCTGTAATGATAAATCATCATAGGACATGAAGACATAATAAATGGTTTAAGATATGCAAATGAATAGTTAACATAGAAAAATGTTTGTTTATCATTAATTTTTCTCATTCTTTGTATTACACAGAGAAGGACAAGCCATTATTTTTGTCATTGATAGTAGTGATAAATTGAGAATGGTTGTGGCCAAAGAAGAACTTCGTACTCTTCTGAATCATCCAGGTACATGTCTGTGTCTTTCAGTCTGTAATGTCTGTGCTTTCGGGTCATCTATGATGTTTTGTTCTTTGATGTCAACAAAACATGTTGTTTACACTGTATCAGTTCAGTTCAGTCACTCAGTCATGTCTGACTCCTTGAAACCCCATGAACCGCAGCACGCCAGGCCTCCCTGTCCATCAATAACTCCCAGAGTTCACTCAAACTCACGTCAATCAAGTCAGTGATGCCATCCAGCCATCTCATCCTCTGTCGTCCCCTTCTCCTCTTGCCCCCAATCCCTCCCAGCATCAGAGTCTTTTCCAGTGAGTCAACTTTTCGCATGAGGTGGCCAAAGTACTAGAGTTTCAGCTTTAGCAAAATTCCTTCCAAAGAACACCCAGGACTGTTCTCCTTCAGAATGGACTGGTTGGATCTCATTGCAGTCCAAGGGACTCTCAAGAGTCTTCTCCAACACCACAGTTCAAAAGCATCAATTCTTCGGCACTCAGCTTTCCTCACAGTCCAACTCTCACATCCATACATGACTACTGGAAAAACCATAGCCTTGACTAGATGGACCTTTGTTGACAAAGTAATGTCTTTGAATATGCCATCTAGGTTGGTCATAACTTTCCTTCCAAGGAGGAAGGGTCTTTTAATTTCATGGCTGCAGTCACCACATCTGCAGTGATTTTGGAGCCCCAAAAAATAAAAGTCTGACACCGCCTCCACTGTTTCCCCATCTATTTCCCATGAAGTGATGGAACCAGATGCCATGATATTAGTTTTCTGAATGTTGAGCTTTAAGCCAAGTTTTTCACTCTCCTCTTTCACTTTCATCAGGAGGCTTTGTAGTTCCTCATCACTTTCTGCCATAAGGGTGGTGTCATCTAGATATCTGAGGTTATTGATATTTCTCCCGGCAATCTTGATTCCAGCTTGTGTTTCTTCCAGCCCAGCGTTTCTCATGATGTAATCTGCATATAAGTTAAATAAGCTGGGTGACGGTATACAGCGTTGATGTACTACTTTTCCTATTTGGAACCAGTCTGTTGTTCCATGTCCAGTTCTAAGTGTTGCTTCCTGACCTGCATATAGGTTTCTCAAGGGGCAGGTCAGGTGGTTTGGTATTCCCATCTCTTTCAGAATTTTCCACAGTTTATTGTGATCCACACAATCAAAGGCTTTGGCATAGTCAGTAAAGCAGAAATAGATGTTTTTCTGGAACTCTTTTGCTTTTTCCATGATCCAGCGGATGTTGGCAATTTGATCTCTGGTTCCTCTGCCTTTTCTAAAACCAGCTTGAACATCTGGAAGTTCACCGTTCACGTATTGCTGAAGCCTGGCTTGGAAAATTTTGAGCATTACTTTACTAGTGTGTGAGATGAGTGCAATTGTGTGGTAGTTTGAGCATTCTTTGGGATTGGAATGAAAACTGACCTTTTCCTGGAATGAAAACTGGAATGAAAACAGTCCTGTGGGCACTGCTGAGTTTTCCATTTGCTGGCATATTGAGTGCAGCACTTTCACAGCATCATCTTTCAGGATTTGAAATAGCTCAACTGGAATTCCATCACCTCCACTATCTTTGTTCGTAGTGATGCTTTCTAAGGCCCATTTGACTTCACATTCCAGGATGTCTGGCTCTAGGTGAGTGATCACTCCATCGTGATTATCTTAGTCATGAAGATCTTTTTTGTACAGTTCTTCTGTGTATTCTTGCCACCTCTTCTTAATATCTTCTGCTTCTGTTAGGTCCATACCATTTCTGTCCTTATTGAGCCCATCGTATACAGTTCTGTAATTTTAACAAATGCATATATTTATGTAACTGTTCCTGTCTATACACTCCCAGACAAGAAACAGAACATTTTCATCACCCTCTAAGTTCTTTCATGCCCCTTTCCAATCAGCACCCCTACAAGGGGCAAGAAGACCTACTAATCTGATTTCAGTCTCCAAAATTTTGCCTTTTTTACCATTTCATATTAATGGTGGGAAAAGGTACATACATTTTTGTGCCTAGGTTTTTATATTCATTGTAATGTTTTGGGGAATTGCCCATGTTGATGTATGTATCACTTGTGTACCCCTTTATTTGCTTTGTAATATTTTATTATATTACTGTAACAGTTTGTTTATCCAGTGTTTAGTAATTGATACCTGAACTGTTCCTAGTTTAGGGCAATTATGAATAAAGTTGGTGTGAACATTTTTTGAAATATAATTGACATATAATTTTACATCAGTTTCAGGTATTCAACATAGTGATTTGATATTTGTATATACAATTAGCCTTTGAACAACTGGGATTTGAACTGCACAGGTCTACTTGTGTGTGGTTTTTTTCAAATAATGCCACAGTAGTACTATATGATCCAAAGTTGACTGAATCCACAAATGTGAAACTGCAGATACAGGGGGCCAGCCATGAAGTTATTCACAGATTTTTGAATGTGCAGAGGTCAGAACTCCACCCCCACATTTTGCAAAGGTCAACTGTACTGTGAAATGATCACCACAAGTCTAGTTAACATCCATCAGGACACATAGTTAGAAAATTTTTTTTTCATGTGATGAGAACTTTTAAGATATATTCTTAGCAACCTTCAAATACCCAATACAGTATTACTAACTGTAGTCACCATGGTGTACATTACATCTCATAAATTATTTCATGACTGAAAGTTTGAACTTTTTGACCCCTTTCATCCATTTCAAGCTCTCTCCACTCCAGCAGCAACCAGTTTCTTCTCTGCATCCATTATTTTGTTTTCTGTAGATATTGTTTGTCTTCTTTAGCTTTCACATGTGAGATCATATGGTATTTGTCTTTTTCTGACTTATTTCACTTAGCATAATGGATTTCATTTTGTCATTTTCTCTCTTGTAATAGCCTCTTCTGATTTTGTGGGAGGGCTGTAGAGACCTCAAAAAATGACTTGAAGAGCAGTTACTCCTCCTCTTTATTTTTTTTATGTTTTGGATTTGTTAAGAATTGGTATTATTTCTTAAGCATTAAATAAAATCTAATGAGGCCATCTGGTTCAGGATTTTGTGTGTATGTTGGAAGCATGAACTATAAATTCAATTTCTTTAAATGAGGTAGGGCTATTAAAGTTCTGTATTTCTTCTTGGGTCACTTCTAGTAATATATAACCAAATCTGTTAATTTGTTAATTTATATAAGTTGTGGAATTTATTGGCATAAAATTGTATCATCCTCTTATTATCCTTTTAATGTCTTTAAGACCCATATGATATACATATCTTCTTTCATTTCTAATATTGGTAATTTATGTTTCCTCCCTTTTTTATTGCTCCATCTTTTAGAGAGTTTATACGGTTTTACTAATTTTCCAAGAAAAACTTTTAACTTTGTCAGTTTCCTCTGCAGATGTATCTTTTTCAGATTTCATTAATTTCTGCTCTCTTTTAACAAATTTTTGTTTTTATTTTGAACTTCCTGTATTTAAATTGAATTTCATTTTCTCTTTATCTTTTTCAGATCGAAGTAGAAATTGTTGACTTTATATATTTATTTTCTTATAAAGCATTTTATATCTAGCTTTTATAATAAAAGCATTTAAAGCAATACATATTTTCTGAGGATTTAACTATCTCACAAATTCTGATATATTTCTTTATTATTTGGCTCAAAGTATTTTCTAACTTACCTTTAAGTTCTTCTTTGATGGTTGGATTATTTAGTAGTGTATTATTATTTAATTTCCCAAATATTTGGAATTTTTTAGGTGTCTTTTTGTTATTGATTTCTAATTTAATTCTGTTTGATCAAATAACCTATTTCAAAGATTTTCATTCTTAGATCAGATCAGTCACTCACATATGGTTGAACATGGTGAATGTTCCATCTGCAATTCCATAGAATGTGTATCTTGCTGTACTTGGGTGAAGAATTCTGTAAATATCAGTTGATAGTGTTATACACATCTTCCATATCCTTTTGTTGTGGTAGAGTTGATGTACAGTATCATATAAGTTTCACATGTACAACATGATGATCCACAGTTTTTTAAGTTGTGTTCCATTTATACTAAATATGAAATATTGCCTGTATTATACAACATATTCTTGTAGCTTATTTGTTTTATACATAGTAGTTTGTTTCTCTTAATCCTCTACCCCTAACTTCTCTTCCACCCTTCCCTCTCCCCAGTGGTAACCACTAGTTTGCTACCTATATCTGTGAGTCTGTTTCCTTTTTTAACATTCAGAAGGTGTTGTATTTTTTTAGGTTTTACATATAAGTGATGTCATACAATATTTGTCTTTCTCTTATTTCATCTAGCATACCACCCTCCAAGTCCATCTATGTTGTTACAAATGGTAATATTTAATTCTTTTTTATGGATGATTTATGGATGATTAGTATACCATTGTATGTATGTACCACATCTTTATCCATTCATCTGCTAAGTACACTTAAGTTGCTTTTATTTATTTTTTTTTAGGTTGCTTTTATATCTTAGCAATTTTAAATAATGCTGCTGTGAACATTAGGGTACTTGTATCATTTCAAATTATTATTTTTTTATTTTATAAATACCTAACAGTAAAAGTGCTGACTCATATAACTACCATGAGTTATATTTTTAGTTTTCTGCTGCTGCTGCTAAGTTGCTTCAGTCATGTCCAACTCTGTGCGACCCCATAGACGGCAGCCCACCAGGCTCCCCCGTCCCTGGGATTCTCCAGGCAAGAACACCGGAGTGGGTTGCCATTTCTTTCTCCAATGCATGAAAGTGAAAAGTGAAAGTGAAGTCACTCAGTCGTGTCTAACTATTAGCGACTTCATGGACTGCAGCCTTCCAGGCTCCTCCGTCCATGGGATTTTCCAGGCAAGAGTACTGGAGTAGGGTGCCATTGCCTTCTCCAGAAACTTCAATTCTGTTTTCCATAGTAGCTGCCCCAGTTTCCATTTGACCTAACAGTGTACAAGAGTTCAATTTTCTGTGCATCCACACCAGTATTTATTGTGTTCTTTTTGACCATAGCCATTCTGACAGACAGATGTAAGGTGATATTTCTTGGTAATTTTAATTTGCATTTTTAGTAAATATCTATTAAATTGATCTAACTGTGTGGATCACAATAAACTGTGGAAAATTCTGAAAGAGATGGGAATACCAAACCACCTGACCTCCCTCTTGAGAAACCTATATGCAGGTCAGGAAGTAACACTTAGAACTGGACATGGAACAACAGACTGGTTCCAAATAGGAAAAGGAGTACGTCAAGGCTGTATATTGTCACTCTGCTTATTTAACTTATATGCAGAGTACATCATGAGAAACGCTGGGCTGGAAGAAGCACAAGCTGGAATCAAGATTGCCGGGAGAAGTGTCAATAACCTCAGATATCCAGATGACACCACCCTTATAGCAGAAAGTCAAAAGGAGCTAAAAAGCCTCCTGATGAAAGTGAAAGAGGAGAGTGAAAAACTTGGCTTAAAGCTCAACATTCAGAAAACTAAGATCATGGCATCTGGTCCCATCACTTCATGGGAAATAGATGGGGAAACAGTGGAAACAGTGTCAGACTTTATTTTTTGGGCTCCAAAATCACTGCAGATGTGGTGACTGCAGCCATGAAATTAAAAGACGCTTACTCCTTGGAAGGAAAGTTATGACCAACCTAGATAGCATATTCAAAAGCAGAGACATTACTTTGCCAACAAAGGTCCGTTAGTCAAGGCTACGGTTTTTCCAGTGGTCATGTGTGGATGTGAGATTTGGACTGTGAAGATAGCTGAGTGCCAAAGAATTGATGCTTTTGAACTGTGGTGTTGGAGAAGACTCTTGAGAGTCCCTTGGACTGTAAGAAAGTCCAACCAGTCCATTCTAAAGGAGATCAGTCCTGGGTGTTCATTGGAAGGACTGATGCTGAAGCGGAAACTCCAGTACTCTGGCCACCTCATGAGAAGAGTTGACTCATTGGAAAAGACCCTGATGCTGGGAGGGATTGAGGGCAGGAGGAGAAGGGGACGACAGAGGATGAGATGGCTGGATGGCATCACCGACTCAATGGATATGAGTTTTGGTAAACTCCAGGAGTTGGTGATGGACAGGGAGGTCTGGCGTGCTGTTCATGGGGTCGCAAAGAGTCAGACACTACTGAGCTACTGAACTGAATGTGTCTTTTAAGGCTACTGTTTCCTTATTGACTTTTTATGTGAATGATCTGTCCATTGATGGAAGGGGGAAGTTAAAGACCCCTTACTATTATTGTGTTGCTGTCAATTTCTACATCTGTTAATATTTGCCTTATATATTTAACCTCGCCTATGTTGGGTACATACATATTTACAACTGTCTTTTTCTGCTTGAATTGATCCCATGAACACTGTCCTTTAATGTCCTTCTTTGCCTCTTTTTATAGTTTTGTTTTAAAGTCTCTTTTGTCTGATATATACATTGCTGCCCCACCATTTTTTTCATTCCATTTGCATGAAATATCTTTTTCTATCCTCTCACTTTCGGTTTGTTACTTTGTATTTGAAGTGAATCTCTTATAGGCAAACTATGTATCCGTCTTTTTAAAAAAATCCATTCAGCCACCCTATGTCTTTTGACTAGTCCATTTACATTCTTATCCTCCTTCTATAATACTTCTGTTTGAAGTTTTCTTCCTTTGTGTTGACAGTAAAAATGAAACAAAATGTTTGACTCTTTGCTAGATGCTGTTCAGTAACTGTTTAATGAGCCCGCCACTCCCACCCTCATCCATCTTTGGTTTACAGTTCCAACAAGAGGGCAGATAATCTTACTTCCCTTGTAGCTCAGCTGGTAAATACTCCACGTGCAATGAGGGAAACCTGGGCTCAATCCCTGGGTTGGGAAGATACCCTGGAGAAGGGAAGGGCTATCTACTCCAGTATTCTGGCCTGTGGAATTCCACGGACTGCACAGATAACCTTAGGAAGAAGTGTATTTTAAATTCTATTATCACTTAAATATATGCTTGACAGTATATGCCTTTAAATGTTTATGTATGTGTGATATGGGAAGAAGTGATTAGAAGACAATTTTAGTGGATTTCAGTTTTAAGGATTTTGGAGAAGATAAAAAGCTAGAAGTGTGATGATAGTCTTATTTTCTCTTTTAGATATTAAGCACCGTCGAATACCAATCTTATTCTTTGCAAACAAAATGGATCTTAGAGATGCATTGACATCTGTAAAAGTATCTCAGTTGCTGTGTTTAGAGGACATCAAAGATAAACCATGGCATATTTGGTAAAGTCTTTTATTTACATTTCATTTTATCATTCTGAAAAAATCTCCAACTTCAGGGTTTTTTTTTACAAGCTCACTATATAAGTGACTTAACATGGTAGGATGAAAGGTAAAGATTTTATGTTTTATAAAATTGTAGTGTTGCAGGTATTCAGTAATATATTATTGTTAAAACCTTTTCAAATCTTTTCAGGGATAGAAAAACTAAAACAACTCTTTAAAAGAATTAACCAATCTGCTTACTTACCCAGCTTCAACCACACTAATTTCTTTCTGCACATTGAATCAACCAACCACAGTTGCGTCTCAAGGCATTTGCACTTTCCCTTTGTCTGAATCATTCTTTAAAACAATTTTCCTGCTTACTATTGTACTTTCTTTAAGAAAGAGACCTCTCTTGATAATTCTCTGAAATATCACTATACATTACCCCCATCTCTTGTGTTTTTTTTCCTTACTTTGCTTTATTTGTCTATTGCCATATGACCTCTTCTTTTTTTTCTTTTCTCTTGTATAGTCTGTCTTCCTAAACTAGACCATTAGTACCATGAGACCTGGGATTTCATCGATTTTTTTCACTCTAACTCCCAGAATAGTAACAGTGCCTGTTTAGTAGGTACCTACTCATAGGTACTTAGGAGATATACACAATAAATACATGTTGATATGAATAAACAGAATATAAAAATCTCTTATTTAGACATACTGTAAAACTGAACTCTTAAATAATTAGAGTCTGATATTATTATACATTTTTTTTGGAAAGCAGTTTCTTACTAATATCTTTAATTCCAGTATGTTTTTCCGCCAAAATATTCTGATGAGGATAACCAGAAGTTACATATTAGATAGTATTTTAATGCCTACTGCTACCTTATGTTACCCTATGAGGGTTTCCCTCATAGCTCAGTTGGTAAAGAATCTGCCTGCAGTGCAGAAGACCCGGGTTCAAGTCCTGGGTCGGAAAGATCCCCTGGAGAAGGAAATGGCAACCCACTCCAGTATTCTTGCCTGGAGAATCCCATGGGCAGAGGAGCCTGGCAGGCTACAGTCCATGGGGTCACAAGAGTTGGACATGACTTAGTGACTACACCACCACCTTATGTTACATTAAGCTTCCCTCTGTTCACCCCTGCCCCCACCTCTCCCTGGCCCCCAACTTCTCTATAGAGAAAGGCTGAACACAGAGGCAAAGAAATCTAGGAAAGAAGGAAGTGATAGAACTCAGAGGAAAACTTTAAGAGCTAACCATGGTGCTGAAAGAGTAATACTATAGCACTTGAGAAATCCTTTGAAATTTTTCAGTACCTAAGGCCACATATCATGAGTAAAACCCTCCTTACTTTGGAAATCAGAGGAAAAGTCAGTGTTTACTAAATTATTCTTGAGTTGGAATTTGAGGTTCTGTGGTATTTTGTTGGTAAAGAAAGGAGGGAGTTGGTGTAGAGAACTATCTTAAGGTAGAACCTTTCTAGTTTTGTAAATCATGCTTAAAATGATAATATCTAAAGTAGAATAATTTAATTTTTGCCCTAAGTGTGCTGACTACATTAATGGAAAGTACAACATTCAAAATACGGGTCAATTTTAATTAGTAAAAGATATAGTTTTCCTATTAATTTTGAAGTAGAAATTAATTTTGCAAATGGAAAATGTCTTTCTCCTTAATAATTAGCTATTGAATTCTATTAGGTTTATTTATTTGTGACACCTTAACTTATTTTAGTAAGAGAAAAAAATATCTGATGTTATAAGGATATGGACAGAGCATATTGCCAGTTTCTTCATTTTCTGTACATCTTGTAGAAGAATGTTAAGTTTTTCTTTTAAGTTTGTCTAAAATTTTGACTTCTTAATTCAAACTGGACATCTAAGTTCCAATTAGTGTTTCACTTGTTAAGGTTTTTATTTGAACTAAAAATAAATTTCTCCTTTAATTTTGAAGAAAAAAAGTAATGCTGAGTGGTGCAGAGATAAAATATTGCATCTCTCTTGCCTTAGGTACAAATAAATTTGGGTAGTAAAGGAGAGATTATAGAGAAGTATAGTCTGGACTTTTTTTTTTGGTTAATTTTTGACCATTTTACTAAACATATAATCAACTCTGATTTTCAAGTCTGATTCTGTTTTAATTCTTCCCATGTGTTCTTTGACTAAGTCCCTAGAGTGATATATGTTTGCTTTTGCATTTTTACTATCTTGAGAGGGAGACAGATAATAAAAACATCAGTTGGGAGGGTGAAAAAAAAAGTAGAATAGTAAGAGAAAGAATAATGAATGTGGTCTCCCTCTGAGATATAATTGAAGTCAAGAAGCAATTCACACAAAGGTTTGGAGGAATAACTTTTCCAGATAGAGAGGCCAGTAAGTGAAAAGGCTCTTGGATGAGAATGTGCCTGATGTTGTCTGGAAACAGCAAGAAGTCCTTGCTGGCTGGAACAGAGAGGTAGGGGGAAATTGTAGATGAGGCCCCTGAGAAATAACGAGGGGCTATGTCACATAGTGCCTTGCAGAAAATGGTGAAGACTCTGGCTTTTATTCCAGTTATGAGTCTTATAATTTATTTGAAAGGAAAGGTAGAATTTAAATATTTGGGAATTATTAGGAAAAGTGCAAGATATAAGGGTTTCTTCATGGCACTGTTCTCTTATGTGGTACTAGAAGTTTGTGATAAAAGTCAATATGTTGATCATTCTTGATATAAGTATTTCAGTTAGTGATGTTTTGCTGTTAATAAAGGTAATCCATAGTTTGCTTTGAATAATTGCCTATCTCATGATATTTGTTTCTGCCTTTCTATTTTAAAATAATTCTATAAGTCATGTTCTTGGTCCAATAAATAATTCCTTGAAAGTAATTTCTCTTTTTATTAGAATCAAATTAATTGTTTTAAGATAATTTAGTACATTTTAAAATCATGCTTCAGCATACTAAAAGCAATCTTAATCATACAGAAAATCTAATTATGTATACTAATTGTTATTAGATAATTATATCAGTAACATGAGAAACTGTCAGAGTCTTAGAAAAAGATTATTTCATACTCAAAAAATCCTCTACATTTTATTGTTTTAGTTTATATAATTTAATTTTTATTATTTATAAAATAATGTCACAAGGATTTAGGCTTACTTACTTTCAAGAATGGAACAACAATGAAAAGACTCTGTATTCAATGTTTTATATGCATATCTCAAATATTTAATTCTTATAATAATCACATGAGGCCAGTGGTTATATTCCCCCATTTTACAGAAGCAAAAACTGAAGGCCAAAGAGTTAAACAACCTATCGAGGTTTGTAAAACCAAGAAATATAAAACTATGATTGACTTCTACTGGGATTTTTTTATTTTACCAGTTTACCAGAGTTACAGTTACAGATTTATGCCTTTTAGATATCAATTTTCATTTCAAATAAAGTCACTCCATCCTATGGCTAAATTACAACCCAAGTAAAGCATTTCTAATAAATAAATGCTATTGAATCATTGGGGCTGGTAGGGGAAAGTAGGATGGTGTGCTCTATAATCCCACTACTGAGAGAATAACTCAAAGTATATGTTTTGTTAATGCCAGTCCAAGTAATAGTCCTAAAATAGTAAGATTTTAATGATATATTTTTACAAATGTCTATGTAAATTAATAAATAGTTTTCTCATGTCTTGATCCTAAGCACTCAGACTTTTATATCCTATGTATATTCAGTTTCAGTACTTAACCAGTTTTGCTCAGATATGTTATTAAATATATTAATTTGCCATATGGCAAAATTGTAATTATTTATTCTTACAGTTTTTTGATGAAATGTGTATTTTTCTGTTGGTTTTATTTCAGTGCTAGTGATGCCATAAAAGGAGAAGGATTGCAAGAAGGTGTAGACTGGCTTCAAGGTACATCATAAAAAACTGCATCTTCAGCCTTTATTTTCTTTCCGGTCACATTTTCTGTCCTTTTTTACATTTTATTTTTATTATATCACTGCCTTTTTCCCTCTTGTTTCCATCTATTTCTGCTATCAGAAAATACAATACAGTAAGTATCCAATACCTTGCTCCATTTACTTCAATTACATTTTTATAAAGGATTTATTTAAATAAAAACTACTTATATCAATATACATGACAACTCTAGAATATAATTTTAATTTATAGCAATAAGTTTCTGTCAGATCTAGTAATAGAAGCACATTTGAATTTTGGGGTAAATTTTAGACCTGCTGTCAATAAAAATCTTTGTGGCATGTGTCTTTCAAGAGTCATGCTGTACTCCACATATAGCTCCATTTATACATGGCATGTTTCTACAAATTTTAGTACTCATATTTAGTACTTTACATACTGGTATTCTATTAGTGTTTCTATATATCACAGTTCTATATGTTATTCATCAAAATAGCTATCACGGTACAAGCTTACTATACCAGGGATTAAATTAAGATCTATCATTTTCCCTAAGGTTACATTGTCCACAAGACACAGGAAAGGCTTGAAGCACAGTGACCCACACAGAGAAATAAAACGTGAATGTGCATGAAACCAAGTTCTATAAGTCCTTCTTCTTATAGGACCCTGAAGGTCAGGCAAAAAAATTTCCATTTTTGAGCAGGACAGTGGATGAGTTCTTTTAGGAACCTCCCTGCCCTGAATAAGGGTGAATAATGAGATTAACTTGTTAATCCATGAGCTGTGGTCTTGTGGCTATAAATTTAATTTCTTCTACACATTCTTTTTATTCGAGCTATATGTGATTTTTTTTTTCTCTACTGTATGTCATGGTGGATCTTAAGAGTAGCCTACTTACATACATAGAGACATAATATTTCTTTAGTTCAAAGTACTATAAATGTATATCTAATAAATATTTGTGTTATTAGTAAAATGTGTTCTAGTTAACTGCACAGACTGCTGTATTTTGGTTTCCCTCTTTTGTGTTTATATAGTCATCATGCCATTTACCATTACACTGCAAAGAACCTTCTAGTTACGTTTTACAATTAAATGAAACTTAACTGAGAACCTCTAAAAGTTCTCAGAATCACTAGTGGGATTTTTCTTTGAACACAACAATTTAGTTTTTCAGACTGTGTAAAGAAGTGATCAAAGTGACCATTTTATGGGACTGATTCCACATAAAACAAATAGATTACAAAGGAACATTCTAAAGAAGACACTAGAAACATATTGTCAACCTTTATTTCTTATTTTAAGTACTTATTATTGCTCACAGCAGAGATATAGTGTGAATGGAAACCCATAATAAAAAATACAAAGCACAGTACTTAATTGAAAATAAGTGATGGTCATCTGGATTTTAAATTGTACATCTTTTTATTTTGTCTGTAACAATAAGGCCACTAGGTGTCAGGAGTGATCCAACATCACAACGCCACTTGCCAACTCTAATTTTTGTCATTGACTTTTCTGATCCATTATCTTTGTATCTTAACTCCCAAATCTCTATAAGAAGGATACATTATTGAAAAAAAAAGTTGTGCCCTTGTGTCGCCATATTATTTTATGTAAACTTTACAATTCTCTGCAAGGTAAGTAGTAGTATCCCCATTTTATGTGGGCAGCATGATGTAGAAGTAAAAAACACTTGGACTTCTGAGTCTGTCAGATATATTCCCACTACTTGTTAATTATTAACTAATGTCTTTATATTATACAGATAATTTTCCTCATCTTTAAAATTAAAAAATAAAATATCTAAAATTGCCATACAGATTAAATGAAATGCTCTCTACTAAAGTGCCTAGCTTAAGAAAGCACTCAAAAAATGTTCAGTTTACCTATCCTTTTATGTAACTTCTCTGTTTAACAGAAGAGGAAACTTAGTATGCAGATTTAAAACTATATCAGTTTGGTTTTGAGTAGGAGATCCTTTGTTCATAATTTCTATGTTATAGTAAATAGTTTATATTTTTGATGCTCCTGTCTTTGGATTTGAAAACAGGTGAAAACCCACCTTGCAAAATAAGTAGCAGTAAATTTAGGAGGCTAGTCTGTGCCTCTTCTTGCTAACTTACTATCAAGAAGTTTTTCTGTAAATCTTTGAAAGATGTTCTGAACTTAAATCTCTTCATTTTCCTTGCAAAATTCTGAAATTTCCGAACATCATAAACAGGAAGGCCCTGGTTCATTTTGGATCAATTTAACTTTATTATTTTAAATTTAAGGTTGAAAAACTGAGGATAAAGTATTAAATGACACATTTTGTGCCCTGATTCTATTCTCTTTTGGAGGGATTGTCAATTACGGCCCAAAGACAAGAATCCATAAGTAAACTATTAAGTATTTTTTAAAACCACCAGAGAATATATAGAAACTATCACAGAAGTGTAAGTTGTTTTCTAGCTCCGAAACTTAAATATTTATGAGAAAACAAAACATCGTCCCACATGACTCATGAAACTTATTCACTGAGTCACTTTATCTTATGGGAAAAGTTTATAATGCTTCCAGTTTTTATATAAGAATTTTATAAACTAGGAACATTCCATTGAAAAGCCAAGGATTGGACACACACTTAGTTTCATCCCCTCTTCAAATCTCACTAAGAGTGAAGAGACTGAGGACAAAAAGAATAGGAGTGACAAAAATGGTAACCAGATTTTGAAGCCAAATATGTGATGAATGTTGAATAACTTAACAGACTTGAAAGAGTGAAATTCTAAGCTAGCACTGGAAAAAGCTGGAAACCATCCTAATTTACATTGCAGATCTCTTCAAAGGCTCAGGAATTGATGGAAATTAGAAACAAAGACGAGGTGAGACCACAAGGAAATGCACAGATATACATCCGTGCCCGAGAAGAAGATTGAAGGTTCATTCTTTGCAGAGAGTCGCATAGTATCTCTGGAGTGGAGAGCACTGAGCACAACTGTGTGTTGGAATGCTAAACTGAAAATGAGGAGTAAATGAAAGTTTCATATTGAAGATTATAACCATGTTCTGCTTTCTCCTGATTCTCCTAGAAGACACTGGCAATAGGTAGAAGATAGAAAGCCAGCTTTGAGGAGTCAGACCAGCTAAGAGAAAAGATCTAAAGGTGTTAAACATTAGAAATTCTCAAGGAAATGGCCTAGCTATACACTAGGATGAAGATTACTTTTGACAAGCCTCACACATGTAACGAAATTCCAGTCAACTTTATAGTGTTCATTTATACATATGAGAAGATAGCAAAGTATTGCCAAGTATTTGAAGACAAAACATTACGAATTATGGAGAAAAAGAAAAAGTTTAGAAAAAGACTATTTAGGGAGAATGTTTCAAAACGCTATTCGAGTAGCCTCAAAGAGATAAAAGAATGTATTACTTTCATGAATATGACAAGAATACTAATTGGAAAAAAATATGAATTCTTGGAAAATAATAATAGAATAGTAGAAATGGTTGGATGACATCACCAACTCAATGGACATGAGTTTGAGCAAGTTCTAGGAGATGGTGAAGGACAGGGAAACCTGGCATGCTGCAGTCCATGGGGTCGCAAAACATCAACACGACTGAGCAACTGAACAACAAGTAGAAATGGAAAACTTAATCAAAAGAAGATAAAATAGAGACATTCTCTAAGAAAGTATGAAAACGACAATGGGGGGAGAAAAGATAAAGTAAGGAGTCATTTATGAGGCCCAAAATCCTAGTAAGAATTTCTGAAAGAGAACAGAGAAAATAGTGGAAAGTCATCAAATCATAAAACATTATTTTCCAGAACTGAATGATGAGTTTTTAGTTATAACATCCCTTTAGAGCCCAAGGCGGTGAATGAAAATATTCTCACGCCAAAGTGCATCATTAAAATCGACACTGAAGATGGTGGGTGAAGAAAATAAGAGATATCATTGGCAGATTTCCTTAGGTAAGAAAACAAAGTAGCATCAGACTTCTCACCAGCAACACTTGGAAGCAGTGCTTGGAAAAATCTAAGGAGAAAATAATATTCTCAGGCAGTATCAGTGTATTGTAACTGTAGAGAATTAAGACATCTTCAGCCATGTAAAGTCTCAAGAGTTCACTTTCTATACAGTTTATTAATACTAAAGTAGCCACAGAGGTATACTTGTCAAAAACAAAGGAATAAAGCAAGAAGAAAAATTAGGTACCATGAAATAAGGGAAATCTGCACAAGAAAGTTGTGAAGGAACCCCTAGGATGATAATAAGAGATCCTAGAGTAATAGTGAAAGATCTCATATGAAAATACGTGGACGAGCATGGAGAACAGCTGGGTCAGATTAAAGAGTCTGCACAAGACTATGATGGAGAGTTCTTCAAGAAGGTGAAGATTGACCAGTTTTATGCCTCATACTAGTAAAGCCTGAAACGGTGTGAGAGTAGTGGATTGAAGTATAATGTTAGTTACATTAAAAAAAAAGGCAGGGTTGGGGATGAAAAGCAATTATTCACTGCAGGGAAAGCAAAATATAGTAGAAGAAAGGAAAAAACTGAAGTTTATCCCTTGTCCCAGCTGTGAGTAGCATTGACATAAAACATTACTGTTTTAGGAAAATGGGAGTATTGGGAGCATCTTGAGGGTGGCAGAAGATGGTGTACAAATGTGTGAGAACTGAAGCCCTATGTTACATTGCATTCAAGAAGTAATGAGAAAAGCATATTATTTAGAGATACAGAGGTAATCACCTAAAAAGGAGCTGGAAGTAGTTGCCTGTGAAGGGAGAAAGAAGGGATGAGGCAAGGGACTGAATTTTTAATACAAGCCTCGTAGAACTAGTTGACTAATTGGGTGCATGTACAGTGATAAAAAGAAAAACTATAATACGAATTGTGCTTTTAAAAAAAAGCAGTTGTATGCGTGGGTTTCTACCTATTGTTATAGATTTGTCTTTGATTACTTTAGAAAGTAGATTTTGCCCTGTAGAGACTAATAATTTTTTGTTTGGTTTTTGTTATCAGATCAGATCGAGTCTGTGAAGACATGAAAAAATAGTATTTGGAAACTTCAACAGTTTTCAATTGAAGAAATATATATTAAGGCAAACTGAATACTTTACATTTTTTAAAGGTGTCTTTACATGTAAGAATACTTTATAATCTTCTACTTGCATTTATGGACTTTTAATGAGAGGTTTTAAGAATGGACTTCAGGTATGCTAATCTGGCCATTAATTATATCAAAACTAAATCTTCCCTCCAAAGAGTTCCCTCCCTAGATTTATCAACTTCTTGGTAAAGGTCTACATTTGATTGTAATTAGAATGTTTATAAAGTCAGATTTATCTCAGTACCCCATCATGATTAATGATATCTTTAATGCATTTTATTTTTTAATTGTCAAAAAATATAGTTTATGATATGACTTTGTGGTATGATGTGCTTGTGAAAAAGAACTTTAAATATTTATAAGGGTTCCTGGGTAAATTAATATATATTAAAGCTTTACTATATGTCACCATCAACATAACCTAAAATGTAACGTACCAACTAGTGTGCTTTGTATGCCAAAAAGAATAATGCTGTGTTAACATGGCATTTGGTGTTTTACTGTCAAAGATTTGCAAATTATCTGAGACCAAGTTAAACAGAATTCATTTATTCAGTGAATACATATGAAATATCTCTGTATCTATACTAGTTTGGCATTGTCCTAGGCAATGGTGATATAAGGTAAATAAAACATGTTGCTTATCCTCAGAGAACTTAAAAGATAATGAGGGAAAATTTGAGCATCTTTTCTTACATAGTGTCTAATTTATTTCATTGGCTGAATGAAAATATTGCATTTTAAGATTAATTATTACAGTTGATTTTTTTCTTTCTTCCTTTTAATTGCGTCCAGTTTACTGTGGTACTTTGTTAGAATAGACTGTGATTCATCAACTATGATTTTCTTGTGCATGAACTGCTGCAAAAATGTTCTTTAGAATTTTAAACATACTTCTGCCATCTACTGTTTGCAAATTGTGTTGCTTCTCACAACTTAGAGACTACTTGAAATTGTAAACACTAAATAGAAGCATTTGTTTTTAATCAATCACTGGGGAACTGTGGATAAAGCAGTGGTGTAAATCCTGAAAAATATTCCATATAAAGGAAAACTGTAATATACAGTACATAGCATCTTAAATATCCTTAGCTGTGAAAATGAAAGAAACAGAAGGCAAAAGGTAAGTGAGTAATAAAGGTGTATTACAGTGACTACAGTAGTGGCATGTTTCACAGAGATTTGAATATAATAACTTTAAAACTATAGTAAAAATTCTATAATCCAGTTTCTCTTAGTCCAGAAGTCCCAGTAATTTGAAATTTGGCAAATTGAAAATTACCCAGACTATTCCAGTGATCCAGCATTTTAGCTAGTTTGCCAACTTCTCATAAATGGTTTTGATGAGGATACAAGGTGAGTCTTATTAATCTAGAGTTGCTTTAAATATAAAAAAGATGTGAAGATGAAAACACTGCAATTCAACAAAAAAACTGTTATGCTATAACTATTTTAGGAGGATGGAAAAAGTGGTGGTGTAAGAGAATTCAAATCCTTAAGCTACGATAAGGTAACAATAATAATAGCTGTCATTGTATTTTGAGCAAAATATTATTACACATATGGTATTTTGCATCATATAATCCTGACAATAACCTTATGTAGTAGATTCTAGTATTTGTTTTATAGACAAGGAAAGGACCTAAAAATGTTATTTGTTTAAGGTCACAGAGCTAGTAAATGGTGGTTCTGGGATTCAGAACAAAACAATCTGTTTAAAATAGATGATTCAAGAGCTAAGAGTAATACTGATTTTAGAAATATAGAGATATCTGCCATAAAAATAGCTAAAAGGATAGAAAAATCTTCTCTGGGGTGGGAGACTAGGATGGGTGTGGAGGAGGTCATGGACAAGGGACTACTGCTTTATTTATTTATTTTTGCTTTTTGTTTTAAGTCTGTTTAACACTTCAAATTTTAAACTGGGCAGAAATGACTATGATAAGAATAATTCTTAAAACTATGTTAATACTGAGCTAATTAGTATTCCACAAACTACAGTAGTTCATACCTATGCAAATATATAGAAGAGGGTACTGACTGTTTGCTTTGTTTCCATAATCTCCAAATCTAGTTTATAAGCATCCATTCATACTCTATTTTCATTTAAAGATTATGTAGAAGCAAGTTGGGCTTTAGTGGTCACAGCATGCCATATAAGTGTATATACACTGAGGGTATTGCATTTGTATTTAACATATTATGCAATTAAAATGTATTTAGGCTAAAGCAAGGTTTTTTTATGTTTAGACATCATTGTGTTACAAAAATTAATTCATTATGCTCTACATTTCAATGACACCTCATAAAATGTTGAAAAGTTAGCCTATTGTATATTTTGCATTTAAATGTTTATACTGTGGCCCTATTCAGCCTATGCCTTATAAATCACAAAAGAGCCGAGTTGTGTATATTTTTCATTTGTAGGTTGTCTGCTAAAAATTATGAATTATCTTCTGATTATTTATTTTTTTCCTTTGAAATTGTCAGCCCACCATGTTGTAATTTCTATAAATATATGCAGTTACCTTTGAGAAAACTTAAGGCAAATACATCCTGCATGTAACTCTGGTACATTAAAATACTGTGCATTTTAACTGACTTGGTGCATATTTTCTGCTTTCTGATTATTCCTTCTTTGTTGTTGTTTAGTCGCTAAGTGGTGCCTGACCCTTTTCGACCCCATGGACTGCAGCATGCCAGGCTTCCCTGTCCTTCACTGTCTCCTGAAATTTGCTCCAACTCATGTCCTTTGAGTCGGAGATGGCCATCTAACTGTCTCATCCTCTGCCGCCCCCTTCTTTTCTCGCCCTCAGTTTTTCCTAGCATCGGGTTCTTTTCTAATGAGTCAGCTCCTCGCATCAGGTGGTCAAAGTATTGGAGCTTCCTATCTTCAGCATCAGTCCTTCCAATGAATATTCAGGGTTGATTTCCTTTAGGATTGACTGGTTTGATCTTACTGTCCAAAGGACTCTGAGGTGTCTTCTCCAACACCACAGTTTGAAAGCAGTGATTCTTCAGTGTTTAGCCTTCTTTATGGTCCACCTCTCACATCCATACAGGACTACAGGGAAACCCATAGTTTGACTCTACGGACCGACAAGCAAAGTAGTCTCTGCTTTTTAATATGCTGTCTAGGTTTATCACAGTTTTTCTTCCAAAGAGCAAGTGTCTTTTAATTTCATTCTTTCTCTTAGTTAAAAACTAAACCAAATATTAAATGTTCACTTAAGTGGATGTTCAAATAGATTTGTTCATTTCTATGACTGGCAGGAAATACTTTGAGAAATGATTATTGTGTTTGATTAAATGTTTCAAGTAACATAGTTATTACATTGTATGGTGAATCTTTCTCATTAAGCATGTTCCTTCTGGGGTTTTCAAGGAATTGTCTCAGGACCATTACTGACTCTTCCATTTGATCATTCGATTTTAATGCCACACATGGCTGCTTCATGGACACATAGTATTAAGCTTTTTTTCTGGTGATTTGGAATAAACCAAAAAGAACAAATTAAATTCTTCTCCAAATTTCAATTCAGCATGTGATGCTAGAAGTCATAGAGGAACAGTAGGTACTTTGAAAATAAAATTTGGTTAGAAATATAGTAGTAATAATAAACATTTTATATGTTTTTTTATATTTTATTGTGTGCCAGGCACTAAGCACTTTACATATACATATTAATTCATATTTAATCCTAGTAACAACTCTGTAAGATAAATGCATTTACTTCTATTATGTAGATCACAGATGAACAAACTACTATTCTATTTTTGTATGGCCCTTGAGCTAATAATGGTTTTACATATTTTTTAAATGTAAATTTTACACTTAGATTTTTAAGGAGTTTTTTATTTAAGGAGCAACATATTTTTTATTTAAGAAGCAAAATTTTATGTTTTGTGACCCGCAAAACATAAAATTATTTACTGTCTGGGACTTTATGCAAAGCCCCAGACAGTAAATAATTTTATGTTTTTTTTGCCGACCCCTATTGTAGATGACGAAGGTGAGGCAGAGGAAGTTAAGTAGCTTGCCTGTGATTCCACTGCAAATAAACAGAGGACTCCACATTTTGAGTCTAAACTAAATTGTCCCCGTAATTTGTGTTCTTAATCTCTCAGAAAGCTAAAAATCATTCTAAAGTGAAATGAAGCAACTTAAAATTACTTCTTTTTTAAAAGAATGAGTTTTGGCTGTGCTGGGTGCTGTGCTTGGGCTTTCTCTAGTTGTGGTGTGTGGGCTCACTACAACGGCTTCACTTGTTGCAGAGCATGGGCTGTAGACCTTGCTGGCTTCAGTGATTGTGAGGCTTGTGCTTAGTTGCCCCATGTGTTCTCTGCCTTGGCAAGCATATTCTCAACCACTGGACCACCAGGGAAGTCCTACTTCTTTCTTAAATAATTATACTAGAGGTGAACAATTAGATTCAAATGGCTGAAAAGTAATGCCCTTTTAAAATTTTTAAGTTAATTGTTTGTTGTTTATCAGCCAGCAGATTCTTTACCACTGGACCACCAGAGAAGTCCTGAAAGTGATGCTCTTTGAAACCCCTCTGTGGCCCCCCAACCAGTTATATTGATGTCCTGATCCTCTGAAGTCTTTTTTCCTTCCTTTTCTTTAAAAGGGTGGCAAATAGATGGGGCAAATTCTGAAATATCAGGCATGTTAAAGTTGCAAAGTTTAATCACATGGATTATCCCCAAGCGTCTGATTTGGACTTCTAGATTTCTCAAGTTTACCAACATTTTGAGGTAAATGATAACTAGTGGAACCTGGCAAGTCCGTGGGGTCACACAGTTGGACACTACTGAACAACTTTCACTTCATGTATTAAAATATTAATGAGATAGAGTTATGTTTCCAATTAAGGGTAATCATTAATGTTGGAGTTAAAGCCAATTTCACATTTAAGCTCTGTTTTCTTAGGCTCATTGTAGTGTGTGTGCATGTGTATGTATCAGAATGCATATCTTAAGGTCATAGGAAGCTCTCAGTTCACTCACAGCAGTGATCATTAACTTTTTCCCCAAGGCTTTCTTGGGCAGGTTTAATATCTTACAGATACGTTATCCTTTCCGTGTTGTAGGTTTGTGTTTTTTTTTTTTCTTTGTTGTTTTTTGAGCCTGTTAAATGTGATACATCAGCTCTTGCCATTTCTGGAAACTTTTACTGCATTTTTTTAGTTACTGGATTATAAGTATCTTAAATACTGTCCACTCATTCAGTGAGTTTAATTTTTTTCTAGATTCATAAAATATCACTGATCATCCCTTTTTACATTTTTAAACCCTCATACTGTAAATAATTTTATTCATTTATGCATAGGAGGACAAGATTTTTAGAGAATAAATAAAATAGTTTTCAAGACCCTGTGTCAACATGGTGTCTTGTTAATGTTAAAATCTGTTTTTCTAATTTGAAATACATCTTAGCACAGAATTTTGTTTTATATTAATGCTATGTTTGCTCACTAAAACCCTGTGTTTGTCTCTATAATGGTAAGAGGCAATATTTTTCTACTAATCAGACTTTCAAATATAATAAGCAGAGCTATCAATAGTTATCACAAAATTTGTCTGTGTGGGAAGTGGGTATAAACTTAAGAAATAGACTGCAGTTCTTTCTAAAAAGAAATCAGGACAGTTCTGAAGCATCCCCTCCATAGCAAGCAGGCACTAAGTCTTTTTTGTGAATAGGGTTTGCTCTACAGTAGAATAGGATTCAAGGAACAACTATGTCTAAGAAGTCTGCAAGTGTATTTTTTAAGTTATTTTTATTCACTATTTATTGGCTGTGCTGGGTCTTCAGTGTTGCATGCAGGCTCTCTCTAGCTGCAGCAAGCGGGGGCTGCTCTCTGGTGCGCGGGCTTCGCATTGTTGGCTTCACTTGTGGAGCATGGACTCTAGAGGGCATGGGCTTCACTAGTTGTGGTGCATGGTCTTAGTTGCCCTGTGACTTGTGGAATCTTCCTGGACCAGGGATTGAACCCATGTCCCCTGCATTGGCAGGCAAATTCTTAGCACTGGACTACAAGGAAGTCTGTATTTCCTATTAATGTAAGAGAATTACTAGCGCCACAAAGAAGACTTTATTTACATGTAAACATTTTATAGTACTCTGCATTTAACTTAATAGATCCATTAGATTTGTTTAAATATCTGTCTTACGTATCCTACCTTCCAGAAGCAAACTGAGGAAGAGTTTCTACATCCTAAGGTCACTTCCTAAGAAAATGAAAAACCAAAATGCTAAGAGTGTCTTTTTCTAAGGAAACCTTGAAATTATGCAGTTAACTCAAGGTTTTTCTCCATCTCTTTTCCTTTAGCTTTGCTTCAAGTTGTTCTTCAGAAAGCATAAGTTAATATTGATATATATGCATTTATTAAGATAATCCTCTAATCAACTGCAATCAGAAAAAAATAGTGTAACTGCAAGTGTAAACTCTCTAAGTATAAAGGAGGAATCCAAATTCATACCTTCTCTTCCTCCTTACAGAATATTGTATGGTGTTGGAGGTGGCAGTGGTGCCCTGGTTAAAACTTAGATCTGGGCTAACTCTCAGGAATTATTAGAAAAGTTGTTTCATTTTCCTCAAAATTATTCTAGAATTTGACTCAGTACTTATTTTAGAAACATGTGCATGACCTTGATTTCAAAGGCAACAACTGTGTTTGAATATTTGAGTCTTTATTCTGTAATCCTTTTTTGAGGAAGCTGATGCATTTCATCTTCCCTTGTTTACACTTCCTAGTCACTCTTGTTTTGAATATCTACTCACTAAGATCCTTTTCTCTACTGTTTTCTAAAGTGTTTTCTAAGCAAGTGTAGAAGTTTCTAGGGTTCTCTATGAAAAGTCTTAACATATTCTATTTAATTGAACGATATGGCATTGCCATTTTGTTGCCCCAAAGCAGCTGAATGAAAGCTTAGCCTTAACTGAAGGTCACCTGGAAACTTCTAAGTGGCTTAATTCTTTACTAAGTGTCAAAGCAGACACAACCTAGCCTGGCCCAAAGGGACCTATGGTTAAAAATATGGCCACAGTACTTCATAGTTCTTTGCCTCAAACCAAGCCAGTAATCAGAGATGTCTTTTAAGATGTATCACTTCAGACACATTTTATGAGCCATTTCAGATTCTCTCAGACTCACCATCTCATTTTAGCTGCCACTGCTTATAGGCTCTAACCAACTATATGTAGGTGCAGAGGGCCCTATTTTTGTTCCCATGTCCCCACCACTACCATTCTAAAACATATATAGCCCAGTTGGGGAACCATTGACAAGTGGGAGACAGAACTAGTGGATAAATTCTTCCCTTTTTCTATTTTTCCCATTAATCTTGGACTGTCTTGAGACTCACTATATATAGCTTCTGGGATATGTCCTCTGACTCTAACAATTAGTCATATTTAACAGCATCCAGCTCAGTAATATCTCTTTGTATTGCCACTCTCCTAACTGGCTTAATCGTCCTTTCCCATAACTCTACTTCCTAATAAAATAATGTAAAATCTCTTTACTTCAGCACTGCCTTCTGAGGAACCTAGGCTGTATCCAACGATGTTCTCAAATTTTCACCAGTCACCTATGGTAAAATACATGCTGAAGCTTGAGAAGTATTCCTCTAGGACTTTTTTCTTTTTTTATTTTATACTGGAAGAGAATTGATTAATAATGTTGTATTAGTATCAGGTGTAAAGCAAAGTGATGCAGTTATACAAGTATCTATTCTTTTTCAAATTCTTTCCCCTTGAGGTTATTACAGAATATTGAGCAGAGTTCCCTGTGTAATGATAGGTCCTTGTTGGTTGTCTATTTTAAATATAGCAGTGTATACATGTCAATCCCAAACTCACTAAACCCAAATTTATCCCTCCCCCGCACCCCTCCCCTGTGGTAACCATAAGTGTGTTCTTTAAGTCTGTGAGTCTGTTTCTGTTTTGTATCATTTTTTTTAGATTCTGCATATAACCAATATCATATGATACTCATTTTTCTCTAACTGACTTCACTTAGTATGACAATCTCCAGTTCCATCCATGTTGCTGCAAATGGCATTATTTCATTCTTTTTAATGGCTGAGTAATATCCCAATATATATATATACAGACTGCATCTTTTTTTTCCTGTCTCTCTTTTCAGTCTTTTTTTACTTTCACATTAAACATGGTTCTTGTACATGGTAGAGGAAACGATTTACAAGCCTTCCAATCATTTTTAGTCTAGTGTTCTTTAGGATATATATGAAATATTATGAGTTTCCTTCTCCCCAACCCTCCCTGCTAAAAATCGGTTGCTGTTCTGCATTCACCCTAATATACCATTTGAAAGGAGATAGGCCTAGTTTTGACATCTTTCCAGCCTTCCCCAAGTTTTATCTCCAGACTTCACCCAAATTTTATCTGTCTTCCTTTATTTTTAACTTGATTACTTCTGTTGCTTTCCTTTTAAGTTGGACTACATCTTTATTCAGTCATCTATCAATGGACATGTAGGTTGTTTTCAAAGTCTTGGCTATTGTAAATAGCACTTCAGTTTAATATTGGGGTGCATATATCCTTTCAAACCATGTTTTTCTCCAGATACTTGCCCAGGAGTGGGATTGCTGAGCCACATGGTAACTCTATTTTTAGTTTTTTAAGAGACCTCCATTCTGTTCTCATAGTGGTTGTACCAATTTACATTCCCACCAACAGGATAAGAGAATTCTCTTTTCTCCATACTTTCTCCAACATTTGTTGTTTGTAGACTTTTTAGTATAGAAATTATTTCTGCCCTCATGAAGTTTTTAAATTTATTTTTATTGGAGTATAATTGCTTTACAATGATGTGTTAGTTGCTACTGTACAGCAAAGTGAATTAGGTATATGTATACCTATATCCCCTCTTTTTTGGATTCTTCCCGTTTAGGTTACTACAGAGCATTGAGTAGAATTCCCTGTGCTATACAGTAGGTTCTCATTAGTTATCTGTTTTATACACAGTAGTGTATATATGTTATCCCATTCTCCCAATTCATCCCACCCACCCCCACACCCCTAGTATCCATGCATACATTCTCTACACCTATGTTTCTATTTCTGCTTTGCAGGGAAGTTCATTGGTATCATTTTTCAGGATTCCACATATAAGCAATATTATATGATGTTTATTCTCTTTCTTGTTCACTGCATTCTGTATGACAGTCTCTAGGTCCATCCACATCTCTGTAAATAAGTGCAAGGAATTTATTTGCACCCTGCATGGCATATATTGTGTCCACATTTCTTGAATGGATGGATATGTAAGCCAATGTGCTGTGTTCAGTCACTCAGTTGTATCCGACTCTTTGCAACCGCATGAACTGTAGCCCACCAGACTTCTCTGTCCATGGAATTTTCCAGGCAAGAATACTAGAATGGGTTGCCATGCCCTCCTCTAGGGGATCTTCCTGACCCAAGGATCAAACCTGCATCTCCTGCATTGGCAGATGAATTCTTTACCTCTGTGCCACCTGGGAAGCCCCACGTAAGCCAACATTATACGTAATTTTTGTCTTGGTCCACAGATTTTGGGAGCATATTAAATTCTGAATGTTAATGAAGATTAATTTTGATTATGTTAATCTAAATATTAAATTATTCAGTGATTAACTCTTTTTATACGTTTATTCAGGCTTCCCTGGTGGTATGTGACCACACATACATAAGTTCATTCAACTTCTATTCCTAAAGATATTCTTAAGCTTCTAACCATGAGCTCCTGGGCCAGCAGTAAGTGATCGTTTAGGTTCCTAATAGTCCAGCCTTCCTACAGTTAACTAAAAATTCTGGCCAACAACAAAAATTCCAACTACCTGAAAGTTATAGAGAATGAACAGAAGCAGGCATGTTTCAGAGGCGAATTGAAACTTAGAAGAAGGCACTGGTATGGGGTGAGTTTCACTTTTTGAGCCTTTTAGCCTGAGGACAGGCCACAGTCACAGTGTGGGGTGGCTAAACAGACAAAACTGGCCATGTTTTTGGCCTGAGGAAGAGCGTACAAACCATGAGACAACTGAAGCCACTGCAAAGTGAAGGGAGGAGCATTCAGTAAAGGAGCGATCCAGACAATGGGGGTCTAAAATTCTGAGCATAAACTTTCCTAAGTCTCCAGCTAAGCCTCAATGCATGAACAAATGGCAAATTCAAAGCAGCTTTCAGTTCAGTTCAATTCAGTCGCTCAGTCCTGTCCGACTCTGCGACCCCATGGACTGCAGCACGCCAGGCTTCCCTGTCCATCACCAACTCCCGGAGTTTTCAACTAAGGGTAAAATAGTCAACTGAGACTTGATTGGTGTCCTCAGTGAGCAAACTCAAGTTTGAAGTTTAACCAATTAAATGTTTCTACAAAATGAAAATTGCAACACTTTTTGGAATTATTTAATAGAATCCACAATCTCCACAACATATAACATTCAAAATAGTTGAGACAATCTAAAATTATTTGTTTTTTTTAATTAATTTTTATTGAAGTAGTTGAAATGCAACGTTGTATTAATGACTGAAAGTGAAAGTTAGCTACACAGTCGTGTCCGACTCTGCGATCCCATGGACTGTAGCCTGCCAGGCTCCTCTGTCCATGGAATTCTCCAGGCAAGAGTACTGGACTGGGTTGCCATTTCCTTCTCCAGGGGATTTTCCCAACCCAGGGATGGAACCCAGGTCTCCTGCATTGCAGGCAGATTCTTTACCAACTGAGTTACTGCTGCTGCTAAGTCGCTTCAGTCGTGTCTGACTCTGTGCGACCCCAAAGATGGCAGCCCACCAGGCTCCCCCGTCCCTGGGATTCTCCAGGCAAGAACACTGGAGTGGGTTGCCATTTCCTTCTCCAATGCATGAAAGTGAAAAGTGAAAGTGAAGTCGCTCAGTCGTGTCCGACTCTGTGCGACCCCATAGACGGCAGCCCACCAGGCTCCTCGGTCCATGGGATTTTCCAGGCAAGAGTACTGGCGTGGGGTGCCATTGCCTTCTCCGACTGAGCCACTAGGGAAGCCCATATTCTTGTTATACAGCAAAGTGACTCAGTAATACATATACATTTTTTCATATTCTTTTCCATTATGGTTTATCACAGGGTATTGAATATAGTTCCCTGTATTACAGAGTAGAACCTTGTTTACCCATTATATATGAAATTTGTAGATATAATATTAGACAATACAGCACTACTGCCATTTTTAGGGGCAAAAATCACTCAAATCACTAATTGTAATCATGGACTAAGTGACTTCTTAGATTTCACAATAGACATAATATCAACCTTGTAAGTTAGAGTGAATTAAAGGTAATAGCCGTGAGAAAGGCAGTTTATACAAGATGCCAAACAAATGTCAAACTGTTTGATTCTTGTATACCTTGTATTTTGGCCCTAAATTAGATATCTGGTTAGTAGTAAGACTTCCTCTGCCTGATTTACTGGTCTAACCTGTATCAGTCAATAATTGGCAGATGTAAACTCAGATTATGTAAGTCGAGTTAGTATCAGTGCAGCAGTTTCTCTACTTGCATATTTCTCATACTTTATCACTGTCACCTACTTTTTAATTTTGTGATTATTTTAAAGGATAAAGCCCATAGTTGAGTTAATGTACTTTCAAATTAACGTATCAAAGCCCTTGAATACCTATGTTATACACAATATTTGTACATTCACAATGTAGTTGTACCCACGGACTGTAGTATCTCCTCACCAGATCAGATGCCAAATATCAATTATATGTCTATTGGTAGCCCAATGTTGAGCTCCTACTGGGCTCTGATATAGCTTTCTGACAAGTGTGACATTTGTAATACAAATCTGTCTCAACAGGTGTTTTAAATGGTTATGAGTGCAGAACTTTCTGATCCATGTTTCTGGAGCTTGATTCATGAAATCCGTCCCTGACGTAAAGTATGGTCTGCCCAAGTGATACAGTTAGGCACTTTCTTCTTCCTTTTTCCCATGTATGTCCCACTTTTCATGTTTATCACACTGTCCTGTAGTTTGTAACTGTCACTTCTCTTTCTTTCTTTAAGACTGAGTTTCTTGAGGGTGGATCACACTGTGTATTCTAATCACCAAACACAGGACCTAGAAGTATTCAATAAATATTCTTTGAGCAGGTAGAAGGCCATAAAATACTTCTGTAGATGGAATATTGTTTGGGGCTTTAAAAAAAATTTTTTTTTAATATATATTCCTCCCACCAACTTTCCTAATCCAGTTTGAGGCAGCTAGTACCAGAAGAATGACTACTAGGTCAATGATCTTGATTTAGACTTTATCTAGATCTTTATTTCAGAATTTTCCATTTTCTTGTCTTTTGTTTTTCTGAAATGTAGACTGATTAATAAACTTTTAAGTGAATACATATTGTTTAAAAGTTTCTGACTTTCCAGTAGCTACTTCTTAAATTTTACTAAAAGATTTTACCAAATTTTACCAAAAATTTTCTTTCTAATCTAGATTGTGTTTTATTTAAGCCACAGAGACTAAATATACCTATGCATGCATGCTCAGTTGCTTCACTCATGTCTGACTTTGTGACCCTATGACTATAGTCCACTTAAGTGATAGGCAAAATCAGAGTGAAAGTGATAGAATTTAAACCGAATAACTTAATTTCCTTTCCCCTCAGGCTGCATATAATTGATAATTTTATAAAGTTCTATACTGTGGTGTGGTCAGCTATTTCATTTGATGATACCCATTGTTGACCTTTTGAGACAGAGTTCCTATTAAACCAGGTGGAAGGAGAATCATCATTTTTGGAGTTACTTAAAACCAGCCATGAAGTTGATAAAAACAAGGTCCATTTAATTGTCTTCCAGACTTGATAACTGAAAGTTGCATGTCAGTACATTCACCTGTAGGAGAAATAAACCAAATGACTTACGATGTAAACTGACTTCCCAAAGTATTTATTTGGGGAGCTGAAAGAAAAATAAAATAGAAGATAGAATGTAGAAATGAATGACATTTAAGAATGGTTGTTAATATGAAGTCAATTATGAGAATTCTCTTTTTACTTCAGTATGAGAGTCAAATATTCCTATTTCTTGTCTTCTGTATTACCTTTTTTCATAGGTAACTCCTTTTACTATTTACCAATGAAAAGTTGATTGGAGGAAGCAAGGAAGGAATTGAGTTGCTAACATATACTGATGGAAATAATTGATGTAGGCTGCTTTTGTTCATTATTTGCAAAACCAATTTGCAAAACCAATTAGGTTACTGTTTGATGAATTTCTATAAATTTTTCAAAATAAAAATGGGGTCATCGAGAAATCTATTTATCATATTTATAAAAACTCAAAATTATATCTTTTATAAGCTCCATATGGATTTTTTAGAACACACTGGTCATAGCAAACACCTTCTTCCAACAACACAAAAGAAGACTCTACACATAGCAAACACCTTCTTCCAACAACACAAGAGAAGACTCATCACCAGATGGCCAACACTGAAATCAGACTGATTATATTCTTTGCAGCCAAAGATGGAAAAGCTCTGTACAGTCAGCAAACACAAGACTGGGAGCGGATTGTGGCTCAGATCATGAACTCCTTATTGCCAAATTCAGACTTAAATTGAAGAAAGTGGGGAAAACCACTAGACCATTCAGGTATGACCTAAATCAAATCCCTTGTGATTATACAGTGGAAGTGAGAAATAGATTTAAGGGACTAGATCTGATAGACAGAGTGCCTGATGAACTATGGACAGAGGTTCATGACATTGTACAGGAGACAGGGATCAAGATTATACCCAAGAATAAGAAATGCAAAAAAGCAAAATGGCTGGCTGAGGAGGCCTTACAAATAGCTGTGAAAAGAGAAGCAAAAAGCAAAGGAGAAAAGGAAAGATATACCCATTTGAATGCAGAGTTCCAAAGAATAGCAAAGAGAGATAAGAAAACCTTCCTCAGTGATCATTGCAAAGAAATAGAGGAAAACAATAGAATGGGAAAGACTAGAGATCTCTTCAAGAAAATTAGAGATACCAAGGGAACATTTCATGCAAAAATGGAATCAATAATGGACAGAAAAGGTATGAACCTGACAGAAGCAGAAGATACTAAGAAGAGGTGGCAAGAATACATAGAAGAACTGTACAAAAATGACCCAATTAATCATGATGGTATGATCACTCACCTAGAGACACACATCCTGGAATGTGAAGTCAAGTGGGCCTTAGGAAGCATCACTACGAACAAAGCTAGTGGAGGTGATGGAATCCCAGTTGAGCTGTTTCAAATCCTGAAAGATGATGCTGTGAAAGTGTTGCACTCAATATGCCAGCAAATTTGGAAAACTCAGCAGTGGCCACAGGACTGGAAAAGGTCAGGTTTCATTCCAATCCCAAAGAAAGGCAATGCCAAACAATGCTCAAACTACTTACTGCACAGTTGCACTCATCTCACACGCTAGTAAAGTAATGCTTAAAATTCACCAGGCCAGGCTTCAGCAATATGTGAACCGTGAACTTCCTGATGTTCAAGCTGGTTTTAGAAAAGGCAGAGGAACCAGAGATCAAACTGCCAATATCTGCTGGATCATGGAAAAAGCAAGAGAGTTCCAGAAAAACATCTATTTCTGCTTTATTGACTATGCCAAAGCCTTTGACTGTGTGGATCACAATAAACTAGAAAATTCTGAAAGAGATGGGAATACCAGACCACCTGACCTGCCTCTTGAGAAACCTGTATGTAGGTCAGGAAGCAACAGTTTGAAGTGGACATGGAACAACACACTGGTTCCAAATAGGAAAAGGAGTACGTCAAGGCTGTATATTGTCACCCTGCTTATTTAACTTCTATGCAGAGTACATCATGAGAAATGCTGGGCTGGATGAAGCACAAGCTGGAGTGAAGATTGCAGGGAGAAATATCAATAACCTCAGATATGCAGATGATACCACCCTTACGGCAGAAAGTGAAGAACTAAAGAGCCTCTTGTGAAAGTGAAAGAGGAGAGTGCAAATGTTGGCTTAAAGCTCAACATTCAGAAAACTAAGATCATGGCATCCAGTCCCATCACTTCATGGCAAATAGATGGGGAAACAGTGGCTGACTTTGTTTTTGGGGGCTCCAAAATCACTGCAAATGGTGATTTCAGCCATGAAATTAAAAGACGCTTACTCCTTGGAAGGAAAGTTATGACCAACCTAGATGGCAAATTAAAAAACAGAGACATTACTTTGTCAATAAAGGTCTGTCTAGTCAAGGCTGTGGTTTTTCCAGTAGTCATGTATGGATGTGAGAGTTGGACTATAAAGAAAACTGAGCGCTGGAGAATTGATGCTTTTGAGCTGTGGTGTTGGAGAAGACTCTTGAGAGTGCCTTGGACTGCAAGGAGATCCAACCAATCCATCCTAAAGGAGATCAGTCCTGGGTGTTGGAAGAACTGATGTTGAAGCTGAAACTCCAGTACTTTGGCTGATGCAAAGAACTGACTCATTTTAAATGACCCTGATGCTGGGAAAGATTGAGGGCAGGAGGAGAAGGGGATGACAGAGGATAAGATGGTTGGATGGCTTCACTGACTCAATGGACATGAGTTTGGGTAGGGTCCGGGAGTTGGTGATGGACAGGGAGGCCTGGCATGCTGCACTTCATGGGGTCGCAAAGAGTCGGACACAACTGGGTGACTGAACTGAACTGATGGATTTTTTTTTGAAGGGGTGGCTTCCCTCATATCTCAGTTGGTAAAGAATCTGCCTACAAATGCAGGAGACCCGGGTTCGATTCCTGGGTTGGAAAGATCCCCTGGAGAAGGAAATGGCAACCCACTCCAGTATTCTTGCCTGGAGAATCCCATGGGCAGAGCAGCCTGGCAGGCTACAGTCCATGGGTTCACAAAAGTCAGACACAACTTATCGACTAAAACACCACCACCATGGATGTTTTGTTACTACATTTAGCAATATTTTGTAAGGAAATTTTATGAAAGCTTGTTAATGATATTATTGTTTTGTAATAGACTATGGAAGATTTCCATAGGTAAGAATCAGCACTTTATCACTCCAGAATATAAACAAAGTTGATAGATGTCAACTCCATTTATACAAAGAAAGTTCCCATGAAGGAAATAATGGTAATCTCAATTTTAGATTAGGTAGAGTTCCCATGTGAAAACTGTGGTTCATCTTATACGACAGCATGTAGCATATCCAGCTGCTTTCTCTTTCTAATCAAAACATTTGCTTGCAATAACAGCTGCCTCTCTGCCTTGTTTTTAAACCATTTGCAGCAAATCAAACTGGGAATAACGTGTCCACAGTAAGATAACTCCGGATTATGGAACATGTCTTTTCTAAAATTTCAAAGTAAGAAAAAAGAAATGCCAATTCACAAACCAATTGTCTTTTTCCTCTAAAGCTTTGTTTCATGAATCCTAAGAAGCAAAATTTACAATCCACACTAGCATACTGAAGTCCAGAGATTTATAAACAATTGTTCTTTTCAAAATGTTGTTGTTGTTCAGTCGCTAAGTCATGTCCAATTCTTTGCAGCCCCATGGACTGCAGCACCCCAGGCTCCTCTGTCCTTCACCCTGGGTTTACTCAAATTCATGTCCATTGAGTCTGTGATGCTATCAACCATCTAATCCTCTGACCCCCCCTTTTCCTTTTGCTTTCAATCTTTCCCAGCATCAGGGTTTTTTTTCAAATGAGTCAGTTTTTCACATCAGGTGGCCAAAGTATTGGATCTTCTTTGGTAACAGTCCTTCCAATGAATATTCAGGGTTGATTTCCTTTAAGATTGACTGGTTTGATGTCCTTGCAGTCCAAGGGGCTCTCAAGAGTCTTCTCCAGCACACTTCAAAAGCATTTAAAATTGTGTATCAGATATGTCCAATACAGTGCATAACTTCTGTACTCATCAGTTATTTTGGAAAAACAGAATATAGGAACTGAGTTTTTGATATAATGGTAAAGTATTCTTCTGAGCCATTATCTGTGTCATGTTTATGAAACTGCATTTCTAAAAGTTAATACAACTACTACATATGACTATATTATAGGTAGCATTTGACTCAAACACAAGACACATCAAACTGAATTAGTGTGAATAACTATTTTGGAATACGTTTTATAATCAATGGTTTGGTATAAGCAAATTTTGCACTGTTTTTGAAGAAAATATTTGATTGTTAATGTCATAATTTAGTAAAGCATTCACTTCTTTTATAAGTATCATCATCATATCAAGGGAAGAAAAGAAGATATGTAATTTAGGTCAGACCAACACATCTTAAGCATTAAAAGATGTGTGTTTGAAAGATGTCAGTCTCCACATGTTCTGGAAATAAAAACCAGACAAACAATACAATAAAACTTCATGCATCCCATAGAAGTCTGAATAACCAATCACTTAAAATTTCACCATCTGCTCTTACTGAAGCAGCAAGATTGAGGCGTTTTCCAGCCATGATGATCAGAATGTAACAGAATGAGAAACACTAACAGGATTCCCTCCACACACCCTTTCTTATTTACTGCTGTGGTTCTTAATGAAAACCTGAGCTCTACAAAGAAAAGGGGAGGATGTCCCCCGCCCCATCTCCTAATTGAGTGTGTATAGCCAGTAATAGCTTTTTGCTGCCCTGGGCAGCATGACATTGCCTCATTTGGCCTTGCACAGCTATTATTTCAGGAAGCAGCTAGTGAAGTGCCCCAGTCCATCTGCTTGCTTTTCATGGGCTGATGCTTTTCTTGATGTTGACAGCTGTCTTAATATTCCTGGGCCACCTGCCACATAGCAAATACTGTGCCGTAATGCACACACAGAAATGTATCCCTCTGGTGGACTTTTTAAAACAAAAAGCATTTCTAAACCATGCTTGCATCCTTGTTGAAAGACTTCAGGGTCAGCACTTTGTTCTCATACTTTTGAGGAGTAATGTGCTTATGCTTTGGGAATGGTAGTTCAGTTACAGTGTGATGAACTTGAGCTTTTCTCACATATCAAATAAGCTATTGAATTGTACTCTTTTTGTAGAAGTCATGGTGGTCACAGGAAGCAGAGGACGAGAATAAACTGACAGTTATCTCCTCTAGTGAGCCTTCATGGAAATTTCTAGACTAAGTTGGCATGTGTGCATACTAAGTTGCCTCAGTTGTGTCCAACTCTGTGAGACCCCCTGTACTGTGGCCTACCAGGCTCCACTGTCCATGGAATTCCCCAGGCAAGAATGCTGGTGTGGGTTGCCATTTCCTCCTCCAGGAGATCTTCCCAACCCAGGGATCGAACCCATGTCTTATATGTCTCCTGCATTGGAGACTAAGTTGGGGTTCATCCTATGTATGCTCATAGAAGGACTTTCTCTTTTCCTATCTGCTTTGCTCATCTGTTCACCCCATCAGACTTGCGTCTTGAGGGAAAGCTCTTGGTCTTATCACTGTATCTCTAAGAATGAGTGTGTTTCTGATCCATAGTCAGCACTCAAGGACAAATCCAGGTTTTAAGGTACCTGAAGATTTTTGCAATTTCTCTTTAAAGAAAAATATTTAAAATTAAAAATTAGATATAAAAGTGAATGAAAAAATAAATCATACAAATGACCAATTTTAAACGATTAATATTACAAATGTCACAGAGTCTAGAAAAACAGCATTTTTTCCATTATCTGCCTATTATACTTCTATAATATTTTTTCTTATATTTTTGTTAGTGTATTCATTCATATGACCTTTTCTAATATTTTCTATACATATAGTGGAAAGATAAAGTCTTTCCTTAAATTTTGATGAGCGTACGTATTGATAGAAAGGCTAGGTAAGCATACAACATTATATACCCACATACACACTCATTGTGGTATTGCTATAAGTTTGTGCCCTACAAACAAATATTATCATAAGTTCTATTTTACATGATTTTCATTTAAAAGTTTACTGCATTTACAATTATAAAAATTGTATGCACTACATTATATAAGTGTTTTGAGAGAAATTACATCAATTAGAAGTGATTCTTTTAAGTTTTGTCTTCTGTTGCCTGAAATAGTTTTCCACAACTCACCTTTTGCTATTGTACATTTTGAATCTTGTTTCACCTCTACTACCCACACAGTTTCAGTGTTAGAGGACTTAGGATATGTTTATGTCGCGATAGTGCCTCTGGTCCTGTATCTTAGGTGTAATGCTTGGTGAGTTGCCCAATGAACAAACTGAAATTAAAGCAGTAACATCTATTTGGAGAAACTGACAACCACATAAATACATCCCACTAAAAATCCAAGCTAAAATCCACACCATACATTTCCCAGCATGTCCTAAAGGGCCTCCAGTAACTCCAATACCAGCTGACTCTAGGAATAAGGTGATGGAGGGAAAATCCAAGTGAAAAGAGCTTGTGGTCTTAATTGTGCAGTTTAAACATTTGCTTTTGTAAATTTCATAACCACCATCAAGTGATCACATTCCTGAACTCACCTTGGAAGAGACCATGCCAATGAGGTGCCTTGAAGCTTTGGTTTCACCAGCCTCACAGTAAATATGCTTCTAACATACTCATTAAATGAGGAACTGATCAGTCCTTGAAAGGTAAATAAATGAAAATTCAGGAGTCATTGATTTATGGCTTTAAGCTAATTTTTCATAGAGTTTGCAAAGCATTTGAATGAATGCAAGTGTACCTGGTGCCCTGCCTCCATTGAGGCAAACTTTGTCTATGAAAAATTAGCTTAAAGCCATAAATCAATGACCCCTGAATTTTCATTTATTTACTTTTCAAGTACTGATCCATTCCTAGATGTCATCTGCTCTTACATTCTGAACTCATAATAATGAATTTCTGAATACTGGGTTCTAAGATTGCATTAGGAAGTCTATAAAAAGGTTGAATTTTAGAGTTTTAAGGATCTTAGAGATTCGAATTTAGCACAGTCATCTTCATTTGTTCATTCAGTTTTTCTTGAAGACATTTAAAGAGTATCTATGGCAGAAGCATATTTACTGTGAAGCTGATGAAGCCAAAGCTTCAAGGCACCTCATTGGCATAGTCATTTCCAATGTGAATTCAGGAATGTGATCACTTGGTGTATGGGGCTTCCCTAGTGGCTCAGATGGTAAGGAGTCTGCCTGCAGTGCAGGGGACCCAGGTTTGACCCCTGGGTTGGGAAGATCCCCTGGAGAAGGGAATGGCTACCCACCCCAGTATTCTTGTCTGGAAAATTCCATGAACAGAGGAGCCTGGTGGGCTATAGTCCATAGGGTCACAAAGAGTCTGACCCCACTGAGCGACTAACACTTTTTTTTTCATATGAATATGAATATATATATATATATATATATATATATATATATATATATATCATAGGTTTGTATTGGCCCAACTTTATTTTAGGGGTCTCTAATAACATTTATACTATCTTATACTTTTGCAAGCTGTTTATTAATAGAGGGATTCTAGCTGGATGAACATTCTACTACCTCAACTATCACCACCAATACTGTAGATAAATAGTTTCTAGATAAATGAAGTACTTTACCTGACATGATTCTGATGCCTTCTCCCACTGAGGATAGTGATTATTGAAAAAATATGACTAGCCCAGCTTTCCCCTTGAGGGCTATTAGAGAAATTATTTTCTTAAATAGCATTATTAGATAAACCCATAAGTCAGTGATAAACTCTACTGGCCCCAATAAGATTTTTATCCCCAGAGAAATATCCTGAACAGTCCACCCTCTGGATAGGTAGTAGGGTGTAGGGCCTGCTTTGGTCATAGTACAAGGGCTGGACACATCTGGTAGCCATCTAGCATTCCTTTGGGGAGATTAATTCTCCAGGCCTTCAAGCTGGAGGGAACAACTGGCTTCCTACTCTTTTTGCTTTCATATTCTCTGGGCTTTCTGGCAAAAAGGCCTTTAATGGAGATTCCTCCCCAAAACAATAAGACTCAATTGGGAACTTTACTTGTCTTATTCTAGTTTATTTTTCTAGCTTTTTTCTCACAGGAGAAGGTTTTCAAAAGAGAAAGTGCTGATCAATCTTGAGGGATAGTCTGGGGTGAACCCAGCAGAAAGAATCGGTACTGATTTAACTTTGGTAGGTTAAACTGAGCAGAACAAATTAAGGTGAGCAGCCTTGGTCTCCGCTGCAGTTGGTAGGGGTTAGAGTGCTTCTAGGAGGCAGCTACCTTTGTGGCAGGAAAGTTCAACAACCCTCAGCTAATGCTGAAATGGGGCTTATGGACATCCTGTCTACCCATAAACAATCTTCTCCTCCAGGACTCCAGTCAGAGCAGGCCAACCTCAGGGTACCTTCCTTCCCCCTCCCTCAAGTCAGAACTGCCTTGGACATTTCATTTTATCTTATTTACTTGTATAGAGTTTTTAGCAAACAGGTATAAGATAATCACTTTTATGACTTCTACACCCTCTCAGGGGCAGCTTGGTTTTAAAACAAACCACCTGGGGTGAATGGGTCCCTTGATATTTTCTCTCCTAGCCACCAGGATATACAAAACTAAAAAAACAAACAAACAAACAAACAAAAAACAATCTATGCTACTCTATTAGTGAAATAAGTCAGAAACAGAAGGACAAATACATATATTTGGATTCACTTATACTGATGAATCTAAAACAGTCAAATCCATAGAAGCAGTGTGGAAAGGGAGTTGTCAGGGGTTGGGGGAGGGGAAACAGGGCATTATTAATAAACAGGGTATTAGTCAAAGGGAAAGTTGAAGTTACGCAAGATGAGTAAATCTTTGAGTTCTACTTACAGCACAGTGCCTGTAGTTCACAGTACTGTATTATATACTTAAAACTTTGCTAAGAGGGCAGATGTTATGTCATAGTTGTTTATAATAATAGAGTGGGAGGAAAGTTCTGGAAGTCATGGATGGTTTTATAGCATAGATTGTGATGATAGTTTCATGGTGTGTATTTATTTTCAGTCTCATCAGGTTGCATACATAAATTATTACAGCTTTCTGTATGTATAAAAAAATAAAGCTAAGAAAAGTCAAACGACTGTATTTAGACATGCTGCTGCTACTGCTAAGTCGCTTCAGTTGTGTCCGACTCTGTGCGACCCCATAGACGGCAGCCACCAGGCTCCCCGGTCCCTGGGATTCTCCAGGCAAGAACACTGGAGTGGGATGCCATTTCCTTCTCCTATGCATGAAAGTGAAAAGTGAAGTCGCTCAGTCGTGTCCGACTCTTAGCGACCCCATGGACTGCAGCCTACCAGGCTCCTCCATCCATGGGATTTTCCAGGCAAGAGTACTGGAGTGGGGTGCCATTGCCTTCTCCGGTATTTAGACATAATTCAAAGTAAATCTTAAGGACCTTTTGGTTTCCAGATTTCAGTGACGTCTGTGTAATGACTACAAAATATTTGTTTCCCCATAGTTTGAATTATACTTGTTTTTGATCAGCGTCGTTTTTGCAAGCGGGTTCGCCGGGGAGCAGTATGTATTAATAACACGGAGTATGAGAAATATCAAAGTACATCTGGGTTAGGGTCAGTTACCCCACAGATAGTAAGCCAGCCGAACCAGAAAAGAGTTGTTGACAGACCTGGACAGCACCTACGGCGCCATGGAGTGTGAGAAATATCAAAGCACATCTGGGTTAAGGTAAGTTACCCCACAGACAGTAAGCCAGCCGAACCAGAAAGGACCTGTTGACAGACCTGAACCGGCACTTATGGCGCCCTCGACTTCTGAGACGGCCACGGGGTAGCTGCAACTTCTTCAGCCCTGGGAAACTGTTTAAAGAATTACTGTTCGTTAGCTGAAAGGCAGCCTAGGGCACTCTGGTACCGCAGTTTAGTTCATGAGTTTCTTTCAAACTTTAATTCATGAACTTGTTTCAAAAGTCTGAAAACCGTTCCTTGCACTGACTGGACGATAGAAAAACAAATCAGTAATAGAAAAAATTGAGAGAAAAGACAAATGGGCTGGCAGGCTGAGCTCTTTTGGGCGGGAAGCCCGGAGCCCGGCGTTGCGGGGTGGTGCGTCCCCCCGGATCATCTCAGGCCCATACCGAGAACGGGGACCGGCCAGCGGCGGCGGCCGGGCCCGGGCTCGGGGCGGAGCCGCGGCCTCTGGCTCCTCCTGGGGGCGGGCGGCCCGGGGGTGGAGGGAGGAGCCGCCTCAGAGCACGAGAAGGAGTAGTGCTGGCAGCCCGTCGCGCCCGCGCTTCTACCGCCCGGGATGGACTGAGCCGCGCCGGCCGCCCGCGCCGAGTAGCTCCTGCCCTCGCCGGGTCCCACGGCCCCGGACCGGGCTCCGGACACCGCCTCACGCGTTCCCAGCGGACGGCCTCGGACCGGCTGCCGCGCCGGGGAGATGTCCGGCGGCCGGAGAAGGGGCGGCGCCCCCTGGCATAGCTTTTCCCGATTCTTTGCTCCCCGAAGCCCTTCCCGGGACAAGGAAGAGGAAGAGGAGGAGAGGCCAGGGACAAGCCAGCCGCCCGCGCCGGGCCGGGACGCTGCCAGGTGGGAGCCGCGGGGGTCGTCGGGGGCCCCGCGCCGACTCAGGACGGGGGGTTCCTGGCCCCGGTGCCCGCAGCCGGCCGCTGTCGGCCAGGCTGAGCTTCTCACTTTCTGTTCTCCTTCTTCCATTGCTGAAGTTTTTTCCTTCTTTCTCAGTTCCCGCGCCGCATCACTTGGTCTGTAAATCCTGGTGAAGTCCGTGGCCAGCGGCCGGGCCAGCCCGTGGGGCCCTCAGCCCCCCATCTCCCGTCCCCAGACGCGGTTCGGTTCCCGTCCCACACTCGCGTCTGCTCTAAGTTCTCCGGCAGAAGCGACTCCCCCGGCGTCCTGCCGGCGGTAATGAGAAAGAGTAGTGAGCCCAGCCGGGGTAATGAGAAAGAGTAGTGAGCCCAGCCGTCCGCCAGGGCGAGGAGGGCGCGATCCGAAAACCACTCCGATAGGAAAGGTAACGCTTTGGAGCGCCACCCGCTCGGCTGGGATTTTGCCGTCTTAATCGTAGTTTCTCAAAGTAATTTTTTTTTTTTTTTTTTTTAAGAATGTTGATGCTGAGTTCCCAAGACCCCATTAAAATGTCAAACCGTTGCTAGTCTTATTTACCATTGCCTGACATTTAAATGATGCCACCCTTCTTTCCCAAATCTCGGAGAAAACATCTGCCTCAAGATCCCAGATGGATTCCAGAAACCTGGACTCGAGCTGTCTTGGTTTCTGTAATAATAAAAACGTGCCCCCCTTTTGCAGTTTTTTCTCCTTCCTCCACCTGCTGCTGTAAAATCGAGCTTTTTGAAAAATTCATGACTAATAAAAATACCTGTTCCGGAGTCTTTTCATCTGTCCTGAGGGAGGAAGAGGGGTTAAGTGATATACAACTCGCTGTTTAAAACTTTTGCTGGCTAGAGAGGCTTATTGCTGCCTCTTCCCCCACATTGCACTAGAAGATCTCTCGTGATTGGAAGGACGCTCTCCTGAAAGCTGTGTTTACTTCAGTCGTTAAAGGCTTCCTGGAGAGCTTCAAAGAAAACTGGATAGGAAACAGAACTGTAACTGATTGAGCTGCTTCCATCAGTATTCATTCCTGTCTTGTGATTGGATCCTGGGCATTTACGTGTTCCTCAGTTTCCCTGCTTGTGAAGCATTTGCATTATATGACCCTCTTAACAAAACTGCCACATCTTTCCAAGAAGGTTCCTGTTACAACTAGAAGACTTCTTCTGTGAGGCTTCAGCTATTATTGCCCTCTTAAGAGAGAATTTAAAATTCAGACTTACATAGTAGTTAAAAATAGTTTTGAAGTCTGACAGGGCTCAACCAGAATGTCAGAATTCTGGTGTAGGCAGACAGCCCTTGGTGCCTGCCGTCACTGTAACAGCACTGACAATCTGGGATGATAATATGGAAACAGTATTTAAGAGAAACCTGAAGTAGACTCGAAACTAGCCTTGAGTCAGGATTAGAAGGGCCAATTTCATGTTCCTATCAGAATTGTCCTGAAAGCTTGCCGCCTCCCTGCCTATTTTGGCTTTTTGGCCACTTCTCAAATCTAATCTCTTTTTCTTTCTGGTGCTAGCCACTCCGCAACTTGTCTGTCTGCTTACCACTTCTCCATTCTCCTTATCTCCAGAGAGGCACAGACTGCTGCTTTTTGACAATCATAATTTTAATTGTGCTTATATGAACTCTAATTTTGTCCTTCATCCATTTTAGAACTTGCCAGATGTTAAGGGGATAGCGGATAATCTTTTGTGTGGGTGTTTTACCTTTTAAATGAGCTTAAATCTTTTCTTTTCAAGGACATAAACACAAAGCCTTTATTGAAAGTTTAATGAAACAAATGGAAATGCTTAGTAGTACCAAATGTCCTAGTAACACAACACCCTGGTGTTAACAAGATTGGAAACAGAATTGTGATTTGTCACTGTGATCTTATTTCAAAATGTAAGAGTATTTTGGCTGTTTCTTTTAGAGGCAGTAAAAACTCCTGGTTTTAGTGGGAGCGTGGTTTACCTTTTGTACTGGTGATTTTAGATGCAGGGGAGTCTGTTCAGACATGGGACTGGGTGTGATAGGAATGTAAAGATGACTGAGAAAAAGGCTGTTTCAAGGAACTGGGAGAAGCTGAGGAGACCACTTGAAAACAGTCATCCTAGTACCTATGACGTGTCTTGTTTAGTTGTTAAGTCGTGTCCAACTCCTTGCAACCCCATGTAGCCTGCCAGGCTCCTCTGTCCATGGGATTTCCCAGGCAGGAACACTGGAATGGGTTGCCATGGTGTGTCTGGCACATTACAATTAACAGAATACTTTAAAAAATACTACACCTGAGGTTGGACAGACATGTATGATCAGTATTCTAGTTTTACTATAAAAAACGGCTAAAGAAACATGCCCAGAGTCACATAGCTACTTTTCAGTTAAAAACAAGTTTGTGCAGTACCTGCAACTCAGAGGCCACTTAACATTTATTAAGGATTAATGTCTGCATCCTGACTTTTTCTTGTACTCGAAGTGCATTCTCTCAAACTTGAGTTGTACAGTCTCGTTTTCTGCACTCCCAGTGTTGACTTACATGAGTTTCATGATGTAACTTGTGTAGGTAAAAATACAAATGGGACATAAATTCCTTAAGAACAGAATTCCTTAACAATTCCTTAAGAACAGAATTGAAAATTAAACACAGACATAACCACAAGACCAATAAAAATAAAATTTACAGCATTATCCTGGCAGCTGTTTTTTGGCTACTCACAAAATGCATATGGTACCAACTAGAAAAAAAACAAAGTTTTTGAGGAGTTGCCATGACTGTACCACTGTGTACCATGCCATGATTCAGGTTTTCCAATATTTCTCCACTTGAATCACAGGAAAACTTTTGCTTTTACGGTGTGCTGTAAGATATTTGGACATCATTTGCTGTGAACACGTCATTTATATACTGTGTTCTATGCTGCTCTCATTAACCTGCAGCAGTTAAAAGTCTGTTTGCATCAACACTATTACGTATGTGAATTCAGGTGTTGGCAGTTGAATTGCTTGTTAATACTCTTTATCTTCGGTGGTTGACCACATCCAGAAAGTGCTTATATTAATTTGTTTTTAATTGTATAGAAATGAAAACTGCAGTTGAATTCAATTCACAGCTGTAACGTTTAGCCCGGTTTATGAGTGTGCAATGAATGGGCTCAGCAAAAGTGATAGGGGAGAGCCAGGAGGGCTTCATGGGGGAGGTGGTTTTATCTGGGCCTTCACTGATGGTGTTTTCCACAGGTAGAGAACTTAGCCAGGAAGATGGAAATAGGGGATGGGTCTTCTAGGCTGAGCAAAGGCCTGGGATTATGATCTCTTGAAGGTTGTATACATCAGTGCGGGCAGAGTGAAAGAGGCGTTAAGAAAATTAGATTTAGCACTGGGTCATAAAGAGTGTTTGGTCTCAATTTAGAGAATTTTTGTGAAGCCCCGTTCAACAGGTACTGCTAAACTGTGAAATTCAGAGGATACCTGCCTTCTAATTTTCCTTGCTTTGAGAAAATGATCTCTCAATTTTGTTTCTTTGCTGTATCACACATGATAGTGAGGCAAGAACAGCATTTAACAAAAGCCGACTGTGCACTCCTTTGGGCTGGGTACTTTTACTTATATCGTCTTTTTAAACATCACCCTCAGCCTGGAATGTTGGTATGCTTAAAATTCTGACAACTGAGGAAACTGAGGATAAGATAATTCCCAGAGGTGGCATCTTGGAAGGAACAATTTTTTGCTGAACTGGACTCTCCTGTCCTTCGTAGGACATTTGGCATCTGTGGCCCTGCCCACTAATTACCAGGAGCATCCCCTGCAGTCATTGGGAGAACCCAGAACACCTTCCCCAAGGTGGGCGGGAGGGAGAGCACTCCCAGGGGAGAACAATTTATCCCAAATCATAACTGGGATAAGTTTCAGGGGTGAGATTTGAGACTGGGTCTCTCTGACTCAGAAACTCTGATTCTTTTTACACAGCATTTTGCTCACCAACCTTCTGAACTGTGCTTCTTCAAAATACATCTGAATATGTAATTTAGTTGGACCTTTCCTTCCTTTGTTCCAGAATGGGTAATAGTGTGGACTGTTTCACATATACTCTTTTTGACTGTTCCTTTGAGTGTCCCAGTGTAGTGCCATTGATAGAAGGTAAGACAGGATCACTAGACCCAAGGAGCAGGGGCTGTGTCTCATTTATCTTTTTGTCCTCTGTACCTAGCTCAGGTGAGGGAGTGAATCCCTGTTGATGGATCATTAAAACGCTTATTAGTGGCTTTTCACGAATACACTTTTCACTAAAACACTTATTAGTGGCTTTTCACAGGGTAATACACTCCTGCCCTTAAAGTGGGCATTTTTGAGACATGGTAGGGGGTGGGTACCATAAAGTTCTCTAGAGAGTGTTTGGCTCTTGATTTAAAGTTCAGAGACTATTTGCTTTTCACCATGGCGGAGTGTGGCTGATAAATGGGTTGAGCCATGATACTAGTGAGCTGAAGTGTAGGAGATAGTTTCATCAAATGTTAATAGTGCCTCTGATACCAGCTGTTATGTTAAATGTTGACCACGGCATCATTTATGTAAGAAAAAGGAGTTTTGTGCTCTGAATTTTCATGGTAATTACATTTCAAATAGTGATTTGAAAGCACTGTATAAAATAATCAGTAATAGTTTGGTGGAATAAGATACCTATGTGGTGTTGAAGGGCAACATCTGAGGCTCATGCCTGCAGCAACAAAGATGACTGGAAAATTCCAGAAGTCCTCAGCTGTGAGTATTTTGTGAGAATCTTGAGCTTCCAGGTTAATGGAAAACACAGAACCTACTTTTGGCAATGAAGTAGAAATATAGACTGTTTTAGGGTATTGAAACCATACTTTTTTTCAAGTGAGAATCTGTCTTTTGGGTTTAACAGGGTGTCTGCCAGATGTCTAACTTGAGGATTCTGTTTCTTGCTGAGGACATTTCCTTGAAAACGAACTCGATTGTACACTCTAAATGTGTGTTGAGTTGCAAGTGTACCTCAAATTGATCTGCAATAAACTTAATCACAACTTCTAACTTTTTTGAAGCAAACATTTCACCTCAGTGGAGAATATGTAAAAAAGGGTAATAGTGAATTTTATAAAGAAGAAAACAATTTTCCTTCAAAGTATTACCAGAGTTCTGATGAAGTACACTTGTGTGCACATATACCAAAAATGCCAGTGCAGCTCCGATAACTATAAAACAGATTGACGTACATTCAAACTCGGGAAGGTAATCCAGACTGTCTACTGAAGAGAGAGGATTAGCATGAAGTAAAAGTTCAAGAAGTCATGTTTATCATGAGCCTGTCCGTTCCAGAAATTTGACTGCTGTGTGTTGAGGATATTGCTAAGGTGTGGGATACAAAGATGAATAAAAGAGTGAAACTGCCCTCAAATAGCTCTTAAATTAGTGGAGGAGATAAACCTGCACGTCTCTGTTTTCCAGATGAACTCATGATAAGCCAAACGTGCATTTGGTGTGTGTGACTTGTGTGGTTCAGAACACACTCACTGTTTCATGAGTGTCACACATTGTATGAGGACTTTGAACGGGCTTTCAAAGTATCTTCTCCCTCTCTTCTCTCTGAGCATGGTTTGATGAGCATCCTTTGCCGAGGCAGACTTGTGGGGAGATGGTGTAGGAGCTGTACCAGCAGGGTGAGTGGACGTGATTTCCCTCGGTCCCTCCTGCTGCTCCTTGACCCAGCAAGTCTTAGATGGAGGCAGAAAATCACATTCTTGCAAAAAATCGTCATTCCAAGTGAGTGGACATCGTTATACAGAATGGTTGGGTGTTGACAGAGAAACAAATTGGTTTTGTGACTAGAAATAATTTGTTGTGTGGCAGTCGTGAATGCCAAGTACTGGTACGGCTCCAGCAGGGTTATCCCTCAGTGTTTAACCCCTGGGGGTATTTAACTGGAAATATGCCAAAGCAGTGAAACAACCAAAATTTGCTTTAGTTGTTTAGTCAAGTGTTCCTTTGTGCCTGACAGATTAGTGATGACAAAACTAAACCACCCTTAATTGAGGCCCTAGTAAGATCCAAGCCCTGTGCTTGGGGCTTTCAACCTATACAACCACCTAATACTCAGAGCAACCTTATGAGACAGGAATCTTTACTCCATTTTACAGACACATAATTTAAGGCTTGGAGAGGTCCAATAGCTAATCAAAAGTCTCACAGATCTTGTGGTAGAGTGAGGAGTCATTCTCCTTCCTGAATTCAAAACCTACAGCATTCTGTGACTGCTGCTTCTGCTCAACTTGGGAAAAAGACCCAAACAGAAGGCAGGGCTTAGAAAATGTTTTGAGTGCAGATAAGACCATGGCCTGCAAATGGCCTGGGTCAGTGCTCAGTACAATAAAGAACTGATGCTCCTGGCAGTTGAGAGAGGAAATTATATATACTTTATAAATTTATATTTAAACACATAAAAAGGCTTAGTCTCCTAAAAAGATACAAATTAAGCCTATAGCAAGGTACCATATGCCACCTGTCTGATAATCAAAACTTGAGTTCAGTGTAGGTATACAGGAGCTCTGGTACACTGCTAGCGGGAGTGTAAATCGAGACACCAGTTTGGAGGGAAGTTTGATGAACTCTATCAACATCATACATTCACATACCCTGATTTAACAGTTCCCTTTTAGAAATTCCACTGGATGTATACAGCTTGCAAAACAAGCCCAAAGTTGACACTACAAATTTAGTCATTGCAGTGTTGTTTTAATTAGCAAGAGATGAAGATTAAAATGAAGTCTTATCAATAGTGGACTAATTGGTAGATCACCATGTATCCCATGTAGTGGACTATTACGTGGCTGTCAAAAAGAATGATAAAGCTTTTTGTATACTGATAAGAAAAATACATTTAAAAATCTTTTTAAAACAAGATACAAACCACTGTGTATAGTATGCTCCCATTTGCATTTGAAAATGGGGGAGTATGGAAAAAGTCTGTTCCTACTGTTGTGTTAACTATTTGGGAAGGATGTGAGACTGAGTGAAGGAATGAGGAATAGGAGAGAGACTTCTTCATTTTAGACCTTTTTATACTTAAAAAATTATATGAATTACCTATTTCAGAAAACTGGTTATGACCTAGTGAATACCTTTGTATAAAAGAGGATAAAAGAATTTATGATCCTGTGTTGGCAAAAATTCTCCAAAGGAAAAATGAACTCCATTCACTTGTTCAAGTGAGAAAAGTTATGATCGAGGCTACAAATAAATGGAATATTTATAATGCCGAATAATTGGATATTTAGATACTTTCTGCAGGTATGAGGGAGGTATATGTATTTTTAATCTGCAACGTGAAACTGGGTAGAGTTAATAGAGCCTCAAAAATACCAACTCATTTTTGTGAGATCACCTAAATCATCCACTTCGAGTAGCCATGTGACTCTGAGCCAAAATATTCTCGCAGTCTTTGATTATAAAGGAAAGGAGATGGCCCTCATAGCTAAGGTCTCTTCCAGCTTTAGAATGCCAGCCAAAACTCCGTAGGGTAACAGGTGTATGCAGGATAGGTTAGGAAGACTTTTATTTTACTGGAAAGATCACATGAAAATGCTTTGGGTATTTCCTCTGTGTGTTCCTAACATTTTCATCGTTTGATTTGAAAAGCTCACCAATGTTTTTAACAAGAATCCCTTTGGTACCACTTATGCCAGGCACTGTGCTAACCTCTGGGAATCCAGTGCAGCATGGCATTGGTTCAAAACACTCCTGCAGTTTTTGTGGGGAAGGCAGACATAGCACAAATCTTCCTTCCCTTCTTAAAATAAGTACCAGCGTGTCTCACGGGCTGTGGAGTATTTGACAGGGGTGGGCCCACTCTTAGAGGAAACTGTTTTAATCTCCTTCAGTCTGTTCCTTCTGATCTTTCTGTACACGTGTCTATTTACTACTCTTGATTTGTAAACTTTAGACAATCTGTATTGGTTTCTGGTGATGGTAGATGAAGATTGAGCTATTTTATATCTCTTTCCACTTCTCTTTATTCATTCAGCCAAAATAAGTGTTATAATTAGGGGATTAAATCAAAAGTCAACTTTTCCATGTATATAAAATACAGCTGTTTAGAATAGCACAACTTACTTTTGAAGGAGCATCATCCCCTTTTAAAGGACATCTCTTATATGTCCTTTATGATAAATAGCACAAATGACAGAAATGACATGAAAATGGTATTTGAATGCTCTCATGAGTACTCATTTTATGTGATAGCTACATGATATGTTAGAAATTTCTGCTTTACTCTTTATATTAAAATTTATACAAAATATGGATATGACCTGCAGGTCATAATTTTTTTTTTGTAACTGCTGTGCTTATAACAAGGAATGAAATTCTTTGAATTTTATATTTTGATAACTGGGAACAGGTAGCGTGAGATGTAAACTCTTAACCTTTTATCGTCTTTGCTGTCAAAGTACTAAAAAGCATACCCTGGCTGGACAGGTGTTCTTGCCTGGAGAATCCCAGGGACCGGGGAGCCTGGTAGGCTGCCGTCTATGGGGTCGCACAGAGTCGGACACGACTGATGTGACTTAGCAGCAGCAGCAGCAGCTGGACAGGTGGCATTGTGCTATATTAATCAAAGCTGAAAATGTGTGTGGTAATCAGTTTAATTGTTCCATTGTTCTATTAGAGGTAGGTAAATAAGATCTTATTTGGCAATGTTACATTTATTATGATATGAAGAAATTGCTATTATGTACTATTTGTACTATTAGTATTTAGCTGTTTGTCTTCTCTAGGTTCATTGCTTGCATTTTTTCACTGACTTGTTTTTACTTGCTTTTTAGAATCAACTACAATACTTTGGGATTTTGTTTGTTTTGCTTGCCTTTGAATAGTAATATACACTCTTCTAAAACAGGTATGAAATTAAAGAAAAATCAAAAAGGAAAAAAAGCACAACTCATACATAACTACCCAGAGACAAGTGCTATTCTGCTAGATCACTTCTGATACGTGTGTCTACATGTATACATATTTTTAGAAAAAGTAAAAGTCTTCTTCAGGATTTTGAAACTTGATTTTTTTCCCCCACTTAACATTGGTACTTTATCATTGTATACAATAGTACATATACTCTTAGAAATAATCAAAATAATTTAATTTTAATCTTTTGAAAGATCTTAGATGGGTCATCACTTTTCAGAATCTAGTGTGAATGTCTTAATGTGTCTCTGTTTACAGAGGGTTTGTATTCTGATGGGAAAGTTATATAGATTTATATATAATGTGCTTTGCAGTAAAATAAAGTGAGATGAGGGAAGAGGACGTGACAGAAGTAGTGAGTGTGGAGTAAGGTATAGAGAGGATGCTCATGAGGCCTATCTGCTGGGTGACACCTGACCCAAGACCTACGTGATACTTGAATTAATATGAATGAATGTTAATCGTTCAGTGATGTCCAACTTTATGTGACCCCATGGACTGTAGCCCACCAGGCTCTTCTGTCCATGGGATTTCCCAGGCAAGAATATTGGAGTGGATTGCCATTTCCTTCTCCAGGAAATCTTGGAAGACCAGGAAGTGAGCAAATCAGAGCAAAGGACTTTCCAGGCAGAGGGAAAAGCATGTTTCAAGATCCTGGAGCAGGCTCATGTTGGCACAGGTATCAGAACAGGCAGAAACAACAGAATGGAAAGGAGTCAGGGGCCAGATGAGGTCAGCCTTGGTCAGGAGTTGAGATGATAAGATTACTTTTTAAGAAAACTATCACTTGAGCATGGGTTTGTATGTGTGTATGTATTTGTATCCTCTTAAGTAGTTTTTCAGCTTGTTGGTCTCAGAAGACTTGACAGAGGAGGAAGGGCCTGAGTTGGAGGTGAGGTCAACCTTGGTCAGCCACTGGGAAGGTCCAGGCTCACCTGTTCTGGGGTCTCCAGAGCTCCTCTCTCAGGTGGTGTGTCAAGTGGTACACGAATGAGTGTCCCATTCTAGACTGCAGCTAGAGTACTGCTTTGAGTTCATGTCACAGTAAAAGATCAGGGTATTGATCCTTGTGAGGTTTGTCACAACTGTTCAGAATCTGAGGGGTTTGAGGAAGAGGACTTTGGGATAATACAGCAGTTGCTGATGTCACGTGTAGATGGACAGCTCAGGTCACGTCAAACCGCCTGAGATTCTCACTTTGTAGCCTGTGATTGAACTGTAATTATGGCTCTCGTTTTGGGAACAAGTGATAGGAACAGGAAGTAAATCAGCTTCCAGGTAGATAGAAAAATTATAGGAGAGGGTTGACATTATGGGGAAAGAACTGTCAGAAGCTCTAAGACTGCAAAGCCATGGAGCTTCATGATCATATCTGTTACCCTCCTCCCTGCTCCTAGTTTCTCTCCAAAGAGGTCTGACATTGAGACACCAGATGTTTGGGCTAAAATGCATGCTGTTTGACTGTCTTAAAAGTGCAGCTTTTACTTACCTTTTAATTTGAAACCCAGAAATAGCCATAACCACCTGTTTTATATTCTGCTAATGGTCATTAAAAAAAATACAAGTACTACTCTACTGCTGGCAGTCACTGTTTATGAATGGACAGTTTTCCAGATGGTTGTTTGGAAATTGTCAGTGTGGAACTCTGTTTTTATCCCTGCAGAAGCAGGGTTGGAGATGCTGGGTGGGGCTCCAGGCCAGTAGATAAAAGTCAGTTTAATCTGTAATGTACTGTACCTTCAGTTGGGATTCCCTGGTGGCTCAGACAGTGAAGAATCTGCCTGCAGTGCGGGAGATCTGGGTTCAGCCCCAAGGTTGGGAAAATCTCCTGGAGGACGGCATGGCAACCCACTCCAGTATTCTTGCCTGGAGAATCCCCATGGATAGAGGAGCCTAACAGGCTATAATCTGTGGGGTCACAAAGAGTTGGACACGACTGAGCAACTAACCACAACCACACAGTACCTTCAGTACAACAGTGAGCAAAGAGAACTCTAGAGCTTGTCTAGTGAAGATGTGTTTCAAGAAAAGATCCCCAAGGTAATGTAGATGCCCCATGGCATGAGAAGGCCCTTTGGAGGGTATGGGGGTAAAGTTCAACCTATATTTCAGCACCTGAGTGGCCATGAGAGGGAGAAATCCAAGGGAATAGAGAACAGGCCCCTTGGTGGCCTCAGTCACTTTGAAGTCAGGGACAGTAGAAGTTCTGTCTCCTTGTTGTCATGCCCTAATATTTTAACTGAATTGGCTTCTTGATCACAGTCTTTCTCTTTCTTTACCACAAAAGCCTCAAGATTCATCTGACTTTTCCTCTTTCTACTCACTCTGCTTATTGGAGGGTCATATGTGATTTTAGATCTGGCAGAGGGCTGGTCTGATCCTTTCAATGTACGTGATTGAAAAAGGAATATCCAGAAAGGGGCATTTTGACTGAAGAGCCTTTTGTCCATAACATGCCATCCCTGAAACAGACCTCTGTCCATTTTGAGTTTTTGCAGAGCTTTTCACTTCTGGTAACAGCAAGAAACCGAGTGGGTTGGGAAGAGATCCCCTCCTTGTTCCATAGTCTTTTTCATTTAGTCCTCCAAGGCTTTACTGAAGTGATGTGGACCAGGCTGCCAGAACTAGCAGGGTTTTATGTTAGTGAGGGAAGAGAGAAACAGATTAACCTGTATTCTCATTCCCTGTCCTCAGCAACATAGCTGAGGACTATAGAGCACCCCTTCTAGGATGAAAGTGAAAACCCAGAGTGGGAAAGAGAGGAGGCAGAGAAGAGAAGTCCTCAGCACAGGCCCCTAGGAATGGTGGCAAGTTCCTGGGGGTAGTGGGTTGGGGGTCCTGCTTATAGATAAGGCCATGCCCAAACCAGGCATGTGTGTTCCATCACTCAGTCGTGTCCAACTCTCTGCAGGCACATGGACTGTAGCCCATCAGGCTCCTCTGTCCTTGGGATTTCCCAGGCAAGAATGTTGGAGCGGATTTCCGGTTCCTTCTCCAGGGGAATTGTCCTTACCCAGGGATCAAACCTGCATCTCCTGCGCTGCAGGAGGATTCTTTACCTACTGAGCCACTGGGGAAGCCCCAAACAAGGCACCACCTTCTATGAAGTCACCTTGAGTTTGAGAATGCTCAGAATTATGGCCATGATGTTACCAGTACCAGAGATTGCCTCCTTTCTGGAAATAGCAAGAAATCACAGACTCGGGAATCCACTGAAAAGTGGGCTGGCCTTTGGAAGACAGTTATGGAAGCTGTATTCGGTTCTTCAATATTTCCAGATTTTTCTGATGCAGCCACCATAACAGTGTGTGAGAGAAATGGCAGAGTAAGAGATGGTACTCAGCTGCCTTGTTGCAGGAGGGGGAGGAGTGAAGAACTTTGTCTTCCTCACGCTGCCTCCACCCACATCCGTTCCTGCATGACTATCCAGTGACCATCTAGGAAGGGGCATTCTCACCACTTGAGGGACTGACTCTGGAAGAGGCCAAGCAGCATCCCTTGGGTTTCAGTCTGTGGTAAACACTCAAAGAGGGGATTTTTTTTCCCGTCCCACTGGACTTTGCATACCCTGCATGCTCATTCAGGCAACAGCTCTTCACTAGGACCATCTCTGCTGAACATCAGTGTTGGAAAATGGGTGCTATTTCACAGGAGTGAGCTTTCAAAATAATTGATACCTATCCTTTAATTATCACCATATAACACATTTAAATAATGGATATCCCTCCAACCAGATCATTCTTTTCTCTGTGCAACACTCAGTTGCTGGTTTCAGCTCAGTAAAGAGGCTCTCACGCTGTTGTTTATCAAGAACGTGATCAGAGAATGGCCTGCATCTGAACAACCCAGGGAAGGGGGCGCCGGTTGTGGAAAATGTGGATTCCTGGGCCCCACTCCAGCTGGAATCCTTGACTGTCAGGCCCCCACATCTGTTTAATAAACAACTGTGCAGGTGATTATGGTGCCTCTAGAGAGGGATTCTTAGGGAAAGAGGGCCAGGGCGTTGTCTGATGTGTTCACTGCTCGTTTTCTAGTATGTACCAAGAACAGCGTCTGGCACCTAAAAAGTGCAAGGACATGTCTGGTGACTGAGTTCTTGGACCTAGTTTTCTCCTCCTTACTTTCTGTGAGTTGGGGAATCTTGTTAGAATTTGATTAAAAGTAATAGTGTAAGATATTTTAAGTGAGAGGATAGGGACTCTCTGTGTAAATTATTTGAGCTTTAGAATGTAAAAATGCCTTCTTTTTTTATGGCCCAGGGGGTTTGTTTTATTTTATGTCTGGCATAAAGTAAGTGGATTTTTAATGGCTATACATTGGATTCCTGGTTTTCAGCTATGGTCTAAATAAGGCTGCATCAAAAATGAGGAGCTTCTGTATCACTTTGACCTTGACGCTTATCTAGATTTAATTTCCTGAGTTGTGTTAGCTAAGTTAGATGAGGATGTTAAAATTCAAGGTAGTCTTATTTGTGCCCACGTGTGATCATGATGCCTGCCCCCTCACCCCCTCCCTTGAGCAGAATGTGTACTTTCTAAAAATACTGCTATTGAAATACTCCCAGGTCCCAAAGGGGATTAAATTGTGAGAGAACAATAGAAAAGGCTTGTCTTTCTTAAGATTTGAGATCATCTGAATTTGAAAAGTTTTTCTTTCTCTTGTATTTTATTTTTGAGTCTGAGAGTACCAGTCCAAGCCTTTTGAGACTTTTCTGTTAATATTTCTTCTTTTCCTTTTCTTTCTTTCTTTTTCTTTTTTTTAAAATCTAGGCTGACATCTAAATATCCAGTGTTTCAAGTATCTTTATGAATCCTGTCCTAATTTTTGTGTGTTTGGTTTATAAGTCAGTTGAAAATACCTCTGTTCCTATTGAGTAATTGTCTCCCAGCCCGACTTCTCTCTTTTATATCTTTTGAGAAAAATTGTTGCTGGATGAGAGTGGATGGTACATTCTTTCAAGAGACTTACATACTAATGTGTCATTAAGGAAAAAGGACTACTGTGTATTATTATATTGTTCTTAATGGCACAGTGTTTTCTGATTATGCAGACACAAACAGAATGTTTGATAGCAGTTATTTTTACAGTCCATCTGACAAACCATACTTGAGTGCCTTCACAGTGCCAAGCACGATGCTAGGCTTTGGGATACAGCCATGAATGATACGGTCCCTGGCTTATATGAGTTCAAATCTAGTTAGACAAATGGACAACCAACCAGCCATTATGGTAATTACTAGCAGGAATGTATGAGGGGTATCACTCTGTGCAGTGGGGGCACAAAAATTACAGGTTAACATAGAAATCAATTGGGAAGGATTAGGAGTTGGACAGTGTGGGGAAGGGTGTTGCAGGCAGGAGGAGAAAGTAGTTTGCTGGTATGTGAGTTTGGTGTGTTCTGAGAATGGGTTCTAGGTGACAGGTGTATCTGCAACCAGGTCATGAAGAACTTTCTATAGTTACACTAAGGACTCTTCATTTCATTCATCAGCTGATGGAGAATCACTGAAGGAGTTTTTGAGCAGAAGAGTATCATGGTCAGATTAATGATCACTGTGTCTAAGAAGAATGGATTGAACCAGAGCCATCCGGAGGATGTCAGAGACAAATGGAGAAGGGACTCCAGACATCCAGGAAGGACATGGGGAAAGCTTTAACTGAAGCACTGATTTTTCTACTTAATCCAGAATTTTAAAATGTTGTTTGTTTTAAAACTTGACACATTTTAAAATTTTGGTTTAGCCATAAGATTCATGAAAGATAAACCTTAGAATATAAATTTCAACAAGTTTTACAAAGTGTCAAGTATTAACTGCTCTTGGTGATTTCAGCTTTAAATTCTTCAGTTGTTTGCGCAATGCAGAATGCTTATGTTCTGACTTAAAACTTTTTTTTTTTTTTTTGGCATTTTGTGTGTGTTTACAGTGTGGAAATAATTATAGCTACTTGAAAATCCTAACTTCTGCCTTAAATCCCATGGACCCTGAGCTGCATTTTCTGCAGAGCTTTTGTACTGGGAAAGACACTTTTTACTGTTTTCATATACAATTTCAGTAAGGCAGTGAGCTTATAGTGTTAGTCGTTCAGTCATGTCGGACTCTCTGTGACCCCAGGGGCTGAAGCTTGCTAGGCTCCTCTGTCCACAGAATTCTCCAGGCATGAATACTGAAGTGAGTTGCCATTTCATTCTCCAAGCTTATAGAATACCCTGTGAACACTCTAAATAAATATACTTTCAGAAATCTTGAACTAGGATACTAAATTGTCTATTATATATTTAGATAGATTATATTTATAAATTAACTAGATTCAAAATAGACTGTAGTTAGAAAATACACTTATCAAATCACCAAGGTTAGTAGTATTCATGGTTATACCCCAAATGTTTATATCATGCTCTTTTTATGTGTATTTTGCCAGTCTCTTTTTTTTGATTTGAGCTTAGATAGACAAGTATTGAATTTAATTTAAAAAAAAAAACTGAATTATAAATAATCCTGTGGCAAAAGATAAGCCTAGTAAAACAGGAAAAAACAAAGATAACCCACTCACATTTAAAATGTTAACCATTTAAGACATTATTTTATAGACATGTCCATGTAATATGGGTTACAATTCTGACTTGTACATTTTTTTTTCTACTTTGTCCCTATTTTTCCCTATGGAGTTTTCATATGTTAAACACATAGCTTATGTATTTATTTACATGCTTAATTTTTCTTACTGGCATTTGAGCATGGCCGTATCTTTTCTGTCCTTGTATTCCTGCATAGAGTCCGAGACTGAATGAAATTTGAATCCATTGTATTTTCCAGGTGTTCATCATCTATTTTTTCCTTCTTTTTTTTTAAATCATTGTCATTTGTTGCCTGGATAGTCTGCTCAATTGTACTGGATTGTATGGATAGAAAATCTTAAGTAGCACAAATTGTGTCCTTGCTTAGTATCCTAATGGGAGCTGTGGAACCCCCCTTCCCATTCCCTCTCCTGCCAGTCACCACAATTCCATCCATGTGTTTTTCCTCACCCAGCCGTTCTCCTGCCTGAAGGCTTCCCAGTGCTAGCAGAACAAAGGTCACATTCTGTGATGGGTCAGACGGATTCTTCTTGGTCTGGCATCCACTAACCTCTGTTCTCATTCTCATCTCTCCAGGATTATCGCTGCCTGTCACAAGATCCTGTGCTTCAGTCTTATCTTAAAAACAAACAAACAGAACTCGGTGGTGGTGGTTGAGTCGCTAAGTCCTGTCCAGCTCTTGCGACCCCATGGACTGTAGTCTGCCAGGCTTCTCTGTCCATGGGATTTTCCAGGCGAGAATACTGGAGTGGGTTGCCATTTCCTTCTCCAGAGGATCGTCCCAATCCAGGAATCGAACCCACATCTCCTGCATTGCAGGCATATTCTTTATTGACTGAGCTACCCCCCAAATACTGTATCATTATCAACCCCTGCCTTTGTACCTCCTACATGGACACTTGACTGAGCGGGCAGAGTCTCTGCCTCTTCCTTCCTCTGTGCTCCATGCCACTTCATTCATTCAGCGGTTATGAATGAGTTGTACTTGTACCAGACTGTATTATTAGTTTGTTTATCAGTCTCCCCTACTAGACCTTGTTTTACGAAGATCCTGACCTACTTGTTCTTAAATCCTCAAGGCCATGCACGATTCCTAGTTCATGGTAGAGTGCCACAGTAATCTTTAGAGTGAAGCTGCTCAATTTGTCTCAGATTATGAAAGTATGAAAACAAAATAACGTGTTGACGTAAAGAGTTAATTATCTAGATCTAAAATGTATATGTACCTAATAGGCAAAATAGGTTATTATGACATCTTATAAGATATCTGTGAAGGTATTCCAGACAAGACAGTTAAAAGTGACTATCTGGAAAATCAGATTTTTAAGGCACCATCTGGGACACATTTGTGTGTACTTAGTCGTTCAGTTGTGTCTGACTCTTTTTGACTCCATGGATTATATAGCCTGCCAGGCTCCTTTGTCCATGACGATTCTGCAGGCAAGAATACTGGAGTGGGTTGCCCTGCCCTCCTCCAGAGAATCTTCCCAACCCAGGGATCAAACCCAGGTCTCCCACATTGCAGGCATATTCTTTACTGTCGGAGCCACCACGGAAGCCCAAGAACATACTTGGGATTAGATAAACCTACATCTCTCTCTCTCTCTTTTTTTTTTTTTTGCATCTCTTTTAAATATTCCTAGAAATCTCTATATGACCCTGTAAGTTTATAAAAATTTGTTGATTGGAAATATATTTCAAATAACCCTTAGCATAGGATTAAAAAAAGACTGGGCTGTAGAGAACCTTAAGATAAATACAGTCAAAAAGAGGGCCATCACTTTCTAAGATTATGATAGTTGTACACTGGTGCTGCTTTGTTCAGGTGCATCGTTGGTGTGATGCTGGTCATAAAACAGAATGGACTCACCAAAATGTCTGGAGCCTGATGAGCATTTTTGAATGTGTGTTTCAAGTGTAGACACTCAAATCAATAGCTTCTTAGTGTAACACTTTGTATGTGAATCTTTGGGGCATTACAGATAAAAAGGACCTTTCAGTTTTTGCATTAAACACAGAAACTGTATGATTTCAGTAATTCTCTTTTAATTTCAAAAAAACCTTTTTTTTTTTTTCCAGTGTTGAAAATGAGCCCATGAGCACAAGTCAGAAAAAGGAAAATATACTTTCATCAGAAGCAGTGAAGGTATAGTTTTAAATTAATATTATTTTATATCAAGCAAATGATTTTTTCTTAATTTCTGCTCGCTCTTCTTTCTGATTCTGTCATCTCATTTCACATTTCAAAAAGAGCATAAAGTCTTATTCCTTATTGGAAACTCTAGCCCAGTTCTGCTGGATATTTGCATCTTGCAGTGGGGTTGGGGGTAGATCATTGAAGAAAGGCTTGAGACAGTGCTGCTTTTACCCCAGCTGAGCCACTAACCAGCTGTGAGGTCTTCCACTGAGACATTTAACTTCTCTGTGCCTTGGTTTTCTAATCTGTAAGTTGTGTCATTTAACCTCCACTCTCCCTTTCCCCTAGGAAGTTCTTCAATTTATGTTGTGTTTACTCAAATGCTCCTGACAATTAAGAGTGCTTCTGAGGGCATAGAAGTTAATGACCTATTTGTACATGGCATTAGTATGTGACATGTTTGTTTAGCTCATAAGTGAACTGGCTTTCTCTGTATCTACAGAACAACCATGAAATCATATATGCTACACTTATATGCAGATCGTTATTGATAAGTGTGGTTAAAAATCTCTGAAAACTGCTAAACCTTATAATACTTCTTTTTCATCATAAGTGATTTCCTAGAAATTGGATGTTTGTGTTGGTTGGGAGTGTGAGGCTAGGATCAAGTTCTGACAGCTGTTCGACATTCATGGAGTTTGGGCCCAGTTACTTTCTTTTTAAATGACTTGTGACAGTCAAGGAGAAAGCTTGTCAGGGATTCCCAGGTACATGAGCCTGGTCAGTGGAAGGACCAGAAAGTCAACTGAATCCTTCTTTACTGATAATTCTTCATTACTCTTAAACATTACATGAGGTCCAGAGGCCTTAAAGATGGTAAAGGTAAAGCTGTTTTCAGTTTTTATTCCTGCCTTGTCCACCATAGTTAACAATATAAATATTTTTGAAAGAAAAAAAAAATCAGAATCTGATTTTTCTTTTTTACTTTTAAACTTTATTGAAAGAAAAAAATCAGAATCACCTTGCTTCCCTTTCCTTTCTTCTTCCTTTGTGAGTTTGGCTACTAACTCCTCCCCCCTGGGTTTTATAGCACTTCCTGCCTGTTCTTTGGCAGCCGGTCATTAGTCAACTCACTGGTTTACCGCTGCATGGACTCTGCAGCTTTCTCTGTCCTGTTCAGTTTTTACATGTCCTGAGTTGCCCAGCTTCAAGATTTTTACTTCTCATTTTATGTGCAGCTTTGCTCTTGAGTTGTCTCACAGGAAGCATGTGTTTTACTTCTGAAATCTCCAACTAAGAGGTTTCTTTATCAACCAGTTCCTGTCATTCCCTGTCTTAGTCCTTCATTGCCTCTGAGCCCACCTTTGAGCTTCAGCAAACCTTCATGCTTTCCCTGCTCTTTTCTCTTCTCCAGGTTGCTACTTGTTTGCCTTCTCAACCTGGAACTGATAGGTATCACTTCAGCTGTTAAGCTCACTGAAAAAAATGTTGGTCTTCAAACTTGGCCCTGAAACTTTAGTTTCTAGTAGAACTGCTTTCTATCTGCAGAGATTTACTCCAGAAATTATTCTGGCCTCAGTAAGTGTATATGGTGGGCAGTATAGTGGCTGGGCCTCCATGGTTACCATCTTCTCTATCCACTTTTAATATATTGGTTTGAATGTTCAGGATACTTTCAGTTTGGGATTTGGGCCCCCAAGTAAATAGGGTTTATAGTCATGAAAGTTATTCTCTTATGGTTTGAGGCCTATAGGATTACTTATATCAATACATGGGCAGTCTGGTTAGCCTCTCACTGGTGTAGTGGAAGCATTTGGGGCCATGTAAGCTTGTTTGTTTGCTACACTTTCTGGAAACTACTGGTAGGCTTGCTCATCTTTGCTTCACAGACCCAGTTGTGGTGGGACCTACTATTGCCAGGCATCAAAAATATGTATTTTGCATATTATATTCCTCTGTAAGTTATTACATGATATTGGGTATAATTCCCTGTATTATATAGTGAATCCCTGTTGCTTCAATTAAAGAAAAGGAAAAAAGTACATATTTTGATAATATCAATAGTTAGGCCCATACTCTGGGGGACTAAAAAGGTTAGCAATGATATTTATGATCCTGTTATTTTAAATAGTCTCATTTAAAGTTTTCTCACTTGGCAAGTAGCATAAAACATTCATTTGTTTTCTTTCTAATGAATGGTTTTCTGAAACATAGTGCTCCATTGTAAAGTGACATTTCTTGCCACACTTCCATCTTCATAACCTGAATTTTATGATAATGCCTTCCATGATAAGGAAAAATGTGCACCATTTTTCCTCTCCCATGTAAAATGTAACAGATTTATGTACAATAAATGTTTTTATACATTTCTTTTTGTATTTGACCTTGAGATACCAAATCAAGGTGTTGAAGATTGTTTTGTTATAAATTTAAGCTACAAAAAAAAATTGTATTTTCTTAAAGAACTAGAGACTATAGAACCGTTGTATTATTTTTGGACGTAATTAGATTCTTGGTTCTTAAAATATATATGCTATACAAATTTCACTGTTTTGCTAACATTGAAATCCGTTTCTCACATGTGCATCTACCATTCCACTGAAATATAAATTTCTTCTGTATTAATCAGTTTTTATATCTAGCTGGTAAAACTTCCAGATATTTAGTCTGTACTCTATTCAGTTTTTCTTTAGGGAATGTGTATTCTTGTCTTGTAGCCTTAGACTCTTGCTGCGTTCACGTCTATCATTTTAAAGAGAGGGAAGGCATGTTATAACACCCTGCTCCCTTCTGCCTACTTCAGAAACTCTTCATCTCTTCCCACTTTCCAAGGCTCACCCCCTAAATACCCCCACGGGTGATAGTGGTCTCTAATTTCCTGCCTTCTCCTGGACTTCGCTTTTCACGGTGTTCATTTCTCCATCTTCATTGGATTCTTCTATTTCACTCTTAATATGTAAAATAATTTTTTTTTTCTTTCATTGGTCTGGTTTCCTTTCAGTCTATCATTTCATTTTATTGCTACCCTTTACCCAAAGATTCCATATGGAAGTCTGTCATAATCACTGTTTAACTCTTAATGCTTTCTCATCAGACTCTGGTCCCCCTTCCTGGTTTGCTTAGACATGGGAAAACTAGTATTGTGCCTCACATACGTGTCATAGGTGTTCAGGTCAGTCGCTCAGTCGTGTCCGACTCTTTACGACCCCATGGACTGCAGCACGCCCGGCTTCCCTGTCCAACACCAACTCTCAGAGCTTACTCAAACTCATTTCCATTGAGTCAGTGATGCCATCCAACCATCTCATCTTATGATGTCCCCTTCTCCTCCCACCTTCAATCTTGCCCAGCATCAGGGTCTTTTCCAGTGAGTCAGTTCTTTGCATCAGATGGCCAAATATTGGAGTTTCAGCTTCAGCATCAGTGCTTCCAAAGAATATACAGGACTGATTTCCTTTCAGATGGACTGACTGGATACCCTTACAGTCCAAGGGACTCACAAGAGTCTTCACACCACAGTCCAAAAGCATCAATTCTTTGGCGCTCAGCTTTCTTTATAGTCCAACTCTCACGTCCATATGTAACTACTGGAAAAACCATACCTTTGACTAGACAGACCTTTGCTGGAAAGGTAATGTCTCTGCATTGTAATATGCTGTCTAGGTTGATCACAGCTTTTCTTCCAAGGAGCAAGTGTCTTTTAATTTCATGGCTGCAGTCACCATCTGCAGTGATTCTGGAGCCCCCCAAAATAAAGTCTGTCACTGTTTCCATTGTTTCCCCATCTATTTGCCAAAAGTGATGGGACCAGATACCATGATCTTAGTTTTCTGAATGTTGAGTTAAAGCCAACTTTTTCACTCTCGTCTTTCACTTTCATCAAGAGGCTCTTTAACTCTTCACTTTCTGCCATAAGGGTGGTGTGATCTGCATATCTGAAGTTATTGATATTTCTCCCAGAAATCTTGATTCCGGCTTGTGCTTCATCCAGCCTGGCATTCATATGATGTACTCTGTATATAAGTTAAATAAGCAGGGTGACAATATACAGCCTTGAAGTACTCCTTTCCTGATTTGGAACCAGTCTGTTGTTCCATGTCCAGTTCTAACTGTTGGTTCTTGATCTGCATACAGATTTCTCAGGAGGCAAGTCAGGTGGTCTAGTTTTCCTGTCTCTTGAAGAATTTTTCAGAGTTTGTTGTGATCCACACAGTCAAAGGCTTTGGCGTAGTTAATAAAGGAGAAGTAAATGATTTTCTGGAACTCTCTTACTTTTTCAATGATCCAACGGATGTTGGCAATTTGATCTCTGGTTCCTCTGCCTTTTCTAAATCCAGCTTGAACATCTGGAAGTTCACGGTTCACATATTGCTGAAGCCTGGCTTGGAGAATTTTGAGCATTACTTTACTAGCACGTGAGATGAGTGCAATTGTGCAGTAGTTTGAACATTCTTTGGCATTGCCTTTCTTTGGGATTGGAATGAAAACTGACCTTTTCCAATCCTGTGGCCACTGCTGAGTTTTTCAAATTTGCTGGCATATTGAGTGCAGTACTTTCAAAGCAGCATCTTTCAGGATTTGAAATAGCTCAACTGGAATTCCATCACCTCCACTAGCTTTGTTCATAGTGATGCTTCCTAAGGCACTCTTGACTTCGCATTCTGGAATGTCTGGCTCTCGGTAATTGATCACACCATCATGGTTATCTGGGTAGTGAAGATCTTTTTTGTACAGTTCTTCTGTGTATTCTTGTCACCTCTTCTTAGTATCTTCTGCTTCCGTTTTTGTCCTTTATTGAGCCCATCTTTGCATGTAATGTTCCCTTGGTATCTCTAATTTTCTTCAAGAGATCTGTAGTCTTTCCCATTGTATTGTTGTCCTCTATTTCTTTGCAATGATCACTGAGGAAGGCTTTCTTATCTTTCCTTGCTATTCTTTGGAACTCTGCATTCAAATAGGTATATCTTTCCTTTTCTCCTTTGCCTTCCGCTTCTCTTCTTTTCTCAGCTATTTGTAAGGCCTCCTCAGATAACCATTCTGCTTTTTTGCATTTCTTTTTCATGGTTGTTAAGCAAGAGTAATTCCATGAAACCTGACCTCTTGCTACCCCTCCCATCAGTAACTTGTTCTCAGTTCTTACTGTGTATAACCAGTTGAGACACTTGATTTTCCAAGTTGTCTTCTTTCCAGAAGTTGTATGTTTTTATATTTGCTCTTATGACCTTGTACATTCTAGTTTCTGTTCCTGCCTCTGGCCATTCCCTTGAGTTTCCTTCACTGATTCTTTTTTGAGGGGAGTGAAATAGAAAAGAATAGCTTTATTGCTTTGCCTGGCAAAGGGAGCCACAGCAGACTAATGCCCTCAAAACTCTGTTGGCATAAGAGGAGGTAATGAGATTTATAGTAATGGTTCAAAGAGGAGGGTGTGATCAGCTCATAGCCATCTTTGATTGATTGGTGGTGAGGTAGTTGGGAGTCAGCATCATCAATCTCCTGGTCCAACCAATCTGGAGTCTAGATGCTTGTGGGAAGCACACAGTTAACTTCTTTTGGTAGGAGTTTCAGTATCTGCAAAATAGCTCAAATATATTATTATGTATATTCATTTAGGGGGGTACCAGGACCCTGCCCCAAAGCTATTCTGTTGTTTCCTTTTTTATTTTATTGAAGGATAATTGCTTTATAGAATTTTTTTTTCTGTCAAACCTCAGCATGAAATAGCCATAGGTATATATATATATCCCCTCCCTTTTCAACCTCCCTCTCATCTCCTGCCCCTCTAGATTGACACAGAGACCCTGTTTGAGTCCCTGAGTCATACAGCAAATTCCCATCGGTATCTATTTTACATATGGTAATGTAAGTTTCCATGTTACTCTTTCCATACATTTCACCCTCTCCTCCTCTCTCCACACGTCCAGAAGTCCATTCTCTATGTCTTTCTCCACTGCTGCTGTTGCTGCTGCTGCTAAGTTGCTTCACTTGTGTCCGACTCTTTGCGACCCCGCGGACTGCAGCCTACCAGTCTCCTTAGTCCGTGGGTTTTTCCAGGCAAGAGTACTGGAGTGGGGTGCCATTACCTTCTCTGCTGCTGCCCTGTAAATAAATTCTTCAATACCATTTTTCTAGATTCTGTATATATGTGTTAGAATATGATATTTATCTTTCTCTGACTCACTTCACTCTGTACAATAGGTTCTAGGTTCATCCACCTCATCAGAACTGACTCAAATGCATTCCTGAGTAATATTCCATTGTGTATATGTACCACAACTTCTGTATCCATTCATTTGTCAACGGAAATCTAGACTGCTTCCATTTCCATTCCAGTTCCATCTAGAACTGCTTCCACTGTTCTAGCTATTGTAAATGGCACTGCAATGAACAATGGGATACATGTGTCTTTTTCAGTTTTGGTTTCCTCAGGGTATATGCCTAGGAGTGGGATTGCTGGGTCATATGGTGGTTTTATTCATAGTTTTTTAATGAATCTCCATACTGTCTTCCATAGTGGCTATATTAGTTTACATTCCCACCTACAGTGCAAGAGCATTCTCTTTTCTCCACATCCTCTCCTGCATTTATTGTTTGTAGACTTTTTGATGATGGCCATTATGACTGGTGTGAGGTGATATCTCATCAAAGTTTTGATTTGTATTTCTCTGATAATGAGTGATGTTGAGCATCATTTCATGTGTTTGTTAGCCATCTGTATGTCTTCTTTGGAGAAATGTCTGTTTAGGTCTTTTTCCCACTTTTTGATTGGGTTGTTTGTTTTTCTGGTATTGAGCTATATGAACTGCTTGTATATTTTGGAAATTAATCCTTTGTCAGTTGTTTCATTTGCTATTATTTTCTCCCATTTTGAGGGTTGCCTTTTCATCTTGCTTATAGTTTCCTTTGCTCTGCAGAAGCCTTTAAGTTTCATCAGGTCCCACTTGTTTACTTTTGTTTTTATTTACATTACTCTAGGAGGTGGGTCAAAGCAAGAAGATCTTGCTTTGATTTATGTCATCAAGTGTTCTGCCTATATTTTCCTCTAAGAGTTTTATAATTTCTGGTCCTACATTTATGTCTTTAATCCATTTTGAGTTTATCTTTGTGTATGGTGTGGGGAAGTGTTCTAATTTCATTCTTTTACATGTAGCTGTCCAGTTTTCCCAGCACCATTTATTGAAGAGGCTGTCTTTGCCCCATTGTATATTCTTGCTTCCTTTGTCAAAAATAAGGTACCCACAGATGCATGGGTTTATTTCTGGGCATTCTGTCTTGTTCCATTTGCCTATATTTCTGTTTTTTGTACCAGTGCCATACTCTTGATGACTGTAGCTTTGTAGTATAATCTGAAATCAGGAAGGTTGTTTCCTCCAGCTCCGTTCTTCTTTCTCAAGACTGCTTTGGCTGTTCAGGGTCTTTTGTGTTTCCATATGAATTGTGAAATTTTTTGTTCTAGTTCTGTGAAAATGTCATTGTTAATTTGATAGGGATTAAATTAAATCTGTAGATTGAATTTGGTAGTTAGTTATTTTCACAATGTTGATTTTTCCTACCTAGGAACATGAAATATCTCTCCATCAGTTTATGTCATCTTTGATTTCTTTCATTAGTGTCTTTTAATTTTCTGTGTACAGTTCTTTTGTCTCCTTAGGTAAGTTTATTCCTAGATATTTTATTCTTTTTGTTGCAGTGGTGAATGGGATTGATTCCTTAATTGCTCTTTCTGAAATCTCAATGTTAGTATATAGAAATGCAAGTGACTTTGGTGTATTGATTTTGTATCCTGCCACTTTGCTAAATTCACTGATTAGCTCTAGTAATTTTCTGATACTATCTTTATGGTTATCTATGTATAGTATCATGTCATCTTCAAACATTGAGAGTTTTACTTCTTCTTTTCTGATCTGGATTCCTTTTATATCTTTTTCTTCTCTGATTGCTATAGCTAGAACTTCCAGAACTATGTTGAATAATAGTGGTGAAAGGACACCCTTGTCTTGTTTCTGATCTTAGGGGGAATGCTTTCAGTTTTTCACCATTGAAAATAATGTTTCCCGTAGACTTATCACGTATGGCCTTTACTATGTTGAGGTAGGTGCCTTCTATGCCCATTTTTTGAAGAGTTTTAATCGTAAATGGGTGCTGAATTTTGTCAAAGGCTTTTTCTGCATCTATTGAGATGATCATATGGTTTTTATGTTTCAGTTTGTTAATGTGTATCACATTGATCTATTTGCATATACTGAAGAATCCTTGCATTCCTGGAATAAATCCAAATTGATCGTGGTGTATGAGTTTTTTGGTGTGTTGCTGAATTCTATTTGCTAAAATTTTGTTCAGGACTTTTTAATCTATGTTATCAGTGATATTGGCCTATAGTTTTCTTTTTCTGTGTTGTCTTTGTCTGGTTTTGATATTGGGGTGATGGTGACCTCCTAGAATGAGTTTGGAAGTGTTCCTTCCTCTGTAATTTTTTGAAAGATTTTTAGAAGGATAGATATTAGCTCTTCTCTAAATGTTTGATAGAATTCTCCTGGGAAGCCATCTGGTCCTGGGCTTTTGTTTTGGGGGATTTTTTTTTATCATGGCTTCAATTTCAGTTCTTATAATTAAGTTGTTCATAATTTCTATCTTCCTGGTTCAGTCTTGGAAGATTGAACTTTTCTAGAAATGTGGTGAAAGTGCTGCACTCAATATGCCAGCAAATTTGAAAAACTCAGCAGTGGCCACAGGACTGGAAAAGGTCAGTTTTCATTCCAATCCCAAAGAAAGGCAATGCCAAAGAATGTTCACACTGTCACACAATTGCACTCATCTCACATGCTAGTAAAGAAATGCTCAGAATTCTCCAAGTCAGGCTTCAACAATACGTGAACCGTGAACTTCCAGATGTTCAAGCTGGATTTAGAAAAGGCAGAGGAACCAGAGATCAAATTGCCAACATCTGCTGGATCATTGAAAAAGCAAGAGAATTCCAGAAAAATATCTATTTCTGCATTATTGACTATGCCAAAGCCTTTGTGTAGATCACAACAAACTCTGAAAAATTCTTCAAGAGATGGGAATACCAGACTCCTTACCTGCCACCTGAGAAATCTGTATACAGGTCAGGAAGCAACAATTAGAACTGGACATGAAACAACAGACTGGTTCCAAATCAGGAAAGGAGTACCTCAAGGCTGTATATTATTACCCTGATTATTTAATTTCTATGCAGAGTACATCATGAGAAACTCTGGGCTGGATGAAGCACAAGCTGGAATCAAGATTGTCAGGAGAAATACCGACTACCTCAGATATGCAGATGATACCACCCTTCTGGCAGAAAGTGAAGAAGAACTAAAGAGCCTCTTGATAAAAGTGAAAGAGGAGAGTGAAAAAGTTGGCTTAAAGCTCAACATTCAGAAAATGAAGATCATGGCATCCGGTCCCATCACTTCATGGCAAATAGATGGGGAAACAATGGAAACAGTGGCAGACTTTATTTTGGGGAACTCCAAAATCACTGCAGATGGTGACTGCAGTTGTGAAATTGAAAGACTCTTGCTCCTTGGAAGGAAAGTTATGACTAACCTAGACACCATATTACAAGACAGAGACATTACTTTGCCAACAAATGTCTGTCTAGTCAAAGCTATGGTTTTTCCAGCAGTCATGTATGGATGTGAGAGTTGGATTATAAAGAAAGCTGAGTGCCAAAGAATTGATGCTTTTGAACTGTGGTGCTGGAGAAGACTCTTGAGAGTGCCTTGAACTGCAAGGAGATCCAGCCAGTCCATCCTAAAGGAGATCAGTCCTGAGTGTTCATTGGAAGGACTGAGGTTGAAGCTGAAACTCCAATACTTGGCCACCTAATGCAAAGAACTGACTCATTTGAAATGACCCTGATGCTGGGAAAGGTTGAAGGTGGGAGGAGAAGGGGATGACAGAGGATAAATGGATGCATTGCATCACCATCTCAATGGACATGAGTTTGAGTAAACTCCAGGAGTTTGGTGATGGACAGGGAGGCCTGGAATGCTGCAGTGCATGGGATCACAAAGAGTCGGACATGACTGAACTGAACTAAAAAATCTGTCCATTTCTTCCAGGTTATCTATTTTGTTGGGATATAGTTGTTCATAATAGTCTCTTATAATCCTTTTTATTTCTGAATTTTCTCTTGTAACATCTCCTTTTTCATTTCTAATTTTGTTGATTTGATTCTTCTCTTTTTCTTGAGTCTGGCTAAGGGCTTGTCAGTTTTGTTTATCTTCTCAATGAACCAGATTTTAGTTTTATTAATATTAATATTTACTATTGTTTCATTTATTTTTCATTTATTTTTGCTTGGATCTTTATTATTTCTTTCCTTCTACTAATTTTGGGGTTTTTTTGTTCTTTGGAACAGAAGTTTTTTTAGGTGCAGCAATGAAATTAAAAGATGCTTACTCCTTGGAAGGAAAGTTATGACCAACCTAGACAGCATATTGAAAAGCAGAGACATTACTTTGCCAACAAAGGTCCATCTAGTCAAGGCTATGGTTTTTCCTGTGGTCATGTATGGATGAGAGAGTTGGACTATAAAGAAAGCTGAGCGCCGAAGAATTGATGCTTTTGAATTGTGGTGTTGGATAAGACTCTTGAGAGTCCCTTGGACTGCAAGGAGATCCAACCAGTCCATCCTAAAGGAGATCAGTCCTGGGTGTTCATTGGAAGGACTGGTGTTGAAGCTGAAACTCCAATACTTTGGCCACCTAATGTGAAGAGCTGACTCGTTGGAAAAGACCCTGATGCTGGGAAAGATTGAGGGCAGGAGGAGAAGGGGACAACAGAGGATGAGATGGTAGGATGGCGTCATCGACTTGATGGACATTGGTTTGGATGGACTCCGGGAGTTGGTGATGGACAGGGAGGCTTGGCGTGCTGCAGTTCACGGGGTCACAAAGAGTCAGACACGACTGAGTGACTGAAGTGACTGACTGTTAAGTTGTCTATTCAGTGTTTTTCTTGTTTCTTAAGCTAGGATTGTATTGCTATAAACTTCCCTCTTAGAACTCCTTTTGCTGCATCCCATAGTTTTTGAGTTGTCATATGTTCGTTGTCTTTTGATTTCCCTTTTGATTTCTTCAGTAACCTGTTGAGTATTTAGAAATGTGTTGTTTAATCTCCACGTGTTTGTGTTTCTTACAGTTTTTTTCTGGTAATTGATATCTAATCTCATAGCATTGTGGTTGGAGAAGATACTTGATGATTTCAATGTTCTTAAATTTACTGAGGTTTGATTTGTGACCCACAATGTTATCTGTCCTGAAGCATGTTCAATGTGACTTGAGAAGAAGATGAATTCTTCTGCGTTTGAATGGAATGTCCTGAAAATATCAATGAGATCCATCTCGTCTAATGTATCATTTAGGACTTGCATTTCCTTACTTATTTTCTGTTTTGATGATCTGTCCATTGGTGTGAGTGGGGTGTTAAAGTCTCCTACTATTATTGTGTTACTCTCAGTTTCTCCTTTTATGTCTGTTAGTGCTTGTCTTATGTATTGAAGTGCTCCTATAATGGGCACATAGATATTTAGGATTGTTACGTCTTCCTCTTGGATTGATCCCTTGATCATTATGGAGTGTTCTTCCTTACCTCTTGTAATCTTTATTTTAAGGTCTATTTTGTCTGATATGAGGATTGCTACTCCAGCTTTCTTTTGCTTCCCATTTGCATGGAATTTGTTTTTCCATCCTCTCACTTTCAGTCTATATGTGTTTTTAGGTTTGACGTGGGTTTCTTGTAGACAGCATATATGTGGGTTTTGTTTTTGTATCCATTCAGCCAGTCTGTGTCTTTTGGTTGGAGCATTTAATCCATTTACATTTAAAGTAATTATTGATATATATGTTCCTATTGCCATTTTCTTAATTGTTTGGGGTTGATTTTATAGATCTTTTTTCTTCTCTTGTATTTTTTGACTATATAAGTCCCTTTAACATTTGTTGTAAAGCTGATTTGGTGGTACTGCATTCTCTTAACTTTTGCTCGTCTGAAAAGCTTTTTATTTTTCCATCAATTTTGAATGAGATCTTTGCTGGGTACAGTAATCTTGGTTGTATATTTTTCTCTTTCAGTACTTTAAATATATCCTGCCATTCCCTTCTGGCCTGCAGTTTCCGCTGAAAGATCAGCCTCTAAGCATATGGGGTTTCCCTTGTATGTTACTTGTTGCTTCTCCCTTGCTGCTTTTAATCTTCTTTCTTTGTGTTTAGTTTTTGGGAGTTTGATTAGTTTGTGTCTTGGTGTGTTTCTCCTTGGGTTTATCCTCTGTGGGACTCTTTGTGCCTCTTGGACTTGACTGACTCTTTCCTTTTCCATGTTGGGGAAATTTTCAACTATAACCTCTTCAAAAATTTTCTCATAACTTTTATTTTTCTCTTCTTCTTCTGGGAACCCCCATATTTCCAATATTGGTGTGTTTAATACTGTCCCAGAGGTCTCTGAGACTGTCTTCAGTTCTTTTCATTCTTTTTATTTTATTCTGCTCTTCAGAAGTTATTTGCACCATTTTGTCTTTGAACTCACTGATAGGTTCTTCTGCTTCACATATTCTGCTATTGATTCCTTCTAGAGTATTTTTAATTTCAGTAATTGTTTGTCTCTGTATGTTTATTCTTTCATTCTTCTACGTCTTTGTTAACTGATGCTTGCATTTTCTCCATTTTGTTTTCAAGATTTTTGATCATCTTTACTATCATTATTCTGAATTCTTTTTCAGGTAATTTGCCTATTTCCTCCTCATTTATTTGGACTTCTGTGTTTCTAATTTGTTCCTTCATTTGTGTAGTATTTCTCTGCCTTTTCATTTTTTTTTTAACTTACTGTGTTTGAGGTCTCCCTTTCCCGGCCTTCAAGGTTGAATTCTTTTTTCCTTTTGGTTTCTACCCTCCTAAGGTTGGTCCAGTGGTTTGTGTAAGCTTAGTATAGGGTGAGATTTGTGCTGAGTTTTTGTTTGTTTTTCCTCTGATGGGCAAGGCTGAGTGAGGTGGTAATCCTGTCTGCTGATGATTGGGTTTGTATTTTTGTTTGTTGTTTAGATGAGGCGTCCTGCACAAGGTGCTACTGGTGGCTGGGTCTTTTATTCAAGTGGTTTCCTTTGTGTGAGTTCTCACTATTTGATACCCTCTAGGGTTAGTTCTCTGGTAGTCTAGGGTCTTGGAGTCAGTTCTTCGACTCCAGGGGCTCAGGGCTTGATACCTACTTTTGCATGGTTCTATATATTCTTTTCCTCTGGTCAGGTACTCCTGTCCACTCTCAGCTAGTGTTCTGCATGCACTTCTGTGTCTGAAGATGTATTCCTGATGTATCTGTGCAGAGTTGTACTTCACATCCACCTACTCCTCCGCCATCTTGTTCTCCTTCCTTCACTGATTCTTTTCCGGATAAATTTCTTTTGGTGTGGATGTTTCTCAAAGTCCTCAACCCTCAACATCAGTCTTTCAAAGTGGTATCTTCCAGTCTCATTACTTCACTTCGTCTTTCGGCTCTCACATCTCTATCCAACACCCCTCTTGAGCTCTAGACTTGATTGTCAGAGTTCCAAACATTTCTACATACTGCAAATCCAGGCTGCCCCAAAGCCTCGTATTTTCAGAGGTGTTCTCTCTCTATATGTAAGTTGTTGACTTCCCTGGTGGCTCAGACGGTAAAGCGTCTGTCTACGATGTGGGAGACCCGGGTTCGATCCCTGGGTTGGGAAGATCCCCTGGAGAAGGAAATGGCAATCCACTCCAGGACTATTGCCTGGAAAATCCCATGGACAGAGGAGCCTGGTAGGCTACAGCCCATGGGGTCGCAAAGAGTCAGACACAACTGAGCGACTTCACTTTCTTTCTCTCTATATATATATTGATATATTTGTTTGGGAGGAGGTAGAGAGCATCATGTAACTGCCTGGGATGGAAGAAGAACCTGGAGCGACAAGTACTCTATTTGGAGATACTCAACCAAACTCTTCTTTTGATCCCTTGTCTCATATTGTCCTAAGTGGTACCAAGGGTCTTCAGATCCTGAGCTCTTCGGGTGGTCTGTTGACAGTGTGTCTATTGATTATTTCCCCTTGTGATCAAAGTTCCCTGTTGCTGGCACTTGCTGGACGCTTCCTCTGGTCAGTTACCATCCTTTCACCTGCTTTTGCCATCTAAGACTTTTCTGAAATCTCTTATCTGTTAATATCTATGCTCTTCCTCTCTTTGTACTTATAACTTTTCAGAGTGTTTTGCACAAGAGAAGAAATCAGTGTTTGTGGTTTGTCTCCAGTATTAATCAGAATTTTTATCTCTTAGTAGTCGAAAATGTGGAGAGATTGTCACTCAACAAACTCACACTGTTATAGAGAGGAGGCAGGAGAATTCAGATGCAATTCTACACCTTAATGCTTCCCATTTGTGAACTTAATTTATAACTTACAGACTTAATTTACCGAAAAGAAATCTCGTTAAAAATTAAAAGAGCTATGGCAATAAGTCTGTTTTCAGAATGAGTCATGAGCTAAATAAAATGAATTAAATCTAGATCATAGGTTATGGAATCTCCAAACCAGGCCTAAATAAATTTATGACTTTTAGGCTTGTTCTCAGTAGCTTAGCATCTGCTTTATGTAAAGTTTGACTCTCACCTTATTTTAGAATTGTTGCTCATAACCAATCATACAACGCAGGTGAAGGCCCTGGCATCTTTTAAAAGGCAATGATTGATGTATGCCTGTGATGTTTCTAGGGATAACCACGGAGTATCAGTATTGTGCCTATTACTGTAAGTTGTTAATAATTCATAGCCCTTATTCTTAATATCATCATAAGTAAATTACTGAAAAAAAACTACGCTTTTTAAATTGTTGCTACTGTTTACTGATACATAAAAGTAGAAGTGTGACTCAAGAATAACTCACTGAAGAAAAGTAGTCACAAATTATTCTTAATGTCAATACCTATATTGAGGGTACAGTACTGTTTAGTAAGATGAATATGTTAAATTATGCATTTGTTCATATTTTGATTTCTGTATTGCTTCTTTCGTTATTGGTCTTTTTCAACACTTTTTTGGCCAGAGGGAGAGGGGAAATGGTAGTCAAATTTAAACATACTGGATGTTTTCATAGTTAGGAGAAATTTAATTACTGAAGTAATTTTTGGAATAAATTATGGCCTTAATATGTGCTTGCTACCTTTATTCTTAGCAATGCAAATAGCCATATGACATCAACTTAATATCAAAATTAAAAGTGTTTCTTTTTCAAGCACAAGAACTCTTTTTAAAACTTTTAACTGTATTTGGACTTGGAACCCCACATATAAACAGGTTAAAGAAAGCTCCCCTGTTGGTGATGAGAATGAGTAGCCTGGAGCCTCAGAGTCAGCCACTACTCCCTGCCTCTGCCAGCCATGGCACCTCCTTGGAACAACTTTTTAAATTACAAGCAGTGATGGAAAGAACAGTCTTTGGAATCAGATGTATCTGGGCTCAAATCTTAGGTCTCCATGTGGTAGCTTTCTAACCTTGGAAAATTTATTCAGCCTCTCTGAACTTTGCTTGTTCTCTTCAGTCACAGCAGGCGGGGAGAGGGGGAAGGGGTGTCTTACTCTTATTTTATAGAAATGTTTTAGAATGAACTGAGATAACATGTGCCACATTGTATAATACCTGACACAGAGGATGTCCTCAGGAAAAGAGCTGCCTTCTTGTCACGTGAAGTTTGACTCCAGCTTAGAATCTAACTCTTTGTTTAAGAATGGTGCTGACTTTTTCTGTGTGTCTGGAAATCAACTATTAGAAGCATTGATTTTTCTGTCACACTTGAAGGCACACATGAACATATATACACACACTGAATTTTAGCTAGAAGTCAAAGCATCTCACCCCTTGATTGCTTCTTTAAAGACTAAGTGCCATCAAGGTGCCTGAAGTGGAGATGACAATGTGTGTTACTGTTCATGTGACCAAACTGCCAGAGCTGAAGCCTGTCAGTGCAGCTGACACTGGTCTGGGGCCTTGATATCCCAGTGTTCTTGAATGTTGAATGTATTGCATGATATCTGGTGTGATTTGCTATACTAACCTCTCGTAGACCTCGCTTAGTCCTACTCTGTGGTGTGATGGAGTCTTGTCAGAGTGGAAACTGGGGATGAAGGATCATGTACCTACTCCAGATTTTTGTGAGTAAATATGTCTCCAGAGGTGCCAGATACTGATTTGAGAACATCAGAAGGAGCTCAAGAAAGCTCTCCTAGAATTAAAAACATTTATTATTGTGGCCCAGTGTTTTCACTGGAGAAGTCTTTATACCATAACAGAAGGGAATGGCTTTTCTTCTTTTACGTCATCAACTTCTTTTCTTACCTTACACACCTGCCCTTGTTGATTTCACTTTTACCTACATTTTAGCCTACAACAAAGCTGTCCTTCCAGCCCAGTATGTTGTTCTGAGCTTCAGGGTGATGGAGCTGGTTCTTTGATGGGCCTTTCCTATGAATGTCACTGGGTATGAGATTTGACTCAAAATTGAATTCAGTGTATTTTATCCTAATTTCCTTCTGTTCCCATATTCCCTGTCCTGCCAAAAAAAGTGAAAGTCATGTTCGACTCTTTGTGACCCCATGGACTGTGGCCTGCCAGGCACCTCTCTCCGTGGAATTCTCCAGGCCAGAATACTAGAGTGGATAACCATTCCCTCCTCCAGGGGATCTTCCCAACCCAGGGATCCAACCCAGGTCTCCCGTATTGCAGGCAGATTCTTTACCATCTGAGCCACCAGGGAAGCAAAAGTCCTGCCAAAAGGTGCCATCAATTACTCAGTCTTGATATTAGAGAACAATTCTGCCAAGCAGTGTGTTGTGGCCAGATATCTTAGGAGAAAACTAACTAGAAATCTCTAGTAGGCATCTGGTGTTAGTTATAAATGCCCAGTTTGGGTAACCATTAGTAATCTAGGTAATAGTCCTACTCGCGATGAAAGCATAAAGTTGTTTGCCTTCACCTTGTGGTGATTTTGTTTATGGGAAGAACACACACATACACACATGCACGTGTATATGTTGTATGTGGGCAGTTTCCATTCTGAAAAACTTGAGTGGTAGTAATTTCCCAGGCAAAGAGGGCAAGGGATAAATGGTATCAGCAGTGATGATAGTGTTGTGCAAAGACATACCTGTAGTAAGAGGAAGCGAGAGGGGAGAGGAGTAGAAAACAGGTCTCGAGAATATCTGAGAACACACATGGTGACATCAGGCCCTGTAGGCATTACAAGTGACAAGAGATGGAATAAAAGGCACGTGGGAGCTCGATCCACCAGGCCCTTGAATGCCATGCTAGGAGGTCTGGATTTTATCCTGACAAGGGTGCACAGGCATGGGAAACCCTTTAGGGATGGTCAGATTTGAAACCTGAAACATTGCTCAGACTGGGGAACTTTAGGAATGGAAGCAGGGACACAGGTTAAGTCACTCACTGCCAGCAGCTTTCTCGGGGCGAGGTCATGGTGTCCTGGCGTTTCATTGACTGTTTAACAAGTGGGAATGTTACAGTTTACAGAAAATGGGCAAGAATGGAGGCACAACATGGTCAAGTTCAGTTTGGATGTACTGAGTTGGAGGTTCCAGTGAAGCGTTCAGGTGGCTAGCTGATGATTGGATATACAGTCTGAGTTGAGAATACACATCTGGGAATCATCAGATTGATTGGCAAGAAATGAGAACTCGTAAGAAGATCATGAAGGTAAAGCAGCCCTGGGCTGGAAGCTGGAAAAACGTAATATGTAAAGAAAGGATGGCTAGAAGAATGTGAACTAGAAGGAGGCGGAGAGAATGTTGAGAGAAGAAGCGAAACCTCAGGGTGATGTCATGGGAGCCAAAGGGAGATTGGCTTTCAGGATCAGACCCAGTCTTACCTCCTGTAGTCATACCACATTATATCAGGGCAGAAAAAGTATGTTGAATTAACAAGTATGAAAGTGTCTCTGAAGCCAGACTGCAGGGGCTAAAGAGTCACTGAAAGGAAAGGGAAAGAAGATGGTGACAGTTGGTAACTTCTATCAATGAGTTTGGTAGTGAAGAGAGGAGAAATCTTGCCCTGGACTTAAACTTTGAATTGTGGCCTTATGGACAGGGGCAGATGAGGAAGTGAGGGGGCTGTTTAGAAGACATCAAGCACTATGAAATGGTGCCCTGGTGGATCCTTGGAGGAGGAGTCGTCCTCCCTGCATTGCGAGGGCGAATGAAGGAAGTGGGACTGATGCTGCAGCTGTGATGCAGATAGAGGAGGGGTGGGGGCAGGACTATGAGAGAGCATCTCTGTGAAGTGGAAGGTAGGGTCCTCTGCTCAGTGAGGGATGAGGTGGTGGAGGGGATGACTTAAGGGATGTGGTAAAGGTTTGAAATAGCTTCCATGGGAAATGGGGAGGTTGCAGACTGATTTCCAGCAGAAACTGTAAATCATGAATTGTTGGCCAACTACATCCACTTAGCTGTATGTATCCCCATGGATTTTTAAACCAAGACATAGTTACTTTGTGGAAAAGATAAAACCGGAATTTTGGGGGGTGGGGATGACCGAAGAACAAACAAAAGAAGCTTTGAGTGTGTTAGCCATATTTGATAACTGGGCAGAAAAGATATGAAAATTTGTGGGAACTGAGACAGAACGAGAGGCCAGAAGCTGTGATGACACAGAAGGACTGATGCACCTGGCACAGTGGGGTAAAAGAGCTGAAAAGATGAGAGGGTGTGACTAATTCGGGAATGCCGGAGATTGAGATTCACAGGCTGGGTACTTATGGGTAAAGACAAGGGTCAGGGTTAGCCAAACAGTAAGGCCCAGCAGAAGTGGAGGTCATCGGATTTGAGGGTGCTAAGGAACTGGGGCTCAAGGTGTTGTAAGGATCATGCCTGCTGTGCACAATGAAGGCAGAGCCTGAGGGAGAAGGGACGCCCAACCCATGTGCCCGAGAGACTCAAGGAGGAGTCATGTGGCTCTTCACTGTTTCTCACTCAGCAGGCACTTTGCTGACACTCCCTATCCCTTGACCGTCTTGACCTTGTTCCCTGTGCCATTCATCATGTTGGGACAGCACCTGCCACTTGCTAGAGACTACCAAAGGAGCTGACATACTCATGCCCATTAGACCTGAAAACAAGTTCTTACATCACTGGAATGTACACTCTATGAAAGCAGGACTGTTGGGTTTTGTTTTGTTTTTCACTGTTGCGTCAAAGCACAGGGCAGTATCTTACAATTCATCACTCAGAGAAGAATGAATACCTTGACATCAATATTGGCCCCGACTGCTCCTTGGTACACCTGGTCACAGCCTCTGGCTGCCTTCGCCCAAACGCTCTTCCAAGTTCTCTCTATTTGGGGAGCTCAGATCCCAGCTCCACCTCTGCATCCCTCCTTCAGCTGAGCGTCTCTCCTCTCACTTCTGAGGTCAGAGCCACGTGTTAGACCTTACTCATCATCTTCTCCCCCTTACAGAATGCTCAGGCTTTAGCTGCTTCCTTATCACTGTAGTTGGAAGAGGAAGTACTCCTACTACTCTCCGAGGCTCATGCTTCCCCTTTTTTAGACATATTAGGGACTGTACTCTTCATCTCATCACCTTCTGCTTTTCTTTCTTGAACCTGTCATCCTTGTCTTGTTCAGCAGTTACTCCCTCCCCACCAGGTATACAGCTGAGCCATAAAACAGGAACAAAAAGACATTTCTTCTGTCTTGGACCTTAAACTGTCACCTTTCCTCCCGTTTTTTCTAGTTAAAAAAATCTCTCAAAAGTGTTCCCCTCTATTTACCAAGTGTTCCTGTTTCCTTGCTATGTGTCCACTGTTTAACACCTTGAGTTTAGGGCTGTACGCATGAATTGCTGAGCTGTTTTGACTATTTCTCCTGCATTCCTAGGGATTCTCTATGGTCTTCAGTTCCTTTGTTTATTAATCCAGCAAGTATTTAAGCACCTCTTATTGTCAGGCACATTTCAAGATGCTAAACAAAACAGCAATGAATAAAACAGATGAATAACCCTGCCCTTGTGGCTTTTACTTTCTAGAGAAAGAAACATATCAAATAATGTGTGTTTGTGAAATGTGTATTTGATACTAGCAAGTGCATAGGAGAAAAATGAGGCAGAGAAGAGATGCAGGCAGTTTCAGGAGTGGAGGAGTTTACTGTTTTAGACTGAGTGACTGGGGAAACTTACAATGAAGGGATGACAGTTAAGTAAAGGTCTGAAGGCGGTGAGGGGGTGTGAGTCGATAGCTCTGTGGGGGAAGAAAATGCTAGCAGAGAGAAGAGTGAATGCGCGGTTCCTGAGGTATGAGTGGGCCTCATGTTTCTGAAGAACAGTGAGAAGCACCATCCTCATCTTCCTTGACCTCCCAGTAGCATTTGCCATTTGCTCCCCTTTGCTTTTGGAAATGTCTGCTGGGATGACTGCTCTGGTTTTGGCCTTCCCCATCTCTTTCACTGATTGTTTCCTTCTTTGTGCCTGCCTTTTAATCTTTTTTTTCCCCCAGTGCTTTTTTGTTAGTCCTGCTTTCCCCTGCACATGCTGTGTATCGGCAAATCACATTCTTAACTGGGCTCTGACTGCTTCACCGGGGACCACAGATTCAATATGTCTGACATCTGCTTTGTTGCCTCACCTCCCCCAACCCCCACAAAGGCTCTTGCCTTCTGTTTTCCTTGTCCATTTTTGGCTTAACTACTTAGTCTCCCCATTTAGAAAACTTAGTTATCTGTGACTTTGTTATCCCTCACCTGCCACTTCTAGTTGGTCATCTTATCGACCTCATTCTCCCTCCTCTGTGCCCGAGTCTTCTTCAGCAACACCCTTGCCGTAATAAACTTACTTCACACTACATGTGCTCAACGCATGCTCCACCTTGTCTTAAATGCTGTTCTCGCCCTTCAGGAGCAAGCGCACATGTTATCTCCTCTCTGCAGTGGATTCTCCCATATATCCAACCCTTTGGAACCCCATGGACTATAGCCCACCAGGTTCCTCTGTCCATGGAATTCTCCAGGCAGGAATACTGGCATGGATAGCCATTCCCTTCTCCAAGGGATCTTAAGCACTAACATATGTTGGATCATTGAAAATGCAAGAGAGTTCCAAAAAAACATCTACCTCTGCTTTATTAACTATGCCAAAGCCTTTGACTGTGTGGATCACAACAAACTGTGGAAAATTCTTCAAGAGATGGGAATACCAGACCACCTTATCTGCCTCCTGAGAAATCTGTATGCAGGTCAAAAAGCAACAGTTAGAAATGGACATGGAACAACAGACTGGTTCCAAATAGGGAAAGGAGTACATCAAGGTTGTATGACTTACATGCAGAGTATATCATGCGAAATGCCAGGATGGATGAAGCACAAGCTGGAATCAAGATTGCTGGGAGAAATGTCAATAACCTCAGATATGCAGATGACGCCACCCTTATGGCAGAAAGCAAGGAATTAAAGAGCCTCTTGATGAAAGTTAAAGACGAGAGCAAAACAGATGGCTTAAAACTCAGCATTCAGAAAACTAAGATCATGGCATCTGGTCCCATCACTTCATGGCAAATAGATGGGGAGACAGTGAAAACAATGAGAGCCTTTTTTTTTTTTTTTGGCTCCCAAATCACTGCAGATGATGACTGCAGCCATGAAATTAAAAGACACTTGCTCCTTGGAAGAAAAGCTATGACCAACCTAGACAGCACATTAAAAAGCAGAGACATTACTTTGCCAACAAACGTCTGTCTAGTTAAAGCTATGGTTTTTCCAGTAGTCATGTATGGATGTGAGAGCTGGACTATAAACAAAGCTCAGTGCAGAAGAATTGATGCTTTTGAACTGTGGTGTTGGAGAAGACTCTTGAGAGTCCCTTGGACTGCAAGGAGATCCAACCAGTCAATCCTAAAGGAAATCAGTCCTGAATGTTCTTTGGAAGGACTGATGTTGAAGCTGAAACTCCAATAGTTTGTCCACCTGATGCAAAGAACTGACTCGTTGGAAAAGACCCTGACGCTAGGAAAGATTGAAGACAGGAGGAGAAGGGGACGACAGAGGATGAGATGGTTGGATGGCATCATAGACTCGATGGACTTGAGTTTGAGGAAGCTCCGAGAGTTGGTGATTGACAGGGAAGCTCGGCGTGCTTCAGTCCTTGCGGTTGCAAAGAGTCGGACATGACTGACCAACCCATTGTGTACATAGCTCTCCAGTGCTCCACATGGTGATGCAATGATGAGTATCTTGCTAGACTGTCAGCTCTTTGAATCCACAACTAAGTCTTATTAATCATTGTACCTAATGCTTTCCTGTGTTTCCCTGTTTTGGACACATAGCAAAGAGGATAGACAGACAGACAGACAGATGAATTTGGACCGAAGCACACTTCATTACAACATATTGAGTATGTAGGGGGAAAAATTAAATTCCCCAAAATACATATGCCTTCATAAGTAGCTTTTATATGTTATATGCAGAGTACCAGCATCTTTGAGGACAACTGAAATCAGTGTTTTATTAGTGTTTGCTTGAATCCTGAGTGTTTTCATGCTGTTTCTCACTTGTTGAATCACTGGCAAATCGTCCAGTTGGCAGGTGACATTGGCTCTAGCTTGTGGCAGGCTGAACTTCATTGCTGTCTAGGCTGAAGGCTTAAGAGCAGTTATTTTATATCAGACTTTTAGTATGTAGTTATATAAATACATGGTTTGTCATGTTAATAACAGTGCCCTTTCCTGCTAATTTTGGTCTCTATAAATACTTTTCTTGTTGTTGTTGTTGAAGGTATTTTAATTACTGACACAAATTTCTCATAGGATTATTAGGCAAAAATTAAGCAACTAATAAATATAAGGAAACTGAGAAAATATTCTTATTACATTTAAGATACAGAGATTCTGGGACAACAAGTGATTATTAAAAGGAAGGAGAATTAAGTGTTTTTTTAAAAATTTATATATATCACTCTGCTGCTGCTGCTGCTAAGTCGCTTCAGTCGTGTCCGACTCGGTGTGATCCCATGGACGGCAGCCCACCAGGCTTCCCCGTCCCTGGGATTCTCCAGGCAAGAACACTGGAGTGGGTTGCCATTTCCTTCTCCTATGCATGAAAGTGAAAAGTGAAAGTGAAGTCGCTCAGTCGTGTCCGACTCTAGCGACCTCACGGACTGCAGCCCACCAGGCTCCTCCGTCCATGGGATTTTCCAGGCAAGAGTACTGGAGTGGGGTGCCATTGCCTTCTCCAATATATCACTCTAAAAAGGTTAAATGTGAAGGCATTCACTAGTTTAGCAAAATGTATTTTCCTTGCTTAGGAAACAGTCCATTATATATTTAAAAATTTTTTTAAATTGATGATTGTTTTACAATATTGGTTTGATTTCTGTCATACATCAACATGGATTAACCATAGGTTAATTCATTAGTCCCCTGCCTCTTAAATCTCCCTCCCACATCCTGCACATCCCCACCCCTCTAGGTTATTACAGAGCCCTAGTTTGAGTTCCCTGAGTCATAAACAGCAGATTCCCATTGGCTGTCTATTTACATGTTAGTGTATATGCATCCATGCTACTCTGTCCATTCATCTCACCATCTCCCTCTTTTCCCCGTCCCTTGTCCATAAGTCTGTTCTCTATGTCTGTGTTGTATATTAACACATATATATGGCATCGAGAAGGATGGTACTGATGAGGTTCAGTACCATCCTTCTCGATGCCATATATATGTGTTAATATATGATATTTGCTTTTCTCTTTCTGACTGACTTCACTCTGTATAATAGGCTCTGGGTTCATCCACCTCATTAGAACTGACTCAGATGCATTCCTTTTTATGGCTGAGTAGTACCATCGTAGGGAGAAGGCAATGGAACCCCACTCCAGTACTTTGCCTGGAAAATCCCATGGATGGAGGGGCCTGGTAGGCTGCAGTCCATGGGGTCACGAAGAGTCGGACACGACTGAGCGACTTCACTTTCACTTTCATGCATTGGAGAGGGAAATGGCAGCCCACTCCAGTGTTCTTGCCTGGAAAATCCCAGGGACGGGGGAGCCTGGTGGCTGCCCTCTATGGGGTCACACAGAGTCGGACACAACTGAAGTGACTTAGCAGCAGCAGTACCATCGTATATATGTACCACAACTTCTTTATCCATTTATCTGTCAAAAGACATCTAGGTTGCTTCCATGTCTATTGGCTATTGTAAATAGTGCTGCAGGGAACATTGGGGTACATGTATTTTTTTCAGTTTTGGTTTCTTCAGTGTATATGCCTAGGAGTGGGATTTCTGGGTCATATGGTGGTTTTATTCCTAGTTTTTTAAGGAATCTCCATACTGTCTTCCATTGTGGCTCTATCAATTTACATTCCCACCAGCAGTGAAGGAGGGTTCCCTTTTCTCTACATCCTTTCCAGCACTTGTTGTTTGTGGATTTTTATTATGGCCATTCTCACTGGTGCAAGGTACTATCTCACTGTAGTTTTGATTTGCATTTGTCTAATAACGAGTGATGTTGAACATCTCTTCATGTGTTTATTAGCCCTCCATATGTCTTCTTTGGAGAATTGTCTGTTTAGCCCTTTCGCCCGCTCTTTGATCGGGTTGCTTGTTTTTCTGGTATTGAGTTGTATGAGCTGCTTATATATTTTGGAAATTAATCCTTTGTCAGTTGTTTCATTTGGTATTATTATCTCCCTTCTGAGGGTGTCTTTTTACCTTTTTTATAGTTTACTTTGCTGTGCAAAAGCTTTTAAGTTTAATTAGGTCCCACTTATTTTTGTTTTTATTTCCATTATTCCAGGAGGTGGGTCATAAAGGATATTGCTATGATTTATGTCATACGGTGTTCTGCCTATGTTTTCTTTACAGGTTTTATAGTTTCTGGTCTTACATTTATGTCTTTAATCCATTTCGAGTTTATCTTTGTGTATGGTGTTAGGAAGTGTTCTAATTTCATTCTTTTACATGTAGCTGTCCAGTTCTTCCAGCACCACTTAATTGAAGAGAGATTATCTTTTCCCATTGTGTATTCTTGCCTCCTTTGTGAAAGATAAGGTGCCCATATGTGTGTGGATTATCTTTGGGCTTTCTGTCTTGTTCCACTGGACTATACTTCTGTTTTTGTGCCAGTACCATACTGTTGGAAGCAGTCCATTGTATTTTGAAAGGAATTTTCAAGTAAGTAAAAATAATTGAGGCAGTGAGATAAATAGTATTTTTGATTTTATAGAAGTTTTTTGTCTTGATTTTGTTGATGTCAAAAATGTAATCATTATATTCTGTTTTCCTTTAAAAAAAAAAAAACAACACTGCCCCAGTTTTATAAAACCTCCTTGTGAATCTGTATGCATTTTAAGAATATTGGTGTTATTTTAGTGAGTAGCCTACAGTTCACTTAAGCATTGTGGCTGGCCATTACAACAAAGTAAATGGAGTAAAGGACAAAAAAACTAACACATGATCACTTTCAAAATGTCATCTAGCATATTTTCTGCTGTCATATTGAGAGGCTATTTAAGCTGTTGACACGAGGAGAGAGCACAGTTCATTTATAGAGCAGGCTCCCATAAAGAGCAGAATGCTGGGTGGATGAGGTGGAGATATGTGGGCTTGAGTTGCAGTTGAAACCAGTAAAAGGTGAGACTTTGACTCTAGAAGGCTGGTGGTATTCTAAATGTAAAAGACTCAGAAGTTGTATTTCTAACACATAGAAAAATGCTAATGTGTTTGTTCAAAAATAGTCCTGACTCCTAAGGTTGGAACAGACCTTGAAATATGGTTCACTTGAAATTAATTTCCTAGGCTAATGGGTTCTAAACATTTCGCAGCCATTCATATGCCAAGTATTATTAGTGGTTAGTGGAACACTCCTTTAAGCTGTTTTGAATTTGGATTAAAACAAGGAAGGAAGTGAACAAATGACATTTGGATGTTCTTGCCTTCTTGAAGATCAGCTTCTTACAAAACTTCATCCTATGAACCTGCAGTGGCCTAAGGTGGTTTCACCTTGGCACACTGATATTTTTCTGACTCACACTTGAGCTTTCCTTTTATAAAGACCAGTGAGTGTGACATCTGACAGATACTATCAGACGGCATTCCTCGTACAAGTAGGTGAGTGAGCATGTTGGGAAAGGCAGGCTGAGTTGGCCCCTTTGCCTGAAGCTAAGGACGCTTTAAGCAGGAGAGAGCGTGGACTGCCAGCACAGCCACATGGTGTACACGAGAATGGAGTGTGCTTCACTGCTGCTGCTGCTAAGTCGCTTTAGTCGTGTCCGACTCTGTGCGACCCTATGGACAGCAGCCCACCAGGCTCCTCTGTCCACAGGATTCTCTAGGCAAGAGTACTGGAGTGCGTTGCCATTTCCTTCTCCAGTGCTTCACTAGTAGGTTAATTATGAGCAGGTAAAACATACCCCTGAAAGTGTTCAGCATCTGCAAGAATTCCTGGTGCTGCCCACCATCTGCATTAATGCATATATCAGGGCTTTGTGTTTTACCATTTTTTTTTAACTTGGAGTATAATTGCTTTATAAACTCATGTTTCTGCTGTACAACAGAGTGAATCAGCTCCAAGTATTAACAGACATATATCCCCTCCCTCTTGTCCTTCCTCCCCCGCCGCATCCCACCCATCTAGGTTAGCATCCGGCTGAGCTCCCCAAGCTGTACAGCAGGTTCCCAGAGCAGGAATAGAGACGCGTACACAGGGAGGGGAAAGGGAGGGTGCTGTGAATTGGGAGAGTAGGTTTGACATAGATACACCTCCATGCATACCATGGAGAGTTGATAGTGGGCTTTCCCTCTCAGTTGATACACCATGCTGCTGTCTTTCCTCATCTTCTTGAGAAACAGTTTTCTATCATGTGGTAGCTTCAGGGGTTAACACAAGCAGAAATGATGAAGTCTGTTTAGGTGTTGTCTGTATGGAACACATAAGAATACTGTCTATTAGTTCTGTAATAACAAGGGCTAAATTGAGATACATAGAAGGTTTGCTATGATGTGTGCCTTTACTTACTCTCCACACTTACCTTTCGCTCTTCTCTTTTTACAATCTTACCTCCAGTCATTTTAAATTAGAAGCTGACTCCTCATTGGACATGGAGAGAAGATGGATGTGTGGGCTGGGGAAGGTCGTGGGGTGGAGGGGAAGCAGAGAGAGAGGGGGATACACGGACATCCCACTGGCTCTATCTATGTCTCCTTCCAAGGGCACACTCCCCACCCCAAGTTACCTCCTCTGCTCTCACCGCCCCCAAACCTACTAGTTAGCCCTGGGCTCCCACGTGGACTGTATTTCTCCCTTTGTGACATTTACCATATCATGTTGTTAATGCTGTGCTGACTGTGCCCTTTAGTAGGTTGTAAACTACTAAGAGGTGGAAGCCATCCATCTCATTCACAGAAATATCCCTGGCCTTTAGCACAGAGAGTGTCACGCAATAGGTTAGCAGTCAGCCCTTGTCATTTTTAAAATGATGATGCTTAATATTCTCTGTTTTGTTTTCCAAGATTTCCCAAAGTGAGGACAGAAGGACCCAGGCCCAGCAGCTGATCACTCTTCCAACACAGGAAGATTCCAAAAAGCCCAACGACCTTTCCAGTTCCACTTCAGAGGCCAAAATCGGAGAAAGCGATAAACAGACAAAAGAAAGCTTCTTCCAGTTTCTAGGTAACTTATTCAATATCTCAGGAAAATCATCTCTCAGTGAAGCCAAGCAGTCTTCTTTCAAAGATGAACATGACAAACCTGAGAAAGACTTACGAAATCCCAGTCGTCATGAGGAAGGGGGCCAAAGGGAAAGTGCTGGTGGCTCCCTGAGAACCCAGGCGCTTCCAGCAGAGGAACAGTCCAGCTCAGCCGAGCTCTCAGATGCCTTTTCTTTGGATACAACACAAGACAGTGAACAGGAAACCAGTGACTTGCTGAAGTAAGTTTAAAATTTACTTAGCTGAAAAATTGAGCTTTTGGACCTAGCCTCAGTTCTACTACTGTTGATTAAGGGGATTTGAAAAAATATTGTTATGTCCCTGCTACTAGGTGAAAAATTACATGATTCTGTATACCATATCTAGGGTCTTTTGAGCTATTTTAGTGGGTGGTACTAATATCTTTTAGGTGCTAACTTTGTTATAGTACAAGATTTACTTCCTTTTTTAAAAAATAATTTTATTTACTTATTAATTTTTGCCTGTGCTGGGTCTTGGTTGCTGCACACAGGCTTTCTCTAGCTGCAGTACGCAGGCTTCTCGTGCGGTGGCTTCTCTTGTTGCGGAGCATGGGCCACAGAGCGCAGGCTCAGTAGTTGTGGCGCGTGGGTTTAGCTGCCACACAGCATGTGTTCCCTCCTGGACCAGGGATCGAACCAATGTCTCCTGCATTGGCGGGCAGGTTCTTTACCACTGAGACACCAAGGAAGCCCACAAGATTTATTTCTGATTTAAGACTTCTTTAAATGGGAGTGTTTTCTGTTGTCTGAATTATTCTGTAGTCAGACAGGCAGTGTGTTCAGTATCTGCCTTTTGGGAACAAAGATAGGCCTATGATTTGTGTTCACATTCTATCAATATCATTTCTTTGTGGAATCCAATTAAAGGGATTAAGAGAAGAAATTGACTGTATTTATAAAAGTAGCCTTTTGAACCTTTCTCACAGCTCCAAGAAACAAATCTTGCACAAATTTAAGGAGCATTTCACCACCCCTTTTTTCTTTCTTTGACATACAAATGGGCACTAACTTGTTATTCTTTTATTCAAATGAGCTAGAATGAATGTTTTCTAATCAGAAAATGTTTATAACAATGTTGAGTGCATTAGACATTTTGTGTAACGTATAAGTATTCATTCATAGCTAGTTAGGATCTGGTTCATTGATTTTAATTTAACCTCTACTTGAGAACCTCTACTTTTCTTGTTATTTAAAGAGATCATCAATACCGTAGGCAGATATAGATGACAGCTTAGAACTGTGTAATCCTTTGTAGTTTCAAAGTGTCCTCAGATGTGTGCTTTCAGTCAGTTCCTCACAGTAAGCTTTTAAGGTAGGTGTAGGCACAGGCCCATTTTATGGTTGTGAGAACTGAGACCCCAAGTGGATTCAGGTTTGTCCATTAGGAATGCTGAGGTGGGACTTGCCCTGCCAGATCTTAAAATGTGCCCATCAAGCTACATTAATTGAAATGATGTCATAATACTGGTGCAATATTTGCTAGATCCTTAAATGGAACAGAATAGACAGTCTGGAAATAGACCCTTATATGTTTTGAGATTTGAGCCTTCATATGTGACAGCATTATGCATTCATGTAGAAAGGAAAACTTGAGGACATTGGGTAACAATTGGGAGAAAAAAATAAAAACTGGATAGTCATGTCATTTTATATTAGAGTAGAATAAAAATGATTAAGAAACATACAAAACTAAAAGCATCTAAGTGTGAATTATTTTGGTGAGAAGCAGTTTTCTAAGCATGATAGCAATGGAAAGTATCTGGAAAGAGAAAGTCAGTAGACAAAATTGCTTCCAATTTTCAAACTCTCTTATGCCAAAAACCATGAGCAATACAGTAAATTGGCAAATGAGAAAGCTTTAACTGACAAGCATTATAGTTAGCTCACCAATAGAATAAAATGGACAAATAAAAACAAGTCATTCAGATAAGTGAGGAAGAGATTTATTCTCACTAGCAATCAAGGAAGTGCTAACTAAAGTGAGAACTTTTCTCCTACTAAACTGATAACAGTAATAAGTGGTAATATTCTGTAGGAGTTGGAGTTGACTTGGCTAATGCTCATATACAGTGCTGTGAGTGGAGGGCTGCATGTATCAGGAACCTTGAGAAGCTTGTAGGTTATTACTAATGATATACAAAGGTGTTTACTGAAACATACGTAGGAACACATCATTGGTAACAAATGTCCAATAGCAGACAAATGGTTAAATTAGGGTGCATCATAATAAAGTGAAAGTGAAGTAGCTCAGTCGTGTCCGTCTCTTTGCGACCTCCATGGACTGTAGCCTACCAGGCTCCTCCGTCCATGATAAAGGATTATCCAAAGCAGTGCTGTTGTTCAAGTTCAGTCCTTGGATCAGCATCACCTGGGAAGCATTAGAAATGCAGGTTGTCTGACTCAGACCCACTAAATCAGAGTCTCTAGGAGTGGGGCCCAACAGCCATCTAACAATCTCTCCAAGTGACTTTTTGTCTCTAAAGCAGTTTAAAATGGTGTATATTTTGAGGTTACATGGGAATTGAGTAGAATCAAAGGTTTGTGGTTTTTCTTTTTTCTCCTTTGGGTTTGATTAGTAGGTCATGTTATTTCCTTTGATATTAGACAACAGAAAATGGAAGAGGATTCTGTGCCTCTTCTTTTTAGTAAAACCCTCCTTGATGATAGAATAATTGCTTAAGGCAGTTCACCAGAAACACCTCAGCAAAGAACAGTGATTCTTAGAGGAAAGAGAAAGACCACTGGGCCCCCATTTTGACTGAGGCACAGGCTTTCTCCAGCCCAGCTTCAGAAATCCTACAAGTTATCAGGTTTAGAATTATTTATAGTCTTAGTAATGTTCTGTTAAAAACTGTCAATTTGTTTAGGAATTATTATATAAAAGTCAAATACTGTTTTGGTTAATAGTACATTTTGACAGTGGAGAAGGCAATGGCACCCCACTCCAGTACTCTTGCCTGGAAAATCCCATGGACCGAGGAGCCTGGTAGGCTTCAGTCCATGGGGTCGCTAAGAGTCGGACATGACTGAGCGACTTCACTTTCTCTTTTCACTTTCATGCATTGGAGAAGGAAATGGCAACCCACTCCAGTGTTCTTGCCTGGAGAATCCCAGGGACGGGGGAGCCTGGTGGGCTGCCGTCTATGGGGTCGCACAGAGTCAGACACGACTGAAGTGACTTAGCATAGCATACATTTTGACAGTATAATTACCGTCTGCTTATACCTGATTTTAAACATTATTTCAGTAATACGTCTGGAGAAGATATTTACTAATAACTTTGAGAATCTGCATTTTAAGGGTTAAAGTTTTATTTCTGTGATACGAATTTGCTAAAAGCATGGACATTTCATTTTTATTAAGAACATGTTGTTGTTGTTCACTTCCTAAATCCTGTCCAGCTCTTTGCAACCCTGCAGACTGCAGCACACCAGGCTCCTCTGTCTTCCACTATTTCCTAGAGTTTTCTCAAATTCATGTTCATTGAGTCAGTTATGAGCATGTTTCAAATATAAAACTTTATTTAAAATTGAATCTATACTTTTGAAATTACTAGAGATCCCTGGGTTGGGAAGATCCCCTGGAGAAGAGAAAGGCTACCACTCCAGTGATCTGGCCTGGAGAATTCCATGGACTGTATAATCCATGGGATCACAAAGGGTCGGACACGGCTGAATGACTTTCACATCACATCACTTTAATCACTATTAATACAATTTTCAAATTTTAGACAAGTTATTAGCTATAATTTGAAGTGTGTTTGTAAAAAATCCTCATCAAAAAGCATTGTAAATGATTTCATCTTCACTTAATTAAAAATAATAAACAGCTTGGTAATTGTTTTTATGTATAGTTGACTATATAGACTTCATTTTTAATATCCTTAAAGCCTTTAAGTAAACTTGTTTGGTAACATTTTTTAGATTGCTTTCCATACTTGAACTCATCCTTCTGGTATAATTTGTATAGGAAGCTACTTTGTTATTGGGTTGAAATTCTTGAAAATGTTCTATAATGCTTCCATTTTCAGCAGATTCCTATCATCATGAGAAACTCTTCTGTCAAAACTTTATCGTGATTTTTTTTTTAATTGCTGGTTTTACAGCTTTTCTTTACATAAAAGAGTTAAAAATCTTCCCTATTGTGAGAGAAGATATTCTTAACTATATAATTTGAAAGAAAATAAATCTTAATGCTAAAAAAGTAGCTTAATCATACTTGCTAAAAGTGAATTAGGTAGATGTTTCCTCTAACGCTAATATTTTCAGGCGGCTTTTACAGAATTTTCTTTGAAGAATGATGCATGTCCGTGGTTGACCTTTGTAGTATCAGATGTATGGGATGTATCCAGGATAGAGCACAGCCATGTGTAGTGCCTGGAGGCTTAGTAAGCCTTCACATGATAGGTAGGTATGTTTGGGCTGAAATGCATAAAAACCTTTTCACATTTTCAATCTGTACATCTATTCCCTTAAATATTTGAATTTTTTAGATATTTTACTTTTCTATTAGTATTATTCTGATCGCATACTTCTACTTTTATAGGAAAAGCTACACATCCCATGCACAATTACATAACACATGGCAATACATTCTTTATTTTGTGAAAACCTTTTTAATTTTCCATATTTAGCTTATTTGTAAAGTTATATTTTTTTGACATTTCCATTTTGTTACTATTTCTTAATTAGGGAAAAACTTAACAAAGGACAGTTTTACATTCTTTTTTTTTTTTTTTTTACATTCTTAATACTATTCAATTGTGAAGACTCAGCTACAGCCTGTGAAAGAACACTGTAGAAAATAGACTATCTTGGCATGACTAACCCTTTATAGAGTGTGAGTGTGGCTGGCTCATCAGTACCTGCAGGGACTAATTATAATACATGAAGCTAAGCTTGTGACTTTGATGTTCAGTGCTTTAAACGTGGCAGTGTAGTTGTTTAGTATAAAGAGTGCATATTTTAGTTACAAGCATGTAACATTTCCATACAGGGTGCTGCCGGAGATTATCTCGTCAGAAATTTAAACGAGTTCATATAAATCAGTTTAATCATTTCCATTGAAAGTACCCAGAAAACTCCCCAAATGGAAAATAATTATTCTGCCAACCCCCCCTACAAAGGACTCCAAAACTACCAAAAGGCATTCCTACAGTGAACTGAAATTTTCTTGGAGTGAATTTTTCTCTGTGGTTTATTTTAGTAGAAGTTATTTTAGATCAAGGATTGATATAGAGTAAAATGGTTAGGATGGTGTTGGTAGTAAGAAAACCTAAGTTTTACTACACATGAAGAATAAACTTCGGATCCTTCTCTCTCATGGGCTATTTCTTTGGACATCATGTACATTTTGGAGATCTTTGGGGTGGATGGGAAACACTGCGGTCTTGAAAGTAGATTTTTAATTATAAAACGTAAAAACTTTTAAAAGAAAAATCAAACAAAACTTGTCATTTTTCATACTTCTGGATCTTGATATATTGTTTTGAAAAGCTCTTGTACTTTCTGAATAATTTATGCACTTTAAAATAGGATTTTACCAATGACATAAATTTACCTATATGTGTTTTTCTCTTAGACAGGTTCCCTTATCCAGCATTTTAACTTTGTTTCATAACTGTCTTTGGTCTAGCCTGAAACTCCTGCAGCAGCTAAAATCACTTCTCCAAGGCAAAGCTTTTCTCTACACATTTCCTATACCTGTTTTAAAATGGACAGTAAAAATAAATGAATGTAACCAATACAAATTTTGTATAATAGTGGTGCGGTAGGATTTTAGAGGCCAGCAGTTATATAGGTTGAAATAAACAGTTTCAGCTAAAATTAAAGAACTTTGTAAGGGGCCAGGTGATGAAGATTTTACATCTCAGAAGTTTGCTTTGTGTGTTATCATGCAGACAAATCTATCATTCTTCATGGTGTTGCTTTAAAATTGAGGAGGAAAAAACATCATGTTTAGTTATTGGAATAACTGGATTTCCTAGTTATGAGTTATGAGTTCTATAATGTTTTGTTAATTATGTTTAACCTGAAAACGTTGGAATATGCATCAGGTTTTTCTACCATACATTTTTGTAGTTGAGACACTAAAATATAACTAGTATGCAGAACTGAAAGCACTTTTGTATCAGTTTTTTTTGGATCCAATTAAGAAAGTCGAAAACAAATCGCTTAGCATTTAGTATCATTGCTTTACTTAAGCCATTCATTAGTTCACACAAAGCTATTAAGCATACACCATTTGTCAGGTCTTTTGTAGAGCACTTAAAAATACAAAGATGATGAAGATATAGTATCTGTCTTCAAACAGTCACTAGGTTAGTAGGGAAATAAATTGGTACATAGATCTTTTTATGGCAAGTCTGTGCTCAGGGCCGTTTGTACCCAGAGATCAGAGGCTAACTGCCTATTCTAGTAACAGTAAACAGGTCCCAGGGTGGGTTTGCGTTAGAAATAACTTGGGAGCTGAGTCTCGGAGGGTATGAGTTTCTGTCTTGGGGCTGGCATGGAAGAAGGGGAAAGAATGGTGTGTATGAAAGACCATAAGGCAGCGTAGCATAGCATCAGAGCTCCCAGAGATAAGATTCTCCAGAACAATGGATGCTGAGAATATCAGGAACTGTAGTCTAGAGCTGAGGAAAAAGTTGGGAATTGGTGCTAGAAATCTTTTTTTATTTCTGCATTTGCCCAGCCAGTTTAATACCATTATGCTAACCTGGTGGCTCAGATGGTAAAGAATCTGCCTGCAATGCGGGAGACCTGGGTTGGGAGGATCCCCTGGAGGAGCATGGCAACCCACTCCAGCATTCTTGCCTGGAGAATCCCCATGGACAGTGGAGCCTGGCAGGCTACAGTCCATGGGGTTGCAAAGAGTCAGACACAGCTGAGTGACTAAACACAGCACATGCTAATTGAATCTCTGAAGAGCTTAACAGGAGAGAGGATTTTTAAGGCAGTTCTGTCATTTATTGGCTTAATTATATGCTGAATGCTTACGGCAGGCTAGACATCTTGCCAGGTGTTTTCTTTACAACTTCTCTGCCTCTGTGCTAAAAGCGGCTGTTCCAAATTCACATCTAAGTAAAAGAAGAGAAACTTGCTATGATACTCTGATATGGTGCAGAAATCAGTGATGTAGCCATGAGATACCAATATGAGGCACGAAGGCAAAGTGGTTCCTTCTAGTCAAGCACTCACTGGAGATCAAAACTATTAATAGAACCTAAGCCTTAGGTTTGTCAGCCCATGTTCTCTCCATTAATCACCATGGGAGAGACAGACATAATCAAGTGAAAGGGACAGTTCTGAGGAGTTCAAACATTCAGGCTGGCTTGACATTCCTGTGCTGCTGGTCAAATCTGTATTATGCTTAATACAGACAGCCTGAACTAAAACATTCAAGAATTTCCTTCCCAAGTTTAGACATATTAAGAATAGGAGCATTTGAAAGATACACTTCACCATGATTTCTGGAATTGCTGTTAAGTGTCACTAATTATGTTTCCTGATACTCTCATGCTGTTCTTTTTGCAGACAAATGGATGGTAAATCAGAGAGGCCTTTAGTAACATATGCAACCTACCGAGGCCCCAGACAAATTAAGAAGTATTTGAAGCAGCAGACAGTGTCGGAAACCGTGAATCCCTTAGACAGAGAAAATGCAAGTTCTGACTCTAGTACAAGCACACATTGTGGCCCTGGGAGTGAGATGGAGGCTGGAATGGTGTTATTACTGTCATCAGCTAGCACAGGCATACCTGTGAAAGGACAAGGGCCTGAAGGCCAGTTAGAAGACTCTGATGATAACGAAAGAGATCTCAACACAGGAAGCCATTCAACAAACAACCAAGGACTAGCCAACACGGCTTCTTCTAGGGGTGTTTTAAACAAAGCCTATCCTGGGGGACCCGAGACGAGTAGATCATCCCATTCTGTGACTAGCTCCAGCTCCACTGCTGGAGATTCTGACTCACAGCACCATTTGAGTTGTGCACCAGGTTCTCAGACTGACAGAAATTTGGGATGTTCAGCATTGTTTACAGAAAGTAACAGCAGCAAAATTCCTTACAGTCCGGACTTGGAGAGGACAGCAACACCAGGAACTGTGGTAAAACGAACCAGCTCCGTGATGAGTGATGGGACACCAGTGCAGGCTGAGAACTCTGCTGTTGCTGACTTCTCTTGTAGTAAATCTGATGGGAGTGACCCTACCACACTTAGAAGTGCAGATTTGCTAAGTCCAAATAAATCAATTAGGCGTGAAGCTCTGCAGTTGCCAGAGAGTAAGTGTTCTAACAAGCAAGCGGTAGAGAACTCATCAAAGCAGCCTGCCAATCACACCAGCTCCATGGCTTTCCAGAAACAAGCTGTAACAGACACAGAACTTGTAAATGCTGGAAACAGATCATCTGCCCAAGACACACAGAAAAATTTGGCTCCTGCAGAAATCAAGCAAGAAACAGAAAATACATCAGGTGAGGAACCCACTGCTTCAAGTCATGTCAAAGCTCCAGAAGATAGAATTGAGTCACTACACAAAGATACTGACCTACTATTACTAACAGAAGTCAAAAACCTTGTTAGGCCACATGGCAAAGTGCCTCCCTTTAGGATGAATCAAAAGGAAGCTGCCTCTGTAAAACACACCAGTGAATCAGTAGTTGTAACATGCTTAGAAAATAAAATAGCCCCTGAACTGAATATTGAACTTAATAGAAATCACATTTCAGAATCCCTTCTTGACTCTGAGAGTCCTCAACAAGCCATAGTATCACCTGATGCCAGGACATCCCCCAGCCTTGGCCATAAGTCAGATTTCAGTGCTTCACACCCTACCTTTGTTTCCAGAGTCGGCATGCTGAGCCAGGTGGATATCCCTATTTTAAAGAATGAAGGTTCTTCTGTGCTTGTTGAAACTGGAGATGTCAACATTGTTGGTATCTCCAGTCAGTCTCCTCAGTGTCAACAAGAACATGTGGCAAATCATGTGGAGGCCACGGACAGGAAGAGTCTCCCTGCAGGCCTTCATTCTAAGTATGCACCTACAGCTCTTGAATCCAAGGAAGTTCTTCCTGACAGGGAGAAATGCCAGTTTCTACTAGATCTTGAAGCCAGTGACACCGACATAACCGCAGTGGACTTGAGCTTTGAGCCTGCAAGCTTATCTCAAGACCCTGAGAAAGCAGAGTCAGTGCTATCAAGCACCGCAGCAAGTGAGAGCACTGCAGACAAGCTTGATTCTTCTTTCTCCTTGGAAACCAAAACTGATAGCATTGCAGAAATGTTACCAGAAGCTGACATTGGTGGTCAGAACAATGTTCCTGTTGAGTCACATTCTGAAACAGGAAAAACTCTAAGTCTCTCCAAGATACCTGTTACCCGAACAGAGCCCAGAGACATTTCTCAGGATGAAATTTCTTCCCCACTTGACATCACAGGTGTGCCAGCAAATCCTGCTTTATCAGAATTGACTTCCCTAGAAGTTGAACAGGACAAAATTTTTCAGTTAGTGGATCATGAGGAAATTAAAGAGAAATACTTAGATGCCAGCCTTAAAGAGAGTTGCCAAACTGAGGTTTCCCCTTCTGCCTCCAAATATCAAGGTGTACAGGGAACAGAGGTGGGAGCCTGCAGTGCTCTACCTGCTTGTCTCCAGAGTAATAGACCTGAGACTTCACCTCCTGTTCATGATGAGAAAGTTACTAGGCAAGTGGCACAGAATTGTGCAGCCAGGGCTTCTATCATCCATCCACCTTCAGTTCCTTGTGGGAGCAAAAAGATTTTTGATTTTTCACAACTCAGCTTAGCTAATACTTCCCCCAAATTCCAAGAAACTGACAGCACAAAAGCCAAGTCACCTTTTCTGGGTTCTGGTATCAGTTTGAGAAAAGAGGCTTTTGCATCTGAGGATTCAAGTTTCCTTCCTAATCCTTCTGTGCTAAGAACAGAAAAGAGAGCCTCATCTCCCAGAAATAAAGAGGATGCCCATTCCCTAAGAGGTGGTACTCACAGCCTGCCTTCCTCCTCCAGTAACTCTGAAGTTAGCATGGTTAGAAGTTCATATAACCCCACAAATAATTTTAGTTCTGTAAAAGTTCCCATAGATGTCACACATGAAGGTGCCTCCTTAACTAACCTGTTGGACCCTAAAAGCTCTTATCTGGAATCAGAAACATCTGACCTCACAGGGGCAGAAGTCACCCCACTTCAGGACCATTTGGGAGATCCTACTGGGATGGTATCTCTTGATTTCCCAACCGCTGCCCAATTTGACAATCCCTTAGAAGCAGCGACTGGAGCAGTTGCTGGGACCCCAGCGTCAGTTAACAGCTCAAGCCAGCAGTGTTCTGAGGCCTCTGCTGAGCACACAGAAGCAAGGAAGAGAGCACATGCCCAACTTTTGGACCTCGAGAGTGATTTCTGTAAAAAGGCTGTTGCATTGATTGGGGAGGCCTTTAATTCTGTCAGGGAAGAGCTAAAATCCAAACACTCAGTCGGTACCTGCCAGGAACATAGAGCCATAGACAGCATAATGAATCCAGGTACCCTGGAAGAAGACATCCCTGAGAAAAACCCATCAGAAGTGACACTGACAGAGATCCAGTCCACAGAGCATTTGGAAGAGCAGGCTGTGGAAAACATACCTGAAGTCCAAGGGGAAGAACAGGCCTGTGTTTCACCTGTGGTTGGTGAGAACAGTCTCCTTTTTAATTCTGATAAAATGAATTTATGTTGGTTGTTAGAGGACCGAGCTAGGGAATTAGTCAATCAGATTATTTATTCAGCCCAAGAAACTGTAGCAAATGATGCTCAGGGTACCTCGGATTCTGAACTTCAGGCTAATACTTCAGAAATTCTGAGGAGTGATAGTGTTCAGCCATGTGATATGGTAAGAGAGTTCTTGGTGTCAGAACAGGCCATAAATCAAAGCACATGTGAAATCAGTGGGAAAGTATTAGGTAGATTCTTTGCTGAAAGTAACTTAGGTAGTGACACAGAGTCAATAAGAGGAAGAGAAATTGTTCTCTATCAAAAATCCCCCTTTTCAGGAACTAGAGATGGGCAGTCTGATAGTATAAATTTGCAGGAATCAGATACTGTTTTACTAGCTGAAAACATACCCCTTACAGGGTTAGATGATAAGGCAAAAACACACTCGTTCCTCAAGGAGGACTCTAAAGAGAAAATGGGGATAGAGTGTGTTGATAATCACAAACGTGAGACAGAGGATACAAGAACTCTTGTATTAAATTTCAAATGGCCTCCATTTGTGAATGATGACACTCATGTACCTGGGACATCTAAAAGCAGCTTGTCTGATACTTATGTATGTTTATCTGAAAAAAGCTTGCCAGGACACAGTAACAAAAGCACACCCCTTGCAATGTCAGAAGTAGGGAAAATACACAAGGACACTGAAGTAAATATCGGAAAGATTGAGCTTATACCTTCCATGGTAGAAGTGGGAAAACCAAATAAGAAGGACGCTGAGTTGAATATTATGAAATATGAGGCAGTCCCCCCAATGTCAGAAGTGGGAAGAGCACATAAAGAGGATGCCGAATTGAGTACCTCAGAAACTGAACCAACAGCTGAAATTCTTAAAATGCGAGAAGCATACCAAATGGATGCTGAGAGGTATATTGAAAAAACTGAGGGATTGCCTGCCACTTTAGAAATGGAAAATATTTGCCAAAAGGATGCTGAAGGGGATATTGCAAAGACTGAGGTGACACCTGTTACATTAGAAATGGAAAATATTTACCAAAAGCATGCTGAGGGGGATGTTGGTAAGACGGGAATGACATCGGTTGTGTCAGAAATGGACAGTATCTACCAAAAAGATATTGAGGGGACTGCTGAAAAGCCTGAGTCAATACCTGCCACACTAGAAATGGAAAGTATTTACCAAAAAGATGCTGAAGGAAAGGTGGACAAAACTGGGGTGATGTCCCTTACATTAGAAGTGGTAAATGTCTACCGAAAAGATGGTGAGGGGATCACTGCAAAGACTGAAGGACCTTTATTAGACTTGGAAAACACTTACCAAAATGGTGCTGAAGGGGTTATTAGGAAAACTGAAATGATGCCTCCTTTTGTGTTAGAAATGAAAGAAGCACCCCAGAAGGCAGTACCTGCTTCCTTCGAAATATGTAAGGGAGATATGAAGGAGACAGGTAGGGGAACTTTGTCCACACCCTCTAAGAGAGAAATGGAAAGCACGTTCCCAGAAGATTCTGATGGGACCATCAGGAAACACATAGTGTTTCCCACAGCAGTCAGCTCTGAGAAAATACCTGGAACAGGTCTGGAGTTGCCCATTACACAGGCAGAGGCCACATCTCCCATACCTGAGGCTGAAGAAGCATACCAAGAGGGTGCTGACAGAAGTGGTGGAGAAGTGGAGAAAGAGCCTACGGAAACGAAGACAGGCTGGATAGCGGGTGACACTAGACTCGCCTCGTACTTCAGGGATTATGAATCGCCTACCTTAAGTAAGGATAATGAAGGCCACCCAGCCTTAGCAGTGCCAGACTTTCAACCTGAGGGTACCATGGGAAGGCTGGACAGAAAAACATCTGTTACTACAGTATATAAGAAAGTAAGAGACCTACAGTATGGAGACAAAAAGGAAGAACCTAACTTAGCCTTCGTTTCTCAGGAGGAGCAAGAAAACTCTTCCTTTACTATACTGTATGAAGAGCCCCTCCAAAATGAGGACAAGTACACTACCACCGAGGTAAGACGAACACATTCCCTCCTGATTCCTCACACAGCTCCCAACAGCATGCCTGTCTTCGCCTGTGAAAGGTCTGAAAGTAGAACTGACCTCGTCCATCATTTTGAAAAGGAAGCCAAATTAGGTGATACATTTGATAGTGACAGTTCAGAAACATTCTTATCGGTAGAGGCCAAAAGGTACAAGATCTATCCCTTGGCTTTGTCTCCCATTTACGAGGATGACAGCTCTCAGGAGGACATTCTGTCCAGCGAGGTCTCACCTGGTCGTCATGGTGCCTCGAAATCAAGAGAGAATGCAAGCCAGCCGTCTTCTGTATTATCGCTTCTCCAGTCAGTATCAGAGCGTTTAAAGATGAATTTTGATGAAGATGACAGACAGGAGGGCGGAGAAGAGGAAGAAGAGGAAGATGAGGAAGAGCCACTGCATAAAGGAAGTCTGAGAGCTCAAAGGCAGGAAACTGTTACCTTCAAGCAGCCGGATTCTTCTCTTACATTTTGCTCTGATGATGACCGGGAAAGTATTGGAGTCTCTAAGAATTCTTATGTGATGTCAAATGAGCCTACGACCTCTAATCTGCAGATTGGTCTATGGCCAGAAAAGGCCTCATTTCTACAAAAATCTGACCTTACTTCCAAACTACATTCTTCTCTAAAGAGTGCTTATCATCAGTATTTGCAGACCTCTAAAACCCATTCCTCAGAAAAAGGAGCCAGATTTGGTGGAATTTTTCAGGAACCAGTGTCAAAGTATTTCCGCACTCAAGACACCCCTGGCCGATTAAGCCCATTCACAGAGGTAAGTTATTATAATTATTAATTAGTGAAGTAGTGTTTTGGGTAGTGCTTTGAAATAACCTAAAAGCTTATTAGGAAAATCAGTGTTTTGAGGTTGTATAAAGATTGTTTAAAAAAATACCAGAGATTACTTAGTTCGTTAGTTGAAGTGTATCATACCTCATGTATTTTAGTTGGACTGTTATGTTTGAGAAAACAAAATTGCTTCATCAGAATTTAAAAGGTATAAGAGAGAAGCAAGTTATAATCTCAGTTCTTTGCTGACTTCTAGTCTTCAAACAATTGTGACAACGTTTTGAATTTCTCAAGGTATTGAATGTAGAAGGATTGTCACTTTCCATTGAACTAATGTGTCTCATGAAAAGATTCTGCAATATTTAAAAATATTTTAAATATTTAAAATATTTCAAGTGTTTGCCTGACAACAGTCTCACTGTACTTGGTCTTGTTTTTGTTCGTACTTAGCAGGGCAATGAGCAGACTAATTTGAGAAAAAGGAGATGAAAACATTATAGCTGGAAAATGTCTTGAAATTCAGTTACACTTTTATTCAACTTAGAAATATTTGAATGTTTACTACAGAATATTCACTGAACCTGGGACATTTCTTTCTGACATTCCCAAGATCATGGAACTTCCTTTAGAATTCCCAAGGGCTATATCTTTACTTGAATACCCTTAGTAGCAAATGCTAATACTTGAATACCAGCCAGTTGCTTGTAAGGCAAGGTCCTTTTAAAAGAAAGGCTGGGCTTTGCAGAAATGTTTCTTTAATGATTCCTGTTGCCTATTAAGTCAAGTGCAAGCTCTTCACTCTGTGTTGCAAGGTCCCCAAGTTTTGTTTGTTTAGCCTCCTCACTTTGTGCTCTGGTTACACACCCTCTAAGATGTCTATACTTTGTCTCAAGATGTTCTCTTCCTGGAAGTTTTTTTCTTTACTACTCCTGCACCAGCCTGCCACATTGTTTCACTTACTGAAATCCTGTTTTTCAAGGTCTTCTAGATACCACTTCCTCACACAAGCCTCCTGGGAACCTCTGTCTGCCATCACCTCACCTCCATGCTGATGCCATTTCTCTTGACTTCCTTAACTTGACATTTTGATTGTTTTGTACCTGAGGGTTTAACCTAATCTCTCACCAGAAGAGTCACGGAAATGTGATCATCTTTTCTCCTTTCCAAACTGTAAGCTTCTTGAGGACAGAGACACAGCTTTATTTTCCTTTGTACTTACTTTTTTAATCCTTGTAATACCTAGAAGTTCACCTTGTAATGATGATCACTAAACAAATATGCAATAAATTGGATTTGTGACTGCTAAGAAAGTGAACTATCTTTATGTTTGTTTCTTATGGCTCACTTCTTCCACTTTTATTATTTCAGAATGTTGACAAACAAACTCTGAAATGTAACCCAAGACCTGGAAAGGTAAGCGTAAGTTTCTTAGATAGGCTAAAATAAAAGAAGTAAGATTATGTTTAGGTTTGGGGAGTTTAAGGTAGAAACTTTTAACTGACTTAGTAAATGGTTATTTCATTCAGGAATTTAGCATCTAAAGTGGTATTTACTTTTTTGTATTTAGGATATTTTATTTTCTGTATTCTAGGACATTTTAGAATTTTAAATGCATTCTTAAAATTAGTTATTATGCCTGCTTACTATATGTTGCAGATGGTTATCTATGATCTCCATAGAAGAAAATATAAACAAGAGATCTACTGTAATATTCCTGATGCTACATCTTGGTCTTATCCGAATGGGGTACTGATAAAAGTTGTAAGGGGCTGGTAAGAGATCTCTTAAAATTTTATATTTCCCCATAAGTTGTTTTCTTGCTGCTTATGCTGTATGTTTTTCTTGTATTAAGGTTGCATCCGTTTCTCTCCAGATAATTTTTTGAAACATCATTAGAGTTTTATAACTTAATTAGAAAATATAGGTTGTTTTTAGTATTTACAGCCTGCAGTTATTTCGTAACTTAATGATTAGCAGGATAGATTTGACAAGTTGAATGCTTCAGTTGAATGAGACATAGCTTTGAAAATGAGTTCACAATTTGTGGGATGGTAAGGAATGTGAAGGCCACTTGCTTAAAGTCATTTGTATCACTGACATAAGCGACAAGTGAAGGATTCTTTGTATGGCGTAAAGTGAAAGTGAAGTCGCTCAGTCGTGTCCGACTCTTTGTGACCCCATGGACTGCAGCCTACCAGGCTCCTCTGTCCATGGGATTTTCCAGACAAGAGTACTGGAGTGGGGTGCCAAAATGCTGGAAAATCTCGTTTGTTATTATGGACCATGTCTCATGGACATACGGGGACCAGAATTTCTTTGTCCGGTGTTTGGGTTACCCACTGGTCAGTATTCAGGTTATAAGCAGTGTGATCTAGTGTGTTTTCAAATAATAAAATGAGGCCCACATGCTTTATTATCCAGCAACAGGAAAATTAGGGTAGAAGTGAAATTTGGAATTTTTAAGCTATTGTTTTTAATGTAAATGTGTGTATAACATCTATAAAATGTATGTATACGTAAACATAGGCCCAAGCATAGATTGTGGTGCTGTGTTTAGGAAGCACTGTAAGTTGTGTGCACTTATATTCTTTCTTAGACTCTTTGCTCAGCGTACATCATTGTTTCAAAATAGGTTTATATGCTAGTAGTAGAAAATAGCCCAGATTTTTAAATTTGAATAGACAATGTAGTCTGTGACTTATAACTCTCATATTTGTTTTATGTCTCATTTCTTAGAAGATTAATTATAATTGATCATGCTTTTTTATATTTGTTCAGCTGGATTTTATATGAGAAACCACATTTCCAAGGTCAGAAATGTGTTCTGGAGGAAGGAGAAAAGGTGTTAAATCGTGACTGGCTTCTTCAGAACAGAAAGCATCCACAAAGAAACTTTGTGTTGGGCTCTATCAAACGTGTCTTAAAGGTAACAGAACAGTTGATTTTTAAATTTTGTGTCATTTGTCATGTAGTAAAGCTGTACTTTGGCCCAGCACTGCTTAGAAATAGTTGCTATTAATCATAATTGTGGTAATTTTGTTAATCTTCATTATCATAGTGATAATTTTTTACTAGATATGCATAAAGTATTAAGTTGATGAAAATTTTAAATGTTACATGTAATATGGCACATAAAATGTTACATGTTGTAATATATATGTATTTTTAATAGTAGTTGGAATATACCACCCAGACATCTTTAGGATATTTCCAAATATGTTCTTCTAGTGGAGGTTTGTGGGTGTGTATATGTGGGTGTGTGTGGTGTTTACAAGAGAAGGGGAGATAGATGAGCATTAGAAGAAATTTATAGAAGGTAGGTTGGGGAAAGGAAGGGGAAAATGTTGCTTTTTAATTTTCTGTTTATTAATACTAAGATGTGGAAGACCTTGCCTTCCTCATATAATAATACATACTGTGGGAAGTGCCTTGATGGTTTAGAGAAGTGAGTTAGCGATAAGGACAGAATTGTCCCATGTATTTTAAGGGTTCCTTCAGCAGTAATGTAGTACATGATTCAGTGCAGTTACTCCTGTGACAGTCATGAATATATATATTTTTCAAATTACAGAAAGTCTATTTATATACTAAAAATGTCTACTTTGACGTGGACCCTATCATGATTTGGATCAATGTTGTTAAAACCCTTGATAGTTGCAGACAGCATACAGAAAAACTCAGTATCATAAAGGGGTGTCTGCATGAATTAATACTTTCTGCAAAACTGTTAAGCCTGTTAAGTCTAAAAAATATTTGTGTCTGCTCTTGGACCGAATGCTGTTGTAGGCACTGGGAATAGAAACACAAGTTCCATACGGTGTCTTCCTTCAGATTGGTCAGAGTCCAGGACAGGGACAGCTGAATCTCATGCCTGTGTGATGTGAGACATGCAGTGCAGGGCCCACACAGGCATGAAGAAGACGCATCTCTCCTGGAGCAGGCAGCACCTGGTTGGCGTCTTGAGAGAGCAGACAGGAGTTTGGCAGCACGGGAGGTGTGAGGGAGTCCCTAGCAGAGCCACTTGTGTCACTGAGGCGGACGTTGATAGTGCGGGGAGATTGATGGCTATAGGATAGAGGGCAGTGTGCGTTTTCATCAAAAAATTTAATCACAAGCATTTCAGCTCATCAGGCAGCATTTGAGTGCTCACTTCATTAGCTAACTCACAAGAAATTCCTTGAAGCAGGTAATCACTTTGTAGTTGGAATCTTCTAAAATTTAATAGCATGTGGTTTTGTGTCTGCCTTGTGAATGTCAGGCACCATGCCAGGCCTAGTGAGGAGAAAAAAAAAAAGATGAATAAGGTATTGTAAGCAGCAAACTTCACACCCTCATCCCAAATCAAACAATAAAATCAAACAAAAAATTCAATCTGTTGAGCTTGGGTATTTAAATGGGTATTTGCACATCCGCCATTTGCTTTGGATGCATTATAAGAAAGAATAAGTCATGCTTACATTTTTTCCTTCTTCCATTGTTTGTTCATAGAGTCTTTTTTTTTTTTTTAATTGCTGTGTTAGTGCCCACTTGACTTGAACTTGCTAGCAACTTTAAGTGAGGAAGGAAAATAAAACTATTGAACGTTGAATAGAAAAGGCATTAGCATTGTTCTAAATATTTTACAAAGTAAGAATCAGGCATTAAAATGCTTCCTTTTTGTAAACTTGTCACATTTCGGCCTGTTGATAGCTTCATTTTCTTTTTTTTTTTTTTTGATAGCTTCATTTTCATGGCAGCCATTCCGAATTCACCTAGGCCCACAGCAGCTTTATCTGTTTCACCATCTTTTAGTGGCTCTCATCTTAAGTAGTCAAAGCTTTAAAGACTGTCCTTTAAAGACAATACTTTCATGATATCTTCACTTTGCTGTAAATGGAGCAAGTAACAGAAGATACCGTCAGTCACCTGCAATTGTAGATTCTGCCCAAGGGTCATCTTTGCCCCTGGCGGAAGTAATTGGAGGTAGAGTAACAGTGCAGTGAGACTTGAGTCAAGTGCTTTTTTTTCTCAAATAGAAAAAGTGAATCCTGCACATTTCTCTGTTTACTATGCATTTAATATATATATATTTATTATATATATATATATATATTTTTTTTTTTTTTTAAGGAGTGACATTTCCTTCTTTCAGGAATTAATTAGGTTTGCCCTTATTAATGAGCTGAGGTGCAAGAGAGCCGTTGTTAGATCAGGGACTGAAGGTATTTCATGTAAGGCAGAGGCAAATAGTTTCTTGGGTTTTTGGTTTTTGGAGGTTTGTTTTGTTTTGTTTTTTTACTATTTATGTAGTTCATTCCTACCCTGTTTCCCTCCCATAGCTTTGTCTCCATTCTTACTGGTTGCTTTAATAGTCTGAGCTTATAGAGTTCACCAAGATGTATTTAGAAAGTATATCATGACTAGAAAAGTCTGGGAGGAAACCATATAAACTTTTCTTTACTAAGAGTACAAAATGTTTCTTGTTGCTATGTTCCTGTAAGGCTAGTTGTTTACTCCCTTTGTCCATCAAGAATTACACAAATCTTGCAAAAGACATTACTTCTGTGAATAGCCACCATGGAGAAAATAGAACTTATTAGTGAAATCTTTTTCAGCCAACTAGAGAAAAAAAATCAGTCCTCTAGTACAATAGTTGAGAATGTAAGCGATCTTGTTTATATTTTCAATTTTTTAGCCATCATTACCTCTTTTCCATTATACTGTTTCCCTGTGTGATGTAGACTCAAATGCCTCTTAGCTTTTTCCCTTTTAAAATACACCACCCAAACATTGTTTGTATAACACAATGCAGAGGAAACTTATTTGTGTGAGACACTTAGTTATGTATTCTGTTACTGTACCTCAGATCCCTGGGGGAACATTTTAAATAATGTTACTAGAACTCTATTTTTAATAGCAAACAAAAGAGACTTGAAGACTGACAGGTGACTCTTTTGGACATTTATGGCCATTTTTTAAAATGAAACTTTAGACGGAAATAAACTTTTTATACTTTAAGGGATATTTTAGGTTATAGCTTCCTACTGTATTGTGTTTTAGAACTTTCTGAAAACAAGATGTATTAGTTTGCTTGCTTTTACACACTAATCAGAATGGTTAATGATGATTAATAATAGAACTCAGTTTGGAAAAAAGATTAAAAAATTAGATACCATTTTGCAACTGCAAAACAGATTATAATAATAAATATAATTGTTCAGTCTAATAAATGTCACCTCTAATAGTTTATTGCATTTACCTATTTCATTAAAGCAGAGCCATTTGAATACCACAATGTCCTAGATGAGAATTATGCTGCTGAAACTTGAGTCATATAATGAAACACTCAGGATTATTGAGATAGATTAGACAGCACGATTGTAGTTTCAGAGAAGGCAAAAATAATTGTGGTTTTGATATGGTCTTTTTTGAGTTAGAACTAATTATTGAAAACAAGCTTAATGATTACCAATGGGGAAACATGGCAGGAAGGGATAAACTGGAGCTTGGGATTAACATATACACACTACTATATATAAAATAGATAATCAACAAAGACCTACTGGATTGTACAGGGAACTCTTCTTAATATTCTGTAATGATCTGCATGGGAAAAGAATCTTAAAAAGAATAAATATAAATATAACTGAATTGGTATGCTATGTACCTAAAACTAACATAAGACTGTAAATCAATTATATTCCAATAGTATTTTTTTAAAAAAGATTTTCATAAGTAAGGATACAGAAAATTATGTCTTCAGTTAGAATAAGGGAAATGTTTACAAAGCTTAGAGAGGCTAGGTGCAGAGATAGCATGGACACCAGTAAGACTGAAGAGTTGTAGGTAGTTAGTGTAGTTGTACATTATTGTGAGTTAGTTAGTTGTGGGTCGTTGCTGTATTTTAAAAGGAAAACCAAAATATGAATATGAATTGCTTGGGTCTCAAGTCAAGGAGTATGATGAGGGATGTGGTTTTCCCACATGCCCAGCTGTATAAAGAGTAAGCTTACTGGATCGATGGTCTAGGCCCGTAGTCAAAGTCTTGGCCTTGATGAAAGACCTTGACAGTGGCAATTTTAAAGAAAAGTTTGACAGGACATGGTGACAGTGGATGTGTGATGAAGTATAGGATCAAATTTCATAATGTCTTTCTTCTTCAAACCAACTCATACTATAGAAAATAAATACCACAAGTAAGAAAACAGATTTCCTTTACCCTCACCTCTAATTCCTACTTCTTTTGTCACTGTAATTTAGATAACCCGCTGAGAGAGTAGTGCCTCTCTGTTATTTATTTTTTATGCTCCCCATGAGATCAGCTTTTATTTAACTCCCTTCCTCCCTATGGCTTTGTTATGCTTCTGAGAAGGAAGGCTTACAAACTCTTGGCACTCATATATTGGTAACTTTGAACATTGCTTAATGGAGCAGGACTTTTAAAAACAAAGCAGAAAGAATCAGGGTAATGTTTTTCAATCAATAATATTCATATAATTTTCATGTTGTCAATGTAACTTCTTAGAAAAATCAGTTTAACAGACTGGTAAGAAGAAACACTGTCTCCTTTATGCTGTTATTGGTTAAAAATTCAGCTGAACAGTGAGAAAAATTTTAACTGCATATCCAGGGTATTGAGGATTCTGCAGTGTGTGTCTCTAGATACTTCAAAGTCAACTTTTTTTTATTATTCTTTCCAGGATTGCAGTATTCCAGAGATAGAGCTTTGCCCACAGTCTGACCCGGCATGTTGCCCTATCTACATCCAGCGAGCGGTCCCCAATTTGGAAGAGCTGAATATCCCCAAATCTGTGTCCTTCACCGTGAAGTCAGGCGTGTATGTATCTGCTTCTCTTCACTACAGTGATTGATGGCTACCAAAGTTAACTTTGTGTCATATTTCAGTTGGTGACCTACCCATTTCTGAAGTGTTAATTTTGCTGTGTATACTTCTGGAGACCTAAGAAAGACTTTTTCAAATATTTTAAAACAGATTCCGTCTTTTTTTCAGATCCAGTTAAGTTTTTGATAGATGACTCACAGAAACAGATACAGGTTCCCAGACACCATTTTTGACAGGTGAATCCATTGTCTTTTCACCCAGCAGACTGTGGGACTGAGAAATAAATATGTATCCCTGACCTAAAACTCTGGAGCCTGAGCTATTTGCAAAGTGTCTGTCTCAGTGCTGGTAGTTACAGAGGGCCTTTATAGTACCAGTGTTTATTACTCTTCTATTCCTGGAAGATAGGTAGAGCTACTCTCCTGTCACAAATGAAGAAATTATGTGGCTTGTCCTAAGCTGCCAGCTGGTAAGCATGGATTTGATACCAGGCCTTTCTAATTCCGAAGGTATCTTCAGGACTGTGAGTCTGAGTTCAGTGCTAATTCAGTCCCAGATTGACTTGAGTCATAAGTTTTGTGATTTCTGGTTCAATGTGGATCCTTCTTCCCTCTTCCTCCATTTTCATCTGCTCTGATGATGGCTGGTGTTGAATTTAGGGGTCACTGTTGGACATCTCCCTTCATCTCTCCCACATGTTAGAACTGTTGGGCAGACCCAGTAATTAACACAGACCTGAGAACTGTCTGTAATTATCAAGTTTAGCTGGTTTCTGGATGGTTCTTTTAGGAATCTTATTTCAAATACTCTTCCTGAGGGAAACCAAGAACTGATCCTGATTCTGAAACTATGGGTCAAGGGTGTAGAATGCATAGTGGAATCCCTGCCTCTGATTGCCCAAGTTTAAAACAGAAACATAGTGGGATGATTTTTATTTTTCAATTATATCCTAATTGCATTAAAGGTTTCACAGCTTTTAAATATTGGAAAACATATAATAGGAAAGTGATGCCAGTGCTTGGAAAACATATAATAAACCAGAATAGTGTCTGAATGTAAGTAGTTAATAACATGTTAATTCATTGTTGTATGTTGTCTAGCAGTGTCACTGTCACTTTGAATGTGTTTTACTAATGTAATTCTGTGACAGAGATTTCTTCTTCTTTTTGTAGCTTTTTTTTTTTTTTTAGCTTTTGACTCTTACAGAGCCAGATTAAAGTATTCCTATTATACTTTAACCAACCATTCATTTCTTATTTAGTTGGCTTGCCTACCCAGATATTAATTTCAAGGGGCAAGCTATAGTTTTGGAGGAAGACCATGGACTCTTTGAGATTTCTGCAGCAGAAATTAAATCATTGCATCCACTTCAAATGGTAAGCAGATATAAAATGAAACATTTTCCCAAGTATCCATGAATTCAAAAATAAGATAGCTCTGATGATTGGTCATGCATCTCAGTCTTGAGACATGTATATGTCTGCTACAGAATGGGCAAACTATTCATACATTGTTGTTTTGTTTCTTTCAGACTTTTTGAAAATATTGTAATGTTTTCTAGAAACATTTCCATTTTAATGTTTTTCTAGATGTTTGAATTTACTTTGTACTATATTTATCACAATTCATGCAGTTTCCTTATAAGGTAATACCCTGACTTTAAAAAATTCTAAATTTGTTTTTTGGATGCTTATTAGAAAATTGCTTGTTGTATATTATACTCTTCCATTGCCATAATGAATGATAAGTTCAGCATTAATAATAAATGGGTAGATCTGTGAATGGTTACTTTCTTAAAAGTAATAAATGTTTGTATTAATGATTTATTTTGTTGCAAATATTTTTATTTGAGGGGCAAATTGTTCAATTAAATAGTGGCTATGTGACAAACCGTTTTTGTGCTGTGCCTTAAAAAAATACTAAAAACCAGAAAAAACAAATTTTAAGGAGTATTACAATGTGGCGTGGCACTGGAAACGAAGAAATTAATACACGAGAGCTTTTGTGAGGAGTGGGTTACCTTTTATGCTCTTATCTCCATGTGGTCACCAAGACAGCAAGTGTGATAGGACTTGGAAGATGAAATGCTCTAACACAGAAAGCCCAAGCCTTTGTAGAGAAGAAATTGAGTATTAAGTCGTTTACAAATGTACCCTGCCAAATCAAAGTTTTCAGTCTACTAACAACTCCACTCTTCTTCTTGAGATGCTCTGCTGTGGGATTAAATCTTTGATTGGTCACATGTACTTAAGCACTAAAGCTTGGTTTCCTTCCTTGTAGTGGTTGTACTCTGGAAAGTATCTTTCCAAGATTTGTTTACCCCATTTACATTGATATAGAGTAGTCTGACTTGATTTTGACTACTGTAGAGTTCTATACTTAAAATTTTTAAATACCACAACTTAAATTTGGTATGTAATCTTCACCAATCAAGTTTTTATATAACCTACCTACATACATACATTACTTAGTTACTTGTGGTTAGTTACATTTTAAATATGAATATATCTAATATTAAAATTTTTTGTCATCTTAAGGGTGGACTGAAAGTGGAAATGCCTATGAACTTAAAGGTGAGTCTTGAACAGACTTTGGTAGCAGGCTAAAAAGTTTGATAATAAATCTTTAACTATTTGTGTGTGTGGTAAGTCGCTTCAGTCATGTCCGACTCTGCAACCTCATGGACTGTAGCCCATGAAGCTCCTCTGTCCATGGGATTTTCCAGGCAAGAATACTACAGTGGGTTGTCATTTCCTTCTCCAGGGGATCTTCCTGACCCAGGGATTGAACCCACATCTCTTGTATCTCCTGCATTGGCAGGCGAGTTCTTTATCACTAGCACCACCTGGGAAGCCCCTTAACTATTTGGGACTACTACAGTTAAATTGTGATTACCTGAATGTATGCTGGCAATATCTAGGTAATGTATCTTGGGTTTGTGGGCAGTGACTATACAAAGAGGTGGCTGAGGGCCCACGCTCAAATGACGAGAGGGCTCAGTACAGAAAAGTGGAGGTCTGTTCTGACAACCCAGTCAGACCCAGTAAGCACCTACAGGCTGGAAAGATGATAGGTTTGATACTTATTTTATCGGGGGCAAAGGGTTGAGGTGATAGCTAGACTTTCAAGTGGAAATACCCAGCAGGCATTCGGGAGTGATGCTCAGGATGGAGATCAAGGATGATCAGGAGGAGATGCAAGCAGCTTCTATCAGGTGATATCAGCTTGAAACTATGAGTATCTGAAGGGAACAGCAGAGGCACCAAAAACCGGGGTGGTAGTAATGCCAGAATTAAGTACGTTTTGGAAAAGAAAAAGAAATGGAATTATAGAATGCCTGTAAAGAGAGATAGGGAGAAAATCAGTGTAGTGATGAAAGATGCAAACAGACCTCTGTTTAATTAGAGTACACCATTTCAGAGGCAGGCAGGGACACAGGGATTCATCCATCCTCCTCTCCAAACCAAGGCATAATTCCCCCAGCTTTCCCATATCTGGGCTTCCTAATTTGTGGAATTGACTACCATTCTCCCAATCACATAGATGGAATTTTTTTTTTAACTTAGTATCTGAATGAATCTAATACAATTTCACTGTATGTTGGAATCATACATATGTGAGTTCTAAAAAAATGCTTATGCCTGGGTTCCATTGAAAAAGATACTTATTTGGCCTGGGGTGTGGTTAAAATTTTTCAGAGCTCCCTAGGTGACTCTTGACATGCAGCCAAGGTTTTGAACTAGTGACCTAATAAGTGCAGAACTGGTTGTGACACTCCCTGAGTGACTTGTCTCAGTCTCTCTGTCTGCTGCATCAGAACTTTGGGCTGGCTCTTCTGTGGACAGTTGCAGTCTGAGGCATGTGAATGGAATGGTTATCCTAGACAGTCACAATTTTTAAGTTGTTAGATGTTGGCTTGTGACTTACTCATCAAAGAATTATTGCTTCTTACTTAGTTTCAAAGTGTTCAACATATGTAGCGTGTATTAAACCCAAATAATACTTCATCACTTCCAATACAGCACTCTGAAAATTTAGTATGTAGAAAACAGCAGGAGCAGTACTAGATTTTTTTTTTTCAGTCTGTGTAATGTTCTCAGTGTTGTTGTTGTTTTTCTTTGTCTTTTTAAATAAAGAAGCTATAACTTGCTGGTTCAGTGTGTCTAAGCATGGGATTTTATTCACCAATTGTACACAAATTATGCCATCAGCCATAAATAGGACCAGGTGATAAAGTGTGGGTAGATGAGTGCTATTACTGTCATCGCTTCCCTGAACCCCAAGGGCAGCTTATGCTTGGGAAATAAAATTAAAAAAATAGAAGGGAAGTACTTGTACCAATCCAAGTTTGAAGTAAACAAAATGCTAGGCATCTGTGTCCTACTGCATTCCCTCCTCCATTTGAACCAAATATCCAATAAGAATACCAAATTTTTTTCAATCATTTCTAACTTTTAGGAAGTTTTTTATTTAAATTCAAGTATATGCCTGTGTAATTCTTCTCAGTGATTAGTAGTGACCATACAAGCAATGTTGTAAGAAATAGCAAGTTTTCTCAAACTCAAGAGAATTTTGGTTTCTTAATAGAGGAAATTCAGTAAATATAAGGCGGATCTGTATCAAATATTGAACAGAGAAAAAAACATAGATAGTTCAAGACAGTTTACTCTTTGCAGTGGACCTAGGATTTGGGTAAATAGAACATGTAATTATATTTGAGTATTTTGATATAAGAGAAACATTATCAAGATATTTAATCTTTGTAATGGATAAAGACTCACATATTCCTTGTGAATGTTGGACAGTATTCTATATTTTGAGTATAAAGGAAGAAAATGAACAGTAGTCCTTCATTCAGATTGTGGCCCTCAGTGTCATATAGATCAGTATGTATCTATTCTAAAATATGAGCATGCTAAGTGGTTTTTTTCATATTTTTCAGGTTATTATTTATGAAAAACCTCACTTCCATGGACAGGCCAAAGAGTTTAGTGAACACATAGATTCTGTCCCTAATTTTTTAAAAAATGATGTAGATTTTCATGGAATTGGATCAATCCGTGTCATCGGTGGAGTGTGAGTATTATATATTTTCCATATGCAATTCCCTTGTCTAGTTTTGAAGATCAGCACACAAAATGTGCTGAGCAGAGCAAAAACAACCTACCTTAATCTAAAAATATACATCCCTTCTGAAATGTGGGAAATAAAACCTATTACTGACAGCTTTCTGTGAATTCTTATTAGTATTAGAGATTTTGAGATAGATTAAATGAAGGGAACAGTTTCTAAAACTTAAGCACTTAGTATTTGTAAGCACAGTATAGAAGATAAGAATTGCAAGACAAGATTATTTCTCAATAGATTATGCACATGCATGAGAGTCCCAATTTTCACTCTGTTCTACCTCAGTTGACTTTTGGTGCTAAGGGTGTTGGCAGTGAGTCCTCTCTCATTAAAGAGGTAGCCTGGGTTGTGTGTTTACAAAATCAAGGGTTCTTGACATTGGTTACCTTCTGGTCCTGCACTGTTTTTAAGAAAGCTCCCTAAGAACCAATCCAAGAGTAACCAATGCACCTCTACCCCACTCTGAATCAGCAGTTACTGGACTGGGGTGAAACTTTGTATTTGTATCCTCACAGGTAAAACCATAGAAAAGAAGCTTTCCTCATAACTTAATTGCCATGGTCAACTCAGGGCTAGAATTCCTTCAGACAACATGTTAATCTCTCTGTTGATAGGTTGAACTATTAATATTTGAAATATTGGTTTATTTTAATTTAAGCATCAATATCTCTTATTTGCAGTACATCATATAACTTGGTCCTTGTATTCTAGCAAAAGATGCTGCTCAAATATTTCATTCAAAGAAGTTAAATGACTTGTTTAAGATTACTCAAGGGTCTGTATTTTCAGTTAGTCTTAGTCTTTTCAGTTTCTGACACTAGATCAAGTAATGGATATACTAACCAAAATGGAAATGTACCATGCAATGCATTGGATATGTAGGTCATATCTGTAAATGGTCTTGTTACTGATCAAGGTTCTTGACCTCCTTAATCAATAGGAATTGATCAGAGACCAGACTGGAAATTCAGGCAAGGCTTTATTAAGGCTCCTGTTGCAGCAGAGGGGATCAAGAACAAACAGCAGGATTCCCCTGCTTGCTTGTTCCCTGAGGTAGAGGCGAGCTTGTTCCTTATATGGAGTGAGGGTAGGGGTTGTCCAGGAATTGACAGCTTAGTGGTTTGCCCACCCCTTAGGTGGTATCATCTGCAGAGGGCATGCACAGTTCTCCGCTTTCACTCCTCACCCCCTGCTTTTTCTTTCTTGTTTTCAGTCTCTTTGTGTCTTTTGTCCCGAATTTGCCCCAACTGTACATGAACACAAGTGATTTGTAGTCCCGTAGTTTCTTGGTACTTTGTTCCGCCAGGAGAGGTTTATTCACGTGTAAGCATTGCAGCACTGCAGCGAAGGGTCCCAGGCCCCAGCCTGTCTCAGTCTGACATATTAGTTATTATCCAGTTCCTCACCTGTGAATTTAAAAAATTTATCAGAGGCTTTAAAAACAAATCTGTTTTGGATAAATTTTTATTGTGTTGTATGTAGTCGTAGTGTTCTCTGATCCGTGGACATGTGTGCTTCTTATTAGTCCTGTAATAAAATATTTTTCTTTTCTTTCCTTTAAGATCTGAGTGATTTTTATCATGAACTAGATTTTGATTTGCATTATTTTCTAAATGTGTTTGTGATTATTTTATAAAATCTCAAAATATTATGGCTAGTAAAACATTATACACACTTTCATTTTTTATATAACACCTGCAGGAGAAAAATGTGATGTCCAATATAAAGATGAACAGGTGACTTTTATTTTTTTCACTAATTCTACTTTTTTTTTTTTTTTGCTGCTTCACTATTTCATTATTTTTCACTTTTAACTCTTGAACTTTATCTGTAAATAATAGGAACTCTTCCTCACCTCTGTCTTAAGGAGTCTAGAGAAAATGAGGTTGATGTGTCTTAATTTTTCTCAGATAACATCTATTTTTAAATATCCCAGATATATGTAAATTTAATCTTAATTAAAACTTAATCTATTGAGAAATGCTCTGCGGATTTTTGAACTGTCATACTTTACTGATTTCTCCTTTAATATTAGGTCTTCTGTATGTTTTTCCCATTCAGGTATATTAAAAGCATGTTTTGAATAGTCCCATTTATATAAACTTAGAATTTGAAAGTTCTCTTGTAAAATTTATTTTCACATAGTAGTTTAAGAATACAATAATAGTAGTTTCTTTATGTATTACAAATATGCTAATATATATAAAATGTTTATTCTAACTCACATACACCCTTACCCTTTTCCCTACCGTAGGCACACCTACAGAAATTAGATATGGGTTCAAGAGTACTGAGTGGCTACTGTTACTTCGTATCCTAGGAAAACAGTTCCTAGGAATACTTTTTGTATCTTCCCAAAAGAATGTAGTTAGCCCTGCCCGGCTTCATTTTGACAATCTCTAGAATTCAGAAGTCCCCAACCCAGGAGCGCCCAATAGTCACTCTTGGAATCTGCCCCATTGGAGCGGGTCCCACTCTAGTTACACAGTGCCAGCTAAGGGCAGATTTAAGCAGGGCAGCGTGTGTTTTATCTATGCCCACGCTGCTTTAGCTACTGTGGGTTACTGCAGATTAAGGTAAGTTTCCTGAAGAACTAGTGAGTAACAGTGTTTATCAGTGTTCGGTACTGATAATTTTAAATTAGAAGTCAAGAAACCTCTGTCCTTGGAAAGTCTGCCATGGTGCTTCCTGTTTCCATTATCACCACTGATAAAATGGTGGGAGCAACATTTCCTACCTGTAAATATTTACAGAAGTCTTTGTATATATTTAGACCACCAGGGCTAATATCAGCCCAGTCACATTTCCCAGTTTCTCCTTGCTAAACCCTCCTACAGGAGGGTGTTTCTGATCCAAAGCTGATGACAGGTTCCTTCGAGTTAAACCCTAAATACATGTTTAATATAGTGATCATTCTGTGATTCCAGCAGGGCTTAATCAGAAAAATAAGACTGATTGTCTTTGAATCTTATTGTGGATTTGCAGTATTTTTTCATTGTCTGTGCTTTCCATTATTTTTTCCTTGGCAGGCTATTCTCCGACCACGCTGTGATGGTGGTATAGGGTCAGGCCACAAACATTTAATGTGTTCCGGTGTTGCAATCCTGTAACAGCTAACCTTTTGTTGGGAAAAGCCTCCAAACTATAAAAATTATTGATCCATGAAGTTTATACCATTCATTTGTCTCTGTAAATGCTAGCAAAATAAATGTATTGCTTTTTTAAGAGATGGTGATGTGCAACTGGGTGCTTTATCACGATTTTCTTCTTGACTGCAGTTTTACTAATAACTCAGTTGTATGTCCTCTATTTGTAGATGGGTTGCCTATGAAAAAGAACATTTTAAAGGCCAGCAGTTCTTGCTCGAAGAAGGAGATTTTGAAGACAGTAATGCCTTTGGGGCATTAAGTGGTTCCATCTTGTCTTTCCGGTACTTACAAGCTGTAAGTTAACTTCCTTTTTCTTAGTTTTCTTTTTCTTTTTTTTTTAGCTTTCCATGAAAATTGGACATGACCTCTGGTAGAATATAAAATGATAATATGTTTCTACTATCTGAGACCATTAAACTGAATGGCTTATATCGCTTGCCTTTCTTAACTGCCATGATTATTACAGAATATTTGTATTTTTCATCCATTGATTCCATAATCATTTTTGAACACCTGCTGTTAGATAGATTGTGTCAGGTGCTGGAGATATGATGGCTAGACACTGACTCCCTATGTGGTAGGGTTGGTAGGACCTATGTAAATGTTTGATATTGTTTGACTGTGATTGGATTCAACACTAAGTATTCAGGATACCCAGAGAAAAGTCAAATACTTCCCTTTTGAAGTAGACAGGAAAAGAGGGCAGCTGAGTTGAAATTTCAAGTTTGAGAGCTAGTTAAGTGAAATTTGGGAACAGGATGAAGAAGAAAGATGGGTGTTTTAGCAAGAGGTTAACATTTTAAAAAGCAAGGATGGGAGCCAGTGTTGGGGATGAGCTCATGCAGGGGGCATCTGGCAGTGTCTGGAGACATTTTGGATTGTTATGACTTTGGGAGGGTGGGAGGTTGTCAGGCTACAGACATCTAGTGGGTAGAGGCCAGGGAGGCTGTTCAATCCCTACAATTCACTGGACAGCCTCCACAGCAAGGAATCATCAGCCTAAAATATTACTGGTGCTGAAGTTGAGAAACCCTCATATAAGTGAAACTGATATGTTTTGGAAATGCAGTAAAATCAGGATATTAGAGCTTGGGAAGATGAATCCAGAGCCAGAAAATGAAGGGCCTTATATGCCATGTTGAGGCGTTCACACTTTTTTTCTTGACTTGACCAGAAGGAATGAATTTTAGGCCTAGTGAGTGTGATTAGATTAGCATTTTAGAAAGGTTTTTATTTTTTTGGTGAATGTATCAAGAACTAGCATGAGGTAAAGGAGGTCAGCCTGGAGGCAGGAGGTCTAGAATGTTCCAGGACTGGAAAACACAGGGAAGAGGAAATAGAAGGACGCTAGAGAGTTCTGCAGGATATCAGGGCTTGCTTATCAGATGTTGCTCACTTTTCTGACCAGCTCTGGAGACTTCTTTAGTGTGTTCAGAGGGCCATGTTTTCTCATAGTTAAGAAGTTATACCACTGCAGTATATTTCCAAAATAATCTTTACCCATATAAACTCTAAACTATCTGGCATGGCCTCCAAAGCCACCTTTTGAAAGAATTGATGATGCAGTGAAGGGTGATCCTTGGGTCCAGGTGGGCTCTGTGTGCTCTGTCCCCTAAGTTTCTATCTGTCAGGGTCACAAGCACCACCGTTGCAACGCCTCACTTGGTTGGGCAGCAGGAGCCAGAATGGGAGAGAAGAATCACAGGGAATAAGGGAGCTTTTTCTTTTGTCCACAGTGATCCTTGTTAATAAAAAACTGAGTTGAAAAACCAGTTCTACCTAAAAGAAGTGTAGCAGAGCCAACTGAAGATTGGGTACTAAGTTGTCTGAGCAGTGGACAGGTAGCTTTTGAGGTATTTAGTACACAATTCTAATGTACAAGGGCCACGGGTTTTCTCTAGCCACTTCTTCCTTGAGCACTAAAAGGCACGCCAGACAAAACATGATAAAGCCTGCGTCTTTTTCTCTTTTTGTTCATGATAACCACGTGCATTGAGGAAGTTAAGCATCATGATTCAGAGCATCTCCCACCTAGTACTGAATGATTTTAAGAATTTCCCTCCTGATTTAAAAAAAAAAGTGGAGCCGAAGTTTGCTTCTAGAAATGTTCAGCAGAAAATGTGATGGTATCTTCCAAGGTGACTGCGACTAAAACAGGCAGAACTCCAAGATTTCACTAGTTGAATTCTTCAAATAGTAGGAAATGTGAAAAGAAAAAAACACTATAGCTAAAAAGTCAGGAGATACTTGATATAGACAGTCTATGAGAATATACATTGGAAAAATTGCCAGAAATTGCCATGTTAAACTACTGCTGCAAATAGAAGTTTTGGCTATTTTTGAAAATGTTAACACATAGTTTTTAATACACATAATTTCCTTCAAAGAAAATCTATTCTCTTTAAATTAGGTTAAAAAAATTAAGATTAGCTTGTAAAGATAATATCATCATCCTCATTATGATATTGCTAACATCTTCAGGTGCTTACTAATGGCTTTACATGCATACTTGTACTTAATCTTCACAACAATGATGAGATAGAGAGTTTTATGACTCCCACATTACAGATACAGAAACTGAGGGTCTCAGAGCGTAGGCAATGTGCCCAGGTGCAGAGCTGTAGTTCAATGGGTGACTCTGTCTTACTGTAGAGCCCGTGTCACGTTTCCCATTTTCCTTGTCACAGAATGACTAGACTAAAAAGCACTTCAGGAGTGGAAATCTGGAATCTCATTCAGCCAATAGCTTATTAACATTTCATTTGTAGCAGTAAATATATAGTTACTCTGCAGACTAATACACATGTATAGTAAAGAATTATTTACATAAATTTAAAACAGTCTGAAAATTATGTTCACTCAAATGTTTTCAGATGAAATATTTTCTTCAGACATAGCATGGAATTGGGTAGAGGTTCTCTTTATAAAAACCACTTTATTGAAGCATGATTGGCATGTAGAAAGCTGTACGTATTTATTGTATACAATTGAGGCATTTGGGAATAAGTATATACCCATCAGACTTATCAAGGCCCTGGACATACTTGTCTCCTCTCAGAGTTTCCTCATGCCCTCTTTATAATTATTAATTTTTTTGTGATAAGACACAACATAAAATCTACCCTCTTTGAAAATTTTAAATATATGATACAGTTATTGTTAGACATAGGGTGAACAGCTCTTGGGGTTGTCATAGACAGTGGGATTAACAGGCAGAGCCGATGTGAGACAGATAGACTCTCAAAGGTATCTAACCTGGGAAAGAGTAAAGCACTGCTTTTGAGATCTAAGTTGAAATAATATCAAATAAACAGATGAAAGGTAGAAAAGTTGCATAACATAATGCAGTCTTCTAATGTCCTGGCTCTAGTATATGGAACACTCTGGATCTACAAAGGTCAGATCTTGGACATGTCCCTTAGGGATAATGTGGTCTGTGTCACAAAGTGCTTTGGAGAGGATGACCAGCAATGTGTTTCTAATTCCAAATGAGTCAGGCAGATATAGTGACTTGGAGTTGATTATTTTATAAAGAGAAAAGGACCAGGAGGAAGGAATATAGCAGTAATTTAGACTCCAGGGATTAAAGAAGGAATTTTTATTCTTGGCTCTCTCTATACATTTCTTGGTATGCTCATTTTCCCTCAGTTTCATACTCGCCTAGGTTTGGATTTGCTTTTGTTCTGATTTTTAGACTCGGGGCCTCTTTTCAGATCTGTAAAACCAGGTGGTATGCAGCAGACACTGTTGTATCCCCTAAATTAATGGACACATCAGATCTCCCCTGGTGTCTTGGTGTCTTGTTTTATGCTGCCCACCCAGGGGGTTGTCGTGCAGGAGTTCCAGAACCTGATGAGCTGAGGGATTTTATGGAATTTTAAAGTAATCAAATTATTGATCCTTAAGACTTATTTTTGGTCCTGAAGCAACTGCTCATTAGCTCATTCTAACAGTGGGGAGTACTGTGCCTGAGACTGCATTAGACTCTCCTGATTTTTGGTTCTGTTTAAGTGCTTTAAAATGGAGTGCAGATTTGAGGTTCCATCATTATTCATCTTTCTGGAGCAACAGAGCTCCACTTTAATCCATATGACTTTGAAAGTTTTTAATAAGTTTAAGTTATTTAATTTTGCTTATAGTTGGAATGATGGTAACCTGGTAACCTCACAGGAATTGGGTCCTATTACAGTCACCTCATGAACAAAGCAATTAGAAGGTTTGGTTTTTTGTTTTTGTGTTTTCTTGCATATTTTATTTATTTTACTTTGGACATGTGACCCTGGAGATTTTGCCCTAGATGATTGGATTTGGCTTAGAGTTAGAGCTCCCCGCAACAGGAACACCATATTGATGGCAGCTAGTCAATTGGATCAGATATTGTGTATTTGGTAGGTTTGAGTGTAACAAGCAGAAAGGGTCAAAGCCAGGAGACAGACAGACTCAGAAACATTTTTAGAAAACGATGGAAAGCAGAAGCTACAAGGCAAAGAAAGCTATGAATAAACAAAAGGAGGAGGTTAAATGAGAACAGTGTCTCTGTTAGGAGACCCCTGTGCCCTTGGCCACATCTCTGGGCATGGGAGCCAGAGCAGGAAGGACAGAGACTCCAGCCATGTGAGTATATTTATTTGTGAACCCGTGGACTGCCAGCACTTGTACTTGGCACCAGGTCCTGTGACAGTAAAGCCCTCCTTCTCTGCTCAGCCCCAGGCTGCATCATGGCCCAATGGCCTGTGCCTCCGGCCTGCTTCCCAGCTTACCCTCCTCATGGCTGCCAGTCTCCCACAACCCATGCCATAGGATTCATCAAATCAATGCTCAAGTAAACGTCACACCATAACACAAGTGGTTTCTCAATGAAAAGCACAATCACAGCACATGTTCCCATTTTACTCCAGCGTGATGCAGTGGCCCATAGAATACCTCAGTTTATCTCTGCTCCCCTATAACCCTAACAGGGAGTAGAGAACAGTGGTAGGGGCAGACAAGGTAAAAGCAGAGGTGGGTCATCGCAGAGTCACAAGAGTAGCGGGGGAGAGGTCTGTGTGTGAGAGCTGCTGAAGGCCTGCCCATCGTGGTTGGGCCTGACTTGGTTGGCAGCTGTTGATACCAGTTCCTGACTAGGACCCAGATGGCCACCTTCAGTTGTCATCACCACGCTGTATCCTCAAAACCACCTGGAACTAGGTATGTACTTTCAGGTTGTAAGAAACAGAGGCAAGTTCATGTTCCTTGGGTGACGGAAGTTTATTTTGTTAATATAAGCAAGTTTGTTGATATGGCACCCAGGCTGTAAAATTTCATCAGGGAGGCTTGTCCTGGGCAAGCAAATCTCTGTTGTTGTTTAGTTGCGAAGTTGTGTGCAAATTTTTGTGACCTCATAGACTGCAGCCCACCAGGCTCCTCTGTCCATGAGATTTCCCAGGCAAGAATACTGGAGTGGGTTGCCATTTCCTTCTCCAGGAGATCTTCCCAACCCAGGGATCAAGCCCATGTCTCCTGCATTGGCAGGTGGGTTCTCTACCACTGAGCCACGAAGGAACCCACGAAATCTCTAATAGGATGTTCGAGCCTTGATTTAATATATGTATATTCTAGGTTTATATTTGGAAAATTCCAGATCTATGTCTATAATGAGATACAGAAATATGAATATGTGTATATGTGTATGCTGCTGCTGCTGCTGCTAAGTCGCTTCAGTCATGTCCGACTCTGTGCGACCCCATAGACGGCAGCCCACCAGGCTCCCCCGTCCCTGGGATTCTCAAGTACATGCATACATATATACACATATATATGTAAAATCAGGATTTAAAGAAGCTCAAAAAGATAAGTGCACGTGTTTGAAAAGTATTCTATTAATAAGATGAGGGGTAGATGGTGGGAATCATAAAGACTAAATTCACCTAGCTTCCACATTTTTAAGAAAGATGTAAAAGTAATGAAGGTGACAGGTGTTCTCAGGTTCCACATGTTTACTCTCAAGGAGGAATTGAAAACCCAAATATGGCTTAGAAAATATAATAAAAATTTCTGGTAAAAAGCCTTTATCTTTTTTCCTGAAGTTTCAAATGAAATTTGACCCAGCTGTGTCAGCAGTTTTTAAAATCCAGTTGACATGTTAAGTTGTAAGTGCAAGAGAATTATTTTTTCAAATGTATTTTCTTTCTCCTCATAGATGCTTTGTTTTTATTGGATACTGTTTTGCTTGTTCATGTAAAATGAATGTTTGTCCTGGAAATCTTAGATTGTAATAATAATAATCATAATGAGAAATTTGATAGTGTTTGAGATATATAGAAGCTGATAACATTTTTCTGTAGGTCTAAAACTTTAGCTACAAACAATGAAATAATAGGCAGAAATAAAGAGTTTTTATTTTTTTAATGCATTCTGTATTTTCCAGTTAAAAATACACCTATTTGAAATTTTGAAAAAATATAGGGTAAAATTTTTCAACTTCTGGACCCAAAGGTAACCACTCTTGGTTTTTCTTTTTTTTTCTTCTATCCTTTTTTAAATGAAAAGTTGAGGGTTTTGTGAGAACTTATAATCTTACCAAGCTTTTAAGTTTTAGTTTTTGTCCTACTCTTTTATCCTTACATTTATATCTGACAATGATTAAGAGTTTAGAATAGACAAACAGATTTACACTCAAATTCAATTCTCTGCCCCTCAATAGCTGTGATATATCGGAATTGCCTCAATTTTGTCAGCTGTAAAATAGGAGTGATAGTAAAATAATCACATCAGAAATAAGGCATGTAAAGCTCTTGGCAGAAGTGAGTATGTGATATATTTTTAACTGTTAACTTGTTAAAAACTCTCCTTAATTGTATTTATTCCATCAAGCAGTGGATGTTTAAAGGTTTGTGTTTGTAAATCTTTTGGACATTTATACTGTTCACAGCTTTTCACTATGATAAATAATTCATCTTTGCATATAAATTAACTGTCATTTAGTTTTAGGAAACAAGAAAAAAGGAATATCACACTCAAAGAATAAACAATTTCAGGTTTTTAAATATATGTCTAAATTGTTTTCCAAAATAGCTGCAGAACGTATATTTCCACCAGGGACATTCCCTGATAAAACTGGTCTTTTAGATATTTCTTGACTTAAAAAGTGAAACTGTATCTGTTTTAATTTGAATTGCTTTATTCTTGTAGTGAAGTTAGACATTTGTTTGTTTTTAACATTAGTCTTTTTTGTGAATAATGTTTATTTTGTGAATTCCGTGTCAAGTTGGGTATTATAATTTTTCTGTTATTTTTAAGTATTCTGTCTGACTACATGGAGATGTTGTCCTCTGATTTTAATTTTTATAAAACATTTTTTTTTCAAGCAAATTTCATTTATTCTGTTATATTTAAACTCATAAAATCCTCTCCCGCGATACCCACAGTACATTGTATGTTTACTTTCTGTTTCAGGTGGCTTTTGCTCTTTAGGCACAAGTTAGACTTGAGTTTCCTTTATAATTACTGTTATATATGATAGTCTGTAAGTCCCAGCAATTTACTGACTGTGAACTAACTTCTAGTTTCATAAAATTGTATTTCCCTGCCTAAAGTAAATTCAGACTTATGTTTTCTTTAAACTGTTTAGGAGTAATGCCTATTAAAATTGTTTTCAGTGCCATTTAAAATTCTTCCTGAAGTTGTGTGAAAATTATCCCCAAAGCATGTGAAAATTGCTAAGATACAGCAAGCCATAAAACAAAATGCCTGTGTTCTCTAAACTTTCCTCTTCTTCTTTTTAGAATTTCATAGAATCTTCAATCACACTGTTTGAATCTGATCTGGAAAGTGGGAAGTTTATTGACATTACAAATCAGGAAATTTCTGACTTAGAAGAAATTGGCTTTGGCAGTGAAACAAGGTCCATTCACGTTAAAAGTGGCGTGTAAGTTGACTCGTAGGAATCATGAGCTTCTTTGGTGTTTAAATTGTTGGTTGCTCAATTCTGTGTCACCTCTGTTCTTTTTCTTTTTTATCCTACTTAGATGGGTTGCCTACCAGCAGAAGTTCTTCTGTGGAGAACAGTACATTTTAGAGAAAGGGAAATACAAGTGCTTTTTTGACTGGGGAGGATCAAATAATACAATCATGTCAATACGACCCATCCAGTTGGTGAGTTAAATATGAACATAGCCAGTGGCATGTAATGGCATACAGTTGAATGTGTAGAACAGGTTTTAAAAAAGTGGGACTGTTGGAGTATGTTGTTAGGTATCTATAGAGAAAATGAAACAGCATATGAATTTCTGTAGACTCCATAGAGAGCTAGTAGGTAGTATTAGCACCTCCGTGATTAGGATCTCTTGTCATTTGATCAGTTCATTCTTCCAGTAGCCGTGTATTTAGTGCCTTTGACATGTCAGACAGGACTGATCACTGGAGATAAAAGATGAATAAGCCTGCCCGGATGGGTCTCTGTGTCTCTTAGAGGAGACAGACAGTTATTATGCACTATTACTTACAGTATGACTAGTGAGAAAATGAAGTGTGTAGGCAGGTGTAAGCAGTGCTGAGGGACTGGGGCTCTGGGGACCATGCCAGACTTCAAGAAGAGATGCATTGAGTGATGTCTAAGAAGATAAAAGCAATCTTTCCAGAAAAGGAAGTGGAGCAGAAAAGGCAGTTCAAAAAGAAGGAATCATCTCCACATGTGCAAAGTTACAAAGTTATGAAAGAGTGTGGCCAGTGTGGATAATAACAAGCACTGCAGAACAGTAAGGGTACCCATGAGATAGTGATGGGAGAGAAGTAGGGGAAGTTCAGGGTCTGTCTTTCTAATGGACACTGGGGTACATTTTTCTTTTAGCTCAAAATGAATATTACTCAAAATGAATTAGTAATAAATATTAAGGTTATTATAAACTAATTTAGTAGATTATTTGAGGGTCCTTACCAGTGCAAAGAATCTAGTAAATTGGTCAGATCATATACTTTGTTTTCCAAAGGATATTTTCAGCACTTTCAAAGACAACTAAGAATATACGATTATAATTCTTAAAATGTTTTTATATATGTTTCAGGAACCACTTGGGATAAATGAGCCTCCACATTTGGTATGTTTAAAAATATTCTTAACTTATAATTGTTAAAAATTGCTTACTAAATATGCGTGCCCTTTCTCTCAAGTCTGCCTCTTTCCCTCAGATAACTTTTATGTGTCTGCATGGCAGTGCAGTTCATATTGTACTAGGAACTTGTGGGCACCAGTGTGCTCATCCTTGTTACTGACCACATTGGCCTGGGTTTGTCACCGTCCTTTGTTTTTCTTCTACTAGACCTTCAGCACTGACCACTTTGGGTTCGTCTCAGATCTCTGCCACTCTTTTTTTCCTGTTGCCCATCCATCCTTCAACATCACATTCTTAATCAGCATAGTATGTTACGCTGTCCTGTGGAGGAGCAAACTTACCATGGAGAGATGGCATGCTTATTATGTAAATGTATTTCTAAACCCTAAGTCACAAATTTCTTAAAAGCACTGGTAAAACTGCAACCCTGCTTATTTATTTCTAGTATGTTAATGGTTTGAAGGATTGGGTAATACTCTGGAGCCTAATATTTGTTTATTATCCATTGAGAGCTAGAAATTGTGTTTACTTACTGCTTCCAATAACTCTGTGAGGTCAGGATTTATCTCATTTATTCATGAGAAAAAACAAGATTTAGAATTCAAGTGAGCATCATTTCACACAGCCCAAGGTCACAAAAGAGGCACTTTTTGTATCTAATTCCAAGACTTTACATCAAAGAAAAACATATCTTGGTACAAGCAGTACAACCATATAAGAAAGGGGGTAAAATGCAGTGCTTCCTCTGTCTCATTTAAAATAACAAATTTAGAAAAATTTCTTCAAAAAGCCAAAAAGAATGATTGGTTCTAAGTATTTGACATTTGCTAGTTTTACATAATGTTGAATCTTTTTCTCTGTGTACATTTTGCACGTTCCTGTCAGTGTTTATATATCTCAAATCAGCTTAGTTTAAGCCATGTTTCTCTTCACCATGTTTTCAGGTTTTATTATTTTCTGATTAGCTCAGGCCCCTTGGGAACATTTCCTCTCTGAATATAACTCAGTTTCTGGAGACACTTCCTGCCAGATCTTTATTTTGAATCTTAGAAAACTCCAACCATGGACTTTCAAAGCACTTTTTTTTTCCACATGAATCAATGTAACATGAGTAGATAAAAGAGATAAAACTGGGATAATTCCAAGCTGCACATTCTCTAAGTTTTAAGTGCAGATAAAAAAATCACATTCTTTTAAGCTCTGTTTCTCCCCTTCCTCCTCCATTCCCTTTTTTTTTTTTTTTTTTTAAATGAACTTCCTTGTTTGGGACAGATTGCTCAGAGGATTTTCTTTATAGTATTTCCAGTCCAACTTGAAGAAAAAGGAAGCAGCCGCAAACACCCAGTGAAATTGGCCCCGTTTATTTTCTGAATATGGTTCAACCACTGCCTTGTGAAATAAAGGTCCTGACAAGTGTATGACAGCTGGACATTTGGTAACAAGCAGACAAAGCTGCCTTATTTACCCAGTATCAAAGCTCTTATTATTTCCACTGGACCAGATTTTCAGAAAGTTTAGCTTATTTTCAGTTACCCAAATGAAAACAAGCGGATCTTGGCTGATAGTCTGGTTCCTTTCATTAACGATAAAGTTATTTTCTCCTTCACAAGTAGTTGTGATAGTCAGGTTGACAGTGGTAGAGGCTGTGTTTATATGGGGTAGTTATTTTTCTCTGTCTGAGGAATAAGAAGGAAGTTACATCTCCAGTTCAAATAACAAAGGGAATTCTTAACATGCTGGTGATTTGAAAGTAAACCTCAAGTCACCTGAGAAGCAAAAAGCCAAAAAGTACGTGTGTAGAGATTTACGCTAGTAAAAATACCATTGCCGATGTGGAAGCATAGGATGATGATATATGTCTTATCTGAGACACAGAATACCTCCTTTTATTGAGAAGATTGTTTTTTACCTGTGACTGAAGGTCGATTCACCAGGTCTGATTGCCAGCTTACAATATATGATACAAGAACAGGATCATTATCGAGTTCTTCATAATTAGCAAATGGCATTTTATTTTTATTTTTCCCAGACCAAAGAAAAATAGAATGTGAATTATGTTCATGATGTCCTCGTCTCTCTCTTTTCACAAGTCCTGAATATCTGCACTCTCACTAGATTAACTCATATAAAAGTGAGTTTTGTTTCCAGTGAGATTGTATTCCAGGCCTCCATTCTCTAGAAATTCTGTTTTCTCCCCTGTGACCCAACTAAGGACCTTTCTTTCCTGGGATCTTTTTCAAGTCCATTTGCAGTATAGTTATAAATTTGAATTTCTTTAAATATTGAGCCTCCGTTCCATTTTATATGTGATTCTAGCTCAGAAAAAGCAACTTGAGTATTTTCTTGTATTGGATAATTCAGCCAGATTGAATTCTCAAGAGATCACAGGCCCTTTAACAGTGGTGGTTACTGTTACCATGTATGGAAGATAAGAAAACAATAATTCTAGTCAAGTCAAATATTAGTAAGATTCAAGAGCAGTATAGGAAAACATTGGGGGTGGGTGGGTACTAAGACCAGATAGTTTTATTTATTCAAATGCTAAAATAATTTCTCTGAGAATACTCTGTCTTGTCTAAATGAGATATTCTGCAGTCCATGGTGTCACAGAGAGTCAGACATGACTAGTGACTGAAGAACAACAATAAGAACAACATGACCAGATCCTTTTTATCGACTCCAGAGGCCAGAAATACTCAGGAAGTAGTACTTATCTAAGTAAAGAAAGCTCCTCTGAGTAAACAGGGAAGTAAAATCACTATAGAATCTGCAGTTGATATGAGAAGTACATAGCGCTGCAATATGAGACAATGTGATGTAATGGAAGAGTGGAAACAAAGACTTTTTCTCTTTAACGTCCAGTACGTTTACTTGCAGGAAGTCCACAGGGCTGCAGAACATCTCATTTAGATAGGATAGAGTGTTCTCAGTTGAATTATTTTAGCATTGGAATAAATAAAACTACATTCAAAAATTATTCTGATATTATGAAATAAATTAACAAAGCACAACTTCCTTTGTTCAGTAATTAAGTTCTTGAGGTTTTAGTTTGTCATACTGAAGAACTATTACATTTGTTTATGTGTATTATAAATGAAAAATACATAGTAAAAGAGAAAGGATTTCTACAAAATTTTCATCATAAAGGGGTGATAATATCTGCTTCAAAGCGTAGTTCTAAAGAAGACACCAGACAGTATATGTGAAAAGGCACTTGGAAACCACTGCTACACTGCTGCTTTTCTCCTCTGTACACTTGCATTTGGGGCTGGTAGGCACGGAACCGTGCTTACATGGCACGGAAGGATGGGTGTAATTAGAAACAACTCATTTCTTGTTCATCTGACTATTCATCTGTGTTCTATGCCACATATCTGAGTTGTTTTGTATATTTATTCTCCATTAACCCGAAAAGGAAACCAAAATAGTGACTCATCCAGCTAGCTCTTCACAGGACTTATTTTTCACCAGGACACTGCCACTTAATTTCACCCAGTATGTGCTTAGTCACTCAGTTGTGTCCGACTCTTTGCAACCCCATGAACAGTAGCCCACCAGGCTCCTCCGTTCATGGGATTCACCAGGCAAGAATACTGGAGTGGGTTGCCATTTCCTTCTCCAACCCAGTATAAAAACCACAGATTAATTATTATAATTAGAAGTCACTGAGTTGGTTTCTGTGCGTCCATCCTCAGAACATTATTATGATGAGAATTATTCTATTCTGAGGCATTTGTGAGGTAGTTAAAATGAGGTGTTACTTTTCTGGGGTTGGACACATCTTAAGTGAATCATATCTCATTTAGGGGATAAAAATAAATTCAAATCAGTATTAAGTCCTTTTTTTTTGGTTTTCATAAAGAGTATTTTAACTATTTGAGTCAAAATAAATCTTTATGACAGACTCTGTATGAGAGTGACAGAGACAGAAAATTTTAATGCTTCTGGGTGTGAAGACTAAGACTAAAAAGTAGAAGCAGTTATAACATATACTATCTGAAATATGATTAACGTGCATCATAAGTTGTCCAGGATTTGACATTTCATGGCTTCATGGTAAAATATTGAAGTGTAAATCTTAAACTCAGCAATATGAATATAATTAATTCAACAAACTGGGAATACATGCAATGAATCAGACAGCCGTGATCTCTATCCTCATGTGCCTTTTCTGATTGTTATTGTAAATAAAGATAATTTTTGCTTGTAGGAGAAATCACTCCACATTTTGAAGAGTTGAACGTGATTTACTTTTTAGCTTCACGTTCTACAAACCTTTAAGTTAAAAAGCATCATCTGAAAAACCACCAACTGAAATCCTTATCAAGGAATCCAGGGCAGTTTGCCTGGACATGTAGAACTGTGCATATACAGGGAAGCATTCCAGAGGTCTGTATTGTCTTGGACTTGCTTTTGCCTTTTCCTACCAAAGGCCCGTGGTAGGAACTTGACGGGTCATGCCTCCCTAAGGCTGGGAGTCCCTTGGTGTTTTAACACTCCAAATACAACCTCGTTTCACATGAGGAAATCATATTGTATAAGGGGGAGTGGATTCTCAGCTTTCTGGCTTGGACTTGGCTTTGATATCAGACCAGGCAAGGTCAGAGCAGAATGAGATAGCCAAGGAACAGTTCCTCAGGGTTCAGAGACCATCCGTCCCTAAGAGGACCCTTGGGAAGATGAAGGAGGCGAGCATCCGCTGCTCAATGAAGCCTTGTTCTGGATGAAGCAGTGGCAGGAAAGAGGGTGGTGCTGCAGCTGCTTATTACGATGCATTCTCAGCTACAACACAGGCCTGTCAGTGCCGGGTGGATCTGTGGGCCGTGTTATTTCAAGGCTCCAGTGTATTATAAAATATTTATAGGCCTCATTAATTTTTTCTTACCTATTAGAGATCCAAGGCCACTGGCGTTGCAGATTATTATATCTCTGGTCTAAAGGGAATTATATTTGAGATTTCATGAATTTTCCTTGACATAAAGAACTAAAGCAAAAATGTAGTTAATAGTAATATAAGGCTGTAAGCTGTGCATTTAAGGTATTCTATCAGTAGACTGAAGCCTGTAAGCTGAAATACATGGCACAACCATCTTTCTTTCTTCACTATAAATCTTGCACTAATCCCATCATTATTATCTTCTCTGCCATCTGCTCCTGGGGCCTCACAGGCATCCTCATGCTCATTTATGGGCACGCGCTCATGCTTTCTCCTTCTCCCTTTTATTAACTGTGAATCAAGAAGGCTTGGGGAGAGAAAAGCCGTAGCCACCCCTCATACCAATCCAAACTGCCTTCATGTTTAGCACTAAATTGCTTCTTTTTTTTACACATGTTTTCTCATCACAGGAGATAATGATCACTTGATGCAATGGACAGGGACCAAATTTAGCAGAGGAGGGATTCTGATTTACTTCTACAGGTAGAATTGTTTTCTGGGCCTCCGTGCCCAGAATCTGGTGGTTTGAAATGATAAATAAATTGTGACATTTCTGACAAACACATAAGAAAAAAAAATGAGTTTAAAGAGAATGTCTTCCTTCACACGGATTCCTTGTTAATAAATAAAACATGAGTCTAGTATTTTTCTGAATTTTTATATGTACATGAGACTAAAATGTTTTCATTTGCTTCTGTGATGATATCAAACAGCTGTTATCTGTTTGTTGTGTTGCTCTTGTAGCTCAAAGCTTTCAGTAAACCAGGGTTCCAAGGTGAATGTATCGATTTCACAAAAGAAGTTTTGGACTTGACTTCATCATTCATGCCATGTTCTTTTAAAGTTCTTCGGGGTTGGTAAGTATGTCTATCAGCTGATCTCTGCTGTTGTTTAAATAAGTGAATTTCTTTTAAATTTATACAAATTTGACTTTCTCTTTTGAGTACTCAGTGAAAGAAAAAATTTTAATCATTTTAATCTTCCTTCACATGGATTCCTTGTTAATAAATAAAACATGAGTCTAGTATTTTGCTGAATTTTTATAAGTCAATTGCTAATTAGCCTATGCGAACTTTGCCCAGCTTGTGTTATGAGCCATTGTGAAAGAGAATGCTAAGTAGCCAACTCTGAGACAATTTTGCTGAATTGTTTTTCCTCATTGTTATCTTAGATTATTCCCTAACTATTTTGCATATTTATATTGTGTGTTTACTGAATAGTATAATAGAAAGCTATAAAAAGCATTTTTGTCCAGATAAGACATATTACTCCTAAATTAAAAAAAAAAAAAACTTTGTATTTAAAGTATCCATTGTCCCCATTTCACAGTTGAAAATCCCTGATTCAGAGTTAGTTTCCCAAGGTCATGTATCACATGTCAGGGATTGCTTTGGCTACGTTTTTGTTGTTTTAATTCTATGTCCTTCAACTGTGGTAGCACACCGGACCTTTCTTACATGTATATGAGGCTATATGTGATTCTCAGTTTATATTCTAACAGATATTCTCTATGTATCATTTTTTTATTGTGGTACACTATATATAACATGAAGTTTACCATTTTAGCCATTTTGAAGTGTATATGTCTTTATAGTAGCATCTCTATCAGACATCTACCTAATAACTCATCAAAGTCTCTTCTTCCTTCAAGATATCTTGGACTCATCAGTTCTCCTCCTCTTCTCTTGAACCGGTAGAGACAAGAGTCCTGTTTACCATTTGAGGAATTTCAGTCTCCTACTGAGCCACACTCTAGTGTCGTCTTATTTCCAGTGCTTACCACAAACCAATCAAAGCCCAATTATTTGTCCCAAAGTCCAGGTTAATATTTTTACTGCTCCTCTTTAAATCCCACAGTCGTTCTCTGATACCAGTCAGATCGAGATCAGGATTGATCTGAACCTTTCCAGGATTTACCATCCAAAAAAAAGTGTCACTTTCCGTATCCAAGCTCCATTCTATCTGCATACTAGCCCCCTTTCCTCCCATCTCTGGGCATTTACTCAGCTGTGTGTTTTCCTCCTTATGCCTCTGTACCAGGGGGGTCAGCAAGCTTTTTCTGCAGAAGACTAGGTAGGAGATATTTTTAGCCTTCTGGGCCATAGAGGCTCTGTCCCAGCTACTCAGCACTGTAGCACAGAAGCAGGCACCAGCAACACATAAACAAGTAGGCTGTGTTTCAGTGAAACTCTGTTCATGGATGTTGAGCTTTGAATTGTATATAATATTCACATGTCACAAAATCTTTAATATTTTTTTAAACCATTTAAAAATGCAAAAACCAGTCTAAGCTTGTGAGCTATTGGAAAACTGGCAGTGGAGTGGATTTGGCCCACATGCTGTAGTTTACAGCTCTGCATCAAAGTGTCAAGTCAGTTTATTTCTCTCCCTTGGTTCTTGTGTGGCTGCAACAAAAATTTGGAACAAGGGACTAAAGGGTTTAAAACAGCAGACAAATTGCAGCTCAGTTCAGCTCAAGCAGACAGATCTTTTATTAGACAGACATTCCCAAGACGCGGAAGCAGGCGCACACCAAAGGAGTCATCGTCCTGATTCTTCTTGGCTTCCCCTTTTGTATACTTTCGTCTTCTTTTGGTTGTGCCCCGTGCGAAAGAGGGCTTGTACCCACCACCAATCAATGAAAGGGAATGCAAATGAGCAAACACTCAAGGCCAATTGACAGTTTCAACTTATATAACAGCAGGCTCTGTGTGTATGTCTTCCCATAATTAAATCTGTTATAGTCAGTTGTATATATGTGTAGAATATTTATGAACCCTTAATAGGCTCCTGGCTGCCTGAGGGTACTTGGGGAAGCCCCTGTGATTAGTTTGTATCCACTGTGTGCCCTGGACACATGTGCAAGAGTTGGAAAAATCTCTCTGGTTATTTTGTAGCATATCTGTGAACTCTCCCCGGTGTGTCTGGGATGCTGTTCAGAGATCTTTGGCTAGGCCCACCCCTCTTTGCTCATACCTAACTTCCTCCCTAACAAAAGTGTATAGGTTTCAAGTGGATCTTGTCAGTGGATATTACTTGGTTGGCCTAAATGCTATGTTTAAAAAGTTTTTTCGTATCATTACTAAGATTTAGGATATTTTCCAGAAGAAACTATTTTTCACCTTCTGTTAAAGAAATCAGAAGATTTGGAAAATGAGGGAACATTCACCTTTGTTGATAATTATTAATAGCTGGCATCGAGTAGAGGCGTGTGTGCTCCCCAATGTACCATAGGATATATCGCCAGGTTTTTTTTTTCACCTGGTACACTGCTCATTTATATTTACCTACCTGGCCTCCTGCAGGGGTGTAAGTTCATGAACCTTGCTTAGTACTCATCTGCATATATATTTTTAAAGTTCAGTCCATCTTCATTTCCTCTATTAACCTTCTCGACTAACCCTAAGTTAGGCTGTCTTTTTCCCATTCTGATTTCCAGTGATCCTCACTACTTTGAACCTCTTTGGATGTTACTGTGTTTATACTTACTTCCAAGAAGGATGTGAAAGTTTTTACAATATGAAAACACATCAAGTAGGACACAGTTGATGGAGAAGGAAATGGCAACCCACTCCAGTGTTCTTGCCTGGAGAATCTCAGGGACTGGGGAACCTGGTGGGCTGCATAGTCCAGTCTATGGGGTCGCATAGAGTCGGACACGACTGAAGTGACTTAGCAGCAGCAGCAGCAGGACACAGTTGAATAGATTGGCTGCAGCTTTTTTGTGAGAAATCTATATACCAAGGGCCTGAAATAATTTTGTTCCTAGTATTCGATTCTGAGTTTCTAAGATAAATGAAAGTATTTTGCAAGGTAAGTTTTAATTTTGTGATAAAGCACTGAAGTTTTGGATTTTTTTTTCCCCCTTTGAGGCAAATATATTTTCCTGACACTGAAGTCTAGGATAGATTAGTCATCTGTATTGCTTCATGTTGGAAATATGTTATTTACTTACAAACAAATATATATTTTATATATATATATAGTGTGTGTATATATATATATATAATTTATGTATACATTTGTCCCTTGGTATCTGTGAGGAATTGGTTTCAGAAACCCCCACATATACCAAAATCCATGGATGCTCAAGTGCCTTCTGTAAAGTAGCTTAGTACAGTCAGGCCTTCGTATCTGTAGGTAGGAAACCAGAAGATATGGAGGGCTATCTACATACAAAATGTACATTTTACTTATATATTTTATTTATATTTATGTGCGATTTATTAAACAATAGTTTTAATAAGAGGATACAGGAACTATGGTGATTGCTTATGATTGCAAATGCTTTAGAGATCTGTATTTGAGCCCAGGTCATGACTTCCTATCTATGTAATCTTAAACAAATGGGACCATTTCTCTGAACCTCAGTTTCCTCCTCTGTGTGTTAGTCACTCTGTGGTGTCTGACTCTTTGTGACCCCATGGATTGTAGCCCACCAAGCTTCTCTGTCCACAGAATCCTCCTCTGTAACTGGGATAATAATAGTACCTACCTCAAAGGACTCTATTTATAAGAACTAAATAAAGCATGTAAGGGCTTAGCTGCATGCCCAACACATTGAAATTTTGTCATAAATATTGGCTATAAAATGGTAATTACAGAGACCTCCCTTGCATTCCAGTGGTAAGTCTTCACCTTCTAATAGAGGGATGTGGATTTGATCCCTGGTCAGGAAGCTAAGATCCCACATATCTCACTGCCAAAAAACCAAAACGTGAAACAGAAGCAATATTGTACCAAAGTCAATAATTTTAAAAAGTGGACCACATCAAAAAAAAAAAAAAACCTTAAAAAATAAAATGCTTATCACACAGGAGACGTGGCAGTAAATTGTGTTATGAAGCATCTCTATGGATATCTGACGTTCAACTTGTCTAGCTATAGTACAGTTCTGGTGATCTTAAAATATAGGGCTAGAAGTTAAACTCACCAAAGCTAAAGTAGTAACAGTCAATATAATTTCTCCCTTGAGCTCCTTCTTGCCAAAATGCCATGTTTTAATGAAAATTTTGATGAGTGCCCTACTGAAGAGAATTTGCTGTGGAAGATTCTAAAGGATTCATTTCCTTTTAAAAATCTCTGCTAGCTATCAGCTGTGTAGATGTCAGGTTTTAAATATTTGTGTGTGATTTTAGGAGTCTAGCTTCTAACTCAGCCTAAACTGAGAGCAAGCTCATTATTAAATAAGGGTAAAAATTTTTATTCTCTCAAAAAGAACTTCTGATCTGTTGAAGCACTTAATAATTACTGTAATTTAATCCCAGGTTTTTATACTTAAAGCACCAAATTAAGTTAATGGTTAGCTTACAGCACATATCTTACCGTCAATTCTCAGCTGTCATTTAATAGGGGAATCCTGGGCAAATCACCTAATTTTTTTAATCCTTAGTTGTGTTGTCTATAAAAGTAAGGACATGTTTCTCCCTCATAAATTAATGAGTACACAGTAAAAGAACACACGTGGAGTACCCAGTGTGGCACATGGTAAGCAGTCAGTAAGTGATAGTGGTAGCTTTTTTCTTTTTAAATCTACTCGGACTATTTGCTGCTGATCAGCACCAGGACTTTTATATCCTACTCCTAACCTGTTTCCCTCTGCATGATAATGAGTCCAACTGCCAACTGATACAGTTTCACTGGAAGTTTCCCTGCTTGTTTTTTCAGCTGGCTCCTGTATTACCAAGAGGGTGTTTCCACTAATCAGTGTGTGTTAGAAGAAGGCCTCTATGCCGACCTTACTTCCTGTGGCTGCCCAACATCTAGAGTCAAATCCCTGAAGCCCATTGACTACGTAAGTACTTTGCTGAATGCATATTTATAAGATGTTTTCTTGTCCTGTTTAATTACCATGAATGAGAATGTGAAGTTGGAAGACATGCTACAAGGGAAAAATATAAAAATTTAAGTAACTTGCTTGTAGATTATAAGGTTGAGATTTACTCATGAAATCCAAGTAACCTAAGTTTGATACTTTTCTTCCTTTTTTTTTTTTTTTTTTGAGTAGAATGCAAAACTTAGAAAGCCAACTAATATACCCTTGAGCTTAAATGAATACTTTAACCACTTTGGGTGACATTGACAAGGTTACTTCATTTTCTCTTCTATAAAAGATAATAGTATCAAGTTGGCCAAAATGTTTGTTTGGGCTTTTCTGAAAGATGTTATGGGAAAAACCGTAACAAACTTTTTGGCCCACCCAATATTTTATACGGTCACTAGGATATTAAATGTGATGGTGCTTGTAAAATGCCTACCATTTGGTAAGCACTCAATAAGTGTTAGCTATTAGTATCATGGTTATAACTTTTAAAGCTAATAACCTGATCATTTCATCATTCTATTAGATAAGTCACATGACAGCTTGTTGGCTACTTAGGTTTACAGTGTTACTTTTAAGGCATGGACCTCCATCAGTATTGATTTTAAACCTTGTTTTGGGGAACTAGGGCTTTCCTACCTACTGTGTGCAGAATTACCTGGGCCACCTTGGAGGGCTACATTTATAGAGTAAGTGGTTTCCCCTTTCTGTCATATTTACTCAGAATTTTAAGTGTGAGAAAAGCAGGATGACTACTCCGGGACATTCATTCTGTTCCTGGTTAGTGCTGTCTTTGCAGAGGAAGTGGTAAAGATCTGGAATATTTTCAAGGTGTCCAGCTAAGATGATTCCCTGAGAGCATTTGGTCAAAGCTGAGATTCATGCAGTGATGACTGGAAGCCCTCCATGGTGATGGCAGTGACTCAGACCTTTAATCAGAGCTAATTCCAGGAATGATGATCCTACTCAGGATCCTGATCCCAGCCTCAACAGCATCATCTTCTTTCACAGGGCATTCCTGGAGAGAATATTTGTGGTATCAGGCTAAGAATAGAGTCTTGGCAGAGGTACAGGAATAAAAATAGAGTCCCGATCTCTCTCAGTGGCCCTTAGACACCAACTCAGAAAGAGTAAGTGGCTACTGATGCTTCTTGTTTATTGCAGGAGAACTGGTTTAAAAAAAAAAAAAAGAATGTGTTTTGGTGAGTCTAAGTTTGATAAGGTTGAAAAAAGCTTTGGAATGTAGTCTGCATTTACTGGGAAAGGAACTTTATTAGCATATTTTTGTCATCAAACTAACAGACAGATGCTTAGATGCTTCAAATGAATGGAATTACTATTTTTCTTTGAGGAGTCACATTTTTTATTTCTCATTTCCACATTCATGAAGTCAAAAATGAAAAAATTAGGAGCGAAAACCTACAGAATGTTTCTGTGTAAACTGAAATGTGCCGTTGCATGTCCTTGGTTTGGTCCTGTGGGATACAGCAGTGTTGGTGAAGGTGCCCCTTGGAGAGGACTTGTGAGCTATAGCCATTTCACTCCAAGAACTGATTAAAGAGTATATTCAGTTCATGTAAAGAGAACATTAACCTTTCTTAATGCCTTTACCAGATATGTTTTGAATCTTTGAAAAGTCTTTTTTTTGGTCTGCATTTTTGAATCATTGTGTGTACTATATTTTTTAATTAATTAATTTTTGGCTTTTTGGGTCTTCATAGCTGTGCAGCTTTCTCTAGTTGAGATAAGCAGAGGCTAGTCTCCAGTTGCAGTGCTCAGGCTTCTTACTGCAGCGGCTTGTCTTGTTGTGGAGCACAGGTTCTAGGGCATGCAGGTTTCTGTAGCTGTGGCTCATGTGGGCTCTAGTGCACTGGCTCAATACTTGTGGTCGATGAGCTTAGCTGCCCCTTGACATATAGAATCTTCCCAGACAGGGATCAAACCCTTGTCCCCTGCATTGGCAGGCACGTTTCTAACCACTGGACCACCAGGGAAGTCCTGAAAGGGCTTTCTTCAAGACATAAACGGCAGTAGGTTTAGTGGCGAAATATGAGGTTGGGCATTCCAGTAAAGACCTGCAAATTGACCAGGAGTCAGCCTCAACAGGTAACATTTCCTTGGTGATGTCAACCATGCTTCACCCTGGTAGCCCTGAAACCCTAAGTTGATCAGACCTAGGAGACTGACAGGTAAACCAGAAGGCCAACCTGGTGATTTGTAGTTGTTGTTCAGTCATTCATTCGTGTCCAACTCTTTGCAACCCCATGGACTGCAGCACGCCAGTCTTCCCTGTCTTTCACCATCCCCCAGAGCTTGCTCAAACTCATGTCCATTGAGTCAGTGATGCGATCCAACCATCTTGTCCTCTGTTGTCCCCATCTCCTCCTGCCTTCAGTCTTTCCTAGCATTAGGGTCTTTTCTAATGAGTTGGCTCTTTGCATCAGGTGGCTAAAGTACTAGACCTTCAGCTTCAGCATCAGTCCTTCCAATGCATATTCAGGACTGATTTCCTTTAGGATTGACTGATTTTATCTCCTTGCTGTCGAAGGGACTCTCAAGAATCTTCTCCAGCACCACAGTTCAAAACCATTAATTCTTTGGCACTCAGCGTTCTTTATAGTCCAACTCTCACATCCATAGACTACTGGAAAAACCATAGCTTTGACTCGATGGACCTTTGTCGGCAAAGCAATGTCTCTGCTTTTTAATATGCTGTCTAGGTTGGTCATAGCTTTAGGTAGATTGTAATGACTGAAATACTTGGGAATTCTGTCCTGAGCATTTTCTGCTTTTTTGGAAGAACCCAGGAAATGGAATTAGTCATCAGAAGATTTAAGATTCGGGTAAAATGAGGTAAATGTCTTTAAGAGTAGTTTACCTGAGCTAGCTAACATGACCCACAGAAGAGGCTCCTCTCCTAGTTGTTAGCATTCTCGAGATGCTGTGTATCCTTCCTTTGGAAAATTTTAGATGCACTTTATCTATCCTGCTTTTCTGATTCCTTTCACAGCCCCTCTCCCCCCTCTATGTTCCTACTTAGGTATTGATATGCCTTTTCGTATAGACTGGTTAATATTGCTGCCTATGCCACAGTCAGTGTAATTCTGGATTCATTTGGGGAAATGTTACATCCAGTTGAGTTGACTTTAGGATTGACTGATTTGATCTCCTTGCAGTCCAATACATATATATGAGCTCATGTTTTGATTTTGCTTTTATTAGTTAAAACTGCAGAGTTTTATGAGGGTGTTGCTTGTAGTTGGCATTCCCAGACATGCTGTGACTTAGTGCTCAAGTGTCATAATAGCATGATATTGAAGAATCTTAATACTTCATATAAGATCAGTGTGTCTTGCAAATGACAGTTTGCTCCAGGCTGAATTATATCTGTGCAGACATATGTTACCTTCTAGAGGCCCATGAATGCATAATTTTCAGTCACTTTTTACAGTGAAAGAAGTGGCAAGCATAGAGTTCTGCTTTTCACTAGTGTGACCTTGTACAGATCACTTATTTTGACCTCAGTTAACTCACCTGTAAAGAAACTGTTAGAACAGGTATTTTTTAAATCTTTGACAGCCTCCAGTTCAACAGAATAAATATCCAGGGCATATTTCTAATTGGACATGAAAAACATTGTGTCCAGCCTTAGGATTCACATGGTCTGAGGGAATAAGATGGTAGGTTAGTTTTCAATAAGGTTATGCCATAAAACTGGGTTGGGAAGATGCCCTGGAGTAGGAAATGGCAACCCATTCCAGTATTCTTGCCTGGAAAATTCCATGGATAGGGGAGCCTGGCAGGCTACCATCCATGGGGTCACAAAGAGTCAGACATGACTGAGGATACACAATAGCAAAAACAATGCCATGTAACAGTCCCCAAAACAGTTGATGAGGAGCTAAGAGGTGGATGGGGAACTTAAGTAAACTGTTTTAATTATTGGTCTAGCAGTGTGTGAGGTAACCTGCTCTTGTTTTGTTTCCATGGGAGCAGCAGTCTTCTCATTACTACTTCTTCAGTGTCTCCATGGTGGCCTGGCATGGAAGTTGGCCTCCTTTGAAGTATAATCCAATCCTGGCAGCTATAAGCAGGCAAAGCAAAAGAAACATTGCAACATTAGGTTGTAGAAAAAGTTTAAATGAAATTTATGACTGTGATGACATAAATGATCTTAAAAGGTAGAATAAGAATTGGCAAGGCAGTAATTCATTCTGTGTGAGAGTAATGAATAAGGGGTACAGCTATAAATAGAAGAAGACTGTAAATCCAGCCACAGATTAAAGGAAGCAATGACTTTGTCAAGTGTGAAAGAGTCTGGTTACTATAAAATTTTCAGATGAACTCATGTATAGTTAATAGCAGTAACAACTGTGTGCATTTTGAAAATGAAGGCCAACAGAAGCCGACAGTAAACATCACGCTTCCAAGTGAGATGCCAGAAGCGTTTCCTTTTAAATTTAGGAGGAAGACAATGGCCTCTACTATCACCACTTTGATTCAATATCATTTTGCAATCTTAGACACTTTAATAAGATTAAAACCAAAAAAGATATAAAGGAAGAAACAAAATTGTCAAGACTTTCCACAGATAAGCTATTAGGATTAATATGAACTCTTTAAAAGTAGCTGGATACAAGATTAATAGCAATTAAAATATAGGATACTTGGGAATAAATCTAACATAATGCCAGTACATCCTTTATGAGGAAAATGGTAAAAACTTTCTTGAAGGACATAAAAGATGGAGAGAGATTTTTTAGATGAAAATACTCAATATTGTAAATATTTTGGTCTTCCCCAAATTTGTAAAATTTGGAGCAAAATGCTTATAGAATCTTTGGTCTTTTGCGAGGAGGAGGGTGAAGGTAAAACATGACGGACTCATTCTAAAATTAATCTGGAAAAGATAGGGGTTCAAAATAGCCAAGATTAATTTTAAGAACAATAGGCAGGATCATTTATTTGTCCTACCAAATATATATATATTGCATTATTCATCAGTAATAGTTAAGATAGTATAGGTGCAAGGAGAGGCCAATTAAAGAGTGAAATAGGAAAGCATAGAAACTGACTTGCATGAATAATGGAATCTGGTAGGTGACAGGAATAGCATTTCAGTGGGGCTATTATGAAAGACAGTTGGCCCTTTATATGGAAAAAAATACAGTTTGAATCTTGCTCTATTCCAAACACCAAAAATAAGTTCCAGATGGATTAATGGCAACCTAAATGTGAAAACAAACCTGAATGAAATGTACAATGCAGGGAATATAGTCAGCAATCAGGTAGCTTCTTTATATGGTGACAGTTGACAACTTGACCGTATGGTGATAGTTTTGAAATGTATAGAAATATTGAATCACTATATTGTGCCCCAGGAACTAACATAGTGTTGTAGATCAATTATACTTCAAAAACAAACAAGCTCATAGAAAAAGAGATCAGACTTGTGGTTACCAGAGGATTGTGTATGTGTGCACTCAGTTGCTCAGTCATGTCCAACTCTTTGTGACTCTATGGACAGTAGCCTGCCAGGCTTCTTTGTCCATGGGATTTTCCAGGCAAGAATCCTGGAGTGGGTTGCCATTTCCTCCTCTAGGGATCTTCCTGATCCAGGGATTGAACCCAAGTCTCCTGTGTCCCCTGCATTGGCAGGAGGATTCTTTGCTACTAAGCCACTTCAGAAGCCCCTACCAGAGGAAAGGGGAGGAGTAATTGGATGGAGGGAAGAGGCACAAGCTGGAATCAAGATTGCCGGGAAGAATATCAATAACCTCAGATATGCAGATGACACTACCCTTATGACAGAAAGTGAAGAAGAACTCAAGAGCAGTCCATTCTGAAGGAGATCAGCCCTGGGATTTCTTTGGAAGGAATGATGCTAAAGCTGAAACTCCAGTACTTTGGCCACCTCATATGAAGGGCTGACTCATTGGAAAAGACTCTGATGCTGGGAGGGATTGGGGGAAGGAGGAGAAGGGGACGACAGAGGATGAGATGGCTGGATGGCATCACTGACTCGATGGACGTGAGTCTGAATGAACTCCGGGAGATGGTGATGGACAGGCCTGGCGTGCTGCAATTCATGGGGTCGAAAAGAGTCAGACACGACTGAGCGACTGGTCTGATCTGATCTGATGGTTTTTGCAGTGGTCATGTATGGATGTGAGAGTTGGACTATAAAGAAAGCTGAGTGCTGAAAAACTGATGCGTCTGAACTGTGGTGTTGGAGAAGACTCTTGAGAGTCCCTTGGACTGCAAGGAGATCCAACCAGTCCATCCTAAAGGAGATCAGTCCTGGGTGTTTATTGTAAGGACTGAAACTGAAGCTGAAACTCCAATACCTTGGCCACCTGATCTGAAGAGCTGACTCGTGTGAAAAGACCCTGATGCTGGGAGGGATTGAGGGCAGGAGGAGAAGGGGATGACAGGATGAGATGGTTGGATGGCATCACCGACTCAATGGACATGAGTTTGGGTAAACTCCGGGAGTTGGTGATGGACAGGGAGGCCTGTGCTGTGGTCCATGGGGTCGCAAAGAGTTGGACATGACTGAGTGACTGAGCTGAACTGAACTGAGCCAAAAGATACAAGCTTCTAGTTCTAAGATAGATAAATACTAACAATGTAATGCTGCTGCTGCTGCTGCTAAGTCGCGTCAGTTGTGTCCGACTCTGTGCGACCCCATAGACGGCAGCCCACCATGATCTGCCATCCCTGGGATTCTTCAGGCAAGAACACTGGAATGGGTTGCCATTTCCTTCTCCAATGTATGAAAGTGAAAAGTAAAAGTGAAGTCGCTCAGTCATGTCTGACTCTTTGGGACCCCATAGACTGTAGCCCACTAGGCTCCTCCATCCATGGGATTTTCCAGGCAAGAGTACTGGAGTGGGGTGCCATTGCCTTCTCCAAACAATGTAATGCATAATATGATAAATATAATAAACAGTGCTCTATGTTATACATGAAAGTTGTTAAGGAAGTAAATCCTAACAGTTCTCATCATGAGGAAGACTTATTTTTCCTGTTTTGTATCTATATGAGATGATGAGTATTCACTAAACTTACTGTGGTAATCGTTTCACAGTGTATGTAGGTCAAATCATTTTGTCATACACCTTAAAACTATACAGTGCTGTGCTGTGCTGAGTCATGTCCAACTCTGCAACCCTATGGACTGTAGCCTGCCAGGCTCCTCTGTCCATTGGGATTCTCCAGGCCAGAATACTGGAGTGGATTGGTTGCCATCCCGTCCTCCAGGGATCTCCCCACCCCAGGGAACAAACCCAGGTCTACCACATTGCAGGTGGATTCTTTACAGTCTGAGCCACTAGGGAAGCAATACAGTGCTATGTGTCAATTATAGCTCAATAACATTGGAAGAAAAAAAAATTAGAAAATACAGGAGACTATGCTGATGACATTGGAGCAAGATAGATTTAAATGCAAAACGTACAAGTCAGTAATAGGAGGGGTAAAAGGCAAGTGTATCAGTTTCCTGTTGCTGCTGTAACAAGTTCCCACAGACTTAGTGGTTTAAAGCAGCAGAAATGATCTAACAGTTTTGGAGATCAGAAATCTAAAATGGGCCTTTTTGGGGTAAAATTAGGGGTCAGTATGATTGCATTCCTTCTGGAGACACTAAGGTAGATTCTGTTTCGTTACCTTTTCCAGCTTCTAGAGGTCCCCAGCATTCCTTGGCCCTCTTTCATCTTCAGAGTGCATTACTTCACCCTCTGCTGTCTATCCTGTCTCTGACCCACCTGCCTTCTTCTTCTAAGGACCCATGTGATTATATTAAGCCTATATGGATAATCCAGACACATATCCCCACCTCTAGATTCTTAACTCATCACACCTGCAAAGTCCCTTTTTGCTGCATCAGATAACATATTCACTGGTCCCAGGGATTAGGGTGTAGACATTTTTTTGCATGGAGATGGGGGGACAATTTGGGCTTCCCAGGTGGCACTGACGGTAAAGAACCCACCTGCCAATGCAGGTTAGATGTAAGACATGCTGGTTCTATCCCTGGGTCAGGAAGATCCCCTGGATAAGGGAATAGTAATCCGCTCCAGTATTCTTGCCTGGAGAATCCCAGGGACAGAGGAGCCTGGCAAGCTACAGTCCATAGGGTCGCACAGTCAGATATGACTGAAGTGACTTAGCGTGGCACGGGAGGACAATTCTTAAGACTACCACAGCAAGCCACAGACTAGGAGAATATATTATAAGCTCCAAAGGTTTAATGTATAGGATATAAAAAGGACTCTTTCAAAATACTTGGGGGAAAAAAGGAAACCTTATTTAAAAAATCAGCACAGAATATGAGTAGGCAGTTCATAGATATGAGAAACATGGCTTAGGATGTAAAAAGCATATTCACTAGTGAGCAAGTAAATGCAAATTAAAACAGTAATTAGGTAGCATTTATTACCTTACTTCAGATACAGATATTGGAAGATCTGACAGCAGCAGAGTTTAGTCAGTGGCAGAGAAGTGGTATTATTTACATAAAACTACTGGAAGAAGAATCAATTGGGATGAGGGGAAAATAAGGATGTTTGTTGCAGCATTGATGGATGAAACAAACTAAGGCAGAAGCATTTAAGGAAATACAGTATAGTAGGTGAGGTTCATGTGTTACTATGGATATTACAGTAAGATCCATTTATATAAAGTTTAAAAACAAAGGATGTATAAGTGCTAGAAAGATTGACAACTTCAGCACAGTGGTTACCTCTAGGGAGCGGGGAGATTAAAATTCGGCTCTGCATGTTATGTTTTTCTTGTTTATGCAGTTTGATATAAATATAATAAAAGGTATTATTTCTGGGTACTAGATACATGGTCATCTAAATAGTATTTATTCTTTTTGAAATGTAGTATTTTTTTTTAAGGAAGAAGACCAGTTAGCAAGGTAGATTTGTGATGAAACTGATTTTCTAAGCCAAATTAAAGAGGCTTTGATAAGGTGGATTATGGTCCACTGGAGAAGAGTTTGGTTTGGGAGTCTGACAGACCATTTCTTGTTAGCTGAGTGACCCTGGGCATGTTTCTGACCACCCTGAGCCTCAGATTTCTTGTCTAATAAAATGAGGATTAAAGGAGCTAGTGCATGTGAAGGCTTTAGCACATGAAAGCACTCAATAGTACTATAATAGCTCATAGACGAGAATTAATATTTGTTGTGCAACACCAAAATTTGATAGACTGAAGTATTTATATGATTTTGTTTTATATAGACCAAACTTAGAAGATTTTGTATTAGAGTCTAATTAGAGACTTAGGAGCGTCTATTAAATTTGCACCACTGCAGATGATGCAAATGCCCTTTTGCTAGCACACTGTTGGGCATTTCTCTGGACTGGAACGGCATCTGAGGTGCACATGGTATGCACACACGTGCCGTGCACACTGCACACAGCACAGTGTATTATGCTTCCTGTCCTTGAATTCAGTCCAGGTGTTCTTAGTGTTTCAGGCATGGTTCATTTGGCAAAGATCAGGGTGAAGTGATGTTGTCGGGTAGGTATTTTTAAAATAAAATAACATGTTACATTTAGAGTCTATCCAGTTAGCATAATCCTGAGGTAATATCAACACCTTTCCCATACAAGCAGTGATTTGAAACTCAACTCTACAGTGCCAGTGTACAAGTCTGTATGGGTTGTTTTTTTTTTTTTTTTTTGGGAGGCGGGGGTTGGTATGTAAATAAGTAAGCCTGTTTATTGTCCAAAGGAAAAGAGCCAGGATAAAGTGAAAGGTGGAAATGTCAGAGAGGGGAAGGTAATCGATAGGGAGAGACAGGTGATGGGACAGAAGAATTCCACTGGACTTGGCAATTAAAGATACCTGTAAGAGTGAAGATCTGGTTAAGGCAGATAAGGATGTGAGATGCCAAAACGCAGTAGAGATGATGCTAACTGTGATTCTGGCAGACGAGGCTGCAGAGACCTCTGGAGATGAGAATGTGAAGGGCTTTGTAGCCCATGAAAGGAAGTTCTGGACACTTCCTGGGGGAGATCAGAGCTCAAGAGCTTCCTTCCAGCTCAGAGACTGAACTTACTGAAGTATCTCAGGCACTTGGCAAATTATCTGGCATGCAACAGGAGTTCAGAAATGTTTGCTAAATTGAATAATGTCTTCTTCCTTCTAAACAATAAGAAATAAGACAAGATTTTATCAGGTGCTTTGTTTTTTGTATTAACATGTCCAAGTAATTTTCTTTTCTTTTTTTTTTTAATTGGAATAAGGCACCTTTATTTAGTCTTTAAGACACTAAGTCAGACTTTTTCACAAGATATTTTTTGAGTAGCTGCCATGTACCAGCCTCTAATAAAAAATGGGAATGGTGAACAAAATAGTTCCACGTTCTCACTCCCGGGATGACCCCTTTGTCCAGTAAATGTGATCTTTGAACAGGACATTCCCTTTTGTTATGTTTTTGTCAGAGATCTCTCTCTCTCTCTCTCTCTCTCTCTCTCTCTCTCTCTCTCTCTCTCTCTCTCTCTATTTGCTCCTTCTCCTACCTGTGCCCACCCTCCATAGTCTTACACAGGCTCTATAGAGATAGTCTGTGTAATTACACAGACCAAACTTCTAACCCCCACATATGCTCATTTCAAAAAAATCTTTTAATTATGTGCTTTCAAGTTACAGTTTATATACTCTCTGGAGTGAAAGATTCCAGCCTTGGCTCCATATTGACACTGAGCTAACCAATACAATTTAACATTTGCTTTGTCTTTAAAGTTAGGAAAAGACCATTTGACAGACTTCATTCTACCTCAAATACTTTCTATATGGATAAAAAGTGAATTAAAAAATATATAAAGTACATATGTTCTCTTTACCATCTTGAAAACTGGGAAATTATTTCATCCCCATTGTTTGTTTGAGCTCATATTCAAGTCTGTATAGTTTTGAAAAATACTGAAGCTTAGTAGTTAGATTTAAACATCTTATCCAATATATATAGAAGTTGTGCCAATGTAAATGTAATCCTTCCAGCAGAGTACTTGTACACAGGGTCTCCAAGCTTCACATTTATTTATTTACTATTTATGTATGTGTTTGGCTACCATGAGTCATGGCACATGAGCTCTTCCTTGCATCATGCAGGATCTTTCGTTGTGGCACATGGACTCTAGCGGTGACGTGGGCTCAGTGGTCAAGGTGCGTCAGTTCCAGAGCTCACAGGCTTCAGTAGTTGTGGTACACAGGCTCCCTAGTGGTGGCGCATGAGCTCCGGAGCCCAAAGGCTCAATAGATGGGGTGTGCAGGCTTAGTTGCTCCCCGGAATATGGGATCTTAGTTCCCTGACCAGGGATTGAACCTGCATCCCCTGGCTTGTTAGGTAGATTCTTAACCACTGGACCATCAGGGAAGTCCCAAGTGGTGGACACACCTGTTAAATTGCTGTGATAGGTAAGAATGGGGGTCATAGACATTGCCCAGCTGAGCAAGATGACATCAGATAGTATCACACCTGCCAATCAAAAATAATCTACCTGATGAAATTACTTAGAACATTTTAGAACTGTAGTGAAGGGGTTAAGAACACAGCCTCTGAAGCCATTCTGTCTAGTTTCTAGTTCTTTTACTTCTTGTGTGTGACCTGTGCCTTAATTCTTCATCTGCAAAGCACGGATAATAATCGTACCCATGTCAAAGGAAAGTTGCATGAATTAAAGGAGTGAATATGGTTTTGCAGTTCCTAACATGAATGCAAGGAGATCCAACCAGTCCATTCTAAAGGAGATCAGTCCTGGGTGTTCCTTGGAAGGACTGATGCTAAAGCTGAAACTCCAATACTTTGGCCACCTCATGCGAAGAATTGACTCATTGGAAAAGACTCTGATGCTGGGAGGGATTGGGGGCAGGAGGAGAAGGGGACGACAGAGGATGAGATGGCTGGATGGCATCACTGACTCGATGGACGTGAGTCTGAGTGAACTCCAGGAGTTGGTGATGGACTGGGAGGCCTGGTGTGCTGCGACTCATGGGGCTGCAAAGAGTCGGACACAACTAAGCGACTGAACTGATCTGGACTGACTGAACATGAATGCATTTTGGGACTTTGAATTTTTCACATTTTAGACAATAATATGATTCATTGGTTCACAGATAACATGTATCCCCAGAAATATTCTGGGCAGTACCCCATAATTAAACATATTTCTATTTCTGTAGCAAAATATAATTATAGCTACACAAATTGGATAAATATTATAAATAATCTTCTGCTTATTCAGGTCGGATTTTGTTGCCAAATAAATTAGGTTAAAAAAAACTTAGAAAATATATATATATACACTTCTCCATCCATCATTTACAAACATTTATCTGTAGTTCATGTGTGTGTGTGTCTGTATGATGCCCAGCACATGCTGTCACTTGTTAATTATCACTGTTACCATTTAAAATATTTAGTTGATAGACTGATGAGTTTTTTTTTAATGAAGTTTAAATACTCTTTTTCTTTCTTATCCACATTTCTTATCCACATTTTAGAAACTGTATCCTCATTGCATGACTTAGACTTGACCCAGCAGGAATGCCCTGTTCTGTTCCTGCTGACACCTAAGAAGAGTGTTTGGCCCCAAATGGTTGGCTGTCTTCTGAGTTAGCATGGACTGAAGCCAGAGATTTGTAGAGATCAAATTGTAGTTAAATTCTAGTGGTTTCCTTGGAAAGGTCAGATTGCTCTGTCATCATCAGTTTTAAAGACTATTAGTTGTGTGTATATATATATATATTCTTCCTATTTTCATGTTTGGAAAATGTATCAGAAAAATAAGACTTTTGAATAGTTCTTTCTATTTATTTCAGTGCTTTCTGCTTCTGAATGATAGCCTTCCTAATCTCCCTAACCTTTAAGTACATTTATAAATTTAAGTACAGTTGACCCTTGAACAAATGCAGGGGGTTAGAGATGCCCACTTCCCCCACCCTACCCCCTCTAAGCGGTGGAAGATCTGTGTTTGGCTATTTCTACCTCAAAACAAAGGACTTGATGTTTCCAAGGGCAGGAAGATGAAACAATTTGGGTAGAATCAGGACTCAAACCCACTTCTTCCAATTCCATACACTGTGATCTCTAATGAACACAAACTTTCCCCCACACTTGAGTTAATGTAAAGAACTGTAAAATGAAAATATTTACTGAAAAAAAAATCCACATACAAGTGAATCTGTACGATTCAAACATATATTGTTCAAAGATCGACTGTGTATGTATAAATTAAAACCAATATAAATAAAAATAGTTTAAAGAGTAAGTTGGACTTGGGCTTCCCAGGTGGCACTAGTGATAAAGAACCCAACTGGCAATGCAGGAGACATAAGTGATGTGGGTTCAATCCCTAGATTGGGAAGATCCACTGGAGGAGGAAATGGCAACCCACTCCAGTATTCTTGTGTGGAGAATTCCATGGACAGAGGAGCCTTGTGGGTTGCAGTCCATAGGGTCGCAAAGAGTCGGACACGACCGAAGCGACTTAACACACAACACAAAGAGAGAGTAAATATATATCAGACCTCTAAAGAGGGCATGACTTTAAACTTAGAAACAATAGATGTTCTCAAAGGAAAAGTTTGATAAATGGGACCACATGATGACATCCTGTTGTTGTTACTGGAAAAGAGGGACATTTGTCCATGTTGGTTAGTCATGTTTCATCCTTGGCTAATGCTGTTGGTTTGTGTTCTTCACCCATTTCTGTGTTGGGTCTCTTAGAGGATCCTTACTGAGTTAAGTAAACTGATACAAATACCCTCCTCTGTCATTTTCTGCAATTATTTTCCCAATCTTCCTGCTTCATCATTTTTAAAACAATTTTTGAGATCCCCTCCATCAAATTTTCCATTGTTTGTTGTTGTTGTTCAGTTGCTAAGTTGTGTCTGACTCTTTGCAACCTCATGGACAGCAGCATGCCAGGGTCCCCTGTCCTTCACTGTCTCCCAGAGTTTGCTCAGATTCATGTCCAGAGTCAGTGATGCTATCTAACCATCTCTTCCTCTGTTGCCCCCTTTCTCCTTTTGCCTTCAGTCTTTCCCAGCATCAGGGTCTTTTCCAGTGAGTCTGCTCTTGGCTTCATCACATTGTTATCTTAAGGCAAATTTCTAGGTATAGAATTTCCAGATTGCCTTTGAACTGGAGAGTGAATTTGATGCAGTTTGAATGATAATGACAGTAAGGCAAATTTCTAGGTATAGAATTCCTAGATTGCCATTGAACTGGAGAGTGAATTTGATGCAGTTTGAATGATAATGACAGCCCTTTAAAAACATTTTTATGGACATTCCCCAAAAGGAAGACGACAAATGTAAATATGCAGGACCTATTTTCTTAAAATATCACTTTTAACATTTAAATTATATCCTCACATAAGCTTTTCATTTTTTCCTGTGGAATATAAAACAGTTACATCATTAGATGCTTCTAATGTAAGGGTCTGTTGCTCTCGCCACAGCAAACTCTTTACTTGTGGAGAGTGTTTCTGGTGGTGGACCATGAGTCCACCAAGCTCCTTGCCTGCCTGCCCTTCCTTACTAATTAGTAACTCAACAAGAAGAGGTAAGTGGAAATGCTTTTTTATGAGCTTGAGGGTGAAGATGTTGGGAAAAGTCCAGCAATGAAGTCAGGGTCTTATCTGTGGATTTTGATTGTCCATTTGATTTCTGTCACCAGTTTTAGTGACTAACTTAGCGCCTGCTATTGGCTGCTTTTCTAACCTGCTATTCTGGACTCTCCTGTAAGGACATTTCTTCTATAAATTGTTGAGATGCTTCCAGTTTTTATTTTGCAGATAGCAGAGGAGAAGCCTGATCACGTGTGCAGTCACTCAGGAACTCAGGAACTTGAGATGAATATCCATTCCTGACCCAGTTTATGTTGTTTACTGAAGGAAAATCAGTGCTTCCCGGGCAGCTTTTTCACACTTAGCTTACTGTCTCACTGCAGACTGTGATGCTTGCCTTCTCTTCCAGCATATTCAAACCCCACATCTGTACTGTCCAATACCATAGTAGTAATCACATGTAGTTTTTTAGTTAAATAAAACAAATTCAGTCCTTTGGTCACAGGAGTCACATTTCAGATGCTCAGTGCCCATAGGTGGCTGGTAGCTACCACACTGAAGAGGCAGGTATGCCGCATGGCTGTCACTACAGGAAACTCTGTTGAACAGTGCTCCACACCCTCCGTGATCCTCAGGCAACCTTTGCCACATAACAAAGAAAAAATTATTTACATCTTTGTGCTTGTGTTTAGTCATTCAGTCTTTACCAGTTTTAAAAACCTGGAAATTTCTCAGCATCCTTTATCTTTCCTTATATTTCAGAGGAAGCATAGTTCATCCTTTTCAAAGTGATCCTTTCCCTCTTAGGGTGATTCCAGTCTGAGGTTCTGAACTGGGGATTGGACCTCACTTCCTCCTCTGGAACCCACCCCTCTAGCCTTGCCTTATTCAGATTTTTCCTATTGATGCTGCCGCCTTCCACCATACCTGGTGTTCACAACGGCCACAACCCCTTTCCCTCCTTCTCTTTCTAAATATAGCCTGTATACCTCATCTCCAGTCTCCCCTACTTATTCCTCCGCCCTGACAGCCTAGATCCCACCCGTCATCTCTGGTGGATGGCTCCCTAAGCTCCCGCGGCATTGGTTATCAACTGCCCTGATTGCTGAACCCAAGCTGCCTTGTCACGGTTACCCTCTTCCTCCACATCAGGGAAGAATTCTATAGCAAGGCCAGCACTTCCTTTTGATTTTCTTTCCCCTTTACTTGTGTGACACGTCCTCTTCGGGCTCCTCTCCAGGTTCATTATCCTGCCTCCTCCACAGGCCCGCCTTGCATCACCACTCGGGCTGTGTGTGTCAGCGCAGCTCTGTTCCCCTTCTGCTTCCCTGCCCTTTCCTGTAACTGACTCCAGTTATTACTCAGGTTCTGGGAGCTCCCAAATGATCGTCCCTACATTCGATCCTCTCTCTGAACTCCAGATCAAAGGGCACAGTGTTCACTGGGCACTTCTGCTAGGGCTATCCTGCCTCTGTCTCAACAGTAAACCCTCTGGCTCTCAGTAAAAGTTCTTAGCTGCTAGGCGTGTTTGCTCTCCAGAGTTTCTCATATATGACAAATCGCAGTTGACTTTTTAAAAAAATTTTACTTATTTTGGTTGCACTGGGACTTCGTTGCTGCACACGGGCTTTCTCTAGTGGTGGTGCACAGGATTCTCATTGCGGTGGCTCCTCTCATTGCAGAGTTCAGATTCTCGAGTGCAGACTCAGTAGTTGCGGAGAACGGGCTTGGTTACTCCACAGCAAGTGGAATCTTCCCAGACCAGGGATTGAACCCATGTCCCCTACACTGGCAGGCAGATTCTTAGCCACTATGCCACCAGGGAAGTCCAGGAGTTGACTCCTGAACAATATAGGGGTTAAGGGTGCTGACTGTCCACACAGTTGAAAGTTGGCATATGACTTTACTGTTGGCCCTCCATCTCTGTGTTTCCACATCCAAGGATTCAACCAACCTCAGATTGTGTAGTACATATTTATTGCAAAAAATCCTTGTATAAGTGGACCCATGCAGTTCCAGCCCTCATCGTTAGGGTTGACCATGCCCGCGGCCACACTCCCACATGTTTTTCTCTCTCCTTCATCTGTTTGTCTTACTTGGGCCCTTTTATCACTGTGGTAGTTTTTCTGGCCACCCCTTCTTCACCAATCCTGACCTTCCACACCCCCCTCCTGTTTTTAGGTCAGGTTCTTTTTCTTTGTTCTAGAAGATTTTTTCTGTGTCCTGATACTTACACTCTATTTTCTTCACTCATTTGTTGCCAGATAAGTTTCCCCAAATCCATTTAAAGAAAAATACACGTAAACTACATTTCTATACAAACATATGCATGATAATTACCAATTTAAATTTTGAATAAGTATTTCTATAGTTCAAAAATCAAAAAGGACCAAAGGCCTGCAGTGAAGAACTTTGCTCCCACTCCTCCGTTTATCTTCTTAGATCCTAGTTTTCTGACACATTAGCCATGGAGGTGCTTTATACTTGATTTAAGAAAAATTTTCATGTGTATAAAGCACATATTATACATGGGTGTACATAAATTATTTTCCCTTCTGTACACAAACTGTAGCATAAAAAGTCTGCTCTTCTGCATTACTCTTCACTTTGTATTTGCTGCTAATGAACATATCTCAGAGATCTTTCGTAATGATCGCCTCACTCTTTTGTACAGTTGGATAGAATTCCTTCATGAATGCACCAGACATAACCTATGCCCTCATGATGGACTTTTAAGTCATTCTCCATCTTTGCTATTCCTAACATGGCTGCCAAGAATAACACTTTCGTAAGTCATTCCGGTCTTATGCAGGTATAGTGAGAGTCTGTTGCTGGACTGTTCATTTACTGTTGTCAGAACAGCCAGTTCCTGCCTATTGTATTACTTCCCATGTACCGGGTTACAGTTGGCTCAGCCCATTCCTCCTCCTCTGCCCAAATGCCTTCCAGGACTCCCAGCGCGCAGTAAATGAGTCTGCTCTGTCAGGGGCAAGGAGAAGCAGGCAGCTCGATACACACTAGCAAACAGTGGATGCACCTGGCACTGTTTCCTGCCGGACTCGGGCTTTTGGCTACACTGGTTTACTTGCTGTGTCCCTAACATAGCTCATGCATTTCTGTCCCCTTCTTTGCACAGAGCACCTTCCCTCTGCTCTCCTTAGGCCTCTGCAGGTCACTGGCATCTTTTGAGACTGAACTCACACACCACCATGTTTGTGAAGCCTCCTTGATTCCTACAGCCTTCTGCTAAAAAGAATTTGGGCTTCCACTGGGTATTTTCATAGGGCGTCTCTTTTTCTACTCTGGATTACTACTTTACGATGTCTATGCAGTTCTCCTAGTGTAGATACTAGTTAGTAATGCCTCAAACATAAGGATGTTGACTTGTTTTGATTTCTCATCCCACAAAAGTCTCCTAGCATGGTTATCTTGTATATACAAATGAATGAAAAAGAGCAAAATTGATTCTGTTCTTGTCTGACAAGAGGGGTTGGGGGAATAAGTACTTTTTATGTCGAAATCACTCCCACCGCTGTGCACTCTGGTTTTTTGTTATTATTGTTAAGTTAAAAATACCTTCTCCTCCCTCCTAGGAATACCTTTAAGAGCCTAGAGCCATGAAGTCGTATATCCTCAGTGATTAAGCCTGTGACCTTCTGGGAAGAGAGGGTGCTATTCCATTCTGTGTTTATTCTGTGACCAGCTAAAAGCACTGGCAGGACCAAAAACATGGTCTGTTTTATAGCACATTCAGACCTTAATATGTGACTGCAGCAGGTCTCTATTTTTATTATGAGATTGACTGCTTTTCTAAAATTTCAATTTTAATTTACAAAAAAATTGAATAAGCATTATGAATGGAATCTAGTCTCATCACTGCAGGTGCAGCAAACCACTATATGCATCTGAGAAGCAGTGGATCTAGAACACCCTGCACTGTGACTGGGATGTCACCGCGGTATAGCCACCCTCTGGTGATGCTTTCTCTTTTCTCTTTTAGGTTTTTGAAGAACCCTCCCTTAGCCTTTTTGCTCTGGAACACTGTGAGGGGAGAGAGTTACATCTAGAAGAGGCTGTGAACTCTGTTCTGAACAAGGACCTGCACTTCTACACCCAATCCGTGTGGGTGAAAAGTGGACTGTAAGTATGGGGCGAGGGCCTGGCCTGCTTCAGTCACGGTGGCAGGTCAGCATTGCACAGGTGCTTTCTGTTCCCCGCTGCCTCTGTTACTTGGTGTGATGGTACTCTCACTTCTTTTCTGTCTCCGTGTAATAATCGTAGTTTCTCTCAAATAAGAGAAGACTGTGGACTGTGTCCAGTATGCAGTAGCAGACAGTGGTCTGGGAGGACTGCCATGTGTGTGTTCAGAGCATGAGTCCTAGAGTGGGTGGACCCGGTGACTGTAACAATTTGAGCCCTCTTTCCTTTTGGAAGGAACCTAATTGAATCAGTGACCTTGACTAGGTAAGAGACCATTACGGGCTTAAGACAAGTGACTAAAACTGATAGGGCTTTTCGGTGTTTTGATTTGATGTCTTGTTTATGCTAGAGCTGTTTTGTTCTAGGGCACTTACTTTCGTGCTCGGTGTCCTGGCTGAGCCAGCCTGCCTTCCAGTGTCGCTGCTTATGCGGGATGTTGGGCAGGGTGGGTGCAGGTCATATGGGGCCTGCACTTTTACAGTCTGGGAAGATGAGTCCAAGAAAAGAAATGAAAAATGACGGGTACATAAATTAGGCATGAACTTGCATATTTATTCAGGACAGAAATGGTAAGTGGCCTGAAAGTGAGGGGCCCTGAAGTTGAAGCTCTCACGCTTCCTAGAAAACCTGCATCTCAGGCCATTTCTGAGCGTGCCTGTCAGCCTAGCCTGCCCCTCCTCCTGCACCTGTGGTGTTCTGGTACCAAAGTCATCCAAAAGAACACATTGCTCTCTGTAATTAATATAAGGATGCCGTTTGTGTGTCTTATGACTTTGAAACTGTGTGACAATCAACTCTCCTTGTTAAATTGTCTGGGGATGATGAAAGAGAAAGCCGAGACTAGAAACTGATTTAAAATGAAGTTTAACACTTACATGGTTCTGGATTCTTTGTGAGAGAATCGGTATATGGGATAGAAGAGTAAAGGCTGTCTGAGGGTTTTCCTAGGCTACAAATGGCTCCCAGAATACCACTGCATGCACAACTAGATGCCCTCAGTGACAGGTTTTGTTTTGTTCTGTTTAATCTGCGGTGGTAATGGGGGCAAGCTTCAATGCTTTTCAGTTGTGAAATTCATTAGATTAATATATAAGGAGGTCAAGTTTATTAGAACCTATCTCGGTTTTATAATTGAGACTTCCCTGCCTGTCTAAAGAGTCTGCAGACCAGGAGAGGCAGCCCAGCCTCCCCATGGCCATACCGTCCTGACGGTGCACCAGTCTGACGGTGTAGGCTGTGTTAGCAGGAAGGGGTGGAGGGAAGGTCGTCTGTCTCGCTCATCCATGCATAATTTGGCCAAGCCTGATCTCGGCTGTGGAGAGCTGCGGCTTTGTCTGAACAAGCCACCTCATCTTCACACGTCCTTTCTGAAAGCAGTGTGTACCATGACCTGGGGTCCTGCTGAGAAGTGCAGTTTCTCTTGGCCGTCCCAGCTTATTTTCCATAACTATATGTCCAGCTTGATAACCACCTCAAACCAGGCTTGGCAAACCTCTACAGCAAGGGGCCAGGTGGTCTTTTCAGTCTGTTGGCCGGCCTGCCTCTGTCACCTAACACCATGGTGCAGAAGCAGCCGAGGCCAATGCAGAAAGGAATGGGCATGACTGTGTGCAGTGGCGTAGGCCTCCAGGCTCCAGACATACTCCGCAAAGCCCTAGACACTCTGCCCAGCTGGAAGGCCCTTGGGATCCTGAGAAGTATTTGCAAAAGGAGCGAGTCTGAAGAGTTCAGATGGGATTTCTGTGGACAATTTTAAGTAGTCCTCGTGGGAGACGTTGTGGGAGGAGGTGTGTCTGCAGAGGTTGCTAGAATCACGCAGAGAGGCTCTGAAGGACGTGGGACAGCAAGCCTAAGAGCGGGAGAGGAAGCCGGTATTTTTTAACTGGGTAGTTAGGGAGGGATTATCATCTATGTCTGAATCTTAGAATGTTAGGGGGAAAAGCCTGGTATTATCCAAATAACACAGAATTCTAGAGCTGGAGGGGACTTTGTTTTGAAAGGAAGACAACCAGGTTCCTGCTGATCTTCTGAGCCACAGTCCAGTGCACTTTCTCCTCATCCTCTTTGGTTTTCCCACTGAAATGCACATTTGCAACTCCCCTGATGGTCCAGTGGCCAGGATTCTGCACTCCCAATGCAGGGGATCCAGGTTCAATCCATGGTTGGCGAACTGGATCCCACGTGCTGCAACTGAGAGTTGCATGCCACAACTAAATAGCCCACATGCCGCAACTAAGACCGGGCACTCCCAAATAAAATCAGTAAATGAAAATAAACATGAAAACACCCAACATTTTTTCTCTTAATAACAATCTACAAACCTAGAAGTTGTAACAAATAAACCCTATATGGTAGAGTAAGAGGTATTTTTGATAGAGATTGCTTTGTTTTAAGCATCCCATTTTTTTCTTTCCTGTTCTCATATAGGTGGATAGCTTATGAAGGACCCAATTTCTTAGGAAGACAAATCCTACTCGAGCCTAATGAGATCCCAAATTGGAGAGCATTCAGTGGATGGAAAACCATTGGTTCCCTCCGTCCTGTGAAGCAGGTACAGAGAAAAGAACTGTATGATCTAATAATACAGCTCAGTTTCCTAGTAGAAATTTCATAAACCACAGCATCTGAACAGTGGACCATTTAATTTAGTTTGCCATTTATGTTACAAGAGGATCCCATTAGATGGGATCATAAAACTAAATCATAAAATTGTACCTAAGGTCAGTGTTGGGTTTTAGCTTTGAGTCTTAAGTCTGATTGACCTTGTTGTCTTTTCATGGGAAAATAAGTATCCTAAGCTCTGTAGCAAACAATGGAAAAAAATCAACTCTGAGAGTGCACTAGTTTCACCTCCTAAGCATTTGGCTCCCCCAACCCCGCTTATATAATACTCAGGATGGATCCTGGCAATTTAATGAACGTAGTATTTATTGCACACCTACTGCTTGTCAGTCTTTTATGCAGAAACTTCCCACTGTTCTCTGGGTTCAGTCTCATCTCTTCAGCATGGCCTGTGTGATCTGGCTCCCCCTGGCTTCTCCAGCCTCGTCTGTCTCCCCCTCACACGCTGGCTCCGTGCCGTGCACCAGCACAGAGTGCTTTCCCACACTTATAGGCTCTGTCTATAAGTTTCTTCCTTCATTCTTTGCCTGGCTAGTTCTTTGTCCTCCTTTAAGTTCATCTGAAGTGTCAGGCCCTCCAGGAAGTCTGTTACTCTCTCTCTGAATCTAAATGACACCCTTAAAGACCTGGTTGTTTCTACAAGACGCTGCCTGAGGTGTGTAATGACGTGTTTGTTGGATTGGGTACTTTCTAGCTCTACAAGCCCCACGAAGGGCTTCTCACTCTGCACTTCCGCCTGTCACAATGTCTGGCACATTGTAGGCACTCAGGGACTATTTTTTCAGTGAAGGAATGAATGTATAAATGGATAAGTTGAATGTCTGTTACTATGCAAAAAATAATTACAGAAGATATATAAGGGTAGACATGATTTAGGCCTTACTGGAGCTTACATTTTCGTTGGGAAAACATGCCCAACTCAAAGCAGTCATATAAAATGCAAAATGGAGAGGGACCAAGGTAGAGGACTAGAAAGACCCTGAGCTCACCTCCTCTCACAGGCACACCTAAGTCACAACTGTCTGCAGAACAACCATGGATGAAAAAGAGGGACCCACCAGAAAAGATCCTCTACCACTAAAGATATGAAAAAAGGAGCCACTAGGAGTAGGACAAACAGATTTGCAGTATAATCAGATCACATCTCCTGGGTGGGTGACCCAATAATTGGAGAATAGTTCGTCCAAAGGAGTGAGAGTCGGAGCCCCGCGCTGGGCACCCTAGCTTGGGGACACTGCAGTGGGAAGAGGATCCCCCATAGCATTTGGGCAGAAGAACTGAGGAGACATTTTTCCAAAAAGGAAATGCAGATGGCCAACAGGCACATAAACAAATGCTCAGCATCACTAGTCATCAGAGAAATACAAATTAAAAGCCATTATGGGGTATCACCTCCCACCTGTCAGAATGCTGTTTATCAAAAAGAATGCAAAAGAGAAATGTTTTTTTGGATAGATAATGGATAGACACACACGTGTGTCTACACACGAGCATGCACGTATGTGCACACCATGCTCATTCCCACCACTGTAGTTCTCTTGGTTCAGATCCTAGCTCTGCCACTCAGAAGCAGTGTGACTTTGAGTGACTTCACTTCTTGGCATCTCAGATTTGTCACTGGTGAAACAGTGATCCCATTGCTTACCCCTCAGTATCATCATGCGGGTTAAATCACCGTGAGGATTGACACAACATCTGGCTCATGTTGCTGTGCTAACACCTTTATTATGAAAGGTTTTTATTCCCAATGTCCTTGGAGAGAACCAGAGATGCCCGGCCGAGGGATACTAAGCATCAGTGCACTTCCCTGGCACAGTGTGTGGTACAGATCTTCCTGCATTGCATCTTGCTTATTCCTCAGTCCTGTCACACAGGATGATAGGCAACTGCCCTGAACACCCGTGGGGGAAAAGCACGGCAGAAGTGGGATTTCAGTTTAGTTTATATATTAGTAGTAACACTTGATCCCATGTTGTTAGAAACTCTGGAAGCCCAGTTGGATGCCGAGAATATTTCCCTCACTTTTGAAAGGGGGTCCCTTGCTGGGAAGGATGTCCCTGGCTGTTATTTAAGATAGCTAGCACAGTAGCCTCTGATTCTACATAGAAGTTTTTTTTAATAACATTGTTACTCTTCTTGAATTGTGTATTAGGAAATTATCCTTAAACATTTAATTCAAAATAATACTTTAATATTTTCCATTTGTTTATTTAGGCCACAGCTTTGAAAACCAGCAGAGGAATTCTAGGTACCTATAACAGTACTGAGTCTTTCGTCCACTCACTCACCAAGCCCGACCCTGCTTAGCTGACAAGATCAGGTGCATTCAGGGTAGTTTGGCCATAGATGGATGTATTATGGGTCATAATTCCTCTTTTTGGTAGGCCTGTTGGCACTGCTTTGGCTTATATTATTTAGAAATTCAGGAATCATCAAAATGTGATCCTCTGAGGTTGGAAATTAGGGCTTCAGCAAGGCACTTACAATGCATATCAGTGCTTTCATGTATAATCACAGAGAAGTCAGACTACAAGTGCATAATAAGGGTGATTATTACCTTCAGTTCAGTCGCTCACTTGTGTCCGACTCTTTGCAACCCCATGAATTGCAGCACGCCAGGCCTCCCTGTCCATCACCAGCTCCCGGAGTTCACCCAGACTCATGTGCATCGAGTCGGTGATGCCATCCAGCCATCTCATCCTCTGTCGTCCCCTTCTCCTCCTGCACCCAATCCCTCCCAGCATCAGAGTCTTTTCCAGTGAGTCAGCTCTTCACATGAAGTGGCCAAAGCATTGGAGTTTCAGCCTCAGCATCAGTCCTTCCAAAGAACACCCAGGACTGGTCTCCTTTAGGATGGACTGGTTGGATCTCCTTGTAGTCCAAGGGACTCGCAAGAGTCTTCTCCAACATCACAATTCAAAAGCATCAATTCTTCGGGGCTCAGCTTTCTTCACAGTCCAACTCTCACATCCATACATGAACACTGGAAAAACCAAAGCCTTGACTAGACAGACCTTTGTTGGCAAAGTAATATCTCTGCTTTTGAATATGCCATCTAGGTTGGTCATAACTTTCCTTCCAAGGAGTAAGCATCTTTTAATTTCATGGCTGCAGTCACCATCTGCAGTGATTTTGGAGCCCAGAAAAATAAAATCTGACACTTACTTGAGCTAATTGATTAAAAACTGTGATGTTTGGTCTTAACATAAGTGGAACTGTCCTTTGTGAAGGTCACACCTGTTTTCTTACATGTACAAGGTAAGGAAACTGTTGTAAAGAATGTAGTGAAGCCTCCAGAATTAATAACTCCAGGAGATTTATAGAATTATATGATTCAGACTTACAAATTACAGGAATTTAAATATCTTACTGTGAATACAGAAATAGTGGTTTGAAACAGTTAAAACACTTTACCAAGTAAGACATCTTTTTCATCTGCTTTACACTACCAGATTTAAAAAACTGTCCTTTTATTTGCTTATTTAAGTGCCCAGAATGTTTATTTCCATAGGAAGGCTAAACATGACACCAATTTACCAAACTTCAACTAGCCTCACACTGATCCATCTTAAACTTCAAAATAGAATATTCATCGGTGGGCTTACCATAATGCCTTGTTGCACTTCCCTAGCTCTTACCTTTCTCAGCTTGAAAAGTGCTTCTTTATTCAGTAACAGATCATGTGTTACTGGTATTTGACAAGGTTCTAAGTGGGATGCCAACATCTGATCCAAGACAGGCATATTGAGTGTCCTATATTACTACATTAAGACTGGAGGCCTGAGTCCTGGGGCTGAGAGTATAGTTTCTGTAGTGCTTCAGTCAGGTGCTTTGTTCTTTTATCATCCTATTCCACTGCCAACTTTGGAATCGGTCTTTTATTCCCCATGTCTCAGAGTAATGCAGAGTAATGAGTGCATCTCTGCACAGGCCTTAGAGCATCAGGGTGAATAGGGAGGGTTTTGGCACAGGCAAACCTGGTTTTTCCATATCTGTGTTACCCTTATTTGTAAGAATGCAGGTCATAATTATACTTTCTTTCTGTTTTTCCTGTGGTGGTTTTTTGACCATACCCTGTCAACATGCAGGATCTTAGTTCCCCAATCTGTGCCCCCTGCAGTGGAACTGTGGAGTCTTAACCACTGGAGCACCAGGGAAGTCCCTTGTATTCTCTTAAAGGGTTGTTCTGGTCATTAATTCTGATAGCATTTAGGACTAAGTCTCAATAAATAGTAACTGTGATCCTTAGAGGCAAGTCCTAGACTTAGTATCTTATTTGAAAACTTTCTATATATTCCAGGCCCAAGAGATGAAATTTTTTGTTACCCAATTTTTGAGTACACAGTGACCACCTATATGCAAGGTCTCTTTCCTTGAAATATCAAGGTCAATTTCAACAAAGTATAAATAGAAACAAAAAAATTACTAGAGGGCCCTCAGCCACCTGGGCTTTTCACAACCTCCCATAGCAGTCATTTGGCACTTAATCATAGCACAAGCCAGCGTGTCTTATTATTGTACCTTGCCTGCTCAATTGTTATTCCATCCATGGAGGTAGTACCTTGCCCTTATTCTTACTCCCCAGCCTTCCCCAGACCCACAAGGACATAGTAGTTACTACATGAACCTCATTAAGTCCCTAATTCTGCATCTGCCCCTTGTCATAGCGGAATATGAATGAATGAAACTATTACCTTTCACCCTCCCAAGAGTGTATTTCAGAAAAGACAATAGAGACTGTACAAGTGAAGGTATGTGCTCAGTGGTCTAAGGGTTTTTTAATGGAAAATTTGAAACAGATATAAATAAATAAGCTAAATTCTGTTTCCTCTCACATGTTTCCTTCAAGTTTTCCTTGGAAAGGGCTGATTTCCAGATTCAAAAGATATTTTTCTAACTGGCTTTGCCCCTCCTGCCACAGCCCTCAGTGTACATCAGAATAAGGAACCGAGCCCAGGACGGGTACCTGACAGTCACGGGAAATGTGGCCGACAGCAGGGCAACCTCTGTGTGCATCTCTCCCTACAGCGGGAAGAATACGCAGATCTGGCACTACTGTCGAGGACTCTTTAAATCCAAGGTAACCAGCCCCACCGATCGTATAGCTTGCTTGTCAGCCCCACCGATCGTATAGCTTGCTTGTTGATCTTCGGTCTTTTAGAAACCAGAATCTTCCCAAATCAAATGGCATGATACAATTAATGCAACTTCCTATGAAGAGTTTGCTGCATGATTATAAAAGCATTGACATATATTACTGAAGCACTGAAGTGAAATGGCCTTCCAAACTAGACTTTCTATAGCCAAAAATTCTGTTTTAAAGTAAAAAGACTAATATATACTAAATGGTTTTTTTTAAAACTAGTGATAAAATCATCACACCCAAATGGATGGTGTGCTTTTCTGAGATGCTTCTTAAGCTCTGTGGCCCAGATCAATTTAGCTGTCTTTGTGATTCCAAACACGTTGAATTGAACCTTTCTCATCTTCAAAACAGGCTTCCCTGGTAGCTCAGCTGGGAAGGAATCTGCCTGCAATGCAGGAAATGTAGGTTCAATCCTTGGGTTGGGAGAATCCCGTGGAGGAGGGCATGGCAACCCACTCCAGTATTCTTGCCCATGGACAGAATCCCCATGGACAGAGGAGCCTGGCAGGCTACAGTGCGTGGGGTTAAAAAGAGCTGGACACGACTGAGAAACTAAGCACATCTTTGAAACAGATAATGAAGGAAGAAGAAAGCTGCTGCTTTTGGAGGAAGTTTAGAAAATAAAATTCAGGTTTCTTTGTTTTTCTGCACCCTTTCTATTATGTTTGATGGTATGGGGAATAAGACACCAGTTTTATTATATCACCAGTAGATTATCAACCTTTTTCTCATGCTTCAACAGAAATGAAAAGCACTTAAACGTAATTATTGTCTGGGTATCCAGCACATCACCCAATGTTTTTATAAGAAAAACAAGCTCGACCTTATATATTTAAGCTAACACTAACTCAACATTTAATCCTAATTCAACAAATCTTTATTTAACCATCTGTTGTCAGATCTGGATGTTCTTTTAAAAACAAATACCTCAGGCTTCCCTGGTGGCTCAATCCAGTCCACCTGCAATGCAAAAGTGAAAGTCACTCAGTCGTGTCCAACTCTTTGCAACCCCATGGACTATACACATACAGTCCATGGAATTTTCCAGGCCAGAATACTGGAGTGGGTAACCTTTCCCTTCTCCAGGGGATCTTCCCAACCCAGGAATCGAACCCAGATCTCCCGCATTGCAGGTAGATTCTTCACCAGCTGAGCCACAAGGAAAGCCTAAGAATAAAGCCCAAGATCCAGGGGATCTTCCCACCCCAGGTTCAATTCCTGGGTCAGGAAGATGCCCTGGAGAAGAAAAGGCAACCCATTCCAGTATTCTTGCCTGGGAAATCCCGTGGACAGAGGATCCTAGTGGGCTACAGACAGGTGGGATTGCAAGAGTTGAACACGACTTAGTGACTGAACCACCACCACACTGAGACTTACATGGTTTCTAAAATGATATGTGATTTTCTGATACTCATCTGTACCATGGAAAATTATGATTCCTTCCAACCACAGCAGTTTGAGGTTCAAGGGATCACAGGAAAAAAAAAAAAAGTACCTCTAGTTCAGTAGGTTTATTTCCATACTATCGCCTTCCCTCAGCCATAACAACTTAAAAAATTGACTGAGATTATAATTTTAGAATTAGGTTCAGGTCTTGTTTTCTTTTTAGATGGGCTTGTCTGATTCACTCACATGAAAGAAAAAAGGCTCAGTCCAGCTGATTTTAGCAATGTAGTACTGCCAATGTATTTCTTGACCTTTCAGGCCAGTGACACATGTCTCGATGTCATCGGTGGTCGAGACACACCTGGAGCTAAAGTCGCCCTCTGGACCGAACATGGGCAGTTCAGGCAGAAGTGGAGACTGAACAGAAATGGAACCATCAGCTCCTACCTCAGTGATCAACTGGTCCTTGATGTTAAAGGTAGGCCTATGACAAAAGCCAGTGTGTTGTGTCCTTGGATATTCATTTTGAATTCCAAACCTCCACCTCCTCCTGGGTAAAAGAAGCCCTTATGTATAAGGGAAATATTAAGTCATTTTTAATTATACTTGAAAAAGCTGATATGCCATTTTAACAAACAACAAGCAAAACAATTAGCTATAGGTGGATCAAAAGCCTAAGGACCAAGCTTATGAAGGTTCTTATCAGTAGAGTGGTAAAATTTTCATTTGCTATGTGATCTTTGAGAACATTTCGAAATGTGAAGCATCACCAACCGTAACATGTCATCTGGTCCCTAAAGAAACATCTCTGACTTTCTGTTCTGAATTGTGTGGTTCTTAAAATTTATAGTAGGTATCATTTAAACTCACTTTTGAATTCAACAAGGTCAGGGTGAATATTATTCAGTGCTGTTGCTCTAATTGGGTTAGTCACAGCCACTCTTGGTGTAGAAACAAAAATGCAGTGTGACACTGAGCCAGAGCGTGCTCAGAGCACTGTGTTCTTAAGAATCCCATTGTTAGGGCACATCATTTATACATCTATATATTATACTGCTTAGCCTTTCAATCACTCCTGTGAGGTCTGGTTTGAGGTGAACAGATACACCTGTTTAACCTCAGTTTCCCATTTCAGACCATCGCTTTTATAAAGACATATGAATCTACCCCACCAGCAAGTGGGCTGAACGAAAGCCTTCTGACAGTTGTGAAATCGTTAAGCACCTGTGTGAATAAATTAATCTTTCCTTTTGGAATTGCTGTTTTAGGAGGAAATTATTATGACAAAACTCACGTAATTGTAAACCAGCCCCTGGAGGGAGAAGAAACACAGAAATGGGACATTGAAATATTGTGAGAGAGTCCGCAGTGTCCCTGGGAGAGCATGGAGGGAGGAGGGCCCTCATGCCCTGTGGAAACGACCTGCCCATCCTAGGCTCTGGGACCACTGAGTGGAATGGGCTTCTCCCCCAAACGTGAAGACTGTTGCTCTTCACCATGGAAGAGCTCAAAATATGCTTGCCAGCTAGTAGGCGTTCCTGTGAAGAATGCATTATGATGTCTGTGGAAGGTTCTACTCCCGCTTGATCTCCAGCTTCGGTGAGCAGGTTTTTTGAAGTCTGTTTTCTCTTTCTACCAAACACAAATCCTATTCCCGATAGTTACAGGACACTGCTGATGCTATCACCCTCTATTAGCTATTAACAACTAAGTGTGTGGTTGAGTGCCAGGCACAGGGAAGCGAAGTCCGACAGGTCAAGTCATACTTTTAAGAAGATGAATACTTTTTTCACAATATCTGAAAACATATTTAATAAAGCTTACTGTTAAGCTACTGTATTAGATATGCATTAAGAGTTCTCTCTTGAAGCTTTTATATGAAGTACCATAAGTGTTCACCTCAGCAAGTACAGGAGTGTTTTCTGTTGCTATTCTTTGCCTGATCCTTTAAACTAAAAATGCACAAATAGCCGGTGGCTGTCCCTTCTCTCTCGGATGACAACGCTAACCAGGGGTCACTCCTATCCTGGTGCTGACCCCCCCTGATCTACCCTCAAGTGTTTATAAGGAAGGACTCTGTCACCTACGTATAATAAATTTTCCTTTGCCTAAAGTAAAGGGAAATTTTAAGGTAAAACCAAGTAGTATTTCAGCCTTGACTATACCATTTTCCTTTACAAACTGTGACAAGAAACTCAGTTTTTCACTTCCATTTTAAATAGCTTTCATTCGAACAAAATCAGGTAGGATATTGTCTTGGACTTAGTCTCAAGTAAGCATTACCACCGTCACTATAGAATTCTCAAGCATTTTTCCCTCCTAAGTTGGTTTTAAACTTACACTGAGATAACTGTTCTCTTCATCCCCAACTTTTGCCAGTAAAGCGGAAAAATGTCTGCTCTATTTTTCTATAGAAAGATTAAATTTTCCAGTGATATTTTTAAAAATATCAATCTATATGCACTTTAGAATGTAAAGTAACAGTGAACTGTTTAAACTCAAAGACCCACTATTTTGACTATTTTTTATAGAGACTTGGTCTTTCCATGTAAATATTATTGGGGATTTTTTTTCCTTCAATCTCAGGCTCTTTCGTAATCTTTCAAACAACACCTGTAAAACACCCTTGCCCATAGATATGAGTGCCTCTTATTAAATGCGGCAGTATTATTTAATGAAATTTGTTTTAGGGTAACTTTATTTTAATGGGGGGGGGGGCTTGTGTATACACAAAGGTATGGTATGTATATTTTCACTGTAAAAAACCAAGTTAAAAAATTTTCATGTTAATTGTTGTTTAAAATTTTTCTAGAGCCAGTGAGGCTCTTTAAAGAAGTTATTTCTTCCAAAGAACACCAGGTAATGACAGTTAAATTTACATTTATTGGAGCTGTGCCTTTTCTACCACACTGGATTAAATAAACTGGTCGAAATATGGCTTTTGTCACTTTCTGGGACATTGAGTAACTTGCTGTTCTTCTATGTACATCTGTTAGTACATATGGCCAACTGATCACCTGTAAGAGGTAGATCTCATTTTATTAAACACACAGGTAAGGAAAGGTACATTCATCGTGTCCTTGGTTCAAAGCAACAGGAGTCCCCAGCACACAAATCTCTGCAGAATCAAGTGTCCAGAATTTTACATATAAAAATTACTATTAAAGCAGCAAAGCCACTAGACTACTTGGATTAAACATTCTGTCCAGAGGGATAATACCAGGTTTTGCTTTTCCTCATCTGTAGTCAGCTTCAGGTCCTTGACAGAAATAGCTGAACTGTTCCAAATTTGCTTTAGTGCATCCATATATGATAGAGGAAAGCGAAGTCCATAAGACTGAAAAAAGATAAACCAGTCATTTAAGTGGCATTTTCCATAATTCTCAATGCATCATTACTGAGATCCTTCATAAGAATGAAACTTGTTACAGGTAAGCTATTTATAAAAACTACAAACGATAATTAGATAACTTATAAAAGTCAATGATTCCCTTGTGAGAACTCACGAAAGGCCTATTAGTCATTTGGGGCTTCCCTGGCAGTCCAGTGGTTAAGACTCCACCTTCCAATGCAGGGGGCACGGGTCTGATCCTATAGGCTGTCGGGTGTGGCCCCAATTTTTTTTTTTTTAATTGCAGAGAAACAGCCCCTACTTGCCAAATCAAAATACATTAGAATTAAAGTCTTAAATATTAGTCATTTGAAATGCTTCATATTTGTTACTTTACACCTCCCCTACAAGGCCACAGGTCCCATGCCAGTCTTTTAAAGTGGGTACAGGTGTTTATATATTACAGAAATGTCTGACTTAACATTTCACAAATTGACAGCTTTACAGGGATAGTTAAGCCCACACTGCAATCACAGAAAAGCCCATTACCCATACATCAAAGGTAATAGAGTCCTCCCATCAAGCACCAAACCAGAGCAAAAACATGCATTTTGGGTTGGAACAAACCTCTGTTTCCTCATTTCCCATCATGTGTGTGTCTCTCCTGTTCCTTAAGGAATGATAGACGTAAACCATCTCCCCTCGAGTTTCATCCTTCAAAAGAACAAAAAAAGCTCTCAGCAACAAGCTACTGCCCACTGGGGTGCTAGGAGGCTTTTCCAGTAGTATAGGGCAACACCAAGAAAAATCTCAATGCCTCAGTGCTTAAGTGAAATTTATTGAATACTAAAGAATCTTTCTGGCAAAAAGTTGAGATGTAAACATGTAGATACATAAATACAAGTTATAATGACTTTTTTAAATAGTTGTCGTAGATTACTATCTGTATGTAGCAAATAAGCACTTGTAAGTCATTTTTTAAAAAGATAATAGCCCCTTCAGAAACTTTAATGAAAAAACCATTTCTATTTCAACTTACCAATGAAACATTCAGGTTACTTCATTTAACCATACCAGCAACTCTTTGTGCATCATAAAAATTTAATATTTCTAGGTATACATAAATTTTCAATTTATGAACACCACAGAGTAAATATTAATTCTAAATACCAGCCATATGATCTATAAAAACCTTCCTTCTACTTAGAGTAGGCTTCCCCTCCCTCCGTGTCCACCCTACACAGGGAAGTTTACTGCCTCTTCCAGCACCTTGAGTCATTCCTTGTCCCCTCTTAGATGAGAATCAAACACACTGACCTAAAATAAACGCCTCAAACTAATTGATTATCAGAATAACTAGCTTTTAAAAAAAAAAAAATGAGGCTGTGGGAGCATATAATCTCAAGGTTTCCATATATATGTTATATAGTTTTCACCAGGTTTGGCCCTGGTGGCTAGAACAGTCTGGTTATGGAGACATCCAGGTGCCCCTGACTCCCAACCTCGCCAGTCATTCACGGGCCCCTCCCAAGAAAGCTGATCAGGAGGAGCAGGGTGAAGCCACCAGGCATGGGAGAATTCCCAAGGGCTTTAGGGTTGTGCAGGGCACTTTCATAAAGGCAGAAGTCCCACACCAGAGGAAGACCAGAAACCTATACTGATAATTTGGCAAAGGCAACCTAGCCCTAATTAGGAGGCAGAGACCAGACATTAACCGCTAACTAGGGGAAGAAGCAGAGTTCTGTGGAGCTAAGGACAAACCCTCAAATGCCCAACAGGCAGGAAACTTCGGAACCGGAGCAGTGAGATCTGGGCATAATCTGATCTAGAGAGATGGGACTGAACTGTGAGGAGGAAGATTCTCAGAGGAGGTGGGCAGGGCCACCTGTCAGCCTGATAACCTGAGGCCCTCAATGGACGTGCCTTGAGTGGAACCCTCTTCCCTTCTGGATACTCACGGATGGGTCCTGATAGGGTCCTACGGTGAGAACCACGTGGTCTCTAAACTGCAGTCTCACTGTGCTGTCCAACCCCGGAAGTTGTCCACCTAGAAAACCCAGAGAGAAAGCAGGCTCAAACTTGTTTGCAGGAGCAACTGTTTGGGAAAATTAGTTAACAATGTGCAGGTGAATCCAAGCATGGAGCATCTGCTCCAACTCAGATATTCACAGTGATGTTAAAAATACTGCTTACATCCCAAAGGACCTCATCCTTACACTGAAGACAGATGTCAACCAGATAAATAACAACACAGGTTTCTAAGTTCATTAAAAGGCTATCACCAGTACTGGGGGAGCACACACTATCACAACAGACTGGGCCACCCTGCCTTCTGCGTGGAACGCTCTCACCGCTCCAATTTCTGTCCCTGGCTTGCTCCACATGTGGACTCTGAAAGGACTTCCTGAGCTCAAAGTGCACCATCCCTCCAATTACCAGTTACATGACCATGGCGAATTATTCAGTCTAGGTAGGTCAAGCACTGTGTCATAAAAACAAGCCACCTAATAAAGTGCACAGGAACAACTCTCTTTCCTAGGTTGGATTTAACTTAGTGAAAAAGCAGCCACTACAAACAGATCAGCCTGACACGCTGATCTGGTTGGAGACAGAGTTGAGGGAACTTAATATTGACAGTAAGGGCTAAGACAAGGAAAACTGGGACATAAGCTGATACTCAGAACTGAACTGTTCTGCTAAAGATTAAACCGTGTGCTGGGAAAATTGCTGTTTTGAGTGGATGCATCAAAAACATATTCTAAACTACTCCCCACCTCAAACTACAATAAACATGTTCATAGAATGAATGTTAGAAGGGACCTTGTAGATTGTGTGTCTCGCTGGTCCTCCACTCGTGATGGATAAGGCTTTTTGAAAAGTTAGTGAAAATGAGAGTCTCCCTCTACCTGACCAAGAGAAGCAGCCTGAGAGCCAGCCTGGCACACCCAGCTGTGTCTCCCTGTTCTGCTGAACACAGGCCATTCTAAAGCACCCCAACATTAAACATGGCCATGCTGTGACTATGTGAGAGAGAAAATCGAGACCACTTCATCAACAGGCAAAAGGAAGAACACTGTCCAAACCACGGGACTGACCACACGTGCCCCACTCCTGGCTAGCCTGAGGGACTGCTGCTGCTTTACCAGTGGTCACTCCATCCTCACTTCACTCCTCCTGCTACCAAGCATAACCAGGATTTACAGGAGACGCAATCTGAGAGTCTCTCTTTCCCAACAGCATCCAACCCAGAGCAAAGCCCAACTTCCTGAACCCTCTTGAAATCACCTAACTCAAACCCAAATCCTAGAAATCCTTCCCTGCATTCCTTTTACTGAGATGTCTGCAGTCTCCAGCAGCGTGCTATCTCCCATTACAAGTCAATAAACCCAGCTCTGTTAGACTACAGGAGCATGGTATAGTCTGTGCCCCAGAACACTGGTATCACCATCCACCCAGCAGTCTGTCCACATCATCTGTAACTTAAACCTGTCACAAACAGTCACCTGGGACTTGGGGAAGGTCTGTGATGATCCTGTGAATTCCTGTAGTTCACCTGCTGATGGCAACGTTTTACCCATCCCTGAGCTAATTTCCAACAAGATTATTTCAGTGTTCAAGTTCTTGAAACTTCCTGCAGATGATGAATTGCAGAGGGGCCATAAATACATACTTCTCACCCCAAACCACAGGGTTCTCATTCCCCATCAAGCAGCGTGTCCTGTCCAACCTTAACACACTAAGGACAGGCTCATGTTCACCCTGAAATCTTTCATACTTCCCATCAGCTCAAAGAAGTGCACACCCAAAAAAGCATCAATATATCCCACATTAGCCCCTGGCCACCTAGAGAAACAGCAAGCCCTACCTGGTGCCACAAGCTTTGCTCTATCTCCCATATAGTAAGGTGGGAGTCTGTTCATAGCGAAATCCTTCTTCATGTCTGCAGAAGGCAGTTCTTTGGTGCCCTCCAGCCGGTCTGCAAGCATCCTCAGAAAGCCACTTAATCTCGTTGCAACAGCTGTGCTTTCCGCCTGCTGGAAACACAGAAGTGAGTCCTGGCCCAGACTCCAGCCGCGTTCCTGCCCAGGCCCCATCTCCAGAGTGCTGCAATGGGCACCACCACCCAGGACAAACACGGATCCACGCCACTCCCTTAAGGACAGCACCCCTTTATGTCCTCCTAATCACTGTTCCTCTGTAGCTGCCTACCATTTGCAAAAAAAAAAGATCAATTTTTAGCATTTTGCCTGGAAAGAGGGCTCCCTGGGAAGCCCTTGGTGCAGTCTTGGCCTTGCCTTTTGAAGAAAAAAATCACTATCTGAAGTGACCACTTCAGACAAGAAGGCACCTTTGCTCAACTCAGCCCTAATGCATCCATCATCTCAAAACCTGCCATCAGGGTAAAATCAGGATGGACAGGAAAGCCAGGGAACACACTGAGGCCAGGCTCTCCAGTGGATCTCTCCTAACTTGGGATCACACATGTGCTGAGGCTATAGTTCCTGAGCCATATTAGTTATTCAAATATCTACTCAGTCAGCGCTCCCAGGGCCTGCTGCTGCCACCCTGAAATACAGGAAGTGGGCCATCTGCATACACCACTGTTCCTTTGGGTTGCAAGTAATGTGCAGCACTCTGTCATTTGCAAACCACCCAGCCCAGGAGGAAACAAGCTTGGCTCACGGGAGAAGGGTTCCAGGGTCCTGAGCGGGGAGCCACAGCTGCCCCTCCCTCCCCACCTGCCTTCGCTCCTTACCAGGAGCAGCTGCCGGGGGATGCCAGCCCGGAGTGCCACGTCTGCCTTGGCGGTGTCAAACACGAGCCCCGAAATGGTGTCCAAAAGGAAATCTCCCCATGAACTGGAACACATGCCAAGTAAAAAAAAAAAAACAAAATGAAAAACAAAACAATGAAAGCATAAGACATGTGGATAAAACACTGATTATAAAAGCCTCAAGCTACAAACTACACATCAATCCCCCTGCCCTGAAATCTCGAGTTCCAATAATTTCACATCAGTTCAGTTCAGTCACTCAGTCATGTCCGACTCTTTGCACTCAGCATAAAAACTTAAGAGCATTATCAATCACAGGCTTCCCTTTCTCCCCACCTCAGACACTCACATGCAAAGTTAAAGGTGGGAAGCTAGGCTTTATTCATGATTTATCTTAAATGTAAAGATAACAGAATTAATTACAGACTATCATAAAGTAGGAAGTTCAAAGGAACAATTTTTTTTTTTTTTAACGTTTTCAACTACATAACTGCCTTGACAGTTTTGCAGAAAAGTAACTCTCAATGATTAGAGGACCTAAAAAAATTTGTATGTGCAAAAAATCCAAAAAGCAATATATGTAGGGTAACAGCAAGATCCTGGACTGTGCAATTATCTGAACAGTTAAACATGACATTTTCCTTTGTTTCTTAGTAACGGGAGGGGCACTGTTCTCAGTCAAATATCCAACATTAACAATTTCAAAATGATTTATTTTGCAACTTGTTAAACTCTAATGATGGTTTTACTGGGGTAGAAGAGAGAAGCCAGATGCCAGAAATACCATTTCAGGACCAGCGTCAGTGTTCAGCTACCTCTGCTTTTTCTGCGGGGCGTTCAGAATCACTTGCTCCTCAATGTGTGTCAGTGTAAGATGCACACGCTGTGGGGATGCTCTCTCTATAAACACTTCTGAGCTGCTCAAAATGTCCCTCTGTGTCACCAGCAGATTTCAAATTGCTGGCTATATGCAAAATGGAAATTCACAGTATGACTTTTGCCTCTCACTCTGTAAGCAAAATTAACACTTTTATGCTTACCTCCTGGAAGTGGCAAAGGAGGACAAGAGCCACATGAGAGACACTTCTCCCCCGGCATCCACTCCCACCTGGTGGCCTCACGGGTTTCTGACAAAATGCTACACCCAGCCTCACACCTTTGACTGAACGTAGACCTGGAGGACACATGTAGACCTCACAGCAGCATGAAATATTATCGTCCTTCGAGGGGTCCCAGGTATAAGTCACATAGCAGTAGCTCACGGAGTTAAAGTGCAGATATTACACTGAGCTCCGTGCTCTTCTAGGAGACTGGATCTTGGGCTGCAGTTTAGAAACAACACCTCTGGAGGGTTTCACCTTCATAAATTGGTCAGATCAACATGCCACTATCTGAGAGAGCAGGCCCTAAATGCCACCTTTGAGAAGGCTTAGGGAAGGGCCAAATCTTCACCCTACCATAATGTCTTAAGGAGCGCCAGGACCAAAGCACAGGGCATCTCCGGGGAGCAGCGGCCCTCGCGTCACACCTGTCCTGTTCTAGCAGCGGCCCCACCGACAGGCACAAGTTGGCATCACAGTGCCCATCCTCAGACGGCAGGCATCCTCTCTAACTCAGGCAGCTCTTCCAGCCCTGCCGACTGCAGGGGCAGTGGGTGGGACCAGGGAAAGCTACCAGTTCTTCACCCCTGAGATTGGGAAACAGTCACTTGGTGGTGGCAAAAGCCAACGGGGTCAAGGAGGTGGAGGGAAGTCAGAGAAGTAACTGATGAGGCGACATTCCAATGTTGTGAGTAAATCAGGAACCGAGGAAGGAAAATGGAGTGAAAACTAAGGGAGCCAGAAAACCAGCTGATGGCTGCAAGAAAAACGAAAAAGAGGAAGAACTAGGGAAAGAGTGACAGCAACGACAGGACACCAGAGGACGGACGCTCATGGGGCTCAACGACGTGGCTGCCGAGGCCCAGAGCTGCTTCGGTCCAGAACGGGCTTCTGGTGCAGCCTCCCCACGGCCCGGTTCCCACTGCCCGCTCCCTCAGTCACCCTTGGAAATTTTCTCCCTCTGCAAGGAACCCAACCATGGTGAGAAGGCATTTTATACAAGAGAAACCTAAAACAAGCTCTCTGCCTTCAGGCCAGACTCCCGCTTAGTCCCTCCTGTCCCTTAAACACAGTGTTTCACTTCTCCTTGCAGAGCCAGATGAGGAGGCAGAGGAATGCTTGCTCTCTTGTGCTGCAAGATACAGCTCTGAGGCTACGAAGACCCACTGCTCCTCAGGCCTGGAATGCCCCGTCCCACTCTGACCTCTGGGCCCACCTCCACTTATTCATCCCCTGGGCTCCCTCAGTTTGGGTGTCAAATCATTGCTGAAGCTTCCGTGATGCCCCAGCTTAGCTAACCACACCCCTCTGTGCTCCCAGGGACTCCTCCGCAAAGCTGTGATGGGACATGCCACACTGTTTGGGAACTACACACCTGTCTCCCCTCCTTCCACCATGACCAGAGTATAAGTCCTCCCAAAGCCCCTTCAGTCTAGCGCCTACCATCCCAGCAACCACTACAAGGCCCAGGGCTCATGATGAATAAACCAGTGATGGGCGCTTTTAACGGGACCTGGACTAGCCAGGCCACTGCTGTCACGAAACCATGGGCAGGGCCACTGCCTGGGTCCTGTCACGTGACAAGGCACTCGCTGAACTGGAACGTGGTTTTAATTGGAACTGTTTTCAGCACATGTGCTTCTAGGACTCACTGTTCCAGACGTCCTTTCCGACTTTAATGAACTGTAAAAACTGGAAACCTTAAAAGAGACCCAGAGGTTTCCGTGATGCAGAGTTTCTGTTCGGGGTGATGACAATGTTTCGGAAACAGACAGTGGGGATGGCTGCACAACAGCGTGAATGCAATTAGTGTCACTCAACTGGACGCTTAAAAATGGATGAAATGGTCTACGAATATTTTGCCACAATAAAAAAAACTTTTCTAATGGAGAGAGTGAGTGGGTGGGGGTGGGAAGAGACTAGAAGTGCAGCATGGCGTCACAGACACACCGCCATACCCACAGCGGTGCCCGTCTTCCCGATCCCGGGATGTGGGCAACTCCCGGTGTTCTGTATGAGATGGGGTTATGACAGTTCAGGAGGAGGCCCAGATGAGAGGGTCAATGGCACAGGTGGGACACAGCAGGACTAGGAAGCCAGCAGGGATGGAGGAAGCCCTGGGGCTGGAGAAGCAGAAGCGATGCGACCACCTCTCACACCTCCTGATCCTGGCCACAGGCACCACAGCTCGGAGCAGAGCTGTCAGGGACGCGAGGTCAGAGGTGAGGGCTTACCTGCTCTGGTAGGTGCTGATGGTCACATGCGTGGAGTGGGCCAGGCCCTCAGGAGTGTCCGCCTGATGGATGGTCCCTCTGGGAAAGTACAGCAAGTCTCCCGGCTAGACGAGGACAAGGGGGAAGGGGTTAGTGGGGAGGGTGTCTTCTTGGTCCTTTGTAGAGGCTGTGAGTTTCAGTTCTGCGTTCTAGAAACCTCTGAGTGGTGACCAGGCAGTGGTCTGCATGCTGGGCTCTGTGGGGTCCACTGGTCAAGCTCTGCTATGTCCGTGAGTCTGTCACCATGAACCCAATCCTAGACAGGCTTCCAGTGCCTGAAGCCACTTTCTTTGTAAGCTGAGAACAGACACCTCTGAAACTAGCCCGGGATCAAGGTGAGAGCCTGTACCCGCCCTCCACATCCTTCAAAGGGGGTGGTGAGGAGGGACAGCTCTGGAGCTCACTGGCTGGGGATCCCAGCATGTTACTTAACCCCCCGAGGCCTCAGTTCCTTTATGTGTAAAAGGGAAGCAACTGCCCCACATCTCACAGGATTACTGGAGTATTAAAGGAGACAACACAGCCAAAGCTCTTGGAGCAATGCTGGGCACGTGGCTGTATTATAATTTTTATTTTACCCGCTGTCCCATTACAGTCTGTGTGGTCTCCCAAGCAGGGCCCACATCCATCCTGTATCCCAGGGCCTAACCCACCTAAGCATCTGGCACACACGGGCTCAATGGATGTTCGGAAGAAGGGACAAAAACCCTGCAGCCCTGCATCAGAGAATGAGCACTAGACGCAACCACAGCCCAGTCACGTCCTCCAGCAGGCGAGCCTCCCCACCCCGTCCGATTTCAAGCCGGTTAAGAGAAGTATCTCCCCAAACCACTCCTGCCCTGGAGCCACCACCTCCTGCCTGATCCCACCCAGACAGAACATTCTGTACAGCAGAAAGGAGAAGAGAGGGGGTCCTCGGAGTCACGTGTCTCCTCTCTGCAACCCAGGAAGTAGCCTGGCTCCCTGGCTACAACCAGGGGCCCTGGAGGAAGAGCTCAAGAAACATCATGAGATTTTTTATTTTAATGCTAAGATTTGCCTTAAAGCAATAAACAATATACAATTACGAGGTATTCATAGGAGCTATCTTGCCCTGAATAACACCAACCTGACAGGGAAACTAGTCTTTCAAGTAATCAATGCATCACTCATAATTACAGCTCTCATTTGTGAGTCTGAGTGCCTGCCCTGTGACGGAGGCCCTCACACATATAGCTCATCATCCATCTGTTTATTTATTCATCCACAAACACCTGACCAACCCTTCTCCACTCTGCCCATGCCAGACACCAGGCTAGGCACCAGGGAGAGAGCACTGAACCAAAGAAAGCCCTGCCTGATGGAACATGTTCCAGAGAAACCAACAAGCATTTGAGAAGGGAGAAGAGACATCAGCAATGAAGATATTCGAGTGGGGGCAAGAGGGATAAAAGAAAGCTGCAAATAAACAATGTTGAGTGGTGGTGAATGCAAAGAAGACAGAGTGAGGAGGATGATGCTGAGGTCAGTCAGGGTGGGTGTGTCTGGGGTACGAGGTGCTATTTTAGCCACTCTGCTAAGGTGACACTTCAGTAGAGACTTCAGGAAACGAGCAAGCCAGATGGTGAAGAATCCACCTGCAATGCGAGAGACCTGGGTTCAATCCCTGGGTTGGGAAGATCCCCTGGAGGTGGGCATGGCAACCCACTCCAGAAATCTCACCTGAAGAATCCCCACTGACAGAGGAGCCTGGCAGGCAAAGAGTCGGACACGACTGAGTGACTAAGCACAGCACAGCCGTGCAGCGTCCTGGGGAGAAAGAGCAGGTGCAAAGGTGCTGCAGCCGGCATGTGCCTGGCAGGCTGAGGGGCGCCGGTGTGGCAGGAAGGCAGTGAGTGAAGCTGGGGATGGTGGAAGGTGAGGTGGGCGGGCAGCAGAGGGGTTAGATCACAGGGCCCTCTGGACCAGTTCAAGGACTTCGGCTTTTTTTCTGGGTTTAAAGAAGTCATTAGAGGTCTGTGTAAAGGGTTCACGGGATCCCAAAAGTATCACCATGGCTGTTATGTCAGAAAAGTCTGCAAAAGGAACGCTAGATAGGAGGCTTTTGTATAAATCTGTGTCCAAGGATTTTTGCCCCAAACAAGCAGAATGGGGACACATGCGCAGGGAGGAGGCTGGGAACAGGGTAGGACATGAGACTTTGGTTTGGGGAAAACTGAATTTGCTGTATCTTTTTATCTTTCCAGGGGGAAGCATTAAGTAGGTAGCTGAATTATGAGTCTAGAGTTTAGATGTGGGCTAGAGAGCTAATACAGCATTGAAAACACATCAGTGTGGAAGGTATTTGAAACCTTGGGAGGGAATGCTCAGTGATCAAAGAAGTCCAGGAAACAAGTCCTGCACCCCAGCTTACAGAAGCAGGAAGACTGAGGACGTAACAGCAAAGGAGAACCTGAACAAGACAGTCAGGTGGAGAGGGAACCAAGGGACAGTCACATCCTGGAAGCCAGTGGAGCAGGTGGCAGTGGCCCACTGAGCCAAATACTGATGACAGGCAGACTGAGGTGGGGACCGGAGCAGACTGCAGTAGCTGACAGTGTGGAGGTGGCGGGCAGAGCAGTTCCAGGGGAACAATGGCCAAGAGCGCCTGCTGGAAAGGGTTCCCAAGAGTGGGAGAGAAGAGGAAATAAAGATAGGGCATGGTGGCAGGGTCTCCAAGAATGTCAACACCCTAACCTCTGGCATCTGTGAAGATTTAGGCTACATGGCCATGGTTAATTAAGGCTGCTGACGGGGGGCGGGGGGGATTATTCTGAATTAGCCAGGCAGGCCCAACGTAATCACAAATAGAAGAGGGTACTGGAAGAGAGAGGGCAGCATGAGAAAGACCAAGCTCCATGTTGCATAGAAGGGGCCATGTCGAGGAAGGGGCCATAAGCCGAGGACTATGAACTACCTCCAGAGGCTGGGAAAAGCAAGGACAGGCTTCTTCCCTAGAGCCTCCAGAACACAGTCCTGCTGACACCTTGATTTCAGCCAGTGAAACCCCTCAGGGACCTCTGAACCACAGAACCACAAGACAATAAAGTTTGTGGTGTTTTTTCAAGTCACTGAGTCTGTGCTAATTTGATAGGTAGCAATATATTGACAAATAGCCATTGCTTTCAAGCAATTTCACTGTAAAAGAAACATCAAAGTAGTATTTTTAAATATTTACAACCTATAAGATAAACATAATGATCTCCAGTTTAATAAAAAAATTGACACAGAGACCAAAATCTTGCCCAAGGACACGCAGCTCATAAGTGACAGCAGCTGAATTCAAACCCAGGTTTGCCAGATCCCCAAGCCACAGAGATGTGTTTCCATTATGGGGGGTTCTTCACCCCAAGACCCCAGGTTTGGCAGAAGTACCATTCAGGCTGCCACCTGAGTAGGAAGGAAGAAGGGTGAGGAGGGCTCCAGGCCTCTCATGGTAGCCCCCTAAGCCCACCCCCTCCCAGGGCAACTCTGCTCTTCAATTTCACATACTGGGCATTTACACAAGATTCCACTTGAAGAGTTAGTTCCGCGGATTAAAAACTCAACAGGCTTACAACTTGAGAATCTTTGCAGAACACAATGCTATCTTTCTCCTTTCAGAAGACCCAGGGCTTCTCACTGTGAGCTGTGATCCAGATGGGTATGAATAGTGGGCATGGCTCCACCTTCAAGTCCCATGCCCTCTATGACCACCATGGAGCCCAACCTTCTCAGGCAGGACAAGTAGCCAGATGTCAGTCTGAGTCACTCAGCCCTGGCCTCAGAGACCATGGATGGCTTAGTCTTGGCTTAAAAATAATCAGCCAAGCGCACAGTTGACAAACTCTTTCTGTGAAGTAAATATCTGTGGTTTGTGGGCCGCATGGTCCCTGTGGCAACTAGTTGACTCTGCCAGTATAATATGCATGCGGCCACAGACAGTACACAGGAATGGTCGTGGCTGTGTTCCCATATACTTTATATACAAAGGCAGGCAGCGGGCTCAATTTTTGGCCCATGGGCCATACTTTGCTAACTGCTGACCAAGAGCACAAAACAATGAAGATACCTTTATTGTTGTATTTATTCAAGTCCCCTATCACATAACAGAAGAAATAAGATGGCAGAGCAGAAGGACGTGTGCTCATCTTCTGCTGTGAGAGCACCAAAATCACAACTAGCTGCTGAACAAGCATCAACAGGAGAATGTTGGAACCCACTAGAAACATATCCCAGGTGCAAGGGCAAAGGAGAATCTGCAATAAGACAGCAGGAGAGGCATAATCACGTTTAAAATCAAACTTCATACCTACCAGAGACGCTTGGAGGGCACAAATAAAACCTTGTGTGCACCAGGACCCAGGGAAAGGAGCAATGACCCTATAAGAGACTGAACCAGACCCACCATTGAGTGTTTGAGGGTCTCCTGCAGAGGCATGGGTCAACAGTGGCCTGCGCAGAACAGGGGTTCTGGCTGCAGCAGACGTGGGAGGCAAGGTGTAGGGCCTAAGTCCTCTTGGATGAGGCTGCCATTAGCCCCACCACAGAGCCACCCGGTGGGCAATCCACAAACTGGAGAAAAATTATACCAAAGAAGTTCTCACACTGTTGAGAAAGTTCTAGGCTTCACAAAAGATTTTCCAACGTGGGATCCAGCAAAGGGACTGAGAATTCACAGGGAACCTGACTCTGAAGGTCAGCAGGATTTGATTATAGAACTTGTACAGAACTGGGAAAACAGACTCTTGGAGGGCACAACAAAACCTTGTGCATACCAGGACCCAGGGAAAGGAACCGTGAAGCCACAAGAGACTGAACCAGACCTGCCTTTGACAGTGTGAGGGTCTCCTGTGGATGCATGGGTCATCAGTGACCTGTACGAGGACAGAGGCACTGACAGCAGCGAGTTTGTTGTGGCAGAAAAGACTAGCGAGAAGAGATAAGAAAGCCTTCCTCAGTGATCAACGCAAAGAAATAGAGGAAACCAATAGAATGGGAAAGACGAGACCTCTTCAAGAAAATTAGAGATACCAAGGGAACATTTCATACAAAGATGGGCTCAATAATGGACAGAAATGGTACAGACCTAACAGATGCAAAAGATATTAAGAAGAGGTGGCAAGAATACAAAGAAGAACCAACAGTTAGAACAGGACATGGAACAACAGATGGTTCCAAATAGGGAAAGGACTACGTCAAGGCTGTATATTGTCACTCAGCTTATTTAATTTATATGCAGAGTACATCATGCGAAATGCCGGGCTGAATGAAACATAAGCTGGAACCAAGATTGCCGGGAGAAATATCAATAACCTCAGATATGCAGACGACACCACCCTTAAGGCAGAAAGCAAAGCAGAACTAAAGACTCTCTTGATGAAAGTGAAAGAGGAAAGTGAAAAAGTTGGCTTGAGGTTCAACATTCAGAAAACTAAGATCATGGCATCTGGTCCCATCACTTCATGGCAAATAGATGGGGAAACAATGGAAACAGTGACAGAATTTATTTTCTTGGGTTCCAAAATCACTGAAGATGGTGACTGCAGTCATAAAATTAAAAGATGCTTGCTCCTTGGAAAAAAAACTATGACCAACCTAGACAGCATGTTAAAAAGCAGAGACATTACTTTGTCAACAAAGGCCCGTCTAGTCAAGACTATGGTTTTTCCAGTGGTCATGTATAGAGGTAAGAGTTGGACTATAAAGAAAGCTGAGCACCAAAGAATTGATGCTTTTGAACTGTGGTATCGGAGAAGACTCTTGAGAGTCCCTTGGACTGCAAGGAGATCCAACTAGTCAATCCTAAAGGAAATCAGTCCTGAATATTCATTAGAAGGACTGATGCTGAAGCTCCAATACTTTGGCCACCTGATGCGAAGAAGTGACTCACTGGAAAAGATCCTGATTCTGGGAAAGACTGAAGGCGAGAGGAGAAGAGGATGACAGAGGATGAGATGGTTGGATGGCATCACCGACATGTCCATCACTCAATGGACATGAGTTTGAGTAAGCTCCGGGAGAAGGTGATGGACAGGAAAGCCTGGCATGCTGCAATCCACAGGGTCACAAAGAGTGGGACACGACTGAGTGAACTAAACTGAAATCCTTTTGGAAGAGGTTGCCATTACTGCCATTACCCTACCATAGGTTGGCCTCAGGCCACACTACAGGGAGGGAACACAGCCCCGCCCATTGATAGAAAATTGGATTAAAGAGTCACTGAGGATGGCCCCACCCACCAGAGCAAGACCCAGATTCTCCCACAGCCAGTCCCTCCCATCAGGAAGCTTCCACAAGCCTCTAATCCTCATCCATCAAAGGGCAGACAGAATGAAAACCACAATCACAGAAAACTAACCAAGCTGATCATGTGGACCACAATCCTGTCTAACTCAATGAAACTATGAGCCATGCTGTGTAGGGCCATGCAAGACGGACAGGTCATGGTGGAGAGTTCTGACAAAACATGGTCCACTGGAGAAGGGAATGGCAAACCACTTCAGTATTTTTGCCTTGAGATTCCCATGAACAGTATGAAAAGGCAAAAAGATACAACACTGAAAGATGAAATCCACAGGTCGGTAGGTGCCCAATATGCTACTGGAGAAGAGTGGAGAAATGGCCCCAGAAGGAATGACGAGACTGAGCCAAAGCAGAAACAACACCCAGAGGTGAATGTGTCTGGCAGTGAAAGTAAAGTCTGAGGCTGTAAAGAACAATTTTACATAGGAACCTGGAATGTTAAGTCCATGAATCAAGGAGTATTGGATGTGGTTAAACAGGATATGGTAAGAGTGAACATCGGTATTTTAGGAATCAGTGAAATAAAATGGACGGGAATGGGTGAATTTAATTCAGATGACCATTATATCTACTACTATGGGCAAAAATGACTTAGAAGAAATGGAGTAGCCTTCATAGTCAACAAAAGAGTCTGAAATGCAGTACTTTGGTGTAATCTCAAAAATGACAGAAATATCTTGGTTTGTTTGCAAGGCAAACCATTCAGTATTACAGTAATCCAAGTCTGTGCCCCAACCACTAATGCTGAAGAAGCTGAAGCTGAATGGCTCTATGAAGACCTACAAGACCTTCTAGAACTAACACCAAAAAAAGATGTCCTTTTCATCATAGAGGACTGGCATGCAAAAGTAGGAAGTCAAGAGATACCTGGAGTAACAGGCAAGTTTGGTCTTGGAGTGCAAAATGAAGCAGGGCAAAGGCTGACAGAGTTTTGCCAAGAGAACACACTGGTCATAGCAAACACCCTCATCCAGCTACACAAGAGATGACTCTACACATGGACATCACCAGGTAGTTAATACTGAAATCAGATTGATTATATTCTTTGCAACCAAAGATGGAGACGCTCTATACAGTCAGCAAAAACAAGACCTGGAGCTAACTGTGATTCACATCATGATTTCCTTATTGCAAACTTCAGACTTAAATTGATGAAAGTAGGGAAAACCACTAGGTCATTCAGGTATGACCTAAATCAAATTCCTTACGATTATACAGTGCAAGTGACAAACAGATGCAAGGGATTAGATTTAGGTCATACCTGAATGGCCAGAGTGCCTGAAGAACTATGGACAGAAATTTGTAATACTGTACAGGAGCCAGTGATCAAAACCATCCCCAAGAAAAAGAAATGCAAAAAGGCAAAATGGTTGTCTGAGGAGGTCTTACAAATAGCTGAGAAAAGAAGAGAAGCGAAAGGCAAAGGAGAAAAGGAAAGATATACCCATCTGAATGCAGAGTTCCAAAGAATAGTAAAGAGAGATAAGAAAGCCTTCCTCAGAGATCAATGCAAAGAAATAGAGGAAAACAATAAAATGGGAAGACTAGAGATCTCTTCAAGAAAATCAGATACCAAGGGAATATTTCATGCAAAGACAGGCACAATAAAGAAGAGAAACAGTATGTTTCTGTTCTAACAGAAGCAGAAGATATTAAGAGGTGGCAAGAATACATGAAAACACTGTTCAAAAAAGGTCTTAATAACCCAGATAAGCACGATGGTATGATCACTCACCTAGAGCCAGACATTCTGGAGTGTGAAGTGCAGTGGGCCTTAGGAAACATGATTATGAACAAAGCTAGTGGAGCTGATGGAATTCCAGCTGAGCTATTTCAAGTCCTAAAAGATTATGCTGTCAAAGTGCTGCATTCAATATGCCAGCAAATTTGGAAAACTCAGCAGTGGCCATGGGACTGGAAAAGGTCAGCTTCATTTCAATCCCAAAGAAAGGCAATGCCAATGAATATTCAAACTATTGCACAATTGCATTCATCCCACAAGCTAGCAAGGTAATGGTCAAAATCGTTCACACTAGGCTTCAACAGTACATGAACTGAGAAATTCCAGATGTACAAGATGGATTTAGAAAAGGCAGAGGAACCAGAGATCAAATTGCCAGCATCCACTGGATCATTGAAAAAGCAAAGGAATTCCATAAAAACATCTACTTCATTCACTACACTAAAGCCTTTGGCTGTGTGGATCATAACAAACTATGGAAAATTTTTAAAGAGATGGGAATACCAGACATTACCTGCCTCCTAACAAACTTGTATGCAGGTCAAGGAGCAACAGTTAGAAGTGGACATGGAATAATGAACTGGTTCAAAATTGGGAAAGGAATATGTCAAGGCTATATATTGTCACTCGGCTTATTTAACTTACATGCGAAATGAGATCTAAGCTGGAATCAAGATTGCTGGGAGAAATATCAATAACCTCAGATATGTAGATGACACCACCCTTATGGCAGAAAGGGAAGGGGAACTAAACAGCCTCTAAAAAGCTGGCATAAAACTCAACAATCAAAAAACTGAGATCATGGCATCCGATACCATCACTTCATGGCAAATAGATGGGGAAACAATGGAAACAGTGACAGACTTTATTTTCTTGGGCTCCAAAATCACTGTGGATGGTGACTGCAGTCATGAAATTACAAGACGCTTACTCCTTAGAAGAAAAGCTATGACCAACCTAGACAGTGTATTAAAAAGGAGAAACATCACTTTGCCAACAAAGGTTCATATATTCAAAGCTATGGTTTTTCCAGTAGTCTTGTACGGATATGAGATTTGGAGCATAAAGAAGGCTGAGCACTGAAGAACTGCTTTTGAACTGTGGTGCTGGAGAGGACTCTTCAGAGTCCCTTGGACTCCAAGCAGATCCAACCAGTCAATCCTAAAGGAGATCAACCCTGAACATTCATTAGAAGTACTGATGCTGAAGCTCCAATACTTTGGCCACCTGATGTGAACAGCTGACTCACTAGGAAAAAAACCCTAATGCTAGGAAAGATAGAAGACAGAGGAGAAGGGGACAACAGAGCGTGAGAGGATGAGATGGTTGGATGGCAACATGGACTTAATGGACATGAGTGTGAGCAAACTCAAGAGAGAGTGAAGGACAGGGAAGCCTGGTATGCTGTAGTTCATAGAGTCGCAAAGAATCAGACAAGACTGACCGACTGAACAACAACATCATAAACAGGGAGTTTTTCCCAGTTATGGCATGCAGGCAGATTTTAATATCAGGAAGCCACAAGGCACTGAGTAAGAATCAGAGGGGATTCCCTGGTGGCAAAATGGTTAAGAACTTGCCTGCCAATGCAGGGGACACGGTTTCAACCCCTGTGTCAAGGCTATATATACTGTCACTCTGCTTATTTAACACATATGCAGAGTACTTCATGCAAAATGCCAGGCTGAAGCTCAAGGTGTTATCAATCCCACATTCTGCAAGCGAACTAAAGCCCATGCACCACAACGACCGAGCTCACGTGCTCCAGCCACTGAAGCTGCGCACCTGGAACCCAAACTCTGCAACAAGAGAAGCCACTGCAATGAGAAGCCCATGCACTGCAACGAAAGAGCAGCCCCTACTCGCTGGAACTAGACAAAGCTAGCACAAAGTAATGAAGATGCAGTGCAGCCAAAAATAAATAATTTAAAAAGAAAAAAAATTAGATACCAAGTGTAATTTCAAGATGTAAGAAATACAAAAACAACCATATGCAAGTCCATCAGTTTGGTTAAAATCTTTGGAATGATTTAGATTAACTATTATCTTATTACCACTGAAGGAAATTAAATTTTGTTGAAATTAAGTTTTATAGGAAAAGGTGTAAAACTGAATTACACAGCTATTCTTATCCTAGACTTTGTTTTCAACAACCTGATGTGCTGGGGACTGGCTGTGATCCCACCCAGCTAACTGCTGAAGGACTCACTTTCTCAGCAGCAAGATGCCAGCGAACCAGCACATGCCCGGGCTGCCTGGTTTTCTGGGGAAGGTCCCCTCAAAGAGCCTTCATGGTGACTCTTCTGACAACTACATGCAGAAGAAAGGGGGTGCAGAGGGCCTACTGCAGTCAGGAGGCAAAGGGGGCACCCAAATTTTACCAGCAAGAAAAACAGAGGTCCCTGACCGTGTTTTCCTCAAGCAACCTACCACCCAGCAGTGACCATTGCCTTAGATCTGGTGAAGCGGCCCAAGGCCATGCCTTCCATGACTTTTACTCCAGAAAAGTCAGTGGTTACCGTATTCATAATTCATTCCTTTTGGACTCAGAGAGCATATGGAGACGTTTCCTCAGCTCACATCTGCAAGTACAAAAGACCAGGTCTCCCTCCGAGGCCCCCCAGAGGGGCCACCTGGAATGGGAGCCACCTGTCCCCAAACTCCTGGACACATTCTCGGGGGACCGTTACACAAGCGCAAACCTCAAACCACACTCGGCGCGCACACTGGCAGGCCCGTACCTTGAGTGTGAACTCGTGTGTCGGCCTCCCGATCCTGTCCTCGGCCTCCACGCTGTACTCCCGCGCCAGAGGCACCGTCGGCTGGTACAGGCGCCAGTGCTTCTCTCCCTCCAGCTGCAGGATGAACACCTACAGGGAGCACAGGACCCCAAGAGTGTCAGAGAGCCTCCTCACTGGGTGCTGGCCCTCCCAGGGCTTAAACGAATCACAACTTTGATATAAAAAAATAAAAATAAAGGGTCACAGATACATCTCGCTCCACACTTAAAAGCTGCCACCACTGACATTCACTTTTTAAAAACAGGTGACTGTAAATTCTGACACTGGAAGGCTGGTCATTCTTTTCACTTCCCTAAAAGCCTCACTGAGTTCTTTATATCCCACTATCTATCTCACTATTCATTCCTCTAAATCTTCCATCAGACAGTGGGAAGCCCATGATCTCTGAGGGAAAAGCCAAGCTTCAGATATTACTGAGTGTCCAAAACCCTGAAGATAATCCCTGGCACATAGGAAAATGTCAAGTTATTATTCTTCATTCAACCAAAGATATTTTAAAGTGCTGTTAGAAATATTAAAGGAAAAAAAAAAAAAACTTTTGGAAAATGTATTGATATCAAATTGCTCTCAAGAGGAAAAAAAGAGGTTTTTATTTCCTACTATCTCTGTGTTCACAGAATGTATCAGTACAAAAATAAAAGTACGACATACCTAAGCCCAAGAGTTAACTTTTTTTGGCAGCCACATGAGAGTGAAATCAACATTCGTCAAGGCGCCAGCGCTTATGCGAAACCATGACCTTCATTTAAGCTGCCCCAAGACTTCCACAAATGGAAGAAAGCATATATTTTTGGCAGCTACAGAAAAAGGACAAAATAAAAGCAGATGTATGGAATACTTGTGACCTCACCTTATTAAACTGTGAAATTAAAGAAAAAAAAATCCAATCAGACTTCTCTGTAGAAAATTCAATCAATACATGTTTTGGAGGAATGTGCAGCTCTTTGTATTAGTAAATAAACAATCTTTCCCCTTTCCAAAGGAGCAGGAAACCAGTTCAGTGGGGTTAATTTTCTCCAACATCCTGGTGAGGGAGGTCAAGCTCTCCGGAGCCCACACAGGAAGAGTGGGCCCCGACCTGACCGACAGCTCAATTCCGACAACCCCACCTTCCTGGGCTGGCGGCCACTCCCTCCTCCCGCAGCTGGGCAGATCCCGCCTCTCACCTCGACATCATCGTAGTGGGGTGGCAGGCCCTGGGCTCCGGCCGGGGTGATGTACACATTGGAGCCAACCAAGGAGCCGAAGTAGCACTCTAGCTTTTCCTGGATCCTCCAGAGCTCATCCTTAAGAAACAACAGTGGAGACAGAAGGAGAGAAAAATACACCAGAAGTAAGGAATCTGTTCTTATTCGCGTAGCAAGTCTTTATTGCACAGCTATTATGCTCTGTGCTAAGTCACTTCAGTCACGTCTGGCTCTTTGTGACCCTATGGATGAGCCCGCCAGGCTCCTCTGTCCATGGGATTTTCCAGGTACGAATACTGGAGTGGGTTGCCATGCCCTCCTCCAGAGGATCTTCCTCACCCAGAGATCAAACCCTTCTCTCTTACGTCTCCTGCACGGGCAGGTGGGTTCTTTACCGCTAGTGCCACCTGGAAGCCCAGATGCTGGGAATTCAGCAGTGACCGAACCGGCACCTCTACCCTCAGGGAACTTCTGTCCCGAGTATGGACAGGAGGAGGTAACAGGGAGCCACGAAGGATTTCAAGCCAGACAATGACACGACCCCATTCACATTTACAAAAGGTCAGTCTGGCTACGGGTGGAGGAGACTGGACTGTGGGAAATCAAGAGACAGCAGCAGGGAAGCAACAAATGCAGAAGTGCAGATGGGGACGATCAGAGTGAGGGAGAGGGCGACGGAGAAGAGTAGAAGTCAGGATGTGCTTGGCAGGCACCCCTGCCAGCACGCCTTGAGTGGGGAGGATAAGCGACAAATACCCTGGGGGTTTTGACTAAGGCGGTTAGCTAGTTCCCAGCACCACTCAAGTGGGAAAGATCTGCTACAGAATGAGTTTTCGGGGGAAAAAAGAAAAGCTGTACATTAGAAATGTTACGTATGAGCTGCTAAGACCCCCGTGTGCCGTGTGCCGGCTGGCTAAGTCTGAAGTTCAGGCAAGATGAAGGGCAAGGGTCTGGGAACTGCCTGACAAAAGGGTCCTTAAAGCAAAGGGAGCAGAAATAACAAACTGGGAAGAGGGTACAGGCAGCGAGCGGGGGACGGGGGTCGAGGAACACTCCCCTCTCTCACTCACTCACTAGCTCTTCAGGACCTTCGTCGGACTGAGGGACCTAGAGAGGAGCCACGTACTCCTGCGAGAGAAGGAAACCTGATTGTCCCAAGGCAGGTGAGGGGAAGAGAGGCAGAATTGGGCCACATGGGTATCGGCACTTTCTGTGTGCCAGGCTTCACCTACTTTAGTTACACAGCCCTCCCGGCAACCCTCTCACAGGGTGGGTACCATCACCCTGTGGGTGCCCCACACCGACGAGGAAGGAGGCCTGTCAGTGATGGATCCAGGATTCACATTCAGGCAGCCCCATAACCATGCCTCTACCGTAAAGAACAATCACCTGCAAAGAACACTGCAGAAGCCCAACTTTTAAGCATCCATACACGCAGTGCCTGGCACACAGAAGATATTGAAAGGATTTGCTGAGTAAACGATGATCATGGCTTAGAAGTCAATCTTACCCACTGGAATGAAAAAAAAAAAAAAAACTACAGAATTTAAAATACCAAGTGGGAAAGAATTGGGTCAGCATTAAACAAGCTTTGGGAGACATTTCCATATAAGCCATTGAGCTACTCTACATACAGAGCTCAAGGTTTCTATTTAACACAAGAATAATAATTCAATGGCACCTGAATAGCTCCAAAGAGTTCGCAGATCTCCCAAGCAATCTAATGTACACCTGGGAGCAGCCAGCAGGATGTGTAATTACATTTGTACAGTAACTGTCTGTCTCTCTGTGTCTATCGCTGATGGCCTGAGGACCATATGGGTGATCTTATGGCTCCCACTGAAGTTTCTGGGTCTATAATTAAGAAGCACATGTCTCCTTCTTCTTAAAGGTTACAGAAAACCCTATCATTTGCGCAAGTTTTTCATTTCACTTTTAGATTCTCAATCTGCCAAGTGTGGCCCACTAGGAAGAGATCTGGAGTCAAACCGTCTGAGTTCAGGTTGTAGCTACAAGCTAGACTTCAACTTCTTCATCCGTGAAAGGAGGACTCCCACTCTAAGACTGTGAGAAACAGCATAAAACTAGCTCAAATCCACTTCAATTGCACAACAGTGTACAAGTGTCACAGCTCCACAGCACTGACTTAGGCACAAACAAGGCTCCTGAAACCTGTCTCCTTGGACTCCTGTCCCCCAGCTGTGTCTGGAGCTGCCAAGGAGGACCCCAGAACAATGGAAAAGCGAAGGGGACGGAGACGGGCGGGGAGGCCCTCTCCTCTGTACTGACCTTCCTGCAGAATCAGCTGAGTACAATGGCCAAGACCAGAAGCCCACAGTAACACCTAAAGAAAGGTGAAAACAAACATGCCCAAAGCCCAGCTACATTTCAGGGAGGATCTTTAGATACATGGTTCAGAAAATGTTTTACTTCTGAAGTTAGAAGCCCTTCCCTCGTAGCTATGTAAGTCACAAATGTGAACTCGTTTCTTTCATGTAAAGTGGAGGCCACAGTGATCGCCTCAGTTATTTCAAATGTGTGTTGGAAGATTTAAAAGTGAACATGTGTAAATATGTGGTTAACTCATCTGGACTCCTGATACACAGATTACCCAAAGCGGGTGGGGAACAGCCTACCACTCCCTGGTTACCTCCTCACTCATTTCCAGACGAACTAGGCTAATTAGCTGTGCCCATTCTGTGATGTGACCAAGAAAGTGCTGACTCCAAGTCCTTCAACCCAGACAATGAGGAACTGCCTCTAGACTTCTCGATCCTGGTATCAGTATGCCCATTAGTAAATACAGACAACACTAAATCTGCTCACAATACAATACTCAGAACCCAGCTTCCTGTGTAGAGAGTGAACTCCAGAAGCTTATAGGTTTCTCAAGTTCTGGTGGTGGAAGGTCAGAGGGAAAAAAAAAACCCACAAACGGGGCTTCCCTGGTGGCTCAGTGGTGAAGACTCTGCCTGCCAATGCAGGAGACGTGGGTTCCATCCCTGATCCAGGAAGGTTCCACGTGCTGCAGAGCAACTATGCTTGTGCACCACAACTACTGAGCCTGTGCTCTGGGCCTGGAACCACAACTCCTGAAGCCCATGTGCCCTAGAACCCAAGCTCTACAAAAGAAGCCACCGCAAGGAGAAGCCCTTGCACTGCAACAAAGAGAAGCCGCCATTCACTGCAGCTAGAGAAAAGCCCGCAGAGCCACAAAGAATCAGAGGGCCAAAAATAAATAATTAAAAGAACAAAAACAAACCCACAAATAACCAGGATGCCTCCTAGCCTAGCCTGGGGGCTGAGCCGAAACTGGGAAAGCTCATCCTTCCTGCTTTAATGAATATGACTTAAAGAGCTGAGTCAACAGGGCAAAGGAAACAGTCCTGGCCACTTGAAACTGGGGAAGAGAAGTGTGCCGCACTTAAGCAGAAATGATAGCCGCAGAGGACACCACATACGTGCCAAACAATAATTTTCTGCTAGTCTGTGAACAAATTACATGTAATCAGCATCACTGATCTTTTCTATTCATAGTTCTTCAGTGTCTAAAAACTACTATTTTTTTTTAAGTGCTACTTCTAGCCAAGCAAAGAGTCAAGGACTAGCTCAGAGGGAAGTACCACAATGTACAGATTTTCTGAATGCAAATCATGACTTGGTCTGCAAGTGATTTATAAATTCCTTTCAGGTAGGATGCCCAAAAGGGTGGCACCCCAGGGATATTTCAACTGCTCATGATTGCCCAAGATGAACTATCTGGAATGAGGACCTGTACTGTAAAGTCTAAGAGTACTTGGACTTTATCCAGAATACAAATAGTACAAAATCCTACAGATAAGGGAAGGGCATTCACAGATGAGGGAGGCCGAATGGATCTAATAAGGCAACTCAAGATCTATAATGACAAGCATTACTAGAACTCTGATGACAGAGCCCTAGGCGCCACCTCGCAGCCAGCAGCCATCCTCAGTGTGGAACCTGACACACTGCTCTCCTCCTCCTCGAAGCTGGCATTCTGACTCAGCCAAGGGTCACAGAGGGGGATTTCTGGACAGGGATAAGACTTTTTTTCTAAAACTCAGAAAGAGCCTTCAGTTGTTGGACACCTGTCCTGTAAACATCTCAAATATCTAAGAGATGCTTTCAAATTATGGTGCTGGAGAAGACTGTTGAGAGTCCCTTGGACTGCAAGGAGATCAACCCAGTCAATCCTAAAGTAAATCAACCCTGAATATCCACTGGAAGGACTGATGCTGAAGCTGAAGCTCCAATACGTTGGGCCACCTGATGTGAAGAGCTGACTCATTAGAAAAGAGCCTGATGCTGGGAAAGACTGAAGGCAGGAGGAGAGGGGGTAACAGAAGATGAGAAGGTTGGATGGCATCACTGACTCAACAGACATGAGTTTGAGCAAACTCCAGGAGATAGTGAAGGACAGGCAAGCCTGGAGTGCTGTAGTCCATGGGGTCGCAAAGAATCAGACACGACTTAGCGACTGAACAACAACTAAGACAGCAGATTAGCTCATCCTAAATCTACGTTTTATAAACGCAGAAACTGGGCACAGAAGCAGCAGATTATTTCTCAAATGTCAATCACTGATGTAGAATAAATAAAAGATTAGTCAGTTGTGAAATCCAAGTTACCCTCCACCTACGACTGCCTCCACCCACCCCAGCAGTTCCAGAACCTACTCTCAGAGCCAGCCTGGTGGGTTGTCAACAAGGGTGAAGTCTCTTCCATAAATGTGCGTCTAGTACACGGTCTGGTCACTGCTCGGAAGCCTCTGCTAAGGAGATGTGGGCAGCAGAGGGAGGCAACTTCAAGAATAAAATGATCACCTTGATGCCATCATGCCTTACGTTACAGTGAAGAAACAATTCAGAGAGAAATGTCCACCATGGATCAAAACAAAAATCAGCCCACAGAAATACTCCTGGAGATGTAATGTCACTTTAACAAACTTTATAAACCTGCAATGTAATTTACTTTTTGCAGCTCAATGACACCGAACCATGTCCACTCTGTTGCAGATTCTAACAGTTCAAACAAAAGGGAACATTAAAAAAAAAAAAAAAAATCACTGAAGTTGGAATGCATTTCAAGACCAAACAGGTGTTGGCCCTTCTGAAACTGGCAGGAGACTAATCATCACCAAAACGGACTTATCCCTGAGCTGATCCGTGGCCAAATGTTAGTACTTTAATACACAGGAAAATTCTGCCCAAGAGAGCCTGTTACCTTAAATCTCTGAGGTTGGTGAAACTGAATTGTGGCCCTTTTCTGATCAAAATCTTGTCTCAGCTGAAGAAAGTGCACTCTGCCATCTTTATTTAAAACCTTCTTCTTCCCGTGGACACAGCGGCAGACGTTCACGTCTCTCCCATAGTATATACCCCAGCTGCACAGACTCTTCAGGTCAGAGAGCCTAAACAGGGACTGGTAGTACGTGGCCAACGCAGGGTCATCTCTCTGGATGAGGAGGGGTTTCTGCTCCCAGAATTCCTTGAAAAACGTCTCTGTCTTGATGGGCGAGATGAAACTTTCAAAGAGGCCACTGGGGCTGTCGAAGTTCAAAGGGGAAGAAGGTCCACAGGCTGCCTCCACCTTCACCTGCTTAGGAACAGGCCCTTGCTCCTTCCCATCCCCTGCAGGCCTTGCTTTCTTTGGCATCGCTGTCTTCAAGACAAGGCAGTGAGGACATGCAAACCTGCCAGAAGAACAAGACCCATGAGTTTAGGTTTCCCGGGGCCAGTGTCAGAGGACCACGTACACGCGACCTGCGCGACTACCAGGCCCTTCGTGTGCACTCTTCCTAAGTCAAGGCCATTTCCTCCAGGGTTAACACACAACCTGAAGCCAACACCATGTCTTCCAGGGTGTGATTCCGCCTCAGACACCATGCAGAGCACATAGTCATAGAAAGAGAAGCCTGTTTCCTTGTACACAAGCGCTAAGTCATGGAATTCATTATTTATTAGAGGTATAATTATCCCAAGTTAAATGATTCAACTATCTCAGCAGTTTCTAGTCACGGTTTTAGCCTGTGGCCATTGACACAGCAAAGTCAAAATCTTAAAATTTGGCTTTAATCAGCAGCAGGTCCCAAATCTAATTAGATGCAACTGCGTAATAAACACTTGGCTCAATCCAGAGCCACCCACAGCCAGCTGCTCCCTGCCACAGCCCCACCCCGGCTGCTTCCTGGGGGCCACCCGGGCCAGTGGTGCCACCTGGTGGCTAGACCAGACCCTGTCCGCTTCCGAGGCTGCCTCAAGCACCTGGACTGCCTCCCTCCAAACCTCAGCTTATTCCTGAAAACTGCCACTTTATCAGAAACACCCCATTAAAAAATAAAACAAACAATTAGACACTGAAAGTGAAGGCTAAGACAGTCATATCCCAAGGCTTTTAAAAAGCTATAACTTTTAACTAAAATAGCAAAAGGCATACTAAAATGGCAACATCATTAATATCTAATGCAGCCCTCCACCCTCCAGCTTCCAGGTGCGCACAAGCCCACAGGTAACGATGCTGCTGCTGGGTCACAGACCACACTTGAGTAGCAAGAGGATCGACCTTCCTAGTATTGCCAAAGGTCTTTCAGAACTGCGAGACCAAGCCATAACTGCTGTCACATTTACATGCAGGGGCCCTTCATCTGGATTTCAGAATAATACTTCAATTACAGGAGTTCCCTGAAACAGCAAAATTCTATTTTAAAGTACATTTATTTCTAGGGGAGAGGGTCCACTGCTGTTACCAGATTCTTAAAGAAGCCCCCATCCCCAAAAAAGATTAAGAAGCACTGTGCTTGTAAAAAAAAAAAAAAGTTTTTCCCAAAGACTGGTAATTTATTTATAAATGTTATGCTTTCCTATGTTGTTGGGCTATCAAGAATGTTCTGCTCTTCTGTCATGATAACTAAGCCATACTTCAGCTACACTGTGCACTGAGAAGAATTAATGGTCTGGTCTGGGAAGTACATACCCGAACAACATGTTACACATTGCAACAATAACCTACAAATTTATAATTGATAAATTCAGAATAAATCTAGAAAATAAACTTAGAATTAATCCCTTTGTCTAGTGTATGAGCCTATTAGTCACTTAGCAGCCGTCCTGCTGATCAGATCGACTGTTTCAGTATCATGCTTGTGCTCACATGACCCTCATTTTACTTGATAATGGCCCCAAAGTGCACAAGTAATGATGCTGGCAATTCGGATATTCTCTTACCGTGTCTAATTCATATATTAAAATTTATTATAGCTATCTGTGAATAGGGGAAATGCACAGTTCATACAGACTTCATTGCCATCCATGGTTTCAGGCATCTTCTGGGGACCTTAAAACATTATCAGCCATGGATAAGGAGGCACTACTATGTAAAACTCACTAGTGGCCTCATTTTAGCTTCTAAATTTTATGCCCACAAACAGTTCCTTCAAAAGATCAAGTGGTTTTGATAGGAAACACAGGACCAAGTGTTTACAATACAAATTGATACTAAAAGCTTGCATGGAAGAGTAAGGGGTTAAGCTTTTTTACCTGGCGGTGGGCTTCAGATATATCACTGAGAAGATACATTTGCTGAAAATGTTTCCTATTCCTTTTAAGTTAAACAGACCAGTTTGCTTTCTCAATTGAAGAATCAAAGCTTTGATAAGACAAAGTACTGCTACTACTTGGAGCCCAGAAGTGAGGTAGAAATACAAGGACAAATGAAAGCAGACTCAGTGAAGAGCACCGCTTGTGCAAAAAAGAGTTAACCTTCTATCCCTTGAGGACTTCCCTGGTGGCTCAGTGGTAAACAATACACCTGCAGCGTCGGAGACCCAGGTCCAATCCCTGGGTTGGGAAGATTCCTGGAGGAGGAAATGGCAACCCACTCCAGTATTCTTGCTTAGAAAATTCCGTGGACAGAGGAACCTAGCAGGCTGCAGTCCATGGGGTTCCAAAGAGTCGGACGTGACGGAGCATGCACGTATGCACAATCCCTTGAAAGTCAGTATGTGCAGATGTCTGGGCTGGGAATTTAGATTTCAGAAGTGTTCCTAACACCACTAAGTGAAAAGAGGGATTCACTGTGACTTCGCTCTTTGGACAAACAATGTGATTATATGCAGTTATATGCCAGGCAGAGGTATCTACGTGATGAGCCCCCAGTAAAAGCCCTGGACACTGAACGTCGAATGAGCTTCCCTGGTTGGCAGCACTTCACAGGTGCTGTGACAACCAGCTGCCGCATCAGGGAAGCGCTTGGTCTCCATCTGCTGTAAAAAATTAGCTGTGAGTCCTAGCAAACCACTGGCCCAGGGGATGGTTCAGGGACCCCTGACATACTGCTCACATTTAACTGTTAAAAACTGTTAGGCTGCCTCAGAAGGTCTGCGTCATTAAAGGTACTCAGTAATGAAAAAGCAATTTCATATTCAGCCACACATTTCTTATCCCTCACAACTGGTCACTTTAAACTTTACTTAAGGAATGCAAGCAGCAGGAAGATGTAAACAAAAGGTTTGTGTTTTTTAAGCACAATATACGAACACAGTGTAAGCATATTCACTAAAAAGTGTGGTGAAACAAAGTGTGCAGAATACTTCAGCCAAAAAATAAGATCACTTGAAGCATTTTTCCCGTCCACAATCAGTAACAAATAAATCCCAACAGTGCATAACAAATGCTTTTGTCAGAATATGAATTTCACTACTTTTACTGCCAAAACTTACATCATTTATTGTTTCTCTGTGTTCATACTGAAATGATTTGAGGCTCAGTTAATTGGAACCTAGCTTAGAGGTTACTAGGCAAACTTACTATTTCTGATTCTCACATTACCCATATTGTAAGACAACCATTCTTTTTAACAGCTTGTGGGAGGTCGAGAGGAGAACAGATGACATACTCCACCACATTAAACACACAAAAATAGTAAGCTCTATCACAATTTCAGAAACAAAAAGTTAAAAAGAAAAAAATGCTGTGTGTCTTGAAAGAAATATAGGAACTAAACAAGAGAATACTTTGGAAGAATACAGCCAACACAAGTCTGCCTCTAAACCTCACAGACCACCCAATCAGAAGTTAAGAGTAAATATTTTTATAGAGCTACAAGAGAAAAAAAAGCCAGCTTTTAAAAAGCATCTGTTTCCAATTTGAGTTGACTATAGCATTAAAGCAGCTTTCCAGGTGGCGCTAGTGGTAAAGAACCCACCTGCCAATGCAAGAAACCTGCAAGAGATGCAGGTTCGATCCCTGGGTTGTGAAGATCCCTTGGGGGGGGTAATGACAACCTACTCCAGTATTCTTGCCAGGAGAATCCCGTGGACAGAGGAGCCCAGTGGGCTACACTCCATGGGGACGCAAAGGGTTGGACACAACTGAAGCGACTTAGCAGCAGCATAGCATTAAAGTGTAAAAATATTAAATCAAAAGAAAAGATTCAAGGTTCCTATTTTACTAACTGCCCACAGATGAAACACAGCCATTAATCTAAACAATTTGAAGGATTAAACTCCACAAGAAAATCAATATTGATACCCATTCTACAGCCAGAAAACACAAACAAAATCTTAATATTTGTAAGTGCCCTAACGTTCTTTTCTATGGTAATAGTCACTGACCAGAAGTCTTAAGGCAGGACACCTATCTGCACATTCCCAGAGCTAGTACAGAGCAGGACACATAGGAGGGTCCTCAAACACTTGCTGAGTGCATTTCTTTTTCACCTTTTGGATGCAATTTTGGAGGGAAAAAAATCTCAAAAGCCTTACATAAAACAGAGTTGGGGGAAAACAGATGGTTTGTTCAGTGGGGTTATTCTTATGATGGCAGCCCAAGCTTGGGTGGTCCAGTCTTTTCAGACCTGAAAGGCACCTTAGCCACCACCAACCAGAAGGAGGTGTGTCTTTTAATCTCCAGAGCTGTGTTTCACCAGGAAAGCTCGTTAGTAAGCAAATTTATGGGCCCCTTATCAAGCCTATTTAGCATTTCTGGGAGCCAAGGCCCAGAAACCTGCAGTAACTCAGTCAAAACAAAAGTTTTTAAAAAAAAGTTATCTGCAGTAATTTTAGATCCACTAACATAGAAGATCTAGGCAAACTCAAGCTCGGTTAATTATACTCAAATAAGCTGACAGAAATGATACATCATCACCTGTAACATGGTTGCCTGCTGTGCGACCTCATAGATGGCAGCCCACCAGGCTCCCCCGTCCCTGGGATTCTACAGGCAAGAACACTGGAGTGGGTTGCCATTTCCTTCTCCAATGTATGAAAGTGAAGTTACTCAGTCGTGTCTGACTCTTAGCGGCCCCATGGACTGCAGCCCACCAGGCTCCTCCGTCCATGGGATTTTCCAGGCAAGAGTACTGGAGTGGGATGCCATTGCCTTCTCCAACAAGGTTGCCTCAGTCAGTGAGTTCAGTCGCTCAATCGTGTCTGACTCTTTGCGACCCCATGAATTGCAGTATGCCAGGCCTCCCTGTCCATCACCAACTCCCGGAGTTCACTCAAACTCATATCCATAGAGTCAGTGATGCCATCCAACCATCTCATCCTCTGTCATCCCCTTTTTTTCCTGCCCCCAATCCCTCCCAGCATCAGAGTCTTTTCCAATGAGTCAACTCTTCGCATGAGGTGGCCAAAGTACTGAAGTTTCAGCTTTAGCATCATTCCTTCCAAAGAAATCCCAGGGCTGATCTCCTTCAGAATGGACTGGTTGGATCTCCTTGCAGTCCAAGGGACTCTCAAGTCTTCTCCAACACCACAATTCTTCAGCGCTCAGCTTTCTTCACAGTCCAACTCTCACATCCATACATGACCACTGGAAAAACCATAGCCTTGACTAGACAGACCTTTGTTAGCAAAGTAACATCTCTGCTTTTCAATATGCTATCTACGTTGGTCAAAACTTTCCTTCCAAGGAGTGAGCATCTTTTAATTTCACGGCTGCACTCACCACCTTCAGTGATTTTGGAGCCCCCCCCAAAAAAAGTCTGACATTGTTTCCCCATCTATTTCCCATGAAGTGATGGGACTAGATGCCATGATCTTAGTTTTCTAAATGTTGAGCTTTAAGCCAACCTTTTCACTCTCCTCTTTCACTTTCATCAAGAGGCTGTTTAGTTCCTCTTCACTTTCTGCCATAAGGGTGGTATCATCTGCATATCTGAGGTTATTGATATTTCTCCCGGCAATCTTGATTCCAGCTTGTGCTTCTTCCAGCCCAGAGCTTCTCATGATGTACTCTGCATATAAGTTAAATAAGCAGGGTGACAATATCCAGCCTTGACGTACTCCTTTTCCTCTTTGGAACCAGTCTATTGTTCCATGTCCAGTTCTAACTGTTGCTTCCTAGGCCGACCTAAAAGATTTCTCTTGGGGGATCTTTATCAAGACAGGGAAAAGCGGTTCTCCTATTGACCTAAAGCAGGGATTGGCACTTATCTTTTCAGTTCTATCTTAGAAATAATGGATTGAACCTCGTTAATATATTTTAATAATCATGACTTGTTACAATGGATGAGAGCTGAGAACCAAAACTATCCGAGCGATGGTGGAAGAAGCTTGAAAATCAGGTTTTTCCACTTAAAGATAAGCCCAGTGAAATCAAACGCCTGGCGCCAAATTTACAGCTGATTTTTGGAGTAGTCAAGGAGGCTTCCCAGATGGTGCAGCAGTAAAGAATCTAACTGCTAATACAGAAGATCCAGGTTCCATCCCTGGGTTGGGAAGATCCTCTGGAGAAGGGAATGGCTACCCACTCCAGTATTCTTGGCTGGAGAATCCATGGGCAGAGGAGCCTGGCGGATACAGCAAATGGAGTCGGAAAGTCGGACATGACTGACTACTCACGCAGGCACGCACTGGAGACAGCGAAAGCCAACACTTCCAGAAAACACATGAACCACCAACCTGATCTCATTAACCTGATACATGACCCGACAGCAGTCGGGGAGCCATTTTAGAAATATTCAGTGAGCAAAGAACGACTGGAGGGTAAAGTGTCATTTATAAAGTCAGGGTGGGGCGAGAAAAAGGCAGCTGTCTCTGCCCGAACTTCAGGTTTCCCTGCGGTAAAGCCCGGGGCTCTTAGGCCCGCCAGGGAGCACAGCCCACGTGGTGCCCGCGCTCCCAGACCGCCGGCCACGAGTGCGAGAGCGGGCATCACACTCGCTGCGAAACCTGCGAACTTTCGTGTGCTTGTCCAGTCTCAAGACCACCGGCCGAGCACGTGGCTTCTCTCAGTGCCTAGGCCACTCCAGACCCTAACCCCGATCTGAGCGGCGCCAAACCGGCGTGCGCAGTATCCGCGCCCCGGGCCCAGCGACCACCAGCGCTCTCCGGCCGGGGCCGGGGTGCACCGAAGCTCCCGGCCCGAGTCCTGTGGTTCCCCCCTACCCGGCTCTTGCTCCACCCACACTCGCGCTTGGGCGTCGGGAGAATGAGCACCACCCCAGACAGCCTAGAGGCGGACGCCAGGCCGGGACGGAAGCACTCACCGGATTCAAGCCACTTGCGCGCGGCCTCCAGCGTAACGGCCGGCTACGCCAGCCGGGGACGGGGCGGCGCGGCGCGGCGCGCGCATGCTCGGAGCGACCCCTCCTGCTCTGAGCCGGCCTCCCCGCTGGCTAACCGACGGAGCAGGGGCCGCTCCTAGTGTCTAGGTGCGGAGGGGTGTTTGGAGTTCATCCCCATAGATTTATTTTTTTGCTATTAAAGGAAATAAATGAGGGCTTTTCTTGAATTGGTGAGGGATTAGGCTCAGGATTTGGGGGGACGTGATCTAGTACAATCCTGTTCCTTTAATGAATGGAGAAACTGAGGCCGGGAAGAGGGAAGTGAGCTGCCTAAGTTTAAGGAGCTAGTTAGTGGTGCAGGTTCTCCATCGCTTTCTTTGGGGCGCTCTGCTACGCTGTGTTGCTTTGTACTAAGTCAACTGTAATTTGTACCATGTTGCTCCCGGAGAGAGAATAATGATTTAAAAAGGATACTGGAAATTCTTGAGACCGGCTGTAAAAGCTAAGAACCAAAAGGAATGATTTGAGTACCTACGGCCGAACACTCTCCTTTTGACTCATCGGGACTTTTGGGCGGGGAGGCCTGCAACCAGTGGGCAGAGGATCAACTAACTGTTCACCTTTGCTCTGGCCTGTGCAATTTTTGCTCTCCAGACAGCCAGAGGGGACACAAAGGAAGTCCTTATTTCATTCTGTTAAGATGATTGAGACCGGAAGCTGTTTCTGATGGTCAAGTGACAAGCAAATGGGAACAAAGTATACCCTTATCTTATGCTTGTCAAAACTAACAATAACAAATATTTCCAAAAATGAATGCATAAACTGTGATGAAATAACTTGTATAGAAGTATACCTAATGAAATTTTTACTTGAAATTTTAATGAAAGCCCTAAAACAGGAGACATCTACCACTGTTGACCATATACCATTTCCCACACACTTTTAAAAGCTGTGTACTCAAACTTACTAATCCATACAAAAATCTACGAGAATGCTACAGTTATCTCATTTTGCATGGGAGGAAAAGGAGGTACCAGGAGACTAAGTTATTAGCCAAAGGCAGGCTTTCTTACCATGGGCACTACTGACATTCGGGGCCAATAATTCTTTCTTGTATGGAGATAACCTGCATTGTAGCAGCATCCCTGGCCTCTACCCCTTAGATGCCAGTGGTACCCACACCAAGTTGTGACAGCCGAAAAAGTCTCTAGACCCTACATAATTACTCTGTGGCGAACCACTACTTTAGTAGTAGCCCCCACCCAGGGTTTAACGTCATACTATAGTGCAGTTACATGCCATACTTCTCAAGAGGAGGTGCTCGATACTGCCCTGTAGGACTCACTGAAAAGACCTGAACAGGTTCCGTAAGCAGCACCCACAGTCAGAGTATATAAAGAGAAGGCTGGAAACTGACGGGCAGATTGTGCATCAGTGTAGCAGAGATTGCTGTAGCATTTCCCTGCCTCGCACAGAGTCGGACACGACTGAAGCGACGCAGCAGCAGCAGCAGCAGCAGCAGCAGCAGCAGCCCAAGACAACTGGCAGGGACTCCTGAACCAACAGAGAGACCTGGGGCATCCACAGGCCATCTTGAGCAGCTGGGTGTTTGCTGAGCTGTGGGCTGTGCTGGTCTGCTCCAGGGCTGCTATCAGAGGAGATCCCAGTGTGTTTACAAAGGTCTTAGATCCTTGAGTCGTGGCTTGGAGTTGAAGGAATGGCTTTTGAGCAGAAACCCAGGTGGCTGCTTCTTGCCTGGAGGATCCTGAAGGACGGGGCAGCACTCTGAGGCCCAAGTGCACCTCTAGCACCCTTGATTTGTCAAATCAAGGACCACTGAGCATCCTCTGGGCGGAGTGGGTGCTGTGCAAAGTACCTGGGTTTGGTACATCTGGATGGTACCCTGTCAAAGAGAGTGACATAGCAGGTGATGAAGGCCAAGCATTAAGAGGCAGAGGGGTCCACTGGCATGGACCAGAAACGAGGTATGGGGCCACAGGAGGTCAGTCAGCAATCTCAGGGTTAATTTCAATGCACCCCAATGTGTAGACCGCCAAAAGAACCTTTGTCTGCATCTCTTGAAAACGTCAACATTTGAACACCTGTTATCAGGCCAGCTATATAATTGGTGGAGCTCAGTGTGAAATGAAAGCATGGAGCTTCTTCCAAAGGGAGGGGTAAAGTAAAGTGAAAGTGTTAGTCACTCAGTCGTGTCCAACTCTTTGTGACCCCATACACTGTAGTCCGTCAGCCTCCTCTGTCCATAGAATTCTCCAGGCAAGAATACTGGAGTAGGTAGCCATTCCCTTCTCCAGGGAATCTTCTGACCCAGGTATTGAACTCGAGTCTCCTGCATTACAGGCAGATCCTTTACTGTCTGAGCCACCAGGGAAGTCCAAGTGTCATTAAAGATACTAAAAATTAAAGTGGTTCCTTTCTTTTGCCTCCTCTTTCTCTACTACAATGGTGCTGTTTTCAATTTGCAGTATTTAATGTCATGTTCTTAGGAGCGTAGGAATACTTGAAAGGTGAATGCAGACACGCAGGAGGGCCCTTCGGTGCTTCTTGGAGCCACGTATGCACAGGAGCACCCGCCTCACAGGCTGTCGAGTTCTCCCACCTGTTAAACATTGGTCCCACACTGCTGTGCCCTGGCCAGGGGTGGGGAAACCAATCCCTGAGGCACTGGTCACAGCCCCAACCCACAGCAAACCAGCTGGAGACTGCAGCCTTCCACCTGGGGCACACTCCTTACCTGGATGGTGTGGTTAGAGGCTTGCCCCAGTCCAGTCACCCTCCAAACACACCACGGCACTGCCAGCCCAGGGCAATTACAGGGTGTGGGATGTGCACCCAGTCCAACCCCACCCGCCACCCCGGATCTGTGTACCTGCCTGTCCTGGGGCAGAGGGAAGCCAGGGGGTTGCCATGGTTGCCATTGGTTGCCATGGGGATGGGGGTTGGGTGGGGAGTCTGGGAAAGCAAGGTCCAGAACCGATCTCACAAGGTGGGAGGCAGAAGTGCATGCCAAGCCTGGTACATGCTAGTTGTTCCAAAAATCTTCCCTTCAAAACCAGAGTCAAAGATTATGTTATTCACAATTTCAAGATAGCCACTGCAGAGTATTAAACTCCAAGGGTGAGGCCCTGTGTGAGGGCGCTGGCTGTCTGCCCAAGAGACAGGCCTTACCTGCTACCCAGAGGACATCAACAAAGTCAGCTCAAATACATATCATTTCAGTAAAACACTTACCAGTTCTTTGCCTGTTCCTCCCCATCCATTCCTGGCCCCTGAACCTGGTGGGATGGGAGGAGGGTGGGAGGCAGGGAGGTATGAAAGAGCGGATTCTACACTATTCCTTGGACAGTTTCCTCAATTGAGGGTGCAGGCCTGAGCTGGCAGGAAGGAAAACAGACCTGAATCAGTCTATGCCTGAAAGTTAATATCGCTGTTATCAAAGTGAGTGTTTGGTGTGTGTATTGTGTGCTTGTTGACTGATGACTGGACTGATTGACAATTCAAAGTATCCAAGAGGCAATGGGATTCACCTGAGAAGTCAGCAAGGGGCAGAGAAGGAATCACCAATAAAGCATGTTTGACAATGACTGATGAAAAATACAGCCATTCTGCTGGTACCTCCAAGTTCCAATTGTTTCACATAAAACTATGGTTCAACAATGTGATAAATGGTAACCAAGTGGAACTCACTGGAAATTTCCCAGCAGTAAAATCACTGCATAAAAGGGGTAAATGATAAAATCATAAGAGTAATTTGAAATGGGTTATTTGAGTCAAGATGGCATATTGTATTGATTGCCTAGTGACTGTCATGTAATTTAATTGCTTTGATTACCCAAAGACACATCATTTTTTGTTCAAATGAGCAATAGTTATCTGATTGCATCAATCTAGACCAGGATATTATCCAAAATAATCAAAGATAATTAACTCTACATTCAAATCAAATCTTTTCCCAAGATATATCGGACTTTAAAGAGTTCATTTTAGACCTCTGCCCACCGCCGCCACCTCACATGCCACTGGTCTTCGGGCCTCCGCCACCCCGGGCCCCACCCCCGAGAAGCCAAGCAGGTCCTTCCGACGATATGGGATTCGAGCCGCAGCAAGACGTCGAAGTCCGCTGCACCCTGTGCGCACGTGCGCTCCAGGATGAAGAGAGCCCCCTATGTTGCCCGCACCCTGGCTGCTCCCTAAGGGCCCATGTGATCTGCCTGGCAGAGGAGTTCCTGCAGGAGGAACCAGGGCAGCTCCTGCCTCTAGAGGGCGCATGCCCTGGCTGTAAGAACTCACTGCTGTGGGGAGACCTGATCTGGCTGTGCCGGATGGGCACTGAGGAGGACGAGGAGGACTCAGAATTAGAAGAGGAGCACTGGACTGACATGCTCAAGACCCGATTCCCAGCATTCTCAACCTCCACCCACTCCTTTTCTTTGCCACCCTTTGTGGTTCTGGCCAGTTTTTACTTGAATACAATAAAAAGTCTGAGTTCAGGGTAAAAAAATTAAAAAAAAAAAAAAAAAAAAAGTTCATTTTATGGGTCAATCACATTTTTAGCTTCCACCTTGGCCTTTCCTTTATTTTTCTCTCCTACATCAAATCCATATTATCTTTACAGGTCATATTAAATTATTAGGGCTTGTTTTCACAAAGTCTTCTCTTTTCTACCTGAATTGCATATTTATTTAAAAGGTGTTTATCATGATCCAAGCAAGCCTCCTTTCACCTTGATTCAGCATTTAAATATGGCCTCATTCAAGATACATCTAATTAACAAAACATATTTTAAGTTATTTTGGGGTGGTATGATAGCTCTAAAAATGTATTTAATGAGTGGTGTTAATAACACTTCTTTATTAAATTGCAAAATGCGTGAAACACCTGCATTAATGCTCTCTGAAGAAGCGAAGAAATCAATGTGGATGCGAGAACTTCTTTCTTCAGATGCCTTCTTGGCATCAAGCTAGTCTTCTTGGTGCTATTAGAACATATATGCCACTTTTAAAGGACACAGTCTTGCATGTCAATCTCAGAACGCCTTATTAGTTCACACTAGGTTTAAAAATTGTTGCTAATGACATTATAACTCCATCTACTTTTGACTGCCTAAGGCAAGAAGTGATCAGCTAAGTAGCACAATTTTGTAGGAAACCTTTGAAGCACTCTTGTACAAATAAGTTTCTACATTGATCCTAGGTTTAAAAGTAATAGCTCATCCTTCAAAAGACCTGATAATAAAACACAGTCCCATTTTTTTCCCTAAAACAAAGTAAGTAGCAATATATTGAAAGGAAAACTGGCAATTTTTTGCCAGTGACTGTGAAATCTGTCATCACTTTTGGCCCCATCATTGACCAAAAGCATTACGATTAAGCAGGGGATTGAAGAACACCTGATGATGCTATACTTTTTCTGAAGTTCCTGTGTTCTCGCAAAGTGTAGCAAAGGTTGAAACCTACGCCCACCATTTTATTTTCTGAGACATGGCCACCTTGCTTTCATACATTCTGAGTTAACCCCCACCATTCCCTTTCCTCAGTGGATATGACTCTCTTGTTTCTCTCTTGTTTATAGCTCTCTTTGGGTTTCTCAGTCCCCTTCCTTTTCTTTGAGATGTTCCTAATTATGAACATCCTTCCTATTTCAATAGCCTAAAAAAAAAAAAAATCTCCTTAATTATTCCATGCATTTTGTCTCTCATAACTTCTTTACCAGAGGAAAAAAATATTCAAGTTCTTTATCAAATCCAGGGAAGTCAAACTGCAATTGGAAAGTGATAGGACTTTGAGGAGATGGGAATACCAGACCATCGTAACCTGTCTCCTGAGAAACCTGTATGCAGGACGAGAAGCAACAGTTAGAACCGAACATGGAACAATGGACTGGTTCCAAATTGGGAAAGGAGTACATCAAGGCTTGTCACCCTGCTTGTTTAACTTATATGCAGAGTACATCATACAAAATGCTGGGCTGGATGACTCACAAGCGGGAATCAAGATTGCTGGGAGAAATACCAACAACCTCAGATATATATGCAGATCTGAGTGAAGAGGAAATAAAGAGCCTCTTGATGAAGGTGAAAGAGGAAAGTGAAAAAGCTGACTTAAAACTCAACATTTTAAAAACTAACATCATGGCATCCAGCCCCATCACTTCATGGCAAATAGACGGGGGAAAGTGGAAACAGTGTCAGATTTCATTTTCTTGGGCTCCAAAATCACTGCAGACAGTGATTGCAGTCATGAAATTAAAAGACACTTGATACTTTGAAGAAAAACTATGACAAACCTAGACAGCATTTTAAAAAGCAAAGACCACTTTTCCAACAAAGGTCCATGTGGTCAAAGCTATGGTTTTTCCAGTACTCATGTATGGATGTGAGAGTTGGACCATGAAGAAGGCTGAGTGCCAAAGAACTGAAGAAGGCTGTGGTGCTGGAGAAGACTTGAGAATCCCTTGGACAGCAAGGATATCAAACCAATCAATTCTAAAGGAAATCAACTCTAAATATTCATTGGAAAGACTGATGCTGAAGCTGAAACTCCAATACTTTGGCCACCTGATGCAAAGAGCTATCTCACTGGAAAAGACCCTGATGCTGGGAAAGATGGAGGGCAAGAGAAGAGAGAAGGGGGCAACAGAGGATGAGATGGTTGGATGGCATCACTGACTCAATGGACATGAGTTTGAGCAAGCTGTGGGAGATAGGACAGGGAAGCCAGACACACTCAGTTCAAAAGAGTTGGACACAGTTTAGCGAGTGAACAACAACAGGACTTTGAAATTAGGCAGGACTTTACAGTTCGATGTAGTGTTTTAAAACAATGTTTACAAGGAGAGAGTGGGTGGCTCCATCACAAGTGAGGTAGTTGGGAATGTAACTGACTGTTTTGCCTAAGTTCCTGCCAGGAAATAACAGGAGCACCAGGTATAGAATTTTAGTTGAAATAGCAATTTCCTTACTACCTCCTTATCTTGCTTCTTTGAGGATGTTACTTAATCTCATTGAAATTTTGACCTTCAGCATAAAACAGAATTAGATATAATTATTTTCCTCATTAATCTTCATGTAAAAAAGGTACACGTGCATTTACCTGTGTGTTTATGTGTGTGATTTGAACAGGCTTATGAGTGGCACAAAACAAAACGAGAAACCTCATTCATGAAAACTCACCCGCTTGCAAGGATTAAGACAATATACCATAAACTATGATTTTGTAGCAAGTCATAGGCAACTATTTGTAATCTCCATTGTTTTCCTACTTACAAAGATGGTTTGTGGCAGCAATAAAATCATGGAAGGAAGCCAGATTCCTACAAATTGGACTGCTTTAATATAAGTATTTTATACAATACTGAAACTTCTTTTATATACAGGGAATGTCAAGGGATATATATTCATATATGAGGGCTCTACTTTGGGAGAAAAAATGAACTAAAAATAAAAAGTTCCTTCAGTGACAGTAATCTATACCCGAGAGCTTCCAGATAGATAGGTGAGCCTGACATGGCAGATTCTAATAGCAAACAGGGATTCTACAAAGAGAATAAATGCTGAAACTTGGATATGGCTAGAAACTTCATTTGTTTCTAAAATAATGTCACATAAATATTTTTTATGTTGCTAATTGCAACCCATTATAATAGCATACAGTGGAAAATAAAGCCAATGTCCCATAGGAGATGGGTTAAGTAAACAGTGGTACACTCATTCAGTGGATTGTTCTGTGTGTATAAAGATTAGTTTGGCCGGCAGGGGTTGGTGGGGGAGGGGGGAGAATGGCATAGCTGTCAATGATAAGAATCAAACAAATTGAAAAAAGTATTGCTTATAATCCAAGGAAGAAAACCTAGCTAAAAACAGCACAGTTTAGACACATTTTCAAACAGAATATATGTTTAATAAGTCAGGGAGTATCCCTCTTCAGTTACCGTATCCCCAACAGTGTTTGGTATGAGGTAAGTGAGTGAAAGTCCCCAGTCGTGTCCAACTCTTTGCAACCCCATGGACTATACAGTCCATGGAATTCTCCACGCCAAAATACTGGAGTGGGTAGCCTTTCTCTTCTCCAAGGGATCTCCCCAACCCAGGGATTGAGCCCAGGTCTCCCGTGTTGCAGGTGGATTCTTTACCAGCTGAGTCACAAGGTAAGCCCATGACATAAGGGTTCACATTAATAAATGAAAATACATACAAAATATTTTGTTAGAAATATATAATGTTATGCATAGAAAAAAATCTAAGAATATTCATTAAAATGAAAACTGTTTAAGTGGATTTTGTTTGCTGATTGGTGTTTTTAATTTTTATAATAAAATTGTGTTTCTTTTGTAATCAGAAAAAAAAAACAATAAAGTTAAAATATATCTGCTTATAGGTTTTTTAGCACAATCCTTATAAATAAAATAGCCTGTTTCTATATTTAGTCAGTTTATAGAGCTGGCTGGCTTTTTCTTAAGCTTGGAAAGCAACTTATTTTCTGAAATCCTCCTATTTTATCCAAGCTTATCCCTCAGCGAACAATCACACACAGTCTGCTTCAGACTGTAATCAGTAAATGAAGTGAAAATCACAATGAGGTAAGCATTATATGCTCTCTGCCACTCACAGATTTCCCAGGTAAGTGTGACTTCATTCTTCATGAAATAAGAACCAAACCCAGAAACCTTGTTGCTCCCCAGCAGAAATGAAACTTAACAGAAACAGCTCCATCCTTGCTGTTATCAAGAAGTCACTGACCTGAAAAGAAAATTGAGCTAAAATCCTAGCAGCTTACTCTGAATGCTCTAATAATTCTCTTGAGCAGCAAATGTATTTTAGACATTTATTACTGAAAAATAAAATGTCTGTGTTTCTAGACATTAACAAAAGTTACGTTTGGTTGGCCAACAATTGTTCATTAATGGTCCTCAAGAGGAATGTCGAGTGTAAGTGTAGTGTGATAGAGACTCATTTTTCTAGTCTAGATTGCCAAATGTATTCAATGATGCATTTGACTTTAAATTGTGAAATGAATATGCCCAAGGGAAGCATTAGATGTCCTGAATGTTACAGTTCAAATAGAAGAAAGGAGGCAATATTTGAAAAACCAGAGAGTCAGAAGAAGGGAACTGTGTAGATCTGCTTTGTTCATTTGTAGATTTGTCTCTCTTTTTTTTTTTTTTGCATCAATTATATACAGAGTATATCAGAAGCAGAAATGTTAATCCAACTATAGTATTTTGTTTAAATAATAGCTACAAATTCTCAAAGATCCACTTAGGATATTAATCTGTTTTACATTTTGAAAATATAATCCTAGAAAATATTATCCCTTTTAAGTCACGCTTAAAAACTATTTAATAAATAGTTTTAAATTTTATTCATTGTCTATCTCCGATCAAATAAAGTTTTAAAATAAATTAAGTTAGCTCAACTTTGGACAGTTTCCTAGAAAAATATAATCCTTAGAAAGTTTTGAAAGAATTGGAGAGTTTTATTAAGAAAATAGAATGAAATATCCCCAAATTAGCCTGCCCATGAGGGAAATCATAATAGAGAAAGAATTTGCCTTTTGCACCGAAGAGGAAAATAAGTTTCTGGAACATTATGTCATTAACGATAGAGTATCAAAACCAATGTTATTGGTAAACAAGTAGGACGTTATTTGTCTCTTCACCTGGCATGAAATAATTCACATAATTTTAGCTCACTTTATGGTAAAAAATAAATGGCAAGACACCTGAAAGTAATACACTATTTATTTCCCTTAATTCAATCCCAGAAATCAAAATAGGATGAGAAATATTTCATACTTCCTATCAAGAGCTTATCTCTAAATGGAATCTTTTTCACAAATACTTAACACGAAAACATGCACACTGTCAATCTACAAAATGAATGCTGAACATTGGAGTTTTTTTCTACTTACCAAACATTTATTTAATACCCACCCGACCCTATTTACTTAGTTCCACCAAAGTTACTAAAGATTGCTACGGGATACATACATTTCATTCAGTGTTTTCCACTCAACCCCATGTCTGGAAGTATCTTTGTTTATAAATTAAGAGCCCACATCCCTTTGTGGATGTTCTTTTCCTTCTTTTGGCATGCCTTTTGCAGAACCTCAGAAGCACAGTACATATAGCTCTACTTTAACATCCATTGCACTTATTATTGACTATAGCTGCCACTTCACTGTTCCTACTATGCTGTGCACTGACTGATGGCAGGAATGTCAGTTTGTATTCATTCTTTTAGTATATCTAACACCTAATAAAGTACCCAGTACATGTAGGAGGTCAATAAACATTTGGTAAACAAAGGCAACTAATTAAATACCTCCAAAAAGGTATGAAAGCTAGAAGATGCTATTATTGAAAATTAATGTATAATAGCAACTTAGTATTAGGATGGGAAGACTGACGTTTAGATTTTTTTGTCCTGCTTGGTGTCAATAATGCACGAAACAATAGTAAAATAGGATAAAAGACTTGATTGGAGACGGAAGAAGGAAGCTCTTCAAGAGGATCTCAGCTGTGTGAGAGTCCATGGTGCCACCTTGATGCTAATATTCTTCCTCAGAAGCATCCAATGCTGTCAGGGAATCTGACAGCTGGCTAGCACTAAGAAACAGAGTCACCCTGAATAATTGGCACTGAAAAGTTTTTACTGAAAGTGAAAAGTCAGTCGTGTCCGACTCTTTGCAACCCCATGGACTGTAGCTTACCATGCTCCTCTGTCCATGGGATTCTCCAAGCAAGAGTACTGGAGTGGGTTGCCATTTCCTTCTCCAGAGGATCTTCCTGACCCAGGGATTGAACCTGGATCTCCCTCATTGTAGGCAGATGCTTTACCATCTGAGCCACCATGGGCATAGTCAAGCTTAATTTTTCACTCAAATGCAGATAATTTACATTTAGAAAGCAAGGAGAGTCCAGATAAAGTAGGTACAAATCCCTTCCCTATGGAAATTGGTTTTCCATATTATGCATGCTTGTGACCCTTACTGATAGAGCCAAATTCTCCTAAGACCTTAAAGTCTTTCCTTGAGGTAAATCAGTCAACTTTCACATTTTCTTTAGGACAGGATAGGTGATTGGCTGACTCCAGTTTAGTCTGGTACCATCCAACTTATAGTTAAGAGTTGGTGGTTTTCGTTGTTGTTTTTAACATAATCTGACTCCAAACACATTTTATCAATTTGGATTTCCTCTTCAAACATAAATACTCCAGTAGAACAAATTAAACGTAATGTACACAGTGGGAAATAAAATCCTTGAATAGGTGTCAATGACATGGTTGTTCTCCAGAATGATTCTACCAACCTGCCCTCCTAGGGATTTTCTCCTCTGTATCCGAGGTGAATCTGCACTGAGATTGCCTATGCATCTTCCTTGCAAGGCGTCCTCTTCTGAGTGTAGAGAAAAGGAAGTCTGGTCCATGTCAGTCTTACAGTCATGATAACAACCATCAAAGGCCATGGCTTGAGTTGCCTCAATACTGTACATTCTAGAAATCTAACAAAAAGACTTTGTTAGTAAGTCATGAATATGGTTTTAGGAGAAGGAATTACAGTCAAATTCTAAACAATCAGATTTTTAAAACAGTTTTAATAAATAATAAGAATGCTTATTTTAAAGAGTAAAAGTCTAGTTTTGCTTCTGGTGTGTGATTAAAATTCACCATCATAAATGGAAAACATAGTCTTAGACATCCATTTTTAATATGGATTTAAGGAGCAAGTATTATACAAATATTTGAGCATTATACAAATAAATGTACCACAACTATAATTGAAAATGTTTTCTAATTTAGTCCTGGCCTGTTAGACTGTACCACTCAATGTTTGTTTCCCCAAGAGGGACATTGTTTCAGGTGTTCCTTTCTGTTTCTGAGTGGTGTGAATTGTTTGCTCTAAGTTTGTGAATTGAAATGGAATATGATGTATCAACTAAATGGACTTGTTTTTCAATGTAGTTTTCCTTTTTAGAAAAAAACAGAGCAGTATGCTTAATCAGTGTTTTTTTTTTTTTTTTGTCCCAAAACAGAATAATAGCATCTGGTGATGCTTTCCGAGAAAACAAAATCTCTTCTTGATCTATAGGGAGGTTTAAAAATGAACAATATACACTGGCTTCTGTTGGATGAAAGTACTCAGAATTCAAATCGGAGGCTGCAGAGTAAATTCTACCAAAACATGTATTTTGTTTGTACTGACTCAAAAGCCTAATGTTTTACTGAATTCAAAACGCAAAGGGACAATTTTGTGCAGTCAGTAAACTAACCAGCAAACCATATTAGAGTTATGTTGTCCCTTTTTGTTTTAGTCCCGGAAACTTTCCATAGTAAGATGAAAATGGGTAAAATAAACATGAAATAGCATCAAGATTGAATTACTAACCAATAGCCAATAATAACATTAATAATATGTTCAACTCTGGATCAGAGGATAGAATAACTGTGTATAGTCCCCTTGGTGGTTTTGCTAGCCACCCAGAACACTGCTGAGTTGTCTCACTGAACATCCACACTTTTATCTTAATAAAAATGTCACTGTGGTGCTATGCTCAGTTGTATCCAACTCTCTGTGACCCCATGGACTGTAGCCGCCAGGCTCCTCTGTCCATGGAATTCTTCAGGCAAAAATACTGGAGTGGGTTGTCATTTCCTACTCCAGGGGATCTTCCCAACCCAGGGGTCAAACATGGGTCTCCTGCTTGCAGACGGTTTCTTTACTGTTTAAGTCACCAGGGAAGTCCCCAAAATGTCATTAGAGTGTTAAGAAAAGATATACTCTTCTTTGAAAAACAAGGGCACCATTTTCTTTTTCCATTATGATATTTTAGATCTCTAAAACTGATTAAGTCTTACAGTGCACAATTTACCAGCAGGCTGCTAATTTCCACAAGTAGGTAAGTTGGCTGTTTCAACAGAAATAGCTTTTGAACTGGTCTTTTCTTTTTTTCTCTCCAGCTTGCAAATAAGCACATAACTAAGGCATATTATATTTAAAATGTAGTTTTGACGGTCTTAGACTGAATTCTAAGTCCTAGAATTAGGAAAACATTTGGGTGAAGGAATAAGAAATAAAATATTAATAGTTTCCTTTCTCCTTTCTGGGCAAAGGTCAACACCAGGGACAAATTTTCCATGGCCCTTGCTGTTCTCCCAGCTCTTGGTGTCTGGGGGCCGGGGTGGGGGGTGGTTGGGACAGGTGTGCGGTGGTGGTGATGGGGTGGTGGTGGTAGGAAATGACCTGTGCTTGGTGCCAGTGGTGGTTTAGTTGCTAAGTTGTGTCTGAACTTGCAGCCCCAGGACGGTAGCCCACCAGGCTCCTCTGTCTATGAGATTTCCCAGGCAAGAATACTGGAGTTGGTTGCCATTTCCTTCTTCAGGGGATCTTCCTGAACCAGGGATGGAACCCTCATCTCCTGCATTGCAGGCAGATTCTTTCATGGTTTCACAGGGAAGAGCTCTGTAGCCTAACATTCCTGGTCTTTCCCATCATCCGAGGGCTTTGGAGGAGGGAACTAGCACGTGTGGCTTAGCCCCTTTGGAGTTACTTTGGATCTGCATTGGTGTCCAGGTTTGTTCTCTGAAATGAGGTAAAGGAAACTGTCCTTACAGAGAAATCCTGAAGCATCAAAATTTTCCCATGACCAAGGAGAGTAAGTACATTGGATACAGGGATGAAATATTAGTGGGACCCCCCTGGCTCACAGATCTAAGGCACTTTATCCGAACTACTTTACCAGTAACAAAATAAGATCATCACATCCATCTGTCTGGCTGCTACATCTCTCTCTCCCTCAAACTGGTTTCCCAACTCAGGTACAGAGAGAAGAGGTATCATCGATTAACCCCCAAACCTTCAGATACATGTTTCTTCCTTGTGTCTCACCAGAACATCCCAGCCCTTTAAAGATCTCTTTAAAGATCTCAAACAGCCTGTTTCCAAAACTGCTACTCCTTCAGAGCGTATGCTCTGGGCGCTAGTCACAATAAGAATGTAACATTTGTGTAGCGCTATATAGTTTGCAAAAATTTCAGATGCATTTATTATAACATTTGATCTTCACAACAAGGTAATAGAGAAGAAATTCCACCGTTTTGCAAATACAGAATGAGACAGTCTGGGATACTGAGCTAGGTTGTTAGGTTTGGCATCACTTTTGACTCCAAATCTGTGCTCTTTCCTTTGTCCCACAAACATATGAAGGGCAAGTAGGACTCTTTTTTGAGAAAATTGCAACTTTGAAGGAGGCTTAGAAGGGTGGTTTCCAGAGGTTGGGTGGGGGGAGGGGAAATGGGGAGTTGTTTAATGGGTACAGAGTTTCAGTTTTGCAAGGTGAACACTTTCTGGGTTGTATTGGAGAAGGCAATGGCAACCCACTCCAGTACTCTTGCCTGGAGAATCCCAACAGTGTAAATATTCTTAATACCACCAAACTGTACACTTAAAAACAATTAAGATGGCAAGTTCTATGTTATGTGCATTTTACTACAATTAAAAAATGTCTTTTAAAGTGAATGCAGCTGCCGCTAAGTTGCTTCAGTCGTGTCCGACTCTGTGCGACCCCATAAATGGCAGCCCACCAGGCTCTCCCATCCATGGGATTCTCCAGGCAAGAACACTGGAGTGGGTTGCCATTTCCTTCTCCAATGCATGAAAGTGAAAAGTGAAAGTGAAGTCGCTCAGTCAAGTCCGACTCTTAGTGACCCCATGGACTGCGGCCCACCAGGCTCCTCCGTCCATGGGATTTTTCCAGGCAAGAGTACTGGAGTGGGGTTTAAAGTGAATAATGCTTATTAACTCAAAAGAATCTCTTCTGTGGTACACAGAAGATTGTGTACAACTTGATCAAGTGAAAAAAATTCAGTGATCACAGATGTTTTGGTGGGGGTGGCTAGCGGTACAGGTGGGAAGACGAAGAGGTAGGTTTTGGGGAGTCAAAGGACTAGATACAGGTGGCCAAAATCACTATAGTGCCTCTTTCTTCAGTTAACCACTACCCACATAAAGACAAAACAAAATAAAAAAAGAACAAAATTCTTTTCCTCATCACTGTTTTCTCTTTCACTTCACATCTTACCTAATCATTGCTGTTCACAGTGTGCTGTGGATCAGTGGAGTCTGGGCCATCTTAGAAATGCAGACTCTTGGCTCCCACCCAGACCTACTGGGTGAGAATCTTAACAAATCCCAGGTGAGGTGCGCATTCTGATCACTGCATGCTTGTCTAAAAGGTCCTGATTTTCTCACACCTGCATAGCAGTCACTGTGTATGTGACAGAGACACGTACTTCCATGCTGTCGACAAAAGGAACTAAAGAATCTCTGATGAAGCAAAATCAGCTTCCATTACAGCTTTGACTCAAAGGATATGAAATTTAAAAACTGAAGTAGCATTAGGTGATCTGAATTGTGATTGCAGATCTGTTAGCTGTGGATCTTTTGGCAAATCACTTCACTTCACTAAAACTCTTCTGTTTCAGTTTAGAAATAGAGATAATAACCACTCTGAGGCCTACATCGTGGAGCCAGTATGAGGGTTCAGTTCAAGAAGAGGATATAAAAATGTTCTTTTTAAAAAGGATTAAATACTCTCACTAGAAGCATAAAAAATATTAAATAATGTTTTGGTATGTATAAATACTCATTTAAGAATTTCTTCTTAAACCAGTGTGAATGTATCACATTAAAATTATTGCATTATATATATACATACATATGAAAATATATATATACACAATATATATATACACACACACACACACACACTTTGACCATATACAATACTGATGCAAAGAACCAACTCATTGGAAAACACCCTGATGCTGGAAAAGATTGAAAAAGGAGAAGAGGACAGCAGAGGATAAGATGGTTGTATAGCATCATTGACTCAATGGACATGAACTTGGGCAAACTCTGGAAGATGGTGAAGGACAGGGAGGTCTGGAGTGCTGCAGTCCATGGGCTTGCAAAGAGTTGGATATGACTTAGCAACTGAACAACAGCAATACATATATATGTGTATCAAATTAATTTGCATGTGTGTATGTATGTATACACACATATTAATTGGATCCGCTAGGTTTCTGAAGTAAAACAGCATGTTTTACTTCAATTGGTGCCCCAACCCTTTGTGAATGGAGCAGGTAGAGATCAATCAATCCAGGTTGATAAAGCAATGTCATAAGAAATATGTGACAACACTTAGGACCCAGAAGGCACCTTGTTCCCTGTATATGGTGAAGAGAAGAACCTTCCTTTATGCTCTACCACTCACCTGAGTGACAAGAAAAATAAATAAATCCTAGCTCTTGGTGGAGATCTATTATTTACTGGTTGAGAGCACAGCCTTTGGAGTTGGAAAGCTCCAGAAGCATATCTTGATTCCTCTAAAGCTGTGTGACCTTGGTAAAGTTACTCCCCAACTGCTCCTACTTCACCTCTGTAAAATGAAGGTGATAAAGTACTGTCCTCTTCAGGTTACAGTGAGAATTAAGTAATATAATATGTTGGGTGGTTAGCACAAAGCCAACAGATAAGAAACACTCATTAAACGTTAGCTATCATCATCCTTGGGCTTCCCTAGTGGCTCAGATGGTAAAGAATCTGCCTGCAGTGCAGGAGACCCAGTTTAATCGCTGGGTCAGAAAGATCTCCTGGAGAAGGGAAAGGCTATCCATTCCGGCATTCTTGCCAGGAGAATTCCATGGATAGAGGAGCCTGGCAGTTCATGGGATCACAGAGAGTTGGACAGGTTTGAGTGACTAACACACACATACACACACACACCATCAGCATCATTCATCTACATGAAAGGATATGATTTGTACATCAACCCCTTCTTTTCCAGGGTTAAAGTCAGTAGAGGGGAGCACATTGTGAGAAATTCCTCATACAGAAAACCTCCTGGCAAAACTTTCTTTTGCGATGCCAAGGAAACCAGCCAGCGCAGAGCAGAAAGGGTAAAGTTCAAGATTATTTGTCATAAACTTGCATTTTGCCAAGTTACACAAACTTCATACAAGGGTTGCAATACTGCCAGGAGAGGGCATGGATGAGGATAGCCTTTTTCACATTCCAAAAAGGATCCAGTAGTGAAAGCAAGGCAGTACCTTCCCGGTCTTCTTGAATCGTTTCCGCTCTTCCACTGTGGTGAGGTAGTTCACGGCTGCGTACTCAATGACTGACAGGAAGACAAAGAGGGAGCTGACCCACAGGTACACATCCACAGCCTTGATGTAGGACACCTGGGGCATGGAGGCACTCACCCCGGAGAGGATCGTGGACATGGTCAGCACCGTGGTGATTCCTGCCATTCAAGAACAGTGATGAACAGCTCACTGACAGCACCATTCAGCTTCAGGTTCCAGAGCCAGAGGACACCAGGGGGGACATTTCCAGGCTGCTATCTGCTGATCACAAGTGTGTGAGGGCCGGGAATCTCAGCAAGTCAACCGAGTACAGCTTGAGCCTAAGCCAGAACCTCCCGTTGGGTTTCTCTTCCTGTGTCTTTTTCTTACCCTCAGCCCCACTGTCCATGATGTTCCCCTTCCCTCCAGCTAAAGTTTCCAGAGTCAGACGTGTCTCTAAAGATTCATGGCTCCTACCCTCAGCTGGGCCTCTTTTAACCATCCCAGAAAAGTAAAAACGTATTCCATTTTTGAAAATTCTCTGAGATTGTCTATACCAATTTTTTCAGATCCTGCATATATGCATTAATACACAATATTTGTTTTTCTCTTTCTGACTTACTTCACTCTGTATGACCATCTCTAGGTCCATCCATGTCTCTGCATATGACCCAGTTTTGCTCCTTTGTATGGCTGAGTAATATTATATTGTAAGGAGGAGAAGGGGACAACAGAGGATGAGATGGCTGGATGGCATCACCAACTCGATGGGCATGAGTTTGAGTGAACTTCGGGAGTTGGTGATGGACAGGGAGGCCTGGCATGCTGCGATTCATGGGGTCGCAAAGAGTCGGACACAACTGAGCAACTGAACTGAACTGAACTGACCTCACTAAATATTCTGAATATTCATTGAAAGGACTGATGCTGAAGCTGAAGCTCCAATACTTTGGCCACCTAATGTAAAGAACTGACTCACTGGAAAAGATCCTGATGCTGGGAAAGATTGAAGGCAGGAGAAGGCAACGACAGAGGATGCAATGGTTGGAAGGCATCACCGACTCAATGGACATGAGTTTGAACAACTCCAGGAGTTGGTGATGGACAGGGAAGCCTGGTGTCCTGCAATCCATAGGGTTGCAAAGAGTCAGACACAACTGAGTGACTGAACTGAATTGAACTGAACTGAAGCAGAAATAGAGACACAGACATAGAGAACAAACAGATGGATATCAAGGGGGGAAAGGGGGAAAATGAACTGGGGGATTGAGATAGACATATATACACTATTGATACTATGAATAAAATAGATAACTAACGAGAAACTACGGTATAGGACAGGGAACTCTACTGAGTGCTCTGTGGTGACCTAAATGGGAAGGAAAGCCAAAGAGGAGGAGATATATGTATAACTGCACTATGCTGTATAGCAGAAACTAACACAACACTGTAAAGCAACCATACTCCAATAAATTTTTTAAGAAATTTTAAATTGAAGGATAATTGCTTTACAGTATTGTATTGGTTTCTACCAAACATCAACATGAATCAGCCATAGAAAAAAATTCTTCTGAAAAAGAAATTAATTCTAAAACCATTTCCACCACTATTCCCCATCATTTCACAACTTTTACGGTTAAGAAAGTATCTTCATGTCAATCTTAAATCTTTCGTTTGTCAGGGAGTACTCTTTAGTAGCATTAAAGATTGCTGTCCCTGTACTTTTCTTTCACATAGAATACTTACAGGCCATTGTCATTGCTCTCACTTTGTCCCATGTTACTGAAACTACAGCTCAGTTGCGACTCAGATTAGAAGTGTGGTAGTGGAGGCTTAGTTCTGAGTAAGTATTTACTAAGCAGCTGCTGCTGCTAGGTTACTTCAGTCGTGTCCGACTCTATTCGACCCCATAGACAGCAGCCCACCAGGCTCCCCCGTCCCTGGGATTCTCCAGGGAAGAGCACTGGAGTGGGTTGCCATTTCCTTCTCCAATGCATGAAAGTGAAAAGTGAAAGTGAAGTCGCTCAGTCATGTCCGACTCTTAGACACCCCATGGACTGCAGCCCACCAGGCTCCTTTGTCCATGGGATTTTCCAGGCAAGAGTACTGGAGTGGGGTGCCATTGCCTTCTCCGACTAAGCAGCTGCTAAACACCAATTACTTTTTGCCCCACTCCTCCCGTTACCGTCTCCTATTTTTCCCACTTCTTCCCTACTATTATTCCCTTCTTACTGCTTTCTCTTTCATTTCCTTTTCTCTTCCTTTCCCTTCTTTAATCCCTGCAATGGGCATCAGAGGTAATGAGATCAAGATTCTGGGGGACAAGGGAGAAAGGAGCGACTGAGATTTCCTTAATAAAAATGACAACTTTAGGGAGAGCTCTTCTGTGTCTACACTGATTTCTCAGAGAGAGGCTGCAAGAGTAGTGCCTGGAGAGAAAGCCTAGTATTGTAAATATTCGAAATGTATGCTGGCTGGCATGGTTTTATTTTTTAACTTCCCACCAGGGAGGTGCAAATGGAATCCTTAATGATTTTTATAAGTTGTGAGGACATTTTAATGTCAGCAGACAGAGTCCCAAACAGCAGGAAGAACACTGTGATTTACTCCTAAAATGTACAGACACAGCAGGTGGACAGCTCTCAGCCACACATTCCTACCTTTTCAACAAATTCTGTCATTTTGTAAGGTTTTCATCTGAGGGAGGCCCACATCAAAGACAATGACAGCGCTACAGAGCTATTCAATTTCAAATTAAGTTTTTTCCTGTGGATGGTGTAGACCAAAGCCATTTGGCAATCTGACAGTCACTGTGGGAGGACCCGAAATCTCACCTTCACATGGATTTGAACCCCAGAATAAGAAACCTAAATGCTTCTCCAGCAATTACCATTACATGCAGGCCACTGACTCATTGAGTCTCAGGTCTCCCCAACAATGGTCATGTCAACAGTGTGCATATTGGTGGATACCGTTAGCATTCCTTGCTACATAAACATGGAGATATGAAATTTTTATTAAGGTACAGGTGTACGTATCAGAGAAGGCGATGGCACCCGACTCCAGTACTCTTGCCTGGAAAAGCCCATGGACAGAGGAGCCTGGTGGGCTGCAGTCCATGGGGTCACGAAGAGTTGGACACGACTGAGCAACTTCACTTTCACTTTTCACTTTCATGCATTGGAGAAGGAAATGGCAACCCACTCCAGTGTTCTTGCCTGGAGAATCCCAGGGACAGGGAAGCCTGGTGGGCTGCCGTCTATGGGTTGCACAGTTGGACACGACTGAAGCTACTTAGCAGTAGCAGTAGTCCAACTAACTAATGGTAAGTTTATTTTTAAACCAGCATTCTAGATTTTCCTGTTTAAAAGAAGCAGATAGGGAGGGTGGGGAGTGGGGAAAAGGGAGTAAAGGATGAGAAAACTGATGTATAAATTCCTAAAGCAATAGAATTTAGAGTGAGGAGTATTACAGCTACATTAAACACACTTATTATGTCTTGAGCCGCCCCTTAGAAATACATTAATCTTGACAAATTGTATTCCTTCTAAGCCCATTAAAGTTAACACTGCAATAAAGGAGTTTTGAATTATATGAAGTGAGCATTTAGTCAAAGAAAGGACCTGTGTTGGAATTAGAGAATTATCTTCCCACCTACTGAAATTGCTATGCATAGATAGGAAAGCATTGAGACAATATTTAGTCTGGACCCTGAGACTCAACTTCCCTGAGCCATGCAGTTTCTCCCCTCTATTAATTCTTAAGGTTACATATGAGATCCTAGGAGCCCTTCAGTCAGGGGAGGATTGTTATCTATTTTTATTTCTCATTGGCTATGTTTTGCCATACATGATGAGGCAAATGTCAGGGGTGTGGGGCCCCATGCCAGGAAAGGATAATGTTTCCTGAACTGGCAGAAGACTAAAGAGGTGGTAACTGACAGACAGCTCAGATCAGCCTTCAAGTGCCTCTGGGGGATGGGCGGACAGTGAGAAAGCTATGAAAGAACTTAAGAGTGATCTCAGCTTCTGAGTGGATTAAATGGGATGCAATGCAAAGACCACTGGATTAGGAGTCAGAAAGGGATCTAGAGAAAGGAAGGAAGCTTTGGTTGAGTGCTTCAGCCACTGTAGCCCTGAGCTATGCAGTTTACACACATCGATCTTTGTGAGGGCATGAGGGCCTACAGAAGACACTTAGAACTACTAGGTCAGTTCACCCCTCAGTAGCTGTGTTGTAGGGAGCTCTTTTGAAAGGAAAGATGTCTACATTCATCTTTAAATGAGTAAAAACATTTCCCCTGTGGGCCAAGGCAGAAAGAAAATATTAAGTGATGTAAGAGAGAGGAAGGTAGGCTGGATATCCCAATACTGCTCTTTGGACAGAAAGTACCAACCATTATCTCACAGATGTGGTGCCGGAGTCCACTGCATAGGTGTTCTAGTTACTTCTATAATGGTAAAATGAATAGCTTCTAAGTATTATTTTCCAGGTATATGGCATAGCCTCCATTATGCATTTTTCTTTATGAATGAATACATGTCTGAAAGTTTTAGTTGCCTTCCTTTGCCAGGAAATATCTGTCTATTTCCTGGTAAATGACCCCATTACTTCATACATTGTATATGAAGGGGATACCCAACAGGAATGCAGAGGGGCCCAACGGGAATGATAGAGGCAAGCAAGGAAGGAAGAGGATGAGAGAGGGGAGAAGAGAACCCTTCATGACAGTAAAAACATCCTTGAACAACTTTGTAAGAGTTCTTCACTCCTTATCCATGTAAAATTGAATAGAATCATAGACTAGTATTTTAACCCAATACATACTCTGAGTTATGATTGCTATTATCTCTAGTAATAGAATTGCCTAATCACAACTGATACTCTGTGCTGTTCTGCCTCTATTGTTCTTTATCTGAAACATGACAGACGTGGAAGGGTTTTAACCAGCAAATGATTCATCCTTAGTCAGCAAATGAACCCAAATGCAGAAGAGTCTTAATGAGAAATGAATCATCATTGTTTTCAGTTAGTAACTAAAATACAGCTATTAAAAACATGGTGGGCGAAATACTGGCAGTCTAACAACTATATATTAAGCACAAAATACGTGCAGGGCACTGTGCTAGTCACCATCCTTGAAGAACTCATATTCTAATAGAGAAGACAAGATGAGCTACCAACCCACCCCACAGCTGAACAGGAAACAGATGAAGCAGGTTCCTTAGGAGAGATACAAAGCGCTCTGTGGTTCAAAGATGAGAGAGACCATACCTGCCTGAAACCATCGGTAAAGGCTTCTGGCTTGTTCAGAAATGGCTAAATTTGTCAGAGAAAGACAGGTAGGGAGGGCGTTCTAGATAGAGTGGGAGTCAGCACAAATGTCCAGAGGTGAGAGAAGCAGATAGGCACAAGGGCCTGTTTGAGAACACTGAATATTCAAATTGACTGAAGCTTATTAAGGTAAGTCTGGTGGCTCAGACAGTAAAGAATCCGCCTTCAGTGCAGGAGACCCAGGTTTGATCCCTGGGTTGGGAAGATCCCCTGGAGAAGGAAATGGCAACTCACTCCAGTATTCTTGCCTGGAGAATTCCATGGACAGAGGAGCCTGGTAGGCTACAGTCTATGGGATTGCAAAGAGTCAGACACAACCGAGCTACTTTCACTATTAGGGCAAGTATTTTAGGGCAGGGGTGTGGCTGAAAATTTGGCAAATAAAAACAGAATATTCAGTTATATTTGAACTTCAGATAAACAATGAATAATGTTTCAGTATCAGTGTGTTCCATGCAATATTTCAGATGTTCCTATACTCAAACATTGTTTGGTGCTTAACTAAAATACAAATTTAACCCAGTATCCTGTGTTTTATCTGACAAGCCTCAAGGGACACCTTGAATTCCAAGTTGAGTGTATTTACTGCAATCACATTTGAGATTGAGAGTATGATGATCACATTTGTGTCACAGAAGTATCACTCTGGTGGTAGGGTTGAACTTGGGCAAGAAGAAAAGGAGGTGAGATAAGCAGTTACAAGGCTTCTGCAAGACCAAACTCCATCTTTGTACAAATTACTGAGAGGTATCCCTTCCTCTGGAGGATGTCACTCCAAACCACGTGCCAAGGAGCTTGGGCTGGATCTCTGCTCCCCACTAGGTGCATCTATAAGTTAGGAGTTTGGGAGTAACAGATACACACTGCTGCTGCTGCCGCTGCTGCTGCTGCTGAGTCGCTTCAGTCGTGTCCGACTCTGTGCGACCCCATTGACAGCAGCCCACCAAGCTCCCCCGTCCCTGGGATTCTCCAGGCAAGAACACTGGAGTGGGTTGCCATTTCCTTCTCCAATGCATGAAAGTGAAAGTGAAGTCGCTGAGTCGTGTCCGACTCTTAGCGACCCCATGGACTGTAGCCCACCAGGCTCCTCCGTCCATGGGATTTTCCAGGCAAGAGTACTGGAGTGGGGTGCCATTGCCTTCTCCGACAGATACACACTACTATATATAAAAGAGATAACAACAAGGACCTACTGCATAGCACAGGGAATTGTACTTAATATCCTGTAATAACCTATAATGGAAAGGAATCTAAATCACTTCGCTGTATACCCGAAACTAACACAACACTGTAAATCAACTATACTTCAATAAACAAATAAATTAAAAAAAAAAAAAAGATGGCAAAGTATCTTTCAAAGAACCTGAGGGTGGGAGGAAACAAAAGCCTGAGAACATAGTAGTGTTCTAGAAATGTTTGTTCTCTCTATTAAAATGAAGGAGGGACACTTCTGATTTGTATATTATTTTATATAAATCTGCCTAGCAATTTCCTAACTCTGTAGACACAAGCAGCACAGAATTTCAGTGTTGCCCATTCAGTCCAACCTGCCTGAGAGCCAGCTTTTATTGCTGTCATTTTCATGATATAAGAGCTAAGCAGTCAGCTTCAGGGATCCCATTGAAACTCATGTCCATAAACCTTTAGAGACTGAATGCCTTTCTCATTCTGTGTCAAGGGCTGGAAATGGGCCTTTAGTCTCCTCTTTGGGTCTATACTGCCCCACTGCTGTACTGAGGTCAGGGCCAGGCTGGTCTGATATGAAGGAACAGCCACAATAATTTAGTTACTCATTCAGATGGTATTTTCCCCCTTGAAGACATTCAAGACTCAAATGCTTGTGAACTGAAACTTTTAGTAGGGGAAAGAGGTAAACAAATCATTAATATTAATGACAATTTATGTCTTTCAAATATCTTTAGAAGTATGCATATAATTTGTCAACATTAACTTAGAAATCACTCCTTCTGGAATGAATTGTGTGATAATTATGATGACTGTGAACCACTTATAACAATCTTCTCCCTAAACAGAGCATTATGGGTGAAAGAACAAAATCAGCCCAAATGAGAGAGTTCTGCCCCAAACCAGCCAAGAAGGCAGGTGGGTCTGATTCCTGGGTTCTCATTAAGTAACATGTTGTCTAAGTACTTAGCTTGGCAAGTCTACTTTATAAGGACTCAATCAAAATCGCTAAGTGGGTCTGAAGTGGTTTCCATAAATCTGTGTGTGTGACAGTGGCATGTGATGTCTCTAGATAGAGTGACAATCACACCTGTTAATGAGGCTGGCAATGTTTCCCTATTTGTAATCTCTGAAGTGCCACGACACCTAAAATTCTGCTGTAATGGATTCTGATTTCAGTATTTATTAACAGGCTATGCCATAATTTTTTTTAAACTAGCTCTTATGTTTCCAAATTCAAGCATTCGACTCTCCAAGAGGTAATTTATTAAGGTACCAATAGTAGAGTGTAAATTCATTTGAACTGAAAACTTCTGCAATGTAAGGGTCTGTCAGGCAAAGTGAAGTGAACTTGGGCAAGAGACAGGGAGGTTTTCCTGAAAGGCAGAAAAGAGACATTTGTGAAGTGAGTCTGTTTCTGCTTCATAACTTCACCCTCTCTCCTCCCTACCCTCCACCTTGGGTCAGTTGGTGCAGTCTTCATACTGAATGTCTTGGTTTCCGAGGAAAGAGTCTAGCTACAATTTGCCTTTATGGCTGTCAAGCCAAATACTGTAACCTGAGTGCACATCATAACTAGCCCTACTAACCCATCACCTCTTTCCCTCTCCACATATCACCAATTCATTCACCCTCCTTGACATTTCTCCCACATTAACATTTCACAAAGGTACAGAAAGACTCACCCAAGGAAACTCTTGCGGGGACAGCTCTTCGGTCGATCCAAAATGAAACCCAGGAAAGCATTACCATCAACATAGCTGGGAAATAGGTTTGCAGGACAAAGAAGAAAATATGTCTCCTTAGCACAAAGTTGATGAAAAGCCTATTATACCAACCTATGAGGAAAAGTCAAAGTTTTCATCAGAACAGGCTTTTTTTTGGTGGAAATGCCATACTTAGTGACAATAACCTGCTTCTTTAGACTCCAAGCTCTTAGGTAACATGGAACTTAAGACACCCTTGTTTACCCAGTACAGGGATAGGACCTGGGCCTCCAATGTTGGTTGAACTAACTGAACTGCAGTAGGTTTAATTGTCTGACTCTAAGGTTCTCCTTTAAATTTCATATTTGCTGTTCAGGGATGAATGGTTATTATATTTTGTGGGGTGGCCTTTAGAGACCTTACTCCAAAATGTTTTGTGTTTGCAGTGTTTCTTCAGGTGAAAAAGTCTTCAATATATGGCTAATGACTGATGCAAGAGCCAATAAACCACTTATGAGCTGTAACAAATGACATGAAACATTTCATCTGGAGGAAAAGATTCACAGCAGCTTCTCTGTCCTTGGATTCCAAGTTAGGATCCAGATAGCTAGGGATTCAAAGAGGGGCTGGGGGAAGGGAGTATCCATAAACAATTTTTATTATTTCAAAGTTTCGAGGCTACCATTAATTTATCTATTCTAATCTGTTGAAAAGTAGCCAAATGGTGTCTCTTTGTCTCTTGTTGGAATTATATAAATTCATGTTGGTATTAGTTTGTACTGATCAAAGCACCAGTTGCGGTCATGTCAATATGCATAATTTGTTCAGCTTCCCATTTCACATTGGCTGCAAGGAACCATGTTTAGAAGGTTAGAGCATGCTTTTGGACCATCTATAGGACTTCTCTGATGCCATTTCCTGGTAACTACATGTTAGATTCTATATGATAACTTATGCTTATTTTACATTTTTCTTTCTCATATTTCTCTTTCATATCATCTTGCTTTATTTTACAATGATGCCAATCTTATTAAATCTTTCCTAAAGTAAGCAATGAATAATGAAAATATACCTTTTATAAATAAGTGGTAAGATTAATTTTTCCATTATAAATGCAGTTGACTGTAATCCAAATTATTCAGGATTTTAACCTATATTTTAACCTATAGTCTTTTAACCTATAGGTTAAAAATAATAAAATTGAGTTATAGGTGTTACAAGGTTGGAGAACTCTTCTACTTCCCCAGTAGTAATTTCTGAACCCAAGATGGCAAACTTACTAGACAGATCGGGTAAACATTTAGGCAAACATATACCTGGTCAATCTTCACTGAGTTTGCAGACTGTATGCCTAGTATTCTATTCTTAATGAACTGTTGGTTACCTTTCTTTTTCCTACTTGTTTTAGTTTCTCTCACTATCAGTTGATATGCATCAGGAACACTAAACAATTTCATTACCAAGAGTAATAAAAGATACATGATGTATTATACTCTAAAGTCAAAATATGCCTTTTTTTAAGCTACTCATTGTCTTGTATTACCCATGTTACATTCCACTTTATTATAGTCTGCAGTTGAGAGTTTTGATTATGGCTATAGAGTGGAATAATAGCATCTCTGATGTTATAGCTTCGTATAATTATTGTGAAATTATAAGGGATAAGGAAAAGCTGGAAAGTACTTCATAAAGACACACTTACGCATATGCTTTTAAGTTCTGAAATGTATTTGGGCAACGAGGTCTTTTTTTAACTCATAATTTTCTGAATAATTTTTTTTTTTTTTTTGGCAACCAAGCAGGAGACATGTTGCTCTGTCTTGAAGTTTTTCTGGGAAGGGGAGACGAGGGATAGTTCTGTTGTTGAAGTTGTAGCTGGGAAGAGCTCCCTTTACCCACCAGGAAAGATAGTGCTGCTCTGGAAAGGAGTGGAGCTCTCATTCCGGGAGTGCAAAAGAGTAGGACTCTATTTTTGATATTTGACTACTGATAGCTCTCTAGCTCCACTTCTCCTTCTGCTCCACACCTGGGCAAGCTAGGAAGAAAGCCAGATGTTCTCTCTTTACTGATGGAAAGATCAAACCATGAAAACATGGCCCCATGCAAGGAGCCCTCACTTGAGTCCCACTTTCTAAGCACCACAGAACCCCAAGTCCAGAGGCCCCTTCCTGTTCTCTCAAGACATTTTCAGATATGCTTTGAAGCCTGCCCTGCTCTCTCTAGAAAACCTCATTATGTCAGTAATAAATCTCTGTATACCCTTTCAGCATCTGTGTGCCATCACCAGTTTTGACATCTGAACCAAATTTTGGGTGGAAGTGTCCACCCACCTCCATCTGGTTGCCACATGGTAGAAAGAAAGGAAGTTTATGAAAGAGAGAGAAGGGCTGGAGAACTGGCAGCAGGGAAATGGAAGAGGCGGGCAGTGACTGGGCACTTAGTCCAAGACAATGTCCAAGAAGATTTTTATATCCAAAGACTGTCACCTTCAATGGCCTGTTGATGCTAAGGCTTCATTCTGTGTTGAAAGGCTAAAGATGCTGCTGCTGCTGCTGCTAAGTCACTTCAGTTGTATCCGACTCTGTGCGACCCCATAGATGGCAGCCCATCAGGCTCCTCCGTCCCTGGGATTCTCCAAGAACACTGGAGTGGGTTGCCAAGTTTCATTATTGTAACTATACTTCTGACTCTTGTAACTGAGCCAGAATTGTAATTTTTTTTCTGTATAGCTGATTTAGGAGTGGCGGTTATGGTGGTTGTTTTAATGACAGGCATGAAGACAAAATATAAAATATTTTTATGAAACTAATATGTTTAATTTGAGAAAAACACTTGAATTTGGCTCTCAGGTGACCTTGTTTGGTAATTCATGGATAATGTGAGGAAGAACTATTACCTACTTGTGAACTAAAATAAATTCTAAATGCTGATCTTTTCAAAACCTAAGAAATGCTTGAATGAACTCAGATATTAATAACTTGATATTTGAATACAACTTTCAAAATGCTTTATTCTTCTCTTTTAAAAACAAGTAATATTAGGGGACCATTTGGGGCTCCCAGGTGTTGCTGGTGGTAAAGAATCTGCCTACAATGCAGGAGGTACAGGAGACTTGGGTTTGATCCTGAGTTGGAAAGATCCCCTGGAGAAGAAAATGGTAACCCTCTCCAGTATTTTGCCTGAAAAGTCCTATGGACACAGGAGCCTGGCAGGCTACAGTCCATGGGGTCACAAAAGAGTCGCATATGACTTAGTGACTGAGCACACACACATACAGGAGCCCATTTTAATCTTTCTCATTATAAAGTATGTCTGTGTAACAACAAAAAAATAAAGAAGTATTGAAATAAAATTTAAAATTTCCCCAATATCTGTACTTACTTCTCATAGGCATATAAAGTGCAAGAATCACTTTACTGATCAAGTCATTCGGTTGCTATTTATTGAGCATCTATCATGCCCCAGGCATGTTTGAGGTGCTGGGTGAGAGACAGCGAACAAGGCAGACAGATAGATCCCTACACTCTTTCTAGCCAGGCACTCAGATAAGAAAGCAGTCAAACAGAGATGTATTTCAGGAAGTGGTTAGTGCTGTGAAGACAAATACGCATGGGGAATGGCGAGGAGGGAGGTTTATTGTACATAGGATGGCTAGGAAAGCACTCTTTGAGGAGATGATATTTGAATAAAGTTCTGAGCAAAACGGGGAAGCTGGTCATGAAAAAATCAGGGAAAACACACCAGGCAAAGAAAGGTGAAAGCAGGACTCCTGCAGGTGGAATGAGGTGGGTGTGTTTGAAGACAAGCAAGAAGTGGGGAGGCCGGGCAGCGAGCGGTGATTGGTGAGGTCAGAGCCTTAGGCAGAGAGTGATCATGTAGGGCCTGTGGGCCATGATGAGAAGCTTAAGTTCTGCTGTAAGTTTGATGGAAAAGCACCGCAGGGTTTTAACAGGAAAGAATTGTGTTCTTCATGTTTTCAAAAGAACACTCTGTCTGCTGTATGAAGAGTAGACTGCAGGGGCCTAGGGGAAGCTAGACATCTAGTTAAAGGTGTTTACATGATAAAGACAGGAATGTGTACACATGGTCTCTGACCTAGGATGCTTTGACTTATTTTGACTTTATGATGGTACAAAAGTGATGAATATTCAGTAGAAACTGTACTTCCAGTTTTGAATTCTGATCTTTTCCCATGCTAGCCATATGTTCTCACATGATGCTGGGCAGTGGCAGCAAGCCAGCTTTGGTCAGCCCCATGATCTTGAGGGCAAAGAACTGATATACTTAAAATCATTCTGTACCCAGACAACCTTTCTGTTTTTTCAGTTTCAGTACAGTGTTCAACTGCATTACAGGAGATAGTCAACACTTTACTTTAAAATAGGATTTGCATTAGATGATTTGCCAACCATAGACTAATCTAAGTGTTCTGAGCCTGTTTAAGTTTGGCTACGCTACTTTATGGTGTTCAAGAGGTTAGGCGTATTAAATGTACTTCAGCTCATGATGGGTTTACTGGAAGGTACCCCATCGTCAGCTGAAGAAGACCTGTATTGCAAAGATAGAGACGGCTGCTGGGAAAAGAAGGATGATATTATTGGTCAAATGGGAGGCTTGTTTGGACTCAGGACTAGCCACATGTGCTTTGCAGACAGCAGATGCTTAATAAATGCTCATGACTTGTCCACACAAAATACTGCACCTGTGCTGCTATAGAAAGCAAATCCACTGGATGCACTGAACTCCTCAATGAAAAACTGAGACAGGGAAATGTGCTCATCAGTGTTTAGGGACTTGTTTCCATGTTTCCAGTAGAGCATTAGATCCTCCTCATTGTAGGCATCTAAGACAAGAAAATAACATCCCTGCAGTTAGAATGAGCTCCTGTAAGTTCCATGAGGCCCATGATGGTGCTTTATAAAGTTCTGTATCCTCAGGGTCTGGTCCAATGTCATGGTTCTGAAATATATGTTTGCCAAAAGACTGATAATACCCATATCATAAACACACACACACACACACACACACACACACACAAAAACCCTCCCCAAATTAGACCCTGATTACTGACAGAGTGTGGTTGGGTTTTCTCATGCCCACATGATGCTTTAAAAACTCTCCAAACAGCTGTTCGCCTGTCTGTGTGCACTGTGATGTCACAGCACCACCTCTCACTCACAGGCCTGATGCCAAGGCTTTAGGCCTCAAACTGGTTTTGTGACTGTCTTGGATGAAATTGCAAAGTGAGCTGGGCTTGTAGAAAATTCTCTTGTAAGATCAAATAGTGTGACAGAGAGTTTCCAATGGGTTTGGGGAGAATTGTCTCTGTAGGAGACATCCGTTGAGATTCCCAGCACTTTACCTGCATCATGAAAAATTGCAGTCAGCGTTTAAATAAGTCATGTCAAAAATAGCTGGGGAGGGGGTGTGGATCTAAGTAATTGACAGGGCTCTGGCTCAGATGTCCTTTGACAGGGCTTTGACTGGGTGATCTAAATCTAGAGCTGGGTTTTTCTGGGGAAACAAGATACACCTAATGGAAGGTTGGGATTCATATAAGAACATAAATGGCAGAGTTTCCTAAATTTGCCATTCTATGTTAATAACATTAGCAAGAATACACGTTTTTAAGGAGCTATTCCTTTAAAATCATTGTGAAAACTGCAGAATATGTAGTTACCAAAGCATTTTTTTCTTGACTCTTTTATCTTCTCATCTGCAAGACAATTTGCCATCATCATTCTTACCCAAAAGACCAAGCAAACAACCAACCGATAAGCTTTTTTGGATAAACATATTTAATTTATATCAAAATGTTCACATGCTTGTTAAGATATTTACTGCAAGTATGTGATGGTGTGTTCAGACTACAGGTACTCACTCCATCGGGAGGTTACACTTACAGCTTTCCAGTTCAAGGGAACAGTTTTGAGTGTCAAGAGGAAACCTGCTGAAATCCATAAAGCACATTGCTGAAACAGTTATCCTATAGGAAGAATAAGAAAAAGAAAACTGCAGGTCATTTCACCACACGGTCAAATAAGTAATGTAGCTTAAAGCTATCTGACACTCTGCCTGTTTTGTGCACCTTTCAAGAATAATGCCAAACAGGTGTCATCATCTTCTATCCAAGTAACCCATAAGGAAGCAAACCCAGGAAGGTAGGTGATTGCTTAAGACCCAGAGTTAATGAGTGAATTCCTGCTGTAAGAATTGCTTCTGATCTCACCATTTCCTGGTCAGCTTCCTCTATACTTTCTGGCTTGGATGTCTTCAGAAAAACACACTTCAAAGTGAGAAGACTTTAAATAGACTTAAATATTTTCTGCTTTTTGGAAGATTCAAACTTAAATAGTTTCCAGTAATAAAGAGCTGGAATGGTGGTAATAAAAACCTATGAGTAAAGGTTTCCTTCACAAAGCAAGTTTACCTGAGGAAATTATCTTTGCAGGAGTGAGTGGAAAGCCGGCAGCATTTTCAGTTAGAGATCTATGTGCACAATGCATAATTCAGGTGCTATTAAATCAAAGGGCTTACATACTGATGAGGGCTGTTCTTCACATTTTATGTCCTCCTAGCTTTTCCTGCGGAGAAGGCAATGGCACCCCACTCCAGTACTCTTGCCTGGAAAATCCCACGGATGGAGGAGCCTGATAGGCTGCAGTCCATGGGGTCACTAAGAGTCGGACATGACTGAAGGACTTCACTTTCACTTTTCATTTTCATGCATTGGAGGAGGAAATGGCAACCCACTCCAGTGTTCTTGCCTGGAGAATCCCAGGGACGGGGGAGCCTGGTGGGCTGCCATCTATGGGGTCGCACAGAGTCGGACACGACTGAAGTGACTTAACAGCAGCAGCAGCTTTTCCTGGCTTCAGGCAGAGGCTGCTGAACTGTGGTACCCACAAAAGCAGATCAGAGGTTCATAAAGGGCCCCTGAGCAGGTCTGCAAAAAACAAAGGCAACAGCTGCTCCTACCCATGGCACCCCTCAGTTAATCAGAGGGGGAAAACCATTTTATCTGCTGTGCTTTGAATTCTACTGTCAATAGTCATGCAGGAAAATGCCAAACCAGGGAGGGGTCTGGATAACCTTGCGACACAAAACATACTCATTTTGGCATCTTCCTGGTACTTTAAAAAAGGACGTATGAAGTCTTTCAGTCTCCTTCCTTCAGAGTACACATAAATAAATTAACAGCCAAGGAGATTAGGTAGACAGTGTTAAGGAAAAAATTATTCATGACACTTGTTTAAAAAATGGTAAGGTAGACTCTATTTAGGACAGCTACTATAAATTTTTTTTTTTTTTTTGTAATTGGGAAGAGAGATTGGGATCAACTCCAAACATAACAACTGGGAATTTATAGCAAAGGAACAAGGAGGCCAGGATGGGGGGTGTGCAAGTCAGTGGATGGAAAATTACTAAGAGGAAACATAAGGGGTCGGGGGAACCTGGCTAAATGGACCTAACAGAATTCTTGCTGAAGGAGGGCCAGGTGGTCAGATGTCAGCTGGGGGCTGGAGAGGTGGATGAGGAACCTTATCAGATATGGAGGGTGATCAGATATTGAGGACAGGGGACTCTGGCTAAACTGACCATGCAGAGACAGAAACAGAAGCTCAAAATCAGGGCCAATGTGAGAAGACAGTTCAGAGGACACTGAGTAGAATTTCGTCAAGGAGAGACTCTTTGTCAGTAGATGGTGTCAGAACCAAGCCTGAAACCAGGTGACCTGGCTCTGGGCTTGGACTGGCTCTGCTGTCAGCTGAAACAGCTGTGCAGACAACAATTCTGAGTCCTCCTGTGTTCGGAGATCTCCAGACCAACCTCAGCGTCAATGTTTCATTAGAAGGACTTATAGAACTCATCAAAACTGTTATACTAACAGCTAATCATTTATTGCAATGAAAGGATACCAGTTAAAATCAACAATGAAATTAATATGCACAGGGCAGGTTCCAGGAAAAACCAGGAGCAAGTTTCCAGTTGTCCTGGACAGGGCTATATGGACAGAGTGACATTCTCCTAGCAGTGACATATGACCACATGCATGGAGTATTGTCAACCAGGGAACTACGTGAGCCTAGGGGTTCAAAGCATTAATTGAGGGTTGGTCAGCCATGGCTGATCTTGGTCTTTAGCCTCTCCAGAGGTCAAGTTGATACCATGTGGCTCAGGGTCTTTGGGTAAACAAAGACACACTTATCAGGCAGGATATTCCAAGGGCTTGTAGGTTATTTCCCAGGAGCCAGGCAAGAGCCAAATCTTTCTTTGGAATGTGCAGGGTAAGGACAATTCACTGAGCTACTTCTCCAGTGGATATCCCCTCATCAAAAAAATTAATTTAAAACAGATGATTTCTTGGCCAGATGCTGCTGTTCAGCTGCTGATCCCTACTAAGGCTTGATTCCAGTACTTGTTAGAGTCCTAGGTTACTTCTGATGTAAAAGTTCTTATGGAAAGTGGTACTTTCCTCTCATTTCATTTTTTAAAAAACACTGATAGCTTTTTATAAAATGTCCAGTAACAGAATCTCTGTACTAGAGCGAGCAAGGTGTTTTTAATGAATAAAAAGAACATATTTTCATTGTAAACAATTACCATAAACTTGGCAGTTTAAAACAACAGAAATGTATTCTCTCACAGTTCTGGAGGCCTGAAGTTTGAAATGAATATCACTGGACTGAAACCAAGGTGTCAGAAAGACCCTGCCTCCTCCCAAAGCTCTAGGGTGAGATTCATCTTTTGCTTCTTACAGCTCCCGGAAGTCGCCAGCATTCCTGGGCTGGTGGTTGCGTCACTCCAGTCTCTGATTTCACCATCACACTACTTCCTACTCTACCACGTGTGTCAAATCCTCCCTCTGCCTTTCTCTTACAAGGACACTGATGATTGCATTTAGTCCAACCCAGATAACCCAGAATAATTTCCTTGTCTCAAGACCCTTTATTTAATCATGTCTGCATAGTTTCCCCCCACCCCCAGTAAAGTAACCTTCCTAGGTTCCAGAGATTAGGACATGGATATCCTCTGGAGAGCTAACTTCTTTTTCAGTTTACTATTGAATCTTTCTGGGATTTCTAAGACATTTGCAAACATGAATTTCTTGGATTTACCAAACATTTTTAAGATTCTATGGTAGGTCAGTCAGTAAGCACTGGACTCATTAGGCTAAAAAAAAAAAAAAATGTTATAGTAAAGATGGAGGGATATGATAGCATAGTGTCTGAACAAATATTTTATTAATTTTTTTTATATCCAACAGAATTCAGAACTCCTATTTACCATTTGGATAGGTCCATTAGCACAGATCAAATATTTTAAATTAAAATTTTGTTTTTCAACAATTTTTAAATGAAGAAATCAGGGGTAACATGCATGATGACTACATCTTCATGTGAAGAGTGAAGGACATACTTAACAAAATTATTTAGTTAATCCAAGATTCCAAGACTGCTTGGTGGGATGCAGGGTGGGGTGGCATTGGTCTTAGCTCCATTTTGTCCAGCCTTATTTCCTATCATTCTCCAATAATATGCCCAGAGTGGGTACAGTTAGATTAGGAAATCATTCTTTAAAACCCAGAAGTTAGGGGCTTCCCTGGTGGTCCAGCGGTTAAGAATCCACCTTGAAAAAAAAAAAAAAAGGATCCACCTTGCAATGCAAGGGATACTAGCTTGATCCCTGGTGCAGGAAGTGTCCACATGTCTTGGAGCAACTAAGCCTGTGTGCCACAACTATTGAGCCCAAGCGCTGCAGCTTCTGAAGCCCACATGCCTAGAGCCTGCGCTCTGGAACAAGAGAAGCTGCCGCAATGAGAAGCTTGCCTACCATGGTGAAAAGTAGTCCTGCTCTCCACAACTAGAGAAAGCCCGCATGCATTAACAAAGACCCACCACAGCCAGTAAATAAAGAAATAAATCTTTAAAAGAATAAACAAAATGCTAATTATTAAAAGTCATTAAAGAAACAAAACCTGGGAGTTAGAATCAGGAAAAAAGTCACATCTTCTGCTTGTCTGAAGCTCCAGCATTACCAAACACAGCAAAATTGGGAGTTCAGCCTGCAGGGAGCCCCCCTAGTACTGGTGCAGATGGTGCGGTGCCAGGGAGCCCAAGGCAGGAGACAGCCCTCCTCACCTGACACTGAAGAGGACGCTTCCATCGGGGTGGACGCGCAGCATGATGTTCTCCACAGTTGTGTCGTGGATGAAGGATCTCTTAGAATGGACAAAGAAGATATCAGGCACCCACATCTTTTTGATTAATCTATGATCAAAAGTCATACTTTTGTTGGTCTTGCTGGGAAAGGCGAGCCTTTCATCTTTCCAGTAATGCCTGAGATAAAAAGTCATTGTAAAGTCCTAGGCAGGGAGAAAAAGAGACAAGTCAAGGCCAGCAGAAATATGATTCAGGATGACTAGTCAGTACTATCAGTCTCCACTGGTTTCCGTAGGTGTTAACGACCTGTGCCTGAATGGCTTATATCTTCAGGTAGATTCAGAATGAGGCTACCGAGCTTCTGTCACAGAGCCTCTCCTCACCTGGACTCTGGTGAATGCTCACAGTTTCTGAAAACCATCAAGTATTCAAGTTGCTGAGGGGAAACAGGTTATAAGTGGGATGCATTTCTACCTGAGCACTCTGGTAAATCACCTAAGATGATCTCAGAAGACAGGGACCTAAAACTTCATGGTCTGGTATTTTATTTTGATTTTTCTGGTAGTTTAGTTTGCTTTTTCTCTCACTGTAAATAAATATTAACTTTTATGATTGATTTTATACCTATATATTTCTATTGTTTTTGTAAAGCGGTCCTCCCCAAGTTGAATAAACTACAGTCTTATAAGAACCTGAACACAACATTTATAGGAGTTTTTAAGCATTTTAATGGAAAGCATGTTGTCAGAGGGGCTTCCCTGGTGGCTCAGTGGTAAAGAATCCTCCTGTAGTGCAGGAGATGTGGGTCAATCCCTGGATCGATAAGATACCCTGGAGAAGGGAATGGTACCCCATTCCAGTATTCATGCCTGGAGAATCCCATGGACAGAGGAGCCTGGTGGGCTACAGACACTAGGGTTGCAAAAGAGTCAGACACAACTGAGCCACTAAACAACAGCAATGTTGACAGAGGTCCTGAGAAAGAGATGGTGATCTTCAGCTTGAGACACAGAACAAATACCAGGAAATGGTGGTGCTGGAATTGTAGTGTGCCAAAAATCACTTGTGCATTTGTTAATACGGCACATCCCCCAGAAGCTAGTTCTCAGAGATTCTGATCCAGTATGACTCAGGATTTTAATTTGTTTATATGCATTCCAGTTGTAAGGAGGCAAGGATGAGGGGAAAAAGCTAGATTAACATTATTTTAGCAGAAAAAACTTTGCTTAATCAATTATTTGAGTTTTGTTTGGCTCTCAGGTACGAGTATTTTGTTTGTTTGAATAGAAATTCTCCTATCTTCACCTAAGTTATAGGATGTAGGCAATGACAATGTGTTTCACATTTCCCAATTGCTTACTTCTTATTCTCATTTATTTGTCAACAACACTCAAATTCTTCTTGAAATAACACATATAATAGAACTTCAACATTTACTACACAAGCAAAGGACAAATCTCAGCAAACCACAAACAAGTCATCAAGTAACGATGAGCTCATTTGTTTTTCTTAGGATCAGAATAGAGGTACATTGTATTATTGCTCTGGGTTAATCTAGGAGCACCAGCCACGTGTAATTTGGAATTAGGGTAAGAGTGAATAAATACAATGGTTCATTCATTACCATAACACCACCCCACAGGGAATCCTGTGGGTTACTGCATGGATTGCTTTAATAAGCATATATTTGTGTTTAGATGCTCAGTCTGATCTGAAGGGCACCAGGCAAACACTGAGCCTGTGAAGTCAAATGGCAGACACTGGCACGTGTCAGCGATACATCAGCATCACCACTACTTGGCAGTCTCATGGGAAGCAGGGAGGAGAGCAGGACAAAACTAAAGAGACTGAAAGTGATTTCAGGGTGAAATAAGGGAGGGTTGGAAAATGATAAATGAGAAGCAAAAGAAGCCAACACTGGGGATCACTTGATCATTTTTTCAAATTGGGCATGGAGAATGCAGACCAGTTTTTTGCTGATACTGAGTACCAAGGTTCAAGTCACATAGCTAAGTATATCCTGTCCTTCGGGACACTGTAAAGCCAATAGAAGAAAAGGAGACGAGAAAGAAAGGAATGAGAATTATAATCCGGGGCAGAGATAATACTTAGAAAAGAATAAAGCAACTTCAACTTTATTAAGCAAAGCAGGAATAACATGCATAATTAAGATGATTTATTAAAACGTCAGTGATTTTGACACTACTGAGAATCTATCCGTTCAGAAAAAAGCATCTCATGGAGAAACTTACCATGTCAACCTCTGAAATGCTGTCAATACTTTCAACCTGGACATCTATACCCACTGGCACTGGAGATCCTTCAGAAAGAAGAATGAGAATATAATGAGGAATCAGGATTATTTTTGAAAACATTTAAAGTGGAGAGAGATCAATGCTGCAAATGAATTACTTTTCAAGTTTTGATGATAAATTTCTCACTTATCTATTGATATAGTATTACATATTCAGGGAGCAGACTAGCATGAAGTTCATGATTTTGGCAAATGTGGGAGCCTTTCCTCTCTTGCCTAAAAATCAGTCTCTTTCACGTGGGGAGGCTAGAGGGACACACTGACAATGGTGCTCCCCAGGATGCTGCACATTCAGAAATGCCCCTTCCCAGATAAACAGAAACCACAGCTTGCATTTGGGGTGAAGCAGACATCCTTAGAAATGTGAATGCTGAGAGTATTCTGAAAATCAGAATGGGAGCAACTCCAGACAGGCAAGTTCTAGATTTGTGTGCAGTTGGGTCTCACAGAATCAGGCTCATGTGCCCAGAGAACAAACCGAGACCAAGACAATCCCTTGTTACACTCTACAGAGGGTTTCATCTGCTCCTGTGTGAGGGGATGCTGATGCTACTAACTTCATTCTTTAGTACTGTGTATGAAATGTGATGCACACATGCACATGTGCTCAGTCGTGTCTTACTCTTTTCCACCCCATGGACTGTAGCCCGCCAGGCTCCTCTGTCCATAGGATTTTCCAGGCAAGAATACTGGAGTGGATTGCCATTTCCTCCTCCAGCAGATCTTCCTGACCAAGGGATCAAACCCGTGTCTCCTGTGTCTCCTGCACTGGCAGTGGGTTCTTTACCACTAGCACAACCTGGAAAGCCCTGATGTATATATATATATGTTCAAATAATTTGTATATTTATATATAGACTCTTCATATGTTTCCTTTCCATGGTGACCAATTCTCAAACTTTATAGCCCTTAATTAAAAAATGCTTTCAACTATTGTTGGGGAAAAATAAATCTTGCCTAGATGGATCCTAAGTGGTTATTTCAGACAAGATTCTGGTATTTAGAAGGGACAGGCCAGAAAGACTTCATTCCTTATTGTCTGGATATGCTACATGTGACATATAATTTAATAAAGCACCTAATTATTGTATTTTAAATGTACTGTGTGTGTGTGTATGCTTAGTCACTCAGTCATGTCTGACTCTTTGGGAACCCATGGGACTGTAGCCTGCCAGGCTCCTCTGTCCATGGGATTATCCAGACAAGAATACTGGAGTGGGTAGTCATTCCCTTCTCCAGGGGATCTTCCCAACCAAGGGATTGAACTGGGGTCTCCTGCACTGCAGATGGATTCTCTTACCATCTGAGCCACTAGGGAAACCCCAATATAATACATTATAAAACAAGACATGCCTCACCAGTCCCTGTGCACCATCTATGCCTATTCCCCCCCATTAATTGGCTGACATTCAGTTCACTTCAGTTCAGTCGCTCAGTCATGTCCGACTCTGCAACCAAATGAACCGCAGCACACCAGGCTTCCCTGTCCATCACCAATTCCAGAGTCTACTCAAACCCATGTCCATTGAGTCAGTAATGCCATCCAACCATCTCATCCTTTGTTGTCCCCTTCTCCTCCTGCCCCCAATCTCTCCCAGCATCAGAGTCTTTTCAGATGAGTTAGCTCTTCTCATCAAGTGGCCAAAGTATTGGAGTTTCAGCTTCAACATCAGTCCTTCCAATGAACACCCAGGACTGATCTCCTTTAGGATGGACTGGTTGGATCTCCTTGCTGTCCACGGGACTCTAAAGAGTCTTCTCCAACACCATAGTTCAAAAGCATCAATTCTTCAGCACTCAGCTTTCTTTATAGTCCAACTCTCACATCCATACATGACCGCTGGAAAAACCATAGCCTTGACTAGATGGTTGGCAAAGTAATGTCTTTGCTTTTTAATATGCTGTTTAGGTTGGTCATAACTTTCCTTCCAAGGAGTAAGCATCTTTTAATTTCATGGCTGCAATCACCATCTGCAGTGATTTTGGAGCCTAGAAAAATAAAGTCAGCCACTGTTTCCACTGTTTCCCCATCTATTAACCATGAAGTGATGGGACTGGATGCCATGATTTTAGTTTTCTGAATGTTGATCTTGAAGCCAACTTTTTCACTCTCCTCTTTCACTTTCATCAAGAGGCTCTTTAGTTCTTCTTCATGGCTGACATTACCTTCACTTTATCTACACTGATTCCCTCTTTTATGAATCTAAACCCTCGATATCATTCCTAACTTACAAGGATTTCAACTATCCAGGCGCTGGGCCTGTCACTAGAATATATTTCTGCTTCAGGCTGTAGGAATACCTTACTTGCATCTGAACTGCTAACTACTTCCTGCCATACTGGACCGATCACTTCCAATAGTGTTAATAATGACAATTCTATTAAAATATTGCTTAGTGATAATTATGATTAAGCATTAACTTGGGAACAGCTCAGTATTATTCCTTTATCAGGTTTAGCTCTGATGCTTTTATTTTGTTTTGCCTTTTTTCTTTAATTGACATGTCTGTGAGTAGTCACTTCAGTCATGTCCAACTCTTTGCATCCTTGTGGACTGTAGCCCTCCAGGCTCATCTGTCCATGGAATTCTCCAGGCAAGAATACTGGAGTGGGTTGCCATGTCTTCCTTCAGGGGATCTTCCCAACCCAGGGAGCGAACCCACATCTCCTGCATTGCAGATGAATTCCTTACCACTGAGTCACTGGGGAAGCCCTCTTTAACAGGTAGAGCTATCAAAATATACACTTCATGCAAAGATCTCATCCCTGGCCCTGTCTGGCCTTTCAGGATGAGTAATTCCCCCTACTAACTCCAATACTCCAAAGGACTGAAGAGATGGGAGAGGCCTTGGAGAGGGAACAGAACATCCTGGAGAAAATTTTGGCATTAGAGTCCCAACCAGAGCTGGAATCCAGCTCCATGACTCACATGAGAACAAGGTCAGTAAAATCTCTAAGCTTAGGGTCCTCAACTATCAGATCCATTAGTAGTCTCACCAAGGAGACTTATGTAAAGACTAGAAATAATACAGTTGGTAAACTTAGTGGATACTCAATAAATTGCATAGAATATATGTTATTGTTACTGTAATTCAGCAGATTTACAGAGGATGACATAGTTGGATGGTATCACCTACTTGATGGACATGAGTTTGAGCAAGCTCTGGGAGTTGGTGATGGACAGGGAAGCCTGGTGTGCTGCAGTCCATGGGGTTGTAAAGAGTCGGACACGACTGAGCAACTGAACTGAACTGAATTCAGCAAAAATGTGAATCTATTCCTCAGACTACAGACCACAATTCCCAGTCTTACATTCAAACATTGAAACAATCAGTCCATTCTTCACTAAAGAATGATCCAGTGCTTCTCATACAGTGTTTATTTTATGACAAAGTGTGAGCACAACTTGGATTCAGGATGTTTATGACTTCTGAGTAGGACCCAGTTACTGATGAGTATCTCTGCAAGCCAGGGCAGTCTTCTAACACCACCATACAAGGACATTCATGTCACCACTGGACAAGCACTGGGCCCTCAGGGTTGTCTGAAGGCTGGACTGACAGGCGGGTAATAACATGGCTTATCCATTAGGAATGGGTTCCTAAATACGTCTTAGATTTCTTCTTTCCTCTCTCCCATTTATTCTATTTTTGTCAGGATAAGCTCTTTCATCTCAAAGGAAAGTGTTTGTCCTCAGATGCTATCTGACCTCAGTTTTGTCTCCTTTGCATTTGATGCCCAAGTGCATCTTCTCCTGGGCCCAGGACTGTAAACTCTGCTCTGACATTCTGAGGACAGAGTGGAGGGTGAGGGTGAGTAAAAGCAAGATGCAAAATCATAGAATTTGGGAGCTTCTTAAAAGCTCCAAAGATCACTCTTTTTTGCAAAATAGGAGCTGAGTCTCAGAGAGAAGGTGGTAATAAAGCAAAAAGATTGAAAACTATGAAATTTGTAACCATATAAACCTGAGTTTAACCTTCTGTAATCCTTAACTCCTCTGAGCCTCAGTTTTTGCTCATCTGTAAAATAGGGGAGATACATACAACATACATGGTCTGTGCCTAATGGGGTTGCTGTGAAACTAAATAAAAAATGCATATCAAGTCCTTAGCCTAACCTAACATTAAATGTGTTAACCAACTTATTCAGTATATAGTAATGTGTGATACACAGAACATGAATAATACCAGTTTCATAAATGCTCTTATTAATTCTCATGTAAAGCATTTGGAATATAGTAAAAATTAAACAACTATTAGGTATTACAATTAGGTGTTCATTTCCCAGGATCACTAACTAGGTGGTAGCACAGACATTTATACTGCCATGTATATTATACTATATTATATTATACATATAAAAATCATCAATCTTACTTTATGCATGCTGGAATAAGGGGATCTAAATAAAAGTTATGCATCTTATTTGTGGAGTACATTTAAAATACGTGATATATTATATCATGTTATCATTACAGCCACTTTGTTAGTTAGCTAGGTAGAACCAATTTAGCTCCATTTGACATATGAGGGAACTCATGCTCAGTAAGGTTGAAGACCTTGCCTGAAAGCTAGAGCTGGTTAATGCAGGAATACAGCCAGTTCCCCCTAGCTCCCGATCTGGTCCTCCTGTTTGACAAGCAAAGCCTACACAAGTGGCTTTTACAACTTCAGCTTTTGTTTTAACTCAGCAGCCAGTATCTAGATGCTGAATTGATTTCACTTTAAAGAAACAAAGAAATCATCATCTATACAACTAAAACAAAAAAAGCCCTTAGTTATGGGAGACGTAAAGGGTAGGGAAAGCATAAATAAAGAAAATGAGCTGCAATTTATAACCCAAGTTAAACAAAAGGCTCCCTTAAATTTATATCCTCCTGTTTCCACATAATGAGTCAATTAATCTTCTAATGCTTTATAAAAGTAAAAAACACTGCAGTAGCAGCTGGTTTTAATGTTAAAGCTAATTAGGAAAACATTAAGGGAAGAGAAGTGCTGAAGTTACGTTTAGCGCAAGAGGAAAGAAGAATGTGTGTGTGTTGTGTTATGGACAAGTATAAAGAAAGAGAAGATAAATTTAAGCCTGTCTTTTATATTCTGCAGCTTGAGTTTCCCAGGAAAGCAGGCTTGAGAGAACAGAGAATGGGTCACCGGTATAAAAAGCTGTTCTGACCAAGACAAGAGAAGGTTAAGGACTATATTTCTCAGAGCTACCAGACTGACACTTCTGACTGAATTTATGGATTTTTTCTGCCTGAACTGACTGAATACACAAGCCACTTGGATACCATTTAGCCCCAGTCCATGACTGTCAGAAAAATTTCTTAATCGTGGGATGATTTGCCTCCTGCCACTAAGTAGTACATTTCCATTGCATTTTTAATGACCCCCAGAAAGTAGCCTCAGGAAAAAAAATTGTTTTAAAAATTCTTAACATGTATCCCTAACAGATCAAGAGAAGTGGAAATTTAAGATCAATATTATGTTTTTCTGGCGGGTGGGGGTGATACAGAGGAGGGAGAAAGAAGGCATAAACGTTTTGAGATAAAAGCTTTGGGTCGGCTCTTGGTAATTTATGACGGTGCTTCTCAAATTGTAAAGTATAGTCGAATCACCTGGGGATCTTGTTAAAATGCAGATTTTTATTCAGAAACCCTAGGATGGGGCCTGATCTTCTGCATTTCTAACTAATTCCCAAGCGACTCTGTAGCTGGTCCTTGGAACACTTTGAGTTACAAAGTGTAGAGTGCTTGTTTCAAGGTCCAAATTCAAGGGCAGCAATTTTTCTCTTAATCTCTCTGGCTTTCAGTGGTCTAAAATAAACCCATAAAACCCTTTCCTCTAGGATAGGAATTCATTAAATTGACGAACCTAACCTAACAGGAATTAGGGCAGCTTTTTGAATTCGTATAGAAGGGAATACATCATTTTGGGCTGCTAATCACTACTCCAGAGAGGCCAGTTCCAAGCTATTCCTGTGCATCTGGAGCCCCCTAATGGCTCCAGGTACCCACAACCGGTCAAGTTTAAATTCAAACAAAAGTTCCCTAGCTAAATTGTGGGACGGGAAAGATTTTAGAGACTCTTTTTTTTTTTTTTTTTAATTTACAATATTGTATTGGTTTTGCCATGTATCAACATGAATCCACCAGAGGTATACACGTGTTCTCCATCCTGAGCCCTCCTCCCTCCTCCTTCCTCCCTCCCCGTACCCACTATGGAGAACAGTGTGGAGATTCCTTGAAAAACTGGAAATAGAACTGCCTTATGACCCAGCAATCCCACTGCTGGGCATACACACTGAGGAAACCAGAATTGAAAGAGACACATGCACCCTAATGTTCATCGCAGCACTGTTTATAATAGCCAGGACGTGGAAGCAACCTAGATGTCCATCAGCAGATGAATGGATAAGAAAGCTGTGGTACAGATACACAATAGAGACTCTTTAGAATCGTCGAGACCAAGGTCCAGAATACCTGCCTAACAGTTGCAGAGCATATTATCCAAACTTTGGGCAAATTGTGTTGGGGGAAATAAATTGTCTATTGGGAATGGCAGTTAAGAGTACATCTTCAGGTGAATTGTGGTAAGGATGACACATCTGAGTAGTGATGTAAAAAAAAAAAAAGAAATTTAAAAAATAGATCTATAGGTAGTAAAAAAAAAAAAAAGCATACATCTTTGAATCTGACTGATTTTGAGGCTTCTAAAAATCTTAAATTAGGTTCAATAAATGTGAGAAATGCTCCTGAAAAGCAAAATATTATACTCACCGCAAATTAATCTGATGCTAATAATCTAATTCAGTAGTTATCAAATGTGATTCTCAGACCGGCAAAATCAACATCACCAAGAAATGTATAAGACATGAGAATTCGTGACCCCACTCAAATCTACTGAATTAAAACCTCTGGGTGAGGCCCAGTGATCTGGGTGCTAAGGAGCCCCCAGGGGACTCTGATGCCTGCTGAAACTTGCATCTTCAACCTAAAAAAGGGCTTCCCTGGTGGCTCAGACAGTGAAGAATCTGCCTACAATGTGGGAGACCTGGGTTTGATTCCTGGGTTGAGAAGATCCCCTGGAGGAAGGCATGGCAACCCACTTGAGTATTCTTCCCTGGATGGACAGAGGAGCCTGGCAGGCCACCGTCCATGGGGTTGCAAAGAGTTGGACACGACTGAGCAATTAAGCACACACACACCCTAATAAAGTCAAAACCAGACCCTTAGAATTGCAACCCAATGGATTCCAGAAAATTAAAGAACAAAAACCAAACAATCCTTAACGTAAGAGTTACCTGATGTACTTTAAAATTTTACCAGTTAACACATTAGTTTTCTGTGGTACCTACCTGTGTGTTGCGCTTCCCTTTGTCATAACCACAATATGATGAGTCTCGAGATCTTCCCACCCACGCCAAGTACTTGAAGCGTTAATTATCAAAAAGTGCTACCTATTCTACTTCTCTTACCTCCACGTCTCTAGCATGAAAAGCTGTCAGTTCAGCAAATTGTGGGTGTGGGAGACCTTAGGTCAGGAGCGGGAGAGTTAGGATGCATTTAGCACTAAAGTGGAGAGTACAGCTTAACTGGGTGATTTTACCACACCCTGTGTATCTCTGAAAAGCTTGGTACCCCCAGGGATGCAACTGTGCACATGAAGCAATCTGACAGGAGGAAAACCTTTTTTCCAGGTAATATATCCTCCCACTGTGGTTTCTTCTGTTCTCCTTACCAGTCATTGCATCTTGGTTCTACCACATTACTTTTTTCACGGCCTTGAGAACATTTCTTAATTTCTCTAAGCCCTAAGTTCCGCATTGTAATATTAGTAGGGTCGTAACACCTACTTCATAGGGTCACTGCAAGCGTGGAATGAGACAGCGCATTAAAGGGCTTAGCACAGTGCCTGGCACTCCAACATTTCAATCAATTTTTATTGCTAGGTACAATTAAAAGAAAAACCCTCAGCAGAGGTGGTTCACAAGGAGTCATGGCATTTGGCAGACTAATTCTTCAACAAAAGTCAGGCATTCCAGCTCATAAACATGTTTCACAAGATTTTATGAATACCATAATATAACTCAATAGATTTTAATTAAAACAATATGTTGGTGTATGGGCAAGATATATGCATTCACTATTTTTGAAGACATATTATTTATTGAACACACTTTTTATGATAATGTGTATAGTAAACAATGGGTCATTTTGGTTAATTTAAACTGCATAAATTATCAATTGCTCTTATTCAAGAGAAGATCATTGTAAAAGGTTTGTGTTTCTTTTTCTTTAACTGATGGTATTGTGTTATGGTCTTGATGGCTTCAAATTTTCAACCCAGTTTTGACAATGCAATGGATTATAACACAGGAGTTTTGTAAAGATAGTGCTCACCTCCAAATCCAGGTCTCATTGCAAAATCATGGTCCTCTATGTGGAGGATTTGCTTATATTTCAGGGGCCACACTTTGGTACTGTCTTCCTTCCTCATTCTAGTTTCTTGTTTGCTGTACCTCCAAGGGAGAAAAATGCTTTTGAGATACATGTGCTTCTGGATATTTTGATTTAGTTTAGCTTTCTGTGCTCAACGTGGTATGGTCCAAAATATACACATAAAGCTCATTTTCTCAGTTCATATTACATACAGACAAAGATCAACCAACATTTTCTTTCTTTCACAAGGGTGGGACATGTAAGGTAAAGTACCTTGAATGACACACTTGAGTGTGGAGGTGGTCCTGACAATGTGGTTTTTAGTAGGGAAACCTGGTCACTAGCATGTGGGTGGAGATGATCAACATTCAGACCCATGGACCCCAACCCAGATCAACTAAACCAGAACCAGAGGACACAGGGCCTAGGAATCTGCATTCAACGTGGTACCTGAGTGATTCTTGGAGTCACAGAAGTTAAACTACCTCTTGCACTAAGATAATGTTAAGAAAAAGCAAAACAAAAGACCTGAAAATTGAAAACTGATGAAAACAGTGTTTTACAAAGTGTGCAAAAAGTATAGGTGTTGCTTGGGATTCAAGGAAGAATCACTGTAGTAGATTCTGGAACTGAGGGAGGGCTACCGGCATGGAGAGGAATCCCAGGGGGAAATGGGTGATCTGACAGTTGACTGGACCTAACACTGGTCCAGTGGTGAAGCAGGCGCGCTTCCTAGGACCAAGGCAAAGTGGGTGACCTTTCCGGCGTGCATGGAGACCTGACCTGGGAGCGAAGCCCGTGGCTCCCTGGGCTCTGAACTCAGGCAAGTTGCTGGGTCTCCCTGACTCATTCCTGTGACATGTACTTCCCAGACATGTTCTAACTCTGTAAATGACATGCAGCCGACTTCTTATCCAAGGTGCCCGAGACCTTGCTCAGTCCCTCTTCCAGAAGAACATTCCTGGGCTCCCCTGGTGTCTCAGTAGTAAAGAGTCCACCTGCCAATGCAGGAGACACAGGTTCCATCCCTGGTCTGGGAAGATCCCACATGCCATGGGGCAACGAAGCCCATGCACAACTATTGGGCATGGAGAGTAGCAACTGCAACAAGAGAAGCCACCAAAATGAGAAGCTTGCAATTGGAGAGTAACCCGGCTTGCTGCAATTAGAGAGAGCCCACATAGCAACGAAGACCCAGCACAGCCATAAATAAATAAATGAAATTATTTTTTTAAAAAGAACATCCCTGTCATCATCACTGTCATTGTCTGCAGCAGCAATAACACAAGACGCTGAGGGCTCTACTAGGCAAGTTCTAGTTACTCTTTCTTGATTAGCTTTTGCATTGATACATGTCTTCTTCAGGAAATACACATCAATTTTTAACATAATACTTGTGGACACAATTTCTTAACTTAATACTTTAATGGTGAGAATTTCACATCCTGAAGCAGCTGGTTTAAGAAATATGTCCAGGTTTATGGGCACTGGAGAGCACCCATATGATCTTTCAGTACAGAAGTTTCTGGCTGAAACCCTCAGAGATTTATGTATGCATTTTTGCCATTAATAGAAATAGGGAAGTTGGAAGAACAAATCTGATTTTGTGTAGAAGACAAATGAGTTTGATTTTAAACACAAGTCATTTTATCCTATGAATAATTGACACACAGAACTATTTCTTCCAAGGATCTCTTAACTAGAAAACCTCTTTCAAGGAGCTAGAATGATCCATTGATTGAAAAAGTAATAGCAGCTAGTTTTTATTAAATGCCTATTGTGTTCCAGGCCCCCTACCACATGTTTTGTAAGTACTATATTCTTTGGCATGAATCTCAGTTACCAGGTTTGCTGGGCTCCATGCCCAGAGTTTCTGATTCCATAGTTTTAGGGTATGAGAATTTGCATTTATAACGATTTCTCAGGAGAACTACCGGTCTGGAAAATAATAGACGTTTTATAAAAGCTAGCTGGTTATTATTTTAAGAAAAATTGGAATGTTACCTTGGGTGGAAATTCATGGAAATTTGTGAACTTCTTTAGTTATATAGCACAACGGCAATCTCTAGTACTCTTTTCAAAAGCATAGCTCTCCAGAGATCGGAAGGGATGAATCTTAATTAAGAATCCCCAGAATACCCATCTCAGAAATTCCATCCAGAGGAACAAAAAAAAATTTTTAATTAAAAATAGAACATAGAGAAGCAAAGACAGAATGCCCCTCCCCCAAATATCACCCTGTCCCTGTCTGGGAGTTGTGTTATTTAAAGATATTCTGTATGCTGTTATCTTTTGCATGTAGCTTCCCTAATGGACAAAAAAAATCCTAATAAATTTCCAGAATCCTAATCCTCAAAAAATAAATATATAAATAAAGAATCCCCAGAACAATGAACATGCAGCCTGCTACAAAAGGCAAGAGGCTTCCCAGATGGCACCGTGGTTACGAATCTGCTTGCCAAGCAGGAGACAGGGTTCGATCCCTGGGTCGGGAAGATCCCCTGGAGTAGGAAATGGCAACCCACTCCAATATTCCTGACTGGGAAATCCCACGGACAGAGAAGCCTGGCAGGCTCCAGCCCATGGGGTCGCAGAGTTGGACATGGCTGAATGCCTGAGCATGCATGCGTGAAAGGCACCCCTGGCAGTACCTGTGTGCACGCATGCCTCCTCTTACCTGAGGGCTCTACTTCTGTGCCGTGAGAGGTCCTGTGTTCACTTACTTTTGACTTTATACGCCATCTATTTTTCAGAAAGATTTATGTGGCTTAGACACCCTCTGAAATAATTTTGAAAACTTCATACATATTTAAGTAGTCATCTTCAATTTTTTCATCATAACATTTAAAATTAAATATTGATAATTTAAAATAAAACTTATATTCCTCCTTTAAATGTATCCAATGAACCTGAAATACTCAAAATACGCATTGTAAAATACATGAATAAGCTCCTCTTTAAAAACCAGAAGTTTTGTCGCATTTCTTGTTTTCTTGAAACTGGCATTTCCATTTTATTTTCTTCATTGAATTTTATCACCTATCATACTTCTTTCCGAGAAGACATGTATACACATTGAAATAAATTCTTTTGTAGCCTTTATGACTATTAAAAATGGGGCAAAACATAACACATATAAATGTTGGTAATTATTAAAATTATGATTATATTTTATTGGAGAAGTATTTCTTAATAAGGTGATGGTACATTTTCCCTATTTTGTGTATCTGTGTATGGATATTACTCATTGCACTTGTTATTTCTTGTCTGTTTTGATAAAGCCCCTCTAATAGATGTGAGGCGATATCTCATGGTTTTGATTTACATTTCCTTGATCCTATTTTTCACTTCTATAGATGAAAATACAGAAAAACTTTGTTCATGGACATGGAGTTGGAAGAAATTTTGTTTAAGAACTATAACTTAAACAATTCCTTCTTACTTATTTTTCAAAATTCACATTGTGGCATATCATCAAGAATTCTTTCTAATGATTTATAACCTGACAAATTAAGTGGGTTCTTTCTTCAATATTGTTGAAAGCAAGAAAAAAAAAAAAAACAGAAAAAAAGGAAAACACTCAATTTGGAAAAGAATGTGTTATTTAAACTAAAGTCATCAGCTACCTTAACAACAACATCTGTAATGGATTCTTTGTACCCAGGTGGGTTTTATCCACTCGTGTAACACACATAGTTAAGATTCAGACAAAGGAAGAGGTGTGTGTGCTTTTATTTTGCCAAATGGGACAGAGCAATCATTAAAGAGAGGCTACAGAGAAGACTGCAGGCAAATTTTCAGGAGGATCCATTTTAGGAAAGAGGTCAGAGGAAGTCAGAGATCCAGAAATAATTATTTTAAAACTTTTTATGCTCACATGTGCCTCTGAGAGCTTGCATGCACCCTTAGGGAAACATTATAGTCTAGGAGCATAAGTGTCCTATCTGAAGACCCCTGACTTGAAAAAAAAAAAAAGCATACAAGTAGAAAGGTTAATAAAATGAAGACAAATGGAACAGACAAAGGCAAGAGAAGCAAATGTGCTTAATAAGGGAGGTTAATTTATGACAGAGAACCAGATTTAGCTCAGAACTTCCTGGTCTGATTCCATCTAAGAATCATTTGAAGCTCCTTTGTCTTTTGCCTTCTTCCCTTTCCTAGAAAAAATGATTCTGCTTTTAGTCATTACTGAAAGAAAACTTTTGTATTAAATTAGAAAATTTTGCATGAAAATCTGAATTCTTCTTTTGAAAAATCAGGAAATCTAGTGACACCGGGCTGAACTTCTCTTCCAAGAAGAAAAGTCAACCTGACCAGCCTCTGCCCCCAGAGGAACATTGAGCCTATAATTGCCTCAGTCTCTGCCAGTCATTTCTATCTTACCTCCAAGCAGTTTGAATTGGCAATCTCTAGGACACTCCAGTCCTCTTGCCTGGAAAATCCCATGGGCGGAGGAGCCTGGTGGGCTGCAGTCCATGGGGTCGCTAAGAGTCGGACACGACTGAGTGACTTCACTTTCACTTTTCACTTTCATGCATTGGAGAAGGAAATGGCAACCCACTCCAGTGTTCTTGCCTGGAGAATCCCAGGGATGGGGGAGCCTGGTGGGCTGTCATCTATGGGGTCGCACAGAGTCGGACACGATTGAAGTGACTTAGCAGCAGCAGCAGCAGCAGCAGGACACTCTTGGCTTCTACACTAGGTTCTCGATGTGCTAGTAAACGTTTAACAAGAGACTCCAGGAAAAAAAGCCCTGTTTGTAGTGTTTGCTGATTTCCATACTGTCATCATAGCTGATTTCAAGCTATGGATATGACAGAGAAGTGTGTAGCCCATAGTATAGTATAGTACAATACAATACAATGTAATATAAGTTTTGTGTATGGTAGTATACTACAGTTTATATGATAAAATAGTATTCTATATTAGTGTAATACACAATACTACCTATACAGTAGTATATTATACTATATAATTGTACACTACATAGTATATACCACACTATACTATATACTGCTGCTGCTGCTGCTGCTAAGTCGCTTCAGTCATGTCTGACTCTGTGCGACCCCATAGACGGCAGCCCACCAGACTCCCCCATCCCTGGGATTCTCCAGGCAAGAACACTGGAGTGGGTTGCCATTTCCTTCTCCAATGCATGAAAGTGAAAAGTGAAAGTGAAGTCGCTCAGTCATGTCCGACTCTTAGCGACCCCATGGACTGTAGCCCACCAGGTTCCTCCATCCATGGGATTTTCCAGGCAAGAGTACTGGAGTGGGGTCCCATCGCCTTCTCCAATACTATATACTAGTATATAGTATATATAGTACTAGTATACCATATACAGTTACACTATACCATGTAGTATGTACTATACTACATTGAGTGCAGGAGGAGAAGGGGGATAACAGAGGATGAGATGGTTAGATGCCATCATTGACTCAGTGGACATTAATTTGAGCAAACTCCAGGAGATAGTGAAGGACAGGGAAGCCTGGCGTGCTGCAGTCCATGGGGTTGCAAAGAGTTGGACATGACTGAGTGACTGAACAACAATAACACAGCATAATATATTACAGTATAGTGTAGTATTTCTTCCAGACATAAATAGATATAAATAGTGGAGAACAATACATGATAGTAACATGTAGTAAAGTAGTTAGGAAATGGTGAACTTTAAGTATTTATTACTTTCATTAAAAATAAGTTATTTAATTGTATGTCTATATAAGTTAATTTTTAATAAGTTTATTTTTAGCAGCCTTAAAATTTCACAACTGGCTCTTGCAAGCTGATTTACACAGAAACTGGGTACTCTGCTGATTACTCTTAAGGCTGAGACAGTATATTCTTCTTAACTCCCAACCCAATATTTGTCATTACAGAAGGCACTCAATACAATTGCTGAAAGGATGAATAAATATTCAGTAAGTCTGGATGCCTAATCTTGTTTGCATCACTGGGGAGCCAGATCTCTCCTCTAGGCCAAACAGGAACATTTTCCCCTGCCATACCTAATTTATTCACCAACTCCTCCTCTCCCCTACTCTGTTTTTAAGAAATAAAGGGATGAATCTTCGGATGAAAGATTTTTAAAGTATTTGGCTAAAAAAGGGAGTCTTTGGGCAAAAAGCAAAATTATATTCTGAATGTAAATAGTTAATAGCCTATTTAAGGATAAACTGCCTGACTGTAGGAAAACTGGCTCAAAATAATGTACATAAATGTGACCTAATTTATACAAATATACTTCCTAATTTTCAAAGAAAGATCAAGTCTTCTTTCCACGTTCATTCTATTAGTTCTCTTGTATTATGAGTGGCATTACTGACTTGATGGACATGAGTTTGAGCAAGCTCCGGGAATTGGTGATGGACAGGGAAGCCTGGTGTGCTGCAGTCCATGGGGTTGCAGAGTTGGACATGACTGAGTGACTGAAATGAACTGAACTGAACTTATGACAGAGTGGATTATTAATTCATTACTTATTTAATTATTGATAATCAGATCATGTGTGGGGTAAAGAACCTCACAGCGTTTATTCATATACTAAGGTCTAAATTATCCTGGGTTCCTTACTCTATAAACTGTCTTACATAGTAATTTCTGTATTTTTGTCAAAATGCCTTAAAATCTGCCTGAGAGGGTGCTGAGTGACAGCTCAAAAGCTGGCTGGCTGCATTACTCTGTTCACTGGGGAAATGCATGGCTTTCATCTTAAGTGGCTGCTTCTGAACCAGGGTGTGTATTTTATGCCATCCCTAGAGTCCTAGAGGATTTTTCTTTGAAGAACAAAAGAGGTAGGTATAAATTTTAATGAATCATATTGTGGCTTATCACTTAGGATATAGAGAAGTGAAAACAAGCATTCTTGGCCCCATAGAGTAGAAAGCTCAGGGTTCCCTCTTCATTTAACTGGAGTCTAAAAATGAGACACTTAACATACGAGAGAAATTCTCACACCACCGCAAAGAAAGATGTTTTCTTCTTGTCCATTAAATGACACCTACAAAATACACATGGCAGATTTTTCTCCAGCAGTTCTCCCACCAATAGTGGGCTGGTGAGTCCCTATGACTATCTCCCTTCTTATCTACACATCCACCAAACAAACTGGGCAAACCCCCTACTGTTTAAGTCACAGAGGATATTTTAAGCAATCTCCATTTGTTTCAAAATTAGATGCAATACACTACTAAAATATATTAGATGTTATAAGCAGCCTGAAAAAAGCACACAGCCTGGTTGGATAGTCTCACATTTCCTAAATATTGCTTGCCTAACTGCCCCGGGGAAGACAGAAAGTGTTTAAACGGGACAAGACTTCATAACATCGTAGATCTGAGTGTGGAAGCCAAGTCTGGAAGGGAAGTGTGGGAGATGGTTTTAGATTTCTAAGAGCAGAGCAGGAATCAGGACTCTAGCGACCACTCCTCCCCACTCCCCCACAGGGCTTTTGTTTTTGGTCATTAAACCTGAGGCTTCAGAAGGATATATTAAATTTTTATGTTCTCTTTCCTAATCTTATAGTGAGTGCTTCATAAATATTCAAAATGTGAGGTCAATCTGGCTGAAACATATGTCACCAAGGTTGGCTGGGTGATCTCACTCACTTTCATTCCTCAATTTCTCCTACTGGGTCTTTTTGGGAATCTTGCACTTGGGGAAAAGGAAAGACTTTCTCTAGGACAGGAGGTTATTCACTGGTTATTAAAGTTACCTGGGTGGTATTAGGCATTGCACTGGGCTGCATGCATGCTCTGTTGCTCACTTGTGTCTGATTCTTTGTAACTCCATGGACTGCAGCCCCCAGGGTTCTCTGTCCATGGGATTTCCCAGGCAAGAATACTGGCGTGGGTTGCCATTTCTTTCTCCAGGGGATCCTCCTGACCCATGGATCGAACTCTTATCTCCTGAGTCTCCTGCATTGCAGGCAGATTCTTTACCACTGAGTCACTAGGGAAGCATTACCTGTGTACTACGGTGACTAGTTGTTCTAGTTTGTCTGAGACTGAGGGGGTCCCTAGGACTTCAAGCGCTAAAGACCATGGCTGCTAAGTCGCTTCAGTCGTGTCCGACTCTGTGCGACCCAATAGACGGCAGCCCACCAGGCTCCCCCGTCCCTTGGATTCTCCAGGCAAGAACAATGGAGTGGGTTGCCGTTTCCTTTTCCAATTCATGAAAGTGAAAAGTGAAAGTGTGGTGGCTCAGTCGTGTCCAACTCAGCGACCCCATGGACTTCAGCCCACCAGGCTCCTCCATCCATGGGATTTTCCAGGCAAAAGTACTGGAGTGGGTTGCCATTTCCTTCTCTGAAAGACCATGGAGCCCCAGGCAAATCAGATGAACTGGTCATTCTAGTAGAGAGCTATGCCCCGTCACTAGTAGGTCCAAATATACCCTGATTATTGATGATAGGATAATAATGACAATGTATTGACATTCAGGATGATATTTCAAAGATGATTTTCCAAATGGAAAACGAATCTTGAAAAACAACGAATGGTTTTGATGCCTTTCAGTACTGTCTCATCAATATACAGAGCTATATACACTCTGCAAGTACTTGACATCAGAAATCAGTACTTAGACTAATTTCCACTCCAAAATTTTTGATGGAACATTAAACTCATGTCATTATTAATAATAAATGCATTGCTCATTGGAGAAATACAATCCCTGAGAGAAGACTCATACAAGAGCCCTTTAACTACTTTGAATAAAATTAAGCACGTAAATGCCAGCATGGACCCCAGATTCTGTTCTTTCTATGATAACCAGAAGTGATTTATTTTGATGAGTGCGCACTCTCTCTAGGGACAATCACTGCCACAAATGTGTGCTACCATTAAAGATATATTCCTCATAGGTCTGAGGCAGCTGGTGAGAGAAATTGGGACTATAGTATGGCTGTCTTACCGAGTCTGTTCCATTGAAGAGGAGCAGCGTGGGTGGGGCGTCTTGATTTCAGCAACAGCAGAAGCATTTGGCATCAGTGTGATCCAGATGCAGGTGAAGAAGACCAACTGGGAAGCCAGGATCATCTCTTCCAAAAGAAAGAAATGTGGATGGATACAACCAATACTGTTATCAATACTGCTTCTTCACGTGTCCTTTTAAAAGTAATTAGGGTCCCAGGTAAAAAGGTATCAAGGAAGAAAGAGAGACATTGCTTTCAGGGCTGTGTCCTTTGTTTTAGTAGGTTAAGTGGATTGACATCATTTAGAGGCAAACATCTGTCTGGATCATCAGCCATTCAAGAGAAACAAAGCAGATTTTTTTTCCTTTTCAGTTCCCATCCTCTAGTCCCTCTTTGCAGGGAAGGTTCTTAGTGGGATGCTTGATTCTGGACTCAATAAACTCGCAGTGGCAGTCGTACGCAGACAAAGAAGTGAGGTTAGGCTTTAAGTCCCCTTAATCCAACACAATATCATTTGAATATATTTAGCGACTCAGCAAATAATATGCTTAATGAGAACAAAGATGATTAGTTTAATCCAGAAAGGAATCTTTCCCTCTCCAAATGTGTACAGATTGCCAGAGTACAAAAAAAATTCAATGATTATTTTGTCAAATAAATAATCATATTTTAAGATGATGGTTTATTCCATTGATATCAATCAAGTGGTTCAATTTAAGGTTTAATATGGTAAGCAGCCAGATAAATAAGAGGAGAAATTAGCCTTGGGCAGGGGGTAAGGAATTATGTTACATTATGGCCACATAGGAGGCTAAAGATACTTCGCACATACTGAGTAGAAGTAGTCCCTCTATAATGCAAAGTGCCATTGCATGGGTATGATGGTGAAATTCAGTTTTTTCAACTGGAAAATAAAAGGTGAGCAAGTCAGTGACGGCCGACTGTTTACTAGGACTGAAAAAGAACGCTGTTTTCTTCCCAGGAATACAGTGTGAAGGAAATTGTTAAATTTCCTCAAATTAATTTGTCTCCTTGACACTGCATATCTTGTGTTATTGCTTGATTCTGCTTATTCTGACTTGGGTTTCCTCTTCTCTTAGCCCATGTATTAACACCTCCTATGTTTTTGGGGGCAAGTATTTCCTCTTTAAAATATGTGTTTAATATAAAATATTATAAATATTACAAATATACAGAATAAAGTAATAAATCTTTACTTTTCCCTTCATCCCCTATTTAGTGTTTATCACTGTATACAGTTATGCTTTTATATATATTCATAAATAATCTACCATTTTTTTGCACATTTCAGAAAACTTTATAAAAATGGTGTTAAATTATGCCTTTACATCTGCAACATACTTTTTCTCTCCACATTATGCTTAGATTTATTATGTCGATATATGTAGTCCTAGTCAATTCATTTTTAAGTGCCAATTAATACGTCAATGTGTGGATAATTAACACTTTATTTATTCTTTTGCTGATGGACATTATTTCTTATTTTCCTATGATAAATAATCTATTATAAGCAATTCTGCAGTGAATTTTGGTCAATATTTTCTTGTGTTCATACGTACCAGTTTCTTTAGGATAAATACCTAGGAGTAAAGCCTCTAGGATGAACAATTTTCACATCTTCAAATTTATAGGAGACTACCAGAATGCTCACAATGGTTGCACCAATTTACAGCCTCACTAACAGTGAATGAAAGCTCTCGTTTCTTAAAATCTTTTTTGACTTTAATATAATCAGGTTTCTACATGTTACCCAATCCATCTTTTAGGTTTAATTTTAATTTCCCTAGTGGCTAAAGAAGTTTGAGCAAATTTTTTCATGTATTTCTGGGCCAGTAAGCTTTCTTCTTCTGCAAACAGCCAGTCAATAGGAGAAACGTGAGAAAAGTTGCTGGTTTTTTGGTTTTTTTCCCCTCAAAGTGTACGTATTCTGTCTTTTTCTTTAATTGGAGGATAATCGCTTTCCAGTGCTGTGGTGGTCTCTGCATTACATCAACACTAGTACTGGGCGTATGCCCCCAGAAAACCATAATTAAAAAAGACACAAGCACCCCAGTGTTCATTGAAGTACTGTTTACAATAGCCAGGACATGGAAGCTACTGCTCGTAAGCGGCTGTCACTTTGGCTGCTGAAGGATGTCATCATGGTCAAAGTTTGTGATCTCATGAGATGCAGGGCCCTGGCTCTTGATCCTAGCACTCACAACTACCTGAGCCTGTTCTCTTTGTTAAGTACCGTTATCTACATAAGTACTTCCCAAAGCAATTCTTGGCTATGTTTTGTGAAAAAAACATTCTGTACTAAGTGAGTGTGGAAAACACTTTTTTTTTTTTTTTGGTGTGTGTGTGTGTGTCTGTGTAGCAGTAAAACTTGCTTGTTGACACTGATATTTAAATTTCATAGTGTTTTCATGTTCTCATGAAATCTGTCCCTCCCCCACCCCTCAATTAAACACTGTAAAAACCATTTGGCGGGATGAATACAGACCACTGGGTGTAATTTTCCAACCCCAAGTCTAGGCTGGGGATTCACAGTTCACATCACATGGGTCAGTGAAAGTGCTCTGGCCCTACAGCAACCAGGAGGATGTGATTTCAATGGTCTAGTCTCTGCTTATCTTACTGGATCTGTTGGAAACAGTGACACACCTGATTTCTCCCTCCTACTTGAAATCTTTTCTTCACCTGCCCTCTGCTTTTCTGGACTTGCTTGTTTTTTCTTACATCTTGGTTATTCCTTCTCGGTTCTATTATTTGATCCCCCTTCCTCTATCAGATTTCACAGTACTCGAGTGGTTCTATGCTCAGTACTTTAGTACTCCTTCCTTTAGTACTCCTCTTGTGAGCTCAGCCAGTTTCAAGGTTTTGAGAATGATGTGTATGCATGTGTGGCTCAGTTGTGTCTGACTCTTTGTGACCCCATGGTCTGTAGCCTGCCAGGGTCCTCTGTTCATGGAATTCTCCAGGTAAGAATACTGGAGTGGGTTGCCATTCCCTTCCCCAGAGGATCTTCCTGACTCAGGGATAGAACCCAGATCTCCTGCATAGCAGACAGATTCTTTACCATCTGAGCCACCAACTGCATGCTTAATGTTTGTACTTGGACTTCTGATAAGTATCTCAAGCTCAACGTATCCAAAAGTAGGCTTGTTAATACCCCTCCCCCCCTAGCTCACCTACAGCCTTCTCTGTCTCAGCTGATAACAACACTGTCCCTTCTTGACATTCCTTGTCCAATCCACCTTAAGAACACATACAGGATCCAGGGACTTCCCACTTGCTGCTCAGCGGCCGCCCTGGCCTGTTAACCATCTTTATCCTTTGCTTGAATGTTTGCAGTGGTGCTTTGTCTCCTTGCCTCTCCCCTTGCCTTGTTTCAGTTACTTCTCAGCACAGCAACCAGGGATCTTTTTTTTTTTTTTTTAATTTTATTTTATTTTTAAACTTTACATAATTGTATTAGTTTTGCCAAATATCAAAATGAATCCGCCACAGGTATACATGTGTTCCCCATCCTGAACCCTCCTCCCTCCTCCCTCCCCATACCATCCCTCTGGGTCGTCCCAGTGCACTAGCCCCAAGCATCCAGTATCGTGCGTCGAACCTGGACTGGCCACTCGTTTCATACATGATATTTTACATGTTTCAGTGTCATTCTCCCAAATCTTCCCACCCTCTCCCTCTCCCACAGAGTCCATAAGACTGTTCTATACATCAGTGTCTCTTTTGCTGTCTCGTACACCGGGTTATTGTTACCATCTTTCTAAATTCCATATATGTGCGTTAGTATACTGTATTGATGTTTTTCCTTCTGGCTTACTTCACTCTGTATAATAGGCTCCAGTTTCATCCACCTCATTAGAACTGATTCAAATGTATTCTTTTTAATGGCTGAGTAATACTCCATTGTGTATATGTACCACTGCTTTCTTTATCCATTCATCTGCTGATGGACATCTAGGTTGCTTCCATGTCCTGGCTATTAGAAACAGTGCTGCGATGAACATTGGGGTACACGTGTCTCTTTCCCTTCTGGTTTCCTCAGTGTGTATGCCCAGCAGTGGGATTGCTGGATCATAAGGCAGTTCTATTTCCAGTTTTTTAAGGAATCTCCACACTGTTCTCCATAGTGGCTGTACTAGTTTGCATTCCCACCAACAGTGTAAGAGGGTTCCCTTTTCTCCACACCCTCTCCAGCATTTATTATTTGTAGACTTTTGGATCGCAGCCATTCTGACTGGTGTGAAATGGTACCTCATAGTGGTTTTGATTTGCATTTCTCTGATAATGAGTGATGTTGAGCATCTTTTCATGTGTTTGTTAGCCATCTGTATGTCTTCTTTGGAGAAATGTCTATTTAGTTCTTTGGCCCATTTTTTGATTGGGTCGTTTATTTTTCTGGAGTTGAGCTGTAGGAGTTGCTTGTATATTTTTGAGATTAGTTGTTTGTCGGTTGCTTCATTTGCTATTATTTTCTCCCATTCTGAAGGCTGTCTTTTCACCTTGCTAATAGTTTCCTTTGATGTGCAGAAGCTTTTAAGTTTAATTAGGTCCCATTTGTTTATTTTTGATTTTATTTCCAATATTCTGGGAGGTGGGTCATAGAAGATCCTGCTGTGATGTATGTCAGAGAGTGTTTTGCCTATGTTCTCCTCTAGGAGTTTTATAGTTTCTGGTCTTACGTTTAGATCTTTAATCCATTTTGAATTTATTTTGGTGTATGGTGTTAGAAAGTGTTCTAGTTTCATTCTTTTACAAGTGGTTGACCAGATTTCCCAGCACCACTTGTTAAAGAGATTGTCTTTAATCCATTGTATATTCTTGCCTCCGTTGTCAAAGATAAGGTGTCCATATGTGCGTGGATTTATCTCTGGGCTTTCTGTTTTATTCCATTGATCTATATCTTTTAAGAATAAAAGTCAGATCAAGCTACTCCTCTCTTTAAAACTCTGCCATGGCTCCTTTTCTTCTGTTTGAAAGTCTTTGTGAAGGCTAGGTAATCTACACCTCCCCACTCCTTCTGCCTTCTGGCTTCTCCACTGTCCGCTCCACCCACCCAGGCTGTTCCACAAACTCTGGTTTCTTTGCTGTTCCTCCAACATACCAAACACACTCACACGGCAGGGTCTTTGCACGGGTTGTAATCCTTGCCTGACCCACTCTATACACAAGAATCTATCTAACTCCTTTAACATATTTAAATCAAATATCAAATGTCATTTATTCAATGAAGCACACCCTAACCTCCTTAAAAAAAAACAAAAAACACAGTCTGCTCCCTTTTCTCCAAAACTTGTTACCAATCTACAATATACCCCACTTAACATGTCTTACACAATTTACTTATTATATTTACTGTTCATTATTCATCTAATCCTGCTAGAATGTAAGCTCTACAAGGAAGCATCCTGTGTCTGTTTTGTTCCCTGGGGTATCCTAAGCACTTCTAACCATTTTTGGCATATAATCAGTGTTTAGTAAATATTTGCTGCATTAAAAGCATCAGTAAAAAGTCTGTTTAGTTCTGCTGAATTCAGTGTTTCCCAAACATGGTTGACCTTAAATCTCCTCAAAAAAAAAAAAAAAAAAAAAATCCACCAGATCCCCTGATGCTGCTGCTGCTGCTAAGTCGCTTCAGTCCTGTCCGACTCTGTGTGACCCCAGAGATGGCAGCCCACCAGGCTCCCCCGTCCCTGGGATTCTCCAGGCAAGAACACTGGAGTGGGTTGCCATTTCCTTCTCCAATGCATGAAAATGAAAAGTGAAAGTGAAGTCATCCAGTCATGTCCGACTCTTTGCGACCCCATGGACTGCAGCCCACCAGGCTCCTCCATCCATGGGATTTTCCAGGCAAGAGTACTGGAGTGGGGTGCCATTGCCTTCTCCTAATGTTCCTAAAAAAAAAAAAAAAAAGTGCTCCTCCAGAGCACTCAGCTGGCAAATTCTGATTTATAGGTTTATTTGTGCTTTACATGCCCGCTTTATCAAAAGTCTAGGTCCCAGCATCTTGAGACTACTTTTGTACAATTTTACTTGTTTGTTTATTTATTTTTGGCTGCGATGGGTCTTCACTGCTGCTCTGGCTTTTCTCTAGTTGCAGTGAGCCAGGGCTTCTCCTTGTGCTGGCTTCTCTTGTGGGGCAGGGGCTCTGGGCATGTGGGCTTCCGTAGTTGCAGCACGTGAACTTGGTAGATGCAGCGCAGGCTCAGTGGCCCGCAGCTCAGACTCGTGGGCTTAGTTGCCCCTTGGCATGTGTGATCTTCCTGGACCAGGGATCGAACCTGTGTCCCGTTCATTGGCAGAATTCTTAACCACTGCACCACCAGTGAGGCCCCTATTTTTGATGACTATTAAACTTTTAAGTTCATAATGAAATACTGGTAGCCAGTGAAGGGTAAGCCAGGCACTGTGCTTGTGCTTAATCATTCAGTCATATCCAACTCTGTGACTCATTGGACTACAGCCTGCCAGGATCCTCTGTCCATGGGATTTTTCAGGCAAGAATACTAGAGTGGGTTGCCAATACCTTCTCCGGGGATCTTCCCAACCCAGGAATTGAACTGGAGTCTCCTGTGTCTCCTGCGTTGCAAGTGGATTCTTTACCTGCTGAGCCGTTGGGGAAGCCACTAACAGGAGAGTTCTTAAAGCAGTACTTTGTCTTAAAGGAATGAAGCACTAAAGTAGAACTTACCCACCTGTCAGGTCAGCACTGGAGCTTCTGGGGAGCACATGTTTTTCAGAAATATCTGGCAGAAAAAAAAAAAAAAGAAATATCTGGCAGGTCATATACCTCCTCACCACCACTTAGTCATATCAGGGTGCCCTACGTGCCCCCCTCCACACTGTAGAAATGACGCAAGTCCATCTGACCTCTTTATTAAATCATCTTTGCTAAAAATAACTCTGCATATCAACATCAACGTTAAGGGAGAAATAAAAAGTTTAAATACCGTCAGTTTGAATTTAAGTTTGCATAAAAATAAAAACGAGGCGATGGCCTAGGCTACAAAGAGTTGGCCTACAGAAGGTCTTAGGGTTTCAATTCAATTACAGCAAAACATCTGTCTCTGTTGTTGTTGAATCTGCTCCTTATCCCTTTAGTGCTTTCTTTGCAAACCCAGTAAGCTTCTTAAGAAAAAAAAAAATAGAAAACCACATCTGTCGACATTAGAAAGAGGTAACTACCAGGGAACAAAATTAATCACAGGGTCAGTGGAGATTTTTGTAATGGTTTAAGCTCTCCCTCACATGTACTGCCTCCTGTCCACTCTGCTTCCGCCCTGAGGATACCGGCTAGTTTACATTCCTTTGGCAGGAAGCCAGAGAGAACACTCGGATAGCATGGCTGTGTCATCATTATTCATCTTGGGGTATGCAGCTATTTTGCTTACAAATAGAAAACACAAGGAAAGTGGAAGTCTTATTTATATTGAATCAAAAGCATATGACAACAACAATAAACAATTCCAGGCCCCCAGAAATGCCCCACTGTGTCTGCATGATGCCAGGTAGGCAAAATATCTTGAGTGGGAAACTAGAGTTATAAAATATGATATGGAAAGGCTGTTGGAGATCATTTATCCAAGTCTTTCTCTTTTTTATATATGAAGAAACTAAGACTGGAGAGATTAAGCACACAATTTTGCTTATTTTTTTCATTTGCTTTCGCTTTATTTTTCTTTGGTATATTGGAAATACTGATATTTTATAATATAACATGGCTATGCCAAGAGCAGCCACTAGGTGGCACTTGTTATTCCTCCAAAAAAATCTGCTCACTCAGGAATGGTGGTGTCTCTTGCGTTTCCCCGAACGACCAGAGCCTGGATGGAATTTCTTTCCGTCCAACTGCCTCTTTCATTCCCCTCTCATTTTATTCCTGAGTTACAGAATCAAGAGGGATGGGAGCGGGGATTCCGCATTAGTGGAAAGTGGGTGAGAGGAAAATGATCTTAGTCATAGTGTAATAATACAAAATTACCACAGATGGCAGCATAGACTACACAATACTGTTTAAGCAGTCCCTTAAGATTCTATAAAATTAAATGAAATGATGAATAATATAATGCCAAATGATTCAAGCAAAAAGAAAATTCTTGTTATTGAGTAAGATGCAGTTATTTACCTTGTATGGAGATTGAACATTGAGCGTATTTTAAAGAATTTTTTTATAGATATAAAAACAGCATTTCTTTTTATCTCTGGCAACAGTAGGCTATAGAGGTGAACACTGGAAAAAGAAACTTTCCAGGGAAAGAAAAATATCATATGACATCACTTATATGTGAAATCTAAAAAGATGATACAAATGAACTTATTTACAAAACATGAACAGACTCACGAGCATAGAAAACAAACTTACACCAAAGAGGAAAGGCAAGGGGAGGGGTTGTATAAACTAGGAGTTTGAAATTAGCAGACATAAACTCCTATAAATAAAGCAGATAAACAACAAGGTCCTACCATATAGCAAAGGGAGCTATATTCAATACCTTGTAATAAATTATAATGCAAAAGAATCTGAAAAAAAAAAAAAGAGAGAGCCTATATATAGGCTGAATCACTTTGCTGTATACCAGAAAATAACACAACATTGAAAATCAACTATACTTCAATAAAAAAGTTTTCGATCAAAATAAAGTGCTGTCACGAGTGATGCATTGAAGACACAAGAGATAACGAACTAGGAGATTTGGCTCTGGGATGGGACGTGGCACTTACTGTATGACTTGTAGAAAGCTTCTTAACCTCTCTGGGCTTCTATTTCCTTTTCTATATTCATTATGCAGATGGATTTAGATGATTTTTTTAAATCCCTGAGGAGACAATCAAATATATTGGTTAAGAATGTGAACTTTGGCAACAGATTTCTGAGGAGCAAATCCTAATTCTTCCACTTACTAGATGTGTGAACACTGGCGATGGTTTGGTGTTTTGTCTGAGTCAGTTAGCTCCTATGTCAGTCAGGGATTGCATCACTGGACCTATGTCTTAAGATTACAGTCAAAACTGATGGGATAATACCATGTGTTTAGTACAATATTTCGTTGAAAACACAATAAAATAATTAATGTTAACTGCCAATCTTATTCATCTCTATTCATGTAGTCTTTGCATTTCCAACATCATGACTTTGATCAAAACTACCACCATTCTCCCAGTCTCCCAGTGTTGAAATTTCAAACTCATGTTTGACCCCTATCTTTTCAAGATTGAATTTTTTTTTTCTTCAAAACTTTTAAAGAGAAGTTCCCTTGTCTTTCCACTGCCATTAGACTATTTTCTTCTAACATAAATAAATACTTCAGTCAGCCTCCTTGTCTCAAGCCTTTCTATTTTCCTCTCTTCTATATGCAGTTGCAAACTTTCTGTGGTGATACTTCTTTTCCTAACATTTTTTCTCCACTTAAAATGACTTCCTATTCCCTATAGGAGAAAACCTATTATGTTACATTGGCCTATGTTACTACACCTTTGCAAACAGTGTCTTATCAGTAACTTTAGAGTAAATAAATCTTAAAATCCTCCAACTTTATTTTTCTTATTCAAAGCTGTTTAGTTATTCTAGTTCCTTTATTCTTTTTTTATACACCTTGGGGTCAGTTTTCTACAAAATTCTGCTAGGATTTTGATTGGCATTGCATTAAATATGTATGTAGGTCAGTTTGGTGAGAACAGACATTTTATGTTGAATCTTCCAATTATGGAGCATGGTTTGCCTCTACTTAGGTCTTTTATGACTTCTTTCAATAGTGTTGTACAGTTTTCAGCATCTACATTTTGAACATTTTTTTTAGACTCAAGTATTTCATGTTTTGGGAGTTATTATAAATGGCACTGGTTTTTAAATTTTTGACTTCCAATTATATATCACTAGTATATGCAGACAGAATTAATTTTTTCCTCAATTAACAAATTGTGGGAAAATACACAACCTAAAACTGACCATTGTAATAATTTTTCAGGGAACAGTTAGGTATGTATTAAGTATATTCAAATTATTGTGCAACCGTCCAGTCATCTCCAGAACTTTTTCCTCTTTTGTTTTTAAGTAAGACACTTTTTAAAGAGAAGAAAATTATTCACAGCAAAACTGAGAACAAGGTACAGAGAACCTCTATTTACCCTCTGCCCTATACATGTATAGCCCCTCTACCATTATCAACATCCTACACCAAAGTGGTGCATTTGTTACAACTGATGAACCTACACTGATCCATCATAATCACCCAAAGCCCACAGTTTACATGGGCTTTCACTTTTTATGTTGTACACTCTATGGGTTTGGACAAATGTATAACGACATATATCTATCACTAAGGTATCACACAGAATGTTTTCACTGCCCTAAAAATCCTCTGTGTTCCATGTAGTCATCCCTCTTCACTCAGACACTAGCAGCTTCTGATCTTTTTACTGTCTCCCTTGTTTTGCCTTTTCCATGGTATCATCTAGTTGTAATTATAGAGTATATAGCCTTTTCAGCTTGGTTACCTTTGCTTCAGTTCAGTTCAGTTCAGTCGCTCAGTCGTGTCCGACTCTTTGCGACCCCATGAATCGCAGCATGCCAGGCCTCCCTGTCCATCACCACCTCCCAGAGTTTACTCAAACTCATATCCATTGAGTTGGTGATGCCTTCCAGCCATCTCATCCTCTGTTGTCCCCTTCTTCTCCTGCCCCCAATCCCTCCCAGCATCAGAGTCTTTTCCAATGAGTCAACTCTTCGCATGAGGTGGCCAAAGTACTGGAGTCACAGCTTTAGCATCATTCCTGACAAAGAAATCCCAGGACTGATCTCCTTCAGAATGGATTGGTTGGATCTCCTTGCTGTCCAAGGAACTCTCAAGAGTCTTCTCCAACACCACAGTTCAAAAGCATCAATTCTTCGGCACTCAGCTTTCTTCATAGTCCAACTCTCACATCCATACATGACCATAGGAAAAACCATAGCCTTGACTAGACGGATCTTTGTTGGCAAAGTAATGTCTCTGCTTTTCAATATACTATCTAGGTTGGTCATAACTTTCCTTCCAAGGAGTAAGTGTCTTTTAATTTCATGGCTGCAGTCACCATCTGCAGTGATTTTGGAGCCCAGAAAAATAAAGTCTGACACTGTTTCCACTGTTTCCCCATCTATTTGCCATTAAGGGATGGGACCAGATGCCATGATCTTCATTTTCTGAATGTTGAGCTTTAAGCCAACTTTTTCACTCTCCTCTTTCACTTTCATCAAGAGGCTTTTGAGTTCCTCTTCACTTTCTGCCATAAGGATGGTGTCATCTGCATATCTGATGTTATTGATATTTCTCCCGGCAATCTTGATTCCAACTTGTGCTTCTTCCAGTCCAGCGTTTCTCATGATGTACTCTGCATATAAGTTAAATAAGCAGGGTGAAAGTATACAGCCTTGACGTACTCCTTTTCCTCTTTGGAACCAGTCTGTTGTTCCATGTCCAGTTCTAACTGTTGCTTCCTGACCTGCATACAGGTTTCTCAAGAGGCGGGTCAGGTGGTCTGGTATTCCCATCTCTTTCAGAATTTTCCACAGTTTATTGTGATCCACACAGTCAAAGGCTTTACTTTTGCTTAGTAACATACATTTAAGTTTCTTCTATATCTTTCCATGGCTTGATAACTCATTTCCTTTTAGCACTGAATAATATGCAGAGTTATATTGCAGTCTATTGGTTGGACTGCAAGGAGATCCAACCAGTCCATTCTAAAGGAGGTCCTGGGTATCCTTTGGAAGGAATGATGCTAAAGCTGAAACTCCAGTACTTTGGCCACATCATGCGAAGAGTTGACTCATTGGAAAAGACTCTGATGCTGGGAGGGATTGGGGGCAGGGGCAGAAGGGGATGACAGAGGATGAGATGGCTGGATGGCATCACCGACTCAATGGACATGGGTTTGAGTGAACTCTGGGATTTGGTAATGGACAGGGAGGCCTGGCATGCTGCAATTCATGGGGTCGCAAAGAGTCAGACATAACTGAGCTACTGAACTGGACTGAACTGAATATTCAATTGTCTGGAGATACCAGAGTTACAGACACCTGGAGTAACAGGAAAGTTTTGCCTTGGCATACAAAATGAAGCAGGCCAAAGGCTAACAGAGTTTTGGCATGAGAACACATTGGTCATAGTAAACAACACAAGAGACAACTCTACACATAGACATCATTTTATAATCAATCAAAATCTGATTCTTTGCCACCCAAGATGAAGAAGGTCTACATAATAAGCAACAGCAAGACTGGGAGCTGACGTGGCTAGATCATGAACTCCTTATTGCAAAATTCAGGCTTAAATTGAAGAAAGTAAGGAAATCTATTAGACCATTCAGGTATGACCTAAATCAAATCCCTTATGTTTATATGGTGGAGGTGAAAAATAAATTCAAGGGATTAGATATGGTAGATACAATGTCTGAAGAAATATGGATGGAGATTTGTAATATTCTATATGAGGTGGTGACCAAAACCACCCCCAAGAAAAAGAAATTCAAGAAGGCAAAGTGTTTTTTAAGGATGCTTTGCAAATAGCTAAGAAAAGAAGAGAAGTGAAAGGCAAAGGAGAAAGGGAAAGATATACCCAACTGAATGCATAGTTCCAGACAATAGCAAGGAAAGATAAGAAAGCCTTCTTAAGTGATCAATGGAGGGAAATAGAGGAAAATAATAGAATGGGAAAGACTAGAGATCTCGTCAAGAATATTAGATATACCAAGGGAACATTTCATGCAAAGACAGGCACAATAAAGAACAGAAATGGTATGGAGCTAACAGAAGCAGAAGATATTAAGAAGAGGTGACAAGAATATACAGAAGAACTATACAAAAAAGATCTTCATGACCCAGATAATCATGATGGTGTGATCACTCACCTAGAGCCAGTGATCCTGGAATGTGAAGTCAAGTGGGCTTTAGAAAGCATCACTATGAACAAAGCTAGTGGAGGTGATGGAATTCCAATTGAGCTATTTCAAATCCTAAAAGATGATGCTGTGAAAGTGCTGCACTCAATATGTCAGCAAATTTGGAAAACTCAGCAGTGGCCACAGGACTGGAAAAGGTCAGTTTTCATTCCAATCCCAAAGAAGGGCAATGCAAAGAATGTTCAAGCTAATATATAATTGAGCTTATTTTACATGCTAGCAAGGTAATGCTCAAAATCCTACAAGCTAGACTTCAGCAATATGTGAACTGAGAAATTCCATATGTACAAGTTGGGTTTAGAAAAGGTAGAGGAACCAGAGATCAAATTGCCAACATCTGTTGGATCATAGAAAAAGGAAAGGAATTCCAGAAAAACATCTACTTCTGCTTCATTGACTATGTAAAACCCTTTGGCTGTGTGAATTACAACAAACAATGGAAAATTCTTAAAGAGACAGTAATACTAGACCACCTTACCTGTCTCCTAAGAAACCTGTATGTAGTTCAAGAAGCAACAGTTAGAACCAGACATGGAACAATGGTTTAAAATTGGGAAAGGAGTACATCAAGTCTGTATACTGTAAACTTCACTTATTTAGGGAACACAGACACTTCTGTCTCCTGGAAAGACTAGGGTCATCTGTCCAGAACTCCGGCAGTGGACTCAAGTCTCCAAAGCAAGGCTCTTGGATGAGGATAGTGAGACCTGGGTCATGCAGCATTACCCACCATACAGTCACCAAGCAGACAACCCACAAACTGCAGAACAATTATACCAAAGAAATTCTCGTACTGATAAGAAAGTTCTAAGACCCACAACACACTTCCCAATCTGGGGGTCCTGCAAAGGGACTGAGAACCCTCAGGGAATTTGACTTTGGAGGCTAGTGGGATTTGATTACAGAACTTCCACAGGACTGGGGAAACAGACTCTTGGAGGGTACAAATAAAACCTGCGTGCACCAGGAGAAAGGAGCAGTGTCCTCACAAGAGACTGAGTCAGACTTTCCTGTGAGTCTCCAGGAGTCTCTGCTGGAGGTGTGGGTTGATAGTTTGGCCTTAAACCAAACAACAGGGAGGGAACACAGCCCCACCCATCAACAGAAAATTGGATTAAAGATTTACTGAGCATGGCCCCACCCATCAGAGCAAGACCCAGTTTCCTCCACAGTCAGTGTCTTCTATCATAAGCCTCTTATCATTATTAATCAGAGGGCAGACAGAATGAAAACCACAATCACAGAAAACTAACCAAACTGATCACATGGACCACAGCCTTGTCTAACTCAATGAAACTGTGAGCCATGCTGTGTAGGGCCACCAAGGCAGACAGGTCATGGTGGAGAGTTCTGACAAAACGTGGTCCACTGGAGAAGGGAATGGCAAACCACTTCCATATCCTTGCCTTGAGAACCCCATTAACAGCATGAAAAGGCAAAAAGATATTATGCAGTCCATGGGGTCGCAAAGAGTCAGACACAACTGAGCAACTGAACTGACTTATTTACCTTTTATATAGATGACATCATGCGAAATGCTGGGCTGGATGAAGCACAAGCTGGAGTCAAGATTGCACGGAGAAATATCAACAACCTCAGATATGCAGATGATACTACTCTAATGGCAGAAAGTGAAGAGGAACTAAAGAGCCTCTCAATTAGGGTGAAAGAGGAGAGTGAAAAACCTGGCTTAAAACTTAACATTCAAAAAACTAAGATCATGATATCTGGTCTCATCACGTTACAGCAAACAGATCAGGAAAAAAGAGATACAGTGACAGACTTTATTTTCCTGGACTCCAAAATCACTGCAGATGGTGACTGCAGCCACAAAATTAAAAGATGCTTGCTCCTTGGAAGAAAAGCTATGACAAACCTAGACAGTGTTCTAAAAAGCAAAGAGATCACTTTGCTGACAGAAGTTCATATAGTCAAAGCTATCGTTTTTCCAGTAGTCATGTATGGATATGAGTGAAAGTGAAAGTCGCTCAGTTGTGTCCAACTCTTTGTGACCCCACGGACTATACAGTCCATGGAATTCACTAGGCCAGAATACTGGAGTGGGTAGCCTTTCCCTTCTCCAGGGGATCTTCCCAAACCAGGGATTGAACCCAGGTTTCCCGCATTGCAGGCGAATTCTTTACCAGCTGAGCCACAGAGGAAGCCCATGGATATGAGATTTGGACCATAATGAAGGCTGAGCATCAAAGAATTGATAATTTCAAACTGTGGTGCTGGAGATGACACTCGAGAATCCCTTGGACAGAAAGGAGATCAAACCAGTCAATCCTAAAGGAAATAAACCTTGAATATTCATTGGAAGTACTGAAGCTGAAGTTGAAGCTCCAATACTTTGACCCCCTAATGTGAAGAACTGACTCACTGGAAAAGACCCTATGCTGGGAAAGATTGAGGGTAGGAGAAAAAGGAGACGACAGAAGATGAGATGGTTGGATGGCATCATCAACTCAATGGACATGAGTTTGCGCAAACTCAGGGAGAGATGAAGGACAGGGAAACCTGGTGTGCTGCAGTCCACTGGGCGGCAAAGAGTCCAACACAACTGAGTGATTGAATAACGACAATGTTCATAGCAGCATTATTTACAATATCTGAGATGTGGAAGAAAGCTTAGAGCCCATAAACAGATGATAAAGAAGATATGGCATATATACAATGGAATACTACTCAGTCATAAAAAATGAAGACCTTCCTTTTGAAACAACATGGATAGACCTGGATGGTATGATGCTTAGTGAAATAAGTCAGACAGAGAAAGACAAATGCTGCATACTTTCACTTATCATATCAGATCAGATCAGTCACTCAGTCGTGTCCAACTCTTTGCGACCCCATGAATCGCAGCACGCCAGGCCTCCCTGTCCATCACCAACTCCCGGAGTTTACTGAGACTCACATCCATCGAGTCAGTGATGCCATCCAGCCATATCATCCTCTGTCGTCCCCTTCTCCTCCTGCCCCCAACCCCTCCCAGCATCAGAGTCTTTTCCAATGAGTCAACTCTTCGCATGAGGTGGCCAAAGTACTGGAGTTTCAGCTTTAGCATCATTCCTTCCAAAGAAATCCCAGGGCTGATCTCCTTCAGAATGGACTGGTTGGATCTCCTTGCAGTCCAAGGGACTCTCAAGAGTCTTCTCCAACACCACAGTTCAAAAGCATCAATTCTTTGGCGCTCAGCCTTCTTCACAGTCCAACTCTCACATCTATACATGACCACTGGAAAAATTATAGCCTTGACTAGACGAACCTTTGTTGGCAAAGTAATATCTCTGCTTTTGAATATGCTATCTAGGTTGGTCATAACTTTCCTTTCAAGGAGTAAGCGTCTTTTAATTTCATGGCTGCAGTCACCATCTGCAGTGATTTTGGAGCCCCCAAAATAAAGTCTGACACTGTTTTCACTGTTTCCCCATCTATTTCCCATGAAGTGATGGGACCGGATGCCATGATCTTCGTTTTCTGAATGTTGAGCTTTAAGCCAACTTTTTCACTCTCCTCTTTCACTTTCATCAAGAGGCTTTTGAGTTCCTCTTCACTTTCTGCCATAAGGGTGGTGTCATCTGCATATCTGAGGTTATGGATATTTCTTCCAGCAATCTTGGTTCCAGCTTGTGTTTCTTCCAGTCCAGCGTTTCTCATGATGTACTCTGCATATAAGTTAAATAAGCAGAGTGACAGTATACAGCCTTGACATACTCCTTTCCCTCTTTGGAACCAGTCTGTTGTTCCATGTCCAGTTCTAACTGTTGCTTCCTGACCTGCATACAGGTTTCTCAAGAGGCAGGTCAGGTGGTCTGGTATTCCCATCTCTTTCAGAATTTTCCACAGTTCATTGTGATCCACACAGTCAAAGGCTTTGGCATAGTAAATAAAGCAGAAATAGATGTTTTTCTGGAAATCTCTTGCTTTTTCCATGATCCAGCGGGTGTTGGCCATTTGATCTCTGGTTCCTCTGCCTTTTCTAAAACCAGCTTGAACATCAGGAAGTTCATGGTTCACATATAGCTGAAGCCTGGCTTGGAGAATTTTGAGCATTACCTTACTAGCATGTGAGATGAGTGCAATTGTGTGGTAGTTTGAGCATTCTTTGGCATTGCCTTTCTTTGGGATTAGAATGAAAACTGACCTTTTTCAGTCCTGTGGCCACTGCTGAGTTTTCCAAATTTGCTGGCATATTGAGTGCAGCACTTTCCCAGCATCATCTTTCAGGATTTGAAATAGCTCAACTGGAATTCCATCACCTCCACTAGCTTTGTTCATAGTGATGCTTTCTAAGGCCCACTTGACTTCACATTCCAGGATGTCTGGCTCTAGGTCAGTGATCACACCATCGTGATTATCTTGGTTGTGAAGATCTTTTTGTATAGTTCTTCTGTGTATTCTTGCCACCTCTTCTTAATATCTTCTGCTTCTGTTAGGTCCATACCATTTCTGTCCTTTATTGTGCCCATCTTTGCATGAAATGTTCCCTTGGTATCTCTTATTTTCTTGAAGAGATCTCTAGTCTTTCCCATTCTGTTGTTTTCCTCTATTTCTTTGCATTGATCCCTGAGGAAGGCTTTCTTATCTCTTCTTGCTATTCTTTGGAACTCTGCATTCAGATGCTTATATCTTTCCTTTTCTCCTTTGCTTTTTCCTTCTCTTCTTTTCACAGCTATTTGTAAGGCCTCCCCAGACAGCCATTTTGCTTTTTTGCATTTCTTTTCCATAGGGATGGTCTTGATCCCTGTCTCCTGTACAATGTCACGGACCTCATTCCATAGTTCATCAGGCACTCTATCTATCAGATCTAGGCCCTTAAATCTATTGCTCACTTCCACTGTATACTCATAAGGGATTTGATTTAGGTCATACCTGAATGGTCTAGTGGTTTTCCCTACTTTCTTCAATTTAAGTCTGAATTTGGCAATAAGGAGTTCATGATCTGAGCCACAGTTAGCTCCTGGTCTTGTTTTTGTTGACTGTATAGAGCTTCTCCATCTTTGGCTGCAAAGAATATAATCAATCTGATTTCGGTGTTGACCATCTGGTGATGTCCATGTGTAGAGTCTTCTCTTGTGTTGTTGGAAGAGGGTGTTTGCTATGACCAGTGCATTTTCTTGGCAAAACTCTGTTAGCCTTTGCCCTGCTTCATTCTGTACTCCAAGGCCAAATTTGCCTGTTACTCCAGGTGTTTCTTGACTTTCTACTTTTGCATTCCAGTACCCTATAATAAAAAGGACATCTTTTTTGGGTATTAGTTCTAAAAGGTCTTGTAGGTCTTCATAGAACTGTTCAACTTCAGCTTCTTCAGAGTTACTGGTTGGGGCATAGACTTGGACTACTGTGATACTGAGTGGTTTGCCTTGGAAACGAACAGAGATCATTCTGTCGTTTTTGAGAATGCATCCAAGTACTGCATTTCGAACTCTTTTGTTGACCATGATGGCCACTCCATTTCTTCTGAGGGATTCCTGCCCGCAGTAGTAGATATAATGGTCATCTGAGTTAAATTCACCCATTCCAGTCCATTTTAGTTCGCTGATTCCTAGAATGTCGACATTCACTCTTGCCATCTCTTGTTTGGCCACTTCTAATCTGCCTTGATTCATGGACGTGACAGTCCAGGTTCCTATGCAATATTGCTCTTTATAGCATTGGACCTTGCTTCTATCACCAGTCACATCCACAGCTGGGTATTGTTAATACCTTTACTAGATTTCAATTCTTCCAATTTAGGTAAAATGATGAGTTTTCATATATTTGTTTATGCTTTTCAGTAGTTTTACATTTCTGCCAAATATATAAGGTCAGGCATATTTCTTACCAAGTTTAATCATAAATATAGATATATTAATAATTAAACATAATTATGTGAATTTATGTATTTGTACATATATATGAATATGTGTATACCTATGTATTTATACACACTTGACCCCTAAATAATGCTAGTTAGGAGTGATGACCCTCTGTTCTCTTGAAAATCTGGTCTAACTTATAGCTGGCCCTCTGAAAATATGGTCCCTTTGTAATCATGGTTCTGCCACCATGGTTATGACCAACAGCAGATTGTGTAGTGCTATAGAATCTAATATGGGAAAAAACCTGAGTATAAATGGACTGTGCACTCAAACCTGTGTTGTTCAAGGGCCAACTATATAATAAATTTCTTGTGGTGGTATAAAATTTGGGAAATTGGTAATTTCAAAATTTGTAGTGTAAATCAGCACAATTTCCCAGGAAGTCCATTGAAGATTTGTTGAAAGAAAATCCTTAACATCACACACATATTTGGACAAATTAGCTTCATCTCTATAACTTTATAGCTATAGAGTTTTATAAAATTGATGTATCCAGAGAGACAACCCACAAGAGTTTCAAACTAAGAGCACAAGAAAATAGAAAGGATGTATTATTCAATTAAAATAATTTGTTAAAAATATGTATAGCAGAATCACAATCATATAATTTTAAAATAAATTATATATAAAGGTATTTTATATATATATATATATTAATATACCAATAGTGCTACATGCATTGGTTAAAGGTAGAAGAAAAAATACCCCAAAAGTTAACTATATTTTTCAGTGATTAAGTGAGATTATAGCAATTTGTTTTCTTTGTGCTTTCCTACCTATTTTATTTTTATGTTAACAATTAAGTTGCCATTGTTTAGTATAAACTGAAATTGCTTTTAGAAGAATGAAAGAGGCTATAAAAATTATAACTGCAAAAGAGTATGTTCAAAATGATATGTTGATTAACCTGTAATGCCCAGTAGACTGACTTTATTCTACAGGGAATCTTTTAGGAGCATTGAGGGAGTTTCAATATTGCCTTCACAAACAAATTTGAAGATAGGAGGTTATAAATACCTGTCCTTCTAATCTGAATTTCTCAATGAAGATTAATATGAGATGAACAACTGTTTTTGACATTTTTTGTTTTTGCATTTTGAGTTCTTTGTGAAAATTTACATTTTATGGCATCTTTGCATCCTCTTATCGGGATTGGGTAAGAATGCTATGCTTCATTGTCATTATTCTTCCCATAATAAAAAGTAATAGGGTATATCATTTGAGTACCAAAAGTTTCTCAGGAGTTGTCAAAATATCCGAAAAACATTTTCACTTATCTAGCAAATGGAAGAGAGAGCAATCCTGAATAGTTAAAAAACTATTATATTCAATCCTCTGAACTTTATGGATACAAGCTATATACCTGTAGAATGAATTTGTAGATTTGAATTCATGCATATGAATTTGAGCCTGTGTGCTTAACTTACATTCTCTGCTAGTTAAATAGCAAAGAGGAGTCATAGACTCAAACTGTGGACAGATGTTCCTTAGAGAATCCAGCACTACAGATGAGAATCTTACAATAAGGTCACAAAGTGGCTTAGGTATAATCGTTTAGTAATTCAGAGGTGGAATTGAGACTCAAAGCTTCAGAAATTTTGTTACATTTTTGTGAACTTTTTTTTTTTTTTGCCAAGAAGATAAGTTACTGAGCCAATCTATTTATGAATCTGTAAAAGAGGAATTCATTCTAGCCTTTACCGTATTGTCACAAAATTTGGAAGTTTTGCTGACAATGATGAATCATAGAGAGCTTTTAAGAGGCGTCTCTGCCTTTGTCTTCAACCTGGTCCTCGTTTAGACAGTATTTCTCTGGAGACAGGCAGAAAGGAGTTCATTGTATCTACCCCAAGCCACATCTCATTATCATATTCTGGGCAGAGTGTAAAATGAAGATAATCTGCCCCTTTCAGTGATATGCAGCAGTGTGCTTACTCATAAATGATTACTGCCACTGCTGCCAGCCCTTCTGAAAGTCTAATATAAATCTCAAATAAGTTTTTTCCCCCCATCTCTTATGAAGTTGCAGAACTGTTTTCCTCAACACAGCCCCCGCCTTTTAAAAGAAAAAAGAAACCTCTAGGTTCCTTCCTGTAGAAAACACCCCAATTCTTCTATACAAATTTACCGTTCAAATATTTATCTTGTTAGAACTGAATTCACAAACCCTATCTTCCTCAAATTTTCTACATTGTTTCTTTGTTTTTTGAAGTGCAGTGTAGGCACTTTCAGAAAATGTTTCAGGCTAGCATAGACTTCTAGTGAAATCTTAAGTTACATTCTGAAGAATTGGTAACTAGGTTATAGAAATAAAAATTTGTGCTGGAATGACTCCCACATGACTAGATATGTAATAAAAGTCAGGGAACTGTGCATTCAAGTCTTACATGTATTCCCTTGTATGGTTATATACTTAGATTGGCTGTTTATAAAAGGCTAGACCCTTCTTCAGCTAACTAAGGCAAGGATGTGGATGTACCAAATACATTTTATGTTCAGAAATGTATACTCTTTGTCATTGGTTAAATGCATTGTAATGATGCAGACTTACCCTGGGGCTTGCATAGGATCTAGCCTGTGCATTTGCTTCCCAGGACTATACAGTTAACAGGTATTAATATATATGTAATTTGGAGCACTTTTCTCCTTACCTATCTTGTACATTGAGTTTTTTTTTTTCTCTTAATTTTATTTTACTTAACTTTACAATATTGTATTGGTTTTGCCATTTATCAAAATGAATCTGCCACAGGTATACATGTGTTCCCCATCCTGAACCCTCCTCCCTCCTCCCTCCCCATACCATCCCTCTGGGTTGTCCCAGTGCACCAGCCCCAAGCATTCAGTATTGTGCATTGAACCTGGACTGGCGACTCGTTTCATATATGATATTATCTCCTTACCTATCTTAATGTTGCTGCTGCTGCTGCTAAGTCGCTTCAGCCATGTCCGACTCTGTGCGACCCCATAGACAGCAGCCCAGTAGGCTCCTCTGTCCCTGGGATTCTCCAGGCAAGAATACTGGAGTGGGTTGCCATTTCCTTCTCCAATGCATGAAAGTGAAAAGTGAAAGTGAAGTCCCTCAGTCATGTCTGACTCTTAGCGACCCCATGGACTGCAGCCTACCAGGCTTCTCTGTCCATGGGATTTTCCAGGCAAGAGTACTGGAGTGGGGTGCCATGATAGTTTCACTAATAATCTCAAAAAAGGAAGGGAAGGAAAATTCTTATAATTGTTTTGGAATTATATGCTTCTGACATATTAAAAACATTCTTGATTAACTGCATGATAACTATCTACATTGGCATGTACTGCCCTAGCTCTTAGATTCTTCTCCCCCGACCTCCCCCGCCAACCAGCCACCCCTTGCCTCTACTTCTTAAAGGAGGGCTTATTTTAGCTTTACTTGTAAAATGCTGAGTTAAAGTTTCTGTGAATGACTAAGCTAGGAAGAACAGTGTTCTAGCTTAGGAAGAACTAAATAAATGTTTGATGACTGAATGAATGAATGATTATGCTCACATATGAGAGTTTATTCAGTAAAATTAAAAAGAATCTATTTGAAATTTGGTTTTACTTTGAGGCATGCATAACCAAAAGAGTCTATTAGGAATTTGGGGTACTTTTTTATGAATACACAATCAAACAACATAATGGTAATGGTTGCTGCTGCTGCTGCTAAGTCGCTTCAGTCATGTCCGACTCTGTGGGACCCCATAGACAGCAGCACACCAGGCTCCCCCGTCCCTGGGATTCTCCAGGCAAGAACACTGGAGTGGGTTGCCATTTCCTTCTCCAATGCATGAAAGTGAAAAGTGAAAGTGAAGTTGCTCAGTCGTGTCCAACTCTTAGTGACCCCATGGACTGCAACCTACCATGCTCCTCCATCCATGGGATTTTCCAGGCAAGAGTACTGGAGTGGGGTGCCATTTAGGACACAGCAAATATGAAATTTTAACTTACTGTATTACTACTTTACCCATTAATGTCTTAATAGGAAATGAAACATATCAGTAGTACAAAGGTATAGCTCATTTTTTTGGTTCAATAGAAAAGTTACAATTGAGTTTTTAAGAAAGAGTGAAAACACTAATGAACCTCAACAGTTCTCACTTTTTGGAGATTATAGACTAAAACATACTATATACTTTTTATTCTTAACTTTGTACATTTCACTGTGAATACATTCAATTTTAAGATATTAATGAGTGAAAGTTATGGACTAAGTCAAGTGGTGTTAACATCTTACTCTATAAACCTTTAAGTAAATGTATATATTTTTAAAACCTTTAAAAAACTCCTTCCTCCTCAAAATTCTTTATAATATACTTAATCCTCTTAGGGATTTCCCTGGTAGCTCAGACATTTAAGAATCTGACTGCAATGTAGGACACCTGCATTCAATCCCTGGGTCAGGAAGATACCCTGGCGAAGGGAATGGCTACTCATCCAGTATTCTTGCCTGGAGAATTCCATGGACAGAGGAGCCTGGTGGGGTACAGTCCATGGGCTCACAAAGAGTTGGAAATGACGGAGCGACTAATATTAACACTCTTAAGTGTGTTTTAAAAAAGAAAGACCCTATACCTTTATATTTGTTCAGTAAAGGGCATCTGAAATGTAGAAATATGAAATTGCAATCCAGTGTAAGTTTTCATGAACCTTGATTAATGTTTTTCCTTTCAATTCTCCACTGCAGTGATCAGCCTGAGTGGATATGATGGAGGCAAACAAGACTCTGGTGACAGAATTTGTTCTCACAGGACTCACAGATCTCCCAGGGATGCAGGTCCCCCTGTTCCTGGTGTTCCTGGTCATCTACCTCATCACCATGGCGGGCAACCTTGGGCTGATTTTTCTCATCTGGAAGGACCCCCATCTTCACACCCCCATGTATTCATTCCTGGGCAGCTTAGCCTTTGTAGATGCTTGTTCTTCATCTTCTGTGATTCCCAAAATGCTTGTCAACACCTTAGACAAGAGTCAAATGATGTCTCTCTTTGAGTGCATGGCCCAATACTATTTTTTTGGTTCCAGTGCCACCACAGAATGTTTCCTCCTGGTGGTGATGGCCTATGACCGCTATGCAGCCATATGCAGCCCCTTACTTTACCCAGTGGTGATGTCCAACAGACTCTGCACTTGCTTGATAAGTGCATCATATGCAGTTGGTTTTCTGCATCCTATAATACATGTAGGATTATTATCTAGATTAACTTTCTGCAGGTCTAATACAATACATCATTTCTACTGTGAAATCTTGCCACTTTTTACAATTTCTTGCACTGATCTATCTATTAATGCTTTGGTGCTTTTTATTTTTGCTGCTTTTATACAGGCTTTTACTTTTATGGGTATTATAGTCTCCTATACCTGTGTCCTCTTTGCCATCCTGAAAAAGAAGTCTGAAAAGGGCAGGAGCAAAGCCTTCTCCACATGTGGTGCGCACCTGCTCTCTGTTTCCTTGTTCTATGGCACTCTCTTCTTCATGTATGTGCGTCCTGGGTCTGGCCAGGATCAATATCAGGATAAAATGTATTCACTGTTCTACACGGTTATAATTCCCATGCTAAACCCCTTTATATATAGTCTAAGAAACAAGGAAGTTTTAGGTGCACTTAGAAAAATAAAAAAAAAATAAACATTTATTAAAAAAATGTTCATTGTCTTTCCTTTTTACTCTCCATTTACATAAAGTATAATAACTGGACCTGGGTTTTGCACACATGGGCCAGCTAAGTAGTTGTTAAATCAATTAATAATAATATTTAGATTCCATATACTTGCCTTAGTTATAAGTGAACCTAGGTCCTCAAAATAACTGATGAACAGAGTAAGATATCACTGACTTATTATTGGTTTAAATCCATTATGAATGAAACTGCAGTTCCCAAATCACTAAGCTTGAAATATGTATAAGCTCTTCTATTTCCAGATACACATGTTTTAAAATTTTTATGAACTTACATGCTTTTAAAGGAAGACTCAGGTGCACGTGAAATTTCTATTTATAAAGTACTCACACCCTCAAAAATAATTCCTGAGCACATAATTTTTCAAAACCTTCTCTTCAGTTAATACTTATAATGAAACTTGAGGTACTTAAATGAACACATCTAAAAGTTTTAATAGTAATTTAGAAAATTAAATTAGATTTGTATATTATTCCTAAAAAGGTACAAAAATTAAGAAATGATAAAAATAGTTAATTTTCCTATAATTTTAAGCTTTTAACTTTTTAAAAGCTTTAAAAAACTTCTTTTTCTTAATTTATTAAGTAATCTTACTGAGTCCCTTTTCCTGACACACACATACTGAATGAATGAATTTGTATATGACTTTACTTTCACTTTTCACTTTCATGCACTGGAGAAGGAAATGGCAACCCACTCCAGTGTTCTTGCCTGGAGAATCCCAGGGATGGGGGAGCCTGATGGGCTACCGTCTATGGGGTCTCACAGAGTTGGACACAACTGAAGCAACTTAGCAGCAGTAGCAGCAGCATAAATGCATGTATGTGTGTATATATATATATATATATATATGGAATTGGCAGCTACACAAATAATAAGTATGTTGGACCAAATCATAATTGCATAACTTAAATGGAATTTTCTTTACAAAAGCTAAGCATAGTTTCCAACTAGCCCTTTTGCCCTTTGCCTCTTGACTTTGTAACATTTCGCCTTGTAACTATGTTAGTGAGAAATAAAGGAAATGATATCTCCATGAACATGACACATTCTCCTGACCCCTAGCCTATTAACTGATCTGAGGAAACAAGCAATTTGTTGGTCAGATACCCCAAAGTCCCAAGTGGGCAGACGGCCTTCAGTACAGTGTGTTTGGGATTTGTTTGCTCAGACCCTCGATCCTGTGATGCATCTGAGCTCTGCCTCTGCTATGAGGACTTATTCTAAGCAGCTTGCTCCCCATGGATGCAGAAGCTCTGTAGGAGTTCCTGTTTCCATCTCTTCACAGTCAGAGTGAAGTGAAGTCACTCAGTCGTGTCTGACTCTTTGAGACCCCATGAACTGTAGCCTACCATGCTCCTCCATCCGTGGGATTCTCCAGACAAGAATACTGGAGCAGGTTGCCATTTCCTTCTCCAGGAGATTTCCCAACCCAGGGATCGAACTCTGGTCTCCCGCATTGCAGGCAGACACTTTACCATCTGAGCCACCAGGGAAGCTCATTCACAGTCAAAGCCTGTGGCAAAGCTTTCTTTTTTCTTAAGGGCCACACAGACTGTTTAGGTTTGGCCATTATGCAATTGCTGTATGTCAGTAGATAGTCATTCTCCATATCCTTTATATCTTTAGTATTTCAGGCAATGTGGTGCTTGAGTCCATGCTTTTAATCACTACTCTTCTGTATTACTGTAATGTCTTATAAGAGGGGGAAGAAAATACCAGATGGGAGAGGAAAAAATAGCCAAATATGAATAAGGAGTGGTAAGTGTTTGCATAAGAGTAAAGTAAGAAAGGTCTTGTCTTCATTGAACCATTCAACTTGAGCTTCTTCAGCGTTACTGGTCAGGTCATAGACTTGGATTACCGTGAGACTGAATGGTTTGCTTGGAAATAAACGGAGATCATTCTGTTGTTTTTGAGATTGCATCCAAGTACTGTATTTCAGACTCTTTGTTGACTATGATGGCTACTCCATTTCTTCCAAGGGACTTCTGCCTACAGTAGTAGATATAATGGCCATCTGAGTTAAATTCACCCATTTTGCTCCATCTTAGGTCGCCGATTCCTAGAATCTTGATGTTCACTCTTGCCATCTCCTGTTTGACCACTTCTAGTTTGCCTGGATTCATGGACCTAGCATTCCAGGTTCCTATGCAATACTGCTCTTTACAGCATCTGACCTTGCTTCCATCACCAGTCACATGCACAACAGGGTGTTGTTTTTGTTCTGGCTCCATCCCTTCATTCTTTCTGGAGTTATTTCTCCACTGATCTCCAGTAGCATTTTGGGCACCTACCGACCTGGGGAATTCATCTTTCAGTGTCCTATCTTTTTGCCTTTTCATATTGTTCATGGGGTTCTCAGGGCAAGAATACTGAAGTGGTTTGCCATTCCCTTCTCCAGTGGACCACATTCTGTCAGACCTCTCCATTATGACCCATCTGTCTTGGGTGGCCCCACATGGCATTTCGTATTTTCAATGAGTTAGACAAGGCTGTGGTCCATGTGATCAGATTGGCAAGTTGCCTGTGATTTCAAATCCTAAAGGATGATGCTGTGAAAGTGCTGAACTGAATATGTCAGCAAATTTGGAAAGCTCAGCAGTGGCCACAGGACTGGAAAAGGTCAGTTTTCATTCCAATTCCAAAGAAAGGCAATGCCAAAGAATGCTCAATTGCACTCATATCACATGCTAGTAAAGTAATGCTCAAAATTCTCCAAGCCAGGCTTTAGCAATATGTGAACTGTGAATTTCCAGATGTTCAAGCTGGATTTAGAAAAGGCAGAGGAATCAGAGATCAAATTGCCAACATCCACTGGATCATCAAAAAAGAAAGAGAGTTCCAGAAAAACATCTATTTCTGCTTAATTGACTATGTCAAAGCCTTTGACTGCATGGATCACAATAAACTGTGGAAAATTCTGAAAGAGATGGGAATACCAGACCACCTGACCTGACTCTTGAGAAACCTATATGCAGGTCAGGAAGCAACAGTTAGAACTGGACATGGAACAACAGACTGGTTCCAAATAGGAAAAGGAGTATGTCTAGGCTGTATATTGTCACCCTGCTTATTTAACTTCTATGCAGAGTACATCATGAGAAACACTGGGCTGGAAGAAGCACAAGCTGGACTCAAGATTGCCAGGAGAAATATCAATAACCTCAGATATGCAGATGACACCACCTTTATGGGAGAAAGTGAAGAAGAACTAAAGAACTTCTTGATGAAAGTGAAAGAGGAGAGTGAAAAAGTTGGCTTAAAGCTCAACATTCAGAAAATGAAGATCATGGCATCCGGTCCCATCACTTCATGGCAAATAGTTGGGGAAACAGTGAAAACACTGTCAGATTTATTTTTTGGGGCTCCAAAATCACTGCAGATGGTGATTGCAGCCATGAAATTAAAAGACGCTTACACTTTAGAAGGAAAGTTATGACCAACCTAGACAGCATATTAAAAAGCAGAGACATTACTTTGTCAACAAAGTTCCATCTTGTCAAGGCTATGGTTTTTCCAGTAGTCATGTATGGATGTGAGAGTTGGACTATAAAGAAAGCTGAGTGCCGAAGAATTGATGTTTTTGAACTGTGATGTTGGGTAAGACTCTTGAGAGTCCCTTGGACTGCAAGGAGATCCAATCAGTCCATCCTAAAGGAGATCAGTCCTAGGTGTTCATTGGAAGGACAGATGTTGAGGTTGAAACTCCAATACTTTGGCCACCTGATGCGAAGTGCTGACTCATTGGAAAAGTCCCTGATGCTGGCAAAGATTGAGGGCAGGAGGAGAAGGGGATGACAGAGGTTGAGATGGTTGGATGGCATCACCGACTCAATGGACGTGGGTTTGGGTGGACTCCGGGAGTTGGTGATGGACAGGGAGGCCTGGTGTGCTTCGGTTCATGGGATCACAGAGTTGGACACGAGTGAGTGACTTAACTGACTAACTAAAATAGGAAAATAGAATGATGATGCTAATGGCTGAAGAGGCACAGGGAAGGAGATGGAGCTGGCCAAATCTCAACTGCATTTTTCATGTAACACTTGTCCTTGTACTAAGAGAGTGGCAGTGAGCCTCAGATCTTGCTTCCTGACTTCATCTTTCTTTGTGAAAGTTTAGGTCACTATGCTAGGTTTTCCGTAGGATCTTGTGCACTCTTTGCAGAAACTTATCTTACATGGTTTTCTGTTCCATGTCAAAGATGGTTTGGAATCCACCCAATACCTGTAATAATCCATGAGAACTGGGCATTTCAGGTAACCCTCAATTCACTTTACAGCATATCATAAAAAGGAATAATTTTTGATGTATCAGATCCTGTTGATAAGTTACAGAACCAGGAAATATATGCATGTCATCAACTAGGTCTTAAATATTTTCTTCTTCCTCACCCAGAGAATACAGACAGTGATTCTCACTCTTGGTTATCAACCCAAACCAAACAAATTAGAATTTGTAGAGGGGTTCTCTGCAATGGTAGTTTTATAAACCTCTTGAAGTGATTCTAATGTATAGCCAGTGTTGATAATGACTGGAAACAAGTCTTCTACGAGACTTAACAAGACTTTTGTGAAAATAGATGATTCAGTTCAGTTCAGTTCAGTTCAGTTGCTCAGTCGTGTCCGACTCTTTGCGACCTCATGAATCGCAGCACGCCAGGCCTCCCTGTCCATCACCAGCTCCTGGAGTTCACTCAGACTCATGTCCATCAATTCAGTGATACCATCCAGCCATCTCATCCTCTGTCGTCCCCTTCTCCTCCTGCCCCCAATCCCTCCCAGCATCAGAGTCTTTTCCAATGAGTCAACTCTTTGCATGAGGTGGCCAAAGTACTGGAATTTCAGCTTTAGCACCATTCCTTCCAAAGAAATCCCAGGACTGATCTCCTTCAGAATGGACTGGTTGGATCTCCTTGCAGTCCAAGGGACTCTCAAGAGCCTTCTCCAACACCACAGCTCAAAAGCATCAATTCTTCGGCAGCTTTCTTCACAGTCCAACTTTCACATCCATACATGACCACTGGAAAAACCATAGCCTCAACTAGATGGACCTTTATTGGCAAAGTAATGTCTCTGCTTTTGAATATGCTATCTAGGTTGGTCATAACTTTTCTTCCAAGGAGTAAGCGTCTTTTAATTTCATGGCTGCTGTCACCATCTGCAGTGATTTTGGAGCCCCCCAAAATAAAGTCTGACACTGTTCCCACTGTTTCCCCATCTATTTCCCATGAAGTGATGGGACCAGATGCCGTGATCTTCGTTTTCTGAATGTTGAGCTTTAAGTCAACTTTTTCACTCTCCACTTTCACTTTCATTAAGAGGCTTTTTAGTGATTATCAGTTCACAAAAAGCATCCTGCAATTATTCCCTAAGAAATTCTTTTCTTGCCTTATTAGAGTCTCATATTTAGGCAGGTACTTAAATTTTAGCTGGACAGTTCTCCATTTTCTGTCTATATTGTTGCTGTTGCTGCTGCTAAGTCGCTTCATTTGTGTCCAACTCTGTGTGACCACATAGACAGCAACCCACCATGCTTCTCTGTCCATGGGATTCTCCAGGCAAGAATACTGGAGTGGGTTGCCATTTCCTTCTCCAATGCATGCATGTACGCATGCTAAGTCGCTTCAGTTGTGTCCAACTCTGTGCGACCCTATGGACAGCAGCCCACCAGGCTCCTCTGTCCATGGGATTCTCTAGGCAAGAATTCTGGAGTGGGTTGGCATTTCCTTCTCCATCTGTCCATATTATTAGGTATTAAAATCAATCTGCTGCATATCAGCTAAACTATTATAAAATGTCTACTAGGTATTTAATTTATATAGTTGGAGTGCATAGCCTCTATATAATATTTAATTTGGTCACTTAAGTAGAAGAGGAGACAATAAGGTAGAGATTTTCACTTGATTTTGTCATTGTCAAACTTGGATGACCATGAGTTCACAGTTTTTAGATTCAGCAGATCATTCTGGGCTGGGCCTGAGGTTTTTCATCATTCAGAAGCATCTCATGTGATTCTGATGAATCTGAAGGCATTAGACCACATTTTGAAAGTCAAATGATTCATATTGCTCAATCATCCAAGGCCACTAAGTTGGAGTCTGAATTCTGATTTCTTCCTAATAGGAAAGCCTACCTACTATGATCTGAATGTGTGCATCACCTCAGCATACATATGTTGAAATACCAGGCCCCAAAGATGATGGCTTCCCTGGTGGCTCAGATGGCAAAGAATCTGCCTGCAATGCTGGAGACCAGAGTTTGATCCCTGGGAAGGAAGATCCCCTGGAGAAGGGAATGACTACCCATTCCAGTATTCTTGCCTGGAGAATTCCATGGACAGAAGAGTCTGGCAGGCTATTGGCCATGGGGTTGCAAAGAATCAGACACAACTGAGTGACTTTCACTAGTCACTTGCCAAAGATGATGGTAGTAAGAGGCAGGGCTTTTCAGTTCAGTTGCTCAGTAATGTCCAACTCTTTTCGACCCTATGGACTGCAGCACGCCAGGCCTCTCTGTCCATCACCAACTCCTGGAAGTTACTCAAACCCAAGTCCATGGAGTCAGTGATGACATCCAACCATCTCATCCTCTGTTGTCACTTCTCCTCCCGTCTTCAATCTTTCCCAGCATCAGGGTCTTTTCAAATGAGTCAGTTCTTTGCATCAGGTGGCCAAACTATTGGAGTTTCAGCTCCAGCATCGATCCTTTCAATGAATATTCAGAAGGGCTTTTGGAAGTTGCTTAATACATGTGGAGGAGCCACATGAATGGGATGAGAATCTTATAAAAGTGGTTTCAGAGAGATCCCTGCCTTTATTCTCCATGTGAGGACACAGTGAGAATGAGTAGGCTTATAACCAGGGGAAGGGTTTTCACCAGAACTTGGTCATTCTGGCACTTTGATTTGGACTTCCCCACCTCCAGTAATGTGAGAAATAAATTTCTGCTGTTCATAAGCTATCCGGTCTAGATAGTCTGCTTTTATGGCAGCCTGGACTACCCTGGTGGATCAGAAGGTAAAAGTGCCTGCCTACAGTGCAGGAGACCCAGGTTCAATAGGGAACCCAGGTCAGGGAGATTTCCTGGAGAAGGAAATGGCATCCCACTCAAGTAGTCTTGCATGGAAAATCCTATGGATGGAGAAGCCTGGTAGGCTACAGTCCATGGGGTCACAAAGAGTCAGATATGACTGAGCGACTTCTCTTTCACTTAAATGGACTAAGACACTACCTCGTATTTAATTATTACTTCAAGTCTTTCAAAGTGTGTTCATCTGAATCATCTTAATTGATAATGAGGTGGTATTTCCTCCATTTACAAATCAGGCAGCCTGGAGCAATGGAAAAGCACAGGATGTCAAATCAGAAGACCTATTTTTTTTTTCCTGAAGCTCAGATGAAGTTAAAAGTGATTATAAGAATCTCCATTAAATCTGCTAGTGCATAGAGAGAAGAAAGAATGAGTGTTTAATGCAAACTCAGTAGACAGTGCCTTAATTTCTTCATGTGTACAATGAGTATAGTAATATGCACTTGTGATGATACTATACATAGGAAATCCTAAAGGTGCAACCAGAAAACTGCTGGAGTTAATCAATGAATTTAGTAAAGCTGCAGGATACAAAATCAATACACAGAACTCATTAGCATTCCTATATACCACAATGAAAGACTGGGAAAAGAAATTAAGGAAAGAATCCCATTCAACATTGCAACAAAAAGAATAAAGTACTAGGAATAAGCCTACCTAAGGAGACAGAAGACCTGTATGCAGGCAACTGTGACACTGATGAAAGCAATCCAAGATGACACAAATGGAGAGCTACAACATGCTCTTGGATTAGAAGAATCAATATTATGAAAGTGACTATACCACCCAAAGCAATCTACAGGTTCACTGCAATCTCTATCAAAACACCAATGGCATTTTTCCAGAAATAGAACAAAAAATCTTAAAATTTGTATGGAAACTCAAAAGATCCCAAATAGCCAAAACAATCTTGAGAAAGAAAAACAGAGCTGGAGGAATCAACCTTCCTGACTTTATACTATAAAGCTACAGTAAACAAATTTTTATAGCTCTTGGTAGTTTTACATGTTTGCCAAACACATATAGGTCAGGCGTATATCTTGCCAAGCTTAATATAAATAATATGATTATGTGTGTATTCATAATTATAGCTTTTTATAATAATGATGTAGCCAAGGACAACCCAAAAGTTTCTCAAGCTAATAACAAGACAATATGAATAATATATTATTTAGCTGAACTTATTTTTGAAAAATTATGTGCAGCACTACCTTAATATTATTTGTATATAGAAATGTTTATACCAATTATATATATACAAGTATCTATATCAGATCAGATCAGATCAGTTGCTCAGTCATGTCCAACTCTTTGCGACCCCATGAATCGCAGCACGCCAGGCCTCCCTATCTATCACCAACTCCCAGAGTTCACTGAGACTCACGTCCATCGAGTCAGTGATGCCATCCAGCCATCTCATCCTCTGTCGTCCCCTTCTTCTCCTGTCCCCAATCCCTCCAAGCATCAGAGTCTTTTCCAATGAGTCAACTCTTTGCATGAGGTGGCCAAAGTACTGGAGTTTCAGCTTTAGCATCATTCCCTCCAAAGAAACCCCAGGGCTGATCTCCTTCAGAATGGACTGGTTGGATCTCCTTGCAGTCCAAGGGACTCTCAAGGGTCTTCTCCAACACCACAGTTCAAAAGCATCAATTCTTTGGCACTCAGCCTTCTTCACAGCAACGAACAAAGCTAGTAGAGGTGATAGAATTCCAGTTAAGCTGTTCCAAATCCTGAAAGATGATGCTATGAAAGTGCTGCACTCAATATGCCAGCAAATTTGGAAAACTCAGCAGTGGCCACAGGACTGGAAAAGGTCAGTTTTCATTCCAATCCCAAAGAAAGGCAATGCCAAAGAATGCTCAAACTACCACACAATTGCACTCATCTCACACGCTAGTAAAGTAATGCTCAAAATTGTCCAAGCCAGGCTTCAGCTATATGTGAACTGTGAACTTCCTGATGTTCAAGCTGGTTTTAGAAAAGGCAGAGGAACCAGAGATCAAATAGCCAACATCCGCTGGATCATAGAAAAAGCAAGAGAGTTCCAGAAAAACATCTATTTCTGCTTTATTGACTATGCCAAAGCCTTTGACTGTGTGGATCACAATAAACTGTGGAAAATTCTTCAAGAGATGGGAATAGCAGACCATCTGATCTGCCTCTTGAGAAATCTGTATGCAGGTCAGGAAGCAACAGTTAGAAGTGGACATAGGACAACAGACTGGTTCCAAATAGGAAAAGGAGTATGTCAAGGCTGTATATTGTCACCCTGTTTATTTAACTTATATGCAGAGTACATCATGAGAAACTCTGGACTGGAAGAAACACAAGCTGGAATCAAGATTGCTGGGAGAAATATCAATAACCTCAGATATGCAGATGACACCATCCTTATGGCAGAAAGTGAAGAGGAACTCAAAAGCCTCTTGATGAAAGTGAAAGAGGAAAGTGAAAAAGTTGGCTTAAAGCTCAACATTCAGAAAACGAAGATCATGGCATCCGGTCCCATCACTTCATGGGAAATAGATGGGGAAACAGTGGAAACAGTGGCAGACTTTATTTTGGGGGGCTCCAAAATCATTGCAGATGGTGACTGCAGCCATGAAATTAAAAGATGCTTACTCCTTGGAAGGAAAGTTATGACCAACCTAGACAGCATATTCAAAAGCAGAGACATTACTTTGCCAACAAGTATCTATATAACTTCTGTGTATAATTATACATAAAAAATCCAAAAGTTAGCTGTAATGCAAGTGATTAGTGAAATTAGAAGAATTTGTTTCCTTTGTGTCTTGTACATTTTCAATTTTTTCCTAAAAATAAAGTGATTTTTTTTATTTTTATAAAAGAATAGTTGCAAAACTAGCTATAAAAATAATAGCTAAGAAACAATGTTTGAAGTGATTTGTTGATTAGTGTGTAATGCTCAGTAGGTTGACTTTTTTCTATAGGGAATCTTTGATGGCTTTGGGAGAATTTCAATATTATCTTCACAAACAGACTTGAAGGCAGAAGATATAAATATCTTTTTCTTCACAGGGCATTTTTCAAGAATATTAATTAGAAATGAACATTTGTTTTGACATTTTTGTTCTTATACATTGAACTCTTCATGAAAGTTTGTATTTTATGGCATCTCTGTATCTTATGGGAATTTCAGGTGAGAACACAATGCTTTATTTTATTGTCATTATTCTTTCCAAAAAAATGATAGAACATATTTAATTTTAGTACCTAGAGTCTTTCATCAACTGTCAAAATATTTAAATCATCTTTTCAGATGATTTATCTACCAAACAAAACAGAAAGCAATCCTAAACTGAATAGTTAAATATATATTAGGTTCTGTGGGGCTTCCCTGGTGAATCCACCTACAATGCAGGATACCTGGTTTCAATCCCAAGGTTGGGAAGACTCCCTGGAGGAGGACATGGCAACCACTTCAGTATTCTTTCCTGGAGAACCCCCCTGGCTAGAGGAGCCTGGCAGGCTACAGTCCATAGGGCCTCAAAGAGTTGGACATGACTGAGTTACTAAGCAGACACATACATGTTCTCTGAACTGTTGCAGATACAAAGCTATACACTTGCAGAATGAAGACTTGAATTTATGTTATTACATGTAGAGTTTGTGTGCTTAACCACTGTGCTATGCTACTTACTAAATAGCAAAGAGGACTCATAGTCTCACAGGCTGTATGTAGATGTTCCTTAGATAATCCAGGGCGCTACAGATAAGAATCTTAAAAAGAAGCCATAAAGTATTTTAGGTATAATCATTTAATAATTTAGAGGTAGAAAATTAGCTTCAGAAAATTTGTTACATTTTTGTTACATTTTTCTTTGCCAGGATAATGACTTATAGAATGAATCTATTTAATATTCTTATCTGTAAAAGTGGAATTCATTCTGGCCTTTATTGTACTTTCACAAAATCTGAAAGGTTTTCCAACAGTGAAGAATGATATGGTTATGGAGCTGTTAGGGCAGTTTATGTCTTTGCCTTCATCCTGGTTCTTGTTAACTTTGTACTTCTCTGGATATAGGCAGAAAGATGGAGTTGACCACATCTGCCCAGAGTCACACCTTATATTCTAGGCAGAGTGTAAAACAGGAAAATGTGATCCTTTCATGGATTTGACAGCAGTGTGGTTACTTAATAATTATTGCCAATGCTACCAACTCTGTTTGTATTTTAAAAAGTCTAATATTAATCTCAAAAAATCTCTTTTCCAAAAAAAAATCTCTTTTCCTATTCTTTATGTAGATGTAAAAGAATTTTTTCTCAACATAGCCTCTCTTATAGAAAATTTACTCTTCAGAGGTTAACTTTGTCAGAACTGAATTTTTCACAAACTCTATATTCCTTAAATTTTCCACATGGTGTCCTCTCTTTGAATTATAAAGTAGGCACTTGGAGAAAATATTTCAGGCCAGCAGAGACTCAGAGTAAAGTCTTCAACAACGTTGTACAGGATTGGTGACTAGGTTATAGAAATAAAGATCTGTATTGGAATGACTCCCGCTTGGCTGGACATGTCATGAAAACAGGTAGCTGTGAATCCAACAACTGTGAGTACTTTCTTGCAGGATTATGTACTTAGATCAGCTGCTTCTAAATGGCCATACCCTGTTTTATATAAACCAGGCAGGGATTTGGGTACACAAAGCACATTTTATGTTCAGAATTCTGCATAATTTTTTCATTGATGAAATGCATTGTGATGATGTGGACTTAGGTTTACCTCCTGGGTTTCCACAGGATCTATCCTTCTTACATGCTTCCCAGGATCACTTGCTTCACAGATAGCTTTACAAACATTTATTTTAATTGGGGGATAATTGCTTTACAATATTGTATTGGTTTCTGCCATAAATCAGCATGAATCAGCCACAGCATACATATATCACCTCCTACCCCTCTAGATTGTCACAGTGCACCAGGCTGAGCTCCTTGTGTTATGCAGAAACTTCTCACTAGCTATCTGTTTTACATATGGTGATGTATATGTTTCAATGATACTCTCAATTAGTCACACCCTCTCCTTCCCCCACTGTGTCCACAGGTCTGTTCACTACATCTGTGACTGTATTCCTGCCCTACAGTTAGGTTCATCAGTACCATTTTTCTAGATTACATTATATGCGTTAATATATACTTCTTTTCCTCTATCTGACTTACTTCGTTAATATATGATACTTCTTTTCCTCTATCTGACTTACTTCACTGTCTATAATAGGCTCTCGGTTCATCCACCTCAGTTCAACTGACAGATTTGTTCCTTTTTATGGCTGAGTAATATTCTATTGAGTATATGTACCGCAATTACTATATCCATTCATTTGTCAATGGACATCTAGGTTGCTTCTGTGTCCCGGCTATTATAAATAGTGCTGCAGTGAACACGGGGTACATTTTTTTTTTAATTATGGTTTTCTCAGGGTATATGCCCAATAGTGGGATTGCTTGATCACATGGTAGTTTTACTCCTAGATTTTTAAGGAATCTCCATACTGTTCTCCTAAGTGGCTGTATTAATTTACATTCCCACTACAGATGTCTTTATATTAGTTACTTCCCCAATATAACTCATCTTTATCCTTATCTGATTTGGATATAAACAACATTTATAATTTTTACTACTTAAATTGAAACAGCTTCAAAACAGTGGTTAATCTTTTTGACTGTGGTATCTTTTGTAATGTTTCGATTCCCTCTGATTTTGAAAGTCCCAGTTCTAATTTAAAATGTATCAGGTCAGGGAAAAAAAGTTATAATTTTTCAGTATTATGTGCCTTTGACATGCCAAAAACATTCCTGGTTAACTGAATGATGATTGTTTACTTGGCATGTTTAACAACGTCTCTTAGATCCTTCCCAAATCTGCAGATGAACTGATTAGTGTCAGTTATTCTTCTTGTTAAAGGAGGGTTATTTTAGCATCTCAGTGTAACACCTGAGTTAGAAGTTCTGCATTTGAATGAGCCAGGAATAGCAGTGTTCTAGCTTAGGACATCAAACTAAAAAGGTTTGATGACAGAATGAATCATTATGATCATATATGAGAGTTTGTTGATAAAACTATTAAATAACAAGAATCTATTTGAAATTTGGAGTGGTTTTGATGAATATATAATCAAAAGAGCCTATTAGGGATATGGGGTAAGTTGTTGTATATATAATCAAAGAACATAATGATAATGGATAGAAATCAGCAGAAATGGGATTTTAACTTATTATCTTCTTACTCTACTTATTAATGTCTTAGAGAGAAAAAATTATATATACATATATCAGTAGTATGAAGGTATACTACTTTATACTACTACTATACTATTATATACTACTAGTAGTATAAATATATACTACTGAAAGGTATTTTTTGGTTCTATAGAAAATATATGAAATAGTTGCTTTGAATCAGTGAAAAGTTTTATCCTGAACCAGAGTCTCACTTTAAGAGATTTTAGTATAAAATGCAGTGTGCAATTTTTACTCTTAATTCTGTAAAAAAATCTCAGGGTTAATGCAATACATTCAGTTTTAAGGTATTTGAGTGACAAGATATGGACTACATTAATTGGTAGATGTCTAGAGCCTCCTCCACAACACTTTAAGGAATTATATGTATGTATATACACACATTAACTTCTGAAAATAATTTATAATATACCTATAATACTCTTCAGTGTGTTTTTTTTTAATTTTATTTTATTTTTAAACTTTACATAATTGTATTAGTTTTGCCAAATATCAAAATGAATCTGCCACAGGTATACATGTGTTCCCCATCTTGAACCCTCCTCCCTCCTCCCTACCCATACCATCCCTCTGGGTCGTTCTAGCAATCAGAATCCAACAACACATTAAAAAGATCATACACCATGACCAAGTGGGCTTTATCCCAGGGATGCAAGGATTCTTCAATATCCGCAAATCAATCAATGTAATACACCACATTAACAAATTGAAAAATAAAAACCATATGATTATCTCAATAGATGCAGAGAAAGCCTTTGACAAAATTCAACATCCATTTATGATAAAAACTCTCCAGAAAGCAGGAATAGAAGGAACATACCTCAACATAATAAAAGCTATATATGACAAACCCACAGCAAACATTATCCTCAATGGTGAAAAATTGAAAGCATTTCCTCTAAAGTCAGGAACAAGACAAGGGTGCCCACTTTCACCATTACTATTCAACATAGTTTTGGAAGTTTTGGCCACAGCAATCAGAGCAGAAAAAGAAATAAAAGGAATCCAAATTGGAAAAGAAGAAGTAAAACTCTCACTATTTGCAGATGACATGATCCTCTACATAGAAAACCCTAAAGAGTCCACCAGAAAATTACTAGAAATAATCAATGACTATAGTAAAGTTGCAGGATATAAAATCAACATACAGAAATCCCTTGCATTCCTATACACTAATAATGAGAAAACAGAAAGAGAAATTAAGGAAACAATTCCATTCACCATTGCAACGGAAAGAATAAAATACTTAGGAATATATCTACCTAAAGAAACTAAAGACCTATATATAGAAAACTATAAAACACTGGTGAAAGAAATCAAAGAGGACACTAATAGATGGAGAAATATACCATGTTCATGGATTGGAAGAATCAATATAGTGAAAATGAGTATACTACCCAAAGTAATTTATAGATTCAATGCAATCCCTATCAAGCTACCAACAGTATTCTTCACAGAGCTAGAACAAATAATTTCACAATTTGTATGGAAATACAAAAAACCTCGAATAGCCAAAGCGATCTTGAGAAAGAAGAATGGAACTGGAGGAATCAACCTACCTGACTTCAGGCTCTACTACAAAGCCACAGTTATCAAGACAGTATGGTACTGGCACAAAGACAGAAATATAGATCAATGGAATAAAATAGAAAGCCCAGAGATAAATCCACGCACCTATGGACACCTTATCTTTGACAAAGGAGGCAAGAATATACAATGGATTAAAGACAATCTCTTTAACAAGTGGTGCTGGGAAATCTGGTCAACCACTTGTAAAAGAATGAAACTAGACCACTTTCAGTGTATTTTAAAAAAGAGAGACTCTGTACCTTCAGATAGGGCATCTGACTCAGAGAACTAAGATATTACCATCCAGTATACATTTTCATGACCATTATTTTTTATTTCACTTCTCCATTGCAGTGATCAGCCTGAGTGGATGTGATGGAGGCAAACAAGACTCTGGTGACAGAATTTGTTCTCACAGAACTCACAGATCTCCCAGGACTACAGGTCCCTCTGTTCCTGGTGTTCCTGGTCATCTACCTCACCACCATGGCGGGCAACCTTGGACTGATTTTTCTCATCTGGAAGGACCCCCATCTTCACACCCCCATGGACTCATTCCTGGGCAGCTTGGCCTTTGCAGAGGCTTGCTCATCATCTTCTGTGATTCCCAAAATGCTTGTCAACACCTTAGACAAGAGTCAAATGATGTCTCTCTTTGAGTGCATGGCCCAATACTATTTTTTTGGTTCCAGTGCCACCACAGAATGTTTCCTCCTGGTGGTGATGGCCTATGACCGCTATGCAGCCATATGCAGCCCCTTACTTTACCCAGTGGTGATGTCCAACAGACTCTGCACTTGCTTGATAAGTGCATCATATGCAATTGGTTTTCTGCATCCTATAATACATGTAGGATTATTATCTAGATTAACTTTCTGCAGGTCTAATACAATACATCATTTCTACTGTGAAATCTTGCCACTTTTTACAATTTCTTGCACTGATCCATCTATTAATGCTTTGCTGCTTTTTATTTTTGCTGCTTTTATACAGGCTTTTACTTTTATTACCATCATGGCCTCATACACCTATGTCCTCTTTGCCATCCTGAAAAAGAAGTCTGAAAAGAGCAGGAGCAAAGCCTTCTCCACATGCAGTGCCCACCTGCTCTCTGTTTCCTTGTTTTATGGCACTCTCTTCTTCATGTATGTGTATCCTGGGTCTGACCAGGATCAATATCAGGATAAAATGTATTCACTGTTCTACACGATTATAATTCCCCTGCTAAACCCCTTTATTTATAGCCTAAGAAATAAGGAAGTTTTAGGTGCATTTGGAGAAGGCCATGGCACCCCACTCCAGTACTCTCGCCTGGAGAATCCCATGGATGGAGGAGCCTGGTGGGCTGCAGTCCATGGGGTAGCTAAGAGTCAGACACAACTGAGCGACTTCACTTTCCCTTTTCACTTTCATGCATTGGAGAAGGAAATGGCAACCCACTCCAGTGTTCTTGCGTGGAGAATCCCAGGGACAGGGGAGCCTGGTGGGCTGCCGTCTATGGGGTCGCACAGAGTCGGACACGACTGAAGCGACTTAGCAGCAGCAGCAGCAGCAGCAGGTGCATTTAGAAAAATGATAAAGAAATAAATATTTTTCAGGAAATCTTTCATTATTCTTTACTTTTTACTGTTTTTAAATAAGGTATAATGACTGTCTCTGGGTTTTCACATAATAGGGACTGCATGGATAGTTGTTAAATGAATGAACAATAATATTTAGTCTAGATATGCTTGTCTTAGTTATAAGTTAATGTGATCATCAAAGTAATGGATACAGTAAGAACAAACATCATTGACTTTTTGTTGTTTTAAATTACTTTTCAAGGATGAAAATGACAAATGAATCCCCATATTGCTAAATCTTTGCAATATGAACCCTTGTGTTTCCAGATACACATATCTAAAGCTCTTCTGAACTTATATTCTTTTAGAGGAAGATTCAGTCTGTGTAAATATTCTGTTGAAAAGGTACTCATGCCCTCCAAAATAATTATTGGGCAAGTAGTTTTTCAAAATCTTATCTTTAGTGGCTACTTATAATGATCCCAAATATATGAACATCAAATTAATATTGTTAGACTAAATATGACAACATACATTCCTCTTTAGGGCTTTGAAATTAATATTTCTAGATTTAAAATATTTTGAAAATTAATTATATCTGTGTTGCATTCATTGGAAGATATTAATTTAGCAAATGTTAATACAGTGAACTTTCTAGCAATACAATAAAATGTTGAGTCTTTAAGATGTTTTCTTTTTCAGTTTATTAAGTAATCTTACTGAGTACCTTTTTCAGAGCATTCATATACCAAGTGAATATATTTTCTCACCCCAGAATTGACAACAAGCTTAAATAGCAGGTGCTCTTGTTCAACTCATAATTATGTAGCTGAAATTGTTTTTTTTTTTCTTACAAGAACTTTGTATGTTTTGTGTTAATTAACCTTTGACAAAGGAGGCAAAAGTATACAACAGAGAAAGGACAGTCTCTTCAAGAAGTAGTGTTGAGAAAGCAGGACAGCTATATGGAAATCATGAAATTAGAATAAGCTCTCATACCATATACAAAAATAAACTCAAAATGGTTTAAAGACCTAAATATAAGACACAAGACCACAAGACTCCTAGAAGAGAACATAGGCAAAATCTTCTCTGACATAAATCTGTCTCCCAATGCAAAAGAAAGTAAAGTAAAATTAAACAAATAGGACCTGATTAAACTTTAAAGCTTTTGCACTGCAATGGAAACCAAAACAAAATGAAATGACAATCCAAAGAAAACATTTGTGAATAATACAAGGGCTTAAAATCCAAAATGTGCCAACAGCTCATGCAACTCAATATTAAAAAAAGAAAAACAATCCAATCGAAAATGGGCAAAACTCCTGAATAGACATTTTTCCAGAGAAAATACCCAGGCCAACAGGCACATGAAAAGATACACAATATCACTAATTATTAGAGAAATGTAAATGAAAGCCACATGGGCTATCACCTCACACTGGTCAGAAGGCTATTATCAAAAAGTCTAAAAATAGCAAATGTTAGAGGATGCAGAGAAAAGAAAACCCTTGTATACTGTTGAAGGGAATGCAAAATTGTGCAGCCATTATGAAAAACAGTATGGGGTTTCTTTATAGAACTAAAATGGGGTACCATATGATTCAGCAATCTTGCTCCTAGGTATATATCTCCAAAAGATGAAAACTAACTAAAAAAGATAGATGCATCCCAATGTTCATAGCAGCATTATTTGCAATTGCCAAGACATGGAAACAGCAACCCAAGTGCTCTTCAACATATGATTGGCTTAAGAAAATCTTCATATGTAGATATTAATCAATCATAAAAAAGAATGAAATATTGCTTTTTGCAGCAACATGGGTGGATCTAGAGAACATTATACTATGGACAGAGAAAGACAAATATTACATAACACTTATATGTGGAATCTAAAACAATACAAATGTAAAAAAAAATAAAAATAAAACAATACAAATGTATGTATGTGTTAGTTGCTCAGTCGTGTCCAACTCTTTGCAACCCCATGGACTATATAGCCCACCAAACTCCTTTATCCATGGAATTCTCCAAGCAAAAATACTGGAGGGGGTTGCCAATCCTTTCTCCAGGAGATCTTCCTGACCCAGGGATTGAACCCAGGTCTCCCACATTGCAGGCAGATTCTTTAACATCTGAGCCACCAGGGAAGTCCTATTTGATCAGATGTTTTCAACTCTTTGCCACATGAACTGTAGGCTGCCAAACTCCTTTTTGCTTGGAATCCTCCAGGCAAGAATACTGGAGTAGGTAGCCATTCCCTTCTCCAAGGGATCTTCTCGACCCAGGGATCGAACCTGAGTCTTCTGCACTGCAGGCACATTCTTTACCATCTGAGCCACCAGGGAAGCCCAATACAAATGAATCTATGTACAAAACAGAAACAGATTCATAGACATAAAAAAAAAAAAAACTGATTTATGGTTACCAAATAGAGAAAGTAAAGGGGGAAGAGGAAAATTAGAGGTACGTAATTCCCTTCTCCAGAGGATCTTCCAAACCCAGGGATTGAACCCAGGTCTCCTGCATTGCATGCAGATTCTTTACCATCTGAACCATCAGGGAAGCCTAGATACAAACTACTACACATAAAATAGATACACAGATACACAGAGGATTTAATGTGTGCCACTGGGAACTAACTGTATTCAATATCTTCTAATAATTTATAATGGAAAATAATCAGAAAAAATAAAAAAAAAACAATCTGCTGTACACCTATAATGTAAATCAAATATACTTTAATAAAAGAAAAACCCTAGTCCTGGGTTTCACTATTGCAAAACAAATATAACACTATATAAAATTTCCTCCATACTCATAAGGGGTATCTTTGGAGATGATTTTCAAGTTATTACTATGCTAAGGGACAGGAACATCTTTTGGCTTGAAAAGGCATGAACAAACCATAATTCGAAGAGAATGAAAGTTGCCCTTTTTCTGAGGCCACCTCATGCAAGATTTCCACATCCTAAATGTTTGTGAGAGGAAATCTTAGCAATCAAGAGGGTTGTTGGGTAAATACATACATTTATTTCTGGTGATTCTGTGGTTTAACATTTTTTTAGTAGTTCAATTCTTGCAGGTATTCAAAGCACCTCAGATAAACACTGCTAGACCATGGTTTCCTCTAACATTTAAAGGATTGCAACTGCCTGTGACCTTTAGAATAGACTTCCTCAGAACAAGCAGTTCAACTAGTCCTTTAGGGGTTTCCCCATGCAAACTGTGGGGTCTGCCGGCTTCATTCAATGGAAATTTTGCATCTCAGAATAGTGTATTAGTTGTAACCTAGTGTGATTCTCAGAAACTCAAAGACTGCAATGGTGATGATCCTCAATAAATCCTTATTTGTTTTACTATCCTAGTCTTTGCAAAAACTGTATAGGGCATAGCTGATAATGGTAGAAACCAGAACCAGCCTTGCAGAAATTTTCAATGCAATATCTGGTATGAGATATATGCTACTGATGTGTGGAAAATGTATTTTGCAAATACCAGTCATGAATGAGGATTAGAAGTATTTTATATTAATCTGGGAAGGGTAACAGTATAAACTGAAGGTCTTGCCCCAGGGATATATGAAGAAAATTATATTTATGACAATATGTTAATTGAACCTGATAAGTACTATGGATACCTTTGTAAAGTTCATATGCTCCACAGGATGCCAGAAAAATCATATAAGAATTGCATTTTGGGTGGAGAAAAGGGAACTGCCTTGCACTGTTGGTGGGAATATAAATTGATACAGTCAGTATGGAAGACATTATGGAGATTCCTTAAAAAATTAGGAATAAAACTACCATATGACCCAACAATCCCAATACTGGGCACATACCCTGAGAAAATCATAACTGAAAAAACCTCATGTATCACAGTGTTCATTGCAGCACTATTTATAATAGCTAGAACATGGAAGAAATGTAGATGTCCATCAACAGATGAAGGGATAAAGAAGCTGTGGTACTGATATACAATGGAATATTACTCAGCCATAAAAAGGAACACATTTGAGTCAGTTTTAATGAGGTGGATAACCTAGAGCCTATTATAAAGAATGAAGTAAGTCAGAAAGAGAAAAACAAATAACATATATTTATGCATATTTATGAAATCTAGAAAGATGGTACTGATAAATCTATTTGCGGGGCAGCAATGGGGATACAGACATAGAGAACAGACTTACGGACCCAATGGGGAGTAAGAAGAACAGGGTGACAAATGGAGAGAGTAGCATGGAAATATGTACACTAACAAATGTAAAACCGATAGCCAGTGGGAATTTGTTGTGTGATTCAGGGAACTGGTACTCTGTGACAACCTAGAAGGGTTGGATGGCACAGGAATTAGGAGGGAGTTTCAAGAGGGAGGAGACATATGTATACCTGTGGCTGAGCCATGTTGATATTCATCAGAAACCAACACAATATTGTAATTATCCTGCAATTAAAAACAAATAACTTAAAAAATCTCATTTTGGGAGTGTGTAATTATATCATGTGGCAAGATGATATGTATTAACAATTGTTGGTATCTACACAAGGAAGAGACATAGTTGGTTTGCTGGAGAGAATAAAGTATTACCTTGAAACCATAGCTTTCTGTTGAGCTAGGTACTAGATGGGAATTGGGTTTGACTAATTTTCAATTAGTTTGACTCTGGTTGGGAGAAGCTGAGAGTGTTCTACAAGTGGAAAGGAGGATAAAACAGGTAAATCATAAACAAATAAGTACAGAAGAAGAAATCATTAGCTGATAACCAAATCCATATAACCATTTTGTTCTTTTTCTAGATACACGGCCTCAGTTTTTAACTGACTGCAGTATTATTATTGAGGTTAGGATTGCAAGTGATATACTGGCTCATAAGCGCCTCACAGTTGGAATCCCCTGTAAATTTTCCCCTTCAAGCTTGATCCAGATGAGAACACAATCACTGAAGAAAGTTATGTGTGGGGACTTCCCTGGCAGTGTAGTGGTTAAGACTTCACCTTCCACTGCAGGGGGTGCAGGTTCAATTCCTTGTTGGGGAGTTAGGATCCCACATGCTTTGTGGCCAAAATGCCAAGGCTTAAAGCAGAAGCAATACTGAAAGTTGTGTGTGGAAAATGCCTGAATGATAAGATGGAGCCTAGGACTCTGGATCATCAGTTGGGGTAGAATAATCAAACAGTTAGGAACATGTGATCTATACTCACCATGAACAAGAAGTTACCTTCTATTTTCTCAATTTACTTAGATATTGAAAATTATCTATAAGTTCAATTAATGTTACTGTACATGATACACACATACAATGCAATAAAATTCCTTAACTGCATACAGTTAATTATTGGGCCTATTTCTCAGTACAGGGACATGTATACGAGGCTTAAGAATTTCAGTTGTTAACAGAAACAGACCTACAGATTTAGAGAGCGAACTTATGGTTACCAGGGGATTAGGGTCGGGGAGAGGGACAGGTAGGGAGTTTGGGATTGATATGTACACATTGCTATATTTAAAATGCGTAATGGAGCTTCCCTGGTGGTCCAGTGGTTGAGAGTTTGCCTTGCAGTGTGGGGGGACATGGGTTTGATCTCTGTTCAGGAAACAGGGACCCCACATTCTGGGGAGCAAGTGAGCCCATGGCCCACAACTCTAGAGTCTGTGTGCCACAACTATGGAGGTTGTGGGCCACAACTACAGAGTCTGTGTGCCACAACTATAGAGTCCATGCATCACAACAAAAGATCCCACATGACCCAAGGAGGATTCTGTGTGTTGCCACTAAGACCTGAAACAGCCAAATAATTTCTTTTTTAAAAGATAAATAACCAACAATGACCTATTATATAGCACAGGGAACTCTGCTCAATATTTTATAACAAACTAAATGGAAAAAGAATTTGAAAAAGAATAGATACATGGATATGTATAATTGAATCACGTTTCTGTACACCTGAAAAGAACACAACATTGTTAATCAGGTATACTCCAATATAAAATAAAAAACTAAAAAAGAATTTCAGTTGTTATTTTATTTTCAATGAGAAATTATTAACAACATTTAAATGGCTGCAAGCATGTGTTACGGTGTGGTATTGAAACAGTATACATTTTATAAGAATCAGTGTGGTGTCAGTGTGGAAAATAGATTAGATGACTGTGTTAGAAGTTGTAGATAGTATAGTTAGGAGGTTATGTAATAAGCCAGGCAAGAGATGAATGTATTTTATATTTTAGTACTGACTGCGTAATAAGAAATAGTTGGATTTAAGACATATTTAGTAGATAAACTTTTGGTTTGTGACCTTATTTCCTATGACAGGAAACCCTCGAAGAATACCAGGTTTGAGGGCGGAATAGAGGAAGACCATAATTTCAGATTTGGACATGTTAATTCTAAGGTACCTTTAGGAGTTTCAAGTGAGCAAGTCAGGTAGGTAGTTGGGGAGTGGCAGCATTAAGAAAAATAAGAGGAAGGAAAAATAGCTTATTCTAAATTCTATTCAGCAACATTTTATAAACATGCCCTGATAGTGAACTTTAAGGATATTATGTTTAGTTTTAATTATTATAACTAAAAGTGTATGATGATTTGATGATTAGCTTACAATGCCCAGTAGAACAACTTTGACTTCATCCTACCTACTGGGAGTACTTTGGAAGCATTAAGGGAATTTCAAAACTTTTTAAGAATGGGTTTGCAAATAGGAGAAAGAAATGTTATATCCTTCCAGTTTTGCGTTTCCAAGGAAAAGCAATGCTTGAATCGTTGTGCTTCATTTCTGTACCTTTTGTCTCCTTTGAGAAAACCAGCACGTTTTCAGTTTCCCATATCTTACAGGACCTGGGTGAGGATGCAGACATTTTCATAGTTTTTATTATAGCTTTGTAATTTGTATTATAAGAAAATATCTAAATAAGATATTAAAACTGTATACAGGCCTTTTCCTTTTTGAAGTCAGCAAACAAATCTGAGCAAGCAGGTAAATGTTTGCGTGAACAAGCATATTCTAATTTCAGTTAGAATTTTTACTGTGTAGATTGCACATCTGTTGAGGTATTTTTAAATAATAAACTTTGATTAATAGAAGAATGAAAAATAGGAAAAAATAGTAATGATAAGAAAAAAATCAGAGTGTATTTTATAATAACTTATTTGTAAGTTTTCAGAATGGGAATTCTGGCTTCAGCTTTATTATATATAATAAAAATTCTTTAAGTACATGGAATCATGAATATGTACACTAAGGTCACTAAAGGTAACTTCAAAAGACTTTTCATATTATCTAACTCTTGAGAAAAAAATATATTACAGGAGCTAAAAGTAAGGTTGGCAATGATTTGGTTATTTGAGGTTCTAAAAGGAGTTGGGCCAATTTATGCAGGGTAACTATTTCTTAAGGTTCTTAATTTCCAATTAATATTTCATATATATATATATATATATATATATATATATATATATATATGCTGCTTTACTCATGGAACTATTATTCTTTCCCGCTCTTCTACTTCCTTATTGTCTCCACTCTTACTCCAGAAAAACCAGTACTGTAAACTCAGTGTCTATTATTCACATGTCCTCCATGTAAAGGAGAGATTTAAAAAATACATTGCTTGTTTTACAATGATGAGACCATAGATTTTACACTTCTTTGGATCTATCTCTTCTGAAATAACTATACATTGTGGAAATTCCAAATTTAAATTAGGTAGAATAGCTCTTTTTTCATGACTGAATTATATCCTGTAATATGAATGTACTCTGGTTTATTTAACCATTTCACTATTGACACATCTGGTCTGTGCTTGTTGTTCAGTTACTAAGTTGTGTCTGACTCTGTGATCCCATGGACTGCAGCATGACAGGCTTTCTTATCCTTCACTATCTCCCTGAGTTTACTCAAAGTCATCTCCGTTGAGTTGGTGATGTCATCCAACCATCTCATCCTCTGTTGCCCCCCTTTTCCTCTTACCCTCACTCTTTCCCAGAATCAGGATCTTTTCCAATGAGATAGCTCTTCACATCAGGAGGCCAAAGTATTGGAGCTTCAGCTTCAGTATCTGTCATTCCAATGAATAGTAGGGTTGATTTCCTTTACGATTGACTGGTTTGATCTTCTTGCTGTCCTAGGGACTCTCAGGAATCTTTTCCAGCATCACAATTTGAAAGCATCAATTCTTTGGCGTTCAGTCTACTTTATGGTCAAACTCTCACATCCATACATGACTACTGGAAAAACCATAGCTTTGATTAGATGGACCTTTGTTGTCAAAGTGATGTCTTTGCTTTTTGATAAACTGCTTAGGTTTTTCACAGATTTCTTCTAAGGAGCAAGAGTCTTTTAATTTCATGGCTGCAGTCACTGTCTACAGTGATTTTTGAGCCTAAGAAAATAAAATCTGTCACTGTTTCCTTTCTTCCTCCATTTATTTGCCATGAAGTGATGGACCAGATGCCATGATCTTACTTTTCTGAATGCTGAGTTTGAAGCCAGCTTTTTCACTCTCCCTTTTCACCCTCATCAAGAGGCTCTTTAGTTCCTCTTCATTTTCTGCCATCAGGGTGGTATCATCTTCATATTGAGGTTGTTGATATTTCTTCGGTAATCTTGATTCCAGGTGTGAGTCATCCAGTCCAGTGTTTTGCATGATGTACTCTGCATATAAGTTAAATAAGCAGAATGACAGTATACAGCTCATTCTGTATATGTATTGACATACTCCTCTCCCAATTTTGAGAACCCCATGAAACAGCATGGTCTTTGCTACTCTGAACAATAATGCATTGACTATTCTTTGTATATTTATCTTTGTATAGCAGTGCTTTGATCTCCAGGGTATATATATAAAATGATAGATGAAAGGATATATGTATTTTAAGCTAAATGGATTTGTATAAAATTGCTTTTCAAAAAGGCTGTTGCAATTCATAGTTCCATGAGTAATATATGAAAGTAACACTTTTTTCACTTCAGTCAACAAGGAGTATTTTTATTCATTTCTGCTATTCTGATACATGAGAAAGGAGGTATCCACCTGTTTTTGTGTGTCTATTCATGTACACGTGTATTTGTGACATAGAAATTTAGGTATCTTTTCATTTTATTTATTGGTTATTTTGATTTCTTCATCTGTAAACTTGCTTATTTTCATCCTTTACATTCTTCTATTAAATTCCTTGCCTTTAAAAAAACTATACTTTAGTTATTTTATATGATAGACATAAATCTATGTCTTTAATATACATGCAAGACATCTTTCCAAACTAATTACATACTCTTTGACTCTGTTGGATATTATTTTCTATGCATTCAAGCTATCTATTTTACTGGGTTTCTTCTCTTGAATAGTAATTTTTCTATTCATTATGTTACATTATTGCCTTCTCAGTTACTTAGGCAATATCTATGGTGTGGGGAGGAGAAGGCAATGGCACCCCACACCAGTACTCTTGCCTGGAAAATCCCATGGATGGAGGAGGCTGGTAGGCTGCAGTCCATGGGGTCGCTAGGAGTCGCACACGACTGAGCGACTTCACTTTCACTTTTCACTTTTATACACTGGAGAAGGAAATGGCAATCCACTCCAGTGTTCTTGCCTGGAGAATCCCAGGGACGGCGGAGCCTGGTGGGCTGCCGTCTATGGGGTCGCACAGAGTCAGACACGACTGAAGCGACTTAGCAGCAACAGCAGCATGGTGTGGGGCAGGAGCCTTAACAGTACTTAGTAATATTTCCAGACAGATAGCAAACTGTCAGCATAACCCATTAAATCAATTGTCCTTTTCCTACTGAACTGAAATATCATATTTTTCATGCCACATTCCCATATATATTGGAACCTACTTCTGAGTTCTGTATTCTGTTGCACTGATCCTCTGGCTTCTTCTTATGCCACTACATTGTTTTGATTACCATGTCTCTACATTATTGTTCAACATCAGTTAAGGTATTCTTGACTACTCAATGTTTATATATTTCTTGGGCAGAACGAGAAGTTATTTCCTCCATATCAATTTTAAGATGAGTTCATGCAAATCTAAAAACTGTTGTTACCCATGTTAGATTGAAAAGGATTTGCATGAAAATTACCTATCGATTTAGGTGAATATAATTTTAAAATATTTCATTACAGATAATTTTGAGTGTATATAAAAGTAGATAAGTGAAGGTACAAATTTTGAACTACTAACTAAATGAGAAGCATGTCTTATATGTCTGTAACATAAAAATTCAATGTTTTTATGACTCTTTTGTGAATGTTCCCTCTCTTAGTCTTTCATTTTAGAGATTAGCTGGTTGGATATGGCAGAAGAAAATATGACTCTGGTGATAGAATTTGTTCTCACAGGACTCACAGATCTCCCAAGGCTTCAGGTCCCCCTTTTCCTGGTGTTCCTGGTCATCTACCTCACCACCATGGCGGGCAACCTCGGACTGATTTTTCTCATCTGGAAGGACCCCCATCTTCACACCCCCATGTACTCATTCCTGGGCAGCTTGGCCTTTGTAGATGCTTGCTCGTCATCTTCTGTGACTCCCAAGATGCTTGTCAACACCTTAGACAAGAGTCAAATGATATCTCTCTTTGAGTGCATGGCCCAATACTATTTTTTTGGTTCCAGTGCCACCACAGAATGTTTCCTCCTGGTGGTGATGGCCTATGACCGCTATGCAGCCATATGCAGCCCCTTACTTTACCCAGTGGTGATGTCCAACAGACTCTGCACTTGCTTGATAAGTGCATCATATGCAATTGGTTTTCTGCATCCTATAATACATGTAGGATTATTATCTAGATTAACTTTCTGCAGGTCTAATATAATACATCACTTCTACTGTGAAATTTTGCCACTTTTTGCAATTTCTTGCACTGATCCATCAATTAATGCATTAGTGGTTTTTATTTTTGCTGCTTTTATACAGGCTTTTACTTTTACAGGTATTATAGTCTCCTATATTTGTGTCCTCTTTGCCATCCTGAAAAAGAAGTCTGAAAAGGGCAGGAGCAAAGCCTTCTCCACATGCAGTGCCCACCTTCTCTCTGTTTCCTTGTTCTATGGCACTCTCTTCTTCATGTATGTGCGTCCTGGGTCTGGCCAGGATCAATATCAGGATAAAATGTATTCACTGTTCTACACAATTATAATTCCCCTGCTAAACCCCTTTATTTATAGCCTAAGAAACAAGGAAGTTTTAGGTGCACTTAGAAAAATAATAAAGATTTAAATATTTATCAGGAAAACATTCATAGTTTTTCCTTTTTACTCTCCATTTACATAAAGTATAATAACTGGACCTGGGTTTTGCACATAGGGACCAGCTAAGATGGAGAGGGAAATGGCAACCCACTCCAGTGTTCTTGCCTAGAGAATTCCATGGACAGAGGAGCCTGGAGGGCTGCAGTCCATGGGGTCGCAAAAGAGTTGGACACGACTGAGCGACTACCACACACACACACACAACCCCCCCACAGCTAATAAGTTTTTAATTCGATTAATAATAATATTTAGACTAGATATGCTTGCCTTAGTTATAAGTGAACCTAGGTTCTAAAAATAACTGATGAATAGGGTAAGATATTACTTACTTGTTGTGAATGAAACTGCAGTTCCCAAATCGCTAAGCTTGAAATATGTATAAGCTTTTCTATTTCCAGATATAATGTTTAAAATTTTTATGAACTTATATTCTATTAAATAAAGATTCAAGTCCATGCGAAATTTCTATTAAAAAGTATGCCTGTCCTCCAAAATAATTCTTGAGCATATAATTTTTCAAAACACTCTCTTTTGTTAATATTTGGAGAAGGAAATGGCAACCCAGTCCAGTATTCTTGTCTGGGAAATCCCATGGATGGAGGAGCCTGGTGGGCTACAATCCATGAGATTGCAAGAGACTGACATGACTTAGTGACTAAACTACTAAAAAATAATGAATCTTGAGGCAGTTAAATAAAAATTTCTAATGGTTTTAATAGTAATTTTACAAATTAAGTTAGTTTGTATCACATTCCTAAAAGGGTATGAAAATTAAAAAATACTTAAAATAATTAATTTTCTTGTAATATGATTAAAAGTTCTGAGTTTTCAAAAACTTCTTAATTTATTAAATAATCTTACTGAGTTTCTTTTCCTGATTGACTACTGATTGAATTATATACTGATTGAGTGTGTGTGTGTGTGTGTGTGTGTGTGTTTGTATCAGGAATTGGCAGCTACACGAATTGGGATGTATACTTGATCAAATCATAGTTACATAATTTAAATGGATTTTTTCCTTACAAAAACTATGCATAGTTTCCATCTGGCCCTTTTGCTCCTTGCCTCCTAACTATATAACATTTGGCCTTGTGAATACCCTAGTGAAAAATAACGGAAATGATATCCCCATGAACAGGACACATTCTCCTGACCCCTAGTCTATTGATTTGAGCAAATAAACAATAATTTGTGGGTCAGATACCCCAAAGCCCCAGGTGGGCAGACTGCCTTCAGCACAGTGTGTTTAGGATTTGTTTAATCAGACCCTTGATCCTGTGGTGCATCTGAGTTCTGACCCTGTTGTGAAGACTTATTCTAAGCAGGTTGCTCTCTGTGGATGCAGAAGCTCTGTAGGAGTTCCTGTCTCCATCTCTTCATAGTCAAAGCCAGTGGCAAAGCTTTCTTTTTATTATGTGCCACATAGATGGTTTAGGCTTGGCCATTATGCAATTGCTATATGTCAATAGATAGTCATTGACATATCTATTGGTTGGTTTGAAATCCACATAATACCTATATACCATGAGAACTGGGGCATTTCAGGTAATGCTCAATCCAGTTTACAGCATATCATAAAAAGGAATAACTTTTGACGTGTCAGACCCTGTTGATAACAAGTGACAGAAGCAGTAAATGAATAAACGCCATCAACTAGGTCTTGAATATTTTCTTCTTCCTCACCCAGAGAGTACAGATTATGGTTCTCACTCTTGGTTATCAACCCAAACCAAGCAAATTAGAATCTGTAGGAGGCGTTCTCAGGCACTGGTAGTTTTATAAACCTCTCCAAGTGATTCTAACGTACAGCCAATGTTGATAATGACTGGAAACAACTGTGACACTTAACAAGTTTTCCATGAAGATAGATGATTAGCAATTCACAAAAAGCTAACTGTAATTATTCCCTAAGAAATCCTTTTCTTGCCTTATTAGAGTCTCATATTTAAGCAGGTACTAAATTTTAGTTGGACAGCTCTCCATTTTCTGTCCATATTATATGGTATTAAAATCAATCTGCTGAATATCAGCTGAACTATTATAAAATGTCTACTAGGTATTTAATTTATATAGTTGGAGCATACAGCCTGTATATAATATTTAATTTGGTCACTTAAGCAGAAGAGGAGACAATAATATAGAGATTTTTCACTTGAGTTTGTCATTATCAAACTTAGATGAGCATGAGCCCACAGCTGTTGGAGTCAGCAAATCATTGGTGGGCTGGGCCTTAGGTTTTTCTTTTTTTTTTTTAATTTTTTAATTTATTTTAATTTATTTTTATTTTTTATTATTTTTTTTTATTTTTAAACTTTACAAAATTTTATTAGTTTTGCCAAGTATCAAAATGAATCCGCCACAGGTATACATGTGTTCCCCATCCTGAACCCTCCTCCTTCCTCCCTCCCCATACCATCCCTCTGGGTCGTCCCAGTGCACTAGCCCCAAGCATCCAGTATCATGCATTGAACCTGGACTGGCAACTCGTTTCATACATGATATTTTACATGTTTCAATGCAATTCTCCCAAATCTTCCCACCCTCTCCCTCTCCCACAGAGTCCATAAGACGGTTCTACACATCAGTGTCTCTTTTGCTGTCTCGTACACAGGGTTATTGTTACCATCTTTCTAAATTCCATATATATGCGTTAGTATAGGTTTTTCAATATTCAGAAGATTCTCAGGTGATTCTGATGCATCTGTAGGCATTGGACCACATTTTGAAGGTCAAAGGACTAATATTGCTCAAGCATCCATGGCCAGCAAGTTGGAGTCTGAATTCTGATTTCTTCCTAATAGGAAAGCCTACCTACTATGGCCTGAATGTGTGTATCACCTCAGCACACATATACTGAAAATTCAAGCCCCAAAGATGATAGCTTCCCTGGTGGCTCAGAAGGCAAAGAATCTGCCTGCAATGTAGGGGACCCAGGTTTGATCCCTGGGTAGGAAGATCCTTTGGAGAAGAGAATGACTACCCACTCCTTTATTGTTACCTAGAGAATTCCATGGACAGAAGAGCCTGGCGGGCTATTGCCATGGGGTCACAAAGAATCAGACACAACTGAGTGACCTTCACTATTCACTCACCAAAGATGATGGTAGGGCTTTGGGGAGTTGCTTAATCCATGCAGTGGAACCACATAAATGGGATGAGTGGAGTGTCATGTGGTGAAGTCTCATAAATGGGATGAGAGTCTTATATAAGGGGTTTCAGAGAGATCCCTACTTTTATTCTTCATGTGAGGACACAGTGAGAACATGTAGGCGATGAACCAGGGAAAGGGTCTTCACCAGAATTAGGTCATTTTGGCACCTTGATTTGGACTTCCCAACCTCCAGAAATGTGAGAAATAAATTTCTGTTGTTCCTAAACTATCCAGTCTAGTGAATATGCTTTTATGGCAGCCCAAATGGGCTAACACATGACATCATATTTAATTATTACTTCAAGACTTTCAAAGTGTGTTCATCTGAATCATCTTAATTGATAATGAGGTGGTATTTCCTCCATTTACAAATCAGGCAGCCTGGAGCAGTGGAAAAGCACAGGTTGTCAACTCAGAAGAACTTTTTTTTTTTTTTTCCCGAATCTCAAATGAGGCTAAAAGTGATCACAAGAACCTCCATTATATTTGCTAATGCATAGAGTGAATAAAGAATGTTTGAGGCTAACTCAGTAGACAGTGCCTTAATTTCTTCATGTGTACAATGAGTATAATAATATGTACTTGTGATGTCTCCATACATAGGAAATCCTAAAGATGCAATCAGAAAACTACTAGAGCTAATCAACAGATTTAGTGAAGTTGCCGGATACATGATCAATACAGAGAAATCACTTGCTTTCCTATATACTAACAATGAAAGATTGGAAAGAGAAATTAAGGAAAGAATCCCATTCACCACTGCAACAAAAAGAATAGAGTACTAGGAATAAACCTACCTAAGGAGACAAAAGGGCTGTATGCAGAAAACTATAGGACACTGGTGAAAGAAATCAAAGATGACCCAAATGTAGAGATACACCATGGTCTTGGGTTGGAAGAATCAATACTGTGAAAATGACTATACTACCCAAAGCAATCTACAGATTCAGTGCAATACTATCAAAATACCAATGGCATTTTTCACAGAACTAGAGCAAAAATCTTAAAATTTGTATGGAAACACAAAAGATCCCAAATAACCAAAGCAATATTGAGAAAGAAAAACAGAGCCAGAGGAATCAACCTTTCTGACTTTAAAATATACTACATAGCTACAGTAAACAAATTTTTATTGATCTCAGAAGTTGTACATGTCTGCCAAGTACATATAGGTCTGGCATATATCTTGCCAAGCTTAACATGAATATGATTATGTGACTATTATGTGTATTCATAATTACAGCTTTTGATGATGATGTAGCCAAGGAAACAGCCCAAAAGTTTTCAAACTAATAAGAAAATAGGAGTCATATATCATTCAACTGAAGTTATTTTTGAAAAGTTATATGTAGCACACTCATAATATTATTTACATATAGAAATGTTTATATAAATTATGTTTATATAAATGTATATATAGCTTCTGTGTATAATTGTACATAAAAACCCAAAAGATAGCTGCAATGATCAGTGATTAGTGAAATTAGAAGAATTTTTTTCCTCTGTACTTTCTACATTTTCCATTTTTTTCTACAATTAAACAGTGATTCTTTTGTTTTTAAAAGAAAGAAATGGGCTATAAAAGTAATAGTTTAAGAACAATATGTTTGTAATGATTTGTTGATTAGTGTATAATGCCTGGTAGGCTGGTTGTATTCTATAGGGAATTTTTTGATGGCTTTGGGGGAACTTCAATATTGTCTTCACTAACAGATTTTAAGATGGAAGATATAAATACCTTTTTCTTCAAAGTGCATTTTTGAAGGAAATTAATTGCGGATGAATATTTGTTTTGATATCTTTGTTCTTATACACTGAGCTGTTCATGAAAGTCTATATTTCTTTGTATCTTCTTATAGGAATTAGGTGAAAACACAATGCTATTATTGTCATTATTCTTTCCATAAAAAGTGTAGAACAAATTTACTTTTAGTACCTAGAGTCTCTCATTAGCTGTCAAAATATTTAAAATTCTTTTCAGATTGTTTTTCTACCAAATAGAACAGAAAGTAACCCTAAACTGAATAAATATACATTATATTCTCTAAACCCTATGGATACAAAGCTATATACTTGGAGAATGAAGACTTGAATTCATGCTATTACATATAGAGTTCTTAACCACTATGCTATGCTACTTACTAAATAGCAAAGAGGACTCTTAGTTTCATAAGCTGTGGGCCTATTTTCCTTAGAAAATTCAGTGCACTATAGATGAGAATCTTAAAATGAGGTCATAAAGTGCATACTCATTTAATAATTCAGAAGCAGAAAATTAGCTTCAGAAAATTGGTTACGTTTTTGTGAAAATTTTCTTTTCCAGAATAATGGGCCATAGAACGAATCTATTTAATATTTTTATCTGTAAAAGTGGAATTCATTCTGGCCTTTACTGTAGTTTCACAGAATCTGAAGATTTTCCAGCAGTGAAGAATCATAGGGTTATGGAGCTGTTAGGACAGTCTACGTCTTCGGCTTCATCCTGGTTCTTGTTTACTTTGTACTTCTCTGGAAATAGGCAGAAAGATGGAGTTGACCACATCTGCCCGGAGCCACATCTTATATTCGAGGCAGAGTGTAAAACAGGATAATATGCTCCTTTCAGTGATTTGACAGCAGTGTGCTTACTTAATAATCACTGCCAATTTAACCAACTCTCTGTACTTTTGTCTAATATTAATCCCCAACCATCTCTTTTCCTATTCTCTATGAAGATGTAGAAGGACTTTTTCTCAACATAGCCTCTCTTTTCAAAGGGAAAAACAACTTCTAGGTCCCTTTCCGTAGAAAATATCCCAATTCTTATCTATACTTACGGTTCAAAGATTAATCGTGTCAGAACTTAAGTTTTCACAAAATCTATATTTCTTAAATTTCCCACGTGGTGTCCTCTCTTTGAATTATAAAGTAGGCACTTTAAGAAAACATTTTAGGCCAGCAGAGACTTGGCAGTGAAATCTTCAACAACCTTGTACAGAATTGGTGACTAGGTTAAAGAAATAAAAATCTGCATTGGAATGACTCCTGCTTGGCTGAGTCATTGAAGAGCAGGGAGCTGTGAATCCAATAACTCTGAGTACTCCCTTGCAGGGTTATGTACTTAGATCAGCTGTTTTTAAATGGGTAGACCCTGCAGCAGGGATTTGGGTATACAAAACACATTTTATGTTCAGAATTCTTCATAATTTGTCATTGATGAAATGAATTGTGATGATATAGACTTAGGTTTACCCCCTGGGTTTCCACAGGAACCAGCCTTCTCACTTGCTTCCCACAATTATAAAACTCATGTATAACTTCATGTTAGTGGTTTCCTATTAATGTTGTTGATCTTTTTCCTTATTTGATTTGGATTTAAACAACATTTATAATTTTTACTACTTAAATTGAAGCAGCTCCAAAACACAGGCTAATCTTTTTGACTATAGTGTCTTCTGTAATGCTTTCATCCACTCTGATTTTGAAATTTCCAGTTCTTATCTCAAACACAGCAGGAAAAAAAAAATGCTACAATTGTTTTAGTATTACGAGCCTCTGATATAGTAGAAACATTCTCAGTTAACTTCATGATAATTGTTTACTTGGCATGTTTAACAACGTCTCTTAGATCCTTTTCAAATCTGCAGATAAGCAGCTAGTGTCAGGTTTCTTTTTCTTCTTAAAAGAGGGGTTATTTCAGCATCTTAGTGTGATACCTGAGTTAGAGGTTCTATATTTGACTGAACCAAGAATGATGATGTTCTAGGTTAGGAGCAATAAAAATGTTTGATGATGGACTTAATGATTATGATCATGTATGGGAGTTTATTGGATAAAATTAACAAGAATATATTTGAAATTTGAGTGGTTTTGATGAATATATCATCAAAAGAGTCTGTTAGGAATATGGGGTAATTTCATGAATATGTGATCAAACAACAAAATGATAATGGATAGAAATCAGCAGAAGTGGGATTTTAACTTACTGTCTCATTCATGTCTTAGGACGAAAAAAACATATATATGTGATAGATAGGCTATATAAAGGTATAGCCTACTTTTTGGTTCAGTAGAAAATACATGGAAGAGTTTTGTTTGAAACAATGAAAAAATTTTTGAACCAGTCTGAATTTTTAGAGATTTTAGTATAAAATGCATAATGTACTTTTAATTCTGTACAAAGTTTCAGTGTTAATACAATACATTCAGTATTGTATTTTAATACAATAAATACAAAATTTAATACAATAAATACAAAAATACAATAAATACGTTTTAAGATTGTATTAAAATGTATTTTAATACAATAAATACAAAATTTAATACAATAAATACAAAAATACAATAAATACGTTTAAAGATATTTATGAGTGACAAGTTATGGACTAAGTTAACTGGTGTTTATAGCCTCCTCCATAAACCTTTAAGTACATATATACATATATATATATACACACACATATATATTTGTGTATATATATGTGTGTGTATATATACATATATATACTTATACATATATGTATATATGCACCTTTAAAAAAGACTTTGCTTCTGAAAATTATTTATAGTATTTATCACATCATGTAGTTGTTCAGTCATGTTCAATTCATAATATTCTGAAGTGTGTTTTAGAAAAAAGAGACACTACTTCAGTTAGAGCATCAGAAACAGAGGAAGACATTACCATCCAATACATGTTTTCATGAATATTGATAAATTTTCTGATTTCAATTCTCCATTGCAGTGATCAGCCTGAGTGGGTATGATGGAGGCAAACACGACTCTGGTGATGGAAATTGTTCTCACAGGACTCACAGATGGGAGAGAGCTGCAGGAAGGGCTGCAGGTCCCCCTGTTCCTGGTGTTCCTGGTCATCTACCTCACCACCATAGTGGGCAACCTTGGACTGATTTTTCTCATCTGGAAGGACCCCCATATTCACACCCCCATGTACTCATTCCTGGGCAGCTTGGACTTTGCAGATGCTTGCTCTTCATCTTCTGTGACTCCCAAGATACTTACGAATTTTTTATCTAGGATCACATATCCTTCATTGAATGCATCACCCAGTTCTATATTTTTGCTGTCAGTGCCACCACAGAAAATTTCCTCCTGGTAGTGATGGCCTATGACTGCTATGCAGCCATATGCAACCCCTTACTTTACCCAGTGGTGATGTCCAACAGACTCTGCACTTGCTTGATAAGTGCATCATATGCAATTGGTTTTCTGCATCCTATAATTCATATAGGATTATTACTTAGATTAACTTTCTGCAGGTCCAACATAATACATCACTGCTTCTGTGAAATCTTGCCACTTTTTACAATTTCTTGCACTGATCCATCTATTAATGCTTTGGTGCTTTTTATTTCTGCTTCTTTTATACAGGCTTTTACTTTTATTACCATTATAGTTTCTTACACCTTTGTCCTCTTTGCCACCCTGAAAAAGAAGTCAGAAAAAGGAACGAGTAAAGCCTTCTCCACGTGCAGTGCCCATCTTCTTTATGTTTTCTTGTTCTATGGGACTCTCTTCTTTATGTATGTGCGTCCTGGGTCTGGCCCTGATCAGTATTAGGATAAAATGTATTCACTGTTCTACATGATTATAATTCCCCTGCTAAACCCCTTTATTTATAGCCTAAGAAACAAAGAACTTTTACTTGCATGTAGAAAAATGATAAATAAATATTTATTAGGATATCTTTTATTATCCTTTACTTTTTCATCCTTTTAAATAAAGCATAATGCATGGCCATGGATTTTCACATAGTAGGGACTGAATGAATAGTTGTTAAATGCATTAATAATATTTATACTAGCTATACTTGTCTTCAGTTCAGTTCAGTTCAGTCGCTCAGTCGTGTCTGACTCTTTGCGACCCCATGAATCGCAGCACGCCAGGCCTCCCGGTCCATCACAAACTCCCGGAGTTCACCCAGACTCATGTCCATCGAGTCAGTGATGCCATCCAGCCATCTCACCCTCTGTTGTCCCCTTCTCCTCCTGCTGCCAACCCCTCCCAGCATCAGAGTCTTTTCCAATGAGTCAACTCTTCACATGAGGTGGCCAAAGTACTAGAGTTTCAGCTTTAGTATCATTCCTTCCAAAGAAATCCCAGGGCTGATCTCCTTCAGAATAGACTGGTTGGATCTCCTTGCAGTCCAAGGGACTCTCAAGAGTCTTCTCCAACACCACAGTTCAAAAGCATCAATTCTTCAGCGGTCAGCCTTCTTCACAGTCCAACTCTCACATCCATACATGACCATAGGAAAAACCATAGCCTTGACTAGACGGACCTTTGTTGGCAAAGTAATGTCTCTGCTTTTCAATATGCTATCCAGGTTGATCATAACTTTCCTTCCAAGGAGTGTCTTTTAATTTCATGGCTGCAGTCACCATCTGCAGTGATTTGGGAGCCCAAAAAAATAAAGTCTGACACTGTTTCCACTGTTTCCCCATCTGTTTGCCATGAAGTGATGGGACCAGATACCATGATCTTAGTTTTCTGAATGTTGAGCTTTAAGCCAACTTTTTCACTCTCCACTTTCACTTTCATCAAGAGTCTTTTTAGTTCCTCTTCACTTTCTGCCATAAGTGTGGTGTCATCTGCATATCTGAGGTTATTGATATTTCTTCCTGCAATCTTGATTCCAGCTTGTGCTTCTTCCAGCCCAGCGTTTCTCATGATGTACTATGCATATAAGTTAAATAAGCAGGGTGACAGTGTACAGCCTTGACGTACTCCTTTTCCTATTTGGAACCAGTCTGTTGTTCCATGTCCAGTTCTAACTGTTGCTTCCTGACCTGCATACAAATTTCTCAAGTTATGTTAATGTAATCATCAAAATAATTAATGAATAAGAACAGTCATCACTGACTTTTTCTTGTTGTTTTAAATTCATCTTCAAGGATGAAACTGACACTGAATCCCCCAAATTATTAGGTCTTTGTAACACGAAAAAGCTCGTGTGTTTCCAGATACACATATTTAAAACTCTCGAACTTATATTCTTTTAGAGGAAGATGGTCTGTGTAAATGCTCTTTTGAAAATGTACTCATGCTCTCCAAATTAATTCTTGTTTTTTTTTCAAATTAATTCTTGAGCAAGTAATTTTTCAAAACCTCATATGCACATCCAATACTGTTAGACTAAATATGGCAACATATATTCCTCTTGAGGGACTTGAATATTTCTAGATTTAAAAATAATTTGAAAATTACCTGAGATTTCCCTTGCATTTAATCAAAGATATTAAATTAGCATATAGTTAAAACAATGAATTTTCCTGCAAGATAATAAAATGTTTAGTCTTCAAAAAAATTTTTTTAAATTTATTAAGTAATCTTACTGAGTACCTTGTTCCAGGTGTACGTACACCAGTTGCATGCAGTTCCCCACCCTAGAATTGACAACAACCTGAAATAGCACGGTTGTTGTTCAACTCACAATTACATAACTTTTTTTTCCTTACAAAAGCTTTGTATGTTTTCTGCCTTGTCCTTTCGCCATTTGGGGTTCCTGGCCTTACTGTATATGACCTTGTCAATATCCTGCTGCTAAGTCGCTTCAGTCGTGTCCGACTCTGTGCGACCCCAGAGATGGCAGCCCACCAGGCTCCCCCGTCCCTTGGATTCTCCAGGCAAGAACACTGGAGTGGGTTGCCATTTCCTTCTCCAATGCATGAAAGTGAAAAGTGAAAGTGAAGTCGCTCAGTTGTGTCCGACCCTCAGCGACCCCATGGACTGCAGCCCACCAGGCTCCTCCATCCATGGGATTTTCCAGGCAAGAGTACTGGAGTGGGGTGCCATTGCCTTATCCGTGTCAATATCCTAGTGAACAATAAAGGAAGAGATGTTTTTATATACATGACACATTTTCCTCACCCCTAGTCTATGTTTTTATTTAAAGAAATAAACTGTTGAATCATACAACACAAAAGCCCAAGGTGGGTAAGGCTGACTTTAGAATGTCCACAGACCCTCATTTTCCCTAGACCCTCATTCCTCTCACTGCATCTAAGCTCTGCCTTCTGCTGTGTGGGCTCATTTTAAGTAAGTTGTTCTCTGTTTGCTAATTTTCTTAGGAATTCCTATTTCCATGTCTCTGCAGTCAAGGACAGTGGCAAAGTTTTCTCCCTCTTTTTTAAATGTTTTATACATTTTTATACATGGTCTTAGCTATGCCATGCTCAATCACTTCAGTCGTGTCCGACTCTTTTTGACCCTAAGGGCTGTAGTCTGCAGTCTCCTCTGTCCATGGGATTCCTCAGGCAAGAATAATGGAATGGGTTGCCATGCTCTTCTCCTGGGGAGCTTCCTGACCTAGGGATTGAACCCACGTCTCTCATGTCTGCTTCATTGGCAGGGTGGTTCTTTACCACTAGTACCACCATATACATGCTGTGGCTATATGTTAATATATACACTTTCTCTGTTACCTTATACCTTTATCACTTCTGAAATACTGATACTAATTTGGGGTACAGTCTAGAGGCAGATGATTGCTTTTTAACCCTTTTGTCAGCATATGATGATACATGTCAGGATCTGCCATCATCCCATGTCAAGACTGCCATCTTACAGTCCCTCTGGTGAAAACCAGTCACAGGAAGTTACAAAGTCAATAGGATAAAGAAAGTGAAGTCACTCAGTCGTGTCCAACTCTTCGTGACCCCATGGACTGTAGCCTACCACGCTCCCCTGTCCATGGGATTTTCCAAGGAAGAGTACTGGAGTGGGTTGCCATTTCCTTCTCCAGAGGATCTTCCCAACCCAGGGATTAAACCTGGGTCTCCCACATTGTAGGCAGATGCTTTACCATCTGAGACACCAGGGAAGTTAATAGGATACTATTTTTGTAAATTAAACAATAAAATTTTAATTTCTCATTTTTAACATGTTATTTTTCATGGTGGAAAAAGCTAACAATTGCTTTTCAGCAATTCTTAAGGGTAGAGTTTCTAAATTCATTTATTTCCTTCTTTGGTATATGTTGACATACCAGGTTTGATGAATTTACCTTTCTTGTTTTTTCTGTATATAACTAGAGGATTTAACCTTGATCACTTCATGGGAAATAGATGGGGAAACAGTGGAAACAGTGTCCGACTTTATTTTTTTTGGGCTCCAAAATCACTGCAGATGGTAACTGCAGCCATGAAATTAAAAGACACTTACTCCTTGGAAGGAAAGTTATGACCAACCTAGATAGCATATTGAAAAGCAGAGACATTACTTTGTCAACTAAGGTCCGTCTAGTCAAGGCTATGGTTTTTCCAGTGGTCATGTATGGATGCGAGAGTTGGACTGTGAAGAAAGCTGAGCACTGAAGAATTGATGCTTTTGAACTGTGGTGTTGGAGAAGACTACAGAGTCCCTTGGACTGCAAGGAGATCCAACCAGTCCATTCTAAAGGAGATCAGCCCTGGAATGATGCTAAAGCTGAAACTCCAGTACTTTGACCACCTCGTGTGAAGAGTTGACTCATTGGAAAAGACTCTGATGCTGGGAGGGATTGGGGGCAGGAGGAGAAGGGGATGACAGAGGATGAGATGGCTGGATGGCATCACTGACTCGATGGACGTGAGTTTGAGTGAACTCCGGGGGTTGGTGATGGACAGGGAGGCCTGGTGTGCTGCGATTTATTGGGTCGCAAAGAGTCAGACACGACTGAGCAACTGAACTGAACTGAACTGAACTCTGTTAAAAGGAAGACATTTCATAATAGGGGGAAAAGTCTACCTTTTCTGGCCCTAGGAGATGATGAGGGAAAACAGAAGATGCAATGGTAGGGGAGGACTCAGACATGCAGGTTGTAACCCCCCATGTGGAGAGGCTGGGGATTTGGAAAGTAAAGAGGAAAATTAGATGGGTATGAGTAGTGTGTTATCTATTGCTGTTTTAACATTAGCATTGTGGCTTAAAAAATTAAGCCACAGAAAGCTTAGTGGCTTAAAACAACACTAATTTATCATATTACATTTCTGTAGTGCAGAAATCTTTTTAAAAATTTATTTATTGTAAATTGGAGGATAATTGGTTTACAATATTGTGTTGGTTTCTGCCATACATCAACATGAATCAACCACAAGTATACATATGTCCCCTCCCTTTCAACCTCCCTTTCACCTCCCACCCCATCCCATCCCTCTAGGTTGTCACAGACCATTGGTTTGAGCTTCCTGTGTTATGCAGCAAATTCCCACTGGCTACCCATTTTACATATGGTAATATATATGTTTCCATGCTACTCTCTCAATTCGTCCCACCCTCTCCTTCCCCCACTGTGTTTACAAGTCTGTTCTCCATGTCTGCATCTCCACTGCTGCCCTGCAAACAGGTTCATCCGTACCATCTTTCTAGATTCCATATATATGCATTTATATACAGTATTTTTCTCTTTCTGACTCGATTCCCTCTGTGTAATAGGCTCTGTGTTCATCCATCTCATTAGAATGGACTCAAATGTGTCCCTTTATATGGCTGAGTAATATTCCATTGTGTATATGTACCACAGCTTATTTATCCATTCATCTGCCAATGGGTATCTAGTTTGCTTCCGTGACCTAGCTATTGTAAAGAGTGCCACATGTAGTGCAGAAATCTGACATAGATCTCACTGGAGTAAAATCAAGGTATCAATAGGGCTGAATTCCTTTCTGTATTCTGTGGTGAATAATTGTTTCATTTCCTTTTCCAGCTTCTAGAGACTCTCCATATTATTTGGCTCAGAGGCCTCTTCCTCTACCATCAAAGCCAGCACTGTCGCATCTCTCTGTGTCTGACTTTTGTGGTTACATTTTCTTTTGACCCTGATTCTTCTGTTTCCCTCTTCCACTTTAAGCACCCTTGTGATTGCACTGGACCCACCTAGATAAACAAAGATAATCTCTCTATTTTAAGGTCTGCTGGAACACTAACTCCCTTTTTGCTATGCAACATAATATTTTTGCTGGATCACATAGTGGTGAAGGCATTATTTTGCTCATCCCAAGAAGTTTTAGAAAAGAGCTGCTGCTGCTGCTGCTGCTAAGTCGCTTTAGTCATGTCTGATTCTGTGTGACCCCATAGACGGCAGCCCACCAGGCTCCCCCGTCCCTGGGATTCTCCAGGTGAGAAAAGAACTACTTATGCCTAAATTCCAGTTTAGGGCCTGAAAAGAAATTATATCTGGCTCTGATCCTTCCTTTTCTGCTTCTATTCAACAAAATATTAGAGGTCCTAGCTACAGTAATCAGACAAGAAAAAGAAATAAAAGGTATCCAAATTGGAAGGGAAAAGTCAAAATTGTCACCATTTGCAGGTGACATGATAAGCTATGTAGAGAATCCTAACCTTTCCACACAAAAATTATTAGGACTAATAAATGGATTCAGCAGAGAAGCAGGATACAAGATTAAAACACATAAATGCTTGCATTTCTTTACACTAACAATGAAATATCAGAAAGAGAGTATATATATATATATATATATATATATATATATATATATATATATATATCTCAGAAAGAGAGAGTGAAAAAAAAACCCATTAAAAAGCATCAGAAAAACACCTTAGGAATAAACTTAACCAAGGGTGTGAAAGACACATATGCTGAAAACCATAAAACATTGATAAAGGAAATGAAATATATTAAAAGAAATGGAAAGATATCCCATGCTCTTGTGTTGGAAGAATATTGTCAACCATACCACCGAAAGCAATCTGCAGATTTAATGTGATCCCTATCAAAATACTCATGACATTTTCACAGAACTAGAACAAATAATCCTAAAGTTTATATAGAACCACAAAAGACCCAGAACTACCAAAGCAACCCTGAGAAGAAAGGACAAAGGTAGAGACATAACTCTCCAGTCTTCACGCTTTACTACAAATCTACAAATCAGCATAGTACTGGCACAAAAATAGACACATAGATAAATGGTACAGAATCACACACCTACAGTCAATTAATCTTTGATAAAGAAGACAAAAGTATACAACAGAGAAAAGATAGTCTCTTCAAGAAGTAGTGTTGGGAAAGTTGGACAGCTACATGTGAATCATGAAATTAGAACACTCTCTCACACCATATACAAAAATAAACTCAAAATGGTTTAAAGACCTAACAACGAGAAATGAAACCAGCTTCCCTAGTGGTAAAGAATCCCCCTGCCAGTGCAGGAGACATAGGTTTTATCTCTGGTCTGGGAGGATCCCACATGCCACAAAGAAATGAAGCCAGTGCACCACAACTACTGAGCTTCTGCTCTAGAGCCCAGGAACTGCAACTACTGAGCTCATGTGTCAAAACTAATGAAGCCCACACAACCTAGAGCCCATGGTCTGAAATAAGAGAAGTCACCACAATGAGGAGCCTGCACACTATGACTAGAGAGTAGCCAGTGCTCCCCACAACTAGAGAAAAGCTAGCACAGAAAACAAAGATGCAATAGCCAAAATAAATAAATTAAAGAAAAAATAGCCAAATTGGACTTCATAAAAAAATTTTTTAAAAAAGACATAAAGCCACAAAAAATCTAGAAGAGAACATAGGCAAAACCTTCTCTGACATAAATCATAGCAATATTTTCTTAGATCATTTCTGCAAGGCAAAAGAAATAAAACCAAAAAATAAGCAAATGGGACCTAATTCAACTTCAGAGCTTTTAAATAGCAAAGAAACCATTAACAAAATAAAAAGACAATCTACAGAATGGGAGAAAATACTTGCAAATGATGTAACTAATAAGGGGTTAATATTCAAAATATACAAATAGCTCAAACATTCAATATTGAAAAAACAACCCAATCAAAAAATGGACAGAATTTGTGAATAGACACTTCTCCAAAGAGGATGGTCAACAGGCACATAAAAAGATGCACAATATCACTAATTACTAGAAAATGCAAATCAAAACCACAATGCAATATTACCTCACACTGGTCAAAATGGTTATCATCAAAAAGTGTACAAAGAGGAAATGCTGGAGAGGATATAGAGAGAAGGAATCCCTTGTACACTGTTGAAGGGAATGTAAATTGGTGCAGAAACTATGAAAAAAAGTATGGAGTTTCCTTAAAAAACTAAAAATAGAGGTACCATATGATCCAGCAATCCCACTCCTGGATATACCTGCTTAAGATGAAAACTCCAATTAAAAAACAGACATGCAATATTGTAAAGTAATTAGCTTCCAATTAAAATAAATAAATTTAAATTAAAAAAAACACATACATGCATCCTAGTGTTCATCAGTTCAGTTCAGTCAGTTGGTTGTGTCTGACTCTTTGTGACCTCATGGACTGCAGCACGCCAGGCTTTCCTGCCCATCACCAACTCCCGGAGTTCACTCAAACTCATGTCCATTGATTTGGTGATCCCATCCATCCATCTCATCCTCTGTCATCCCCTCCTCCTCCTGCCTTCAATCTTTCCCAGCATCAGGGTCTTTTCAAATGAGTCAGTTCTTCACATCCGGTGGTCAAAGTATTGGAGTTTCAGCTTCAACATCAGTCCTTCCAATGAATATTCAGGACTGATTTTCTTTAGGATTGACTGGTTGGATTTCCTTGCAGTCCAAGGGACTCTGAAGAGTCTTCTCCAACGCCACAGTTCAAAAGCATCAATTCTTCTGCGCTGAGCTTTGTTTATAGTCCAGCTCTCACATCCATATATGACTACTGGAAAAATCAAAACCTTGACTAGATGAACTTTTGTTGGCAAAATAATCTCTCTGCTTTTTAATGTGCTCTCCAGGTTGGTCATAGCTTTTCTTCCAAGGAGCAAGTGTCTTTTAATTTCATGACTGCAGTCACCATCTGCAGTGATTTTGGAGTCCAAAAAGATAAAGTCTGTCACTGTTTCCACTATTTTCCCATCTATTTGCATGAAGTGATAGGACTAGATGCCATGATCTTAGTTTTCTGAATGCTGACTTTAAGCCAACTTTTTCACTCTCCTCTTTCACTTTCATCAAGAGGTTCTTTAGTTCTTCTTTACCTTCTGCCATAATGGTGGTGTCATCTGTGTATCTAAGGTTGTTGATGTTTCTCCCGGCAGTATTGATTCCAACTTGGGCTTCATCCAGCCTGACATTCCGCATGATGTATTCTGCATATAAGTTAAATAAGTAGGGTGACAATATACAGCCTTGATATACTCCTTTCCCTATTTGGAACCAGTCTGTTATTCCATGTCCAAATTAACTGCTGCTTCTTGACCTGCATACAGATTTCTCAGGAGGCAGGTAAGGTGTTCATAGCAGCACTCTTTACAATAGTCCAGACATGGAAATAACTGCCAAACTGCTCATCAATATATGATTGACAACATATTTGAGGAAGATAACTCAACCATAAAAAAGAATAAAATTTGCAGCAAGAAATGGACCGAGAGTATATTATACTAATTAGAGTGGATCAGACAAGGACAAATATACCACTTATAAGTGGGATCTAAAACATAACACAAATGAATTTACATACAAAACAGAAACAGACTCATAGAAAACATATTTACAGTTAACATGTCAGAAAATAGAGGAGGAAAGGGAAAATTAGGAGTATAGGATTAACTGATGCAAACTACTGTACAGTACATAGGGATCAAGACCATCCCCATGGAAAAGAAATGCAAAAAAGCAAAATGGCTGTCTGGAGAAGCCTTACAAATAGCTGTGACAAGAAGAGAAGTGAAAAGCAAAGGAGAAAAGGAAAGATATACCCATATGAATGCAGAGTTTCAAAGAATAGCAAAGAGAGATAAGAAAGCCTTCCTCAGTGATCAGTGCAAAAATTAGAGGAAAACAATAGAATGGGAAAGACTAGAGATTTCTTCAAGAATTAGAGATAGCAAGGGAACATTTCATGTAAAGATGGGCTCAATAATGGACAGAAATGGTATGGACCTAACAGAAGCAGAAGATATTAAGAAGAGGTGGCAAGAATACACAAAAGAACTGTACTGTACAAAAAAGATCTTCACGACCCAGATAATCATGAAGGTGTGATCACTCATCTAGACCCAGACATCCTGGAATGTGAAGTCAAGTGGGCCTTAGAAAGAATCTCTACAAACAAAACAGGTGGAGGTGATGGAATTCCAGTTCAGTTATTTCAAGTCCTAAAAATTGATGCTGTGAAAGTGCTGCACTCAATATGCCAGCAAATTTGGAAAACTCAGCAGTGGCCACAGGACTGGAAAAGGTCAGTTTTCATGCCAATTCAAAAGAAAGACAATGCCAAAGAATGCTCCAACTACTGCACAATTGCACTCATCTCACACGCTGGTAAAGTAATGCTCAACATTCTCCAAGACAGGTGTTAGCAATACGTGAACCGTGAACTTCCAGATATTCAAGCTGGTTTTATAGAAAAGGTAGAGGAACCAGAGATCAAATTGCCAACATCCGTTGGATCATTGAAAAAGGAGGAGAGTCCCGAAAAACATTTATTTCTGCTTAATTGACTTTGCAAAGACTTTGATTGTGTGGATCACAATAAACTGTGGAAAATTCTGAAAGAGATGGGAATACCAGACCACCTGACCTGCCTCTTGAGAAACCTGTATGCAGGTCAGGAAGCAACAGCTAGGACTGGACATGGAACAACAGACTGGTTCCAAATAGGAAAAGGAGTATGTCAAGGCTGTATATTGTGTCCCTGTTTATTTAACTTATATGAAAGTACATCATGAGAAATGCTGGGTTGGAAGAAGCATAAGCTGGAATCAAGATCGCCAGGAGAAATATCAACAACCTCAGATATGCAGATGACACCACCCTTATGGCAGAAAGTGAAGAAGAACTAAAGAGCCTCTTGACGAAAGTGAAAGAGGAGAGTGAAAAAGTTGGCTTAAAGCTCAATATTCAGAAAACTAAGATGGCATCCGGTCTCATCAGTTCAGTTTAGTTGCTCAGTCATGTTTGAATCTTTGCAACCCCATGAATTGCTGCATGCCAGGCCTCTGTCCATCACCAACTCCCGGAGTTCACACAAACTCATGTCCATCCAGCCGGTGATGCCATCCAGCCATCTCATCCTCTGTCATCCCCTTCTCCTCCTGCCCCCAATATCTCCCAGCATCAGGATCTTTTCCAATGAGTCAACTCTTCACATGAGGTGGCCAAGGTATTGGAGTTTCAGCTTTAGCATCAGTCCTACAAAAGAACACCCAGGACTGCTCTCCTTTAGAATGGACTGGTTAGATCTCCTTGCAGTCCAAGGGACTCTCAAGAGTCTTCTTCAACACCACAGTTCAAAAGCATCAATTCTTCAGTGCTCGGCTTTCTTCACAGTCCAACTCTCACATCCATACATGACCACTGGAAAAACCATAGTCTTGACTAGATGGACCTTTGTTGGTAAAGTAATGTCTCTGCTTTTTAATATGCTATCTAGGTTGGTCATAACTTTCCTTCCATGGAGTAAGCATCTTTAAATTTCATGGCTGCAATCACCATCTGCAGTGAAATTGGAGTCCCAAAAAATAAAGTCTGACAGTTTCCACTGTTTCCCCATCTCTTTGCCATGAAGTGATGGGACCAGATGCCATGATTTTAGTTTCCTGAATGTTGAGCTTTAAGCTCACTTTTTCACTCTCCTCTTTCACTTTCATCAAGAGGGTTTTTAGTTCCTCTTCACTTCCTGCCATAAGGGTGGTGTCATCTGCATATCTGAGGTTGTTGATATTTCTCCAGATTCCAGATTGTGCTTCTTCCAGCCCAGAGCTTCTCATGATGTACTCTGCATATAAGTTAAATAAGCAGGGTGACAATATACAGCCTTGACGTACTCCTTTTCCTATTTGGAACCAGTCTGTTGTTCCATGTCCAGTTCTAAGTGTTGCTTCTTGACCTGCATACAGGTTTCTCAAGAGGCAGGTCAGGTGGTCTGGTATTCCCATCTCTTCCAGAATTTTCCACAGTTTATTGTGATCCACATAGTCATAGGCTTTGGCAAAGTCAATTAAGCAGAAATAGATGTTTTTCTGGAACTCTCTTGCTTTTTCGATGATCCAGTGGATGTTGGCAATTTGATCTCTGGTTCCTCTACCTTTTCTGTAAAAGCAGCTTGAACATCTGGAAGTTCACGGTTCACGAATGGCTGACGCCTGGCTTGGAGAATTTTGAGCATTACTTTACTAGCGTGTGAGATGAGTGCAATTGTGCAGTAGTTGGAGCATTCTTTGGCATTGCCTTTCTTTGGGATTGGAATGAAAACTGACCTTTTCCAGTCCTATGGCCACTGCTGAGTTTTCCAAATTTGCTGGCATACTGAGTGCAGCACTATCCCAGCATCATCTTTCAGGATTTGAAATAGCTCAACTGGAGTTCCATCACCTCCACTATCTTTGTTCATAGTGATACTTTCTAAGGCCCAGGATGTCTGGCTTTAGGTCAGTGATCACACCATTGTGATTATCTTGGTCATGAAGATCTTTTTTGCACAGGTCTTCTGTGTATTCTTGCCAGCTCTTCTTAATATCTTCTGCTTCTTTTAGGTCCATACCAGTTCTGTCCTTTATTGAGCCCATCTTTGCATGAAATGTTCCCTTGGTATCTCTAATTTTCTTGAAGAGAACTCTAGTCCTTCCGTTTCTGTTTTCCTCTATTTCTTTGCATTGATCCCTGAGGAAGGCTTTCTTATCTCTCCTTGCTATTCCTTGGAACTTTGCATTCAGATGCTTATATCTTTCCTTTTCTCCTTTGCTTTTTACTTCTCTTCTTTTCACGGCTATTTGTAAGGCCTCCCCAGATAGCCATTTTGCTTTCTTGCATTTCTTTCCCATGGGGATGGTCTTGATCCCTTTCTTCTGTACAATGTCACGAACCTCTGTCCATAGTTCATCAGGCACTCTATCAGATGTAGTCCCTTAAATCTATTTCTCTCTTCTACTGTATAGTCACAAGGGATTTGATTTAGGTCATACCTGAATGATCTAGTGGTTTTCCCCACTTTCTTCAATTTAAGTCTGAATTTGGCAATAAGGAGTTCATGATCTGAGCCACAGTCAGCTTCCGGTCTTATTTTTGCTGACTGTATAGAGCTTCTCCATCTTTGGCTGCAAAGAATATAATCAATCTGATTTTGGTGTTGACCATCTGGTGATGTCCATGTGTAGAGCCTTCTCTTGTGTTGTTGGAAGATGGTGTTTGCTATGACCAGTGCGTTCTCTTGGCAAAACTCCATTAGCCTTTGTCCTACTTCACTCCGTATTCCAAGGCCAAAATGCCTGTTACCCCAGGTGTTTCTTGACTTCTTACTTTTGCATTCCAGTGTCCTATAATGATAAGGGCAACTTTTTTGGGTGTTAGTTCTAGCAGTTCTTGTAGGTCTTCATAGAACCATTCAACTCCAGCTTCTTCAGTGTTACTGGTTGGGCTATAGGCTTGGATTACTGTGATATTGAATGGTTTGCCTTGGAAACGAACAGAGATCATTCTGTTGTTTTTGAGATTGCATCCAAGTACTGCATTTCGGACTCTTTTGTTGACCATGATGGCTATTCCACTTTTAAGGGATTTCTGTCTGCAGTAGTAGATATAATGGTCATCTGAGTTAAATTCACCCATTCCAGTCCATTTTAGTTCGCTGATTGTTAGACTGTCGGCGTTCACTCTTGCCATCTCCTGTTTGACCACTTCCAATTTGCCTTGATTCATGGACCTAACATTACAGGTTTCTATGAAATATTGCTCTTTACAGCATCAGACCTTGCTTCTATCACCAGTAACATCCACAACTGTTTTTTTTTTTTTTTTTGCTTTGGCTCCATCCCTTTAATTTTTCTGGAGTTATTTCTCCACTGATCTCCAGTAGCATATTGGGCCCCTACTGACCTGGGGAGTTCCTCTTTCAGTTTCTTGTATCATATCAAGGCAAGAATACTGAAGTGGTTTGCCATTCCCTTCTCTAGTGGACCACATTCTGTCAGACCTCTCCACCATGATCCACCCGACTTGGGTGACCCCACATGGCATGGCTTAGTTTCACTGGGTTAGACAAGGCTATGGTCTGTGTGATTAGATTGACTAGTAGTCTGTGATTATGGTTTCAGTGTGTCCGCCCTTTGATGGCCTCTCGCAACACCTACACTCTTACTTGGGTTTCTCTTACGTTGGACTTGGGGTATCTCTTCATGGCTGCTCCAGCAAAGCACAGCCACTGCTCCTTACCTTGGATGAGGGATATCTCTTCATTGCCGCCCCTCCTGACCTTTAACGTGGAGTACCTCCTCTTGGTCTTCCTGTACCCACACAGCCACCGCTCCTTGGACATGGGGTTGCTCACTTTATGGCAAATAGATGGGGAAACAGTGGAAACAGTGGCTGACTTTATTTTTTGAGCTCCAAAATCACTGCAGATGATGATTGCAGCCATAAAATTAAAAGACTCTTACTCCTTGGAAGGAAAGTTATGACTAACCTGCTGCTGCTGCTGCTAAATCGCTTCAGTCATGTCCGACTCTTTGTGACCCCATTGACGGTAGCCCACCAGGCTCCCCCGTCCCTGGGATTCTCCAGGCAAGAACACTGGAGTGGGTTACCATTTCCTTCTCCAATGCATAAAAGTGAAAAATGAAAGTGAAGTCGCTCAGTCATTCCAACTCTTCGCGACCCCATGGACTGAAGCCTACCAGGCTCCTCCATCCATGGGATTTTCCAGGCAAGAATACTGGAATGGGGTGCCATCGCCTTCTCTGATGACCAACCTAGACAGCATATTAAAAAGCAGAGACATTACTTTGCCAACAAAGGTCCATCTAGTCAAGGCTATGGTTTTTTCAGTAGTCATGTATGGATGTGAGAATTGACTATAAAGAAAGCTGAGTGCCAAAGAATTGATGCTTTTGAACTGTGGTGTTGGATAAGACTCTTGAGAGTCCCTTGAACTGCAAGGAGATCTAACCAGTCCATCCTAAAGGAGATCAGTTCTGGATGTTCATTGGAAGGACTGATGTTGAAACTGAAACTGCAATACTTTGGGCACATGATGCTAAGAGCTGACTCATTTGAAAAGTCCCTGATGCTGGGAAAGTTTGAGGGCAGGAGGAGAAGGGGACAACAGAAGATGAGATGATTGGATGGCATCACTGACTCAATGGACATGACTTTGGGTAAACTATGGGAATTGGTGATAGACAGAGATGCCTGGCATGCTGTGATTCATGGGTCACAAAGAGTTGGACATGACTGAGTGACTGAACTGAACTGAGCACAAAGAAGTGCCATAGCTGAGTCTGATGGAGAGAACAAATTATCACCTTGAAATCCTAGCTTTTTTATTGAGTTAGGGATGAAATAAGAATTGGGTTTGATTGCCTTGAAAAAAAGGCTAAGAGTATTCCATACATAAGATGGAGGGTCTAGTCTAGACTAGTCTAATCTAATGGAGTCTATAAACCAGACAAGGTATCTCCCTTCAGGAGTGTCATATAGTGCTGCCCAGTGATTGTGCTTAGTCACTCAGTTGTGTCCAACATTTGTGATCCCATGGACTGTAGCCCACCAACCTCCTCTGACCATGGGATTTTTCAGGCAAGAAGACTGGAGCGGGTTGCGATTTCCTCCTTCAGGGGATCTTCTGGAGCAAGGGGTCCAACCTGCATTTCCTGTGTCTCCTGCATTGTAGGCAGATTCTTTACTCGCTGAACCATCGAGGAAGCCTCAAGAAGGAGGGTAAAAAAGGTAAATGGTAATCAGAAGAAGTACTGTAGAAGAAATAATTAGCCTATAACCAAATCCATGTTCTTCTCTTCCTAGATACACGTCTCCCTTTTCAGTACACTGCAGTATTATGATTGAATTTAGGATTGAAAGTGATATACATCACTTAAATTTCTAGCTCATAAGCCCCTCACAGTCAGAATCCCCTGTGAATTTTCCCCTTCCAGCTTGATCCAGATGAGAACTGGATCAATGAAGAAAGTTATGTGTGGAGACTGAAGAAAGTTATGTGGGGAGACTGAAGAATGTTATGTGTGGGGACTCTCTGGCAGTCTAGTGGTTAAGACTTCACCTTCCACTGCAGTGGACGCAGAGTCTATCCCTGGCTGGAGAGCTAGGGTCTCACATGCCTCAAGTTCAGAATGCCAAGGCTTAAAGCAGAAGCAATACTGAAACTTCTGTGTGGAAAATGCCTGAATGATAAGATGGAGTCTAGAACTTTGAGTTATCAGTTGGGATAGAATAGTCTATCAATTAGGAACTTGTGATTTATATTTATCACGAATGAGAAATTAACTTCTATTTTGTCAGTTTACTTAGATATTGAAGAATATCTGTAAGTTCAGTTAACGTTACTGAAAAAAATACACACATACAATGCAATAAAATTCCTTAACTGCATACAGTTAATTATTGGGCCCATTTCTCAGTACAGGGATGTGAATATGAGGCTTAAGAATTTCAGTTGTTAACTGAAGCAGTCCTACAGACTTAGAGAGCGAACTTATGGTGACCAGAGGGTTAGGGGTCAGGGAGAAGGATAGATCAGGAGTCTGGGATTGATATGTACACACTGCTATATCTAAAATGGGTAATGGAGCTTCCCTGGTGGTCCTGTGATTGAGAGTCTGCCTTGGAGTGTGGGGGGACATGGGTTTGATCCCTGGTCAAACAGGGATCTCACATGCTGGGGAGCAACTGAGCCCATGTGCCACAACTATAGAGTCCGTGTGCCACAACCACAGAGTCCATGAGCCACAACTACAGAGCCAGTAGTTATAGTGTGTAGTTACACAACCACAGAGTCTGTAGAATAGATATATGTATATGGATAACTGAATCACTTTTCTGTACACCCGAAACTAGCACAACATTGTTAATCAACAATACTCCAATATAAAATAAAAAGCTAAAATAACAATTTCAGTTGTCATTTTATGTGCAATGAGAAATTATTAATAACACTTAAATGGGGGCAAGCACGTGTTATGGTGTGGTAGTGAAACAGTATACATTTTATAAAAATCAGTCCTGTGTCAGTGTGGAAAATAGATAGGATGACTGTGTTAGGAGATGCAGGTATTATAGTTAGGAGATTATTTAATAAGCCAGGCAAGAGATGAATGTATTTTAGATTTTAGTACTGACTGCATAAAAAGAAATGCCATACAACCCAGCAATCCCACTGCTGGGCATACACACTGAGGAAACCAGAATTGAAAGAGACACGTGTACCCCAGTGTTCATCGCAGCACTGTTTATAATAGCCAGGACATGGAAGCAACCTAGATATCCATCAGCAGATGATTGGATAAGAAAGTGGTGGTACATACACACAATGGATTATTACACAGCCATTAAAAAGAATACATTTGAATCAGTTCTAATGAGGTGTATGAAACTGGAGCCCATTATACAGAGTGAAGTAAGCCAGAAAGAAAAACACCAATACAGTATACTAACGCATATATATGGAATTTAGAAAGATGGTAATGACAACCCTGTATGCGAGACAGCAAAAGAGACACAGATGTATAGAACAATCTTTTGGACTCTGTGGGAGAGGGAGGGGGGATGATGTGGGAGAATGGCATTCAAACATGTATAATATCATATAAGAAATGAATCCAAGTCCAGGTTCGATGCATGATAGAGGATGCTTGGGGCTGGTGCACTGGGATGACCCAGAGGGATGGTATAGGGAGGGAGGTGGGAGGGAGGTTCAGGATGGGGAACACGTGTACACCCGTAGTGGATGCATGTTGATGTATGGCAGAGCTGATACAATATTGTAAAGTAAAATAATAATAATAATTAAAAATTTAAAAAATGTATTGGATTTAAGACGTCATTGATAGATGAACTCTTGGTTTGTGACCCTATTTTCTGTGACAGGAAACACTGGAAGAGTATCAGCTGTGAGGGCGGAATACAGGAATACTGTAATTTCAGATTTGGACATGTTAATTCTAAGGTACCTTTGGGAGTTTCAAGTGAGCAAGTCAGGTAGGTAGTTGGGTAGTGGGAGCATTTTAAAAAAAAAGAGGGAGGGAAACAAGTTTATTCTCTATTCTATTCAGTGATATTTTTAAACATGTCCCCAAAGTGAACCTTAAGGACACAATGGATAGTTTTAATTGTTATAACTAGAAGTGTATAATGATTTGATGATTAGCTTACAATGCCCAGTAGAACAACTTTGACTTCATCCTACCTACTGGGAATACTTTGGAAGCATTAAGGGAATTTCAAAACTTTTTAAGAATGGGTTTGCAAATAGGAGAAAGAAATGTTATATTCTTCCAGTTTTGTGTTTCCAAGAAAAAGCAATGCATAAATAATTGTGCTTTTTTCTGTACCTTTTATGTTACTTTGAGAAAAGCAGCACATTTTCAGTTTCCCATATTTTACAGGAGCTGGGTGAAGATGTAGACATTTTCATATTTTCATTATTATAGCTTTGTAATTTGCCTGTATGATGAGAAAATATCTACATAAGACATTAAAACACTAGACAGGTCTTTTCCTTTTTTAAGTCAGCAAACAAAATCTGGGCAAGGAAGTAAATCTATGTCTAAACATGAATATTTCAGTCAGGATTTTTGCTGTGTAGATAGCACATTTGTTGAGGTATTTCTTAATAAGAAACTTTGTTTAACAGAAGAATGAAAAATAGAAAAAATAGTGATAGGAAAAAAAAGGGATTATTTTATAAATATGAAGTTTTAAAATTTGAGAGATAAGCTATGAAGCCTAAAGTTAACTTGTTTGTAATTTTCAGAATAGGAATTCTGGCTTCAGGCTTATTATATATGATAAAAATTCTTTAATTTCATGGAATCATGAGTATGTATGCTAAAGTCACTAAAGGTAACTTTAAAACAGTCTTATGTAACTCTTGAAAAAAAATTCACAAAAGTTACTATTCTTGTCTAAATTATATTAATACATTACAGGAACTAAAAGTAAGGATAGCAATGATTTGGTTATTTGAGATTCTAAAAAGAGTTGGGCCAATTGATGGAGGGTAAGTATTTCTCAAGATTCTAGATTTCCAATTAATATTTCTGATATATATATATATGTATATATATAAATAATTTTTTGCTTTTCTCATGGAACTGTTATTCTGACTTTCACTCTCCTCTACTTCAATTATTACTATCGCTACTCTTACTCCAGAAAAATCAGTGCTACAAACTTAGTGTCTATTATTCAGGTTTCCCAATGGAGAAGAGAGATTTTAAAAATACATTGCTAGTTTTACAATGATGAGACTATAGATTTTACACTTCTTTGGATCTTGCTCTTCTGCGATAATTATACATTGTGGAAATTCCAAAATTAAAATTAGGTAGAAGAGTTCTTTTTTCATGATTGAACTATATCCCATAATATGAACGTACTCTGGTTTATTAACCCATTTCACTGTTGCCACATCTCGTCTTTGCTGTTGTGTCCAACTATTTGCTATCCCATGGACTGCAGTGTGTCAGCCTTCCTTGTCCTTCACTGTCTCCCAGAATTTGCTCAAACTCATGTCCATTGAGTCGGTGATGCCATCCAACCGTCTCATCCTCTGTCACCCTCTTCTCTTCTTGCTCTCAATCTTTCCCAGCATCGGGGTTTTCCTCAATGAGTCAGCTATTCTCATCAGGTGGCCAAAGTATTGGAGCTTCAGCTTCAGCATCGGTCCTTCCAATGGACATTAAGGAGTGATTTCCTTTAGGATTGACTGATTTGATCTCCTTGAAGTCCAAGGGACTCTCAAGAGTCTTCTCCAGCACCACTATTTAAAAGCATCAATTCTTTGGTGTTCAGCTTTCTTTATGCCAACTCTCACATCTGTACATGACTACTGGAAAGACCATAGCTTTGACAAGATGGACCTTTGTTGGCATAGTGATATCTTTGTTTTTAATATACTGTCTAGGTTTGTCATAGCTCTTCTTCCAAGGAGGCAGTGTCTTTTAATTTTATGGCTGCAGTCACCATCTACAGTGATTTTGGATCCCAATAAAATAAAAGCTGTCACTGTTTCCACTTTTTCCCCATCTACTTGCCCTGAAGTGATGGGACCGGATGCCACGATCTTACATTTTTGAACGCTGAGTCTTAAGCCAGGTTTTTGACTCTCGTCTTTCACTCTCCTCAAGAGGCACTTTAGTTCCTCTTCACTTTCTGCCATTAGGGTGGTATCATCTGCATATTTGAGGTTGTTGATATTGCTTTGGCAATCTTGATTCCACTTGTGAGTCATCCAGCCCAGCATTTCACATGATGTACTCTGCAAATAAATTAAATAAGCAAGGTGACAATATATAGCCTTGATGTACTCCTTTCCCAATTTTGAGAACCCCATGAACAGCATGGTCTTTGCTACTCGGAAGAATAATACAGTAAATATTCTTTGTATATTTACCTTTGCATAGCAATGTTTTTATTTCTAGGATATATATATATATATAAATGATAGATGAAAAGATATATGTATTTTAAAAATTTAAATGGGATTGCATAAAATTGCTTTTCAAGAAAAGGCTGTTGCAATTCATAGTTCCACAAGTAACATTAAAGTACCACTTTTCTCACTTTAGTTAACATTGAGTATTTTTATTTGTTTTAATTTCTGCTATTCTGATATATGAGAAAGGAAGTATCCTTCTATTTTTGTGTTTTTGTTTTTGTTCACATGTGTGTATTTGTGACATAGAAATTTTGGCATCTTTTCATTTTATTTATTAGTTATTTTGATTTATTCATCTGTAAACTTGCTTATTCTTATTATTTACTCATTCTTCTATTAGATTGCTTGCCTTTTTAAATCTATTCTTAAGTTATTTTATGTTATAGACATAAATCTATGTCTTTCATATACATGGAGGATATATTTCCAAACTAATTATATACCCTTTGACTCTGTTGGATATTGTTTTGCTATGCATTCAAGCTGTCTATTTTACTGGCTTCCACAACAATTTCTCTATTCCCTATGTTACATCATTGTCTTCTCAATTACTTAGACAATATCTATGGTGTGGGATAGGAGACTAACCTTATTTACTAATCCTTCCAGACAGATAGCAAAGAGTGTCAGCATAACCCATTGAATCAGCTGTCCTTTTCCTACTGAACTAAACTATCATATTTGTTTCATGCCACATTCCCATTTATACTGGAACCCACTTCTGAGTTCTCTATTCTGTTTCACTGATCCTCTGGCTTCTTCTTATGCCACTATCTTAATGTTTTGATTATTATGTCTCTACATTATTGTTCAACATCAATTAAGGTATTTGTGACTACTCCACATTTATATTTTTCTTGGGCAGAATGAGAAGTTATTTTCTTCCATATGAATTTCAATGAGTTCAAGCAATTCTAAAAACTGTAAGTTATCCATGTTAGATTGAAAAGGATTTGCATTTAAATTTGGTTAATGCAAATTTACCTATCAATTTAAGTGAATCTAATTTTAAAACATTTTATTACAGATAATTTTGAATATATACAAAAGTAGATAAGTGAAGGTAAAAATTAAGAACTACTAATTAAATGAGAAGCATGTCTTATATCGGAGAAGGCAATGGCACCCCACTCCGGTCCTCTTGCCTGGAAAATCCCATGGACGGAGGAGCTTGGAAGGCTACAGTCCATAGGGTCGCTGAGGGTCAGACACAACTGAGCGACTTCACTTTCACTTCTCACTTTCATGCATTGGAGAAGGAAATGGCAACCCACTCCAGTGTTCTTGCCTGGAGAATCCCAGGGACGGCAGAGCCTGGTGGGCTGCCGTCTATGGGGTCACACAGAGTCAGACACGACTGAAGCGACTTAGCAGCAGCATGTCTTATATGTCAGTAACATGACAATTCACTGTTTTTATAACTCTTTTGTGAATTTTCCCTCACTTATTCTTTCATTTTAGTGGTTAGCTGGTCAGATATGGCAAAAGAAAATATGACTCTGGTGACAGAGTTTGTTCTCACAGGACTCACAGATCTCCCAGGGCTTCAGGTCCCCCTGTTCCTGGTCATCTACCTCACCACCATGTCAGGCAACCTTGGACTGATTTTTCTCATCTGGAAGGACTCCCATCTTCACACCCCCATGTACTCATTCCTGGGCAGCTTGGCCTTTGCAGATGCTTGCTCGTCATCTTTTGTGACTCCCAAGATGCTTGTCAACATGAGTCAAATGATGTCTCTCTTTGAGTGCATGGTCCACTACTATTGTTTTGGTTCCAGTGCCACCAAAGAATGGTTCCTTCTGGTGGTGATGGCCTATGATGGCTATGTAGCCATATGCAACCCCTTACTTTACCCTGTGGTGATGGGTAAGCAATTACTGAACTGAAGATATATTCTTAAAAATGTCCTGATTAAAGGGGATACATAAACAAGGAAGATGCATTTAAAAAAAAAATAAAATAGGACTATTTCCATGGTCTTCTATGACTACGTTCTTCACCTACTCTTTTCACTGCAGTGGTCAGCCTGAGTGGATATGATGGAGGCAAACAAGACTCTGGTGACGGAGTTTGTTCTCACAGGACTCACAGATCTCCCAGGGCTGCAGGTCCCCCTGTTCCTGGTGTTCCTGGTCATCTACCTCACCACCATGGTGGGCAACCTTGGACTGATTTTTCTCATCTGGAAGGACCCCCATCTTCACACCCCCATGTACTCATTCCTAGGCAGTTTAGCCTTTGCAGATGCTTGTTGTTCATCTTCCGTGACTCCAAAGATGTTTATAAATTTTTTATCAAAGAATCATGTAATACCTCTCTTTGACTGTTTGACCCAATTTTATTTTTTTGGTTCCAGTGCTACCACAGAATGTTTCCTTCTGGTGGTGATGGCCTATGACCGCTATGCAGCCATATGCAACCCTTTGCTTTATTCAGTAGTCATGTCCAACAGACTCTGTATTCAGTTTATAGGTGTTTCATATTTGACTGGTTTTCTACATTCAGCCATTCATGTGGGTTTGTTATTCAGATTAACTTTCTGCAGGACCAATGTAATACATTATTTCCACTGTGAAATTTTACAACTATTCAAAATTTCTTGCACTGATTCTACACTTAATACACTTCTGGTGTTTATCTTTTCAGCGTTTATACAAGTCTTCACTTTTATGACCATCATGGTCTCTTACACCTTTGTCCTCTTTACCATTCTGAAAAAAAAGTCTGAAAAGGGCAGGAGTAAAGCCTTCTCCACATGCAGTGCCCACCTGCTCTCTGTTTCCTTGTTCTATGGCACTCTCTTCTTCATGTATGTGCGTCCTGGGTCTGGCCCCTCTGAAGAGCACAACAAAATATATTCTTTATTTTATACAATAATAATTCCTCTACTAAATCCTTTTATTTACAGCCTGAGAAACAAAGAGGTTATAAGTGCTTTGAGAAGAATAATGAAGAAATGAATAGTTGCTAGACAATTTTCAAACTGTTTCTTCTTTACTGTCTTCTAAAAATGCCCTCAGTCCTAAAGATTTGCCATGGCTCTGCCATTTCATCAGAGAACTAGAGGTCAGCATGGTCTGACCTCTATTCCTACTTCCTACTATTTTTACTTGGATATGGGACCATTGAAAGTTTGGTAACTTACCTATAACTAGCTCATTTAGAAACACCGTGGTCCATCTTTAGACACTAAGCTTTCGCAAATTAGCTATTTCCCTGAGACTTAAAAAATTACATAGTAATTGACAGTTTACTAGAAACAGCTGAGACTGGCATATAGGGTTAGGCACTTAGTTCCTTACCCCAGTTCACTGCTCTGGCCCTGCCAGGTAATAAAGCATCACTGTTCTCTTCGTGCACAATAACTATAGTAGATGGATAAACGTCTACTTCTTGACAGAATATATTCCTGAGGAGAAATGTATTGTTTAGTGATAAAAGTTAGGAAAAAGTAAAAGGTTCTAAAAATTTTGTGAATCTTAGGAAGAAAAATGGAAGCAGGCGTGAATTAAAGAATGGAGGATCAAAATTAACCACAGCTCCTACTTGTAAGTCCACATACTATTTTTATCAAGAATATTGCCTGTAGCATAATATAGCATGATATTCAATAACTTATAAGTTTAGGAATATTTGAGTGTAACAAAAAGCAATCTCAGAGATCAGCCTTGGTTGCATTACTATTCCTATCAGTTTTTAGTAGAAGGAAGTAGTAAAGGAAGTTTTTAGTAGGAGGAAGGCAAGGAGCCTAGATCAGAGATAAGAACCTGGTTTAATATGTAAAGATATGGGTGAAAACTTGTGTCAGTGAATTCTCTACCACTAATGTACTTCAATTTGGGATGTGTTCATATATGTATTCAGGCATAAACAGGGGGTCTTGGAATGGATTCCTCACAGATAGGTGGGGAATATATATATGTCCCAGTTTATTTCCGAAGTATTAAATAGACATAAATAATTCAAATCCTCTGTTAGCAAAACAATGTTCCTTGGACAATCTGCTTTTTCTTAGCACCTTCAGTTAGGAAAAATAGTTACACAGAATGAGAATGACATTTAAGTTGTTTAAGAATAAACATGCTTGTGTTCTAGTATTTTAAAAATACTTTAGATCTCAACAGTTCCAATAAATATACTAAAAATATTATCTAAAAATACAGGCTTGTGGTAAATTTCTTTTATCATTTGAATTTATCATATAAATATTATTAGAAAAAATCAACTTGTTTGTATAGACTCAAGGGTATTTCAAATTAGCCCCTAATAATAAAACTTATTTTAAAAATATCCCACATGATTAAAAACTTCAAAAGCTATCTGTTCTTGTAGGTGACTTTTAGCAATTTCAGTCCTAAATTGGTTTTGTTAACATTTTAATTTCTTTCTGAATAAAATATTTTTTCTGTAATTTACTATTGGTGTTTTTAAAGTAAATCTTAAATACTTTTCATTATTTATGTACAGGTAAATACATTTATCTCTTAATGTACATGGTACAACATGTTTTATTTGAGATATTTTCAAAAACAACTACGACAGTCACCCCTCATCTGTGGGGAATCCATTCCAAGATCCCCTGTGGATGCCTGAAATTGCTATTGGTTTTGAACTCTGTTTCCTTTTTTCTACCTCAACTTTAATGTCTTTCCAGTCTTAACTAAGTACTTATCATACACTGTGGCTGTAACTTTTGCAGTTTGAGGTGCAACAGCAAAATCAACAAGAGTTTCTTTTTCTTTCTTTACACTTTCATGAATGTTCTTACCATAAATTTTAACAACCTCAGCATATGATTTTTTCCTATTAAATGGAGAACTTTCATATTTTCACTTAAAGGAAGCACTTTATGGCTTTTCGTTGTCAAATTGCCAACATCACTACTCTTGTGTTTGAGGGCCAACATTAAGTCAAATGAGGGTTACTTGAGCATAAGCACTGCAACAGCCAATCTGATAATCCAGACAGCTATTAAGTGACTAGGGATGGGAAGTGTATACGTAGAAAGCATGTGTGCTAGCGCCTATGCTAGGCAAAGGGATGGTTCACGTCCCAGAAGGATGGAGTAGGATGGTGTGAAATTTCATCACGCTACTTAGACTGTGTACAATTTAAAACTTCTGAATCATTTATTTCTGCAACCATTTAATATCTTGAGACCATCATTGTCTTTGGGTAATGGAAACTGTGGAAAGCAAAACTGTGATAAGGGGGAACTATTGTATATGTTATGATATCTTTTAATATCTTCACAATTGCACAAGTAATACATGGTTTTATCAGGATTGTTTTCAACAAAATCCACACATTACCTTGGAAATAAAGGTTAAGTTAAACTTCAGCATTTTCCTCCAGTTTGATGGCCCCCTGAGGGACTGACATTTATACAGCCTTGTCGTGTCAACTCAAGAGATGCGTCAACTCAGGATAAATTAAATTCTAGGCAGGGTTGGTATGAATTGATTGCTGATCTGAAATGTTCCTAAATATATTGTATGTCAAGTATCTTAAAATTGTTTATTGTACAGTCTATGTTTTGTAGAATGCAGATGCACTAAAAAGTGGATGTGAGGGTTTCCCTGGGTGGCTCAGTGGTAAATAATCCACTGGACTATGCAGGAGACACGGGTTCGATTCCTGGTCCAGGAAGATCCCACATGCCAACTAAGCCTGTGTGCCACAACTATTGAGCCTGTGCTCTAGAGCCCAGGAACCACAAGTACTGAGCCCACGTGCCACAACTACTGAAGCTCAGGTGCCCTAGAGTCCCTGCTCTGCAACAACAGAAGCCATCACAATGAGAAGCCTGTACACTGCAAAAGAGAGAAGCCTCCACTCTCTGCAACTAGAGAAAAGCCACACGGCAACAATTTGCATTCAGAAAATGACTTTGGAAGCTGTATCTGGGTATCTAAGACCTCTGTCATGTTGCTGTTATGTGTGCTGATACTTCACTTGTTTGGTATTTCTTGCTTAAATTTAGGTGAACTTGGGTAATAATTTGAGTAAATAAACAATGGGTAAGAAACACAAGCTGGAATCAAGATTGCCCAGAGAAATATCAATAACCTCAGATATGCAGATGACACCACCCTTATGGCAGAAAGTGAAGAGGAACTAAAATGCATCTTCATGAAAGTGAAAGAGGAGAGTGAAAAAGTTGGCTTAAAGCTCAACATTCAGAAAACGAGGATTATGGCATCCAGTCCCATCACTCCATGGGAAATAGATGGGGAAACAGTGGAAACAGTGTCAGACTTTATTTTGGGGGGCTCCAAAATCACTGCAGATGGTGACTGTAGTCATGAAATTAAAAGATGAAAAGGAAGAAAAGTTATGACCAACCCAGACAGCATATTCAAAATCAGGGACATTACTTTGCCAACAAAGGTCCGTCTAGTCAAGGCTATGGTTTTTCCTGTGGTCATGTATGGATGTGAGAGTTGGACTGTGAAGAAAGCTGAGCACCAAAGAATTGATGCTTTTGAACTGTGGTGTTGGAGAAGACTCTTGAGAGTCCCTTGGACTGCAAGGAGATCCAACCAGTCCATTCTGAAGGAGATCAGCCCTGGGATTTCTTTGGAGGGAATGATGCTGAAACTGAAACTCCAGTACTTTGACCACCTCATGTGAAGAGTTGACTCATTGGAAAAGACTCTGATGCTGGGAGGGATTGGGGGCAGGAGGAGAAGGGAACGACAGAGGATGAGATGGCTGGATGGACATGGGTCTGAGTGAACTCTGGGAGTTGGTGATGGACAGGGAAGCCTGGCGTGCTGGGATTCATGGGGTCACAAAGAGTCGGACACGACTGAGCGACTGAACTGAACTGAACTGAACTGAAGCCTATTTCATCTTAAGAATTTGGTTATCATTCTACATTTGAAATCTACAGTGGTCTTATTAAATGACCCTTGTACAACAGAAGGATGGGTCAGGAGGGTCTTTTGAGGTTTCGGTGCTAAGGTAACTGAAAACTAATCTTTAGTTTGAGGCAGTGGACGTTTTTTGAGGCAAGTTACAGGAGACACAGGAAAAGGGCATGGCGACTCACTCCAGTATTCCTGCCTGGAGAATCCCACTGGACAGAGGAGCCTGGTGGGCTACAGTCCATCGCCTAGACTTGGACACGACTGAAGCAACTTAGCATGCATGTATACATGGGAGACACATCTTATCAATGGAATTTAGATGATACAGCTTCAAATTTCTGTAATTTAGCAGAATGTGTTAATAAAGGCAAAAAAGGGAAAATATCTAGAAACATGGCTTTTTTACTTTTTAAAAGCATTGACAAAATGGAAATTATATAAGAACACAAAGAAGCAGACTGAATGAGGGACTTCCCTGGTGGTCCAGTGGCTAAGACTCTGAGCTCCCAGTGCAGGGGGCCTAGGTTCAATCCCTAATCAGGTAACTAGATCCTGCTTGCCACAACTAAAGGTTCACATGCTGCAACCGAAAGATCCCACAGGCTGCAATTAAGACCCAGCACAGTCAAATAAGTAACTAACTAAATGAGTATACTACCCAAAGCAATTTATAGATTCAATGCAATCCCTATCAACCTACCAACGGTATTCTTCACAGAGCTAGAACAAATAATTTCACAATTTGTATGGAAATACAAAAAACCTCGAATAGCCAAAGCGATCTTGAGAAAGAAGAATGGAACTGGACAAATCAACCTACCTGACTTCAGGCTCTATTACAAAGCCACAGTTATCAAGACAGTATGGTACTGGCACAAAGACAGAAATATTGATCAATGGAACAAAATAGAAAGCCCAGAGGTAAATCCATGCACATATGGACACCTTATCTTTGACAAAGGAGGCAAGAATATACAATGGATTAAAGACAATCTCTTTAACAAGTGGTGCTGGGAAATCTGGTCAACCACTTGTAAAAGAATGAAACTAGACCACTTTCTAACACCATACACAAAAATAAACTCAAAATGGATTAAAGATCTCAATGTAAGACCAGAAACTATAAAACTCCTAGAGGAGAACATAGGCAAAACACTCTCCGACATACATCACAGCATGATCCTCTATGATCCACCTCCCAGAATATTGGAAATAAAAGCAAAAATAAACAAATGGGACCTAATTAAACTTAAAAGCTTCTGCACAACAAAGGAAACTATTAGCAAGGTGAAAAGACAGCCTTCAGAATGGGAAAAAATAATAGCAAATGAAGCAACGGACAAACAACTAATCTCAAAAATATACAAGCAACTCCTACAGCTCAACTCCAGAAAAATAAGTGACCCAATCAAAAAATGGGCCAAAGAACTAAATAGACATTTCTCCAAAGAAGACATACAGATGGCTAACAAACACATGAAAAGATGCTCAACATCACTCATTATCAGAGAAATGCAAATCAAAACCACTATGAGGTATCATTTCACACCAGTCAGAATGGCTGCAGTCCATAAGTCTAAAAGCAATAAATGCTGGAGAGGGTGTGGAGAAAAGGGAACCCTCTTACACTGTTGGTGGGAATGCAAACTAGTACAGCCACTATGGAGAACAGTGTGGAGATTCCTTAAAAAACTGGAAATAGAACTGCCTTATGATCCAGCAATCCCACTGCTGGGCATACACACTGAGGAAACCAGAAGGGAAAGAGACACGTGTACCCCAATGTTCATCGCAGCACTGTTTCTAATAGCCAGGACATGGAAGCAACCTAGATGCCCATCAGCAGATGAATGGATAAGAAAGCAGTGGTACATATACACAATGGAGTATTACTCAGCCATTAAAAAGAATACATTTGAATCAGTTCTAATGAGATGGATGAAACTGGAACCTATTATACAGAGTGAAGTAAGCCAGAAAGAAAAACATAAATACAGTATACTAACGGATATATATGGAATTTAGAAAGATGGTAACAATAACCCTGTGTACAAGACAGCAAAAGAGACACCGATGTGTAGATCAGTCTTATGGACTCTGTGGAAGAGGGAGAGGGTGGGGACATTTGGGAGAATAGCATTGAAACATGTATAATATCATGTATGAAACGAGTTGCCAGTCCAGGTTCGATGCACGGTACTGGATGCTTGGGGCTGGTGCACTGGGACGACCCAGAGGGAGGGTATGGGGAGGGAGGAGGGAGGAGGGTTCAGGATGGGGAACACGGGTATACCTGTGGTGGATTCATTTCGATATTTGGCAAAACTAATACAATATTGTAAAGTTTAAAAATAAAATCAAATTAAAAAAAAAAGAAATAGACTGAGTGATGCAGCAAACATGTAAAATAAAATATGTAGAACAGAAGATGGTGATATCAGCAAGAGAAATGAATTAGTGAGGGTGCAACATAAAATTTGGTGGTGAACTATTACCAGCTGGGAGGTAGAAAACTGGTAGTTAGGGCAACTGTATTTGTCTTGCCAAAAAAGTCTCAACAAATTTGTTCTATTTACTCCTATTTGGGGTTTGTCAAAGGGTATTTACAAGGGATACTCCTTTTGTTAAGGCAAAAGAATAAAAAGATGGTTGAGATCTGCTTTAAAATTTTCAACAGGAAAACCCAAACATGTATGACTGGTCTAAGTTAAACGGCTTCGGGGTAGTGAACAGAGTTTTCTGCAATTACCAGAAATGGAAACATAATATATAGTGATATGAATTAGAGACAAAGAGGTCAACATTAAAGGACTAAAAGATAATATTTTGAAGATAATGTGATGTGGTGTTCAGTTCAGTTCAATTGCTCAGTCGTGTCCAACTCTTCGTGACCCCATGAATCGCAGCACTCCAGGCCTCCCTATCCATCACCAACTCCTGGAGTTCACTCAGACTCACGTCCATTGAGTCAGTGATGCCATCCAGCCGTCTCATCCTCTGTCGTCCCCTTCTCCTCCTGCCCCCAATCCCTCCCAGCATCAGAGTCTTTTCCAATGAGTCAACTCTTTGCATGAGGTGGCCAAAGTACTGGAGTTTCAGCTTTAGCATCATTCCTTCCAAAGAAATCCCAGGGCTGATCTCCTTCAGAATGGACTGGTTGGATCTGCTTGCAGTCCAAGGGACTCTCAAGAGTCTTCTCCAACACCACAGTTCAAAAGCATCAACTCTTTGGCACTCAGCTTTCTTCACAGTCCAACTCTCACATCCATACATGACCACAGGAAAAACCATAGCCTTGACTAGATGGACCTTTGTTGGGAAAGTAATGTCTCTGCTTTTGAATATGCTATCTAGGTTGGTCTTAACTTTCCTTCTAAGGAGTAAGTGTCTTTTAATTTCATGGCTGCAGTCACCATCTGCAGTGATTTGGGAGCCCCCAAAATAAAGTCTGACACTGTTTTAGTAAGTACTAAAATTATATTAAATTACAAATTGGAATATAAGAAAGTAAGGACAGCCTGTAGAAATGTCACCTCTATCTGAATGTTTTACTGGATTTGATATGTTGTGAGAATGGAGGGCTTTGCCATTGCTTGCTAGTATCTATCAGGTGTTAGTCTAGTTAGCCTCCACTCATTTCTACTTTGACATACAAATGAGAAGCTTTAGAATTGTGTGAACTGATTCTACTGATAACCTTCTCTGTGCTAGGTATGGTGAAACAGTTTAAGAAGTAGAGTGAACTAAAGGTGGCTGGTATACTAATATAGATTTGGCCAAGGAATTACATTTTTATTCTAATTTCATAAGAAAGTTCAAACACTTTCATTTGATGAAGGCTTCCAATACATTGGAAGGCTCCAATGAATAGTTAATTGCTCCTGTGTAGCCATACATCTTCGTTAGATTAAGATATTTGGTCCCTATAAAGAGGACACAGGGTTATTATTGATACATTGAAAATACTATGATATTTTATCTTTTAGAGAAGGAAGACACCTAGGAATAGGAACTGTGGTGACATATATGACTAATCCATAATGGCTAAGTCATTCAGCTAAAATATAGTGTCTTTCCTGATACATAAAAGTTGGGGAAATAACCTGGACTGGACCCCAGCAGACACTCTACAAATAGTATGGAATGAATTACTATCTTTGTAGACTCTCTAGATAAGAAGAGGGTTATTTGCACATTAATGAGTGTATTTACTGCACTTGAGCATTTATTAAACCTTATACTGTTACTGAAAAGAAATCTTAATTTTAATGGGGTTAAGAAAAATAATTCTAGAGACTTACAAACTGAACTCAGTCTCTTTGGAACTGTATCATTCTAAGTCACAAATGACTTCAAATATGTCTGCTGTACAGTTGCAGAAAGATTGGTCTTTGGCAAACATTAACACTATTGCACAATGGCATTCATTGAGGATTTTAGGCTTGTAAGTTACTTGGTGTGCAGCAAAGAAGAACCCTTTGGAAAGCCAAATGCAGGTCTGTTATTAGGCTCTGGTAGAAATAATTTCCTTCAGGGAAAAAGTAGATAATTTTAAACCTTGAGATAACCAATGCTTGTAAAGAATGCCAGAGAAATGTTCCAGAAAATGAGATCACACAGCAGAGGTCATTGACTAAATGAAAAGAGTATATACAGGAATATCCACTCATGGTGGCTCTGGAGGAAGTCTCTCTTATTTTTGTATTCATGACCAAACTATAACTCTGTCACTGAGACTAAAAATAGGACACCCCAAGGAGCTACCATCTCCTAGCTCCTAGTGAGCTAGGAGAATAGTCTGAACCTTTTGATTCTTCCCCTGATGAAGCAAAGCAAACTACATGGTTCATTAACAGAAGGTCCAGAACTGAGACAAGATGGGGAAATCTGTAGCCATTTACTTTGCAGATAAAGGATAAAGTCTTAACTGAAGGAGGCAAGAGTAAATATACACAATGTCAGGAAAAGGAGAGTATACAGAATCCTCACCAGTCTTATTGGGTGGCTTGAAATGAGTTTTGACAGTAATACTTATGTGTTGCACTTTGGGCTTCATTTACCCTGTGGTTGAGGTCATAGAGCAGTAGTAAATCAATGGCCATATATCCCCTTGGACAGCAAGGATATCAAAACAGTCAATCTTAAGGGAAATCAACCCTGAATACTTATTGGAAGGACTGATGCTGAAACTGAATCTCCAGTATTTTGGTCATCTGATGAGAATAGCCAACTCATTGGAAACGTCTCTGATGCTGGAAAGATGGAGGGCAGAAAGAGAAGAGGGCATCAGAGGATGAGATGGCTTGATGGCATCATTGATGCAATGGAAATGAACTTAGGCAAACTTCAGGAGATGGTGAGGGACAGGGAGACCTAGTGTGCTGTAGTCCATCAGGTTGCAAACAGCTGGACATGACCAGGTGACTGAACAACAGCAACAACAACATAAATCAAAACTCTGATCACAAGCTGAAGCTAATGTTAGCAACTTTGGCTAAGAAGCTTAACACCATGTGGACTTACATTACTCATCACCCAGAAATCAGTGGTTTAATTAAGAACTCGAACAGACTACTTAAACACCTGATATTAAAAATAAACAGTAATAATGGTATAGAGGATTAGCTGGCTTGACTATATAAGTATTTCCATCTGAATAAGAAGTTTAGTAAAGTGGGGATACCTCTACCACAATTTTCAGATACAGAGATGGTAGTGAGGGAGTGGAGATTTCTATACTTAAAAAAAGTAACTTAAGGCCTATCTTCTTTTTAATTAAGATATAACTCCATGGGATCACAAAGAGTCAGACACGACTGAACAACTAACACCACCACTACACAACCACCAACTTGCATATAGGTTTCCCTGGCTAAGCAGTAAAGAACCTGCCTGCAATGCAGGAGATGTGGGCTTGATCCCTGGGTTGGGAAGATCCCCTGGAGAAGGGCATGGTAACCCACTTGAGTATTCTTGCCTGGAGAAACCCATGGGCAGAGGAGCCTGGAGGGCTACAGTCCATAGTGTTGCAAAGAGTCAGACACAAGTTAAGCAACTTAGCATGCATGCACAACTGACATATATGCTTTCCTGGTGGCTCAGATGGTAAAGAATCCACCTGCAACGCAGGAGACCCAGGTTCAGTCCCTGGATTGGGTAGATCCCTGGATAAGGAAACATCTACCCGTCCCAGTATTCCTGCCTGGAGAATTCCATGGATATGGGTGCCTGGTGGGCTACAGTTCATGGGGTCACAAAGAGTTGCACATGACTGAACATCTAAGCACACACACACACTTCACTTCTGAGCCATAGTCAGCTCCAGGTCTTGTTTTTGATGACTGTATAGAGCTTCTCCATCTTCAGCTGCAAAGAATATAATCAATCTGATTTCTGTATTGACCATCTGGTGATGTCCATGTGTAGAATTGTGTCTTGGGTTGTTTGGAAAAAGGTGTTTACTATGACCAACGTGCTCTCATTGCCCTGCTTCATTTTGTACTCCAAAGTCAAACTTGCCTGTTACTCCAGGTGTCTCTTTACTTCCTACTTTTGCATTCCAGTCCCCTATAATTCCAGAACATCTTTTAAAATTTGGGGGGGGGTTATTTCTAGAAGTTTTTGTAAATATTCATAGAACGGTTCAACTTCAGCTTATTCAGCATTAGCAGTTGGGGAATAGACTTGGATTACTGTGATGTTGAATGGTTTGCTGTGGAAACATCCTAGATCATTCTTGTTATTTTTTAGATTGTACCCAAGCACTGAATTTCAGACTCCTTTATTGATTATTAGGGCTACGCCATTTCATCGAAGGGATTCTTGCCCACAGTAGTAGATATAATGGTCATCTGAATGAAATTCACCCATTCCAGTTCACCTTAGCTCACTGATTCCTAAGATGTTGATGGTCACTCTTGCCATCTCTTGCTTGACCACACCCAGTTTACCTTGATTCATGGACCTAACATTCCAGGTTCTTTACAGCATTGGATTTTATTTTCATCACCAGAGATATCCGTAACTGAGTGTCATTTCCACCTTGGCCCAGCTGCTTCATTCTTTCTGGAGCTACTAGTGATTGCCCTCCACTTTCCCCAGTAGCATACTGGACACTTTCTGACCTGGAGGCTCATCTTCCAGTGTCATATCTTTTTGCCTTTTCATACTGTTCATGGGGTTCTCACAGCAAGAATACTGGAGTGATTTGCCATTCTCTCCTTCAGTGGACCACGTTTTGTCAGAACTCTTCACTACTATCCATCCGTCTTGGGTGGTCCTGCATGGCATGGCTCATAGCTTCATCAAGTTATGCAAGGCCTTTTGTCACAACAAGGCTGTGATCCATGAAGGGAATATACATTTTTGTACAGCAAAGGAAACCATAAACAAAATGAAAAGACAACACATGGACTTGGAGAAAATTTCATATTATGTAACCAACAAAGGCTTAACTTTCAACATATACAAACAATTCATACAACTCAATGACAAAAAAAATCAAATAACCCAATTGAAAAATGGAGAGAAGATCTAAATAGACATTTCTCTAAAGAAGGCAAATAGATGGCCGATGAACACATGAAAAGATGCCCTTTAAGCTAATTATTAGAGAAATGCAAATCAAAAATACAATGAGGTACTAACTCACACTAGTCAGAATGGACATCATTAAAAAGTCTACAAATAATAAATGTTAGAGAGGGTATGGAGAAAAGGGAACCAAAAGGGAACCCTCTTACATTGTTGGTAAGAATGTAAATTGGCACAGCTGCTATGGAAAACAATGTGGAGGTTCCTCAAAAAACTAAAACCAGAGTCAGTTATCATATGAGTCAGCAATCCCCCTCCTTGGCATATGTCCAGACCAAACTATAATTCAAAAAGACACATGCACCCCTGTGTTCATGTTGTTCAGTCGCTCAGTCATGTCCAACTCTTTGCAACCCCATCGACTGCAGCATGCCAGGCTTCCCTGTCCTTCACCTATGTTCACGGCAGCACTATTTATAATAGTCAAAACAAGGAAACAACCTGAATGTCCATCAACAGATGAATGGAAAAATAGATGTGGTATATGTACACAATGTGATATTACTCAGCCATTAAAAAAGAATAAAATAGTGTCATTTGTAGCAAGATGAAAGGACTTAGAAATGATCATACTAAGCAAAGTAAACCAGAAAGAGAAGACAAATAGTAGAAGATATAACTTATATGTAGAAGCTGAAACGTAATACAAATGAACATATCTGTGAAATAGATTAACAGGCATAGGAACAGACTTGTGATTGTCAAGGGGGAGGGGGTTGGTGATGGGAAGGATTGGGAGTTTGGGACTCAGTTCAGTTCAGTTGCTCAGTCGTGTCTGAATCTTTGCGACCTCACGAATCGCAGCACGCCAGGTCTCCCTGTCCTGGCAACCTGTCCAACACCCTGTCCAACACCCGGAGTTCACTCAGACTTATGTCCATCGAGTCAGTGATGCCATCCAGCCGTCTCATCCTCTGTCATCCCCTTCTCTTCCTGCCCCCAATCCCTCCCAGCTTCAGAGTCTTTTCCAGTGAGTCAACTCTTCGCATGAGGTGGCCAAAGTACTGGAGTTTCAGCTTCAGCATCATTCCTTCCAAAGAGCACCAAGGACTGATCTCCTTCAGAATGGACTGGTTGGATCTCCTTGCAGTCCATGGGACTCTCAAGAGTCTTCTCCAACACCACAGTTCAGAAGCATCAATTCTCTGGTGCTCAGCTTTCTTCACACTCCAACTCTCACATCCATACATGACCACTGGAAAAACAATAGCCTTGACTAGATGGATCTTTGTTGGCAAAGTAATATCTCTGCTTTTTAATATGCTATCTAAGTTGGTCATAACTTTCCTTCCAAGGAGTAAGTGTCTTTTAATTTCACAGCTTCAATCACCATCTGCAGTGATTTTGGAGCCCCCCAAAATAAAGTCTGACACTGTTTCCACTGTTTCCCCATCTATTTCCCATGAAGTGATGGGGCCAGATACCATGATCTTAGTTTTCTGAATGTTGAGCTTTAAGCCCACCTTTTCACTCTCCTATTTCACTTTCATCAAGAGGCTTTTTAGTTCCTCTTCACTTTCTGCCATAAGGGTGGTGTCGTCTGCATATCTGAGGTTATTCATATTTCTCCCAGCAATCTTGATTCCAGCTTGTGCTTCTTCCAGTCCAGCGTTTCTCATGATGTACTCTGCATATAAGTTAAATAAGCAGGGTGAGAATATACAGCTTTGATGTACTCCTTTTCCTATTTGTAACCAGTCTGTTGTTCCATGTCCAGTTCTAACTGTTGCTTTCTGACCTGCATATAGGTCTCTCAAGAGGCAGGTCAGGTGGTCTGGTATTCCCATCTCTTTCAGAATTTTCCACAGTTGATTGTGATCCACACAGTCAAAGGCTTTGGCATAGTCAATCAAGCAGAAATAGATGTTTTTCTGGAATTCTCTTGCTTTTTCCATGATCCAGCGGATGTTGGCCATTTGATCTCTGGTTCCTCTGCCTTTTCTAAAACCAGCTTGAACATCTGGAAGTTCATGGTTCATGTATTGCTGAAGCCTGGCTTGGAGAATTTTGAGCATTACTTTACTAGCGTGTGAGATGAGTGCAACTGTGCGGTAGTTTGAGCATTCTTTGGCATTGCCTTTCTTTGGGATTGGAATGGAAACTGACCTTTTCCAGTCCTGTGGCCACTGCTGAGTTTTCCACATTTGCTGGCATATTGAGTGCAGCACTTTCACAGCATCATCTTTCAGGATTTGAAATAATGTTTGGGATTAGCATATGCAAACTTGTATATATAGGACGAATAAACAAGGTCCTATTATATATCACAGAGATTTATAGTCTATATCCTGTGATAAACCATAATGGAAAAGAATACAAGAAAGAATATATATACATATGTGTGTGTATAACTGAACCACTTTGTTGTATAGCAGAAATTAACAAAACAGTGTACATCAACTATACTTCAATAAAATAAATGGTTATAACTGCTACTGCTACTGCTAAGTCACTTCAGTCATGTCCGACTCTGTGCGACCCCATAGACGGTAGCCACCAGGCTCCCCCGTCCCTGGGATTCTCCAGGCAAGAACACTGGAGTGGGTTGCCATTTCCTTCTCCAATGCATGAAAGTGAGAAGTGAAAGTGAAGTCGCTCAGTCATGTCCAACTCTAGCGGCCCCATGGACTGCAGCCCACCAGGCTCCTCCATCCATGGGATTTTCCAGGCAAGAGTACTGGAGTGGGGTGCCATTGCCTGCTCCAAAATGGTTATAAAAATGATAGCTCATAGTAAAATGGTTATAAAATAGGTAAGCAACAAAGATTTACCGCATAATAGTGCTAAGTCACTTCAATCATGTCTGACTCTTTGTGACTCCATGGATTGTAGCCTGCCAGACTCATCTGTCCATGGGATTCTCCAGGCAGATGCCAGAGTGGGTTGCCATTTCCTCCTCCAGGAGATCTTCCCAATCCAGGAATTGAACCCACATCTGTTACGTCTTTTTCTTGGGGATGGTCTTGATCCCTGTCTCCTGTACAATGTCACAAACCTCTGTCCATAGTTCATCAGGCACTCTGTCTATCAGATCTAGGCCCTTAAATCTATTGCTCACTTCCACTGTATAGTCATAAGGGATTTGATTTAGGTCATACCTGAATGGTCTGGTGGTTTTCCCCATTTTATTCAATTTAAGTCTGAATTTGGCAATAAGGAGCTCATGATCTGAGCCACAGTCAGCTCCTGGTCTTGTTATTGTTGACTGTATAGAGCTTCTCCATCTTTGGCTGCAAAGAATATAATCAATTTGATTTCAGTGTTGACCATCTGGTGATGTCCATGTGTAGAGTCTTCTCTTGTGTTGTTGGAAGAGGGTGTTTGCTATGATCAGTGCGTTCTCTTGGCAGAATTCTATTAGTCTTTGCCCTGCTTCATTCCGTACTCCAAGGCCAAATTTGCCTGTTACTCCAGGTGTTTCTTGACTTCCTACTTTTGCATTCCAGTGTCCTATAATGAAAAGGACATCTTTTCTGGGTGTTAGTTCTAGAAGGTCTTGTAGGTCTTCATAGAACCGTTCAACTTCAGCTTCTTCAGCATTACTGGTTGGGGCACAGACTTGGATTACTGTGATATTGAATGGTTTGCCTTGGAAATGAACAGAGATCATTCTTTCATTTTTGAGATTGCATCCAAGTACTGCATTTCGGACTCTTTTGTTGACCATGATGGCTACTCCATTTCTTCTAAGGGATTCCTGCCCACAGTTGTAGATATAATGGTCATCTGAGTTAAATTCACCCATTCCAGTCCATCTTAGTTCGCTGATTCCTAGAATGTCGATGTTCACTCTTGCCATCTCCTATTTGACTACTTACAATTTGCCTTGACTCATGGACCTAACATCCCAGGTTCCTATGCAATATTGCTCTTTACAGCATTGAACCTTGCTTCTATCACCAGTCCCATCCCCAACAGGGTATTGTTTTTGCTTTGGCTCCATCCCTTCATTCTTTCTGGAGTTATTTCTCCACTGATCTCCAGTGGGATATTGGGCACCTACTGACCTGGGGAATTCATCTTTCAGTGTCCTATCTTTTTGCCTTTTTCATACTGTTCATCGGGTTCTCAAGGCAAGAATACTGAAGTCATTTGCCATTCCCTTCTCCAGTGGACCACAGTCTGTCAGACCTCTCCATCATGAACCATCTGTCTTGGGTGGCCGCACATGGCATGGCTTAGTTTCATTGAGTGCCTGATGAACTATGGATAGAGGTTTGTGGCATTGTACAGGGGACAGGAATCAAGACCATCCCCAAGTTAAAGAAATGCAAAAAAGAAAATGGCTGTCTGAGGAGGCTTACAAAGAGCTGTGAAAAGAAGAGAAGCAAAAAGCAAAGGAGAGAAGGAAAGATATACCCATTTGAATTCAGAGTTCCAAAGAATAGCAGGAGAGATAAGAAAGTCTTCCTCAGAGATCAATAGAAAGAAATAGAGGAAAACAATAGAATGGGAAAGACAAGATATCTCTTCAAGAAAATTAGAGATACCAAGGGAACATTTCATGCACAGATAGGCTCAATAAAGGACAGAAATGGTATGGACCTAAAAGAAGCAGAAGATATTAAGAAGAGGTGGCAAGAATACACAGAAGAACTGTACAAAAAAGATCTTCACAACCCAGATAATCATGATGGTGTGATCACTCACACTCATCTAGAGCCAGACATCCAGGAATGTGAAGTCAAGTGGGCCTTAGGAAGCATCACTTCAAACAAAGCTAGTGGAGGCAATGGAATTCCAGTTGAGCTATTTCAAATCCTGAAAGATGATGCTGTGAAAGTGCTGCACTCAATATGCCAGCAAATGTGAAAAACTCAGCAGTGGCCACAGGACTGGAAAAGGTCAGTTTTCATTCCAATCCCAAAGAAAGGCAATGCCAAAGAATGCTCAAACTACCACACAATTGCACTCATCTCACACGCTAGTAAAGTAATGCTCAAAATTCTCCAAGCCAGGCTTCAGCAATAGGTGAACTGTGAACTTCCAGATGTTCAAGCTGGTTTTAGAAAAGGCAGAGGAACCAGAGATCAAATGGCCAACATCCGCTGGATCATGGAAAAAGCAAGAGAGTTCCAGAAAAAACATCTATTTCTGCTTGATTGACTACACCAAAGCCTTTGACCGTGTGGATCACAATCAACTGTGGAAAATTCTGAAAGAGATGGGAATACCAGACCACCTGACCTGCCTCTTGAGAAACCTATATGCAGGTCAGGAAGCAACAGTTAGAACTGGACATGGAACAACAGACTGGTTCCAAATAGGAAAAGGAGTACGTCAAGGCTGTCTATTGTCACCCTGCTTATTTAACTTATATGCAGAGTACATCATGAGAAACGCTGGACTGGAAGAAGCACAAGCTGGAATCAAGATTGCTGGGAGAAATATCAATAACCTCAGATATGCAGATGACACCACCCTTATGGCAGAAAGTGAAGAAGAACTAAAGAGCTTCTTGATGAAAGTGAAAGAGGAGAGTGAAAAGGTGGGCTTAAAGCTCAACGTTCAGAAATCTAAGATCATGGCATCCGGTCCCACCACTTCATGGGAAAAAGATGGGGAAACAGTGGAAACAGTGTCAGACTTTATTTTGGGGGGCTCAAAATCACTGTGGATAGTGATTGCAGCCAGGAATTTAAAAGATGCTTACTCCTTGGAAGGAAAGTTATGACCAACATAAACAGCATATTGGAAAGCAGAGACATTACTTTGTCAACAGAGGTTCATATAGTCAAGGTTATGGTTTTTCCAGTGGTCATGTATGGATGTGAGAGTTGGACTATAAAGAAAGCTCAGCACCGAAGATTTGATGCTTTTGAATTGTGGTGTTGGAGAAGACTCTTGAGAGTCTCTTGGACTGCAAGGAGATCCAACCAGTCCATCCTAAAGGAGATCAGTCCTGGGTGTTTATTGGAAGGACTGCTGTTGAAGCTGAAACTCCAATACTTTGGCCACCTGATGGAATGAGCTGACTCATTGGAGAAGACCCTGATCCTGGGAAAGATTGAGGGCAGGAGGAGAAGTGAACAACAGAGGATGAGATGGTTGGATGGTATCACTGACACATAAACATGGGTTTGATGGACAGGGAGGCCTGGCATGCTGCGGTTCATAGGGTCGCAAAGAGTCAGACACGACTGAGTGACTGAACTGAACTCTTTTGTCTCCTGCGTTGGCAGGCGGGTCTTTAACACTAGCACCACCCAGGAAGCCTTTACTTTATAATACTGTTGTTGTTGTTATTCATTTGCCTAGTTGTATCCCACTCTTTGTGACGCCATGCCCTGCAGGATGCCAGGCCTCCCTGTCCTTTATCATCTCCCAAATTTTGCCCAAGTACATGTTCATTGCATCTGTGATGCCGTCCAGCCATCTTATCTTCTGATGCCCTCTTTTCCTTCTGTCCTCAATATTTCCCAGCATCAGGGACTTTTCCAATGAGTCATTTGTGTACATCAGATGACTGAAATACTGGAGCTTCAGCTTCATCATCAGTCCTTCCAGTGAATATTCAGAGTTGATCTCCTTTAATATTGACTGGTTTGATCTCCTTGCTATCTAAGGGACTTTCAGGAGTCTTCTGCAGCATTACAGTTTGAAGGCATCGATTCTCTGGCATTCTGGTCCAGCTCTCACAACTGTATGTGACCACTGGGAAGACCACAGCCTTCACCACATGGACCTTTGTTGGATAAGTAGTGTCTCTGTTTTTCAATACACTGTTTAGGTTTGTCATTGCTTTCTTGCCAAGAAACAGTTGTCTTATTTCATGGCTGCAGTCAGTCTGATGTGATTTTGGTGCCCAAGAACAATAAATCTATCACTACTTCCACCTTTCCCCTTCTATTTGCCATGCATAATGGGGCCAGATGCCATGATCTTAGTTTTTTTAATAGTCTTAAGCTGGCTTTTTCACTCTCCTCCTTCACCCTCATCAAAAGCCTCGTTGGTTCCAGGGAACTATATTCAATATTTTGTAATAAAGTATAATGGAAAAATATCACTGATTCAATGGATATGAATTTGAGCAAACTCTGGGAGATGATGGAGGACCAAGGAGTCTGGTGTGCTGCAGTCCACTGGGTTGAAGAGCTGGACAGAACTTAGCGACTGAACAACAACACAATGGAAAAGAATAATAATAATAATAATAAAAGACTATTTCACTGAGTCACTTTGCTGTACACATGAAACTAACACAATATTGTAAATCTACTATGTGGGTGCTCAGTCACTCAGTTGTGTCTAACTCTCTGTGGCCCCGTGGGTTGTAGCTGACCAGGTTCCTCTGTCCATGGCATTTTCCAGAAAAGAGTACTGGAACAGGTTGCCATTTCCTCTTCCAGGGGATCTTCCTGACCTAGGGATTGAACTCACATCTCCTGCATTGCAGGGGGATTCTTTACCACTGAGCCATCAGGAAACCCCCAAATATTAATAGTTATCTCTTTCTAAGAATATTTTGTCTTTTTGATTCTTTCCTGAGTTTGGTCAACTCTTATCTCATACCTTAATTTTAGTCCATATCTGTTCTTTTTGTCTTAGACTTAAAAATTTTTTAATATATATGTGCTTGTTTAAAAATTTGAGTTGGTGTCCTATGATACTATGTTACAATGATGTCCTGTTCTCTGAATGTTTTTAGATGGAAAATGTAGAAATGCATTGGTTTTCTTTTTGTTTTATTCTTGTAATAGCTTACTATGGATATTTGCAATTGCTTTCTGGTCATTTGAAATCTTAAATTTTCCAGAACCATCAATTACAGTTATAGAGAGACAAGTAGGAGGAGTATGAATAGTTTATACTATTCATATATATATATATATATATATATATATATATATATAAGTTCACTATGTTCTTCTTCTTTTAGTCCATAATGTAATGAAAGTTTCAAATTTCTAGGACCTTCCTTGGAGGAGTATTTGAAGTGTCTTCTGATTTTGTGATTCTCTTTTGTTTCTTTTCTTTTTTCTTTTTACTATTTACTTACTTATTTTTATCTATTTGGCTGTGCCAGATCTTAGCAGGTGGGATCTTTTAGTTGCAGCATGTGCGATCTCTTAACAGCTCCCTGAATAGGGATCAAACCTGGGCCCCCTGCATTGGGAACATAGAGTCTTAGCCATTGGTCCACTGGGGAAGTCTCTCTTTTGTTTCTATAAGACCCTAATTTCCTTCTCTTTAACGCCTTTCCTTTCTTTTTACAACCAAGCTTGCTAGGAGTTCCTTTTTCTTCCATGTCCCTCCTTCCACAGAGGTGATGCTTTCACTGAGACTACTTATTTTACTCTGCATACTTCCAGGTCCCTTCCTCTCAATACTTCATAGCCTCTGCTATGTTTCAAGATTCTCTAGATAAGTAGGACAGTATGGAAGTGAGTCAGATCTGCTTTAAGATATCAGGATAGAAACTACTATATTCTTCTGAAAGATAAAGATGGTTAGGACATTTTGATCTTTGCAGATTTCCATATTTTTAATATATATTCTTTACAGAAATTTAAGGACTTCTTTACATGCTTGATTATCTGAACAGAAATTATGTTAAGCCCTGGGTTCATTATTTCTCATGTCTGTGTCAACTATGATATTCCATTCACAAAGGCCATGGCCAGAATTTACTTTACCCTTTATAGGATGTTTCTCTTATTAATTGAAGCTCAATTAAAGAGATGTTGAAATTATGTTGCTATGTGAGAAAATTTTGAACACTTGTCAACTGTTTCTGAATCTAGCTTAAAAATCCACAGTAATAATGTTTATGCAATGTTATGTTAAATACCTCAGACACTGTTAACCAAGAATCATAGAACTAAATCAATATGGTGATTATCCTCTTATTGAAGTGGATAATAGTAGATAGAACTTGGTGTCAGTATGACATTAAAGTCCAAGCTAAGGCCAAAGAAGTCAAGCAAGCTAATCTCTACAACCATAAATGTTGAAATTTCAAACACTATCATACTTGGATTCTACAGCAACGTTGATCCATGTCATCTATAAATTTTATAAATATTTATTCACACTAAACGGCACATAGGGATATCATTTGCTTGCCAGAATTTTTGTGCTGGTTACTGTTTGGCCAATCACAGAGGACTGGTTACCATGAAAGAATAAAAAGCCACCACACTATTTAGGATAACCTGAAAAGGGTGTTAAACAAAAGCAAGAAGGACAGATGGAATACTGAAAATTTGCAACTGTAAATACTTCTTTAGGACAAATTAACTACTACCAGATTTCAGTTCAGTTCAGTCGCTCAGTTGTGTCCGACTCTTTGCGACCCCACGAATCACAGCACGCCAGACCTCCATGTCCATCACCAACTCCCAGAGTTCACTCAAACTCATGTTCATCGAGTCAGTGATGCCATCCAGCCATCTCATCCTCTGTCGTCCCCTTCTCCTCCTGTCCCCAATCCCTCCCAGCATCAGAGTCTTTTCCAATGAGTCAACACTTTGCACGAGGTGGCCAAAGTATTGGAGTTTCAGCTTTAGCATCAGTCCTCCCAATGAACACCCAAGACTGATTACCTTTAGAATGGACTGGTTGGATCTGCTTGCAGTCCAAGGGACTCTCAAGAGTCTTCTCTAACACCACAGTTCAAAAGCATCAATTCTTCGGCACTCAGCTTTCTTCATAGTCCAACTTTCATACCCATACATGACCACTGGAAAAACCATAGCCTTGACTAGATGGACTTTTGTTGGCAAAGTAATGTCTCTGCTTTTCAATGTGCTATCTAGGTTGGTCATAACTTTCCTTCCAAGGAGTAAGCATCCTTTAATTTCATGGCTGCAGTCACCATCTGCAGTAATTTTGGAGACCCAAAAAATAAAGTCCGACACTGTTTCCACTGTTTCCCCATCTATTTGTAATGAAGTGATGGGACTAGATGCCTTACAGTTACCTGTTTAGTTGTGTGTGACCTTATTTTTGTTTTCTTGAAGTATTGAAGACTGTAAATTATCATGTTTCCAATAAGGGGAATTGAAATAAATTGGGGATAAAAAGGTAAAAACTTTCTGTCTCCTGGTTTAATGGGTTACACAGGTGGAGTTTTAAGCTTGTTTTTAAATGACTCAGAGAATTTTGGAGCAAGTCTTTGGGAATAGTTATAAGGCCCTCGGAGGAGGGAATGGCAACCCACTCCAGTATTATTGCCTGGAGAATCTGCATGGACAGAGGAGTCTGGCAGGCTACAGTCCATGGGGTCGCAAAGAGTGGGACATGACTAAGCACAACACAGCATAGCTCTCCTCTTAAGAGGCAGTTTTAGATCAATATCCAAGGCGGGTAATTAAGTGAGAAGAGACTGGTCCAGGGAAAAGTCTCTTCACACTTAACTGAGGAGATGTGACACAAGGGAGCTTTCCTTTCAATGTAAACTCATTTAGGGCTTTCAGAAAGCAAGGATCAGGCCAGCTTCGATCTGAAATACGCCCTGTATCAAGTCCTGTGTTACACTTGACTTGGGAGTGATCATCTTTGCTCTTATGAGGAAAAACAAAACAAAGCAAAAACCTAACAAGGTGCCATGAGAATGGTAATTATCTGAGATAATGAGAAACTGCCCAAGGGAAATTAGCAAAAGTTTGGTTTGTTGACAGGAAATTACATGACACTTTCATTAAGTAACTTTCCAATTCTCATATGAGGAGGAATGGGCATTATGAGTAGATGTTTCCATCAGTCCCTAAAATATCTCCTCTAAAGGAGTGCTAATTATGAGAGACTTTAAGATTTGAATTATATAGGGTACTAATTAATTCATCTCTTATTAAATCTGATTCAAATCAGGGCCTTGTCAGGTAGGGATTCTTATTGCTTCTTCCTTTCCAAGCTCCATCAATGCCAGGATCCCTGGCTCTTTAAACTTCACTAATAATATGAATTGGTGGCAATAGGTTACTTATTACCAAAATATATTTGGAAACAAGCTGTTCTCAATTTTGAATATGCACATGCTATTGATCTCTTATTATTGACTTCAGAAACTTTCTTGGTCCTTTGAATCACCAATATTGCTTCCTCTAAAGTTTCAAAAATGAACTTTTTCATAGAGCCACAAGAGACTCCAAATAACCAAAGCAATCTTGAGAAAAAAGAACAAAGTAAGAGTAATTCTCCCTGACATCAGACTATATCTCAAAGACACAATAAACAAAACAACATGGTACTGGCACAAAAACAGAAACATAGATCAATGGAAAAGAATAGAGAGCCTATAAATAAATCCATGCATTTATCATAAATTATCATCTATGACAGAAAAAGCAAGAAGATACAATGGACAAAAGAAAGTCTCTTCATTAAGAAGTGCTGGTAAAACTGTATGTGAAAGAAAAGTTAGAACATTTTCTAATACCATATATAGAAATAAACTCAAAATTAATTAAAGGCCTAAACATAAGACCAGAAACCATAAACCTCTCAGAAGAATACACAGGCAGAACACTCTTTGACATAAATTGTAGTGATATTTTTATCTGTCTCCTAGTGCAAAGGAATCACTTCCCTGGTGGCTCAGATGGTAAAGCATCTGCCTATAATGTGGGAGATCCAAGTTTGATTCCTGTGTCAGGAAGATCCCCTGGAGAAGGAAATAACAACCCACTCCAGTACTCTTGCCTGGAATCCCATGGACAGAGGAGTCTGGTTGGCTGTAGTCCATGGCATCACTAAGAGTCAGACAAGACTGAACAACTTCACGTTCACTTTCACTTTCATGCATTGGAGAAGGAAATGGCAACCCACTCCAGTGCTCTTGCCTGGAAAATCCTACGGAGGAAGGAGCCTGGTAGACTATAGTCCATAAGGTCGAAAAGAGTCGGACACGACTCAGCAACTTCACTTTCTTTCAATGCAAAGGAAGCAAAGCCAAAACAAACAGATGAGACCAAATTAAATTTAAGACCTTTTTCACAGAATATAAAACCATTGATAAAATGAAAAGAAAACCTATTGAATAGGAGAAAATATTTGCAAATGATATAAATGATAAGGAGTTAATATCCAAAATATATAAATAGTTCATACAACTCAATATAAAAAATATAGGCAGAAGATCTGAATAAACAGTTTTTCAAAGAAGGTACACAGATGACCAACAGGCACGTGAAAAAACGCTTAACATCATTAATTATTCAGTTCAGTTGAGTTCAGTCTCTCAGTCGTGTCTGACTCTTTGCGACACCATGAATCGCAGCTCGCCAGGTCTCCCTGTCAATCACCAACTCCTGGAGTTTACTCAAACTCATGTCCAAAGAGTCGCTGATGCCATCCAGCCATCTCATCCTCTGTTGTCCCCTTCTCCTTCTGCCCCCAATCCCTCCCAGCATCAGGGTGTTCTCCAATGAGTCAACTCTTCGCGTGAGGTGGCCAAAGTATTGGAGTTTCAGCTTCAACATCAGTCCTTCCAATGAACACGCAGGACTGATCTTATTTAGGATGGACTGGTTGGATCTTCTTGCAGTCCAAGGGACTCTCAAGACTCTTCTCCAACACCACAGTTTAAAAGCATCAATTCTCCGGCGCTCAGCTTGCTTCACAGCACAACTCTCAAATCCATACATGACCACTGGAAAAACCATAGCCTTGACTAGACGGAACTTTGTTGGCAAAGTAATGTCTCTGATTTTTAAAATGCTCTCTAGGTTGGTCATAACTTTCCTTCCAAGGAGTAAGCGTCTTTTAATTTCATGGCTGCAATCACTATCTGCAGTGATTTTGGAGGCCTCCCATATAAAGTCTGACACTGTTTCCACTGTTTCACCATTTTTTTGCCATGAAGTGATGGGACCAGATGCCATGATCTTCGTTTTCTGAATGTTGAGCTTTAAGCCAACTTTTTCACTCTCCTCTTTCACTTTCATCAAGGGGCTTTTTAGTTCCTCTTCACTTTCTGCCATAAGGGTGGTGTCATCTGCATATCTGAGGTTATTGATATTTCTCCTGGCAATCTTGATTCCAGCTTGTGCTTCCACAGCCCAGCATTTCTCATGATGTACTTTGCTGCTAAGTCACTTCAGTCATGTCCAACTCTGTGCGACCCCATAGACGGCAGCCCACCAGGCTCCGCTGTCCCTGGGATTCTCCAGGCAAGAACAGTGGAGTGGGTTGCATATAAGTTAAATAAGCAGGGTAACAATATACAGCCTTGACGTACTCCTTTTCCTATTTGGAAGCAGTCTGTTGTTCCATGTCCAGTTCTAGCTGTTGCTTCCTGACCTGCATGTAGGTTTCTCAAGAGGCAGGTCAGGTGGTCTGGTATTCCCATCTCTTTCAGAATTTTCCACAGTTTCTTGTGATCCACATAGTCAAGGGTTTTGGCATAGTCAATCAAGCAGAAATAGATGTTTTTCTGGAACTTTCTTGCTTTTTCCATGATCCAGCAGATATTGGCAGTTTGATCTCTGGTTCCTCTGCCTTTTCTAAAACAAGCTTGAACATCTGGAAGTTCACAGTTCACGTATTGCTAAAGCCTGGCTTGGAGAATTTTGAGCATTACTTTACTAGTGTGTGAGATGAATGCAATTGTGCGGTAGTTTGAGCATTCTTTGGCATTGCTTTTCTTTGGGATTGGCATGAAAACTGACCTTTTCCAGTCCTGTGACCACTGATGAGTTTTCCAAATTTGCTGGAATATTGAGTGCAGCACTTTCACAGCATCATCTTCCAGGATTTGAAAAAGCTCAACTGGAATTGTGTCACCTCCACTAGCTTTGTTCATAGTGATGCTTTCTAAGGCCCACTTGACTTCACATTCCAGGATGTCTGGCTCTAGGTCAGTGATCACACCATCGTGATTATCTTGGTCATGATTTTTTTTAGAGGCATAATTAAGGAACAGGATACTGGTAGGAATGAGTATGGGTAGTGACCTAACAAACTTTACATTTAATAAGATTGTTCTTGGGGCAGTGTGGAAAATGAATTGGATGATAATATTAGTGGATGAAGATGGATTCCTTAGGAGGTTATTTTAGTAACTCATGCAAAATTTCAATTGTGCCTATACAGAATGTGAGGAGTGGATGAATATGGGAGACTTTAGGAGACGAAATGTACAACTTAACAGTGGGTGATGCACAGAATCAGAGGGAGAGTGCAGTGTCAAGGATTTCTGCTATATGGTTTGCATAACTGATTGTTTAGTGGTGTTACTCCTCAAGACAGAGAACATTGCAAGGTAACTATACTTGAAGGTGGGACTTACAGAAGACCCTAATTTCAAATTTGGACTTGATGACTCTAAAGAACCTTTGAGACTTTCAAAGGAACATGTAAAGTAGGGTTTTGGATGATGATATCATCAAAAGAGAAGGGAAAACAAATATTTCCTAAAACCTGTTCATTGATGATCTGTGTAGATGATCCACAGTAATCCCTGTGGATTATAAATGTATGTTTGTATGTGTGTGTGCTCAGTCACTCAGCCATGTCTGTCTCTTTGCAATCCCATGGACTGTGGCCCACCAGACCCTTCTGTAAATGCAATTTTCTAGGCAAGAACATTGGAGTGGGTTGCCATTCCCTACTCCAGGGGATCAGATTATAAATACAGTTTTTAATTATGACAGCTAGTTGTTGTGGTGAATGAATTTGACTTTATCCTACAGGGAATCCTTTGGAAGTGTTGAAGGAATATATTCATATTGTTTTCCTTTGTTTTTTAGAGAACAAATTTGGAAATAGAGGTAATAAGTATTATCTTCATTCATTTTGAAGTTACTGATGAAAATCAGTGTGCCTGATTTTCTTCTGCATTTTTTACCTTGGAAACTATCACATTTTCCAATTTTCTAATGTTTTGTAGGCAATAGATGAGAGTTCAGTGATTTATACATTTTCCATTACTTAAGAGTTTTGCAGTTGTCTTAAGATAACAAAATATCTATGTAAGATATTTATATAAGAAACTAAAATTCCAGTGTGACACTGAGATTTTTCTCAGTCATCAAAATCTGGGTTGGAAAGGATGGCTCACTGTAAAGGAGACACATCTGACACAAAATTTAGTAAATAAGCCTTAATAGAGGAATGAAGTAAATGGAAAAAACAAAGTAACCACAATATGATATAGAGAATTTATTGAACTAAAAGAGCCATGAAGCTTATATATACCTTATTTTTAATTTTGAAGAATGAAGATAACCCTAGTCTTTAAATTTGGTGGCTGTCTATAATATACAGCTTTTAAAGTTTCATGGAATCATAAGAATAAGGGCCTAAGTTATACAGCCTTTTATACTATAAAATAGGACTTCCTTGTAGATCAAACAGTAAAGAATCTGCCTGCAATGCAGGAGACTGGGGTTCCATCCCTGGGTCGGAAAGATGCTCTGGAGAAGGGAATGGCAATCCATTTCAGTATTCTTGCCTGGAGAATCCCATCAACCAAGGAGCCTGGTGGGCTACAGTCTGTGGGGTTGCAAAGAGTCAGACAAGACTGAGTGACTAACACACACATACTATAAAATATATAATATATAGCTAGTGGCAACCCACTCGAGTATTCTTGTCTGGAGAATCCCATGGACGGAAGAACTTGGTAGGCTACAGTCCATGGGGTCGCAAAGAGTCAGACACAACTGAGCGACTTCACTTCACTTCTTCTCAGCACTGTCTCCTTTAATCTGGAGGTGTTTCTTTCCTATTACTTTTGAATAAAAAAATTCCCAAAGCTTTCTACTTCTTGGCTTAATTATGCGGAATTCACGAAGTGAAATTAGAAATGTCTATTATTTGATGATTTGGATTACAAAGAAAGCAAAACAGTTTATTTAGGACAAAATCTCCACTTTGGAAAGAAAATGACATTTTTGTAACATTCACATGATCAATTTTCAGCAAATTACTCCAATGAATCTTACTAGGTGTATATATTATAGCAGGGAACGCTGTGGGTATGTGTTTAGTAATTTAAATCTTTTTTTTTTTTTTTAGCTCAGTGAAGATGGAGAATAACAACTTGTTTTCGCCACTGGTTAAACAGTTTTTTTTTAAATGCATTTTCATTCAATGTCTTTATGTATTATAAACATCAAGAGGTATTGCTATAAAATTATGAAATGGATTTTTAAAATGTTATTTTCATTTAACTGCTATTATTGTGGTAAACGTTTATTTGTTTCCCTTTCAGAGAGCATAGGAGGTTACACTCACTGAAAAACATTTGGGAATTTCTATTCTAGATTTTATTTTGGGTATAGTTTATAAGTATAGAAGAAAACTGATCTTATTACTTCATTAAATATCTGATATTATAGTCATAATAGCAGTAAAACCTATAACCGACTTAGGAATAAATAAGAAAAATGCTGAAATTATATGAAGAAAACTGTGAAAGTGACTACTATACTTGGACACCATCTTAAACAATTTCCAAATGCCTTTTGATTATTTCAAAGACTAATGCCTGCTCTCAGTAGTCTGTTATTGAATATTTAAATGGAAAGTATCTTTAATAATTAAACTGTTTTTCTATGAACAAAGATATTTTCATAGAAAAAATTAAAGATTATTTGTTCCTAACTTTAGTTAAAGTTTTCAGTGTCACATATTTCTTATTAAAAGTAACAACATTTTATTTTTTCTGTTTCTGTTAATATACCATGGACGATCCTTTTCTATATCTGTCTAGGCATATACATGCATACAGACAGATACAGAGGCATAAACACAGACATACATGTATACATATATGAGAAAATTGTGTATTAAAGGGTGTCTATGTTTTTATCATAACATTTTTGTCTGTGTGGGGAGGGGAGTGAAGTATCTCTTCTCTCCTTTTGCTATTCCTACCATTACATCTACTTCTGCACCAGAAGACCACTGTTAGCAACTTGGTTATTATTCCACATTTATCCATACTCATATTTATTTATATTTATAAACAAAATTTTTAAAATTAATTTATTTTTTATTGAAGTATAATTACTTTACAGAATTTTGCTGTTTTCTGTCAAAACTCAACATGAATCAACCATTGGTATCCATTTTCCCCTCCCTTTTGAACCACCCTTCCATCTCCCTCCCCATCCCACTCCTCTAGGTTGATACAGAGCCCTTGTTTGGGTTTCCTGAGCTATACAGCAAACTCCTGTTAGCTATCTATTTTACATACAGTAATGTAAGTTTCCATATTACTCTTTCCATACGTCTCACCCTCTCTTCCCCCTCCCCATGCCCATAAGTCTATTCTTTATGTCTGTTTCTCCATTGCTACCCTGTAAACAAATTCTTCAGTACCATTTTTCTAGATTCCATATATTTGTGTTAGAATACCATATTTATCTTTCTCTTTCTGACTTACTTTACTCTGTATAATAGGTTCTAGGTTCATCCACCTCATTAGAACTGACTCAAAGCTGTTCCTTTTTATGGCTGAGTAATATTACATTGTGTATATGTACCACAACTTTATCCATTCATCTGTTGATGGACATCTAGGTTGCTTCCATGTTCTAGCTATTGTAAATAGTGCCACAATGAACAATGGGATACATGTGACTTTTTCAGTTTTGGTTCCCTCAGGGTATATGCCCAGTGGGATTGCTGGGTCAAATGGTGGTTTTATTCCTAGTTTTTTTAAGGAATCTCCATACTGTCTTCCATAGTGGCTGTATCAATTTACATTCCCACCAACAGTGCATGAGCATTCCCTTTTCCCCATACACTCTCCAGCACTTATTGTTTGTAGACTTTTTGATGATGGCCATTCTGATTGGTGTGAGGTGATATCTTATTGTAGTTTTGATTTGCATTTCTAAAATGGTATGGACCTAACAGAAGCAGGAAATATTAAGAAGAGGCAGCAAGAAGACACAGAAGAATGGTACAGAAAAGATCTTCACAACCCAGATAATCATGATGGTGTGATCACTCACCTAGAGCCAGACATCCTAGAATGTGAAGTCAAGTGGGCCTTAGAAAGCATCACTATGGACAAAGGTAGTGGAGGTGATGGAATTCCAGTTGAGCTATTCCAAATCCTGAAAGATGATGCTGTGAAAGTGCTGCACTCAATATGCCAGCAAATTTGGAAAACTCAGCAGTGGCCATAGGACTGGAAAAGGTCAGTTTTCATTCCAATCCCAAAGAAAGGCAATGCAAAAGAATGCTCAAACTACCGCACAATTGCACTCATCTCACACGCTGGTAAAGTAGTGCTCAAAATTCTCCAAGCCAGGCTTCAGCAATATGTGAACTGTGAACTTCCTGATGTTCAAGCTGGTTTTAGAAAAGGCAGAGGAACGAGAGATCAAATTGCCAACATCTGCTGGATCATGGAAAAAACAAGAGAGTTCCAGAAAAACATCTATTTCTGCTTTATTGACATGCCAAAGCCTTTGACTGTGTGGATCATGATAAACTGTGGAAAATTCTGAAAGAGATGGGAATACCAGACCACCTGACCTGCCTCTTGAGAGTCCTGTATGCAGGTCAGGAAGCAACAGTTAGAACTGGACATGGAACAACAGACTGGTTCCAAGTAGGAAAAGGAGTACGTCAAGGCTGTATATTGTCACCCTGCTTATTTAACTTATATGCAGAGTACATCATGAGAAACGCTGGGCTGGAAGAATCACAAGCTGGAATCAAGATTGCCGGGAGAAATATCAATAACCTCAGATATGCAGATGACACCACCCTTATGGCAGAAAGTGAAGAGGAACTAAAAAGCCTCTTGATGAAAATGAAAGAGAGTGAAAAAGTTGGCTTAAAGCTCAACATTCAGAAAATGAAGATCATGGCATCTGGTGCCATCACTTCATGGGAAATAGATGGGGAAACAGTGGAAACAGTGTCAAACTTTACTTTTGGGGGCTCCAAAATCACTGCAGATGGTGATTGCAGCCATGAAACTAAAAGACACTTACTCCTTAGAAGGAAAGTTATGACCAACCTAGAGAGCATATTAAAAATCAGAGACATTACTTTGCCAACAAAGGTCCGTCTAGTCAAGGCTATGGTTTTTCCAGTGGTCATGTATGGACGTGAGAGTTGGACTGTGAAGCAAGCTGAGTGCTGGAGAATTGATGCTTTTGAATTGTGGTGTTGGAGAAGAGTCTTGAGAGTCCCTTGGACTGCAAGCAGATCCAACTAGTCCATCCTAAAGGAGATCAGTCCTGGGTGTTCATTGGAAGGACTGATGTTGAAGCTGAAACTCCAATACTTTGGCCACCTCATGTGAAGAGTTGACTCATTGGAAAAGACTCTGATGCTGGAAGGGATTGGGAGCAGGAGGAGAAGGGGACGACAGAGGATGAGATGGCTGGATGGCATCATCGAGTGATGGACGTGAGTTTGCGTGAACTCAGGGAGTTGGTGACGGACAGGCGTGCTGTGATTCATGGGGTCGCAAAGAGCTGGACATGACTGAGTGACTGAACTGAACTGAAAAATGCCTCAGAAGCAATTAGCTGCCTACACAGTAAACTCTAATGACACAAAGTGTGGTTCTAATTGTTACACTTGGGTATGTCTGGGGTGATTTGCTCATGGATTAGCTCATTATGCCCAGCAGAATGACTTTGCCTTCATCCTACAGGGAATCCATTGGTAACTTTCACTGAGGGAATTCCAAGATTCTTTTTGCTTTGTCAGGAACAGATTTGAAAGTGTACAAATAAATATGTTCGTGCAAGTAAGGCTTTCAAGGAAAATCTTTTCACAAGTGAAGAGTTTCATTCTATACCTTCTACTTTCTTTCTTTAAGAAGAGATGAAGCCATACATGTGAGAATGTGTGCTCAGTCGCATCCGACTCTTTGTGAGCCCACGGACTGTAGCTCACCAGACTTCTCTGTCCAGGAAATTTTAACTTGGTATCTGAAATATATTTTTCCATGCTAAGATGCTTTAGTCATGTCCTACTCTTTGCAAGCCTATGGACTGTAGCTTACCCGGCTTTTCTGTCCATGGGATTCTCCAGGCAAGAATACTAGAATGGGTAGCCATTTCCTTCTCCAGGGATCAAACCCGTATCTCCTGTGTCTCCTGCATTGGCAGACAGATTCTTTAACAATGCGACACCTGGGAAGCCCACATGTGAGAACAGTGGTGGCCTAATCAATTTGGCATTCATAAAGGTGACTCTGACTCTAACATAAAGTATGGTAGAGGGAAATATACATTTTTAAATTTTATTTGAAAAATCACCATTTTTTCTTAAAGAGCACCATCATTTTCTCATTCTCCCCAAGTCTTACAGAAACTGAATGATGACACCAGGATCTGCCTAATTTTAATTATTTGTAGTTTTCAATCTGTCTATCTGATAAATAAACATCCAGGTAAGCGATCAAAATCCTGGCAATCCTATGAGATTTTCTATTTCTCTTCAGGACAAATAATTCCATATCCCTGTAATAAATACTAGATGTTTTACTGCTGAGAAAATAAACTTAATAAAATTTATTTTTAACAGTAAATTTGAAGAAATAGAAGAATAAACAAATGGGGAAATAATTATAATGTTTCAGATATTATATCAAAGTTTCAGATATTATTTCATAATCTATATAAAATTTTCTAGTCACGGTATGGACAACTAAATGATGCTGTTCAAACTTGTTAAAAGTTATTCATGGAATCATGAAAAGATGAGATAAAATCACCAATTGTATCTTTATTCAGATCAGATCAGTCGCTCAGTCGTGTCCGACTCTTTGCCACCCCATGAATTGCAGCACGCCAGGCCTCCCTGTCCATCACTAACTCCCAGAGTTCACTCAGACTCACGTCCATGGAGTCAGTGATGCCATCCAGCCATCTCATCCTCTGTCGTCCCCTTCTCCTTTTGCCCCCAATCCCTCCCAGCATCACAGTCTCTTCCAATGAGTCAACTCTTCGCATGAGGTGGCCAAAGTACTGGAGTTTCAGCTTTAGCATCATTCCTTCCAAAGAAATCCCAGGGCTGATCTCCTTCAGAATGGACTGGTTGGATCTCCTTGCAGTCCAAGGGACTCTCAAGAGGCTCTTTAATTCCAAATGTATGAGGATTATCTATCTATCTATCCATTCATCTATCTATCATCTATATCTTAAGGTGAAAGATCCAAAATTCTTAATAACTTTTGACCTAATTATGAAATTTGGAAATATCAATTATAGGTTGAGAGTTGATAAGAAATATAGATAGGGTTAGTCAGAACAAAATGTCCACTTTGGAAATGAAACAATCTGAATCTGTACTCATTGTCCATATGGCCAGTTTTCAGCGGAGATATATCATTAAATCTTCTTGCTATTTGTATTGTGTTTCCATGTCTCTTTGCAGGTATATACTTTAAAAGATATATTCTTAAAACTAATATTTGTTCATGTAAGTGAAGATGGAAAATAACTAAGATCTATCTTAAGATTAAACTAATACAATTTTGGTAAATAGATAAATTTTTGTATATATCTTAATCAACAAAAATATGTATATAAATTGTGTTATTTATTTCATTTTGAGAAACAGCTTAATTTTCACACTAAATTATAGGTGGATTTTCCCCTTCTAAGTAATCTAAGAATCTCTATGTTCACTTCCAAATATCTTAGTATCTTTTTTTTTTTTTGGATTTACTTTTAGGCAAAATTTATATGTCACAGAAGAAAGAATAGTTATTTAAAGATCATGTCAAATATTTCATTTGCATTATTGACAAAAAATTAAACACATCAATATATCCAAAAAGAAAAGTACTTAGTTATAAAAACAAAACAATAAACTTACTGCACTTTATACCTAATTTTATTCATTTAGAAAATATTTTTTGAGTATTACAAAAGAGAGAGAGAAAGAGAAATCACTCTCAATGGTTGAAGTCAAATATCACTGAAAATATTGAAAAGTGTATCTACATAATCCAAAACAATTACTGAACTGAAGATATATTTTTACAAATGTCCTGATTAAAGGGGATACATAAACAAGGAAGATGCATTTTTTAAAAAATAAAATAGAACTATTTTCATGGTCTTTTATGACTATGTTCTTCACCTACTCTTTTCACTGCAGTGATAGTCTGAATGGATATGATGGAGGCAAACAAGACTCTGGTGATGGAGTTTGTTCTCACAGGACTCACAGATCTCCCAGGGCTGCAGGTCCCCCTGTTCCTGGTGTTCCTGGTCATCTATCTCACCACCATGGTGGGCAACCTTGGACTGATTTTTCTCATCTGGAAGGACCCCCATCTTCACACCCCCATGTATTCATTCCTGGGAAGTTTAGCCTTTGCAGATGCTTGTTCTTCCTCTTCTGTGACTCCCAAGATGCTAATTAATTTCTTATCTGTGAATGACACGATATCCCTGGTTGAGTGCATCTCCCAATTTTATATTTTTGCTTCCAGTGCAAACACAGAATGTTTTCTCCTGGTGGTGATGGCCTATGACCGCTATGTAGCCATATGCAATCCCTTGCTTTACCCAATGGTGATGTATAATATCTTCTGCACCCAATTAATAGGTGTTTCGTATATTATTGGGTTTCTTCATCCCATGATGCATGTGGGTTTGTTATTCAGATTAACTTTCTGCAAATCCAATGTAATACATTATTTCTACTGTGAAATTTTACAACTATTTAAGATGTCGTGTACTGATCCTAGAGTTAATATGCTCCTGATCTTTGTATTTTCAGTCTTTATACAGTCTTTCACTTTTATGAGTATCATTATCTCTTACACCCATGTTCTCCTTGCCGTCCTGAAAAAGAAGTCTGAAAAGGGCAGGAACAAAGCCTTCTCCACCTGCAGTGCCCACTTGCTGTCTGTTTCCTTGTTCTATGGCACTCTTTTCTTCATGTATGTGCGTCCTGGGTCTCGATCAGCTGAAAAGCAAGATAAACTATATTCTTTATTCTATACGATCATAATTCCTCTGCTAAATCCTTTTATTTACAGTCTGAGGAACAAAGAGGTTATAGGTGCTTTGAAGAGAATAATAAATAAATAAACAGATTTTAAGGCAAAATTCGAACTGTTCTTTTCAAACTTTGCAAAATCAAGGGGTCTGCCTGCAGTTAAGCAAATTGGCCTTGGCTTTATCATTTAAACAGAGGGTAGTGTCTAGGGCAGTGTCTAAGTACTGTGTGATGAAAGTCAGCTTCAACGGCAAGAGGTGTTCATATCACAGAAAACTAATTTTTAATGAAAAATTAAATCCTTTACATTTGAGTCAGTTCTAATGAGGTGGATTAAACTGGAGCCTATTATACAGAGTGAAGTAAGCCAGAAAGAAAAACACCAATACAGTATACTAATGCATATATATAGAATTTAGAAAGATGGTAACGGTAACCCTATATGTGAGACAGCAAAAGAGACACAGATGTATAGAACAGTCTTTTGGACTCTGTGGGAGAGGGGAGGGTGGGATGATTTGGGAGAATGACATTGAAACATGTATATTATCATTCGTGAAACGAATTGCCAGTCCAGGTTTGAAGCATGAGACAGGGTGCTCGGGGCTGGTACACTGGGATGACCCAGAGGGATGGGATGGGGAGAGAGGTAGGAGGGGGGTTCAGGATGGGGAAACATGTACACCTGTGGCGGATTTATGTCAATGCATGGCAAAACCACTACAATACTGTAAAGTAATTGGCCTCCAATTAAATAAATTTATATTAAAAAAATAAAACTAAGAATTTAGGGTTTGCAGTGTTTCACTCTGTAAATTCCATCTAAATTAGATACAGTAGTTTGCAATTTTACTGTGGCAGACATTTGCATGTTTCTTTATTTGAGACTGGAGTGAGTGAGTGAAGCTAATTTTCTAAGCTTGAATATCAAAATTCTGGCTGTTTCTCAACTGTTCAGAGACTCAGATGAAATGACTTCTTGTAGGAGATTGTCCCTGAAGAGGAAAATTTCTTTGAATGAAGAAAAGGTTTAAAAATCACAGAATACAAGAGATTGGTGCATTTTACTGGAGAATAATGGAAGTCAGGATAAAATTAAAAATGGACTATTGAATTTGGCGCAAATATATGCAGATACATAGTGCATTTTACTGGGAAATTATAGGCAATAGTGATATTCAAGAATTTTCAGATATTAAAAGATTTCAGAATATATTTCCTCAGATATAGTCTACTGTATTAATCTTTACATGTTTAATAAAGTATAAACATAAATTCATATAATTTTCATACTTCTTATACTCTTGTATGTTTACTATTTAAGTAAAAATATATGATGCAATTACACAATGCAACATTTCTTGTGTAAGTGCCACACTGGAATGAGTCTCATTTCCAAAATGATTGTAAAACCTGTAATATAATATTTATTGTTCTTTCATTGATCACTCTGTATGGAATGTGTAGTGACTTTCTCTATTGGCCATATTCTAAATTTAATGGAATTCTAAAGTAGTAAATGTAAAATTTGTTTTCACTTATAATAATATTGCTAGCTAACCACTGCTGTTGCAAAATCCTCAGGTGATGACCTGGTATTGCTGATCAATAAGGAAGAATTAAGAGGAAGAAATATGTAGACAGAAAATCTGATGTGTGGATACAACAGGTATGCAGGGTAGGAGGATGCAAGGCTGAGAACTGAAGCCAGCAATGCAGCTCCTCTGCTCTGTCTTAGACTATCTTCAATCTTTCACAGGGCACCAAGAATAAGTGAGCTTAAAATGATTATGTGAATGTAGTCAGCCATCCAAACAGGCAGTGACAAGAAGAATGAACACACCGAAGGCAAATGAATTAGAAAGTTCTACAAATCAAATCAGTACTGATGGTTAGCATATTCTTTAGTACTACCGTTCTTAGGAACTGGGGTGAGGATTGACCTTTTCCAGTCCTGTGTCCACTGCGGGGTCTTCCAGATTTCCTGACATAATGAATGCAAAACCTGCTTCTTGGCAGGAAACCCATGACAAACCTAGACAGTGTGTTGAAAAACAGAGACATCACCCTGCCAACAAAGGTCTGTGTATTCAAGACTATAGTCTTCCCAGTGGTCATGTACAGTTGTGCAAGTTGGACTGTAAAGGCATAATGCTGAAGAACTGATGCTTTCAAACTGTGGTGCTGGAGAAGACTCCTGAAAGTCCCTTGGGCAGCAAGGAGATCAAAACAGTCAATCTTAAGGGAGATCAACCTGAATATTCACTGAAAGGACTGATTCTGAAGCTGAAGCTCTAGTATTTTGGCCATCTGATGTAAACAGACAACTCACTGGAAAGGTCACTGATGCTGGGAAAGATTGAGGGCAGAAGGAGAAGAGGGCATCAGAGGATGAGATGGCTGGACAACATCATCAATGCAACAAACATGCACTTGGGTAAACTCTGGGAGATGGTGAGGGACAGGGGTGTGCTGGCATCCATAAGGTCGCAAAGAGTCAGACATGACTGAGCGACTAAACAACGACATTTCCATTTTTACTGTCCTACATATGAATACCAGCCTTCAGTTAAAACTTGTGAGACAAATAAGCAAACAACAACAACAAACCAAGAAAGAAACAACCCAGTATCAAAATAGAAAACACTAAAAAGAACTAGTGTCAGATATGACTCAGAAATTGGGATTATCAATCAGGAAATTTAAAATGGCCATGATTATTATGTCAAAGTTTCTATGCATTAAGAGATTTTAGAGAGAATTTAGAGAGAGAGAGAGAGAGAGATAGCATTTTTTAAAAGTCAAGTGAAAGTGCTAGAAATACATATTTTTTAAAACATGAGAACAAAGGTAAGGATATTTTTGGTGAGCTCATCAGTAAATAAGACATGGACAAATCTATGAACTTGAATATACATCAATGAATATTATCAAAATTAAATATAAATAAGAAAAGAGTAAAAAAAAAAAAAACAACCCAGGACATTCACATACCATCAAGTTATCTAATATGTGTGTAACTGGAAACTGAGAAGAAAAGAGTAAGAGTGGAGCTAAAGAAATATTTGAAAACATAATTGTCAAGAATTTTTCAAAGATAGTGAAAGTCACCAAACCAAAGATTCAAGAAGCACACAGAACCTGAGACAGAATAACCGAAACAAACAGAAACCAAATCACAGCAAAATAAAAATGCAAAACAACAATTATATTAAAGCAGCTAAAAACTAGAGATAAAAAGAAAAGTTTGAAGGTAGCTAGAGGGGAAGAAAAAGTATGCAGTCAGAAAATAACTGAGTATTGAGTGACATATTTCAAATTGTGGGGGGGGAAAGACCTGCCGACTCAGAATTTTACCTAATAAAAAATAACTTCCAAAAATGAATGTGGTCCCAGTCCCCAGTTTGGGGGAATTTCCTCCCCGCTGAGGGACATGCACCTGCTTTTGAGATCTGCCTCTTTACTCCCACAGATGTAGGGGTAGGTTTAGATGATGGGCCAGGAAGCTTGGAGCTGGGTGGGTTGACCCTCTTAACTGGCTGGGCCTCCAACACCCCTCTTCTGTGTCTCCTTCAATACAAACCAGGAATGGGGCAGGGGAGGACAGTGGCTGACGTTTCTGGGTTCCTGGGTACTCAGTGCTATGTGAGTTGTGCACAGGAATGGCATGGTGGGCTCTTTAGGGTGCAATGAAGTTGGAACCTCAAGGCAGCTGGACTTCTCAGCCTGAGGGCTAGTCTGGGGCCATGGTGAGAGTGACTCTGAAGGGGCCACCCCCAAGCCTTAGGCCGTCTTCTTGGCGCGCAGCAAACAGGACAAGGTGAAGCTGAGGCAAAACCCAGAGGGGTTCCTGGATATCAGAATTTCTAGAAGCTCGGAAGCAGAAGAGGATCACCCTCTGGGAAGGTGTTTTAGGATCTACTGTCTTGAGACTTTGCAGCTCAGTGTCAGTATCTGTGTAGCTGTGTCCCCTGCTGCAGAAGTAGGTGGGGGAAGCTGACAACAAGAAGGATCTTCAGGGGGAGGCAAAGAGGAGTCCTTCCTGTAGCAGGCTCGACAGGGAGAGCAGATGAGCACTGAGAACTAAGCGGCTTGGCATTGACGAGCACGTGGTCTGAGTGTGGCTGTGTACCTGCTGCTGGAAGGAAAGTCAGTCAAGCAGGAGATATGTCCAGTGAGATGCTGCTGAGTCCCCTTTTATTGGAGCACCAGTATGCTTCCCTGTGCACCAGAGCCCATTGCAGTAGCTTAGACTAGGGGCTCCCACTTCACTATTCCGTACTCCTTGGTCACTTTGACCTTTGGGTGTGAAATGGTCCCCTTTGTCCAGGTCACCACTGGGTTTTCCCATACTTTCAAACTGAGGTGGGGAAAGAGGAAAGGCAGGGAAACAGGGAACAAGGCCCTGGGATTTGTGCTGGGGCTTTTGGAGTTAGGCTTTTCATTTTATACATGCTACTGCTGCTAAGTCGCTTCAGTCATGTCTGACTCTGTGTGACCCTATAGACAGCAGCTCACCAGGCTCCGCCATCCCTGGGATTCTCCAAGCAAGAACAGTGGAGTGGGTTGCCATTTCCTTCTCCAAAGCATGAAAGTGAAAAGTGAAAGTGAAGTCACCTAGTCATGTCTGACTCTTTGTGACCCCATGGACCACAGCCTACCACGCTCCTCCATCCATGGGATTTTCCAGGCAAGAGTACTGGAGTGGGGTGCCATTGCCTTCTCTGCATTCAATACATAGGAAACAGTAAACTGGGGACAGGAAGAATGGGGGCAGAGAGTTTTGAGGAAAATGGCTGGAAGGAGGGTAAAATTCATTAACACTCTTGATTTAAAACCCCATGCCAATCATTGCTTTGTTCTTAAACAAAGAAACCTGGGACACAATAAAAAAATAGAATATAAAATAAAAACTTTTGTGACAAAAACTGAAAAAAAATCATTATCTGAAGTCCTAGAGGAAAAGAAAACATTAAAGGAAGTTTTTTAGGCAGAAGGAGTATGATACCTAAGAGAATCTTGGTGGTACACAAAAAAATATTACTGAAAATGGTTAAAATGTTCATATAAAAGGCTCTTTCTTATTTTGGATTAATCTAAGATGTAACTGGATGCCAAAAAAGAGTAGCAATATATCATACTTTTACAGATAAAATATATGACAATATAGCAAAAAGATTGGAGGGAGAATTTGCAAGTATATTCTTGTTAGATTATTACCCTACAAATATAGTGGTATAATAATATTTGAAGGTAGATGTGATTAAAGTAATATATTGTATATCCTAAGAGAATCACAAAAATAGACAACATATAAATAATCCAAATAAAGATATAAAATGGAGTAATAAAGTTTCTATACTCCAAAAGCAGGCAAGGAAAGAACAGAAGAATAGAAGATAGAATAGAACAGAGAATAGAAGGATTGACCTGAATCTCCTGCGGCTCTCACGGTGGCAGGTGGATTCTTTACTACTGAGCCACCCGGGAAGCCTCTTGAGAATAACTAGATAGCCTGAATATTTGTACACTTTAAAACATTTTGAATTTTTAGTTAAAAGTTTTCAGAAAAAATCCAAGTACATATATTTTATATAAAACAGATAAGCAGAAATAGCTAAATCATCTTCTAGGAATTTTTTGAGAGAAGTATCCAAATATTCTTTTAGACATTCTAGGGAAAGATATAAGTGCAGGGAAAGGACAGCAAGGTAAAATATACAGCTGTCTGAGCTTTGGTCAAAATAAGACAATATTGTGGCTTACACTAGAGGTCCCAGGAATTTTTCTCTATTAAGCTCAATGTGAATATTGATTTCCAGTACTGGAAGAGATGGAGTCAAAGGTGTGCAAAAGTTAACCCTTGGTGCACAAAGCTGGCCTGCATTGGCCAGACCAAAGCCTGGTGGCCAATTTGGAAATGAGAGTGAAGTGGAGTTGGCCATGTTTGGAAAGAAAATCCAGGGTGAGCTTATTTCTCTAGTCAGGAAGAAAAGATGACTAGACGTTTTTAAAGGGAGCATGCCCAAGAACTACTTAGCATTGCTATTAAAAAAAGAGAGAGACAAATCAGACTGTCATAATCAAAGTCCACAGTCTGAAGTTTAGATACCCCTTAAGCCCATATTTGTGGTCCCATCAGAATCTTGTCATTTCATACATCACATTAACATCTCCTTACTTTGGGAGAAGGACAAAGGTAAATGAAAAGGGAATCAGAGTAGGAATTTAAACTCCTTTCTCTAGAGTTACTACTCCAAACATATTAAACAGGAACAGCAGGTTGCAAAACTGCATAATTTTCTTATCTGCAAACATGCAGATGTATGTGTATTTGTATAATACATGATACAAAAATTTTAAAGATTTATACTAAAATATTAAGAAATCTGTATGCAGGTCAGGAAGTAACAGTTAGAACTGGACATGGAACAACAGACTGGTTCCAAATAGGAAAAAGAGTATGTCAAGGCTGTATATTGTCACCCTGCTTATTTAACTTATATGCAGAGTACATCATGAGAAACGCTGGGCTGGAAGAATCACAAGCTGTAATCAAGATTGCAGGGAGAAATATCAATAACCTCAGATATGCAGATGACACCACCCTTATGGCAGAAAGTGAAGAGGAACTAAAACACCTCTTGATGAAAGTGAAAGAGGAGAGTGAAAAAGTTGGCTTAAAGCTCAACATTCAGAAAATGAAGATTATGGCATCCAGTCCCATCACTTCATGGCAAATAGATGGGGAAACAGTGGAAACAGTGTCAGACTTTATTTTTCTGGGCTCCAAAATCACTGCAGGTGGTGACTGCAGAAATTAAAAGACGTTTAGTCCTTGGAAGGAAAGTTATGTCCAACCTAGGTAGCATATTCAAAAGCAGAGACATTACTTTGCCAACAAAGGTCTGGCTAGTCAAGGCTATGGTTTTTCCTGTGGTCATGTATGGATGTGAGAGTTGGACTGTGAAGAAGGCTGAGTGCCGAAGAATTGATGCTTTTGAACTGTGGTGTTGGAGAAGACTCTTGAGAGTCCCTTGGACTGCAAGGAGATCCAACCAGTCCATTCTGAAGGAGATCAGCCCTGGGATTTCTTTGGAGGGAATGATGCTGAAGCTGAAACTCCAGTACTTTGGCCACCTCATGCGAAGAGTTGACTCATTGGAAAAGACTCTGATGCTGGGAGGGATTGGGGGCAGAAGGAGAAGGGGATGACAGAGGATGAGATGGCTGGATGGCATCACTGCCTCAATGGACGTGAGTCTGAGTGAACTCCGGGAGATGGTGATGGACAGGGAGGCCTGGCGTGCTGCGATTCATGGCGTCACAAAGAGTCGGACACAACTGAGTGACTGAACTAAACTGATTAGTCGTATATATTTTTGTGCTGTAGTGTGCTTAGTTGCTCAGGTCGTGTCCGACTCTTCGCGACCCCATGGCCTGTAGCCCGCCAGGCTCCTCTGTCCATGGGGATTCTCCAGGCAAGAATACTGTAGTGGGTTGCTCTGCTCTCCTCCAGGGGATTTTCTCAACCCAGGGATGGAACCCAGGTCTCCTGCATTGCAGGCAGATTCTTTACTGTCTGAGCCACCAGGGAAGCCAGTATATATTTATAGATGATTATAAAATATTTTATTTTCCTATGTTTATCAACATTTTCAAATATTTCTGCAATGGACAGCTGTATTTGTGAAATCAAGTAATTTCAGAGTGAGTGAATGAAAGATACTCATAACGAGTCTGTCATTGACCAAACTCTATTCAGTTTACTTTGAGTTCTTTTTCAACCAGGCTTGATTTTTGAACTTTCATGTTCATCCCTGAATTGTCCAGTTTTAGCAAGAATCCTGCTAAGTCAGTTTGACTGTACCGCCCCTACCCTTGATATCTGATCATCCTTGATACATAGTTAGGTTCCTTATCCTCCACCATCCCCCAGGTGAAGTCTGATCACTCTAACCTGCCTTCAGCAATACTGTGAAATAGCTTCAGCCAAAATTCCCCTTATTCCTGATGTTTCCTCTTGCTAATTTTTCACCCACTGCCTCCCTCCCCACTCCTTGGCTGTAAGTACTCACTTGCTTATGCTATATTCAGAGATGAGCTCAACATCTCTCCCCCATTACATGATCCCATTGAAGTGGTCCCTATATGTATTATAAATGTGCTGTTGTTTAGTTGCTAAGTCATGTCCAACTCTTTGCAACCCTATGGACTGTAGCCTGCCAGGCCCCTCTGTCCATGGGATTCCCCAGGCAAGAATACTGGAGTGGGTTGCCATTTCCTTCTCTAGTGCATCTTCCCAACCCAAGGATTGAACCTATGTCTCCTGCATTGGCAGGCGGATTCTTTACTGCTGAGCCACCCAGCCACCCACATATCAACTAAAATATTCTCCCCTTGAATAAGGTCTTCCTTATCAGCTTCAGCAAGTGTCACTAAATTATTTTTTCTTCATAGCATCCAGATTGGAGAAGAAGAAATAAATATATTTTAAACAGATGGTTTTTCTTTACTTCTTTGCCTTTCACTAGCAAAATTCTAAGAAAGCAGAATATGGATTAGTGAGTCTATCAAACAATATGCCTTTTTCCCTCCTATGTTGCCAGACACATTTGAGTTTTTTTAACCTTTTAGATATAAAACCAAGATGTCACAAGTAAGTAAATTAAGGTTTATTATATAATATATAAATGTTCATGGGTAATTCTCTCTGTTAATGCACAAAAAGAAAATCTGAACTTGTTACCACCTTGTTCAAACTCCTTCAATAGTCACTCTTTAAGTTGGGCGTAAAGAACAAAGTCCCTTACCTTCCCTCCAAGGCCACATGTTACCTACATGTACTGGCCTCTCTGACCCCACGTGGCTCCTCCTTGCTTCTCTTTTTGTAAACCACATTTGCCATGTTGTGATTGTCCAATTATCTAGGCTCTTTGATAACCTGACAGTCCCTCCAATGATGAAGGCACTGTGGACGGCACCTGTCTACAAGCAATAATCACCTTGCTGCAGATGAATATCCCTAGGCCCCACACAAACCTACTGAAACAAAATCTGCATTTTAACCAGATTTCCAGGAGATTCACAGGCAATAAAGTTTGAAAAGTACTGTCTAGGTCTCCTCCCACTGTGGTCTTTTGTTTTGTTTTTCTTTTGCTTCTCCTCTGAACATTGCTTTGTAAGATTTCTCATCAAATTCCAGCTTAAAGCTAGAGGTTAGGTGTGATTCTGGAATGTGAGCTACAGTTAACACGAGGAGGACAACTTGGGGTTTGCCCCTTAATGGAATCTAGAACTTCAGAATCATTAAAATCATATCTGATTAGCTCAGACAACAGGATACTAAGCAGAGCATCAAAATTTATAGATAAATGGAAATTTTCATAAACATATCAGAAGCGTCACCTGTGGTGGAAGGTAATGGCATAAAGTATGATTTTTATTGTGAAAACTGGAGCTATCTACAATGATTGACGTTTATAATTGTAAGGCCTATAATGCTCCACGGGACAACTGTATTTCTCATACGTGTCCATGTCCACCATACACAGTAAATGCTTTGTCCTAAAGGAAATCCTTGGGTGGTATCAGGGGAATTTTAGTCCTTCATTCCTCCTTCTTCTGGCAAAAACATACACCCGTATAACTGGTTGACCGTTCTGATCAGAGAAATTAATATCAACTATAATTTCTTGAGCTTGGGAAGTGAAGTATTCAAAATGAATCAGTGTGCAAAGAATTGCCGTCTGTGTTATTGTCATTCTGTGCTGTTGTAGATTTTTCTACTCTAGAAAGCCAAAGTATTGAAAGGATATCTACAATTTCTTGTAATTTATGGGTAAGAGAGCAATGATTTGTATAATAATAGCTATTCTTTGTATAAAAATACTGTTTAATTTATAATCATTTCAGATTGGGTTCAAAAGATGTCCAAGTAGCCAGGTAGAGAAGAAAAAAATTAGTGAATTAATTGTGTATTTTTGTGACTAAAAGCTAGATACGTAAAATAGCTCTAAGAATTGTTCCTTTTAAATTAAATGTTTTATTATTTTTTAACTATAAAGATTTTATAAGGTAAATTTTGGTGAGCCAGAAAGTTAAATAATTTAACATTAGGTTTAATGTTTCAGGTCATATGTTTCTTATATAAGAAATCATTTTAATGATTCTGACAAAAAGAATCACTCTAATTAAATGCTGATTAAAACTTTTAAGGTAAATCACTTAAACATTAATTCCTCTATTCCTTCACCTACTTATGAGAATAATTTTAATATATATAGTATAGAAATATATATGTACTCAAATACAAATGAAAAATATATATCATATATGTATGTTATAAAATATACATAAATATATGTAAAATGTTTTTACATATGAAAACATATGTAAAACATGTCTTCATATGAAAAATATAAGTAAATCATATATAAGTATGTTATAAAATACATAGACAAAGTTTCTCCATTGTGTTTTCTAGTATTTATGAATTAATAAGTACTTGTGGGATGATTCAATGGTAAAAAATCTGCCTGCAATGCAGGAGACACGGGTTCAGTCCCTGGGTTGCAAAGATCCCCTGGAGTAGAAAATGGCAACCTGCTCCAGTATTCTAGCATGGAGAATTCCATGGACAGAGGAGCCTGGCGGGCTGCAGTCCATGGGGTTGCAGAGTTGGACATGACTGTGAGGCTGAGCAAGCATGCAAAGTACCCACACACATATTAAATTTGATAATTCTCAATTACTTATTGATTAGGATTGAACGAGGAAGAAAATTTTGTATAAAAATCTACTTAACTGAAATTATTGATGATCATTATATTGCCTGTATTCAAGATCCAGTTTTTTGGCTGTTTTTGATTCCCTCTCAAAACTAAATACCCCACAACTGATAGAGAGTAAAGTGCTCTCAAGTTAAATAAACAGGATTTCTAGATAAGGTCAGTTCTAATCACCCTACTAACAAAGAGAAAGCAATTTTCAATATGGAATTTTCTGACAGTACCAATATATTTATGATCAATACAAAATTTGTAAAATAAAATACAAAATTTGTAAAATAAAATTTAAAATTGAAGTCTCTTTTTCATACACAAAGTCTATAGGAAAATAAACTTTGAATAAAAATAGGTTTTCAGGACAGATAGCCTCAGGGCACACCAGTTAAAACACTCACTCCTGAGTCTCTGAACCTTTCTCTTTACAACTTCCCCTCGCTATCCGAAAGTTGAACATTCCTATGAAGCCTTTTAAAAGCTGAAATGGCATAAACAGAAGAAGCTATTACCTTAGGACCTAAGATGGACAAAATAAATCAAGATAAAGTACAGATGTTCACAAACACAGTTCAGAGCTATGATGACTTGATGATGAACAGATAAATATAGTTCCCTGAGGAAGGAGCTTGGTGGCATCACTCTGGCTGCTGGGGGTATGTGTTGTCTCTATAATTGCTTGCTGCAAAAGAAATGCTGAGCACTGCTTTTGCCTTTTTATTGGTAATAGCAAAATTCCTCTTCAGATCTCACTCGGTTATTAATATGGTTCTTTCACACAAGAGAAGTGGCAGTAAAGCAAACTTTTGAATAGAGAGGCATACCTGTATTTCCTCTTTGGTCTTTCTTGGATACTGCCTCTCTCAGATACTTCCTTGTCAGCTCTTTGGGTTGTCTTTCCTATACTTATCCATCTATGTCTCTGATATTTTCCATCTATTACCACCTCTCTGCTGTTTTCCTTTCATCAATATATACTGCCTTCCCACTTTTCCTGTTTCCTTTCTCCTCTCAATTCCTTCCTTTCCCATTTTTTGAAAACTTTCATTAAAATGTTCTAGAGAAAAAAGAAAACCCTGTAAGTGTCTAGAAGTACAGAAAAGCCAATGGTTCTCTACCTTTCTTGGGGTACTCCGTACCCTTCCCAGAGAAGGCAATGGTACCCCACTCCAGTACTCTTGCCTGGAAAATCCCATGGACGGAGGAGCCTGGTAGGCTGCAGTCCATGGGGTCATGAAGAGTCGGATACAACTGAGCGATACAACTCACTTTCACTTTTCACCTTCATGCATTGGAAAAGGAAATGGCAACCCACTCCAGTGTTCCTGCCTGGAGAATCCCAGGGACGGTGGAGCCTGGTGGGCTGCCGTCTATGGGGTCGCACAGAGTCGGACACGACTGAAGCGGCTTAGCAGTAGCAGTCTGTCCTTCATGTAGTTCTCTTTGAGTATCTTTTCTCTCTTTAAGTTCACAACACTCAGCTTTCCAGTTTCCATCCTGCTTTTCGGCTTAGAACTCTTTTCTGGTCTCTCCCTAGTCTTTCTCTGTTGTGAACTAGGACTCTTGGTTACCACAGGAAGTGAGTTAATTGAATGGAAACGGCTCCAGCATAGCAATGCAAGAGAGAATGGAGAAATTGGGTGAAAAAACAATCTGGAACAGAAGGAAGGAAGCAAAGGAGCCAATCGACAGCCAAAATCATGTCCCAACACCAGCTCAATGAGACCTGCTGTCACGACTGTTGAATTTGGAATGCCAGCTGACACAATGCCACGGCCATGGATGCAGGATGCGTTTGCTGGAGTCTTGATATTGCTCTTTGCAAGCAATATTCTCTTTTGTTCCTGTACCTTTTCTCTTTATTTCCATATTCTAAATGGAGGTTTTGTGGATTTGGTTTGCCAAATCTAGATCAAGTTCCCTCACTCTGTGTGCAACAGGAATGGAAAAGTCAGATTCTAGCTCTGTTGGCTTCTATTTTAAAATTAAAATTAAGTTTTAAACATAGTTGGTTTACTATGTTGTGTTAGTTTCTGCTGTACAGCAAAGTGAATCAGTTATACATATACATAGGCATATACCTAGTCTTTTTAAATTCTTTTCCCATATAGGTCATTATGGCCATCATCTTTTGGCTTCTTGAATGGGTGATACCTCTACCAGCCACCAAGACTATGTGGCAGAAAAAGCGATCAGATGTTGGCTATCAAATATATGCTGTGTATCCACTGTGCAACCTCTTTAATATAACTTCCTCAAGTTTCTTTCCATGTCCTTCTTTATGCACACTCTTCAATTGATAGGTTATTAATAAATATACTTTCAGTTAAGTTTCCTTTAATAAACAGCCAATGTTGCAGATGAGGAAAGTGTGTGAATCAGCTTAACTGATTCAACTGATTCAACTTAAATGAGATTGTTCATGTCAAAACAAACTTAAAATGGCAACGCTTCATATAAAATGTAAGACATTATTATTTGAGAGAAAGATAATGTTTCTTTTCTACACATTAATGTTTGGAATTATAATGGTGGTAATATTTCCTAGTTTTACTGTAATTCTATTTGGAGAAGAGGAGTAATTTGAAAATGGAATTCTTCCAAACTGGTCTCTTGATAAAAAGTTGATTTATTTGATGTTGTGGGGACCCATATGAGAATATTGTTTTACCTAAAGCAAACTAGCAGAAGTCTTTGCCTTACAGCAGTAATCCTATTCAGTATTCAATTTGTCAGCTGCATTGCAATCTGGAATATTTTAAAGTGATTTTATGTTAAATTCAAATGCAGAATGTAGATTACATAAATATTTATCCAAGCTATCAAATAAACCAAATTCTTAGAGTAACAGTAAAGATATATATTTTACAAGATTAAAAAAAATAATAATAAATAAATGAATATACTTTCAGCTACTCCCCAAACTCCTAAGACATTACTTATATTAAGGTATAGTAGGAAAGTTATGACCGACCTAGATAGCATATTAAAAGGCAGAGACATTACTTTGCCAACAAAGGTCCGTCTAGTCAAGGCTATGGTTTTTCCAGTGGTCATGTATGGATGTGAGAGTTGGACTGTGAAGAAAGCTGAGTGCCAAAGAATTGATGCTTTTGAACTGTGGTGCTGGATAAGACTCATGAGAGTCCCTTGGACTGCAAGGAGATCCAACCAGTCCATCCTAAAGGAGATCAGTCCTGGGTGTTCTTTGGAAGGACTGATGCTAAAGCTGAAACTCCAATACTTTGGCCACCTCATGCGAAGAGTTGACTCATTGGAAAAGACTCTGATGCTGGGAGGGGTTGGGGGCAGGAGGAGAAGGGGACAACAGAGGATGAGATGGCTGGATGGCATCACTGGTTCGATGGACGTGGGTCTGAGTGAACTCCGGGAGTTGGTGATGGACAGGGAGGCCTGGCGTGCTGTGATTCATGGGGTTGCAAAGAGTTGGACATGATTGAGCGACTGAACTGAACTGCACTGAGGCTCATATTACTAAGTACATCTCCTCTTAATGTTCAGAGGATGCTCGCTCCACAAACTGGCCTCTGCAGCTGAGATCTTGATTTCAATTTTTGATGATTATCTAGTCATCAGGACCTAGTGACTGCACTTTGAATTCTTTTGCATCTATCTCTTTGTCTCTCTCAGAACTACCAAAGTTATATTGCCAATGGACTAGGCACTATACATGCACTTGAATCACTTGTGCAGCATTTTTAAAAGTACAGATTGTTAGAACTCCATCTTGATCCACTGAATTAATTTCTACAGTAATATCTCACAATATATATCCTGCATAAAAAGCTCCACAAACAATTCTGGTGGATAATCTGGTTAGAAATCCCCTGGACAATAGCAACTTTTTCCTGAAGAGTATCCCTGACCCCAGCTTCTCCTCCATGACATCTATTTTCTGCACTAATGAAAAATTAAATTAAAATACTCTCCAGTGTCTTTCCCTGTCTTGAAAACTTTCACTACATACATATTACCTGAGGCAAAGAGTTCAAGATCCTTCACATGGTATTCAATTTATTTTATAATCCTGCTCCTTTTAAACATCTGTTCCCTTGACTGATAATCCATATCCCAGACTCAGAATTTCCCTACCACAGTCTATCAAGTCCCCACAAATTTAGCAAATAGTTAGAATGTCTCTTTTATGTAAATGTATTAATTTCAGCACATTATTTGAACTGAAATTATTGTACTGACTGCCATCTCTTCAGATCCCTCAAATAGTTTATTATAGTAATATTTTATGAAAGTAAAAGGACATTCTGGTAGAAGTATGATTTATTTTGACTCCACTTTCCAAGCTTTCATTTCATGAAACCATAGTGAATGTTCTTTCTACATTTTTTGCATTTTATTTCAGGAGACTTCCAGTGAAGATATGGAAAAGGAAAATATAACATTGCTGACAGAGTTTGTTCTCACAGGACTTAAGTATCAACCACAGTGGCAAATCCCCTTGTTCCTGGTATTCTTGGTGATGTACCTCATCACCACTGTGGGGAACCTTGGACTTATTGCTCTCATCTGGAATGACTCTCAGCTTCACATCCCCATGTACTTATTCCTTGGGAGTTTGGCACTTGTGGATACTTCCATATCATCCACAGTGACTCCCAAGATGCTGGTCAACTTCTTCATCAAAAGCAAGACAATATCTCTCTCTGAATGCATGGTACAATTTTTTTCCTTTACAGTCAGTGCAACCACAGAATGCTTTCTCTTGGCAAGTATGGCATATGATCGCTATGTGGCCATATGCAACCCTTTACTTTATCCAGTGATTATGACGAATAGACTATGCATGAGACTGTTGGTCTCATCATTTGTAGGTGGTGTTCTTCATGCCTTTATTCATATAGGATTTTTATTTAGATTAACCTTCTGCAGTTACAACACAATACATAACTTTTACTGCGATATTATGCCACTGTTCAAAATTTCTTGTACTGATCCTTTTATTAATATTCTTATAGTTTTTATTTTCTCTGGTTCAATACAGGTGTTCACCATTCTGATTGTGCTTATTTCTTATACACTAGTTCTCTTTACAATTTTAAAAAAGAAGTCTGTTCAAGGTATAAGGAAGGCTTTCTCCACCTGTGGAGCCCACCTCCTCTCTGTCTCTTTATACTATGGGCCTCTTCTCTTCATGTATATTCGTCCTGGATCCACACAATCAGATGATTACGATATGATGGACTCTCTCTTTTACACTGTCATAATCCCTTTGTTAAATCCAATTATCTATAGCCTGAGAAATAAGAAAGTCATAGACTCATTGATGAAAATTTTAAGGAGGAATATTTAGGTCTCATAATATCTGTTCTCTTTCCATTAAAATAGTCATAAAACTGCAGATCAGATTTTGTTATGTGTCGACTAGTGTCCAATTTTTTGTAGTTATAACTGTCATTATTTTAATGACCTAAAATGTTAGTTTCTAATAAATTCCTTAAAATGTCTATACTTTTTTCAAAAACACAAAGGAATTTTAATTAGGTGTTCATATAATACTAAAATAACTAAAGCAGAAAACACATGAAAACATTTTACATGCTTGTATATTCTTCAGTATGGTTTTATAAGTGAATTTATTAAGTATAGTTTAAGCACTAAACTAGTGCTGTACCATTGAAAATTACTTGAGCATGATGTCTTTGATACAGTATAGCTGTATGAAAGTGAAAGTGAAAGTCAGTTGTTCAGTTGTGTCTGACTCTTTGCAACCCCAAGGAATGCAGCCTGTCAGCCTCCCCTGTCCATGGAATTCTCCAGGCAAGAACATTGGAGTGGGTAGCCATTCCCTTCTTCCCTTCTCAAGGGGATCTTCCCAACCCAGAGATCGAACCCAGTTTCCCACATTGCAGGTGGATTCTTTACCGTCTGAGCCAGCAGGGAAGCCCAATATATACAATATAGTTGTATAGCCTGGAGACACATACCACATTTAACTCCACAGCAGAGGTGGGCTTGTGTTTGAGTGAACAGAGGCAAATCCCAGGAGTTCTGCTAGCCATCAAAAAGTCTTTTACTCCACTGTATTTGAAATATGTTGAATCTCACTTCTTGTGGGGACCGATTCACCAATTTCATCAATTCCAACCTAATCAGGAACACCCTCACAGAAACACCCCCAAATAATGTTTAAGTAGATATCTGGACAGCCCATGGATTAGTTGACACATAAAATTAACAACTACAAGTTCACTTGCTGTCAGCTTAGTGGCCATACACATATCTTAAAATTATAATCTATTTCTAAATAATGATAATAACAAGGAATAATTCCACCTAACATGATACAACTCTGCTGTGTACAACCAAAATGTATTACCTCTTCCCAAGAGTGGAGGTAAAATCTTTGAGTGAGGTTTACTATTCATTTTCTTTGATATCAGGTAATACAATGTCAAATTAACAACACTTAATTATGATAATATAAAGTCAGTACATCTTATGTCTCATGATAAGGGAATAAGAATGGAAAGAAAACAAACACAAGTGTTATACAGACACAAATGTATTCATATAAACTAAGAAGGAAATCTCTTGGCAATTACAATCCTCCTGTCTATAACTGGACGTGTCATTGTTGTTGGTATTTTAACTAACTTCTTTTACTACCCATTCTGTGTTCTCTTTGCCTTCAGCAAGCACCTGACTCAGATGGTCATTGTTTTTCACTTGGTTCAGTTCAGTTCAGTTCAGTCACTCAGTCGGGTTCGATTCTTTGTGACTTCATGAATTGTAGCACGCCAGGCCTCCCATCGATTACCAACTCCCGGAGTTCACTCAAACTCACGTCCATTGAGTCAGTGATGCCATCCAGCTGTCTCATCCTTTGTTGTCCCCTTCTCCTCCTGCCCCCAATCTCTCCCAGCAACAGAGTCTTTTCCAAAGAGTCAACTCTTCGCATGAAGTGGCCAAAGTACTGGAGTTTCAGTTTTAGCATCAGTCCTTCCGAAGAACACCCAGGACTGATCTCCTTGAGGATAGACTGGTTGGATCTCCTTGCAGTCCAGGGACTCTAAAGAGTCTTCTCTAACACCACAGTTCAAAAGCTTCAATTCTTCAGCGCTCAGCTTTCTTCACAGTCCAACTCTCACATCCATACATGACCCTGGAAAAACCATAATCTTGACTAGACAGATCTTTGGTGGCAAAGTAATGTCTCTGCTTTTTAATATGTTATCTAGGCTGGTCATAACTTTCCTTTCAAGGAGTAAATGTCTTTTAATTTCATGGCTGTAATCACCATCTTCAGTGATTTTGGAGTCCCCAAAAATAAAGTCTGACACTATTTCCACTGTTTCCCCATCTATTTCCCATGAAGTGATGGGCCTGGATGCCATGATCTGAGTTTTCTGAATGTTGAGCTTTAAGCCAACTTTTTCACTCTCCTCTTTCACTTTCATCAAGAGGCTCTTCAGTTCCACTTCACTTGCTACCATAAGGGTGTTGTCATCTGCATATCTGAGGTTATTGATATTTCTAAGGGCAATCTTGATTCCAGCTTGTGCTTCTTCCAGCCCAGAGTTTCTCATGATGTACTCTGCATATAAGTTAAATAAGCAGGATGACAATATACAGCCTTGATGTACTCCTTTTCCTACTTGGAACCAGTCTGTTGTTCCATGTACAGTTCTAGCTGTTGCTTCCTGACCTGCATACAGGTTTCTCAAGAGGCAGGTCAGGCAGTCTGGTATTCCCATCTCTTTCAGAACACACAGTCAAATGCTTTGGCATAGTCAATAAAGCAGAAATAGATGTTTTTCTGGAACTCTCTTGCTTTTTCGATGATCCAGCAGATGTTGGCAATTTGATCTCTGGTTCCTCTGCCTTTTCTAAAACCAGCTTGAACATCTGGAAGTTCACAGTTCATGTATTGCTGAAGCCTGGCTGGAGAATTTTGAACATTACTAACGTGTGAGATGAGTGCAATTGTGCGGTAGTTAGAGCATTCTTTTGCATTGTCTTTCTTTGGGATTGGAATGAAAACTGACCTTTTCCAGTCCTGTGGCCACTGCTGAGTTTTCCAAATGGTGAATGATATTCACCACATGAATGTCAACATTCATCAATACCAACATTAATGTCATCAGTACCAACATTCTTCACTTGGTAGAATGACCCAAATTTCTAAAGAGTCTGGGCCATTAGAACTATTGTGTGGTTTGGCCTCAAAGTTTTTCATTGACCATAATCATGAGAATAACAATGCTAAGAGATACCCTAGAGGGTGTTGTGTATTCCAGACATACTTTTTATTACCTTTTTGTGGAGGAGTCCAGTTTCCTCTTGTTACTTGCTATCAATCACCTCACCCAATATAGCAACTCATTTCTTTGTCTCATGATTCAAAGAAATGGAAAGTCAAAGGGCCTGAGTGGTAGTCTACTTTCAGACCAATGGAAGCATTGTTGTCTGTCTTGGTGGAACCAGGCTGTCCCGCTAGAAGTTTTTCCCTTCACCATTGTCCTTCCTGAATGTCACAGAGAGGAGCTGCGTGCAGCAGCTCTCCGCTTTCTGATGGTGCCCGCATACCATGCAGAACCATCTGTAGGTCAGGCCCCAGACTTCTTGGCCAACTAATTATAAGGACACAGGCCCCAGCTGGGACACAGAAGCCTTTGCGGCAGGATTGGAGGCCAATAGCATTGGAACCACTTCTTCAAGTAACGTATTTGTGCCTTCAGGGCCTTTTCTGCTTGATCAAGTATATGCTGTTTCTATTTGATGAAGGAATGCTTCTGTGCACACTGAAATTTATGGTTAGTGGGTCAGATAACATCCAATTTGTCAAGGGAAGCTCCAGTATCATAGCAAATTAGTGGTCCATGGTTAAACATTCATTTTTTTTTACCAAGGTTAACTATCAGGCCTACAGCTGTTTCTCTACAGTAGAGTAGTTTCCACAGAGGATGGCAGTGCTTTGCTCAAAATTCTAAGGGCTTGCATTTCAATCTCCCTCCAGAGGCTGATTAAAGGCTCCAAGGAGCTGTCACTGCTGATTCCGGCTCCACTGGATCTGCTGGATATGGCCCGAGAGGCAGAACAGCGTGCACAACAGCCTACACGCGGTACAAACAAAGCCAAAAGCTCCAAGCTCCACTCAAAACTAGCAATTGGTAACTGGCTGGAATAACACACCCAAATACGGATACTACTGCCTCCACAGTTCACAGAGGCACATTATGTGTTGTGCCTCTCTTGGTTTCAACAAGGGCCAGATGTAACAACTTACCCTTAACCTTAGAAGGTTTTTTTTTGACAAGCTCTGTATCACTAAAAGTGAAGTCGCTCAGTCATGTCCGACTCTTTGCAACCCTGTGGACTGTAGCCCACCAGGCTCCTCCGTCCATGGGATTCTCCAGGCAAGAATACTGGAGTGGGTTGTCATTTCCTTCTCCAGGGGATCTTCCCGACCCAGGGATCGAACCCCAGTCTCCCACATTGCAGGCAGACGCTTTAACCTCTGAGCCTCCAGGGAAGCCACCAGGTGTCTGTATCACTGGACACGTGCAAATTTCACTGAAACAGAAGACCCCTGAACTGTTGTTATATTTATTTCCTACCCCTGTCCTGCAAGTGGCTTCCTAATAAATACTACTTCTTACTCACTAAGACTGATAAGCACACTGTCATCCAGGTAACAGACTAAAATGATATAATATTTACAAATCATACATTTTATAAAAGACTTGTATCCAGAATAGATGAAACAGTCCCAATACTCATAATAAAGACAAATAAAATCAACCTAAAATGGGTAAGATATTTGAACAAACACTCCATCAAAAAAAAGATACAGAGACGTCAAAGAAAGATGCAAAAAGACACTATAAAAATTAGTTACTAGGGAAATGCAAATAAAAGTAAAATAAGCTATTATCAAAATGACTAAAATTGAAAAGACCATCCATACTGGAAGCAGTAATACAGGTATTTGTGCTCAAGGATAGACAACCAAATAAGTTAGGAAGTAATGACCCCAAAATAAAGAAGACAGCATACTGAAGGCAAGTGCTGGTTATGTTGAAGCTACCACTACACATCACATACCCCACTCTATTCCTCTATGCATTTTTCACATGACTCCTCTCTTCTATGATATTTTTCTCCTCTATTTTGGCTTTCGTCAGCAAAATTCTAAGGAAGCAGATCAATAAATCTATGATGCTGTTTGCTTCCCCTCATCTAGCCATCCAAGTCCCAAGTGGAGATTAAGCATTTTCTTTTGTTACTCAGATGTCACATCAAATTATCAAAAATAAGTAAGTTAACGTTTGTTTATTGAATGAATTACACTGACAACTTTGTTAATGCAAAAAAGGAAAATCTGATCATTGTACCACCATTTCAAAATCCCATGAGAGTTTTTCTTTAAATTGGGATATAGAACAAAGTCTCTGACCTGGTCTTCAAGGTCCTGTGTTACCCACATAAGCTGGCCTCCCTGACCCCATTTGGCTTCTCCTTGTATCCCTTTTTTCAGCTATAATAATTTTTACTTGATTTACAAAATGTCAAATTGTCAGTTGAAAAATGGAAAAATAAGTGAATAATCTGCATATTTTATTTTTGAGGGTAAAATCTGGATGAGCAAAATAGCTCTAAGAACATAATATACTCTTTATTTAATTATCTGGTTAACATATTTTGGTGAACTAGAACTACAAACAAATGAACAATAGTTTAAGGATTTAGGTCATAATGTTTTCTGGATAAGAAATCTTTCTGATAATTGTGTTCAAAATGTTTATTTGATTTAATTACCCGCATTCTCTAAATCACTTAAATAGTAATCTCTATTCTTTCACCCACTTCTGACAATAATTTCGTAATATATACCTGTACACACACAGACAGAAAAATGCAGAAAATGTTTCTCCAGTGCTTTTCTCAGATTTATGACTTAATAAGTACCCACATATCAAATTGAGAGTTTTTTAATGTTTAGTGATTTGGGATTGAGTGGAACGATGTATACTCATAATAAATGTACATTTAACAACTTCAATTGTTAGCACAGGATATTTATATTGCCTTTATTCAGTTCCAGTCTTTGCTCAATTTTATTTCACTAATAAAACCTGTGGAGACGCAAATGCTGTGCATGTAAACCAGAAGGATTTCTAGAGAAAGTCAGCTCTAATCACAATAATAACAAAGAAAAAACATCTTTTAAAAATGAAAATAACTTTGAGGCAATGCTAGTATATTTATAAACTAAAAGTAAAATTACAATGAAAGTCTCTAATTCATACACAAATTCCATAGGAAAATAAACTCGGAATTTTGAGTAAAAGAAAAAAGAAATGTTTCCCTGTGCTGACAATCTTTGTTGAAACCAGAGTTGATAGATATTTACCCCTCAAACCACTGAGACTTTCCTCTTATCTCATCTTCAGGTCTTCTGTGATACCTCCTTTCTTCATTGCTTGTCTTTCCTACACTTACTGTCTATGCTCCTTAGTCTCTTCCTATTTTTTGTTGTTCCTTGTTTTCATCCACTCAAATTTCCCATTCCACTTCTCTACCCACTCTCTTCTCAATTCCCTCCTCTCTCTTTTCAAAACTTTCATAATATTGCTGTATAAGGAAAAAATGCATTTGCCTGTGGGTGGTAAACAAATGTCAACTGCTGTCCACATCTTAAATACTTTATTTCATTCTCCTCACTGCTGTGTCACTTGCTTCCCATTCCCTTCTTACTATTCTCTGATCTCAACTCTATCCCCAAATGGAGACTGCTCCCACTAAAAATCTCTTAATTCTCACACTCAGTGACTTCTGTTCACTCCTTATCCTCCCAGAGAAGTTGTTTTGCTTTAGACACCCTATTTTGCTTTGTCCTTCTTGAGTATTTTCCTCTCTTTAAGTTCCCAACACTCAGCTTTCCAATTCCCACCTTCTCTGTTCACTCTGCTCAGCATCCTTTTCTTGTCTTTCCTTTTCTCCTCCTTTGTGAGCCAGAGCTCTTGGTTGCAAGATGAAATGAGTTAACTGAATAAAAACTGGCTTAAACACAGAAATGTTAGGGGAATTGGAGAAATCCACTGGAGAAATTGGCAAGATACAAAGAAAGAAGTCAGACAGTCAATAGCCAAAAACATGTCCCAGCTCTAGCTCAATAAGATCACTTGTCATTGCCGCTGAACTTGAATTCCACAACTCACTATCGATGGCACTGCTATGTGCACAGGATTCATGTTCTGGTTCCTCAGCTGATTTTGCAATCAAAGCAACCAAAATTCTCTTTGTCCCATGTTTGACCTCTGTCTCCCCTCTCCAAATCCCAAATCCAGGGTAAATGAGGTTTGTTTTTTTTTTTTTACCCCAGCTATACCAAGTCCCCTCCCTCTAGGTGCCATGGATGGGAAAGTTAGTTTCCAGAAATTTTGGCTTCTAGAAAGGATGAGAGCTTTAGTCTCCACCAAGACTAATTTGGTAGAAAAGAGAATCAGATGTCATCCATCCAATAAATTATGTATATTCATCTTTAATCTCTTTATATAACTTCTTCAAATTTATTTTCATTCCTTCCATTTTTTACTTTATGCACACTGTTCAACATATCAGCCATAGTAACTGCTTTCATTCACCTCAATGACACCCAAGTCATTATTTCTATTAAACACTTGTAGAATCACACTGCTATGTTTATCTCACTCAGATGTTCAGAAGATGCCCCTTGCAAAAACTAGCTACTGCATCTGAGTCTTCAGTCTCAGTTTTTAATGAACACCTAATCAGTCACCAAGTGCCTCTCTTACTAACCACTCCTTCACATTTAATCTGTCACCAAATCTCATTGATTCTATATTCTGATTTATTTTTAATAATTGTATTTACTTATTTATTTTTGGCTGTCCTGGTTCTTTGTTGATGTGTGGGCTTTTCTCTAGTTGCAGAGAGCAGAGGCTGCTCTGTAGTTGCAGCGTGTGGGCTTCTCATTGAGGGGGCTTCAGTAGCTGTGGCTCCTGGCCTCAGTAGCTGTGGTTCCCAGGCTCTAGAACACAGGCCCAACAGTGGTGGGTCATGGGCTTAGTTACTTGGTGGCATGTGGTATCTTCCTGGCCCAGAGATTGAACCAAGGTTTTCTGCATTGGCAGGTGGATCCTTTACCACTGAGCCACCAGGGAAGCCCTGGTTTATTTTGATCTATGTCTCTGTCAGATGTTCAAGCTGGATTTAGAAAAGGCAGAGGAACCAGAGATCAAATTACCAACATCCACTGTATCATCAAAAAAGCAAGAGAGTTTCAGAAAAACATCTACTTCTGCTTTATTGACTATGCCAAAGCCTTTGATTGTGTGGGTCACAACAAACTGTGGAAAATTCTTAAAGACACGGGAATACCAGACCACCTTCCCTGCCTCCTGAGAAATATGCATGCAGGTCAAGAAGCAACAGTTAGAACTGGACATGGAACAAAAGACTGGTTCCAAATCAGGAAAGGAGTATGTCAAGGCTGTATATTGTCACCCTGCTTATTTAACTTATATGCAGAGTACATCATGAGAAATGCTAAACTGGATGAAGCACAAGCTGGAGTGCTTGTTCAAGATTACTGGGAAAAATATCAATAACCTCAGATATGCAGATGACACCATGCTTATGGCAGAAAGAGAAAAAGAACTAAAGAGCCTCTTGATGAAAGTGCAAGAGGAGAGTGAAAAAGTTGGCTTAAAACTCAACATTCAGGAAACTAAGATCATGGCATCCGGTCCCATCACTCTTGGCAAATAGATGGGGAAACAATGGAAACAGTGACAAAGTTTATATTTGGGGGGCTCCAAAATCACTGCAGATAGTGATTGCAGCCATGAAATAAAAAGACGCTTGCTCCTTGGAAGGAAAGTTATGACCAATCTAGACAGCATATTAAAAAGCAGAGACATTATTTTGCCAAGAAAGGTCTGTCTAGTCAAAGCTATGGGTTTTCCAATAGTCATGCATGGATATGAGAGTTGGACTGTAAAGAAGGCTGAGTGCCAAAGAACTGATGCTTTTGAACTGTGGTGTTGGAGAAGACTCTTGAGAGTCACATGGACAACAAGGAGATCCAACCAGTTCATCCTAAGGGAAATCAGTCCTGAATATTCATTGGAAGGACTTATGCTGAAGCTGAAACTCCAATACTTTGGCCACATGATGTGAAAAATTGACTCATTTGCAAAGACCCTGATGCTGGGAAAGATAGAGGGTGGGAGGAGAAGGGGACGACAGAAGATGAGATGGTTGGATGGCCTCACCAACTCAATGGACATGAGTTTGAGTAAGCTCTGGGAGTTGGTGATGGACAGGGAAGCCTGGCATTCTGCAGTCCACTGTGTTGCAAAGAGTTGGACACCACTGGGCTACTGAACTGAACTGAACTGACATCTCTGTCTTCTCCCTCATCACCCCAATCACATCACACATGAACAAGAACTTCACATACTTTTAATCACCTGGGGAGTACTGAAAAATACATGTTATTTGACCACATTCATGATCTTTTGGATCAATTTCTAAAATAGTGTCTCAGACAATATTCTGCATGAAAAATTACCCCAAACAATTTGGACATGTAATCTAATTTGGGAATAACTGGACAAGAGTCATAGCTTACTAAAGAGTATTTATGACCCAAGATTCTTCTTCCTACATTCTGTTTTCTGCAACCAAATATTTAATTTCAAAAATAACCATTGATGACATGCCACATCTTAAAAGTTTTCAGTGCTTGCCTAATGATTAATGAATAAAATTGAAGATTATTCTTATGATATTCAATTCACTTGATAACCTAGGCCTTTCCAACATTTTTAAAACCTGCATTTATCTCAAACACACAGAATTTCCATATCTCATTAAATAGTTTCCCCATACATTTGTTCATGTTCAGAATTTCCTTTTTCTAAATAAGTTTATTCCTGTACATATTTTGAACTAAAATAATCACATTTTCCAAATATAACAATTTTCCCCAATACTTTTCTCATATTAAAGTACGAGTAAATAAAAATCATATTCAGGCTAGTTTATGGTTTTGTTTAAATTAGCCTAACTGTTTTTTTTAATCTTCTGATATATAATCTTCTTTTCACATTTACTGCATTGTTTTTCGAGGCCATCTATTAAGGATATGGAAATGAAAAAAGCAACATTGCTGATGGAATTTTTTCTCACAGGACTTAAGTATCAACTATGGTGGTAAATCCCCTTGTTCTTATTCTTGGTGATATACTTCATCACCATTGTGGGAAATCTTGGTCTGATTGTTCTCTTCTGCAATGACCCTAACCTTTACATTCCCGTCTTAATCCTTGGAAAATTGGCCTTTGTTGATGCCTGAATATCCTCCATAGTGACTCCAAAGATGCTGGTCAACTTCTGTACCAAGAGCAAAATTATCTCTCTCACTGAATGCAAGTTACACATTTTTTCCCCTTGCAATCAGTGTAACCACAGAATGCTTTTTGCTGGCAACAATGGCATATGATTGCTATGTGGCCATAGGTAAACTATTATATTATCCAGTGATTATGACAGATAGACTGTGCATCTGGCTATTAGCTTTGTCATTTTTAGGTGGCCTTTCTCATGCCACACTTCATAACACTTTTTAATTCAAATTAACCTTTTGTAATTCCATCATAGTATAGCACTTTTACTGTGATATTATACCATTGTTTAAGATGTCCTGTACTGACCCTTCCATTAATTTTCTGATAGTATTTATTTTCTCTGGATCAATACATGTATTCACCTTTCTCATGTTCTTGGGTCTTATTTGCTTGTTCCCTTTACAATTTTAAAAAAGAAGTCTGTTGAAGGCGTGAGGAAGACCTTCTCCACCTGTGGCACCCACCTGCTATCTGTCTCTTTATATTATGTGCCTCTTTTCATGTATGTGTGCCGTGGATCTGCACAAGCAGATGATCAGGATATGATGGACTCTCTATTTTACACTGTTATAATTCCTTTGTTAAATCCAATTATCTACAGATTGAGAAATAAGAAAGTCATAGATTCACTGACAAAAATTTTAAAAAGAAAAGAGTAGATATCATACTAATAAATGTTCTTTTTTCATTAAAACAACACAAAATGTTACAGGTTAGATGTTGTGACATGCTGATTAGTGTTCAAAGTTTTCTACATTTATAATTGTCCTATTATTTTAATAACTTAAGATGTTAGTGCCTAATAAATTCTTTAAAGCATTTGTTCATCTTATTCTAAAATATATAAGGTATTTAATCAATTGTTTATGTCATAGAAAAGTAATTAAAGTAGAAAACAAATGGAAATATTTCATGTTTGAATGTTCTTCAATGTGTGACTTTATAAATGCATTGAGTACTAAGCTAGTGGAGTTCCTCTGAATAGTTTATCATGTATTTGATACTCACACAACTGTAGAGCCTCATATCACATGTAACTCCACAAGTAGGCAGGTTTGTGTTTGAATGAACAGAAGTATTCCCAGAATTCTGCCTGCCATCAAAAGGTATTACTTTCTACTTTATCTGACTCATCACAAATCTTTAGTAGGGATGAACTCTCATATAACATAGAGAAATAAACAGAAATTAGAAAATAATGAGGAAAAATGGCATTAGAAGTAAGATATTAAGTCAGAGCTACAGTGTAAAAGATGCCCTTAGCTAGTATGCTTTTTAGAGAAAGGCAAAGAGGCAAGTTGTGTCTCACTGTCTATGATGCTTTCTAAGGACCTTTCTAGCTTTGTTTGTATTTGAAGGTCAGTCTGAAAAACTTCACTAATTTAGAAAACTAACAGATTACAATGATGGTTTAAGTTGGATAGGCATAGAAAAGACGAAAAAAAAATGGAAAAATAGAAAGAAAATGGTCAATTTTTCTAGAATTAAAAATAGGCAAAAGATTAAGATTTGAAGAACAGTAGTATATTGTTAACAGTTAACAATAACAGTAATTGTTGTTGGAGTGTGTTGTTGACAATGAGGGGCTGTAAATGTATATTTGTTGTTGTCATTGTTCAGGTGCTAAGTCGTATCTGAATCTTTGTGACCCCGTGGACTGAAGCATGCCAGGCTTCCCTGTCCTTCACTATCTCCTAGGCATGTTCACTGAGTTGGTGATGCTATCTAATCATCTCATCCTCTGTTGCCCTCTTCTCCTTTTGCCTTCAATCTTTCCCAGCATCAGGGTCTTTTTCAATGAGTCAGGTCTTCGCATCAAGTGGCCAAAATACTGGAACTTCAGCTTTAGCATTAGTCCTTCCAATGAATAGTCAGGATTGATTTCCTTTAGGATTGACTGGTTTGATCTCCATGCAGTCCAAGGGACTCTCAAGAGTCTTCTCCAGCACCACAATTCAAAAGCATCAATTCTTCGGTGCTCAGCTTCTCTATGGCCAAACTCTGGCATCCAGACATGACTACTGGAAAAACCATAGCTTTGGTTATATGGACCTCTGTCGGCAAAGTGATGTCTGTGCTTTTAAATATGCTGTCTAGATTTGTCAAGCACCTTTTAATTTCATGGCTTCAGTAATCATGTGCAGTGATTTTGGAGCCCAAGAAAATCAAATCTGTTACTGCTTTTACTTCTTCCCTTTTATTTGCCATAAAGTGATTGTATCAGATGCAATTATCTTAGTTTTCAGAATTTTGAGTTTTAAGCCAGCTTTTCACTCTTCTCTTTTAGCTTCATCAAGAGGCTCTTTAGTTCCTTTTTAGTTTCTGCCATTAGAGTGGTATCATCTACATATCTGAGGTTGTTGTTATTTCTCCAAGCAATCCTGATCCCAGCTTGTGAGTCATCCAGCCTGGCATTTCACATGATGTACTCTGGCTTCTCTGATGGCTCAGATGGTAAAGAAACTTCCTGCAATGCAGGAGACCCAAGTTCTATCCCTGGGTTGGGAAGATTCCCTGGAGAAGGGGATGGCTACTGGCTCCAGTATTCTTGTCTGGAGAATTCCATGGACAGAGGGGCCTGGTGGGCTACAGTCTGCAGGGTCACAAAGAGCTGGATATGACTGAGAAATTAACACACACTCTGTGTATAGGTTAAATAAACAGGGTGACAATATATGGTCTTGTTGCACTCCTTTCCCAATTGTGAACCACTCAGTTGTTCCATGTAAGGTTCTAACCATTGCTTTTTGACATGCATACAGGTTTCTCAGAAGAAGGTAAGGTGGTCTGGTATTCCCATGTCTTTAAGAATTTTCCACAGTTTGCTGTGATCCACACAGTAAAAGCCTTTCATGTAGTCAATGAAGCAGAAGTAGATGTTTTTCTGGAATTCCTTGCTTTCTCTATGATCCAATGAATGTCAAAGATCAAATAACTTTGAGATGATACAAGGTTATGTAGCTCAGTGAGCGGATGGGAAGAACATGGAAATAAACAAGAATTTGGATGTTTGTGCCTTCAAGTCCTTAAATGTCCATTTTATCCCACTACATACTCTAAGAATAATAAGTTATTCATCTTCAGCTCCACCTTTCTCTTCATCTCACCACTGACTCTATGTATATTCTTTCTGATACCACTGAGACCTTCACCTTCATAACTACATATCTTTTTGATTTACAAAACTCAAGTTACTTTTCCTCCCATTCTGGGGATCCTGTCTTACTTCCCAAACACAGCTGCCAAATTATTCTTTGTATGCAGAACTCGGAGCAAATCATATATTAGACATAAATGTTGTCAGAATATGATTTTTTTAACTTCTGAGAAGATATTAATACCATTTAAATGACACTTATTTGAATGAAATGATTAACAGATTGTCATGATATTTCCTTCTACTTTTCGATATAAAGCAAGAAACTTGCTAAATGTACTGTGAGTATTTGTGTTAACATAGGGTTTTCCAGTTAACAGAACCAATATGATATAAATATATAATTTATATATACATATAGATATCTATCTATCTAAATGTTTATCATATAAAGAGTTTTATAAGATATTGGCACATATAATTATAGAGACTGAGAATCTGCCCTCTGCAAGCAGGAGACCCAAGGCAATAGATGTTCATAGTTCAAAGGCCCGAGACAGTAGAATCAATGGTATAGATTTCTGTCCGAGTCTGAAATCTTAAGAACCAAAACCATCAAAGACATGAAAGAGCAATGTCTGAGACAAGTAGAGAGAAAATTCAATGATCCACTGCTTTTTTTGCTGTTGTTGTTAAATTAGGGAGAGGCATCTGCTTTACTCAGTCTATTGCTGCTGCTGCTAAGTTGCTTCAGTCGTGTCTGACTCTGTGAGACCCCACAGACAGCAGACCACCAGGCTCCTCCATCCATGGGATTTTCCAGGCAAGAGTACTGGAGTGGGGTGCCACTGCCTTCTCTACTCAGTCTACTAACTCCAAACTAATCAGGTCTGGAAACACCCTCACAGACACACATCCATAGGTAATATTTTTCAAGATATCTGGATATCCCATGGCCCAGAGAAGCTGATACATAAAGTGAGCCATCACAAGTTTACCTGTTATCAATTTGGCATCTATACATAATTCCTTACCATATTTAATCTTCAAATAAAGACAACAAGGTCATAATTCTGCCTAACATGATACAACTATGCTGTGTACAACTGAAAATGCACTAAGTCTTTCCCCAGATAAGAAGGTAAAATCCTTAAGTGATGTTTACTCTTCTCCTCAATATCTGGGGACTTAATACTATGATGTCTAATTAACAATGCTTAATTACAATGATATATAGTTAATACATCTTATGTTATGTGACAAGGGATAGGGAATAATAGTGGAAAGAAAACAAATATATTATCTGTATATGTATAAACATACACACACACGTATTCTTACCAAAACAGAAAGAAAATACATACATGCCAGAGTCCAGCTCCAGCAGCCAGGGGATCAGCCTGAAGGGATGAGGTGTTGGCAGGAAACATATAGCCTCTGACAGGAGGTAGGGGACTACATGTTTATTTCAGGCATCAGGTTCTCTTTTATACTTTTTCAAAAGCATTAGGTCAGATGTTTGACATTTTCAGTTCCCCCTCACCCAGATTATTGTTTCATTGTTGCCCTTCCTGCTTCAGCGATTCTCTCAGAATCCTGTTTACTTGTGATTACATTGTAACTCATGCTTATGTCTGGGCTGCATACCACATTCCTCAGTTTATTTCTTATCTTTCTAAATCCTGCTTGCCCCTAGTATCTGAAGCTCACTATCTCCTAAAAAGGCTTCTAGCTATTCTTAATTATTCCTAAACCAAGCTCAGCAAACTTCCTTTGCCATAAACATATCCCTCACAAACAGGTCTTAGATAATAGTCCTTCCCATGGCCTCAAGCTGTGGCCTACCTGCTCATTCTGGGACATTCTTTGTAAAAATTCTTAAACAAATGTCAATGGTTACTTTATAGATTATTTTCTGGGCACAACTGCAGAAGGCTTTGTGCTTTCTCAAGCTTCTCTCAAGAACAATAAGCATCTTAACATTCTTTCCAACCAACTCAACTGAAGAAAGGAAGAAACAAGTCAGAATCACAAGAGCTAACTCCTTCATCCCAGTCTGTGCCTGCGGAATGAGGAGAGTAGGCTGGGGCCGTGCCTCCATTTTGTCAGTAATGCCTAACGTGGCTCCTGACACATACAGCAGCATTACTGTCTTCATATCTGTAACTAATGACATGGCATTTAAAACTTTATACATTTATACATTCTTCCACTACCAGTCATATTCCCATTGACTTCAGGAAGTACTGAAGCTAATTATTGCTATTTACCTGGTGGGGTGACACAAATCTAATGACCCAAAGTAGCCTGAGGCATTAGAACTCCTGCCCAACTGGTTTGTTAAAGTTTGCCACTGAGCTTAATCATAGGAAAGAACCTCTAAGAGAGGTGCTATAAAATTTTTTATAAGAGCAATAATAATTTAAAAGAAATTTCAATATCTAATATGATCTAAAATCTTAAAATCTAGTATCATTTCTATCATTTAGTCTTATTGTTTTGATTTCCATTTTTATGTTTTATAATATGCATAATATTTTAGCAGTGTGGTATGTCTATCTAATTTATAAATAAAATTTTTATGTTTAGAAATATACCAAATGACTTTACTGACATGAATGTACACCAAAAATGGTTTGGAATCTCTCATATTGTGAAGCAACCAGCAGTTGGAAAATAGGTGAAATACACAAGGAGATGAGACAATCTGGGGGAAATTCTAGAATGAAAGAAGAATGAGATCAAGTATAGAACTCAGGGGAACATTAGTATAATTAAGGAAAAAGAAAGAACCACAACTCAGCATATAATCTGTTCCAGCAGATGGAACAATCAGGAAGATTGAAGCAGTGAGTGTTATCACAGAAGCCAAAAGTTAAGATTTTCAATAGAGTCAAAGCCTACAGTTTGGTTAGAAAGGTAATTAGATGTTCTTTGGAGCAGGCATTTAGAGTTAGTTGTGACTTTACTGAGAAACAGGGTTTGGTAAATTGGAAAGGACAGAAAAAATCAATGGAAAGGAACCAAAACTTCCAATCTAATTCTCCATTCCCTTTATATTACCTGTTCTCTTTATATTATGTATAAGTAAACTTCTACCACTCTAGTTTGCTATTAATCTTTTAATTAGGTCTTGCTTTTTCAAGTTTCTAGGCTTTTAACATTTGATTCCCTCATGCTAATTCTTTCCTCGTGTGCTTTGCTTATAAAATCCTAATTTATCTTCAAGGTTCATCAGGAATGACAATTCCACTTAGAAATCTTTTTTTTTTTTTTAATTTGTCCAGGTCACAGTTAACTTTGTTCACTATATTTTAATACAGCTTATTTATACTTTTTTATATCACAACCTAAATTGCATGGTAGTTAGCAATGTAAGTGTCTCTGTCATCACTAGGAGATTCTTATCAGAAGCATTTGTAAAACTTGAGAAAGTCTTATCCCCCATGCTCATATTCTGTGCTCACTTTACCCACCATCTTTTCCAACACCATGTCTATTGCAAGCACTTGATTAAGGTTAAACTGAACTGAAATTTTAAAAATAAAAAAGCACATACTGAGGATCTAGCTCAGTTTGTGAATGCAGGTTCCAATTACATATGACACAGTCAGTGACTTGCTGACTTAAGCATATATAGTCAAGACTTAAAATCAAGACACATACAAGTCGTACTTGATCAAGTAGCAAATGCAATATAAAAACAAGTATCATGTATACTTTGGTCACCTGATATGAAGAGCCAACTCATTAGAAAATACTCTGGTGCTGGGAAAGATTGAAGGCAGGAAGAGAAAAAAATGACAGAGGACGAGATGGTTGGTTGGCATCACCAACTCAATGGACATGAGTTTGAGCAAGCTCTGGGAGATGGTAAAGGACAAGGAAGCCTGGCGTGCTGCAGTCCATGGGGTTGCAAAGAGTGGAAAAGACTGAGAGACTGAACAGCAACATTCTTGTATATTAGGAAATGAAAAAATAAATTTAAGGACCTAGGAAAGTCCTTAAGGAGGAGATTTGATTTGAGATGAGGATGGTGTAGTTCTTGGAGTAGAGAGGAAGACAGTGTTTTAGATGAGGGAAGCATAAGCAAATTAATTAAACAGGTGCACAGAACAATGAAGGGAGGCACATGGCCGAATGCCCTGAGGTGAGAGGAATAAAGAAAGGTGACAGGGAAAATACAGACAGACTGTGTAGCCTCTGAAAAGACAAAAATTTTTTAAAAATGGACTTGTGTGAAAAACCAATGGAAGACCTTGCAAATTCTTGAGTAGGAGAGTATAATTTTTTCATTCACTGGACAAATATTTGTTGAGCACCACAAAATGTCACATATTGTTTAAGATGTTAGAAATATACAGGGGTGAACATAACAGAGAAATCCCTTTCCTTTTAAGTCTATATGCTAATGGTGATTGGGTGGAAGGAGTGACCGACTGACTCCTTGTGATACAGTAACAAATAAATACGTAGCATATCGAAGGTAATTAATGGAATGAAGGTTCTTGAGAGTCCCTTGGACTGCAAGGAGATCAAACGAGTCAATCCTAAAGGAAATTAACCCTGAATACTCACTGGTAGGACTGATGCTGAAGCTGAAGCTCCAATACTTTGGGCACGTGATGTGAAGAACCAACTCATTGGAAAAGACCCTGATGTTGGGAAAAACTGAAGGCAGGAGGAGAAGGGGATGAGAGAGGATGAGATGGCTGGATGGCATCACTGACTCAATGGACATGAGTTTGAGCAAACTCTGGGAAATAGTTAAGAACAGGGAAGACTGGTATGCTGCAGTCCATGGGGCTCGCAAAGAGTCAACACAATTTAGTGACTGAACAACAGCAAAGTGGAAGGAAAGGGAAAAAAAAAGGTAAAAAAGATAATAGCAGCTGAGGGAAACTGAAAAGGTAGGAGAAACATCTCAGTAATTCATATGTAGGAATAAATAATGATATTACAGTTTTCAAAGAGGTTTTTAAAAGATATTGGGACAAATGTAAATAACAGAGTAAAGTTAATGACCCTGGCTGAACCTATCACATCTTTTAGTCTCCTTTCAGAATTCTAATAATCTTTCATAAGGCATATTAATTGTTTCAGTAAAAGGTAAAATTAATATTAGATTGTTTTCAGCTCATTTAAAATTTATGCAGATAATAAACAGCATTTAATAAGAATATATATAATAATTATCAAGGTGATCATCAAACAACTTTAGTCTTATAAGGCATCTATTTATGTGTAGGGGATTGAATCTCCCCACAGAAATACTCTCATGTCTGTGCAAGGAAATCCCTTAGGATTTGATGGAAAATTTTAACTTTGCATTGTAAGGAACATAATTATTGACTCTGACCTCTTTGCAGTCTCCTGATTTTCATTCTTTTAATCCCAAATGTTTTAGAGACCAAAGTTTATATTCTGAAATTCTGTAAGACCTAAGCCAAGAAGGAAACGTGAGGTGCTACAAAACATTCTTAGTGAAATTTAGGTAAGGGGGATATTCTAATTTATTTTTACTTTTAGTATTAACATCCATTTATATATTTATCTGCAATTATTAAGCATTTTTGGTTGTTATTAGGTTTCAACTATGCCATTATCTTTCCAGCTCTTTTCAAAACTGAATTGTGGAAAATTCAGGATGAGATTCAAACTGTTATTCACAATGACTTTTTCAGACTCAGGTAGAACTTCAAAATATACAGGTAAAGATAAGAACTCTATTAAATAATTCAGGCACTCACATTGAACACTTCTAACTTAGCTGAATAATTAAGTGGATTATTTTTAGTACTTTAAAACAAATAACCAAAATTTTCAGGTGGTGTTTTTACTTTGATGTTTTGATTATGGAAAAATAAAACTATTTTGACCAAAGAATTCATATTAGTAAACCTAACAGTTAACAGTGTTAGTGGATCACTAAATGATAGCTTTTTAAGAAGAAAACAAAATTTGTCCTCAAAAATTACATTAAGATTTAAAGGGTTTTCTCTTCTAAGTTTTTGAAAAACTAAAGTATAAAAGCAAGCTTACTATTATTTATTAGCTTTTATTCCACTGTGATATACTTCAGAAAATCTTACACAATTTTTTTAGAGTCCGAAAAATAGCTGATGAGTAGATTCAAATGAAAGGATACCTTCTTTTAAATTAAATATGTATATGGTATTTATCATAAAAACATTATTTAACATATATAACATGCTGATTTGATACGTTTGTATATGGTAATATGATTGTCACTGTAACATTTAGGACTCTGTCATGTCACATAATTGTCATTTCTGTGGTGGGAATAATTAAGATCTAGTCTCAGTACTTTTGATGATTATGGTAAATATTTTTGTCTACATTCACTATACTGTGCATTAGATTCCAGGACTTATTTATCTATTAGTTGCAAATTTGTACCCTTAAACATTACTCCTATTCTCTTACTCCTTATCCCCTAGTAATACCATTTTACTCTGTTTTATAAGTTTTGCTTTTTTAGATCCACATGTGAATTATACCATGCAGTATTTGTCTTTCTAATCACTTAGCATAAGGTCCTCCAGGTCCGTTCATATTTTCACAAATGGCAGAGTATCATTCTTCCTCGTGGCTGAATAATATTCAATTGTGTGTGTGTGTGGGTGTACGTACACATACATACACACACCACACTATCCACCTTGTCTTCTTTATCCATCCATCCTATGATGGACACTAGGTGTCTTGTCTATTGTGGATAATGTTGCAATAAATATTACAGTGCTGCTGCTGCTAAGTCACTTCAGTCGTGTCCAACTCTGTGCTACCCCATAGACGGCAGCCCACCAGGGTCCCCCATCCCTGGGATTCTCCAAGCAAGAACACTGGAGTGGGTTGCCATTTCCTCTCCAATGCATCAAAGTGAAAAGTGAAAGTGAAGTCGCTCAATCGTGTCTGACCCTTAGCGACCCCATGGACTTCAGCCTTCCAGGCTCCTCCATCCATGGGATTTTCCAGGCAAGAGTACTGGAGTGGGGTGCCATTGCCTTCTCAGATTACAGTGCAGATATCCCTTTTATAACTTGTTTTCATTTCCTTTTGATTATACACCCGGATGTGGAACTTAGGGATCATATGACAGTTTTATTTTTAATTTTTTGAGGAAAATCAATCTTATTTGTAATGGTTGAACCAATTTACATTCCCACCAATAGTGCATAATGGTTCTCTTTTCTTCACATCTTTGCCAATACTTCTTATTTCTTGCCTTCTTGATGACAGGCATTCTGAGAGGTATAGGGTAATTTCTTGTGTTTTTGACTTGCATTTTCCTAAGGATTAGTGGTACTAAATACCCTTTCATGTGCTGTTGATTACTTGAATGTCTTCTGGAAGAATACCCTTTTAGTTCCTCTGCCCACTTTTAAATCAGATTTACTTTTACTATTGAGTTGTATGAGTTCCTTATATATTTTGGATATTATTCCCCAATTTTTGAATGATGAGGTTTGAAAATTTTTCTTTGTAGACTCTTCTTCAAAATTAATAGACTCAACTTGCAGGAGAGGTCACTAAGGATCACTGATAGGATTCTGAAAACAACTTCACCCCTTCTAGGTCACTGGGATGGAGGTAGGGCTGAAATCAATACTGTTTTCTCCTTGTAGCACAGCACAGCTGTCATAAGTACAAGTCACAGTTAACTTCAAAATGTCTATAATTTAATAAGCAAATTGTGCCTTCAAATATAAAAAGGTAGATTATACATAAGACATTCTAGATTGTGTTGCATATACAAGACATGCTTGAGAGCAGACAAAATGGAGATCAGTGTGATCTGGGGCATTTAGTTAAAACTTTCTTAAATAGCCTTACATGTAAATTATGCTTTATATAAAAAGAGTAAATGATTCAGATACATGGGTAAAAGCACCAGAAATAATCATGGACAGAGTCAGTATTTATGGAAATAGGTATGACACTGGGAAAAGGAATAAAAGATATGCTAATCAATGGATATATAATTCCTTAGCTACCAAAGAATACTGTTTTTTTTTTTTTTTAAGAATACTGTTTTTAAAACTGAATAGGGAATAGTCCTCCCCTTAATCTTAGTAATCTTCATGCAACTCCTAAGGCAAAACTTTAACCTGTCTATTGTATTTTTTTTTTTCAAACAGGCACTCCATGGGGAGATTGTATGAAAACTTTTGCTCAATGAAAAACATATATATAAAGAAAAATTGATTTAAAATTTATTCTAAAAAATTTTAAATACTGACATTGAACTTATTTGAGGACACTGAAGCAAATATGGATACTTTAAATTTGCACACTGTACTTGTACAATTTCATAAAGACAAACTTTTCCCACTGTAAGCATCCTCCCTGGAATTATCAAAACATTCTCATGAACCTGAGGTTTAGATTTGAGGTCATAGAGGCTGACATGTTAGAAGTCTTTGTGCCTGTATCACAGAGACAGTAGGAGAATCTGAAGAAGCAGCTCTTCTCTTTGTTGTAAAAATAAAAATTTTGAAGATAAAATAATACATGCTCTAAATTAGAATCTTATATTTCCATAATTCTTATCTCAACAAATAAGGTAGAGATGGCTGAGAATAACTGCTCCTTGGCAACTGAATTTATCCTCATAGGATTTACAGAACACCCAGATCTGAGGATTCTTCTGTTTCTGGTGTTCTTTATCATCTTTCTGATCACCATGGTGGGGAATCTTGGTCTCGTGGCATTGATAGTAACAGAGCAATGTCTTCATACACCAATGTACATCTTCTTGGGTAATCTTGCTCTGATGGATTCCTGTTGTTCCTGTGCCATCACCCCCAAAATGTTGGAGAACTTCTTTTCTAAGGACAAGATGATTTCTCTCTATGAATGCATGGTACAATTTTATTTTCTCTGTCTTGCTGAAAGTGCAGACTCCTTTCTCCTGGCAGCAATGGCTTGTGATCGCTTTGTGGCCATCTGCAAACCACTGCAGTACCACATCATGATGTCACAGAAACTCTGCATTCAGATGACCACAGGGGCATACGTAGCTGGAAACCTGCATTCCATGATTCACGTAGGGTTTCTGTTTAGGTTAACTTTCCGTGGGTCTCATCAAATCAATCACTTTTTTTGTGATGTTCTTCCATTATACAGACTCTCCTGTGTGGACCCTTATATCAATGAATTAATGATATTTATCTTTGGAGGATCAGTTCAAATATTCACTATTACCATAGTAATAATTTCTTACCTTTATATCATTTTCACAATTTTCAAGATGAAATCTAAAGAAGGAAGAAAGAAAGCTTTATCTACTTGTGCATCCCACTTTCTCTCTGTTTCAATATTCTATGGTTCTCTTCTCTTCACGTACATTCGACCAAATTCAGTTAATGAAGAAGACAAAGATTTACCTGTTGCTATTTTTTATACTCTAGTGATTCCTTTATTAAACCCTTTTATTTATAGTTTAAGAAATAAGGAAGTAATAAATGTTATGAAAAAAATTATGAACATATCATAACATTCTGAAACAATTACCATGCCATGTGGACAGCTGATTGCAATTTGAGAAAACTTTTTTCAAAATCAAAGAATATTGAGAAAATGGGAAATGACAACTTTCAATATAAAATATTAAATTAGTAAAACATGATTAGTTTCTGAGATGAATAAACAAGTTCAGAAACGAGACTTTCTGCTAAAATGCACTCCAAAATATAAGCTGTTAGTTTTCATCAGGGATAAACTAAATAATTGCTCCTGAGTAACACAAAATTGTGTTCCATTATGATTAGTTCCAACAGTTACGATTAGTTTCAGAGTATAATAGTTACAATATTGCTGGCAAATTTCTGCAATTGGAAGCCATAATCTAACGAACTCCTCATACCTCAAGTTCTCAAAAATTAATTCCTTCTTAGGCAATACTGTGTGACAGAAGTAAGCTATATATTTCCATTTGAATATAAATTTTGAATTTAAGATATTATATTTGAATATGAATTCACATAAAACATGCAATTCATGGGGTCGCAAAGAGTCAGACACAACTGAGCGACTGAACTGAATTGAACTGAACACATATATATGGAATCTAGAAAGATGGTACTAATGAAATTATTTGCAGGGCAGCAGTTAATACACAGACATAGAGAACAGACTTATGGGCATGGAGGTGGTGGAGAAAGGAGAGGGTGAGATGTATGGAGAGAGTAAAATGGAAACCTTCATTATCATATGTAAAATAGGTAGACATATAGTAAACAGGAATTTGCTGTATGACTCAGGAAACTCAAATAGGGGCTCTATAAAAGCCTATAGGGGATGGGATGGGAGGGAGATGGGAGGGAGGTTCAAGAGGGAGGGAACATAAGTGTATCTATAGTTGATTACCAACAAAATTCTGTAGAGCAATTATTATTCAATTAAAAAATAAATTGAAAAAAAGAGGGACAGACTCAGCTCAAAGCCCAGTCCTCCTGGTTCTGATTCAGCAACTTGGGATTATATACCCCTCCCTACCCCCAGAAATTGGGCAAAGAGCAAGTTCAATCTCACAACCAGTGTAGGCTCTAGAAACTACATCTTTAGCCCCACCTTGTACAAAATTACTTCTCTGCTTATTTAATTATATGCAGAGTTCATCATGTGAAACGCTGGGCTGGATGAATCACAAGCTGTAATCAAGATGGCTAGGAGAAATATCAACAGCCTCAGATATGTAGATAATATCATTCTAATGGAAGAAAGTGAAGAGGAACTAAAAAGCCTCCTGATGAGACTCAGAGAGGAGAGTGAAAAAGCTGGCTTAAAACTCAACATTCAAAAAACAAAGATCATGGCATGTGATCCCATCACTTCATGGTAAATAGCAAAAAAGTGGAAACAGTAACAGATTTTATTTTCTTGGACTCCAAAAAACTGAAGACTGTGATTGCAGCCATGAAATGAAAAGATGCTTGCTCCTTGGAAGGAAAGCTATGATAAACCTAAACAGTGTATGAAAAACCAGAAACATCATTTTGCTGACAAAGGTGCATATATATAGTCAAAGCTACGTTTTTTCCAATAGTCACGTATGGATGTGACAGTAGGACCATAAAGAAGACTGAGTGCTTAAGAATTGATGCTTTCAAATTGTGGTCCTGGAGAAGTCTCTTGAAAGTCCCTAGGACTGCAAGAAGATCAAACCGGTCAATCCTAAAGGAAATCGATCCTGATTATTCACTGGAAGGATTGTCGCTGAAGCTGAAGCTCCAATACTATGGCTAGCTGATGTGAAAAGTCGACTCATTAGAAAAGACCCTGATGTTGGGAAAGACTGAGGAGAGGTGGGGAAGGGGGCAACAGAGGATGAGATGGCTGGATAGCATTACCAATTCAATGGACATGAATTTGAGCAAATGCCAGGAGATAGTTGGAGGACAGAGGAACCTGGCATGTTACAGTCCCTGGAGTCTCAAAGAGTTAGACAGGACTTAGTGACTGAACACCAATAGCAAAATTTATTTCCACCCTCCAAAACAGACCCCTTTTATTATATTAAGGAGGAAATAAAATTAAGAGAACTCTTAAGTGCAAGGTTTCATTTCAACTCTCTTCCCCCATAATATCACTTTATAATTTCTGACTGCTAGAAGGCAATGGCACCCCACTCCAGTACTCTTGCCTGGAAAAGCCCATGGATGGAGGAGCCTGGTAGGCTTCAGTCCATGGGGTCACTGAGTCGGACATGACTGAGCGACTTCACTTTCACTTTTCACTTTCATGCATTGGAGAAGGAAATGGCAACCCACTCCAATGTTCTTGCCTGGAGAATCCCAGGAACAGGGGAGCCTGCTGGGCTGCTGTCTATGGGGTCGCACAGAGTCGGACACAACTGACGTGACTTAGCAGTAGTAGCAGCATTCTTTTCATTTACTCCATGGATCAGACACCACCCAGTGAGGATATGGAAAAAGAAAATGCAATATTACTGACAGTTTATTTTTATTTTCACAGGACTTACATACCAACCAAATGGCAGATCCTCTTGTCATTGGTGTTCTTTGTGATATATCTCGCCACTATTGCGAGGACCTTTGATCTGACTGCTCTGTTATGGAATGACCCCCCACCTTCACATGCCTATGTACTTATTCCTTGAGAATCTGGCCTTTGCAGATTTCTAGATATCATCCACAGTGACCATCCTGCCCCCAGCCAGTTGCTAGAGAATCTCTTTGCCAAGAGCAAAATGATCTCTCTCACTTAATGCAAGATACAATTTTTTCCTTTGCAATCAGAGCAACCACAGAATGGTTTTTGCAAGCAACTATGACGTATGATCACTACGTGGCCATATGCAAACCATTACTTTATGCAGTAAATATGATCAATAGACTATGCAACCGGCTGCTACTTTTGTCATTTTTAGGTAGCCTTGTTCATGCCATACTTCATCACGTTTTTAAATTCAGATTGTGTGTGTTAGTTGCTCAGTTGTGTCTTGATTCTTTGCAACCCCATGGGACTGTAGCCCACCAGGCTCTTCTGTTCATGGGACTCTCCAGGCAAGAAGACTGGAGTGGGTTGCCGTTTCCTCCACCAGGGAATCTTCCTGACCCAGGGATCAATGTCTCCTGCATTGACAGGCAGATTTTTACCATTAGCACCAAAGTCAGATTAACCTTCTGTAATTCTATAATGTAGTACATATACTGTGACATTGTTTAAGATTTCATGTTCTGACCTCTGCATTAATTTTCTGATTGTATTTATTTTCTCTGGATCAATACAGGTGTGCATCATTCTGACTGTTCTTTTCCCTTATAAAGTTGTTCTGTTTACGATATTAAAGAAGAATTCTGTACAATGCATGTGTGAATCTGTGTGAGTGCACACTCAGTTGTGTCTGACTCTGCGACCCCATGGACAGTAGCCTGCCAGGCTCTTCTGTCCATGGAATTTTTGCTGTTTCCTTCTCCAGGGGATCTTCCTGAACCAGAAATCCAATGAGCATCTCTTGCATCTCCTGCATTGGCAGGCAGGTTCTTTACCAGCTGAGCCACCAGGGAAGCCTGTACAAAGCATAAGGAAAGCCTTTTACACATCTCTTAACTATCTCTTTATACTCTGACCCTCTATTCTCCATGTGTGTGCTCCCTGGATCTGCAGAAGCAGATGTTCAAGATACCATGGACACTCTATTTGTGAACTGTCATAATTCCTTTGTTAAATACAGTCATCTAGTCTGAGCAATAAGAAAATCATAGATTCTTTGGCAAAATGTTAAAGAAAAATGTTTAGATCTCATACTAATGTGTTCTTCATTCATTAGAAGTCACATAAATGTGCAGATTAGATATGTATTGATTAGTGTTCAAAGTTTTTCATTTATAATTGCCCTAGAATTTTAATGACTGAAAGACAGAGTATTAATAAATATATTAAAATATATGAATGTGTGCATGCGTGCATGCTAAGTTGCTTCAGTTGTGTCCGACGGTTTGCGACCCTAGGGACCATAGCCCCCCAGGCTCCTCTGTTTATGGAATTCTCCAGGTGAGAATACTGGAGTGAGTTGCCATGCCCTTCTCCAGGGGATCTTCCCGACCCAGGAATCAAACCTGAGTCTCTTACATCTAACCTGCATTGGTCGGCAGGTTCTTTACCACTAGTGCCACCCGGAAAGACCAAATTATCCCAAAATATCAAAGCCATAGAAAAACTTAATTGAGTGTTCGAGTTAAATTAAAGTAATTAAAGAGGAAAACAACATATTATACACAGATGTTCTCAATGTGGCTTCATAAATGCGTTATGCACTACAATAGTGCAATTGCTCTAGACTCAATTCTCATATTACACAGATAAATCAGCAGAAATGAGAAGATAAAAAGAAAAAATGAGAAAGGAGTTAAATAAATGAAAGTCAGAACAAATTATAAGAGGATGTTTTTAGCCCAGTGGGTGTCCATAAATAATGAGAAGAGGGGAGCTGCCTCTCATTGTCCATGATACCTTGAAAGACACTGTCTAGTTTTCTTGTGTGTTATACAGTAATCCGAAAAGCTTCACTAATTCAGAAAGCTAAGAGATGAGGTTTCAGATTTAATTGATGGGCATAGAGAAGAAAAGTGAAGTGGCAGAATAGGAAGGAAATGGGCTCAACCTTCCTACAATTTAGAAATGATGAAACTGATAAGAAAAAGGAAGTAATATGGAAAAGTTATTGGAATATATTGTTGAGTAACAGAGGCTTCAAATGCATATTACCGAAGTTCAAATAATTGTAACATGATATGATATCATCTTATCATATCATATGAGTAGCTGGGAAAGATAAAATGAACCAGGAGCTTGCATGATTTGTGCCCCTGAAGTGCTTAAATGTCATCTTTTGTCCGACTTTATACTCTGATAATATGTGATTTATCTTCAGGTCCATTTCTTTCCTTCCAATCTCACCACTGAATCCATACACATTCCTATTGACACCACTGAGGACCTAAAATTACTCACATTTGTCATTTGTAATAGTTTTGTTACTTCTTTTATGTCATGTTGATATTCTCTTACTTCCCAAACATTACTGTTAGATTATTCTTTATAAACAGAATTCTGATTAAATAATATTCCTCTTCAATAACTTTTGATGGATTGCCATTGCCACCAGACTATGCATGTATATATGGTATACATATGCAGAACTTCATATATGAATGTTCAATTTGTTAAGATCTATGCAAAGAGTCGGACATGACTGAGTGACTGAACTGAACTGAACTGAATGTTTAGATAACATGATAAACACACACACACACACACTACTCTGAATTTGCTGATATTATTTGAGCATTTTTCTTCCAAATTTAACTCTGAAATCTCTGCTTCCACAATTTTCCTAATGGACCATATGTTATACCAAAATTAATTATTGAAAGCCTCAGGACAAAACTTTCTTTCTGGTACATGTTTTATTTTCATACAGGTCTCTCCACTGAGAATGCTCCCTCTAGGTGTCTATCTTCATCTCCAATTGAAATGGTCCTTCCTTCAAAGTTTAAATGTTACAGTTTTGTTTCCACAAATGATCTTGTGTAATAGTGTAATACTTATTTTTAGCCTATATGTTTTTTTTAGATTACAGTTTACAAGTCTCGCTATTCTTTAATCTTTTGTGGTGCTTATTAGCACAACTGTTTACATACATGAAGTCCTAAATAAGCATTTAAGAAATATATGTAAAATTGAAATAAATATTACTTTCAGTTCAGTTCAGTCACTCAGTCGTGTCTGACTCTGCGACCCCATGAACTGCAGCACGCCAGACCTCCCTGTCCATCACCAAATCCCAGAGTCCACCCAAATCCATGCCCATTGAGTCAGTGATGCCATCCAACCATCTCATCCTCTGTTGTCCCCTTCTCCTCCTGTCCTCAATCTTTACCAGCATCAGGGTCTTTTCCAATGAGTCAGCTCTTTGCATCAGGTGGCCAAAGTATTAGAGTTTCAGCTTCAACATCAGTCCTTCCAATGAACACCCAGGCCTCATCTCCTTTAGGATGCACTGGTTGGATCTCCTTGCAGTCCAAGGGACTCTCAAGAGTCTTCTCCAACACCACAGTTCAAAAGCATCAATTCTTTGAAACTCAGCTTTCTTTATAGTCCAACTCTCACATCCATACATGACCACTGGAAAAACCATAGCCTTGACTAGACGGACCTTTGTTGGCAAAGTGTCTCTGCTTTTGAATACGCTGTCTAGGTTGGTCATAACTTTCCTTCCAAGGAGTAAGCATCTTTTAATTTCATGACTGCAATCACCACCTGTAGTGATTTTGGAGCCCCAAAAAATAAAGTCAGCCACTGTTCCCACTGTTTCCCCATCTATTTCCCATGAAGTGATGGGCCCGGATACCATGATTTAGTTTTCTGAATGTTGAGCTTTAAGCCAACTTTTTCACTCTCCTCTTTCACTTTCATCAAGACGCTCTTTAGTTCTTCTTCACTTTCTCCCATAAAGGTGGTGTCATCTGCATATCTGAGGTTATTGATATTTCTCCCGGCAATCTTGATTCCAGCTTGTGCTTCCTCCAGCCTAGCGTTTCTCATGATGTACTCTGCATATAAGTTAAATAAGCAGGGTGACAATATACAGCCTTGACGTACTCCTTTCCCAATTTGGAACCAGCCTGTTGTTCCATGTCTAGTCCTAACTGCTGCTTCCTGGCCTGCATACAGGTTTCTCAGAGGAAAGTCAGGTGGTCTGGTATTCCCATCTCTTTCAGAATTTTCCACAGTTTATTGTGATCCACACAGTCAAAGGCTTTGGTATAGTCAAAAAAGCAGAAATAGATGTTTTTCTGGAACTCTCTTGCTTTTTCAATGATCCAGCAGATGTTGGCCATTTGATCTCTGGTTCCTCTGCCTTTTCTAAAACCAGCTTGAACATCTGGAAGTTCACGGTTCATGTATTGCTGAAGCCTGGCTTGGAGAATTTGAGCATTACTTTACTAGCATGTGAGATGAGTGCAATTGTGCGGTAGTTTGAGCATTCTTTTGCATTGCCTTTCTTTGTGGTTGGAATGAAAACTGACCTTTTCCAGTCCTGTGGCCACTGCTGAGTTTTCCAAATTTGCTGACATATTGAGTGCAGCACTTTCACAGCATCATCTTTAAAATACTTCAAATGAAGTTAGAGTCTTTTACTTGATATCAATTTTGTAATGAGTTCAGGGGGATCACTTGCCCTGGGATGACTACTGCATGTCAGTTTACCACTCTAAGTTTCTTTCAAGACAGTCACAAGTATCATACACCTAAAGTGAATTAAATATTTTTCTTTTTATCATGAGGATTATTTCCTGGGATGTATCAGGAGAAGCTCTTAAGTTAGATGTTTGCATCAAAATATTTACAATAATATTATTGTTACATATTTCTGGAGGTACTCACAAAGTTAAACCAGGTCAACTTCCAAGAGAGATACATTTGTTGTCACTGGAAAAAAATTACTTGTCAGGATTATATGATTTTTGGACCATAATTCTCAAAGAAATTTCATATGCAAGCTATTCCTTATGCTGTAATAATATGATGAGAAGGGATGTAAGTCAGCCTCATTTGAGGGTTACAGTTAACAACTGTATCATGATATTTCCATTTATTTTTCAGTATAAAGGAAGAGGTTCACTAAATATACAGTCTTTATATCAATCAGAATTATCCAGGGTAGTACCAACGGTAGGTACACATATATGAAGACAAATATAGAAATGACCTTATATCGCTCTCTTCGTAAACCTATATCTACACATACATCTATATCTACGTATATATATTATTAGATTTTGGTCACCATATTATGGAGGCTGAGAATACCTGTGATCTTTTATCTGCATGGTAGAAATCCAGGAAAGCTGAGGCAGTTATCAGGTTTGAAATCAAAGAACTGATGGTATACATTCTAGACCACGTATGAAAAGCTGAGAACCAATAGCATGGAGGGAAAAATAAGATTCATGTTCTGTCATGAATCAGATTCAGTCAGCCTTCCTCTGCCTTTCTGTTCCATACAGGCCCAGAATGGGTGAGATTTCACTCACATGGAAAGGGTGCTGTAATCCACTTTACTAAGTCTACTAAGTCAATACTAATCTCTTCTAGAAACACACAGACACACACAAAAATAATGATAACTGGATATCTGGGCAATCTAGATCAAGTCAACGTGACACAAAATATGAACCACCACAAGTTCACCTGTTGTCAGCTTAGTTACCACACATAGCTGGTGGTAAAGAATCCGACTGCCAATGCAGGAGATGCAAGAGAAACAGGTATGATCTACAGGTTGAGAAGATTCTTTGGAGAAAAAATGGCAACCCACAACAAACTGTGGAAAATTCTGAGAGAGATGGGAATACCAGACCACCTGACCTGCCTCCTGAGAAATCTGTATGCAGGTTAAGAAGCAACAGTTAGAACTGGACATGGAACAATAGACTGGTTTCAAATTGTGAAAGGAGTACATCAAGGCTGTATATTGTCACCATGCTTATTTAATTTATATGCAGAATACATCATGTGAAATGTCAGGCTGAATGAAGCACAAGCTGGAATTAAGATTACAGGGAGAAATACCAATAATCTCAGATATGCAGATGACACCACCCTATGACAGAAAGCAAAGAGGAACTAAGGAGCCTCTTGAAGAAAGTGAAAGAGAAGAGTGAAAAAGCTGGATTAAAACTCAACATTAAAAAAAAAAGACCATGGCATTGGTCCCATCACTTCATGGCAGAGAGTTGGGGAAACAATGGAAATAGTGACAGACTTTATTTTTGGGGCTCCCAAATCACTGCAGAAGGTGATGGCAGCCATGAAATTAAAAGACATTTGCTCCTTGGAAGAAAAGCTATGACAAAACTAGACAGCATATTAAAAAGAGGAGATGTTACTCTGCCAACGAAGGTCTATATAGTCAAAGCTATGGTTTTCCCAGGAGTCATATAGATTTGTAAGAGCTGGACCATAAAGAAAGCTGAGCACCAAAAAATTGATGCTTCTGAACTGTGGTGTTGGAGAATACTCTTGAGAGCTCCTTGGCTGCAAGGAGATAAAACCAATTATCCTAAAGAAAATCAATCCTGAATATTCATTGGAAGCTCTGATACTTTGGTCACCTGATGCGAAGAACTGACTCATTAGAAAAGACCCTGTTCTGGGAAAGACTGAAGGCAGGAGGAGAATGTGATGACAGAGGATGAGATGGTCAGATGGCATCACCCACTCGATGCACATGAGTTTGAGCAAACTCTGGGAGTAGGTGATGGATGGGGAAGCCCAGCATGCTGCAGTCTATGGGGTCACAGACTCAGATATGACTGAGCATCTGAACTAATATTCCAATATAGACTGCTATGTATAAACCTAATGGCAACCACAAACCAAAAATCATAATAGATACAACACATAAAAAGTAGAAAGAAATACAAGCCATAAGGTTATCAAGTCAGAAGGGAAGAAATCGAAGAAGAAGAAAACATAAAAAAAGAAGTACAAAACAACTAATAAAATGGCAGTAAGTACATACTATCAATAATTATTTTAAATGTAAAAAGACTAAATGCTTCAACCAAAACATACAGAAAGGCTGAAGGGATACAAAAACCATACCCATCTTTATCCCACAGATACTCACTTCAGATCTAAAGACCCACAGAGACTGAAAATGGAGGGATGAAAGTTATTCCATATAAATGGAAATCAAAATAAAGCTAGGGTGAAGTGAAAGTGAAAGTTGCTCAATTGTGTCTGCCTCTTTGCTACCTGGACTATAAAGTCCATGGAATTCTCTAGGCCAGATTACTGGAGTGGGTAGCCTTTCCCTTCTCCAAGGATCAAACCCATGTCTCTAACACTGCAGGCAGATTCTTTACCAGCTGAGCTACAAGGTAGCAATACTTATATCAAATGAAATAGACTTTAGAACAAAGACAGGAACAGGAGACATAGAAACACACTACATAATGATCAAGGGATCATCCAAGAAGATATAACCATTGTAAATATTTATATACTCCACATAGAAGCACAATACAGAAAGCAAATATTGATGAACATAAAGGAAGATGTTGACAATAATGCAATCATAGTAGGGGACATTAACACTCCTCTTACATCAGTGGATGGATCATCCACACAGAAAATCAGTAAGGAAACTGATCTTCAAGGATTCTTTAAATCAAATGGGCTTAATAGATATGTATACAGGACATTCCGCCCCACAACAGCAAGAGCACACTGTTTCCAATGCACATGGAACACTCTCCGGGATACATCACGAATGGCAGCACCCAAAAACAAGCCTTAGGAAATTTAAGAAAATTAAAATCAGATCAAGCATTCTGACCACAATGTTTTGAGACTAGAAATCAATAATGAGAAAAACAAATCCCTGCAGAAAACACAAACACGTGGAAGCTAAATAACACACTACTAAAAATTCAACGGATCAATGAAGAAATCAAAGAAGACATTTTTTTAAAAAAGGGGAAAAAATGAAAACACAATGATCCTGTAAAGGCAGTTATTAGACGAAAGTTTACAGCTAAACAAGTCTACCTCAGAAATAAGAAAAATCTCATTCCTGAGTAAAAGGAAATAAAACATACAGGTCAAAGCAGAAATAAATGAAAGAGATTAAAAGAAAAAAATATAAAAGATTAATGAAACTAAGAACTGGTTCTTTGAAAGATAAACAAAACTGTTAAACCTTTAGCCAGACTCATCAAAAGAAAGAGGATCTGAATCAAAAAAATAAGAAATGGAAAAGAATAAATGACAACCAGCACTACAGAATTACAAAGGATCATAAGAGATCACTATGAACAAACTATATGTCAATAAAAGGGACAACCTAGAAGAAAAGGATAAATACCAAGATATGTACAGTCTCTCAAGACAGACCAGAAAGAAATAGAAAATATGAACAGACCGATTACCAGCAGAGAAATTGAATCAGTAAAGTAACAACAACAACAAACACAACAAAACCCCCAACAAACAAAAGTCCAATACAAGGTAGCGTCACAGGTGAATTCTATCCAACATTTAGAGAAGAGTTAACACCCATCCTTCTCAAAGTATTCTAAAAATTACAGAGGAAGGAAAGCTTCCAAACTCATTTTACATTGCCAGGATTACCCTGATATAAAAGCTAGAAATACATATATCACAAAAAATTATAGGCCAATATCTATGATGAACACCAAAGCAAAAATCTTCAAATGAATATTAGCAAACCAATTTCAACAATATATTTAAAAAATCACACATGATTAAGTGGGTTTTACACCAAGTATGCAAAGATGGTTCTACAAGTCAATCAGTGTGATACACCACAGCAAAAAAATTGACGAATAAAAATCATATGATCATTTCAATACATGCAGAAAAACCTTTTGAAAAAATTCAACATCAATAAAGTTGCAAGATACAAAATTAATATGCAGAAATCGGATGCATTTCTATGAATTAACAATGAACTATCAGAAACATATATTAAGGAGACATCTTTTTTATAATTAGATTAAAAAATAAAATACCTAGCAATAAACCTACCTAAGGACATAAAATAACTAAGAAAAGTATAAGACACTGATAAAGACATGAAAGCATACACAAATAGATGAAAAGACACTGTGTTCTCTGATTGGAAGAATCAACCTTGTTATAATGACATACTACCCAAGGTAATCTACAGATTCAGTTCAATCCTATCAAAGTATCATGACATTTTTCATGATAGAACAAACAGTACTAAAATTTGTATTGAAAAACAAAATAATTCAAATAGCCAAAACAATCCTGAGACAAAATCACAGAGCTGGAGGTATATATACTCCCTGATTTGAGAATATACTACAAATTAAAGTCATCAAGACAATATGGCACTGGGACAAAAACAGGTGTACAGATAAATGGAACACAAAGGAGAGCCAGGACACAAACCCATAAACTTATCATTATTTAATCTACAGTAAAATAGGAATGACATACAATGAGAAAATTCAGTCTCTTCGGTAAGTGCTGCTGGCCATAAACAGGAGTGAATTTGAGTTAGCTGAACTGAGGTGGATGAACCTAGAGCCTGTTATACAGGGTGAAGTAAATTAAAAAGAGAAAAACAAATATCATGTATGAACACGTATTTATGAAATCTAGAAAAATGGTACTGATGTACCTATTTGTACGGCAGGAATAGAGATGTAGACATAGAGAGTGGACTTGTGGGCACAGCAGGGAAAAGAGAGGGTAGGACAAAATGAGAGAACAGCATTGAAACATATACATTATCATGTGTAAAATAGCTAGTGGGAAGCTGCTGTATAACACAGGGAGCTCAATCTGCTGCTCTGTGATGACCTAGAGAAGTGGGAGGTCTAAGAGGGAGGAGACAAGTGTGTACCCATGACTGATTCATATTATTGTATGGCAGAAACTAATACAACATTGCAATTATCCAGCAATTCAAAATAAATTAAAAAAATAAGTGCTGCTGGGAAAACTGGATGCTACATATAAAAGAATGAAATTAGAACACTTTCTCACATCATATACAAAAATAAACTCAAAATGGCTTAAAGACCAAAATGTAAGACCATAAATTCTTAAAGTGGCTTCCCAGGTAGCACTGCTGCTGCTGCTGCTGCTAAGTCACTTCAGTCGTGTCCAACTCTGTGTGACCCCATAGACGGCAGCCCACCAGGCTCCGCCATCCCTAGGATTCTCCAGGCAAGAATACTGGAGTGGGTTGCCATTGCCTTCTCTAATGCATGAAATCGAAAAGTGAAATTGAAGTCACTCAGTCGTGTCCGACTCTTTGCAACCCCATGGACTGCAGCCTACCAGGCTCCTCTGCCTATGGGATTTCCTAGACAAGAGTACTGGAGTGGATCACCATTGCCTAATCCTCAGGTAGCACTAGTGGTAAATAATTCACCTGCTAATGCAGCAGACATAAGAGATGTAGGTTTGATCCCTGGGTTGAGAATATCCCCTGGAGTAGGAAATGGGAACCCAAACCAAAATTCTTGCCTGGAGAATCCCATGGACAGAGAGCCTAGTAGGCCCCAGTCTATAGGGTTGCAAAGAGTCAGACACAACTGAAGTGACTTAGCATGCACAAATCCTTACAAGAAAACATACTTGAACATTATTTGACATAAATCATAGTAATATCTTTTTGGATTTGTTTCGTAAGACAGAATAAACATTTTCAATATAATTTGTCATTGGAGGAAATGCAAATTAAGACCATAGTGAGATATCATGACCTACCTACTGAAATGATAAAATTGGAAAGACTGCTTATACTGGAAGCAACAATGCAGACACCTGTTAAATTTAAAAGAAAAAAAAACCAAACTGATAGATTAAAAAAAAAAAAAGAGTGAAAAGATAGTTACACAATATTGAAGTGGGCAGTATGTTTAAGGCAAGGGTGGGTTATCTTGAAGCCTCATATTATGTGTGTTGATGCACATTTGTTACTTCATCTGTCTGCTGAGTTTTCACAGTGACTTCTCTTTATCTATATTTTCTTTTTCACCTCCTTTTTAGCTTTCACTAGCAGAATTTGACTGAAGTGACTTTGCAGTAGCAGCAGCAGAATTCTAATTACATAGAAGAATTGAAAAATGACCCAAAAAATGTCCTTTGCTTTACCTCTAATTTCCAATCAAATCCCAAGTAGAGGTTAAACATTCCTTGTACACTTCAGATATAAAAACACATCACAATTGTCATATTATAATATTTTGATGTAAATAATGCCATTATTTTCTTCAGTGATGCTCAATGGCAACTTTGTTTATACTTAAAGGCAAATCTGAACAAGTGACCACCATGTTCAAAATCCCTCAACAGTTTTCATTTAAGTTGGGATATAGAACAAAATCTCACGTACCATGAGATCTGATGTGACCCCACCAATGCTGGCCTCCCTAGACCACTCTGACTCCTCTTTGCTTCTCTTTTTATATTTCTGCTACATTTGCAAACTTTTTTGGTTTATTTCTCTAATTATCTGGTTCTTTGATAAGGTAGGCCTGCAGACGATGAAACTGAAGAAGGCAAATGTCTGGAGACAACACCGTATTAGAAATGTAGACACACAGTCATCACTACGTAAACAGAATTTGCATTAAAAAAAAAACTTCTGGAATATTCATAGGGATTAATGTTTGAGAAGCACTAACCTAGGCCACTTTCCATAGTGGTCTTCGGTTTTCTTTTTCCTTTTCTCCTCCCACGAATTTTGCCTAGTAAGATGTCTCACTAGTTTTCAGCTTAAAGTAGGAAGTCAGGTGTAGTTGTGGAATGTGAGCCATGGTCTGCACAAGAAGGAAAATTTAGGACTTGACTGCTAAAGAGAATCTGTAACTTTGGCCTCACTGAAATCATGTGTGATGAGCTCAGACAATACTGTACTCAGCAAAGTTAGACTATCAAATTTATAGATAAACTGGAGTCTGCATAAACATTTCAGAAGTGCCTGTGGTGGAAAGAAGTGGTATGAAGTGCAATTTCAATTGATAAACCTGGGAACTGTCTACAATGACTTGATGTTTATGATTTCAGTCTGTAATGCCCAATGAGACAACCTGGATTTCTCATACATGTCCAAGTCCAAAATGCCCAGTAGACCAGCTTAGCTTTGTCCTAAAGGGAATCTTTGGGCATTATCAGGGGAATTTGAGTTCTAAGCTCTTTCTTCTTCTGACAAAAGCACACAACAGTACAACTTATTGACTCCATGTTAAAGACAAATTCATATAAACAACAGTTTCCAGAACTTGGAAAATGAAGCCTTCAAAATGAAACAGTGTACAAAGAACTGTTGCCTGTATTACTGTCATTGCAGTGCTCTTGTATTATTTTCTACTTCAGAAAGCTGAACTCTAAAAGGATCTTGAAAACTTCTTAGTAGATATTGGTAAGAGAGAATGATTTCTATAATATCATTATGTTTTTACTGAAAACAAAGAGTCGGACACAACTGAGCAACTGAATTGAACCGAAAGTTAAAAATACTATAAAATTTATAATTTGATTTGGTTTACAAGATATCAAAACAGCCAGGTGAAAATGAAAAACAAATAGTGAATAATCTGTATATTTTATTACTGTGAGTAAATATGGTTAAGCAAGATAGCTCTAAGGCCACATTGTAATCCTTAATGATATTTAATTATTTGGTTACTATAAGTATCATATAATTATTCCATAAGATTAGCTTTGGTAAACTGGAACATTAAATAAATTAACAGTGGGTTGAAATATTTAGGCCACAATGTTTCCCATGCAAGATCTTCCTGACAATTGTATTCAAAATATTTATTCTACTTAGTTAACCTACATTCACTACTTTTCCATGTATTTCTTAGGTTATTTCACTGAATATGTAAATATATCATCTATCTATCTATTTATGTATCTTCTGAAATTGTAAAAATACCCCTCTAGTCTCTTTTGATCTTTAGTAAAAGGTAGGCCTTAAGTCCGGAGAAGGGAATGGCACCCCACTCTAGTACTCTTGCCTGGAAAATCCCATGGACGGGGGAGCCTGGTGGGCTGCAGTCCATGGGGTCGTGAAGAGTCAGACACGATTGAGCCACTTCACTCTCACTTTTCACTTTCATGCATTGAAGAAGGAAATGGCAACCCACTCCAGTGTTCTTGCCTGGAGAATCCCAGGGATGGCGGAGCCTGGTGAGCTGCTGTCTATGGGGTCGCACAGAGTTGGACACAACTGAAGCGACTTAACAGCAGCAGCAGCAGGCCTTAAGTACCCACACTGAATTAAGAATTTCTGATTATTTATTAATTTGGGATTGCATGGAAGAACTGCAATTACAGGTACATTGCCTTTATTCAGTTTTAGTTTTTAGCTCAATTTGATTCTGCTACTAAAAGTTGTGGAGAAGCAAATGCTATAAAGAAAAGCTGAATTTCTAGATAAATTCAGCCTTGACTACAGTAATAACAATGATAAAGCATCTTTTAAATATGAAAAGAACTTTGAGGCAATGCTAGTATATTTATGAATAATTTTAAAATAAATTGAAAATGCAATACTATTTCATATATAAATTCCATACAAAAATAAACTTGGAATTTTGAATAAAAGTAAAAGAAAGGTTTCCCAGTGCTGCCAACTTTTGATGAAACCAGAGTTAAGACAAATATTTGCCACCACTAAGCCCCCAAACTCTGAGACTTTTATTTCATCTTCAACCTTTCTAATACTTTTCTCTCCCCATTTCCTGATCTTTCCTATGTTTATCCATGGTCCTTAGTCTCTTTCTGCTTTTTGTTCCTTTTTGTTTTCTTTTCACTCAATCAAATTTTCCACTTCACTTCTCTACCCATTCTTATCTCAATATCCTTGAAAAACTACATGATATTGTTCTACAGGAAAAAAAAATTCACATCTGTCTTCCAGTGGTTCAGTTTAGTTCAGTCAGTTGCTCAGTCGTGTCTAACTCTTTGCGACCCCACGAATCGCAGCACGCCAGGCCTCCCTGTCCATCACCAACTCCCGGAGTTTACCCAAACTCACATCCATTGAGTCGGTGATGCCATCCAACCATCTCATCCTCTGTCGTCCCCTTCTCCTCCTGCCCCCAATCCCTCCTAGCATCAGAGTCTTTTCCAATGAGTCAACTCTTCGCATGAGGTGGCCAAAGTATTGGAGTTTCAGCATCAGTCCTTCCAATGAATATCCAGGACTGATCTCCTTTAGGATGGACTAGTTGGATCTCCTTGCAGTCCAAGTGACTCTCAAGAGTCTTCTCCAACACCACAGTTCAAAAGCATCAATTCTTCGGTGCTCAGCTTTCTTCACAGTCCAACTCTCACATCCATACATGACTACAGGAAAAATCATAGCCTGGACTAGACGGACCTTTGTTGGCAAAGTAACGTCTCTGCTTTTTAATATGCTATCTAGGTTGGTCAAGAAATGTAAACTGTTCTCAACATATTAGATACTTTCTTTCATTCTTCTCACTGCTGTGCCACTTCTCATTGTTCTCTAACTCAACTCTGTTTCAATATGAAAACTGCTCTCACTAAAGCCACTGCTGCTGCTACTAAGTCACTTCAGTCGTGTCCGACTCTGTGCGACCCCATAGACGGCAGCCCACCAGGGTCCCCCGTCCCTGGGATTCTCCAGGCAAGAACACTGGAGTGGGTTGTCATTTGCTTCTCCAATGCATGAAAGTGAAAAGTGAAAGTGAAGTCGCTCAGTCGCGTCTGACTCTTCGCGACCCCATGGACTGCAGCCTACCAGGCTCCTCCGTCCATGGGAGTTTCCAGACAGGAGTACTGGAGTGGCGTGCCATTGAGGTTATTTAGTATCCCCTAAGTTTGCTCATCTTCAGATGTCTTTCTTCTCTTCTAAATCTTCTTCTTTCTGTGCAAAGTTTTAAATGACATAATGCTTTTCTGTGTTCTAAATCTGCTCACTTCTGAAAAAAATTTTAAATGATGAAATTGCATTATTCTAATATAACTTTTCCACTACTAATTTTCATGTATCATAGTAAGAGTAAATAAAATAAAAAATATTCAGGTTAGTATATGCTTTTATTTCAACTACACTCAGCAGATTCTGTTTTAAAAATAAATGATGTCCCTTTTCCATTTACTACATTGCATTTCAGAGGTCATCTATTAAGGATATGGAAACAAAAAATGCAACGGAGCTGAGAGAGTTCATTCTCACAGGACTTACACATCAACCAGAGTGGCAAATTCCCCTGTTTCTGCTGTTCTTTATGATATATCTCATCACCGTCATGGGAAACGCTGGTTTGATTGCACTCATCTACAATGACCCTCAACTTCATATCCCGATGTACTCTTTTCTTGGGAATTTGGCCTTTGTGGATACTTGGTTATCATCCACAGTGACCCCCAAGATGCTAGTCAACTTCCTGGGCAAGAGTAAGACAATCTCTCTCTCTGAATGCAAGGTACAATTCTTTTCCTTTGCAATCAGTGTAACCACAGAATGTTTTTTGCTGGCAACCATGGCATATGATCGCTATGTAGCCATTTGCAAACCGTTACTTTATCCAGTGATTATGACCAATAGGCTATGCATGCAGCTGCTAGTCTCATCATTTGTAGGTGGCCTTATTCATGCCTTAATTCATACAGGTTTTTTATTCAGAATAACCTTTTGTAACTCTAACATAATACTTCATTTTTACTGTGATGTCATGCCACTGATTAAAATTTCTTGTACTGATCCTTCTATTAATGTTCTGATGATATTTATTTTCTCTGGCTCAATACAGGTGTTCACCATTCTGATAGTTCTTGTCTCATATACACTTGTTCTCTTTACAATATTAAAAAAGAAATCTTTGCAAGGCTTAAGGAAGGCCTTCTCCACCTGTGGGGCCCACCTCCTGTCTGTCTCTTTATACTATGGGCCTCTTCTTTTCATGTATGTGCGGCCTGGATCCACACAAGCAGATGACCAAGATATGATGGACTCTTTATTTTACACTGTCATAATTCCTTTCTTAAATCCAATTATTTACAGCCTGAGAAATAAGAAAGTTATAGATTCCCTGACAAAAATGTTAAAGAGAGATGGTTGTATCTCATAGTATTATCGGTACTCTTTTCATTTAAATATTAACGAAATTATGTGGTTTAGATGTTGCTATGTGATAGTGTTCAGTTTTTTTTGGATGTACAATTGTTCTATTATTTTAGTGACTTAAGACTTTAGTAACTAATAAATCTCATAAAATAGATTTATATTCTTATTCAAAACACATAAAAATTTAATCCTCTTTATAGAATACTAAAATAAAGCAAAAAATCCCAAATATTTTCTATGCCTGTATGTTCTTCAATGTGGTTTTAAAATGCATTAAATATTAAAACAGAGCAGTTCCTCTGAAGGAGACTTGTTTATGATGTCTTTGACACTTATAAGTCAATCACATTTAACTCCAAAGTGGAGGCAGATTGGTATTTGAATGAAGAGAGGCAAACCCTAGGAATTCTGCTGGCCATCAAAAGGTCTTACATTCCACTTTATTTGGTGCATGGTGAATTTCATGTCTCATGGGAATCAACTCTCATATCACAGAAAGAAATAGGAAAGCAATGAGAAAAAAAAATGACAGGGCATCTAAGATACTGAAGACGAAGAGCTAGACTATGAGAGATGCTTTTACCTTAGTGTGCTCCAAGAGAGACACAAAAGGCAAGTTATCTCACTATCTATGATGATTTCTAAAGTCCTTTCTAGCTGTATATGTATTTGTAGGTCAATCTGGAAAACTTTTCTAAGAAAGTTAATAGATAAGCTGAAGGCTTAGGATGAATAAGAATGAAGAGGCAGAATTGGGAAATAATGGTCAATAGTCCTAGAATTTTTTTTAAGTGACATTAATTAGAAAAAGAAATAGTCATATGTAAAGGTTATTGGAATGTGTGGATGACAATGAGAAGTTTTGCATACTAACATGCATACTAACAAAGTTCAAATAATGTTAAGATATGATACCATACTGCCCAGTGAGTGGCTAGCAAAGACATGAACAAGAGTTTGGATGTGTGTGCTCCAGATGTTCATTTTCATTCCATACTCTAAGACTAATGAGTGATTCACCGTCAGGTCCACCCCTTGTCTTCCTCTCACTATTGATTCTAGGTATATTCTTGCTGATACCACTGTGACCCTCACCTTCATAACCACCTACCTCTAAAACTCTAATTACTTGTTGCCTCCATTCTGCTGATTCTCTCTTCTGTCCCAAACATATCTGCCAGATTTTTCTTTGTAAAAAAAACTGAGATTAAATCATATAACTCCTCAAGGATTTTTAATGGACTCTCGTTATTACTGAGTTTTCCAAATTTGCTGACATACTGAGTGCAACACTTTAACATCATATTAGGTAGTCATTAAGGGAATCAATGGTGTTATCAGGGGAATTTTATTTTATTATTCCTTCCTCTTCTGGCAAGTGCACATAGTTAAAATGTATATAAGCAGCATTTTCCTGGGCCTGGAAAATTAAGCCTCCAAAGTGAATCTGTGGAAAGAACTGTCACGTTACTGTCATTCTGGTGCTCTTGTATTATTTTTTGCTTCTGAAAGCCAAACTCTCAAAGAATCTCAACAATTTCTTAACAGATATAGGTAAGAGAGGATGACTCTTATAATATTCATTTTAAATAGAAATTTAAAATACTTTTAAATTTATAATAATTTTGATTTGGTTTACAAGATACCTGAACAGTCAGTTGAAAATTTAAAGTAAATAGTGAATAATCTGTTTATTACTGTGAGTAAATATGAATAAGCAGAATAGTTCTAAGGCTACATTTTACCATTTAATCATACTTAATTATCTACTTAGCATAATCACAAGACTCCACAGGATAAGAGTTGGTAAACTAGAACATTAAATTAAAAGTTGATTTAAATATTTAGGTCACAATGTTTTCTGTGTAAGTAATCTGATAATTGTGTTCAAAATATTTATTCCATTTAATTAACTACACTGGTGGTTAAATTTTAAGTTATATCACCTAAATAGTAACCCCTCTATCCTTTCATCCACTCCTTAATTATTTCATTGAATATATCTGTGTACGTATATATGCAAAAGTGCTGGAAACGGCCCTCAATCATTTTGACCTTTATTACTTCATAAGTACCCATACACTGAATTGAGAATTTTTCATTATTTACTGATTTGGGACTGACTGGAAGGAAAGCATATTTCAAATAAATACACAGTTAACAGCTGCAGTTATTGGCACTGGTTATTTATATGACCTTTATTCAGTTCCAGTCTTTGGCTCAATTTTATTCTGCTAATAAAACCTGTGGATAAGCAAATACTGTGACGGAAAACCAGAAGGATTTCTAGAGAAAGTCAGCTCTAATCTCTAATAGCAAAGGTAAAGTATCTTTCAAACATGAAAAGAAGTTTGATGCAGTGTTAGTATATTTATAGGCAATATACATTTCTGAAGTCAATTTATTTCAATTAAACACTGTCATACACAAATTCCGTAGGAATAAAAACTTGGATATTTGAAGGAAAAAAAAAAGGAAAGTTTCCCAGAGTTGAAAAATTTCAAGGAAAACTACGGTTAATATAAACATAAACCCCCAAACCGTTGAGACTTTCCCCTTATTTAATCTTCAGCCTTTCCCTGATACTTCCTCTCCCTCCTCATTTCCTTCTCTTTTTACACTTATCCATCTATGCTCCTCCCTCTCTTCCTGCTTTTTGTTGTTTCATGTTTTCTTTCCACGCACCTACACTTCTCATTCTACTTCTCTACTCACTCTCATCTCAATGCCCTCCTCTATCTCTTTTGAAAAATTTCATGACATTTTTGTACAAGAAAAAAAAAAAATCTCATCTGTTCTTCACATCTCAGATACTCTGTTTCATTCTCCTCACTGCTGTGCCATTGGCTTCCATTCACTTTCCAGTGTTCTTTGATTCAGTTCTATGACAAAATGGAAACTGCTCTCACTAAAGCCACTAAGAATCTCTTAATTCCCACGCTCAGTTATCTCTGTTCACTCCTTATCTTACAAGAGCGGTTACTTCACTTTGGGCACTCTACTTTCCTTTGTGCTTTTAAAGTATTTTCCTCTCTTTAAGTTCCCTACATTCAGCTTTCCAACTCCTTCCCTCTTCTCTGATCACTCTGCTCAGTAGCCTTTTCTGGTCTTTCCTTTTCTGTTTTTTTGGGTGAGCTAGTACTCTTGGTTCCAAGAGGAAAACAGTTAATTGAATGAAAACTGAATCCAACAAAGAAATACTAGGAAAGTTGGAGAAACCCACTGGAGAAATGGGTAGTCAACACTCCAAATCATGTTCTAGCTCTAGCTGAATAGCCCTGATGTCATTGTTCCTGAACTTAAATACCACAAATCACACTGAAAATGCCATTGTGATGGGCACAGGATTCATTTTCTGAGGACATGATACTGTTCCCTTGGTTGAGTTGGCAACCAAAATTCTCTTCTGCACACATCAAGTCTTTGTCATTCTCTCTATATATTCCAAATTCAGTGTATGTGCAGTAGCATTACTAGCAGTAGATCAAGCCCCTTTACATTAGGTTCAGGAAAAAGTCCGTTTCTAGAAGTTTGGTTTCTAGACTTATTAGATAGAAAATAGGATCAGGTGCTATGTATCTTAAATTATGTATATACCTACACACACACACACACACACACACACACACACACATATATCCACTTTTAAATCTCTTTAAATTTCCTCAAATTTATTTTCATGCTTTATTTCCCTTTACCTTATACACATTTTCCAATGAATAGATCATACTATATATTAGCCACTTCTATGACTCCCAAGTCATTGTTTTTTATTTTTATTAAGGTTTTGTAGAATTATATTTGTAGAATTATATACCTGGGTATTCAGAGGATGCTCATTGCAAAAACTGGCCATTTAATCTGAGCTTTCAACATCAATTTTTGAAAACTGTTTGTGAGTTAGGATTTTTTGAGCTGAAGCCACCAATTCTCCTTGTTAGTCCCTGCATTATACCTTTCTCTACTCCAAACTAAGATATTTTGGTTTGTTTGACCTCACAGTACATCGGGGACACAAGCCTGAATTCAGCAACACAAAGGAGTCTTCATTCTGATCTATTTGGGTCTCTCACTTTGTCTTCTTTGTCACTCCTAATGTCATATCACACATGAAATAAGAACTTCCCATACATTTAAATCACCTGGGGAATATTTATACAATATATATTATTAGACTTCATTCAAGATCTACTGATCCAAGTCTACAGTAATACTTCAGAATCTATAATTTGAACAAAATTTTCTCAGACAATTCAGATGTGTAATCTAGTTTGAGAGTCACTGGACAATAGCCACAACTTCCTGATTAGTATTTATGACACAAGTTTCTCTCCCTGCAATCTATTTTCTGCAGTCAAATATTTAATTTCAAAAATAACAGATGTTGTCACTTCCTGTTTTATATGTTTCCATTTCTTGCTTATTTCTTGAAGAATATAGCTCAAGATCATTCATATGGCATTCAATTCATTTTATAAACTGGGTCCTTCTAACATCTGTACTTAGATGCTGCATCCATGTCCTACACATAGAATTTCTTGACCTCATTCTATAGTATCCCTTAATTTTGCCCAGAAAGTCTTCTTCTCTTCTAAATCTGTTCATTTTGGTACAAATTTTTAAATGTTGTAATTGCACTGTTTTAACATAATTTATACAAGTAATTTTTATGTATGATGTAGTAAGATTAATAAAAAGCATTTAGATAGTATATGGTTTTATTTCAATTACATTCAACAAATATTGGTTTTAAAATTCTTGATAACTTTTTTTCCATTTACTGCACTTGTTTCAGAGGCTATCTATCAAGGATATGGAAACAAAAAATGCAACAGAGCTGACAGAGTTCATTCTCACAGGTCTCACACATCAACCAGAGTGGCAAATCCCCCTGTTCCTTCTGTTCTTGATGATATATCTCATCACCATCATGGGGAACCTTGGTCTGATTGCTCTCATCTACAATGACCCTCACCTTCACATCCCCATGTACTTATTCCTTGGGAGTTTAGCATTTGTGGACGCCTGGGTATCATCTACAGTGACCCCCAAAATGCTGGTCAACTTCCTGGGCGTGAGTAAGATGACCTCTCTCTCTGAATGCAGGGCACAATTCTTTTCCTTTGTCATCAGTGTAACCACAGAATGTTTTCTTCTGTCAACAATGGCATATGATCGCTATGTAGCTATTTGCAAACCATTACTTTATCCAGTGATTATGACCAATAGACTATGCATGCAACTATTAGTCTTATCATTTTTAGGTGGCCTTATACATTCCACAATTCACACAGGTTTGTTATTCAGAGTAACGTTTTGTAACTCTAATATAATACATCACTTTTATTGTGACATTATGCCACTGATTAAAATTTCTTGTACTGATCCTTCTATTAATGTTCTGATGGTATTCGTTTTCTCTGGTTCAATTCAGGTGTTTACCATTGTCATTGTTCTTATCTCTTATACACTTATTCTCTTTACAATATTAAAAAAGAAGTCTATACAAGGAATAAGGAAGGCCTTCTCCACCTGTGGAGCCCACCTTCTGTCTGTCTCTTTATACTATGGGCCTCTTCTCTTCATGTATGTGCACCCTGGATCTGAACAAGCAGATGATCAAGATATGATAGACTCTCTATTTTACACTGTCATAATTCCTTTCTTAAATCCAATTATCTACAGCCTGAGAAATAAGAAAGTCATAGATTCACTGACAAAAGTGTTAAAGAGATATTCTTAGATCTCATAGTAATATCTGTTTTTACTAAAGCATTAAGTAAATTGTATAGTTTTGATCTTGCTATGTAATGATTAATAGTCAAAATTTTTTGTACTTATAATGTCCTATAATTTTAGGACTTATGTTAGTACCTAATAAATTCCCTAAATAATTTTTACTTCTTATTACAAAAATTTTAATTAACTGTTTATAGAATACCAAAACAAAGCAAAAAACAAAGGCAAACAATCATTTTATATGCTTTTATGTTCTAGAACATGACTAAAAAATGCATAAAGTACTAAAATAGTAAAGTTCCTCTAAAGGGGAATTGTTTATGATATCTTTGATACTTATAAACCATAGACCTAGAGACAGAGACTCTTATTACTTTTAACTCCACAGTGGAGGCAGGTTGGTATTTGATTGAACAGAGGCACATCCCAGGAATTTCGTCTGCCATCAAAGGTCCCATATTCCACTTTATTCAGGCTATGGTAACTTTCATCACAAGAAACACTGGACTGGAGGAAACACAAGCTGGAATCAAGATTGCTGGGAGAAATATCAATCACCTCAGATATGCAGATGACACCACCCTTATGGCAGAAAGTGAAGAGGAACTAAAAAGCTTCTTGATGAGAGTGAAAGAGGAGAGTGAAAAAGTTGGTTTAAAGCTCAACATTCAGAAAACTAAGATCATGGCCTCCGGGCCCATCACTTCATGGCAAATAGATGAGGAAACAGTGGAAACAGTGTCAGACTTTATTTTTATGGGCTCCAAAATCACTGAAGATGGTGATTGCAGCCATGAAATGAAAAGACGCTTACTCCTTGGAAGAAAAGTTATGACCAACCTAGACAGCATATTCAAAAGCAGAGACATTACTTTGCCAACAAAGGTCAGTCTAGCCAAGGCTATGGTTTTTCCAGTGGTCATGTATGGGTGTGAGAGTTGGGCTATAAAGAAAGCTGAGCACTGAAGAACTGATGCTTTTGAACTGTGGTGTTGGAGAAGACTCTTGAGAGTCCCTTGGACTGCAAGGAGATCCAACCAGTCCATCCTAAAGGAGATCAGTCCTGGGTGTTCATTGGAGGGACTGATGTTGAAGCTGAAACTCCAATACTTTGGCCACCTGATGTGAAGAGCTGACTCATTGGAAAGACCTTGATGCTGGTAAAGATTGGGGGCAGGAGGAGAAGGGGACGACAGAGGACGAGATGGTTGGATGGCATCACCAACTACTGGACATGGGTTTGGGTGGAGTCTGGAAGTTGGTGATGGACAGGGAGGCCTGGTGTGCTGTGGTTCATGGGGTCACAAGGAGTCGGACACGACTGAGTGACTGAACTGAACTGAACTGAACTTTCACTTCTTGTGGTAATCACCTGTCATATCACAGAAAGAAAAGGAAAACAAGGAGGAAAAAAATGGCATGGGAGTAAGACAGTGAAAACAGAGCTACACTGCAAGAGATGCTCTTAGCTTAGAGTGATGCTTAGGAAAAGGCAAAGAGGCATGTTTCCTTTCATTGTCTATGACTTCTACAGTCCTTTTTGTATCTGTATTCTATTGATCAACTTGAAAAGCTTCATTAACTAAGAAAGCTAGGAGATTAGATTGAAGATTTATGCTGTATTGCCTAATAGAAGAAGAATGAAGGGGTAGGATAGAAAAAAATGGATCAATATTCTTTGAATTTTTAAAAAGTGAACCTAGTAAGAAACTAGAAACATGTAAAGATTATCAGATTATCAGGATGTGTGGTGGACAATGAGGAGATCTAAATGCATCTCATCAAAGTTCAAATAATGTTAAGATATGATATCTTGATGCCTGTGGGGTGGCTGAGAAAGAAATGAAAATGAACAAGAGTTTGCATGTTTTCGCCCCAAAGTCCTTAAATGTTCATTTTCATCACACTCCATACTCTAAGAATAATGAGTGATTCACCTTCAGGTCCATCCTTTCTCTGCCTCCATCACTCATCCTAGGTACATTCTTACTGATACCACTGTGACCCTCACTTTCATAACCACCTACCTCTGTGATTTACAAAATCCCAGTTACTTATCCACTTTATTCTGCTCATTTTCTCTTATTTTCCAAACATATCTTCCAGATATTTCTTTGTAAAAAGAAGTCAGATTAAATCATATTACTCTTCAAAGCTCTATAATGGATTGCCATTACCAGGTTTTTTGTGTGGTGTGTATGTATACACACAACATACATACTTTAGCATATATTTATTTATACATGTGCATGTTCAGACTATATGATGTCTATATATGCATATATCTATATATCTATCTATATCTATATATATCTTTCTATCTCTATCTTCCTTACCCTGCATTTGTTCACTGTGGTATAAGCTGAGGTCCTTTCAATTATACTATGGTTGAACTCCAAGTCCTTTCCTTCACAATTCTCCTGTGGACTCTCTTTTATATCAACAATAAGTTACTGAAAGACTCTGAATACACTTCCCTCCTCAGTTATGTCCTTTTGCTCTTACTAGTCTCCCCACAGAGAATCCACCTCCCCAGCCCCCAACTGCTCCTTCATAATTTCCATGGTGTCTTTCTTCAAGGTCTGTCTTGTACCTTAGAGTGTATGAGATCCACTTTCAGATTGCCCTAAAGAGGATGGCAATGTCCACTCATTTGAAACACTGTTAGTTTATTTACTCTTCTTAGACCACCCTTGGGCATGGATATTACTTATTTGGGGCCTAAAAACTTTTAGATAGCAACTTAGAAGTCTTAACACTCTGTATTTTTTGCAGTGAATGGCAGAATAGCTTGCACATATGAATTTCTAAACAAGTGTTTGTGAAATATTTATGAAACTAAAAAAAAATCACAGTACAAATATATAGAATGCAATAAGAGTGCACCACTCTTTTTGAATCTTGTAACAAAGCACAAGAAGATTCCTTGGTTTGAGATGGTTACTGCACGCAGCTTGGCTTCTGTTATCATATTTCCTTTTAGTTTTCAAAATAAAGCAAAAATTCATTAAAGGAACAGCGCATTTTTATATTAGTATAGGGTTTTCCAGAATAACAGAATCAAAATATATATTTAGTTGACCATTATATCTAGTACTGTGGGCAAGAATCCCTTAGAAGAAATGGAGTAGCTCTCATGGTCAACAAAAGAGTATGAAATGCAGAACTTGGGTGAAATCTCAAAAATGTCAGGATGATCTCAGTTCATTGCCAAGGCAAAGCATTCAACATCACAGTCATCCAAGTCTATGTCCCAGCAACTAGTGCTGAAGAAGCTGAAGTCAAATGGTTCTTTGAATACCTACAAGACTTTCTAGAACTAACAGCAAAAAAAGATGTCCTTTTCAGCATACGGGATTGAAAGGCAAAAGTAGAGAATCAAGAGATACCCAGAATAGCAGGCAAGTTTGGCCTTGGAGTGCAAAATTGTTGTTGTTCAGTCGTTCAGTCATGTCTGACTCTGCAGCTCCATGGACTGCAGCACACCAGGTTTCCCTGTCCTTTACTATCTCCTGCCATTTGCTCAAACTCATGTCCATTGAGCTGATGATGCCATCCAACCATCTCATCCTCTGTTGTCCCCTTCTCCTCAGGTCCTCAATCATTCCCAGCATCAGAGTCTTTTCCAATGAGTCAGCTCTTTGCATTAGGTGGCCAAAGTATTGGAGCTTCAGCTTCAGCATCAGTCCTGCCAATGAATATTCAGACTTGATTTCCTTTAGGATTGACTGGCTTGATCTCCTTGCAGTCCAAGGGACTCTGAAAAATCTTCTCCAGCACTGCAACTCGAGAGCATCAATTCTTCAGTGCTCAGTTTTCTTTATGGTCCAACTCTCACATTTCTACATGACTACTGGAAAAACCATAGCTTTGACTATACAGACCTTTGTCAGCAAAGTGATGACTCTGCTTTTTTAATATGTTGTCTAGTTTTGTCATAACTTTTCTTCCAAGGAGCAAGTGCCTTTAAATTTCGTGGCTGTAGTCATGGTTCACAGTGATTATGGAGCCCTAGAAAAAAAATCTGCCACTGTTTCCATTTTTTCCCCCATCTATTTGCCATGAAGTGATGGGACAATGATCTGAGTTTTTTGAATCCTGAGTTTTAAGCCAAGAGTTTTAATAACTTAAGTTGCTTTACTTACTTGAGGGACAATTAAAAAATATGGATTATTAGACTTTATTATTAACCCACTAAATCAATATGTACATTAAACCTCATAACCTATATTTTACGCAAAAAGTTCCTTAGCCAATTCTAATGTGTAATCTGGTTTGGAAACCACTGGACAATGTAACAGCTTCCTGACTAGTATTCCTGACTGTAATTTCCACTCCATGTAGATTATTTTCTATACTACCTCATACAAATTTTAAAAAATATCTTACAGTGCCATTTGTATCTCTTATTTTCAGTGTATACGTACTAGCTGATGAGTAATGTTCAAGATACTTTGCAAGCCATTCAATTTATTTCATTATCCAAGTCTTTCAAACTTCTTTTCCCTAGACCCTATATCCATGTCCTATATACAATTCCCTATCACACTCCACCCTGCTTCCCCAAATTTCACACGTGTTTAGAATGTCTTTCATTTTTCTAAATCTGTTCATTGCTTCACATTTTTTGAATTTAAATAAGAATTTATTTCCATTCCCCCCCAAAAGATCCATATTAAATGGTAATAAATATTTATCCCATTGATTCCAGAAAATATACAGTGAGGACATGGAAGAGCAACATTGCTGACAGAGCTTGTTCTCACAGGACTTAAGTATCAACCACAGTGGCAAATCCCCTTGTTCTTGGTGATATACCTCATCACCATTGTGGGAAACCTTGGACTGATTGCTCTCATCTGCAATGACCCTCACCTTCACATTCCCACGTACTTATTCCTTGGAAAATTGGCCTTTGTGGATGCCTGGATATCCTCCACAATGACTCCCAAGATGATGGTCAACTTCCGTGCCAAGAACAAAATGATCTCTCTCACTGAAAGCAAGATACGTTATTTTTCCCTTTGCAGTCAGTGTAATCACAGAACATTTTCTGCTGGCAACAATGGCATATGATCACTAAATGGCTATTTGCAACCCATTAATTTATCCAATGATCATGACCAGTAGGCTATGCATCTGGCTGTTTGTTTTGGCATTTTTAGGTGGCCTTTTCCATTCTGTAATTCATAATGCTTTTTAAATTCAAATTCAGTTCAGTTCAGTGGCTCAGTCATGTCCAACTCTTTCAATCCCATGAACTGGAGCATGCCAGGCTTCCCTGTCCATTACCAACTCCCGGAGTTTACTAAAACTCATGTCCATCGAGTTGGTGATGCCATCCAGCCATGTCATCCTCTGTCGTCCCCTTCTCCTCCTTCCCCCAATCCCTCCCAGCATCAGGGTCTTTTCCAATGAGTCAACACTTCACGTGATGTGGCCAGAGTATTGGAGTTTCACTTTAGCATCAGTCCTTCCAATGAACACCCAGGACTGATCTCCTTTAGATGGACTGGTTGGATCTCCATGCAGTCCAAGGGACTCTCAAGAGTTCTCTCCAGCACCACAGTTCAAAAGCATCAATTCTTTGGTGCTCAGCTTTCTTCACAGTCCAACTCTCACATCCATACATGACCACTGGAAAAACCATAGCCTTGACTAGACTGACCTTTGTTGGCAAAGTAATGTCTCTGCTTTTCAACATGCTATCAGGTTGGTCATAACTTTCCTTCCAAGGAGTAAGCATCTTTTAATTTCATGGCTGCAGTCACCATCTTCAGTGATTTTTGGAGCCCCCAAAAATAAAGTCTGACACTGTTTCCACTGTTTCCGCATCTATTCCCCATGGAGTGATGGGACTAGATGCCATGATCTTAGTTTTTTGAATGTTGAGCTTTAAAGCCAACTTTTTCACTCTCCTCTTTCACTCTCATCAAGAGGCTTTTTAGTTCCTCTTCACTTTCTGCCATAAGGGTGGTGTCATCTGCATATCTGAGGTTACTGATATTTCTCCCAGCAATCTTGATTCCAGCTTGTGCTTCTTCCAGCCCAGTGTTTCTCATGATGTACTCTGCATATAAGTAAAATAAGCAGGGTGACAGTAGACAGCCTCGACGTACTCCTTTTCCTAGTCTGTTGTTCCATGTCCAGTTCTAACTGTTGCTTCCTGACCTGCATATAGGTTTCTCAAGAGGCAGGTCAGGTGGTCTGGTATTCCCATCTGTTTCAGAATTTTCCACAGTTTATTGTCATCCACACAGTCAAAGGCTTTGGCATAGTCAATAAAGCGGAAATAGATGTTTTTTCTGGAACTCTCTTGCTTTTTCAATGATCCAGCGGATGTTGGCAATTTGATCTCTGGTTCCTCTGTCTTTTTTAAAACCAGCTTGAACATATGCAAGTTCACAGTTCACGTATTGCTGAAGCCTGGCTTGGAGAATTTTGAGCATTACTTTACTAGAGTGTGAGATGAGTGCACTTGTGTGGTAGTTTGAGCATTTTTTGGCATTGCCTTTCTTTGGGATTGGAATGAAAACTGACCTTTTCCAGTTCTGTGGCCACTGATGAGTTTTCTAAATTTGCTGGCATATTAAGTGCAGCACTTTCATAGCATCATCTTTCAGGATTTGAAATAGCTCAATTGGAATTCTGTCACCTCCACTGACTTTGCTCGTAGTGATGCTTTCTAAGGCCCGCTTGACTTCACATTCCAGGGTGTCTGGCTCTAGGTGAGTGATCACACCATTGTGATTATCTTGGTCATGAAGATCTTTTTTGTACAGTTCTTCTGTGTATTCTTGCCACCTCTTCTTATTATCTTCTGCTTCTGTTAAGTCCATACCACTTCTGTCCTTTATCAAGCCCATCTTTGCATGAAATGTTCCCTTGGTATCTCTCATTTTCTTGAAGAGATCTCTAGTCTTTCCCATTCTGTTGTTTTCCTCTATTTCTTTGCATTGATCACTGAGGAAGGCCTTCTTATCTCTCCTTGCTATTCTTTGGAACTCTGCATTAAGATTCTTATATCTTTCCTTTTCTCCTTTGCCTTTTGCTTCTCTTCTTTTCACAGCTATTTGTAAGGCCTCCTCAGACAGCCATTTTGCTTTTTTGCATTTCTTTCCCATGGGATGGTCTTGATCCCTGTCCTGTACAATGTCAAGAACCTCCGTCCATAATCAGGCACTCTGTCTATCAGATCTAGTCCCTTAAATTTATTGCTCACTTCCACTGTATAGTCATAAGGGATTTGATTTAGGTCATACCTGAATGGTCTAGTGGTTTTCCCCACTTTCTTCAATATAAGTCTGAATTTGACAATAAGGTGTTCATGATCTGAGCCACAGTCAGATCCCGGTCTTGTTTTTGCTGACTTTATAGAGCTTCTCCATCTTTGGCTGCAAAGAATGTAATCAATCTGATTTCGGTGTTGACCATCTAGTGACGTCCATCTGTAGAGTCTTCCCTTCTGTTGTTGGAAGAGGGTGTTTGCTATGACCAGTGTGTTCTCTTGGCAAAACTCTATTAGCCTTTGCTCTGCTTTATTCGGTATTCCAAGGCCAAATTTGACTGTTACCCCAGGAACAATAGGAAGTTTCTTGACTTCCTACTGTTGCATTCCAGTTTCCTATAATGAAAAGGACATCTTTTTTGGGTATTAATTCTAAAAGGTCTTGTAGGTCTTCATAGAACCGTTCAACTTCAGCTTCTTCAGCATTACTGGTTGGGGCATAGACTTAGATTACTGTGATATTAAATGGTTTGCCTTGGAAACGAACAGAGATCATTCTGTCATTTTTGAGATTGCATCCAAGTACTGAATTTTGGACTCTTTTGTTGACCATGATGGCTACTCTATTTCTTCTAAGGGATTCCTGCCCACAGTAGTGGATATAATGGTCATCTGAGTTAAATTCATCTATTCCAGTCCATTTTAGTTCGCTGATTCCTAGAATGTTGATGTTCACTCTTGCCATCTCCTGTTTGACCACTTCCAGTTTGCCTTAATTCATGGACCTAGCATTCCAAGTTTCTATGCAATATTGCTGTTTACAGCATCAGACCTTGCTTCTATCACCAGTCCCATCCCCAACAGGGTGTTGTTTTTGCTTTGGCTCCATCCCTTCATTCTTTCTGGAGTTACTTCTCCACTGATTTCCAGTAGCATATTGGGCACCTACCGACCTGGGAAGTTCCTCTTTCAGTATCCTATCATTTTGCCTTTTCATACTGTTCGTGGGGTTCTCAAGGCAAGAATACTGAAGTGGTTTGCCATTTCCTTCTCCAGTGGACCACATTCTGTCAGACTTCTCCAACATGACCCACCCGTCTTAGGTGGCCCCATACGGTATGGCTTAGTTTCATTGAGTTAGACAAGGCTTCTGTCCGTGTGATCAGATTGACTAGTTTTCTGTGATTATGGTTTCAGTGTGTCTGCCCTCTGATGCCCTCTGGCAACACCTACCATCTTACTTGGGTTTCTCTTACCTTGGACGTGGGGTATCTCTTCATGGCTGCTCCAGCAAAGTGCAGCTGCTGCTCCTTACCTTGGACGAGGGGTATCTCCTCACGGCTGCCCCTCCTAACGAACTTTCTGCAATTCCATCATAGTACATCAATTTTACTGTGATATTATACTATTGTTTAAGATTTCCTGCACTGGTCCTTCCATTAAATATCTGTTGATATTTATTTTCTCTGGGTTTATACAGGTATTCACTATTCTCATTGTTCTTGCCTCTTTTACACTTGTTCTCTTTAGAATTTTGAAAAAGAAGTCTCTACAATGCATAAGGAGGGCCTTCTCCATTTGGCAGCCCATCTGATATCTGTCTGTTTATACTATGGGGCTTTTCTCCTCATGTATATGCACCCTGGATCTGCACAAGCAGATGATGAGGATATGATGGACTCTGTTTTACATTGGCATAATCCCTTTGTTAAATCCAGTTATATACAGCCTAAGAAATAAGAGAGTTGTAGACTCACTGGCAAAAATAGTACAGAGAAATGCTTAGAATTCATACTAGTATCAGTCCTCCTTTACTAACACAAGTCATATAATAATACAGGTTAGATGGTGCTATATGACAGTTAATGTTCAAAGTTCTTTGCACTTATAATCACCCTAGAGTTTTAATGACTTAAGGTAGGAGTGCTAGTAAATATGTGCATATGCCATTAAAATTTTAGAAAACACAGAATAGTATTTAATCAAGTATTCATGTCATATTAGAATAATTAAAGAAAACATTAAAATATTTTATACATATGTTCTCAATATGGCTTCATAAATGCATTAAGCACTACAATACTGTAATCACTCTGAAAAAATATGAATATGATGCATTTGCTAGTAGTAGAGCTGTGCAATCTGGAGACTCATAGTATACTTAACTCTACAATGGAGACAGGATTGTGTTTGAGTGAACAGAGGCCAATCCTGAGAGAGTAAGAGAGTACTTACTTGTCATGTTGCCATGTCACTAATTCAGAAAGCTAAGAGATGAGATGCAGATTTAACTGAGATGGGAATAGGAAGGAAAAGAGAACCAGCAGAATAGGAAGGTAATGGTTTGGACCATCCAACACTTTAAAAATAATGAAACTGATAGAAAGAAAAAAAAAAATGTTAAGTTTACAGGATTGTGTTGATGAAAGCAAGAGTCTTCAATTGCATATTGCCAAAGTTCAAATAACATTAAGATGATAGGATATCAGAGTGTTCAGTGACTAGCTGGGAAAAGACATGGAAATGAGCAAGAGTTTGAACGTTTTGTGCCCCCACACTTTTTAAATGTTATGGTAGCTTTTGTCGTTTTCTAGACTGTATGAAAAAGAAGTGATTCATGTCCAGATTCATTCCTGACCTTCCAATCTCCTCACTGTTCTACATATATTTAGAGTGAGTTCCTCACCCTAAAACTACTCACATCTGTCTGTCATTTGAAATAATCTTGTTTTCAAGTGATGAGTCCAGGGAGATTACTGGGCTTGGGATAGCTACTAAGTGCCAGATCACCTTCCTAGGTTTTTTCAAGACAATCTCAAGGATCATACACCTAAAGTGAATTAATCATGTTCTTTTTATCATAAAGATTAGCTCATGGGATATATCAGGAGAAGAATGTTAATTAGATGTTTGGATTAAAGATACAAACTATAAATATTTATAGAATATATCACTATTACATATTTATATAGTACAGGTCACAAGATTAGAACAAATCTTCTGCTCTCTTTTGTATCCTGAAGGATATTCCCAAGCCCCAGAGAGAAAGTAAATGATTCACAGTCCAGGAACTTTTACTATTTCTCCTTAGACAATCTATGCTATTGCATATATCCCTCTTTGGCCAATTTTTGTTGCTTCATAACATTCCCATTGTTTTGATTTTTCCTGTGAGTTGTCTAAATATTTGTTTGTTCATACACTGTTATGACTAAAAGGCTATGTTGCCAATACAAGCAACTGATACGTATTTCTTTGAAATGATAAAGGCTTGTTTTCCTAGTCGGCCTTTTGTTTGAATGAAAAGGTTGACATCAAAGTATGAGTCTACCAGCACGTGTATTACCTGTGTTGTCCTTCTTAAGCTTGGTGGGTATGAAGTAGGCAATGGGGGGGTCTGTCAGAAACTCAGGCTTCCTGTCTAACCTTCTCTCAAACATGTCTAAACTAGAGATTCTGTTGCTTTGATATGTCTTCAGAAAATCCAACTTAATGCTTTTTAAAAATTCACTCAAATACCTTCTTCATTGATGTTCTCCTACTTGCACTTGGGTTACAGATTTTTTTTTTCATTTTTGTATATTATATATGCCATTTCAGCTGCATTTGGGAAAGATGTAAAAAAAAAAACACACTACAAAGCCCACATTTTAGAAGACATTTTGCAGATTTATTTAAAAAGAAACTATGATGTATGTACATTACTTAATGGTCTTTATACAAAAATATAATATCACAATTTTGTTCAGTTAATTCACTCTCTGGAACACTTCTGATATTGGAATGAAACCACCTTAATAAACACTGATAACATAATAGAAATACTATTTATTATCAAGGTATACATATTTTCTAAACCTGGAGATTTAAAAGAATTTATAGTTCCTCTTTCTTTATACATAAGGATAAAAATGTTTTTCTCATCATTTTATAATACCTTGTGCTGCTGACAAGTTGCTGACAACATTATCCTACAACCATGTTCAAAGAATGAACACAAACATTAGGTAAAAACAAACACCATCAAATCTAGGATAGTATTTTTCATTCTGAGTTGTGAACTACTTAGGACAGAATTTTATTAGTATACATTAGGTAAGTATGAACACCAGACTTTTTTTGTTGTTGTTTCTCTCTAATATAGTGGCTCTCAAACTATAGTGGCCTCATAATCACCTGGAGGGCTTGTGGAAACATAGATTAATGGGTTTTGTCAGGAGAATGTCTGTTTCAAATGCTATTGCTTTTGGTTTGGGACCCTATGAGATGACTGCTCTTTTACATAATCAGTGAAGTAAACATTTTAAAATCAAGATATTAAAGGCAAATCAAAATGGAGTTTCTGTACTTCTGTTCTCTACTTAAACAGCATGATGTAAATATTCTGAAGATTTCCACTCTAGGTTTTATACTTTCCTTCCCTTGTTGGGCAGCTGGATCCAGATTTTAATGGGGCATCTTTTCCAAAGGATGAAATACTGTGGACGTTTTTATAAACTTTTCTTGGAAAACATAACTGACAGTGTTGCTATCCAATCAAAATCCAATTGCATCATGTCAGTAAGGTTAATGGGAGATACATTTGTTAATTCGAAAAATGAGTTGTCAGAATGGATCAACTTTTAAGGCTTCATCTTATTTGAGATAGTATCTTCTAAGTCAGTCTTATTTGAGGGTAACAGTTAACAATTGCAAGATGATATTTCCCTTTATTTTTTAATACTACAATGTACAATGAGTATTATATATATATATATATACACACACACTGTACATAATATATATATATATACATACTATATAGATAGATAGATCAATCTAGATCAATGTAGATCTAAATCTATCTATATCTACATCTAAACATATATCAATATCTGTAACTAAAGACATTTGTTGTAAGATATTGGCTCACATGTTTATTGATTCTAAGAAGTTTCATCATCTGCTTTCTACAAAATAGAGACCCAAAAATGCTGATGGTAGTTTCAAGGCTTAAGAATACAAGTGTTGAAGGTATAGATTCCAACTCACAAATGGTTGGCCATCAACTTTATTCAGCTCACTAATTTAACACTTTTCCAAAACACCAACTGTCAAAAGACACAAACAAAAATAATGTTTAACCAAATATTTGGGCTTCTCTAGATCAGGTCAGCTTAATCCATAAAATGAATCATTACAAGCCTACTCATTGTCAACTTGGTGTCCATACACAATTCCTTAAACTGTACTTAAACTTTAAATGAATACAATAGCACCCCTGGGCCAAGTTGGCAGAGTAGGAAGACTATGAGCTTACCTCCTCTCAAAGGCACACCAACATTACAACTATTTACAGAACAACTATTGATGAGAAAGACCAGAATCAATCAGAATAGATCTTCCGAAACTGGAGATATAAAGAAGGAACCACAATGAGATAGGTAGGAAGTAAGTCAAGTTGCAGTAAAGTTAAGACATACACCCATTGTGAGTGATCCACTACTGGCAGAATAATTACAATTGCAAAGGTTCTCTGAAAGGAGTGAGGGGCAAGCCCCACATCAGGCTCCTCTCCTTGGGGGTCCTGCACCAGAAAGATGAGCTCCCAGAACATTAATCTTCAAAGGCCACTGGGGCTGACTTCTGGATGATCCAGAGGACTGTGGGATATAGAGACTCTATTCCTAAATACAGCTCCCCACATCTCCCCTCACCCCACGAAATGTCATAGAGGCCTGTTCACCAGAGGGCTTAGGACATGGCCCCATATCAGCATGTAGACACTGAACCTCAGAACCCCAGGCTCCTGCAGCCAGAGACCCCAGGCCCTAGCTCTACTAATCAGTGAGTAGACATCAGCCCTAGGACACCCTGGCCCAGGCCCAGGTCCTGCCAAGCAGCAGACTAAGAATTAATATTGGTAAACTGATCATACTATCCAAGTCAATCTATATATTCAAGGCACTCTTGATCAAAATGCTAATGACATTTTTCATAGAACTGGAGCAAATTATATAAAAATTTGTATGGAAAAACAAAAGACCTTTACTAACCAAAACAATCTTAAGAAAGAGGAACAACCTGGAGGTATCAAACTCCCTGACTTCATTCTATATTACAAAGCTATAGTAATCAAAATAGTATGGTACTGGCACAAAACAGACACATAAAGCAACTGAATAGAATAGAAAGCCCAACAATAAGCCATGTAGTTATGGTCAAGTAATCTACCACAAAGGAGGCAAGAACATAAAGTGAGAAAAAGACAGTCTTTTCAATAAGTTTTGCTCACAAAACTGATAGCTACATACAAAAGAGTGAAATTAGAATATTTCTGCACATCATATACAAAAATAAACTCAAAATGGAAAATAAACATCTAAGTGGAAAATTAGAAAGCATAAAATTTCTAGAAGAAAATATAGACAGAACACTCTTGGTCCTAAATCATAGTAATATATTTTGTCTCCAAAGGCAAAGGAAACAAAAGCAAAAATAAACAAATAGGGTTTAATTAAACTTAAATGCCTTTAAAAAACAAAGGAAAACATTAACAAAATAAAAAGGCAAACTAACGAATAGTAGAAAATATTTGCAAACAATATGACAAATAAATGGTTAATATATGAAATATACAAACAGATCATAAACTCAACATGTAGCAGTCAAATAGCATGATTAAAAAAATATACAGAGGACATGAATAGACATTTTTCCAAAGAAGGCATACAAATGGCCAACAGGCAAATGAAAAGATGCTCAACATCGCTAATCATCAGAGAAATGCAAATCAAAAGCATAATGAAATATCACCCCATACCTCTTAGACTGACTGTCATCAATGAGATAGCAAAAACCAAATGCTGGTGAGAACGTGAAGAAAAGGGAACCCTTTTACACTGCTGATGGGAGTGTAATTTGGTAAAGTAACTGTGGAAAACAGTATGCAGGTTTCTCAAAAAACTAAAAGTAGACTATATGAACCAGCAAATCCACTTCCAGGTATATATCTGAGGAAAATGAAAATGTTAATTTGAAAAGAAACGTGCACCCCAATATAGTCACAGCAGCATTATTTACAATAACAAAGATACAAAAGCAGTCTGAGTCCGTCAACAGATAGAATAGATAAAGAAGATAAAGTGTGTGTGTGTGTGTGTGTGTGTGTGTATATATATATACACATATATACTGCCTTCAATGCAGGAGACCTAGGTTCAATCCCTGGGTTGGGAAGATTCCCTGGAGAAGGAAATGGCAGCCCACTCCAATACTCTTGCCTGGAGAATCCCATGGACAGAGAAGCCTGGTAGGCCACAGTCTGTGGGGTTGCAAAGAGGTGGACACGACTGAGCGACTAACACATGCACATAAATAAATGTACATACATACAATGGAATACTACTTAGCCAAGAAAAATAATTAATTTTTTTCATTTGCAATGACAGTGAAATAAATCAGCTAGAGAAAGAAAAATACCATATGTTATCACGTGTATGTGGAATCTAAAAATAAAACAAAGGAATAAATATAACAAAACATAAACAGACTTACAGATATAGAGAACAAATTAGTGTTTACCAGTGGGAATAGGCAAAAAAGGAAGGGAAAGACAGGGTTGGGAACTTAAGAGGTACAAACTAAAATGCATAAAATAAGTACACTACAATGATCTATTGTATAACACAGGCAATATAACCAATGTTTTATAATCACTTTAAATGGAGCATAATCTATAAGAATTTTGAGTCACTGTGTTGTATACCTGAAACTAATATGTGAAAGTGAAAGCCACTCAGTCGTGTCCAACTCTTTGTGACCCCATGGACTATATAATCCACGGAATTCTCCAGGCCAGAATACTGGAGTGGGTAGCCGTTCCCTTCTCCAAGGGATCTTCCCAACCCAGGGACTGAAACTAATATATTATATATCATCGTGTGTGCGTGCTAGCTTGCTTCAGTCATGTCTCACTCTGTGGGACCCTATGAACTGTAGCCCTATAGGCTTTGTCCATGGGATTCTCTAGGCAAAAATACTGGAATCAGTTGCCATTTCCTCTCCTGGGGAATCTTCCTGAACCAGGAACTGAACCTCTGTCTCTTATGTCTCCTGCATTGGCAGGTGGGTTCTTTACCACTAGCACCACCTGGGAAGCCCAGATCATGATAAATCTGGCCATTTCTCCTTCCAGGAAACCAAGATGGTAGACTGCTCAAAGTTTTGCCACTGGGAGGATATTCCATCACTACTATCCTACAGGGATGTCACGGACAGTGTCAGTGGTGCGATAGTTGTCCACCCTCAGATGGTGTCTTCATGTGGTACAGAATCATTGTTAAATCAGCTCCAGGTAATCTCTTCCTCTTTCCATGCATTATAGAGACCACCCACAAGGCCATAGTGCAGGCTGGGCTAGAGAAGTCACTGAAGCAGGTATGGGGATCATGTTTCTTCAAGAAACATACTGGTGTCCTCAGGGCTTGCTCAGGCCAGAGTGGGTACATTACTCTTCCATTTGACAAAGTTATGGCAGTGTACTGCCAATTTTATGGCTTGGTGGGTCATATAACATCAAGTTTATGAAAAGCTGCTCTGGTCTCATGGAAAACTGGCATTTTAAACAGCATTTTTTTAAAAATTTTTTTAATGTAAATGTATTTATTTTAATTGGAGGTTAATTACTTTACAATATTGTATTGGTTTTGCCATACATCAACATGAATCCGCCATGGGTGTACACATGTTCCCCATCCTGAACCTCCCTCTCCCCTCCCTCCCCGTACCATCCCTCTGGGTTGTCCCAGTGCACCAGCCCCAAGCATCCTGTATCCTGCATTGAACCTGGACTGGCGATTCATTTCATATATGATATTATACATGTTTCAATGCCATTCTCCCAAATCATCCCACCCTCTCCCTCTCCCACAGAGCCCAAAAGACTGTTCTATACATCTGTGTCTCTTTTGCTATCTTGCATACAGGGTTATTGTTACCATCTTTCTAAATTCCATATATATGTGTTAGTATACTGTATTGGTGTTTTTCTTTCTGGCTTACTTCACTCTGTATAATAGGCTCCAGTTTCATCCACCTCATTAGAACTGATTCAAATGTGTTCTTTTTAATGGATGAGTAATACTCCATTGTGTATATGTACCACAGCTTTCTTATCCATTCATCTGCTGATGGACATCTAGGTTGCTTCCATGTCCTGGCTATTATAAACAGTGCTGCGATGAAACAGCATTTTAAATGTTTAAGCATTCAGCCTCTAAAAATGCTTAGACACAGGCCAATAGCTCTATGTCACAAGGAGAGTAGTTATTTGCCATGGATGCAGGCCTTTGCTCCAGCACCAAGGGTCTGCTCTACTTTTTACCTATGTGTGTGCTAGTCACTCAGTCATGTCCAATTTTTTGCAATCCCGTGAACTGTAGACTGCCAGGTTCCTCTGTCCATGGAATTCTCCAGGCAAGAATACTGCAGTGGGAAGCCATTCCCTTCTCCAGGGGATCTTCCTCACCCTGGGATTGAACCTGGTTCTCCTGCACTGCAGGCAGATTCTTCACCATCTGAGCTACCAGGGATGCCCAAGAGGCCTGCCAAAGACTCCCAACTGCATCCTTGTCTGCCACTGCCACTCCAAGCACCATAATTTCTGTGAGATCATGTGGTTCATTTGGCTGAGCAGTTTGCACAGTAGCCTGGACCTTTTGTAAACTTTCTCCTGTTCTGAGCCACACCCAAAGCTAGCAGCTTTGGCTGGAATGGGCTGGAATAACACACCCAAATGACAATGGTGTTATTTCTAAAATCCACAGGGTCCCACTAGGTGTTGTGCCTTTTTTTTTTTTTCCTTTGGTAGGAGGTGCCAGATACAACAACTTATCCTTCACATAACTAAAATTGAAAAGACTATTCATACTAAAAGCAGCAATGCAGACCTTTGTACTCATTCATAGGCAACAAAATGAGTTAAAAGGTAATTTTACAAAACTTGCTGCTGCTGCTGCTAAGTCGCTTCAGTCGTGTCCGACTCTGTGCGACCCCATAGACGGCAGCCCACCAGGCTCCCCTGTCCCTGGGATTCTCCAGGCAAGAAACTGGAGTGGGTTGCCATTTCCTTCACCAATGCATGAAATTGAAAGTCAAAGTGAAGTCGCTCAGTCATGTCCGACTCTTAGCAACCTCATGGATTGCAGCCTACCAGGCTCCTCCGTCCATGGGATTTTCCAGGCAAAAGTACTGGAATTTATGGAGAAGTAAATGGGAACCCACTCCAGTCTTCTTGCCTGGAAAATCCCATGGGCAGGGGAGCCTGGTGGACTAGAGTTCATGGGGTCACAAAGAGTCAGATATGACTGTGTGACTGAACATGTACACAACTGAAGTGGGCAGTAAATTGTTGCGTTTGAGTTATGCTGAAGCTACTGATGCACATTATACTGCTTACTCCGTCCTTCGCTGAGTTTGCATCCTGACTTCTATTTGGTCTATGGTGTTTTTTTTCATGCCTTTTTCTGCTTTCGCTAGCATACTTCTAAGAACACAGGATAACTGATTAATGAGTCTACCAAAGTCTATGCCCTTTGTTTTGTTTTTTTTTCCTAGCTACTAAGTTGGTCCCTAGTGGAGGTTAAGCATTTTTCTATTTTTCAGATATCAAAACTAAATATTATCATTTTCATATTATACTACTTTGACATAAATAATGTCACTATATTTATAAATAAATGTTCAATGGCAACTTCTCTGTTAATAATTAAAGGCAAATCTGAACATGTAACCCTCATGTTCAAAATCCCTCAATATTTTCCCTTTCAATTGAGATAAAGAATGAAGTTCCCAACCCAGACTCCAGATCTTCTGTGATCCTACCTGTGCTGGCCTCCCAAAAAAGCTCCTCTTTGCTCTCTATGAATGCCAACTCCATTTGCATTTTTTTTTTCTTTCTATAATGGTCTAGCTCCCTGAAAAGCTAGACCTGCAAATGAAGGAAGACCTTGAGGAGTGAAAATGTTCAGAGGTATAACTGTGTTAGAAATGAAGACACTCAGGACCCAGTTCTAACCTATTGAAACAGAATGTGCATTTTAAGAAACTCACCAGGAGATTCACAGGACCTGAAATCTGAGGAGCACTGATCTAGGCTACTTCCCATACATTCTTTCTTTTTGTTTTTCTTTTGCGCCTCTCCCTGACCTATGCCTAGGAAGATTTCTCATCAAATTTCATTGTAAAGTGGAAAGTTAGAAATTGGCATGGAATATGAGCTACAGTCTTCATGAGGAGGACAACTTACTTGGGGTTGGCTCATAAAGGAGATTTCAAACTTTGGCTTCTGAAAACCAAATGTGATTAGTTAAATCAGACCATACTGACCAAAGCACACAGAGTATCAAAATTCATAGATAAACTGGAGTTTGTATAAACATGTTAAAAATGTCATCTGTGATGTAAGTAGTGCAATTCCAATTTAAAAAAAAAATCTAGAACTGTCAACACTGATTTGATTTTTATTTCAGAGTCTGTAATGCCCTGAGGTATTGCCTGGATTCCTCATAAATGTCCATGTCCATAAGACCCAGTGGAAAAGCTTAGGACTGTTGTAAAGAGAATCAGTCATTGGGTGTTATCAGGGGAATTGGGGTTTTTCACTTCCTCCTCTGGCAAAAGTGCACAGTTATGTAATTGGTTGATGTGGTTCAAAACAAATTCATATAAACAACATTTTCCTGAGCTTGGAAAATGAGGATTCCAAAATGAATCAGTGTGCAAAATGATGCTGCCTATGTAGAGTCACTGCAGTGTTCTTGTTCTATTTTCTACTTCAGAAAGTAAAAAACTGAAAGGATCTCCACAGTTTCTTAAGAGATAATGGTAAGAGTGAATGATTTCTATAATACTCATTATTTTTTATAAAAAGTTAAAATATTATTAAATTTATAACAATTTTGATTTCATTTATAAGCCAATTCAAGTCAATGTATAGCCAACTGAAAATGAAAAATGAACAGTGAATAATCTATAACTTTTATTATTGTGAGTAAAATCTGGATGAGCAAAATAGCTCTAAGACTACCCTGTATTCCTTAATGATATATAATTACTTAGAATAATTACAATGACTCTGTAGGATAAGTTTTGGTGAAGTAGAATGTCAAAAAAATTAAAAGTGAGTTTTGGGATTTAAGTCATAATGTTTCCTGTATAAGAAATCTTTCTGATAATTGTATTCAAAACACTCATTTCATTTTGTTGCTGTTGTTCAGTCACTAAGTTGTATCCAACTCTTTGCGATGCCATGGACTGCAGCACTCCACTGTCTTCCACTATCTCCTGGAGTTTGATCAAATTCAAGTCCATTAAGTTGGTGATGCAATCTAACCATCTCATCTTTTGCCACCCCTTTGTCTTTTTGCCTTCAATCTTTCCCAGCATCATGGTCTTTTCCAATGAGTTGGCTCTTCATTTCAGGTGGCCAAAGTATTGGAGTTTCAGCTTCAGCATCAGTCCTTCCAATGAATATTCATTTAATTAACCACATTAACAAATTAAATTTTAAGTTAATTTGCTTAAACCATAACCTCTCTATCCTTTCACCACCAACTTCTGACAATAATTTCATTGAAAAAAAATATATATCTTCAAAATTTCAGAAAATATTTCCCAGCACTCTTTTCTGCCTATGACTTAATAATCACCCACACATTGAATTGAAAATTTGATTTTCATTAGTTATTGGGGACTGCATGGAACAAAACCCATTCCAAATATACTTTGAACAAATTCAAATTTTTGGATTGGTTATTTATGTTGCCTGTATTAAGTTTCAGTACTTGGCTCAATTTTTTCTGCTATCAAGCTGGTAGAAAAACAGAATCTGTCAGGTAAACCCAGCAGGATTTCTAGGAAAAGTCAGCTGTAGTCATAATAATAACAAAGATACTGTGCAGTGGTAGAATATTTAACAGCAATACAAATTTGTAAAGTAAAATTAAAATGAAATTCTCTGTTCCATATACAAATTCCATAGGAAATAAGCAGGGTTTTGAATAAAAGAAAAAGCATTTATAGTACTGACAGCTTTTAACAAAAATCAAATTTAAGACAAATATTTAAGCCATACCTCTAGCTTTTTCCTCATTTCATCTAAGCTTTTCTCTGATACTTCCTCATTCCCTCTTCAATGCTTTGTCTGTCCTACACTTATCTATCTATATCCCTTCTCCTCTTTCTGCTTCTTGTTTCCTTTTCACCTCCCCATCCAAATTTCCCATTCTATTCCTTTATCTTCTTTCTTCTCAATGCCTGCTCTCTTTATTTTGAAAATTTAATGACACTTTTTCTCAAGACATAATGCTAGTCATGTTGCCCAGGAAAATACTAAATATCCCACAAGAACTTTTATTAGCAAAGAGAAGCACAGTCTTCAAAATTATTATTCTTGACATATGTAATAAATAATACATAGGCTATTATGCCATTCAAATACCAAGTAAAAAAAGGAAATTAATTGAATGGTGCAAGTAGAACATTTACACATGATAATTTTCTTATTTACCTGTATAGAATAATGACTATATTTTTATATTCCCCTAAACTGTTAGGGAAATGGCTTATTTTTAATCAATTATGAGTATAATTTTAAAAGCATATATATTTTTATCAATAAAGATGCATTAAGTCATACTATACCAGAAAATAATGAACTAAGTGCAATTCTTTGTATAAAGCCTCTATTTACAATGAATTCACTTGGAAATTATAAGGTTGGTGAGATGTCTTATATTTTGGACAAGAATTTAAACTCCCTGAGGATAATCAAATTATTCATGCATGAAGCATATAAATGTCTCCAGGAGTTGGTAGGTTGATAGATGATGGGGCATGCTGGTACAGAAAACAGAATGCCACTGAAATATTTCCAAGGACAACACAGATCAGAGAGCAGGGAAGTCAGCTAAGCGTAAAAAAAAAAATAATAATAATTTACATCTGTCTCCACATCTCAGATACTCTCCTTCCTTCTCACTGCTATGCCACTTGCTTCCCATTCATTGCTCATTATTATCTGATGTCTATTCTGTCACAAATGAAAACTCATCTCACTAAAGCCATTACAAATCTCTTAAGCCCTATTCAGTGATTTCAGTTCACTCTTTTTCTTACCAAATAAATTATACTTTCCTTTGTCTTTTTTGTGCTTTCCACCCTTTAGGCTCATAAAACTACCTTTCTAGTTCCCTCCTGCTTCTCTAGTCACTGTTCAGTAGCCTTTTCTGGTCTTTTCTTTTCCCTCCTTGTGTGAGCCAGTGTTCCTGGTTGCAACATGAAATGAGTTAATTCAATGGAAATTGGCTCTAACAAGTAAGTGCTAGGGAAGTTACATAAATCCACTGGACAAATGGGCAGGAACACACAAAAAAAGAAGTTGAACAGTTAACCACCAAAATCATATTGCAGCTCTACCTCAGTGAGACCTGTTGCCATTGCTGCTGAATTTGAATTTGAATTTGAATGCTGAATTTGAAGCTCACAATGAAAATGCCATTGTTGTGGGTGCAGGATGCATTTTGGCGTCATGATATTGCAATTTCGTTGACTTGGAAAATCTCTTTTCTCAACATTTGACCTCTTTCTCCCCTCTTCATATCCAAATTCAGTGTAGATGAGTTTGAGTGGCTAATATTAGATCTGGTCCCCTCACTCTAGGTTCAGGGGGAAAAGAAGGTCAGTTTTTAGAATTTTGACTTCTAGAGTGAATGCTTATTTTTGTCTAACACCAAGAGTCAATCATATGGAAGAAAAGAGAACACAATATTATTAACTAATACATGATGGGTATCTATTTTAATTTAATATAACAGCTCCATATGTATTTTCTTTTACCTTATCCACACTGTCCACTGTCTTCTGGATAGGCCATACACACTATACTTTCTGCCACCTCAATGTCTCATAAGTTATTATTTCTTTTAAGCCCGTATAGATTATTATGGCTAAATTTATGTCACTTTGATATTCAGAAGTTTCTTGCAAAAACTGGCCTCTGCATCTGGTTTCCTTAATTTTCCATTATCACCTAGTAAAATACCAAGTGACTTTCATCTTTCCTAACCCACTCTTCCAGCTTCCCTGATAGCTCAGTTGGTAAAGAATCTGCCTGCAATGCAGGAGACCCTGGTTTGATTCCTGGGTCAGGAAGATCCGCTGGAGAAGGGATAGACTACCCACTCCAGTATTCTTGGGCTTCCCTTGTAGTTCAGCTTGTAAAGAATCTGCTGCAATGCAGGAGACCCTGGTTCTATTCCTGGATCAGGAAGATGCCCCTGGAGAAGGGAAAGGCTACCCACTCCAGTATTCTGGCCTGGAGAATTCCATGGACTGTATAGTCCCTAGGGTGGCAAAGAGTCAGATGACTGAGCAACTTTCACTAGCCCACTCTTCGTATATCATGTGTCACCAAGTCCCAGTAACTCTATACTGTGATTTATTTTGATCTGTTTCTTTGCCTTCTCAAAACTCCCAATGTCATATCACATATGAACAAAAAACTTCAGATACATTTAAATCACTTGGGGGGCATTTATAAAATGCATATTATTAGATGCCATTTATGACGTGCATGGCATTGAATTCAGTTGTTAAACCAGGCCCTTGTAACATTTTTACTTCTGATGCTGCATCCATGACTAAAACACGGAATTTCTCTACCTTAGCAGTTTTCCCATAAATTTGCCTCATGTTCAGAATGTCTTTCCTCTATTCTACATCTGCTCACTCCCATATACATTCTGAGATACAATAGGTGGTTGGTCAAAAAGTTTGTTTGGGTTTTTCCATAAGACCACACAGAACAATTGAGCAAAATTTTTGGCCAGCGTGATAGTTGGTTTTTTCCAGCACAATAATTTCCACCAAATACTTTTCATGTATTTCAATAAGAGTAAATAAAATAAAGTGTATGTTTGTATTTGTATTATCTTCCTGAAATTTTCTTTTTAATGACTGGTGACTGTCCTTTTTCCATCTACTGCACTGTATTTCAGAGGCCATCTATAAAGGATATGGAAACAAAAAATGCAACAGAGCTGACAGAGTTTGTTCTCACAGGACTTACATATGAACCAGTATGGCAAGTCCCCCTGTTCCTGCTGTTCTTGATGATATACCTCATCACTATCATGGGAAACCTTGGTCTGATTGCTCTCATCTGGAATGACCCTCATCTTCAAATTCCCATGTACTTATTCCTAGGGAATTTGGCCTTAGTGGATATTTGGTTATCCTCCACAGTGACTCCCAAGATGCTGGTCAACATTATCAACCAGAATAAGAGGATATCTCTCTCTGAATGCATGGTGCAATTTTTTTCGTTTGTAGTTAGTGCGACTACGGAATGTTTTCTGCTGGCGATGATGTCGTATGATCATTATCTAGCCATATGCAACCCACTACTTTATCCAGCGATTATGACTCATAGACAATGCATGGGAATGTTAGTTTCATCATTTGTTGGTGGCCTTTTTCATGCCTTAATTCATACGGGCTTTTTATTCAGATTAACCTTTTGTAATGACAACATAATACATCACTTTTATTGTGACATCATGCCCTTGTTTAAAATTTCTTGCACTGACCCTTCTATTAACGTTCTGATGATATTTATTTTCTCTGGTTCAATACAGGTGTTCACCATTCTTATTGTTCTTATCTCTTATATACTAGTTCTCTTCACAATTTTAAAAAAGAAGTCTGCACAAGGCATAAGGAAGGCCTTCTCCACTTGTGGGGCCCACCTTCTATCTGTCTGTTTATACTATGGCCCTCTTCTTTTTATGTATGTGCGCCCTGGATCCACACAAGCAGATGATCAGGATATGATGGACTCTCTGTTTTACACTGTCATAATTCCTTTCCTAAATCCCATTATCTACAGCCTGAGAAATAAAAAAGTCATATATTCACTGCTAAAAATATTAAAAAGAAACATTTAGATTTAATACTAATATGTGTTCTCTTATATAAAAACAATATAAAATTATGTAGATTAAATGTTTAATTGTGTTTAATGTTCAAAGTTTTTTGCATTCATAACTGTTCTATTATTTTAATGACTTAAGATTTTAGTACCTAATAAGTGATTTTAAATATTTGTATATATTATTTAAACACACAGGAAATTTTAATCAAATATTCATATCATACTAAAATAAACAGAAATGAAAATATTTTACATGCTTGCATATTCTTCATTGTGGTTTTATAACTGTATTTACTAAACATATATTAAGCACTAAAATTGTGCTTTAACTCTGAAAAGAACTCAAATATGAGGCCTTTGATCATAATCAACCATATAGTCTGGAGACTCATATTACATGTAACTCCACATAGTAAGCATGTTGTGTTTGAGTGAACAGAGGTAGATCCCAGGAACGCTGCTGACCATCAAAAGGTCTTCTATTCTACTTTATTTAGGACATGGTGAGCTCACTTCTTGTGTATTCAACTCTCATTGGACACAGAAGAATAAACACAATGGGGAAGCAATGAAGAAAACATGAGAAAGGATTCAAGGATTTTGACCTGACCTTCACCACTGAAGGATTCTCTTAACTCAGCCTGCTTCTATGAGGACCAAAAAGGAGTGTTGCCTCCCACTGTCCATAATGCTTTCTAAGGCCTCTTCTAGCTATACTTCTTATTGTGTAGTCTGAAAAGCTTCACTGTGTCAGAAAGCTAATAGTTTAGATTGAGGACCTATTTTGAAATGGGCATAGGGAATAAATAACTGGCAGAATAGGAAGTAAATGGTCTCAATCTTGGAAATCTGCCAAATGGCACAGTGGTAAGGAATCTGCCTGCCAATGCAGGAGGCACAAGACATGCGGGTTCGATCCCTGGGCCAGGGAGATCCCCTAGAGGAGGAAATGGGAACCCCCTCCAGTATTCCTACCTGGAAAATTCCATGAACAGAGGAGCCAGGTGGAACAGTCCACAGGGTCACAGAGAGTCAGACAAAATGAGCACACAAGTGCAAACTACTGTAGGGACTGAATGTCAGTTTTCCCCCAAATTCATATGTTGAAGCACCAACCCCTTAATATGGTGGTATTAGAGTAGACTCTTTGGCAGGTAATTAGTCTTAGATGAAATCATAAGATCATGAACTCCTTGTTTCAAAATTCAGACTTAAATTGAAGAAAATAGGGAAAACCACTAAACCAATCAGGTATGACCTAAATGAAATCCCTTATGATTATACAGTAGAATGAGAAACAGATTTCAGGGATTAGATTTGATAGACAGAGTGCCTGAAAAAATATGGACAAAGGTCCATGACATTGTACAGGAAGCAGTGATCAAGATCATTCCCAAGGAAAATGAAATGCAAAAAGGCAAAATGGTTGTCTGAAGAGGCCTTACAAATAGCTGAGAAAAGAAGAGAAGTTAAAGGCAAAGGAGAAAAGGAAAGATATACCCATTTTATTGTAGAGTTCCAAAGAATAGCAAGGAGAGATAAGAAAGCCTCCTCAGTGATCAATGCAAAGAAATAGAGGAAAACAACAGAATGGGAAAGACCAGAGATCTCTTCAAGAAAATTAGAGATACTGAGGGAACATTTCATGCAAAGATGGGCTCAATAAAAGACAGAAATGGTATGGACCTAACAGAAGCAAAAGATATTAAGAAGAGGTGGCAAGAATACACAGAAGAACTATACAAAAAAGATCTTCATGACCCAGATAACCACGATGGTCTGATAAGTCACTTAGAGCAAACATCCTGGAATGTGAAATCAAGTGGGCTTTAGGAAACATCACTATGAATAAAGCTAGTGGAAGTGATGGAATTCGTTAAGCTACTTCAAATCCTAAATGATGATGCTGTGAAAGTGCTGCACTCAATATGCCCACAAATTTGGAAAACTCAGCATTGGCCACAGGACTGGAAAATGTCACATTTCATTCCAATCCCAAAGAGGGGCAATGCCAAAAAATGTTCAAACTATCATACAACTACACTCATCTCACACGCTAGGAAAGTAATGCTCAAAATTCTCCAAGCTGGGCTTGAATAGTACATGAACCATGAACTTCCAGATGTTCAAGCGGATTTAGAAAAAGCATAAGAATAAGAGATCAAATTACCAACATCTGTTGGATCATAGGAAAAGCAAGAGAATTCCAGGAAAAAACATCTACTTCTGCTTCATTGACTATGCTGAAGCCTTTGACTGTATATGGATCACAAAAAACTGTGGAAAATTCTGAAAGAGATGGGAATACCAGACCACCTTACTTGCCTCCTGAGAAAGCTGCATGCAGGTCAAGAAGCAACAATTAGAACTGGACATGGAACAACAGACTGGTTCCAAATTGGGAAAGGAGTACATCAAGGCTGTATGTTGTCACCCTGCTTATTTAACTTATATGCAGAGTACATCATGCAGAATGCCAGACTGGATGAAGCACATACTGGAATCAAGATTGTCGGGAGAAATATCAGTATCCTCGGATATGCAGATGACACCACCCTTATGGCAGAGAGTGAAGAACTAAAGAGCCACTTGATGAAAGTGAAAGAGGAGAGTGAAAAAGTTGGCTTAAAATTCAACATTCAGGAAACTAAGATCATGGCATCTGGTCCCATAAATTCATGGCAAATAGATGGGGAAATAGCAGAAACAGTAAGAGACTTTATTTTGGGGGGCTCCAAAATCACTGCAGATGGTGACTGCAGCCATGAAATTAAAAGATGCTTGCTCCCTGGAAGAAAAGCTATGACAAACCTAGACAGTATATTAAAAAGCAGAGACATAACTTTACCAACAAAGGTCTGTCTAGTCAAGGCTATGGTTTTTCCAATAGTCATGTATGGATGTGAGAGTTGGACTGTGAAGAAGGCTGAGCGCTGAAGAATAGATGCTTTTGGACTGTGGTGTTGGAGAAGACTCTTGAGAGTCCCTTGGACTGCAAAGAGATCCAACCAGTCAATCCTAAAGGAAATCAGTCTTGAATATTCTTTGGTAGGACTGATGCTGAAGCTGAAACTCCAATACTTTGGCCACCTGATGCGAAGAACTGACTTCTTGGAAAAGACCCTGATGCTGGGAAAGATTGAAGGCAGGAGGAGAAGGGGATGACAGAGGATGACATGGTTTGATGGCATCACCGACTTGATGGACATGAGTTTGAGCAAGCTCTGGGATTTGGTGCTGGACAGGGAAGCCTGGTGTGCTGCGATTCATGGGGTTGTAAAGAGTCAGACACGACTGAGTGACCGAACTGACTAATTGAGGTCATAAAGGTAAGGCTTTTCATGATGGGATTAGTCCCCTTACACGAAGAGAGAGAGAGACAAGAGAGCTAGCTTTCTCTTCAGGTGTACTCAGCTAGGAAAGGCCATATGAGAAGGCAGCTGTTTGCCAGCCAGAAAGCAAGTTCTCACCAGTACAGTGTTTGTTGGACCCTTGGACTCAGACTTCCAAACCTTAGAATGTAAAAAATAAATGTCTGTGTTATAAGGCCAAAAATCTATGATATTTGATTATAGCAGTGTGAGTTAATAAAAAACCCCACTACTTGGCCACAGCAATCAGAGCAGAAAAAGAAATAAAAGGAATCCAAATTGGAAAAGAAGAAGTAAACTCTCACTGTTTGCAGATGACATGATCCTCTACATAGAAAACCCTAAAGACTCCACCAGAAAATTACTAGAACTAATCAATGAATATAGTAAAGTTGCAGGATATAAAATCAACACACAGAAATCCCTTGCATTCCTATACACTAATAATGAGAAAATAGAAAGAGAAATTAAGGAAACAATTCCATTTACCATTGCAATGAGAAGAATAAAATACTTAGGAATATATCTATCTAAAGAAACTAAAGACCTATATATAGAAAACTATAAAACACTGATGAAAGAAAACAAAGAGGACACTAATAGATGGAGAAATATACCATGTTCCTGGATTGGAAGAATCAGTATAATGAAAATGAGTATACTACCCAAAGCAATTTATAGATTCAGTGCAATCCCTATCAAGCTACCAACGGTATTCTTCACAGAGCTAGAACAAATAATTTCACAATTTGTATGGAAATACAAAAAACCTCGAACAGCCAAAGCTATCTTCAGAAAGAAGAATGGAACTGGAGGAATCAACCTGCCTGACTTCAGGCTCTATTACAAAGCCACAGTCATCAAGACAGTATGGTACTGGCACAAAGACAGAAATATAGATCAATGGAACAAAATAGGAAGCCCAGAGATAAACCCAGGCACCTATGGACACCTTATCTTTGACAAAGGAAGCAGGAATATACAATGGATTAAAGACAATCTCTTTAACAAGTGGTGCTGGTAAAACTGGTCAACCACTTGTAAAAGAATGAAACTAGAACACTTTCTAACACCATACACAAAAATAAGCTCAAAATGGATTAAAGATCTCAACGTAAGACCAGAAACTATAAAACTCCTAGAGGAGAACATAGGCAAAACACTCTCCAACATACATCACAGCAGGAACTTTTATGACCCACCTCCCAGAATATTGGAAATAAAAGCAAAAATAAACAAATGGGACCTAATTAAACTTAAAAGATTCTGCACAACAAAGGAAACTATCAGCAAGGTGAAAAGACAGTCTTCAGAATGGGAGAAAATAATAGCAAATGAAGCAACTGACAGACAACTAATCTCAAAAATATACAAGCAACTCCTACACCTCAATTCCAGAAAAATAAATGACCCAATCAAAAAATGGGCCAAAGAACTAAATAGACAGAATGATTTCTATAACATCTATTTTTAAAACTAATGTTAAAATACTGTTAAATTTTATACTAATTTGATTTGGTTTACAAAATGCCAATATAGACAGTTGAAAATGGAAAACAAACACTGATTAATCTATTTTATTATTATAAGTAAAATCTAGATGAGCAAAATAGATCTACGACTATATTGAACTCTTTAATGGTATGTAATTATATGATTAGAGTAATTATAATGATTCCATAGGATATGTTTTGGTGAACTAGAACATTAAACAAATAAATGTGAGTTTACAGAATCATAATGCTTTCTCTGTAAGAAATCCTTCTGATAATTTTGCTCAAAATATATATTCCATTAACTATATTCTCTGATTGATTTTTAAGTTAAATCACTGAAATAGTAAACTCTCTCTCCTTTAACCCAATTCTGACAGCAATTTCTTTGGAAATTAATTTCATTGAAATATAATTTCATACATATTTATGAAATTGATTGTATACATATATATACACACAAAGATTGTAGGTATGTGTGTGTGTGTGCATGTATATGTATATATGTATATAAAACTGTATGCAGAAAGTGTTTCCTAAGTCCTCTTTCAAATTTATGACTTAAGTACCCATGCATTAAATTGAAATTTTTTGTTTGTTGAATTGTTTAAAATTTTATAGAAGGAAGCACATTCAAACAAATATACATTTAGCAACTGGAGCTGTTACCATTGTTTATTTACATTGCCTGTATTAATATTCCAGGCTAGCTGTCAAATTTTTTTCTGTAAAACTGGTAGGGGAATAAATGCTCTCAATTAAATTCATCAGGATTTCTAGAGAATGTCAGCTCTCTGTGACAACAAAGACTCTAAGTAGAGTTAGCATATTTATTAACAAAGGAAATTTATAAAGTAAATTTTCTTGTCAAATAAGTGAATTAATATATTTCTGGTTTGACATGTTCATAACTAGCTACATAATATAGTTCAAATGATTGTGAAATATATGAATACTTATAATTACTATTCAGTTCAGTTCAGTCACTTAGTTGTGTCTGACTCTTTGTGACCCCATGAACCGCAGCACGCCAGGCCTCCCTGTCCATCACCAACTCCTGGAGTCCACTCAAACCCATGTCCATTGTGTCGGTGATGCCATCCAACCATCTCATCCAGGATGTCTGGCTCTGGGTGAGTGATCACACCATCGTGATTATCCAGGTCATGAAGATCTTTTTTGTACAGTTCTTCTGTGTATTCTTACCACCTCTTCTTAATATCTTCTGCTTCTGTTAGGTCCATACCATTTCTGTCCTTTATTGAGCCCATCTTTGCATGAAATGTTCCCTTGGTATCTCTAATTTTCTTGAAGAGATCTCTAGTCTTTCCCATTCTATTATTAGCTACCTTAATGATTCCCAAGTCATTATTTCTATTATGCTCCTGTGGAATAATAATGCTTAGTATATATCACCTGGATGGTCAGAGGATGCTCCTTGAAAATACTTGCCACCACATCTGAGTTTTAAATCTCAATATTTGATGACTTTCTACCTGGTAATCAAGTGACTCTTATGATTTTCTCTCTTTTATTAACCACCTCTTTACATCTAATATGTCTGCAAGTGCTAGTGGTTCTACATTCTGATTTACTTTGAACTATCTGTTTGAATTCCTCATCACCCCAATGTCAAAGCACACATGGAATAAGATTTCTGCATATATTTTCATCACCTAGGAAACAATAAAATGACTAGATAACATTCATGACCTAAAGAATCAACGTTGATAATAATACCTCAGAATCTATTTTGTACCACTCCCTCTCCCAGACACTTCTAATGTGTAATCTGTTGTAAGAATCACTGGTCAATAGTCATAACTTCCAGATTAGTACTTCTGACACCAGGCTACATCCCCTGAAGTTTACTTTATTCAACCAGTTATTTAACTTTAAAAATAACTGAGGATGCTTCTCCATGTTTTAAAAATTTTCAGTTTGTCTATTCCTTAAAGAATAAAACTCAATAAAGTTTCATTAGTACTCAATTTATTTTATAATCAGGCCCTTTCAACATCTTAATTTTGACACTATATCCATGCCCTAAACACGTTTCTTCCATCTCGTTTAATAATCCCCCATAAATTTGATCATGTTCAGAATGTCTTTCTCTTATTCTATATCCATTCATACCTGTACATATTTTGAACTGAAATAATTACATTATTCCAATAAAATTATTTCTGCAAATATTTTTCAAGTATTTGGTAAGCGTAAATAAAATAAAGGGCATTCAGGCTTGGTATATGGCTCTATTCAAAGCTCAACATTCAGAAAACGAAGATCATTGCATCTGGTCCCATCACTTCATGGCAAATAGATGGGGAAACAGTGGAAACAGTGTCAGACTTTATTTTTGGGGGGCTCCAAAATCACTGCAGATGGTGACTGCAGCCTTGAAATTAAAAGATGCTTACTCCTTGGGAGAAAAGTTATAACCAACCTAGATAGCATATTGAAAAGCAGAGACATTACTTTGCCAACAAATGTCCATCTAGTCAAGGCTATGGATTTTCCAGTGATCATGTATAAATGTGAGAGTTGGACTGTGAAGAAAGCTGAGCGCCGAAGAATTGATGCTTTTGAACTGTGGTGTTGGAGAAGACTCTTGAGAGTCCCTTGGACTGCAAGGAGATGCAACCGATCCATACTAAAAGAGATCAGCCCTGGGTGTTCTTTGGAAGGAATGATGCTAAAGCTGAAACTCCAGTACTTTGGCTACCTCATGCGAAGAGTTGACTCATTAGAAAAGACTCTGATGCTGGGAGGGATTGGGGGCGGGAGGAAAAGGGGACGACAGAGGATGAGATGGCTGGATGGCATCACCAACTCGATGGATGTGAGTTTGAGTGAACTCTGGGAGATGGTGATGGACAGGAGGCCTGGTGTGCTGCGATTCATGGGGTCGCAAAGAGTCAGACACGACTGAGCGACTGAACTGAACTGAACCAAATTTCCTTTTTTAAAATTCTTGAGAAATGTTTTCTCCATTTACTGCATTTTATTTCAGATGCAATCTATTAATGATATGGAAACAAAAGATGCAACAGAGCTGACAGAGTTCATTGTCACAGGACTTACACATCAACCAGAGTGGCAAGTGCCCCTGTTTCTGTTGTTGATAATATACCTCATCACCATCGTGGGAAACCTTGGTCTAATTGCTCTCATCTACAATGACCCTAAACTTTACATCTCCATGTACTTATTCCTAGGGAACCTGGCATTTGTGGATACTTGGTTATCCTCCACAGTGACCCCCAAGATGCTGCTCAACTTCTTTGCATGAACAAAATGATTTCTCTTCCTGAATGTAAGATACAGTTTTTTTCCTTTGTAATCTGTGTAACTACGGAATGTTTTCTGTTGGCAACTATGGCATATGATCGTTATGTGGCCATATGCAAACCACTAATTTATCCAATAATCATGACCAACAGACTATGCATTTGGCTGTTAGTTTTGTCATATTTTGGTGGCCTCCTTCATGCCATACTTCATAATGTTTTTTTTTTTTTTTACTCAGATTAACCTTCTACAATTCCAACACAGTACATCACTTTTACTGTGACATTATACCACTGTTTAAGATTTCTTGTACTGACCCTTCCATTAACATTCCGATAGTATTCATTTTTGCTGGGTCAATACAGCCATTCACCATTTCCATTGTTCTTATCTCTTATGCTCTAGTTCTCTGTACAGTTTTGAAAAAGAAGTCTTTACAAGGCATAAGGAAGGCCTTCTCCACCTGTGGAGCCACCTCCTATCTGTCTCTTTATACTATGGGCCTCTTCTCTTCATGTTATGTGCTCCATGTATCTTTACAAGAAAATGATCAAGATATGATAGACTGCCTATTTTACACTGTCATCATTCCTTTCTTACATCCAATTATCTACAGCCTCAGAAATAAGAAAGTCATAAGTTCACTGGCAAAAATGTTGAACAGAAATGCTTAAAACTCATATTAATATCCATCCTCTTGCTAAAATAGTCATACAGTTGTGGAGATCTGATGTTGCTATTTGCAGTTTTGTGTATAAGTTTGTTCCTCTTATAACTATCCTAGAATTTTAATGACTCACTAAGGTGGGATTTCTGGAGAAGGCAATGGCACCCCACTCCAGTACTCTTGCCTGGAAAATCCCATGGACAGAGAAGCCTGGTAGGCTGCAGCCCATGGGGTCGTGAAGAGTCAGACACAACTGAGTGACTTCACTTTCACCTTTCACTTTCATGCATTGGAGAAGGAAATGGCAACCCACTCCAGTGTTCTTGCCTGGAGAATCCCAGGGACGGGGGAGCCTGCTGGGCTGCCGTCTATGGGGTCGCACAGAGTTGGACACGACTGAAGCAACTTAGCAGCAGCAGCAGCAGCAGCAAGGTGGGAGTTCTAGTAAACATCTTAAAATATGTGGATATGTAACTCAAAACCAAGAATAAAGGTAAATTTTAATCAAGTGTTCATGTAATATTAGAAAAATTAAAGAGAGAAATTATCATAGTTCACACATATATTTTCAGTGTGGCTTCATAAATGCATTAAGCAATACAATAGTATAATCACTGAAGAAAATGGAATATAATGTCTTTGATAGCAAAAACTCTGTGTAGTCTAGAGACTTACATTACATTTAATTCTATAGTAAAGTTAGGATTGTTTTGAGTGAATGGAGGACAATTGCAGAAATTTGTGTCTATAAATAATTGAGAGAGAATTGAAATGAATACTTTAAATGAAGTAAAATTGCAAGGCTTATTATCAGTCTTGTGTTGAACCCATGGAGATTACTAGGCCTACAATGGCCACTGAATGTCAGATCACCTTCCTGTTGTTGTTCAGTCGATCAGTTGTATCCAACTCTTTGCCACCCCGTGGACTGCAGCACACCAGGCTTAGGTTTCTTTCATGGCAATTGCCAAGTATCATATACCTAAAGTGATTAATCTTGCTCTACTTAGCAGGAGGATTATCTCCTGTTATATATTAGGAGAAACTCTTTAGGTAGATGTTTGTATTAACAATTAAACAGTATAAGTAAAAATATCATTATTACATATATCTAAAAGTGAAGGTCACAAGATTAGATCAAGTCATTTATCTTGTTTTTGTTCCCTAAGGGATATCCCCAAGCCTCAGAAATGGAGTTAATAAATCACAGTCCAGATACTTTTATTATTTTTCACTATAGGATCCATGTTATTGCATATTGCCCTGGATTTTTATTTTTTGTTGCTGTATAATATTCCCATTGCTCTGATATTTTTTTTTTTCTGTAAGTTATCTAAATTTCTGTTTGTTCACAAACTGTTATGACTCAAAGCCTATATTTCTAATATAGGCAACTGGTGTATATTTCTTTGATAACCACAAAAGTTTGATTCTATAACTGGCCTTTTGTTTGAATGAAAAGGTTGAGCACAATGTATCACCTGCCAAGTTCTTCTTTAGGCTGAGTAGGTGTGAAATAAGCACTGGAGTCCTGTCAGATGTCAGACTTCTATGGAGCCTTCTCTTGAATATGTCTAATCTATAGATTCTAGTGCTCTGATGTATGTTTCAGAAAAACCCATACTAATTTATGCCTTCCAAAATTCATTAAAATCTCTTCACTGATATGTTCCTATTTTTATTTCTGTTAAAGTATTTTTTTCCATTTTGTATATCATATAAATTTCCATATCATTTCCATATGATTGGATTTATATGGATTTATATGATATGGATTTATATATACCATTTATATGATATGGATTATATATAATAATCCATAATAATATGGATTATTTCCATATAATATGGATTCCATAAATTTCCATATGATTTCCATATCATTGCAGTGAAATGTTGGAAAAGATGTAAAATATAAACCCTTACAAAGCTTACATTTTAGAAGTATTGTCCAGATATCTTTAAAAAAAGAAACTATGAAATGACATATGTTTTATTTAATGTTAGTGAGATGTAAAAGCTATTAGGCTACATTCATCCAGTTATCTGAAACACTGATGATATCAGATGAAAATGCTACTTGGAAACACTAATAATACAACAGAAATACTCTTTATTATGAAGATATATCAATTATTTAATCTTGAGATTTAAGAGAATTTACAGCTCCTCTCCCTTATGTACATAGATAAATTTTTTTTTCTCCTAATTTTACAACACCTTGTGATATTGAGAAGTTGCTGACAACATTATCCTTTACAGTGGTCAAAAAATCAACACAATCACAAGTAAAAACAAACTCTACTAAATCTAGAACCATATTTCTCAGTCTGAGTTGTGAACTGCTGTTGTGTTGTTGTTCGATTGTGACGTCATATTCAATTCTTTGCGACTCCATGGAATGCAGCACACCAGCTCTGTCCTCTATTTCCTGGAGTTTGCTCAAATTCATGTCCGCTGAGTCAGTGATGCCAACCAACCATCTCATCTTCTGCCACCCCCTTCTCCAGCAGGAAAGGAAAGATTGCCTTCAATTTTTCCCAGCATCAGGGTTTATTTCAATGAGTCAGGTCTTTGTATCAGGTGGACAAAATACTGGAGCTTCAGTTTCAGCATCAGTCCTTCGAATGAATATTCAGAATTGATCTTCTTTAGGATTAACTGGTTTGGTTTCCTTGCTGTATCAGGGACTTTCAAATCTTCTCCAGCACCACAATATGAAAGCATCAGTTCTTCAGCACTCAGCCTTCTTTATGGTTCAACTCTCACATCTGTACATAACTACTGGAAAAGCCATAGCTTTGACTATATGGACTCTTGTTGGCAAACGGATATCTTTGTTTTTTAATAAGTTGCCTAGGTTTGTCATGGCTTTCCTTCCAAAGAGTAAGCATCTTTTAATTTCATGGCTGCAGTAAACATTCTCAGTGATTCTGGAGCCCAAGAAAAGAAAATCTGTCACTGCTTCCACTTTTTTCCCTTCTATTGTCCATGATGGGATGGGATGGGATGCCATGATCTCAGTTTTACTAATCTTGAGTTTCAAGCCTCCTCTATCACCTCTTTCACCCTCATCAGGAGGCTCTTTAGTTCCTCTTTGCACTTTCTGCCATTAGAGTGGTATCATCTGCATATCTGAGGTTGCTGATATTTCTCCTGGCAGTCTTGATTCCAGCTTGTGAGTCATCCAGCCCAGCATGTTGCATGATGTACTCTGCATATAAATTAAATAAGCAGGGTGACAGTATACAGCTTTGACATACTCCTTTTCCATTAGGAACCAGTCCATTGTTTCATGTCCAGTCCTAACTGCTGCTTCTTGATATGCATACAGGTTTCTTAGGAGACATGTAAAATGGTCTGATGTTTCCCATCTCTTTCAGAATTTTCCACAGTTTGTTGTGACCCACACAGTCAAAGGCTTTATTCAATGAAACAGAAGTTTTTCTGGAATTCCCTTGCTTTCTCTATGATCCAACAAATGTTGGCAATTTGACCTCTGGTTCCTCTGCTTTTCTAAACCCAGCTTGTATATCTGGAAGTTCTCACTTCACATACTGCTGATGGATTCACACATAGCTTGAAGGATTTTGAGCATAACCTTGCTAACATGTGAAATGAATGCAATTGTATGATAATTTGAACATTCTTTGACATTCCTTCTTTGGGATTGACTGCCCAAGTACTGCATTTCAGACTCTTTTGTTGACTATGAGGGCTACTCCCTTTCTTCTAAGGGTTTTTTGCCCGCAGTAGTAGATATAATGGTGATCTTAATTAAATTTGCCCAGTCTCTTCCATTTTAGTTCACTGATTCCTAAGATGTTGATGTTAACTCTTGCCATCTCCTATTTGACCACATCCAATTTACTTGGATTCATGGACCAAGGTTCCTATGCAATACTGTTCTTTATAGCATCGGACTTTACTTTCACCACCAGGCACTGGACACATCCACAACTGAGTGTCATTTCTGCTTTGATCCAGCCTCTTCGTTCTTTCTGGAGCTATTGGTAATTGCCCTCCACTCTTCCCCAGTAGCATACTGAACACCTTCTGAGCTTGGGGAGAGTGTCATCTTTGTCACCCCCAAAAATATCATATCATTTTTCCTTTTCATACTGTTCATGGGGTTCTTGTAGCAAGGAATCTGGAGTGGTTTGCCAGTCTCTCCTCCAGTGAACAATGTTTTGTGAGAACTCTCTGCTATAATGCGTCCATCCTAGGTGGCCCTGCACTGCATGGCTTATAGTTTCATTGAGTTTCCACAGCCTCTTTGCCACGGCAAGGCTGTGATCCATGAAGCAGAGCAAATCCTATCTGAGAAACAGTACTATGTATTGGATGTAGATTCAAAAAATATACATCTTCTGAACTTTGAACTTTCTGGTATTATCATACAGAAACTTTTGTAACTTAGTTCTAAAAGTCCATTGTATCTTTCACTCAAATTAGCTGCTTCAGAATTTTAGGGAACAGGATAAGACAAGTGAATTTAATAATAATGGGGCCATTATGACATTTAATTTGCTATGAGGTAAATTCCTTGATCAGAGGCAATGAAATGTGGAATGACAGTGTGGAATGAGATGTACCATGACAGTGGATAAGGAATCCTGTAAGTCCACAGATGGTTGTTTCAGCAGAAGCACTGCCTGTAGGGGAGGCAAATCTGTATCTAGAGTAAATATCTATTCTAGTAAGAACAAAACACCAACTCTTTCTTGATGGAAAACTGTCAAAGTAATCAACCTACCACCATGTAGCTGGCTAACCACCCCCATTAATGGTGAAATATTGGGGACTCAATGCTGGACTCTGTACTGGCAAATGGAGCACTCTGACATGACCTTAGGCAAGCTGTCCATGTTAAGTGGAAATTAATGATGTAGGGCTCACGTGTAACCTTTGTTCTTGTCATCATTTTGCCTTTTTCATGAGCCTATCTGGTGATGACAAGTGTGGCGGGAGAAAGAGGTTTACTGGTGACCATAGAATGGTTTTCAGCTACAAGTATTTTTTTTTTTAAATACATTACTCTATATTCCTGGAGTCTTGTGCAGGTCACAAGATTAGACCAGTTCATTTGCCTTATTTTAATGTCTCTGAAGCATTCTCTGTTCTAGGAAAATGGAGTGGATTGATCACTTTCAAGTTGCTTTTAATCTTCTCCCTAAAGATTATTTTAACTGTATATGTCTGTAGTTTGTTGATTATTATTGGCATACAATGTTTCCATTGTTCAAATGGTCTCCTGTCAATTATGTGGATTTTTGCTTTTTCATACACTGTAGTGACCCAAAGACTAACTGAAAGTGCAGGCTACATGTATGCATTTTCTTCTACTGTCGTTAAGGACATTTCCTAATGGATTTTTCTTTGAATGAGAAGTCTGATGTCAAGTTATCAGTATATGAGTGGGCTGTATAACCTATCAAGTCTTAATTTAGCTTGGTGAGTACAGAACAGACAGTTGGAGGCTTCCAAGAAACTCAGACCTCCTTGGAGCCTTCTCCTACAAATGTTTGGTCTACAGACTCCTCTACTCTGTTCTGACCTTCAGTACAATTCAAACCGCTTTATGCCTTCCAGAAATTATCAAAATATCTAGTCAAATGATGTGATTCCACTCACCTTCTGTTACAGATTTATTTAGTACATTATTTTTCATTAGAGTGGCCCATTAGGAAAGAGGTAAAATATACACTTTTGAAAAATACAGATTTCAGAAAACATTTCACATATAAAGAATATATATTCTATATTTAGAGAATATGATTCCTTTAAAAAGATACTTAGAAAATCAGTCTGTAATGTTTATCAGTTATTTAGGTGTTTAGCATGATACCATTTAACTAAATTCATCCAGTTGCCTAGAACACTGCTGGAGACTGAGGACAGCAAGTGGCATAATTCAAAAGAAGGCCTGAGACAGGAGGGCCAGTGCTATAGATTCCTGTTTGAGTACAAAGTCTTGAGAATCAGGATCACCTAGAGCACCTAAAGATAAGTGTCAACCAGGCAAGCAGAAACTGAATTCAACCTTCCTCTGCCTTGCTGTTACATTCAGACCCCCAGCAGACTGGATGATGCCAGGTACATTGGGAGGATCAAGTGCTTTACTCAGGCCACCACTTCCATACTAAGCATTTCTGGAAACAGTCTCACAGACACACTCCAAAATAATGTTTAGTCAGATAAATGGACAGCCCACATCCCAGCCAAGTTGACACATAAAACTAACCTTAAAATCTATCCATAATCACCATGGCACTCATACATATCTCCTAAAGACATATGTTATCTCCACATATAAAAAGAATAAAGTTATATTCCACCTAACAGAACACACCCATTTGTGGATAATGGAAAAGGTACTATCTCCTTCCCCAGAAAAGTAGGTAAATTCTTTGAGTGATATTTATTTCTCTCCATGGTATATGGTAACTTAAATACTATAATGGCAAATGAACAACCCTCAACCTCTATATTATATAGTCAGGATATTCTATGCACATGCCAAGGAAAGAAGACTGGAAAGAAAACTAAGAAATTTGCTCTACACATACACAAATGTATCCACATTACATTAAGAAGGAAATATCTTGGCAATTACAGTCCTCATATCTGTAACAGCTCACATGACTGTAGCTGATATTTATTTTGTAGCTGATATTTTAATAGAATTATTTCTCTACACATTCTATATTCCTATTGGCTTCAGGAAGGCTCTCAGGTGAACACTGTTCTTCACCTGGTAGGGTAAACCAAGCTTTCATTCCTGAAGAGTCTGAGCCATTAGAACTACTGTCTGATTTGTTGAAGTTTTGCAATGACTTTAATTATGGGAATGAAAACACCAAGAGACTAGAGAATCTTCTCTACTCCAGACACTCTTTTCCTTGCTCCCTTTGTAGAATTATCTAACTGCATCCTGGTAACTGCCATCAATCACCTTGGCCACCACAGAATTTCTTTTTTGTCTGCTGAGTCAGAGGAATGCAGACCCAAAGGTACAGAGTGCCAATCTACTTTCAGCTCAGTGGAATCACAGTTTTGTGTCCCGGTAGAAACATTCCTCCCTCTGTAAGTCTCAGTCTAAGGCAAGAAGGGCAGAAAAACACAGAAACAAGAAACGAATATTCTGTAGGGGTTCTTAGAGTTAATAGTGACTGGTGCCACTCCCATTTTCGCTCCTTGATTCCTAGACCCATTAATCTGCTATGGGTGAAACAGTATCATATACTGGTGGTTGGTTCAGAGATTCGCCATTCTATCAAACTATATGTTTCAGAATGATGGGGAATAGGGTAAGACCAGTGATTTCCACAAGCATGGGCACACTGCCACACTTATTTTTGCTCTGAAGTGAATTCCTTGACCAGAATCAGTGCTGTTAAGAATACTGTGACAGAGCTTCCCTGCTGGCTCAGTGGTAAAGAATCCATCTGCCAATGCAGGAGACATGGGTTTGATCCCTAGTCTAGGAAGATCTCACGTGCCTCGGAGCAACTAAGCCCATGTACCACAACTGAAGCCTGCACACCCAAGAACCCACGCTCTGGAACAAGAGAAACCACTGCAATGAGAAATCCGCACATCACAACACAAGAGTAGACCCTGCTGTCCACAACTAGAGAAAAGCCTGCACAGCAACGAAGTCCCAGTACAGCCAAAGATAAAATAAATGAATAAATAAATAAAATTATAAGAAAAGACTACCATGACAGTGGATAAGTGAAATTGTTAGTTTCTCAGTCATGTCTGACTCTTTGCAACCCCATAGACAGTAGCATGGCAGGCTCCTCTGCCCATGGAATTCTCCAGGAAAGAATATTGGAGTAGGTACCTATTCCTTTCTCCAGGGGATCTTCCTGACCAAGGGATCAAATATGTGTTCCAACACTGCAGGCAGATTCTTCACCGTCTGAGCAAGAATACACACAAGAAATATACAAAAAAAAGTGTCAATGACCCTGATAACCACAATGGTGTGGTTATTCACCTAGAGCCAGACATCCTGGAGTGTGAAGTCATGTGGGCCTTAGGAAGCATTACTATGAACAAAGCTAGTGGAGGTGATGAAACTCTAGCTGAGCTTTTTCAAATTCTAAAAGATGATGCTGTTAAAGAGTTGCACTCAATATGTCAGCAAATTTGGAAAGCTCAGCAGTAGCCACAGGATTGGAAAAGGTCAGCTTTCATTCTAATTTCAAAGAAAGCCAATGTCAAAGAATGTTCAAACTACCATACAATTGCCCTCGTTTCACATGCTAGCAAACTAATGCTCAAAATCCTTCAAGCTAGGCTTCAACAGTATGTGAACCAAGAAATTCCCTATGTACAAGCTGGATTTAAGAAAGGCAGAGGAACCAGAGCTCAAATTGCCAACATCCGCTGGATCATAGAAAAAGCAAGGGAATTCCAAAAATATCTACTTCTGCTTCATTGATTACACTAAAGTATTTGATTGTGTGGATCACAACAAACTGTGGAAACTTCTTAAAGAGATGGGAATACCTGACTACTTTACCTTCCTTCTGAGAAACCTGTATGCAGGTCCAGAAGCAACAGTTAGAACCGGTCATGGAACAATAAACAGGTTCAAAATTGGGGAAGGAGTACATCAAAGCTGTATATTGTCACCCTGCTTATTTAACTTATATGCACAGTATCTCATGACTACACTATTCATGAGTTGGATGACTCGCAAGCTGGAATCAAGACTGCCAGGTGAAATATTAACCACCTCAGATATGCTGAAGATATCTAATGGCACTCTAATGGCAGAATCAGAAAGGAACTAAAGAGCCTCATAATGAGGGTGAAAGAGGACTGTGAAAAAGCTGGCCTAAAACTCAACATTCAAGAAATTAAGATCATGGCATTTGGGCTCAACACTTCAGGCAAATAGATGGGGTAAAAGTGGAAACAGTGACAGACTGTATTTTCCTGGGCTCCAAAATCATTTAGGATGGTCACTACAGCCATGAATTTAAAAGATACTACTCCTTGGAAGAAAAGCTATGACAAACCTAGACAGCATATTAAAAAGCAAAGATATCACTTGGCCAACAAAGGTCCATATAGTCAAAGGTATGGTTTTCCCAGCAGTCACATATGGATGAGAAATCTGGACCATAAAGAAGGCTGAGTGCCAAAGAATTGCTGCTTTTGAACTGTGGTGTTGGCAAAGGCTCTTGAGAGCCCCTTGGACAGCAAAGAGATCAAATGAGTCAATTCAAAGGAAATCAATCCTGAATATGCATTGGAGGAACTGATGCTGAAGCTGAAGCTCCAATATTTTGGCCACCTGATGTGAAGAGCCCCCTCATTGGGCTCTGATGCTGGGAAAGATGAAGGCAGGAGAAGAAGGGGTGACAGAGCATGAGATGGTTGGATGGCATCACTGACTCAGTGGACATGAGTTTAAGCAAACTCTGGGAGACAGTGAGAAACAGGGGAGCCTGGCGTGCTGCAGTCTATGCGGTTGCAAAGAGTTGGACATGATTGAGTGACTGAACAACAACAATGACAGTGGATAAGGAATTCTATAAGACCAAGGATGATTATATTGGCAGAAGCATTGACTGCAGGGAAGTCAATAAATCTAGACATATCTAGAGTAAGTATATATTCCAATAAGAACAAAGGACTCCCAATTCAGATATAACTATGCTGCCACCAGATACACAGCTGATCATGTTAATGAATGGTGGTGCTGCGTCAAGGGCTTAATTTTGGGCTTGACTGCTGACTGACTGGGTACCCATCAGTGGCCAAAATCAAGCTTGACTTAGGAAGGGAAAGTAAATGTTGTTGAACTTAATAACCTCTATCCCTACCACCTTGGCCATTTAATTTGGGAGCCCACTGAGTGGTGACCGAGGTGTTTGAGAAAGACTGACTAGTGTCTATACATTGTGTGTTTAATTGTTCAGTCGTGTCCGACTCTTTGTAACCTCATGGACTGTAGCCCACCAGGTTCCTCTCTCCATGGGATTCCCCAGGCAAGAAAATTGGAGTGGGTCACCATTGCTTTATCCATGGGAGCTTCCTGACCCAGAGACAGAACCCGGGTCTCCTGCACTGCAGGTGGATTCTTTACCATCATCTTAATCACTTAATGATAATATTCTATTCTGCTGAGATCACTTTTTTTGGTGAACATTTGCATGGGACACAAATACCTTCATGTTTTTTGCCCATTCAGAGAGATCTATTAACATAACTCTTCTACAGATCTCTTTGTCATTGATTTCCTATCATATTCCTTCAAAGTCTATGAATATTCCACCAAACCACTGGCCACAATAAATGAATTACACATAATCACACAACTGTCCATTTCTCCTCTCAAAGAAAGTGTACAATCAGGTGCAATGGTCAAAGACCTGCTCAACGGAAAGTTCTTCCTTCACCACTGTCCTCTGCAATGTCACAGAGCTGTAGTGACAGCTACAGGAGCTGTAGTGCAGCAGCTGTCCACTTTATGACGGTGCCTGCATACCATTCAGAATCATCTGTAAATCAGGCCTCAGTCTTCTCAGTCAACTAATCATAAGGACACAGGCCCAGGCTGGGAGACAGAAGGCATTGAAGCAGGAGTGAAGGCAAATAGAGTTTGGACCACTGCTTTAGTAACTTACTTGTGCTCTTAGGGCTTGTTCCTGCTTCATCAAGTTTATATACACTAATTTCATTATATGAAGAAATGCTTCTGTGCATACCTAACTGCATGGAGAGTGACAGGGATACTATTCAGCTTAGCAAGGGCAGCTCTAGTATCATGGAAAATTGATGGTAATGGTTAAACATTCTTTTTCTCCTAAGGCTCACTAGCAGGCCAATGGTTGTTTCTCTAAATTAGAATAGCTATCTAGAGGATGGTAGTGCTTTGCTCAGAATTCTAAGGCCATGCACTATGATCCACTTCTAGAAGTCTGTTAAAGGTGCCGAGCTCTTCCACTGCCACTTCCAGCACCAGTGCTTGTGCTGGGTATGGCCCATGAGCACAGCAGCTTTTATGTTAGCCTTGATATGTCGGAAAGCCTCCTCTCATGAAGAGAAGTGAAGTCGTTCAGTCATGTCAGACTCTGCGACCCCATGGACTTGAGCCTACCAGGCTCCTCCATCCATGGGATTTTCCAGGCAAGAATACTGGAGTGGGTCACCATTTCCTTCTCCAGGAGATCTTCCTGACCAAGGGATTGAACCCAGGACTCTCACACTGTAGGTGAATGCTTTACTGTCTCAGCCACCAGGGAAGTCCCTTCTCTCCTGGGCTTCACTAAAAACTAGTAGCCCTTCCTGTCACTTGGTAAATGGGCTGGAGGAATACACCCAGATAAGGATAATATTGCCTCTGAAATCCATCAGTTCAGTTCAGTCACTCAGTCATGTCTGACTCTTTGCAACCCCATGAATCACAGCATGCCAGGCCTCCCTGTCCATCACCATCTCCCGGAGTTCACTCAAACTCAAGTCCATCAAGTCGGTGATGCCATCCAGCCATCTCATCCTCTGTCGTCCCCTTTTCCTCCTGCCCCCAATCCCTCCCAGCATCAGAGTCTTTTCCAATGAGTCAACTTTTCGCATGAGGTGGCCAAAGTACTAGAGTTTCAGCTTTAGCATCATTCCTTCCAAAGAACATCCAGGGCTGATCTCCTTTAGAATGGACTGGTTGGATCTCCTTGCAGTCCAAGGGACTCTCAAGAAATCCATAGAGGCTTCTTATTGTAAAGCTAATATTTTTGTGCTTATGAGAGCACAGTGAACAAAAGGTTACATTTGGTTACAAGAGATTCCCACCTTTCCTCACCTTTCTTCATCTGCTACTCAGACCCTTATCACCCAATTTGCTGTCAGTTTGGAGGTTTCTGCTTTTCTTTGCCAATGGACTCCTGCTGTTTACAAGATGCGTGATTTCCTGGTTCTTGCCCCCATTTTGCTGCTCTTCTCTAGCTACCTGTATGCTGTAACATTCCCCCCTCAAGGAGTCTGGACCCTAAAAATCTTTTACTCATCATGCACCAAAGCCAAGACACTTCTTTGTTGTTGTTCAGTAGCTTAGTAGTGTGCAACTATTTGCAATCCCATGGACTGTAGCACATCAAGTTTCCCTGTCCTTCACTATCTCCCAGAATTTGCTCAAACTCATGTCTATCAAGTTGATGATGCCATCCAACCCTTTCATCCTCTAATTCTCTTCTCCTTTTGTCTTCAGTCTTCCCCACATTAGAGTCTTTTCAGGTAGCCAAAGTATTGGAGCTTCAGCTTCAGCATCAGTCCTTCCAATGAATATTGAGGGTTGATTTCCTTTAGGATTGACTGGTTTGATCTACTTGCTGTCCAAGGGACTCTCAAGAGTCTTCTACAACACCACAATTCAAAAGCATCAGTTTGGGGGCACTCAGTCTTCTTTATGGCCTGACTCTCACATCTGTATATGACTAATGGAAAAACCATAGCTTGACTATATGGACCTTTGTCGGCAAAGCAATGTCTCTGCTTTTTAATACACTGTCTAGGTTTGTCATTGGAGAAGGCAATGACAACCCACTCCAGTACTCCTGCCTGGAAAATCCCATGGATGGAGGAGCCTAGTAGGCTGTAGTCCATGGGGTTGCTAAGAGTTGGACATGACTCAGTGACTTCACTTTCACTTTTCACTTTCCTGCATTAGAGAAGGAAATGGCAACCCACTCCAGTGTTCTTGCCTGGAGAATCCCAGGGATAGCGTAGCCTGGTGGGCTGCCGTCTGTGGGGTCACACAGAGTCGGACATGACTGAAGTGACTTAGCAGGTTTGTCATAGCTTTCCTTTCAAGGAGCAAATGTCTTTTAATTTCATGGCTGCAGTCACCATCAACAGTGATTTTGGAGCCCAAGAAAATAAAATCTGCAACTGTTTCCACTTTTTCCCCTTCTATTTGCCATGAAAAGATGGGACCAGATTTCATGATCTTTGTTTTATGAATGTTGAGTTTTAAGCCAAATTTTTCTCTCTCCTATTTTGATATAAATAACGTCATTATTTTTCTCAATAAATGTTTAATGGCAACTTCTCTGTAAATATTTAAAGGCAAATCTGAACATGTGACCGTAATATTCAAAATCCCTTAGTAGTTATCCTTTAAGTTGGGTAAAGAACAAAGTTACCCAACCAGCCTCTAGATACTCTGTGATCACTCACACTGGCCTCCTTTGTCTACTTTGTCTCCACTTTGCCTCTCTCTTTGCACACATGCTCCATTTGCCATTTTTCTTTGTTTCTGTATTGTTTCTGTAATGATCCAACTCTCTGAGAAGCTAGGCGTGCAAATGAAGGAAGTCTCTGAGGATCACAAATATCCAGATACAGCACCCTGCGAGAAATGGTGCCCCTCAGGAACCACCTCTGACCTACCAAAACAGAATCTGCATTCTAAGAAGATCACCAGGAGATTCATAGGAATTGAAGTTTGAGGAGCACTGATCTTGGCTACCTACCACTGTGGTCCTTCCTTTTGCTTTTCCTTTGCTCTTCCTAGGAAGATTTCTCATCAGTTTTCACTGTAAAGTGGGGAGTTAGGTGTGGGTCTGGATGTGAGTTACAATTTCCATGAGGAGAATTTTCTTGTAGTTGGCTTCTGAAGAGATTCTAGAACTTTGATGTCATTAAAATCATGTGTAGTTAATTAAGACCATACTGAAAGAATATCAAAATTCACAGATAAACTGGAGTTTGCATAAACATGTCAGAAATGTGTTCTGTGTTTTGTAAACATAACTTAATGTTTATGATTTCAGAGACTGCAATGCCCTGTGGAACAACCTGGATTCCTCATAAATGTCCAAGTACATAATGCCCAGTGGAAAAGCTTAAGTTTGTCCTAAAGGGAATCCTTGGGCACTATCAGGGGAATTTTAGTTCATCATTCCTTCCTCTTTTGGCAAAAGCATACAGTTACGCAATGGTTGACAATTCTGTTCAAAACAAATTCATATAAACAACATTTTCCTGGGCCTGGAAAATGAAGCTCTCAAAATGAATCAGTGTGCAAAATGATGCTGCCTGTGTTATTGCAATTGCAGTGACTGAGTTCTGTTTTCTATTAATACTTCAGACAGCTGAATGCTAAAGGGATTTCCACAATTTCTTAACAGATATTGGTGAGAGAATGATTTTTATAATGTTCATTATTTTTTATAGAAAGTTGAAATATTATTAAATTTGTAATAATTTTGATTTGGTTTATAAGATATCAAAATATTCAGTTGAAAATGGATAACAGTGAATAATCTGCATATTTTATTATTGTGAGTAAAATCTGGATAAGCAAAATAGCTCTAAAATGACACTGTATTCTTTAATGATATAAAATTATCTGGTTAAAATAATTGGAATGATTCCATAGCTTAAGTTTTGGTTACAAGACTGTTAAACAATAAAAGGCAGTTTAGGAATTTAAGTCAGAATGTTTCTTGTAAAAGAAATTTTTTTGATAATTGTATTCAAAACACTTATTTCATTTAATTAAGCAGACTCTCTGCATTTAAGTCACTTAAATAGTAAATCACTTAAATAGTAACCTCTACTTTGTAACCTACTTCTGACAATAGTTTCGCTGAAAAAAACATGTATATAGAAAAATGCAAAAAATGTTCCTCTAGTGCTCTTTTCAGCTTTATGACTTAATAATTACCCACACATTGAGCTGAACATTTTGATTATTTAGTTTTAGGACTGCATAGAAGAAAAGTGAAGCAAAGTCGTTCAGTCGTGTCCAACCCTTTGAGACCCCTTGGACTGTAGCCTACCAGGTTCCTCTGTCCATGGGATTCTCCAGGCAAGAATACTGGCATGGGTTGCCATTTCCTACTACAGGAGATCTTCCCAACCCAGCAATCAAACCCAGGTCTCCCGCATTGTAGGCAGACACTTTACCGTCTGAGCCACCAGGGAAGTCCTGCATAGAAGAAAGACCAGTCCAAATAAGCGTACATTTAATAACTGCAATTATCAGCACTGGTTATTTATATTGCCTGTATGAAATTCCAGTCTTTGACTCTATTTTTGCTATCAAACTGGTAGAAAAGCAAAAGCTGTTAAGTAAATCCATCAGAAATTCTAGGGAAAGTCAGCTCTAAGCACAGTAATAGCAATGATACTAGGCAGTGATTGTATATTTACTAACGATACAAATTTATAAGGTAAAATTAAAAAGAAATTTCCTATTCCTTACACAAATTCCATAGAAAAATAAACTTGGGATTTTGCATAAAAGAAAAAGAAAAGATTCTCAGTGCTGACAACTTCTAATAAGAATCAGATTTAAGACAATATTTAAGTCCTACTTCTAGCTTTTCCCCTTATTTCATCTGAGCCTTCCTCTGATACATCCTCTCTCCCTCTTCATTGCCTTGTCTTTCCTACACTTAACATTGATGTTCCTTCCCTTCTCTTTCTGCTTCCTGTTTCCTTTCCACTGCCCCTTCCCCATCCAAATTTCCCATTCTACTGCTTTATCCTTACTCCTTTCACTGCTTCCTCTCTCTCTTTTGAAAACTTTCATAATGTTGTTCCACAAGACAAGAAATCCACATCTGTTGCCCACATCTCAGATACTCTTTCATTTTCCTCACTACTGTGCCACTTGCTTCCCTTCCATTTCTGGCCTCGACTCTCTCACAAATGGAAACTGCTCTCACTAAAGCCACTGAGCCATCAGGGGACTACTAAAGCCACCAAAAATCTCTTAATCCTGACATTCAGTGATCTCTGTTCACTCCTTATCCAGCCAGATAATTTATCTGACTTAGGCACTGTTCTTTGTTCTTCTTGAGTATTTTCCTCTCTTCAAGTTCCCAACACTTAGCTTTCCATTCTCTCCTGCTTCTCTGATCATTCTGCTCAGTAGCCTTTTCTGGTCTTTCCTTTTTGTATGAGCCAGTATTCCTGGTTGCAAGATATCTCACAGTGACAAAGCCACTGTTGTGGAAACAGGATGAATTTTGTGTTGTGATACTGTGTACTTGGCTGATTTGCAACCAAACATCTCTTGTTCACATTTGACCTCTTTCTCACCTTTTCATATCACAAATCTAGTGTAGGTAGGTTTGAGTTCAGTCAGTTCAGTTCACTCAGTCATGTCCGACTGACTCTTTGCAACCCCATGAATTGCAGCACGCCAGGCTTCCCTCTCCGTCACCAACTCCCAGAGCTTGCTCAAACACATGTACATTGTGTCAGTGATGCCATTCAACCATCTCATCCTCTGTCATCCCCTTCTCCTCCTTCCTTCAGTAGTTCCCAGCATCAGGGTCTTTTCTAATGAGTCAGCCCTTTACATCAGGTGGCCAAAATATTGGAGCTTCAGCTTCAGCATCAGTTCTTCCAATGAATAGTCAGAACTGATCTCCTTTAGGATTGACACGTTGGATCTCCTTGCAGTCCAAGGGACTCTCAAGAGTCTTCCCCAACACCACAGTTCAAAAGCATCAATTCTTCAGTGCTCAGCTTTCTTTATAGTCCAGCTCTCACATCCATACATGACTACAGGAAAAGCCATAGCTTTGACTAGACCGACCTTTGTTGGCAAAGTAATGTCTCTGCTTTTTAATATGCTGTCTAGGTTTGTCATAGCTTTTCTTCCAAGGAGCAAGCTTCTTTCAACTTCATGGCTGCAGTCACTATTTGTAGTGATTTTGGAGCCCAAGAAAATAAAGTCAGCCACTGTTTCCACTGTTTCCCTATCTATTTGCCATGAAGTGATGGACCAGATGCCATGATCTTCGTTTTTTGAATATCGAGTTTTAAAACAGCTTTTTCCTTTTTCCTCTTTCAATCTCATCAAGAGGCTTTTGAGTTCCTCTTCACTTTCTGCCATAAGGGTGACACTATCTGAGGTTACTGATATTTCTCCCAGCAATCTTAATTCCAGCTTGTGTTTCATCCAGCCCAGCATTTCACATTATAGGGAGACATAATTGACGTACTCTTGACAGAGTACATACCTGACAGAGTACATACTTGACAGAGCCTTGACATACTCCTTTCCCAATTTGGAACCAGTCTGTTGTTTCATGACCAGTTCTAACTGTTGCTTCTTGACCTGCATACAGGTTTCCTAGGTGGCAGGTAAGGGGGTCTGGTATTTCCATTTCTTTTGAATTTTCCACAGTTTATTGTGATCAACACAGTCAAAGGCTTTAGCGTAGTCAATGAAGCAGAAGTAGATGTTTTTCTGGAAGTCTCTTCCTTTTTATGACCCAATGGATGTTGGCAATTTGATCTCTGCCTTTTTCAAGCTTGAATATCTGGAAGTTCTCGGTTCAGGTATTGTTGAAGCCTAGTTTGGAGAATTTTGACCATTACTTTGCTAGCATTGAAATGAGTGCAATTGTGTGGTAAGTTTGAATGGCTAAGCCTATATCTAGTTCCCTCACTCTAAATTCACAGGGAAAGTCAGTTTTCAGAATTTTGGCTTCTAAAGTGAATGACAGTTTTTGTCTACCATCAAGAATCATGTGGCAGAAAAGAGGATCAGATGATGTAGCAAAATCCATTTTAATTTAACTGCCTCACATTTAATTCTTTTCACCTTATGAATGCTGTCCACTAGATAAGTCATAAGTATGTTTTCTGCCACCTCAATGATTCCCAAGTCATTATTTCTATTAAGCTCTTGGAGAATGATACTGCTAGGTTTATGTCACTTCAATGTTCAGAGGATGTTCTTAGCAAAAATTGGCCACTGTATCTGAGTTTTCAATCTTAATTTTTGATGATCATCTAACCAGACACCAACTGACTGTTTTACCTTTATTTATAACTCTTCACATCTAATGACTTTACCTTCTGATTTATTTTGATTTGTCTGCCTTCTTCAAAATTTTCAATGTCATATCACACATGGAATAAAAACTTCACAAACGTTTTAATCACTTGGGGAACATTTATAAAATACATATTACTAGACATAATCTATGACCTACTGAATCAGTTTCTACAGTAATACCTCAGAATCTGTATTTTGTACCAAAACTCCCCCAGACAATTCTGTTACATAATATGGTATGGAAATCCCTTCATAAAAGTTCCAGTTTACTGATCAATATTTATGACACCAGGGTCTTCAGCCTGCAGCCTATTTTCTACAGTCAAGTACATATTAAAAAAAAAAAATGGTGAAGACACTCCATGTCTCAAAAATTTTCAATGTCTGTCTATTCCTTGAAGAATAAAATTTAAGATCTTTCACATGGCATTCAATTCATTTTATAATCCAGGGCCTTCTAACATCTTTACTTTTTTTTTGGCTGCACTGGGTCTTCATTGCTATATGCAGGTTTTATCTAGTTGTGGTGAACGGGGGCTACTTTTCACTGTGGTGAGCAGGCTTCTCATGGCACTGGCTTTTCTTGTTCCAGAGCACAGGCTCTAGGGCCCATGGACTTCAGTAGCTGTGGCACAAGGGCTCAGTAGTTGTGACGAATGGGCTGAGTTGCCCCATGGCATGTGGGATCTTCCTGGACCAAGGATCAAACCCATGTCCCCTGCATTGCAAGGCACATTCTTAACACCTGGATCACAAGGGAAGCCCCACATCTTTACTTTTGATGCATAATGTCTTAATGTCTTCTCTTCTATACCTGTTAATTATTGTACATACTTTGAAATAAAATAGTTGCATTTTTCTAATCTAATAATTTTCTAAATATTTTTCATGTATTTTAGAAGAGTAAATAAAATAAAGGGCATTCAGGCTAGTGTATGGTTTTATTTCAATTATTTTCACCAAATTTTCTTTCTTAAATGATTGATGACTGTCCTTTTTACATTCACTATATTTGATTTCAGAGGCCTTCTATTAAGGATATGGAAAGAAAAAATGCAACAGAGCTGACAGAGTTTGTTCTCACAGGACTTACATATCAACCAGAATGGCAAATCCCTCTGTTCGTGCTCTTCTTGTTTATATATATCTTCACTATCATGGGGAACCTGGGTTTGATTGCTGTCATCTGGAATGACCCTCACCTTCACACCCCCATGTACTTATTCCTTGGGAGTTTAGCCTGTGTGGATACTTGGTTATCCTCCACAGTGGTCCCCAAGATGCTGGTCAACATCTTCACCAAAAATAAGAGGATATCTCTCTCTGAATGCATAGTGCAATTCTTTTCCTTTGGAGTCAGTGCAACCACAGAATGTTTTCTGCTGGCAACAATGTCATATGATCGTTATGTAGCCATATGCAATCCATTACTTTATCCAGCGATTATGACTAACAGACTATGCATGCGAATGTTAATTTCATCACTTACAGGCGGCCTTCTTCACGCCTTACTTCACACATGTTTTTTATTCAGATTAACCTTTTGTAATTCTAACATAATACATCAATTTTATTGTGACATCATGCCGTTGTTTAAAATTTCTTGTACTGATCCTTCTATTAATGTTCTGGTGATATTTATTTTCTCTGGTTCAATTCAAGTGTTCACCATCCTTATTATTCTGGTCTCTTATACACTAGTTCTCTTTACAATTTTAAGGAAGAAGTCTGCACAAGGCATAAGGAAAGCATTCTCCACCTGTGGTGCCCACCTCCTATCTGTCTCCTTATACTATGGGACTCTTCTTTTCATGTATGTGCGCCCTGGATCCACACGAGCAGATGATCAAGATATGATGGACTCTCTATTTTACACTGTCATAATTCCTTTCTTAAATCCAATTATCTACAGCCTGAGAAATAAGAAAGTCATAAATTCACTGACAATAATGTTAAAGAGAAATATTTAGATCTAATACTAATATGTGTTTTCTTAGTTGAAAACAACACAAAACTATGTAGATTAGAGCTCAATTTTGTTTGCATTCACAACTACCCTATTATTTTAGGTTTCAGTACTCAATAAATTCTTTAAGATATTTATATATCTTATTAAAAGAGACATGGAATTTTAATCAAATGTCCATATCATGTTAAAATAAATAAAGAAGAATTTAAAATGGGAAAGTCCCTGGCTATCCAGTGCTTAGGACTATACACCATCACTGCTGATGGCCTGAGTTTGATCTCTGGTCTGGAAACTAGGATACTACAAGCTGCATGGCACAGCCAAATAAATTAAAATGAAAAAACTTTACAAGCTTCTATATTCCTCATTGTGGTTTTTAAAGTAGATTTATTAAACATGTATTAAGCACTAAAATATGGGTTTCCCAGGCGACACAGTGGTAAAAGAATATGCCTGCCAATGCAGGAGACACAGCAGATGTGGTGTGGATCTCTGGGTCAGGAAGATCCCTTGGAGGAGGAAATGGCAACCTGCTCCAGTATTTTTGCCTGGAAAATTCCATGGACGGAGGAGTCAGGCAACTCCATGGGGTCACAAAGAGTTGGATATTACTGAGCGAAAGAGCACACAAGTACTAAAATAATGCAGAACCTCTGAAAAATACTTGAGATGAGGTCTTTGATAGTAATACATTCTTATAGCCTGGAGACTCATGTCACATTTAACTTCACATAGTGGGCATTTTATGTTTGAGTGAACAGAGGTAAACCCCAGGAATATTGCCAGACATCATTCAAGGTTTTATTCTACTTTATTTGGTCCCTGGTGATCCTGCTTCATATGGATTCAATTCTCATGTGACACAGAGAAATAAACTGAAGAGGAAAGAAATGAAGAAGCCTGTGAAGGGAGTTAAAACTCTGAAGGGCAGGCAATATGAGATGCTCTTAACTCAGTGTGCTTCTATACGGAGATAAAAGTAAGTTATTTCTACTGTCTATAGTGCCTTCTAAGGCCCTTTTTAGCTGTGTCTGTTTGTTGCTGGGTAACTGAAAAGCTTCACCAGTTCAGGAAGCTAAGAGTTCAGACTGAATGACTAAGTTGGGATGGGTATAGGAAGAAGAGAAGTTGCAGAATAGGAAGGAAATGGTCTCAATCTTCCTAAAATTAAAAAAAAAAAAAAAAAAGTTTGTAAGGTAAAGAAGTCAGTAGTATATAACATTTATTTAAATGTGTTGTTATCCTGAAAGGGTTTTAAATGTATATTATCAAAGTTCAAATAATGTCAATAGCATGATATCATAGTTCCCAATGTGTTGGTGGCACAGACATGAAAATGAGCAAAAATCTGAATATTTTCTGTCTTAAAAGTCCTTGAAATTTGGCTTTTCTCAAACTGCATATTATTTAAGTATGCTAAGTGATACATCTCCAGACCCATGTCCACCTTTTTCTCAACACTGAAATTCCACACACACTCCTATTGATTCCACTCAGGCCCACACCTTCAAAATTATCAGCATCTGTTATCTGTAAAACTCTAGTTGTTGATTCCTCCACGTTGCTAATATTTCCTTAAGAAACAGGACTGTAATTAGACCATATCATTCTCCAATAACTTTTAAAGGCTTGTCATTGCCATCTGAGTGTAAGCATACATGATAAATGTATCTAGAGCTGTAGATATACAGATGCACTATATTTTTTCATGTGTATGCAGATTATATGATATATAAATAAAAGTACAAATATTTGTATATATTGAAATGTATCTATATATACAGATTATATTATATATAAATACACTATCTAACCATTTATCTATTCTCTATCCAGCATTTGTTCACTCTGACATTATCTGAGGTCCTTTCAAATAAAGCCTTAGTTTAACTTAGTTCAAATTGGAAGGTTCTTCCTCCACGATTCTCCTATGTTATATCCAAACTGAGTTTCTGAAAGCCTTCTTGACAAACCTCTCTCTCAGGTTCATGCTTTTGTTCACACAGGTCTCTCCATAGAATGCCTTCCCCACTCAAATGTTTCATCTTCATTTAAAACTGAAATGGGGAGGCAGTCCTAAGATGGCGGAGGAATAGGATGGGGAGACCACTTTCTCCCCCACAAATTCATCAAAAGAACATTTAAACGCTGAGTAAAATCCACAAAACAACTTCTGAATGCCGGCAGAGAACATCAGGCACCCAGAAAAGCAGCCCATTGTCTTCAAAAGGAGGTAGGAAAAATATAAAAGACAAAAAAAGAAAAAGAGGTAGGGACAGAGCTCCGTCCTGGAAAGGGAGTCTTAAAAAGAGAGAAGTTTCCAAACACCAGGAAACACTTTCACTGCCGAGTCTGTGCCTAGCCGTGGAAGCACAGAGGGCAACATAATAGGGAGGAAAAATAAGTAAATAATTAAAACCCACAGATTAGGAGCCCAACAGTAGCTCCCCCAGTGGACAAGCAGCGCAGACACCTGCGCCTGCCACTAGCAAGCGGGGGAGGGGGGGTGGGGTGGGGCGCTGGGCAGGGAGGCCCGGGCTGCATTGCTTAGAGTAAGGATCGGGCCTTAATGCCCCCAAGGGTGATCACAGCGAAGTACTTTGGGCTAGCAAACCAGACTGTGGGATAGCTACCATGCTAAAAGCCCTAAGACACCGCCAGGCCCGCGCACAGAACAAAGGGCTGAACAGAACTAGCCCGCTGCAGACAATCCCCTGCTGGTGACAGGCAGCCAGAGCCAGAAGGGGGCAATCACAGCCCAAGAGAGACATTATCTACCAAACTGCAAGCAGGCTTCTTTGCTAACTAAGACTTCTTGGGGTTCTGGACAGTCATCTGCCTGACAAGGTGCGCCAGTTGTACACCCAGAAAACCGAGCAGCAGGGATGGGAGAGGCGATAAGTTGCAGTGACCATGCTCGCCAAACACCTCATCACCCGAGCTGCTCGGAGCTGGGAAGGGCACAAAACGCAGGCCTAACGGAGTCTGCGCCTCTGAGGACAACCCAAGTGCCCGAACCTGAGCGTCTTGGACCTGGGAGATGCATGCAGCCCAGGGCTAGCCTCGGAGGGTTCCCGTCGGAGCAACCTAGAGCCTGAGCTGTGTGGGCAGGGAAGGTGCACGCCTCGTGAGCGGGGGCAGGCCCAGTGTGGCTGAGACACTACAAGCACACGCCAGTGTTATTTGTCTGCAGCGTCCCTCCCTCCCCACAGCACGACTGAACAAGTGTGCCTAAAAAAGTGTCCACCACCGCCCCCTTGTGTTAGGGTGGAAATCAGACACTGAAGAGACCAGCAAACAGAAGCTACAACCGAGGGAACCGCCTTGGAAGTGACAGGTGCAATAGATTAAAACCCTATAGTTAGTACCGACTACATAGGAAGGGGCCTATAGATCTTGAGAAATATAAGCTGGACCAAGGAACTATCCAAAAATGAACTGACCCCACAACACTGCCCACAACACCAGAGAAAGTCCTAGATATATTTTTACTATTTTTATGATCATTCTTTTCTTTTTTCTTTTTTTTTTCTTTTCTTTTTTCTAACTTAAAAAAATTTTTTTAAGTCCTCTATTACTCCTTTAATTTTCATTTTCATAACCTACTATTACTTTTCAAAAAAATTTTAAAGCAAACTTCATGTATATATATATATTTTTAATGACTTTTGTGACTTTGTTTTTTTTCTTCTTCTTCTTCTTTTCTTTAATATTGTATTTTTGAAAATCCAACCTCTACTCTAGAATTTTAATCTTTGCTTTTTGGTATTTGTTATCAATTTTGTACATTTAAGAACCTTCATTACCCATTTTTACTTGGGAGCGAGATTACTGGCTTGACTTCTCTCTCCCCCTTTGGACTCTCCTTTCTCTCCACTAGGTTGCCTCTGTCTCCTCCCTCCCCTTCTCTTCTCTACCCAACTCTCTGAATCTCTGTGTATTCCAGACAGTGGAGCACACTTAGGGAACTGATAACTGGCTGGATCTGTCTCTCTCCTTTTCATTCCCCTCTTTTATCCTCCTGGCACCTCTGTCTCCTTCCTCCCTCTTCTCTTTTCTGTATAACTCCATGAACATCTCTGAGCGGTCCAGACTATGGAGCACACATAAGGAAGTGATTATTGGCTAGCTTGCTCTCTCCTCTTTTGATTCCACCTCATCTCATTCGGGTCACCTCTAACTCCCTCCTCCCTCTTCTCTTCTCCATGTAACTCTGTGAACCTCTCTGGGTGTCCCTCACTGTAGAGAAACTTTTCATCTTTAACCCAGATGTTTTATCAACAGTGCTGTATAGAAGAAGTATTGAGACTACTGTAAAAATAAGACTGAAAACCAGAAGCAGGAGGATTAAGTCCAAATACTGAGAACATCATAGAACACCTGACTATGTTCAGGGAACATTAAGCGATAGGAGCTCATCAAACGCCTCCATACCTACACTGAAACCAAGCACCACCCAAGGGCCAACAAGTTCCAGAGCAAGACATACCACGCAAATTCTCCAGCAACACAAGAACACAGCCCTGAGCTACAAAATACAGGCTGCCCAAAGTTACTCCAAAACCATTGACATCTCATAACTCATTACTAGACACTTCATTGCACTTCAGAGAGAAGAAATCCAGCTCCACCTACCAGAACTCAGACAGAAGCTTCCCTAACCAAGAAACCTTGACAAGCCACCGATACAACCCCACCAACAGCGAGGAAACTCCATAACAAAGAGAACTCCACAAACTGCCAGAATACAGAAAGGCCGCCCCAAACTCAGCAATATAAACAAGATGAAGAGACAGAGGAATACCCAGCAGGTAAAGGAACAGGATAAATGTCCACCAAACCAAACAAAAGAGGAAGAGATAGGGAATCTACCTGATTAATTCCAAATAATGATAGTGAAAATGATCCAAAATCTTGAAATAAAAATGGAATCACAGATAAATAGCCTGGAGGCAAGGATAGAGAAAATGCAAGAAAGGTTTAACAAGGACTTAGAAGAAATAAAAAAGAGTCAATATATAATGAATAATGCAATAAATGAGATCAAAAACACTCTGGAGGCAACAAATAGTAGAATAACAGAGGCAGAAGATAGGATTAGTGAACTAGAAGATAGAATGGTAGAAATAAATGAATCAGAGAGAAAAAAGAAAAAGGAATTGAAAGAAATGAGGACAATCTCAGAGACCTCCAGGAAAATATTAAACACCACAACATTCGAATCATAGCAGTCCCAGAAGAAGAAGACAAAAAGAAATACCTTGAGAAAATACTTGAGGAGATAATAGTTGAAAACTTCCCTAAAGTGGGGAAGCAAATAATCACCCAAGTCCAGAAAACCCAGAGAGTCCCAAACAGGATAAACCCAAGGCAAAACACCCCAAGACACATATTAATCAAATTAACAAATATCAAACACTAAGAACAAATATTAAAAGCAGCAAGGGAAAAACAACAAATAACCCACAAGGGGATTCCCATAAGGATAACAGCTGATCTTTCAATAGCAACTCTTCAGTCCAGGAGGGAATGGCAGGACATACTTAGAGTGATGAAAGAAAATAACCTACAGCCCAGATTACTGTACCCAGCAAGGATCTCATTCAAACATGAAGGAGAAATCAAAAGCTTTACAGACAAGCAACAGCTGAGAGAATTCAGCACCACCAAACCAGCTCTCCAACAAATGCTAAAGGATAGTCTCTAGACAGGAGACACAAAAACAGTGTATAAACTCGAACCCAAAACAATAAAGTAAATGGCTATGGGATCATACTTATTGATAATTACCTTAAACGTAAATGGGTTGAATGCCCCAACCAAAAGACAGACTGGCTGAATGGATACAAAAACAAGACCCCTATATATGTTGTCTACAAGAGACCTACCTCAAAACAAGGGACATATACAGACTGAAAGTGAAGGGCTGGACAAAGATATTCCATGCAAATAGAGATCAAAAGAAAGCAGGAGTAGCAATACTCATATCATACAAAATAGACTTTAAAACAAAGGCTGTGAAAAGAGACAAAGACAGACACTACATAATGATCAAAGGATCAATCCAAGAAGAAGATATATAACAATTATAAATATATATGCACCCAACATAGGAGCACCACAATATGTAAGACAAATGCTAACAAGTATGAAAGGGGAAATTAACAATAACACAATAACAGTGGGAGACTTTAATACCCCACTCACACCTATGGATAGATAAAGAAACACAAACTTTAAATGATACAATAGACCAGTTAGACCTAATTTATATCTATAGGACATTTCACTCCAAAACAATGAATTTCACCTTTTTCTCAAGTGCATAGGGAACCTTCTCCAGGGTAGATCACATCCTGGGCCATAAATCTAGCCTTGGTAAATTCAAAAAAATTGAAATCATTCCAAGCATCTTTTCTGACCACAATGCAGTAAGATTAGATCTCAATTACAGGAGAGAAACTATTAAAAATTCCAACATATGGGGGCTGAACAACACGCTGCTGAATAACCAACAAATCACAGAAGAAATCAAAAAAGAAATCAAAATGTGCATAGAAATGAATGAAAATGAAAACACAACAACCTAAAACCTGTGGGACACTGTAAAAGCTGTGCTAAGGGGAAAGTTCATAGCAATACAGGCATATCTCAAGAAACAAGAAAAAAGTCAAATAAATAATCTAACTCTACACCTAAAGCAACTAGAAAAGGAAGAAAGGAAGAACCTCAGGGTTAGTGGAAGGAAAGAAATCTTAAAAATGAGGGCAGAAATAGAAGCAAAAGAAACAAAGGAGACCATAGCAAAAATCAACAAAGCCAAAAGCTGGTTCTTTGAAAGGATAAATAAAATTGACAAACCATTAGCCAGACTCATCAAGAAACAAAGGGAGAAAAATCAAATCAATAAAATTAGAAATGAAAATGGAGAGATCACAACAGACAACACACAAATACAGAGGATCATAAGAGACTACTATCAGCAATTATATGCCAATAAAATGGACAACGTGGAAGAAATGGATAAATTCTTAGAAAAGTAAAACTTTCCAAAACTGAACCAGGAAGAAATAGAAAATCTTAACAGACCCATCACAAGCACGGAAGTTGAAACTGTAATCAGAAATCTTCCAGCAAACAAAAGCCCAGGTCCAGACGACTTCACAGCTGAATTCTACCAAAAATTTAGAGAAGAGCTGACACCTATCCTATTCAAACTCTTCCAGAAAATTGCAGAGAAAGGTAAACTTCCAAACTCATTCTATGAGGCCACCATTACCCTAATACTAAAACCCGACAAAGATGCCGCAACAAAAGAAAACTACAGGCCAATATCACTGATGAACATAGATGCAAAAATCCTTATCAAAATTCTAGCAATCAGAATCCAACAACACATTAAAAAGATCATACACCATGACCAAGTGGGCTTTATCCCAGGGATGCAAGGATTCTTCAGTATCCGCAAATCAATCAATGTAATACACCACATTAACAAATTGAAAAATAAAAGCCATATGATTATCTCAAAAGATGCAGAGAAAGCCTTTGACAAAATTCAACATCCATTTACGATAAAGACTCTCCAGAAAGCAGGAATAGAGGGAACATACCTCAACATAATAAAAGCTATATATGACAAACCCACCCCAAACATTATCCTCAATGGTGAAAAATTGAAAGCATTTCCCCTAAAGTCAGGAATAAGACAAGGGTGCCCACTTTCACCACTACTATTCAACATAGTTTTGGAAGTTTTGGTCACAGCAATCAGAGCAGAAAAAGAAATAAAAGGAATCCAAATTGGAAAAGAAGAAGTAAAACTCTCACTGTTTGCAGATGACATGATCCTCTACATAGAAAACCCTAAAGACTCCACCAGAAAATTACTAGAGCTAATCAATGAATACAGTAAAGTTGCATGATATAAAGTCAACACACAGAAATCCCTTGCATTCCTATACACTAATAATGAGAAAATAGAAAGAGAAATTAAAGAAAAAATTCCATTCACCATTGCAATGAAAAGAATAAAATACTTAGGAATATATCTACCTAAAGAAACTAAAGACTATATATAGAAAACTATAAAACACTGATGAAAGAAATCAAAGAGGACACTAATAGATGGAGAAATATACCATGTTCCTGGATTGGAAGAATCAATATAGTGAAAATGAGTATACTACCCAAAGCAATCTACAGATTCAATGCAATCCCAATCAAGCTACCAACGGTATTTTTCACAGAGCTAGAACAAATAATTTCACAATTTGTATGGAAATACAAAAAACCTCGAATAGCCAAAGCAGTCTTCAGAAAGAAGAATGGAACTGGAAGAATCAACCTGTCTGACTTCAGGCTCTACTACAAAGCCACAGTCATCAAGACAGTATGGTACTGGCACAAAGACAGAAATATAGATCAATAGAACAAAATAGAAAGCCCAGAGATAGACCCACGCACCTATGGACACCTTATCTTTGACAAAGGAGGCAAGAATATACAATGGAGAAAAGACAATCTCTTTAACAAGTGGTGCTGGGAAAACTGGTCAACCACTTGTAAAAGAATGAAACTAGAACACTTTCTAACACCATACACAAAAATAAACTCAAAATGGATTAAAGATCTAGACATAAGACCAGAAACTATAAAATTCCTAGAGGAGAACATAGGCAAAACACTCTTCGACATACATCACAGCAGGATCCTCTATGACTCACCTCCCAGAATATTGGAAATAAAAGCAAAAATAAACAAATGGGATCTAATTAAAATTAAAAGCTTCTGCACAACAACAACAAAAAACTATAAGCAAGGTGAAAAGACAGCCTTCATAATGGGATAAAACAATAGCAAATGAAGCAACTGACAAACAACTAATCTCAAAAATACACAAGCAACTCCTGTAGCTCAATTCCATAAAAATAAATGACCCAATCAAAAAATGGGCCAAAGAACTAAATAGACATTTCTCCAAAGAAGACATACAGATGGCTAACAAACACATAAAAAGATGCTCAACATCACTCATTATCAGAGAAATGCAAATCAAAACCACAATGAGGTACCATTTCACACCAGTCAGAATGGCTGTGACCCAAAAGTCTACAAGCAATAAATGCTGGAGAGGTTATGGATAAAAGGGAACCCTCTTACACTGTTGGTGGGAATGCAAACTAGTACAGCCACTATGGAGAACAGTGTGGAGATTCCTTAAAAAACTGGAAACAGAACTGCCTTATGATCCAGAATCCCACTGCTGGGCATACACACCAAGGAAACCAGAATTGAAAGAGACGCGTGTACCCCAATGTTCATCGCAGCACTGTTTATAATAGCCAGGACATGGAAGCAACCTAGATGTCCACCAGCAGATGAGTGGATAAGAAAGCTGTGGTACATATACAGAATGGAGTATTACTCAGCCATTAAAAAGAATACATTTGAATCAGTTCTAATGAGGTGGATGAAACTGGAGCAGATTATATAGAGTGAAGTAAGCCAGAAAGAAAAACACCAATACAGTATACTAATGCATATATATGGAATTTAGAAAGATGGTAACGACAACCCTGTATGCGAGACAGCAAAAGAGACACAGATGTATAGAACAGTCTTTTGAACTCTGTGGGGTTGGGGGTATGATTTGGGAGAATGGCATTAAAACATGTATAATATCATATAAGAAACGAATCGCCAGTCCAGGTTTGACGCAGGATACAGGAAGCTTGGGAATGGTGCACTGGGATGACTCAGAGGGATGGTATGGGGAGAGAGGTGGAAGGGGGGTTCAGGATTGGGAACACATGTACACCCGTGGCAGATGCATGTTGATGTATGGCAAAACTAATACAATATTGTAAAGTAAAAAAAAAAAAAAAATCTAAAAAAAACAAACAAAAAAGAATAAAAATAAATGACGTATCAAATCACAAAAAGAAATGGATGAAACCTGAATGAATGTTATTAAGTAAATAAGCTAGTCTGGAAATGATTATACACTGCATGTGGCCAACTATGTGACATTCTAGAAAAGGTCCATAATTTGTTGTTATTGCTGTACAATGTTTCCGTTGTTCAGATGGTTTCCTGTCAATTATACGGATTTTTGCTATTTCATACATTGTAATGACCCAAAGATTAACTGAAAATATAGACATCATGTATATATTTTTTTCTACCATCATTAAGGACATTTCCCTAATGGATTTTTCTTTGAATGAGAAGTTTGATGTCAAGCTATGAGTATATGAATGGGGTGAATAACCTGTCAAGTCTTAATTTAGCTTGGTGACTGTGGAACAGTTGGAGGCCTCCAAGAAACTTAGATCTCCTTGTAGTCTTCTCTTGTAGATGTCTCCTCTACAGATTCCTCTGCTCTGTTTTGACCTTCAGTACAATCCCAGCTGCTTTGTGCCTTCCAGAAATTACAAAAATCCCTAGTCAAATGAGGTGATCCCACTCACCTCTGATCATTGTGTAGATTATTTTTGTCATTTCAGTGGCATGTTGGAAAAGAGGTAAAAGATACACCTGTGAAATATTCACATTTTAAAAAAGGTGTTCTTCTGATTCCTTTAAAAAGAAACTATGAAACTCAATCTGTACTATTTAACAGTTATTTAGGTGTATAGGATGAGATCATTTTGCTAAACTCACCAGTTGTCTGAAACACTGCTGATGCTGGATTAAATCAGTCCTTAGAAATACAAATAATATACTTGAAACACCGTTTATCATGAAAGTGTATTTATTTTCTTAACCTGGAGACTAAAAGGAAAGAACAATTCTTCTCTCCTTATATACATTTATATATGATTTTTCTCATCACCTTAGAATACCTTAGTACTGAGTGAGATATGCTGTTCAGGAGCCTGTGGATAAAATTGTTCTGGACTGTGTTCAACATGATTAGGACTAGATAAAAACAGATATTAATCAAAGCCAGAACTATGTAACTAAATTCTGGTGGTTAAATAACTTTGGCAAAATGTTATTTAGTACATGTCAATACCTCTCTGGTATAGTATTTCCCTTTCATTGTTTTTGCTCTTTTAAAGCAAAAGTCTCAAAATTTAGCAGGCATCAGTCATTTAAAGAGCTTAAAGAGACAAATTGAAAGGTGTCATCATTAGAGTTTCTGATTCTGTTTTGTTTTTTGTTGTTGTTCAGTCCGAAGCCATCTCTGACTCTCCACAACCCCATGGACTGCAGCTACACAAGGTAAACCACTGCTGGTTTCTCCCAAAATTCCTATGTTAAATCACTAACCCCCTTATGTGGTGTTATTTTGAGTGGAGTCTTTAGGAGGTAATTACTCTCAGATGGGTCATAAGGATAAGACTTACATGATAGTATTGAACGTGAAAGTGAAAGCGAAGTCGCTCAGTCATGTCCCAGTCTGCGACCCCATGGACTGTAGCCTACCAGGTTCCTCCCTCCATGGGATTCTCGAGGCAAGAGTACTAAGATAGGAGAATAATTGCTTTAAACAATCAGTAAAGCAAAACTGGTATAGCATTAAGATATTTAGAGAGCAGACAGAATGGAATTTCTATACATTCTCTGTGGTGTGGTTGTCACTAAGTTGTGTCCAATTCTTGTGACCATATGGACTGTAGCCCACCAGGCTCCTCTGTCCATCAGATTTTCCAGGCAAGAACACTGGAGGGGGTTGCCATATCCTTCTCCAGGGGATCCTCCATTTCCTACTTAAAAAGCATTACGAAATATTTCTGAAAATTTCTACCCTCTGTTTATACTTTCCTCCCAATTTTGAACAGAAGGACACAGATAGGGTATGTGTTTCAAGGGATGAAGTATTTTAGACTTTAAAAAAATTACTTTTTCCTGGAAACCATGATTAACATTAATGATAACCAATGCAAACTTAGTGCCTGATTTCAGGAAGGTTAATGGGAGGCACTTCTGTTCCTTTTGAAAAACAATTAATTATCAACATAGATTAGTTTTTACACCTGTTTTTCAAAAGAAATTTCATATACAAATGTTCCTTATATTGTAATGATGTGATGCTTACTACTTCTGAGAAGGTAGTGAGACCTTTTGAAACAAATCTAACTGTTGAATCATGACATTTTCTATAACGTACAAGATAAAACAAGAAGTTCACCAAATGTACAGTGAATTTCTGTTGTAGTCATGTTTGTCTAGAGGAACAGAACCAAGAAGATCTATGTACTTCTGCTGCTGCTGCTAAGTCGCTTCAGTCGTGTCCAACTCTGTGCGACCCCACAGACAGCAGCCCACCAGGCTCCCCCGTCCCTGGGATTCTCCAGGCAAGAACACTGGAGTGGGTTGCCATTTCCTTCTCCAATACGTGAAAGTGAAAAGTGAAAGTGAAGTCGCTCAGTCGTGTCCGACTCTTAGCGACACCATGGACTGCACCCTACCAGGGTCCTCCATCCATGAGATTTTCCAGGCAAGAGTACTTATTTTCTACTTATAAACTAAAGTCATTTTTATGAGATATTGACTCACACAATTATGGAGGCTGAGAGACTCCATGAAATGCCCTCTTCAAGTAGGAAACTGAGGACAGCAAGTGTCATAATTCAAAGGTTCGAGTCAGTAGTTAGTGTTAGTCGCTCAGTTGTGCCCAACTCTATGTAACCCCATGGACTGAGCACCAGGCATCTCTGTCCATAGAATTCTCCAGGCAAGAATACTGGAGTGGGTAGTCATTCTCTTCTCTAGGGGATATTCCCAAACCAGGGATTGAACCCAGGTCTCCTGCGCTGCAGGCAGACTCCTCACCATCTGAGCCACCAGGGAAGCATGGTATACATTCTTATCTGTGTATGAAATTCATAGAATCATGGTCACCAAGAGCAGCTGAAGACCAATGTCAACCAGGCAAGCAGACACTGAATTCAACCTTCCTCTTCCTCATTGTTTCATTCAGACCCACAGCTAATGGGGATGATGCCCAGATATATTGGGGAGGACCATATGCTTTACTGAGTCCACCAATTCCATACTAACCACTTATGGAAATACCCACAGAGACACACACCCAAATCATGTTTAATCAGATATCTAGACAGCCCACAGCCCAACAAAATTGACATATAAAATGAACCATTACAAATCTGAAGTGAAGTCGCTCAGTCGTGTCCGATTCTTTGTGACCCCATGGACTGTAGCTTACTGGGCTCCTCTGTCCATGGGATTTTCCAGGCAAGAATACTGGAGTGGGCTGCCATTTCTTTCTCCAGGGGAACTGCCCAACCCAGGGATTGAACCCGGGTTTCCCGCATTGTAGGCAGATGCTTTACCATCTGAGCCACAAGGGAATTTGCCCGTCTACCCATGGTCAGCTTGGCACCTGTAAACATCTCCTAAGACCATATTTTATCTTCACATAAAGAAAACAACAAAGCTAAATTCCACCTAACATTATACACTTACATATGTATAACAAAAAATGTTCTATCTCTTTCTTGAGGAGGTAAAATCTTTGAGTGATATTTATTTTTCTCCTTGATATCTGGTCATTTGTGTGTTATTAATTTGATATCATATTATTTAACTAGTATAAATAAAGTCAGTACATCTTATGTCACAAGATTAAGAGAATAAAAGTGAAAAAATTTGCCACACACACACAAATGTATTCATATCACACTAAGAAGGAAATCTCTTGGTTATTACAGTCTTCATATCTGTAAATGATCACATGATTGTAGCTGATATTTTAACTAACTTATTTTTTTATCCATTCTGTATTCCCTTTGCCTAGGTGGACAGTGTTCTTCACCTTGTGTGGTAACACAAACTTTCATCCCTGAAGAGTCTGGGCCATAAGAACTACTGTCTGCATTGGTTGGTTGACATTTTCATTGACCTGAATCATGGGAATGAAAATACTAAGAGATACCTTAGTGGGTTTTATGTATTTCAAACATACTCTTCATTACTCCCTTTGTGGAGCAGTCCCATTTCCCCTTTGTAGCTGTCATCAATCACCTCCTCTAGCACAGTAACTCCCTTCTTTGAGGATTCAAAGGAACATAGAGTTAACAGGATTGAGGCAGCAGTCTATTTTCAATTAGTGGAATCATTGTTGTGTTTCTTGGTGGAAGCATTCTTCTGTTTGGAAGTGAGTCCACAAGGCCAGCAGAGGAGAAAATTACAGGAACAGGAAACAAGTAGTTTGTAGTGGTCATTAAGGGTAGTAGACACGGGCGCCAATCCCATTTCTGTCTCCTGATTCCTGGACGCATGAATCCTTGCTTTGAGAGAAGCAGTACCAAATACTGGAGGTTCAGAAATATTCAGTCTTCTGGAGTTCCCTGCTTTAGCCTTGCAAGATATTGCCATCTAGTTCTGCTGTTAACTGAGGCTTTATGAGAGCTATTCATCATTCTATGTAACTGTATGCTTCAGCGTGGTGGGAAATAGAGTAAAGCCAGTGAATTCCACAAGGGTGGACATGTTAACATTTTTTTTTTTCCCACTAAGTTGAGGTCCTTGATCAGAAGCAGTGCTGTCAGTAGTACTATGACAGTGGATAGGGAATACCATAAAGATGGAAGGATGATAATTTTGGCAGAGGCATTTTCTGCAGGGAATCCCATATACCTAAATATATCTGTATCTAGAGTAAGTGTCTATTCTTGTAAGAACAAAACACTCCCATTTCCATGATGGAAACTGTTCAAAGTAATGAACCTGAAACTAGGCACATGGGTTCACTCCAATGAATGGTGCCACATCAGGACTCAGTGATAGTCTCAGCTGCTGGCTACCTGGGCACTCGACAGAGGTCACAGTCAAGCCGGCCTTAGGAAGCACAACTCAAAGTTAGGTGTTAAGAAGATGTGTAGCCTCTGTCTCTGACACACTGACCACTTTATTTGTGAGCTCACTGAGTAGTGACAGAGTGCTTGAGAAACAGTGACTAGTGTCCATACATTCAGTTCAGTTCAGTCACTCAGTTGTGTCGGACTCTTTGCGACCCCATGAATTGCAGCACGCCAGGCCTCCCTGCCCATCACCAACTCCCAGAGTTCACTCAAACTCATGTCCATCGAGTCGGTGATGCCATCCAGCCATCTCATCCTCTGTCGTCCACTTTTCCTCCTGTCCCCAATCCCTCCCAGCATCAGAGTCTTTTCCAATGAGTCAACTCTTTGCATAAGGTGGCCAAAGTATTGGAGTTTCAGCTTTAGCATCATTCCTTCCAAAGAACATCCAGGGCTGATCTCCTTCAGAATGGACTGGTTGGATCTCCTTGTAGTCCAAGGGACTCTCAAGAGTCTTCTCCAACACCACAGTTCAAAAGCATCAATTCTTCGGTGCTCAGCTTTCTTCACAGTCCAACTTTCACATCCATACATGACCACTGGAAAAACCATAGCCTTGACTAGATGGACCTTTGTTGGCAAAGTAATGTCTCTGCTTTTGAATATGCTATCTAGGTTGGTCATAACTTTTCTTCCAAGGAGTAAGGGTCTTTTAATTTCATGGCTGCAGTCACCACCTGCAGTGATAGGTCACCTTAATAACTTAATGATAAAATCCCATTCTGCTAAAATCACTTTTTTTGATGAGCATTCACATGGGACACAAATATTTCATGTTATTTTTACCCATTCAGAGAGATCAATTAACATAATTCTCAAATTTTGTTGTATTTCCAGTCATTTTCCTTCAAAGTCCATGAACATCCTGCTAAACCATTGGCCACAGCCAATGAACTGGTATATAATTACATACCTGCCCCTCTTTCCAAATAGAGTGAACAACCAGGTGTGATGCTCAAAGTTCTGCCCACTAAAAGGTTTTCCCATCACCAATGTCCTTCAGGAACGTCACAGAGAGGAGCTGTAGTGCAGCACATGTCCACTTTCTGATGGTGCCTGTATACCATGCAGACTCATCTGGATCTGCAGGCTCCAGTCTTCTCTTCTCTGTAGACTAATTGCAGAGGACTCCCCATAGGACCACAGGTCCACACTGTGAGAGAGACACCACTGCAGCAGGAGTAGACACCAACAGAATTTAGACCACTTCTTCAGGTAACTTATTTGTGCCTTCAGGGCCTGTTCCTGCTTGATCAAGTGTCTACTAGTTCCATCTGATAAAAGAATGCTGCTGTATACACACAACTTTATGGTTTGTGGGTCAGATAACCTTTAGTTTAACAAGGGTAGCTCTGGTATCATGGCAAATTTTGGCCATGGTTAAACATACACTTTCTACTGAGGCTCACTAGCAGAGAGTGAGCAACAAACAATGTTTACTTTCCTAAAGTAGAGGAGTTATCCACAGAGGATGGAAGTGTTGTGCTCAAAATTCTAAGGGCCTGCATCTATTTCCACCTCTAGAGGCCTATTAAAGGATCCAAGCATCCACCACTGCTGATTCAAGCTCCACTGGATCTGTTGAATATGGTCTAAGCCAGCAGTCTGCAACCTTTTTGGCACCAGAGACTGATTTCATGGAAGATAATTTTTCCATGGACAGGGGAAGGGGAGGATGGTTTTGGGATGATTCAAGAGCATTACATTTATTGTGCACTTTATTTCTAATCTAATGTTGCTTCTGCTCTGACAGAAGGTAATGGTCCAGGGCCCAGAAGTTGGGGACCCTTAGCCTAAGGGACTGAAGAGCTTGCACAAAAGCCTAGACATGTCCCATGTCTCTTATTCTGAGCCCCAAACAAAACTATCAGCCTTTCCCGTCCTTCAGTAAATGGGCTGTAGTAACACATCCAAATAACAATAGTATTGCCTCCAAAATTTACAGAGGCATATTATCTGTTGTTCCTCTCTTTCAGTTTCAGGAAGGGCCAGAAGTAATATCCTTGACTTAGAAGAATTATCTCAACATGTGCTATATCACTGGACACCTAGACATTCCACTAAAGTAGAAGGCCCCCAGAGTTTTGTGAGATTTGTTTTCTATGTCTTTTGCGAATGTCTTACCAATATAAATACTTCTTGCTTGCTATAACCAATCAACATAATGTCATCACTGTAACAGATTAGTGTGTTACATTTCAATATTTACAAATTATATATCTGATAAAAAAATTTTCACTGGGGATACATGAAGCACTCCCAAAACTCATAATAAAAAGATGAATAACCCAATTAAAAATTGGGCAAACTATCTGAACAAACACTTCACCAAAAAAGGTAGACAGATGTCAAATAATGTTACAAAAAAGAGGCACAATATTATGAAGTCACTAGGGGAAAGCAAAGAAAGCACAATGAGGTATTAAAAATTAAAATGACCATAAATGAAAAGACTACGCATACTGGAAGCAGTAATACAGGCCTTTGTGCTCACAGGTAGGCAACCAAATAAGTTAGGAGACAATTACACAAAATTGAAGAGGGCAGTAAATTTTATCCAAGTGTTGGTTGTGCTGAAGTGACCTGTGCACGTTACATTCCCCACTCCACCGTCCTGTGTACTTTTCACAGGAACCCCTCTCTCCTATGTTACTTATCTCCTCTATTTTGGCTTTCACCAGCAAAAATGTAAAGAAGCAGGATAAGTGATTAATCAGTCTATCAAAATGATGTGTTTTTGCTCTCCTCCTATCTAACCAGGAGGTCTAAAGTGGAAGTTAAGTACTTTTTTCTTTTCAGATATCACACCAAAATGTCACAAACAAGTAAAGTAAGCTTTATTTTTCTGAATGAACATTCATGGACAACTGTCTCTGTTACTGCACAAATCTGAATTTGTTATCACCATGTTCAAAATCCCTCAATAGTTTTCCTGTAAGATGAGGTTATTAGAAAGATGGTAACAATAATCCTGTGTACGAGATAGCAGAAGAGACACCGATGTATAGATCAGTCTTATGGACTCTGTGGGAGAGGGAGAGGGTGGGATGATTTGGGAGAATGGCATTGAAACATGTATAATATCATATATGAAACGAGTCGCCAGTCCAGGTTCGATGCACGATACTGGATGCTTGGGGCTGGTGCACTGGGACGACCCAGAGGGAGGGTATGGGGAGGGAGGAGGGAGGAGGGTTCAAGATGGGGAACACAGGTATACTTGTGGCAGATTCATTTCGATATTTGGCAAAACTAATACAATATTGTAAAGTTTAAAAATAAAATAAAATTAAAAAAAAAAAAAGAACAAACTCCATAATCTGGCCTCCAGACTCTGTGCTATCCACATATGCTCTCTTCCCTGACCCCATCTCGCTCCGGCTGCCTCTCTCTTTGGAAGCCATATTTACTATTTTGTGTTGTTCCAACGATCCAGGCTCTCTGAGGGTTTAGAACTGGAATGAGAGTTCCAGCTACACAGAAAGGTCAACTTTCTTGCAATTGGAGTTTGGGGGGAATCTAAAACATTGACCTCATTCAAATCATATGTGATTGGCTCAGACAAGATCATACTGAGCAAAGTTCTCAGAGTACCAAAATTTAGAGATATGCTGGAGTTTACACAAACACGTCAAATATGTCATCTGTGTTTGAAAGTATGGCATAAAGTACAATTTTAATAATTAGAACTGGAGCTGTCTACAATGACTACTGCTTATGATTTCAGAGTCTGTAATGCCCTGTGGAACAACATGGATTTCTCATACATGCCCAAGTCCTCAATGCCCAGAAGAACAGCTTAGCTTTGTCCTAATGGAACTCCATGGACACTATCAGGGGAATATTAGTTCTCCACTCCTTCCTCTCTGGCAGTCCTACAAATGGTTAATTCTTGTGTTAAAAAAAATTTTAATAAACGACATTTTCCTAAGCCTGGATAGTGAAACCTCCAAAATGAATCAGTGTATAAAATATTGCTCTTTGTGTTATTGTCATTCCAGTGCTCCTGTATTATTTCTACCTCGGAAAACCAAATGCTGAGAGGATCTTGACAATAGAGGATCTTAACAGATGCTGGTAAGAGAATGATTTCTATAATATTATTTTTCAAGGAAAATTAAAATACTGTTAAACATAATAATTTTGATTTCATCTACAAAATGTCAAAACAGGCATTTGAAAAGGGAAAACAATAATAAGAAGTAAATAATCTGTATGTTTTGTTGTTAAAAGTAAAATCTGGATGTGCAAAATAGCTCTAAGACTATTTTATACTCTTTAATGGTATGTCTGATTAGATTGACTATAATGACTCCACAGGATATGTTGTGGTGAACTAAAACATTAATCAAATTAAAAGTGTATTTAGGGATTTAGGTCATAATGTTTTTAGTGCAAGAAATATGTATTAAATATACATTTATTTAGTTATCCATCTATGTTCTGTCCTCTTTTCCTGCTCCTTATTTTTTTTTTAATTTTATTTATTCACTTATTTTTGGCTACACTCAGTCTTCACCATTATGCACAGGCTTTGTTTAGTTGTGGAGAGCAGGGGCTACTCTCCATTTGTGGTGCATGGGCTTGTCATTGCAGTGGCCTCTCTTGTTGCAGAGCATGGTCTTGAACCCGTGTCCCCTGCTTTGGGAGGTGGATTCATAACCACTGGAACACCAGGGAAGTGCTTCCTGCTTCTTATTTCCTTTTCACTCAAATTTGCCTTTCTACTTCTTTATCCTCTTTCCTCTCAATTCCCACCTCTCTTTCTTTTGACAACTTTCATGACATTGTTCCTCAAGAAAGAAAATCCACATCTGTTCACATCTTTATTTCATTTTCCTTAATGCTGTGTCACTTGCTTTCATTCAATTCTCATTATCCTACAACCCCTAGTCTATTACAAAATGGAAACTTCTCTCACTAAAGCCACTAGAAGTCTCTCTTTTTTAAAATTTACTTTTTAGTTGAAGGATAATTGCTTTACAGAATCGTGTTGGTTTCTGCCAAACATCAACATGAATCAGCCATAGGCATACATATGTCCCCTCTCTCTTGAACCTCCATCCCACCTCCCTCCCCATGACACCCCTCTAGATTGTCACAGAGCCCCAGTTTGAGTTCCCTGAGTCATAGAGCAAATTCCCATTGGCTATCTATTTTACACATGGTAACATTAGTTTCATTCTCACACTCAGTAATCTCTGTTCACTCCTTATCCTACTAGAACATTCATTTTGCTTTAGGCACTGTACTTTCTTTTGTTCTTGCATGTTTTCCTCTCTTTAACTTTTCAGTCTCAGTTTTCCAATTTCCTCCTGGTTTCTCTCATCACTCTGCTCTGTAGCCATTTGTGGCTCTTTCCTTTTTTTCCTTTTGTGTGAGCCACAGCTCCTGGTTTCAAGACAAATGACTAAACTGAAAGGAAACTGGCTCTAACAAATAATGCTAGGAAATTTGGAGAAATCCACTGGAGAAATAGGCAGGGACATAAAGTAAGAAGTTAAGCAGTCAACAGCTGAAATCATATCTTAGTGCTAGCTCAATAAGGGCTGCTGTAATTGCTGCTGAACTTGAGTGCTACAACTCACAATGAAAATGCCACTGTTTTGGGTGCAGGATGCATTTTCTGGGGTCCTGTTATTGCTCCCTTGGTTGACTTTGAACCACAAATCTCTTCCGTTCATATTTGACATCTCTCCCCGCTCTATATATTTCAAATCTAGTGTAGATGAATTTTACTGGTTAACTATAGATCTACTTCCCTCTCCAGGAAAAGTCAGTTTCTAGAACTTTTGGCTTCTAGAGTAAACAACTTTTGTCTGCCACCAAGACATTTGTAATAGAAAAGTCAATCAGATCTAGTAAATGATGTATATACATTTCAATCTCTTTAATATAACTTCCTCACCTTGATTTTCATGCTTTCTTGTTTTAGCATTATGAACACCATCCACTGGGTTAGTCATATATGCTATATTTCAGTAACTTCAATGACTTCTAAGTCATTATTTCTGTCAAGTCCTTATTGAATGACACCACTAAGTCTATGCGATCTGGATGTTCAGAGATGGCTCCTTGCAAAAATGGGCCACTGCATCTGAGTTCTCAATCTCAAATTTTGATTATTATTCCCAGCTACCAAGTGACAATCTCTTTTACTAACTCTCCTTCATATCTATTATGCTATCAAGTCCTAATGACTTAAATCTAATTAATTTTGATCTCTTTGTCTTCCTCAAAACTCCCAATATCATAGCACACAATGACTTAAGAATTTCAAATGCATTTTAATCACTGAAGGACATATATAAAATGCGTATTACCGGTATTCATGACCTGCTGAATCAGTTTCTATGATAATACCTCAGAATTTATTTTTGTACCAAAACTCCCCCAGAAAATTCTGATGTGTAATCTGGTTTGGGAATCATGGACAAGAGTCATAGATTCCTGATTAGTATTTCCACAACTGGTCATTCACCCTGCAGTCTATTTTCTACAACCAAATATTTAATTTCAAAAATAACTGATGATGCCAATCCCTGTTTTAAAGTTTTCAATGAATGCCTATCCTTAAAGAATAAAGTTCAAGATCTTTCACATAGCACTGATTACTTTTATAATCCAGGCCCTTCTAACTACTTACTTTTGACACTATATTCACCTTGAAAATGCAGGATAGTTTTCCCATAAATTTGCTCATGTTCAGAATGTCTTTCTTCTCTTCTACATCTATTCATGACTGTTTACATTTTAAAATAATATGATTGCATTTTGCCAAAATAGCAACTGCTACAAATACTTTTTATGTTTTTAGTAAGAGTAAATAAAGGGCATTCATTCTAGTGCATGGTTCTGTTACTCTCAATGAATTTTCTTTTAAGAATTCTTGTGAAATTTTCTTTTTCCATTTATTGCATTGTATTTCAGAGGTCATCTATCAAGGATATGGAAACAAAAAATGTAACAGAGCTGACAGAGTTCATTCTCACAGGACTTACACATCAACCAGAGTGGCAGATCCCCCTGTTCCTTCTGTTCTTGATGATATATCTCATCACCATTGTGGGAAACCTTGGTCTAATCGTGCTCATCTGCAATGACCCTCACCTTCACATCCCCATGTACTTATTCCTTGGGAATCTGGCCTTTGTGGATACTTGGTTATCCTCCACAGTGACCCCCAAAATGCTGCTCAACTTCTTTGCCATGAGCAAAATGATCTCTCTTTCTGAATGTAAGATACAGTTTTTTTCCTTTGCAATTTGCGTAACCACAGAATGTTTTCTGCTGGCAACAATGGCGTTTGATCGTTATGTGGCCATATGCAAACCATTACTTTATCCAGTGATCATGACCAATAGACTATGTATCTGGCTATTAGTTTTGTCATTTTTAGGTGGCATCTTCCATGCCATAATTCATAATGCTTTTTTACTCAGATTAACCTTCTGCAATTCCATCATAGTAAATCACTTTTATTGTGACATTATACCATTGTTTAAGATTTCCTGTACTGATCCTTCCATTAATTTTCTTATAGTATTCATTTTTGCTGGATCAATACAGACATTCACCATTTCCATTGTTCTTGTCTCTTATACACTTGTTCTCTTTACAATCTTAAAAAAGAAGTCTCTACAAGGAATAAGGAAGGCCGTCTCCACCTGTGGAGCCCACCTCCTGTCTGTCTCTTTATACTATGGGCCTCTTCTCTTCATGTATGTGCTCCCTGGATCTGCACAAGAAAATGATCAGAATATGATGGACTCTCTGTTTTACACTGTCATAATTCCTTTCTTAAATCCAATAATTTATAGCCTGAGAAATAAGAAAGTCATAGACTCACTGACAAAAATGTTAAAGAGAAATGTTTAGCTATCATATTAATAAGTATTCTCTTTTCATTAAAACACTATAAAACTATACAATTAGATGTGTCTATGTGTTGATTATTATTTAAAAGTTTTTGCATTTACAGTTGTACTATTCTTTTATTGACTTATTCCCAGGCGGCTCAGTGGTAAAGAATCTGCCTGCCAATACAGGAGACACAGGAGATGTGGGTTTGATCCTTGGGTCAGGAAGATCCCCTGGAGGAGTAAATAGCAACCCACTCCAGTATTCTTGACTGGAATATCCCATGTACAGAGGAGCCTGGTGGGCTACAGTCCATGAGGTCGCAAGAAGTCAGACACGACTGAGCAACTAAGCATCAGTTCATTTCAGTTCAGTTCAGTTACTCAGTCGTGTCTGACTCTTTGCGACCCCATGAACCACAACACGCCAGGCCTCCCTGTCCATCACCAACTCCCGGAGTCCACCCAAACCATGTCCACTGAGTCAGTTATACCATCCAACTATCTCATCCTCTATCATCCCCTTCTTCTGCCCTCAATCTTTCCCAGCATCAGGGTCTTTTCCAATGAGTCAGCTCTTTGCATAATGTGGCCAAAGAATTGGAGTTTCAGCTTCAATATCAGTCCTTCCAATGAATCCCAGGACTGATCTCCTTTAGGATGGACTGGTTGGATGTCCTTGCAGTCCAAGGGACTCTCAAGAGTCTTCTCCAACACCACAGTTCAAAAGCATCAGTTCTTCAGGACTCAGCTTTCTTCACAGTCCAACTCTCACATCCATACATGACCACTGGAAAAACCATAGCGTTGACTAAGCATACAAGATGTTAGTATCTAATAAGTTTCTTTAAACAACTTCGTATTTTAATTATTTATGTCATACCTAAAAAATTAGAGCAGAAAACAAGAATGAAAAAATTTTACAGGCTTATATGTTGTTCAGTGTGGCTCTATAAATACATTCAGTTGTAAAATAGTGCAGGCTCTGTGAACAGGACTTGATTATGATATCTTTGCTATTTCTACAGCCATGTAGCCTGGAAACTCATATCAAATTTAACTCTGTATGGAGGCGGGTTTGTGTTTGGAGTGAACAGAAGTAATTCCCAGGAATTTTGCTAGCAATCAAAAGGCCTATTATTCCACATTATCTGAGGTATGATAAATTTCACTTCTTGTGGGGATAAACTCCATACCACACAGAGAAATAAAGAGAAATGAGAAAGCAGTGAGGGAAAAATGGTATGGGAGCTAAGACAATGAAGACAGAGCTACACTGTTAAGAGATCCTCTTACCTTAATATGTTTCTTAGAGAAAGGGAAAGAGGTGAGTTGCCTCTTAACTATTAATGATTCTTCTATATGTCCTTTCTAGGTGTGTCTGTATGTTATAGAGCAACCTGAAAAATGTCACTATTTCAGAATGCTAAAAGACTAGACTGATAATTTAAATTGGATAGACATAGAGAATAAGAGAGAAATGGCAGAACAGGAGGAAAATAGTCAAAAACTTCTTGCAAACAAAATCCAGGAATGAACAGCTTCACTAGGAAGTTTTACCAAACATACAAAGAACTTATTTCAAAAGAAATAAGAGAAAATATTCCCAAATTTATTCTGTTAATGTTTACCACCATTACCTTGATACCAAAACAAAAGACATTAGTAAAAAAATAATATTGCAGTGCAATAACTTTGAAGGATATAGATGAAAATCAAATTCAACACTACCCAAAAATATCATATACCATAATGAAGCAGGATTCATTCCAGGGTCAAGGATGATTCATGCAAATCAATAAACATCATACCAACAAAAGGAAAGAAAAAAAACCATATGATCATCTCAGTAGATTTAGAAAAAAACACTTGATAAAATTCAACATCCATTCTTGAATTAACTATCACCAAAGTAGATATAGAGGGAACATATCTCAATATCAGTTCAGTTCAGTTCAGTTGCTCAGTCATGTCCGACTCTTTGCGACCCCATGAACCGCAATACGCCAGGCCTCCCTGTCCATCACCAACTCCTGGAGTCCACCCAAACCCATGTCCATCGTGTCAGCGATGCCATCCAACCATCTCATCCTCTGTCATCCCCTTCTCCTCTGGCCCTCAATCTTTCCCAGCACCAGGGTCCTTTCAAATGAGTCAGCTCTCCTCATCAGGTGGCCAAAGTATTGGAGTTTCAGCTTCAACATCAGTCCCTCCAATGAACACCCAGGACTGATCTCCTTTAGGATGGACTGGTTGGATCTCCTTGCAGTCCTAGGGACTTTCAAGAGTCTTCTCCAACACCACAGTTCAAAAGCATCAATTCTTTGGTGCTCAGCTTTCTTTATAGTCCAACTCTCACATCCATACATGACTACTGGAAAAACCATAGCCTTCACTAGACGGACCTTTGTTGGCAAAGTAATGTCTCTGCTTTTTAATATGCTGTCTAGGTTGGTCATAACTTTCTTTTCAAGGAGCAAGAGTCTTTTAATTTCATGGCTGCAATCACCATCCACAGTGATTTTGGAGCCCAGAATAATAAAGTCAGCTACTGTTTCCACTGTTTCGCCATCTATCTGCCATGAAGTGATGGGACCAGATGCCATGATTTTAGTTTTCTGAATGTTGAGCTTTAAGTCAACTTTTTCACTCTCCTCTTTCACTTTCATCAAAAGGCTCTTTAGTTCTCCTTCACTTTCTGCCGTAAGGGTGGTGTCATCTGCATATCTGAGGTTATTGATATTTCTCCCGGTAATCTTAATATACAAAAAGCCATTTACAACAAACCCACAGTCAATATAATACTCAATGGTGAAGAGCTGAAATTTAGGAAAGAAACAAAGATGCTCACTCTCACCATTTCTATACAATATCATATTGGAAGTCTTAGTCACAGAAACCAGACAAGAAAAAAGAAATGAAAGGTACTCAAATTGTAAAGGGAAATGTGAACTGTCACTATTTGCCAATGAGATAACACTTTATATAGAGAAGTACCAAGACTCCATCCAAAACCTATTAGAACTAGTAAATTAATTCAGCAAGGTATCAGGATACAAGATTAATATACAGAAATCGGTTGCATTTCTTTACACTAACAATGAAATACCAGGAAAAGAAAATAGAAAACAATTATTCTATTTAAAACTGCATCAAAAAATAACTAGGAATAAATTTAACTAAGCAAGTGAAGACCTATATACAAAACTTTAAAACACTGATAATAAAACTGAAAATGACTTTAAGAATTGGAAAGATATGCTCTTGGATTGGAAGAATTAATTAAGCTAAAGTGGCCATAGTACACAAAGCAATCAGTGCATTTAATGCAATCCCTATCAAAATATCCAGGATACTTTTCACAGATAGAACAAATAACCTATGGAACAATGAGACCCCAGATTGCCAAATGTGACTTGGGGAAAAATAATAACAAAGCTTGATATATATATATGTATATATATAAATATTTATATATATATATAACCCTTCTATATTTCAGACAATATGACAAAGTTACAGTAATCAAAACAGAATGTTTTGGGCAAAAAAACCACAGACATATAGAACAATGGAACAGACTGGCTATGAGTTATATGATTGATGAGTTATCAATCAATTTTTAATGAAAATCTATCCAGTCAACTAAATGACTTCTCTGTTCTTCACTGACCACCCCCTTCACATCAAATATGTCACCAAAGTGGTGACTCTACATTGTGAATTCTTTTGCATTCTCTTCCCTCTCCTCTCAAGTCATTTTGCCCAGGGCTAGTTGGCTAGTGGTAAAGAACCCACTTGCCAATGCAGGAGATATAAGAGCAGGTTCAATCCCCAGGTCGGGAACAACCCCTGGAGCTGGAGAAGGCAACCCACTCCAGTATTCTTGCATGGAGAATCCCATGGACAGAGGAGCCTGGTGGGCTACTGTCCATAGGGTCACAGAGAGTCAGACACAATTAAAGTGACTTAGCATACATGTAGGCATATTTCATCTAAATAGATCTCATCTATTATAGAGGTAATAAAATTAAGAGGGCATTCGGATATGCATGGTTTATTTCAACTCTCATTCCCATTTACTCAAGTTGAAAATTCTTTGTCTTTATTTCTGGTTTACTCCATTTCATTTCAGGTTATACCCAGTGAGGACATGGAAAGGAAAATGCAACGTTGCTGACAGAATTCATTCTCACAGGACTCACATATCAGCCAGAAGGGCAAATTCCCCTGTTCTTTCTGTTCTTGGTGATATATCTCCTCACCATCATGGGAAACCTTGGCCTGATTGCTCTCATCTGCAATGATCCTCACCTTTACATCCCCATGTACTTATTCCTTGAGAATTTGGCCTTGGTGCATGCCTGGATATCGTCCACAGTGACTCCCCAGTTGCTGGTCAGTTTCTTTGCAAAGAGCAAAATGATGTCTCTCACTGAATGTAAGATACAATTTGTTTTCCTTTGGAACCAGAATAACCACTGAATGCTTTTTGCTGGCAACAGCAGTATATGATTGCTATGTGGCCATTTGCAAACCATTACTTTATCCAGTTATTATGACCAATAGACTATGCATTCAGCTATTAGTTTCATCATTTTTAGGTGGCCTTTTCCATGCCATACTTCATAATATAACTTTTATTAAGATTGACCTTCTGTAATTTTAATATAATACATCACTTTTACTGTGAATTTGTACCACTATTTAAGGTTTCCTGTACTGACCCTTCCATTAATTTTCTGATGCTATTTATTTTCTCTTGGTCAATACAGATGTTCAGCATTCTTACTGTTCTCATCTCTTACACATTTATTATTTTTACAGTCTTAAAAAAAGAAGTTGGTATAAGGCATAACTAAGGCCTTCTCCACCTGTGGGGCCCACCTCCTATCTGTTTCTTTATACTATGGGCCTCTTCTTGTCATGTATATATACTCTGGGTCTGTACAAGCAGATGATCAAAATATGATGTACTCTCTGTTTTACATGACCATAATTCCTTTCTTAAATCCAATTATCTATAGCTTGAGAAATAAAGTCATAGATTCACTGGCAAAAGTATTGAAGAAGAATGCTTAGATTTCATACTCATATCAGTTCACTTTTTACTGAAAGTCATAAACTGTGCAGATTAGATGGTGCTACTGTTGACCAGGGTTCAAAGTTTTTTGCAGTTATCATTATTACCCTAAGTGTTTTAAAGAATTAAGCTGAGAGTACTAATAAGCATCTGAAACTCTATGTACGTTACTCAAAAAAGTAGATAAAATTCTAATCAAGTGTTCATGTTATACCAAAAAAATTAAAGATGAAAACAAATTAAAATCTTCTGCACATATCTTCTCAATATGTCTTCATAAATGCATTAAGCACTATGATAGTATATTCACTCTTAAAAAAATTGAAATATGATGTCTTTAATATTAAGAAACCTGCACAGCCTGAAGAATCATATCATGTTTATCTCCCCAGTGGTGACAGGCCTGTGTTTGAATAAACAGAGCAAATTTCAGGAATTCTGCTAGCCATTGAACAGTCTTCTATTTCACTCTATGTGGGACATAGTAAATTTCACTTTTTTGTAGAGTTTCAACTCTTTGTGCTCCAATTGTGCCCAGTTGTTCAATTGTGTCTCAATCTTTGCAACCCTATGGATTGTAGCCTACCAGGCTCCTCTGTCCATGGAATTTCCCAGGCAAGAATACGGGCTGGGTTGCCATTTCCTCCTGCACAGGGTCTTCCAACCCAAGGATTGAGCCTGCATCTTATGCATTGGCAGGCAGGTTCTTTACCACTGAGCCACCTGGGAAGCCGTGCAACTCTCTAATCACACAAAAAAGGCAACAGAAATGAGTAGCCAATAAAAATGAAAAATGAGAAAGGAGTTAAAGCAGGAAAAATCAGGTCAAATTGCAAGAGGATACTCTTAGCTCAACGTGTCTCTATCTAACAAGAAGAGCGAGGATGTCTCTCACTATCTTTCCTCTTGAATGGTTCTGTCCAGTTTGTGGGTATGTTGTAAGGTAATCTGAAAAGCTTTACTGATTGAGAAAGCTAAACAATGAGACTGAAGATTTAATTGTTATGGGCATAGAAAGGAAAAAAAGAAGTAGCAGAATAGGAAGGAAATGGTCTCAACTTTCATACAATTTTGAGAAAATGCGAAACTAATCAGAAAAAAGAAGTAATATGTATAGATTATTAGAATGTGTTGTTAACAAGAGGCTTCAAGTGCATATTACCAAAGTACAACTAACATTAAAATGATCTATCAGAGTTCAATGAGTAGCTGGGAAAGACATGAAAATGAGCAAAAGTTTGCATGATTTATGCCACCACAATCCTTAAATGTTAGCTTTTGTCACAATCCATACTCTAAGAATAATAAGTGATTCATCTTCAGGTCTATCTCTGACCTTCCAGTCTCACCACTGATTCCATACACATTCCTACTAACACCATTGATGCCCTCACTCTAAAACTACTCACCTCTGTCATTTTCAACATTCTTGATACTTCTACTATTTGGTTATGTTCCAAAAATTGTTGTCAGATTATTTGTTATGAAAAGAATTCTGATTTATATTTCTCTTCAATAATTTTTAGTGAATTGTATTGCTATCAGATTATGTATATAGAGTATACCTATCTAGAAATCTCTATATGCATATGTATATTTGTTTATGTGTATTTACATATTGTGTAATTTATAAACATATCTATCCTTAACTATCTGTCTTACTCTGCATTTGTTCATGTTGCCATTATTTGGGGTCTTTCCCCCCAAAAATCTTGATTTAACTCCAAATTCTCTTCTTCCACTATTCTCCTAATGGACCCAATGCTATAACCAAAATGAATGACTGAAACTCTTCTGGACAAATGTTCCTCTCAGGTACATGTTTGTTTTCATACAGGTCTCTCCACTGGAACATTCTCCCCAAGTATGTCCATCTTCATTTGAAATTATAACAGTCCTTCCTTCAAGGTCTATCTTAAATGTTATATCTTCTACAACACATTTCCAGAACACCTCAAAGAGAAAAATAATGCTGCCTCATTTTGAAACATTGAATACTTTATTTAGGCTCTTAGGCCATTGATAACATTGTGTAATTCTTATTTGGGGCTTATAAGCTATTTTTAGGTTACAGTTTAGAAATCTCACTATTCTCTCATTCATTCCTATGTGGTGCTTAGCAGAGTTGCTTACACACATGAGGTCCTAAATAAATATTTATGCAATATATGTAAACTTGAAATGATTCTGACAGCACAAATATTTCAAATGAAGCATGAATGCATCACTTACTTTTCAGTCTTTCACTAAGCCCACAGAGATTACTAGGCCTGGGATGGCTACTCTATGTCAAGGGCCTTCATGTTTTTCTTTCAAGATGATCACAAGCATCACACACCTAAAGTGAATTAATCTTGTTCTTCTTAGAAAGAGGATCGGCTCCAGTGATAGAGTATGACAAAATATCAGGGTGAAGCTCTTTAGTTAGACATTTGGGTTAAAGATACAAACCATATAAATATTTACAACAAATAACATTATTACATATTTTTGGAGGTGCAGCTCACAAGATTATGATCTGCTTTCCTTTTGCTTCTTGAGGACGTCACCAAACCCCAGAAAGCAAGTGAAAGGATAACAGTCATGATGCTTTCATTATTTTTCACTAGGGAATCTATGTATTTCCATATATCTATAATGCATTCATTTTTTTTTGCTGTATAATATTCCCATTGTTCTGATTTTTTCCTGTAATTTAAAGTTTTGCTTTTTCATACACATATAGTTGTGACCCAAAGACTACACTGCTAAAATAAGCAAATGATATATGTGTTTTATAATCATAAAAGTTTGTTTCCCTAATTGGCCTTTTGTTTGAATGAAAAGGTTGACAACAAGCTATGAGTATGTGAGCATGGTTTACCTGTCAAGTCCTTCTTTAGGTTGGGTGGGTATGAAGAAGGCACCGGGGGTCTCTCAGAAACTCAGGCTTCCTATGTAGCCTTCTGTTGAACATGTCTAATCTAGAGATTCTGCTCTGATGTGTCTTTCAAAAAAGTTCTTAACTATTTTATGCTTTCCAGAAATTCATCAAATCTCCTCACTGATGTTTTCCCATTCTCACTTCTATTAAACATTTTTTTTTTATTTTTGTATATCATATATGTCATTTCAGTACCATGTTGGAAAAGATGTCAAGTATGAACTTGAACAAAGCTCAAGAAACTATGAAATTAAATTACTTATATATTATTTAATGGTATTTAGATGCAATGAACTATCACATTGCTTATCACAATGCCAAGTTCATCCAGTTGTCTGGAACACTACTTATATTGGATTAAACTACACATTGGAGATGCTAATAATATAACATAAATACTCTTTATTATGAAGCTGTATTGATTTTCTTAACCTGGAGATTTAAAAGTCTCCACAGTTCCTTTCTCTTTATGTACATTTATAAACATTTTTTTCTCATCAATATCTGATGCTGTTGAGAAGTTTCACAATATTATCCTATAGAGTGTTCAAATAGGGCTACCCAGCCTGTCCAGTGGTTAAGACTCCACCTTGCAATGCAGAGGATACTGGCTCAATCTCTGGTCTGGGAAGATCCCACATGTGTGTTTTTCTGGAATTCCCTTCCTTTACTATGATCCAGCACATGTTGGCAATTTGATCACTGGTTCCTTGGCCTTTTCTAAACCCAGTTTGGACATGTGGAAGTTCTCAGTTCATGAAATGTTGAAGCCTAGCTTGAAGGATTTTGAGCATAACCTTGCTAGCATGGGAGATGAGTATAATTGTCCAGTAGTCTGAACATTCTTTAGTACTACCCTTCTTGGGAATTGGGATGAGGACTAGTCCTGTGGCCACTTCTGGGTTTTAAATTTGCTGACATATTAAGTGCAGCACTTTAATAGTATCATCTTTTAGGATTTTAAATAGCTGGAATTCTGTCACCTCCACTAGCTTTATTGGCAGCAGTGATTCCTAAGGCCCACTTGACTTCACACTCCGGAATGTCTGGCTCTGGGTGACTGACCACACCATTGTGGTTATCTGGGTCATTAAGATCTTTTCTGTATATTTTTGCCATCTCTTCTTGATCTCTTCTGCATCTATTAGGTCTTTATCATTTCTGTCCTTAATTGTGCCCATTTTTAGATGAAATGTTCCTTTGATATTTCCAATATTCTTGACGAGATCTCTAGTCTTTCCCATTCTGTTGTTTTCCTCTATTTCTTTGCATTGTTCATTGAAGAAGGCCTTCTTGTCCCTCTTTGCTATTCTCTGGCACTCTGCATTTAGTTGAGAGTAGCTTTCCCTTTATCCCTTGCTTTTGGCTTCTCTTCTTTCCTCAGCTATTTGTAAAGCTTCCTCAGACAACTACTTTGGCTTCTTGCATTTTTCTTTGGGATGGCTTTGCTCACTGACTCCTGTACAATATTATGAACCCCTGTCCATAGTTCTTCAGGCACTCTGTTTACTAGACCTAATCTCTTGAATCTCTTTGTCACCTCTACTGTGTATTCAGAGGGGATTTGATTTAAGTCATAGCTGACTGGCCTAGTGGTTTTCCCCATTTTCTTTAGTTTAAGCCTGAATTTTTCTACAAAGAGCTGATGATCTGACCCACAGTCAGCTCCAGGTCTTGTTTTTCCTGACTGTATAAAGTTTCTCCATCTTCAGCTACAAAAATGTAATCAATTTCATTTCAGTATTGACCATTTGATGATGTCCATATTTAAAGTCATCTCTTGTGCTGTTGAAAAGGGTTTTTGTTATGATCAGTGGGTTCTCTTGGAAGAGTTCTGTTGGCCTTTGCCTTGTTTAATTTTGTGCTCCAAGGCCAAATCTATCTGTTACTCCAGGTATCTCTTTACTTCTACTTTTGCACTCCAAATCCCTATGAATAGGACATACATCTTTTTCGGTGTTAGTTCTAGGAAGTCTTGTAGATCTTCAAGTGTACCAACTGTCAACTTTGGCACCCATAAACACTTTTTTTAAACTGTAATTAAACTTCAAATAAGGATAACAGTAAGGACATAATTCTACCAATAATGATGCAACTGTGCTGTGTACAATCACAAATGCATCAAAAAGGGGCTTCCCTGGCAGTCCAGTGGTTACGAATCTGCCTGCCCAATGCAAGGGACATGGGTTCAATCCCTGTTCAGGAAGATTCCACATGCCATGGGACAAATAAGCCTGAGTGCCACAACTACTAAGCCTGTGCTCTAGAGCCTGTGACCCACAACTGCTGAAGCCAGTGCACTCTGGTGCCTGAGCTGCGCAACAAGAGAAGTCACCATGATAGAAAGCTCATGCACCTCAAGGAAGAGTAGTCCCTGTTCACCGCAACTAGAGAAAGCCTGAACAGAAGACCTGCAGCAAGGAAGACCCAGTGTAGCCACAAATAAGTAAATAAATTATTTTAAAAGGCACTAAGAGGAAAAATATTTGCTCTTTAATATCTGGTAACTGAAACACAATGATGTTAAATTGACAAGGATTAATCATAAGATATTTACTCAATACATCTTATGATAAGGGAATAATAGTGTAGGGAAAAGTAAGACATTTGTTGTACACAAGCACGAACACATACACCATAATGTACTCTTATCAAAGTAAGGAAGAAATACTCAAGGCATTTTGTAACTGATCTCATGGTATTTATAACTACCTTCTTCCACTTCCAAATCCATTTTCCCTTTACTTTCATAAAGTACTGTAGTTAGTCACTATTCTTTATCTGGTGGGGTGACCCAAATCATCATTCTCAAAGAGTCTAGAAAATTTGAAGTTCTGCCCAATTAAAAAAAAAAAAATTATTGGGGGCTTCCCTCATGGCTCAGCTGTAAAAAAAGTCACCTGCCAATGCAGGAAATGAGGGCTCAATCCCTGGGTTGGGAAGATCCCTCAGAAAAGGAAATGGCAACGACTCCAGTATTCTTACCTGGGAAATCCCATGGACAGAGGAAGCTCGTGGGCTACAGTCCATGCGGTTGCAAAAGAGTCGGGCATGACTTAGCAACACAACAATAACAATAGCTGATTTACAATGTTATGTTAGTGTCTGCAGTACAGCAAAGTGACTTAGTTATACATATATCCACTCTTTTTAAGATTCTTTTCCAATGTAGGTCATTCAGATAAGATCAGATCAGATCAGTTGCTCAGTTGTGTCCACTCTTTTGCGACCCCATGAATCGCAGCACGCCAGGCCTCCCTATCCATCACCAACTCCCGGAGTTCACTGAGACTCACATCCATCGAGTCAGTGATGCCATCCAGCCATCTCATCCTCTGTCTTCCCCTTCTCCTACAGAGTATTAAATAGAGTTCTCTGTGCTATATAGTAGGTCCTTATTAGTTATCTGTTTCATATATGGTAGTGTGCATGTGACATTCCCAATCTTCCAATTTATCCCTTTCCTTTTACCCCCTAGTAACTATAAGTTTGTTTTCTAAATCTGTAACTCTATTTCTGTTTTATAGATAAATTCATTTGTAGGCTTTTTCAAGATTCTACATGTAAGTGATATCATAATTATCTTTCTCTGTCTGATTTACTTTATTCATGATGACAATCTCTAGATTCATTCATGTTGCTTCATTTGTTGAAGTTTTCCATTGAAATAAGTTTCAGAGACTAGTACTTCTAAGAGATGCTCTGAGGGATTTTCTTTTTCCAGACACAATTTTCTTTATCCCGTTATGGAGCAGTAGTCCAATTTCCCTTGGTAGTCAGAATCAGTCACTTCTGGTGACTTCGCCTTCCTTGCCTGATGATTCAGAGGAATGAGGAGCCCAAAGTGGCCCAGTAGCACTCTTAAGATCCTTCTCAATGGAATCACTGCTGTGTGTGCTGGTGGAAGTATTCTTCCCTCTGGCTATAAGGACTCTCAACCTCTGAGCATAATATCTTGGAAAATGAAGTTAACTTGTCTAGTGGATCTCTAGGCATAATACTGAGTGGTGCCATTTCTATTTCTACTTCTTGATTTTTGACCTATGAATCCTAGCTCTCTGAGAAACAGTATTGATTTTAAAAGCACACAGCCTGCTGAAGAACCTTGATCACCTATGGTACTGTCCATCCAGGAAGTACTGTAACTGAGTTATAAAAGGCCGTTCTGACATTCTCTCAATCTAACAACTTCAGAATGAAGGGGAACCAGGTAAAACAAGTGAACTCAGTAATAATGGGGCCATCACCACACTTCATTTGCTGTTGAAGTAAGCTGAGCAGTAGATAAGTAATCTTGTAAGTCCACAGATAGTTGTTTTGGCAGAAACACAGTCTGCAGGGAAGGCAAATCAGTATCTCGAGTTAGTATCTATTCTAGTAAGGACAAAACACTGACCTTTCCACAATGGAAAATTGTCCAGTGTAATCAATCTGTCACCAGGAAGCTAGCTGATCACCTCGATAAACAGTACACTATCAAGGACTCATTGTTGGTCTCTGCTGGCAGACTGGGCACTAAGATGTGGCCATGGCCAGGCTGGCCATGGTAAGTAGAAGCCCATGTTGCTGATCCCACAGGTAAACTTTATTCCTGCCACCATGGTCCCCTTTGAGTCCATTTGGTGATGACCAGGGTGGCTGAAGAAAAATGTTGACTGGTATCCATGACTGGGTCATCCTGTCCACTTCATTATTAAAGTCCTTCACTGCTGAAGTCATCCTTCATTGAGCATTCACATCAGACACAAATATATTTATGATTTTTCCCATTTAGAGGGAAATATCCACATACTTCTTCCTCAGATATTCTTGTCATCAATTTTCCAGTAGTGTTGTTTCAAAGTCCCTTACCATCCAGCCAAACTATTGGTTAAAGCCCACAAATCACTATATAATCACATACCTGGCCATTTATCTTTACAGGCAAGTAAGCTATCGGGTATCCAAGTTCTGTACCTTGGGAAGATATTCCATCACACTCTCTGCCAGGGAAGTCACAGAGTGGGAGTAGTGTTAGAGTAGTCCACTTTGGGATGGTGTCTGCATATGATGCAGAACCATTGGTAAACCGGATCCAGGTCTTCTATTTCTCTGTTAATTATAGACAACCCCTACCCCTGCTATTAGGCCACAAGTGCAGGCTGGGATAGAGAATCCAGTGCAGCAGGCATGGGAACCATGGGCATTTGGGTTGCTTCTTCATAGACATCACTGGTACCTTCAAGGCTTGCTCAGGCTAGAACATGTACATACCACTTGCATTTAATAATGGTGTGACAGTGTACTCCCAATTTAATGGCCTGGCAATCATACAACACCCAATTCAGGAAAGGCAGCTCAGATGCCATGTAAAACTGATGACCCATTGTTAAGCATTCAGTCTGAGTCACCAGGGAAGCCCCTAATAAGGCACAGGGCAGGCTAATAGCTGTTCTTCACATGCTGCTATTCAGTGGCTCCATTACATCCAACTCTGCAACCCCATGGACTGCAGCATGCCAGGTTTGCCTGTCCTTCACTGTCTCCAGGAGTTTGTTCAAACTCATGTCCATTGAGTTAATGATGCCATCCAACCATCTCACCCTGTCACCCCATTTTTTCTCATGCCCTCAATCTTTCCCAGCATCAGGGTCTTTTTTAATGTGTCAGCACTTCACATCAGGTGCCCAAAGTATTGGAGCGTCAACTTCAGCATCAGTCCTTTCAATGAATATTCAAGGTTTATTTCTTTTAGGATTAACTGGTTTGATCAACTTGCTGGCCAAGATAATCTTAAGAGCCTTCTCCAGCATTAAATTCTGAAAGCATTTAATCAATTCTTTGGCGCTCAGCCTTCTTTATGGTCCAACTCTCAAATCTGTACATGACTACTGGAAAAACCATAGCTTTGACTATACAACGGTTCTATGAAGACCTACAATATCTTCTAGAACTAACACACAAAAAAGCTGTCCTTTTCATCATAGGGCACTGGATTGCAAAAGTAGGAAGTCAAGAGATATCTGGAGTTACAGGCAAATTTGGCCTTTGAGTACAAAATGAAACAGGGGAAAGGTTAACAGAGTTTTGAGCAACACAAGAGATAACTCTACACATGACATCACCAGATGGTTAATATCAAAATCACATTAATTATATTCTTTGCAGCCAAAGATGGAGAAGCTCTATACAGTCAGCAAAAACAAGACTGGCATCTGACTGTGGCTCAGATCATTAACTCCTTATTACAAAATTCAGATTTAAATTGAAGAAAGTAGGGAAAACCACTAGACCATTCAGGTATGACCTAAATCAATCTTATGATTATACAGTAGAAGTTACAAATAGATTGAAAGGATTAGATCTGACAGAGTGCCTGAAGAACTATGAACAGAGGTTTGTGACATTGTACAGGAGGCAGTGATCCAAACTATCCTCAAGAAAACGAAATACAAAAAGGCAAAATGATTGTCTGAGGAGGCCTTGCAAATAGCTGAGAAAAGAAGAGAAGCAAAAGGCAAAGAGAAAGGAAAGATATATCCATTTGGTTACAGAGTTCCAAAGAACATCAAGGAGAGATAAGAAAGCCTTTTTCAGTAATCAATTCAAAGAAACAGAAAAAAAAAGATAGAATGGGAAAGACTAGAGTTCTCTTCAAGAAAATTAGAGATATCAAAGGAACATTTCATGCAAAGATGGGCACAATAAAGGACAAAAACAGTATGGACCTAAGAAGCAGAAGATGTTAAGAAGAGGTGGCAAGAATATACAGAAGAACTATACAGAAAAGATCTTCATGACCCAGATAACCATGATGGTGTGATCACTCACCTAGAGCTAGACATCCTGGAATTTGAAGTCAAGTGGGCCTTAGGAAGCATCACCACAAACAAAAATAGTGAAGGTGATGGAATTCCAGTTGAGCTAATTCAAATCTTAAAAGATGATGCTGTTAAACAGCTGCACTCAATATGCCAGCAAATTTGGAAAACTCAGCAGAGGCCACAGGACTGGAAAAGGTCAGTTTTCATTCCAATCCCAAAAATGGCAATGCCAAAGAATACTCAAACTACTGCACAGTTGCACTCATCTCTCACATTAGCAAAGGAACACTCATTCTCCAAGCAAGGTTTCAATAGTATATGAACAATGACTTCCATTTGTTCAAGCTGGATTTAGAAAAGGCAGAGGAATCAGAGATCAAATTGCCAACATCCGTTGGATCCTTGAAAAAGCAGGAGAGTTCCAGAAAAACATCTACTTCTGCATTACTGACTATGCCAAAACCTTTGACTGTGTGGATCACAATAAACTGTGGAAAATTCTTAAAGTGATGGGGATACCACATCATCTTACCTGCCTCCTGAGAAATCTGTATACAGGTCAAGAAGCAAGAGTTAGAACTGGACATGAAACAATGGACTGGTTCCAAATTTGGAAAGAGTACGTCAAGGCTATATATTGTCACCATGCTTATTTAACTTATACACAGAGTACATCATGAGAAATGCTGGGCTGGATGAAACACAAGCTGGAATCAAGATTGCTGGGAGAAATATCAATAACCTTAGATATGCAGATGACACCACTGTTATGGCAGAAAGTGAAGAAGAACTAAAGAGGCTCTTGATGAAAATGAATGAGGGGCTGGTGCACTGGGACAACCCAGAGGGATGGTGTGGGAGGGAGGAGGGAAGAGGGTGCAGGATGGGGAACACATGTATACCTGTGGCGGATTCATTTCGATATTTGGCAAAACTAACACAATTTTGTAAAGTTTAAAAACAAAATAAAATTAAAAAAGAAAAAGCAAGAGAGCTCCAGAAAAACAAAAATAAAAAAAAACAGAGAGACTTTTTATACTATGATGTTAACTGAAAGGGCAGGCTGCAAAATTATAGACATGACCATGTGTTGTGTGCTTAAAAAAACAGAAAAGAAAATGAATGAGCACAGTGAAAAAGTTGGCTTAAAATTCAACATTCAAAAAGCTAAGATCATGGGATCCAGTCCCATCACTTCATGGCAAACAGATGGGGAAACAATGGAAACAGTGAGAAACTTTATATTTTGGGGGGGCTCCAAAATCACTGCAGATGATGACTGCAGCCATGAAATTAAAAGACACTTGCTCCTTGGAAGAAAAGCTATGACAAACCTAGACAGCATATTAAAAAGCAGAGAATACTTTGCCAACAAAGGTCTGCCTAATCATATCTATGATTTTTCCAGTAGTCATATATGGATGTGAGAGTTCGACTATAAAGAAAGTTGAGCACCAAAGAATTGATGCCTTTGAATTGTGTTGTTGGAGAAGACTCTTGAGAGTCCCTTGGACTTCAAGGAGATCCAACCAGTCAGTCCTAAAGGAAATCATTCATGAATATTCATTGGAAGGACCGATGATGAAGCTGAAACTCCAAAATTTTGGCCACCTGATGTGAAGAACTGACTCATTGGAAAGGACTCTGATTCTGGGAAAGATTGAAGGCAGGAGGAGAAAGGGATGACAGAGTATGAGACAGTTGGATGACATCACTGACTTGATGGACATGAGTTTGAGCAAGCTCTGAGAGTTGGTGATGGACAGGGAATCCTGGTCTGCTGCAGTCTAAGGGGTCATAAAGTGTCAGAAACGACTGAGTGACTGAACTGAACTGAAATTTACTATACAGACTTTTGTCAGCAATGTAATGTCTCTGCTTTAGATACACTGTCTAGGTTTGTCATAGCTTTTCTTCTAAGGAGCAAGCATCTTCTAATTTTATGGCTGCAATCACCATCCGCAGTGATTTTGGAGCCCAAGAAAATGAAGTCTATTATTGTTTCCATTTATTCCACATCTATTTGCCATTAAGTTATGCTTCCTCCCATGGAGAGTATTTATCTGCAACAGATCTGAAGACTTTGTTCCAAACCTAAGGTTTAGCACTTATCTTGACCTGCCAAAGGCTCCAAAGAACATCCCTATCTTCCACTACCACTTCAAGCACCTGTTTCTGCTGGATCATATGGTCCAAGTGGCACCACAGCTTGGAGAGAAGACTAGGTCTTTTGCAGATCTTTCACCTGTCCTGAGCCATGCCCAAATCAAGCAGTTTTTCTGGTCCCTTGATAAAGTGGTTGTCTTAATGTACTCAATAAGGATAATGTTCCTTCTAAAATCCATAGTAGCCTACTAAGGGTTCTGTCTCCTTTTTGGTTGCAGGATGGGCTAGATGCAACAATGTAGCTATAACTTATGACATTATAATTCCACATGACCCACACAACTGAATCTCAAGAATTTCACGAAATTAAGTGGACCCTGAAATTTTTTGGATTTATTTCTCATCTTCTAGCAGGCAAATGTCTACCAATAAGTCTAAAGCAGTTGTTATTTCTTGCTCCCTAGGTCCAGTCAGCATAATGGACCAGTGGGATATCTTGTAGAAGGAAAAGAAATAAAAATACCTAGAGAAAAATTTATAAATCATGTATGTGATAAAGCCTTGTATACTGGATACAAAAAAAATTCTCAAAACCTAATAACAAGAAAACATATAGCTCCATTAAAAAGGACAAAAAGTTTAAACAGACAGGTCACTAAACTAAATGTATATATGTTAAATAAGAACACAAAAACACGCTCCATGCCACTGTACTTGGGGATATGTAACTGAAGACCACAATGAGATACCATGACCCAACTATTAAAATAACTAAAATTGAAAAGACTATCCCTATTGGAAGTAGCGATACAGACTTTTGTACTAATAATTAGGCAACAAAAAGAGTTTAAAGGTAATTACATGAAATTGAAGAGGGCAGTGTGCTTAAGTCAGGTGTGGGTTAGGTTGAGGCTACCAATGCACATTATACTGCTCACTCCATCCTCTTACACTGCTGAGTTCTCACAGTGACTTCTCCTTTATCTATGATTTTTTCACCTCTTTTTAAGGTTTCACTGGCACAATTCTAAGAAATACTATAATCGATTAATGAATCTACCAAAATGTATGCTTCTTTTTTCCCCTAGCTCCCAGTCATGTCCCAAGTCGAGGTTAAACATTTTTCTGCTCGTCAGATATCAAAGTACAATATTACTATTTTCATATTATGTTCTTTTGACATAAATAATGTTATTTTTGTAAATGAATTCTGTATGCCAAGTACTCTGTTAATAATTAGAGGCAAATCTGAACATGTGACCACCCTGTTCAAAATCCCTCAATAGTTTTCCTTTGAGAGAAAGATAAAAGTCCCCAGCCTAGTCTCCCATGCTGTGATTCAACCCATGCTGGCCTGCCATGTCCATTCTGGCTCCTCTTTGCTTCCCTCGTTTGCATGTCAGCTCCATCTGCCTTTTTTTCCCACCCCCCCACCCCCACCCCCAACTTCACTAGTGATCTTGTTCTCTGATAAGCTAGGCCTGCTGATGATGGAAAACCCTGAGGATGCTAAACGTCTAGAGGCATCACCTTGGTAGAAATGAAGACCCTCAGGACCCAGCCCTGACCTATTGAAACAGAATATGCATTTTCAGAAAATCACCAGGAGGTTCACAAGGATTAAAGTTGGAGAAGCACTGATCTAGGCCACCTCCCACTGTGATCCTTTGTTTTGTTTTATCTTTGCTCTTTCCCCTGACCTATGTCTAGTAAAATTTTTCTCCAAAAATTTCAATGTAGAGTGGGGAGTTCTTTGCAGATCTGGAATGTGAGCTATAGTTTCCACGAGGAGGACAACTTTCTTGTAGTTGGCTCCTAAAGGGAGTCTAGAATTTTGTCCTCATTGAATTCATGTATAATCAGCTCAGAAAAGACCACACTAATCAAAGCACTCAGAGCATCAAAATTTGTGGATGAATTAAAGTTTGCATAAACATGCCAGAAGTGTCATCTGTTGTGGAAGGTAGTGATATAAAATACAATTTCAGTTGTTAAAACTAGAATTGTCTACAATGACTTGATGCTTATGATTTTAGAGTCTGTAATGCCCTGTGGAACAACCTGGACTTTCCCTACAGGTTCAAATCTATAATGCCCAGAGGAACAACTTAGTTTTGTCCTAAAGGGAATCGATGCATGATATTAGGAAATTTTAGTGCTTCATTCCTTCCTCTTCGGTTTAAAAAGAACCCTTTCATATAATTGGTTGACTCTTCTGTTCAAAGCTAATTTACATAAACAAAATTTTCCTGACCTTGGGAAATGAATGTGCGAGGAATTGGAATTGTGGCCTGTGTCATTATCATTCCAGTGATGTTGCATTATTTTCTACTTAAAAAGCCTACCTCTTTGAAAGGATTGCCACAATTTCTTACAAGATATGGGTAAAAGAGAAATAACTTCTATAAGGCATAACATTCTTAGGTAAAACAGGCAGAATACTGTAAAATCTATAATTTTAGATTGACTTACTAGATGTCAAAAAGGCAGGTGAAAAAAATTAACAATATGAAATATCTATATATCATATTTTTGTGACTAAATCTAGATAAGCAAAATAACTGTATGACTGAATTGTCCCTCAATGATAATTCATTATCTTTCTAACATAACTATAAAGACTTCATAAGTTTTGGTGAACTAGAATCTTAAAGAATTTAAACTGGCTTTAAATATAGGTCACATGTTTCCTACATAAGAAATTTTTCTGGGTATTCTGATTAAAAGTTTCATTCTTCTTAATTAATCACAGTTGCTGACTGAGCTTTTAAGGTAAGTCACTTACATATTAATTTCTCTATTCTCTCACCTACTTCTGAGAATACTTTTATTCAGTATTTTAATATATATTGTAAGAAATATGCATAAAATGTTCCCCTATGATAAAGACCCACACACTTATTGAATTTGAGCATTTTCAATTATCCTTTACTTTGGAATGGCAAGGAACGGAGCCTATTCCAAATTAAATACATTTGACAACTAGAATTACTGGCATTGGTTATTTATATTACTTGAATTAGGCTCCAGTCTTTGGCTCAATTTTATTTTACTAGAAAAACTAATGGAGAAGAAAGTGCTCTCAAATAAACACAGCAGGATTTCTAGAGAAAATCAGCTCTAATCACTCTAATAAAATATATAAGTTAATTTTTAATTAATTATGGAAAGAACTTTCCAGCAATGCTAATATATTTAAAAACAGTCAAAGTTTCTAAGGTAAACTTTAAAATTAAATTCTCTGTGTCATACACAAATTCCCTAGGAAGATAATCTTTGAATTTTGAAAAAAAGAATACAGAAGGATTCCCAGTGTTGACGTTTAATGAAAACCAGGATTAAGACAAATATTTACCTGCAAATTTTCCCCATATTTCCTTCTTGGTGTTTATCTGATACTACCTGTCTTCATTGTCTTGTCTTTCCTACAGTTTTCTATCCATGTCTCTGTTATGCTTTTTATATTTCTTGACTTATTTTTTTAAATAACTCACCCAATTGCTCCTTTCTACTTCTATCCTCTTTCTCATCTTGGTGCCTTCCTCTCTTCAGAAAATGTGAAAGAAAGTGAAAATGTTAGTCCCTCAGTCATGTCTGACTCTTTGCAATCCCACGGACTGTAGACCACCAGGCTCCTCTGTCCATGGAATTTTCCAGGCAAGAATACTGGAGTGGGTTGCCATTCCCTTCTCCAGGGGATGTCCCAACTCAGGGATTGAACCCGGGTTTACTGCACTTCAGGCAGATTCTTTACCATCTGAGCCACCAGGGAAGGTCAACAAAACCTGTGTCAAAACACTTTAGAAAATATGTATTTAAATACTCTACAGGAAAAAAAAATAACTTTTATCTATAGGAAGTAGAAAAATTATAATTGTTATCCATTTTTTTCTTGGTGTACTCAAAAACATTCTCTTCATGTTATGTGCGATGCTTCCCGTTCATTTCTCACTATTCTCTGGCCTCAACTCTATCATAAATTGGGAACTCCTCTCACTAAAGACACTAAAAATCTCTCATTTCCCAGATTCAATGATTGTTCACCTCCTCTTCTAGGGGGGCATTCATTTTGCCAATCAGTGTTGCACTTCATTATGTCCTTGTGTCTTTTTTCTCTTCATGTTTACAACACTCAACTCTCCAGTTCTTCCTTCTGCTTCTCTGATTACTCTGCTCAGTGTATCTTTTTGGTCTCTCCCTTCTCTCTTTGGCTAAAGCTAGGGCACTTGTTTGTAACAGAAAACTAGTTAGCTGAATGGAAATTGACTATTACATAGAAATTCCAGGGAGATTAGAGGAATCTGCTGATAAATGGGCAGGAACAGAAGAAAACAATACAGTGAGACAGTAGCCCAAATCAAATCTCCACACTTGCTCAGTAGGAGCTCCTATCGCAGCTGCTGAATTGTAGAAGCCACAGCTCACACTGACAATGCAGCTGGTGCAGATGCAAGAAGCATTTCCTAGGGTCTTGATATGGCTGCCTTGGCTGACTTTGCAACCCAAATTCATTTTGTCCTGTCCCCTTGCTCCATGCTCGATGTTACAAATCCAGTGTTAGTACGTTTGACTATTCAAATCTAGATCAAGTCCCCTTACTCTAGTTGCAGGGGGATGGAAAAGTGTTTCTGGCTCCTTTGACTTCTAGAGTAAGTGGTAGCCTTTGCCTGATACCAAGACTCATGTAGTAGAAAAGAGGATCATTTTCAGCTATCTAAAATGATATGTATCTATTTCAAAACTTCTTTAATAAAATTTGCCGATTTTCTTTTCTATATCCTCCTCTTTTGTCCTTATGCACACTTTCTAATGATTAGGTCATTCATAAGTGTGCCTTCAGTTATCCAAATACTCCAAAGTCATTGTTTATATTCAGTGCTAACAAACATACTAGTAAGCTATCCCACCTGGATATTCAGAAGATGCTTTCTCCACAAAGTGGCCCAAACATCTGAATTCTCAAATTCAATTTGTGATGACCATCTATCCAACTCTGTCTCCTTTCTCCTTCACTGACCACCTCCTTCACATCTAAGTTACTGAGTCTTAGTGACTCTACATTCTGATTTATTTCTATCTTTTTTTCCCTCCTCATCACGGGTGACCCCATGGACTATAGCCTGCCAGGCTCCTCTGTGGGATTTCCCAAACAAGAATACGGAATGGTTTGCTAGTAGTAAATTAGACCAGAGAGACCAGAGCTTCACATGAATTTGAATCAACTGGAGGGAATTTTTGCAATGCAGATTGTTGAGCTTCATTCTTGCCCTCTTGAACATACATTTATAATAATACTGCATAATCTGTATTTTGTACAAATATTTCACCAATTTTGATGTGTATTCTGATTTGAGAACAATTCAATAAGAGTATCAGCTCCCTAATTAGTATTCCTGACACGTTTCCCTCCCCTACAGAGTTTTTATACACTACCAAATATTTATTTTAAAAAATATAATGTGGCTCCTTGTATTAAAAATTCCAAGTGTATGCCTTCTGTCTGACAAAGTTCAAGATCTTTCACATGACATCCAAATTATTTTGTAATAGTTCAAATTTCTTTTCCCTGGAATCTCATCCATATCCTAGACAGAATGTCCCTCACACATTCAGTTATCTCCATAAATTTAGCTAATGTTTACAGTCTTTTTCTTTTTTCTATATCCTTTCATTCTCCCACATTTTTAATGCAATAAATGCATTTTCCACTACACCAATTTCCAAAATTAGTTTCCATTGCTATTTGTTGTTGTTTAGTTGCTATGTTGCGTCCAACACTTTGTGACCCCATGGACTGTAGCCTGCCAGGCTCCTCTGGGGGATTACCCAAGTAAGAATACTGGAGTGGGCATGCTAGTACTAAATACATTTAAGGCACTCTGATAAGTGTATGACTTTGTTTCAACTACTTTCTTCCAATACTCTTTTTATAAAGCTTACATCTACTTGGGCTTCCCTGGGGGCTCAGAGAGTAAAGAATCCACCAGCAATGTGGGAGACCTAGGTTCGATCCCTGAGTTGGGAAGGTCCCCTGGATGTGGGCATGGCAACCCACTCCAGTATTCTTACCTGAAGAATCCCTATGAAAAAGCCTGGGGGGATACAGTCCATGGGGTCATTTACATCTACTTATATCTTACATTTACTGCATTTCATTTCAGGGAGCATGGATCCTAAAAATGCAACACTGCTGTCAATGTTTGTTCTCACCGGACTTCCCTATCAATTGGAGTGGCAAATCCCCCTGTTCTTGTTGCTCTTGGTGATATACCTCATCACCACTGTGGGAAACCTTGGACTAATCTATCTTATCTACAATGACCCTCATCTTCACATCCCCATGTACTTATTCCTTGGGAGTTTAGCTTTTGTGGATTCTTGGATATCATCCACAGTGACCCCCAAAATGCTAGTCAATTTTTTTGCCAGGAGTAAAATGATCTCTCTCTCTGAATGCATGTTACAATTTCTTTCCTTTGCATTTGGTGGAACCACGGAATGCTTTCTGCTTGCAACAATGGCATATGATCGCTATGTGGCCATATGCAAACCATTACTGTATCCAGTGATTATGACCAACAAACTATGCATCCAGCTGTTAGTCTCATCATTTGTAGCAGGGCTTATTCATCCCATGATTCATGTAGGTGCTTTGTTCAGGCTAACCTTCTGTAAGTCTAACATAATCCATCACTTTTACTGTGACATCATGCCATTGTTTAGGATTTCTTGTATTGACCCTTCAATTAATGTCCTAATGGTATTTATTTCCTCTGGGTCAATACAAGTGTGTAGCATTATGACTGTTCTTGTCTCTTATACATTTGTTCTACATACGGTTTTGAAAAATAAGTCTGTACAAGGCATAAGAAAGGCCTTCTCCACCTGTGGAGCCCACCTCCTATCTGTCTCTTTATACTATGGGACTCTTCTCTTCATGTATGTGTGCCCTGGATCCACACAGGCAGATGATCAAGATATGATGGATTCTCTATTTTACACTGTCATAATTCCCTTGTTAAATCCAATCATCTACAGCCTGAGAAATAAGAAAGTCATAGATTCACTGACAAAAGTATTAAAGAGAAATATTTAGGTCTCATACTATTATCAGTTCTTTTTTTTTTTTTTTTACTGATAGTCACAAAATTGTGCAGATTATATGTGGTTCAGATTGGGTTAGGGTTCAAGGTTTTTTACAGTTATAATTAGTGTTTTGACTTAAGTTGTTAGCACTAACATACTCCTTAAGATATTCATGTATACTGTTCAAAAACATAAGGAAGTTTCAACAATTTTCATGTCACATTAGAATAATTGAAGCAGGAAACAAAATATTTTACATACTTGTGTATTTTATAATGTAGATTTATAAAATGATTAGGCACTGAAATAATAATGTTCCTCTAATAGGATTTGACTCTGTTGTCTTTGATAGTAATATAGCTGCACAGCCTGGAGACTCAACTGCATATAAATCCACAATGTATGCAGTGTGTTTGAATCAAATGGTGTAAATCACAAGAATTCTGCTGCAAACCAAAAGGTCTTTCAGTCCACTTTATTTGGGACATGGTGAATTCCCCCATCACCATGGGGATTCAACAGTCATATACCAGAGAGAAATAAAAAGAAATGGGAAAAGCAATGAAGAAAAATGAGAAGCAAGTTAAGACAGTGAAGGGAGAGTCAAATGTTAAGAGGATGCTCTTAGCCCAGTCATTGTCCATGAGCAACAAAAAGAGGGAATTGGCTCTCACTGTCTATGATGTCACTTCCCAGTTGTCCCTGTATTTTGTAGGATAATCTGAAAACCTTCACTAATTAGAAAGCTAGATGAGACTGCAGAATTTAATTGGGATGGGCTTAAAGAAGAAAAGTGGCACAATAGGAAGGAAATGGTCAAAAAATATTGCTAGATTTTTTAAAGGGAAACTTTTAAAATAAATCTTTAAATAAATTAATAATAAATAAATAAATAAAGTAATATATAAGTCTTTCTGTCATGCAGTGTTTACATGATTTTGAATGCATATTACAAAAGTTCAAATAACGTTAACTTGATATAATGCCATAGTGCCTAGTGGGTGGCTGGAAAAGACAAAAAAATGAGCAAGATTTTGGATATTTTTGTGTCCTCAAGTCCTTTAACATTAGTTTTCATCTCACTCTATACTCTAAGTACAATGAGAGACCTATCTTTGGGTCCACTCCTGACTTTCCTTTTACAACACCGAAATTCCATACACCTACTTACTGATGCACTGAGGACCTTATCCTACAAGCTATCTGCCTCTGTCTTTTGCAAAACTTTCCTTTTATCATGTTGGTACTTAAAAGTCCTAAACATAGTTGCCAGGTTATACTTCATAGACAGAACTATGATTAAATCATATCCCTTTTCAATAACTTTTATTTTTTTTTTATTCTTCCAATTTTATTTTATTTTTAAACTTTACATAATTGTATTAGTTTTGCCAAATATCAAAATGAATCCACCACAGGTATACATGTGTTCCCCATCCCGAACCCTCCTCCCTCCTCCCTCCCCATACCATCCCTCTGGGTCGTCCCAGTGCACCAGCCCCAAGCATCCAGCATCATGCATCGAACCTGGACTGGCAACTCGTTTCCTACATGATATTTTACATGTTTCATTGCCATTCTCCCACATCTTCCCACCCTCTCCCTCTCCCACAAAGTCCATAAGACTGTTCTATACATCAGTGTCTCTTTTGCTGTCTCGTACTTTTAGAGGATTGACATTGCCGATGGATACTGTACAAATACAGTATTTGTATTTAGCTCTGTAGATGTAGTCATGCATATATTTATTTGTTCATGTGTATGTCCAGATTACATGAAATACATATACATACATTCATAGACATCTGTATCTATATCCACACCCCCCTGTATTACATCTTTCTAACTTACTCTATCACTATTGCATATCTTTCTATCTCTACCTCAACCTCCATTTCTATCCTCCTGATTGTTGCCTGATTTTCCCACCATCTATTATATGGTCCTTTCAAATAATATCTTGGTTTAACTCAGAAGTCACTGACCCCACAATTCTCCTAATGGACCTTGTCTTATACCCAAAAAGAGTTTCAAAAAGCTTTCCAAACACCCTGAAGTTACACAGCTACATGCATTTGCTAATACAAGTCTGTCCACAGAGAATATACACTGTTTATTGACAATACATTCATCTTTATTTACAACTCAAATGGTGTCCTTAATCCAAAGCTTTTCTCATATATTACAGCATTCATAATGCATTTCCATATTATACTGAAGAAGATAGCAATGTTTAGTCAGTTCTTTCATATTTCTTAGGTCACATTTGATCTTCTGTTTGTTGGCCAAAAAGTTTGTTTGGGTTTTTCAATAACACCTTAGAGAAAAAACAAAACAAACTTTTTAGCCAACCCAATATAATACTTATTTGGGGACCACAAGCTTCTTTTTTTTTTAATATAAATTAGATGTCTTAGTCTCTATCTTTTGCAGTAATGAGCATAACTTTGCAACACTGCAGCTTACACACATGAGGTCTTGAATAAGTATCTCTGAAATATTTATAAAATTGAGCTGAATATGACAGCACAAATACATAGAGTGCAGTAAGAATATATCACTCATTTTTAATCTTGCAGTGAGCCCAGGAGACATTGGGGCTTAGATGGCTACAGCACACAACTCACATTCTTAAGGTTCTTTAATGATAATTGCAAGCATTATACACATAAAGTTACCTATATTCTTGTTCTTTTTATCATTATGATTGGCTCCTGGGATAGACTATAGCATATATCAAGGAGAAGCTATTCAGTTGGATGCTTGGTTTAAACACCTGTTTGGTTTAAACATTGGTTTAAAATATACAAGCATTAAAAAATATAATTATCCTATCATTTGAAGGTCCACTTCACAAGGCTAGACTGGGTGATCTGCCCTTTTTTTGTTCCCAAGAGGGATATTCCCAAGCCCTTGGACAAAGAATAGAAATGGATCATAATTTAGCTGCTTTTACTTTTTTCCTAAGAAAATCTATGTTATTGAATATATCTATATTTTAAAAATTTTGTTGTTGTATAACAGTCTCAGTGTACTGATACTTTAATGCGAGCTGTCTTGATTTTACTTGTTCATTCATTATTACAATCCCCAAACTGGATTGATAATACAAAAGCTACTATCTTCTGCCATCACAATGGTCTGGTTCTCTAATTGACCTTCCTTTGAATCAGTAGTCTGATGTCACACTATGGCGATACGAACAAAGTCTGTTACTTCTCAAGACTTACTTTAGATTGGGTGAGTACAGAACAGACGGTTGGGGTCCTCTCAGAAGCTCAGAATTCCTGTGCAGACTTCTCTTTTATATGCCTGGTATATAGATTCCTCTGCTAGTTCTTATCCTTTATTGCAATCACAAATATTTTACTTTATGCCTTCCACAAATTCACCAAAATCCCTAGTTCATAGATGTGATCTAATTCTCACTTCTGTTACAGACATTTCTCATCTTTGAACTTCATTTCTGTCACTTTAGTAGCATGTTGAACTCCCCAGGTCAGTAGGTGCCCAATATGCTACTGCAGAAGAGCAGTAACTCCAGAAAGAAAGAAGAGGCTGAACTAAAGTGAAAACAACACCCAGGTGTAGATGTGGCTGGTGATGGAAGTAAAGACCCATGCTGTAAAGAACAATATTGCATAGGAACCTGGAATGTTAGGTCCAAGAATCAAGGTAAATTGGAAGTAGTCAAACAGGAGATGGCAAGAGTGAACATCAACATTATAGCAATCAGTGAACTAAAATGGATCAGAATGGGGGAATTTAATTTAGATGACCCTTATATCTACTACTTTAGGCAAAAATTCCTTAGAAGAAATGGAGTAACTCTCATAGTCAATAAAAGAGTCCAAAATACAATACTTGGGTATAGTCTCAAAAATGACAGAATGATCTCTGTTTCCAAGGCAAACCATTCAATATCACAGTAATCCAAGTCTATGCCCCAACCACTAATGCCAAAGAAGCTTAAGTAGAAAGGTTCTATGATGACTTATAGACCTTCTAGAACTAACACAAAAAAAGATGTCCTTTTCATCATAGGGGACCTGAATGCAAAAGTAGGAAGTCAAGAGACACCTGGAGTAACAGACAAATTTGGCCTTGGAATACAAATTGAAGCAGGGCAGTGGCTAACAGCTTTGTCAAGATAATACGCTAGTCATAGCAAACATCCTGTTCCAACAATACAAGATGACTCTAAACGTAGACATCACTGAATGCTCAATATCAAAATCAAATTGATTATACTGTTGGTAGTGGAAGATGGAGAAGCTCTATACAGTCAGAAACAAACAAGACCAGGAGCTGACTGTGGCTCAGATCATGAGCTCCTTATTGAAAAATTCAGGCTTAAATTGAAAAAAGTAGGGAAAACCACTAGACCATTAAGGTGTGACCTAATTCAAATCCCTTATGATTATACAGTGGAAGTGACAAATACATTCAAGGGATTAGGTCTAATAGACAGAGTGCCTGAAGAACTATGGATGGATGTTCATGACATTGTATAGGAGGCAGTGATCAAGACCATCCCTAAGAACAAGAAATGCAAAAAGGCAAAATGGTTGTCTGAGGAGGCCTTACAAAAAACAGAAAAGAAGAGAAATGAAAGGCAAAGGAGAGAAAAGGAAAGATATACCTATTTGAATGCAGAGTGCCAAAGAAGAGCAAGGAGAGATAAGAAAGCCTTCCTCAGTGATCAGTGCAAAGAAAAAGAGGAAAACACTAGAATGGGAAAGACTAGAGATCTCTTCAAGAAAATTAGAGATACCAAAGGAACATTTCATGCAAAGATGGGCATAAAAGGGTAGAAACAGTATGGATCTAACAGCAGCAGAAGATATTTTAAAAGGTGGCATAATACACGGAAGAACTATACAAAAAAATTCTTAATGACCCAGATAATCACAGTCGTCTGATCATTCACCTAGAGCCAGACATCCTGGAATGTGAAGTCAAGTGGGCCTTAGGAAGCATCACTAAGAACAAAGCTAGTGTATGTGATAGAATTCCAGTTGAGCTATTTCAAATCCTAAAAGATGATGTTGTGAAAGTGCTGCTCTCAAAATGCCAGCAAATTTGGAAAACTCAGCAGTGGCCACAGGACTGGAAAAGGTCACTTTTCATTCCAATCCCAAAAAAAGCAATGCCAAAGAATGCTCAAACTACCATACAGTTGCAGTCATCTCACATGCTAGCAAATTAATACTCAAAATTCCCCAAGTGAGGCTTCAACAATACCTGAACTGAGAACTTCCAGATGTTCAAACTGGATTTAGAAAAGGCAGAGGGAACCAGAGATCAAATTGCCAACATCCTCTGGATCATAGAAAAAAGCAAGAGAATTCCAGAAAAACTTCTGCTTTATTGACTATGCCCAAGCCTTTGACTGTGTGGATCACAACAAAGTGTGGGAAATTCTTAAAGAGATGGGAACACCAGATTGTCTTACCTGCCTCCTGAGAAATCTGTATAGTTAAGAAGTAACAGTTAGAACTGGACATGGAACAACAGACTGGTGTCAAATCGGGAAAGGAGTATGTCAAGGCTGAATATTGTCACCCTGCTTACTTAACTTATATGCAGAGTACATCATGTGAAATGCCGGGCTGGATGAAGCACAAGCAGGAATCAAGATTGCTGGGAGAAATATCAATAACCTCAAATATGCATAAGGTCTCCCCTTATGGCAGAAAGCAAAGAGGAACTGTGGAGCTTCTTGATAAAAGTGAAAGAAAATAGTGGAAAAGCTGGCTTAAAACTCAACATTCAAGAAACAACTGTCATGGCATCTGGTCCGGAAACTCGATGGCAAATAGATGGGGAAACACTATTTTCTTGGGCTCCAAAATCACTGCAGATGGTGACTCTAGCCATGAAATTAAAAGACACTTGCTCTTTGGATGAAAAGCTATGAGAAATCTAGACAGCGTATTAAAAAGCAGAGACATAACTTTGCCAACAAAGATCTGTCTAGTCAAAGCTATGGTTTTGCCAGTAGTCATGTGTGGATGTGAGACTTGGACCATAAAGAAAGGTGAGTGCTGAAGAATTGATGCTTTTGAACTGTGGTGTTGGCCAAGACTCTTGAGAGTCCCTTAGACTGCAAGATCAAACCTGGCAATCCTAAAGGAAATTACTCCTGAGTGTTCATTGGAAGTGTTCACTGATTCTGAAGCTGAAGCTCCAAGCCATTGGCTACCTTATGTGAAGAACTGCCTCACTGGAAAAGACCCTGATGCTGAGAAAGATTGAAGGCAGGAGGAGAAGGGGACAACAGAAGATGAGATGGTTGGATGGCATCACTGGCTCGATGGATGTGAGTTTGAGCAAGTTTTGGGAGTTGGTAATGGGACAAGGTAGCCTGGCAGGCTGAAGTCCATGAGGTTGCAAAGACTCAGACATGACTGAGAGACTGAACCAAACTTAGTAGCATGCTGGAAAAGAAGAAAATATACACTTCTGCTAAAATCACATTTTGGACAAGATATCTTTTTGATTCCTTTATAAAAGAAATGCAAAATTACCTATGAATTACTTAATGATTACTTAAGAGTAAAGCATGATTTTATATTGTTAAGTTCACTTGGTTGTCAGGAACACTGGTGATGGTTGATTAAACCATTCCATGGAAACACTAAAAATATACATGAAATAATGATAGATTACAGTGAACGATGTTGGATTCATGATCTCCTAAGAAGAAGATTTAGTTTTGGGACCAGGGACCAGGCTGATCACTCAAGAGCTTTTCTGTAGCAGAGTTTTATTAAAGTATAACAATGGACAGAGAAAGTTTCTGACACAAACACCAGAAGGTGGATGGAGAGTGCCCCCCTTCCTAGTCTTAGCAAGGGAGCTATATACTTTTTTCATTGGGTGATACAGTAAATCAAAAGAATGTCTGAAGGTTGTAAAGGCCTTACCAGACCCACTACCACAATTTACATTTTACAATGACAGGATTAGTCAGAAGGTTCTTAAAGGAGAAACATGTCCTCGAGCAGGATACATTTTTTTTTTTTTACTTTACAATATTGTGTTGGTTTTGCCATACATCGACATGAAGCTGCCACGGGTGTACATGTGTTCCCCAATCTGAACCCACTTCCCACCTCCCTCCCCATCCCATCATTCTAGGTCATCCCAGTGCACCAGCCCCGAGCACCCTGTATCATGCGTCAAACTTGGACTGGCGATTCATTTCATATATGATAATATACATGTTTCAATGCCATTCTCCCAAATCATCCCACCATCACCCTCTCCCACAGAGTCCAAAAGACTGTTCTATATATCTGTGTCTCTTTTGCTGTCTCGCATACAGGGTTATCATTACCATCTTTCTAAATTCCATATATATGCGATAGTGTACTGTATTGGTGTTTTTCTTTCTGGCTTACATCATTCTGTATAATAGGCTGCAGTTTCATCCACTTCTTAGAACTGATTCAAATGTATTCTTTTTAATGGCTGAGTAATATTCCATTCTGTATATGTACCACAGCTTTCTTATCCATTCATCTGCTGATGGACATCTAGGTTGCTTCCATGTCCTGGCTATTATAAACAGTGCTGCAATGAACATTGGGGTATATGTGTCTTTCTCAATCCTGGTTTCCTCGGTGTGTATGCCCAGAAGTAGGATTGCTTGGTCATAAAGGCAGTTCTATTTCCAGTTTTAGGGAATCTCCACACTGTTCTCCATAGTGGCTGTACTAGTTTGCATTCCCACCAACAGTGTAAGACGGTTCCCTTTTCTCTGCACCCTCTCCAGCATTTATTGCTTGTAGACTTTTGGATCGCAGCCATTCTGACTGGCGTGAAATGATACCTTACTGTGGTTTTGATTTGCATTTCTCTGATAATGAGTGATGTTGAGCATCTTTTTATGTGTTTGTTAGCCATCTGTATGTCTTCTTTGGAGAAATGTCTGTTTAGTTTTCTGGCCCATTTTTTGATTGGGTCATTTATTTTTATGGAATTGAGCTACAGGAGTTGCTTTGCTTAAAGCTCAACATTCAGAAAACGAAGATCATGGCATCTGGTCCCATCACTTCATGGGAAACAGATGGGGAAACAGTGGAAACAGTGTCAGACTTTATTTTGGGGGGCTCCAAAATCACTGCAGATGGTGACTGCAGCCATGAAATTAAAAGACACTTACTCCTTGGAAGGAAAGTTATGACCAACCTAGATAGCATATTCAAAAGCAGAGACATTACTTTGCCAACAAAGGTTCGTCTAGTCAAGGCTATATTTTTTCCCATGGTCATGTATGGATGTGAGAGTTGAACTGTGAAGAAGGCTGAGCGCCGAAGAATTGATGCTTTTGAACTGTGGTGTTGGAGAAGACTCTTGAGAGTCCCTTGGCCTCCAAGGAGATCCAACAAGTCCATTCTGAAGATCAGCCCTGGGATTTCTTTGGAAGGAATGATGCTAAAGCTGAAACTGCAGTACTTTGGCCACCTTATGCAAAGAGTTGACTCATTGGAAAAGACTGTGACGCTGGGAGGGATTGGGGGTAGGAGGAGAAGGGGACGATAGAGGATGAGATGGCCAGATCACACCTGACTCGATAGACATGAGTTTGAGTGAACTCCGGGAGTTGGTGATGGACAGGGAGGGCTGGCGTGCTGCGATTCATGGGGTCATAAAAAGTCGGACACGTTGAGCAACTGAACTGAACTGAACTGAATATAAAAATGATTTCTTAACAAGAATGCACATTCTTGCCTTTATATTCAATGTAGTTTTGGAATTCCTAGCAATAGTAATAGAAGAATAAAAACAAATAAATGGAACCCAAATTGGACAGGAAGAAGCAAAACTGTCACTGTTTGCAGATGACATGATACTGTACACAGAAAATCCTAAAAATAACACTAGAAAACTACTAGAATTCATCAAAGAATTAAGTAAAGTAGCAAGATAAAAATTAATATACAGAAATCTGTTTCATTTCCATACACTAGAAATGAACTATCAGAAAGAGAAATCACAGAAATTATCCCATTTACAATCAAGTCAAAAAGAATAAAATACTTAGGGATAAACTTATTTAATAAGTTTATTAATAATTTAATATGCTTAATTAATATACTTAAGTTAATAATAAATTAATAATTTAATAAACTTATTTAAGACCTGTTTTCTGAAAACTATAAGATGTTGATGAAAGAAGTTGAAGACAACACAAACAGATGGAAAAATAAACTGTTCTTGGATTTGAAGAATCAATGTTGTTAAAATAACCATATTACTCAAGGCAATCTACAGATTCAATGCAACCCCTATCGATGGTATTTTTAACAGAAATGAAACAAATAATTTAAAATTCATATATTAACATCCAAAACAATCTTGAGGATAAAAAACAGTGCTGGAGGAATCAAGCTTCCTAATTTCAGACCATACTACAAAACTACAGTAATCAAAAAAGTACAGTACAGGCACAAAAACACACATATAAATCAATGGAACAGAATAGAAATCCCACAAAGAAACCAACACACTTATGATCAATTAGTCTACCACAGAGGAGGCAAGAATATACAATGGATCAAAGACAGTCTCTTCAATAAGTGGGTCTTGGAAAACTGGAGAGCTACATGTAAAAGAAAAAATTAGAATTATAGTAGATTTAATTATAAAACAATGATTCTACATTTTTATTGATAATATTCTATACAGAGTGATTAAAATATATTGGTTATATTCCCTACATCCTATATCTTATCCATTTTATATCTAGTAATTTTTACTTCTTAAATCTCATTTTATGTGACTCCAATAATATATGCCCTGTAATTTTCTGTGTCCTCCAATGACGGAGGATCCTGTGTGTGGCAAGTGCCATGTGTATCACAAGCTTTCACAGACATTACCTTGTTAGATGTGAAGAGCCACACGCCTCATGCAGCCCCACTGAAAAATAATCTGCTTTAAACAATATTTACAGGAGATTCAGAGGGATTAAAGTTTTTGAAGCACTGACCCAGACACCTCCCATTGTGATCTTTGTCTTTGTTTTCCCTTGTTCCTTCAGTGACTTTTGCTTAGTAAGATTGTTCATCAGATTTAAGGTTAAAGAGGCAAGTTTCCTATAGGTCTGGAAGGTGAGCTACACTTTGCATGAGGAAGACAACTATTGGCTCCTGAAGGGAATCTACAATGGTGTTCTCATTAAAATCATGATTAGCTCAGGCAACACCATACTAATCAAAGTACACAAAGTAACATTTTACAGATAAAATGGGGTTTGCACAAACATTCCAGAAACATCATACCTGGTGGAAAGTAGTGACATAAAATGCAATTATCAACTGTTAAAACTGGAACTGTCTACAATAACTTGGTGTTTATGATTTCACAGGCTATCATGCCCTCTGGGGCAACCTGGACTTCTCCTGAATGCTCAAATCTACAGTTCCCAGAGGAACAGCTTGGTTTTGTCTTAAAGGGAATTCTTGGGCAATAATACTAGGGGAATTTTAGTTCTTCACTCCTTCTTCTTTGGACAAAAAGCACACAATTACACAACTAGTTGACTCTTGTCTTTGAAGAAAATTTATATTAACAGCACTTTCCTGTGCTTGGAAAATAAAGCCTCAAAAATGAATCAGTGTGCAAAGAACTGTGACCTGTTTTATATGCCATTCCTGCCATTCCTGTATTTTTTTCTATTTTAGAATGTTTAATATTTTGAAGCATTTTAAAAATTTCTTACAATTGGGTAAGAGAAAATACTTCTGTAATATTTACTATTCTTTGCATATTGTTCTTTACATATAAACTTAAAATACTAAGGAATTCTCAGTAATATTAGGCTGGATTTACAAAATGCTAATAAAGTCAGGTGAATATAGAAAACAAATAGTGAATAATATATATATTTTATTTCAGTGACTATACTTTAAACAAGAAAAATGATTGTAAGCCTGGATTACTGCCTAAACACAGATAATGTTTTATTATCTGTGAACATAACTATAAGGACTTCATGAGATAAATTTTGATGAATTGAAAATTGAACAACTTAAACAGTATTTAAATATCACTTCATAATGATTAATAGCTAAGAATTCTCTCCAGTTATTCTTAGTGAAAAATACATTTTATTTACTTGATGACATTCTTTGAATAAAATTTCTAAGTTAAGTCACTTAAATTTTAACCCCTTTATCCTTCACATACTTCTGACAATACTTTATTTGAACATTTTATATACATGTATCAGGAAATATGCAGAAAATGCTCTTCCACTGCTATTTCCAGCATTTCTGAATTAAGGATACACATATATATATTTGAGTTTGAGAATTTTCAATTATTTAATGACTTAGGATTGCATAGAAGGAAGCCCATTCAAAAAAAAATCAACAACTGCAAATACCGTTGCTGATTTTTTATGTAGCCTAAACTAAGGGTCACTATTTCGCTCAGTTTTATTCTGCTAAAAATAATCTGGTGGAGAAAAGTGTGTCAAGTAAAACCAGGAGGACTTCTAGAGAAATTCAATTCTAACCAATGTAATAACAAAGATAAAGCAACTCAAATATGGAAAGAGCTTTATAAGCAGAAATCGTATACTTACAGGCATCACAAAGATTCTAAGGTAAAATTTAAGATGAAAATCTATTTCATATGAAAATTTCATACAAAAATGAAATTTTGAATAAAAGAATAAAAGAAAAAGGAAGGATTCCATTGGTTGACAATTTTTAATGAAAACCAGAATTAAGGTAAATATTTAATGCCTACATCTTAGCCTTTCCCTTTTTACCATCTTCGATCTTCCTCCTACATACCCTTACTTCTCTTATGTGGCTTGTCTTATGCGTCTATGTCTATACTTATGGGTCTATGCCTATTTCTCTTCTTCCGTCTTGTGAATTTTTCACCCACCCAAGTTTATCTTTCCAATTATCCTGCTTCCTTTTTCTTCTTGATGCCTTCCTCTCCTTTTCTTGAAAACTTAAAAAAAAGATTATCTACAGGAGAAAAATTTTATATCTGTCTACGGTGAGTAGAACAACAGATTGTTCTCCAGATCTTGGATTCTCTACTTCATCCTCGTCACTATTGTGCCACGTGTTCTTTTCCTTATTCTCTGGTGTCAACTCCATCACATAATGGACACTTCTCTCACTAAAGTCATTTAAAAATCTCTTAATTTTCATACTCAATGACATTTATTCACTCCATGTCTCATCAGTTCATTTACTTTGGCATCTGACACTATACACTTCTTTGATCGTCTTGAGTATCTTTCATCTCTTTAAGTTCATAACCTTCATATCTCCAGTTTCTCCTTGATTTTCTGATCATTCTGCTCTTCTGGTCTTTCCCTGTCTTTCCTCACTGACAAACAGGGCTACTGGTTCCAACATGAAGTGCTTTCTTGAATAGAAATTTTCTTTAACACAGAAATGCTAGTGAGATTAGAGGCACCAGATGGAAAAATGGCAGCAACAGATGGAAAAAAGGCAGCCAGTCAACAACCAAAATCATGTCCCAATATTAGCTCCTTGGGAGCTGTTGTCACTGCTACTGGCTTCGATGCCCCTGATCGCACTGACAGTGACACTGGTGTGGGTGCAGGACGCGTTTTCTGAAGTCTTCCATTGCTGCCATGGCCACCTTAGCAAAGAAAACCCTTTTTGCCCTTGTCCCTTTGTCACTCTCTCTCTCTACATTTCAAATCCACTGTAGGTGGGTTTGACTTGCCAAGTTTATATCATGTCCCCTCACTCTAGGTGCAAGAAGAATGGAAAAATCAGTTTCTGATTCTCTGGGATTCCAGAGTAGGTGGTAGATACCTGCCACCGGTGGCAAGAGGGTGGAAAAGAGGGTCAGATACTGGCTATACAAAAAAGTGACATGAATCCTCTATAACCTCTTTAATATACTTATTTTTCATTTTCACTCTCCTTCTTCACTTGGTGCACATTCTCTAATAAAGATGTCATATACCGGTATGCTCTAAGCTACCCTCAATCACTCCCAAGACATTTATTTCTAATAAAATCAAGGAAAACTCATACCATAAAGTATATCACTTAGATGTTCAGAGATCACTATCTCCACAAACTAGCCACTGCATAAGAGTTATCAAGCTATTTTCAATGAAAATCTACTCAAGCACCAAGAGACCCCTCTCTATTCTTCACTTACAACCATCTTCACATTCAGTATTAGGTGACTCTGCAATGGCACCCCACTCCAGTGTTCTTGCCTGGAGAATCCCAGGGACGGGGAGCCTGGTGGGCTGCCGTCTATGGGGTCGCACAGAGTCGGACACGACTGAAGCGACTTAGCAGTAGCAGCAGCACACTCTGGATTCTTTTGTATGTACGTCTTCACCCTGTTCATCACTCCGAATATCACTTCACTCAAGGACTAGTTACTTCATATGTATTTCAATCACTTGAAAAGTAAGTTTAAAACACAGATCATTATACTTCATTCTGAACCACTAAATCAATTTTTACAGTAAAACTTTATCATTTATATTTTGCACAAAAAGTTCCTAAAAAAATGTTGATCTGGTATAATCTGGTTTGGAAATTAGTGGACAATAGCAACAGCTTCTTGACTTTTATTCCTGATTTTACTTTTTCATTTCTGCAGCCAATTTCCATAGAAACATATTTATTTTAAAAACTCTTACAGTGCCACTCCCATCTCTTATTTTCAGTGCATGTTTATTACCTGATGAATAATGTTCAAGATTCTTCACATGACATTCAATTTATTATCCAGGTCCATCAAGCTTCTTTTCCCTGAACCTATAGCCATGTTTCAGACAGAATTTCCCTATTACACTCAACTCTATGCTCAAACATCTATTTAGAATTTTTCATTTTTCTGAATGTGTTCACTGCTTCACAGTTTTTGAATTGTATTTATTTTTATTCTCACCAAAGAGACCTCATTCATTTCAAAGATAATAACAAACCTAAGAGGACATTCTGATATACATGGTTTATTTCAACTCTCTTCCACATATCTTCATGTTTTAAATTCCTTGTGACTTTAAAAAAAAATCATTTTCTCCATTTCATTTCAGGTAACACTCAGTGAGGAAATGGAAAAGGAAAATGCAACATTGCTGAGAGAATTTATTCTCACAGGACTCATATATCAAACAGAATGGCAAATTCCCTTGTTCCTGCTGTTTTTGATGATATATCTTATCACCATCGTGGGAAATCTTGGTCTGATTGCTCTCATCTGCAATGATCCTCACCTTCACATTCCCATGTACTTATTCCTTGGGAACCTGGCTTTTGTGGATGCCTGGATATCATCCACAGTGACGCCCCAGTTGCTGGTCAATTTCTTTGCAAAGAGCAAAATGATGTCTCTCACTGAATGCAAGATACAATTTTTTTCCTTTGCAGTCAGTGTAACCACAGAATGTTTTCTGCTGGCAACAATGGCATATGATCGCTATGTGGCCATATGCAAACCATTACTTTACCCAGTTATTATGACCAAAAGATTATGCATCCGGCTATTAATTTCATCATTTTCAGGTGGCCTTTTTCATGCCATACTTCATAATGCTTTTTTATTGAGATTGACCTTCTGTAATTCTAACATAATACATCACTTTTACTGTGACATTGTACCATTATTTAAGATTTCCTGTACTGATCCTTCCATTAATTTTCTGATGGTATTTATTTTCTCTGGGTCAATACAGGTGTTCACTATTCTTACTGTTCTTTTCTCTTATACATTTATTCTTCATACAGTCTTAAAAAAGAAGTCTGTACAAGGCATAAGAAAGGCCTTCTCTACCTGTGGAGCCCATCTCCTGTCTGTCTCTTTATACTATGGGCCTCTTCTCTTTATGTATGTTCGCCCTGGATCTGCACAAGCGGATGATCAAGATATGATGGACTCGCTGTTCTATATGGTCATAATCCCTCTGTTAAATCCAATCATCTACAGTTTGAGAAATAAGAAAGTCATAGATTCACTGTCAAAAATGTTAAAGAGAAATGCTTAGATCTCATATTAATATACTTCAGTTCAGTTCAGTCACTCAGTCGTGTCCGACTCTTTGCGATCCCATGAATTGCAGCACGCCAGTCCTCCCTGTCCATCACCAACTCCTGGAGTTCACCCAAACTCATCTCCATCAAGTCGGTGATGCCATCCAGCCATCTCATCCTCTGTCGTCCCCTTCTCCTCCTGCCCCCAATCCCTCCCAGCATCAGAGTCTTTTCCAATGAGTCAACTCTTCGCATGAGGTGGCCAAAGTACTGGAGTTTCAGCTTTAGCATCATTCCTTCCAAAGAAATCCCAGGGCTGATCTCCTTCAGAATGGACTGGTTGGATCTCCTTGCAGTCCAAGGGACTCTCAAGAGTCTTCTCCAACACCACAGCTCAAAAGCATCAATTCTTCAGCACTCAGCTTTCTTCACAGTCCAACTCTCACATCCATACATTAATATACTTACTCCTTTATTAAAAGTCAAAAATTTGTGTAGATTAGATGTTACTCTATATTGATTGATGCTCATAGATTTCACACTAATCATTGCCCTAGAGCTTTAATGATTTAAACTGAGAGTATTAATAAGCCTCTTAAAATGTTTATATATTACTGGAACACATAGAAAAAATTTTCATCAAGTACTTAAGTCATACTAGAATAATTTAAGAGGAAAACAAAATATTTTACACATGTGTTCTCAATGTAGCTTCACAAACACATTAAATACCATAGTGGTTTATTCAACTCTGAAAAGAATTTGAATATGATGTTTTTGATAACAATAGAGCTGTGCAGCCTGAGATTTATATCACATTTAACTTCACAGTGGAGGCAGGTTTCTATTTGAATGAAGAGAGGCAAATATCAGGAATTCTGCTAGCATCAAAATGGCTTTCATTCCACTCTATTTGGGACATGAATTTCACTTTTTGTAGGGTTTCAACTGTCATATTCACAGAAAAACTAACAGAAATGGTAAAGAAATTTAAAAATTTCAGAAAGGAGTTAAAGCAGCGAAAGTCAGGCAAAACTGTATAAGAATATTCTTCACCAAATTCTCTCTATGAATAACTAGTAGAGGGAAGATACCTCTCAGTGTTTATGGTATCTTGAAAGGTCATGTCCAGTTGTATTTGTATGTAATAGGGTAATCTCAGAAGCTTTACTGAATCACAAAGCTATGGGATGAAATTGTAGATTTAACTGGGATGGGCAAAGAGAGGAAAAGAGAAGTGGAGGGATAAGAAGGAAATAGTCTCAACCTTCCTACAATTTTAAAATAATGAAACTGATCAGAAAAAAAGAACTATGTATAGATTATTAGAATGTATTGTTGAGAACAAGCTGCTTAAAATGCATAGTTTTGTTTTTGTTTAGCTGCTAAGTCCAACTCTTTGTGATCCCATGGACCACAGCCCCCCAGGCCCCTCTGTCCAAGGTATTTTCCAGGCAAGAATTACTGGAATGGGTTGCCATTTCCTTTTCCAGGGAATCTTCCAGACTCTTGTATCTAACCCACATCTCCTGCATTGGCAGGCAGATTCTTTACCATTTTGGGAAGCCCCAAACTGCATATTGTTGTTGTTCAGTCACTCAGTCATGTCCGACTCTTTGTGCCCCATGGAATGCAGCATACCAGGCTTCCCTGTCCTTCACTATCTCCTGGAGTTTGCTCAAACTCATGTCCACTGAGTCAGTGAGGCCATCCAACCGTCTTATCCTTTGTCACCACCTTTTCCTGCTCTCAGTCTTTCCCAGCATCAGGGTCTTTTTCATTGAGTTGGCCCTTTGCATCAGTGGCCAAAGTGCTGGAGCTTCACCTTCAGCATTAGTCATTCCAATGAATATTCAGTGTTGATTTCCTTTAGGATTGACTGGTTTGATCTCCTTGGTGTCCAAGGGACTTTCAAGAGTCTTCTCCAGCACCAAAGTTCAAAAGCATCAATTATTCATCGTTAGGCCTTCTTTATGCTCCAACTCTTACATACATGACTACTGGGAAAACCATAGCTTTGACTATACAGATCCTTTGTTGGCAAAGTGACGCCTCTGCCTTTTATTTTTTAATACACTGTCTAGGTTCGTCATAGCTTTCCTTCCAAAGAGCAAGCATCTTTTAATTTCATAGCTGTAGTCACCATCCACAGTGATTTTGGAACCCAAGAAAATAAAATCTGCCCCTGTTTCCATTTTTTCCCCATGTATTTGCCATGAGTCATGGGGCCACATGCCATGGCCTTAGTTTTTTGAATGTTGAATTTTAGGAGATTTTTCAGTCTCCTCTTTCACTTTCATCAAGACTGCCAGAGTTCAAATAATGTGCCTGATAAAATATCAGTGTATTCAGTGGTGACAAACATGAAAAAGAGCAAGAGTTTGCATGTTTGGTCCCCCAAAAGTCCCCATATGTTAGTTTTCATCACATTCATACTCTAAAAATAACAAATGATTTGTCTTCAGTCCAACTCTGACCTTCCAATCTCACCACTTATTCTATACACATTCTACTGAAACCACTGAGGCCCTCACCCCAAAACTATTGACGTCTATCATTTACAGTAATCTTATTACTTATCCTACATCCTGTTGAGTCTCTTCCCAAATTTTGCTCTCAGATGCTTTTTTATAAATAGAGCTCTGAGTAAATAATATTCCTCTCAATAACTTTTAATGGATTTTCATCATTACCAGATTATAAATTCTCCAGGCAAGAATACTGAAGTGGGTAGACATTCTCTTCTCCAGGGAATCTTCCTGACCCACGGATCAAACCCAGGTCTCCTGCATTGTAGGCATATTCTTTACCATATGAGCCACCAAAGAAGCCCATGTATATGGTATACCTATCTAGAACTCTCTTTATGCACATGGATATGTTTGTTTATTTACAAATATGTACAGATTATATATATATATGTATATATATATATATATACACACACACACATATATATAGCATCTCTTCTTCCACAATTCTCCTAATGGACACCATATTATATGCAAATGAATTACTGGAAGCCTTTGGACAAACCTTCCTCCCAGGTACACCGTTTTGTTACTACAGGGCTCTCCAGTGAGAATGCTCCCTCCAGGAATACCTGTCTTTATTTGCAATTGTAATCGTCCTTTCTTCAAGATCTGTCTTAAATGTTAGAGCTTCCATGATGCATTTCCAATTACCTCAAAGAGAATAAAAATACTCCCTCATTTGAAACATTTATTTATTCTTTTAGGCCACAGATGACATTATGTAATTCTTATTTTTGGCTTACAAGCTTTTTTAGTATACAGTGCATTACTTAGTTTCAATCTTGCAATGAGCTGACAGACTAGGCCTGGGATGGCCACTCTATGTCAATGCACCTTCATATGTTTCTTTCAAGATGATCACAAGAATGATACACCTAAAGTGAATTAATCTTGTTCTTCTTAGCAGGAGGATCAGCTCCAGAGATAGAGCATGACAAAGTATCAGGGTGAAGTTCCTTAGTTAGACATTTGGATTAAAAATACAAACCAAATAAATATTTACAACAAAAAGCATTATTACATGTTTTTGGAGGTGCAGGTCACAAGATTAGATCAGATGATCTGCCTTCTTTTTGTTTCTTAAGGGATACCCCAAACCCCAGAAAGGGTGAAAAATATGCTTTCATTATTTTTCACTAGGGAATATATACATTTGCATGTGTCCATATTGCATTCATTTTTTTGCTGTATAATATTCCCATTGTTCTGATTTTTCTTTTAATTTAGTTAAATTTCTGCTTGTTAATACACATATAGTTATGAGTCAAAGACTATATGACTAATAAAAGCAAATGATACTTTTATCATGATAAAGGTTTGCTTGCCTAATTGGTCTTTTGTTTGAATGAAAGCACTGACATCAAGCTGTGAGTATATAAGCATGCTTTGTTACCTGTCAAGTCCTTTTATATTGGGTGGGTATGAAGTAGGCACTGGGGGTCTCTCAGCAACTCGGGCTTCCTGTGTAACCTTCTCCTGAACATGTGTAATCTATGGATTCTTCTGTTCTGATGTGTCTTTCAGAAAAATTCTATGTTATGCCTTGCAGAAATTCAACACATCTCTTCACTGATGTGTTCCCATTCTCACTTCTGTTATAATTTTTTTCCATTCAAATATGCAAAAAATTTTTGCATATCATATATGTCATTCAGTAGCATGTTGGAAAAGATGTGAATTATGAACTTGCACAAAGCCTGCATTTTAGAAGATAACCTGCAGAATTCTTCAAAATGTTCCTATGAAATTACATGTGTACTCTTTAATGATATTTAGATACAATGTATAATGTCACAATGCTAAGGTTATTTAGCTGTTGATATTGGATTAAACTATCTGTTGGAAATGCTAAAACACCGTTGAAATACCCTTTATCATGAAGGTGTATTAATTTGTTTAACCTAGAGAGAAAAAAGAATCCATAGTTCCTCTCTATATACATGATAAACTTTTTTTCTCATCACTTTTTTTTCTCATCAATTTACAATACTTTGTACTGTTGAGAAATTGTTGAGATTGTACTGCTGCTGCTAAGTCACTTCAGTAGTGTCCAACTCTGTGCGACCCCATAGACAGCAGCCCACCAGGCTCTTCCATCCCTGGGATTCTCCAGGCAAGAATACTGGAGTAGGTTACCATTTCCTTCTCCAATGCATGAAAGTGAAAGTGAAGTCACTCAGTCGTGTCCGACTCTTAGCGACCCCATGGACTGCAGCCCACCAGGCTCCTCTGTCCAGGGGATTTTCCAGGCAAGAGTACTGGAGTGGGGTGCCATTGCCTTCTCTGTGAGATTGTACTGCTACTGCTAAGTCACTTCAGTCGTGTCTGACTCTGTGCGACCCCATAGACGGCAGCCCACCAGGCTCCCCGTCCCTGGCATTCTCCAGGCAAGAACACTGGGGTGGGTTGCCATTTCCTTCTCCAATGCATGAAAGTGAAAAGTGAAAGTGAAGTCGCTCAGTCATGTCTGACCCTCAGCGACCCCATGGACTGCAGCCTTCCAGGCTCCTCCATCCATGGGATTTTCCAGGCAAGAGTACTGGAGTGGGGTGCCATTGCCTTCTCCGGAGATTGTACTAGTTTGTGTTAAAAGAATCAACACTTAAGGAGTCAGGTAAAAACAAACACCATCAAATCTACAACAGTAATTCTTAGTGTGAATTGTGAACTAACTAGCCAGCATCTCATTAGTGATTCAAGGTAAGGTAAGCCGTAATATTGGTGGCATTATCACATTTCATTTGCTATGAAGTGAATTCCTTGATCAGATAAATGCATGCAATATGAATTGCCATCAGAGTGGATAAGGAATCTTGAAAGTCCACAGATGGTTGTTTTGGCAGAAGTACTGATTCATTGGAAAAGTCTCTGATGCTGGGAGGGATTGGGGGCAGGAGGAGCAGGGGACGACAGAGGATGAGATGGCTGGATGGCATCACTGACTCAATGGACGTGAGTCTCAGTGAACTCCTGGAGTTGGTGATGGACAGGGAGGCCTGGCTTGCTGCGATTCATGGGGTCGCAAAGAGTCGGACACAACTGAGCGACCGATCTGATCTGATCTGATCTGACTGCCAGCAAGGAAGAATCTTTATCTAGAGCAAGCATTTATTCTAATAATAACAAAACACTTTTCCATGATGGAAAATTGTCCAATGCAATCAACATGGCAGCAGGTGGCTGGCTGATCACTTAAATGACTGATGCAGTATCAGGGACTCTGTGTTGGTCTCTGTGTTGGCAGAAAAGGCACTCAAAATGACCTTGACTAGCTGGCCATAGTGAGCGGAAGTCCATGTTGCTGAGACTATACATAATTTCCATTCCTGACACTATGACACCTTTTTTCAAAAGCCTATTTTGTGATGATGGGGTAGCTACAGAAAGAGCTTGACTGGTATCTGAGAATGGGTCATCATATCCACTTAATGATTAAAGTCCTCCATTGCTGAAATCATCCTTTACTGAGCAGTCACATGGGACACAAATATCTTAATGTGTTTATTGGGATATATCCACATATTTCTTCCATATTTCCTTGGCGTCAATCTTCCAGTAATACTGCTTCAAAATCCCTGACCATCAGCCAAACCATTCTCTAAAACCCTTGAGCTATTATATCATCACCGATCAGGCCATTTCTCTTTCTAGGAAAGTGAACAACCAGGTGAACTGCTCAAAGTTCTGTCCACTGGGAGGGTTTTCCACCACTGCTCTCCTCCAGAGATGTCACCGAGAGCGGTAATGGTAATCTGAGAGTTGTCCACTCTCAGAAAGTGTGTGCATATTTTGTAGAACCATCTGTAAACCAGGTCCAGGTAATCTCTTTCTCTATTGACTATTGACAACACTCATGCCACACTCCATTAGGCCACAATTCAAAATGGGATAGAGGCTTTGCCTCACACCTAAGGTCTACACTGTTTTTTATCCCTATAGAGGCCTGCCAAAGATTCCAAACAGCATCCCTATCTGCACTACCACTCCAAGCAGCATTTTTTCTTCTGCTGGATCATATGACCCAAGTAGCACAACAGGTTGAACAGCAGCCTAGTCCTTTTACAAATACTTCTCCCGTTCTGAACTACAGTCAAAAGCAGACGTTTTTCCGGTTCCTTGCAACCAGTGGGGATGATGCTGCCTCCAAAATCCACAGTGGCCCACTAAGCGTTCTGTGTCTGTTTTGGTTGCAGGATGGGCCAGATGCAACAATTTATCCATCACCTGTGAAGGTGTACCTCTACATGACCCACACAACTGATCTCCAAGGAATTTCACTAAGTTAAATGGGCCTTGAAATTTGTTGAATTTATTTCTCATCTACTAGTATGCAACTGTCCACCAGTAAGTATAAAGTAGTTGCTATTTCATGCTCACTAGGTCCAATCAGCATAATGGACCAGTATAATATCTTGTGGGAAGAAAAGAAATCAAGATCCTTAAGGAAATATTTGTAGACCATATGTGTGATAAAAGACTTGTATCCAGGATATATGAAAATTTCTCAAAACCCCAAAATAAGAAAATATATAACTCCATTAAAAATGGACAAAAGATTTCAACAAACACTTTAGTAAGCTAGATATACATATGTCAAATAAGAACACAAAAAAGTGCTCAATATAATTTGTCATTGGGAAAACGCAAATGAAGACCACAGTGTGATACCATGACCCACCGTTAAAAAGGCTAAAATTGAAAAAGACTACTCACACTGAATGTTGTAGTGCAAACCTTTATACTTATATACAGGCAACAAAATGAGTTAAAAGATAATTACACAAAATTGAAGGGGATAATATAGGTTGCTGCTGCTGCTGCTGCTGCTAAGTCACTTCAGTCGTGTCCGACTCTGTGCGACCCCATAGATGGCAGCCCACCAGGCTGCCCCGTCCCTGGGATTCTCCAGGCAAGAACACTGGAGTAGGTTGCCATTTCCTTCTCCAATGCATGAAAGTGAAAAGTAAAAGTGAAGTCGCTCAGTCGTGTCCAACTCTTAACAACCCCGTGGACTGCAGCCCACCAGGCTCCTCCATCCATGGGATTTTCCAGGCAAGAGTACTGGAGTGGGGTGCCATTGCCTTCTCCGTAATATAGGTTATGTTGACGCTAATGATACACATTATATTGTTTACTCCATCCTTCTGTTGAGTTTTCACGGTGATTTATCTCCAATCTGTCTTGGGTTTTCATCTCTTATTTAGCTTTCACTAGGACATAGGATCCGGAGAAGGCAATGGCACCCCACTCCAGTACTCTTGCCTGGAAAGTCCCAAGGATGGAGCCTGGTGGGCTGTAGTCCATGGTGTCGCTAAGAGTTAGACACGACTGAGCGACTTCCCTTTCACTTTTCACTTTCATGCATTGGAGAAGGAAATGGCAATATACTCCAGTGTTCTTGCCTGGAGAATCCCAAGGATGGGGGAGCCTGGTGGGCTGCCGTCTATGGGGTCACACAGAGTCGGACACGACTGAAGCGACTTAGCAGCAGCAGCAACTTTTCCCTTAGCTATCAATCTAGTTTCAGGTGTAAACTAAACATTTTTTGACTTTTCAGGTATCAAAACATGAAATGTTTTCATATCATACTATTTTATCATATATAATATCATTTTTTAAATTAACGTTCAATAGCAACTTCTCTGTTAATAACTAAAGTCAAATCAGAACATATGATCATCGTGTTCAAAATCCATCAGTAATTTTCTTTTTAGTCCACATAAACAGCAAAGTCCCTGACCTCGTCTCCAGATCCTCTGTGATACCACCAATGCTGGCCTCCCTTTGCCTTCTAGCTCCTCTTTGCTTCTCTTTTTGCATGCCAGCTTCATTTGTTATTCTTCGTTTCTTTAATAATCTAGCTCACTGATAAGCTAGGCCTGTCAATTATGGAAGATCCTAAGGATGGCAAATGTCCAGAGGCATCACCTTGATAGAAATGAAGACCCTCAGGCCTTATTCTTCACCTACTAAAATAGAATCTACATTTTGGAAAAATTTCCAGGAGATTCACAAGGATTAAAGTTGGAGAAGCAATGATCTAGGCCACCTCCCACTGTGGTCCCCGGGTTTTCTTTTTCCTTTGCTCCTCCCACCAAACGTTGCCTAGTAAGATTTTTGATCAATTTTCAGCTTAAGGTGCAAAGTTACATGTAGGTCTGGAATTTGAGTTAAACTTTGATAAGGAGGACAATTTTCTTGCAGTCAGTTCCTGAAAGGAATCTGGAACTTTTGTCCAAGTAAATTCAAGATGATTAGCTCAGAAAAAACATACTGATCAAGGCACTCAGAGCATCAAAATTTACAGATAAATTGAAGTTTACATAAATATGTCAGAAGTGTCATCTGTGGTGGAAAATAGTGCAATTTCAATAGTTAAAACAAGAACTGCCAACAATGACTTGATATTTACGATTTTAAGGCTATAATACCCTGTGGAAAAACCTGTACTTCTACATGTTCAAATCTATATACCCAGAGGAAAAGCTTAGTTTTGTCCTAAAGGGAATCCTTGTATGTTATCTGGGAATTTTAGTTCTTCACTTCCAGTTCTGGCAAAAAAAAAAAAAAAAAACAGTTATACAATTTGCTGTAGTGTATTCAAAGCAAATTTATTTAAACAACATTTTCCGGAACTTGGGAAACAAGCCTCCAAAATGAGTGGGTATGCAAGGACTTGCTACACGTGTTACTGTCATTCCAGTGCTGTTTTTATTATTTTCTACTTAAAAATTCTAACTCTTTGAAAGGATCTCCACAATTTCTTACAAGATATGGGTAAGAGAAAACTGAATTCTATAAGATTGATTATTCATTTTATAAAGTAGTCAAAAGACTGTATAATTTATAATAATTTTAGATTGATTTCCAGGATGCAAAAAAAACCTGACAGTGGAAAATGTAAAACAATGGATACATTATCTGTATATGTTTTTCTGTGAGTAAATCTGTGAGCAAAATATCTATAAGATTGAATTATTCCCTTTAACAATAACTTATTATCTTTCTAACACAATTTAAATGACTTTATAAGTTTTGGTGAACTAAAATGTTAAACAATTAAACTGGATTTAAACATCAGGTTATATGTGTCCTACGTAAAACATTTTTCAGTTTATTCTGATTAAAGATCCATTATTTTTAATTAATTACAATCTCTTAATAAACTTTTAAGGTAAGTTACTTATATTATCTCCTCTATTCTTTCACTTACTTGTGACAATAATTTCACTGAATATATGTATATATTATATGTATTATATATGTATATATTATATTGATAAGCATATATTCAAGAAATATATAGAAAATATCTCTCTTCTGGTCTTGTCAGTTTTATGATTTAAAAAAGACCCACACACATATTGTTTGAGAATCTTCAATTATTAGTGATTTGGGACTACATGGAAAAGAGCCTCTTTCAAATAAAAAAATACCTAACAACTGTAATTACTGGCACTGGTTATTTATATGACCTGAATTGGGCTCCAGCCTTTGAATCAATTTTTTGCTAATGGAAGAAATTGCTCTCAAGTAAAACCCAGCAGGTTTTTAGAGAAGTTCTAATTACTGTAATAATAAATATAAATCAACTTCTAAATATTGAAAGAACCATCTAGCAATGCTAGTATGTTTATAGACAGCCAAAGTTTCTAGGGTAAAATTTAAATTAAAATTCTCTGTCACACACATTCCCTAGGAAGATAAACTTGGAATTTTAAAGAAAAGAGTAAGAAAAGATTCCCAGTGTTGACAATACTTAATGAAAACCAGTTAAGACAAATATTTACCTGCAAACGTTCCCCTTATTTCCTTTTCAGTGTTTATGTGATACTACCTCTGTCTTTACTGGCTTGTCTTTCTTATACTTATCGTTCCACATCTCTGCTATATTTTATCTATTCCTCACTCTCCTTTTTTTCTTTTTTCATCTACCCAAATTTCTCCTTTCCACTCCTCCTGTTTGTTTTCTCTTCTTGATGCTTTCCTCTCCCCTCTCGAAAATTTTTACTTAAATGCTCTACAGGGGAAGAAAAAAAAACGCATTTGCCTATGGGCAGTAGATAAATTCCAATTGTTTTCCTTTTTTTTTTTCTTACTCAAAAACACTCCCCTTATTCTGTGTACCATGTTTCCTGTTTATTTCTTACTGTCCTCTGTCCTTGACACTATTACAAAATGGAAACCACTCTCAGTAAAAACACTAAAAACCTCTCATTTCATTTTTCTTTATTCACTCCTTGTTCACCAGAGCATTCATTTTTCCAATTGCTACAGCACGTCATTATGTCTTTGAGGGTCTTTTCTCTTTTTATGTCCACATAATTCAATTCTCCAGCTCGTCTTCTGCTTCTCTGATCACTCTATTTAGAACGTTTTTCTGGTCGCTCCCCCATCTCTCTTGGTTAGATAGAGCCAGGGCACTTATTGTGCTTCCCAGGGGCACTAGTGGTAAAGAACCCACCTGCCAATGCAGGAAACATAAGAGATGTGGGTTCAATCCCTGGGTAGGGAAGATCCCCTGGAAGAGGGCATGGCAACCCACTCCAGGATTCTTGCCTGGAGAATCCCATGGAGAGGGGAGCCTGGTAGGCTACAGTCCATAGCAAAGAGTCAGACAAGACTGAAGTGACTTAGCACGCATACACAGGGCACTTGTTTGCAACAGAAAGTTAGTTAGTTAAATGGAAGTTGACTATTACGTAGAAAGTCCAGGGAGATTGGAAGAATCAGCTGAAAATGGGCAGGAATAGAAGAAAGCAACATAGTGAGACAACAGCCAAAATCAAATCCCTACACTTGCTCAATAGGAGCTCTGCCACAGCTCACACAGACAATGTTGGTGCAGATTCAGGAAGCATTTCCCAGGGTCTTGATATGGCTGCCTTGGCTGACTTGGCAACCAAAATTCTCTTTTCTTCCTGTCCCTTTCTTTTCTCCATATTACAAATTCAGTATTGGTGCATTTGACTGGTCAAACCTACATCAAGTCCTCTTACTCAAGGAGCAAAAGGAATGGGAAAGAGTTCCTGGTTCTTTTGATTTCTAGAGTAAGAATGATATGTATTCACTTCGAAGCCTCTTTAACAAAATTTCCTCAAGTTTCATGCCACACCCTCCTTCTTTTCACCTTATACATACTTTCTAATGGTTGCTGCTGCTGCTGCTAAGTCACTTCAGTCGCGTCCGACTCTGTGCAACCCCATAGACGGCAGCCCGCCAGGCTCCGCCATCCCTGGGACTCTCCAGGCAAGAACACTGGAGTGGGTTGCCATTTCCTTCTCCAATTTCTAATGGTTAGGTTATCCATAAGTATGCCTTCAGCTACCCAAATACTTTCAAATCATTGTTTATATTATGCTCTAACAAACTCATACTACTAAGCTATCCCAAGTGGATAATCAAGGGATGCTCTCTCTATAACAAGTGGCCAAAGCATTTGAGTTCTCAAATTCAATTTTGATGACCATCTTGCCCATCACCAAGTGTCCTCTCTCTCCTTCACTGACCACTCCTTCCAAACCTAACATGTCACTGAGTCCTAGGGACTCTATATTCTGATTTATCTTGGTCTACTCTTTGCCTTTTTCATCAATCCTAATAACATATTACACACTGACTAATAATTTCACATGCATTTGAATCAACTAGAGAGCATTTTGGAAATACAGATTATTAGACTTCATTCTTATTCCCACTGAATCAGTATCTACAGTAATACCTCATAATCTATAGTTTGTACAAAAATTTCCCCCAGACAATTCTGATATGTATTCTGGTTTGGAAAACACCAGACAGGAGTATCAGTGCTTTCTAATTATTGTTCCTAATTCTGCTTTCCCTTCTCTGCAGAGTATTTTTTACATACCAAACATTTAATTTAAAAAATATCTTGCCATGAATTTCCTAGTCCTAAAACTTTTCAGTGCATACCTACTGCCCAAGAAATAAAAGTTCAAGATCCTTCAAATGTCATTAAAATAACTCTATAATTCAAACTTCTTTCCCCTAAACCCTCATCCAAGTCCCAGATGCAGAATGTTTCTAACACATACAAGTATCCTCACAAATTTAGCTCATTTTACAATGTCTGTCCTTTCTTCTAAGTCTTTTAATTCCTGCACATTTTTTGAACTGAAATACTTACATTTTCTATTATGCCAATTCCTCAGATTATTTTTCATTATCATGATAGTAGTGAATAAAATCAAGGGCATTCTGACAAGTGCATGGTTTTATTTCAACTACTTATTCCAATATTCTTTCTATATAATCTTAATGAATGTTCCTTTTACATTTACTGCATTTCATTTTAGGGGCTATCCAGTAACAACATGGATACTAAAAATGCAACATCACTGACAGAATTTGTTCTCACAGGACTTACATATCAACCAGATTGGTATATTCACCTGTTCCTGATGTTCCTGATAATATATCTCATCACCACTGTAGGAAATCTTGGACTAATTGCTCTCATCTATAATGACCCTCACCTTCACATCCCCATGTACTTATTCCTTGGGAGTTTAGCGTTTGTGGATGCTTGGATCTCATCCACTGTGACTCCCAAGATGCTCGTCAATTTCCTGGCCAAGAGGAAGATGATCTCTCTCTCTGAATGCATAACACAGTTGTTTTCCTTTGCATTCAGCGCAACCACAGAATGTTTTCTCTTGGCAACAATGGCGTTTGACCGGTATGTGGCCATATGCAAACCATTACTTTATTCAGTGATTATGACCAATAGATTATGCATCCGACTATCAGTCTTATCATTTGTAGGTGGCCTTATTCATTCCATAATTCATATAGGTTTTTTATTCAGATTAACCTTCTGTAAGTCTAACATAATACACCACTTTTATTGTGACATCATGCCATTGTTTAAGATTTCTTGTACTGACCCTTCAATCAATGTTCTGATGGTATTTATTTTCTCAGGGTCAATACAAGTGTTCACCATTCTTACTGTTCTCGTCTCTTATATACTTGTTCTCTTTACAATCTTAAAAAATAAATCCATACAAGGCATAAGGAAGGCCTTCTCCACCTGTGGAGCCCACCTCCTATCTGTCTCTTTATATTATGGGCCTCTTCTCTTCAGGTATGTGCACCCTGGTTCTGCACAAACAGATGCTCAAGATATGATGGACTCTCTATTTTACACTGTTATAATCCCTTTGTTAAATCCAATCATCTATAGCCTGAGAAATAAGAAAGTCATAGACTCACTGACAAAAGTGTTAAAGAGAAATGTTTAGATTTCATAATGTTATCTGTAGTCTTTTTTTTTTATTAAAATCATCATATGGATGTAAAGATTAGACGTGTCTCTGTTTTGGTTAGTGTTCCAAGCTTCTTGTGTTTATAACTGCCTTTGTTTTTTAAGGTGTTATGACTTAAAGTGTTAGCACTAATATACTCCCTAAAATATTTGTATATATTGTTCAAAAATACAAAGAACTTTAAACAAGTATTTATGTCATGCTACAATAACTGAAGCAGAATACAAATTAAAACACTTTTATGCTTAAATGTTCTTCAGTATAGCTTTATAAAGTCATTAAGCATTGAAATAGTATAGTTCCTCTGAACAGCATGATGTTGATTTAGATAGGAATACAGCTGTGCAGCCTGTAGACTCATATCTCATTTAACTCCATAGTGGAGGTGGGTTTGTGTTTGAACAAAGGCAAATCGCAGGAATTCTGCTGCCATCCAAAGGTCTTCCATGCACTCTATTTGGGACATGATGCATTTCACTTCTTGTGGGGATTCAATAATCATATCACAGAGAGAAACAGAAATTGGGAAAGCAATGAGGAAAAAATGAGAATGAAACAGGGAAGGTCAAACCAAATTGTAAAAGGATGCCCCCTTAGCTTAGTGTACTGTTTTGAATAATGAGGACAGTTTTCTCTCATTACATATATTTCCTTGAAAGGTAATTTCCAGCTGTGTTTGTATGTTGTGGGATAACCTTAAAAGTTCACTAATTCAGAAAGCTAGGAGATGAAATTTCAGAATAATTGGAATGACATAGAGAATAAAAGTGATGTAACAGAAAGGAAATGGTCAATCTTGCTAGACTTTTAAAAAATGAAGTTACTAGGAAGATAAAGAAATTATTAATATATAAAACATTTCTAACACCAGTCAGAATGGCTGCTGTCAAAAAAGTCTACAAACAATAAATGCTGGAGAGGATGCAGAGAAAAAGGAACCCTCTTACACTGTTGGTGGGAATGCAAACTAGTACAGCCACTATGGAGAACAGTGTGGAGAGTCCTTAAAAAACTGGAAATAGAACTGCCATAAGACCCAGCAATCCCACTGCTGGGCAAACACACTGAGGAAACCAGAATTGAAAGAGACACATGTACCCCAATGTTCAATTGCAGCACTGTTTATAATAGCCAGGACATGGAAGCAACCGAGATGTTCATTGGCAGATGAATGGATAAGAAAGCTGTGGTACATATACACAATGGAATATTACTCAGCCATTAAAAAGAATGCAATTGAATCAGTTCTAATGAGATGGATGAAACTGGAGCCTATTATACAGAATGAAGTCAGAAAGAAAAACACCAATACAGTATACTAATGCATATATATTGAATTTAGAAAGATGGTTGGAGCAGGAAATGGCAACCCACTCCAGTACTCTTGTGCCTGAAAAATCCAATGGACAGAGGAGCCTGGTAGGCTACAGTCCATGGGGTTGCAAAGAGTTGGACATGACTGAGAGACTTCACTTTCACTTTTCACCTTCATGCATTGGAGAAGGAAATGGCACCAACTCCAGGGTTCTTGCCTTGGGAATCCCAGGGACGGAGAAGCGTTGTGAGCTGCCATCTATGGGGTTGCAGACTCAGACACGACTGAAGCAACTTAGCAGCAGCAGCAGCAGCAGCAAGATGGTAATGATGACCCTATATGCGAACAGCAAAACACAGATATAAAGAACAGTCTTTTGGAATCTGAGGGAGAAGGCAAGGATGGGATGATTTGAGAGGGTAGCTTTGAAACGTACATAAAAATAAAAATCTAGACCGTGTTGTTTACATGATGGCTTCAGATGCATATTCAGTTCAGTACAGTCGCTCAGTCTTGTCCGACTTTTTTCAACCCCATTAATCACAGCACGCCAGGCCTCCCTTTCCATCAACAACTCCAAGAGTTCACTCAAACTCATGTCCATCGAGTCGGTGATGCCATCCAGCCATCTCACCTTCTGTTGTATCCTTCTGCTCCTACACCCAATCCCTCCAAGCATCAGGGTCTTTTCCAGTGAGTCAACTCTTCACATGAGGTGGCAAAGTATTGGAGTTTCAGCTTTAGCATCAGTCCTTCCAGGGAACATCCAGGATTGATCTCCTTTAGGATGGACTGGTTGGATTTCCTTGCAGTCCAAGGACTCACAAGAATCTTCTACAACACCACAGTTCAAAAGAATCAATTCTTCGGCACTCAGCTTTTGTCACAGTCCAACTCTCACATCCATACATGACCACTGGAAAAACCTAGCCTTGACTAGACGGACATTTGTTGACAAAGTAATATATCTGCTTTTTAATATGCTATCTAGGTTGGTCATAACTTTCCTTCCAAAGAGTAAGCGTCTTTTAATTTCATGGCTGCAGTCACCATCTGCAGTGATCTTGGCGCCAAATAAAATAAAGTCTGACACTATTTCCACTGTTTCCCCATCTATTTGCCATGAAGTGATGGGACCAGATCCCATCATCTTAGTTTTCTGAATGTTGAACTTTGAGCCAACTTTTTCACTCTCCTCTTTCACTCTCATCAAGAGGCTCTTTAGTTCTTCTTCACTTTCTGCCATAGGGGTGGTGTCATCTGCATATCTGAGGTTATTGATATTTCTCCTGGCAATCTCGATTCCAGCTTGTGCTTCCTCCAGTCCAGCCGTTCTCATGATGTACTCTGCATAGAAGTTAAATAAGCAGGGTGACAATATACAGCCTTGACATACTCCTTTTCCTATTTGGAACCAGCCTGTTGTTCCATGTCCAGTTCTAACTGTTGCTTCCTGACATGCATATAGGTTTCTCAACAGGAAGGCCAGGTGGTCTGGTATTCCCTTCTCTTTCAGAATTTTCCACAGTTTATTGTGATCCACACAGTCAAAGGCTTTGGCATAGTCAATAAAGCAGAAATAGATGTTTTCTGGAACTCTCTTGCTTTTTCGATGATCCAGCAGATGTTGGCAATTTGACATCTGGTTCCTCTGCCTTTTCTAAAACCAGCTTGAACATCTGGAAGTTCACAGTTCACGTATTGCTGAAGCCTGGCTTGGAGAATTTTAAGCATCACTTTACTAGTGTGTGAGATGAGTGCAACTGTGTGGTAGTTTGAGCATTCTTTTGTATTGCCTTTCTTTGGGATTGGAATGAAAAACCTTTTCCAGTCCTGTGGCCACTGCTGAGTTTTCCAAATTTGTTGGCTTATTGAGTGCAGCACTTTCACAGCATCATCTTTCAGGATTTGAAAGAGCTCAACTGGAATTCCATCACCTCCACTAGCTTTGTTCGTAGTGATGCTTTCTAAGGCCCACTTGACTTCACATTCCAGGATGTCTGGCTCTAGGTCAGTGATCACACCATCGTGATTATCTGGGTCGTGAAGATCTTTTTTGTACAGTTCTTCTGTGTATTCTTGCCACCTCTTCTTAATATCTTCTGCTTCTGTTAGGTCCATATCATTTCTGTCCATCGAGCCCTCTTTGCATGAAATGTTCCCTTGTTATCTCTTTTTCTTGAAGAGATCCCTAGTCTTTCCCATTCTGTTGTTTTCCTCTATTTCTTTGCATTGATCGCTGAGGAAGGCTTTCTTGTCTCTCCTTGCTATTCTTTGGAACTCTGCATCAGATGCTTATATCTTTCCTTTTCTCCTTTGCTTTTCACTTCTCTTCTTTTCACAGCTGTTTGTAAGGCCTCCTCAGACAGCCATTTTGCTTTTTAGCATGTCTTTTCCATGGGGATGGTCTTGATCCTTGTCTCCTGTACAGTGTCATGAACCTCCGTCCATAATTCATCCGGCACTCTATCTATCAGATCTAGTCCCTTAAATCTATTTCTCACTTCCACTGTATAATTATAAGGGATTTGTTTTATGTCATACCTGAATGATCTATTGGTTTTCCCTACTTTCTTCAATTTAAGTCTGAATTTGGCAATAAGGAGTTCATGATCTGAGCCACAGTCAGATGCCGGTCTTGTTTTTGCTGACTGTATAGAGCTTCTCCATCTTTGGCTGCAAAGAATATAATCCATCTGATTTTGGTGTTGACCATTTGGTGATGTCCATGTCTAGAGTCTTCTCTTGTGTTGTTGGAAGAGGGTGTTTCCTGTGACCAGTACATTCTCTTGGCAAAACTCTATTAGCCTTTGCCCTGCTTCATTCTGTACTCCAAGGCCAAATTTGCCTGTTACTCCAGGTGTTTCTTGACTTCCTACTTTTGCATTCCAGTCCCCTATAAGGAAAAGGACATCTTTTTGGGGGTGTTAGTTCTAAAAGGTCTTGTAGGTCTTCATAGAACCGTTTAACTTCAGCTTCTTCAGCGTTACTGGTTAGGGCAATGTCTTGGATTACCGTGATATTGAATGGTTTGCCTTGGAAACGAATAGAGATCATTCTGTCCTTTTTGAGATTTCATCCATGCCGGGGACCAGCCCCAGCTGATCCAGGGTATTCGAAGGAGAGACAGCCTAGGCAACTATTTATATGCTAATTAGAGATATAAAGAATAATAGAATGAGGATAGCTCAGTAGGAAAATTCAGTGGAGAAAAGAGGCTGAGTAGCTTGGTTTACGCGGGAGACCAATAAAACTTCAAGACAAGAAGTTTGCACCACTTACGTAGGCCGCAGGCGCCCTCTCGAGTAGCAGAAGGTGCCTCACCCTAGACACCTTCTCGAGTGAGTCTTAGAAGCCCAGGCATAATTAGTAAGCGTGGTGGGTTCCGCGCTCCAGATGGAGACTTCAGCCAGAATGTGAAAAGAATGACATGGGGAGACCAAGCGCTGGTGAGCAAGGCCCGTAGCTTTATTTTCAACAGGGGTTTTTATACCCTAAGTTACACATAGAGGATAATAGGGGATGCAAAGTCAGCAGTCTTTGATTCTTATCAAAAACCAGGGTTTCTTTCCTGCAAATTTATCGTATACAAATGGTTTAGGTGATTTACATCATCTTCTGGCCAGAAGGCCTACTAACATTTTATGACTCTTGACAAGGACTTATCAACAAAGACTTATTTTCTCTAAGAGTAATTATTTTAAGGTTTGGCGCCATCTTCCGAAGATAAAATTGCATTCCTATAGGGTGGATGTGTAATGGGTTTACAACAAAGGAAAGAATTTATTACCTTAAGGATCTAAAGTTACTAACACCAAGGCCACTACTTATTTTTTCTATATACCAACTATATTAATTAATACATATTCAAGGATACAATTCAGGGGGTGTGAAAACTTGGCAACAAGCATTGACTCATCAATGAAATCCTTTACTAGTTTATTATGACAGTTTCTAACTCTCTGAGAGGCTCTAAGCTATTTGAATATCTTAAGCTTCCCGAGCCTCTCAAGGCTGGGAGACTGTAAACAATCATATGCATAGCTGCAGGAGTCCGGGTAAACTTGTCAGGCGAGTTAGAGAGCCATCTGAGGGGTTTGAATTTAAACACTCCTAATTGCCCAGGAACTTTATTAATTGGAGCTGTAAGTTAACTCTTTGACAGAGAGAGAGAGATGGTGGTAGGGGACAGCCCCCAGTAAAGTCAGAGGTGAGAGCACAAAGCAATAAAGTAGGCAGACTCTGGTTTTTTGGGGGAAAATGCTCGAAAATATCTGGGCGGACTCCTGAGGCTCGATCCCGCCTTTGCGTATGCCGAGCCTCCTTCCTCATGACCTTTGTCACGGAGTGGAATGCCTCACCGGCTCCCGGCACATCCAAGTACAGCATTTCAGACTCATTTGTTGACCATGATGGCTACTCCATTTCTTCTAAGGGATACCTGCCCGCAGTAGTAGATATAAGGGTCATCTGAGTTAAATTCACCCATTCCAGTCCATTTTAGTTCACTGATCCCTAGAATGCCGATGTTCATTCTTGGCATCCACTGTTTGATCACTTCCAATTTGCCTTGATTCATGGACCTGACATTCCAGGTTCCTATGCAATACTGCTCTTTCCAGCATTGGACCTTGCTTCTATCACCAGTCACATTCACAACTGGGCATTGTTTTTGCTTTGGCTCCATCCCTTCATTCCTTCTGGAGTTATTTCTCCACTGATCTCCAGTAGCATACTGGGCACCTACCAACCTGGGGAGTTCCTCTTTCAGTATCCTATCATTTTGTCTTTTCATACTGTTCATGGGGTTCTCAAGGCAAGAATACTGAAGTGGTTTGCCATTTCCTTCTCCAGTGGACCACATTCTGTCAGACCTCTCCACCATGACCCTCCCGTCCAGATGCATATTACCAAGTTCAAATTGTGTTAAGATTATATGGTGTCATAGTGCCTAGTGGATAGCTTGGGAAGATATGAAAATGAATAATATTTTGGATGATTTGTGACCTCAAGGTACTTAGATGTCAGCTTTCATCTCACTTTAAGCTCTAGATACAATGAGTAATCCATCTTCACGACTCTTACCTTATCTTCCTCAACACTGAAATTCCATACACTTTAATATTAACACTACTGTGGTCTTTACCCTAAAAATTATCCACCTTTGAGCACTTACTTACCTCCTATATCCTAAGGATACTCATGAGTCCTAACCATACCTGATAGTTTATTCTTCATAAATAGAACAATGATTAAAACATATTCCATTTTGATAACTTTTAATGGATTGATGTGCTAATAGATTATTTGCAAATATGGTGTTTGTGTGTATATATATATATTTTTCTGTGTATATACACATACATCTGATTCATGGGTATGTCCAGATTAAATGATATATATAAGTATATATCTATATAGGAGAAAAGGAAAGATATACACACTTGAATGCAGAGTTCCAAAGAATAGCAAGGAGAGATAAGAAAGCCTTCCTCAGCGATCAGTGCAAAGACATAGAGGAAAACAACAGGATGGGAAAGACTAGAGATCTCTTCAAGAAAATTAGAGATATCAAGGGAACATTTCATGCAAAGATGGGCTCCATAAAGGACAGAAATGGTATGGACCTAACAGAAGCAGAGGATATTAAGAAGAAGTGGCAAGGATACACAGAAGAACTGTACAAAAAAGATCTTCACAACCCAGATAATCACGATGGTGTGATCACTGACCTAGAGCCAGACATCCTGGAATGTGAAGTCAAATGGGCCTTAGAAAGCATCACTACAAACAAAGCTAGTGGAGGTGATGGAATTCCAGTTGAGCTCTTTCAAATCCTGAAAGATGATGCTGTGAAAGTGCTGCACTCAATATGCCAGCAAATTTGGAAAACTCAGCAGTGGCCACAGGACTGGAAAAAGGTCAGTTTTCATTCCAATCCCAAAGAAAGGCAATGCAAAAGAATGCTCAAACTGCCACACAGTTGCACTCATCTCACACACTAGTAAAGTGATGCTTAAAATTCTCCAAGCCAGGCTTCAGCAATACATGAACTGTGAACTTCCAGATATTCAAGCTGGTTTTAGAAAAGGCAGAGGAACCAGATGTCAAATTGCCAACACCCGTTGGATCATGGAAAAAAGCAAGGGAGTCCAGAAAAACATCTATTTCTGCTTTATTGACTATGCCAAAGCCTTTGACTGTGTGGATCACAATAAACTGTGGAAAATTCTGAAAGAGAAGGGAATACCAGACCACCTGGCCTTCCTGTTGAGAAACCTATATGCAGGTCAGGAAGCAACAGTTAGAACTGGACATGGAACAACAGACTGGTTCCAAATAGGAAAAGGAGTACGTCAAGGCTGTATATTGTCACCTTGCTTATTTAACTTCTATGCAGAATACATCATGAGAATGGCTGGGCTGGAGGAAGCACAAGCTGGAATCGAGATTGCCAGGAGAAATATCAATAACCTCAGATATGCAGATGACACCACCCCTATGGCAGAAAGTGAAGAAGAACTAAAGAGCCTCTTGATGAGAGTGAAAGAGGAGAGTGAAAAAGTTGGCTCAAAGTTCAACATTCAGAAAACTAAGATGATGGGATCTGGTCCCATCACTTCATGGCAAATAGATGGGGAAACAGTGGAAACAGTGGCTGACTTTATTTTTCTGGGCTCCAAAATCACTGCAGGTGGTGATTGCAGCCATGAAATTAAAAGACGCTTACTCCTTGGAAGGCAAGTTATGACCAACCTAGACAACATTTTACAAAGCAGAGACATTACTTTGTCAACAAAGGCCCGTCTAGTCAAGGCTATGGTTTTTCCTGTGGTCATGTATGGATGTGAGAGTTGGACTATAAAGAAAGCTGAGTTTCAAAGAATTGATGCTTTTGAACTGTGGTGTTGGAGAAGACTCTTGAGAGTCCCTTGCACTGCAAAACGATCCAACCAGTCCATCCTAAAGGAGATCAGTCCTAGGTGTTCATTGGAAGGACCGATGTTGAGGCTGAAACTCCAATACTTTGGCCACCTGATGTGAAGAGCTGACTCATTGGAAAAGACTCTGATGCTGGGAAAGATTTAGGGCAGGAGGAGAAGGGGACGACAGAGGATGAGATGGTTGGATGGATTACTGACTCAATCGACATGGCTTTGGGTGGACTCTGGGAGCTGGTGATGGACAGGGAGGCCTGGCGTGCTGTGGTTAACGGGATTACAAAGATTCAGACATTACTGAATGACTGAATGAACTGATACATCTACATCTATGTTTATACTCATACAGCCCTATAGCTCACCGTCTCCTTCCTTGTCTCCATCTCTGTGTCTACCACTATCACCATCATCCTGATTTGTTCTCCATGGTATTATAAGGTCCTTTCAAACAATATGTTGATTTAATTCTGAAGTCACTGACAACACAGTTTTTATAATAAGCCCTGTGTTATACCCAAAATGAGTTGTAGAAAACTTCCTAAACACCTTTTATTCTCTCAAGTACATGCTTTTGCTAATGAAAGTCTCTCCTCAGAGAATCTCCCCACTATCAACAACTAACCCCATCTTTATTTACAACTGAAATGGTGGTCTTTCTTTCAGATCTTTCTCAAATGTTATAGCTATCATGATGGACTTCCAGATTATTTTGAAGAGGTTAGTAATGCTTACTCATTTGAAACTTTTAGCAGTTTATTTATCCTTTTTTGTAGCATCAAAATATTTATTCTGCTCTCTTGAATTCAAGGACTCTCTTAATTCATTCTGAGATTAGTTCAGCTAAACAGTAGAAGAGGAAATCTGTTTTACACAAATATGAACCTCCTTTTGGGATACTAAATGAGTAAATGCTTCCATTTTATATTTTGTACAAAAGAATATTATATCAAAATTATCAAAAGGAAAAATTTTTCTGTATGTTTAATTATACCAAAATAAATTTCATGATAATAAAGGCACATTTAATTGACATTTCATTTCAATCACTATATAAGGAATATCCCATAAATAAGTTTTCTTTACCTTGAAGATATTGCTGACTCTCATTATTTCTCTTAAGATTGTTACTGTGATTTCTGTTGTACTACTTAAAAAAAACTTTTTTTATTGTCATAAAAATCACATAATATAAAATATACTGTCTTAACCATATTTAACTATAAAGTTCAGTGGCACTAAGTCCATTCCCATTGTTGTGCAAATCTCACCATCATCCATCTCCTGAGTTTTCCCTAATCTGGAACTTTGTTACCATTAAACACTAACTCCCCAGTGCCTCTCCCCAATCCCACCCTCCAGTCCCTGGCATCTACCAACATAGTTTCTTTCTGACTTTATAAATTTGACTGTTCTAGATATCTCATATCAGATCAGATCAGATCAGTTGCTCAGTCGTGTCTGACTCTTTGCAACCCCATGAATTGCAGCACGCCAGGCCTCCCTGTCCATCACCAACTCCTGGAGTTCACTGAGACTCACGTCCATCGAGTCAGTGATACCATCCAGCCATCTCATCCTCTGTCATCCCCTTCTCCTCTGCCCCCAATCCCTCCGAGCATCAGAGTCTTTTCCAGTGAGTCAACCCTTCGCATGAAGTGGCCAAAGTACTGGAGTTTCAGCTTTAGCATCATTCCTTCCAAAGAAATCCCAGGGCTGATCTTCAGAATGGACTGGTTGGATCTCCTTGCAGTCCAAGGGACTCTCAAGAGTCTTCTCCAACACCACAGTTCAAAAGCATCAATTCTTCAGCGCTCAGCCTTCTTCACAGTCCAACTCTCACATCCATACATGACCACAGGAAAAACCATAGCCTTGACCAGATGAAACTTTGTTGGCAAAGTAATGTCTCTGCTTTTGAATATGCTATCTAGGTTGCTCATAACTTTCCTTCCAAGGAGTAAGCGTCTTTTAATTTCATGGCTGCAGTCACCATCTGTAGTGATTTTGGAGCCCAGAAAAATAAAGTCTGACACTGCTTCCCAATCTATTTCCCATGTAACTGGAGTCAAACAGTTTTTGTCTGCACTCAATGTATATTGGGATGCACTTTTAAGGTTAACTTAATATATGTTCTACGAACAGCTAGAAAAATACTACAAATGAACCTATTTGCAAAGCAGAAATAGAGACACAGAGGTAGAGAACAAGTGTGTATACACCAAGAGGGGAAAGGAGGGGTAAGACAAACTGGGAGATGGGGACTGACATATACTATGTATAAAAGAGGGAACTAATGAGAACATACTATAAAGCACAAGGGAAAAAAGATGGTACAATCTGTTGCACTGCTTTTGATTATAATAAAGAAACACTTAGGTAAGATTTATTACAACAATACACATTTCAATAAACTGGTCAGAAAATTCACAAATAAATTATGTAACTGAAAAATGAAAATGTCCTGATTCTGGAAGGCACAATAAACTCTGAGTTATATTCTATGACACTGTCAACTATAAGAGAACTAAGAAAGAAATGATTTCTTAAAAACAACACAACAAAAACAACAAATGATCACTGACTTCTCATCAGAAACAACAGAGCTCAAAAGACAGTAGAACAACATCTTTAAAGTGATAAAAATAAAATATGTCAACTGAGAGCTCTATATCTGGTGAAAACAAATTTTAAGAATAAAAGCACAGTAAAGATATTTTTATACAATAAAGACTAAGCAAATCTATCATTAATATCACTGTGAAAAAGGTATTTCTTAAGAATGAAGGGAAATAAGTTCAGATAGAAACTTGGATCTTCAGGGAGAAATTTAGAACTCTGAAAATAATAATTCTGTAGATAAATAGAAAACTATTTTTCTATTAATTTCTTTAAAATTCATTTGCATATTTACAGCAAAAACTATGACTTATATTGGGGCTATAAAATATGACAACTTTGCCTTACAGGCCAGGCAGTCTATACATAGATATACAACTGTACATTGTTCAGTTTCATGTGAATGGTACAATATTACCTGTAAGCAAACTTTGAAATGAGCTAAGAACGTATATTGTACTCCTGAGAGCAGACACACACACACACACAAAAGTAGAGACTTACAGAAAAAACAGATGTTACAAACAAAACAAATAGTAAAATGTTATACATAACCCAGTCTTGCAATAATTATATTAAAGATAAGTGGAGAGAAAGTATTCCTATTAAATGATAAATTCTTTCAACAGATGTTCAAAAAGCCAGGAGAGCATTCTGGAAAGATGATAAGAGCACCAGAAATCTCTCTCCCTTCCTAAATAAAAATTTCACTGGCATTATCTGTGTAACAGAAATAATATGGAACTCCAGAGTCTACTGAAGAATTGTAACAGCAAGGGAAGGTTTAGCAGTAAACTGTGGTTAATTTTGGTCAATTTCAGCTCTAAGCACAGCTACCCATCAACTACTCCATACCCCACACCATGCAGCTGTGTGTGTTCCTGGAACAGCTGGCACACGTGTTGTAGGAGTGGAATAGAATCCTCCATCCAAATACTGAGGATTTGTGCAGTGATTGCAGATGATGCATTCTGATCACAGAGGTGTTAAAAAAAAAAGGAAGAAATGACCATTTTTGTTGTACCTCCCACCACTTTTGCAAGCCACTCTCCCTCTGACAGAAGTGACTACCAGGGAATTTAAGGAGTTGGTGCACTTTTATCCTCTTTAATTTTTTTTATTTTTCCCTTTTGGATCAAAATACTAAAGACTACTACATCCAAAAGCAATCACATAGATGGGAAAAATTAGAAAGTTACCATGTATGTCCAGGGAAAGACACAGAAAAAGAAACCTGAAACAACCTTAAATTTATACCTCAGACTGATCATGAGCAAAATGATGGCCTACAATTAAAAAAAAAAAAAAAAGCCCCCAAATATAAACTGCAAAACCTAGAAAAGGGGAGAATTTAATTTCCAGATTTACCGTATTATTAGATTCAAATATCCAGCTTTTGGTGGGGTGGGGTGGGTTCCCTAACGGCTCAGTGGACAAGAGAATCTGCCTACAAGGCAGGAGATACAGGAGACATGGGTTCAATCCCTGAGTCAGGAAGATCCCCTGGAGGAGGAAATGGCAGCCCACTCCAGAATTCTTGCCTGAAAAATCCCATGGACAGAGGAGTCTGGTGAGCTACAGTCCATAGGGTCACAAAGAGTTAGACATGACTGAGCATAGCACACAATATTCATCCAGTTTTTAACAAAGAATCTCAAGGCATATCAAAAAATAAGAAATGAGACCCATTCAAAGAAAAAACATGCCCCTCTCAAAAAAACCAGAAACTGTCCCTGAAAAGGCCTGATGGCAGATATACTAGATAAAGACCTTAAAACAGTTGTCTTAAAGATGCTTAAAGAACTATAAGGAAGATGTAGAAAAAGGAAAGAAGCTGATGTATAAGCAAAATGGAAATATTAATCAAAAGAAACCTAAAAAGAAATAAAAAAGAAATTCTGAAACTGAAAAATATATACTTAAAATGAAAACTCACTAAAGAAATTTAAGGCATATTTGAAAGTCAGGAAGGGAGGTGGTGAGGAGATACCCCTCGTCCAAGGTAAGGAGCCATGAAGAGATACCCCACGCCCAAGGTAAGAGAAAACCAAGTAAGACAGTAGGTGTTGCAAGAGGGCATCAGAGGGCAGACACACTGAAACAATACTCACAGAAAACTAGTCAAACTAATCACACTAAGACCACAGCCTTGTCTAACTCAATGAAACTAAGCCATACCCATGGGGCAACCCAAGATGGGCGGGTCATGGTAGAGAGATCTGACAGAATGTGGTCCACTGGAGAAGGAAATGGCAAACCACTTCAGTATTCTTGCCTTGAGAACCCCATGAACAGTATGAAAAGACAAAATGATAGGATATGAAGGAGGAACTCCCCAGGTCAGTAGGTGCCCAATATGCTACTGGAGATCAGTGGAGAAATAACTCCAGAAAGAATGAAGGAATGGAGCCAAAGCAAAAACAATACCCAGCTGTGGATGTGACTGGTGATAGAACCAAGGTCTGATGCTGTAAAGACCAGTATTGCATAGGAACCTGGAATGTCAGGTCCATGAATCAAGGCAAATTGGAAGTGGTCAAACAAGAGATGGCAAGAGTGAATGTCGACATTTTAGGGATCAGTGAACTAAAATGGACTGGAATGGGTGAATTTAACTCAGATGACCCTTATATCTACTACTGCGGACAGGAATCCCTCAGAAGAAATGGAGTAGCCATCATGGTCAACAAAAGAGTCTGAAATTCAGTACTAGGATGCAATCTCAAAAATGACAGAATGATCTCTGTTCGTTTCCAAGGCAAACCATTCAATATCACAGTAATCCAAATCTATGCCCCAACCAGTAACGCTGAAGAAGCTGAAGTTGAACAGTTCTATGAAGACCTACAAGACCTTTTAGAACTAACACCCAAAAAAGATGTCCTTTTCATTATAGGGGACTGGAATGCAAAAGTACGAAGTCAAGAAACACCTGGAGTAACAGGCAAATTTGGCCTTGGAATATGGAATAAAGCAGGGCAAAGACTAATAGAGTTTGACAAGAAAATGCACTGATCATAACAAACACCCTCTTCCAACAACACAAGAGAAGACTCTACACATGGACATCACCAAATGGTAAACACCGAAATCAGACTGATTATATTCTTTGCAGCCAAAGATGGAGAAGCTCTATACAGTAAGCAAAATCAAGACCAGGAGCTGACTGTTGCTCAGATCATGAACTCCTTATTGCTAAATTCAGACTTAAATTGAAGAAATTAGGGAAAACCACTAGACCATAAATCTATGACCAAATCAAATCCCTTATGATTATACAGTGGAAGTGAGAAATATATTTAAGGGCCTAGATCTGATAGATACAGTGCCTGATGAACTATGGAATGAGATTCATGACATTGTACAGGAGACAGGGATCAAGAGCATCCCCATGGAAAAGAAATGCAAAAAAGCAAAACGCCTGTCTTGGGAGGCCTTACAAATAGCTGTGAAAAGAAGAGAAGTGAAAAGCAAAGGAGAAAAGGAAAGATATAAACATCTGAATGCAGAGTTCCAAAGAATAGCAAGAAGAGATAAGAAAGCCTTCCTCAGCGACCAATGCAAAGAAATAGAGGAAAACAACAGAATGGGAAAGACTAGAGATCTCTTCAAGAAAATTAGAGATATCAAGGGAACACTTCACGCAAAGATGGGCTCCATAAAGGACAGAAATGGTAGGGACCTAACAGAAGCAGAAGATATTAAGAAGAGGTGGCAAGAATACACAGAAGAACTGTACAAAAAAGATCTTCACGACCCAGATAATCACGATGGTGTGATCACTGACCTAGAGCCAGACATCCTGGAATGTGAAGTCAAGTGGGCCTTAGAAAGCATCACTACGAACAAAGCTAGTGGAGGTGATGGAATTCCAGTTGAGCTCTTTCAAATCCTGAAAGATGATGCTGTGAAAGTGCTGCACTCAATATGCCAGCAAATTTGGAAAACTCAGCAGTGGCCACAGGACTGGAAAAGGTTTTTCATTCCAATCCCAAAGAAAGACAATGCAAAAGAATGCTCAAACTACCACACAGTTGCACTCATCTCACACACTAGTAAAGTGATGCTTAAAATTCTCCAAGCCAGGCTTCAGCAATACGTGAACTGTGAACTTCCAGATGTTCAAGCTGGTTTTAGAAAAGGCAGAGGAACCAGATGTCAAATTGCCAACATCCGCTGGATCATGGAAAAAGCAAGAGAGTTCCAGAAAAACATCTATTTCTGCTTTATAGACTATGCCAAAGCCTTTGACTGTGTGGATCACAATAAACTGTGGAAAATTCTGAAAGAGCTGGGAATACCAGACCACCTGATCTGCCTCTTGAGAAACCTCTATGCAGGTCAGGAAGCAAGAGTTAGAACTGGACATGGAAAACAGACTGTTCCAAATAGGAAAAGGAGTACATCAAGGCTGTATATTGTCACTCTGTTTATTTAACTGGAGAAGGCAATGGCACCCCACTCCAGTACTCTTGCCTGGCAAATTCCATGGATGGAGGAGCCCGGTAGGCTGCAGTCCATGGGGTCCCTAAGAGTCAGACACGACTGAGTGACTTCACTTTCACTTTCCACTTTCATGCATTGGAGAAGGAAATGGCTACCCACTCCAGTGTTCTTGCCTGGAGAATCCCATGGACAGAGAAGCCTGGTTGGCTACAGTCCATGGGGTCGCACAGAGTTGGACACGACTGAAGTGACTTGGAAGCAGCGGCGGCTTATTTAACTTATATGCAGAGTACATCATGAGAAACGCTGGCCTGGAAGAAGCACAAGCTGGAATCAAGATTGCCGGGAGAAATATCAATAACCTCAGATATGCAGATGACACCACCCTTATGGCAGAAAGTGAAGAGGAACTAAAGAGCCTCTTGATGAGAGTGAAAGAGGAGAGTGAAAAAGTTGGCTTAAAACTCAACATTTAGAAAATGAAGATCATGGCATCTGGTCCCATAACTTCATGGGAAATAGATGGGGAAATAGTGGAAACAGTGTCAGACTTTATTTTTCTGGGCTCCAAAATCACTGCAGATGGTGACTGCAGCCATGAAATTAAAAGATGCTTACTCCTTGGAAGGAAAGTTATGAGCAACCTAGATAGCATATTCAAAAGCAGAGACATTACTTTGCCAACAAAGATCCGTCTAGTCAAGGCTATGGTTTTTCCTGTGGTCATGTATGGATGTGAGAGTTGGACTGTGAAGAAGGCTGAGCGCTGAAGAATTGATGCTTTTGAATTGTGATGTTGGAGAAGACACTTGAGAGTCCCTTGGACTGCAAGGAGATCCAACCAGTCCATTCTGAAGGAGATCAGCCCTGGGATTTCTTTGGAAGGAATGATGCTAAAGCTGAAACTCCAGTACTTTGGCCACCTCATGCGAAGAGTTGACTCATTGGAAAAGACTCTGATGCTGGGAGGGATTGGGGGCAGGAGGAGCAGGGTCGACAGAGGATGAGATGGCTGGATGGCATCACTGACTCGATGGACGTGAGTCTGGGTGAACTCCGCAAGTTGGTGACGGACAGGGAGGCCTGGCGTGCTGCGATTCATGGGGTTGCAAAGAGTCGGACATGACTGAGCGACTGAACTGAACTGAACTGAATAGCCAGAAAAAACAGTCAGTGAACTTGAAAATCAGTTTAGTTCAATTGCTCAGTCGTGTCCTACTCTTTGTGACCCCGTGGATCGCAGCACGTCAGGCTTCTCAGTCCATCACCAACTCCCTGAGTTTATTCAAACTCATATCCATTGAGTCGGTTATGCCATCCAACTATCTCATCCTGTCGTCCCCTTCTCCTCCCACCTTCAATCTTTCCCAGCATCAGGGTCTTTTCCAATGAGTCAGTTCTTCACATCAGGTGGCCAAAGTATTGGAGTTTCAGCTTCAGCATCAGTCCTTCCAATGAACACCCAGAACTTATCTGCTTTAGGATGGACTGGTTGGATCTCCTTACAGTCCAAGGGACTCTCAAGAGTCTTCTCCAGCACCACAGTTCAAAAGCACCAATTCTTCAGCGCTCAGCTTTCTTCACAAGCCAGTCTCAAATCCATACATGAATACTGGAAAAACCATAGCTTTGATTAGATGGATGTTTGTTGGCAAAGTAATATCTCTGCTTTTTAATATGCTGTCTAGGTTGGTCATAACTTTTTTCCCAAGGAGCAAGCATGTTTTAATTTTATGGTGCAATCACCACCTGCAGTGATTTTGTATCTCCCCAAAATAAAGTGTCACTGCTTCCATGGTTTCCCCATCTATTTCCCATGAAGTGATGGGACCAGATACCATGATCTTAGTTTTCTGAATGTTGGGTTTTAAGCCAACTTTTTCACTCTCCTCTTCCACTTTCATCAAGAGGCTGTTTAGTTTTTCTTGACTTTTTTCCATAAGGGTGGTGTCATCTGCATATCTGATGTATTGATATTTCTCATGGCAATCTTGATTTCAGCTTGTGCTTCCTCCAGCCCAGCATTTTTCATGATGTACTCTGCATATAAGTTAAATAAGCAGGGTGACAATAGACAGCCTTGATGTACTCCTTTTCCTATTTGGAACCAGTCTGTTGCTCCATGTCCAATTCTAACTGTTGCTTCCTGACCTGCATACAGATAGCTCAAGAGGCAGGTCAGGTGGTCCAGTATTCATATCTCTTTCAGAATTTTCCACAGTTTGTTGTGATCCTCACAGGCAAAGGCTTTGGCATAATCAATAAAACAGAAGTAGAAGTTTTTCTGGAACTCTCTTCTTTTTTCAATGATCTAACGGATGTTGGCAATTTGATCTCTGGTTCCTCTGCCTTTTCTAAAACCAGCTTGAACATCTGGAAGTTCACGGTTCATGTACTGTTGAAGTGTTTCTTGGAGAATTTTGAGCATTACTTTCTTAGTGTGTGAAGTGAGTTCAACTGTGCAGTAGTTTTTTAGAAATTTATTTTTTCACAGTGCAAATGTAAATCAGAGGACATGGTGCCAGTGTGGTAAGGTTCTGGTGACAGCCTACTTACTGATTTGCAGAGAGCTGACTTTTCAGTGTATCTTCACATGATAGAGAGCAGAGACAGGAAGGAAACTCTCTCCTGTTCTTCTTATAAGGGCATTAACTTCATTCATGAGGGCTCCAGTTTCATGACTCATCTCCCAGAGGCCCCATCTCCTAATACATATTGGGGGTTAAGATTTTATCATATGCATTTTAGGGAAATATAAATATTCAATTCATAAAATTGGGGACCATATGACCATATGTTATGAACAGTCAGTCCATAACAGGGGGTCCCTGACCCACAAAATTGATGTCCTTTTCCCTTACAAAATACATATATTCCACCCCACAACTCCAAAAGTCTTAACTCATTTCAGTATCAAATCCAAAATGTAAAGTCCAAAGTCTCGTCTAAACATCATCTAAATTAGATATGAATGAATCACAGTACGTTTTAAGGTTGGAGAAGGAAATGGCAACGCACTCCAGTACTCTTGCCTGGAGAATCCCATGGACAGAGGAGCCTGGTGGGCTGTAGTCCATGGGGTCGCAAAGAGTCGGACACGACTGAGCAACTTCACTCACTCACTCACGTTTTAAGGTATGAATTATACTTGAGTACATACTCATATTCAAGGTATGAGTTATCCTTAGGTGAAATATATCTCCATTTTTGCTCCTATAAAAACCAAATTAGTACAATGGTGGGACAGGCATAGAATAAACATTCCCATTCAAAAAGTGAGAATTAGAGAAAAAAGAAGTGATGATATATCATAAGAAAGCACAAAACCTATTGAGGCAAACTTCATGAGTTTTCAAAGCTTGAGACAAATCTTTGGCTTTATGTTTTTCCCTTATATAAGAAAAATAAATCTTGACTCTTACTTCACCACACATACAAAGTAACTAAAATGTATCACAGGACAAAACATAAAAGCTAAGCTATAAAACATCTAAAATAAGAAAAATTGCAATTTCAAGGGTATTCAATTATATTTTAGAGAGGATATAAAACAGAATTACCATAAGAGAAAAATTTGACAAGTGAAACTGAGCAAAATATAAACCATCTGCTATTAAAAAAAAAAAAAACACCATAATTTAGAAAATGAAAAGCCAAGCCACAAACTTGGAGAAAACAACTGTAGCACACCTATCTGACTAAAAACTTGTATTCAGAATATTTAAAGGACTCTTCAACTCAGTAGGAACAATTCAAATCATCCAATTTTTAATGGGAAAAAATATTTGAATGGATGCTCTATAAAAGAAGATATGCCAAAAATATGAAAATATGCTCAATAGCATTAGTCATCAGAGAAATGCAAAATAAAATCATGGCTAAATTTGAAAAGACTAACAACACCAAGTGTTGCCAGGAAGTGAAGCAAATCAAAGTCTCATTCATTGTTGGTAGGACTACAAAATAGCACAACTAATCCAAAGAAGTTTGGCATTTTCTTAACAAGTGAATCATGCAGTTACCATTATAACCAAGAAATTCTTGATATTTACCCCACAAAATGAAAACATATGTCCTCCCAAAGACTTTTTCTCATGGTAGATTTATTGTGAATGGGCAAACTGAAGACAATGCAAATGTCTATCAGTGAAAAGTGTTAGTCACTCAGCTGCGTTCAACTCTTTGCAACCCCTTGGACTGTAGCCCACCAGGCTCCTCTGTCCATGGAATTTCCAGGCAAGATTACTGGAGTGGGTAGCCATTCCCTTCTCCAGAGGATTTTCCTGACCTGGTAAAGCCATACAGTGGAATACTGCTCAGCAATAAAAAGGAATGAACTCTAGACTATGGTACATGCAAAAAAATAGATGATTTTCAAAACAGGTAAGGTGAGCAAAAAAACTCAGACACAAAAGATCATGTGTTATGTGAAATCCTAGAAAAGGCAAAATTAATCTATAGTTACAGAGAGTGAGAATGACTGGGAGGGGTAGTGGATAGTTTGAAAATGATAAAAATGTTATGAATTTTGATTGTGCTAGCAAGAGAGTTCCAGAAAAACATCTATTTCTGCTTTATTGACTATGCCAAAGCCTTTGACTGTGTGGATCACAAGAAACTATGGAAAATTCTGAAGGAGATGGGAATACCAGACCACCTGATCTGCCTCTTGAGAAATCTGTATGCAGGTCAGGAAGCAACAGTTAGAACTGGACATGGAACAACAGACTGGTTCCAAATAGGAAAAGGAGTACGTCAAGGCTGTCTATTGTCACCCTGCTTATTTAACTTATATGCAGAGTATATCATGAGAAACGCTGGACTGGAAGAAGCACAAGCTGGAATCAAGATTGTTGGGAGAAATATCAATAACCTCAGATATGCAGATGACACCACCCTTATGGCAGAAAGTGAAGAGGAACTCAAAAGCCTCTTGATGAAAGTGAAACTGGAGAGTGAAAAATTTGGCTTAAAACTCAACATTCAGAAAACAAAGATCATGGCATCCGGTCCCATCACTTCATGGGAAATAGATGGGGAAACAGTGGAAACAGTGTCAGACTTTATTTTGGGGGGCTCCAAAATCACTGCAGATGGTGACTGCAGCCATGAAATTAAAAGACACTTACTCCCTGGAAGGAAAGTTATGACCAACCTAGATAGCATATTCAAAAGCAGAGACATTACTTTGCCAACAAAGGTTCATCTAGTCAAGGCTATGGTTTTTCCTGTGGTCATGTATGGATGTGAGAGTTGGACTGTGAAGAAGGCTGAGCGCTGAAGAATTGATGCTTTTGAACTGTGATGTTGGAGAAGACACTTGAGAGTCCCTTGGACTGCAAGGAGATTCAACCAGTCCATTCTGAAGGAGATCAGCCCTGGGATTTCTTTGGAAGGAATGATGCTAAAGCTGAAACTCCAGTACTTTGGCCACCTCATGCGAAGAGTTGACTCATTGGAAAAGACTCTGATGCTGGGAGGGATTGGGGGCAGGAGGAGCAGGGGACGACAGAGAATGAGATGGCTGGATGGCATCACTGACTCGATGGACGTGAGTCTGGGTGAACTCCGCGAGTTGGTGATGGACAGGGAGGCCTGGCATGCTGCAATTCATGGGGTTGCAAAGAGTCAGACACGACTGAGCGACTGAACTGAACTGAGTAGTTCAAAATTTGCCAAAATGTCAAAATTTGTCAAAATCCACTGAACTCAATGTATACTTAAAATGGTTATAGTTTAATAGGCAAATCATACTTATTTAAAAATTATTTTAGCAAGAGAAAAATTAAGGCCTAACAATACATTGTCTCTAAGAAATGTACTTTAAATATACAGATAGATATAGATTAAAAGTAAAAAATAGAAAAAAATGTACCATGCTCAGAGTAACCATAAGAAAGCTGGAGTGACTACATTAACATCAGAAGAAAAGATGATAAGACAAATAATATTGCTAAAAATAAAAAAGATTTTACAGTAATAGAGGGATCAATTTGTCAAAAAGACATAACAGTCCTAATAGTGTATGACTTTAATAATAGAATAATAATGGAGCAAACAGATGTAATCTAAAAGAGAAATAGGTAAGTCCATTATCTTTGTTGAGGATTTTAACACCCTTCTTTCAACAATAGAACAATGAAGTGATAAAATTATAGTGAAGAGAAATAAGATCTGAGGAACAATATCACCTTTCTTAATATAATTGACCACTTGTAGAACAATACAACCAACATCTTCAAGAACTATACATTTTTTAAGATAATCGCTTGCTGGAGACACATGTCTCCATAAATTTAAGAAAAATAAAAGTATACAGGGTATCTTTATCCATAATGGAATTAAATTAGAAAACAACAATAAGATATTTAAACAAACTGAAAATATCTGTAAATTTAAAAAGTTTCCTCTAAGTAATCCATACATCAAATAATTCACAAGAGAAACTAGAAGAAAATTTGAATTAAACAAAAATGAAAATAATATTTTAAAATTTGTGTACTGCTATTAAATCAGTACAAGGAGAAAAAGTGTATAGCATTAAATAATTATACTAGGACAGAAGATAGATCTAAAATCAATTATCTAAGCTTTCACTTAAAAATTTAAAGAGGGGCAAAATAAACCCAAAATAAACGCAAGGAAAAATAATAAAGATAACAGAGGAATTAAAAAAAAACATAAAATAGATGTATAATAAAACAAATTGACAAAACTAAAAATCAGTTCATTGAAAATATAAAAATTAGTAAAGTTTTCAGTTCAGTTCATTTAAGTCACTCAGTCGTGTCCAGCTCTTTGCGACCCCATGAATTGCAGTACACCAGGCCTCCCTGTCCATCACCAACTCCCAGAGTTCACTCAAACTCATGTCCATCCAGTCGGTGATGCCATCCAGCCATCTCACCCTCTGTCGTCCCCTTCTCCTCCTGCCCCCAATCCGTCCCAGCATCAGAGTCTTTTCCAATGAGTCAACTCTTCCCATGAGGTGGCCAAAGTACTGGAGTTTCAGCTTTAGTATCATTCCTTCCAAAGAACACCCAGAATTGATCTCCTTTAGAATGGGCTGGTGGGATCTCCTTGCAGTCCTAGGGACTCTCAAGAGTAAAGTTTTAGTGAGAATTAAATAACTAGGGTGAATAAACACTCTATCACCTACATAGGGAATGAAAGAGACTATTACTACAGATTTCATAGTATTAAAAGAATAGGAAAATATGAACAATTTTATGCCAAAAAATTAAACTACTTAGATAAAATGGATAAACTTTTTGAAAAATATAATTCTCCAAAACTGTCACAAGAAGAAATAGAAAAGTTAAATAAACCTCTAATATGTAAATTGAATTAATATAAATTTTTTCCTACAAAGAAAAGTCTAGGCCCAAATGAAACCATTAGAAACCACTGAACAATTTAATCAAATATTTAGGGAATTAAATAATACCAATGTACAAAAATTCTTCCAGTAAATAGAAATGATGGGATATCTTCCTACCTTATTTTATGAGGCCAGCACAATCTTGATATCAACACAAGAAAAGTGCACTTTTTAAAAAGAGGGATCAATATACTTCTGAATATGTAGTCAAAAGTATTTAATAAAATATTAGCAAAATCATGTTCAGAAATAGAAAAGATAATATATCCTAAAGTGATTTCATTCCAAAAATGCAAAATTGCTTTAAAATCAATAAGCTAATGGATTAAAATCAATATTTTAAGTTATCATATTAACATAAAAAATAAAAAATATGATTATTTTAATAGGTGAAAAAAATACATATGAAAAAAATCTAACATTCATTCTTGCTTTCTTAAAAAGCTAACAATGGCCTATACACAGAAGGAAATTTCTTCAACTTGACAAAGTTCATTTATGTAAAATCCACAACTAATTTTATACATAATGTAAAAATATCATGTGCTCAGTCAATCAGTCATTTCTGACTCTTTGCAGTCCCATAACTGTATCCCACCAGGCTTTCCTGCCCATGGAATTTTTTTTTCAGTGTATTTTTATTTTTATTATTATTTTTTACTTTACAATATTGTATTGGTTCTGCCACACATCAACATGAATTTGCCATGGGCGTAGACGTGTTCCCCATCCTGAACCCCCCTCCCACCACCCTCCCCATACCATCCCTCTGGGTCATCCCAGTGCACCAGCCCCAAGTATCCTGTATTGAACCTGGAGTGGCGATTCATTTCTTATATGATTATACATATTTCAATACCATTCCCCCAAATTGTCCCACCCTCTCCCTCTCCCACAGAGTCCAAAAGACTGTCCTATATATCTGTGTCTCTTTTGCTGTCTCACATACAGGGTTATCATGACCATCTTTGTAAATTCCATATATATGCATTAGTATACTGTATTGGTGTTTTTCTTTCTGGTTTACTTCACTCTGTATAATAGGTTCCAGTTTCATCCATCTCATTAGAACTGATTCAAATGTATTCTTTTTAATGGCTGAGTAATACTCCGTTGTGTATATGTACCACAGCTTTCTTTATCCATTCATCTGCTGATGGACATCTAGGTTGCTTCCATGTTCTGGCTATTATAAACAGTGCTGTGATGAACATTGGGGTACACGTGTTTCTTTCAATTCTGGTTTCTTTGGTATGTATGCCCAGCAGTGGGATTGCTGGGTCATAAGGCAGTTCTATTTCCAGTTTTTTAAGGAATCTCCACACTGTTCTCCATAATGGCTGTACTAGTTTGCATTCCCACTAACAGTGTAAGAGGGTCCCCTTTTCTCCACATCCTCTCCAGCATTTATTGCTTGTAGACTTTTGGATCGCAGCCATTCTGACTGGTGTGAAATGGTACCTCATTGTGGTTTTGATTTGTATTTCTCTGATAATGAGTGATGTTGAGCATCTTTTCATGTGTTTGTTAGCCATCTGTATGTCTTCTTTGGAGAAATGTCTATTTAGTTCTTTGGCCCATTTTTTGATTGGGTTGTTTATTTTTCTGGAATTGAGCTGCAGGAGTTGCTTGTATATTTTACAACAGAGAAAAAACAATCTCTTTAACAAGTGGTGCTGAGAAAACTGGACAACTACTTGTAAAAGAATGAAACTAGAACACTTTCGAACACCATACACAAAAATAAACTCAAAATGGATTAAAGATCTAAATGTAAGACCAGAAACTATAAAACTCTTAGAGGAGAACATAAGCAAAACACTCTCCGACAAAAATCACAGCAGGATCCTCTATGACCCACCTCCCAGAATATTTAAAATAAAAGCAAAAATAAACAAATGGGACCTAATTAAAATTAAAGGCTTCTGTACAACAAAGGAAACTATAAGCAAGGTGAAAAGACAGCCTTCAGAATGGGAGAAAATAATAGCAAATGAAGCAATTGACAAACAACTAATCTCAAAAATATACAAGCAACTCCTGCATCCCATGGAATTTTTAAGGCAAGAATATTGAAGTGGAATGCCATTTCCTACTCCAGGGGATCTTCCTGACCCAGGGATCGAACCCATGGCTTTTGTGTCTCCTGCACTGACATGCAGATTCTTTATCAATAGCTAAATACTTTGCCATTACATTGGTAAAACTCACCGCTCTGTTCAATATTTTACTGGAGGTCCTAGTCATTACAGTAAGTCTAAGAAATAAAAAACATAAAGAAAGTTAAGAAATATTAAAATTCTCTGTAACAAGAGGACATGGTTGTTTTATACAGAGAATCCTAAGGAATCCGTAAAATAATGATGGTAACAGGTTTATTTATTAAACCTATAGTATAAAAGTTATATATATATACACATATATAATGTATACCCATACATACACATATATATAGTGTTCTTATGTGTGCTAGCAAGAAATGTTTAGAAAATAAAGTAAAAAGTAAAGCCCTACTTACAATATCATAGAAATCATAATAGTAAGGGATACATTTAACAAAAAGTATAGAAGACCTTTATTCTGAATTCTATAAGCCACTGCTGTGAGACATTAGAAGAAACCTCAACAAATGAAATCTTGGACTGAAACATTCAATACCATTAGAATGTTAATTCTTCCCAAATTTATCTATAGATTCAAAGCTGTGCTGTGCATAGTCACTCAGTAGTGTCTGACTCTTCACAACCCCACGGACTCTAGCTCACCAGGCTCCTTTGTCCATGTGGACTCTTCAGGCTATAAACTGGAGTGGGTTGCCAGGCCTCCTCCAGGGGATCTTCCTAACCCAGAGATCAAACTGGGATTCAGTGCAATTTTAATCAGAATATTACTATCCAATACTCTGGTTACCTGAAGCAAGAGAGGATTAAATAGTTGGATGGCATTATTGACTCAAGAGATGAGTTTAAGCAAACTCCAGGAGATAGTGAAGGACTGGGAAGCCTGGCATGCTGCACTTCATGGGGTTGCAAAGAGTCAGACATGACTTGGCTACTGAACAACAACAGTTATGGATCCTATATAGAAATTAACAAACTGACTGTAAAATTTAAATTAAAATGCAAACAATCTAGAATATCCAAAGCAATTCTGAAAAAAAAAAAAAAACTATTGAAGGACTTGCTGATTGATTTTAATACTAACTTTAAAGCTATCATAATTCATATGGTATGATACAGAAATAAAGTCATAAAAGCAGATCTGTGGATGAGAACCCAGAAATAGGATCACACACATGAAGAATATGATTTTCAATAAAGGCTTGAAAACATTCCAACACAGGAAGTAAGGTCTTTTTAACATAATATACTACATGAAAAAAAAAAAAAAGCATTGACCATTACCTCTTATTATACACAAGATTGATTCAGGATTTATATCTGTAAACCTAAAAACTAAAACCATAAAGCTTTTGGAAGAAAACAGAAGAGTATCTTCAAGAAATAGGGGTAGGCAGAAATGTTTAGACAGAACATGGAAAGTAGTATCATTAGAAACTGATAAATTAGACTATTAAATGAAATTTTCTGTTCATCAAAAGATACAATCAAGAAAATGAACAAGAGGGTCACATTTTAGGAGAGAATAGTTGCAAAACTATCTGACAAAGGACAATTAAAATATATTTTAAAAGTCACTACAATTAGAAAAAAATCAAAAATAGATAAGGACTTTTCCTTTTAAGCTAAGTGAAAGAAGGCTCTATCAAAGTACCTTGAGCAGAAGTGACTTCTCACGGCTTATACCTCTGGCTGCTCTGTTGAGACAAGACTGTAGGATGCATGGGTGAAAACAGGAAAAGCTGTTGTATGACTTTTGCATTATCAGGTAAGAAATGGTGGTTTGCACCAGGAGAGTAAAAAAGGTTAGATTCTGAGTACATTTTGACGTTAATGCTGACATTTTTTTTAAACAACTGACGATAGTTTTTTTACCTGAGTATCTGGAAAATGGAATCACCATTTTTTAAAAATGAGGGAGATATAGGAGAAATACAATTGGGAATTTATAGTAATAGAGAAACTCAGGTTTGGCCATGATAAATGTGAGATGCCTACTAACGTTTATATAGAGATGTCAAGTAGGAAGCTAGATATACAACATAATGAATTTGCCAGTTTATAACTGAAAACAAAGCTTTGGTTTTCCTTGCTGCAGAACTTTATTTCCGCTCAAAAAAAAAAAAAAAGTTTCTTCCTCCTCTCACAAATTAGATCAATTTCCCTTTAAAGAGGATGTGATCGGATCCAAGACAAATCCAGAGCAGCTAATTCTCTCCTTGAAAAATAAAACCCCAATAAACAGACTGAAAGAGTTGAGCAGAACACCCAGGACTGAAGGCAGAACCTTTGTAGCTTTCATACCAGGAGACAAGTCAGGAAAATAAAGGACAGGCCACAGGGTCTCTGAAAAACAATTAAGAAAATGATGAAGAAGAGAGAGAAAACAGGGAAAAGAAGAGAAATATTTATGTCAGGACAGGTGATAGAGGCAGAGCTTCCTCTATCTTTCCCAGGCTCCTAGAGATTGGGAAAGGGAAGAAGAAGGAGTTTTAAAGGGAAGAAAAGAGATACGGAAATCACTCCATAACGCTTTATATCCTCTAAAAGTATCTACGTTATTAAAATAGATGAAACTAAGGCTTTCCATCAGAGAAGGCAATGGCACCCCACTCCAGTACTCTTGGCTGGAAAATCCCATGGATGGAGGAGCCTAGAAGGCTGCAGTCCATGGGGTCGCTGAGGGTCGGACACGACTGAGTGACTTCACTTTCACTTTTAACTTTCATGCATTGGAGAAGGAAATGGCAACCCACTCCAGTGTTCTTGCCTGGAGAATCCCAGGGACGGGGAAGCCTGGTGGGCTGCCGTCTATGGGGTCACACAGAGTCGGACACGACTGAAGTGACTTAGAAATTAGCAAAAGGCTTTCCAAAAGAAACTAAAGTTTCTTCCCCATGTTTATTATTTCAGAGTTTATTGCTAGTTTCTAATATTTATACTGATTTTTCACATATTATTTATATAAATCAATAGCTTAAAAATCTGATATATTAAAAAAGACTCTTCTCTCATTTTATTATGAAACAAAATGGAGGGGCTTCTTCAAATATTTCTTAGAACAGAAATTACCAAAATATTTCCCTTTTTCAGACTATCATTAATCTTTGAAAAATAATCCATCAGTTGAGATCACTGAGAACAGTACCTTGGCTAACACTCTCATTCACTCATTAACTGTAGACGTACATAGACAATTAACACTGTCTGCTGAAAATACAATAGTGAACCTGAGAGTCTTCTCTGGAGACTCTATTAGAAGTTTGATGCTTAGAGATGAGGAATAGGGAAACTTCTGTAATTGTAATTATGTATCCATAATCTACATGCAATGCTCAGTAGACATTATTAGGAAAGCAATAGGGATTTCTTAGGAAAGGTAACATTGGTGTCATCAAATGAAAATAATAGTTACATAATATTGACAAAACCCAAATCAACCTTGGCATTAAGGGCAGAAGACTTTGCTCTGCCCTGGCACTGGGCCAAGCTGACTGCGTTCTCCCACTACTCATCCACTATGAACCTGAAGCTGATTCATTAAAGCAAAATGTACTCTGTGGGAGAGGGAGAGGGTGGGAAGATTTGGGAGAATGGCATTGAAACATGAAAAATATCATGTAAGAAACGAGTTGCCAGTCCAGGTTCGATGCACGATACTGGATGCTTGGGGCTAGTGCACTGGGACGACCCAGAGGGATGGTATGGGGAGGGAGGAGGGAGGAGGGTTCAGGATGGGGAACACATGTATACCTGTGGCGGATTCATTTTGATATTTGGCAAAACTAATACAATTATGTAAAGTTTAAAAATAAAATAAAATTAGAAAAAAAAATGTTAATGGCAATGGTTGCTCCTGAAATTTCTTATAACTTTTCTCTGTGCATTCTGATTCATTAGCTCGGATTCTTTTCCCTCTAATTTCTAGCTCCATTTTCCATCCTATACTTTCTCAGGAATTCCCCAGATCTGGCAGTACTGAGTTATAGGTACTACAGAGGAGGGGTCTCATTTTCCTAACCTTGATTAAAAGTTAGCCCTAGATTACATTAATAGAAATCGGCATCAGGAGTTCATTAGTACTTCTGATTCTCCCACAAATCTCCTTGGACTAATCATGTACAAGAAATGGGATGTTGACCTGATTCAGGCCAGCACTATCCTCATTATTAATGCTGACAAAGCAGAATAGTTAAGTGCATGAAATTTTAGGTTTAGACTCCTGGGTTTTGAAGTTTGACTCTATCATTTACTAGTCATATATAGCCTGGTTAAGTCACAAACTCTCTGCACCTCTGTTTTCCCATTTATGAGCCAGGTGGAGGGTGAAGGTGAAAATAATACTGACTGCAGAGATTTGTTATGAGGATTTACAAGGGTAGTTGTTGTAAAATATTTAATACAGAAACTGGCCCAAATAAAGAGCCAAGAAAATGCTAGCTGGAATATTATAATATTCTTGGCAAAACTGAGGTCTTCTTGGAATTATATATACACAACTATTTCAGGTCTGAGATGATAGCAATAGGTATATTTGAACATGTGTAAATTTTCATTACATTTAAACATTGAATGGTCTCATCATTTCCAAATGTGAATGAACAGGTTCTCTCATGGATTTCTACAGTGCTGAAACATAATTTTTTTACTTGGAGGTCATTTTGTTCAATTACTAGACATTTTCCCCTATAACTATTGAGATATAATTGACATCACAGAATCATATAAGTTTAAGATGTTCTATGTGATAATTTGATATATTTATATATTGCAGTGATCACCACAATAAGGCTAGTTAACATTTTCATAAGCTCATATAGTTACCATTTTTGTGTGAATTTTTAAGACTTTCTTTGCACTTTCAAGTGTATAATATAGTATTGTTAAGAAGAGGCCTTATATTAGATCCCTAGAACCCATTCACTTATAACTGGAAATTGCTACCTTTTGACCACCCTGACCAATATCTCCCACCCTTAGAAACCACAAATCTACTCTCTATTTCTATGAATTTGGCTCTTAAATAGTTTTAGTTTTGTTTAATTATTTTTATTTTCAATTTATTTCTTCTTTAAATTGAGGTAAAATTAACACAACATTAGGTAAGTTTCAGGTATACAATATAATGATTTGCTATCTGTATGTATTGCAAAATGGTCAACTACATTTGGTTAACATCTGTCACCAGACTTAATTACAAATTTGTCTTGATAAGAACTTTAAAGATCCAGTCTCCTACCTAATTTCAAAAGTATGACATAGTATTAATTTTTATTTCCAATTGGAGGATAATCGCTTTACAATATTGCATTGATTTCTGCCATATGTCAACATGAATTGGCCAAAGGTATACATATGTCCCCTCCCTCTTGAATCTCCCTCTCTCTTCCCATGCCATTCCACTCCTCTAGGCTATCACAGAGCACCAGCTTGATCTCCCTGGGTCATACAGCAACTTCCCACTAGCTATCTGTTTTACATATGGTAATGTGTATGTTTCAATGCTACTCTTTCAATTTGATCCACTCTCTCCTTCCCTGCTTGTGTCCATAAGTCTGTTCTCTATATCTGTGTCTCTATTCCTGCCTTGCAGATAGGTTCACTAGTACCATCTTTTGAGATTCCATATATATATATATATATATATATATATATATATATATATTCATATACAATATCTATTTTCCTCTCTCTGGCTTACTTCACTCTGTATAACAGGCTCTTGGTTCATCCAGCTCACCAGAACTGACTCAAATTTGTTCCTTTTCATGGCTGAGTAATATTCCATTGGCTTCCCAGGTGGCTCAGTGGTAAAGAAATCCACCTGACAAAGCAAGAGATGCAGATTCATCCCAGGGTTGGGAGGATCCATTAGAGAAGGAAATGGCAAACTGCTCTAGTATCCTTGCCTGGGAAATCCCATGGACAGAGGAGCCTAGTGGGCTCAAGACCATGGGTCACAAAGAGTCAGATATGACTTAATGACTGAGCATGCAATATTGCATTGTAATGATATAGTATCATTAACTACATTTACCATGCTGTAAATTATATTCATGACATTCATTTTATAACTAGAAATTGTAACTTTTAAGAATAATTTTATTTATTTTATCCTCTGCTGGCTGGGTATTCTGTGTGGACTTTCTCTAGCTGTGGTGAGTTGGGGCCAATCTTCATTGCAGTGCAAGAGCTTCTCATTACAATGGCTTCTCTTGTTGCGAAGCACCAGCTTTAGGATGGGACGGCTTCAGCAGCTGAGGCATGTGGACTCAATAATTGTGGCTACTGGGCTCTAGAGCACAGGCTTAATACTTTTAGTGCCTAGGCTTAGTTAATCTGCAGCATGTGGGATCTTCCTGGACCAGGGATTGAACCCATGTCTCCTGCAATGGCAGACAGATTCCTTACCACTGAGACACCGGGGAAGCCCCAGAAATTGTAACTTTTGACCCCCTTTACCCATTTTGCCCACATTCTATCCCAGGCAAGCATCAATATGTTCTCTATATCAATACGTTTGGAGGCTTTTCAGGGCAGGAAGGGAGGCTGTTTGGTTTTTCACTTGTTTTTTGGCTTCCCAAGTAGCCCTAGTGACAAATTCACTTGCCAAAGCAGGAAATGCAAGAGATGTGGGTTTGATCCCCGTGTTGGGAAGATCACCTGGAATAGGAAATGGCAACCCACTCCAGTGTTCTTGCCTAGAAAACTCTATGGACAGAAGAACCTGGTGGGCTACAGGCCATGGGGTTGCAAAGAGTCAGGCATGCTGAGCACACATCACAATATATCAATGAGCTTGGGGGCTTTGGGAGTGGGGAGGTTGTCTGGTTTTTTGCTTGCTTTTAGATTTAATATATAAGTGAAATCATACAGTTTTTATCTTTTTCTGTATAACTTATTTTATACTGTCTCTATTTATACATACATAATATATATAACACTTTCTTTATCCATTCATCCATCAATAGACACTTGGGTTTTTCCTTGTCTTGACTATTGTAAACAATGCTGCAGTGAACATGGGCTGCAGCTGTCTCTTAGAGATAGTGATTTCATTTCCTTTGGATATATCACCAGAAACAGGACAGCTGGACCATATGGTAGAACTTCTTAAAGGATTTTTAATGAGCCTCTATATTGTTTTCCATAGTGACTATACAAATTTACATTCCTACCAAAGTGTAAAAGAGTGCTCTTTTCTCCACATCCTCACCAACACTTGTTATTTCCTGTCTTTTTGATACAGCCATCCTGCCAACTGTGTGGTGATAGCTCTTCATGATTTTGATTTGCATTTCCCTGATGATAATGATGTTCAGCACTTTTTCATGTAGTTGCTGCTCATTTCTATATCTTCTTTTAAAGCGTGTCTTTTCAGGCCCCTTATCCATTTTTAAATCAGATTATTTATACTTTTCCTATTGAGTTGTAGTAGTTCCTTACATTCCTTTTGGATATTAACTTTGTTAAATATATGGTTCTCAAATACTTTATCCCATTCCATAGGTTGCCTTTCATTATATTGCTTCTTTGGCTATGCAGAATTTTTTTAGTTTGATGTAGTCCTACTTACTTATTTTTGCTTTTGTTGCCTCTGCTTTTGATGTCATATCCAAAAAAAATTACTGCCAGAATCAGTATCAAGAATCTTTGTCCCTATTTATTCTAGAAGTTGTAAAGTTTTAGGTCTTACATTTAAGTATTTAGTGCATTTGGAGTTAACCTTTATGAATGGTATAAGATTTGTTATTGTTATTCAGTCACTCAGTCAGGTCTGACTCTGTGATCCCATGGTCTGCAGCACACCAGCCTTCCCTGTCCTTCACTATTTCACGGAGCTTGCTTCAGCTCCTGTGCATTGAATCAGTGATGCCATCCAACCATCTCATCCTCTGTTGTTCCCTTCTCCTCCTGCCTTCAATTTTTCCCAGCATCAGGATCTTTTCCAGTGAGTCAGCTCTTTGCATCAGGTTGCCAAAATATTGGAGTTTCACCTTCAGCATCAGTCCTTCCAATGAATATTCAAGGTTGATTTCCTTTAGGATTGACTGTGGTCTCCTTGTAGTTCAAAGGACTCTCAAGAATCTTCTATAGCACCACAGTTCAAAGGCATTAATTCATCAGCGCTCAGCCTTTTTAACTGTCCAGCTCTCACATCCGTACATGACTACTGGAAAAACCACAGCTTTGACTATACAGACCTTTGTTGGCAAAGTAATGTCTCTGCTTTTTAATATGCTGTCTAGGTGTGTCATAGCTTTTCTTCCAAGGAGCAAGAGTCTTTTAACTTCATGGGTGCAGTCACCATCCACAGTGATTCTGGAGCCAAAGAAAATAAAGTCTGATATTATCTCTTTTTTTTTTTTCTAATTAAACTTTTTTTAATGGGTCTCAAATTCTGTGACAGATTTTTGGTCAAGTTGTTTTCATTTAAAAGTACTGATTTTAAAAACTAATAACTTAAACTGCCACACACAAAACATATGGTCCACAAAAACATTCTCCTTTCCTTCTGAAGGTTTTACGATGCATTGTTATTATCTCTTTAAGAATTTTTCCACAGTTTATTGTGATCCACACATCAAACACTTCAGTGTAGTCAATGAAGCAGATGTTTTTCTGCCTTTTCTATGATCCAACGGATGTTGGCAATTTGACCTCTCATTCCTCTGCCTTTCCTAAATCCAGTTCATACATTGAGAATTTCTCGGTTCACACACTGCTGAAGCCTAGCTTGTAGGATCTGGGGCATTACCTTGGTAGCATGTGAAATGCATGCAATTGTGCAGTAGTTTGAACATTCTTTGGCATTGCCCTTCTTTAGGATTAGAATGAAAACTGACCTTTAATTTTATTCCTCTACATGTGAATATCCAGTTTCCCCAACACCATTTATTGAGGAGACTAACTTTTTGCCTTTGAACATTCTTGACTCCCTTGTCAAATATTCATTGATATATCATGTAGGTTTATATCTGGGCTCTCAACTATGCTCCCTTGATCTGTGTATCTACTTTTATGCCAATACCATACTGTTTCACTTCTATAGCTTAGTAGTATAATATACATTATTAAATGTGATGTCTCCAGCTTTATTCTTTTTCTAAACATTGCCTAAGCTATTCAGAGCCTTTTGTAGTTTCATACGAGTTTTGGATTGCTGTTTGTATATCCATTAAAAAATGCTGTTGAAATTGTGACAGGAACTACATTGACTGTAGAGATGGCTTTAGACAGAATGGACATTGTCATAATATTAAATATTCCAAATTATAAACACAGGATCTTTCACTTTACTGATTAAATTACTCATAAGTGTTTTTGATGCTATTATAAATGGAATTACTTATTTTTTTAGAATTTTCCTTGTTAGTATATAGAAACAGAACCAACTTTGCATGTTGATTTTTCATCCTGCAACTTTACTGAAATCACTGATTAGTTCTAACAGTTTTTGGTGGGATCTCTTTATTTTAATTGGAGACTAATTACTTTACAATATTGTATTGGTTTTGCCATACAATGACATGAATCCGCCACCAGTTTACATGTGTTCCCCATCCTGAACCCCTCTCCTACCTCCCTCCCCATCTCAGCCCTCTGGGTCATCCCAGTTCACCAGCCCCAAGCATCCTGTATCATGCATTGAACCTGGACTGGTGATTCATTTCACATATGATAATACAAATGTTTCAATGCCATTCTCCCAAATCATCCCACCCTCACCCTCTCCCACAGAGTCCAAAAGACTGTTCTAAACATCTGTGTCTCTTTTGCTGTCTCACATACAGGGTTATCCTTACCATTTTTCTAAATACCATATATATGTGTTAGTATACTGCATTGGTGTTTTTCTTTCTGGCTTACTTCACTCTGTATAATAGGCTCCAGTTTCATCCACCTCATTAGAACTGATTCAAATGTATTCTTTTTAATGGCTGAGTAATACTCCATTGTGTATATGTACCACTACTTTCTTATCCATTCATCTGCTGATGGACATCTAGGTTGCTTCCATGTTCCGGCTATTATAAACAGTGCTGTGATGAACACTGGGGTACACATGTCTCTTTCAATTCTGATTTCCTCAGTGTGTATGTCCAGCAGTGGGATTGCTTGGTCATATGGCAGTTCTATTTCCAGTTTTTTAAGGAATCTCCACACTGTTCTCCATAGTGACCATACTAGTTTGCATTCCCACCAACAATGTAAGAGGATTCCCTTTTCTCCACATCCTCTCCAGCATTTATTGCTTGTAGACTTTTGGATCACAGCCATTCTGACTGGCATGAAATGGTATCTCATTGTGGTTTTGATTTGCATTTCTCTGATAATGAGTGATGTTGAGCATCTTTTCATGTGTTTGTTAGCCATCTATATGTCTTCTTTGTAGAAATTTCTGTTTAGTTCTTTGGCCCATTTTTTGATTGGGTTGTTTATTTTTCTGGAATTGAGCTGCAGGAGTCACTTGTATATTTTTGAGATTAGTTGTTTGTCAGTTGCTTCATTTGCTATTATTTTTTCCCATTCTGAAGGCTGTCTTTTCACCTTGCTAATAGTTTCCTTTGTTGTGCAGAAGCTTTTAAGTTTAATTAGATCCCATTTGTTTATTTTTGCTTTTATTTCCAATATTCTGGGAGGTGGGTCATAGAGGACCTGCTGTGATGTATGTCAGAGAGTGTTTTGCCTATGTTCTCCTCTAGGAGTTTTATAGTTTCTGGTCTTATGTTGAGATCTTTAATCCATTTTGAGTTTATTTTTGTATATGGTGTTAGAAAGTGTTCTAGTTTCATTCTTTTACAAGTGGTTGCCCAGTTTTCCCAGCACCACTTGTTAAAGAGATTGTCTTTTCTCCATTGTATATTCTTGCCTCCTTTGTCAAAGATAAGGTGTCCATAGGTGCATGGACTTATCTCTGGGCTTTCTATTTTGTTCCATTGATCTATATTTCTGTCTTTGTGCCAGTACCATACTGTCTTGATGACTGTGGCTTTGTAGTAGAGCTTGAAGTCAGGTAGGTTGATTCCTCCAGTTCCATTCTTCTTTCTCAAGATCGCTTTGGTTATTTGAGGCTTTTTTTGTATTTCCATACAAATTGTAACATTATTTGTTCTAGCTCTGTGAAAAATACCATTGGTAGCTTGATAGGGATTGCACTGAATCTATAGATTGCTTTGGGTAGTATACTCATTTTCCCTATATTGATTCTTTCAATCCATGAACACAGTATATTTCTCCATCTATTATTCCTCTTTGATCTCTTTCACCATGTTTTATAGTTTTCTGTATATAGGTCTTTAGTTTCTTTAGGTAGATATATTCCTAAGTATTTTATTCTTTTCGTTGCAATGGTGAATGGAATTGTTTCCTTAATTTCTCTATTTTCTCATTGTTAGTGTATAGGAATGCAAGGGATTTCTGTGTGTTGATTTTATATCCTGCAAATTTACTATATTCATTGATTAGCTCTAGTAACTTTCTGGCGGAGTCTTTAGGGTTTTCTATGTAGAGGATCACGTCATCTGCAAAGAGTGAGAGTTTTACTTTTTCTTTTCCAATTTGGATTCCTCTTATTTCTTTCTCGGCTCTGATTGCTGTGGCCAAAACTTCCAAAACTATGTTGAATAGTAGTGGTGAGAGTGGGCACCCTTGTCTTGTTCCTGACTTTAGGGGAAATGCTTTCAAATTTTCACCATTGAGGGTAATGTTTGCTGTGGGTTTGTTATATATAGCTTTTATTATGTTGAGGTATGTTCCTTCTATTCCTGCTTTCTGGAGGGTTTTTATCATGAATGGATGTTGAATTTTGTCAAAGGCTTTCTCTGCATCTGTTGAGATAATCATATGGTTTTTATTTTTCAATTTTTTAAAATGGTGTGTTACATTGATCGGAAAAGGCAATGGCACCCCACTCCAGAACTCTTGCCTGGAAAATCCCATGGATGGAGGAGCCTGGTGGGCCACAGTCCCTGGGGTCGCTAAGAGTCAGACACGACTGAGCGATTTCACTTTCACTTTTCACTTTCATGCATTGGATAAGAAAATGGCAACCGACTCCAGTGTTCTTGCCTGGAGAATCCCAGGGACGGGGAGCCTGGTGGGCTGCCACCACTGGGTCGCACAGAGTCGGACACGACTGAAGCGACTTAGCAGCAGCAGCATTACATTGATTGATTTGCAGATATTGAAGAATCCTTGCATCCCTGGATAAAGCCCACTTGGTCATTGATGTATGATCTTTTTAATGTGTTGTTGGATTCTGATTGCTAGAATTTGTTAAGGATTTTTGCATCTATGTTCATCAGTGATATTGGCCTGTAGTTTTCTTTTTTTGTGGCATCTTTGTCAGATTTTGGTATTAGAGTGATGGTGGCCTTATAAAATGAGTTTGGAAGTTTACTTTCCTCTGCAATTTTCTGGAAGAGTTTGAATAGGATAGGTGTTAGCTCTTCTCTAAATTTTTAGTAGAATTCAGCTGTGAAGCCACCTGCTCCTGGGCTTTTGTCTGCTGGAAGATTTCTGATTACAGTTTCAATTTCCATGCTTGTGATGGGTCTGTTAAGATTTTCTATTTCTTCCTGGTTCAGTTTTGGAAAGTTGTACTTTTCTAATAATTTGTCCATTTCTTCCAAGTTGTCCATTTTACTGGCATATAGTTGCTGATAGTACTCTCTTATGATCTTTTGTATTTCTTGTCTTCTGTTGTGATCTCTCCATTTTCATATCTAATTTTATTGATTTGATTTTTCTCCCTTTGTTTCTTGATAAGTCTGGCTAATGGTTTGTCGATTTTATTTATCTTCTCAAAGAACCAGCTTTTGGCTTTGTTGATTTTTGCTATGGTCTCTTTTGTTTCTTTTGCATTTATTTCTGCCCTCATTTTTAAGATTTCTTTCCTTCTACTAACCCTGGGGTTCTTCATTTCTTCCTTTTCTAGTTGCTTTAGGTGAGAGTTAGATTATTTATTTGACTTTTTTCTTGTTTCTTGAGGTAAGCCTGTATTGCTCTGAACCTTCACCTTAGCACTGCTTTTACAGTGTCCCACAGGTTTTGGGTTGTTCTGTTTTCATTTTCATTTGTTTCTATGCATATTTTGACTTCTTTTTGATTTCTTCTGTGATTTGTTGGTTATTCAGCAGCGTGTTGTTCAGCCCCCATATGTTGGAATTTTTAATAGTTTTTCTCCTGTAATCGAGATCTAATCTTACTGCATTGTGATCAAAAAAGATGCTTGGAATGATTTCAATTTTTTTGAACTTACCAAGGCTAGATTTATGGCCCAGGATGTGATCTATCCTGGAGACGGTTCCATGTGCACTTGAGAAAAAGGTGAAATTCATTGTTTTGGGGTGAAATGTCCTATAGATATCAGTTAGGTCTAACTGGTCTATTGTATTATTTAAAGTTTGTGTTTCCATGTGAATTTTCTGTTTAGTTGATCTATCCATAGGTGTGAGTGGGGTATTAAAGTCTCCCACTGTTATTGTGTTATTGTTAATTTCCCCTTTCATACTTGTTAGCATTTGTCTTACATATTGCCATGCTCCTATGTTGGGTGCATATATATTTATAATTGTTATATCTTCTTCTTGGATTGATCCTTTGATCATTATGTAGTGTCCTTCTTTGTCTCTTTTCACAGCCTTTGTTTTAAAGTCTATTTTGTATGATATGAGTATTGCTACTCCTGCTTTCTTTTGGTCTGTATTTGCATGAAATATCTTTTTCCAGCCCTTCACTTTCAGTCTGTATATGTCCCTTGTTTCGAGGTGGGTCTCTTGTAGACAACATATGTAGGCATCTTGTATCCATTTGTATCCCTTAAGCCAGTCTTTGTCTTTTGGTTGGGGCATTCAACCCATTTACATTGAAGGTAATTATTGATAAGTATGATCCCGTTGCCATTTACTTTATTGTTTTGGGTTCGAGTTTATACACCCTTTCTGTGATTCCTGTCTAGAGAAGATACTTTAGCATTTGTTGGAAAGCTGGTTTGGTGGTGCTGAATTCTCTCAGCTTTTGCTTGTCTGTAAAGCTTTTGATTTCTCCTTCATATTTGAATGAGATCCTTGCTGGGTACAGTAATCTGGGCTGTAGGTTATTGTCTTTCATCACTTTAAGTATGTCTTGCCATTCCCTCCTGGACTGAAGAGTTGCTATTGAAAGATCAGCTGTTATCCTTATGGGAATTCCCTTGTGTGTTATTTCTTGCTTTTCCCTTGCTGCTTTTAATATTTGTTCTTTGTGTTTGATCTTTGTTAATTTGATTAATATGTGTCTTGGGGTGTTTTGCCTTGGGTTTATCCTGTTTGGGACTCTCTGGGTTTCTTGGACTTGGGTGATTATTTCCTTCCCCATTTTAGGGAAGTTTTCAACTATTATCTCCTCAAGTATTTTCTCATGGTCTTTCTTTTTGTCTTCTTCTTCTGGGACTCCTATAATTCAAATGTTGGGGCATTTAACATTGTCCCAGAGGTCTCTGAGATTGTCCACATTTCTTTTAATTCGTTTTTCTTTTTTCCTCTCTGTTTCATTTATTTCTACCATTCTATCTTCTACCTCACTATCCTATCTTCTGCCTGTGTTATTCTACTGTTGGTTCCCTCCAGAGCGTTTTTTATCTCATTTATTGCATTATTCATTATATATGACTTTTTAATTTATTCTAGGTCCTTGTTAAACCTTTCTTGCATCTTCTCAAGCCTTGTCTCCAGGCTATTTATCTATAACTCCATTTTGTTTTTAAAATTTTGAATCATTTTCACTATCATTATTTGGAATTCTTTATCAGATAGATTTCCTTACTCTTCCTCTTTTGTTTGGTTTGGTGGGCATTTATTCCTTTACCTGCTGGGTATTTCTCTGCCTTTTCATCTTGTTTATATTGCTGTATTTGGGGTGGCCTTTCTGTATTTTGGCAGTTTATGGAGTTATCTTTATTGTGGAGTTTCCTCACTGTGGGTGGGGTTGAACAGGTGGCTTGTCAAGGTTTCCTGGTTAGGGAAGCTTGTGTTGGTGTTCTGGTGGGTGAAGCTGGGTTTCTTCTCTCTGGAGTGCAATGAAGTGTCCAGTAATGAGTTATGAGATGTCAGTGGGTTTGGTGTGACTCTGGGCAGCCTGTATATTGAAGCTCAGGGCTATGTTCCTGTGTTGCTGGAGAATTTGCATGGTATGTCTTGCTCTGGAATTTGTTGGCCCTTGGGTGATGCTTGGTTTCAGTGTAGGTATGGAGGCGTTTGATGAGCTCCTGTTGATTACTGTTCCCTAGAGTCAGGAGTTCTCTGCTGTTCTCAGGATTTGGACTTAAGCCTCCTGCCTCTGGTTTTCAGTCTTATTCTTATAGTAGCCTCAACACTTCTCCATCTACACAGCACCAATGATAAAACATCTAGGTTAAAGATGAAAAGTTTCTCCACAGTGAGGGATACCCAGAGAGGCTCACAGAGTTACATGGAGAAGAGAAGAGGGAGGAGGGAGATAGAGATGACCAGGAGGAGAAAAGGGGGAATGAACAGGGGACAGAGCAAGCTAGCCAGTAATCATTCCCCTATGTGCTCTCCACAGTCTGGACCCCTTTGAGATGTTCATGGAGTTACACAGAGAAGAGAAGAGGGAGGAATGGGACAGAGGTGGCCAGGAGGATAAAGGGGGGAATCGAAAGGAGAGAGACAGATTCAGCCAGTAATCAGTTCCCTAAGTGTTCTCCATAGTCTGAAACACACAAAGAGATTCACAGAGTTGGTTAGAGAAGAAAAGAGGGAGGGAGGAGATAGAGGCGACCTGGTGGAGAAAAAGGAGAGTCCAAAGGGGAAGAGAGCAGTCAAGCCAGTAATCTCGCTCCCAAGTAAAAATGGGTACTGAAGATTGGGTTCTTAAAGGTACAAAATTGATAACAAATACCAAAGAGCAAAGATTAAAAATCTAGAGTAGAGGTTGGATTCTCAAAAATACAATAGTAAAGAAAAAAACAAAGTCACAAAAATTATAATATATATATATATATGAAATTTGCTTTAAAAATAGGGTCTTTTTTTTTGCAAAGTAATAGTAGGTTATAAAAATGAAAATTAAAGGAGTAACAGAGGACTTAAAATTTAAAAAGAAAAAATGTTTTTAATTTAAAAAATGATAATAGTAAAAATATATCTAGGATTTTCTCTGGTGTTGTTGTAGATAGTGTGGGATCAGTTCATTTTCAGATAGTTCCTTGATCTGGCTTATACTTCTCAAGACCTATAGGCCCCTTCCTATGTAGTCAGTGCTAACTACAGAGTTTTAATCTATTGCACCTGTCACTTCCAAGGCTGTTCCCTCTGTTTTAGCTTCTTCTGTTTGTTGGTCTCTTCAGTGTCTAATTTCCACGCTGACACAAGGGGGCGGTGGTGGACACTTTTTTAGGTTCACTTGTTCAGTGTTGCTGTGGGGAGGGAGGAACACTGCAACCAAATAACACTGGCGTGTGCCCGCAGTGTCTCAGCCACACTGGGTTTGCCCCTGCTCACAGAGTGTGTGCTTTCCCTGTTTACACTGCTTAGGCTCTAAGTTGCTCTGCCGGGAACTGTCTGAGGCCGGCCCTGGATTGTATGCACTTCCCAGGTCCAATCCACTCAGGTTCAGGTACTCGGGCACTCCACAAAGGTGCAGACTCGGTTGGGCCTGCATTTTGTGCCCTTCCCAGGTCTGAGCAGCTCAGGTGACCAGGTGCTTGGCAAGCATGGTCGCTGCGACTTATCGCCTCCCCCGTCCCTGCCGATTGGTTTTCTGTATGTACAACCAGCTCACCTTCTCAGGTGTGCTGTGTGTCTCTTCTGGGGAGCTGATCTCTGGCTGCGACCCTCCTGGCGGATGTTGACTGTCCAGAATCCCAAGAAGTCTTGGTTAGCAATGAAGCCTGCTTGCAGTTTGGTAGATGATGCCTCTCTGGCGCCATGATTGCCCCCTTCCAGCTCTGGCTGCCCTCGCCTGCCTGTCTCCAGTGGCAGATAGGCCAGTCCACAGCCGGCTAGCTCTGCTCAGTCCTTTGTTCTGTGAGCGGGCCTGGCAGTGTCTTAGGTTAGGGTTTTTTGTGGGGTACTTATCTCACAGTCTGGTTTTCTATCTCAAGTTAGTTCCCTCAGATTGCCCTTGGGGCATTCAGGCCTGGTCCTTACTCTAAGCAATGCAGCCCGCATCTCCCGGCCCAGCCCCTGCTTGCTAGTGGCGGATGTGGGCATCTGCACTGCTTCTCCACTGGGAGTTACCGTTGGGCTCGTAATCTGTGGGTTTTAATTATTTATTTATTTTTCCTCCCAGTTATTTTGCCCTCTGAGGTTCCAAGGCTTGCCACAGACTCGCCAGTGAGAGTGTTTCCTGGTGTTTGGAAACGTCTCTCATTTTTAAGACTCCCTTCCTGGGACGGATCTCCGTCCCTACCTCTTTGTCTCTCTTTTTATCTTTTATATTTTCTCCTACCTCCTGTCAAAGACAATGGGCTGCTTTTCTGGGTACTTTATGTCCTCTGCCAGCATTCAGAAGTTGTTTTGTGAAATGTACTCAGCGTTCAAATGTTCTTTTGATGAATTTGTGGGGGAGAAAGTGGTCTCCCCATCCTATTCCTCCACCATCTTAGGACCATCCCCTACCTTTAGGGTTTTCTATATATAAGATTATGTTATTTGCAAACAACTGTATTCCTTTTATGAATTTTTCTGGCCTGATTGCTCTTGTATGTACTTCCAGTGCTAGAATGGGTTAAAATGGTGCATATGTGTATACTTGTGTTGTCAATCTCAGAGGCCTAGATTTCAACTCTTCACTAATGAGTACAATAGTATTTCAGCTGTGAGTTTGTCACGTGTGTCCTTTTTTAATGTTGAGGTACATTACTTCTATACTCAAGTTTTAAGAATTTTTATCATGAAATAATGTTGAATTTTGTCAAATGATTTTTCTGTATGTATAGAGGTGACCATATAGTTTTAATCACTCATTCTATTAATATGGTATATTTCACATGCTGATCCGCATATACTGAATCATCCTTATATCCCAGGAATAAATCCCATTTGATTATGGTGTATGATCCTTTCAATGTGCTATTGAATTTGATTTGCTAACATTTTGTTGAGGACTTTGTAACATCTATATTCATCACAAGTATTAGCCTTTTGTTTTCTTTCCTTTAATGGTCTTATGTGATTTTAAGTGATATGAAAAAAAAATTTTTTTAATTTTGTGGTGCATATCAAAGATATGTTTACACTATCCTATAGCTTTTTTTTTCTTACTGGTTTCAAAATTCTTTCTTGTCTCAGACTTTTGACACTTTGACTACAATGTTTCTGGGTGTGGACTTCTTTTGGCTTTTCATTTGGGCATCTCTGGTGGGCTTCCTCAATCAGCATGTCCATTTACTTTCCCAGGTTTGGGAAGTTTTCAGACATTTATTTTGTTGAATAAGCTTTTTGCCTCTTTCTTTTTCTACTGGGATTTCTATAGTACATATATTAATCTGCTTCATGACATACCAAAGTCCCTTAAGTTTACTTCAAATATTTTCATTCTTATGTTTCTTCTCTGACTAGATAGTTTTCAGTGACCTGTCTTTAATTCTGCAGATCTTTTATTCTGCTATTCTAAAGGGATTCTGAATCTCTCTAGTGAAGTTTTCAGTTCTATTATTTTTTTCCTTTACTTCATGTTATCTATCTGGTCCTTTTTTAAAATTTTGTATTTCTTTTTTGAAATTCTCCCTTTATCCATGCACCGTTCTGCTGACACTGATGACTATCTTTATTAAAGTTATTTTAATTCTCTGTCAGGTAAATCATACACAGGTTTTCCCCTACTATTCAAAAATAGGACATTTTTATGAAATCTTTCATAAACCAAAATTATATGAAACAAAGAAGCAAATACTTTAGTACAAATGTTGCTAAAGAATGCACAAAATATATCAAGATAAAGCATAGATGCTCACAGATGAAGTTCAAAGCTGTGGCAGCATGATGTTGAGATGCTGGGTGTAGTTCCCAGGAAAGGAGCTTGGAGGAACTTGGGGCGTGTGCTATCTCTATAACAGTTTACTGCAAAACATATGCTGAAAGCTGTTTTCACTTTTCCCTTTTTTCATAAAAGCAAAAATCCTCTTCAGATTTCTTTCAGTTAGTTAGAACAGGTACTACTGTAGGTCTTTCATAAAAGCAAAGTGGCATAAAGAGAACTGTTGAAAGCATGGGATATCTGTATTTTCATTTCATTGGGATTGGTTTCTAGAAATTTGTCTTACACTTCCTTTAGGATGATATTTCACTGTTTCTTCATTTTTCTTAATTCTTTCTGTTGATATGTCAGCATTAAACAAACAGCCACCTCTTCCAGCCTTCTTGGATTGGCCTTATACTGAAGAAACTCCTCACTGATCATCATGGCCAGAGATTCTGGGGGCCTCTTAAATTTTTATGCTAGTCAAACCTACCAACTTTATTCTTAGTGATCCCCAGCTGTGTAGAATATGATGGATCATGATGAGCAAGGCAGAAGCCAATCCCTTGGATAGAATCTAGAAAAACTGGAACATTGGACACATTTAATTTTTTTCCTCTCTAGGGAGAAGTTGGGATCAGGTATTTTTTGCCCTCTTACTCTGTGCTGTGCTGACTGGATGAGCTGTGACGAGTGCTAGCATGCTAGGTTCAAATTTCCTTCTTTATTCTCAGTGACCCTACAGGCATCTGGAGTTTTCTGGGCCCCATCAGTATTCCAAGACAGGGAAGACAAAAGCAAGTGCCTTGGGCAGCCCCCAGAAAAATTAGACCCTTGGAAATATGATGCAGTCATTTCCTTGTTCCCCAGTTAGAAGCTAGAATCTGAAAGTTTCCTCCCAATCACCTGGTACTGAGACATAATTCATAATTTCTGAGGGTAGGAATTATGGGATGAATAGGTCCCAAATTTTCCTATTGGCTTCAAGGTAACTGGTTTTATGCTCACTCAGGATGCAGTAGACATTCAGTTTTCTGAGTTTTACGCAAAGGCAGTTGGTCCGTGTGTTGCTGTTGAATTGGTTTGTTCATGGGAGCAAGGAGAGTCTAGAAATTCCTATTCTGCCACCTTGCTCATTTCTCATCAGACAGACGATGACTGAAGTTGAGAGTTAAAGAGCCTGTGTTTATTATTTTCTGTAAGCACTTTAGTGCACTCAGAATCCACCCCATGTCATAATTCTTATGGTCATTATTAGTTCCATATTGATCAAGTGAACTAGCCACTTTAGTTCCCAAAGAATATGCTTCAACTGACACCGTAGTTTATAGCTTAACTGTGATTGCTATTTATGTTGCCCTGAATTACTAGTTGTCAGGTCTCATTGTCAAGGATCTTAGCACAATGATTAATCCAAGAATCAAACTTATTTCATAATTCCTTTTTTTGTGGAATCTATCTCCTGAAACCACTCCTAGCACCAAACCTGGATCAGCAAGAGTCCAGTTAAAAGACAAAGGAGAAGTTGGGAACAGGAGTAGATAACTAGAGAACTCAGAAAAATAATAAAGGTAAACTTGGAAGTAAAATTTTTTCCCAAGGCTGGGATCCAGACCTTGTCGTAGACTGGGACTTGCAGCCCAGTGGATGGGAGAGTAAATCTGCTGGATTGCTTTGGGCCAGAGTTTATCCAAAGCTAGCTGGCTAATGAAGTAAAGAAGAAAACAAATGGGCCTGGAGCATCACTCAGGAAGCCTACAACTGAGGTATTGCTCATGAATTCATTGCTCACGAATGCTGTTGGTAATTATGTTGATGGATCAAGAGAAGACACTAATTAGAATTAGATAAGAACCAGCCTCTTATAATATCCTTCTAGTTCCCTCTACTGACAAAACTTATCACTGCACCATCTGACAAAGAAGTGTCCATGAGGTTCAGTTCCAGCATCACAAATAGATTAATAAAAGTATTCCTATTTAGCAATAAAAATCAATGAGCTGCTAGTACATACAACAATGTAAGTGAATCTCAAAAGTATTACACTGAATGTGCTGTGTGATTAGGTCACTCACTCATGTCTGACTCTTTGCAACCCCATGGACTTGTAGCCCACCAGGCTACTCTGTCCATGGGGATTCTCCAGGCGAGAATACTGGAGTGGATTGTCATGCCCTCCTCATTACACTGAATAAATATATCTAGACACAAGATCCTACAAACTGTTTTCATTTTGGAAAAGACATTTTAGTGGAGGCAAAACTATAGTGACAGGACACCAGGTTAGAAGCTGCCTAGGGCCAGGTTGGGGGAAGAGACTGACTGCAAAGAGATATTCAACAACTTTTTAGGGTGATGAAAATGTCCTGAAATTTGACTGAGGTAGTGGTACAACTCTGTACAGTTTCCTTAAGTGAATAGATTTCATTACATATAAATTATACCTCAAAAAGCTGTAAAATAATCTCCAGTGATTTTTGTTCTTCTCTCTGCTGCTTTATTTATATAAACTATCCAAACTTGGTAATTTCACTCTCAAAAATTAGTCATCAGACATCAACAAGATAGCCTAATAAGATATCCCTAACTCATATTCCCTCTTCAGCAACAATAATCTGGCATCCATCCACAGACAAGAGTAACTTTGTGAGAGCTTTGAGATTTAGGTAGAAGACTGTGAAAACCCAGTGAAGTCCACAATCTAGGAGAGCTGTTTTGAGAAAGAAGACTTGTACTCAGGCAGCTGACTTAACCAACCATAGTCCCAGGTACAAACCTGGAAACAGCTCCATAACTCCTAAGAACTTGACTACAGCCCCATTTAGCTTTGGTTCCATTACCAGTACCATATACCAAGGATTCCAGGAAGAGTCATGCACACCTGTATGTCACACTTGTGTGTCAGGCACACAAACCTCTGTCTGAGCTGTGTACCTGAAGTGTTCCATGAAATGGCTCCAGTCCCTCTCAGCTGTAGTCCAGGTGCCCCTGGAGAAGCCTAGCAAACTCAGTCTGGTTGTAGACACAGAAAGAACCCTGTAACTGGAGGCCTTTGCAGTCACAATCCATGAACATTTCTACTGGCTCAGGGACCCAGAGGATGTGCTTCTGTCTGCACCCCTAGAGATTTTGAAAGGGCCCTAAATTCTGTTCCTGCGTACTCCCAGCTGCTCAGAGATAGCACAAGAAAGGAAAGAGTAAATATTAGAGCATAAACAAATAAAAGAGATTAGAAGGACAATAAAAAAGATCAATAAAACTAAGAGTTGATTTTTGAAAGATAAACAAAATCAAAAAACCTTCAGCTAGACTAACCAAGAAAAACAGAGAGGACTCAAATACAGTTATAAATAAGAAGAGACATTGCAACCAATACCACAGAAATACAAGGGATGATACAGGCTATTATGAAAAGCTATAATCCAATAAATTGGATAATTTAGACCAGTGGTGGGCTACAGTCTATGGGGTCGCAAAGAGTTGGACATGGACATGATTGAGCGACTTCACTTTCACTTTCACTTTCACTTTAGACCATTGGATAACTTTCTAAAAATATACAACCTACCAAGGCCGAATCATGAAGAAACGGAAAATCTGAATATATCAAGTAAAGAGATTTAATCAGTAATCAAATACCTACCAAGAAATAAAAGCCCAGGACCAGTTCATTTCACTGGTGAATTCTATCAGACCTTTAAGCAGAATTAAAGCTACTGCTGATGCTGCTGCTAAGTCGCTTCAGTCGTGTCCGACTCTGTGCGACGCCATAGACGGCAGCCCACCAGGCTCCCCCGTCCCTGGGATTCTCCAGGCAAGAACACTGGAGTGGGTTGCCATTTCCTTCTCCAATGCATGAAAGTGAAAAGTGAAAGTGAAGTTGCTCAGTTGTGTCCGACTCTTTGTGACTCCATGGATTGCAGCCTACCAGGTTCCTCGGTCCATGGGATTTTCCAGGCAAGAGTACTGGAGTGGGGTGCCATTGCTTTCTCCACTCCCTAAAGCTAATCCTCCCTAAATTCTTCTTAAAAATATAAAAGGAGGGAACACTTTCAACCTCATGATACAAAAATTAAATAGTAACACTACAAATACACTATGGGCCAATTTACATGATGAATATAGATATAAAAACACTCAGCAAAATTCTAGTGGATCAAAATTCATAGCACATTAAAAGGATCATATACTATGAACAAGTGGGATCTATCCCTGCGATATGTGGTCAACATATACAAATCAACAAATGTAGTAAGTCACATTGACAGAATGAAAGATGAAGTCATATGGTCATTCAAAAGATGCAGAAAAATTACTTAATCAAAATTCAACTTCCTTTAACAATAACAGATTTCAACAAACCAAATGTAGAATTAAAATACCTCAACATAATAAAGGCTCACAGCTTAAATCACACTCAACAGTGAAGAGCTGAAATTTTTCCTTTAAAATCAGGAACATCACAAAGGTGCCTACTCTCACCACTCCCACTTAACACAATGTTAACAATACTTCCCAGAGTAATTAGGCAAGAGAAAGAGACAAAGACATTCAAATAGGAAATAAAGAAGCAAAATCATCCTTGTTTTCAGATGACATGCTCTTATATATAGACAAATCTAAAGACTCTACCAAAATACTATTAGAACTAATCAACAAGTTCAGTAAAGTTACAGGATACAAAATCAGCATACAAAAATCAGCTACATTTCTATACACTAATAACAAAATATATGAAAGAGAAACAAAGAGAATAATCCCACTCACAAAAGAATCAAAAACAATAATACACTAGAATATACAATGGAGAAAAGATAGTCTCTTCAATAAGTGGTGCTGGGAAAACTGAAAGGCTACATGTAAAAGAATGAAATTAGAACAGTCCTTAACACCAATCATAAACATAAACTCAAAATGGATTAAAGACCTAAATGTAAGGCTGGACACTATAAAGTTCTTAGAAGAAAACACCCATAACACTCTTTGACATAAATCGCAGCAAGATCTTTGTTGATCCACTATCTAGGATCATGAAAATAATAACAGAAATAAACAAATGGGATCTAATGAAACTTAAAAGCTTTTGCATAGCAAAGGAAACCACAAACAAAAAGAAAAGACAACGCTCAGAGTGGGAGAAAATATTTGCAAATGAAGCAATTGACAAGGGATTAATACTCAAAATATACAAACAGCTCATGCAGCTCTATATTAAACACAAACAAACAAACAAATCACCCAATCAAAAAATCGTCTGAAGACCTAAATAGAAATTCCTCCAAAGAAGACATGTAGATGGCCAACAAACACATGAAAAAAATGCTCAATATCACTAATTATAGAAATGCAAATGAAAACTACAATGAGGAATCACCTCACACCCATCCAAAAGGCCATCACTGAAAAATCTTCAAATAAATTCTGGAGAGGGTGTAGAGAAAAATGAACCCTCTTACCCTAATGGTGGGAGTGTAAATTGATACAGCCACTATAGAGAACAGTATGAAGATTCCCTAAAAACCTAAATATAGAACTACCATATGACTCAGCAATTCCATTCCTGGGCATATACCCAGAGAAAGCCATAATTCAAAAAGATACATGTACCCCAATGTTCACTGCAACACTATTTACAACAGCCAGGAATGAGAGCAACCTAAATGTAATCAACAGAGGAATGAAAAATGAAGATGTGGTATATAAATTCAATGGAATATTACTCAACCATAAAATAGAACAAAATTGTACCATTTGCAGAGATGCAGATAGACCTAGAGACTGTCATACAAGAGTGAAGTCAGAAAGACAAAAACAAATATTATATATTAACACGTATATTAACTTGTGGAATCTAGGAAAATGGTATGTGTGTTAGTCTATCAGTCACGTCCAACTCTTTGCGACCCCATGGACTGTAGCCCACCAGGCTCCTCTGTCCATGGGATTTTCTAGGCAAGAACACTGGAGTGGGCTGCCATTTCCTTCCCCAGGGAGGAAAATGATATAGAAGAACTTATTTGCAAAACAGGACTAGAGACACAAATATAGAGAACAAGAGTATGGGTACCAAGGTGGGAAGCCAGGTGTGGGGTGGATTGGGAGATTGTTATATATACACTAATACCTATAAACTAGATAATTAATGAAAATCGACTGTATAGCACAGGGTACTCTACTGAATGCTCTGTGATGGTCTAAATGGGAAGGAAATTCAAGGAAGAGGGGATATATGTGTACATGTGGCTGATTCACTCTGCTGTACATTATAAACTAACACAACATTGTCAAGTAACTATACTCCAATAAAAAATAAAGTTAAAACATAAAATATTTATAATATTACTTTGCTAGCTATGGGAAACCTAGATGAGATCACCTATTGTGTTCTGCCTTTTTGCCAGCTACTATATATCAATGATAATGATTATCACCAAATTTTAATTTATTATTTAAGCTTGCAGAAATAGCCAGAAGCCTTCATGTTCCCAGCAAACTTTAGAGGCTTCATTACCTTACTGTGTATAAAAGTCTTTATATTACTTTTCATTACTTTACTGTGTATAGAAGTATATATACTGTATATATATTTTAATGCTATTAAAATAAATTAATTTTTCCTATTTCAGTTATAGCACAAATAAAATCATCCTTTATTTCAAAACACTCAGCCTTATAAGCATCCATAGTACATAAATTTAGTTAACTGGTTCCATCTGGCAATATAAATCCTACAACAAATATACAAAGTCTGGAGCCAAGAATGACATACAACCCTCTTGGTGGCACTCAACCTAAAGTGTCAAAATGAACTTCAGAAATACTTGCTCATGCTTGACATGAAACACACAACTAATCACACTCAGTATATGGCAGTTTAACAAAGAGAATTATAAGGACTGACTGGGCCAAATTTTATGCTTACCACTCCTGTTTCTCATGTGTACCCTCAAACTTAAACAAGTCTTCAGAAGAGAGTTAAGTCTAATATGATGCTTTAGCCAACTCCTAGAGAACACTTTTAAAGTATAAAATCAAGAATATCTTGAACCCCTGTTTAAGTCACATCTATTTCCTCATTCTCCTTCTGATCCCTGTAAATCTGTTTAATTGTCATCACCTCAAATGATACTTCGGTAAGAAAATCTGCTCCGATTCCACTGCTATGGTTAAGCTTCTCACACATCTACTCTACTTCACTGAAGCGTTTTCACAATTGTGAAATGAAGTGAAGTAAAGTTGCTCAGTCACGTCTGACTCTTTGTGACCCCATGGACTATACAGTCCATGGAACTCTCCAGGCCAGAGTACTGGAGTGGGTAGCCTTCCCCTTCTCCAGGGGATCTTCCTGACCCAGGAATCAAACCGGGGTCTCCTGCATTGCACAGCTGTAAATATAAAAGATTCACACAATTTTGTTTAATGCTTGTCTCTCCAGTTTTATATCTGGCACATGCGTGCATGCTTAGTCACTCAGTCGTGTCCAACTCTTTGTGACCCCATGGACCACAGCCCACCAGGCTTCTCTGTCTATGGAATTTCCCAGGCAAGAACACTGGAGTGGGTTGTATTTCCTACTCCAATACCTGGCACAGCATTCAATAAATAACTTTTGAATGAAGAACAACAAAAAAAACCCAATGGTATACTTAGGAGTAAGATGAACCAAATAGGTAAAACATTTATGCACTGAAAACAATAAGGCATTGATGAAAGAAATTAGAACAGATGCAAAAAAAAAAAAAAAGGAACAATATCCCATATCATGGTCTGGAAGAATTAATATTGTTAATATGTCCATACTATCCAAAGCCAGCTATAGATTCAATGCAATCCCTATAAAACTCCCAATGGCAGTTTTCCTCAAAATAGAAAAAAAAAATCTTACAATTCATGTGGAATCACAAAAAGACCCCAAGAGCAAAAGTAGTTTTGAGAAAGAAGGACATAAAAATATTCTAAAGAATTTCAATGTGGTGTAGGTCCATTTAAATATATATATATATATATATTCAACACATTCTCATTAGTTAGCAAGAGCAGCTGACTAACATCAAGGAATATGGTAATTTACAAGCTAAATATTAGAAAAATTCTTTTTACAGGATTTTCTTGGAAGTCCAGGGGTTAACATTTCGCCTTCCAATACAGGAGGTGTGGGTTTGATCCCTGGTGGAAGAGCTACAATTCCACATGCCTTGTGGCCAAAAAAACAAAACATAAAACAGAAACAGTATTATAACAAATTCAATAAAGACTTTAAAAATGGTCTACATCAAAAAAAAATTTTTTTAAGAAAAATCCTTTATAAATTAATAGTTTTTTAAAACAAAGTGCCATGATTTTTTAAATGTACTCAAGGATGGGCTTTTTTTTAATTAAATAAATACGTACTTGTGAGGAAAAGAGGATCTAATATTCAGTTCAGTTCGGTTGCTCAGTCGTGTCTGACTCTTTGCGACCCCATGAACCGCGGCACGCCAGGCCTCCCTGTCCATCACCAACTCCCAGGGATCTAATATAACACTGAGAAAAAAGGCAGAAATGCAGGAATAAAAATTATTATCATAGAATCCTGAGGAGGCAATGAGTATCAGAGTGTGATCAACAGTGACTAATTATTAACGTATAGCTAATTAAGATAATAATTGAAAAATGCATTTCAATTTGGCAATTAGGAAGGGAGAAGTTATCTTGGTGAGAGAGCAATGTCAGCAAAATGGAGGGTGTCAAAAACAGAACCAGTTACAACCAGAACCTCTCAGCCCCTCCTATTCCTAGAATACACACAGTCTCTGGCTACCCAGATTTACTCTCTATTCCTTAAATATGCTGTTTCTTCCTATTATACCTCACCACACATTTTCTGCTTAGTGAAATTTAGCTTTTCCTTGAAGAATCATTGGAATTCTTTGTGATGCCATCTCTTAGCTCTAAGTTATGCCCTTCTTTGTGTTCCCGTATACCTAGATCACAGTTTTATTTTGATCAAGTGTTTGAAAAATCAACATGATCCTTAAGCTAGCTTTAAAGATGGCCATTTGATTTAACCTCAGACTTTCAAAAGATATCCATCTTAAATTGATGCTCTTTGGTTTACCTTTGTTTTGGGAACTATGTCTCTCAGATTAAGAGTTTCTGCAGAAACACTGATGCAGATACCAAGGAAATCCCTTTAGAATCAATGGAAAACTTTTACTTTGCTCCAAGGCTAATATAATTATTGTCACTGACATATTGGTGGATGGAGTGTTCTAAATTTTCATAATTGATTCCCAAATGTTTTCAAGACCAAGGTTTTAATATTAATTTTGCTAAAAACAAATAATATCAGGTGGCCAATTACATACTATAAAATATCAGTGAACTCAAAATATGAGGACAAATTTCTAATTTATTTAAAATGTTAAAATGCAGAAACACCCATTTTCCTAAAATGTCAGCATTTTTAATTGGTTACTCATATTATCTAATTAATAATTTTCTTGGTTTCTCTCTAAATTGAAGACACTATGAAAGGCCATAACAAGACACAGTACCTATTTTGACTGCAAAAGGACCACTGTCTTATCAGCAGATATACAGGTAAGGCTATAAAGAATTCCGTAAAATAATTCTGGGAGATAAAGTAAACTGATTTCTAATTCAGTTTAATTTATATAATAATGTATGTTTCAAGTTGGGGAAGAGAAAATGAGTTTTCACTCAGGACTACTCTGATCCAATATCTTCTCTATAAAATATGATTATTGAAAATTAATCCATAGTCCACATGACAAGTAACTTCAGTTGACTCACCATCAGGTATTGCTAAAATAATAAAACACTGTCTTTGAATATTTTTACTAAGTTTTCATAAAATACTTTAATTCTGAAAGATTTTTCAAAAACTGCTATAGATCTACATTATAAAGGGCAAACATATTTTACTCATTTTACAGCCCTCTAGTGATAAAACTCCAGAAAACCTCATGATGCTATGTGAACAAAAAGAAAAACAATGTATTAAGTTCAGAACAGACAAGGATAAGAAAGGGAAAAAGTTAAATGAAATATTTTTAAGGTAACATACTTTGAAGAACTTTCAGGTTCTTCTCCAACATTATTTATTTGAAAAATTCAGAAACCAAAGATTTTATCAATTTATGGAAAAGAAGAAATATGATTTTACCATTCCTTAAAACTTATCCTTCTTGTAATAATAACTATTACAGTAATTTATAATAAATCTGGGTGATCAGTGAATTTCAATAAATATATAGTGCATTAGAAGGAAATGATGAGTTTGTAAACATAATCATATAATAAATGTAGAACCTCCATGGGATTCACCAAAATGACACTAGTTGCTTAGAAGAGGTATAACAGAGTGTGTGTGCTGTGCTCAATCACTTTAGTTGTGTCCGACTCTGCAACTCTATGGACTGTAGCCCGCCAGACTCTATCCATGGGATTCTCCAGGCAGGAATGCTGGAGTGGGTTGCCATGCCCTCCTCCAGGGAATCTTCCAGATCCAGGGATCGAATCCCTGTCTCCTGCATTGCAGATGAATTCTTTACCCACTGAGCCACCTAGGAATCCCATAATAGAGTACAAGATAGGTATTTATATAAATACTTTGAATGGAGACTTGGTAACATCATAATCTCATAATGTTAAACATGTATTTAGGAGTTAAACCTAAAGACAGGAAGTATTAGGATAAATGAGTAATTAAGAATAATAACTTCTTGAGGGCATATGCCATACCACCATAGTAGCAGGATCCAAAATGTGATGAAATAAATATAAAAATGATAACAAAATTAACCTATTAATAAAACTTCTAAAATTTCTATATTCTTACTGTCTTAAAGGCTTAAAATGTCTTCCTTTAAATTATCCCTTGATAAAGGGATACTAAGCAAGAGAAATAATTTTTAAAGCCAACTATGATTCTGGGAAGTTTTTAAAATTAGACATTTTAAATGTCTAAATTAATTTATTTTCAAACACCACATCAATCCCATAGGACTGTATTTAAAATTTTTTTTCCTGGAGAAAAAAACACCATAAAATTTTTTTGTCTTCTAATTTTGGAAATGGCAAATTATATATATTAACCAGGAATTAGTACATCAGCATTAGATAATTCATGCATAAAAATGTTTTCTGCCCTGAGAATTTACACAGGATTTCTAGACTACCCCTCAGTACACAGTCTGTGATACTTTTATTCTCACAGACTTAATCTACTATGCATGTACTAGTATTCAGGACACAGCACAGGATGATTAAAGATGAGCTTCTTTCTTTTTGTATGTGGGGAAATTAGAGGAAAGAACTAGATACTTTCTAATTTAGAATCTCATTTCTGTGCCATTTCTATCCCAGCTGAAAAGCCAGGAATGGCTAAGGAAAACCAATCTTTGACAACTGAGTTCTTTCTCAAAGGACTTACAGATCATCCAGTGCTGAAGACCCTTCTGTTTCAGGTGTTTCTTACCATCTATCTGATCACTATGGTGGGCAATCTTGGTCTGGTGGCATTGATTTTTATGGAACGTCATCTTCACACTTCAATGTACTTCTTTCTGGGTAACCTCGCTCTGATGGATTTCTGTTGCTCCAGTGCCATAACCCCCAAGATGCTACAGAATTTATTTTCTAAAGACAGAATGATCTCCCTCTATGAATGCATGGTACAATTTTATTTTCTCTGCCTTGCTGAAACTGCAGATTGCTTTCTCCTGGCAGCAATGGCCTATGACCGCTATGTGGCCATCTGCAAACCACTGCAGTACCACACTATGATGTCAAAGAAACTCTGCATTCAGATGACCACAGGAGCCTACATAGCTAGTAACCTGCATTCTATGATTCATGTAGGACTTCTACTGAGGTTAACTTTCTGTAGATCTAGTCAAATTGACCACTTTTTCTGTGACATTCTTCCACTATATAGACTTTCCTGTACTGACCCTTATATTAATGAACTAATGATATATATTTTTTCAATGCCAATTCAAATCATTACCATTGCCACTGTCTTGATTTCTTATGTTTACATTCTTTTCACTGTTTTCAAAATGAAATCCAGAGAAGGGAGAGGTAAAGCCTTATCTACTTGTGCATCCCACTTTCTATCTGTCTCAATATTCTACATTTGTCTTCTCATGTATATTCGACCATTTGAAGAAGGGGATAAAGATATACCAGTGGCAATTTTTTACACAATAGTAATTCCTTTATTAAACCCTTTTATTTATAGCCTGAGAAATAAGGAAGTGATAAATGTTCTGAAAAAAATTATGAGGACCTGTAATATTCTTAAACAAACTTAATCTTCTATGGAAAACTGATTTTATTAAAATGATTTATAGATTAAGGGACACAGAAAATGAAAACTGTATTCTTATATAAAATATTAATCTATAATTCATTAGACTGCTGCTGCTGCTGCTGCTAAGTCACGACTCTGTGTGACCTCAGAGACAGTGGCCCACCAGGCTCCCGTCCCTGGAATTCTTCAGGCAAGCATACTGGAGTGGGTTGCCATTTCCTTTTCCGGTGTAGGAAAGTGAAAAGTGAAAAGTGAAATTGAAGTCGCTCAGTCGTGTCAGACTCTTCTCGACCCCATGGACTGCAGCCTACCAGGCTCCTCCGTCCATGGGATTTTCCAGGCAAGAGTACTGGAGTGGGGTGCCATTGCTGGTAATAAAAGTTATTATTGAGTTTCCTCCTGATTTAGTCTGGTATTTGTGGAATTTGGATTAAGATCTGCCAGACAATTTTGAATTTCATTCATATATCTTTAAACCAACGATTTATATAAAGATCCATGGACGGAGGAGCCTGGTAGGCTGCAGTCCATGGGGTCGCTAAGAGTAGGACACAACTAAGTGACTTCACTTTCATTCTTCACTTTCTTTTTTTTTTTTTACTTTATTTTTATTTATTTATTTTTTTAAATTTTATTTTATTTTTAAACTTTACATAATTGTATTAGTTTTGCCAAATATCAAAATGAATCCGCCACAGGTATACATGTGTTCCCCATCCTGAACCCTCCTCCCTCCTTCCTCCCCATACCATCCTTCTGGGTCATCCCTGTGCACTAGCCCCAAGCATCCAGTATCGTGCATCGAACCTGGATTGGCAACTCGTTTCTTACATGATATTTTACATGTTTCAATGTCATTCTTCACTTTCATGCATTGGAGAAGGAAATGGCAACCCACTCCAGTGTTCTTGCCCTGAGAATCCCAGGGACGGGGGAGCCTGATGGGCTGCCGTCTATGGGGTCTCACGGAGTTGGACACGACTGAAGCGACTTAGCAGCAGTAGCAGCAGAAGATTATTCTTATAGAATTGTCTCAGATCAGTATTTTCAACTTAATAACTCAACAAAGAATCAAAATTAAATGTTTAGAAGAATTTGCCTTGATTTACCTTGTTTAGCTAATGGAAAACATTATATCTGATTCTATGTAGACTGTTTGAAACACTTAAAATTTTCTGGCAGACTGAAATGATAATTCTTATTCAGAAAACTGACCTGGTAGACACAAGTAGATGAGTTTGAGGGAGAGAGAGACTAGAAGCAAGCTAACTAATTGCATGTGTGAGCATGTGCTCAGTTGTTCATGATAGCTTATGGTGAACAGTGTCACTGGATTCATGGTCTCCAAATGAGAAGATTTAACTCTGGGACCAAAGACAGTCTCAGTCACTCAGAGCTTTGTGTAGAATTTATTAAAGTAAAAGGGATAGAGAAAGTGTCCAGCAAGAGGCACTGGAAGGGGGCAGGAGAATACCCGCCTCACTAGTTTAAGCGGGGCCTTATATACTTCTCAACCAGCTGCTGAAAATAGATTAAAAAATATGTCAAGGCTACGAGAATTTTGCCCAGACCCTTTCCTGTAACGTACATCCTGGGTTGACATCAGAACAAGATTAGCCAGAAAGAACAGGTTGCTGCTGCTGCTGCTGCTAAGTCACTTCAGTCGTGTCCGACTCTGTGCGACCCCATAGACGGCAGCCCATTAGGCGCCCCCGTCCCTGGGATTCTCCAGGCAAGAACACTGGAGTGGGTTGCCATTTCCTTCTCCAATGCACGAAAGTGAAAAGTGAAAGCGAATTTGCTCAGTCGTGTCCGACTCTTAGCAACCCCATGGACTGCAGCCTACGAGGCTCCTCCATCCATGGGATTTTCCAGGTTAACTCAGAGCTAAAAACTGTAGTTTTTACCCAGACCTTCTCCCATAACATACATCTGAAGCTCAAAAAAGGTGTGTCCTTGAACAAGTGATACTGTTGCCTATGAGACCAACTTGTTTCTGACAAAAGAAAGTGAAAAAGAAAGAATGTTTACCTCCTCCTTAAAGGGGCCTTAGGCTTGGACTCATCAACCCGCCTAAGTTAACTATCTCACTCAAGTCGTATCCAACTCTTTGCAACCCCTTGGACTGTAAGACCGTCAGGATCCTCTGTCCATGGAATTTTCCAGGCAAGAATATCAGAGTGGATTGCCATATCCTATTCCAGGGAATCTTCTTGATCCAAGGATCAAATCTGAGTCTCTTGCACCTCCTGCACTGGCAGGCGGATTCTTTACCACTGCACAGCCTGGAAAGCCCCTAACTGTGCAGTAATCTATATTTAAAGTAATGAAGTTTGATCTAGATACAATTCCAAGAATGGGGGGAAAAGGAGTGAGAAGGAATAAACACACACACACTCACAGTCACATATACATTTTGTAGAATAATTAACAACAAATTATAGCAAGTTGGCTACAGTAGATTCAGATCTACTTTAACCTGAAGTGTGATTAAGGTCCTTCACCTTTTTGAAGGCATCAATCATATTATATATTATGGAACATAGAATAGCAACTTACATAAAATATACTCAATAAGCATTCTGAGAAGTATTAATGAAGGCAGTTTTTTGTCTAATTTTCCAGTAATGCTGAAATATATTAATATTTTATTTGTTTTCTGGCCATTTTTACTTCTATGAATTTTCTATTCACTTTCTCTTTGTCTTACTATTTTTTTCCTCATTTATTTGTACCAATGTTTATAGAGAAAAAATATTAAAGTGTTGTGACTATTAGTGGTAAATGATTTCTCTGTGTGCTGATAGTATTTTCATATTTGTTTGTCTTATTTATAATTAATAAAATTATAAAATTGATATATTTATTAATTTTTAAAATACACACTTTTGTTTAGATTTCTTTTCTTTTCTTTTTCACATACTTTTGTTTAGATTTCTTTTCTTAATCCAAATTCTACTATTAGCCAATATTTGTTTCTCCTTCTTTTGTATTTTTTTTCTCCTCTTCCTCCCCCTTGTTTTCCTCCTTTTTTGTGTGTGTGATAGTGTGCATTTGACCTTTGAGTCTTCCTGGAAACTATTTAGTATATGGCATGAATTGAACATGTAACTTTACTTGGCTTTTTTATCCAAAAATAATCCACATATTAATTCAACTCAAATAAACATCAAAGGAGGACTTCTTTGGGAAAGTGGCAAAATTAATTCTAAAAGTTTTGTAGAAAAATAATAATAAATAAGCAAACACACTTGATGTATTATATATTAAAATATATAATGAAGTACCAGTAACTGAAATAATTTGGTTGCAAATTAAGAATTCAGTTCAGTTCAGTTGCTCAGTCGTATCCGACTCTTTGCGACCCCATGAATCGCAGCACTCCAGGCCTCCCTGTCCATCACCAACTCGAGGAGTTCACCCAGACTCACGTCCATCGAGTCAGTGATGCCACCCAGCCATCTCATCCTCTGTCGTCCCCTTCTCCTCCTGCCCCCAATCCCTCCCAGCATCAGAGTCTTTTCCAATGAGTCAACTCTTTGCATGAAGTGGCCAAAGTACTGGAGTTTCAGCTTTAGCATCATTCCCTCCAAAGAAATCCTAGGGCTGATCTCCTTCAGAATGGACTGGTTGGATCTCCTTGCAGGCCAAGGGACTCTCAGGAGTCTTCTCCAACACCACAGTTCAAAAGCATCAATTCTTTGGCGCTCAGCCTTCTTCACAGTCCAACTCTCACATTCATACATGACCACAGAAAAAACCATAGTCTTGACTAGATGAACCTTTGTTGGCAAAGTAATGTCTCTGCTTTTTAATAAGCTGTCTAGGTTGGTCATAACTTTCCTTCCAAGGAGTAAGCGTCTTTTAATTTCATGGCTGCAGTCACCATCTGCAGTGATTTTGGAGCCCCAAAAATAAAGTCTGACACTGTTTCCACTGTTTCCCCATCTCTTTGCCATGAAGTGATGGGACCAGATGCCATGATCTTCGTTTTCTGAATGTTGAGTTTTAAGCCAACTTTTTCACTCTCCTCTTTCACTTTTATCAAGAGGCTCTTTAGTTCCTCTTCACTTTCTGCCATAAGGGTGGTGTCATCTGCATACCTGAGGTTATTGATATTTCTCCTGGCAATCTTGATTCCAGCTTGTGCTTCTTCCAGTCCAGCATTTCTAATGATGTACTCTGCATATAAGTTAAATAAGCGGGGTGACAATATACAGCCTTGACATACTCCTTTTCCTATTTGGAACCAGTCTGTTGTTCCATGTCCAGTTCTAACTGTTGCTTTATAGATAAATGAAAAAATGAGATTATCCAAAAGTAAATTCCCAAATAAAACAGGAAGAGCAAAGTAAACCAATCAGGAAACAAAGGGTTGTTTAATGAATAGTCTTCCATCGATTGATTAACTGTTTCTTCCATTTGTGTTAAACTTTATAAATTTCCTCTCATTCAGAGATATCCTATAAATCTACACCATATTTTTTCCACCTTAAGTTTTTATACATAGCACTTTTACTCAACTGGAATTCATTCTATAATGTTGTGAAGTAAAAATTAAAATTTGATTTTATGGCTAAATGGCATTTATTAACTAACTCTTCTCTTACTAAATTTTTATGCCTCCTTTCTGTTTATATACTCACATATATACATGCATACACAAAGAGGTCTATTACTACCTTATCTAGTCTGCACAATAAAAAAAGACAGTTCTAAGTGATCAATGTGGCAAACTAGAAGGGTGTGGACCTCATCTCCCACCATGAACACATCAAAATATATCTATATGTAGAGAAGGCAATGGCACCCCACTCCAGTACTCTTGCCTGGAAAATCCCATGGACGGAGGAGCCTGGTAGGCTGCAGTCCATGGGGTCGCTAGGAGTCAGACACGACTGAGAGACTTCACTTTCACTTTTCACTTTCATGCATTGGAGAAGGAAATGGCAACCCGCTCCAGTGTTCTTACCTGGAGAATCCCAGGGACGGGGGAGCCTGCTAGGCTGCCGTCCCTGGGGTCACACAGAGTCAGACACAACTGAAGTGACTTAGCACCGCAAAGTAATTCTCACTGAAAACAAACTGGAGACTGACAGACTCTTGTACAACCAAGGCTGTAAGACAGAACCACATGGAATTAGATAGGAAGGTAAGAGAAGTGAACAGATCAGGACTTGCATCTGTTAGAGGGGACAGAGAAGAAAAGAGGGATTACACAAGTGGCGATACTTTCTGGGGAGTGAGTAGTTGGGGCAACATATTGGATACTCTAGTCCAGGGTTGTAACACTGAGAAGTGGAGTCCCCTTACCTGGTTTGAAAAGCAGTAGAACTACCAGGAAGGCTATAAGAAAGCTAGACTGCTTATGAAGAGCATGCATATACTTGCTTGCTCCCAAAGCAAGATAGAGGAAGCAGATTTCCCATGACTGCCCTGAGTTGAGCACTTGTTTCATCCCTGCTTGTTCTACTGCATAGCTCCGTGCTAGAGCAAGGGTTGCTGTGGCTGACGGAAAAACTCAGTTGTGAGAGATGGAGTAGGCTTGGATCTTGAACACATCTGAAAGAGGTGAGTGAAGTGAAAGTCACTCAGTTGTGTCAGACTCTTTGTGAAACCATGGACTATACAGTCCATGGAATTCTCCAGGCCAGAATACTGGAGCAGGTAGCCTATCCCTTCTCCAAGGGATCTTCTTAACCCAGGAATAGAACCAGAGTCTCCTGAATTGCAGGCACATTCTTTACCAACTGAGCTATCAGGGAAGTCCCTGAAAGAGGTGGGACAGCAACTAATGGTGTTTAAAAAGGCAGTGCATCAGAAGCATTCTGCAACTCTGAATAAGCCCAGAACCACCATAGCTCTTACCAGACCCATGCAGAGTATCCACTCCAGCTCCTCTAGCTCCAGCACTGCTTCCCTCTGGGATGAGGGCACTGGTGCTGGGAGGGAGAGAACCCACACTTAGAAGGAGCAGAGCTACCTCAGACTTGACACCTCTGGCTCCAACTTTCTCACCTCCAGCCCTGCCTGCTACCAAGGTGATAACTGTCAGGACATCCAGAGAAAATGCTAAGTCAGATGCAGATTCCCCACCAAAGCTACTAGGCATACGCAGACTGTACAAGCATGCTCCCACAAAAGGACACCACTTTAAGACCAAAGTAAGTAACTGTTTCACCTAATTTCACAGAAAGGGAGAAAGTTAAGCAAAAATGAGGAGACAGGCAAATTTGTCCCAATTAAATAACAGGACAAAATCCATGAAATAATAACTAATGAAGCAGAAATAAATGATTTACCAGATAAGGAGTTCAAAGCATTAGTAATAATAATGCTAACTGAATTAGGAAACAGAATATATGAATACAGTAAGAATTTTAAGAAGGAATTAGAAAATATAAAAACCGATCAGTCAGAACTGCTAAGACTAGACTAAGTGCATTCATCATACACACAAATGGTAACTATGTGAGGGGGTGATATGTAAATTAGCTTGACTGGAGTAATAACTGTTCTATGTATATATTAAATCATGTTGTACATCTTAAATATACACATTTTTATTAAAAGTGTATAGAAATATTATAAAAGAAATAACATTACCTAATTTCAGAAATGAACTGGGTTCTTATTTACTTCAGGATTGACTGGTTTGATCTCCTTGCAGTCCAAGGGGCTCTCAAGAGTCTTCTCCAACACCACAGTTCAAAAGCATCAATTCTTCAGTTTTCAGCTTTCTTTATGGTCTAACTCTCACATCCATACATGACTACTGGAAAAACCATAGCTTTGACTATACGAAACTTTGTCAGTAAAGTGATGTCTCTGCTTTTTAAATATGTTGTCTAGGTGTGTCATAGCTTTTCTTCCAAGGAACAAGCATTTTGAGTTTCATGGCTGCAGTCACCACCTGCAGTGATTTTGGAGCCCAAAATAATAAACTCTATCACTGTTTCCATTATTTCCCCATCTATTTGCCATGAAGAGATGAAACCAGATACCATGGTCTTAGTTTTTTGAATGTTGAATTTTAAGCCAGGTTTTTCATTCTCCTCTTTTACTTTCATCAAGAGGCTCTTTAGTTCTTATTCACTTTCTGCCATAAGGGTGGTGTCATCTGCATATCTGAGGTTTTTTATATTTCTCCTAGCAATTTGATTTCAGCCTGGGCTTCATCCAGTCCAACATTTCACATGATGCACTCTGCATATAAGTTAACTAAGCCGGGTGACAATATATAGCTTGACAGACTTCTTTCCCAATCTGGAACTAGTCTGTTGTTCCAAGTCCATTTCTAAGTGTTCCTTCTTGACCTGGATAGAGGTTTCGCAGGAGGCAGGTAAGGTGGTTTGATAACACCACGTCTTTAAGAATTTTTCACAGTTTATTGTGATCCATACAGCCAAAGGCTTTAGCATAGTCAATGAAGCAGAAGTAGATGTTTTTCTGGAATTCTCTTGCCTTTTCTATGATCCAACAGATGTTGGCAATTTGATCTCTGGTTCCTCTGCCTTTTCTAAATCCAGCTTGAACTTCTGAAGTTCTCAGCTCACTCAATGTTGAATCCTAGCTTGGAGAGTTTTGAGGATTACTTTGCTAGCATGTGAGATAAATGCAATTGTGTGGTAGTCTGAACATTCTTTGGCATTGCCTTTCTTTGGGATTGGAATGGAAGCTGATCTTTTCCAGTCCTATGGCCACTGCTGAGTTTTCCAAATTTGCTAGAATATTGAGTGCAGTACTTTCACAGCATCATCTTTCAGGATTTGAAACAGCTCAACTGGAATTCCATCACCTCCACTAGTTTTGTTCACAGTGATGCTTCCTAAGGCCCACTTGACTTCACATTCCAGGATGTCTGGCTCTAGGTGAGTGATCACACCATCATGGTTATTTGGGTCATTAAGATCCTTTTTGTATATTTCTTCTGTGTATTCTTGCCACTTCTTCTTAATATCTTCTTCTTCTGTTAGGTTGATACCATTTCTGTCCTTTATTGAGCCCATCTTTGCATGAAATGTTCCCTTGGTATCTCTAATTTTCTTACAGTGGTCTCTTATCTTTCCCATTCTGTTGTTTTCCTCTATTTCCTTTCATTGATCACTGAGGAAGGCTTTCTTGTCTCTCCCTGCTATTCTTTGGAACTTTGCATTCAGATGAACTAGTATGTATAAAATCAAAATGCAGAAGGATGTATTGTACAACATGAGAAGTAGCCATTATTTTATAATAACTTTAAATGTAGTATGACCTATAAAAATATTGAATCACTATGTTGTACACATGACCTGAATGTAATACCATAAATCAACGGTATTTCAATAAGAGAAAAAACAAATGATAGTTTATATTCTGGTAGGTAGGACAGACATTTTTTAAATGATTATACTAAATAGTATTATGATTGGGGAAGATTTTTTACCTCTACCTGAAGTCAACATGTTAGATTCAACAAGGTTCAACAGGGAAGCCGGGAGTGCTTCAGTCCATGGGGTCACAAAGAGTCAGACATGACTGAGCAACTGAACTGAACTGAATTGACTGAAGGTTCAACTACACAATTCTCTAATATATTCAATCAAGACACATAAAGTCACACTTGGGTAAAGTGGCAAATGCATCACACAAAAAAAACAGATAAGTATTTTGTAAATGAAAGAAAATGAAAAAACAATTTAATTTAAATAACCCAGGAAAGTCCCTCATGGAGATCTAATTTGAGATCAAGAGTTAGTAGGATTGGGAGAAAAGAGAGAGAAAAGAAGGGGTTAGGTGAGGGAAACATTAAGAGTAAATTAATGAAACAGGTGCATAAAGGAACAGTAAAGGGATAAACATGGCCAGTATCCTGAGGTGAGAAAAAGTCAAGCTTTAGTTTAAGATGCAGAGATAATGTAGAGTATCTGGAATACTTAATTAAGGAAAATGGGTTTGTTTGAAAACTTAGACCATTTTCAAATTCTTGAGCAAGGAAGTATAATTTTTTTCATTCATGGGACAAAAATTTGATGCAAAGTACCACATACTATTCAAGGTGTAGGAAATACATGAATGAAAGTAACAGAAAAATCACCTCCCTCTCAAGGTTATACACTAATGGTGGTTGGGGAAATGGGACTGACCAATTATTATACTGAAGAATGATTCGTGGAATGAAGTGGGAAAAAATCAAAACAGGGTAAAAAGATAAAGGCAGTTGGGGCAAATTGAAAAGAAAGGAGAATCATCACAGTAATTCATTTGTGGGATTACATAATGATATCAGAGTCTCCAATGAGATTTTTGTAAAACAGCAGAACAAATCCAACTCACAGAATGAAACTGAAGACCATACCACATCTTTTAGCCTTATCTTAAAATCTAATCATATTTCATGAATCGTATTAATTCTCCCTGTCAAAAACAAAGGTCAAGTCAATATGACATTCTTTCTGCTCATTTCACATCTAGGTAGTAAATCAAAGAGAATTTTTAAATGAAGTCAGTTACATAATAATCAACAAGGTGATCAATGAATGATGTTAGGTTACTTCACTAAGTAACCTTAGTGAAGATAATTTGCTTTAACCTCATTATCTCACAGGTCATTTTTATATGTTTATGGATTAAATCTCCCCACAGAAATACCCTGATGTTATTGCAGCAAATCCTTTAGGATTTGATGGAAATTTTTAACTTTCCATAGTTAGAAACATACTTAATGACTCTGAGCTCTTTGTAGTCTCCCAGATTTTCATTTTTTAATCCCAGATGTTTTTGAGACCAAGGTTTATATTCTGAAATTCTAAGGCTTAACATCAAGAAGCAAAAATGAGGTGCTAGAAGACTTTACAGTGTAAGCTACACAAGAAAAGTATTCTCATTTATTTTTACTTTTAATATTAACATCCACTAATACATATTTATATGAATTATTACACATTTTTTCATTGTTGTTAGATTTCAACTACTCAGTGATCTTTATAGATCTCAAAACTGAAGGTTATGGGAAACTTTTAATCTAGTTGTATCTACTTCAGAAAATCTGACATAATTTTTGCAGAAATAGAAAAATAACAGATGAATCAATTCAGATTAATGAACTGTGTAGGATATTTTGATTATATAAATATACACATGCATATATAATATTATACATATATATATATGACACATAACATTGTGTTAGTTTAAATCCCCTGGAGAAGGAAATGGCTACCCACTCTGTTATAGCCACGCGTTCCCGGAAACAAACTCACTCAGAAGGACAATGCAGATAGTGGAGTGCAGTTTATTACACCAGCGGGCCCAAGGCAGAGTCTCCTCTCAGCCAAGGACCCCAACCAGCATTTGTGAAAATCTTTTATAACCCATGTGTACGTGTCCGAACCCACCACCCCAATTTCCTTGAGACTTACATAAAACAAAGGAAGGGTAAATACAATCACAATAACCCCATCATTCAAACGTTAGGTGTTCAAACAGTTAATAATCAATAAGCCTATGGTTATACTCCAATAGATACAGAAAGAATTTATGACCTGTCTGGAGGCAGAGGTGATTAGAGTATATTTTCTCTTAGGCGATGAGTAACCTGGATGTGATCTTCAAGATTCCCCTGTCCAGAGGGGGTCTTATCCTTCTATTGTAGTTTCCATAGGCACTAAGCACAGAGTCCAGAGTCCACTGGAGAGGTGGCCGAGCATGATCAGCATAAACAGGCCTACGATGGAGTCTAGGCCCTATGAATTCCTTCTTCAACTCCAATATTCTTTCCTGGAGAATCCCATGGACAGAGGAGCCTGGCAGGCTATATAGTCCATGGGTCACAAAAGTTGGACATGACTTAGCAACTAAACCACCAACATATTGATTTGACAAAATGGTAAATAGAAATATGATTCCCATTTATTCCCATTTATTGAAGCATTAGTTGGCACTCTATCACATCACAGAGTTGTCATTTAGTCTGTTAATAATTTTGATGACAATGATAAAATATTGTTGGTTTATATCCACTACACAATGAATTAGATTTCTAGGAATTATTTGTTGCAAGTTTGTGGTGGCTCAATGATAAAGACTCTGCCTGCCAATGCACAAGATGTGAGTTGTATCCCTGAGTCTGGAAGATCCCTTGGAGAAGGAAATGGCAACCCACTCCAATATTCTTGCTTAGGAAATCCCATGGATAGAGGAGTCTAGCAGGCTACAGTCCATAGATCGTAAAGAGTCAAGACAGAACTTAGTAACTAAACAACAACAACAGCCCTTAAACACCATCTCTCCTATTCCCTCAATCCTTATCCCCATGTATCCAACAACTGCTTTTATGAATTTTTTTTAGATTCACCTGTAAATTAAATCATACAGTATATGTCTTTTTCCATCTGACTTATTGCACTTTGTATGATGTCCGCAGGGCCCATCCATACTGTCACAAAAGACAGGATATTCATCTTCTCAGGGCTAGACAATATTTGATTGTATAGAAATACCTCACTTTCTTTACCCATTCATCCTTTAATGGGCACTAAAGTGTTTCCATATCTTGACTACTGTAAATAATGCTGCAATAAACATGAGAGTGCAAATATCCCTTTGATAGCCTGTTTTCATTTCCTGAGTAAATAGTCAAAAGTGAAATTCTGTGATCATATGGTAGTTCTATTTTTGAGTTTTTGAGAAACCTCTATCTTGTTATCCTTAGTGGCTGAACCAATTAACATTACCACCAACAGTGAACAAGATTTCCCATTTCTCCACATCCTTGCCAATGCTTGTTATCTCTTGTTTTCTTCATGATAGGCATTCTGACACATGTGAGGTGATATCTCATTATGCTTTTTATTTGCATTTCCTTAATGATTAGTAATGTTGATCAACTTTTCATGTTCCTGTTGAACATTTAAATGTTTCTGAAAAAATTTCTTTTGAGTTACTATGCCCATTTAAAAAAAAATCCAATTGTTTATAATTTTGTTATTGAGTTGTATGAATTTCTTAATACACTTTAAATGTAAACCCTTACTTTTTTACTGATAAGTTTGAACAACTTTTTTCTGTATATTCTTCTTAAAATTAAAAGGCTCAGTTTGCACAAGAGGTCACTAAGGATAATTGGTAGGATCATCGAAGAAGTCATTAAGGACCATTTACAGGACGCTGAAAACAATTTGACTCATCTCAGGTCTCTGGAGTGGAGGTAGGACAGGAATCAACAGTACTTTTCCATGTAACAACATGCAGCTGTCTTAAGAAGTATAAGTCACAGTTAAACTCAAAATGCCTATAATTTAATAAGGGAATTCTCTATACACATATTTTCAAAACGCAATGTAAATTACACATAAGGCATTCTAAAACATTTTGTGTACATAAGACACGCATAAGAGTAGAGAAAACGGAGAGTAGCTTGGCCTGGGACATTTAGTTAAATCTTTATGAGGTAATATTTTGTATAAATTTGCTTTACAGAGAGGAAACAAAGATTCAGATATATGGGTAAAATCAACAGGAATATGGCACAGACAGAGTCAGTGTTTATGGAAATGTGTATGACACTGGGGAAAGGAATGAAAAAACTGAATGATAATCAATGGATAATTAATCCCTTAGCTTTTCAAAATTACTTTCTTTAAAACTGAATAGTCCCCTCGTTAATCCTTAGTGATTTTCATGTAATTTCTAACATATAAACTTAACATATTTATTGTATGCTATTTTTAAATATTCACTCCTCTAAGAAAACATATGAAAACCTTTGCTCAAGAAAAAATATCTTTCTGACCTACTTCACTCTGTATAACAGGCTCTAGAACCATGTGTAAAATAGATAGCTGGTAAAAAGTCGCTATATAATACAGGGAGCCCAGCCTGGCACTATGTGATGACCTGAAAGGGTGCACTGTGGGGAGAGGAGGGAGGCTGAAGTGGGAAGTGATATAGTTATGGCTGATTTGCGTTGTTGTAAGGCAGAAACAAATACAACGTTGTAAAGCAATTTTCCTCCAATTAAAAATTTTAAAAAGTGAAAACAAAAGAAAAAGATCTATATATAGGAAAATGAGTTTTGATTTATTTTTAATCTTTAATTTAAAAATTGACAATGAACTTATTTGGGAACCGGAAAAAGCAATGGCACCCCACTCCAGTACTCTTGCCTGGAAAATCCCATGGACAGAGGAGCCTGGTAGGCTGTAGTCCATGGGGTCGCTATGAGTCGGATACGACTGAGCAACTTCACTTTCATTTTTCACTTTCATGCATTGGAGAAGGAAATGGCAACCCACCAGAGTTCTTGCCTGGAGAATCCCAGGGACAGGGGAGCTTGGTGGGCTGCCATCTATGGGGTCACATAGAGTTGGACACGGCTGAAGTGACTTAGCAGTAGCAGTATTTGGGAACACTGTGCCAAATATGGGTACCCTAGATTTGTACAATAGAAAAAATTGATAAAGACAAATCTTTTCCACAGTAACCATCTTCCCTAAAATTATCAAAATAGTCTCATGAATCTTGAATTTAAGAGCTGAGGTCATAAAAGATGATATGTTAGTGAGACAAATGTCCCCCAGAAGTCTGTGTGCCTGTATTACAGAGACAGTGTGAGAAGCTTGAAGAAAAAGCTCCTCTCAATATTGTAAAAAAAAAAAAAAATATATATATATATATGGAAAACTATACACACTCTAATTAGAATCTTATATCTCCATATTTCTATCTCAACAGACAACGTAGAGATGACTGAGGATAACTTCTCCTTGACAACTGAATTTATTCTCATAGGATTTACAGATCACCCACAGCTGAAGAACCCTCTTTTTCTGGTGTTCTTTACCATTTGCAGCCATTTGCAGTCTATGGGGTTGCAAAGAGTCAGACACGACTGAGCAACTTCACTTTCTTTCTTTCTTTCACTTTCCATTATACAGACTCTCTTGTGTGGACCCTTATATCGATGAGTTGATGGTATTTATCTTTGTAGGGTCAATTCAAACCTTTACTATTACCACAGTAATAATCCCTTACCTTTTCATCCTTTTCACAATTTTCAAAATGAAATCTAACAAGGGCAGAGGCAAAGCCTTATCTACGTGTGCATCCCACTTTCTCTCTGTCTCAATATTCTATGGTTCTCTTCTCTTCATGTACATTAGACCAAGTTCAGTTAATGAAGAAGAAAAAGACATACCTGTTGCTATTTTTTATACTCTAGTTATTCCTTTATTAAAATCTTTTATTATAGTCAAAGAAATAAAGAAATAATAAAAGTTATGAAAAAAATTATGAAGATTTCATAACATTCTGAACAAATATCATGCCCTATAGCCAATTGATTTTGAGTAAATGTTTTTTTCAAAATCAAGGATTATTGAATGGAAAAGTGAAAATGTTCACTATTTAATATATAAAATTACTAAAACACTATTGGTTTATAAAATCAAATAGCTTCAGAAAAGAGAGACAAAGATGTAGAGAACAAATAAATAGATGCCAAGGGGGAAGGGGGAGGAATGAATTGGGAGACTGGGATTGACATATATACTCTACTTGCATTATGTATAAAACAGATAACTAATGAGAACCTACTGTATAGCAGCACAGGGAACTCTACTCAATGGTCTGTGGTGACCTAAATGGGAAGGAAATTCAAAAAATAGGAGATACATGCTATGATGCACATGAATCATCTCCATAACTAGATTATGCTGATTCAACTCAAAATGAATTCCTTCCCAAAATGAATTTTTTCCCACTTTAGAATAAAAAAAGGTTCAGAGTAGCACTCTTACCACCAAGTGGCTGACTGATCTCCTTGAGTGATGTTGCCACACTGGATGCCAGAGTGGTCTTTTCTGGGCAAGTTGAACTTCTGGAAATCTCAGTTGCTAAATGAGCCTAGAAAAACTGGAACCTCTGCTATTAGGCAACATGTATGCCTCAAGCTGGAATCAAGATTGCCGGGAGAAATATCAATAACCTCAGATATGCAGATGACACCACCCTTATGGCAGAAAGTGAAGAGGAACTAAAGAGCCTCTTGAAAGTGAAAGTGGAGAGTGAAAAAGTTGGCTTAAAGCTCAACATTCAGAAAACGAAGATCATGGCATCTGGTCCCATCACTTCATGGGAAATAGATGGGAAAACAGTGGAAACAGTGTCAGACTTTATTTTCTTGGGCTCCAAAATCACTGCAGATGGTGACTGCAGTCATGAAATTAAAAGACACTTACTCCTTGGAAGGAAAGTTATGACCAACCTAGATAGCATATTCAAAAGCAAGGACATTACTTTGCCAACAAAGGTCCATCTAGTCAAGGCTATGGTTTTTCCTGTGGTCATGTATGGATGTGAGAGTTGGACTGTGAAGAAAGCTGAGCCCTGAAGAATTTATGCTTTTGAACTGTGGTGTTGGAGAAGACTCTTGAGAGTCCCTTGGACTGCAAGGAGATCCAACCAGTCCATTCTGAAGGAGATCGGTCCTGGGTGTTCTTTGGAAGGAATGATGCTAAAGCTGAAAGTCCAGTACTTTGGCCACCTCATGTGAAGAGTTGACTCATTGGAAAAGACTCTGATGCTGGGAGGGATTGGGGGCAGGAGGAGAAGGGACGACAGAGGATGAGATGGCTGGATGGCATCACCGACTGGATGGACATGAGTTTGAGTGAACTCTGGGAGTTGGTGATGGACAGGGAGGCCTGGCGTGCTGCAATTCATGGGGTCACAACGAGTCAGACACAACTGAGCAACTGAACTGAACTGAACTGATCCCAGCCATATAGCCATTGTTCATGTGTCCATAATTCAGCACTGGGGTGGTGGATGAACAAAGCTTTATGACCTCAACTGGCTGAGACATCCTAATTTGGTTCTTTAGTAGCTCTTCCATAGTAGATGTTGTGTGGAGGACATTTACATACAATATAAGGTGCTCCTGCTCTGTACACCGTATCCATTCTGGGAGATCCATTCATATGCCTATTCTTCCTGATCTCTGACATTCTCATCTCTCTCTCCCCAGGACACTGACCAATATCCAAATCATTCACCTCTACCCTGAATCTATATAGTTTTAACTTGGGCCACTTCTCTTTCTATAGAGTAGAAATGGATAATCATTCCAATACTCTAAAGGAGGAGTTCCCCTTCCTTTCAAAATCACTCTGGCTAGGGCTATAGCTCAGTGACAATTGGCTTGTATCAACAGACCAAGTTTACTGTCCAAAAATTAACTTGGCTGTTTGAGGCGAGATGTGTGGGTTGAGGGAAAGAGGTCATTGCAATGGTAGTAGTTAACAAGGCAGTCCGGGTCACCTACTTGTGTGGCTTATGGTATTCTCTGGCCCTGCTCATAATAAGTCCTTAAATGGTCCATCTTTGTCTTCTAATGAATTGTTCCTGGGCTCACTCAACCTTATACTTATTGATCTGATAAATTCCAATTCATGAGTCAGCTCTGGCTTCTTGGTCACCTGATGTTCCAAAGTCAGGAGCTCTTTCTCTAGTAGGGTTTACAGCACGCCAGGGAATTATGTTTTTAAATAGTTTATTATTCTCTGCTACAGAAAATAAGGCCTTGCCCAAATACCATAAGCAACTTTCCTACTAGAGTTTTCTATTAACTTTCCCACTCACTCTATATCCTCTTCCCACCTCAGGTCTCTCTAACACCATTGGTCTGATGAGTCACTGGACTCAAATTTCAGGGCTCTTCACCCCCAGCTTGAGCCTGCTGAAGAGCTTATTCCTGTGTTGGGACCCACCAAAACTTGCTGCCTTCTCCATTTGGGCAGATGTGTCTTTGTATAGGATCTCTTCCTCTATGTCAGACATTTTTAAATGTTTGGAAATAGATTCAAACAAGTACATGAATTGCTATATCACAGCCCTAAGATTTTAATTATATACCATACATCATTACACCTTTTTCTGAATATAAGATTATTAATTTTTTAATTGATAATAGTGTTAGTAGGAGTAACATTGTTTTTAAATCATTACACAAAATAAAACTTTTAATACCAATTATTTAACTCTTACTCTATTTTCATATTTTATACTACACATAATATTTTAGCATAGTGATACTTCTACCAAGTCATAGATAAAATGCACATATTCAGAATATACTCCCCAAGATTTTAGTAATATGAATATACACCAAAAATGGCTTGGAACTCTCCACTAGTGAAGCCACCATAAGATGGAATAAAGTGGAGTTACATAATCAGATGTGACAATCTAGAGGAAAATCTAGTATTAAAGAGGAAGGTCAAGTATAAAACTAAGGGAAACACAAGCATCATTAAACACAAACAGAGGAAAACAACCCAGCATAAAAGACAGAAATGGAACAGTCAGGAAGATAGAAACAGTGAGTACTATCACAGAACCAGAGGTGAAGATTTAAAAAAATACCAAACATCACAGCTTGGTTAGAAAGATAATTACATGTTCTTTGGAGATGACATTTAGAGTTGGTTGTGGGAAGGAACCAATTAGAACAATTTCTAATCTATTTTCCCATTCCGTTTATACTACCTGTATCTCCTATATCCCTTGGACCTATAAGGAGGTCCAACCAGTCCATCCTAAAGGAAATCAGTCTTGAATACTCATTGGAAGGACTGATGCTGAGGCTGAAATTCCAAAACTTTGGCCACCTGATGTGAAAAACCAACTCATTGGAAAAGACCCTGTTGCTGGGAAAGATGAAGGCAAGAGGAGAAGGAGATGACAGAGGATGAGATGGTTGGATGGCACCACCTACGTGATGGGCATAAGTTTGAGTAAGCTCCGGGAGTTGGTGATGGACAGGGAAGCCTGGTGTGCTGCAGTCCATGGGGTCACAAAGAGTCAGACACGACTGAGCGAGTGAACTGAACTGAATCTCCAATATCATGTATGAGTAAGCCTCAGCCACCCTAGTTTATTATTTATAAATATTTTATATATATTATTTATATCATATTATTAGAATATATATACTATTTATATATTTTTTAATTAGGTCTTGCTCTTTCAAGCTTCCAGGATTTTTACATATGCTCCTATTAGTCTTCTTATTTTCCTCATATGCATAATTGATTATAACTCTACTTATCCTGCAAAGTTAATCTGAAATGGCACTTTCAATGAGGAATCTTTCTTTTTTCCTCTGGGTCTCCATCCACTTTATTCGCCATGTTTATATGTGATCTATTTACACTTTTTAATATCACAGCCTGAATTGCCTTCTAGTTAGCAATGCACGTGTCTTTCTCTCACTAGATTATGAGCTTCTTGTGGAGCCATTTCTAAAACTTAAATATTTCTCATCCTGTGCTCATTCTACCTATCATCTCTTCCAGCACCCTGTATATTAGAAGTACTTGATTGAAGTTAAACAGAACTGAAATTTTAAATATCAGTGAAGCGTATATTGAGAATCTAACTCAGTGTGTTGTCAAAAGCATAGAATACGTAAGACATGATTGGTACTTTATGGATATTTAGCCAATACTTTTATAATCAACACATAAGAAGTCACATGTAACCAAGTGGCAAATGCAGTATGATAGCAGGTAGTTACTAAGCAGAACAGGTAAAGGAACATCGATATAATTGAAAGGAATGTCCTTATGGAGATCTGACTTAAGATAAAGAACGAGTATGTTGGGCTGAAAAGAGAGGCTGAACAAGGTGTTTTAGCTGAAGTAAACTTTAAGTGTAAATTAACCAAGTGGGCACGCACAAGACCAGTGAAGGGATAAACACAACCAAGTGTCATGTCCTGAGGTCAGAAGAAGAAATCAGGATCATAAGTAAGATACTGAAAGACTGTGGACCATCTAGAATACTAAGTTGTTTTTAAAAATGGATTGTTTGAAACTAATGAAAGATGATTTCAAATTCTTGAGCAGGAAAATATAATTTCTTTCATCTAACAGGTATTTGTTGACCATTACAATCTGCCACATACTATCAAGGCATTATAAACACAGAAATGAACATAACAGAGAAGAAAACCTTTTCCATTTAGCTCCACATGCTAATGGTGGGGCAGATATTGACTGACTATAAATGTACCAACAAATAAATATGTAGTATACTGAAGAGTGATTAGTGGAATGTAGTGGAAAAAAACAGGGTAAGAAGGATAAAGGCAGCTGGGAAAAACTGAAAAGTAAGGAGAACCATCTAGGTAATTCATGTTGTTGCTGTTGTTCTTGTTTAGTCACTGCTTTAGTTGATACGTTGTGTCCAACTCTTTGGCGACCCCATGGACTATAATCCCGCTGTCCATGCGATTTCCCAGGCAAAAATACTGGAGTGAGTTGCCATTTCCTTTTCCACGGGATCTTTCTGACCTAAGGATTGAACTCGCATCTCTTTCTTCCATTGCAGGTGAATTCTTAACTGCTGAGCCACCAGGGAAGTCCTGGTTAATTCATATGTGGGACTAAAAAATAATATCAGAGTTTCCAATGATACTTTGCAAAACATCAGGACATATCAACTCACAGATGACCCATGATAAAACTACCACATCTTCTAGTCTCCTCTCAAAATTCTAATCATCTTTCATAAACCATATTAATTCCTCCAGTAAAAAAAGGTCAAGCCAACATGAGACGCTTTCTTACTCATAGTGCATTTAAGAAGAATAATAAACAGAATTTTAAAATGAGGTCAGTTACATATTAATCAATGGGTAATGATCAAATAACCTTAGTGACCTTAATGAAAGTAAACTGTTTTAATCTCATTATTTCACAGGTCATCCTGATGTGTGTTGGTGACTGAATCTCCTTATGGAAATATACTGGTGTCACTGTGGGGAAATCCCTTAGGATTTGATGGAAATTTTTACTTTGTAATGTAAGGAACATAATTATTGACTCCGACCTATTGGTATTTGCCCATATTTTCATTCTTTTAATCCCAAAAGTTTTAAGAGACTAGTGTTTATATTCTGAAATTCTATGAGATCCAAGATCACAAGGGAAACATGAAACGCTGCAAAACCTTCTGCTGTGAAATTTAGGTAAGAGAAGTACTCTAATTTATTTTTAATATTAGTACCCCTTAATATTTATTTATCTAAAGTATTTTGTTGTTATTAGATTTCAATTACTCAGTTATCTTTTTACCTCTTCCCCAAACTGAAGGCTATGGAAAAACTAGAATGATATTCAAACTGTAAAGTACTCTGACCTTTTTTGTCAGTTAAAATTTTTAAAAATACACAGGTAAAGACAGAAAGTGATTGTTACATAATTTAGGAACTTGCACTGAATACTTTGCTAGCTTAGCCCAATAATCCAACAGCTAATATTTAATATTTTACAACAAAGATTTTTCAGCTGAGTTCTTTATTTTAATACTTGATTATGGAAAAAATAAACCCATTTTCAAAAAAACATAGAATTAATATGATTAGATATCAGTCAATATTTCTAGTGGATCACTAAATAATGGTAGAAGATAGCCATCTAAAGGAAATAAAAATTTGTTCTCAAAAACTATATTAAGGCTTAAAGAAATTTCTCTTTTTCTAAATGTTAGAAAAGTAAAGCATAAAGCTTATTTTATTAACTTTGAACCTATTGTGATATACTTTAGAAAATCTTATATAAATTTTTAGAAGCAAAAAAAAAAAAAAATAGATGAGTCAACTCAGATAAAAGATACCTAAAAGTTCTTATTTTATATATATATAATTGAAATATATTTGACATACATTGTGTAAGTTTAACGCTTATAACATGTTGATTTGAAAAACTAGTAATTGATTGCAACTGCAGAATGTTAGCTCTCTATAACGTCACGTAATTTTCATTTTTGTGGCAGAAATAATTGAGATCTAGTCTCTTGGCAGTTTAGATGATTATAGTAAAATATTGTTTATATTCACTACAGTGTGTACTAGATCTTATCTGTTAATTTCAGATAAGATCTTACTTATCTGTTAATTTCAAGTTTGTACCAATAAAGAATACGTTTCCTGTTTCCTCATCTCCCAGAGTCCCTGGTAACCACTGTTTTACTCTGTTTTCATGTTTGGCTTTTTTAGATGCACGTTTCAGCTATGTCTTACAGGTTTTGTCTTTCTCTGACTTATATAATGTGGCATAATGTCCCCAAGGTCAATCCACGATGCTGTAAAATGGAAGGATATCCTTCTTTCTCATGTCTGAATGTCCTTTCACTTCTATCCATTCATCCTTAGACAGATACACAGATGTTTCTGTATTTTAGCTACTGTAACTAATGCTGCTATAAATACAAGACTGCATATATCCCTTTCATAAGGGATTTTCATTTTCTTTGAGTATATATACAGAAGCACAACTGTGGGATTACATGGTACTTCTATTTTAAATTATTTGAGGAAACACCATGCTGGCATCCATAGTGGCTGAACCAATTTACATTTCCACCAACAGACTTCTTGCCACATTCTCTGTTCTCCACAGTTTAGGCAACAGTTGTTATCTCTCATCTTCTTGATGATAGGCATTCTGAAATGTGTGAGATAATATCTCATGGCTTTTGATTGGCATTTCTCTAATGATTAGTGATGTTGTCCATCTTTTCATGTGTCTGTTGATCATTTGGATGTCTTTTGTAAGATTATCTTGGTAGTTCCTCAGCCCATTTTTTAATCTGAACGTCTATACTTTTATTATTGAGCTGTATGAGTTTTCACATACTTTAGATATTAATCTTAATTTCTAAGTGATGAGTTTTGAATAATTCTCCTTGTAGAATCTTCTCAACCTGCAGAAGAGTTTACTAAGGATCACTGTAAGGACCACCAAAGAAGTTATTAAGGATCAGTGGTAGGACCTGGAAAACAAGTTCACCCATCCCAGATCACTGGGAGGGAAGTAGGACTAGAATCAGTACTGTTCTTTCTCCTTTTGCACTGTACAGCTGCTATAAGAAGTGTAAGTTACAGCTAACCTCAAAATGTCTACTATACAGTAAGTAAACTGTACACACTTATGAAAAACGCAATGTCGATTAGATATGTTATCAAAGATTGTGTTGGGTATACAAGACATGATGGAGAGTCCAGAAAGTGAAAATTAGTGTGATCAGGGGTCTCTGGTTAACTTTATTAAATAATAGTATATCTTATCTGATATACAAACCATGCTTTAGATGAAGGAGAAAAGGATGCAGATGTCTTAGAAATAGGAATAATGGCATGGACAGTCAGTGTTTATGAAAATGGGTATGACACTGGGAAAAGAGATACAGAGGTGATAATCAATTCTTATTTTACTCCTTAGCTTTCTGAGTTTACTTTCTTTAAAACTGAACAGTACTCTCAATAATCCTTAGTAATCTTCAAACAATTCTTAAGACATAAATTAACATATCTATTCCATGCTATTTTAAAATGTTTATTCCACTGGGAGAGTTTATGAAAATTTAATTTTTAAAAGTTTCTATATATAGAAAGAGTAATTTTAAATTCATTTTTTAAAAACTTTAATACAAAAACTGAAATAAATTTTATGGGCAAAATGAAGCAAAGATGAGTACCTAGTTTGTACACCATATTTCCATAAATTCATAAAGACAAACTTTTCCCACTGTTAGCATCTCCCCTGTGATTACCAAATAGTCATGTGAATTTTGAGTTTCAGAGTTGAGGTCATAGACGCTGACATGTTATGGAGATGAATATTCCCTAGAAGTTTGTGTCCTTGTATTCACAAGACAGCAAGAGAAGCTTTCTCCTTATTAAAAATATATATATATATATTAAAAGGAAAGTTATACACATTCTTTTTTATATATATATACACATTCTAAATTGGAATCTTATCTCTCCATAATTCCTATCTCAACAGACAACAGTAGAGATGACGGAGGATAACCTCTCCTTGACAACTGAATTTATCCTCATAGGATTTACAGTTCATCCAGAGCTGAAGACCCTTCTGTTTCTGGTGTTCTTTACCATCTATCTGATCACCATGGTGGGAAATCTTGGCCTGGTGGCATTGATAGTTACAGAGTATCGTCTTCACACACCAATGTACATCTTCCTGGGGAATCTTGCTCTGATGGATTCCTGTTGTTCTTGTGCCATTACCCCTAAGATGCTACAGAACTTCTTTTCAAAAGACAGAATGATTTCCCTCTATGAATGTATGGCACAATTTTATTTTCTCTGCCTTGCTGAAACTGCAGATTGCTTTCTCCTGGCAGCAATGGCTTATGATCGCTATGTGGCCATCTGCAAACCACTGCAGTACCACACTATGATGTCAAAGAAACTCTGCATTCAGATGACCACAGGGGCCTACATAGCTGGAAACCTGCATTCCATGATTCACATTGGATTTTTGTTTAGGTTAACTTTCTGTAGATCTCATCAAATCAATCACTTTTTTTGTGATGTTCTTCCATTATATAGACTCTCCTGTGCTGACCCTTATATCAATGAATTGATGATATTCATCTTTTCAGGGTCAGTTCAAGTATTCTCTATTATCATAGTAATAATCTCTTATCTTTTCATCCTTTTCATGATTTTTAAAATGAAATCCAAAAAAGGAAAAGGTAAAGCCTTATCTACTTGTGCATCCCACTTTGTCTCTGTCTCAATATTCTATGGTTCTCTTCTTTTCATGTATATTAGACCAAATTCAGTTAATGACAAAGATAAAGATATACCTCTTGCTATTTTTTATACACTAGTTATTCCTTTGTTAAATCCTTTCATTTATAGTCTAAGAAATAAGGAAGTAATAAATGTTATGAAAAAAATTATGAAGAAAACAACATTCTAAAATATCATTCCACATGGACAATTGATTTTAATTTGATAAAACTTTATTTTCAAAATCAAGCAATACTGAGAAAGTTGAAAATAGCCTCTTTATATAAAATACTGAATTACTAAAACATTATGGTATATGAATCAAATAAGCAAGTTCAGTGAGGAGAGAGATTCTGCTAAAATATATTCCAAAATCTAAGCTACCAGGTTCTATCAAGGGTAAATAATTATTCTTGAGACCACAAATTGTGTCAGGATGAATTTAGTCACAATAGTAACTATTACTTCAGAGTATAATGAATTACAATTTTCAACAAATCCAACAAAGGTAAGGAATAGAAGTAACTATATAGGAAGGTCCCCTCCATTTAATACTGTTGGCATGCTGCTGGAATCCTAAGGCATAATCTTACAAAGCCCTCATATTCCAAGTTTTTAAATATCAATCCCATGTTAAGCAACACTGTATAACAGAAGTAAATAGTATGTTTGAATTTGAATTTCAGTTTTGAATTTGTTCAAGAGATTATGCTTCACCACGAATTCAAGCAGAGCATGTATTCTCTAATCAGGAACAGTTTTCTCTTTAGTGTTGGTAAATCTTCTTTCAACTTCTCCAAAATAGAGTATCTGAATACATTAATGGTTTATCAATCTGTAGTGAAAATCATGCTATTTATACTGATAAATGTATGAATTTTACATTTTCATGTAGTTTGATTGTTCATTACATATATGACTGTGTAATTTATGAACACAATTATTTTTAAAAAGAAGTTTTATTTTCTCTTTCTTACTTCCCTTGCTTGTTATTGGGAATAACACTAACCTGGACTGATCCAATGTAAAGGATTGATATATACACAGCATTAACAAAAGGTGAAGGTGCTATTGAAACATAAATGAGAGAGAAAATAGCAAAAATTTAAATAAACAAAAATATTTATTGATCCTTACAGCGCAAATGTGATAGAAAAAATAATTCCCTGAGAACCTATTGTCTGCTGGGCACTAAGCTAGACATTTCATATATACAGACATGGCTTTTCATGTTTTCCTCAGTAAAAATCTCATACTTTGAAATATTGTGGTGTTTACCCAAGTTCATCCAAATCATTGGAGTAAAGTAGAATTTGGGTCAACAAAACCTTTTGCTATACACTTGGAAGTTCAGAAAGTGGAGATCCTTGTAGTTGGGACATTTAGTTCTTAAGTAGCATCAGAAATAATTGCACTTTAAAGTAAAGCAGGGGATAAAAAAAATAAATAAAGCAGGGGAATTTTAATATTTGGAAAAAAACAGCAATGGGTATGACCAGTCAATGTTTATGGAAATGAGTGTGGCACAGGGAATGGGATCAGGGAGTTGAACAATGTAACAGAGTCAGAAAGCCTACAAAACTATTGGTTGAGCTGTTGATAAATATGAGAAGGTGGAAGTGGATAAGGTTACTGAGAAGCTTAAATTTAAGGAATTCCTTCAGATTCAGAGGAATCCAAATCTGTTTTAGAGGTATCAGATACTAAAGGCTTCCTAGAGCAGAGTGATATATTAATAACTTTATATTTTATAAACCTGATCATGTGACAGACTGGAAAGGGACCTGAAGCAAGAAGACTAATTTCAATAATTCATGTATTAGATGAGGAGAACTGAATCTGGGAAATGCTTTAAAAGTAGAGAATATTCTATATATTAAATTGTACTTGTTAGACAACAAAATGAAAGCCTATCTTTTTCCTGTATCAAACATGTCATAAATTATTTCATACCACCAATTCTTAATAAGAAGTCTGACACATTTGGCCATTCAATAAACATTTTTCTTTCAATATGTTTTTAATATAATTATATAAGTAAAAGTGTAATATTCTCATTTTTATTTTTGGATGAATTAATGAATACCTTTTAAATTATTAATTTCACTTTCTTACATTGTAAATACTGACAGATATAATTCGCATAAACAAAGTTTTTTAGGTTCCTAACATATTTTACAAGCTAAAAGGAATACAGATATCAAAAATTTTGAGAAGCTCTGAATTAGATGGATGTTGTACTTCCAATATTACCTTCTATTTCAGTGGCTATTTTTAGTTGCTAGACTTGCATGCATTGATTTATGTTTGCCATTTCTAAGGGCACCATGATATTGTTGCATATTTCTGTAATACCCTTGCCCATCCTTAGCAACACTGAATCCCAGAGGTCTGTAAGGGAAGAACCTGTAACTTACTTAGGGTCAATGAGACAAAAGAAATTATTTTCTGGAATTTTCAGGCAATTGTGTATCCTATATTTGAAAAGAAATCCACAAAACATATGATGTTTCTCCCTCTGAATGTCATAGAACATGCATATAATATCTGGCACAGTAAATGTCCATTTGCCATCAAGAGGTAAGCCAGCCTAGAGAGGAAGTCAAAATAGAAAAGGGGGCATAGCCAAAAAAATCACACAGAAATAGAGTCACTGGAATAAACCTTCCCTCTGGTTGCATAATCAAACAGATATCCTTACTTGTCAAGCTTGATTAGAAAAGATGCTTTATTTACAACAGAATAAATACTACCTGATATATTCGTGCCTCTTGCCTTATCTCCCATTTTTGTATCTTATTTTAAATTAATCCTCATACATCTTTTAGCTTACAAATAACTTTTCAATAGTATATACTTAACTATTAAGCAGATCTATAAGTCTTTTACTTTCATTACATTATTTTAATTTCCTATAATTCCACCTTAAAAAAGAGGCTTCATAATTTGTCCAAAGAAATATTAAGATGAAGCTGAAGAATCAAACTCAGTCTATTTTGCTCCTTAATCCATGTTCTTAACAACTAAGTCATACTATACATAGGATAAAAAAGTCAAAGTAGCATGAGAAGATAACTTTCAAGTAGCTAACTTGTTAAGGGGCAGAGAAATAGGGAAGATATTCAAGAAATATGTGAATCAATGACATTTTCCTCGAACTCTATTTTGAAAATTTTCACATCTATGGAAAACTTGAGAGAATCACACAATTAATGTGCATGGATTTTTTAAACACCATTAGACAAGTGTTATCATTTTACCACATTTGCCTGTGTCCAAATGTGTATGTGTGTTTATTTCATGTATATATACAAATACAAATGTGTATGATGACATTATGACACTTTATCCACCAGTTCACAGTCATAACATCACTATTATCATCAAGAAATTTAACATCACCTAATATGAAGTTCCGGAGAAGGCGATGGCACCCCACTCCAGTACCCTTGCCTGGAAAATCCCATGGATGGAGGAGCCTGGTAGGCTGCAGTCCATGGGGTCGCTAAGAGTCAGACACGACTGAGCGACTTCCCTTTCACTTTTCACTTTCATGCACTGGAGAAGGAAATGGCAACCCACTCCAGTGTTCTTGCCTGGAGAATCCCAGGGACGGGGGAGCCTGGTGGCTGCCGTCTATGGGGTCACACAGAGTTGGACACGAAGTGACTTAGCAATGAAGTGACTTAGCAATATGAAGTTCACATTAAAAATTTTCCTAATATCCAACCTAAATATTCTCCCATGTTTTCTCCTAGAAGGTTTATACTTTTAAGTTTTACATTTAGATCTGCAATCTATCTCAGTTAATTTCTGCAAAATATGTAGGGACTCTGTCTAAGTTTCTTGGACATGGAAATAAATTTGTTCCAGCACATTCATCAACATGGAGTGTGGAATAGATTAAGAGGATGTGGCACATATATAGAATGGAATATTACTCAGCCATAAAATGAACGAAATTGTGCCATGTGCTGAGATGTGGATGGACCAAGAAACTGTAATACAAAGTAAAGTAAGTCAGAAACAGAAAAAAAAAACAAATATCATATATTAATGCTGCTGCTGCTGCTAAGTCGCTTCAGTCATGTCCAACTCTGTGTGACCCCATGGACGGCAGCCCACCAGGCTCCCCGTCCCTGGGATTCTCCAGACAAGAACACTGGAGTGAGTTGCCCTTTCCTTCTCCAATGCGTGAAAGTGAAAAGTGAAAGTGAAGTCGCTCAGTCGTGTCTGACTCTTAGGGACCCCATGGACTGCAGCCTACCAGGCTCCTCCGTTCATGGTTCTAGAAAAATGGTAGAGATGTACCCATATGCAAAGCAGAAACAGAGACACAGAAATAGACAACAAATGTATGGACACCAAGGGGTGGGGGGAAACAGGGAGGTGGGATGAACTGGGAGATTGAGATTGACGTACATATACTACTATGTATACAATAGATGAGTAATAAGAACCTACAGTATAGCACAGTGAACTCTATTGGGTGCTCTGTGGTGACAAAGAGGGAATATATGTATACATATAACTGACTCACTTTGCTATATGGCAGAAATTAAAACTTCATTGTAAAGCAACTATACTCCAATTAAAAAAAATTTTTTTAAACACATATACATAATGAAAATAGATGATCAGTCGCACGATCTAACAGGATTTTCCCCTGTTGATGGAAGGTCACCCAAGGTAGAGCTATATTTCAGTAGCAATACATTATGACATCAATATACAAAGCCGACTATCCAAGAACTAACTTGGCCTTCTGAGGCCAAATCTGTGTGTCGAATAAAAGATGTCAGTGCAATGATGGTAGACAACAAGAAATACTGGATCACCTACTTCTGTGTCTTATTGTGTTATCTAGCCCTGTTCAGTCTAGATACTTTGTCATCTGATGAATAGCTCCTGGGCACACTCAACCTTGTACTTTTTTATCTGATAAATTCTAGCTCATGTTCTGGCCTCTTGGTCACATTATGTCCCAAAGTAAAAAGCTCTTAGGGTAGTTTTTTTTTTTTTTAATAGTTTATAATTCTTTGCTGCAGACAACAAGGCCTTGCTCAAAAACCACAAGCAGTTCTTCTATTAAACTTTCCCATAAACATTCCACTCACTCTACATCTCTTCTCACCTCCGACGTCTCTAATACCATTGGTCTGCTGAGTCATTGGGCCCAAATAACAAGGCTGTTTAACCCTACACCTTGACCTGTCAAAGGGCCCTTTCCTGTTTGAGGACCCAATCAAAACTTGCATTCTCCATTTGGGCAGACGTGTCTCTGTGTAGGATCTTTCACACTGTGTCAGACATTAAGAAATGTTTGGAAATAAATTCAAACAAGTGCTTGTTATATTGCAACCCTAAGACTTAAACAATACACTGTATATTACTATATTTCTGTAACTACTATTTAATTAACAATAGTGTTAGTGGGAGTAACAATTTTTATAGCATTATACATGAAAATTATAATACCAATTATTTGAGTAATATTCTTTTCTATCTATATTTTCATGTTTTATGATATATATAACATTTTAGCATAGTGGTACATTTACCTATAGGGACTTCCCTGGTGGTTCAGTAGTAAAGAACCATCCTGCCAATGTAGGGATGTGGGTTTGATCCCTGGGTCAGGAAAATCCCTGGAGAAGGAAATGACAACCCAGTCCAGTATTCTTCCCTGGGAAATCCCAAGGACAGAGGAGCCGGGTGGACTACAGTCCATGGGGTTGCAAAGAGTCAAACACAACTTAGCAACTGAACACACACACACATTTACCTATTAATAGGTATAAATGAATATAATAGGAATGTACTCCCAATTATTTTCTTGGTATGAGTGTACACCAAAAGTGTCTTGGAACTGTCCTCTAGTAAAGTCACCATAAGATAGGACATAGTTGAAATACATAATTTGATGAGTTAATCTAGTGGAAATTCTAGACTGATAGAAGAGAAAGGTCAAGTATAGAACCAAGGAGAATACAAGCACTATTAAAGGCAAAAAAGAGAAATACAACCCAGCATAAAAGACTGAGATGAACAGTAAGGAAGACAGAAAAAGTGAACATTAACACAAAACCAGAGACAAAGACTTTCAACAGCACCAAATACCACAGCTTGTTTAGGAAGATAATTAGATGTCCTTTGGAGTTGGTATTCATCATTGGTTGTGACCTTACTGAGAGAGAGTTCTGTGAATTGGCAGGGAAAGAATCAAATAAATCAGTTTTCAGTCTATTTTCCTAATCCTTTTACATTATCTGTAAGTGTCTCCAATATCATGCATAAGTAAGCTTCAATCACCCTAGCTTAACATTCTTTTTAAAAGCAGGTCTTGTGTTTTTGAGTTTCAGGGATTTTATCATATGCTTCCATTAGGCTGCTGCTTTTCCTCATGAAGATGGCTTATTATAAACCTACTTATCCTGCAAGGTTCATCTGAAATGATGCTTACAATGAGAAATCTTTTTCCCCTAGGTCACATTCACTTCCTTTGCAATATTTTTAAATAGCACATTCATTCACAGCCTGAACTGCTTGCTAGTTAGCAATGTAACTCCCCACTTAGATTATGAGTTTCTTGTCAGGAGCCATTTCTAAAACCTAAGAACTTCTTATCCCTACCATGCTCACATCATGTGTTCACTTAACCTATCATCTCTTCCAATATCCTGTATATTTTAAGTAATTGATTAAGGATAAAACAGAAGTAAAAGTTTAAATATCAATGAAGCATGTACTGAGGATCTACCTTAGTGAACTGTTAGGAGCTCAAAATACATATGGCATGATCAGTGATTTAAGGATACTTAGCCAATATTTTTGCAGGAGACACAAGGGATGAGGGTTTGATCTCTGGATAAGGAATATCCCTTGAAGGAGGAAATGGTAACTACTCCAGTGTTCTTGCCTGGGAAATTCCACAGGCAGAGGAGCCTCGTGGGCTACAGTCCATGGGGTCACAAAAAGTTGGACACAACTGAGCAACTATGCAGCCGCAGCAGCCAAGGCTTTTATAATCAAGACACATAAAGTCACACTTGATAAAGTCGCAAATTAATTATAAAAGCAGCACCATGTGTATCAAGAAAAGACAAAATCAATTTAAATGACTTGGGTATGGTGCTCGCTTCAGCAGCACATATGCAAAAATTGGAATGATATAGAGATTAGTATGACCCTGTGCAAGGATGACACATATGGCTTAGGAATGTCCTAATGGAGATCTGATCTGCAATTAAGGATGAGTAGGACTAAGGTAAGCAAAGAGAGAAGGTGGTTTTGGTGAGGGAAACATTGTGAGTAAATTAATGAAGCAGGTGCACAAATGAACAGTGAAGGGGTGACATGGCCAAGTGTCCTGAGGTGACAGGAAAAAATCAAGGCTGTAGTCAAGATACAGAGACACCGTAGAACATCTAGAATACCAAGAAGGAGAAATGATTTGGTTTGAAAATGAATTAAAGAACATTTCAAACTCTTAAGTTGGTGAATAATTTTTTTTCTTTCATCTGACAGGTATTTGGTGAGCACTACAAACAGCCATTTATTATTCAAGCTGTTGAAAATATAGGAATGAATGTAACACAGATTCTCTTCCCACGTTAGCCTACCTGCTAACGGTGGGTGAGGGGTAAGGTGGGTGGAGTAATCTATTACAGATGAACTAATAAATAAATATGTAGTATATCAAAGAGTGATTAATGGAATGAAGGGGGGGAAACAGAATAAGAAACATAAAGGCAGCTGGGTAAACATAAAAAGAAAGGAGAACCATCTCAGTAATTCATATGTAGGACTAAATAATGGGTTTTCAGCGAGGTAGTTATAAGACATTCAGTTCAGTTCAGTCACTCAGTCGTGTCCATGTCTTTGCAACTCCATGGATGGAGCATGCCAGGCTTAACTGTCCATCACCAACTCCCAGACTTTGCTCAAACTCATGTCCATCCAGTCAGTGATGCCATCCAACCACTTCATTCTCTGTCATCTCATTTCCTCCTGCCTTCAATCTTTCCCAGCATCAGGGTCTTTTCCAATGAATCAGTTCTTCACATCAGATGGCCAAAGTATTGGAGCTTCAGCTTCAGCATCAGTCCCTCCAATGAATATTCAGTACTGATTTCCTTTAGAGTCAAAAGAGTCAAAAGATTGACTCTTTTGATCTCCTTGCAGACCAAGGGATTCTCAAGAGTCTTCTCCAACACCACAGTTCAAAAGCATCAGTTCTTCAGCGCTCAGCTTTCTTCATGGTCCAGCTCTCACATACACACATGACTACTGGAAAAAGCATAGCTTTGACTAAATGGACCTTTGTCACCAAAGTGATGTCTCTGCTTTTTAATATGCTGTTTAGGTTGGTCACAGCTTTTCTTCCAAGGAGCATGCCTTTTAGTTTCATGCCTGCAGTCACAATCTGCAGTGATTTTAGATCCCAAGAAAATAAAGTCTGTCACTGTTTCCATTGTTTCCCCATCTATTTGCCATGAACTGATGGGACCAATGCCATCATCTTAGTTTTTTGAAAGTTGAGTTTTAAGCCAGCTTTTTCATTTTCCTCTTTCACCTTCATCAAGAGGCTCTTTAGTTCCTCTTTGCTTTCTGCTGTAAGGGTGGTGTCATCTGCACATCTGCAGTTATTGATATTTCTCCCAGCAAACTTGATTCCAGCTTGTGCTTCATCCAGCCCAGCATATCACATGATGTATTCTGCATAGAAGTTAAATAAGCAGGGTGACAATACACAGCCTTGTCATACTCCTTTCCCAATTTGGAACCAGTCCATTTTTCCATGTCTGGTTCTAACTGTTGCTTCTTTATGTGCATCCAGATTTCTCAGGAGGCAGGTAAGGTGGTCTGGTATTCCCATCTCTTTCAGAATTTTCCATAATTTGTTGTGATCTACACAGTCAAATGCCAATAAAGCAGAAGTAGATGTTCTTCTGGAATTCTCTTGCTTTTTCTATGATCCAACAGATGTCAGCAATTTGATCTGTGGTTCCTCTGCCTTTTCTAAATCCAGCTTGAACATCTGGAAGTTCACATTTTATGTACTGTTGAAGCTTGGCATGGAGAATTTTGAGCATTACTTTGCTAGTGAGATGAGTGCAATTGTGCAGTAGTTTAAACATTCTATGGCATTGCCCAAAATTTCCAATTTTGGAATTCCATAGTTCCAATTCCATTGCCCAGTTTTCCAATTTTGCTGGCATATTGAATGCAGCACTTTCACAGCATTATCTTTTAGAATTTAAAATAGCTCAACTGTTATTCCATCACCTCCACTAGCTTTGTTTGTAGTGATGCTTCCTAAGGTCCACTTGACTTCACATTCCAAGGTGTCTGGTTCTAGGTGAGTGATCACACCATCATGGTTATCTGGGTCACGAAGATCTTTTTTGTATATTTCTTCTATCTTCTTGTCACCTCTTCTTAATATCTTTGGGACAAACCAACTCAGTTTGATGACCTTCACTGAACATACCAAACCTTTTAGTCTCCTCTCAAAATTCTAATCATACTCATAAACCATACTAATTGATCCAGTAAAAGGCCAAGCTAACACAAGACCCTTTTACGCTCATTGTAAATTTATATAGAATAATAAAGAGAATTTTTAAATGAGGTCAGTTATTTAATAATCAACAGATGATGCTCAAATGACCTTCATAACCTTAGAGAAGGCAACGGTTTTAACCTCATTATCTTATAAGGAATCCTAATGTGTCCAAAAAAATACCTTAAGATTTGTGGAAACTTTTAACTTTTCATTGAAAGGAACATAATTATTGACTCTAACCTATTTGTAGCCAGCCATATTTTCATTCTTTTAATCCCAAATGTTTTAGAGAACAAGGTTTATATTCTGAAATTCTATTAGCCATAACACCACAAAACAAATATGAGAAGGTACAAATCTAGGTAAGGAAAATATTCTACTTTTTACTTTTCATACTACCCCTTATTATTGAATTATCTGAAATATTCAGACAGTAGTAGTCAACTACTCAATCATTTTTCTAGCTCCTCTCAAATCTAAAGACTATGATAAAAGTAAGATGAGAATAAAAGTTTAATTCCCACTGATATTTTCTGATTAAGGCAAACATCAAAATATACAGGTAAGGATACAAATAACTATTAAATAATTTGGGAATGATAATGAAAGTTTTTCTTTATAGTTTAGCTGAATAGTTTAGGGATTATATTTAATATTTTAAAAGAAATAAAATTTTCAGCTGGGCTCTTTAATATTTGACTATGGAAAATAAACCCATTTTCAACATAGATTGCTATAATTAGACAAAATGTCAGTATTCCTAGTGTATCACCACCAAATAATGGTGATCTACTAGGAAGATAGCCATTTAAAGGAAAACAAAGCTTATTCTCAAAAATTGTATTAAAGTTAAATGGTTTTTCTTTTTCCAAGTGTTAGAAAATAAAGTAAAAGGTAAACTTACCTTTATTAGCTTCTAATCTACAGTGATATGCTTTACAAAATCTTAACATGATTTTCTTAGAAACAGAAAAATAGATAAGTAGATTGCAATAAAAGATATCTAATTTTTAAAATTTTATTATTTTAAATTGTTTATAACTTTATTGTTGAATTCTATGAGTTCCTTACACATTTTGGATCAGATCAGATCAGATCAGTCGCTCAGTCGTGTCCGATTTTTTGCGACCCCATGAATCGCAGCAGGCCAGGCCTCTCTGTCCATCACCAATTCCTGGAGTTTACTCAGACTCACGTCCATCAAGTCAGTGATGCCATCCAGCCATCTCATCCTCTGTCGTCCCCTTCTCCTCCTGCCCTCAATCTTTCCCAGCATCGGGGTCTCTTCAAATGAGTCAGCTCTTCACATCAGGTAGCCAAAGTACTGGAGTTTCAGCTTCAGCATCAGTCCTTGTAATGAATACCCAGGACTAATCTCCTTTAGGATGGACTGGTTGGATCTCCTTGCAGTCCAAGGGACTCTCAAGAGTCTTCTCCAACACCACAGTTCAAAAGCATCAATTTTTCAGCATTCAGCTTTCTTTATAGTGAAACACTCACATCCATACATGAGTGCTGGAAAAACCATAGCCTTGACTAGATGGACATTTGTTGACAAAGTAATGTCCCTGCTTTTTAATATGCTGTCTAGGTTGGTCATAACTTTCCTTCCAAGGAATAAACGTCCTTTACTTTCATGGTTGCAATCACCATCTGCAGTGATTTTGGAGCCCCAAAAAACAAAGTCTGACACTGTTTCCACTGCTTCCCCATCTATTTGCCATGTAGTAATGGGACTGGAGGCCATGATCTTAGTTTTCTGAATGTTGAGTTTTAAGCCAACTTTTTTGCTCTCCTCTTTCACCTTCATCAAGAGGCTGTTCAGTTCTTCTTCACTTTCTGCCATAAGAGTGGTGTCAAATGCATATCTGAGGTTATTTCTCCTGGCAATCTTGATTCAAGCTTGTGCTTCTTCCAGCCCAGCTTTTCTCATGATGTACTCTGCATATAAGTTAAATAAGCAGGGTGACAATATATAGCCTTGACGTACTCCTTTTCCTATTTGCAACCAGTCTGTTATTTCATGTCCAGTACCAAGGGAACATTTCAGAAAAATATGGGCTCAATAAAGGACAGAAATTGTAGGGACCTAACAGAAGCAGAAGATATTAACAAGAGGTAGCAAGAATACACAGCACTATACAAAAAAGTTCTTCATGACCCACATAATCATGATGGTGTGATCACCCACCTAGAGCCAGGCATCCTGGAATGTGAAGTCAAGTGGGCCTTAGGAAGCAACACTACAAACAAAGATAGTGGAGGTGATGGAATTCCAATTGAGCTATTTCAAATCCTAAAAGATGATGCTGTGAAAGTGCTGCACTCAATATGCCAGCAAATTTGAAAAACTCAGCAGTGGCCACAGGACTGGAAAAGGTCAGTTTCCATTCCAATCCCAAAGAAAGGCAATGCCAAAGAATGCTCAAACTACAACACAACTGCACTCATCTCATTCGCTAGTAAAGTCATGCTCAAAATTCTCCAAGCCAGGCTTCAGCAATATGTGAACCGTGAACTTCCAGATGTTCAAGCTGGTTTTAGAAAAGGGAGAGGAACCAGAGATCAATTGCCAACATCCGCTGGATCATTGCGAAAGCAAGAGAGTTCCAGAAAAACATCTATTTCTGCTTAACTGACTATGCCAAAGCCTTTGACTGTGTGGATCAGAATAAACTGTGGAAAATTCTGAAAGAGATAGGAATACCAGACCACCTGACCTGCCTCTTGAGAAACCTGTATGCAGGTCAGGAAGTTAACATGTAACAATATTATTTTTATTTTTGAATTAATTAATAAATACATTTTAATTTCTTTGTTTAAATTTTAATACTGTAAATAATAATAGATTTAATACACATAAAGAAAGCTCTTTATGTCCTAAGACACTTTGCAAACAAGAGGAAATCTAGATACAAAAATTAGATGGATATTATACCTCCTGTGTCACCCTCTGTTTTACTCAACATTTTCAGTTTTCAGGCTTGAATGCACTAATTTTGTTACCCTTTTCTAAGAGTACCACAATTTTTGTCATTCTTTCTGCACCATCAATCCCAACCCTTAAGAATGCTGAATCCCAGAGGTCTGTTAAAAGAATATATGACTTATTTGGGGCTAAGGCAAAAGGGTGTTTTAATGGAAGTTTCTGAGGAAATATGTATCTTTTATTTTAAAATAGATCCACAAAACAGGTAGTGTGTCTCCCTCTTAATGCCATGCTGTGTGGATATGATATTCAGCAGTTGGGGTGCATTTTGCCATCCCAGGTGGCACAGTGGTGTAGAATCCGCCTGCCAATGTAGGAGACACAAGAGACAAGTGTTTGATCCCTGGGTCCGGAATATCCCCTGGAGAAGGAAATGACAACCCACTACAGTATTCTTATCTGGAAAATCCCATGGACACAGAAGTCTGGCAGGCTACAACCCATGGGGTTGCAAAGAGCTGGACACTACTGAACACACAGGGATACAGGCCATCAAGATGGTAACCAGCTTGGAGATGAAGTCAATACACAATGAAGGGCAAAGCTGAGGAAATCAGAGAAACAGATTCAGAGAAATTGGAACAAACCATTCTGCTGAGTGTATAATCTAACAGATCTTAATGTTTAAGCTTATTTGGAAAAGATGCTTTATTTTCAAATGAGTAGTAACTGAAAAAATTCATATATCTTACTTTATCTCTCATTTTCCTCTGTGTGTGTATGTACACGCATGCATTCAATCATGTCTGACTCTTTGTGACCCAATGGAATGTAGCCTACTACATTCCTGCTGCTGCTGCTAAGTTGCTTCAGTCATGTCCAACTCTGTGCGACCCCAGAGACGGCAGCCCAACAGGCTCCCCCGTCCCTGGGATTCTCCAGGCAAGAATACTGGAGTGGGTTACAATTTCCTTCTCCAAGGGATCTTCCGGACTCAGGGATCAAACTTGCATCTCTTGTGTCTCATGCATTGGCTCAGTGATTTCGGACTCTTTGCGACCCCATGGGTCCAGGATATGACTGTATAGTCTGACTTCCGTGGTTGCTCTGATGGTAAAGCATCTGCCTACAATGCAGGAGACCTGGGTTCGATCCCCGGGTCAGGAAGATCCTTTGGAGAAGGAAATATCAACCCACTCCAGTACTCTTGCACAGAAAATCCCATGGACGGAGGAGCCTAGTAGGTTGCAGTCCATGGGGTCGCAAAGAGTGGGACAGGACTGAGTGACTTCACTTTCACTTTCATACAGGCACAGAATTCTCCAGGCCAGAATACTGGAGTGGATAGCCTGTCCCTTCTCCAGGGGATCTTCCCAACCCAAGAATTGAACCCAGGTCTCCCGCATTGCAGGCGGATTCTTTACCAACTGAGCCACTGCAGGTGGATTCTTTACCAACTGAGCTCTCAGGGAAGCCTCATGCGTTGGCAGGAGAGTTCTTTACCAGCTGAACCACACGGTGCTAGTGGTAAAGAATCTGCTTGCCAATGCAGGATGTAAGAGATGCAAGTTCTATCCCTGGGTTGGAAAGATCCCTTGGAGCAGGAAGTGGCACCACACTTCAGTAGTCTTGCCTGGAAAATTCTATGGGCAGAGGAGACTGGCAGGCTACAGTCCATGGGATTCCAAAGAGTCAGACATGATTGAATGACTCAGCACACATTCTCTTGTTTACAAATAACTTTTCACCTGCATCCATTCAACTATTCAGCACAAATATTTCATGTCACCTTTATGACACTATTTTCATTTCATATAACTTCACTTAAAAAAAATTGAACGGCAGAGATGTTCATGATCTATTCACAGAAATACTAAGGTGGAGCTCAGGAATCAAACCCAGGCTATCTAGTTCCATAATCCATGTTCTTAGCAACTAAATCATACTATACATAGCATGAAGAAGTAAAGGAAGTATGAGAGGATAATTTTCAAGATTATCTAACAGTACACACAAAAATAAATGTAAAATGGATTAAAGACCTAAATGTAACGTTGGATACTATACAATTTATAGAGGAAAACATAGGCAGAATACTACAACATAAATCACAGCAATATCTTTTGGAAAACTCAGCAGTGGCCACAGGACTGGAAAAGGTCAGTTTTCATTCTGATCCCAAAGAAAGGCAATGCCAAAGAATGCTCAATCTACTTGCACTCATCTCACATGCTAGTAAATTGCACTCATCTCACATGCTAGTAAAGTAATGCTCAAAATTCTCCAAGCCAGGCTTCAGCAATACGTGAACTGTAAACTTCCAGATGTTCAAGCTGGTTTTAGAAAAGGCAGAGGAACCAGAGATCAAATTGCCAACATCCGCTGGATCATGGAAAAAGCAAGAGAGTTCCAGAAAACATCTATTTCTGCTTTATTGACTATGCCAAAGCCTTTGACTGTGTGGATCACAATAAAATGTGGAAAATTCTGAAAGAGATGGGAACACCAGACCACCTGACCTGCCTCTTCAGAAATCTGTATGCAGGTCAAGAAGCAACAGTTAGAACTGGACATGGAACAACAGACTGGTTCCAAATAGGAAAAGGAGTACGTCAAGGCTGTATATTGTCACCCTGCTTATTTAACTTATTTAACCTCAGATATGCAGATGACACCACCCTTATGGCAGAAAGTAAAGAAGAACTGAAAAGCCTCTTGATGAAAGTGAAAGAGGAGAGTGAAAAAGTTGGCTTAAAGCTCAACATTCAGAAAACGAAGATCCTGGCATCTGGTCCCATCACTTCATGGGAAATAGATGGGGAAACAGTGGAAACAGTGTCAGACTTTATTTTTTTGGGTTCCAAAATCACTGCAGATGGTGACTGCAGCCATGAAATTAAAAGACGCTTACTCCTTGGAAGTAAAGTTATGACCAACCTAGATAGTATATTCAAAAGCAGAGACATTACTTTGCCAACAAAGGTCCATCTAGTCAAAGCTATGGTTTTTCCTGTGGTCATGTATTGGATGTGAGAGTTGGACTGTGAAGAAGGCTGAGCGCCGAAGAATTGATGCTTTTGAACTGTGGTGTTGGATAAGACTCTTGAGAGTCCCTTGGCCTGCAAGGAGATTCAACGAGTCCATTCTGAAGGAGATCAGCCCTGGGATTTCTTTGGAAGGAATGATGCTAAAGCTGAAACTCCAGTACTTTGGCCACCTCATGTGAAGAGTTGACTCATTGGAAAAGACTCTGATGCTGGGAGGGATTGGGGGCAGGAGGAGAAGGGGATGACAGAGGATGAGATGGCCAGATGACATGCCTGACTCGATGGACGTGAGTCTGAGTGAACTCCAGGAGTTGGTGATGGACAGGGAGGCCTGGCGTGCTGCGATTCACGGGGTTGCAAAGAGTCGGACATGACTGAGTGACTGACCTGAACTGAACTGATTTCAGGCTTCCAGGATTTATCATATGTTTCCATTCTGTTGCTGCTTTTTCTTCTGGGCTTCACATATGATAATTCTACTTATTCTGTAAAGTTCATCTGAAATGATACTTCCAATTAAAAAAATCTTTCTTTTTTCCTCTGTGTCTCTATTCATTTTCTTCACCATATTTTCATATAGCATATTAACACTTTTATATCACAGATTGAGTTGTCTGGTAGTTACCAATGTAACCATTTTTCTCCCCACCAGATTATGTATGAGCTTCTTGTCAGGAGCCATTTCTAAAATCTAAGAACTCCTTATACTCTGCTCATTCTACCAAAGGTCTCTTCTAACATCCTATATACTGTAAATACCTGACTAAGGTTAAACAGCACTGAAATTTGAAAAATAAAGCAGCTTGTATTAATGATCCAGCTCATTATGTTGTCAGGAGCCCAAAAGCCATAAGACATGATTGGTAACTTACATGGGCTTCCCAGGTGACCCAGTGGTAAAGACTCTGCCCGCCAATGCAGGAGACATAAGAGACGCAGGTTTGATCACTGTGTTGGGAAGATCCCCTGGGGAAGGGAAAGGCTACTCACTCCAGTATTCTGGCTTGGAGAATTCCATGGACAGATAAGCCTGGCAGGCTACAGTCCATGAGGTCACAAAGAGCCGGACATGGTTGAGCGACTGAGCACACAAACATACACGTGGATATTTATTCAATACTTTACAATCGAGGCGTATACAATCCATATTTGATAAAATGGTAAATACATTTTACATTTAATGGCTTCGTCTTATCACAGAAGCCAGTAAAAGGGAAATCCTTTTTTAATGTTCAGTTCAGTTCAGTCGCTCAGTCGTGTCCGACTCTTTGCAACCCCATGAATCGCAGCACACCAGGCCTCCCTGTCCATCACCAACTCCCAGAGTTCACTCAGACTCACGTCCATCGAGTCAGGCATGTCATCTGGCCATCTCATCCTCTGTCGTCCCCTTCTCCTCCTACCCCCAATCCCTCCCAGCATCAGAGTCTTTTCCAATGAGTCAACTCTTCACATGAGGTGGCCAAAGTACTGGAGTTTCAGCTTTAGCATCATTCCTTCCAAAGAAATCCCAGGGCTGATCTCCTTCAGAATGGACTCGTTGAATCTCCTTGCAGGCCAAGGGACTCTCAAGAGTCTTCTCCAACAACACAGATCAAAAGCGTCAATTCTTTGGTGCTCAGCTTTCTTCACAGTCCAACTCTCACATCCATACATGACCACAGGAAAAACCATAGCCTTGACTAGACGGACCTTTGTTGGCAAAGTAATGTCTCTGCTTTTGAATATGCTATCTAGGTTGGTCATAACTTTCCTTCCAAGGAGTAAGCGTCTTTTAATTTCATGGCTGCAGTCACCATCTGCAGTGATTTTGGAACCCAAAAAATAAAGTCTGACACTGTTTCCACTGTTTCCCCATCTATTTCCCATGAAGTGATGGGACCAGATGCCAGGATCTTCGTTTTCTGAATGTTGAGCTTTAAGCCAACTTTTTCACTCTCCTCTTTCACTGTCATCAAGAGGCTTTTTAGTTTCTCTTCACTTTCTGCCATAAGGGTGGTATCATCTGAGGTTATTGATATTTCTCCCAACAATCTTGATTCCAGCTTGTGTTTCTTCCAGTCCAGCGTTTCTCATGATGTACTCTGTATATAAGTTAAATAAGCAGGGTGACAGTATACAGCCTTGACGTACTCCTTTTCCTATTTGGAACCAGTCTGTTGTTCCATGTCTAGTTCTGTTGCTTCCTGACCTACATATAGGTTTCTCAAGAGGCAGGACAGGTGGTCTGGTATTCCCATCTCTTTCAGAATTTTCCACATTTTATTGTGATCCACACAGTCAAAGGCTTTGGCATAGTCAATAATGCAGAAATAGATGTTTTCTGGAACTCTTGCTTTTTCCATGATCCAGCAGATGTTGGCAATTTGATCTCTGGTTCCTCTGCCTTTTCTAACACCAGCTTGAACATCTGGAAGTTCACAGTTCACATATTGCTGATGCCTGGGTTGAAGAATTTTGAGCATTACTTTACTAGCGTATGAGATGAGAGCAATTGTGCGGTAGATTGAGCATTCTTTGGCATTGCCTTTCTTTGGGATCAGAATGAAAACTGACCTTTTCCAGTCCTGTGGCCACTGCTGAGTTTTTCAAATTTGCTGGCATATTGAGTGAAGCACTTTCACAGCATCATCTTTCAGGATTTGAAATAGTTCAACTGGAATTCCATCACCTCCACTAGCTTTGTTCGTAGTGATGCTTCCTAAGGCCCACTTGACTTCACATTCTAGGATGTCTGGCTCTAAGTGAGTGATCACATCATTGTGATTATCTTGGTCTTGAAGATCTTTTTTGTACAGTTTCCTGTGTATTCTTGCCACCTCTTCTTGATATCTTCTGCTTCTGTTAGGTCCACACCGTTTCTGTCCTTTATTGAGCCCATCTTTGCATGAAATGTTCCCCTGGTATCTCTAATTTTCTTGAAGAGATCTCTAGTCTTTCCCATTCTGTTATTTTCCTCTATTTCTTTGCATTGATCGCTGAGGAAGGCTTTCTTATCTCTTCTTGCTGTTCTTTGGAACTCTGCATTCAGATGCTTATATCTTTCCTTTTCTCCTTTGCTTTTCACTTCTCTTCTTGTCACAGCTATTTGTAACGCCTCCCCAGACAGCCATTTTGCTTTTTTGCATTTCTTTTCCATGGGGATGGTCTTGATCCCTGTCTCCTGTACAATGTCACGAACCTCATTCTATAGTTCATCAGGCACTCTATCTATCAGATCTAGTCCCATAAATCTATTTCTCACTTCCACTGTATAATCATAAGGTGTTTGATGTAGGTCATACCTGAATGGTCTAGTGGTTTTCCCTACTTTCTTCAATTTAAGTCTGAATTTGGCAATAAGGAGTTCAGGATCTGAGCCACAGTCAGGTCTTGGTCTTGTTTTTGTTGACTGTATAGAGCTTCTCCATCTTTGGCTGCAAAGAATATAATCAATCTGATTTCGGTGTTGACCATCTGGTGATGTCCAAGTGTAGAGTCTTCTCTTGTGTTGTTGGAAGAGGGTGTTTGCTATGACCAGTGCATTTTCTTGTCAAAACTCTATTAGTCTTTGCCCTGCTTCATTCCGTGTTCCAAGGCCAAATTTGCCTGTTACTCCAGGTGTTTCTTGACTTCCTACTTTTGCATTCCAGTCCTCTATAATGAAAAGGACATCTTTTTTGGGTGTTAGTTCTAAAAGGTCTTGTAGGTCTTCATGGAACCGTTCAACTTCAGCTTTTTTTTTTTTTTTTTAATGTAGAGTACTTAAATGTGCTCAAGGAGGAGATCTTAGTTGAGAACAAAAATTAGTAGGTCTAGGGTGAGAGAGAGTGAGAAGATATTTTAGTGAGGAAATAAAAGCAAATTAATGAAGCAGGTGTATAAGAGGAAGAGTAAAGGGATGCACGTGGCCAACTGCCCTGATCTGAGAGGAAGAAAGCAAAGTGAGAGGCAAGATGCAGACTGTGGGGCATCTGGGATGACAAAACAAGGAAAAACTGTTTGAAAGCTAATCAAAGATCCTTACAAATACTTGAACAAGGAAGTATTATCATTTCTTTCATTCAACAGATAAGTATTTGTTGAGCACTACGAAGTACCATGTATCTATTCAAGTGTTAGAAATAAAGGAATGAACATAATCAAGACATCTCTTTCCTCTTAAAACAACAGAGATTAGAGGAGGAGTGACTGATTATAGACATGCTGAGTGCTAAAGAACTGATGCTTTTGAACTGTGGAGCCGGAGAAGACTCTTGAGAGTCCCTTGCACAACAAGGAGATGAAACCAGTCTATCTTAAAGAAAATCAACCCTTAAAAATTCACTGGGAGTATTGATACTGAAGCTGAAGCTCTAATAATATGGCCATCTGATGTGAAGAGTTGACTCACTGGAAAAGACCCTGAAGCTGGGGAAGATTGAAGGCAAAAGGGGAAAAGGGGGCTGCAGAGGATGAAATGATTCAATAGCATCAGCTACTCAATGGACATGAATTTGAACAACTTCCAGGAGAGAGTGAAGGATAGAGGAGCCTGGCATGCTACACAGTCCCTTGTCATTCAGTTGCTCAGTCCTTTCCGACTCTTTGTGACCCCATGGCCTGCAACTCGCCAGGCTTCCCTGTCCTTCACCATCTCCCAGAGTTTGTATCAGGTGGCCAAAATATAGGAGCTTCAGCTTCAGCATCAGTCTTTCCAATGCATATTCAGGGTTGATTGCCTTTAGGATTGACTGGTTTGATCTCCTTGCAGTCCAAGGGACTCAAGAGTCTTCTCTAACACCACAGTTTGAAAGCATCAATTCTTTGGCACTCAGCCTTCTTTATGGTCCAACTCTCACATTCGTACATGACTACTGGAAAAACCATAGTTTTGACTATACAGACTTTTGTTGGCAAAGTGATGTCTCTGGTTTTTAATGCACTGTCTAGGTTTGTCATAGCTTTCATTCCAAGGAGCAAGCATCTTGTAACTTCATGGCTGCAGTCACCACCTGCAGTGATTTTGGAGCCCAAGAAAATAAAGTCTGTCACTGTTTCCATTGTTTCCCCATCTATTTGCCATGAAGTGATGGGACCACATGCCATGATCTTCGTTTTTTGAATGCTGAGTTTTAAGCCAGTTTTTTCACTCTCCTCTTTCACCTTCATCAAGAGGCTCTGTAGTTCCTCTTCGCTTTCTCCCATAAGCGTGGTGTTGTCTGCATATCGGAGTTATTGATATTTCTCCCGGCAATCTTGATCCCAGCTTGTGTTTCATCCAGCCCAGCATTTTGCATGATATGGTGGTGGATGTTTTTCTCTAAGTCATGTCCAAATCTTGTGACCTGCTGGACTGTAGCCTGCCAGGCTCCTATGTCCATGGGGATTCTCCAGGCAAGAATACTGGAGTAAGTTGCCATTTCCTTCTCCAGGGGATCTTCAAGACCCAGGGATCAAACCCGTTCTCCTCCATTGCAGGCTGAATCTTTACCGACTGAGCTATGAAGAAAGCCCCTTCACATGATATACTCTGCATACAGTTTAAATAAGCAGGGTGACAATCTACAGCCTTGACATACTCTTTTCCCAATAAGGAACCCATCTTTGTTTTGTGTCCAGTTCTAACTGTTGCTTCTTGACCTGCATACAGGTTTCTGAGGAGGCAAGGTCAGGAGGTCAGGTGGTCTGGTATTCCCATCTCTAAGAATTTTCCACAGCTTGTTGTGACCCACGTAGTCAAAGGCTTTAGTGTAGTCAATGAAGCAGAAGTAGATGTTTTACTGAAATTCTCTTGTTTTTTTCTATGATCCAACGGATACCGGCAATTTGATCTCTGGTTCCTCTGCCTTTTCTAAACCCAGTTAGTATATCTGGAAGTTCTCAGTTCACATACTGTTGAAGCCTAGCTTGAAAAATTTTGAGCATGACCTTCCTAGCATGTGAAAGGAGTGCAACTGTGCGATAGTTTGAAATTGCGCTACACAGTGCATGGTGTCACAAACAGTTGGACACAACTTAATGACTGAACAATAACAAATAAATATATAGCCTCCAGGAGAGTAATTATTAGAATAAAGGAGGAATCAGCATAATAAAGACAAAACAGCTGGTAAGGACTTAAAAGAAAGAACAACTTCAGTAATTCATATCTGGGACTAAATAATAGTATCAAAGTTTCCACTATGGGTTGAGGAGGACACGGCACCAAATTCAATTCACAGGGGGAAGGTGATACTCTGGCTACATCTTCAACACCATTTAGTATCATCTCCAAAGTAAATCATCTTTCATAAACAATATTAAGGCCATAAAATATTAATTACTTCAACAGAAGGTGAAACCAACCTGACTCTTCTGCTTATTTTACATTTTACAAAATGAAGGCAGAGAATTGTAAAAATGAGGTCAGTTACGTTAGATTCAGCAAGATGACCTCAAATTACCTTGGTGACTTTAATGAAGGTCTTTTACTTTAACCTAATTTTTTTCACAGGTCATCTTTAATTAACTTTTGGTAGCTAGATCATAGTGACATAATCTCCCCACAGAAACACAATGAAATCATTACAAGGAAATCCCTTTAGCATTTGATGGAAAATTTAAATTTGTGTTGTATGGAAAATAATTACTGATGCTCACCTATTAGTAGTCTCCCAGATATTTATTCCTTTAACCCCAAGTGTTTTAGAGACTAAGGTTTATATTCTGAAATTCTAGTAGACCTAACACCGGAAAGCAAATAACTAGACATTACATAAGACTTCTCAGTGAAATCTAGGTAAGAATAAACTTCTATTTTACTTTGCTTTTATTTCTGTTTCTATTTTACTTTTAATATTAATATAAATTAACATTTATTTTTTGAATTATTAAGCATTTTTGTTATGCAAGATTTCAACTATTTAGTTATCATCCTAGCTATTTCCAAAACTGAAAACTATGGAAATGAGGGTGAAAAAATTCATTGCAACTTATGCTGACCTCTCTGATTATAAAACTTCAAAATATACAGGTAAAGACAGAATATAATTCTGTTATATAATTCAGACCTGCACATAGAAAGTTATTTCTATCTTGGCTGAATAATAAAGTGGCATATATTTAATATTTTAAAACAAAAAATAGATAAAACTTTCAGCCAGTTCCCATAGTTTGAAATTGAAATAAACCATTTTGACCATAGAATTTATATGATTAGACACTCAGTCAATATGTCTTGTAGGTTACTAAATAATAGTAGAAGGTAGCTCTTTAAAGAAAAACAAAATTTGTTCTCACAAATCATATTAAGATTTAAAGGGTTTTCTCTGAGTCTTAGGAAACTAAAGTAGAAAAGCGTGGCTTACTTTTATTTACTTTTAATGTACTATGACATACTTCTGAAAATCTTACATAACTTTCTTAGGAAACAGAAAATAGTAGGCATGTTAATTCAGATAAAAGATACACAGATACTTCTAAGCAAAGAATTTTGATAATATCCTTTGTAAACTGTTCTTCAAAATTAAATCTCAACTTGCAGATAGCAAATAGTTCATTAAGGATCATTGGTAGGATACTAAAAATAAGTTCACCGGTCCCAGATCACTGACCTGGAGGTAGGACTGGAAATAATCATGCTTTTTTCCCATAGCACTCTACAACTGTTTTCGAAGTATAAATTACAGAATATCTCAAAATACTTATAAAAGGAAAAATACACATACACATATGGAAAAAGCAAGGTTAGATTTTATACAAGCAATTCTAGATTGTATTGGATATAAAAAATACTCTTGATGGTTCAAAAAAATGGAGACTGGTATAGTCTGGGACACTGAATAAACTTTATTATGCATTATTATAAAAAACTATGCTTTATATAAAGAAGAAACTATGCTATATAAAGCATATATAAAACACTTGACTGAGTGACTGAACTGAACTGATGCTTTATATTTATATAAAGATGTAGGTATCTAGGCATGTTCAAAGAGAATAGTGGATGCAGCATGACACTGTGAAAAGAGATGAAAGAGATGAAAATCTGTAAGTGCAATTTTCTTAGGTAATTTTCTTTAAAGATGAACAGCCCTGTCCTTCATCCTTAGTGATTTCCACACATTCCTAAGATATAAATCAAACATAACTGTGTATGTTATTCAAAAATTGCCTCTACTGGGAGAATACATGAAAAATATCTAATTATATATATACACACACACACACACACATTTGTTGTTGTTCAGTCACTAAGCAATGTCTGACTCTGTGATACCATGGACTGCAGCACACCAGGCTTTCCCCTGTCATTCATTCTCTCAGAGTTTGCTCAAATTCATATCCATTGAGTTGGTGATGCCATCCAACCATCTCATCCTCTGTCACCCTGTTCTTTTCCTGCCCTCAATCTTTCCCAGCACTGGGGTCTTTTCCAATGAGTTGGCTCTTCCCATCAGGTGGCCAAAGTATTGGAGCTTTAACTTCAGCATCAGTTCATTCAATGAACATTCAAAGTTGATTTCCTTTAGGATGGACTGGTTGGATCTCTTTGCTGTCCAAGGAATTCTCAAGAGTCTTCTCCAGTACCACAATTCCAAAGCATCAACTCTTCAGCGCTCAGCTTTCTTTATGGACCAACTCTAATATGTACATGACTGCTGGAAAAATCACAGTTTTGACTATACAGACCTTTACTGGCAAAGTGATGTCCCTGCTTTTTACTGTACTGTCTAGCTATGACATAGCTTTTTTCCCAAGGAGCCAGCATCTCTTAATTGCATGGCTGCAGTCACCATCTACAGTGATTTAGGAGCCCAAGAAAATAAAATAAAATAAACTGTTTCCACCTTTTCTTCATCTATGTGCCATGAAGTGATAGGACCAGAAGCCATAATATTATTTTTTTTTGCATGTTGAGTTTTAACCCAGCTTTTTTACTCTCCTCTTTCACCTTCATCAAGAGGCTCTTTAGTTCCTCCTCACTTTCTGCTATTAGAATGATATCACCTGTATATCTGAGGTTGTTGCTATTTCTCTCAGAAATCTTGATTTCAGCTTGTGATTCATTCAGCCCAGCATTTTGTATGATATACTCTGCATATAAGCAGGGTTATAATATACAGCCTTGACATACTTCTTTCCCAATTTTGAACCTGTCCATTGTTCAATGTCTGGTTCTATCTGTTGCTTTTTGACCTGCATACAGGTTTCTCAGCAGACAGGTAAGGTGGTCTGGTATTCCCATCTCTTTAAGAATTTTTGACAGTTTGTTGTGATCCACACAGTCAAAGGCTTTAGCGTAGTCAATGATGCAGAAGTAGATGTTTTGTTTTGTTTTGTTTTGTTTTAATTCTCTTGCTTTTTCTATGATCCAACAGATGTAGGCAGTTTGATCTCTGGTTCCTCTGCCTTTTCTAAATCCAGTTTGTACATATGGAAGTTCTTGGTTCACATACTGTTGAAGCTTAGCTTGAAGGATTTTGAGTGTTACCTTGCTAGCATGTGAAATGAGTGCAATTGTGAAGTAGTCTGAGCATTCTTTAGCATTGCCTTTCTTTGGGATTGGAATGAAAATTGACCTTTTCCAGTCCTGTGACCATTGCTGAGTTTCCCAAATTGGCTCAACATACTGAGTGCAGCACTTCAACAGCATCATCCTTTAGGATTTGAAATAGCTCAGCCAGAATTCCCTCACCCCCACTACTTTTTATTGCGGCACTTCACACTCCTGGATGTCTGGCTCTAGGTGAATGAGATATATATGTGACTTGGTATTTATTTTAAGGGACTCATACAAAATCTGGGGCTTCCCAGATGCCTTTAGTGGTAAAGAATCTGCCTGCCAGTGCAGGAGATGTGGGTTTGATCCCTGAGTCAGGAAGAGCCTCTGAAGGAGGAAATAGAACCCACTCTAGTATTCTTGCCTGGAAAATCCCATGGACAGAGGCACCTAGGGAGCTACAGTCCACAGGGTTGCAAATGGTTGGACATGGGTCAGCGACTGCACACGAGCACATATAAAAAATGACACATTATTTGGGAATACTGAATATGGGTGCCATAGATATATATAGTGTTCTTCATAAATTCATAAAGACAACCCCTTTTCACTGCAAGCATTCCCCCTAAAACTACAAAAATATTTTGGGGAATCCTGAATTTCAGAATCAAAATTTTACATTTCAAAGAAATAAATGTCTCCCACAGGTCCATGTCCCTATATCCCAGAGGAAATAGGGGAAGTTTTAAGAATGGCTACATTCCTTGTATAAAGAAAAATTTGAAGAGGAAAACTATAGACACTCTAATTTCAATGCTGTATCTCCACAATTCCTGGGTCAACAGAGAAGGTAGATATGACTGAAGATAACCACTCCTTGATAACAGAGTTTACTCTCACAGGATTTACAGAACGTCCAGAGCTGAAGACCCTTCTGTTCCTGATATTCCTTACCATCTATCTGATCACCATGGTGGGGAATCTTGGTCTGGTGGCATTGATAGTCACAGAGCATCGTCTTCACACACCAATGTACATCTTTCTGGGTAACCTCGCACTGATGGATTCCTATTGTTCCAGTGCCATTACCCCAAAGATGCTACAGAACCTCTTTTCCAAAGACAGAATGATTTCTCTGTACGAATGCATGGCACAATTTTATTGTCTCTGCCTTGCAGAAACTACAGATAGCTTTCTCCTGGCAGCAATGGCCTATGATCGCTATGTGGCCATCTGCAAACCACTGCAGTACCACACCATGATGTCAAAGAAACTCTGCATTCAGATGACCACAGGGGCCTACATAGCTGGAAACATCCACCCCACAATTCATGTAGGGTTTCTCTTTAGGTTAACTTTCTGTAGGTCTCATCAAATTAATCACTTTTTTTGTGATGTCCTTCCATTATACAGACTCTCCTGTGTGAACCCTTATATCAATGAACTGATGATATTTATTGTTTCAGGGTCACTTTCAGTCTTCACTATTACCATAGTCATAATCTCTTACCTTTTTATCCTTTTCACAATTTTCAAAATGAAATCCAAAGAAGGAAAAAGCAAAGCCTTATCTACTTGTGCATCCCACTTTGTCTCTGTCTCAATTTTCTATGGTTCTCTTCTTTTCATGTACATTCGACCAAATTCAGTTAATGAAGAGAATAAAGATATTATACCTATTGCTATTTTTTATACTTCAGTGATTCCTTTACTAAACCCTTTTATTTATAGTCTAAGAAATAGGGAAGTAATTAATATTATGAAGAAAATTATGAAGATTTCATAACATTCTGCAACAAATATCATTCCATATGAACAAATGATTTTAATTTGATTAAAGCTTTTTCAAAATCAAGAAATACTGAGAAAATGGAAAATGGTCACCTCACAAATAACATTAGATTATTAAAACATGATGGCATTATCAGTCAAATAAATAAGGTCAAACGAAGAAAATATGGTAAAATATATTCACAAATCTAAGCTACTAGGTTTCATCAGAAGTGAACTAAATAATTACCATTGAGGTCACATTTGTGTCACAGCATGTTAGTTAAACTAGAAGCTATATTTCAGAGTATAGTAAGTTACACTTTTAGACAAATTCAGCAAAGGCCAGGAATTGAGGTCAGTACATATAAAGAGCACCTTCATTTGGCAAATTTCTAGAATCCCAAGGTATAATCTTACAAACTTCCCAATATCTCAAGTTCTCAAATATTAGTACCCTCTTAAGCATGTGACAGAAGAAAAAACATACACCAACTTCATTTTCAATTTTTTAGTTTGTTCAAAAGATTATGTTTGAGTATGAAATCTCACTGAACGTATATTGATTAATAAAAACTTTTTCTCTTTAGACTGAGTCAATTTACACTTAAGTTCTCTGAAATGCAGTATTTGTACTTTGGTGTACTATCAATCTGTACTTGAAGATGATGCTATTTATATTGACATCACTATGAATTTGACATTTTCATGTAGTTTGATCATCACATATAACAGTGAAATTCCTGAATATATCCTTAAATAAAGTTTTTTCTCTCTGATATTATTATTCGTCCTTTTTGTTATTAGGAATACCACCAATATGGTCTGATTCCAGGGTAAATTACTGGTATATGCATATCATTAACAAAAAGTTGGAGGTGCTGATCAAGCATAAAGGAGGCAGAAAACAGTAAAAATTTAAATATCTAAACAATGATATTTATTGATCATAACATATAAATATGGAAGGAAAATAATTTACTGAGAATGTGCTCTCTGCTTGATGCTGCATTAGACCTTTCATATATATTACCTATCAATTCATAAAATGTGATTTTTCATGCTTTTCATCAGTAAAAATCTCATACTTTGCAATATTAAGGAGCTGGCCCAAGTTTATCCAGCTCATCAAATTCTGCCAGAATTTGAATCGGTACTACCTTTTCCCTATGTGATTAGGAGTTCAGAAAATGGAAATCCTTGCAGCCTAGGGTATTTAGCTTTTAAGTTGCATCAGAAGTAAAAATATGCCTTAAAAATGGAAAAAAAATGATTTTTGGAGGAAAATAGAAATGGTTATGGCTGATGTCAATGTTTATGGAAAACAGAGTGGCTCTGGGAATGAGGATGAATGTGAACCATGGGATGGAATCAAAAAATGAACAAAACAGTCGGAGAGAGCTATCAGTTAATGTGGGGAAAACAGGGGAGGTGCATCAGTTACTGACAATCTTAAAGGCCACCCTAAGGAATCTGACTTAATCTTAGAGGCTGAAGTCTCCTTGGAGCAGAGCAATATCATTGTATATTTCAGAATCCTGATCTTGCAGCTAATCAGAAAGAGACTTAAAGCAAGAAGGCTAACTTCAATAATTCATGTAGTAGATGAGAAGAACTGAAACTGGAGAATACTCTAAATGGAGGGGAATGCACAGATAGAAACATTTTAATGGAAATAAATAGTAAACTGGAACTGTTGATAATAAAATGAAAGCCTATCTTTTCCCTACAAATATCAAACATGACATAATCAATTCCATATCACCAATACTTAATAAGGTACCTGATACATTTGGACTTCAATAAACATTTCACTGCAGCCAGGTTTTCTGGAAGAGTTTTTAGGCCTCCCTCTGAGCCCTCCTTCAATATAGCTTAGTATAATTATGTAAATTAATGTAATAGGCTTATTATTTTTATTTTTGAATGAATTAGTAAATTTTAATTTCTAACATTGTAAAATGGATAGATATAATCCACATAAACAAAGTTCTTTATGGTCATAAGGCACTTTATAAGCAAAAAGAAATCTCAGTTCAGTCACTCAGTCATGTCCAACTCTTTGAAACCCCATGAACTGCAGAACGCCAGACCTCCCTGTCCATCACCAACTCCCAGAGTCCACCCAAACCCATGTCCATTGTATCGGTGATGCCATCCAACCATCTCATCCTCTGTCATCCCCTTCTCCTCTGGCCCTCAATCTTTCCCAGCATCAGGGTCTTTTCAAATGAGTCAGCTCTCCGCATCAGGTGGCCAAAGTATTGGAGTTTCAGCTTCAACATCAATCCCTCCAATGAACACCCAGGACTGATCTCCTTTAGGAGGGACTGGTTGGATCTCCTTGCAGTCCAAGGGACTCTCAAGAGTCTTCTCCAACACCACAGTTCAAAAGCATAAATTCTTCTGCACTCAGCTTTCTTTATAGTCCAACTTTCACATCCATACATGACTACTGGAAAAACCATAACCTTGACTAGATGGACCTTTATTGGCAAAGTAATGTCTCTGCTTTTTAATATGCTATCTATGTTGGTCACAACTTTCCTTCCAAGGAGCAAGCATCTTTTAATTTCATGGCTGCAATCACCATCCGCTGTGATTTTGGATCCCAGAAAAATAAAGTCAGCCACTGTTTCCCCATCTATTTCCCATGAAGTGATGGGACTGGATGCCATGATCTTAGTTTTCTGAATGTTGAGCTTTAAGCCAACTTTTTCACTCTCTTCTTTCACTTTCATCAAGAAGAACTGTACAAAAAAGATCTTCATGACCCAGATAATCACGATGGTATGATCACTCCCACGCACCTAGAGCCAGACATCCTGAAATGTGAAGTCAAGTGGGCCTTAGGAAGCACCACTACAAACAAAGCTAGTGGAGGTGATGGAATTACAAGTGAGCTATTTCAAATTCTAAAAGATGATGCTGTGAAAGTGCTGCACTCAATATGCCAGCAAATTTGGAAAACTCAGCAGTGGCCACAGGACTGGAAAAGGTCCGTTTTCATTCCAATCCCAAAGAAAGGCAATGCCAAAGAATGCTCAATCTACCGCACAATTGCACTCATCTCACACACTAGTAAAGTAATGCTTAAAATTCTCCAAGCTAGGCTTCAGTAATACGTGAACTATGAACTTCCGGATGTTCAAGCTGGTTTTAGCAAAGACAGAGGAACCAGAGATCAAATTGCCAACATCCGCTGGATCACTGAAAAAGCAAGAGAGTTCTAGAAAAACATCTATTTCTGCTTGATTGACTATGCCAAAGCATTTGACTGTGTGGATCACAATAAACTGTGGAAAATTCTTCAAGAGATGGGAATACCAGACCACCTGATCTGCCTCTTGAGAAACCTGTATACAGGTCAGGAAGCAACAGTTAGAATCGGACATGGGACAACAGACTGGTTCCAAATAGGAAAAGGAGTCAAGGCTGTATATTGTCACCCTGCTTATTTAAAAAGAAATCTAGATACCAAAAATTATGAGAAGCTATGAATTAGAGGTATGTTGCACATTCTATATTCACTGTCTATTTTAATGGATATTTTTAGTTTTCAGGCTTGTATGCATTGATTTAGTTTCCCTTTCCTAAGGATACCAAAATTTGAGCTATGTACCTCTGCACCACTCCCCAACCCTTAGCAACACTGGAGCACCAGAGATCTGTTAAGAGAAGAACATGTGACTGACTCGAGGATAACAAGACCAAAAAAAATTTATTGTCTAGAACTATCTGGAAAATAAGTATCATTTATTTGAAAAGAGGTTCACAAAAAGGATAGTGTCTCTCCCTCGAGTCATGGTATGTGACTATGATATATGGCACAATATATGTGAGGGATTGCGGGCAGGAGGAGAAGGGGACGACAGAGGATGAGATGGCTGGATGGCATCACCGACTCAATGGACATGAGTTTGAGTGAACTCTGGGAGTTGATGATGGGCAGGGAGGCCTGGCGCACTGCGATTCATGGGGTTGCAAAGAGTCGGACATGACTGAGTGACTGAACTGAACTGAACTGACTAATGTGTATTTTTACTCACAGTCTTCAGGCGTCTGACTTTACAGGATGGATATGGTGGGCTTTGGCTGAGGATGGCACAACTAGATGTGTTTTTCCAGTAGTCATGTATGGATGTATGGATGTACAGTTAGACTATAAAGAAAGCTGAGTGCCGAAGAATTGATGCTTTTGAACTGTGGTGTTGGAGAAGACTCTTGAGAGTCCCTTGGACTGCAAGGAGATCCAACCAGTCCATCCTAAAGGAAATCAGTCCTGAATATTCATTGGAAGGACTGATCCTGAAGCTGACACTCCAAAACTTTGGCCACCTGCTGTGAAGAACTGACTCACTAGAAAAGACCCTGATGCTGGGAAAGACTGAAGGTGGGAGGAGGAGGGGATGGCAGAGGATGAGATGGTGGGATGGCAGAGGATGAGATGGTTGGATGGCATCACCGACTCAATGGACATGAGTTTGAGTAAGTTCCAGGAGTTGGTGATGGACAGGGAAGCCTGGCGTGCTGCAGTCCATGGATTTGCAGAGTTGAACACGACTGAGCGGCTGAACTGATGTGTATTTTGCCATCAAGAAGGAAACCAGATTGGAGATAAAGTCAATACACAACGGATGGCATAGCTGAGGAAGTCACAGAGAAACAGACCCAGAGTCACTGGCATAAATTCACCTGGTTTTACAATCTAACAGCTCTTCTTAATGTTTAACTTTGGAAGAGATGCATTATTTATAACTAAGGAAATGTTAATTGATACATTCATGTATCTTGCCTTACCTCCCCTTTTCATAGTCTATTTTTAAATAATCATCAGACAGTCTTTAGTTTACAAATTACTCTTCAGTAGTATCCATTCAGGTATTATTCACACCTATCTTTTTTTAAGTTCTTATTTTATATTGGAGTACAGTTGATTAACAGTCTTGTGTTAGTTTCAGTTGTACAATAAAGTGATTCAGTTATATATATACATGTATCTATTTTTTTTCAAATCCTTTTCCCAGTTAGGTTGTTACATAATATTGAGCAGCGTTCCTGCACTACACAATAGGTCCCTATTGGTTATCCATTTAAAATACAGCAGTGCATATATGTCAATCCCAAACTCCCTACTATCCCTCTCCACCATCCTTCCCCACTGGTAACCTTAAGTTTGTTCTTTAAGTCCATGAGTCTGTTTCCATTTTGTAAATAAGTTCAGTTGTATCATTTTTTTTTAGATTCCACATATAAGCTATATCATATGATAGTCTCATTGCAATACTATTTATAATGGCCAAGACATAGAAGCAACCTAAATGTCCATCAACATAAAAATGGATAAAGAACATGTGCTACCTATATACAATAGAATATTACTCATCTACATCTATTGTCTTTTACCTTCCTTACTCTATTTTAATTCTGTATAATTCCACTTTAAAAATTTATCCACAAAAATACTAAGGTGGAGCTCAGGAACCAAACCCAGGCTCTCTAGCTTCAGAGTCTATATTCTAACCACAAAGTCATAGTGTGTTGTTAGTCATTCAGTCAAGTTACACTCTTTGTGATCCCATGGTCTGCAGTCTGCCTCTGTCCGTGGGATTCTCCAGGCAAGAATACTGGAATGGGTAACCATTCTCTTCTCCAGGGGATCTTCCTGATCCAGCGATCGAACCTGGGTCTCTTGCATTGCAGGCAGATTCTTTACCATCTGAGCCATGAGAGGATCACATAGGACAGAGAAGTTAAAGTAGCAGGAGAAGAAAACTTCCAAGAAGCTAAGCTATCTAGTGGATAGGACAGAAATTCAAGAATGCTATGAATAAATGATATTTTCCTCCAAATTTATTTTTTTAATTTAATTTTATTTTTAAAATTTACAATATTGTATTGGTTTTGCCAAATACATTTGAAAATTTTCAAACATACCAAAGTTAAGAGAATGCCCAGAGATTTTTAAAATCAATATTAAACAACTATTAACATTTTACATTTGACTGGCAAGCCATCTCCAAATGTGTACATACATATATACTTATGGATGTGAGAGTTGGACTGTGAAGAAGGCTGAGCACCGAAGAATTGGTGCTTTTGAACTGTGGTGTTGGAGAAGACTCTTGAGAGTCCCTTGGACTGCAAGGAGATCCAACCAGTCCATTCTGAAGATCAGCCCTGGGATTTCTTTGGAAGGAATGATGCTAAAGCTGAAACTCCAGTACTTTGGCCACCTCATGTGAAGACTTGACTCATTGGAAAAGACTCTGATGCTGGGAGGGATTGGGGGCAGGAGGAAAGGGGGACGACAGAGGATGAGATGGCTGGATGCCATCACTGACTCGATGGATGTGAGTTTGAGTGAACTCCGGGAGTTGGTGACAGACAGGGAGGCCTGGCGTGCTGCGATTCATGGGGTTGCAAAGAGTCGGACATGACTGAGCGACTGAACTGAACTGAACTGAACTGATACATGTAAACAGTATGACAGTTTACCCATAAATACTTCAACATACATCTCAAAGGAACACAGACATTTCCTACATGATCATAATGTCATTATAATCTCTATGTAATTTAACAGCACCAAATATGAAAGTCACATCTGAACTTTTCCCAATTTTCCCAGATTGTCCTCTATAGTGATTTATTTTTCATCAAGAATTCAGTTAAATGTCATTTTTTTATTTATTTGATAATTTTTATATTTTATATAGTTTTCAAAGGTTACACTCCATTTCTACTTATTATAAATATTGGTTTTAGTCTCCATGTTATATAATGCATCTGTGTAGGCTTTCTTACACCAAATAGTTTGTACCTCCCACTCTCCTAACTCTATATTCTCCTTCCCCACTTCCCCACTGGTTTGTTCTTTGTATCTGTGAGTCTTTCTTTTTCTAATATTTACTAGTTCACTGCATAGTTTAGATTTCACATGTAAGTGATATCATACAGTATTTGTCTTTCTCAGTTTGACTTGTTTCACTTAGCACAATGCCCTTCAAGTCCATTCATAAAACAACAAATGGTAAAAAGGCATTATTTATATGGCTGAGTACTTTTCCACTGTGTGTGTGTGTGTGTGTGTGTGTGTGTGTGTGTACACTTCTTCATCCATTCATCTGTTAGTAGACACTAGTTTCCATGTCTTTACAATTGTATAATGCTGCTATGAACACTGGGGTACGTGTATCTTTTTGAATTAATGGGCTTTTCCCCAAATGTATACCCAGAAGTGGAACTGCTGGGTCAAATGGCAGTTCAGTTATTAGTTTTTTGGAGAAACCTCCATACTGTTGGCTGCACCAATTTACATTCCTACTGACAGTGTATGAGGGTTCCCTTTTCTCCACATGCTTCTGAACATTTGTTATCTGTATTGTTTCATATGATAGCCATCCTGAATGGTGTAATATGATAACTTACTGCAGTTGTAATTTCCATTTCCTTGATGATTTGTGACATTGAGCACCTTTACATGTGCCTGTTGGCTACCTGCAATTCCTCCTTGGAAAAAGTCTATTCAGTACTTACGTCCATTTTAAAAAATCAGGTTATTTGGGTTTTTCTGATGTTGAGTTATATGAAACTTTTATATATGCTGGATATTAATAATATCTTTTATCAATCATCAGTTCAGTTCAGTTCAGTCACTCAGTCATGTCCAACTCTTTTTGACCCCATGAATTGCAGCACGCCAGGCCTCCCTGTCCATCAGCAACTCCCAGAGTTTACCCAAACTCTTGTCCATCGAGTCAGTGATGCCATCCAGCCGTCTCATCCTCTGTTGTCCCCTTCTCCTCCTGCCCCCAATCCCTCCCAGCAGCAGAGTCTTTTCCAATGAGTCAACTCTTCGCATGAGGTGGCCAAAGTACTGGAGGTTCAGCTTTAGCATCATTCCTTCCAAAGAAATCCCAGGGCTGATCTCCTTTAGAATGGATTGGTTGGATCTCCTTGAAGTCCAAGGGACTCTCAAGAGTCTTCTCCAACACCACAGTTCAAAAGTGTCAATTCTTCGGTGCTCAGCTTTCTTCACAGTCCAACTCTCACATCCATACAAGACCACTGGAAAAACCATAGCCTTGACTAGATGGACCTTTGTTGGCAAAGTAATGTCTCTGCTTTTCAATATGCTATCTAGGTTGGGTATAACTTTTCTTCCAAGGAGTAAGCGTCTTTTAATTTCATGGCTGCAATCACCATCTGCAGTAATTTTGGAGCCCAAAAAAATAAAGTCAGCCACTGTTTCCCCATCTATTTCCCATGAAGTGATGGGACCAGATGCCATGATCTTAGTTTGCCGAATGTTGAGCTTTAAGCCAACTTTTTCACTCTCCTCTTTCACTTTCATTTGCAAATATGTTCTCCTACTAGGTTATCTTTTCATTTTGTCCACAGTTTCCTTTGTTATACAAAATCTTTTAAGTTTAATTAGACCCCACTTGTTTAATTTTGCTTTTGTTTCCTTTGGTTTTAGTAAATTAATTTAAGGAAATATTGCTGCAATTTATGGCAAAGACTGTTCTACCTACATTTTCCTGTAGAAGTTTTACAGTATGTGGTCTTACATTTAGGTCTTTAATCTGGTCTTACATTCATGTCTTTGAGTTTATTTCTGTCTACAATGTTGAAGAATGTTCAAGTTTCCTTTTTTTACATGCAGATGTCCAGTTTTCCCAACACCGCTTCTGCAAGTGACTGTCTGTTCTCCATTGTGTATTCTTGCCTCTTCTGCCATAAATTAAGTGACTATAAGTATGTGGGTTTATTTATGGGCTTTACCCTCTGTTTCATTGATCTACATGTCTGTTTTTAGCGAGTACTATACAATTCTGAATACAGTAGTTTTGTAGTATACTCTGAAGACAGGGAACATGATTCCACCAATTCAGTTCTTCTTTTTCAAGATTGTTATGGCTGTTTGGAGTCTTCTGTGCTTCCATACAAATTTAAACATTTTTTGCTTATGAAAAATGTCATTAGTATTTTGATGGGGGTTGAAAAATAGGTAAATTGCTTTGGTTAGTATAGTGATTTTGACTATATAAATTCTTTCAGTACAAGAACACGGTATATCTTTCAATCTCTTTGTGCTGTCTTCAGTTTCTTTCTTCCATGTCTCACAGTTTTCTGAGTACCAGACTTTTACCTCCTTAGATAGGTTTATTTCTAGCTATTTTTTTATTTTTGATGTGATGATAAATGGAATTGTTTCTTAATTTCTCTTTCTGATACTTCATCGTTAGTATAGAGAAGTGTAACATACTTCTGTATATTGTTTGCATCCTGCAACTTTAACAAATTCACTGACAAGCTCTAAGTTTTCCAATTTCATCATTAGGATTTTCTATGTACAGTATTACATCATCTGCCAAACGTAACAATTTTACTTCTTACTTTCCAATTTGAATTACTTTATCTTTTCTTCTTCTCTGATTTATATGGCTAGGACTATGTTGAACTGAAGTGGCGAGAGTTGGCAACCTTATCTTCTTCCAGAAAAGGAAGAAAAGGAAATGCTTTCAGCTTTTCACCACTGAGTATGTTAGCTGTAGATGTGTCATATATGGCCTTGAATGTTGAGGATAGTTAAGATCATTGTCTTCACACACCAATGTACATCTTCCTGGGGAATCTCACTCTGATGGATTCCTATTGTTCTAGTGCTATTACCCCAAAGATGCTACAGAACTTCTTTTCTAAAAATAGAATGATTTCACTCCATGAATGCATGGCACAATTTTATTTTTTCTGCTTTGCTGAAACTGCAGATTGCCTTATCCTGGCAGCAATGGCCTATGATCGCTATGTGGCCATCTGCAAAACACTGCAGTACCACACTATGATATCAAAGAAACTCTACATTCAGATGACCACAGGGGCCTACATATCTGGAAACATTCATACTATGATTCATGTAGGGTTTCTCTTTAGGTTAACTATCTGTCAGTCAGTCACTCAGTCATGTCCAACTCTTTGTGACCCCATGGACTGCAGCATGCCAGGCCTCCCTGTCCATCATCAACTCCCAGAGTCTACTCAAACTCATGTCCATTGAGTCAGTAATGCCATCCAACCATCTCATCCTCTGTCATCCCCTTCTCCTCCTGCCTTCTGTCTTTCCCAGCATCAGGGTCTTTTCTAGTGAGTCAGTTCTTCACAGCAGGTGGCCAAAGTGTTGGAGTTTCAGCTTCAGCATCAATTCTTCCAATGGATATTCAGGACTGATTTCCTTTAGGATGGACTGGTTGGATCTCCTTGCAGTCCAAGGGACTCTCAAGAGTCTTCTCCAACACCACAGTTCAAAAGCATCAATTCTTCAGTGTTCAGCTTTCCTTATAGTCCAGTTGTCACATCCATACATGAGTACTGGAAAAACCATAGCTTTGACTAGATGGACCTTTGTTGGCAAAGTAATGTCTAGGCTTTTTAATATACTGTCTAGGTTGGTCATAGCTTTTCTTTCAATGAGCAAGTGTCTTTTAATTTCATGGCTGCAGTCACCATCTGCAGTCATTTTGGAGCCCAAAATATAGTCTCTCCCTGTTTGCATTGTTTCCCCATCTATTTGCCATGAAGCAATTGGACAGGATGCCCTGATCTTAGTTTTCTGAATGTTGAGTTTTAAGCCAACTTTTTCACTCTTCTCTTTCACTTTCATCAAGAGGTTTTCTATAGGTCTCATCAAATAAGTCACTTTTTTTGTGATGTCCTGCCATTATATAGACTCTCCTGTGTGGATCCTTACATCAATGAATTGATGATATTCATCTTTGTAGAGTCAGTTTTGTCTTCATATTACCATAGTAATAATCTCTTAACTTTTTATTCTTTCCACAATTTTCATGATGAAATCCAAAGACAGAAAAGGCAAAACCTTACATGTGCAGCCCACTTTCTCTCTGTTTCAACATTCTATAGTTCTTCCTTCCTTTTCATGTATGTTTGACCAAATTCACATAATAAAGATGATAACGATATATCTATTGCTATTTTTTATACTCTAGTGATTCCCTTGTTAAACCCAGTTATTTATAGTCTAAGAAATAAGGAAGTAATAAGTGTTCTGAAAAAAATTATTGAGAAGAATTTATAAAATTATGAAACAAATATCATCCAATATGGACAGCTGACTGTAATGTCATTAAACTTTTTTCAAAATCAAGGAATATTGAGAAAATGGAATGGCCATGTCATATATAACATTAAATTACTAAAACGTGATGATGTATCGGGCAAATAAACAAGTTTAAAAGAAGAGAGTGTGGTAAATACATTTCAAAAGCTAAGCTACTAGAGGTTTCATGAGGAATGAACTAACTAACCTTGAGGTCACAATTATGTGAAATTATGTTTCAGAGTATTAGTTCAGTTCAGTGCTCAGTCGTGTCTGACTCTTTGTGACCCCATGGACTGCAGCATGCCAGGCTTCCCTGTCCAAGTAAGTTACAATTTTCAACAAATTCTACAAATGCTAAGAATTGAAGTCAATATATATGAGGTCACCTCCATTCAACATTTTTGGCAAATTTCAGGAATCCCAAGGCAAAAATTTGCAAACTCTCACATATCCCAAGTTTTCAACTATTAAACTTTTCTTAAGAAGAATCATGTGATAGAAGTAGTCTTTATGTCTCATTTGATTCTGAATTTGAGTCTGTTCAACAGGTTTTCTTTTAATATGAAACCACACAGAATATATATTTGCTAATCAAGAACATTTTCATCTTAATTATTAGTCAATATTCTCTAAAATTAAGTATTTTATTTACTCTATTACTCTCTGAAATAAAGTATCTATAAATTTGTGATTTTAAAATCTATACTTGAATATGATGCTATTTATATTGACATCACTATGGATTTGATATTTCTAAATAGTTTTATTGGTTGACCATCATATATGACAATCCAATACATAGATATATTCTTAAATAAAGTTTTTCTCACTGATACTGTTACTTGTCTTGCTTGTTATGAGGAATACAACCAAATTAAGACTGACTCCAAGATAAATTATTGATACATTCAAGGCATTAACAAAAATCACCAGGTTCTGATCAAACAAAAATCACCAGGCTCTGATCAAGCAAAAATGAGGTGGAAAATTGTAAAAATATAAAACAATATCAAATTTAAATTTAATTTTAAATATAACAATTCAAATTTATTAAATGCATTTATTATTAATCATTAATCATAAAATTTAATAATTTAAATCTAAGACCAGATACTATAAAATGTTTAGAGGAAAACACCGAAGAACACTCTTTGACATAAATTGCAACAAGATCTTTTTCAAACCATCTCCTACAGTAAGAGACATAAAAACAAAAATAAACAAATAGAACCCAAATTAACTCAAATGACTTTTGCACAGCAAAGGAAATCATAAACAAAATCAAAGCACAACTCACAGAATAGAATAAAATATTTGCAAATGATGTGACTGACAGTGGATTAACCTCCAAAATTTACAAACAGTTCATATAGCTCAATATTAAAATAAACAAACATCCAATCAAAAAATAAGCAGAAGAAATAGACATTTCTCCAAAGAGGACATGCAGATGGCCAAGAGACACATGAAAAGAGGCTTGACATTGCTAATTATTAGAGAACTGCAAATCAAAACTACAATGAAGTATCACCACACACCACATGGTCAGCATGGCCATCATCAAAAAGTCTACAAACAATAAATGCTGGAGAATGTGTTTCAAAAAGGGAACCTTCCTACACTATTGGTGGAAATGTGAATTGGTACATTCATTATGGAAAAGAGTATGAGGGTTCCTTAAAAAACTAAAAACAGAGCTATCCCTTCACTGAGCATATGTCTGAAGAAAAACAAGGTTCAATAGGATACATGCACCCCAATGTTGACTGCAGCACTATTTACAATGGCCAAGACATGGAAACAACCTAAATGTCCATCCACAGAAGAATGGATAAACAAGATATGGAACACATATACCACGGGATATAATTTACCATAACAAAGAATGAAATAAGGCCATTTGCAGCAACATGGATGGACCTGGAGATTTTCCTAAGTGAAGTAAGTCAGAGAGAGAAAGACAAATACATATAAAATCACTTCTATGTGGAATCTTTTTTTTTTTAATAATACAAATTAATTTATTTACCAAACGGAAACAGACTTAGAAGACAAATTTATGGTTACCAAAGGGAAAATGTTGAGGAATGGATAAATTGAGTTTGAGATTGACATGTACACTCTACTATTTTAAAATAGTTAACCTACAAGGACCTACTATTCAACACATGGAACTCTGATCGATATTCTGCAGTAACCTAAACAGGCCCTTTAATGGATCACTGCCTTGTGGCAAATGGGTTTATGTAACTCAATGAAGCTATCAGCCATGCCAGGCAGGGCAACCCAAGATGGATGGGATATAGTAGAGAGTTCTGAGAAAAACATGGTCCACTGGAGGAGGGAATGACAAACCACTCTAGTATTTTTGCAGTGAGAATCCCATGAACAGTATAAAAAGGCAAAAGGATATGACACTAAAAGATGAGCCCCCAGGTTAGAAGGTGTCCAATATACTACTGGGGAAGAGCAGAGGGCAATTATACTACAGTGCCAGAAAGAATGAAGTGGCTGGGCCAAAGCAGAAATGACACTCAATTATGTATATGTCTGATAGTGAAAGTAAAATCTGATGCTGTAAAGAACAATATTGCATAGGCTCCTGGAATGTTATGTCCATGAATCAAGGTAAATTGGACATGGTCAAGTAGGAAATGGCAAGAGTGAACATCAGCATCTTAGCAATCAGTGAACTAAACTGGACAGGAATAGGCAAATTTAACTAAGACGACCATTATATCTACTACTGTAGGCAAGATTCCCAGAGAAGAACTGGAGTAGCCGTCATAGTTAACAAGAGTCTGAAATGCAGTACTTGGGCACAATCTCCAAAGCAACAGAATGATCTCAGTTCATTTCCAAGGCAAACCATTCAACTTCACAGCAATTCAAGTCTATGCCCCAACTACTAACAACAAAGATGAAGTTGACCAGTTCTATCTTCAAGAGATGGGAATACCAGACCACCTGATCTGCCTCTTGAGAAATTTGTATGCAGGTCAGGAAGCAACAGTTAGAACTGGACATGGAACAACAGACTGGCTCCAAATAGGAAAAGGAGTACATCAAGGCTGTATATTGTCACCCTGTTTATTTAACTTATATGCAGAGTACATCATGAGAAATGCTGGACTGGAAGAAGCACAAGCTGGAATCAAGATTGCCGGGAGAAATATCAGTCACCTCAGATATGCAGATGACACCACCCTTATGGCAGAAAATGAAGAGGAACTCAAAAGCCTCTTGATGAAAGTGAAAGTGGAGAGTGAAAAAGTTAGCTTAAAGCTCAACATTCAGAAAATGAAGATCATGGCATCTGGTCCCATCACTTCATGGGAAATAGATGGGGAAACAGTGGAAACAGTGTCAGACTTTATTTTTTGGGCTCCAAAATCACTGCAGATGGTGACTGCAGCCACGAAATTAAAAGATGCTTACTCCTTGGAAGGAAAGTTATGACCAACCTAGATAGCATATTCAAAAGCAGAGACATTACTTTGCCAACAAAGGTTCGTCTAGTCAAGGCTATGGTTTTTCCTGTGGTCATGTATGGATGTGAGAGTTGGACTGTGAAGAAGGCTGAGTGCCGAAGAATTGATGCTTTTGAACTGTGGTGTTGGAGAAGACTCTTGAGAGTCCCTTGGACTGCAAGGAGATTCAACCAGTCCATTCTGAAGGAGATCAGCCCTGGGATTTCTTTGGAAGGAATGATGCGGAAGCTGAAACTTCAGTACTTTGGCCACCTCATGCGAAGAGTTGACTCGTTGGAAAAGACTCTGATGCTGGGACGGACTGGGGGCAGGAGGAGAAGGGGAAGACAGAGGATGACATGGCTGGATGGCATCACTGACTCGGTGGACGTGAGTCTCAGTGAACTCCGGGAGTTGGTGATGGACAGGGAAGCCTGGCGTGCTGGGATTCATGGGGTGACAAAGAGTCGGACACGACTGAGCGACTGATCTGATCTGATCTGATGATGACCTATAAGACCTTCTAGAACTAACACCAAAAAAAGATGTCCTTTTCATCATAGGGAACTGGAGTGAAATAGAAGGAAGTCAAGAGATACCTGGCGTAGTAGGCAAGTTTGACTTTGGAGTACAAACTGAAGCAGGGCCAAAGACTAATAGAGCTTTGCCAAGAGAATGCACTGGTCACAGCAAACACACTTTTCAACAACTCAAGAAATGATTCTACACTGGGACATCACCAAATGTTCAATACTGAAATCAAATTGATTATATTCTTTGTAGTCAAAGATGGAGAAGCCCTATACAGTCAGTGAAAACAAGACCTGGAGCTGACTGTGGCTCAGCTCATCAGCTCCTTATAGCAAAATTGAGGCTTAAACTAAAGCAAGTGGGGACTGATACTAGGTCATTCAGGTGTGACTTAAATCACATCTCTTATGATTATACAGTGGAAGTGACAAACAGATTCAAGGGATTAGATCTGGTAGACAGAATGCCTGAAGAACTATGGACTGAAGTTCATAACATTGTACAGAAGGCAGTGAATAAACCCATCCTAAAGAAAAAGAAATGCAAGAAGGCAAAGTGTTTGTCAGAAGAGGTCTTACAAAAAACTGAGGAAAGATGAGAAGCTAAAAGAAAGGGAGAAAGGGAAAGATATACCCAACTGAATGCAGAGTTACAGAGAATAGCGAGGAGAGATAAGAAGGCCTTCTTCAGTGAACAATGCAAAAAAAAAAAAAAAAGAGGAAAACAACAGAATGGGAAAGACTAGAGATCTCTTCAAGAGAACTAGAGATATCAAAGGAACAGTTCATGCAAGGATGTGCATGATAAAGGACAGAATCAGTAAAGACTTAACAGAGGCAGAAAATATTAAGAAGAGGTGGTAAGAATATATAGAAGAACTGTAGAAAAAAGGTCTTGATGACCCAGATAACCATGATGGTGTGATTACTCACTCAGAGCCAGACATCCTGGAGTGTGAGGTCAAGTGGGCCTTAGGAAGCATTACTACCAATAAAGCTAGTGGAGGTGATGGAATTGCAGCTGAGCTATATAAAATAAAAAATACTAAAAGATGATGGTGTTAAAGTGCTCCACTCAATAGGGAGTTGCACTCAAAAGTGCTATCATCAAATTTGGAAAACCCAGCGTTGGCCACAGGACTAAAAACAGTCAGTTTTCATACCAATTCCAGAGAAGGGCAGAGCTAGAGCTAAAGAATGTTCAAACTACCGGACAATGGCAATCACTTCCCATGCTAGTAAGCTAGTACTCAAAATCCTTCAAGCCAGGCTTCAGCAGCACTTGAATCAAAAACTTTCAAGTGTACAAGCTGGGTTTAGAAAAGGCAGAGGAACCAGAGATCAAATTGCTAACATACTGGATCATAGGCAAAGCCAGGAATTCCAGAAAAGCATCGACTTCTGTTTCAATGATTACGCAAAAGCCTTTGACTGTGTGGATCAAAACAAACTGAGGAAATTTTTTTAAAAGATGGGAATACCAGAGACCATCTTACCTGTCTCCTGAGAGACCTGTATAAGGGTCAAAAAGCAAGTTAGAACTTGAAGTGAAATGAAGTGAAAGTCACTCAGTCATGTCCAACTCTTTGTGACCCCATAGACTATACTGCCCATGGAATTCTCCAGACCAAAATACTGGAGTGGGTAGCCTTTCCCTTCTCCAGGGGATCTTCCCAACCCAGGGATTGAACCCAGGTGTTCTGCATTGTAGGTGGATTCTTTACCAGCTGAGCCACAAGGGAAGTCCAGTTAGAGCCTTACATGGAACAAATGACTGGCTCAAAATTGGGAAAGGAGTACGAAATGGCTGTATATTCTCACCTGTTTATTTAACTTATATCCAGAGTGCATCATGCAAAATGCTGGGCAGGATAAATCACAAGCTGAAATCAAGATTGCCAGGAGAAATATCAACAATCTTAGATATGCAAATGATACCACTCTAATGGCAGAAAGTGAAGACGAATTAAAGATCCTCTTGATGAAGATGAAGGAGGAGAGTGAAAAAACTGGCTTAAAACTCAACATTTAAAAAAAAAAACTAAGATCATGGAACTGGTCCCATCACTTCATGGCAAAGAGAAGGGGGAAAAGTGGACACAGTAACAGATTTTCACTTGGGCTCCAAAATCATTGCAGATGGTAACTGCAGCTGTGAAATTAGAATATGCTTGCTTCTTGGAAGAAAGGCTATGACAAACCTAGACAGCATACTAAAAAGCAAAGACATAACTTTGCTGACATAGGTCCATATAGTCAAAGCTGTGATCTTTCCAATAGTCATATATGGAAGTAAGAGTTCAACCATAAAGAAGACTTAATGCTGAAGAATTGATGCTTTTGAATTGAGGTGCTGGAGAAGACTCTTGAGAGTCCCTTGGACAGCAAGGAGTCAAAGCAGTCAATCCCAAGGGAAATCAACCTGAACACTCATCTTAAGGACTGACGCTGAAGCTGAAGCTCCAGAACTTTGGCCACCTGATGCGAGCAGCCAATTCATTGGAAAAGACCCTGATGCTGGGAAAGATCAAAGGCAAAGGAGAAGAGGGCAACAAAGGATGAGATGGTTGGATGGCATTAGTGATTCAATAGATATGAACTTGAGCAAACTCTGGGAGATGGTGAGGTACAGGGAGGCCTGGTGTGCTGCAGTCCATGGGGTCACAAAGAGTCGGACACAACTTAATGACTGAACAACAACAACTTAAACAGGAAAAGAATTTGAAAAAGATAAAATAAAAATATGTATAACTGAATCACTTTGCTGTAACCTGAAACTAACACAACATTAAAAATCAACTATACTCCAATATAAAATAAAACTAAAAAGTAAAACAGCAATACATAAAAGATGATAAAAATAAAAGGGGTTGTAAATTAAAACCAAAAATGAGTCTTGTTACTCTCCTATAGTGAAATCATCAGAAGATGGAATATAACTGAAATATACAATTAGATGTGATAATCTGGAGGAAACTCAGAGAATGAAAGAGAAGTTGGTCAAGTACAGAACCAAGGGGAACACAACACTGTAAAACACAGAGAAACACAACCCAGCATTAAAACTGAGATGGACCACTCAGGAAGACAGAAGCAGTGAGTTTTACCACAGAACCAAAGTTGAAGATTTTCAATAGTACCAAACACCACAGCTTGGTTAGGCAGATAATTAGATGCTCTTTGGAGTTTCCTTTTAGCATTGGTTTTGACCTTACTGAGAGGCTTCAGGGAATTATCAGGGAAGGACCCAAACACAACAATTTTCAATTTTCCCATGCCTTATAAGTACGTATAAGTAAGATACTGTAAATATCTCCTATATCATGTATGCATATACTTCAGCCAAACTATCCACTTTGTAATTTGGTCTTGCTATTTCAACCTTTCAAAATTTAACATATGCTTCCAATCTGCTGTTTCTTTTCCACATGTGCTTCATGTAGTACAATGCTACTTATCCACCAAGGTTCATGTGAAATGATACTTTCAATGAAAAAATCTTTTTTTCTTCTTTCAGATCTCTATTCATTTCATTCTCCTTATTTCCATATTATATGTTTATACTTTTTTATACCACAGCTTGAGTTGTTTCCTCGTTACCAACGTAACTGTTTTCTCCCCACTAGATTATGAACTTCTTTTCAGGAGCCATTTCTAAAATCTAAGAACTCCTTATCCTGTGCTTATTCTACCCACAGTTGTTTCCAACACCCTGTATATTGTAAATATTTGATTTAAGGTTAAACAGAACTGAAATTTGAAAAATCAATGCAGCTTGTATTAAGGATCTAACTCATTTCGTTGTCAGGAGCCCAAAAGATGTAAGATGTGACTTACGAATATTTAGCCAATGTCTTTACAATTAAGACACATAACATATACAATTCATATTTGATAAAGTCACAAATGCATTATAAAGGCAGGTAATTATCACAAAGACCAGGAAAAAGAAAACCTTTTAATTTAGAGGGAGGACTAGAAAAATTCTTAAGAAAGAGATCTCATTTGAGATCAAGAATGAGTAGGACTGCAGTGATAGACAGTGAGAAAAAGATATTTTAGATGAGGAACAAGCAAATTAATGAAGCAGGTGCACAGAGGAAGAGCGAAGGAATGTACATGGTCAAGTGCCCTGTGGTGAGAGGAAGAAAGCAACTGTGCAGCAACAGGGCTGGCAAAATAAGGGAAAGTATTTGTTTAAAAACGAACCAAAGACCATTTCAAATACATGAGCAAGGGAGTATTATCTTTTTTCATCATCAGACAAATATTTGTTCAGCACGTGAAAGTGTCCCATATTATTCAAGTGTTAAAATTAAAGAAATGAACATAAGAGAGACATCTCTTCCCTCTTAAGCTCATAGAGACTGGGGGATGAGTGACTGATTATAGATGTACTAACAAATATACAGCATGCTGAAGAGTGATTATTAGAATTAAGGGGGAATCAGCATAATAAAGACAAATGCAGCTGCTGTAAATTTAAAAGAAAAGAGAATAGTCTCAGTAATTCATATGTAGGAATATATAATATTAATAACATCAAAGTTTCCAAAATGGGTTTTGGAGGACATGGAGCCAAAGTCAACTCACAGAGGGAAGAAGTTGATACCGTGGCTGAATTTTCTACACCTCCAAATCCAATCATCTTTCATAAACCATATTAATCCCATAAACATATTAATTCATCCAGTAGGAGGTGAAACCAACCTCTTCTGACCATTTTACATTTTACACAAAGAATACAAAGAATCATAAAAATTAGGTCAGTTAAATAAGATTCAGCAAGATGATCTCAAATTACCTTACTGACTTTAATGAAGGTCTTTCACTTTAAATTTTTCATTCATGCTCAGTGGCTAAATTGTGTCTGATTCTTTGAAACCCCATGGATTGCAGCCCACCAGGCTCCTCTGTCCATGGGATTTTCTAGACAAGAATACTGAAGTGGGTTGCCATTTCAAGAATACTGGAGTGGGTTGCCATTTCCTCCTCCAGGGGATCTTCCCGAACCACAGGTCATCTTTAATTAAAGTTAGGTAGTGTATGTCAGGCTTCCCTGGTGGCTCAGAGGTTAAAGCGTCTGCCTGGAATGCAGAGGACCTGGGTTCGATCCCTGGGTTGGGAAGATCCCCTGGAAAAGGAAATGGCAACCCACTGCATTACTCTTGCCTAGAGAATCCCATGGAGGGAGGAGTGTATGTCATAGTGACCTAATCTCCCCATAGAAATACAGTGAGGTCATTGCAACATTGCAAGGAAATCCCTTTAGCATTTGATGGAAAATTTACATTTGCATGGAAAATAATTATTGACACTGGCCTATTAGTAGCCTTCTAGTTATTTATTCTTTTAATCCCAAATGTGTTAGAGGTTTATATTCTGAAATTCTAGTAAACCTAAACCATAAAGCAAACAATGAGGTGTTACAAACCACTTAGTGAAATCAAGGTAAGAGGAATAGTCTAGTTCACTTTTACTTTAATATTAATGTCAATTAATATTTATTTTTCTGAATCATTGAGCATTTTTGTTGTTGCTAGATTTCGACTAGTTATCATTCTAGCTAGTCTCAAAACTGAAAACTATGGGAACTAGGATGAGAAAATTTATTGCAATTTATGCTGACCTCTCTGATTATAATGTAGAACTTCAAAAAATACAGGAAAGAACAGAATATAATTCTGTTATATCATTAAGGACTACATACAGAAAGTTTTTTCTATCTTAGCTATTAAATATTTTAAAACAAAAAAATAAAGAAAACTTTCAGCCATTGCCTGTAGTTTGGAATTCAAATAAACCATTTTGACTGAAGAATTTATATAATTGAAACTCAGTCAAAATGTTCTTGTAGATCACTAAATAATAATAGAATATAGCCTTTAAAAGAAAAGCAAGATTTGTTCTCATAAATCACATTAAGATTTAAAGGATTTTCTCTCTTCCTAAGTGTTAGAAAACTAAAGTATAAAGGCATGGCTTTCTTTTATTTATTAGCTTTTACATACTGTGACATACTTCAGAAAATCTTACATAATTTTCCCAGGAATTAGTAAAATAGTAGATACACTAATTCAGGTAAAAGAAAGAGACGCTAATTTTTTTAAACAATGAATTTCAATACTATCCTTTGTAAACCATTCTTCATAATCAAATTTCAATTTTCAGACACCAAATAGTTCATTAAGGATGTTTGGTAGGATACTGAAAACAAGTTCACCCATCCCAGGTCACTGAACTGGACATAGGACTGGAGTCAATCATGCTTTTTTCCCATAGCTCTCCACAGCTGTTATAGTAGTATAAGTCACAGGAAACCTCAAAGTATCTAGCGTACGACAGAGGGAGCTCAATCCAGAACTCTGTAACAACCTAGAGGGGTGGGATAGGGTGGGAGATGGGAGGGAGTTTCAAGAGGGAGGGGACATATGTGCACCTATGACTGATGCATGTTGACGTATGGCAGAAACCAACACAATATTATAAAGCAGTTATCCTGGAATTAAACATAAATAAATTTAAACGTAAGAAATTGTGCATGCACACATGAAACAAAAGCAATATTGGATTTTACATAAGCAATTCTAATTTGTATCGGGTATATAAGACACTCTTGATCATTCAACAAATGGAGACTGGTATACAGTCTGGGGCACTGAGTAAACTTCATTAAGTATCATATATAAAAATTATGCTTAATATAAAAGAGGAAAGGATTTAGATATTTGGGTACCTTCAAAGAGAATAATGGATTTAGCATGACCCTGGGAAAACAGATAAAAGAGGTGATAAGCTATGGGTATTTCTTTTCTTAGCTTTCCAAGGTAGTTTTCTTTAAGAAGAACAGGCCTCTCCTTAACCCTTAGTGATTTTCATGCAATTCCTAAGATATAAATTTAACATATCTGTGTACACATTTTAAACATACCCTCTACTGAGAAGGTGTGTGAAAAATATTGCTCAATTTAATATATACACACACACACAATCATACATACACACATACATACACACACACATATATATATAAAGTGACTTGATATTTAAGGACCTCTAATATAAAAACTGACATATGTTATTTGGGAATGCTGAATCAAATATGAGTGTCCTGGATATGAATTGGAGAAGGAAATGGCAACCCACTCCAGTATTCTTGCCTGGAAAATTCCATGGACAGAGGAGCCTGGTGGGCTACACTCTACAGTCAGTGGGGTCGCAAAGAGCCAGACACAACTGAGCACACATACGCACACACTGATACGTATAGTATTCTTCATAAATTCTTAAAGACAAGCCTTTTCCATTGTAAGCATCCTCCTTAGAATTACCAAAATATTCTTGGGAAATCTGAGTTTCAGAATCAAGATCATAAAAGCTGACATTACAGAGAAATGAATGTCTTATACAGGTATGTGTCCCTGTTTCCCAGAGGAAATAAGGAAGAGCTCTATTCAATATATAAAAAAAAATTTTTTTGAAGGGAAAATTATTGACATTATAATTTCAAATCTTATCTCCACAATTCCTATGTCAACAGAAAAGGTGGATATGACTGAGGATAACCACTCCTTGACAACAGAGTTTATCCTGATAGGATTTACAAATCATCCAGAGCTGAAGACCCTTCTGTTTCAGGTGTTCTTTACCATCTATCTGATCACCATGGTGGGAAATCTTGGCCTGGTGGCACTGATAGTCACAGAGCATCGTCTTCACACACCAATGTACATCTTTCTGGGGAATCTCGCGCTGATGGATTCCTGTTGTTCCTGTGCCATTACCCCAAAGATACTAGAGAACCTCTTTTCTAAAGACAGAATGATTTCCCTCTATGAATGCATGGCACAATTTTATTGTCTCTGCCTTGCTGAAACTACAGATTGCTTTCTCCTGGCAGCAATGGCCTATGATCGCTATGTGGCCATCTGCAAACCACTGCAGTACCACACCATGATGTCAAAGAAACTCTGCATTCAGATGACCACAGGGGCCTACATAGCTGGAAACATTCATCCCACGATTCACGTAGGACTTCTGTTTAGGCTAACTTTCTGTAAGTCTCATCAAATCAATCACTTTTTGTGTGATGTCCTTCCATTATACAGACACTCTTGTGTGGATCCTTATATCAATGAATTGATGATATTCATCTTTGCAGGGTCAGTTTTAGTCTTCACTATTACCACAGTAATAATCTCTTACCTTTTTATTCTTTTCACAATTTTCAAGATGAAGTCCAAAGAGGGAAAAGGCAAAGCCTTATCTACCTGTGCATCCCATTTTCTCTCTGTCTCAATATTCTATGGTTCCCTTCTTTTCATGTATGTTCGACCAAATTCAGTTAATGATGAAGATAAAGATATACCTGTTGCTATTTTTTATACTCTGGTGATTCCCTTGTTAAACCCATTTATTTATAGTCTAAGAAATAAGGAAGTCATAAATGCTATGAAAAAAATTATGAAGAATTTATAACTTTATGAAACAAATATCAATCATCCTTATGGACAACTGATTACAATGTCACTAAACTTCCAAAATCAAGGAACAGCAAGAAAGTGGGAAAAGGCCATGACATATATAACACTGAAGTACTAAAACATGATGATGTATTAGTCAAATAAAGATGTTCAAAAGAAGAGAGTATGGTAAATATATTTCTAAATCTAAGCTACTAGTTTCATTAGGAATAAACTAAATAATTACAGTTGAGGTCACAATTGTGTCACAGTATAATCAGTTACACTAGTAACTGTATTTCAAAGTATAATAACTTAAAATCTTCAACAAATTCAGCAAATGCTAAGAATCAAAAGTGAAAGTATTAGTCTATCAGTCATGTCCAACTCTTTGTAACCCCATGGACTGAAGCCTGCCAGGTTCCACTGCCCATGGAATTTTCTAGGCAAGAATACTAGAGTGGATAGCCATTCCCTTCTCCAGGGATCTTCCCAACCCAGGGTTCAAACCTGGGTCTCCCACATTGCGGGTGGATTCTTTGCTGTCTAAGCCAACAGTTTGAAGCCAGTCACCTCCATTCATATAAAAGCCACCTCCATTCAATATCTTTGGCAAATTTCAGGAATCCCAAGGCATAATATTACAAGCTCCCTTATATCCCAAGTTGTCAAATATTAGTCTCATCTTAAGCATCACCATGTGACAGAAGTAAACTATATATTTCATTTTATTCTCAATTTGTTCAACGGATTTTGTTTGAATATGAAATCACAGAGAATATATATTCACAAGTCAAGAATATTTTCCTCTTTAGTGTACTATAGTCAATTTTCTGTCAAGTTCTCTGAAATACAGTATCTATAAATTTGTGGTGAATAATTCTGTACCTGAAGATGATGCTAATTATATTGACATCACTATGGATTTGATAATTTCATATAGTTTGATTGGATGACCATCATATATGACAACTCAACACCTGAATATATTCTTAAATAAAGCTTTTTCTCTCTGATATTATTATCTGTCTTTTTTGTTATTAGGAATACCACCAATGTGGACTGATTCCAAGGTAAAGTATTGGTATATACATAGCATTAACAAAAAGTTGCAGGTCCTGATAAAGCAAAAATGAGGCATAAAATAGTAAAACTTTAAATATCTAAAGAATAATATTTTTAATCTTTACATGTGCAAACATAGAAGAAAAAACCAATTTATACTTAGAACCTGTTCTATGGTTGGTGCTAAGCTAGACCTTTCATATATATTACCTGCCAAGTTATCAGATGTGATATTTTCATGCTTTTCATCAGTAAAAACCTCATACTTTGCAGTATTGAGAAGCTTGCCCAAGTTCATCAGATTTAGCCAGAATTTGAATCAATTATTACTTTTTCCCCACGTGCTTGGGAGTTCCAAAAAAAGGAGATTCTTGTAGCCTAAAGTGTTTACTCCTTAGCAGCATCAGAGGTAACCTGTGCCTTAAAAAATGAAGAAAAAAATTATATCTAGAGGAAAACAGGAATGATCATGACCAGATTCAATGTTTATGGAAAAGAGTGTGGTACTGGAAGTGGAGGATGGGGACAGAGTCAGAAAGTGGGCAAAATTGTTGGAGAGAGCTATTGGTGAATATGGGGGAAAGGGGAGAAGCAGATCAAGTTACTTGAGAATCCTAAATGTCACCCTAAGAAATCTGAATTTATTTTAGAGCCATCAGACACTTAAGTGTCCTTGGAGCAGAGTAATACAATTGTACACTTCAAACACCTGATCATGCAACTGACTAGAAAGAGACTAAAGTAAGAAGACTAACTCTATATCAGATGAGAAAAACAGAAACTGGAGAATACTCTGAAAGTAGAGGAATGCACAGACAGGAGCAATAATTGAAAGAAAAGAATAGTAAATTGTAGCTGTTGGATGATAAAATGAAGGCCTATTTTCTTTCCATGAATATCAAACATGATATAACTCATTTTGTATCACCAAAACTTAACAAGGTACCTAACACATTTGATTATTCATTAAACATTTCCTTCAATATATTTTAATTATATAAGCAAATATATACTAGGCTTATTTTACTTTTGACTGGATTAATAAATTTTAATTTCATGGTTTTTATTTCTAATACTGTAAATATAGACATATTACAATATAAACACAGTTCTTTACGGTCATAAGATACTTCATGAGCAAAAAAAGGAATCTAGATAACAAAATCTTTGACAGTTCAGAATTAGAGGGATGTTGTATGTTGGGCTGGATAAAGCACAAGATGGAATCAAGATTGCCAGGAGAAATATCAATAACCTCAGATATGCAGATGACACCACCCTTAAGGCAGAAAGTGAAGAAGAACTAAAGAGCCCCTTGATGAAAGTGAAAGAGGAGAGTGAAAAAGTTGGCTTAAGGCTCAACATTCAGAAAACTAAGATCATGGCATCCAGTCCCATCCAAGTGACCAAGTGAAGTTGCTCAGTCGTGTGCAACTTTTTGTGACCCCATGGACTGTAGCCTACCATGCTCATCCATCTATGGGATTTTCCAGGCAAGAGTACTGGAGTGGGTTGCCATTTCCTTCTCCAGAGGATCTTCACAACCCAGGGATCAAACCCAGGTCTCCTGCATTGTAGGCAGACGCTTTATCATCTGATACCCAAGGGAAGTCCTTCCAGTCCCATCACTTCATGGCAAATAGATGGGCAAACAGTGGCTGACTTTATTTTGGGGGACTCCAAAATCACTGCAGATGGTGATTGCAGCCATGAAATTAAAAGATGCTTACTCCTTGGAAGGAAAGTTATGACCAACCTAGACAGCATATTAAAAAGCAGAGGCATTACTTTGCCAATAAAGGTCCATCTAGTCAAGGCTATGGTTTTTCTAGTGGTCATGGATGGATGTGAGAGTTGGACTATAAAGAAAGCTGAGCACTGAAGATTTGATGCTTTTGAATTGTGGTTTTGGGAAAGACTCTTGAGAGTCCCTTGGACTACAAGGAGATCCAATCAGTCCATCCTAAAAGAGATCAGTCCTGGGTGTTCATTGGAAGGGCTGAAGAAGCTGAAACTCCAATACTTTGGCCACTTGATGTGAAGAATGGACTCATTTGAAAAGAACCTGATGCTGGGAAAGATTGAGGGCAAGAGGAGAAGGGGACCACAGAGGATGGGATGGTTGAATGGCATCACCAACTCAATGGACATGAGTCTGGGTAGGCTCTGGGAGTTGGTGATGGACAGGGAGGCCTGGTGTGCTGCAGTTCATGGAGTTGCAAAGAGTCGGACATGACTGAGTGACTGAACTGAACTGAACTGTATGTCCTATGTTCATTGTCTATTTAAATGGATATTTTTAGTTTTCAGACTTGAATTTACTGATTTAGCTTCCCTTTTCTACAGGTGCAATGATTTTTATTATGTATTTCTGTCCCACCCACCTCGACCCTTAGCAATTCTGTATCCCAGAGGTCTGTTAAGGAAAGAATATGTGACTTATTTGGGGTCAATGAGATTTTTAAAAAAGTGATTTTTCTAGATGTTTCTGGGAAATATGTATTGTTTATTTGAAAAGACATTCATAAAAGATAGGATTTCTCCCTCTTGAAAGGGGTGTGAACATGATAGCTGGCATAATCTACATCCATTTTGCCATCAAGAGGGAAACCAGCCCAGAGATGAAGTCAGTACACAAGAGAAGACATAGCTGAGGAAATCACAGAGAAATCAACCCACGATCACTGGAATAAACTATTTGACTGGTTTTATAATCCAACAGACTTTATTAATTTACCTTGTTTGGTCAAGACACATTATCTGTAACTGAATATATGAGAACTGACACATTCTTGTCTCTTGCCTTGCATTTTTATAGTCTATTTTAAAACAATCCTCAAAGAGTCTTTAGCTTACAAATTACTTTTCACCAGTACCCATTTGTCTACTCATTACATCTATTGTCTTTTTACCTTCACTGCATTATTCTCTTTTCATATAACTCCACTTAAAATATATGAGGGATACAGAAGTCCCACAATTTATCCACAGAAATACTAAGGTGGAGCTCAGGAATCAAACCCAGGCTATCTAGCTCCATACCCATGTTCTTAGCCACTAAGTCATACTACACACAACACAAAGAAGTAAAAGTATTAGGAGAGGAAAACCTCCAAGAACCTATGCTGTCAAGTGGACAGGGAAACAGAACAGAGATTCAAGAATGATGTGAATCATTCTTGATGTGGGTAAAAATAAATTCTTCCAAATTTATTTTGAAAAATCTCAAACATATCAAAGTCAAGAGAATGGCCACAGATGTTTAAGTCAAGATTAAACAACTGTTAACATTTTACATTTGACTTGTAAGCCATCTCCAAATACATATATGTGTGTGTGTGTGTGTGTGTTTGATGACATTATGAGAGTTTACCATAAAAACTTCAACATACATCTGAAAATAATAGACATTTATTCTAATCCCAAGTAATTTAACAACATCAAGTATGAAGTTCACATTTGAACTTTTCCCCATTTTCCCAATATTGTTCTCTATAATGATTTATTCTTTCAACAAGAATTCAATTAAAGGTAACTTAATTTTTTTGATTTTTACTTTCTATACAATTTTTTAAGGTTTCACTCCACTTACACTTATGACAAGTATTGGCTATATTCCTTGTGTTATGTAATACACCCCAGTAGCCTATCTTACACCCAGCAGTTTGTGCCTCCCATCCCCCCACCCCTACACTACTCCTCCTCCAGCTCCCCACTGGTAACAACTAGTTTGTTATCTATATCTGTGAGTTTCCTTCCTTTCTGTCATATTCACTAGTTTTTTGTATTTTTTAGAGCCCAAATATCATACAGTATTTGTCTTTATCTGACTTATTTTTCTTAGCATAATGCCCTTCAAGTCCATCCATAATGCAGCAAGTAGCAAAATTTCATTCTTTTTATGGCTCAGTAATATTCTAGTGTGACTTCCTCTTTATCCATTCATATGTTGATGGAAACTTAAGTTGTGTTGCTGTCAATTTCTTTCATCAATGAGTTGTAAGTTACCTGAGTACAGGTGTTTTTAGCTCCTTAATTAGATTTATTCCTAGGTATTTTATTCTATTTGATGTGGTGGTAAATGAGATTGCTCTCTTAATTTTGTTTCTGAGAGCTCATTTTTAGTATTAATATGCAACAATGCAACAAATTTATGTACATTAACTTTGCATCCTGCAACTTTACTTAACTCATTGATGACTTCTAGTAGTTTTTCAGTGGTGTCTTTAGCATTTTCTATGTACGGTATCATGTCATCTGCCAAAAGTGACAATTTTACTTCTTTTCTAATTTGGATGCCTTTACTTATTTTTCATCTCTAACTGATGTAGCTAGGACTTTCAAAAATATGTTGAACAGAAGTGGTGAGAGTGGGCATCCTTGTCTCTTTCTGAATATTAGAGAAAATGTTTTCAGCTTTTCACCATTGAGTATGATTCTAGCTGTGCATTTCTCATATACAGCCTTTATTATGTTGACGAATGTTCCCTCCATAGGCCCACTTTCTGGAGAGCATTTTTATAAGTGTACACTGAATTTCATCAAAAGATTTTTTTCTACATATATTGAGATGATTCAGTTCAGTGCAGTCATTCAGTCATGTCCGACTCTTTGCGACCCCATGAACTGCAGCACGCCAGGCCTCCCTATCCATCACCAACTCCCAGAGTCCACCCAAACCCATGTCCATCGAGTCAGTGATGCCATCCAACCATTTCATCCTCTGTCATCCCCTTCTCCTCTTGCCCTCAATCTTTCCCAGCATCAGAGTATTTTCCAATCAGTCAGCTCTTCACATCAGGTGGCCAAAGTATTGGAATTTCAGCTTCAGCATCAGTCCTTCCAAGAATATTCAGGACTGATTTCCTTTAAGATGGACTGGTTGGATCTCTTTGCAGTCCAAGGGACTCTCACGAGTCTTCTCCAACACCACAGTTCAAAAGCATCAATTCTTCAGCACTCAGCTTTCTTTATAGCCCCAATCTCACATCCATACATGATCACTAGAAAAACCATAGCCTTGATTAGATGGACCTTTGTTGACAAAGTAATGTCTCTGCTTTTCAATATGCTATCTAGGTTGGTCATAATTTCCTTCCAAAGAGTAAGTATCTTTTGATTTCATGGCTGCAATCACCATCTGCAGTGATTTTGGAGCCCCAAAAAATAAAACCAGCCACTGTTTCCACTGTTTCCCCATCGATTTGCCATGAAGTGATGGGACCAGATGCCATGATCTTCGTTTTCTGAATGTTGAGCTTTAAGCCAACTTTTTCGCTCTCCTCTTTCACCTTCATCAAGAGGCTCTTTAGTTCTTCTTCACTTTCTGCCATAAGGGTGGTGTCATCTGCATATCAGAGGTGATTGATATTTCTCCCGGTAATCTTGATTCCTGCTTGTGTTTCTTCCAGCCCAGTGTTTCTCATGATGTACTCTGCATATAAGTTAAATAAGTAGGGTGACAATATACAGCCTTGGCGTATTCCTTTTCCTATTTGGAACCAGTCTGTTGTTCCATGTCCAGTTATAACTGTTGCTTCCTGACCTACATATAGGTTTCTCAAGAGGCAGGTCAGATGGGCTGGTATTCCCTTCTCTTTCAGAATTTTCCACAGTTTCTTGTGATCCACACAGTCAAAGACTTTGGCATAGTCAATAAAGCAGAAATAGATGTTTGTCTGGAACTCTTGCTTTTTCAATGATCCAGCAGATGTTGGCAATTTGATCTCTGGTTCTGCCTTTTTTAAAACCAGCTTGAACATCTGGAAGTTCATAATTCACGTATTGCTGAAGCCTAGCTTGGAGAATTTTAAGCATTACTTTACTAGCGTGTGAGATGAATGCAATTGTGCAGTAGTTTGAGCATTCTTTGGCATTGCCTTTCTTTGGGATTGGAATTAAAACTGATCTTTTCCAGTCCTGTGGCCACTGCTGAGTTTTCCAAATTTGCTGGCATATTGAGTGCAGCACTTTCACAGCATCACCTTTCAGGATTTGAAATAGCTCAACTGGAATTCCATCACCTCCACTAGCTTTGTTCATAGTGATGCTTTCTAAGGCCCGCTTGACTTCACATTCCAGGATGTCTGGCTCTAGGTGAGTGATCACACCATCCTGATTATGTGGGTCGTGAAGATCTCTTTTGTATAGTTCTTCTGTGTATTCTTGCCACCTTTCTTAATCTTCTCCTTCTATTAGGTCCCTACCATTTCTGTCATTTTTGAGCCCATCTTTGCATGAAATGTTCCCTTGGTATCTCTAATTTTCTTGAAGAGATCTCTAGTCTTTCCCATTCTATTGTTTTCCTCTATTTCTTTGCATTGATCACTGAGGAGGTCTTTCTTATCTCTCCTTGCTATTTTTTGGAACTCTGCATTCAAATGGGTATATCTTTCCTTTTCTCCTTTGCTTAGATTAGATAATTTTTATTCAACAATTTGTCAGTGTTGTATATTACATTTCATTTGTGGGTATTGTTTTTGCATTCCTCCCTTTGATCATGCTGTATGATCCTTTTTATGTGTTATTGGATTCAGTTTGCAAATATTCTATTGAGGATTTTTTCATCTGTGTTCATCAGCGATGCTGGCTTGTAATTTTCCTTTTTTCTTGGTATCTCTGTCTGGTTTGGTGATCAGGGTGATGCTGGTCTCATAGAATGAATTCTGTAGTGTTCTTTCCTTTGCATTTTCTGAAATAGTTTCAAACCATAATTGTTAATTCTTCTCTAAATATTTGATAGAATTTACCCAGAAAGCCATCTTGTCCTGGATGTTCTTTTGTTGGGAATTTTTAAATTACTGACTCTACTTCATTACTGGTAACTGGCCTGTTTATATTTTTAAATTTCTTCTTGGTTCAATCTTGAGAGGTTTTATCTTTTTAAAGAATTTTTCCATTTCCTCATTTTGATATATGGCAAAACCAATACAATATTGTAAAGTTAAAAAATAAAATTAAATTTAAAAAATGGAAAAAAAAGAAAACCTTATTTATAATAGCAAAAAAGTAAAAAATAAATAAATAAAATGTCCCTTTATTTGACATAGTCACCATAGTCTCATAAGATGCCATGTATTTCTATGGCATCAATTGTAACTTCTTTTTTATTTATGATTTTATTGACTTGGGACTTCTCCATTTTTCTCCTGAAGAGTCTGGCAAGAATCCATCCATTTTGTTCATCTTTTCAGTAAACCAGCTCTTAGTTTCACTGATTCACTGATCTTTCCTATTGCTTCTTTAATCTCCATTTTATGTATTTTTATTTCTTTTTTCTACTATCCTTAGGTTATCTTCTTTTTCTAGTTCGTTTAGGTATAGGGTTAGGTTGTGTAAGATTTTTCCTGTTTCTTGAGTAAGCTTGTATTGCTATAAACTTTCCACCTAAAACTGCTTTCGGTGCATCCCTTAGGGTTTGCACTGTTGTTTTAGTTTCATTTCATGCAATGATGGGCATAATAAAGGACAGAAATAATAAGGACCTAACAGAAGCAGCAGATATTAAGAAGAGGTGACAAAAATACACAGAAGAACTATACAAAAAAGATCTTCATGACCCAGATATGATGGTGTGGTCACTCACCTAGAGCCAGATATCCTGGAGTGTGAATTCAAGTGGGCCTTAGAAAGCATTACTATGAACAAAACTAGTGGAGGTGATGGAATTCCAGCTGAGCTATTTAAAATCCTAAAAGATGATGTTGTTAAAGTGCTTCCCTCAATATGCCAGCGAATTTAGAAAACTCAGCAATAGCCACAGAACTATAATAGGTTAGTTTTCATCTCAATCCCAAAGAAGGGCAATGCCAAAGAATGTTCAAACTACTATATAATTGCATTCATTTCACATGCTAGCAAGGTAATGCTCAAAATCCTTCAAGCTAGGCTTCAACAGTACGTGAACTTCTAGTTATAGTTGGATGACTTTCTCACAGTAGGAACAAAAGTAAATTTGAAATGTATTAAAGAATTAAATGTAAGACTTGAAACTATAAAACTTCTGGAAGAAAACATAGGTGATATGTTCTTTGACATTGATCTTAATAGTGTTTAATTGGATATGTCTCCTCAGGAAAGGCAATCAAAAGCAAAAATAAACAAAGGGGATTACATCAAAGTAAAAAGTTTTTACACAGTGAAGGCAATTATTAATATAATGGAATATCCATCTACAGAATGGGAGAATATATTTGCAAACAACATACCTGATAAATGATTAATATCCTAAATATACAAAGAATTCATATAATCAGTTTAAAAAAAACAAGCAAATTTTTAAAATGGGAAGAATATCTGAACAGATATTTTGCTAAAAAAAATCATACACGAGGCCAACATGTACATGACAAGGTATTCAACATGGCTAATCATCAGGGAAATGCAAATCAAATCCACAATGAGCTATCACTTTATATCTGTCATAGTGAAGTGAAAGTTGTTCAGTCGTGTCCAACTCTTTGTGACCCAGGCCAGAATTCTGGAGTGGATAGCCTTTTCCTTCAGGGGATCTCACAACCCAGAGTTGGAACCCAGGTCTCCTGCACTACAGGCAGATTCTTTACATCTGAGCCACAAGAGAAGCCCAAGAATACTGGAGTGATAGCCTATCCCTTCTCCAGCAGATATTCCTGACCCAGCAATCAAACTGGGGTCTCCTGCACTGCAGGTGGATTCTTTACCAACTGAGCTATGAGGGAAGCCCACACCTGTCATAAGTATTATACCAAAAATAACAAGAATGAGTGTTGGTGAAGATGTGGAGAAAGGGAGAGAAAGTAAATTAGTGCTGCTACTATGGAAAACTGAATGAAGAGTCCTCAAAAAATTAAAAACAGATCTACCACTGATCCAGTAATTTCATTCATGTGTGATATATCCAAAGCATGCAAAAAAAATTAGGAAATATATGTGCACCCCTATATAAGATATAAAAGCAATATAACTGCCCATCAATAGATGAGTGGACAAAAGAAAGTGTGATAATAGATACATAATGGGGAAAAGGGAAACCTCTTACACTGTTGGTGGAAATATAGATTGATACAACCACTATGAAGAACAGTATGAAGTTTCCTTTAAAAACTAAAAATCAGGGAGGCAGAGAGGGAGGCTCAAGAGGGAGGGGATATATATATATAATTATAATTCATTCACATTGCTGTACAGCAGAAACCAGCACAAATTGAAAAGCAATTACCTTCGAATTAAAAAATAAACAAAGGCATGAACAAGAGAGAAAATGAAGAGCAGAACACACTAAATAAGTAGCATCTTTATATACAAAGACCAAGAAAAAAGGATGAACATTGAGATATCACAAAATTAGAGCGTTTCTGTTGGCTTCTTTTTGTAAGAATTCTTTCAATAAACTAAATTTTTCAGAAAAAAAATTAAAATTATTATACAACCCAGAAATCTACTACTAGGCATATACCCTGAGAAAGCCATATTTAAAAAAGACAGAGGTACTCCCAATGTACAATGCAGCATTCTTCACAGTAGCCAGGACATGGAGGCAACCTAAATGTCCAATGACAGATGAATACATAAAACAGATGTGATACATATATACAATGGAATATTACTCAGCCATAAAAGGAAACTGAAATGGGTCATTAATAGGCACATGGATAGACCAAGAGTCTGTCATATAGAGTGAAGTAAATCAGAAAGAGAAAAACAAATATCATATATTAATGCATATATGTGGAATCTAGAAAAATGGTACAGATGAACCTATTTGCAGGGCAGGAATAAAGATTCAGACCTAGGGAATGGATGTGTATACAGGGGGTGGGGGAGGGAGGGATGAACTGGGAGATTGATATTGATGCATGTGCACTGCCATGTGTAAAACAGATAACTAGTGGGCACGTACTAGGGGGATATTGCAGGGAGCTCAGCTCATTGCTCTGTAATGACCCAGATGGATAGGATGAAGGGAAGGTGGGAAGGAGGTACTAGAGGGAGGGGACATGTGCATACATACAGCTGACTCACTTTGTTGAACAGCAAAAAATAACAATATTATATAGCAACTATATCCCATTTTTAAAAAGAATAAAACAGATAAGAATAGGAAAAAAAAGAAAAAGAAAAACAATGAAAATTTGCCATTTGTCACAACACAGATGAGCCACAAGGGGATTATGATAAATGAGTGAGAGAAAGAAAATACTGTATGACTTCACTTAAATATGGAACTTAAAAAATAAAACAAATAAACATAACAAAACAGAAACAGAATTATAAATTAAACAAATAGGTGCTGACCAGAGGGGAAGGTGTTGAGGGAAGGAGAAAAACACATAAAGAAAATTAGCAGATTCAAATTTTCAGTTGCAAATAATTGAGTCACAGTCAAATATACAGTGTGGTGAATATAGTCAATAAATATGTGACATCGTTGGATGCTGATATATTGTAACTAGAATGATCATGATCTTCAGTTTACATATACACTATACAGAAATATCAAATTACTATGTTGCATAACAGAAACTGAAATAGTATTGTAGGTCAATTATACTTCAAAAACAAATGTTCATAGAAAAAGAGATCAGATATATGATTACCAGAGCTTTTGTGTATGTGTGTGTGTGAGTGAGTCTGTAGGAGGGCATGGGGGATTGTAAAAAGGCATTGAAAAAGTACAAATTTCCAGTTATAAGATAAATAAGAACTATCAGGTAAAGGAGGAGGTGTTCGTGGAAGTTCAAGCCAACAGGAGAGGTCTAGCTATCTAGCAGTGAAAGAGACAGTGGAGTACAAAGTCTTGGAGCTCATCTTCCCTCACAAATACATCAAAAATACATCTACACGTGGAACAGTTCTTACCAACTGAAATCTTGCAGAAGATACCTTAACAACCAATGCTGCAAGAAAGATACCAGTCCAGGTTCGATGCACGATACTGGATGCTTGGGGCTAGAGCACTGGGACGACCCAGAGGGATGGTATGGGGAGGGAGGAGGGAGGAGGGTTCAGGATGGGGAACACATGTATACCTGTGGTGGATTCATTTTGATATTTGGCAAAACTAATACAATTATGTAAAGTTTAAAAATAAAATAAAATTTAAAAAAATAAAAATAAATAAAAATAAAAATAGCTATAGTAATGATGACAATTAAAAAAAAAAAAAAGGAATCAAGATGAGACGTGTACCTTTGGAGATGGAGCCGTGAAAGAGGAAAGGTTTCCTCACCCTGGGAGCCCCTTTGCCATTTGTGATGTCCACCAGGACAGATGGAGTGGCCTGGACTCTGCTGTAGAGGAGTATGCATGTGCTGGCTTGCTGCCAGGCAGAGCAGACAGGGACCTGCGCTGATAGCTGTCATGTCACTACATTTCTCAGCCCGGGATTGCTCTTACTAGTGCACACAGCTGCTGGGTATTGAATCTCGGACTTCAGCAGACAGACCCAGGGAAAGGACTCAGTTTGGCTACATGGAGATGGCCTGAAGGTTCTGTGGTGTGCTACAGGTTGCTTGGCATGCACAAGGCAATGTCCAGGCCCACCACAGGTGCCCCATTATCAGGACATGAAGGCTTTGGCATGGGTCCACCGCAGAAGCCCACTGGCAGTGTGCTCACGGTCGGGCACAGGTCCAGCAGCAGGGGGGTTTGGGAGCACGCACATGCCAGCGGTGGTACTAACATCTCAGCCATCTATTAGTGCTCACACAGCAAGGATGGGTCTAGGGGTGGTTCAAGCAGCAGCAGACTGCATTGGCACACATACTGGGTGATGGGCAGCATTGCAGAATCACACATTCCTGGCAGAAAGCCCCGGGAAGGAACACTCAGTAGCTTCTTTCATAATGAAAGCGCTACAGTCTCACTAACATCACACCACAGCTTACAATCAGATCTGGAGTCTACCACTCCAAAAACTAGAGAGAGACTCTGCTCCTTGACAGGGCTATAAAAGCCACAGAGCAAAGAGGACGGCCTGCCCAACACACAGTGCAGGCTCTGATTACCAAAACAACACTCATACTCCCTGTCAAGGAGACAATTGGCAGTGCACCCTGAGGAAAGATGAGGCAGGCATCCATGCAAAAAACCCTCACACCAAAAATATTACTTTTACAGTCAACACAGGGATGCTCCCACATAAAAACAGCCCATCAAGACCACAACAAATAAATGTTTCTCTTAAATTCATAGAGTTAGAGAAATTTAAGTAAAAATAAAAAACAGAGGAAATACTCTCAATTAAAAGAAATCACCTGAAGGAACAATGAAAGAACTCCCCAGTCTACCAGACTCCAACTTCAGAAAGGAGGTAACAAAAAAGCTAAAATGATGAGCAAATACTATCAATAGAGACACAGTTCACTGTAACAATAAACCAGAACTATAAAGAGGAACCAATCAAAATTCGACAACTCAATTGCCAAGTAAAAACTGAGTTAAAGTCAATGAATGGCAGACTAAATAATGCAGAAGAATGAGTGATCAATAAGACAGAAAAAGGAAATCACCCATTCACAACAGTTGACAGAAAGACCAATGAAAAAAATGAATGCAATGTATGATACCTATGGGATAATACAAAGCTTACCAACCTACACATAACAGGTGCCCCAGAAGGACCAGAAAGAGAGAAAGGAATCAAAAATGTATTTGAAAAAATTTATGGCTAAAAACTTCCCAAACCTGAAGAAGGAAACAGATATATCCAGGTATAGGAAATACAGCAGGTCCCAAACAAAATGAACCCAAACACACACCAAGAGTGATCATAATTAAAATAGCAAAAGATAACGAGAGGATTCTAAAGGCAGCAAGAGAAAAATAAAGAGTCAATTACAAGGGAACCCCCATGTGGCTATCAGCTGATTTCTTGAAAGAAACTGCAGGCCAGAAGAGAGTGGCAAAGATATAATCAAATCTGCAACCTAGGATACTGTACCCAGCAAGAAAACCATAGACAAAGCAAAAAGAAAACCCTAGAATGGGAGAAAATATTTGCAAACAAAGCAGCCAACAAGGAATTAACCTCAAAGATATACAAACAGCCTGGGCAGCTCTATGTCACACACACACACACACACACACAAACCCAATCAAAAAATGGGTGGAGGACCTAAACAGACATTTCTCCAAAGAAGACATACAGATGGCAAAAAGCACATGAGAAAATGCTCAACATCATTAACTACTGCTGATGCTGATGCTAAGTCGCTTCAGTCGTGTCCAATAAATACTAGAGAAATGCAAAATAAAACTACAATGAAGAATCACCCCCCCCCACCAGTCAGAATGGCCATTATCAAAAAATCTACAAATAAATGCTGGAGAGTGTGAGGAGAAAAGGGAATCCTCCTACGTGTCAGTGGCAAAAAAAATTGGTACAGCCACTATGGAGAACAGTATGAATGTTCCTTAAAAAACTAAAAATAGAACTACTATATGAGCCAGCATGGTCATATACCCAGAGAAAACCAAAATTCAAAAAGATACATGCACCCCAATGTTCACTGCATTACTATTTACAATAGATAGGCCATGAAAGCAAACTAAATGTCCATCAACAGAAAACGAATAAAGAAGATGTGGTACATATATACAATGGAATATTCTGATGAGATCAGATCAGATCAGTCACTCAGTCGTGTCCAACTCTTTACAACCCCATGAATCACAGCATGCCAGGCCTCCCTGTCCATCACCAACTCCCAGAGTTCACTCAGACTCATGTCCATCGAGTCAGTGATGCCATCCAGCCATCTCATCCTCTGTTGTCCCCTTCTCCTCTTGCCCCCAATCCCTCCCAGCATCAGAGTCTTTTCCAATGAGTCAACTCTTCACATGAGGTGGCCAAAGTACTGGAGTTTCAGCTTCAGCATCATTCCCTCCAAAGAAATCCCAGGGCTAATCTCCTTCAGAAAGGACTGGTTGGATCTCCTTGTCTTCTCCAACACCACAGTTCAAAAGCATCAATTCTTTGGCGCTCAGCCTTCTTCACAGTCCAACTCTCACATCCATACATGACCACAGGAAAAAACATAGCCTTGACTAGTTGGACCTTTGTAGGCAAAGTAATGTCTCTGCTTTTGAATATGCTATCTAGATTGGTCATAATTTTCCTTCCAAGGAGTAAGCGTCTTTTAATTTCATGGCTGCAGTCACCATCTGTAGTGATTTTGGAGCCCAGAAAATAAAGTCTGACACTGTTTCCACTGTTTCCCCATCTCTTTGCCATGAAGTGATGGGACCGGATGCCATGATCTTCGTTTTTTGAATGTTGAGCTTTAAGCCAACTTTTTCACTCTCCTCTTTCACCTTCATCAAGAGGATTTTGAGTTCCTCTTCACTTTCTGCCATAAGGGTGGTGTCATCTGCATATCTGAGGTGATTCATATTTCTCCTGGCAAACTTGATTCCAGTTTGTGCTTCTTCCAGTCCAGTGTTTCTCATGATGTACTCTGCATATAAGTTAAATAAACAGGGTGACAATATACAGCCTTGACGTACTCCTTTTCCTATTTGGAACCAGTCTGTTGTTCCATGTCCAGTTCTAACTGTTGCTTCCTGACCTGCATACAGATTTCTCAAGAGGCAGATCAGGTGGTCTGGGATTCCCATCTCTTTCAGAATTTCCCACAGTTTATTGTGATCCACACAGTCAAAGGCTTTGGCATAGTCAATACAGCAGAAATAGATGTTTTTCTGGAACTCCCTTGCTTTTTCCATGATCCAGCAGATGTTGGCAATTTGATCTCTGGTTCCTCTGCCTTTTCTAAAACCAGCTTGAACATCAGGAAGTTCATGGTTCACGCATTGCTGAAGCCTGGCTTGGAGAATTTTGAGCATTACTTTACTAGCATGTGAGATGAGTGCAACTGTGTGGTAGTTTGAGCATTCTTTGGCATTGCCTTTCTTCAGGATTGGAATGAAAACTGACCTTTTCCAGTCCTGTGGCCACTGCTGAGTTTTCCAAATTTGCTGGCATATTGAGTGCAGCACTTTCACAGCATCATCTTTCAGGATTTGGAATAGCCCAACTGGAATTCTTTGTTCCAGTTGAGCTTTGTTCGTAGCTTTGTTCATAGTGATGCTTTCTAAGGCCCACTTGACTTCATATTCCAGGATGTCTGGCTCTAGGTCAGTGATCACACCATCGTGATTATCTGGGTCGTGAAGATCTTTTTTGTACAGTTCTTCTGTGTATTCTTGCCATCTCTTCTTAATATCTTCTGCTTCTGTTAGGTCTTTCTGTCCTTTATTGAGCCCATCTTTGCATGAAATATTCCTTTGGTATCTCTGATTTTCTTGAAGAGATCCCTTGTCTTTCCCATTCTGTTGTTCTCCTCTATTTCTTTGCATTGATCGCTGAGGAAGGCTTTCTTATCCCTTCTTGCTATTCTTTGGAACTCTGCATTCAGATGCTTATATCTTTCCTTTTCTCCTTTGCTTTTCGCTTCTCTTCTTGTCACAGCTATTTGTAACGCCTCCCCAGACAGCCATTTTGCTTTTTTGCATTTCTTTTCCATGGGGATGGTCTTGATCCCTGTCTCCTGTACAATGTCACAAACCTCATTCCATAGTTCATCAGGCACTCTATCTATCAGATCTAGGGCCTTAAATCTATTTCTCACTTCCACTGTATAATCATAAGGGATTTGATTTAGGTCATACCTGAATGGTCTAGTGGTTTTCCCTACTTTCTTCAATTTAAGTCTGAATTTGGCAATAAGGAGTTCATGGTCTGAGCCACAGTCAGCTCCTGGTCTTGTTTTTGCTGACTGTATAGAGCTTCTCCATCTTTGGCAGCAAAGAATATAATCAATCTGATTTCGGTGTTGACCATCTGGTGATGTCCATGTATAGAGTCTTCTCTTGTGTTGTTGGAAGAGGGTGTTTGTTATGATCAGTGCATTTTCTTGGCAAAACCCTATTAGTCTTTGCCCTGCTTCATTCCGTATTCCAAGGCCAAATTTGCCTGTTACTTCAGGTGTTTCTTGACTTCCTACTTTTGCATTCCAGTCCCCTATAATGAAAAGGACATCTTTTTGGGGTGTTAGTTCTAAAAGGTTTTGTAGGTCTTCATAGAACCATTCAACTTCAGCTTCTTCAGCATTACTGGTTGGGGCATAGACTTGGATTACTGTGATACTGAATGGTTTGCCTTGGAAACGAACAGAGATCATTCAGTCGTTTTTGAGATTGCATCCAAGTACTGCATTTTGGACTCTTTTGTTGACTATCATCGCTACTCCATTTCTTCTGAGGGATTCCATTACTTAACCATAAAAAAGAATGAAATAATGCCATTTGTAGCAACATATATGGACCTAGAGATTGTCATACTGAATGAAGGAAGTCAGACACAGACAAGTAGCACATGACATTGCTTATATGTGGAATATAGGGGGGAAAAGGTACAAGTGAACCTATTTACAAAACAGAAGTAGAGTCACAGATATAGAAAACAAACTTATGATTCCCAGAGGATAAGCGGGGAGGGCTCAGTTGAGAGACTGGAACTGACATATATACACATCACTATATAAAAACAGATAACTAGTGAGGACTGGCTAGATAGCACCAAAGGACTCTATTCAGTACTCTGTAATGGCCTATATGGGAAAAGAATCTTTAAAAAAGGAGTGACTATATGTGTATGAATAACTGATTCACTTTGCTATATGCCTGAAACTATACATACTGTAAATCAAATATACTTCAATTAAAAAAAAATTTAATGGATTAAAACTTATGTGTAAAACCTGAAACCATAAAACTTCTAGAAGAAAACATAAGTAGTACACTCTTTGACACTTGTCTTTGTAATATTTATTTGCATATGTCTTCTCAAACAATGTAAACAAAATCAAAACTAAACATACTAAAATATATCACATTAAAAGCTTTTGCACAGCAAAGGAAACAATCAATAAAATGCAAAGGCCACCTACAGAATGGAAGAATATACCTGCAAACAATATATTTGATTGGGGGTTAATGTCCAAAATATACAAGAACTCATACAACTCAACCTCAAAAAAATAAACAACCTGATTATGTTTGGGCATAAAAATGGGCAGAGTGTAGGAATAGACATTCTTCAAAAAAAAAAAAAGACACAGAAATTACAAACAGGCACAGAAAAGATGCTCAACATCAACTAATTACCAGGGAAAAGCACATCAAAACCACAATATCATCTCACTCCTGTCAAAATGGTACTTATACAAAAGACAACAAATAATAAATGTTGACAAGGATGTAGAGAAAATGTAACATCTGTGCACTGTTGATGGGAATGCAAGTTGGCAAAGCCACTATGGAAAACAATGGAGATTCCTGAAAAAAGTAAAGACAGAACTACCATGTGATCCAGCAATTCCACTCCTGGATATTTATTTGAAAAAAATTAAAATGCACTCTTGTGTTGATTGCAGTATTATTTACAATAGCCAATAAATGAAGCAACTTAAGTGCCCATCAACAGATAAATGGATAAAGATGTGGTATACATGTATAATAGAATAACGTTGTTTATTCACTAAGTCATGCCTGACTCTTTTGCAACCCATGGACTGTAGCCCACCAGACCCCTCTGTCCATGGGATTTCCCAGGCAAGAATACTGGAATGGGTTGCCATTTCCTTTCTCCAGGACATCTTCCTGACCCAGGGATTGAACCCACATCTCCTTCACTGGCAGGCAGGTTCTCTACCTCTGAGCCACCAGAGAAGCCAATGGAATAATACTCATCTATAAAAAAATGAAACTTTACCATTTGTGATAACATGGAAGGATCTAGAGGATATTATGCTGCTGCTAAGTCACTTCAGTCGTGTCCAACTCTGTGCGACCCCATAGACGGCAGCCCACCAGGCTCCCCTGTCCCTGGGATTCTCTAGGCAAGAACACTGGAGTGGGTTGCTATTTCCTTCTCCAATGCATGAAAGTGAAAAGTGAAAGTGAATTCGCTCAGTAGTGTCTGACTCCTAGCGACCCCATGGACTGCAGCCTACCAGGCTCCTCCATCCATGGGATTTGCCAGGCAAGAGTAATGGAGTGGGTTGCCATTGCCTTCTCCCAGATATTATGCTAGGTGAAATAAGTCAGAGAAAGACAAATATTGAATGATTTCACTTACTGTGGAATGTAAAAGCCAAAATAAACAAAGAACCATAACAAAACAGTTATAGATACAGAAAACAAACAGCTGGTTGCTACAGGGGAAACGGAATCAGGGAGGAAAGAAATAGGTGAAGAGGGTTAAGCAGAACAAACTTTAAGTTGCAAAATAACTTAAGTCCCAGGTATTCAATGTACACTGTGAGGAATATGGTCAATAACCAATATTTTTGTATGGTGATATATTATAACTAGACTTACATACATGAGGAAATGAGGTGGTAATTGTTTTGAAATGCATAGAAATACCAAATCACTATGTTTTATACCAAGAACTCACATAGTGTGGTATGTCAATTATACTTCAAAAGCAAATGAACAAGCAAATTCATAGAAAGAGTGATCAGATTTGTGGTTACCAAAAGTTAGGGGTGTGGGGAGGGGGAACTGGATGAAGTCAGTCAGTCCAAAGATACAAACTTTCAGTTATAATATAAATAAGTACTAGTGATATAATGTACAACTTGATAAATAGAATTAACACAGCTGTATGTTACATATGAAAGTTGTTAAAATTCCAAGAGCTCTCATCAAAAGAAAGAAATGTTTTTCTGGTTGTTTAATTTGGTATCCATCAGATCAGATCAGACCAATCGCTCAGTCGTGTCCGACTCTGCGACCCCATGAATCGCAGCACGCCAGGCCTCCCTGTCCATCACCAACTGCCGGAGTTCACTCAGACTCATGTCCATCGAGTCAGTGATGCCATCCAGCCATCTCATCCTCTGTCGTCCCCTTCTACTCTTGCCCCCAATCCCTCCCAGCATCAGAGTCTTTTTCAATGAGTCAACTCTTCACATGAGGTGGCCAAAGTAGTGGAGTTTCAGCTTTAGCATCATTCCTTCCAAAGAACACCCAGGACCAATCTCCTTCAGAATGGACAGGTTGGATCTTCTTGCAGTCCAAGGGACTCTCAAGAGTCTTCTCCAACACCACAGCTAAAAAGCATCAATTCTTCGGCGCTCAGCCTTCTTCACAGTCCAATTCTCACATCCATACATGACCATTGGAAAAACCATAGCCTTGACTAGACGGACCTTTGTTGGCAAAGTAATGTCTCTGCTTTTCAATATGCTATCTCCGTTGGTCATAACTTTCCTTCCAAGGAGTAAGCGTCTTTTAATTTCATGGCTGCAATCACCATCTGCAGTGATTTTGGAGCCAAAAAAAATAAAGTCTGTTTCCACTTATTGGAAAAGATTCTGATGCTGGGAGGGGTTGGTGGCAGGAGGAAAAGGGGATGACAGAGGATGAGATGGCTGGATGGCATCACCATCATGACTGGACGTGAGTTTGAGTGAACTCTGGGAGTTGGTGATGGACAGGGAGGCCTGGAGTGCTGCAATTCATGGGGTCGAAAAGAGTCAGACACAATTGAGCAAATGAACTGAACTGCTACCAATATGTTTTCCCTGATGGCTCAGCATAAAGAATCTGCCTGCAATACAATAAATGTGGGTTTGCTCAGTGTAAAGAATCTGCCTGCAGTGAGTAAAGGCAGGTTTGATCCCTGGGTGGGGAACATCCCTTGGCGAAGGAAATAGCAACCCTCGCCAGTATTCTTGCCTGGGAAATTCTATGAACAGAGCAACCTGGTAGGCTACAGTCCATGGGGTCACAAAAGAGTTGGACACAACTTAGCAACTCAACAACAACATATATCAATATAAATGATATCATCAATCACTGATATTTTGTTGTTGTTGAGTTGCTAAGTCATGTGTGACTCTTTGCAACCCCGTGGACTGCAGCACATCAGGCTTCCCTGTCCTTCACTATCACCAGAGTTTGCTCAAGCTCATGTCCCTTGAGTAGGTGATGCCATCCAACCATTTCATCCTCTGTCATCCCCTTCTCCTCAGGCCCTCAATCTTTCCCAGTATCAGAGTCTTTTCCAAGGAGTCAGCAGTTTGCACCAGGTGACCAAAGTATTGGAGCTTCAGTTTCAGCATCAGTCCTTCCAATGACTATTCAGGGTTCATTTCCTTTAGGATTGACTGGTTTGATCTCCTTGCTGTCCAAAGGACTTTCAAAAGTCTTCTCCAGCACCACAATTGGAAAGCATCAATTCTTTGGCACTCATCCTTCTTTATAACCAGCATCTTTTTTTATTATTAGTTTATTTATTTGAATTGGAGACTAATTACTTTACAATATTGCCATGGTTTTTGCCATACCAGCATCTTTTATGACTCCTGCATAGGCAGGCTGGTTCTTTACCACAAACGCCATCTGGGAAGCCCCATTTATATTTATATTTACATAATTAATAATTGATGTTTATATATATATCAATTATATAGATATATCCAAATATTGATATTTATATCAATATAAATTAAATTCTGTAGCTTCCCTGGTGGCTCAGAGGATAAAGCATCTGCCTGCAATGCAGGAGACCTGGGTTCGATCCCTGGGTTGGGAAGATCCCCTGGGGAAGGAAATGGCAACCCACTCCAGTATTCTTGCCTGGAGAATCCCCTAGACAGAGGAGCCTGGCAGGCTACAGTCCACGGGGTCGCAAAGAATCAGACACAACTGAGCAACTTCACACACACACAAATTAAATTCTGATATGGTGACTGCAGCCATGAAATTAAAAGACGCTTACTCCTTGGAAGGAAAGTTATGACCAACCTAGATAGCATATTCAAAAGCAGAGACATTACTTTGCCAACAAAGGTTCATCTAGTCAAGGCTATGGTTTTTCCTGTGGTCATGTATGGATGTTGACAGTTGGACTGTGAAGAAGGCTTAGCGCCAAAGAATTGATGCTTTTGAACTGTGGTGTTGGAGAAGACTCTTGAGAGTCCCTTGGACTGCAAGGAGATCCAACCAGTCCATGCTGAAGGAGATCGGCCCTGGGATTTCTTTGGAAGGAATGATGCTAAGGCTGAAACTCCAGTACTTTGGCCACCTCATTGGAAGAGTTAACTCATTGGAAAAGACTCTGATGCTGGGAGGGATTAGGGGCAGGAGGAGAAGGGGACAACAGAGGATGAGATGGCTTCGTGGCATCACTGACTCGATAGACGTGAGTCTCAGTGAAGTCCGGGAGATGGTGATGGACAGGGAGGCCTGGCGTGCTGCGATTCATGGGGTCGCAAAGAGTCGGACACGACTGAGCGACTGATCTGATCTGATCTGATAGGGCTCCAAAACAACACAATTTAAAGATGCTATTTTTTTTTTTTTAAGCTCCAGACTAGAAAATACTGAAGATCCTCTTGGATAAAGAAATTACATTCATTGAAAATCATTTATGTTTCCTTGAAGGTGAAACTTTGTCTTGAGGGTTTTTTTGGTGGTACTAAATCATATTTATAAAAGGCTTAAGCTCTCAATAAGAACAGCCATTGTTATTGTTACTGAGTGCTTTTATAGTTGGAAGTCCTCACAACATTTTACAAGAGAACAGCAAGAAATATTTGTTGACTACTGTGGTTTGCTGATGCGAGGAGGCATTCAAGCCCTTAGGAATTCAAGGTCCTTCACTAGAGAAGTCATTTCCATTTTAAAGCTGAAGAGTATAGAGATCCCTTATGAAGCAAACCTTTGATGTATACTATCTGGGGACAGAGCCCTAGAGTGATTCGCCTGAGACTGGATTCTTATTTTGTTTTGTTTTTTAATGAAAGGATTGATTATCAGACTGCTGGAGATTTTCTAGGGCTCTTTGTTTCATGTAATGAAATTGTGATTCTTGAAAGATAGAACCAATACAATATTGTAAAGCTAAAAAATAAAAGAAAAGAAAAAACATACAATATTGTAAAGTTAAAAAAATAAACAAAAAAAATTTAAAAAAATAAATAAATAAATAAAAATAAAAAATAAAAAAAAAAGAAAGATAGATTCAGCCCTCCTTGCTAATGATGTCTCTGGCCCAAAGGGCTACCTCAGTACAAACTCTTTTCTTATTCTGTCATATCTTTACTGGAAATCCCTGTTTCCTAATAATGTCCACTGTGCATTGCCTGCAAATGAAGCAAAATTCATTTGCAGCTATGGAACTTATCCAATTCCCAGTCTCTAAGAACCAAACTTTTAATAAAGTCTCCAGTGAGGAAATTCAGGTTTGCTAAATATTTCACTAGATATTATCCATTCATGCAATTTCCCCCCATCTAACTAAAGTTAAAATTAACCAAATCATACAGAGCCCTAAATAATTTTAGCAGCATACTCAAAAAAAAAAAAAAATGAAAAGACACAAAAGCATTAAACAAGATAGCAGTAATTACAATAAAATTACTACTCTAGTATAATAAAGTTTCCTAATGTTTGCATAAAGTGCAAAAGCTTTTCTTGCTTGCCCTTTATACAGTGTGTCTATTTTTTTTTAATTTATTTTTTTATTGAGGGATAATTGCTTTACAGAACTTCGTTGTTTTCTGTCAAACCTCAACATGATCAGCCATAGTATAATATATTCCCTCCCTTTTGAACCCCCCTCCCATCTCCCTCCCCATCCCACCCTTCTAGGTTGATACAGAGCACCTGTTTGAACTTCCGGAGCCATACAGCAAATTCCTGTTAGCTATCTATTTTACATATGGTAATATAAAGTTTCCATGTTACTCTTTTGATACATCTCACATTCTCCTCCCCTCACCCCATGTACATAAGTCTATAATCTGTCTGTTTCTCCTTTGTTGCCCTGTAGATAAATTCTTCAGAACGATTTTTCTAGATTCTATATGTGTGCATTAGAATATGATATTTTTCTTTCTCTTTCTGACTCACTCCACTCTGTGTAATAGATTCTAGGTTCATCCACCTCATCAAAACTGACTCAAATGCATTCCTTTTATGGCTGAGTAATATTTGCTGGGAGAAATATCAATAACCTCAGATATGCAGATGACACCATCCTTACGGCAGAAAGTGAAGAGGAACTAAAAAGCCTCTTGATGAAAGTGAAAGAGGAGAATGAAAAAGTTGGCTTAAAGCTCAACGTTCAGAAAACAAAGATCATGGCATCTGGTCCCATCACTTCATGGGAAATAGATGGGGAAATAGTGGAAACAGTGTCAGACTTTATTTTGGGGGGCCCCAAAATCACTGCAGATGGTGATTGCAGCCATGAAAATAAAATATGCTTATTCCTTGGAAGGAAAGTTATGACCAACCTAGATAGCATATTGAAAAGCAGAGATATTACTTTGCCAACAAAGGTCCATCTAGTCAAGGCTATGGTTTTTCCAGTGGTTATGTATGGATGTGAGAGTTGGACTGTGAAGAAAGCTGAGCCCCGAAGAATTGATGCTTTTGAACTGTGATGTTGCAGAAGACTGTTGAGAGTCCCTTGGACTGCAAGGAGATCCAACCAGTCCATTCTAAAGGAGATCAGTCCTGGGTGTTCATTGGAAGGACTGATGTTGAAGCTGAAACTCCAGTACTTTGGCCACCTCATGTGAAGAGTTGACTCATTGGAAAAGACTCTGATGCTGGGAGGGATTGGGGGCAGGAGGAGAAGGGAATGACAGAGGATGAGATGGCTGGATGGCATCACTGACTCGAAGGATATGAGTTTGGGTAAACTCCAGAAGTTGGTGATGGACAGGGAGGCCTGGCGTGCTGCAATTCATGGGGTCACAAAGAGTCGGACACAACTGAGCGACTGAAGTGAACTGAACTGAATATTCCATTGTGTATATGTACCACAACTTCTTTATCCATTCATCTGTCAATGGGCTTCCATGTTCTAGCTATTGTAAATAGTGCTGCAATGAACAATGGGGATACATGTGTCTTTTTCAACCCTGGTTTCCTCAGGGTACATGCCCAGGAGTGGGATTTCTGTGTCATATAGTGGTTTTATTCTTAGTTTTTTAAGGAATCTCCATACCATCTTCGGACACGACTGAAGCGACTTAGCAGCAGCAGCAGTATACCATCTTCTATAGTGGCTGTATCAATTTACATTCCCACCAACAGAGCAAGAGCATTCCCTTTTCTCCACACCCTCTCCAGCATTTATTGTTTGTCAACTTTTTGATGATGGCCATTCGGACCAGTGTGAAGTGATCTCATTGTGTTTTTATTTGCATTTCTCTAATAATGAGTGATGCTGAGCATTTTTTCATGTGTTTGTTGGCCATCTGTATGTCTTCTTCGGAGAAATGTCTGTTTAGGTCTTTTTCCTACTTTTTGAATGGGTCATTTGTTTTCCTGGTACTGAGTTGTATAAGCTGCTTGCATATTTTGGAAATTAACCCTTTGTCAGTTGTTTCATTTGCTATTGTTTTCTCCCATTCCAAGAGTTGTCTTTTCACCTTGCTTATAGTTTCCTTTGCTGTGCAAAAGCTTTTAAGTTTAATCAGGTCCCACTTGTTTACTTTTGTTTTTATTTCCATTACTCCAGGAGGTGGGTCATAGAGGATCTTACTTTGATTTATGTCATCGAGTGTTCTGCCTATGTTTTCCTCTAAGAGTTTTATACTTTCTGGTCTCACATTTAGATCTTTAATCCATTTTGAGTTTACCTTTGTGTATGGTGTTAGGAAGTGTTCTAATTTAATTCTTTTATATGTAGCTGTCCAGCTTTCCTAGCACCACTTATTGAAGAGGCTGTCTTTGCACCATTGTATATTCTTGTCTCCTTTGTCAAAAATAAGGTACCCGTAGGTGCATGGGTTTATTTCTGGGCTTTCTATCTTGTTCCATTGGTCTATATTTCTGTTTTTGTGCCAGTACCATACTCTCTTGATGACTGTAGCTTTGTAGTATAACCTGAAGCCAGGAGGTTGATTCCTCCAGCTCCATTCTTCTTTCTCAAGACTGCTTTGGCTATTCAGGGTCTTTTGTGTTTCCATATGAATTGTGAAACTTTTTTCTAGTTCTGTGAAAAATGCCATTGGTAATTTGATAGGTATTGCATTGAATCTGTAGATTGCATTTGGTAATATAGTCATTTTCACAATACTGATTCTTCCTACACAGGAACATGGACTATCTCTTCATGTGTTTATGTCATCTTTGATTTCTTTCATCAGTGTCTTATAATTTTCTGAGTACAGTTCTTTTGTCTCCTTAGGTAAGCTATTCCTAGATATTTAATTCTTTTTGTTGGAATGGTGAATGGGATTGATTCCTTAATTTCTCTTTCTGATTTTTCTTTGTTAGTATACAGAAATGCAAGTGATTTCTGTGTATTGATTTTGTATCCTGCAACTTTGCTAAATTCACTGATTAGCTCTAGTAATTTTCTGATGCTACCTTTAGGGTTTTCTGTGTACAGTATCATGTCATCTGCAAACAGTGAAAGCTTTACTTCTTCTTTTCTGATCTGGATTCTTTTTATTTCTTTTTCTTCTCTGATTGCTGTAGCTAGGACTTCCAGAAGTATGTTGAATAATGGTGGTGAAAGTGGACACCCTTGTCTTGTTCCTGATCTTAGGTGGAATGCTTTCAGTTTCTCACCATTTTTGAATAATATTTGCTGTAGACTTATCATATATGGCCTTTACTATGTTGAGGTAGTTTCCTTCTATGCCCATTTTTTGAAGAGTTTTAATAAATTGTTGAGGTCCTTTAATGGACCAGAACCTGATGGTCCCGAATCGATGATAAGAAAGTAAACGAGAGAGAGAAAGAGGCTGATATTCCTTGGTTTACACAGAAAACCAATAAAGCCCTTTGACACAGGGCTTGTGTCACTCACGAAGGCACCTGGCACCCTCTTTAGGGGGTGAAGGCATAGTGCGCCTTCACCAGAGGGTTTTAGAAGCCTGGGCAGGAGAATGCGCATGACAGGTCTCTGCACTCCAAAAGAATTAGCTTGAGAGAGAGATAGAAGGAAAGCAAGACACAAGGACCAAAGCTCTGATGGAGCAAAGGTGTTTTAATCAACATGGTGTGGGCATATATACTGCGGGCATAATAACTACAGGGTAGTTATTCTCAGCAAAGATAAAGATTAAAATTCCAGACGTACAAAACATAGGCGACCCATACTAAAGAGAGAGAGTTGTAAACAATCACTTTTACCATATGGTTCATAAGAAGGAAGAGGGTACTTACCACCGTATTGAAAAACTAACGAATGAAATGCCTGGATTCCTCAGCCCCAGGAGAGGCTTGCCTCTCCTCTTAGATCCTGAATATTCAGGAATTAATAAGGAATAGAGGATTCCTGACAGATCCAAAACAGCGCACAGGAAGCCTCCTGTTAAATGCTTCCTGACAATAAATGGGTGCTGAATTTTGTCAAAGACTTTTTCTGCATCTATTGAGACTATCATATGGTTTTTATCTTTCAATTTATTAATATGGTTTATCACATGGATTGACTTGCATATATCGAAGAATCCTTGCATTCCTGGAATAAATGCAAATTGATCATGGTGTATGAGCTTTTTGATGTGTTGCTGAACTCTGTTTGCTAAAATTTTGTTGAGGACTTTTGCAACTATGTTCATCAGTGATATTGGCCTCTAGTTTTCTTTTTTGGTGTTGTTTTTGTCTGGCTTTGGTATCAGGGTTATGGTGACTTCATAGAATGAGTTTCGAAGTGTACCTTCCTCCGCAATTGTTTGAAAGAGTTTTAGAAGGATAGGCATTAGCTATTCCTCCACTCTCTTCTCTTCGAGTCTTTGGGTTGGCATGCCCTCACTCTTCAAGGATGGATTCTCCTGCTATCTTCTAAATAAAATAGAGCTGTAACACTGATTTGCCTAAGAGCTATAACACGGTTTGTCCAAGACCCGAGAGCTGTGACGCGCCGATGGCTTTAATGTCCATCACTCCAAATCTTTGTTGTGACGAGACAAAGAACTGAGGAACATACACTCGTGTGACACCTATGGTGCATGACTCGGGTTTAACCTGACTGAAACAACCTCTGCGCGGAAGAGGCCAAGCACAGCAGGAGCCCAACTCAGGGAAGCTCCCACGCTAGAAGTGGAAGGCGAAGAAACCCAGCACTGGGGAAGGCCCATTGTGCTGGAAACCGGAACAGCAAAAAACGAACTCAGCAGAAAGCTCATGCATCCCAGTCTCAGATTCCAGAAGACCTCCGGTTAAGCCCTAGAGCCCACGTTGAAGGTCAAGAAGGGCGGCAGTGAGGAGACATCCCTCGTCCAAGGTAAGGAGCAATGGCTGTGCTTTGCTGGAGCAGCCGTGAAGAGATACTCCACGCCCAAGGTAAGAGAAACCCAAGTAAGATGGTAGGTGTTGCAAGAGGGCATCAGAGAGAAGACACACTGAAACCATACTCACAGAAAACTAGTCAATCTAATCACACTAGGACCACGGCCTTGTCTAACTCAATGAAATTAAGCCATGCCCGTGGGGCAACCCAAGACGGGCAGGTCATTGTGGAGAGATCTGACAGAATGTTGTCCACTGGAGAAGGAAATGGAAAACCACTTCAGTATTCTTGCCTTGAGAACCCCATGAACAGTATGAAAAAGCAAAATGATAGGATACTGAAAGAGGAACTCCCCAGGTCAAGAGGGGCCCAATATGCTCCTGGAGATGGGTGGAGAAATAACTCCAGAAAGAATGAAGGAATGGAGCCAAAGCAAAAAGAATACCAACCTGTGGATGTGATTGGTGATAGAAGCAAGGTCGGATGCTGTAAAGAGCAATATTGCATAGGAACCTGGAATGTCAGGTCCATGAATCAAGGCAAACTGGAAGTGATCAAACAAGAGATGACAAGAGTGAACATCGACATTCTAGGAATCAGTGAAGTAAAATGGACTGGAATGGGAGAATTTAACTCAGATGACCATTATATCTACGACTGCAGGCAGGAATCCCTCAGAAGAAATGGAGTAGCCATCATGGTCAACAAAAGGGTCCAAAATGCAGTACTTGGATGCAATCTCAAAAATGACAGAATGATCTCTGTTCGTTTCCAAGGCAAACCATTCAATATCACAGTAATCCAAGTCTATGCCCCAACCAGTAACGCTGAAGAAGCTGAAGTTGAACGGTTCTATGAAGACCTACAAACCTTTTAGAACTAACACCCAAAAAAGATGTCCTTTTCATTATAGGGGACTGGAATGCAAAAGTAGGAAGTCAAGAAACACCTGAAGTAACAGGCAAATTTGGCCTTGGAATATGGAATGAAGCAGGGCAAAGACTAATAGAGTTTTGCCAAGAAAATGCACTGGTCATAACAAACACCCTCTTCCAACAACACAAGAGAAGACCCTATACATGGACATCACCAGATGGTCAACACCGAAATCAGATTGATTATATTCTTTGCAGCCAAAGATGGAGAAACTCTATACAGTCAACAAAAACAAGACCAAGACCTGACTGTGGCTCAGATCATGAATTCCTTATTGCCAAATTCAGAATTAAATTGAAGGAAGTAGGGAAAACCACTAGACCATTCAGGTATGACCTAAATCAAATCCCTTATGATTATACAGTGGAAGTGAGAAATAGATTTAAGGCCCTAGATCTGATAGATAGAGTGCCTGATGAGCTATGGAATAAGGTTCATGACATTGTACAGGAGACAGGGATCAAGACCATCCTCATGGAAAAGAAATGCAAAAAGCAAAATGGCTGTCTGGGGAGCCATTTGCCTTACAAATAGCTGTGAAAAGAAGAGAAGCGAAAAGCAAAGGAGAAAAGGAAAGATATAAGCATCTGGATGCAGAGTTCCAAAGAATAGCAAGAAGAGATAAGAAAGCCTTCTTCAGCGATCAATGCAAAGAAATAGAGGAAAACAACAGAATGGGAAAGACTAGAGATCTCTTCAAGAAAATTAGAGATACCAAGGGAATATTTCATGCAAAGATGGGCTCGATAAAGGACAGAAATGGTATGGATCTAACAGAAGCAGAAGATATTAGGAAGAGGTGGCAAGAATACCCAGAAGAACTGTACAAAAAAGATCTTCATGATCCAGATAATCACGATAATATGATCACTCATCTAGAGTCAGACATCCTGGAATGTGAAGTCAAGTGGGCCTTAGGAAGCATCACTACTAACAAAGCTAGAGGAGGTGATGGAATTCCAGCGGCGCTATTTAAATTCCTGAAAGATGATGCTGTGAAAGTGCTGCACTCAATATGCCAGCAAATTTGGAAAACTCAGCAGTGGCCACAGGACTGGAAAAGGTCAGTTTTCATTCCAATCCTGAAGAAAGGAAATGCCAAAGAATGCTCAAACTACTGCACAACTGCACTCATCTCACATGCTAGTAAAGTAATGCTCAAAATTCTCCAAGCCAGGCTTCAGCAATACGTGAACCATAAACTTCCTGATGTTGGAGCTGGTGTTAGAAAAGGCAGAGGAACCAGAGATCAAATTGCCAACATCCGCTGGATCATGGAAAAAGCAAGAGAGTTCCAGAAAAACACCTATTTCTGCTGTATTGACTATGCCAAAGCCTTTGACTGTGTGGATCACAATAAACTGTGGGAAATTCTGAAAGAGATGGGAATACCAGACCACCTGACCTGCCTCGAGAAATCTGTATGCAGGTCAGGAAGCAACAGTTAGAACTGGACATGGAACAACAGACTGGTTCCAAATAGGAAAAGGAGTACGTCAAGGCTGTATATTGTCACCCTGTTTATTTAACTTATATGCAGAGTACATCATGAGAAACGGTGGACTAGAAGAAACACAAGCTGGAATCAAGATTGCCAGGAGAAATATCAATCACCTCAGATATGCAGATGACACCACCCTTATGGCAGAAAGTGAAGAGGAACTCAAAAGCCTCTTGATGAAAGTGAAAGTGGAGAGTGAAAAAGTTGGCTTAAAGCTCAACATTCAGAAAACGAAGATCATGTCATCCAGTCCCATCACTTCATGGGTAATAGATGGGGAAACAGTGGAAACAGTGTCAGATTTTATTTTGGGGGGCTCCAAAATCACTGCAGATGGTGACTGCAGCCATGAAAATAAAAGACGCTTACTCCTTGGAAGGAAAGTTATGACTAACCAAGATAGCATATTCAAAAGCAGAGACATTACTTTGCCAACAAAGGCCCAATTAGTCAAGGCTATGGTTTTTCCTGTAGTCATGTATGGATGTGAGAGTTGGACTGTGAAGAAGGCTGAGCGCCGAAGAATTGATGCTTTTGAACTGTGGTGTTGGAGAAGACTCTTGAGAGTCCCTTGGCCTGCAAGGAGATCCAACCAGTCCATTCTGAAGGAGATCAGCCCTGGGATTTCTTTGGAGGGAATGATGCTGAAGCTGAAACTCCAGTACTTTGGCCACTCATGCGAAGAGTTGACTCATTGAAAAAGACTCTGATGCTGGGAGGGATTGAGGGTGGAGGAGAAGGGGATGACAGAGGATGAGATGGCTGGATGGCATCACTGACTCGATGGACATGAGTCTGAGTGAACTCCGGGAGTTGGTGATGGACAGGGAGGCCTGGCGTGCTGGGATTCATGGGGTCCTGAAGAGTCAGACACGACTGAGCGACTGAACTGAACTGAAGTGAACTGAACTGATGTTTGATAGAATTGTCCTGTGAAGCCATCTGGCCCTGGGCTTTTGTTTTTTGGGAGATTTTTGATCACAACTTCAATTTCAGTGCTTGTAATTGGGTTGTTCATAATTTCTATTTCTTCCTGGTTCAGTCTTAGAAGATTGAACTTTTCTAAGAATCTGTCCGTTTCTTCCAGGTTATCCACTTTACTGCCATATAGTTGTTCATAATAGTCTCTTATAATGCTTTGTATTTCTTCATTATGTATTGTAACATCACCTTTTTCATTTCTAATTTTGTTGATTTGATTCTTCTCTCTTTTTTTCTTGATGAGTCTGGCTAAAAGTCTGTCAATTCTGTTTTATCTTCTCAAAGAACCAGCTTTTAGTTTTATTAATCTTTATTATTGTTTCTTTCATTTCTTATTCATTTATTTCTGCTCGGATCTTTATGATTTCTTTCCTTCGCCTAATTTTGGTTTTTTGTTGTTGTTGTTGTTCTTCTTCTTCTTCTTTTTCCAGTTGTTTTAGGTGTAAAGTTAAGCTGTCTATTTGATGTTTTTGTTTCTTGAGGTAAAATTGTATTGCTATAAACGTCCCTCTTAGAACTACTTTTGCTGCATCCCATAGGCTTTGAGTTGTTGTGTTTTCGTTGTCATTTGTTTCTAGAAATTATTTGATTTCCCTTTTGATTTCTTCAGTAACCCGTTGGTTATTTAGAAACGTGGTGTTTAATTTCCATGTATTTGTGTTTCTTACAGTTTTTTTCCTTGTAATTGATATCTGGTCTCATAGCATTGTGGTTGAAGAAGATTCTTGATATGACTTCAGTTTTCTTTGATTTGTGACCTAAGATGTTGTCTATCCTGGAGAATATTCCATATGCACTTGAAGGTGTATTCTTCTGCATTTGGATGGAATGTCCTGAAGGTAGCAATGAGATCCATCTCATCTAATGTATCATTTAAGACTTGTGTTTCCTTATTAATTTTCTGTTTTGATGATCTGTCGAAAATCCCATGGACGGAGGAGCCTGGTGGGCTGCAGTTCATGGGGTTGCTAAGAGTCGGACACGACTGAGAGACTCCACTTTCACTTTTCACTTTCATGCATTGGAGAAGGAAATGGCAACCCACTCCAGTGTTCTTGCCTGGAGAATCCCAAGGACGGGGAGCCTGGTGGGCTGCCGTCTGTGGGGTTGCACAGAGTCAGACACGACTGAAGCGACTTAGCAGCAGCAGCCATTGATGTGAGTGGGGTGTTAAAGTCTCCTACTATTATTGTGTTATTGTCAATTTCTCCTTTTATATCTGTTAGTGTTTGTCTTATGTATTGACGTGCTCCTATGTTGGGTGCATAGATATTACAATTGTTATGTCTTTCTCATGGATTGATCATTATGTAGTGTCCTTCCTTATCTCTTGTAATCTTCTTTATTTTAAGGTCTATTTTGTCTTATATGAGGATTGCTACTCCAGCTTTCTTTTGCTTTCCATTTGCATGGAATATATTTTTCCATCCTCTCACTTTCAGTCTATATGTGTCTTGAGATCTGAAGTGGGTTTCTTGTAGACAGCATATATATGTTGTTTTTGTATCCATTCAGCCAGTCTGTGTCTTTTGGTTGGAGCATTTAACCCATTTACATTTAAAGTAATTATTGATATATGTGTTCCTATTGCCATTTTTTTGGAGAAGGCAATGGCGCCCCACTCCAGTACTCTTGCCTGGAAAATCCCATGGATGGAGGAGTCTGGTAGGCTGTAGTCCATGGGGTCGCTAAGAGTCAGACACGACTGAAAGACTTCCCTTTCACTTTTCACTTTCATGCATTGGAGGAGGAAATGGCAACCCACTCCAGTGTTCTTGCCTGGAGAATCCCAAGGACGGGGAGCCTGGTGGGCTGCCGTCTATGGGGTCGCACAGAGTCGGACACAACTGAAACGACTTAGCAGCAGCAGCAGCAATTGCCATTTTTTAACTGTTTGGGGTTGATTTTGTAAATCTTTTTTTCTTCTCTTGTATTTCTTGACTATATAAGTCCATTTAACATTTGTTGTAAAGCTGGTTTGGTGGTACTGAATTCTCTTAACTTTTTCTTGTTTGAAAGCTTTTGATTTCTCCATCAATTTTGAATGAGTTTCTTGCCAAGTACAGTAATCTTGTTGTAGATTTTTCCCTTTCAGTACTTTAAATATATCCTTCCATTCCCTTCTGGCCTGCAGAGTTTCTGCTGAAGGATCAACTGTTAAGCATATGGGGTTTCTCTTGTATGTTACTTGTTGCTCTCCCTTGCTGCTTTTAATATTCTTTCTTTGTGTTTAGTCTCTGTTAGTTTGATTAGTATGCGTTTTGGTGTGTTTCTCCTTGGGTTTATCCTGTATGGGACTCTTTGTGCCTCTTGGACATGAATGACTTGGACTTAAATGACTGTTTCCATTTCCATGTTGGGAAAATTTTCAACTTATAATCTCTTCAAAAATTTTCTCATACCCTTTCTTTATCTCTTCTTCTCTGGGACCTCTATTATTCAAATGTTGGTATGTTTGATATTGTCCCAGAGGTCTCTAAGACTATCCTCAGTTCTTTTCATTATTTTTACTTTATTCTGCTCTTCAGAAGTTATTTCCACCATTTTATCTTCCAGCTCAGTGATTCATTCTTCTGCTTCAGATATTCTGCTATTAATTCCCTCCAGAATATTTTTAATTTCAGTAATTGTGTTGTTTGTCTCTGCATGTTTATTCTTTAATTCTTCTAGGTCTTTTTTGGAGAAGGGAATGGCAACCCACTCCAGTGTACTTGCCTGGAGAATCCCAGGGATGGGGGAGCCTGGTGGGCTGCCATCACACAGAGTCGGACACAACTGAATCGACTTTGCAGCAGCAGGTCTTTCTTAATTGATTCTTGCCTTTTCTCCATTTTGCTTTCAAGGTTTTTGATCATCTTTACTATCATTATTCTGAATTCTTTTTCAGGTAGTTTGCCTATTTCCTTTTCATTTATTTGGACTTCTGTGTTTCTAGTTTGTTCCTTCATTTGTGTAGTATTTCTCTGCCTTTTCATTATTTTTTTTAACTTACTGTGTTTGAGGTCTCCTTTTCCCAGGCTTCAAAGTTTAATTCTTTCTTCCTTTTGGTTTCTGCCCTCTAATTTTGGTCCAGTGGTTTGTGTAAGCTTCTTATAGGGTAAGACTCATGCTGAGTTTCTGTTTGTTGGTTGGTTTATTTTTCCTCTGATGCACAAGGCTGAGTGAGGCGGTAATCCTGTCTGCTGATGATTGGGTTTGTATTTTTGTTTTGTTTGTTGTTTAGATGAGGCATCCTGCACAGGGTGCTATTGGTGGTTTGCTGATACAAGATCTTGTATTACAGTGGTTTCGTTTGTATGAGTTCTCTCTATTTGATACCCCTAGGGTTAGTTCTCTGGTAGTCTAGGGTCTTGGATTCAGTGCTCCCACTCCAAGAGCTCAGGGCTTAATCTTGAGTTTTGCGTGGGTCTATACATTCTTTTCTGCTGGTCAGGTACTCCTGTCCACTCTCCAGTGCTGTTCTGCACACACTTCCGTGTCTGACTGTGTATTCCTGATGTATCCATGGAGAGAGATGTATTCCACATTCACCTACTCCTCCACCATCTTGTTCTCCATGTTTCTATTTTGAAAGAACTCTTAACTGGTTTTATCAAGCCCTCTTACATATTCATGAGACAAAATTTCCAAATTTTTCTATGGAACTAGCTCAAGTGTTATGGTACACTTTTGACCGCCTATTTGCTGCAAGTAACAACCTTCTCTGCACTTCTCAAGACCCACTCAATAAATACTCCATTTGGCAAAGAGTATCTCAGTATAGAGTATCTCAGTATATGTGGTCAGTTTTAGGAAAAAAGTAAATTTTAAATATTAATCAAGATTTGGAAAATAGTTTGATCAAAATGATCTTATTGATCTCAAGTTTATGGTTCACTTGTGCAGAGCCTGAAGCATATGAGCTGAGAATCCTAGGATACAGTCCTGAGGCACTGTAGTAGAAGGAAATGACATAAGAGATGTTATAAAGGAAGAACCCATGGGACTCGATGGCAACTTAATCACAAGTTGAATATGGGCAGTGAGAGAAATCTGTATACGGGTCAGGAAGCAACAGTTAGAACTGGACATGGAACAACAGACTGGTTACAAATTGGGAAAGGAGTACATCAAAGTTGTTTATTGTCACCCTGCTTATTTAACTTACATGCAGAGTACATCATGAGAAACACTGGGCTGGATGAAGCACAAGCTGGAATCAAGATTGCTGGGAGAAATATCAATAACTTCAGATATACAAATGACACCACCCTTAAGGAAGAAAGCAAAGAACTAAAGAGCCTCTTGATGAAAGTGAAAGAGGAGAGTGAAAAAGTTGGCTTAAAGCTCAACATTTATAAAATTAAGATCATGGCATCTGTTCCCATCACTTCATGGCAAATAGATGGGGAAACAATGGAAACAGTGAGAGACTTTGTTTTGGGGCCTCCAAAATCACTGCAGATGGAGAATGCAGCCACGAAATTAAAAGACGCTTGCTCCTTGGAAGGAAAGTTATGACCAACCTAGACAGCATATTAAAAAGCAGTGATATTATCTTATCAGCAAAGGTCCATCTAGTCAAAGCTACGGTTTTTCCAGTAGTCATGTATGGATGTGAGAGTTGGACTATAAAGAAATCTGAGCGCTGAGAAATTGATGCTTTTGAACTGTGGTGTTCGAAGACTCTTGAGAGTCCCTTGGACTGCAAGGAGATCCAACCAGTCCATCCTAAAGGAAATCAGTCCTGAATGTTCATTGGAAGGACTGATGTTGAAGCTGAAATTCCAACACTTTGGCCACCTGATACAAAGAACTAACTCATTTGAAAAGACCCTGATGCTGGGAAAGATTGAAGGTGGGAAGAGAAGGGGACAACAGAAGATGAGATAGTTGATGGTATCACCAACTCAATGGACATGAGTTTTAGTAAACTCTGGGAGTTGGTGATGGACAGAGTGGCCTGGTGTGCTGCAGTCCATGGTGTCATAAAGAGTCAGACACGACTGAGTGACTGAACTGAATTGAACTGAACTGAACTGAGGAGAATAGCAGTGACTTAGAGAATCCTGACGGTTTGAACCTGGGGGTGTATGATGACTTACTGTTTCTCTTAGGATACACTTGAGAGTCTTGACCCTGGACCACAAGGACCTATGATATCTGACTCCTGATTCCCATTCTAGCTTCACTTACTATCACTATTCCTCTAATTTACTGTGGTACAAATGCTCTAGTTGCTCAGTTTTTGAAACCCACTAGGCTACCTCCCATCTCAAAGCTTCTAAATGCTGTCTATGGAATAAATGTCATTTGTCTCACTTCTTCCCCAATTATCTGGTTAATTCATATAATCTCAAGGCTTCAGCTTATGTGCTGTTTTCTCAGGGAATTTTTTCCCGCTCCCATCCACAGATGAGGGTAAGAAGGTTGTTATATTCACTGATAGTTTTCTGTATTTGCTTAATGTGTCTCTCTACTACTGGATGATTAAGCTCTATGAGGCTCAGGACCATGTTTAACTTGCTCACTGCCTATTCCAAAGGACTAGCACAGTGAGTAGCATTAATAGATGACACTACTGATAAAGGCATGAAAAGATATTTGAGTGAACAAATGGAATCTACAACCCACAATATTGTTTCCCTCTCTTCTTCCTTTGTTGTCTCGTTAACTCATACATTTCTAGTCTTCAGCTTATATGATGTTTTTTTCAGGTATGTTTTTCCTGACTAATCATACTATGAAAGCCTAGGGGGGTTAAGAGGAAATATTCCTTCTTAGTACAAGGCAATGGCACCCCACTCCAGTACTCTTGCCTGGAAAATCCCATGGATGGAGGAGCCTGGTAGGCTGCAGTCCATGGGGTCGCTAAGAGTCGGACACGACTGAGCGACTTCACTTTCACTTTTCACTTTCATGCATTGGAGGAGGAAACGGCAACCCACTCCAGTGTTCTTGCCTGGAGAATCCCAGGGACAGCGGGGCCTGGTGGGCTGCCATCTATGGGGTCGCACAGAGTCGGACATGACTGAAGCGACTTAGCAGCAGAAGCAGCAGTACAAGGTAATTCTCCTTTCAAGTGTGTCTAGTTTGACTGGATGATTAGAAATTATGGAAATATCCCACGGACATCAGTTAGGTGATTAGGACTGCAAATGGATATCTGGGAGCCAATTGCATCATCTGGCTTCCAGTCAAATGTCATTGATTTCTAAGTAAGATGAAATGTTCAGAGATGGAACTTCAAAAATTCTTATGATGAAATGGAAAATAACAGTTTTAAGAATGAGAGAAAGTTTAATCTTTCAAATGTTTTAGAGAGGTCAAAGAGAACAGAAGTCCAAGAAAGGTCACTGGACTTGAGGGAACAGGTCATTGGAGAATGTGGTTATTACAAAATAAAAGAAATGAAAAATCTAGGTTGCAGACAATTAAAGAGAGTTAATGGAAAAAGCAGATGTAGATGCTTTTAAAGAAGTTTGGTGCTAAAAATTGAGAGAAATGAGAAAGGAATTAAGAATTGACAGTGAGGTCAATTGGAGGTTTTCCAAAATAGGACCAAAAAAAAAAAAAAACCAACACTTTTTATAGTGAAAAAAACTGAAGTCATTTGAATCTTTGGGCCACTAGTTTTATTTTAGAAATACTATCTCATTGGCTTATACTACATTATTCTCTGATCCTTTCCCTCTTTTATCTCTGCTTCCTTTCTTTTTTCCTCCCTTTTCTCCCTACCCTTAGATGTGGACTAGCCAATAGGTAAGCCCTAAGCAGATTGTTATTGAGTACATGAACTGTGTATAATCCAAATTACCATGTGCTGTAAGTACAAAGAAACACACCAGAATTTGAAGACTTAGTATAAAAAAATAATATAAAATATCTATTAATAATTTTGTATTGATTACATATTGAAATTATATTTTATAACTAGTTAGATATGTATTATTAAATTTATTTTTTTAAACAAAATGTTTTATTATTAAAATAAAAAAACTTTGTATAAAAGCATAACAGATAAAAAGCTCTATTTACATGTATTGATTCAAGGTCCAATTATGCACCAAACACTGAATCGAACCGGCATAGCTACAGGCTGCAGATGCAAAGCAAAATGCACACACACACACTCTGAGTCTACCTCTACGAAAGGTTTGATTCATGCCAAAACAGGGCCAGGGAGAGACAACACACAACTCTGCCCAGAAACTAAACTGGCAGAGATGGCAAGTTTGCAAACTGGTGACAGTCACCCTTCTCCAAAAAAGGCACTTCTCAGTTATAAAAGTGCTTCAAACCTGAACATGAATCCTCTATGCCTGGCTTATAATTTCTTCAAGAAAGCAAAAACTGCAAAGGATTGTAGCTGAGTTTAAGTATCAATTTTCCATGCAAAATAACCAAGAATTTATTTGAAACACCTGATGTTATGAACTGAAATAAACTTGGCAAACTCAATTATCCTGAGGTTTTATTCCATGAATTCAAAGATTGGCCTACTCCTGAAGCCTCCCCATCTCAATTTCCTAGGATGGCTTTTCTACAATGATTTCAAGCTTAGTACTGTCCTCGAACCTTCATATTGTGACTGTGTGGGCCAGATGCACATGGCAGAGGAAATACAAGTAAAATACATGAAATATTATCCTCAGAAGCCTCCACAGTCATATGCTCTACTTGCCAACAATCACCTAATTTTTCCACACGGTCTTACAACTTTTGTGCCATGATTCTGTTAAAAAGGTTGACAAACACTATATCAGACCCAGTGTTTACATGTGAGCAAGTTACAGGGATAGTCTCTGAAATTGGATAGAGGTAGTTAATACTACTACTGTGTTTCTAAGTGCTTGGTTTTATGCATGGATTCCAGGGCTATTTTCAATGCCAATTAAATCCAACATGCTTTCATAAAACTTCGTTCAAAAAGGATTCCCAAACTAAATGATGGAGGAGAATCACTGGAAATAAGAGGACAGCATGGGGCTAGGGGTGGGCAGAAAAGCAAAGGAGAAACTGCAGGAGGCAGAGTACAGCTGGCACTACACTTCTGTGATGCCCAGACACACGCACGCATTTAATGGGAACAACTTGATTTGCCTCTAAGACAGACCGAGCCTCAGAATTCTTAACCTGGGTTTCAATCACATGACAAAACTGAAGACTTTAACAAGGAAGATTTGCGAAGTGGAAGGCAGATGGTGAATCTTCCAATTATTATCCTTGCGTTTCAAACTCCTGTTTTAGACTTTTCAAGTAAGCATGCACATTCCCAAAGCCATGGTACTTGGCTAAGTACACGAGCACCCCAGTCGCACACCGCCCATCTCGCTGCCGACAGAAGCTGCAATTGCAGATCCCGCGACATGGTGGGCAGTGCCAGTTTGGGTCAAGCAGAGCATCCTTGACTTCTTCACCATAACGGATTCGAAGGCAGGGACCACAGAATTGGCCTCGAACACCCCAGCACTCTGGGTTTTAAATATAAAGCAAATATAAAGCAAAACAAAGCAATGCTTGCAAAACTCATGTCAGAATTAGAAAGCTTCCCTGGCTCCTTCCCTGGAAGGCGTTCCCTGCCGGGCCCCAGTTCACGTCCAAAGACCCCCAGGAGGCGCACATTTCCAGGTGTTGCCTGCAGGAGAAACCCTGAGCAGAGAGCTCGTCTACTCACAAGGTCTAGGTCCCGGGTCCTTGGGTCACTCAGGGCCCTGCCCACAGAGGAGGAGGAGGAGGAAGAGGAAGACAAGTACATGTTGGTGAGGAAGAGGAAGTCCATGGTCGGCTACATGAATGAAGATGACATGCCCCGAAGTCGTCGCCCGGGACCCATGACCCTTCCCCATGTTGTTTGCCCGGTGGACGAAATCACGGAGGAAGAGTTGGAGAACATCTGCAACAACTCCCGAGAGAAGATCTATAACCGTTCATTGGGGTATTATTAAATTTAAATTCGTAGGTTTCTTTTTACTATTTTTAATGTAGTTACCAAAAAACTCTCTGTTACATATGTAACTTTTGTTATATTTCTATTGGACAGCATTGCTCTAGGCTTTCTTACCTGTATCCTCTCTCTAGACTTCAGAAACCACCTCTAGACAATTGACTCATAAATATACGTCTTCACATAAATGTATATTCAGACTTCTGTGAAGCTCAAATCCTTGTATTCAATTGCCAATCAAACCACAAGTTCCAAATATCAAAAAATGGGCCAAAGAACTAAACAGACATTTCTCCAAAGAAGACATACAGATGGCTAACAAACACATGAAAAGATGCTCAACATCACTCATTATCAGAGAAATGCAAATTAAAACCACTATGAGGTACCATTACATGCCAGTCAGAATGGCTGCTATCCAAAAGTCTACAAGCAATAAATGCTGGAGAGGGTGTGGAGAAAAGGGAACCCTCTTACACTGTTTGTGGGAATGCAAACTAGTACAGCCACTATGGAGAACAGTGTGGAGATTCCTTAAAAAACTGGAAATAGAACTGCCTTATGCTGGGCATACACACCGAGGAAACCAGAATTGAAAGAGACGTGTGTACCCCAATGTTCATTGCAGCACTGTTTATAATAGCCAGGACATGGAAGCAACCTAGACGTCCATCAGCAGATGAATGGATAAGAAAGCTCTGGTACATATACAGAATGGAATATTACTCGGCCATTAAAAAGAATACATTTGAATAAGTTCTAATGAGGTGGATGAAACTGGAGCCTATTATACAGAATGAAGTAAGCCAGAAAGAAAAACACCAATGCAGTATACTAATGCATATACATGGAATTTAGAAAGATGGTAACAATAACCCTGTATGTGAGACAGCAAAAGAGATACAGATGTATAGAACAGTCTTTTGGACTCTGTGGAAGAGGGTGAGGAGGGGATGATTTGGGAGAATGGCATTGAAACATGTATATTATCATACATGAAACGAATTGCCAGTCCAGGTTCGATGCAGGATACAGGATGCTTAGGGCTGGTGCACTGGGAAGACCCAGAGGGATGGTACAGGGAAGGAGTGGGGGGGGGGTGCTGTTCAGGATGGGGAACACGTGTACACCTGTGGCAGATTCATGTTGATGTATGGCAAAACCAATGCAATATTTAAAGTAATTAGCCTCCAATAAAAACAAATAAATTTAAATTAAAAAAAAAAAAAACTTAGCTCCTGCTCTCTTTCCCCAAATCAGATCCTCTTCCAGTGTTTTTGGCTTACTTCATTCTGTACAATAGGCTCCAGTTTCATCCACCTCATTAGAACTTATTCAAATGTATTCTTCTTAATGGCCGAGTAATATTCCATTCTGTATATGTACCAGAGCTTTCTTATCCATTCATCTGCTGATGGACATCTAGGTTGCTTCCATGTCCTGGCTATTATAAACAGTGCTGCAATGAACATTGGGGTACACACGTCTCTTTCAATTCTGGTTTCCTCGGTGTGTATGCCCAGCAGTGGGATTGCTGGGTCATAAGGCAGTTCTATTTCCAGTTTTTTAAGGAGTCTCCACACTGTTCTCCATAATGGCTGTACTAGTTTGCATTCCCACCAACAGTGTAAGCGGATTCCCTTTTCTCCACACCCTCTCCAGCATTTATTGCTTGTAGACTTCTGGATAGCAGCCATTCTGACTGGCATGAAATGGTACCTCATAGTGGTTTTGATTTTCATTTCACTTACAATGAGTAATGTTGAGAATCTTTTCATGTGTTTGTTAGCCATCTGTATGTCTTCTTTGGAGAAATGTCTATTTAGTTATTTGACCCATTTTTTGATTGAGTCATTTATTTTTCTGGAATTGAGCTGCGGGAGTTTCTTGTATATTTTTGTGATTAATTCTTTGTCAGTTGCTTCATTTGCTATTATTTTCTCCCATTCTGAAGGCTGTCTTTTCAGCTTGCTTATAGTTTCCTTTGTTATGCAGAGCTTTTAATTTTAATTAGGTCCTGTTTTTTTTTATTTTTGCTTTTATTTCCAATATTCTGGGAGGTGGGTCATAGAGAATCCTGCTGTGATTTATGTTGGAGAGTGTTTTGCCTATGTTCCCCTCTAAGAGTTTTATATTTTCTGGTCTTACGTTTAGATCTTTAATCCATTTTGAGTTTATTTTTGTGTATGGTGTTAGAAAGTGTTCTAGTTTCATTCTTTTACAAGTGGTTGCCCAGTTTTCCCAGCACCACTTGTTAAAGAGATTGTCTTTTCTCCATTGTATATTCTTGCCTCCTTTGTCAAAGATAAGGTGTCCATAGGTGTGTGGATTTATCTCTGGGCTTTCTATTTTGTTCCACTGATCTATATTTCTGTCTTTGTGCCCATACCATACTGTCTTGATGACTGTGGCTTTGTAGTAGAGCCCGAAGTCAGGCAGGTTGATTCCATTCTTTTTTCTTAAGATTGCTTTGGCTATTTGAGGTTTTTTGTATTTCCATACAAATTGTGAAATTATTTGTTCTAGCTCTGTGAAAAATACCGTTGGTAACTTGATAGGGATTGCATTGAATATATAGATTGCTTTGGGTCGTATACTCATTTTCACTATATTGATTCTTCCGATCCATGAACATGGTATATTTCTCCATCTATTAGTGTCCTCTTTGATTTCTTTCACCAGTGTTTTATAGTTTTCTATATATAGGTCTTTTGTATCTTTAGGTAGATATATTCCTAAGTATTTTATTCTTTTCATTGCAATGGTGAATGGAATTGTTTCCTTAATTTCTCTATTTTCTCATTATTAGTGTATAAGAATGCAAGGGATTTTTGTGTGTTGATTTTATATCCTCCAACTTTAGTATATTCATTGATTAGCTCTAGTAATTTTCTGGTGGTCTTTAGGGTTTTATATGTAGAGGATCATGTCATCTGCAAACAGTGAGAGTTTTACTTCTTATTTTCCAATCTGTATTCCTTTTATTTCTTTTTCTGCTCTGATTGCTGTGGCCAAAACTTCCAAAACTATGTTGAATAGTAGTGGTGAGAGTGGGCACCCTTGTCTTTTTCCTGACTTTAGGGGAAATGCTTTCAGTTTTTCACCATTGAGGATAATGTTTGTTGTGGGTTTGTCATATATAGCTTTTATTATGTTGAGGTATGTTCCTTCTATTCCTGCTTTCTGAAGGGTTTTTATCATAAATGGATGTTGAATTTTCTCAAAGGCTTTCTCTGCATGTATTGAGATAATCATATGGCTTTTATTTTTTAATTTGTTAGTGTGGTGTATTACATTGATTGATTTGTGGATTTTGAAGAATCCTTGCATTCCTGTCCACCCTCCCTTTAAACCATTTCCTCCAGAACTCTCTCTGCCTCATTGAATTTCTTTAGTACCTTGAAATTGTCATGTTTCCTCCAGAAATAGGGCCTTTGTAAGTCATTCTCACAACTATTCCATCCTTCTCTGGCAAATTCTGTTTAACCTCCAAATTTCAGTTCAGTCATCACTTTCTCAGGAAATCTTTCTGTTATCTCCCCTCATTCCCATTCCCACCTCAAGTAATAATGACAGTCTTGGTGGTAGTGATAGCATTTAGTATTATTATTTATTAAACACATATGCATTAGGCTCCCTTCTGGTGTTTCACAAATAATTCACTAAGTCTTCTAATCTACTTTTTTTAGTCTCCATTGAGGAAATTGACACATGGAGAGGTTAAGGAACTTTTCCACAACCAACTGTAAAGTGGCATAGCCAAGATTCAAAATTAGGTCTTGTTTTCAGAACCCACAGGGTTAACTACTACATTATATAGTCTTTTCAGACTAGGCTAAACCCCTCTATTGTAAGTCTTATATCTCTAATAACCTTGCTTTCATAATAGTGAAGTTGTAACTATAAATTCATTTGTGTGAATATTTGGTTAATGTCTCCTGCAACTTCCTCCCAGCTCTATAAGGGAACGGGAATCAGATACCACGTCTGCTTTTGTTTACTGCTTGACTTCAGTGCCCAGTATTGTGGCTGACATAAAGTAGACATACAATATATGTGAATAAAATGATACAAAATAAATGTATGTATATCTGAAAAAAAAGAAAGGAAGACAGGAGAAGGAAAGAGGAAAGGAGGGAGGGAGAAAGAAAAAGAAAGCAAGTTCCATGTTTCCAACTGTGGGTTTCTCCGTTGAGCACAGCACAGCCTACCACTGTCTATTTCTTTATCTGTTCTAAGAAGTCTTCTGACTGTGATGAGAACAAATTCAGGGATCCTGTCTTGTATACTGAATGACTTTAGAATTCCTCCTGAGTAATTACTTGATTATGTGTAGCTGAGTCATTCAATCTTCATTTCAGTCAGAGGATGTCAAAATCGGACCAAGCACTGAGTAATCCACCTATAACATAGTTGTGAAAGCCAAGTTCTCAAAAACACCCTACACTCCAGCCAGACTGGGGACTGCTTTCCATTTCTCTAACACTTCATGAGCTTTCATATCTCTGACACTTGACTTAGCATTCCTTTTCCAACATTTTGTGCTGAGAAAATATCCATGTATCTTTCAAGAAAGTAAAGAAAGTGAAAGTAAAGTCTCTCAGTCATGTCAGACTCTTTGCGACTCCATGGTCTGTAGCCTACCAGGCTTCTCGGTCCACGGGATTCTCCAGGCAAGAATATCTTTCAAGGCCAGGTCAAGTGTCCTCTCCTGGATAATTTATAATAAGACATCAAGGTAAGAGAAACCCAAGTAAGACGGTAGGTGTTGCAAGAGGGCATCAGAGGGCAGACACACTGAAACCATACTCACAGAAAACTAGTCAATCTAATCACACTAGGACCACAGCCTTGTCTAACTCAATGAAACTAAGCCATGCCCATGGGGCAACCCAAGATGGGCGGATCATGGTGGAGAGATCTGACACAATGTGGTCCACTGGAGAAGGGAATGGAAAACCACTTCAGTATTCTTGCCTTGAGAACCCCATGAACAGTATGAAAAGGCAAAATGATAGGATACTGAAAGAGGAACTCCCCAGGTCAATAGGGGCCCAATATGCTACTGGACATCAGTGGAGAAATAACTCCAGAAAGAATGAAGGGATGGAGCCAAAGCAAAAACAACACTCAGTTGTGGATGTGACTGGTGATAGAAGCAAGGTCTGATGCTATAAAGAGCAATATTGCATAGGAACCTGGAATGTTAGGTCCATGAATCAAGGCAAATTGGAAGTGGTCAAGCAAGAGATGGCAAGAGTGAATGCCGACATTCTAGGAATCAGTGAACTGAAATGGACTGGAGTGGGTGAATTTAACTCAGATGACCATTGTATCTACTACTGCGGGCAGGAATCCCTCAGAAGAAATGGAGTAGCCATCATGGTCAACAAAAGGGTCCAAAATGCAGTACTTGGATGCAATCTCAAAAATGACAGAATGATCTCTGTTCGTTTCCAAGGCAAACCATTCAATATCACAGTAATCCAAGTCTATGCCCCAACCAGTAACGCTGAAGAAGCTGAAGTTGAATGGTTCTATGAAGACTTACAAGACCTTTTAGAACTAACACCGAAAAAAGATGTCCTTTTCATTATAGGGGACTGGAATGCAAAAGTAGGAAGTCAAGAAACACCTGGAGTAACAGGCAAATTTGGCCTTGGATTACGGAATGAAGCAGGGCAAAGACTAATAGAGTTTTGCCAAGAAAACACACTGGTCATAACAAACACCCTCTTGCAACAACATAAGAGAAGACTCTATACATGGACATCACCAGATGGTCAACACCGATTTCAGATAGATTATATTCTTTGCAGCCAAAGATGGAGAAGCTCTATACAGTCAACAAAAACAAGACCAGGAGCTGACTGTGGCTCAGATCATGAACTCCTTATTGCCAAATTCAGACTTAAATTGAAGAAAGTAGGGAAAACCACTAGACCATTCAGGTATGACCTAAATCAAATCCCTTATGATTATACAGTGGAAGTGAGAAATAGATTTAAGGCCCTAGATCTGATAGATAGAGTGCCTGATAAACTATGGAATGAGGTTCGTGACATTGTACAGGAGAAAGGGATCAAGACCATCCCCATGGAAAAGAAATGCAAAAAAGCAAAATGGCTGTCTGGGGAGCCATTTGCCTTACAAATAGCTGTGAAAAGAAGAGAAGCGAAAAGCAAAGGAGAAAAGGTAAGATATAAGCATCTGAATGCAGAGTTCCAAAGAATAGCAAGAAGAGATAAGAAAGCCTTCTTCAGCGATCAATGCAAAGAAATAGAGGAAAACAACAGAATGGGAAAGACTAGAGATCTCTTCAAGAAAATTAAAGATACCAAGGGAATATTTCATGCAAAGATGGGCTCGATAAAGGACAGAAATGGTATGGATCTAACAGAAGCAGAAGATATTAGGAAGAGGTGGCAAGAATACACAGAACTGTACAAAAAAAATCTTCACAAGCCAGATAATCACGAGGATGTGATCACTCACCTAGAGCCAGACATCCTGGAATGTGAAGTCAAGTGGGCCTTAGAAAGCATCACTACGAACAAAGCTAGTGGAGGTGATGGAATTCCAGTTGAGCTATTTAAATTCCTGAAAGATGATGCTGAGAAAGTACTGCACTCAATATGCCAGCAAATTTGGAAAACTCAGCAGTGGCCACAGGACTGGAAAAGGTCAGTTTTCATTCCAATCCTGAAGAAAGGCAATGCCAAAGAATGCTCAAACTACTGCACAATTGCACTCATCTCACATGCTAGTAAAGTAATGCTCAAAATTCTCCAAACCAGGCTTCAGCAATATGTGAACCGTGAACTTCCTGTTGTTCAAGCTGGTGTTAGAAAAGGCAGAGGAACCAGAGATCAAATTGCCAACATCCGCTGGATCAGGGAAAAAGCAAGAGAGTTCCAGAAAAACATCTATTTCTGCTTTATTGACTATGCCAAAGCCTTTGACTGTGTGGATCACAATAAACTGTGGGAAATTCTGAAAGAGATGGGAATACCAGACCACCTGATCTGCCTCTTTAGAAATTTGTATGCAGGTCAGGAAGCAACAGTTAGAACTGGACATGGAACAACAGACTGGTTCCAAATTGGAAAAGGAGTTCGTCAAGGCTGTGTATTGTCACCCTGCTTATTTAACTTGTATGCAGAGTACATCATGAGAAACGCTGGACTGGAAGAAGCACAAGCTGGAATCAAGATTGCAGGGAGAAATATCAATCACCTCAGATATGCAGATGACACCATCCTTATGGCAGAAAGTGAAGAGGAACTAAACAGCCTCTTGATGAAAGTGAAAGAGGAGAGTGAAAAAATTGGCTTAAAGCTCAACATTCAGAAAACGAAGATCATGGCATCTGGTCCCATCACTTCATGGGAAATAAATGGGGAAACAGTGGAAACAGTGTCAGACTTTATTTTGGGGGGCTCCAAAATCACTGCAGATGGTGACTGCAGCCATGAAATTAAAAGACGCTTACTCCTTGGAAGGAAAGTTATGACTAACCCAGATAGCATATTCAAAAGCAGAGACATTATTTTGCCAACAATGGTCCGTCTAGTCAAGGCTATGGTTTTTCCTGTGGTCATGTATGGATGTGAGAGTTGGACTGTGAAGAGGGCTGAGCACCAAAGAATTGATGCTTTTGAACTGTGGTGTTGAAGAAGACTCTTGAGAGTCCCTTGGACTGCAAGGAGATCCAACCTGTCCATTCTGAAGGAGATCAGCCCTGGGATTTCTTTGGAAGGAACGATGCTAAAGCTGAAACTCCAGTACTTTGGCCACCTCATGCGAAGAGTTGATTCATTGGAAAAGACCCTGATGCTGGGAGGAATTGGGGGCAGGAGGAGAAGGGGACGACAGAGGATGAGATGGCTGGATGGCATCACTGACTCGATGGATGTTAGTCTCAGTGAACTCCAAGAGTTGGTGATGGACAGGGAGGCCTGGCGTGCTGCGATTCATGGGGTTGCAAAGAGTCAGACACGACTGAGTGACTGAACTGAACTGAACTGAGTTGTTTTTTGATGTGTGTCCTATGTGTGTGTAAGTATAGTTCTAATTGAGATGTTGGGCGTAATTGTGGGATATTTTAATATGACTCCTCTGTTATGGATATGGCTCTGTTCATGTGGTTTAGATTGGAAGCTTCCCTCAAGGGTTGGGAATTCTTAGTGGCAATCTCAAGCAAAAGAGCTAAGTCCTCAGACAAAACAACATAAGGGGAGCTCCTGCCCACTCTCCTGTCTCTCACTTTCTTAGAAATAGCTCTCATGGAGTTGAGCCATGCCTAAACTTCCGGACAACTGGGAAGAAACAGCATCTGCCCATGAAGGGTAGGATTGGAGATTGGTAAGGAGGCCTTGCCATAGGAAACCAAAAGGACAAGATGACTGACTCACCTGTATAAACCAGATTATCAAGATCAGCAGCATTCAGACATTTTGAATGCCCTGAATGAGTCATGATATGCATCACAATTATTCTGTTTCTAATAATAAGCTTCATGGAAAATAGATGGGAAAACAATTGAAACAGTGAGACACTTTATTTTCTTGGGCTCAAAAATCATTGCAGATGGTGACTGCAGCCATGAAATTAAAAGACACTTGCTTCTTGGAAGAAAAGCTATGACAAACTGAGACAGCATATTAAAAAGCAGAGACATTACTTTGTCAACATAGGTCCATCTAGTCAAGGCTATGGTTTTTCCAGTTGTCATGTATGGATGTGAGAGTTGGACTATAAAGAAAGCTGAGCACTAAAGAATTGATGCTTTTGAACTGTGATGTTGGACAAGACTCTTGAGAGTCCCTTGGACTGCAAGGAAATCCCACCAGTTCATCCTAAAGGAAATCAGTCCTGAGTATTCATTGGAAGGACTGATGCTGAAGCTGAAACTTCAATACTTTGGCCACCTGATGCAAAGAACTGACTTATTGGAAACGACCCTGATGCTGGGAAAGATTGAAGGTGGGAGGAGAAGGGGATGACAGAGGATGAGATGGTTGGATGGCATCACCGACTCAATGGACGTGAGTTTGAGTAAACTTTGGGAGTTGGTGATGGACAGAGAGGCCTGGTGTGCTGCAGTCCATGGGGTCGCAAAGAGTCAGACACAACTGAGTGACTGAATTGAACTGAACTGAATAATAAGCTATCATACTTGAATATGGTTTTATACATATAATATATACACATACACATGAACTAAAAAGGATTCCATATTATCTCAGTAATACTTTCCTCATTTCTTTACAATATAGTACCTTGAGTGGAAGAAATACAGAGAGATCATAGCTAGCCAGTGGGCAATTATTCATTACCTGACAAAGCCCATAGGCGCATATCACTCAGTCAACATCATCTGCCAACTTGCTTTCTCAGTGGGGAAAACGTTTGAGAATTACTCCTCTTGTTGCATATTGCTACATTTTGTTTCCCAGAGTATGTTTAAGTCTGATGGGCCAGAGTGATTGAGAGAGCAAAGCTTTTTTGTGGTCACCATGGTCTTGGCAGCAATAGTGACTACTTCCCCAGGGCTGAGAATTTGGGAATTCTCATGAGAATTTGTGAGAATCTCATGAAAATTCAGATACATGAGAATCTGGGAAAAGGTTTGGAGGATGAATTTTGCCCCTCCCACGTGGGAACTGGCACTCTACTGCCAAACTAGAATGTTATTCTATTATGAAAAAGACAGATTTCTTCCAGGAAGCTTTTTCAACACCCTGAGACAAATTAATTTGCTCCCATCTGTTCTCCCATAGTTCCAAACATATGATTATACTATAGATTCTACCACCTTGCATTCTAAGTATTTGTTTACATCACTGCCTCCTTAGTACATTGAGAAGTTGCTGTAAACAAGGGTTGAATCTTACACAGCTTTGAATTACTATTGCTTATTCACTGTGCTTAGCATTGGAATAAGCATAATAAACACTGTTAGCTCTTTGCTTTCTTTTATTTCTTGGCTGTGTCACACTGATCTTATTTCCCTGACCAGGGCCAGGCTGGGGACCTCAGCAGTGAAAGCTCAGAGTCTTAAACTCTGGACCACCAGGGAATTCCCCAACTGTCAACTCTTGAACAAGGGGCCAAATATGACCAGAAGAACAAATCAATATTCATCACATTAAATCTGGGGTCCTTTTTTGTTGTCTTGGGTTTTCATTTTGTTTTGTTTTTTTTAAATAACAATCTTAAAGGCATCTTTAGTTCACAGCTTTAATCTTATCATGATACCTAGGGGCACCCAAACAATTATTTGTTAATTTATGCCGTGTCAACATGGAAAATATCACACACAGAATAAAGAAATGAATCATACACAGAATTGTTTTTCTGAAACTCAGCTTTGATAGAGTCAGTCCCTCGACAAATTTATTCAGATCCTACTAAATAGCATTCAAGCTCTTTGATTTGGCATTCTGACCTCATCTTTTTTAGGATGCTTCCTGTAATTTCTCCATCACTGTATTCTTTTCCCACCAGGCATTTTGGATATTAGATAATCTGGCCTAATCTAAGCCAGAGAGTACCAGAAGACTGGAGTGGATTGCTATTCCCTTCTCTAGAGGTTCTTTCCAACCCAGAGTCCAAATCCATGTCCCCTGTGTCTCCTGCTTGGCGGCCCAATTCTTCACCACTAAGCCACCTTAAAGTAAGTCATTTGTACAGTTCATTTAAGCCACCTTAAAAAGAGGTGGGAAAGGTGCTACTTTAAGACCTCTGCTCACACAATCTTTCCTCTCAGTCAATAAACCCTGTTTCAGTTCCCACTTCTTTTATGAAGCCTTTCCTGAACAAGCCAGAGGGAATTTTTTCTTCCCACCTACAACTTTATATTCATATTGGTAACAAGGGTAAATTAAAATCAAACATGGCCTTTAATATTTGCTTAGAAATGGGCATTTGCCCTACTCCTTAGGTCTCAAAGGATACAAGTAATTATTCCAATTTAGTATTCTTGTAAAGTTTAGGAAATTAAATCTCTCAGGCGAAACTCTGATGTCAATGCCAAGTAAATCCCTCTAGAATTATTTAAAATATTTGAGCCATTCTCTACCAACGACATAAATATTATTGTTGATTTGTTGGTAGAAATGTTCTAAACAATCAAGAAGATATAATTTTATTTCTGGGTCTACTTTAAGAACCATCATCAGGCAACCAAATAGCCTTTCTTAAGCTCTTATTGGGGAAATCCAGGTGAGAAAATGCTTAATTTGGGGGTAGAAATATTAATCTCCAGAAACATTTATTTAAGTTCTTTAAGGTTTTCTCCTTACAATTTTTATTTGAAAATGTTTAAAGCTCCTTGAAGTCTTTTGTCTACCCTAAAGGTCCACTGTATAAGAAATGGATGAATGACTATAATTTATCTGCATCATTTCTGAATTTAAAAGAAGCCTAAATTTACCCAAAAACAAATAAGTAAAAACATACTTTTCTAGTAATTACAGAAAACATTAGCAACATTTTTGGAACTTCTTTTAAAAGGGTTTGCCATATAACTTACAACTCAACAGGAAAAATGTAACATTAGCCTCTACAAGGAAATGGTGTTTAAAATTTTTGTGTCAGACATTCCTTACGTATTAAATAAACAATATAAGGAAGGAATATATATATTTAAATCATGCTCTTAAACTCCTGATATAATTTTAAGGAGCTTTTCAGTTTATCTTTTAATTTTTAGAGAAATAAAATATCAATGTATTTTAAAATATCATTTCTGTCTGATTAATTATCATCAACTGGGGAAAATGAAGGAAGCTGATGTTATGTACTTCAAGTTGGCAAGTATAAGCCATTTAATGAACTTATTCAAATTATATAGATTTAAAGTTTTTGGTTTTTTAGACTTCAGGTTATCAAGAGTAAGGCATTTAATGAAAAAATATTAATTCAAATTATATAGATTTCAAATATCCATTTCTAATATTGTTTCTAAAGGAATCAGTCACAAATAGTCTGAATTTAAAAGTTAGTAAACAGTTTCAGGAAGCCAAAAGAAGAGATCTTCTCTCTAAAATATACAGTATATTTATGGTTAATGACTATTCAGCAAATTATCAATGTGCCAATGTCCAGGAGAGTCTACTAATCTTCTAAGAGAGTAGACATCACAGAGCAGGCATTTAGTAAATAACAAATCTATGAATTGACTAAAACAAATGAAGGTAGATTGAAAGAAAGCATTCACCAATAGATTAGCACTGTTAGGCTATAAGGAAAAATATGAGGGATAGATAATTGAAGTTTCAAGACACACTGAAATTTAATAAATACGAGGATTATAGAATCTCAGAATATTGTGAAAACATTTGATGTTAGCAGAACTTGACACTGAAGCGTTAGTGCTTTAATAAAGGTAAGTGGTTTCAGGAATGCATTACCACAAGACATGAATATATTCCTAAATGATCTGAAATGTGTGTAAGACTGTTGGCAAATTCTTATTTAAACCATGAATTTTATTATCATTGGAATGGAGCAGACACTTCCTCAACACATTCATTGTGATTTAGCCACTACAGAATTATAAAGTGCAGAAAACATTAGTTGGATTCCCAATAATTATTATGGGGCTATCAAGTTTTAAAACATAGATTTAAGAGCATGTCATTTTAAAAGTAATATTTATTGTAGAGAATTTGAAATAGAAGGAAAAAACAGACAAAAAAGATCTATAATTTCCACTGCACAGGGAAAGCTAGTGTGAAAATTTTTATGTGTTTTTGCCTGCCCTTTTCATTCATCTGTGAGTATTTATTTGGAAAACTAGAATTATTATATGCACAAAACTTTGTATTCTGTTTTTCACATAATGTTTTATTATGTCTGTTTTATCATTACTTTAAATATTCTAAATAAACATTGTTTTAAAGTATTGCACAATATACCATTGTATGGATGATTCACATTAACTTAATTATACTGACCAAATGTTTACAATTAGAATTCTTCACTATTATAAATAATGCTCTGGTGGGCATAATTATATATAAATCTCTGTGTGAGGTTCTAAATATTTCTTTCTTCTAGATTCATGATTACTGGTCACAGATCTGAACATTAGTTTCTTTCACCTATAAACAAATTATTTTCCAATAATTGCACCAGTTTATACTTTTGCCAGAAATACAGTTCAGATCAGATCAGATCAGATCAGTCGCTCAGTCGTGTCCGACTCTTTGCGACCCAATGAATCGCAGCATGCCAGGCCTCCCTGTCCATCACCAACTCCCGGAGTCCACTGAGACTCACGTCCATCGAGTCAGTGATGCCATCCAGCCATCTCATCCTCTGTTGTCCCCTTCTCCTCCTGCCCCCAATCCCTCCCAGCATCAGAGTCTTTTCCAATGAGTCAACTCTTTGCATGAGATGGCCAAAGTACTGGAGTTTCAGCTTTAGCATCATTCCTTTCAAAGCAACCCTTAGGAATGCTTCAGTTTTTTTGATAGCATTTAAATTTCTTTACATTTTAATATGCACATGGACTCAGGAGCAACTTTATACTGTATGCCTAAATGATATTTTAAATACCACAAGGACCAGGAAAATAGTTTTAAAAAACATTTTATAATAGAAAAAAATATATATAACATAAAACTTATCATTTTAACTATATTTAAGTATCTATAGTTCAGTGGCACTAAATTTATATTGTTGTGCATCTATCATCACCATCCAACTCCAGAACATTTCATCTACCCAAACTGAAACTCTGTACCCATTAAACAATAATTCCCCATGGCTTCCCTACCCAGACAACCTTTAATTCCTATAAGTAGCATCACACAATATTTGTCTGTTTGTGCCTAGCTTATTTCACTTGGTGAAATGTTATCAAATTTCATTCATGTGTTAACATGTATCAGAATTTCATTCCTTTTTAAGGCTGAATAATATTCCACTTTTTGTCTATACCACATTTTGTTATCCATTCATCCAGCAGTGGACAGTTGGGTTGTTTGCACCTGTGGCTATCCTGAATAAAATTCTATGAACATGAGAGTACAAAAATAGTCTTTCAAACAACAATGTTAGTCTATGTAGATACAGTCACTGAAATAGTTTGAGAACACTGACAGTAACTGAAAGTGGTGTAAAAGTGTTAGTCACTCAGTCATGTCCAACTCTTTGGGACCCCATGGATTGTATGTAGCCTGCCAGGATCCTCTGTCTATGAAGTTCTCCAGACAATAATACTGGAGTAGGTAGCCATTCCCTTGTCCAGGGGATCTTCCCAACCCAAGGATGGAACCCAGGTCTTCCACATTGAGGACTGATTCTTTACCAGCTGAGCCACCAGGGAAGCCCATTTGATACCTATTGGTGACACCTAAATTACTCACCTTTACCTAAACCACACAGAGAAAACTTTTGCACTGAATCTTCCTCTCAAAACCTCAAAAGCCATCTCTGTCCATCTAACTTGACATTTTTCTTGAAAATATGCTGGGAAAAATGTTAAATAACTAGCTTAAAAGGTAACAGCTCTGGGAGACTGATGCTCCCCCAGATAAGCGTATGCATCCAAAAGCACATAACTTGTCAAAGTATTGTGGAAGAAGCTCCTTGCCCTTTTGGACCTGAGAGCTCAAGAGTTGAATTGAGCATACTATAGATTACTACCTCATTTCTCCACAACTTTTTTTTTTTTTTCCCCCTCAACAGAGGAGTCAGGAATGGCTAAAGAAAATCATACCATAAAAAGTGAGTTTATCCTCACAGGATTTACAGATCACCCAGAACTGAAGACTCTTCTGTTTGTTGTGTTTCTTGCCGTCTTTCTGATCACCATAGTGGGCAACCTTGGCCTGGTGATACTGATTTCAGAAGAGCATCGTCTTCACACACCGATGTATATCTTTCTGGGAAACCTTGCTCTTGTGGATTCTTGCTGTGCCTGTGCTGTGACTCCTAAGATGTTAAGGAACTTCTTTTCTAAAAACAGAATGATTTCCTTCTATGAATGCATGGCACAATTTTATTTTCTTTGCACCGTTGAGACTGCAGATTGCTTTCTCCTGGCAGCAATGGCTTATGATCGCTATGTGGCCATCTGCAAACCACTGCAGTACCACACCATGATGTCAAAGAAACTCTGCATTCAGATGACCACAGGGGCCTACATAGCTGGAAACCTGCATTCCATGATTCATGTAGGTCTTCTATTTAGGTTAAATTTCTGTGGATCAAATCACATCAACCACTTTTACTGTGATATTCTTCCTTTATACAGGCTCTCCTGTGTTGACCCTTATGTCAATGAACTGGTACTATTTATCTTTTCAGGTTCAGTTCAAGTCTTCACAATAGGTAGTGTCTTAATATCTTATATCTACATTCTGTTAAGTATTTTCAAAATGAAATCCAAAAATGGGAGGGTTAAAGCTTTTTCTACCTGTGCATCCCACTTTTTGTCAGTTTCATTATTCTATGGATCTCTTTTTTTCATGTACATTAGACCAAATTTGCTTGAAGAAGGGGATAAAGATATACCAGCTGCTATTTTGTTTACGGAAGTCGTTCCTTTACTTAATCCTTTTATTTATAGCCTAAGAAATAAGGAAGTAATAACTATCTTGAGAAAAATTCTGAAGAAAGAAAAATCTCAAAAAAGTTTAAAACAAATGATGTCTACTATACATTAATTGTTTAAATGCAGAAAAAAATTCCAAGTAAAATTTAGTTCAGTTCAGTTCAGTTGCTTGGTTGTGTCTGACTCTTTTTGACCCCATGAACCATAGCATGCCAGGCATCACCAACTCCTGGAGTTCACCCAAACTCATGTGCATTGAGTTGGTGATACCCTCCAACCATCTGTCATCCCCTTCTCCTGCTGCCCTAAATCTTTCCCAGCATCAGAGTATTTTCCAGTGAGTCAGCTCTTCACATCAGGTGGAAAAAGTATTGAAGTTTAAGCTTCAACATCAGTCCTTCCAATGAACACCCAGGACTGATCTCCTTTAGGATGGACTGATTGGATCTCCTTGCAGTCCAAGGCACTCTCAAGAGTCTTCTCCAACACCACAGTTCAAAAGCATCAATTCTTCAGCACTCAGTTTCTTTACAGTCGAACTCTCACATCCATACATGACCACTGGAAAAACCATAGCCTTGATTAGATGGAACATTGCTGACAAAGTAATGTCTCTGCTTTTGAATATGCTATCTAGGTTGGTCATAACTTTCCTTCCAAGGAGTAAGCGTCTTTTAATTTCATGGCTGCAATCACCATCTGCAGTGATTTTGGAGCCCTAAAAAATAAAGTCAACCACTGTTTCCACTGTTTACCCATCTATTTGCAGTGAAGTGATGGGACCAGATGCCATGATCTTCGTTTTCTGAATGTTGAGCTTTAAGCCAACTTTTTCGCTCTCCTCTTTCACCTTCATCAAGAGGCTCTTTAGTTCTTCTTCACTTTCTGCCATAAGGGTGGTGTCATCTGCATATCTGAGGTGATTGATATTTCTCCTGGCAATCTTGATTCCAGCTTGTGCTTCCTCCAGGCCAGCGTTTCTCATGATGTACTCTGCATATAAGTTATATAAGCAGGGTGACAATACACAGCCTTGACGTACTCCTTTTCCTATTTGGAATCAGTCTGTTGTTCCATGTCCAGTTCTAACTGTTGCTTCCTGACCTGCATACAGGTTTCTCAAAAGGCAGGTCAGGGGGTCTGGTATTCCCATCTATTTAAGAATTTTCCACAGTTAATGTGATCACACAGTCAAAGGCTTTGGCATAGTCAATAAAGCAGAAATAGATGTTTTTTTCTGGAACTCTCTTGCTTTTTCAATGATCCAGTGATGTTGGCAATTTGATCTCTGGTTTCGCTGCCTTTTCTAAAACAAGCTTGAACATCTGGAAGTTCACGGTTCATGTATTGCTGAAGCCTGGCTTGGAGAATTTTGAGCATTACTTTACTAGCATGTGAGATGAGTGCAATTGTGCGGTAGTTTGAGCATTCTTTGGCATTGCCTTTCTTTGGGATTGGAATGAAAACTGACCTTTTCCAGTCCTGTGGCCACTGCTGAGTTTTCCAAATTTGCTGGCATATTGACTGCAGCACTTTCACAGCATCATCTTTTAGGATTTGAAATAGCTCAACTGGAATTCCATCACCTCCACTAGCTTTGTTCGTAGTGATGCTTCCTAAGGCCACTTGACTTCACATTCCAGGATGTCTGGCTCTAGGTGAGTGATCACACTATCGTGATTATCTGGGTCATGAAAATCTTTTTGTACAGTTCTTCTGTGTATTCTTGCCACTTCTTAATATCTTCTGCTTCTGTCATGTCCCTACTATTTCTGTCCTTTATTGAGCCCATCTTTGCATGAAATGTTCCCTTAGTATCTCTAATTTTCTTGAAGAGATCTCTGCTGCTGCTGCTGTTGCTGCTGCTGCTAAGTCGCTTTAGTTGTGTCCGACTCTGTGCGACCCCATAGACGGCAGCCCACCAGGCTCCTCTGTCCCTGGGATTCTCCAGGCAAGAATACTGGAGTGGGTTGCCAGTTCCTTCTCCAATGCATGAAAGTGAAAAGTGAAAGTGAAGTCACTCAGTCGTGCCCGACTCTTAGTGACCCCATGGACTGCAACCTACCAGGCTCCTCTGTTCATGGGATTTGCCAGGCAAGAGTACTGGAGTGGGGTGCCATGATCTCTAGTCTTTCCCTATTGTTTTCCTCTATTTCTTTGCACTGATCACCAAAGAAGGCTTTCTTATCTCTCCTTGCTATTCTTTAGAACTCTGCATTCAGATGCTTATATCTTTCCTTTTCTCTTTTGCTTTTCACTTCTCTTCTTTTCATAGCTATTTGTAAAGCCTCCTCAGACAGCCATTTTGCCTTTTTGCATTTCTTTTTCTTGGGGATGGTTTTGATCCCTGTCTCCCATACAATGTCATGAACCTCCATCCATAGTTCATCACGTACTCTATCAGATCTAGTCCCTTAAATCTATTTCTCAATTCCACTGTATAATTATAAGGGATTTGATTTAGGTCATACCTGAATGTTCTAGTGGTTTTCCCTACTTTCTTCAATTTAAGTCTGAATTTGGCGATAAGGAGTTCATGATCTGAGCCACAGTCAGCTGCTGGTCTTGCTTTTTGCTGACTGTATAGAGCTTCTCCATCTTTGGCTGCAAAGAATATAATCAATCTAATTTCATGTTGGCCATCTGGTGATGTTCATGTGTAGTCTTCTCTTGTGTTGTTGGAAGAGGGTGTTTGCTATGACCAGTGCCTTCTCTTAGCAAATCTCTATTAGCCTTTGCCCTGCTTCATTCTATACTCCAAGGCCAAATTTGCCTCTTACTCCAGGTGTTTCTTGACTTCCTACTTTTGCATTCCAGTCCCCTATAATGAAAAGGATCTCTTTTTTGGGTGTTAGTTCTAAAAGGTCTTGTAGGTCTTCATAGAACCATTCAGCCTCTTCAGTGTTACTGGTCAAGGCATAGACTTGGATTACCTTGATATTGAATGGTTTGCCTTGAAAACGAACAGAGATCATTCTGCCATTTTTGAGATTGCATCCAAGTACCACATTTCGGATTCTTTTGTTGACTATGATGGCTACTCCATTTCTTCTAAGGGATTCCTACCCACAGTAGTAGATATAATGGTCATCTGAGTTAAACTCACCCATTCCAGTCCATCTTAGTTCGCTGATTCCTAGAATGTTGACATTCACTCTTGCCATCTCCTGTTTGACCACTTCCAATTTGCCTTGATTCATGGACCTAACATTCCTGGTTCCTATGCAATATTGCTCTTTATAGCATTGGACCTTGCTTCTATCACCAGTCACATCCACAACTGAGTGTTGTTTTTGCTTTGGCTCCATCCCTTCATTCTTTCTGGAGTTATTTCTCCACTGATCTCCAGTAGCATGTTGGGCACCTACTGACCTGGGGAGTTCATCTTTCAGTGTCCTATCTTTTTGCCTTTTCATACTGTTCAAGTGAAATTACACAGAGAAAATGTACAAATTTCATGTAAAATATTAAAATATATCATAATACAATCAACTTACACAGAAATATGTAAGGTAGGAATGTCTTAATTCAAAATGACAAAACCCCAAAACCAAATTTTGAATTAATTCAAGAAATAACACAAGACTTCCCTGGTGGTCCAGTGGTTAGGACTTCACCTTTCAATGGAAGGTGTGTGGGTTCAATTCCTGGTTGTAGAACTAAGATTCCATATGCCTTGCAGCCAAAACAAACAAACAAACAAAACAGAAAACAGAATCAGTATTGTAACAAATTCAATAAAGACCTTAAAAAATGGCCCACATCAAAAAAAATCTTAAAAAAAAAAAATAACACATACATTTCCAAGATCATGGATTTTTTTAGCATGAGGGATTATCACCAAGCAAAAGAAAAACAGCAATTATATCACAATAAAACTGAAAAAAAAGTTCTTAAACTGTCAGACAAAAGTAAGAATAAAAACAAAATTAGCAGTTACAAATATAAAGGGTAGTTCTATTAAACCTTAATAGCAAGTGTACATTAATAATTTGGCATGTGAACACTCCAGTTAAGCTAAAAGGGTTTAAGGGCATGTGAATCTTCAACCCATGAAATCGCTTACAACAATTTGTGACAAAGTTGAGGCGAGTGAATTTTGTGGAATCACTTTTAATAGCACATTGTAGTTAGAATAGAGTTAGTTAGGAAATAAAGGTGTGATATAAAAGTGAATACTAAATTTCCAAGTTGACTTTCCTATCAACTTGTGTAATGAAAGATGGAATGTCAATTTTCAAGAGTAGTTATCTTCACAGACATTTATTTACCCCCATATAAATATGCATAATAATGCTATCACATAAAGTTCCAGGCAAAACCTCATTTAGGATTTGAAGAGTGTGTTGCCAGTGAGTTAGGCTAAATTTCTCTATCCACCTTCCTGAGAGATGAGGAAGGGGTTCAACAATGAGGACACTTACTACACTATATGGAAACATGAAGAAAAGTATGCTTCTTGAACTGTGGCTAGGGCTTATCTGAAACTATTTTTTTCTTTTCCTGCTGTAAAACCTGAAGTTCTAGAAGGTAGGTAGAACTGCATGAACTTCATATGACATAATGAAAGAATTTCTTTCCAGTTATTTATTCAACATAGATCTACAGAGAAGCACTATCTATGCAGAAGCACTGCTTTAGGTGCTGGGATAACTAGCTACCAAAATACCAGGTTTTCCATTTTTTAAAATAACAGAACATTTCCATAACTTTAATGACTAACTTCTTCCAAGAAGGACTCTTATCAAGTAAAAGAAATCCCCCCTTCCACCTTTTCTCCTGACGCTCTGAGGTCACATCTAAATTACAGGTCAGGTTGTAGCTATGGCCCAGCCTAGCTAGCCACCCAAGACTGACTTCACATGGAAAATCAACATGTTGAGTGTATTTAGAGAAAGTGGCAGGCATGCAAGTACAATATTTCTAATTCTCTAACTCATGAATACAAAACTATAACTACTTAGTTTATATTTGTAATTTCCATAAAAATCTAATTCAGCTCATCCCATGTAAGCAAAGATTTCAAGATTGAAAATGGAGACATTTCAAGATTTCCTTTGTTGTTTCAATCTTCCTACCCATTTTTAGCCCCTGCAAAATTGCTCTGAAGTTGGCATTGCTTGCTGATGCAGATCTGTTTTATCAGTGAACCAATTCACTACCTGGTTTCAAATACTGGATCATAACTGATGTGATGAAGCATCAGGGAGGCAGAACATATGCCTATAGTCCATTCACCTCTATAAATCATACTAAATGTTAGAACTTTACGTCTTCAGATTAATATCATAAATCTCAGGTTGTATTTTTAATCTGTTAAAATGGGACTATATTTGGACTATGTATAAGGGAGAAATAATGTGTTTTATTAGACAATTGTTCCTACACCAGAGAAAATAAAAGACCTCATGGCAACCTTAAATGTTCCTGAGTCCTATATGTCTTTCAGAAATTTAAAATTAGTGTTGTAAATTATTTCTATTAATTTGAAGTTTTCATTAATTTTTTACTAAAATACAGTTTTAACTAAATAAAGACACGACTATCTCATTTTTTTTCCAAAAAGGGTAAACTTGTTAATGGGGTTAGGCTCATTTATTACTTAAAAAAATGTTTAGGAACTTCCCTGGTGGTCCAGTGGTTAAGACACTGCACTTCCACCACTGGATTGCAGGTTCGATCCCTGGTTGGGGAACTAGGATCTCTTCTGTGCATGGCATGATCAAAACAAAAATTTTAAGATATTTGTAGTATACACTGGGTATATAAGGTAGGAGAGGAAGTATGCTGTGATACAAAAACAACATAAATATACAATATAGCATAGCATAGTAACTTTATTCAAAAATATTTCATGTGTAAATACTTACTAGGTACAGTCTTAACTTAGTTTAATCTCCTATAGCTCACAAGTACAAAGGTTATATTTTGCTACAACATTTACATTGTACTGTTTCAGCAAAAATTCACTAATATTCTATGGATCTTGTAGTTAATAGATAAATAATTTGCAAAACTTCAGAAAATTGAATTATAAAGATAATTTTAAAATTTATGTAACATAACTATACTTAAAGGTAAAATCAAAATTTAAAGAAATTAAAGAAATTTAAAATATATGTAACAATCTTCTTTATGACTCTATAACGACCAGACAATATGTTTTAAAAGATTTCTTACAGAACTACTTAGTGGTTAACTCTTCAAATCCTTAAAAACCAAATATCTCTTGGACATTAAAAGGATAATAAAGGAATATTATGAATAATTCTATGCCCATAAATTTGATAACCTAGATGAAATGGACCAATTCCTTGAAAGATACAATCTGTCAAAACTCATACAAAAAGAAATAGACAATCTGAATGAGTTTATATCTATTACAGAAGTTGAATCAATAACTAATTAACCTTCCAAAACAAAAAGCACCAGGCCCAGAGAGGTTCAATTAATACTTTCTACAAAACATTTAAGGAAGAAATTGTACCAATTTCCTACAATTTCTTTCCAAACATTGTGGGCAGTGGGAATATTTTCTAACTCATTCTATGAAGCCAATATCACTCTAAAACCAAAACCAGACAAAGACAATACAAAAAAACTATAGATTAATATTTCTCATAAACATAGATGAAAAATTTTCAGCAAAATATTAGCAAAGTGAATTTAACAATATATTAACAGTTATACACCATGACCAAGTGGAATTTATTTCAGGTATGCAAGGCTGGTTCAATATTTTAAAAAGCAATTAATGTAGTTTATTACATCAGCTGGTTAAAGAATAAAAATTACATATCACCTTAATAGATGCATAAAGAGTATTTGATAAAATTCAACATCCACTCATGATAGAAATTCTCAGTAAACTAAAAGTGGGGAAAGATGTCCTCAACTCAATAAATAATATCTACATAAAATTACAGTTAACATCAAACTTATGGTGAGAAGCTTGAAACTTTCCCACTTAGATCAGAAGCAAAGCAAGCAAAAACACCGTAGCTTTTCAACATTGTACTGGAATGCTAGCTAATGCAATGAAACAGGGAAAGGAAATACAAAAGGATCTTGAAAATTTTAAATTACAATGGCAGAAATTTTTAAAAGCCAATTAAGCTGACCTAATATTTTAGAAAGTAGAAAAAAAGGATTGAAGATTAAAGTAAAAAGATAAGGAGTTTATATAATAGGAATTGTCATCATCTTATCAAATAATAGGAAAAAATAAATACTACTTGGGAAATATTTACATATTAATAAATACAAGAAGAATACACAGGATGATTGTGAAGTGAAATGATGAGACAAAAGAAAACAAGGATTAAAACCAGACTAAAGTGACAGAGAGCTACAGAGAAGTGTTCAATTTAAATATTTAATGTTCCTATTGGCCATTTTGGAGAAGGCAAAGGCACCCCAGTCCAGTACTCTTGCCCGGAAAATCCCATGGACGGAGGAGCCTGGTAGGCTGCAGTCCATGGGGTCGTGAAGAGTCAGACATGCCTGAGCGACTTCACTTTCCCTTTTCACTTTCATGCATTGGAGAAGGAAATGGCAACCCACTCCAGTGTTCTTGCCTGGAGAATCCCAGGGATGGGGGAGCCTGGTGGGCTGCCGTCTATGGGGTCGTACAGAGTTGGACACGACTGAAGCGACTTAGCAGCAGCAGCATTGGCCATTTTGATGTCATCTTTGGAAAAAAATACCTATTTAGTTCTTCAGGGTGTTTTAAAATCAGATTGTTTTTTGTTTTATGAGTTTTTCATATATTTTAGATACTAACCCTTTACTAGATATATAGTTTGCAAAAATGTTCTCTCATTGTGTAGGTTGTCTTTTCATTTTGCTAATTGTTTCTCTTGTGTGAGGAAGCTTTTGAAAAGACACTCAACATCACTGATCATCAGGGAAATGCAAATCGAAACCACAGAGATGGTATTGCCTCACATCTGTTGGAGTCTTATCATCAAGAACACAAAAGACAACAGGCGCCGGCATGGATGGTATTGAAAAGGCAACTCTTTCACACTGGTGGTGGAAATGCAAACTGGTCCAACCACTGTGCAAAACACATGGAAGTTTCTCAAAAAACTAAAAATAGATTTACTAATCCAGCAATTCCACTTCTGCGTATATATCCAAAGGGAATGAAAACAGGATTTTAATGAAATAGCTATACTACAATGTAATGTTTATTACAGCTTTATTCACAATAGCCAACAAATGGAAACAACCAGTGCTCATCAATAGATGAATGAGTAAAGAGAGATGTGTTACATACACACAATGGATTATTTGATCCTAACAAAAAAGATTGTCATTTGCAACAATATGGATTGACCTTGAACACATTGGGCTTCCTTGGTAGCTCAGATGGTAAAGCGTCTGCCTGCAATGCGGGAGACCTGGGTTCGATCCCTGGGTTGGGAAGATACCCTGGAGAAGGAAATGGCAATCCACTCCAGTACTCTTACCTGGAAAATCCCATGGACAGAGGAGCCTTGTAGGCTACAGTCCATGGGGTCGCAAATAGTCGGACACGACTGAGCAACTTCACTTGAATACATTACGCTGAGGTAAGTCAGACAAAGAAAGAGAAATACTGTATGTTATCACTTATACATAGAATCCAAAAAAGTCAATCCTGTAAAAAGAGTAAAATGATGGTTACCAGGGGATTAGTATGGGGAGGGCACAGTGGTAGTGCTTAAGGCTACAAACTTGCAACAGTTAGGGATCTAATGCACATAGAGACCTATGCATGATATAATGAATATAGACAATAACATTGTACTATAATTATGGAATGTGATAAATAACAATAGCAATCACATCACAATATATAAATATTGAAGTACACACTGTTATACAAAGTTACATGTCAAATTTATTCAATAAAAATTTTTAAATAATTAAACTTCTAGAAAATAATTTTGTGTCAAAACAGTAAGAAAAAAGGCCTTATTAACTAAAGGAGAATTTTTTTTAATAAGAGAAAAGTGATATCATAATGTATTACATGGCATAGATATCAGCAACAAATATATATTCAAAATAATAAAAATAATGACTACTGATTTAACCAAAGTGGTGATTTAACTGTACTGAGAGGGTAAAGGGAATGAAAGAGTATTCTCTGAGGAGGGCTGTGGTATAGTGAGAGAGCTATTATCTTCCTCTGAAGAAACATCTATAAGAAACTATAAAAAGCAGTATAAGCATATCACATAGAAATACAAAAATGAGTCTAGAAAAAATTTAGGAGAGTTGAAACTGGTTGAGGGTTGGGGAGGGCAAAATTAGGGTTAAGGTATAGATGCTATTTTTTTTATTATAAAGGCTTTTATTATAAACCTTTATTATAAGGCTATTTAAAATTATCTGATATTTGAAATGCTGCAAATTATTTTGATAAAAATAAAAGAATTTTAAAACATTGGTAACATTATTTCAAACTTGAGTCTTTTGCTCCTTTCCACGTCCAATGTTTATGATAGAAAATTAAATTAGCATTTTTGAAGAAAGGTATGTTCCAAACATTGGAAATTCCAAGCTTCTTTTGGTCTCTGTTTCTCTCAGAAATTTGCAGCAACATGGATGGAACTAGAGGAAGAGAAGTAAGTCAGAGAAAGAAAGACAAATACCATGTGGTATCACTTACACATGGAATCTAAAATATGACACAAATGAACTTACTTACGAAGCAAAAGCAGATTCACAGATACAGAGCACAGTCTTGTGGTTGCCAAAGAAGGCGTGTGGGGGAGGCATGGATTGGGAGTTTTGGGTTAGGAATGTAAACTATTATATACAGAATGGATAAACAGGATCCTACTGTATAGCACAGAAATTGTATCCAATATCCTGTGATAAAGCATTATGGAAAAGAATGGATATATATAATGGTATCATTATGCTCTACAGCAGAAATGAACACAATACTGTAAATCAGCTTTACTTCAATAAAATAAATTTTTAAAAAATTAACAGAAACTCCTTGGGGAAAGTATATTATTACAAAAAGTGACAAGAGAATTTGCATCATAAATGCCAAGGGAGGACCTAAAGGAAATGTACATATTAAATGCTGCATATAAAGAATGAAAGAATTTTTGGCCAAAGGTAAAAAATGAGTCTTTAGGCATCCAATTAGGGTAAGACTTTGAAAACTGCTGGGGCAGGCCTAGACAAGAAGCAGAACTGGCCTGATGCAGCCACAGATTCTGAGATATTTGCAACTTTGGGGTATGCTGGGCTCCTGTGGGGATAAAACTTCTCTACCATCTAACCACGACTTACAGTCCAATTACTTATTGCTGCATGATCCCAAAACTTGATGACTTAAAACAACAACAATCACTATATTATATCTCCCATGGTTTGGGGTTGACTGTGCTCACCCAGGCAAGTTCTTATTTAGTATTTATCATGCGGTTGTAGTCAAACGGTGGCTGGGGCTACAGTCATCTCAAAAGCTTCTTCAGTTGTATGACTGGCCGTTGATGCTAGCTGTCAGATGGGATCTAAGCCAACACGTGGCCTCTCCTTGTGATCAGTGTTAAGGGTTGAATTTTTGGCAATAGGATCCTTACAGATGTAATCAAGTTAAAATGAGGTCATTAGGATGAGCCCTAAACCTATATGACTAGTGTCCTTTACAAAAAGGGGACACAGAGACAGATATGCAAAGGGAAGACAGTGCAGAGGGACAGGAGAATGCCTTACGAAGGTGGAGAATTGGAGTGATGTACCTAAGTCAAGGAACAACAAGGAGTGCTAACAAACCGCCAGAAGACGGGAGGAGGCAGCGAGTGATTCTTTTCATAGGTTGCAGAGGGAGTGTGGCCCTGCCAACACCTTAATTTCAAACTTCTAGCCTCCAGATCTGTGTGATGACACAATTCTGCTGTTTTAAGCCACCTTTCTGTGGTACTTTGTTATGGCAGTGCTAGAAAACAATACACTTGGGTTTCCTGACAGCATGGCTACTGGGTTCCAAGAATTTACCAAGAAAGCAGGGCAGGAGTGCATGACATTTTGAAGGCCCAGCTTGGGAAGTCACATAAAAGCAATCTTTGAGACAATCACTACATTCTACTCATTTAAGGAAAGGGGACAGAGTGTCAATGCCACTCTATAAGATGTTCTTGTGGAATGAGATATACTGTGTTGGCCTTCACAATTTATACAGTTTACAAGAGCTTCCCTCACAGCTCAGTTGGTAAAGAATCTGCCTGCAATGCAGGAGACCTGGGTTGGGAAGATCCCCTGGAGAAGGAAATGGCAACCCACTCCAGTATTCTTGCCTGGAGAATCCCATGGACAGAGAGCCTGGCAGGTTATAGTCCATGGGGTCGCAAAGAGTCAGACGTGACTTAGTGACTAAACCACCACCACCACCACAAGAGTTGAGGAAGAGTTGAGAAGGATATCAACGGCTAGTTTGAAGGGAAAACGTTAAGGACTGCTTAGTCACTTATTCTTTGTAAAATTTGTTCTTCCCTGGATAAAGAGGACTCTTGTGAAACAAAAAACAAAGCAGGGAACACCAAAGGAATTCAGCTTTTCAGATATGGAGCTTCTCAGATGTCCCTTAACTCCCATGGTCCCAATAAGTCAAAATACTACAAGAGAGGTACAGTTATCATCACTCGTGACAAGAAAATGAAGCCCAGTATGGTTGAGTCACTTGCTCAGGGTCCCATAGTAGAATTTGTGTTCTGAATCCCAGGCTAACTGCAAAACCTGCATCTCACCTATCATGTAAGAAGTCACATGAAAGATCTGATGAAGATGTCTGATGAAAGATCATCCTGAGGGCTGCACTGAATAGTTCAACCCATGCAGTGCTGAACAGCATGGTACTTTTTATTTACTCTCCAAGATTTAAAAATCAGGAGAATATTTATGAAAGCAAAATGTAACTTTGAAAAACTGGGAGATCTGGCAATAATTATTTCTTTTTATGCCACCTGCCTGGTCTCTTTGAACATCTGAACATGTAACTTACATTACAAAATACTGCTTTTCATCATACTTCATTATTTCAATTTTGCAGTGAAAACATTCACCAACTTGCTACTATAAACTATAAAATATATTGATTTGAACAATTTCTCACTGTCTTAGTTCACCTTTTATAATGAAAATGTTAAAAAGGAAAAAAATGAGCAAAAATGCCCAGAAGGGGTAATTTATTAGCTAATATATAGTTATATATAGTGGGTTTTTTTAAAGCAAAATAACCAACAATAAACAAGTTAAATATATTAATTCCATTTTTAAAAAGAAAATCTTACACAGTAGATGACTGCTAAGCTGTAAGTCCTTTTTTAAAAAAAGAGTTTTATTGGGCAGGATTTTAGGTATGAACTTGATAGAAATATGATGGGACAATAGTCAACATAATTCATTTTAAGCAAGTGTATGTTATCCTTTTATTAAATATGAACATACTGTTTCACTTAAATTATTTTCATGCTTTTTAAATAATTTTACGTGTTGTTTTTGCTGGTGAATCTATATCAATCCCAAGGAACTAAAGAAACAAAACTAGTTAATCGTGTTTAATGTGTTAACAAGAAAGTAAATTCTATTTTACAAAAGAAAGAAAGCCAAATGTTTATGTGGGGAAGAGTGTATTATCAAATTAGTATGCTAATTTTGGAGATATGAGTCACTGCATGCTAATATGACTTACAGATATAGTTTGAAAGATTTTCTTTAGAAGATAAAGATAGAAGAATATGTATGTCATATAGAAAATTTGAAATAAAAATCCAAACCTTTTTATTAAGAGAAAAAATTACTGGGAGTTTTTTAAACTATGATTTCATGGAGAGATATGCATCTGTGTGAAACTAGTTCTTCACAAAACCAGAGATGGAAAATGAGAGGTAACACACCCTGAGACACTGACGGGCATCTTAGGGCATCTAAGCACGGGTACTTATGTCCTCTACAAAGGTGCAAGTGAAGTGAAGTCGCTCAGTCGTGTCTGACTCTTCGGGACCCCATGGACTGTAGCCTACCAGGCTCCTCCGTCCATGGGATTTTCCATGCAAGAACACTGGAGTGGGTTGTCATTTCCTTCTCCAGGGGAACTTCTCGACCCAGGGATTCAACCTGGGTCTCCTGCATTGCTGGCAGATGCTTTACCCTCTAAGCCACCAGGGAAGCCCCAACAAAGGGGGAAGCTGGAGCTATATTTGGCATGTTTGCAATAAATCTGGAGATGATTATAATAAATCTTTAATAAATTAATACAATAAATTATTATAATAAATCCATAACAAGTAGACTAAAAGAGTTGCTTGACGTTATCACAGTTAGGGACGACAGGACAAATTGGTTTATCCATCTCTGGATAAAGATTAGCTGAATAGAGATTAGCTCTATGAGTAGGCAAAGAAATGTAATTTGAGGGGCTCTAAACAATTCTCCTAGTCAAAATATTTCTTCATCTCCATAGCAACGACATATTCCACCATTAGAATGTTGAGACAAACATGGTGAATAGATTTTATCTTTCCTGACAAGTGAGCAAGTAAGAGCATGACTGAACGATTAGGGATGCTGTTCAGGGATTCAAAAATTAAATGTGTTATTCTCCCCTAGTTTAGAGGCAGCCCATGTTCCACATGACTTCCATGAAAGTAGGGGTGCAATCTGCATCCCCAGGGCCTACCTCAATGCCTAGCACCAGCTGAGGTGCTCAAACAGTATATGAAGAAAGGCAGGAAGGAAGGGAGAAAGACAAGAAGCAAAAACTTAGGATTACGGCCTTGAAAGTCCAGGTGTTAAAATGGAAATAACTTCCTCAGAAAGTGTGACTCATTTTCTCAGTAGCAAAAAATCAACTCAATCTCAATTTTACCAGCTATTCAGCAGGAAACATTCCTCCCAGAGCGGAGGAATGAGGCACAATTCTAGGAAGCGGTCAGTCCCACACACCAAGGCAAGACCGTGCCCTAAGTATGATACCTGGAAGACTGGGGCAGCCTGAGGATGCCAGGCTGCACGGGAAGAATCAGAGCTGGATGTGGCAGGGAGCAGGGCCCTGAATGCAGTTATCTTAGCTCTGTGCTGGCTGAACACAGAATGTGACTACCCAAAGAGTGCATCACCTGAGCACTGTCTTAAGAATCTCACGTTGTCACAAGAAAAAACATAAGGCTGAAATTTATCATGACAAGAAGTCTTGCAGGGCCAAGTTATGAGCACCAACAAAATGATGTTTTTTGCATAATTTCCTCAGCAACCTGAAGGCTGTTACACTCTCCACTGTCTCCTCTTCATCTCTTCCTTTAAAGTGTGTCCTCTCTCTTCCTGTCATCATCAGGAAGGCATGCACTGAGTTTAACATTCTCTTAGTGTGGGAAATCATATAGAGCGACACACAGTGAAAAGAAATACACAGGTGCAATCTCTGCTCCTCACAAATTTACCTAATGAAGGACATTAAAATGGAGAAGGAAATGGCAACCCACTCCAGTATTCTTGCCTGGAGAATCCCATGGACAGAGGAGCCTGGCGGGCTACAGACCTTGGGGTCACAAGAGTCCAGCACAACTTAGCGACTAAGCCAGCCAGGACATTAAAAAAGAAAAGAAAATGGTATAAGCTATTTACAGTATATAAATTGAATAAAATTAACTAATGTGCATGAGTGTTGTGCTAAGTTGTTTCAGTCGTGTCCGACCCTGTGCAACCCCATGGCATGTAGCCTGCCAGGCTTCTCTAGTCACGGGATTCTCCAGACAAGAATACTGGAGTGGGTTGCCATGCCCTCCTCCAGGGGAATCTTCCCAACCCAAGCATTGAACCCCATGTCTCTTATATCTCCTGCATTAACAGGTGGGATATTTACCACTAGTGCCACCTGGGAAGCCCATAATTAACTCATATTAATTGGCTAATGTAATTGACTAATATTAAACTAAATAGTTTAATAATAGACTTTCTAAATAGATTTTCCCGGTGGCTCAAATGGTAATGCATCTGCCTACAATGTGGGAGACCCAGGTTCGATCCCTGGGTTGGGAAGGGTCCTCTGGAGAAGGAAATGGCAACCCACTCCAGTACTCCTGCCTGGAAAATCCCATGGATGGAGGAGCCCATTAGGCTACATGCAGTCCATGGGGTCGCAAAGAGTCGGACATGACTGAGAGACTTCACTTTAAACTAAATAGGACTTCATTCTTCATAATACTTTTCCCTCTCAATTTTTTCTTCTATTTAACTAAACATATTTAAATATGTAGCCCCTACTTAGACGGAACTAATTTTTGAAATAGATTTATTACTCTCTTCCTGAGGAAATACTCACTAAGAAAATAAGTCTTATTTGAGGACTGATGAGAGTAAACGAGTCTCAAAATTTAATAATTATGTGTCCTTCTATGTACTCACATCTGAAAAAATGAGTATTGTGGTTAACCAGACTTACAAGCTTAGTTCAAATATTTCAAGAAAGATAAGACATTTATTTATTGATTCACGCATCATTCAATAAATATTTGTTAAGCATTTTATTATATACTAGACACTGCGCCAAGCACTGTGTACTATGAGTTAAGTCAAACAAGACTTCTGCTCTCTTAGGTTTTAAGTAATCCAAGGAAGGAAAATGTTAAACAAAATTATTACTGTTTAATAATGCTTAAGAGGATTTAAATGTAATGTATTTTATTACTTCAGTCTCGTTTTATCAGAAGCTCCATGTTCCCTATTGAGATGTTAGACCCCTGAGCAGGATCTGCAGGGGGCAGTCTAAAAACAGATTCTTATAGCATTTAGCTCATCAGTCCCGTCAAAGATCTGTAAATGCCTTGGGGAGTCATCAGAGTATGGAGAAATAGGAAACAGACATCTCTGGGGAGCTAAGCTGAAGGCTCTGGGCTTTCCCCCGTCCCACCCACTGTGGTAAGGAGGGGCTTGCCTCCCCCTCACTCTGCTTAGTCCCTTGAGAAGGGACACGTGCCCCCTGGAACTTGAGGAACCTATGGAAGAATATCCGCTCCACCTTTGAAAAGTTAAAAGCTGTAAGGACTTGGCTAGATGAGGCTGGGCGAAGCCGCGAAAAGTCAGGTTGAGTTGGGAGAGACCTGCATTTCCACTGTCCAGGTATCCATTAGCCGTTCCTGTTACCTGAGGACTGAATGTCTTTCCCCACAGACGGAGCTGACCTGTGGTCCCAATAAAAGAGAACTCCTAAACAACCTGAGAGCACCAGGACCCCAACAGGGAGGAACCAGCCTGCCAGGAAGCCAGGCACTGAAGGGAAAGCGGTGAACAAGACAGCTGAAGGACAGACACTGACTTCTCACGCTAAAGGAACCACACTAGAAAAGTCTGTGGAGGGCGGCGTCTGAGAAACTCCCCACAGCGGCCCTTAAAAGAGAAAGAGCAGCCCTGTGTGTGGGCCTCCATAGCCCCAAGGTCAGAGGACACCTGAGGCAGCCATACAAAACTGTACTTATTCCTAGTCTACTCTTCCCACGGTTTGACCACAGAGGAGTGACTGAGGAGGAAAAGTGACTGAGGGCAGAGAGAAGAGGCCGGTCAAGTCTCCTCCCAGCCAGAGGCAAGACTAAACCAGCAGAGCACGGGGTTTCAACTCGGAATGGTGTTTTAGTTTTAATATTTCACAGATTAGACTGATTATCAGACTGGACTGAACTTTTTTGGGTTGCTATCAAAAAGAACTACTTCATTAATTATTTGTATGTGCTCAGGTGCTTAATTAATTGTGTCCGGCTCTTTGCGGCCCCATGGACTGCTGCAACACACCAGGCTCCTCTGTCCAGGCAAGAATACTTGGATTCTCCAGGCAAGAATACTGGAGTGGGTTGCCATTTCCTATTCCAAGGGATCGAACCCATGTCTCTTGCGTCTCCCGCATTGGCAGGTGGATTCTTTACCACTAGTGTCATCTGGTAACCCAAAAACCTACCCTAGACTTAATTGATGTGTGGGAAGAATGGATCAGTGGAGCTTAAACAGAGCGATGATCAATAGTCACTCTCAAACTTGGACTTCACTGCCTCCCACATTGAAGAAATTCAGAGCGCTGTGAAAACATAAGAGAGAGGATTAGCCCATGATAGATGGTCAGGAAAAACTTCGCTGAAGAAATAAATATTAAGTAAATTTTGATTAGAAAAACAAATAAGAATTCTTCTAACCAAGGCAACAAAAAATTTTAAACATTTTCTAGTACAGCACGTCCCATGAAATGTGCAAAAATCACAAAAGCCTAAGTGGTTAATTTGACAAAAAAAAAAAACTGCACCCTCTTCCTCTGTTAGTTCTGCTGCTGCTGCTGCTGCTAAGTCGCTTCAGTCGTGTCCGACTCTGTGCGACCCCATAGACGGCAGCCCACCAGGCTCCCCCGTCCCTGGGATTCTCCAGGCAAGAACACTGGAGTGGGTTGCCATTTCCTTCTCCAATGCAGGAAAGTAAAAAGTGAAAGTGAAGTCACTCAGTCCTGTCCGACTCTGTTAGCTCGAGGCGGGGGTGAGGGGGGGGGTGGGGGGGGGGGGTGGTTCTCAAAGTTATCCTGAAGGATTCCTTACAGAGCTTTCTCTCCAAAGTATTGAACTTGAGCTTTTATCTATCAGTTCAATTTCTTGCATAGATAATCTAATTTCATATATACACTGTAAAGTAGGGTTTTCTAATAATTTTAAGGGTTATCCAATCAGAAACTTCCCTCTTGCTTTCTGAGGGACTGCTCTTTGCAAGGCTATGTGGGAGATGTTGGGAGATGCAAAGATTAAGTGGGCAATAAAATCAGGAGGGAAGATACTATGTATAGTAATCAATGTTAAACAAGGCAGAAAGTGACAGAAGCCACAGAAGGGGGCTACTCAGAGTGATATAAATGTTCAAAAGAATAATACATTTGAGGTGAACTTTATTCTATTTGGCAAATAAATGGTCATGATTTTTGAAATGATATAACTTCAGCAAGCCTTGAATAAGTGGAGAATATTATTCCAGAAATACAACATAACAAGAAGCACGGATCTAAGAAAGTGCAAACTGGGTACAGTTAACAGTGAGTCTGATTAAAGTAAAAGAATGGAATAGAAAATGTTTCAAAGATGGAACTAGCTAATGCTAGAGTTTGGAGGTGAGACTAAAACTAGACAACACCAGATTGCTTCTAGAGGAGTCACTTAATGTTTTCAGTAAAAGGTTGATGTGATCAAGTCTATGCTTTTGCAAATCAGACCAGCAGAATGTGTAAAATGGATTACAGGAGAGAGAGCTGGCAGAAAGGCTACTGTCACCATCCAGCAGCCTGAACCAGGGGAGGCCAGCAGGCTTCCAGTGAAACAGACATTATGTAGAATCAGAAAGCTTTGGTTAAGGCGAGGGAACAGGAAGAATCAAAGATGATGTCACCACCAAAAGTCCAGCAGATGGGGAAAACATGAAGAAAATGGGAACTGGAGAAATGATGAGAAGATGAGCTCTAATCTGGATATATTAAGTTTTAGATAGCATGAAAACTTAAATATATTAAGTTTTAGATAGCATGAAAATATTCAAATGGAGCTACTTTGAAGATAGTTAGAAATTTAGACCTAAGGCACAGGACAGAAGGCAAGACTGAGGATCTGAAATCGTCTGCTGGTTAATTATGTTGTTGTTGTTCAGTCGCTCAGTTGTGTCTGACTCTGTGAGCCTATGGACTGCAGCACACCAGGCTTCCCTGTCCTTCTCTATCTCCTGGAGTTCACTCAAACTCATGTCCATCAAGTCGATGATGCCATCCAACCATCTCATCCTCTGGCATTTCCTTCTCCTCTTGCCTTGAATCTTTCCCAGCATCAGGGTTTTTCCAATGAGTCGGCTCTTCACATCAGGTGGCCAAAGTCTTAGAGCTTCTGTTTCAACATCAGTCCTTCCAATGAATATTCAGAACTGATTTCCTTTAGGATTGGCTGGTTCGATCTCTTTGCAGTCCAAGGGATTCTCAAGAGTCTTCTCCAACACCACAGTTCAAAAGCATCAATTCTTTGGTGCTCAACCTTCTTTATGGTCCAACTCTCATATCCGTACGTGACTACTAGAAAAACCATAGCTCTGAGTATACAGACTTTTGTTGACAAAGTGTTGTCTCTGGTTTTTAATAAGATGTCTCTGGTTTTGTCTAGGTTTGTCATAGCTTTTCTTCCAAGGAGCAAGTGTCTTTTGGTTTCGTGGTTGCAGTCACCATCCATAGCTAATAATGGTTACCATTTACTGAAAGTTTCAGATGTGCTAAACACCATGCTAAGTGCTTTACATGTGTTATCTTACTTAAGCCTCACAACAAACATGAAAAGTGAACCCACTGAGACGTAAGAAGTGCTATAACTTTCCCAAAATTTCTCAAGCAGTAAAAAGAAGAACTGAGGTTATGAGCAAATGTCTAAATCCAAAGCACATGGTTTAGATGTGAAAGTCATGAGTTAACTAGAGAGTAGCTCTGCTAGGGGCTTCCCTGGTGGCTCAGAAGTAAAGAATCTGCCTGCAATGCAGGAGACTTGGGTTTCATCCCTGGGTCTGGAAGATCTCCTGGAAAAGAAAATGGCATCCCATTCCAGTATTCTTGCCTGGGAAATCCCAGGGACAGAGGAGCCTGGTGGGCTATAGTACACGGGGTCACAAAAGAGTCCAACATAACTTAGCAACTAAACAACAAGCTCTGCTTGTTTATCTAGAAGGTTCTCCAGTACCTGGGGTGGGGAATTCCTACCCACCTTCTGTGGTGGAAGGAGAGAGAGATCACAGCACCTTCTACTCAAAGACTCAAGGCCTTTCCCTCCCCTTCCTGCTTCCAGGCATCTTCTTACTGCAAATGGGAAGGGAGGGGCACCCCTGCCGTGGAGGTTGGTTTATAGTTATGATAATGAAATTGGATTCTGCTGCCCCTAAATTCGTCCTGGAAGAAGTATTAATCCCAAGTGTTTGAACCCTTTCTAGTTGTTTTTTAGATAATTTCCTATCGTTCGTATCTTTGAATGTGCCTTTAGGTCTTGAGCAAGAAAAATGCCACTCTGCAACTTATTTTAAGTGTTCATGAAAAACACTCATGACTGGCCCTATGGTGTGTGTCCCTGAAATCCACTGCCACCCTCAGTACTTAAAATGAACCGTCCAAACCAAATTGCATTGCATGTGGTAGCAGTTCATTTCAGGAGCCAGAGGACAAGCCACAGGAACACAAGTTCCTCCTGTTCTCTCAAAGGACCTGGATCCACTTTAAACGAGATAAAGTCAGATTTTTTTGAGGCAGCTAATCTTAAACTGGCACCCCACTCCAGTACTCTTGCCTGGAAAATCCCATGGATGGAGGAGCCTGGTAGGCTGCAGTCCATGGGGTCGCTAAGAGTCGGGCACGACGGAGCGACTTCACTTTCACTTTTCACTTTCATGCATTGGAGAAGGAAATGGCAACCCACTCCAGTATTCTTGCCTGGAGAATCCCAGGGACAGAGGAGCCTGGTGGGCTGCCGTCTATGGGGTCGCACAGAGTCAGACACGACTGAAGTGACTTAGCAGCAATCTTAAACCAACAACTGATGTTTAGCAAAATCATTGAAAGACAAAAAAAAAAAAAAAAACCCTCAGTGGTGCAGTCTTATTTGGGAAAAAGCATAAAAACACAACTTTTTAGAAATTCTTCCATTTTGAGATGCAAGAATGGTCTATAATGAAGTGCTGTGTTTTGAAATAGCCTTAACTGGAAACCAAACTTGCCCTGATAACGTAGCCCCGGCCCTCATCCCTGCTGGCATGCAGCCACAGGACAAGCCATGACAGCTCCACTCCTGCCCAGACTGGAGCCTAACCCCACAGGCCGAGCAGAGGCTGCCTCCTCCCCGTGGGCGGCCTTGTTTCCAAACAAAACCTCATAGTGTCTGAGCTCTTATGCTTTGGGAGCTATGTACCTGCTTATTAATATTTAACCTGCACAACTGTCTATTCTTATCTTTCATCCTCAAGCATTTCTGGCTTGTGTAGAGGTTAACATCAGTCTCATATCTCTGTACTTTCTGGTTCTAATCAAAAGAGAAGGAATGCAGTGAACTGACAAGCAGACAAGGATCAAAGTATTCATTTTCTCTATGGAGGCCTAACACCCTATGGGCTTCCCAGGTAGCTCAGCTGGTAAAGAATCCACCTGCAATGCGGGAGACACTGGTTTGATTCTTGGGTCCAGAAGATCCCCTGGAGAAGGGATAGGCTACCCACTCTAGTACTCTTGGGCTTCCCTGGTGGCTCAGATGATAAGGAATCCACCTGCAATGCGGGAGACCTTGGTTCGATCCCTGGGGTGGAAGATCCCCTGGAGGAAGACATAGCAACCCACTCAAGTATTCTTGCCTGGAGCACCCCCATGGACAGAGAAGCCTGGCGGGCTATAGTCCATGGGATCGCAAACTGTTGGACACGACTGAGCGACTTAGTACAGGACAGCACAATCACCCTACAGTACTTCTACTGGGGGTGGGAGTGGGGTGTGGGGGTGGGGTGGAGGGTTGTAGGTGGGGGTGGTGAAAGTACTCAATTAAAGAAACTAATTTAGAATGAAGCCAAAAGAAATGAGGCTACCTGTTAACTCCAGCCAAATCTGAACCTTAGGACCTGGACTGGAGGTCCTGGAGGTCTGAACTGGAGTGTCTTGGGCCAGCAGGCAAACCCTTTGTACATCCTTAAGCAGCAGTGGTATGATGGATGGGGGCCCATCTCAAAGAGCCCGGTTATCAGCAGAAGAGAGTGCCTGAAAGCACAGGAAAGAAATAGCTTCTAGAAGGCAGGCACCATGCCAGGTCTGTTTACAGAGCCTGTAAACACTGTCTCCTTTTAACAATCTGCCAAGAAGAGAATCTGATATCTTGCTTTTAAATATGGCTTTCAAACACAGTTTTCAAACATAGCTACTCACTGGAATCACTTGGTAAGGTTTAAAAAAAATTATAGTGACCTGGCCACATCCCAGATCAACTGAATCAGAACCTCTAGAGAACAAATCTCTATTTTCTAAAGTTCTCCAGGCAATTCCAATATGCAGCCTAGGCTGAGAACCACTCCCTGGGTTGGCCAGGTCATTACTGGCAAACCCATCCAATCAATGCAGCCAGTCGTAAGCATTTTTGAGTGACTTATTTATGCTGAGAAATTTACATAATCCTCATTACAACTCTAGGAGGTAGGTCTGATAATCATAGCATTTCACAGATGGGACAAGTGGGACTTGGAAAGGCTAAGTGACAGACCTGGGATGACATTTTAGTATATTGAATCCTGAGCTGGATAGGATTCCCTGACAGCTCAGCAGTAAAGAATCCATCTGCAAGACAGGAGTTCCAGGTTCGAACCCTGGGTCGGGAAGATCCCTGGGAGAAAGAAATGTCAACCCACTCTAGTATTCTTGCCTGAGGAATCCCAGGGACAGAGGAGCCTGGAGGGCTACAGCCCACAGGGTCACAACAGTCAGACTTGGTGCCTAAACCACCAGCACTCCTAAGCTGGATATTTAAACATCATATACTTTGTTGCTATCATGCTTCCAGCAATCACTCCAATCAGAGAATACATTTTTTGTTTGTTTTTCTTTTGTAGAGAGAAGTATGCAAGTGTTGGAGAAATCGAAAGGGTTTGTTCTAATATGCTCTCCATAAAGAGAACAAAGTTGAAGAGGAAGAGTACAGGTTTCCAAAAACTAACATTTGTAGAGATTTGAAAAACATGTGTTATGGGGCAATAAATAAACAGCCAGCAACAAAGGTCAAATGGCAATTTTTAAAAACAGAATCAGCTTAATAGTTTCAAGCAGCCCTCCATGGCATATTGAGACTAAGAAAACTGGATGGCATAGTTCTGCTGTGGACATAAGAGAAAGAACCATGAAGGTGCCGTGAGAGATTATGCGAACAAGAGACTCAACGCTGCTTGTGTATATCACAATGACAATACAAGCTGATCAGAGATAAACAAGAACAGAGGCAGGAAGACTGGGAGAGGCTGAAACACTGTAGAAGTGAGATAAAGTTCACATCTGAGACACTGAGTCTGAGGATGGAAGGTGATACAGCACCCCAAAACTCAAATATTTTAAAAGGTGAAGATGAGAGGGTAACAGGCAGGAAAGCCAGGGGTCTCCAAACGGAGGAAATAGCCTGCAAGTGTCTGACATTTTTATCTCTCTTAAGCAGCAGGAGGAAACAAACTAGTGATATTTTTTTCCTTCTCTACACAAATTTAAAAGGAGGTATCTCTTAAAATACTGTGTTGCCATAATGACACCTGGTTTCACCTGAAGTTAACTATTCTCAAACCTTGAAATAAACAATGCATTTTTCTTATGGAAATGTTTGCCTTAAGCTATGCTAATGTGCTATGATTTACCCCAAATTTTGTCTTCAAGTCAGTTCCAGCTCATGGCTCAGAACCCACTTGACAAACCAGTGTTATACTCAGATATTGTTCCCCTAATCTATGTAAATAAAACTATTTGTATGGTTTTATTTTCTACAAGATTCAAGTTAATCATTTTATGGCCCAGGATGAACCATTTGGTGCCAATATTATCCCAAAACACATCTTATGGGTAAGAGGCCTGGTGCCATTCTGAGTTTTAAGACATTCCTTTATTAACAGACTGCTAATGACTATATAACATCCAGCTGAAGACTAGCAGGGGGTTACTCTTTCTGTCCCCTTCTGATGCCTATGTCAGAAGCTTTCTCTATCTCCTTTATACTTTAATAAAACTTTATTACACAAGAGCTCTGAGTGATCAAGCCTCGTCTCTGGCCCCAGATTAAATTCTTCTCCTCCGGGGGCCAAGAATCCTGGCGTCTTTTTTCATTCAACAACAATCTTTCATCTTGGGGGCTCGTCCGAGATCCTTCAGGACAAGGTAAGGATGCTTGGAGCTCTAGTTCTTTGTTCTCTTAGCGAACACATTTTCTGCTGTGCTTTACTAACCCTATGGTGTGCTTGTGTGAATAAATGACATGCCCTGCGCTAAACAAGTGAAGAGCCCTGCTCTGCGGTTGCACGGTGATCTCATACGGCTGATGACAAAAACCTGTTGGGGATTTACACTGACCTGCCAATCCCAAGAGGCACCCAATGTGTCCTTCGGGAACCGACCAGAAATGGGCAAAGTGTGTAGACCAAACTCTCCTTTCTTGGTCAAGCTTTTTGGTCTCTGACCATTTCATAACTCCTTGGAAATTAGAAGTACTAACCTAATCTATCGGATCATAGGCTTTCAAGGGACTTGTGATCTATACTGTTACTGTGTACTGTGGCTTAGGTCCCAAACGGATTGGCAATCAGAAAAGTGCCTAGCCTCACTAGGAATCAAAAGTTCAAAAGCTAGATAGAGCTCTACTCCAAAAACATCTCTGAGGTTAAGGGTTACTCAGATTGGGACTGCAATGGTTTTTTCCTTTGGTAACGCTGGCTCTTAGTGGACCAGAGGAGGCTCTTATACTGGTGTGGTGATGCTTGGAAAGAACATCTCAGTTTTATGTTCGTATCAGTCTTATTGTGGTCAGGAATATACTCAGGGTCATGCACAGGTACTCAGGTGACGAATGTTTCCCCCAGAGGTCTTAACTTGGGAGGCCTTCAGGAAGGTTACTCTGATTGCACCCCGGGTGGCATCAGAGGCAAGCAAGGTTAATGGTGAAGAGCTGGACTTTAGGTAGGGATGCTATCAGATCTACCCCTGGTACATCCCCACCCCATCTCGGTGGTAGAACCGGGAGGGACAAGGATGGTGCCTGCGTTGGTAAGGGACAGACTAAGTCCGACCAGGAAAGAAAAGCTTTTGGTGTAGTCTGTCTACACCCCCATCTAGAGCAGGGAGGGACGCCTCTGGTAGAAAGATGGCACTGGTCGCTTTTTTTCTGTCTTATAGAAGAGAGCTAACAATTCTAGCCTCACTCCTTTGAACTGTATCTTGAAAAACTGGGATAGATTTGATCCCCAGGACTTAAAGAAGACACACCTGGTCTTCCTATGTGATACTGCATGGCCACGGTATCCACTGGAGGACGGCGAATGGTGGCCAGTTGGAGGGTCTCTTAAGTATAATACTGTTCTACAATTAGACCGGTTCTGTAAGGAACAAGGGAAAAGTTATCTTAAAGGATAGATTTCTCACTCAGTCGGCTCCAGATATCCACCATAAGCTATTAAAACGGGTGTATGGACCAAATCAGCCTTTAGATACTCTGTTACAACTGGCTCAGACAGCCTATTATGGTAGGGACTATGAGAAAAAGAAAGAAAGGCAGAAAAAGACAAAGAAAAAGGAGGAAGCCTTGGCAATGGCTATGAAAAACAGCCTGAAAAAGATGCCCAGAGGGACCCAGGTGAAAAGAGATGGGCTTGCTATTACTGTGGAAAGGAGGGACACCTCAAGCGAGATTGCCCTTAGGCATCTAAGCCTCCCCGGCTCCATGTCCAGTCTGCAAGGGACCACACTGCAGGAGAGACTGCACCCAGAGGCGCAGGTCTCCGGGGTCAGACTCTCAAAACAATCAGGACTGAAGGCGCCGGGGGGGTCCCCACACAAGCTCCCATCCTAATTACACCTGAGGAACCCCAGGTATTAATAATTGTAGGGGGCCAATCCGTCAATTTCCTTTTAGATACTGGAGCAACTTACTTTGTGCTTACTGAAGCCCCTGGCCCACTTTCTTCCCGATCTGCTTCCGTAATGGGACTGTCTGGACGAGCCAAGAGGTATTATTTCAGTTATTCTTTATCTTGCAACTGGGATTCTGTGCTATTTTCACATGAGTTTTTGATCGTGCAAGAATCTCCCTCACCACTTTTGGGAAGGGATATACTGAGCAAGGTCCATGCCTCTGTTTTCATAAATATAGAGCCCTCCCTTTCTCTCCCTTTAGTTGAACAAAATGTAAATCCTAGAGTATAGGCTGATGGAAAATCTGTGGGTCGAGCACAAAATGCTATTCCTGTAGTTGTTAAGCTCTAAGACCTGCAAGTATTTCCACATAAGAAACAGTATCCACTAAAACCTGAGGTTAAGGAACGGTTAAAACACATCATCGAAAATTTAAAGGAGCAGGGACTATTAATTTCCTCAAACAGTCCCAGCAACACTCCTATTTTGGGTATAAAGAAATCAAATGGCAAATGGAGACTAGTTCAAGATTTACAAATAATAAATGAGGCTGTAGTTCCTTTACACCCCATGGTGCCTAATCCTTATACTCTATTGTCTGAAATTCCTGAATGAGCCAAATATTTCTCAGTAATTGCTTTCAAAGATGCCTTCTATTCAGTGCCTTTGGCGGAGCAAAGTCAATTTCTATTTGCCTTTGAAGACACTACACAGCCAGCTTCTCCGTTAACTTGGACAGTTTTGCCCCGGGGATTTCATGACAGTCCTCACTTATTTTGACAAAGTTTGTCATGGGATCTACAAAACTTTAATAGCTCTAAAGCGGTGGTGTTACAACATGTAGATGATATTTTGCTCTGTGCTGAGACAGAGGAAGCTTGTTCACAAGCCTCAAAAGGTTTCTTAAACTTTCTGGCAGACTGCGGTTACAAGGCATCAAGAGAAAAGGCTCAGCTTTGTCAACAATCAGTTAAGTATCTGGGCCTAATCATATCAGAAAGGGACTAGGGCCATTGGCCCTGAGAGAATTAAACCTATACTAAATCAAAGACAAAAGAGAATTCTCTCCTTAGTTCATATTTTTAAAACGCTGCAAAGATAGAAAATAATATAAATTGGATCTTACAAGTTTGCTGAAAGTGTGCAAACGTTAATGTCAATGCTTTAATTTTGCTAACAGAAATTTTAACACTAAAAATGATTTGAATGACTCTTCTTGAAGAGAGCAAATAATTATTCTAATTCTTTATGCAACTTAGAATTTTCACATAATTTGAACTAAGGGAAAAATAAATCTCTTTACAACAGTGTGTTGGAACACCTGATGAGCAAAAGAAAAAGAATTCCTATACATAACTGTGTTTTCTTGTTTTATTTCTCTTTTCAAAGTATGAATCATCACTCCTTTATGAGAAGAGGGCTGAAAGGAGGACAAGAGACTCCACCTACGTGTGCCAGGACAGAGGTGAGCGGAGTTTGTGAAATAATAATTTTCATCTTCAGAACTGTACCCATTACCTACTCCTTTAGCTGTTGGGAAACTTTTCAAAGTGTTGCAGCTGGCAAAATCAGCTTAAGACAACAGGTTGTTTTCATTTCTGGTGAAAGCTTGTTGTTCCATCACTCAGTTGTCCGATTCTTCGTGAACCCATGGACTGTAGCCTGCCAGGCTCCTCTGTTCAAGGAATTTTCCAGGCAAGAATACCAGAGTGGGTTGCCATTTCCTTCTCCAGGGGATCTTCCCAACCTAGGGACTGAATCCATGTCTGTTACACTGGCAGGCAGATTCTTTACCGCTGAGCCACCAGGGAAGCCCCTTCATGAGGGTTAAATTTTAAAATGCCCTCACATTATTTTACAGTAATTGAAAATGATTGGATCTATATTATATATGTTTCAACAGTGCTAGCCTGCAATTTAGCGATATCTCTGGGATAAAGAAAAACAAACTCTATTTATTTGGTGTATAGTCATCTCTTTCTTACTGGGGTCACCAATCAGTTCACCTGTGACTTAACTCCATCCATCCTCCCTGTGCAACCCCCAGCCCCATACACACACACACACACACACACACACACACACACACACACACAACTAATACTTAGGTCTGGTAAAACTTGAACACATTACAGTTAAATTCTCAAGACCTTAATGTATCATGACCTAGACAGTAGGCACACAATGTTAATTGAACAAATAACTTCTGCCCTTTTTATTGCATCAACTTTTAACTGTGTTGTCTATCCTTAAAAATTTTTCTAAAATGAGTTTTTGCTCTAAAGGATATAGAAGACATTATTCATATCATGAAATGAGGTTAGGAACCATAAAATTAAGATCTTAAAACATGTTTCTTAATTCTTAAGTTGCCATAAAACTCACATTCTGAAAAATCTGAAAATTATTTTGCTTGGGGGTTGCTTTCAAAGATTAGCTGAAGAGATTAATAGCACATTCTTTGGAGAAGGCAATGGCACCCCACTCCAGTATTCTTGCCTGGAAAATCCCACGGACGGAGGAGCCTGGTAGGCTGCAGTCCATGGGGTCCCTAAGAGTCGGACAGGACTGAGCAACTTCACTTTCACTTTTCACTCTAGTGCACTGGAGAAGGAAATGGCAACCCACTCCAGTGTTCTTGCCTGGAGAACCCCAGAGACAGGGGAGCCTGGTGGGCTGCCGTCTACGGGGTCGCACAGAGTCGGACACGACTGAAGCGACTTAGCAGCAGCAGCACCACATTCTTTGCGACTGATTTTATGTATTAGTTTAATCAAAAACGGTTAAATATCAGTAATTTCCTATAGTTCCACCTGATTAGAATCATCAGATAGCTGCTGCTGCTGCTGCAGCTGCTAAGTCGCTTCAGTCGTGTCCGACCGTGTGACCCCATAGACGGCAGCCCACCAGGCTCCTCTGTCCCTGGGATTCTCCAGGCAAGAATACTGGAGTGGGTTGCTATTTCCTTCTCCAATGCATGCATGCATGCTAAGACACTTCAGTCATGCCCAACTCTGTGCAACCCTATGGACAGCAGCCCTCAGGCTCCTCTGTCCACAGGATTCTCTAGGCAAGAATACTGGAGTGGGTTGCCATTTCCTTCTCATTAGATAGCTGAAAACCTGTAATATTTATACATCAAGTGAAACAATCCAAGCCTTTGTATTCCAAAGAAAAAAGCCTTCGAAGGAGAGAATGACCTTAGCTACTCTGAAATACACTAAAACTACAACACATATTCAGTACCGGGGTTTATTAAGGAAGGAATCTACTGGTGAGGCTCAGGAGTTGGGTTCTGACTGAGCTTCCTCAGTGCACGTGAAAGATGGGTATTAGAGTAGCAGTTAGGTAACTCTGGGGTAACAAGAAGCAAAGATATTGTTTAAAATAAAAATCAAAAAATGTCATGTTGGTCATTAATTTAAAAATCCCATTCCCCAAAGAACGTTATGCTTGTTCACCTAGCTTTTGTACCATCCACAAAACGTGCTGAAAGGCAGTGAAACTTCAAGAGTTAGGAAGAGGCAGAAAACTGAGTAATCAGCCATTTCACAGGCAATAATCTACTGAAGAGTAACATTGGATTTAAGTCTGAAGCTAACTTAATTATTTTATATAGAACATAAACATCCACAGCCATTAAATGACTTTACGAAAACTAGCCATGTTGGGGCTTCCCTGGTGTCCAGTGGAAGTCCACTGGCTGACTTCAAGCAGCCAATCCACGGGGAAGGGGTTCGATCCCTAGCAGGGGAACTAAGACCCCACGTGCCATGTGGCACTGCCAAAAGATAAAAAACAGGAACAAAAAACTAGCCACGTTAGCAATGATACATAATATTATCATAATACATGATAAGTATCATAATACATGATACTTTGAAAACAGGTCTTAAAACTGAAACATTAAAAAATTGTCTCATTTTCTAGTGGGGGTATCCCACATTTTCTAGAAGAAAAAAAAGAGACCCAAACAATAGACATAAAGACAGGCCTTCAGAGCAACAATGCACTTCCCTCAGAAAATCACAGTAATCCTCATTCAGAATCCTGTAGTGCTTTTTATCCTAAGGTACTGAAATTTAATCAACTCAGACACTATACACAACTCTGAGTCTCTTCTCATTTTTTATTTTTTAAAAAAGACAGATTTAGGATTTCGTAAGAAATTACTGTTACATTTTTTTTTTAATCTGTCAAGTACTACAGTAATGGAATAAATAAATAAGATTTTTTTTAAGTTCAATGTTTATAGACATATTTATAAAAAAATGACTGAATTAGAAGACATTAAATAATGCTGACACACCAGGAGGGGTTTAGGCAAGGAAAGGCACATCATTCCACCACAAGAGATAAAGACCAGTCGGAAGTTAATGACCAGCCAAAGCTTTAGGTCTTGTGGTAGTTTTCCTAGCTCTGGAGGGTCATTACGGTGGAACCTTCTTTATGGTACTTAGCTGAAATAAACAGCAGTTGGAAAATTTTACTTGGTGACCTCAATGTATCATTTAAAAGAAAGCACTCTTGTAATATGTCTGGTGTGTGAGGAGGGAAGGAACAAAAATCCAAAAAGGTTTGCTGATACTGGAAATCCTATTGACATATTAAAGATTTTTTTAAAAAAGGTAAAATAAGGTTAATCGTCTTGACTGGCTGAAATGGAATTTTTGTAGTTAACAAAGTTAAAATTCCACGTAAACACTCCCTTTCTTTTAAACAGACAGTGTACAGATAAAAAAACTGCAGTATTTCACTTCAGATGAAACTATATGCCAATATTTAGGGAAAAGGATCTTAGATGATTTCCTTATTTTAGATAGCCTAAGTCCTTGAAGACAGCACTATATCTCTGGCTGACTGGCTGTCTACAATAGCAAAGCGAATATAAGTTTTGACAATGATAAGAGGTTTCCCAAAGAAACTGTAAACAGATACAGTTACATTACTGAAAAGTCTAATAGACGTTAGCAGAACTTGCTATGGGTCAACCTCCTACTACCAATTTTCCTCACAAATTTGTGCCAAGACTCTACCCATTTTTCTCTGTCTGGATTCTGAACCTAGATTAGTTTGACTAAAAGATGGAATCGCCCAGGTTCCATTTAAATTTTAGTTGTGTTGAGAAACAACTGTCTGCATGAATAAATAAAATGGGTTTTCAGGATAAAATGGTATATCCACACAAAAAAAGTTAAATTAAAAACAATTCAGGGGGAGGTAACGGACAATATTAATATAAAAAAAAAATCATAAAAATGGCAACTGTAAAGCAGGCAGCTTCCCACTCATGCCACACGATATGCCTTCATTAAGGTGTACTCTTTCCGGTTGGTATGAGCAGCCCAGATGAAGAGAGCAGAAGCCATGAACTGTAAGGGAGCTGACACGCAAGCCAGGCAGAAGGACCATCCGAATTCACCAGACACGTTCTCAGGCAGCTCCAGTTTCTGGTGGAGTAGTTCAATTCCAGCAACGTAACAACTCACTGAGCCCAGTGTACACAGACCTTGGAGGAAAATTTAGGAGAAAAAAAACAACATAGCTAGATAAGAGCATGATAAAAGGCAGTGACATGTGATCCCTAAGGCGACAAAGAGGTAAAACTAAGTTTGAAGAACAGACCCACCTGCAAGGAGATGGAGAATGCCTGTGGCGATGGTGGGATACAAGCTTCGGCAGATACAAGCACAAAGTCCAATCAAAGCCCCAAAGCACATCAAACCCAGACTAACAAAAGGTAAAAGGAACTGGCAACGCCAAAGATCTGATTTCAAAGGAGAGAGAGAGACAGTAATGAAATGTTACCATTTCAGTTTTCTCACAATGGCAATTTCTTTCATATTCTATTAGAACTTTTCTCAAAAAGGTGAGAATGGGGTACTTTGATATTGAGGCTTTTTTCCTAAAGCACATTGTTCAAAACAGTGCTAACTTTCTTCTGACAAAAGCAAAAAGACACTAATAGTTAACTATTACTGAGGGCTTCCTATGTATCAGGCACTGTTCTATACATGCTTTGTGTATTAAACCTCCCAACACCCCTATGAAGAAGGTACTATTACCTCCATTTTATAAATGAGGAAACTAAAAGAAGATAACTTGTACAAGGTAACACAGTAAGTGGAAGAACCAGACTGGAAGCAAAACCTTCTGGTTCTACATACATACTTAAGTCCTTATAGGATCTCAAGGCAGGAATAACAAGTAAATGAATAGTGATTATAAAAGACCTGTTAAAAGAATATACACAAAGCACAAAGCAGAGGATCTAGTATATACCAGGCACTCAAAAAATGGCAGTTTTAATTATCATAAAGTCCCTCAACAACATTGGGAAAAAAGCTGATGACTTTCCAAAGCACCCCGTTACCTTTTCAAACTATGTTAATTATTATCAATGTAGGAACATCAACTCTGAATCAAATTTTACCTTTTAGGGCTAGTTTTACTTTCTGGCACTACATCAACGTCTTTTTTCTAACTTCCCTTCAAACTCTGTTAGTAACAAACTTCCTATGCATTGACAATGCAAAATTGAATACTTGCCATTTATTCAACATCCCCTCTCATGAAACGGTCATTCTTCCGGGCAGGTTCCAGTAACTCTAATAGCCTAGAGACTAGGTCCAAATCTGAAGATAGTATTTCCCAGGCAGCCTGACCATCAAGGAACAGAATGCTCTTAATAAGCACTTTCATTTTTGACATCTACACTTTTGATACCACCACCTAAGACTAGATCAATAGTTTTGGGAGGCCTGACACTTAAGTTGACTCATGTAAAGCTTGCAGTCAACTTTTTTCACATATCCCTAGCTGAACACAGAAAAAATGAAGTGTTTAACTTAAATATAGACATTTATATTTATTCCTATAAATTTCCTCTTTAAACAGGCCTATTAATAACATCTTTTTGTGAGTATAGATTCTGTCACCCAGTGTATTAGCTGCTCAACTCCATATCTGCAATTTGTTAAGTACATATCTAACTTCTAAAATATATTATCAAGAGGACAGAGTTTGTTGGGATAACATTAAAGATCTTATTTCAAGTTGACACAATGTACAATGTCATCTTGTTCCAAAATCAGAGTTCAACAAAAGACATATAAAGTTATTTTCCTTTTTTCCCAACAAAGTACTCACAGGTCCGAAGCAGATCAATCCCACTATTGTGGTTTCCAGGCTCAACAAATTTCTCCATGAACTGCTCATTTAGTGTGAAACTCATGCATTTTGTGACCATATCAAATGACTCTGTAATAAGAAAAATGATTGCTTGTTGCGTTTTTGCTTGTTTTACTTTTAAACATTTAACAAAAATCTGTAATTATTCTCTGAAATAAAAGGTGATGTGGAAAAATGTTCTCAGGAGAGCACCCTCTTTGGCCCTGAGTGACACACAGGACGGACTAATGCCCAAGAGACCAACAGTTCTCAGCCGCAGGTGTGACATAGGTACAGGAAGGCAAAAAAAAAAAAAAAGGAGTAAAATGAATGAGAATAGACAGTAAGATGACTATGAAGGAGGAGGGGACAAAGAATAAAATAGAAACTTTGATCCTTCTCCCCCAAACCTATTCCATCAGTCTTGTTCCCCATCTCAGGTAAACAATAATTTCATCCTTCTCATTCCTCAGACCAGAAACTTCATAGAGTCATTCTTGCCCATAAGCGTTTCATCAGGAAATCCCACAGGCTCTACCTTCAACATTTATCTAGGATCAGGCACTGCGCTCAGTACTACCACCCTGATCTGAGGCGTAACCATCTTTCACATGAACTGGTTCAACAGCCTCTTAAGTCTCCTGGCTTCCGTCTTGCCCAGCCACCTGTCTGTTTTCAACACATCTGCCTAGGTGACCAGATTATCTTTGCTCTGCACAAAGCCCCACAATGGCTCCATCACACTCAGAGTAATATCCAAAGTCCTCATCACACCTACAGAATCCTGCCTGATTTGCCCTACTCCCACTCCCAGAATACATCTCTGACAGTCTACCCAACTCTCCCCAGCCCCCTCCCTTCCAGCCTAGGGAAGTCCATGCTGGTTCTTGAGTATTTCAGGCATGCTCCCACCACAGGGCCCTTAGAGTTGTTCCGTCCATTCTAAATGAGTCTCCTTATTTCCACAATTACCCACAGGGTCAACTCCTTCACCTTTATCAAGTCTTTACTCAAGTGGTGTTTTCCTGCTGCAGCCTATCCTGCCTTTACTATTGAAGAACATAACTTATATGCCCACCAACATCCCCTTCCCTATGTACTTTCAAATCCCCTTTATTTTACTCTATTTTTCATAGCACATCACCTTCTACTACATAATTATTTATTCTGTTGATACTGTTATACCCATTTGTTGTTTATTGCCAGTCAGCTCTTATTAGAATGTTAGCTCCCCAGGACTAGGGATTTTTGTTTTTTTCCTAACGTACACCTAGCTCCTAGGCCCTGAACATGAAAGTGTGCAATAAATATTTGTTGACTGAATAATAAATGATTGCTAAGATTCAAGTATCAAGTGTTCCTATGCTCTCATAAATAGAACTGAACATTTTAAATAAAATTCAACCAACTTTCACTCTTTCCGATCACTTTCTTTTTTGTATAAAATCACACTATCATCCTTCTGATGTACAGTATTTTGAGCCTGTTGTGCTGTGATTTGAATACAATGCTCCCCACCAACAGGCCAACAGAACTAGTCATAAATGGAAACAAATTTATAAAGCTGTTACTTGCAAAGAACTCTAAAGCTTCCATCTTAACAACTAGAAATTAAAAATTTTCAATGCTAAGAATGCTTACAAAATAAACCTGAGAGGTATTTCTTAATTTTTTTTTATTCTCATAATGCATATTTTTAACCTAAAAACTCCATCAAGATTGTTGTCAACAGGTCTTAAACAAGGAGATTTAAACACAGAGTTGGCCAAATTAAATCCTCAAGATTTAGAGGGCAAATGATATCTACTAAAACACAACTACATATAAATGACTATTAATTCATATGTGTTGACTTGATTTTGGATACTAGTACTTTTAACAATTACCAAGTATTTAAAATCTTCCAAAGTACTTTACTAATTATTTTCTCATGACATGTGTGAGATTAATACAACTATTTCAATGTGTGGTTAAATAAATACAAAGATTAAAAATGGCTTTCTCCAAGATAAGGACAATTACTCATTCAACCAATATTAATGAGTACAATGGTAATTAATTAATGGAAACTGAGGAGAGAAGGTGATAGGGAAAAAGAAATACATAAGATTTATTTCTTTGGGAAAAGAAAGAACCCACAGACACTCTTGTACATAACTGGCCATCATCGTATCACTTTCTCTATTATTGAGTAGCCATTGCAGAAGACGCAAGAGATGTGAGCTCAATTCCTGGGTAGCGAAGAACACCTAGAGTAGGAAATGGGAACCCCCTCCAGTATTCTTGCCCAGAAAATACTATGGAGAGAGGAGCATGGCGGGCTACAGTCCACGGGGTCACAAAGAGTCGCCCACAATGCAGTGTGTGCGCGTGCACGCGCACACACACGCAAACACACACACACACAAAGGAGACAAAAAGTTAAAATAAGACAAATACCTGTCCTTTCTGGCGGGCTATACCAGTACGTGTTTTGGGGTATAGTGATACACCGTCTCCACAATCCCACTGTGCCATTATATCGGAAAAGTGCATCACTGTAAGTCTTTTCATCTGCCTCATCACTAGCAAAGTCATTCCAGATGCTTTTGTTCAAATCGCTGGAATTTTCTTGAACTGGACTCCGATACTCATACCAGAAGTCTGTGCCAATTGAGGCTGCCATGTAGATGGTAGAAATGAGGCTAAGTACACAAGCAATTACAAACGCTGTAGCAAAACGGTTATCCATTCTGGCATTCAGACTGCTCTGTTTAGAAGTTGAAAGAGAAGAAAAGTTAGACTTCAAGGACAAGTACAGATTTTGAAAGGAATTACGTCAAAATCACCCTTTACCCTATTCCCCATCCCATGGCTCTTTAAAGTAATGTATAATCGTTAATGAATTAAAAAAAAAAAAAAAAGAAGCAAGCATGTTTTTAATTAAGTTCAAAACAAAACTCATTATCATGAAAGTACTTATTGAATGCTCACATACCCAGGATGCTACGGAGACAGAAGTCTTGTTCTCTAGTCTATCACCTGCACACTAAAACAGACAACACTGAAATGGACATACACATTACAGATACAAACAGCAGACATGCCCAAAGTCAGCAATGTACCTTGCATACATTTTTAATGACAGACTGCAGAGCATTAAGTGTTCTGGGTCTGAGTGTGAAAAAGGCATAGGAAAAGGAAGCAGAGGAAATCGGCTCCTCCCAGTTTCCTCTGAACAGGGAAACCTTTTAAAACAAGGTAAAGAAACAGTAAGGAACTATTTAGAAGACAGCTGAAAATGTCTGTTAGCCCAGAGAGAAAGGTTGTTTCAGGCGCACGGAGGAGCAAAGAGAATAATAATATGCAGTAATGCTAGATACCAATCTGCCCCTAATCCATTAAAGCTAAGCCAAGCTCCCTTCCGCTGTCAAAGTCTTCACTCCTTCCTACCTACTCGCCCCGTTCCTTATACTTTTGAACCTTCTTATCTGCAAACTAAAAGATCCTCAGCCGGAAGGAAAACTCTGAATTAGGCAAATATTAACACTCCAAAGGCGTGGACTGGGCTGAATGGCAATAGTAAATGGCCGCAACACAATGACTCAAGGCGGATCAAGCTGAGTCAAATACTGCAAATATATACCATGAACCGCGCCAAACACCTTAAAAAGGAGCTCGAAAACAAGCTCGCAAACTGGGGTTGCTGAGTTTGGAAAATGGCAAGTGACTCAGGAGAGATCAGAGCAATCACAATCGTTAACGATGATAACTCCAGAAGTTGGGTTTGTATTTTTATTTTTTTAATTCTTTTTCATCCTGATGCTCTCAAATGACCTTAAAAGGTCCCGAGCACCAGGAGCGGCGGTTCTCCCAGGCCGGACGCCTGGAGCTGTCACCTCGCGGGTCGCACCCTGGGGCTGGGGGTGGTCGAGACGAGCGGGCGGGCTCTGGGGCGGGGCAGCCCTGAGCGGTCCCCGGCCAGGGGCCCCAGATACCCGAGAAGGCCCCTCCCCGGAACAATCAGCCAAGGGAAAAGCCCGGCGATAACCCCCCACTCAGGACCCACACGGTCCGGGCCGCGCCCAGGGAGGGGGCCCCCTCTTCAAACTGCTGGAAACCTCGAACGACTACACGACCCCCGCCCAGCGACGTCGGCCCCGCTCACTCACCGCCCATCCTCCTGCTCCGCCAGCTTCGCCCTCAAGCTCAAACCACAGCACCCTACTCTCTCCGCGCCTCCTCTGACGCACTTCCCTGCAGAGCCCGCCCCCTCCATAACTCCCGCGCCTCCGCCTCCGCCTCCACCCCGGGCCGGGCCTGGCCCCGGAGCCGAGGGGACTTGTGGGAGTTGTAGGAGGGACAGAGGAAAAGCTGCGGGGGGCGGCAGACGGCATTCCTGGCGCAGGGCGCGGCGCATTGTGGGAGATGTAGTTCAGCTTCCGAGGTGCGCAGAAGGGAGGTCTGAGCTGATTGTTTCTTATATTTTACTACGAAGGTCCACCGAGTAAGGGGAGGTGTTTCGGGTCACTACGGATCATTAATTGTGACTAATGTGACTCAGATTTTTCCAGTTGTGCTTTCCCTACCACCACCCTAATTGTGAAACAACAATGCGATTATCCTTTTAAAATATTAACCCAATAATTTTAAAACTCTCCTACAGGCTCATTCCCATTGCACCAGGTAGTCTTTCTGGTTTTATGGCTTAAGTTTAGACTAAGAAGGATGTAACCTGACAGAGTCCCTTGGACTGCAAGGAGATCCATCCAACCAGTCAATCCTAAAGGAAATCAATCCTGAATATTCTTTGTAAGGACTGATGCTGAGCTTGAATCTCCAATACTTTAGCCACCTGATGTGAAGAACTGACTCATTTCCAAAGACCCTGATGCTGGGAAATATTGAAGGCGGGAGGAAAAGGGGAAGACAGAGGATGAGATGGTTGGATGGCATCACCGACTCAATGGACATGAGGTTAGTAAACTCAGGGAGTTGGTGCAATGGCACCCCACTCCAGTACTCTTGCCTGGAAAATCCCATGGGCGGAGCATCCTGGTAGGCTGCTGTCTGTGGGGTCACACGGAGTCGGACACTACTGAAGTGACTTAGCAGCAGCAGCAGCAGGGAATTGGTGATGGACAGGAAGGCCTGGCATGCTGCAGTCCATGGGGGTCGCAAAAAGTCTGACATAACTGAGAGACTGAACTGAACTGAACCTGACAGAAGGCATCCAAATAGAATGTAATGAAATTCTTCAGGTTTCACATGATTTTTGGCTGCTTTCTCTTAAAGGCAAATAATGTTTTCTCTTTATTGTAGTAAAGCTTCCTTTTTAAATAAATTGGTTAAAATATTAATACTAAGCATCTCAGATATGTCAAAAAAAGTGAATATTTTTTAAATTTAGTATGAAAAAGACTGAATTTTGTAGAACATTGCATTAAGTGGATAAGGTCATGAATGACCTCAGAGATTGCAGGTGACTTTACCACAAGGGGCAGCAGAGGATGAGGTGTTTGGTTGGCATCATCTGCTCAGTGGACATGAATTTGAGCAAACTGGGGGAGATAGTGAAAAACAGGGAAGCCTGATGCTGAAGTCCATTGAGTCCAAAGAGTTGGACACAACTTAAGCGACTGAACAACAAGAAGTAGGGCACAGAGGCAACGAAAGGATTCTAAGCCTTCAAGTACTGCATAGAAATCCACAAACAAGAAACAGCGACGTCTCTTTATTGACCCATGTGCACCCAAGAATGTGCTCTGAGAACAGCAAATGTCAGATTTCTCAGCAGATACCTACAGAGACTGGACTTGCCAGGTGGCTCAATAGTAAAGAATCTGCATGCAATGCAGGAAATGTAGGTTCAATCCCTGGGTTGGGAACATACCCTAGAGAAGGAAATGGCAATCCATTCCAGTATTCATACCTGGGAAACCTCATGGACAGAGGAGCCTGACAAGCTACAGACCATGGAGTCTCAAAAGAGTCAGACTCAGCCTATGTACCAAACAACAACCTACAGAAACAGCCAACTCAAGGACCAGCAGGACTCTCAAACACTTCCTCATCCCCCAAATCCCTTTGAATTTGGCCACAGCACAGGGAAAAGGTAGGAGCCCCAATCTGATACTAAATTTCTACCACCCTGATAGACTGAAGGTGTATCATTTGTTTTTCTATTTTTAGCCTTATTTCTTTTGCCAGAATTGGTGAACTGATATTCACATCCAGTACATAATTAAAATAAGGTAATAGCCAAATATAATATTCAAAATTACCGGATTTTCATGTAGGATATCGGATCAAAGGAGAAGTTTGTTAGAGGTACCAACTAGAGAAAATGGTGGAGGTGCTCAGGCAAATTGTTAATGCATAATAAAACTCCTCAATGCATTTTTTCACCAGGAAATGTTTTCATCCACTGGCTTCATTAGAAATTCCCTACCTTCTTTCTCCAGTGAAATGGAACTATCTCTCTAGAGAAGTTACATGGTAAATAAAACCAGGTCAAAGAGAAGTTTGAAAAAGGAAAAGGAAGACACTGCCTCAGTTCACAAACAAGGAAACTGAGCCCAGGGAACAACTGACTTCAAGCTTGAATACTGGGGTGAGCTGACTAGTTTTGTGACATTAGAGAATTTACTTAATCTCTTTAAGTCTCAGTTTATTTTTATCTAAATTATGATGTTGACGATAGCACCTATTCCATGTGATCATTGTGAGAATTAAATGAGAAAATACATATAAAATACCCAGTCTAGAGCCTGGGGCATACTAGACAATTGCTGAACTATTAGTATTTGCAAATATTTGTTCAACACCTATAATCTTTGAATAGGGGCAATATAAACACCTCTTTAAAGCTCTCAGTTCCCCTGGAGGCCGGAAGTAAGCCGTTTGTGTTGGTCCCTGCTCACTTCAGAAGGTTTAGCAACACTGTTTGTTGTTGTTTGTTGTTTAGTTGCTCAGTCGTGTCTGACTCTTTGTGACCCTAGCCCACCAGCTCCTGTGTCCATGGGATTTCCCAGGCAAGACCATTTCCAACCTCTGGACCAACTTCCAAATGGCTAAGAAGGATGCCAGGACCAGATTTTAGGCATCCTCGCTCAGCTTCACTCAGGAGATTCCCAGGCTGGGCTCATGGCATATGAAAGTCCTCATGATTCAGGAGATGGATGTATCTGGAGAGACCTTCAAAGGAGGATGACGCTTTCATCTATCAAATCTGCAGAATGCCTAGAAAACACAACACATTTCAGTCAGCAGTTTAGCATGGACCTGGGAGTGTCTGCACACTTGAGGTTGTGACCTTCCTGCCCACTCAGCCCAGAGGACTTGAACCACTCCATCACACCCAGTACCACCAAGCACACAACCATGTTTCTGGCCTATCTTTACATCTTGGGGTTTCTGTCTTCTATCTGTGCTTGCTGCTCATGTGAATAAGCAAAATAAATACTTAATAAATTCATGCAGTTAAATTTGTTTTCATTTCATACTGCACTGTTTGGGAAATGGTAGCTTGCCTGATGTATTTTCACATAAAGATGATTTAGTGCAACCAAGTACAGATTATGAAATTTAGATTTAAAAGCAAAGTTGGGCTAGTCCTCTGGCTTAATTTGTTAAGGATGGTTCTAGTTTCAGCAAGAAGATATTGTAATTACACTCTACTTTAAATAAACCAAAAATCTAGTTATGTAGATATTATAACTTGTTTTTATTATGTGCTTACAAAAACAACTCTTTATGTGAGAATTCCCTCCAATACAAAACTCCCTAATACACTTAAATATTACTTTTAATTGTACTTTTTTAAGGAATTAAAAACTATATTAAGCAAAATATACATTCCTTATATTTTTCTCATATAGTTTTGTCCTGATTGTTTTCATTATGAACTTTGGAGTGCAGAAAGAAGGAAAATAGAAAAATATCAAGTTCTGGGCTCTAATCAATAGTGATCCTCAAACAGATGTATCAATCTTTGAATTTCTTTGTACCAATTCACTATAGAACAATGCAAAGTTAATCAAGGACAAGGCAAATAAAAAGTGTGTCCAAAATAGCTCTTTCCTTTTAGTAATTCCTGTCAGATGTTACACAGAAGAACAAAACAAACTATAGCTGTTCAGATATCCATGTTTCTGAAGGACAGAGAATGGACCATGTGTAAATGAGAAGTTTAATTTGTCCTTTATTTTAAAATCATCAATGTGAATCTTTGGTAGATAACCTCTTTCTGGGCCCCAGTGTCCTCATTAGTTAAATGGCTGTACTAGATGATCACTAATGTCACTTAAAGCTGTATAATTTATGAATCATAATTCTGCTAGAAGAAAATGGTTGCTATAGGTCCACAGAATTGCAGTTTCACTGGAAAATGCATGTATTCTATACCTCCAGCTAAAGTAAAATACAAGACAGAGAGAGTGGGAAATGTAGATGGACAAAGAAAAAGGATGAAAGCTGCATGCATGCTGATTAGAAAAGATACAGCAGTTCAGACCTTTGCTATTTCAACAAAATCAGTAATGATGGAAAATGGAAGCTGTTGGAGAAGTTTGTGAAAAATACTTATTCATCGCAGATGATTCAAAACTCAAGCTAATTCAGTCAAGTTCTACAAACACTTATCGACCACCAATTGTATGCCAGACAATATGCTTGGTACCAGAGACACCAGTGTAAATAAATACAGTTTTTGCTGTACACAGCCTAAACCCAGATTAAATCAACAATTATGAAGAAGCCTGAAGTGTAGGTGCCTAGAATACTAAGGTACTACTGTTTAGGTAAATATGAGATACCAAGAGAGAAAAAAATCCAACAAATGAAGTTGGGGATAATAGCAAATAGGTGCCACTTAATTTGCACTAAATATTGCACTAAACTCTCCTGTCAGAATAAAAATAAATAAATAACTCAGTATAAACAGAGATTTTAAACTGGGCTATTTAAATGGTCATACATGTTATGATACTCAAATAAGAAATGGACAAGCAAGTGTTTCTAACAAATGAATATACAATCACTTTATCTGATAAGATTTATCAAAAACAAATAGTTTGCTTCATGATCTTTGCCATTTACCCTGGGACAAATCAGTACAGCATATATGAAGAGATTTCTTTCTACTGGACCATCTGCTACGTAATCTAGTGAATCCTAACTAATATGGGGGTCAGAATGGTTGATAGAGAAGAAACAGAAGTAATATATCACAGTGCCAGTTGGGGTGGCTGTATTCACACATAACCTCCAATCCACCCATGAAGCAGAGGCTGTAAGTCACAGGTATGGCTGAATGATGATAGTAGATCCACTCGGGCAGATGCCTCAGTGACAAAAACTTACTCTCTCTCCATTTTTAACATTTAAGTAAGTTCTGAACATATCTCAGGAATTAGGACACAGAGTAAGGGAGGGTTTAGAAGTCTAAATTAATTCCTAAAAATTTCTGAGATCCAGGCCAGAAGACTTCTAAGAAGTTCAAACTAAGAGGTGATTTTTAAACTTTTTTAAAAAATTAGCCAAAATAATAACAAACATAATGTATAAAGATGGTTAAGATCTGTGAATTACAACAGTGGCCCTAAACTTTAGTATATTTAAGAATCACTGCTGCTGCTGTTGCTAAGTTGCTTCAGTCATGTCCAACTCTGTGCGACCCCATAGATGGCAGCACACCAGGCTCCCCCATCCCTGGGATTCTCCAGGCAAGAACACTGGAGTGGGTTACCATTTCCTTCTCCAATGCAGGAAAGTGAAAAGAGAAAGTGAAGTCGCTCAGTCATGTCCGACTCTTCACAACCCCATGGACTGTTGCCTACCAGGCTCCTCTGTCCATGGGATTTTCCAGGCAAGAGCACTGGAGTGGGGTGCCATTGCCTTCTCCGAGCCACTCCTAATGACTCTGATTCAATAGCTCTGGGACCAGGTTTAGAAAGCTACAGTTTAGTAGGTATCCCAGGGGACTCTGACATGAGTAATGTGGTCTAGCATCCACAAATTCAAAACAATGACTTTAAGGGGCCAAAAAAAAGACTACAGTTGGATAACTACTATAACCTTGAGGTAGCGGAATGATATCAGATGGTCTCTGCCTTTAAGTTGCTCATGATCAGCTCTGGAGGTCAGACACCAAAAAATTTACCATGTGAGATGAGGTAATAAGTAGTTTACAAGTAGCATTGTGAAAGGTCTTAGAACATACAAAGGTGTAGGCAATAATCTCTGTTATCAGAAAGGATGAGGGAGGGAGTATTTCTTTTCTGGAAAAATAATTCTTAAGAAGTGACATGTGTGCTGTAATTCAGTTACTGATATTCATAGCTTACTCTTTTTTATTTCTGGTCATCGCCTGTTCATACTGCCTCTTCATATGCTTATGGTGTCCAGTGTTGTTTTTGAGTTTTGGTCTATTTGGTTTCTTCATGTTTATTTCAAAGGGCGTTCAAGGTTAAAAATGATCATCATTCAGAACTTATTTAGAACTATGACCTCCCCTACTCTATCTAGTCAGCTTTTATCGTGGGTTCTGTCTTATAACAGCTTTATACTCTTTGAGTTATTAAAAGACCAGTACTATGCTGTTTGGGCTTCCCTGGTGGCTCAGCAGTAAAGAATTTGCCTGTACTGCCGGAGCTGCAGGAGACTCAGTTAGATCTCTCTGAGTCTGGAAGATCCCCTGGATGAGGGCATGGCAACCCAATCCAGTATTTTTGTCTGGAGAATCCCATGGACAGAGGAACCTGACAGAGGAGTCCTTAGGGTCACAGTTGGACATGACTGAAGCAACTTAGCATGCACACTCACAGTATGCAATTTGTTCCCTTTTTTGGCTCAAAACAATTTTCTAACTCAAGTTCCAAGATACTGTTGATCTGTGGTGAGTATTCTCATACTGTAGCATTCTACCACTAATTACCATAATCCAAAGTGACTATATGATAAAGCAAATCATTTTGCCTACAGGTGCTTCAAAGTTTACTGAGGAAGTCAGACTTATTTGAGATAATTGACATCAGCAGGCCAACAAATTTGGAATGCTGAAAGAAAATTTAAGGCTGAAGAATAAATGTACAGTCAAATGTGATCCTCTGGAGTATGAGCCTAAACTCTTTTCCATTGTTATAATTGTATGCAGAATTCCTGAGATATATCTAAAATTTGTTTAATATTTTAGGCCTACAATCAACATTATCTCTAAATAGCAGAACTTCTGGCTGAAGAATGTGAAATTCTAATAGTACAATTAACGTACATTTACAAGTAAACTTTAAAATATATATATATATATATATATAATTGCTTCTTTAATGCAAACACACACACACACAGTGTTTAAATACTTGAATATTTTACGTTTACCTCATCAATCCTTGTCAAGTAAACATTGTCCTACTTCAAACTCACAGACTGAGTTATTCTATTAAATATTTAAGGCTTGCCCAGTGGGAAAGATTTCTATCCCAGAAATGTCAAAAAAGTTAATTAGCTATATCTCCTCTGCAGCCTATACTTAGGGAAGGATATGGCCTCCCACACTCCCTCAGGGACAACACAGAGCAGCCTAGGACACAAAAGAAAACAGACTGAGGCCCATAAATCAACTCCCTAGTGACTTTCTGGAGCTGCCCCAGATCAGGGGAGCCCTCCCCCTTCCCTGACCCAGACTACAGGCCTGAGACTGAATAGAATATGGCAATAGAACATGGCAGGAGGGAACCCAGCAGGCAGGATCGTTCTCTACAATGTGTTAATTAATTGTGGAAGAAACAAAAATTCAGTGGAAAGGACTTCGAATGTTTAGCAATTATATTTTCTTCTACGCAATAGTAATATCAACCCAAAACTGTAATTTTGAGGGTGACATGAGATGGAGGGACAGTGAGAAGGACACAAGAGTGTGAGGGAGCCTTGAGCTACTTCAGCCAGTAAAGAATTTAAACAGGAGTCAACTTCAGAATTTGTCGTGTTTTACTATGGTCTTCCTAAACAAAAGGGAACAGGTGAGAGAAAAATATGATAGAATCCTTCTGCTACTAGGCTGTCCCTCAAGTGTTTTGAATGAACCTCAAATCTTCCTTTTGTAGTGCTTTCCTTTTATACTGGCCACTGTATCGTAGTGTCAACTAATATATGGTTGTCTGTTGCCAAGTCAGTCATTCCAAAAGGGAAGTTCACTGATGTGTGGAGGCACTTATTGAAAAGTCAGAGTTCAGAAGCTAAAAAATCAGTCCTATCAAAGTGAAGTGTAAAAAAGAGTAGATCAGAGGGAATCTAGAGACCGGTGGAGGATAGTTATTTGAGGGTTCATAAGGAGAATTCCTTCAAGGATATTATTCAAGGATATTAATGCTAACAAAAGGAAACCACGTTTGTTGAATTACAGTAACAGAAAACAATGGAAAAATAGCAGTTTGTGCCTTCCAAACCTGTGTTTGTAAGCTGCATAAATAACAACAGTGCCTGCAATTAAACCCCAATGAATTCATCCTTGCTAAATTATACTGGATCAAAGTAACATTTCCAAAACACCTACTAGATGCAAGGTACTATGCTAATTGCAGTGAAAAACATTTTAAATAATAATAAAAATACAAGACGTGGTCCCAGCATTTTGGGTATTTTTTAAAACTTACTGAACAAGACAGGATCTGTTATGCATGAACTGAAAGAGCCAAATAAATGAGAAGAAATTAATTGGAATCATGTTTGCCATAGATGCAGACTGGTATGATTTGGGAAAATTTCAGTTTATTCTCCATGCAATGGAAGACTATTGAAAAGTCTTCATATTCCACCAATGATATGATTGAAAAGAGTACCTTGAGCATCACCACCTTAAAATTCTAAAAGTAAAACAGGATCTCGTATGTGAAACAGGAGGCTAGATCAAAAGGGTTCTCAATGTTAGAAAAGCAAAGATGTCTTTAAATTTAAGTAGGTAGGAGAAAAAAAGTTAATTCATCTCCTAACTTTTGAATTTAAAGAAATAAATTGAATACTTTGAAGAAAAAAGCCAAAGAGCACCTCAGTTTTCTGTGTGTGTATGTGTGCATGTTAGTCGCTCACTCGTGCCTGGCTCTTGGCCGACCCGATGGGCTGTAGCCCACCAGGCTCCCCTGCCCATGGAATTCTCCAGGCAAGAGAATCCCTGGAGTGGTTGCCACGCGCTCCTCCAGGAGATATTCCTAACCCAGGTATTGAACCTGGGTCTTCTCCACTGCAGGCAGATTCTTCACCATCTGAGCCACCTCCTGGGCAAATGCAAATAAAGAAAACCATAACCACAACCACCCAACACCTATCAGGGTGGTGTTCCTTGTGGGCCCTTTCTGAGGATTGGTAGAAACTGTGTTTTTTAATCTCTGTTTTTATGCTTGTCCCAAGATCTTTTAAGGAAGGGGGTGGGGCAGGGGGAAGAGGCAGACGCTGTATAAAAGAAGCTGCCTTGAGAATATTCTAAAACACATACAAAAACTTCCTAGGTTAGGAAACTTACCAGATTTGGCAGCTGATGGACCCAGTGATGGACCCAGAAGCAACCACGGTTTATTTGGAATATCTCTTTGTTACGAGTCACAATCCTGATATTGAAGAGACCCACTCCCATGTTCCTTATACATCAGTCTTCCTTCCGGTCTTCTACACAGCTGTGTTCCTGATTGGAGTGTCTGGGAACCTCATTCTCATGAGTGCACTGCATTTCAAACGGGGCAGCCGAAGACTGATCGACATCTTTATCATCAACCTGGCTGCCTCCGACTTCATCTTCGTCATCACTTTGCCTCTCTGGGTGGATAAAGAAGCATCTCTGGGACTGTGGAGGACAGGCTCTTTCCTATGCAAAGGAAGCTCCTACGTCATCTCAGTCAACATGCACTGCAATGTCTTCTTGCTCACCTGTATGAGTGTGGACCGCTACCTGGCCATCGTGTGTCCAGCCGTATCCAGGAAAGTCAGGAGGAGAGACTGTGCCTATGCAGTCTGTGCCAGTGTCTGGTTTGTCTCCTGCCTCCTCGGGTTGCCTACCCTTCTGTCCAGGGAGCTTACCCTGATTGATGGTAAACCATACTGTGCAGAGGAGAGGGCCACTCCCGTCAAACTGACTTGGGCCCTGGTGGCCTTAATTTTTACATTTTTTGCCCCTTTGGTGAGCATTGTGTCCTGCTACTGTTGCATCACAAGGAAGCTGTGTGTCCATTACCAGCAGTCGGGAAAGCATAACAAAAAGCTGAGGAAATCCATAAAGATCATCTTTATCGTTGTGGCAGCCTTTGTTCTCTCCTGGCTGCCCTTCAATACTTTCAAACTCCTGGCTATTGTCTCTGGATTGCAGCAAGAACTCTACCTGTCCTCAGCTTTTCTCCAGCGGGGGATGGAGGTGTGCGGGCCCCTGGCATTTGCCAACAGCTGCGTCAACCCCTTCATCTACTATATCTTTGATGGCTACATCCGTCGGGCCATCGTGCGCTGCTTGTGCCCCTGCCTGAAGAACTATGACTTCGGGAGCAGCACTGAGACATCAGACCTCACGAAGGCTCTCTCCAACTTTATTCACGCAGAGGATTTTGCCAGAAAGAGGAAGAGGTCTGTGTCACTCTGAAAAGGACAGTGACATTTCAAGCTCTGTTGATGGGATTGAAGGGTTCATTTGTGCCCACGACAAAGAAAGAAGAAAAGTATTGCTAATAGTATTCATATTGCTTATGAATACAAAGAAGTGTTAATTTTTAAAGAGACATCTAGAAAGTCTCGGTGTTCATGGATATAATTAGGTTATATGCTGTTTTTTTGTTTTTTGGTTTTTTTTTTTTTTTTTTGGTTTGAGCTGAATAGCCTTATTTGACCCTTGCCAGTCAAGTTCACTGGGCAAAATACAACTCTTCTAAGTCTTGAACTCTGAGATAAGGCTCTTGCTTGGACCAGTTCCTTTCTTCATGGGTGTTAATGCACATTCCAGCCTTTTCCTCTCTCAGGAAACTTGATCCACACCACCCTTCATACTGGGCTCCAGAGTGGACTGCATGTAAAGGATTCCACCCAGTTGTAACTGGTGAGAAATATGGTGACAATGCAGATAGTAAAAAACTGTAATATACCTGTGCTCAGTAATTACTTGTTCCTGAGTAATGAAGTCAGGTTCTGGCCTTAATCTTTGATCACGCTTAATTTGGTGATTCCATACCACCTTCCAACCTTATCTTTCACCCTATACCATTCACAGTGACTTTGGGCTGGTGAAACCTCATGGGGAAAAAATCATTCTGTATTGTGTTTATGATTTAGGACTTACTTTACCACTTGGTCTTAAAGAATATTTTGACATAGAATAAGCTTTGACTTTTGTTTTCCTTATAAGATATATTGGTTAAAATGTATCTCATTATAATGGTATAATAACTACTTTTCAATGAGGTTTTACTGTGCTCTTGTTTTCCTTTTAGCCTTTATAAATTAGGATATGATTTTGTTTTAATTACATGTTTTTAATTACCTAGTTATCTAGTTATCAAATAAAAATGTTACTACTACTATAATTGGAGGTCATCTAATGCTTAGCTACACCCTCATGCAGATTATCATTTTGTATTTTAATTAAAATGTTAATGCTGCACATTCCCTAGAGCATCATTTGCTTGGTGTATGTAATTTCACAATTTGATCTGATAATACAGGAAGACAGGATGCTCAGTATTCAGGTGAAGGGAAAAATCTGTAACAAAAATGTTACTGATATTTTATATGTAGTTTTTTGAAACTCAAAAACCTTCGAGAACTCGCTCAACTGATAAATATTTACTGAGCCAATTCATACCTATATTCCTTTCAAAACTTTGAAGTTAAAATGTAATTAGCAGCAACCACAAAAGACTTTGCAGCAGCAAGCCTACTATTGTAAATACCTTTTGATTCAAGATAAAGTAGTTTTTTTACCTCCACTGTTGACACAAATGAATTACTATTTTAGTTTTAAATGTTAGGTTTGAAAATCAGAGAAAGCTTCAAATCTTTTCAGAGACGACATAATTCAGGATCATCCTATGTACCTTAATATTAAGAGAAATCTCAAATATTGGGCATCTTCTTATAGTCTGTCTAGAAGTTTGGGTTTGATAAATTGGTTAATTTATTAATTTCTCTTAAACTTTTATTAAATAAAAATATAATTTCATTATAAAAGTGTTCATCTACGTTGTATTAATTGCTATTAACATATCAATTAACACTGATACCCTAACAGTGTTTTAACAAATTATCATAGATATAGAAATAAAAAGACTGTAAATCATAAGAAATAAATTTTCTTGGAAAACTTCAAAAGTGAATTAAATAATTAAATTATTAATTAAAATTAATTAATTTAATTAAAAATTAAATAAGTAATTAAATAGATTGCCAAGCGTTAAGTAAAAACAAAATACAAGATATTTACTTTTCAGAAACAAATCAACAAAAGCACTGTAACTAATCAATGCCTTTGAGAAATGCTACCTTTAGAAAACAGCCCAATCAGCTGCAGTATTTGTTAGGAAATGAAAAAACCTGGGTTACTTGGTTTAACTTCACCTTTAATGTTGGGACATTGAACAAATCATTTTAATCTTTCATATCTAAATGTCATGGGTAATATCCATGCCCATAGTATCCTTAAGTTTAAGACTAATAAATACAAGTAAAAAGTTCCTTAAATATTAAAAAGTTATGTAAAATGATTGTTTCTATCATTAATTATTGAATGTTACATAAAAATTTCCAAACTAGATTATTAAATGACTCTTAATCATTTTCATTTAACAAATATTAGAGTTTATCTTACTTCTGTATCATCCCTTTTATTTTTCCATTTTAACACTGAAGAAAATATACTGTTGTACTTTTAAATATTTTAAGTGGATATGCTGTGTGCCTTATAAAAATCTTAGCATATTTTATATTCATAAGGTACCAGTGATGGAAGGAATATAGGCATAATTCTACAGATAGCATAACTGATAGAAAACATTATAAATGTAATTAATATGTCACTATGAAAACTTACCACAGAAAAGCTCTCCATTAAAGCCTGGATAAGAAGTTGTCTGATAACTTATAATTAATTTAAAAATTAAGGCACACACAGTCACAAACACACATTTAGTCCATTTGGGCCATATAGAAAGATGAAAACTAACCTGGCATTCCTGGGAGTCCCACAGTTCGTCCTCTCTAACAAGTCAAGATTACCCCAGAGTGAGAACAACACTAAGTAAGAACAGTCTTGAAGGAAGCTATGTGCGTGACTGAAAGGGGACATAAGTTACTAGGGGTCACAAGTTAATTTTTAAATAGACGCAGAAATACACAGTATGATGGGAAGCTGAGTAAAAGAAATCTTCCTCTGATTCATCTCAACTCCTCAAATCATTCTCTATCCCCCCAAGAAATATCAGAAGTGAGAAATGACTTATCAAATGTGCATGCCACAGAGAAAAGTGAGCCTCAGTTTTCCTGCACAGCTCATTCACAAAAGTCAAACAATAATAAAAGAATTACAAATTTGTTTCTCAAAGAGCCCCTGATGGAGCCTGCTATCAAGATGATGCCTCCACCATGAGAGAGAGCAGTGCCATCCAGAGGAAAAGCAGAAGGATAATTCTAACTTGTAAACGGTACTGGATTCAACTGCTTTCCACAGAGCTTGTAGGTTGGATTATCCCTTGCAAATGCCTGTTCTTATTTTCCGTTCTTTTCTTTGAGTCAACATTCTTTGCTTTTATCGATTCTGTGAGTAAGCAGTTACGACTAGACTTTACATGTCAGTAGACAGAGAAAAACTACTCCAGCTCTGACTTTTAATTGCAGATGAGTGCCTCTTGTCTCTTATCTTTGTCAGTTTCTTAACAGAACTACATTAGCAAAATGTATCTGATAAGTGGAAATTTCATCCTCAGATTGATTAAACTTCAACATTTAAACAAACCTTCTTTAAATATCCAATGTGTCAAACTATTAGCAAAGTGAAAGTTCTTATGACAAGTTGAAATACCATAGTATATAAACTCAACTGAAATGTTCATTTATTAATCTAAAAGTGGAAGGAGATATTCTGTTACTTGACAAGCATTATTAACCTAAAAAGTTCTTGGTTTATGTATGTGAGTACCAAATTTCTAAGATTCAATGGCACTTTAAAATTACAGTGGGACCTTTTCTGAGTTGGGCACATATAACTAAGTTGAATTGTCATTGTTTTAGGCAAGTGGCCCATTTGAAGGATTCATATGATACAGTGTTCGTATTATTTTTGTAATGCTCTGCAGACCGAGTAAAGATATCATTGCAGGAGGATTCTTTACCAGCTACGCCACAAGAGAAGCCCAAGAATACTGGAGTGGGTAGCCTATCCCTTCTCCAGTGGATCTTCCCGACCCAGGGTCTCCATTGCAGGAGGATTCTTTACCAACTGAGCTATCAGTGAAGCCCTAAGATATCATCAATCTGACATTATTCAGTGATTTTTTTTCTTTTCTAATTAAGAGATTTAATAATTAGCTAGTTTACTATCACTTCCATATTAACAAGAGTTAGGCTTCCTCTATGAGTACTTCATATTTGTCAATATTGGTGGAAAATTTAGCGTTTTTATCTGCTAGCCTCTATCAACAGAGTCGGACATGACTGATGCAACTTAGCATGCATGCATGCATGCATTGGAGAAGGAAATGGCAACCCACTCCAGTGTTCTTGCCTGGAGAATCCCAGGGACAGGGGAGCCTGGTGGGCTGCCGTCTATGGGGTCGCACAGAGTCAGACATGACTGAGGTGACTTAGCAGCAGCAGCCTCTATCAATTATGATTAGAAAGATTTTATTTCCTTATTACTATTAGTTTAAATGAAATATAAAAGGTACTTTTTGCTAGAATACTTTGTATTTGCAGAAGTTATAGATATTCTTGTGATGTTCTTAGATCAAATAAAATTTTTTCATCAATACTTGTGTGAGTAAAGACTTTTAAATTTTTTTAAAAAAGTTTCTGTGGCAGAGTCTTTAGCAGACAATTCTGCTTTTTTTTCCATATAGACAGTGTGTAAGAACTGTCTGTTGTAAAATGCTCACAAATTCTTAAATCTGAAAATTCCAGTATAGCATATAAAATACTCCATACAAATTTTGTAAAGTTTAACCTCTTCAGAGATACTGTATGATGTATAGAAAATAAAGCAAAATTGAGATCTCAATTCTAAGTATTTAGCCTAAACTGCTAATTAAGTCATTACTCATCCCATCATAGGTCAGTGGTTTAATTTTATACTTTTATGCCTAGACCAGTGGAGTTTCTTGGAAAATAGTCAATATCTCAAACATCAAAGTGTGAGTGCAACGTGTCTATTGTACACAATGCATTATGACAGCCAGAAATTTGTTAATCTAACTGATGGGTTCCTCATTATAATTTATGGATTCTGAAGCAGGGGTACTGCAGTCATCCACTCACAAAACCTCTCTCTCTCTCCCCTCCCCTCAACCCCACATCTCCATCTCTCTCTCTCTCTTTCTCTGTCTCACACACATACATGCAAACACACAAACACATGATGTACAAATACAGCTGATAAATACCCACTGACTTCTGTTGCTAATATTCAGTCTAAAGTACTTGATAGAATGCAAGAAAGGGAAAAATAAGGCAAAGAAAAAATATAGTAAACATAAAATACAAAAGAAAATGTCATATATAAAAAATAAACATATCAACTAATACAATAAAATAACATAATATTATATTGTAATAAGACAATTGATATTGTAATAATACAATAAAAACACAAATGAATTAAAATTTCCTGTTAAAATTGAACCAGTAGCTCATTCTCACAGTCATCTAATATATATGTGGCACTACTAGACTCTGTAGAATGTAAAGAGATAGAGGTAAAATTTACTTCCTCATGGAGTTTACAAGCCTCTAGTTATCTTTTAAATCAAAGAATGGAGTACTACCATCCAACAAGAACTTGATATATGCAGAGAAAATGACAAGTCAAATCACTTTATATAATCTTTTCCAATGTTTAGGGAAAAACCAGTATTTGTCCATACACAAGTTTCTTCATGCAACTGCCATTTTGATATGGTTATTTCCTAAATATCATCCATATTTTCTTAAAGAAAGTGCATCCCCATCACTGGCATCCCCCAATGAAGATACTTTTACTGATCTTAAAGATTTTTAGGTGTAAAAGATTATTTTAAACATAAGAACACCTCTGGTTTCAATTTATTTTCAAACAAATTTTAAAAGTTATGTAAAGTAGATAAATCTACTCTAACCTTGCCCAAAGACCGTGATTTAATGAGATGCCCTCTCTCTTAACCCTCTGTTTAGACCAAAAACAAAACTGACAACTCAGGTGGAGAAGTGGTAAATGAGAAACGAAACTTCCCCCGTGGTTTCATGTTTAAAGCAAAAAAAAAAACAGATTCAGAGGAGCTGAAGGTAGATGGAAATGGCAACTCTATTTCTAGTGAAAAAGATGTTCATGCAATGCAGATCTGACTTGTATGCATTAATAAAAATAGTTTAGTAAAGAATTGAAAAATGAAGTCAATGCAGAACTGCAGAACTTACACAGACTTTAGGATTTTAAATTACAGTAGTTTCACTTAGATAATTCAAAGTACTGCCAGTAAACTTATGAAAATATTTAGCATGATAATCAAAGATGACCAAATTAAAATTAAAAAAATAATTTTACCTATTAAGTTAGCAAATATTTAAACATTAAATACTGAAGCTTACCAGAATTAAAGGTGTGGAGTGTGGGCAAGACTTCTTGGGCTATTGATTGAGTATAACTTGATTAAGATTTCTACAGGATTTAGAAAATCTATGAAAAGAAATTTCACTTCTGGGATTTTACCACGCAATGTAATTATGGCAACATGCAAAGATATAGATTCATGCATTTTTATTGCAGCACTGTTTGCAAAAGAGACTGGTACATATTAAGAGCTTGATAAATAATAGTTGATAAATAACTCCATCTTAGATTACAGATGAAGAAAACAGAATTCAAAGAAATCAAGTTTCACATAATTCTTAAGGAACTGAATAAAAAATGAAACCTGATTTCAGTCAAACTGAAGCCTATGCAATTTCAAAGCTCATGCTTTTTCCACAATGCCATATTTTTTTCCTCTGATTCCCTTACTCTTTAATAGACTCTGTTAACAACCTTCACTTGTTTATTATTTTTTCCAATGCAAATCTCTCAAATCACCAAACCCTTTGTCTGTTCTTGACTAACATTGCCTGAGGGAGAAGGAAGTTCATTTTACTGAAAGTTTGTGTGGTTTTTTTTTTTTTTCAAAAGAAAAACATTTTCTTGTAACAAGTTTCCCATGATCTCTTAATTATGACGTTTCAGAAACAGCATCTTCCATCCAACAGTCACTAAAAATCCTTATCTAGAAAAACAGATACAGGCTGCATGTAAGAAATGGACAATTATCTATTTTACTCCCCTCCCACCCAACCCCACACTAAAGGATAGTAGCATTATGACAGAGGTTTTCACAGGAAAACACTTTTTTTAAGCGTGAATAGGTACTAAGTAAGAATCATAGTTTCATTTTCTTTATCCTTCAAATGTTTCTAGTCCCAGATTTCTGAGAATATACCCATAGCAAGAGTCTGAGTGAACTCCAGGAGTTGGTGATGGACAGGGAGGCCTGGCGTGCTGCGATTCATGGGGTCGCAGAGTCGGACACGACTGAGCGACTGATCTGATCTGATCTGATCTGACCCATAGCAAGAAAAAAAGTAAATCTAATGCCAAAGCTCACGCTATAGACAGTGTGGGCAATGCAGCCTAACCTGGTCCAGAAATTGAAGTTTCACCCATCTTTCTTATTAAGTGCTATTCATTATGCCAAGAAGCTGCCCTGATCCGTGTGCAGTAGACATTCAGTAGCCAGTGCTCCTGTCTTTCAGGAACTTTGTTTACACTTTTCAGAAGGCACATTTATATAAATGGCTTCCTGATTTCAGTAGGGACTCTCCAATGTAGCTTTGAGAAACACAGAAGTTTCTCAGATTAGGAACATTATTGTTGTTGTTCCGTCACTAAGTCATGTCTGACTCTTTGCAACCCCATGAACTGTAGCATGCCAGTCTTCTTGGTCCTTCACTCTCTCCCAGAGTTTGTTCAAACTCATGTCCATTGAGTAGGTGATGTCATCCAACCATCTCATCTTCTGTCACCCCCTTCTCCTCCTGCCCTCAATCTTCCCGGCATCAGGGTCTTTTCCAATGAGTCAGCTCTTCACATCAGGAGGCCAAAGTATTAGAGCTTTAGCTTCAGCATCAATCCTTTCAGTGAATATTCAGGGCTGGTTTCCTTTAGGATTAACTGGTTTTATCTCCTTGCTGTCCAAGGGACTCTCAAGAGTTTTCTCCAGCACCACAATTCGAAAGCATCAATTCTTCAGTGCTCAGCCTTCTTATAAACACTGTAAACTTACAAACATTATAAACTACCCCAAACATAAGGTAAAAACTTGATTTAAATTTACAATAAATAAGAAATAATATTTACCATGCAGCATTTTTAGGAAGGGGAATTAAGAATGTTACAAAGTAAAATGATAATAAGGTTAATAATTACTGGCCCACAATTAAGGAAAAATAAAATATGATTTTTAAGCATAAGAGAGCATGGTACTCAAGTATTAAACCTGCTATTTATTTTTAACGCAAAGAATAATTACTTCAGCTTGCTTTATTTAGGGAATATATTAAAATGTTAATAATGGTTTTTTTATATAGTAGAACCAAGGACAGATTCACTTTTAATTTTAATTTATTTTTCTTTACATTTTATGAATATTCTATATTTCCTATAATGAATATGTATTTTCTTTTTTAAACTTTAAAAGATGCTGGAATAAATGGTCACATGTGGCATAAAATACACATTAATATTTTGGTACAACTTTGCGTCTTCCTCTACAGTCAAAAATAGGGATTTTTTAAATGTCATGTTCAATTTTAAATTCCTTATTCGTAACTTTGGGATGATTTGACTCTGGACAAAGTCTTACCAAATTAAAGCTCAGCCAAGTCGCATTTGTTCTCATATCAAACGCAGCAAGTAATTATTTGGGTCAAAGATTCCAATTTCCTTTCCTAAATTGACTTGCCCATTAAGTTAAATGTCAGCCTAGTTTGAGTACGTAGGTGCAGTTTTTACATTATTTTTTGCGTATTTTAACTTTTTGATTAAGTGTAAATTAGAACTGGTTCAACAGAATGATAGTTGACTATAGGTCTTGCCAATTAATTTCAAATGCTCTCTTTCAGAACATTTGCAAATAATATGATATTTCTGGAAAAAGTGAAAATATTTCCAAGTGAAAACTTTCTGAAATACAAGTAATGAACTTTTTATTTGAGCAGTCATACGAGAATGAATGGTGACTTTAGCATTTTTCTACTTCACTCGGATTTACCTACAAAGTATTGTAGCATCGTTGACATCTGAATATTGTTTACTAAGCTCTCAAGGAAGGAGAACCACTGGCCTAACATCAATTTTCCATTGTAACAGTACAGCTCTATTACCAAGAAAAATGCACAGGGAAGATGACTCATAATAAATATCTACAACTCCCAACGATCTATAAAGTGCTTCACATGTATTAACACACTTAATTTAATCCACGCCATCCTCCTCCCTTCCCCTCTTTTCTCATAGCAGTCAGACCCTCCATCTCAGTCCAAAGGTCTCTCCCTACCTTCTCTAGCTCCATCTCCAATATATCTCTTGCCTATTCTTGTCTTGAGGTCTGCTTCTCTGCAAACTAGAGCTAACATAGGAAGAAAACTTCTTTTTTCTTCTGAGAGAATAAAATTTTCTGAAGGTTCAAGAATTCTTTGGGGAAGTGCTTTCCTTACTGACATGTCAAAATAGAGCATGCTATACAATGGAATAACAAGCATTTTATGCATTTTCATACTTCATATATAAAATCATACATAAAGCAGAGAATTATAAAAGTGTGCCTCTGATAAGTATCTTGATTATCTGGCTTAAGGAAAGTCCTCAATGACACCTTAAGTAATAGGTAATAATTCTTAGTGCTATAATGATAAGTAATATTGTGGCTATTATTGGAGTTTTCTTGCACCTTTCTCCCACTTCCCTGGAAAATTCAAAAGAAGAATGCCTTAAAATAATGGCATAACTACAAAAGTATAATGTAATATAGTTGGAAACATAAGGGCTTTAAAATCAGAAAATTTGAGTTAGAAACCATAACAACAGACCACTAGTAACATCGATATGAACTTGGACAAGCTATTGACATTCTCTGCCTCAAGTTTTTACCTGTTAAATGAGGATAACACTGTTTTCCATGGAGTTGTTGAGATAGGTCACACAAATAAAGTCTATTTTGTTTTTATATTATTTATTGATCCTATATGCAGGAACATAAAAATATATATTTTAACAAATTTTTAGTAATTTAATTATGAGGACTTAAAATGTATCAAGTTGTTGAAGTGTATATAAATGTCATGTAACATTATATATTAGTCATAGTATATACATACCTAAACAGGTAGACCCAAAAAATCAGCATCCTCATTCACAGCTAGTAAATTTATTTTAGCTCTTGGGCAACAAATTTTATCAACTATGTTTGAGAACTATTTTTATTCAAAGCATTATAATATATTTATTATTTAGTTCTTGCTAGTGCTATAACAGAAAATATCTTTAAAGCAAGAAGAGGATCAGACATAGATGTCTTTCCTTAGAAGTCTCTGTAAGTAAGGTTTTTCAGCTGGGTTAATTAACACAGTTGTATATGTATATCTATAACTCTATCAGAAATTATATATAAAGAGGGAAGGAGGAACATAAGGATTTACGAAGCCACGGTTTTGCTCTGAAGATAGAAGAAAGTGCTAGCTACAGGCAAGAAGTTCCCTCTGTGAAAGTCAAAGCCTTTCTTGGCTTTGACATTTTTGATGAGTTAAAGTGCAGAAAAACCTACAAATGTAGATCTGCAAATGTTTAAAGTACTTCATCAAACAAAGATCAAAATATCACATATATTTTATTTATGTCTCTATGTAGAGAAAATAAGAAATATAGTATTCTTCCCACTTGCCTATAATTGTGGTGCTTAACAACATTGCCCTCTGGGAGAAACAACTCTGTTTTGGGGCAGGGGGTGTGATTGGCAGAGGGACAAGTAAGGGAGTGGAAGATAGGGAACAGCATCATCATTGTTGCTGATTTTCCATTTATTTTAGCAAAAAGTTCCTCCTCTGTGGTTTTTTATATCTAAGATGACTAGCCAGCTGAGAATGTACAGTGTTGGGAAGGCTTCTCAGGGAGAGTTAGAACAGACAGGTGGAGCCTAGGAGAAAAATTCACCTTCTCCAACTGCACTTCTGCTGCTGCTGCTGCCAAGTCACTTCAGTCATGTCCGATTCTGTGCGACCCCATAGACGGCAGCCCACCAGGCTCCTCTGTCCATGGGATTCTCCAGGCAAGAACACTGGAGTGGGTTGCCATTTCCTCCTCCAATGCATGAAAGTGAAAACTCAAAGTGAAGTCGCTCAGTCGTGTTCGACTCTTAGCGACCCCATGGGCTGCAACCTACCAGGCTCCTCCGTCCATGGGATTTTCCAGGCAAGAATACTGGAGTGGGGTGCCATTGCCTTCTCCAGCTCTACCCTATAAAGACACTGACCCAGTGGGAGAGGGGAATGACCTCAGAGTCATTAACCCCTCTATATCCTCCACCATTGGATAAGCCTGCCATGATTGGCTTACTTCAGCCACTGAACCATCTTCACATGAATGCATGACTTCCATCTTCAATTTTTCTTTAATCATTTCTGTTTTTGTGCTGCTCCACTTTCCGTTAAAGTAAAAACAGCACTAACTTTTTAACTAAATCAAAGATGCTTTAAATTCTATGAAGGCTTTACAATTTGCAAAAGTTTCACACACATGATTTCATATAATCCCATAATAATGTTTGTTTGTTTGTTTTCTCCTACCCTATGTTGCCACTCCCCTTTCCCTCTCCCCACTGGTAACCACTGGTTTGTTCTTTCTCTGGGTGAATCTGCTTCTTTTGTTTTATTCACTAGTTTGTTATATTTTTTAGATCCACATATGTGATACATTCAGAGAAGGCAATGGCACCCCACTCCAGTACTCTTGCCTGGAAAATCCCATGGATGGAGGACCCTGGTGGGCCACAGTCCATGGGGTTGCTAAGAGTTGGATACGACTGAGCGACTTCACTTTCACGCATTGGAGAAGGAAATGGCAATCCACTCCAGTGTTCTTGCCTGGAGAATCCCAGGGATGAGGGAGCCTGGTGGGCTGCCGTCTATGGGGTCGCACAGAGTCGGACAGACTGAAGAGACTTAGCAGCGTGTGATACATTGTACTTTTCTTTGTCTGACATATTTCACCTAGTGTAATGCCTTCCACTTCCATCCACGTAGCTTCAATTGGCAAAATTTCATTCTTTTCTATGGCTGAATAATATTGTATCATGTGTGTGTGTATTCAATTGTATGTATGTATATATATACATACAATTGAATCTTCTTTAATCCATTCATCTGTCGATGGACATTGTTTCCATGCCTTGGCAATTGTAAACAATCCTGTTAAGAACATTGGGTTGCATGATCTTTTCGAATTAGTGTTTCTGTGTTTTTCAGATATGTACCCAGGAGTGGAATTGCTGGGTCATATGGTAGTTCTATTTTTAATTTTTTGAGAAACCTCCATTATGGTTTCCATAGTGGCTACACCAATTTACATTCCCCCCAACAGTGTACAAGTGTTTCCTTTTCTCCACATCCTTGACAACATTTGTCATTTGTCTTCATTTTGTTAATAGCCAGTCTGACAGATGTGCAGTGACAGCTCACTGTGATTTTGACTTGCACTTCCCTGATGATTAGCAATCTTTTCAAGTGCCTGTTGGCCATCTGCATTCCCTCTTTGGAAAAATATACATCCACTTCTTCTGCCCATTTTTTCCCCTTCGGGGAAAGTGTAAATGCAGTCCCCTCTACCACAAGTTATGCAGCCGAGTTTCCCATGTTTGGAGAAATCAGAGGGGTCAGCACACCCAGAGTGCAATGGGTAAGTCTCACCTGGGGCAAACCACATTCGTGATCATGGTAACTCCCCTGCCAGGTAAGTATCCCATTTTTCAATTTTTTTAAAAAATTTCTTTTTGTATGAGCTATTTATATGCATTTAATATTAACCCCTTATTTGTCATATCATTTGCAAAAATTTTCTCCCATAACCCCTCCTATTAAGTAGATGGTCTTTCTGTTTTGTTAATGGTCTCCTTTGCTGTGCAAAATCTTTGAATCTTAATTAGGTCCTATTTGTTTATTTTTGCTTTTATTTCCTTTGCTTTAGGAGAAGGATCCCAAAAACGTATTGCTGTGATTTATGTCAAAGACATAAATCTGCCTATGTTTTCCTCAAGGAGTCTTAACATGTTTAAAAAAAATGAGTTTTTAATATGATAAATGATTGTTTTTCCCCCTTGCTTTACTATAAAACACAGAGTGAGACACAATAAGAGAATCCTCATGGCCTTTAGAAGTAATGTATTCAAAATTTTCAATGTAAAAATCTAGTTAAATTCAGATCCAAATTGTTAGATTTATTGTGCCAAATTTCAAATGGAAATGTGGTTCTCTGCATTTTAAAATGTATAACAACTGTTTATAATATTCTGTATAATACAGACATATCACTATGTGCATGACAGAGTTAAAGGCTTATTTATGCAATTTTTATAGAATACAACATAAACATTTCTGTCAAAAGGACTTGTAAAATCATCTACCTCAACCCACTCATTTTTCAAATGAAGAAACTAAGTGTAGAGTCTTATTCAGAAGCAAAAGTCCTTTGTGTTATTTTAAAAAATCATTAAGCTGATACACATGGGTACTATTATAAATGTTGTTAAGATAGTGATACATTTCTGTTGCTGGTGGTAAGTAGCCACCCCTGAGTACTCTAAGTGCTCACCTCTCCTGGCCTTCGGTCATCTTTCCTAGGAGCTCCTGGGCCCTTCAACATCAACCAACTAAAGGGTTAACCCTGTGTAAGCAGGAGGCCCATGGGAGACAGGTTCCTCCTGAAGTGGTGCCCATGAAGATGCAGGCTGTTAAACAGTTGTGAGCATCACCCCTGCCTGCAGTCAATGACAGAAACTTAAAATTCCCAGCTGCATCGGACACCTGTCAATTGAGCCAGTGTCCATTCCGATGCTTTACCCCCACCCTCAGGCAGTCATCTGCTCCTTCCCACCCAGCTCATGTGTTTTGGTAAAAGCTGAACCTACTCTCAGGCCCATAGAAAAGCCTTAATAGACTTCAGCTCCTTGGTTCCTTCCACACCTAGGCCACAGCCACCACAGGGTGAGCATGTGACCAGTTAACTAGGCAGTTCAGAGTGTCGGGTCAGCATTGTTATCTCCCCAGCTGGGCTGCATGGAAACTTGCAACCACCTTATTAACAGCAGGGGGGCCAGTCAGAATAAAATTAACGTGGTTAACAGTTAAGAGACAAGACAGAAAAACAAAGCAACACAAAACAAAATTTTAAAACTGAGTTTTTACTGGCATGGCTGAGCTGCTAGTTCAATGAACCTAGGTCCTCCCTACATCTGGACTTTCCAGTCACCTGAACTTTACTCTGTTGGTTGTTTTCTCTTGTTGTTTAAGCCCATTTGAGTTGAGTTTTATTTCAAACCTCAAAAGACCTCAAAGTTCCTCCAGCAGTTTTGCGAGAATTCTACAGTACAGCACTTAAGTTAAATATATCACAAAGTTATAAAACAAAACAGAATTTCCCAAAATGTGTTCCAAAGAACATGAACTGTAAGAGAAGTTAATAGTTATTATGGTCCTGGAGAGGAACAGCTCAATAAAGTCAACTAAAATAGACCTGGATCATCTCACAAAGAAGATTTGTGGTGTACTCAAAATATAACTTTTATTTTTTATTCTTACCTAATATTTTTCAAATGTATTCATTATAGTAATTGCCCCTTGCCTGAAGACCTTGGGAGATTTATTGACTTTTCTACTTATTTTTGGGGGAAGACTTTTACATCTCAAATCACAACATTAATTCAGAAAACAAAATAACTTTGTTCTTTTCTTCTCACCATTCACTTAATAGCCAGCTCTTTGGGGAAAGTTGGGGTGGGGTAAGTGCCAGATTTAATAGATTAAAATATGAGATGCCTAGTAATATTTGAAATTCAGACAAATGACATATATTTTTTAATATAAACATGTCCCAAATATTGCATGGGATATACTTATATTTATAATTAAAAGTGTTCGTTGTATACCTGAAATTCAAATTTAACTGAAGATCTTGATTTTTTTCTAGGAATGGTAAGTAAAAGCAAGGAGAAAAGGCAAGGGGAGTTATAGTTCTTTGCTGAATGACTATGTTCTTTGGGCATGGGGGATGGTGAAGGTGACTCATATGAGCCAACATTCATGTTCTTTAAATGTTTCTTCGTAGGGGAACCTCCCCAGCATCAATACTCAAGACTTGAGTGATACTCCTCATTCCCTCAGGATGTCTACGTCCCCTAGTCCATCAGCTGGGAGATATAGATTTGTCCGCACCAGATATAGATTTGTCCCCATACATCTTTGGCCCTACACAGCCTGGCCTCCAAAGTGGCAAAGCACTTGAAACAGTGCCTGACACAGAATATGTGCTCAGTAAGCATCAACTGTTATTAATAGTAGGAGTATCAGCATTAGTAGCAGTATAAGCAGTAGTACTGGGGTTGCCTAGGTGACAATTTAAAAATGGCAAACTGAGTTTTGATTACACCGAGACGTGTCATTTTGCAAATTCATGTGTTTCTGATTTTACTGGTCTAAAAAAGTAAATGTTTCCATACATTTGAGTATGGCTTAGTGAATCAAAATGCCTGTAGAGTCCTTAAATAATACTATAATTTTCGTATCCTCTTGTATTGAGTTGACCAAAAAGTTCATCTTGGTCTTTCCATAACATCTTACAAAAAACTGAAATCAAACTTTTTGGCCAACCCAATATTTTAGCCATGTAAAACCTTTTTTGAAATGTAGACATTTTCACATAGTTAGAAGATATATAATTAGAAATTATTTTGTATCTTTTATTTTTAAATAAAGTGAGATAAAGTGTTAGTCACTCAGTCATGTCCAACTCTTTGTGACCCCATGGACTATAGCCCACCAGGCTCTTCTGACCATGGGTTTCTCCAGGCAAGAATACAGGAGTGGGTAACCATTCCTTTCTCCAGGGAAATCTTCTCTACCCAAGGATTAAACCCAGGTCTCCCTCATTGCAGGCAGATACTTTACCATCTGAGTCACCAGGAAAGCCCCATCCTCTTTTAAAGACAGGAGGGTGCTTAATCCAAAAGAAACAAATATTATTAGTAACTTTGGATAAAAATATAATCATTACAAAACACAACATTGTCTATCTTCTAACCAAATTTCCAAAAAAGTGCACTTTTGTTTTGTGATTTTTCAACTTTTGCAGCTCTGCCTGAAGCCACAATCTTATGACTTGGATCACAAGATAAGCATCCCGCTGTCATTAATTTTTAAGCAATGTCTCAGTTTCACATGCAACCCAGAAAGGGCAGAAAGAAAAACAGCAAGCCCCACCAGCATGTGCCTCAAGATCACTCATTTTAAACACACAGTTGTATCCTAATTTGCCATAAGCAGCACGCCAAGGAAAGGTGGGCTCTAGATGAGCTGGTGAAAAATCCCCATCAGAACGATTGGGTCTGAGTAGTTCAGCAATCTTGAGAAGCAATTCCATTCAACTTCAACAGACTATTTTGTCACGGTATGAGCTGTGTCCCCCTCAAAAAAGATGTGTTGCCGTCTTAACCCCCAGCACCTTAGAATGTGACCTTATTTAAAGAGAAGGTCTTTATAATCAAATTAAAATAGGGCAATTAGGGTAGGCTTTATTCCAGTATGACTGATGTCGGTATAAAAGGGGGAAATTTGGACACAGACCCAGAGGGCTTTCCCAGTGGCACAGCAGGAAAGAGCCTACCTGCAATGCAGAAGATGCAGGAGATACAGGCTTGAGCTCTGGTTCAGGAAGATCCCCTGGAGGAGGGCATGGCAACCCACTCCAGTATTCTTGCCTAAAGAATCCCATGGACAGAGGAACCTGGCGGGCTACAGTCCATGAGAACACAAAGAGTCGGACACAACTGAAGTGACTGAGCATGCAGATGGACTATGATGTGAAGTGACTCAAAGAGAAAATGGTCATCTACAAGCCAAGGAATGCCAGAAGCTAGGAGAGAAACCCCCAAACAGACACTTTCCTAGACCCTTCGGAAGGACCATGGCCCTGCTGACACCTTGCTTTCAAACTTCAGGTCTCCAGATCTATGAAACCACAATTTTCTGTTTCTCTAAGCCACCCAGTACTTTGTCATGCTAGACCTAGGAAACTAATACAGCGTATGAAAGTATGTCCTTCCAAACATCCAAATTACTAAAAGTAGCTGTTCTATACTTTTTTCTGCCAGCTTTTGATAGCTCATCAAATCTCAGGTTCTGCCCTTTGAAGTTAGTAGAAATGTATACACAAAAGAACCCTACAAAATGATGATACAAGGGAGATAAAATGAAAGAATGCCATTTCAGTATTTCTAATTTTTATTCAAATGGTTAAGAAAAGTATCTCTTTTACTGAAGGGGGTCACGTGCATATTCTGCCTCTGAGATTGCTAGATTAAAAACAAAGTACTCTTCACTCTTTATTTATTTGGGGGCAGGTAGGGTATTACTTTCCCAAGCAGGGAAACCTGTGCCCCATGCAGTGGAAGCATAGAGTCATAACCACTGGACCACCAGGGAAGTCCCCAGACTGCCACATTTAAAAGTAAAATATTAGTGTTAGAGACCAGGTATATTACATTAAGAATAAATTTTAATTATAATGAATAATCCTGGGATCCAAGGATTGACAGCAATTCTTGAACATTTATTGGCTCCACTCAGAGGATTATTTCCAGTAACTAACAGGTCAGAGCTTAAGTCCAGCTCAGCCTTGCACACACGGCCTCTGAGTTCCCCTGGAGCCCTCATTTACTGGGCGTGACTAAAGTAAAGCAGGGGAGGAAGTGAACAGCTTTCTTAAGCTCCCTGCCTCATGAATAACCCTGACTATTTGCTGAAAACATCCACACTATTGGAAAAAATAGCAAGAAGTTTTGTTGGCTGGATTGTGGTAGGATTCCTGGAAAAGCACAGTCCTCAAAGCTTACCTGAGAAAATTCTCACAGGAGTTAAAACAGTTTCCCTGTTTTGTGTTTTTCTCTTCTCCCTATTTATTCTGCAAAACTCCCCATGGAGGCCTTTGTCCCTCAGACCTCTAATCTGAATAGCATCACCTGTTAAGCCCAAAGTGTCTGGACAGAGAAATTAGACCAGGGAAAACAGGACTTCAGGTTTCTAAGACTGGGATAACCACAAGCTGTGGTGGGGCTTTGCACGAGCCCCTTCCGCATTGGCTACAGAAACCTCAGATTCTTATGTGTGAAATGAGGAAGTTGTACTACATGGCTTCAAATAACTCTTACAACTTAAAAACCCTTTGACTTTGATTCTTTTTTTTTGTTTTAATCTTTATAGACATATAGTTGATTTAGCTTCCCTGGTGCCTCAGACTGTGGAGTCAGTCTGCAATGCAGGAGACCTGAGTTCAATCTTTGGGTTGGGAAGATCCTCTGGAGAAAGGAATGGCTACCCAGTCCAGGATTTTTCCTGGAGAATCCCACGGACAGAGAAGCCTGGCGGGCTATAGCCCATGAGGCTGGGAAGAGTCGGACACAACTGAGCGACTAAGCACACACACACGTAGTTGACTTACAACGTTGTGTTAGTTTCTGCTGTACAGCTAAGTGAATCAGTTATACATATACATGTATGAATCTTTTTAAGTTTCTTTTCCTATATAAGTCATTACAGAGTACTGAGTGGAGTTCCCTGTGCTGTACAACAGATAACATATGATATCACTTATATGGATATCTAAAAATGGAATCCAAAAAGTGGAATCTAAACAAATGATACAAATGAACTTATTTACAAAACAGAAATAGAGTCACAGATGTAAAAAACAAACTTGTGGTTATCAGAGGGCAAAAGGGGGAAGGAATAAATTGGGAAATTGGGAAATTGGGATTGACATATACACACTACTATATATAAAATAGATAACTAAATAAGGTCAGACAAATATCCTATGACTTTTATTCTAAACTCACAAGGGAGCAGGGCGTGGGTGCTACAATGATGCAATGACCTCACAACTTAGGCTAATTTTAAGAAGAAAAGGAAGAACCCTGACCGAAGAGACGGTGATGTTACCAAAGGAAAGTTAGAGGGGTTTGTGGTAGATTCCCAAGGAAAGTACTACAGTATTAAATGATCCTACCTGGAAATAGAGAAGTAAGACTTCCAGCTGCAGCAGACCAAGCCATTCCCAGGGAGTGGGTCCCACTGGGCCAGCAGGAATCATCACATGTTGGGTGATCCACCAGTGAACTCTCTCTCTGTCTCTGTCTCTCCCTGTCTTTCCCAGATTGCTCTTACTTACAAAACTCTCACCTCACACTGAGAATGACTCATATTCTTTCATGAGCTCAAGTAATATATCAGGATTCCAGGAGGAAAAAGATGGTAACTTCAAATTAAGATAATTTAAGAGGGGCTTAATAAAGAAAGATCACAAGGTGTGGGGCAGTAGCCTGGGATTGGTAACAACAGAGCTTATCCATTCAGTTCAGTTCAATCGCTCAGTCATGTCCAACTCTTTGCAATCCCATGGAGGATAGCACACCAGGCTTCCCTGTCCATCACCAACTCCTGAAACTTGCTCAAATTCATGTTCATCGAGTCAGTGATGCAATGCAAATTTTTTGGTGTGGGATAGGTATAAGTATGAGAAGTGGACGACAGAGGATGAGATGGCTGGATAGCATCACTGACTCAATGGACATGAGTTTGGGTAGACTCCAGGAGTTGGTGATGGACAGGGAGACCTGGCGTGCTGTGATTCATGGGGTCGCAAAGCATTGGACACGACCGAGCGACTGAACTGAACTGAACTGAAGTATAAGTATCTAACACGATTCCTTAACCCCAGAACCCCCCATTGTTCCTCCACCAGAGATGGAAGAGTTGGTAAAAAATAAAAAGTTCTAAAAGTTTGCTACTTGTTATTCTTTGTAATTAAATACATGAAAGACTGGTTTTTCTTTGGATACACTCTGTGTTTATATTAATACTTAACCCGTGACCAAACGTCTAGACTTAAAATTGGGGGGTGAGGACTTCCCTGGTTGTCCGGTGGTTAAGAATTCGCCTGCCAACCCAGGGGAAACAGGTTCAATCCCTGCTCTGGGAAGATCCCACAAGCCACAGGGCAACTAAGCCCATACGACACAATTACTGAGCCCAGGCACCCTAGAAGCCATGCTCCACAGTGAGAAGCCCATGCTCTGCCACTAAGAGTAGCCCCTGCTCACTGCAACTAGAGAAAGCCCGCATGCAGCGGTGAAGACCCAATACAGCCAAAAATTTGAAAAAGCAAAAACAAAAAACTGGGGGAATTCACTCTAGAATTCATTCTCTCACAAATGCCCAGCATTGCTTCAGGAGGCCACCAGGGTCAAACTTCTACAGTCTTACCACAGGTCTTCTTTAATCTGAGAATCTTTCACTGTGTCCTGCTTTATCTGGTATGCTTATCTTAAAACCCCAGTTGGATCAATTCTCTTAGTTGTATTTCTACCCAAAAGAATAGCAAAATTACTCGATATCTAACCTAGGATAGCAAAACGCTTCCATTCTTCACTCTCATATACGCTCAACTGATGTGACTAATCGACCGTTTCTCATTCCTGGAAACTGTAAAATATGGTACTGAGTGTCTCTGTCAACAAATTCTGCTTCTGTTTCCTCCCTTAGGAAACAGAATTTTCAAAGTGATATGAATATGTTCTATAAAAGCCTTGTTAAGACCTATTGCAATAAACCATTACCATATAATAATAGCTCACTCCCTGTAATCACCTTCTGCCAGCTTACTTATATATCATGCTTCTCCTTCTCATCTGCTTCTCTTAATCTTGTAACATCCCTGGTGTTAAGGACTAGTCACAACTAATTAACATTTATCCTTCAGGTAGCGTACGCTGTAATCACTGTGGTAATCAGTGTGTTTTCTTACTGGAACGCTGTTTATAAACAAAGGCAGAATTCTTCCACTTCTGACTGAAAAGGGCCAAGTGAGGCAGGGAGAACATCGCCTAGGGGGATATAGCACTCCTCTGTGTCTTACGCTTTGTTGTTGCTCAGTCCTACTCTTTGCAACCCCACGGACTGCAGCATGCCAGGCTCCTCTGTTCAAGACCAATCAAATCAAATCCTGGAATACCAAAGCTGGAGCTGGGGGTGGGGGTGGGGGTGGGGTGGCCAGGAACCTTTCTTGATGTTAAAAAGAGGTAATTTTTAAGATAATAAGAGACAGTTAAAACAAAGAACTTGTCATGTACAATTGGTAACATAAACTAAGATTAGCTCCAAAGGAGCATAGGTAACTACGTGCTGGTTGACTTCATGCTTATTCATTTATTCAGCAAATATTAAGTACTCCCAAGCCAAATATTTGCCAGGCACTGTTATCAGCATTGTTTACAGGCTCTTCCTAAACTTCAGAAGTTGTCTAGAGGGCAATCACCAGGTCATTGCACACATTAACCCTGAATCAGTCTGAATCAGATGGGTGGATCATAGATTTGCCATAACTTAATAACATTAGGAGAAGGCAATGGCACCCCACTCCAGTACTCTTGCCTGGAAAATCCCATGGATGGAGGAGCCTGGTAGGCTGCAGTCCATGGGGTCGCTAAGAGTCGGACACGACTGAGCGACTTCTTTCGCTTTTCACTTTCATGTTAGCAGCAATAAATTGATTTCTTCAATTACATAAGCATAATGCATCTAATACAAACCTTTTGATCTGAGTTATTACAAAGAATGTATAAATAGACAAAAATAAATACTCAGACTGAAGTCCTACTTCTTTACCTGACTAAAATTCCGTTTTTTTTTAAAGGCAAATGCTTTGGAAAAATACATAGTTGGCTTTGTCTATGCTCTGTGCTGGGCTAAACCAGTTCCTCTAATATCAAATCTTCCTTTTCCACCAACTTGATCCACTGTCCTGTTGCCCAAAGTTCTTGTCCCCACAACTTCACTTTACCCAGTCTGATGACAAGACACTGAACTCCTGCAAACAAGAAAGAATGCTTGTGGGATACTATAAGTGACTAAATAATTTCAAAATGCTATTGGTTTGTTTTCTTTCTAGAGTATACATAAACAGTAATGAAATTTCAAAGGAACTAAAATCCTTCTCACATTCACTACATAAGTTAACACCTCCTTTTCATACAAGTGATCATGTACAAAGCTGTTCAAAAAAGTAGTTTAGATATGAGTTTCATTTAGAATTTCTCAGCTGCATATTTTGTCTTTCACCTATTATTTGACAATTATTTTAATATATACACCATTCCCAGTACTTAAAACAAGAAATTATGATTTTTTAAAAAACATAGTTAGAAAAACAACAGAGGAGAAACCGGTGGGTGAAGAAAAAGTCATTGAAACAAAATTTATCTCAAGAAGAAAAGGAAACCAACAATGCAGCATTAGCAAAAATGTCTTTCTAGAATTATACTTGTTGATGAGGAAATGACTGAAAATCAGGAGAATAAACATGCCTGCCTTCTTCTACTATTCCAAATACCTTCTCTTATACATAATTATGCAGAATCTTACCTTAAAGAGGAAGATCACAGGCTACTATATCACTGCTTTTTTGTTCAAACTAAAAATCATATCTTTGTGTTTTTTTTTTTTTAAAGTTAAGTGAAATTCAGAAAGACAGATATGAGGCAAAGAGAGAGAGCAAAGAAGCCAGATTCCTGCCTGTATGTCTGAAAGAAGGATTTCTGAAAGGTTTTATTTTATTTTATTTTTTTGAAACCTTTTCAGCTCTAGCTAAAGCTGAAGCTAGCCTGAGCATCGCGTGCCATTCTTGAAGGGTCCTTGGGGCTGACTCATTTGTTTTATCATTTCTTGTGAAAACGAGAGGTGGCAACTATCACTGGAGAGCAAAGGGTGACTTGGTGACTGATCTCTTTACCAAACTGAGGGAAGCAATCACACGCGAGGTTCAGAAGCTCCCCACTCCCTGAGAAACCCAGCAGCTTGGTAGAAAGGGAGTTAATTCTATACAAGCAGACAGGTGGTAACTGAGAATACAAACATGAAGAAAAGAAGAATAAATATCTTTTTCAGAAATATATACCGCAGTAACAATCAGAATTATTCTACTTCTCATTTATACCCTATGCTCTTAACTGTAAATAGTGCAATTTAAAATAGAATTGATCGTTGCTCTGTGTTTTAAAACTTTGCTCCCTTTCTAAATGCATCACTTCACTTTTAACTGTCCTTAGAACCTTCATAGTTTACTTCCTCTAAAATAGGTGCACTTTTAATAGAACGGTGGGGGCAAAAGCCACAAACCCACCCATAGGACCGAGGAGTGAGCAATGGGAACAATGAGCAGGGGAAGATAAAAAGTAGTAAATGCCCTAAAAGAAGTCATGGGAAAGTCAGGGATTCTTCTTTCCAGAGTCAATGGGGCTTGACTTCTGATTGAGCTGAACTTCAGAAATAGACAGTAATGTCTTCTCTCATGGATTTGGGAAGGAAATTCTTGTTGTTCTTTAGATGCTAAGTCATGTCTGACTCTTTTCAGCCCTATGGACTGTAGCCCACCATGGGATTTCCCAGGCAAGAATGCTGGAGGGAGTTGCCATTTCCTTCTCCAGGCAATCTTCCTGCCCCAGGGATTGAACCCACATCTCCTGCATTGGCAGGTGGGTTCTTTACCACTGAGCCACCAGGGAAGGGGAAGCCCTGGAAAAGAAATGACCAAAACATTTGTGGAATACTTCTTGGGATAGGAGTGAGGACAGACAGACACTTTACAGACATACATTTTTAATCTTTAAAATATCCTGGGGAAGTAAATATTATCTCAATTTTAAGATGATAAAGTTCAGATGCATAGTTAATGGAAAAGGAGAGAAAAACAGGCAGACTGACTCCCATTGTCAATCTGCAGACTAAATGTTTCAAAAGCACATCTGCTTTCTTTGTGACTAATAACCAACATATTTTTATTAATTCAATTACTGAAGCATGTCCTCCTATAGTAACTGAATTTATCTTCATTAAAGCACCGATAGGATGTTCTCTCAGGTGAGAAAAACGAGTCTCAGGGTGTTCTCAAGATCACTCATCCTGGAAATTATAGTGCCAAAATCAGAGCATAAATCCTGTGCCCTCAATTCTTCTGCTTTTTCAATCTTTCCCTTTGCCTTTCATCTCTGCTCCCCTCCTCTCCTTATGATTCATGAGAGGGCTGTGATGTTCTTAAACTCTCACATCCACTTGCAGCCAGAATTGAAGCTTCAGCCCATCAATTTTACAGCTTGTCTCCCTGTTGAAAGCCAAGGGTCCTTACGAGAGACAGCACTTTAATCTTTCATCCATCATTTGCACTTTAGTATGACAAAGGGATATCAGTTTGTCTTTAATAGACTTATTTCTTAGGGTATTTTCAGGTTCACAGCAAAATTGAATGGAAGGTCCAGAGATTTCCCATGTAACCCGTCCCCCACCCATGTTATGTTTTCAACATCCCCTACTAGCGTGGAACATTCGTTACAATTGATGAACATAAATTAACACATTGTTATCACCCCAAACCACAGTATACATTAGAGTTCACCCTTGGTGCTATATATTTTGTAGGTCTGGACAAACGTATAATGACATATATCCACCATTATAGTATCCTCCAGTGAGGTTTCACTGCCCTAAAAATCCTCTGTTCTCTGCCTATTCCCCTTCCTTCACCCTAGCCTTTGGCAACCACTGATCTTTATACTGTGAAATTAGTTTTTGATGGGAGGGGGGAATGAAAACTAAAACAAATGAACAATCAAACACAGAAGACAAGAGCATTTAGACTCAAGGTACACGGGTTGATGTGAGTGGGGAAACTGAAGACCTAGACAGAAACTCAAGCAACTTTATAAGTAAGTTAGACACACCTTTCGCTACCCCACCCATCCTCACATCTTGCTGAAGACTCAGCTCAGTGGATTTGAAACAGTTTTAACAGTGAAAACCTATGTTGAAATAAAAGCTTATATTTTTATACATAATATAATAAGAATGTAAATGATATATGTTAGCGTGCACATTCAGCAATTTTAATGAAAGTTATAGTCTTACATGCCCCCCAACATCTACCTCAGCTGACAGCATCCAGTCTATTTTTAAAATTTCGATTTAGTTTAATGGTATTGAGATTAAAATCCAATTCATAGTAACAAATATTTGCAAATGGTTCTTTAAAGGAATTCACACTGCAGTCTAGGACTACTTCCATTAAACTGAATCAGGAGTTTGGAACAGCTCTAACAACTTGTTTGCATTTTTTAGTATAAACATAAAAGTCTAAGACACGCCTAAAAATGTACAGTCAGTATTAACAGCATTTATGTCAAAATATTATCAAAATATGACCAAGTTATGTGTTCAATTGCTTTTATCCAATTGTATTGTATTGCACGGGGGACCCTGGTGGGCTGCCGTCTGTGGTGTCGCACAGAGTCGGACACGACTGAAGTGACTTAGCAGTAGCAGCAGTGCTAGTCCTTAAGGAAAGAATTCACCAAAAAGCATTCCTGAGTTTTTCCAGGAACATGATCACTTAAGTATTATTATGGTGTAGTCTTAGTTGTGCATAGTCATAGGCTTAAATTTTTAAATGACTAGTACAAAGCTATAAACCTTTCTAAGCCAAGGGTACATCTGTAAGAACTACATATGAACAGAGCCAGGGAAAACTCTGGGAAAGAAGACTATTTACAAGAGCTAGCCTTGCCAAGTATTAAAAAATACGATAAACCTCTAGTAATTAAACTGTGTGGTGGAACAGATAATCAATGAAAGAGGCCACAGGGTATAGACATAGACCCAAATACATATAGAAGACATGAATATGATCAACTTGAACCCTTCAGTATAGAAAAAAATGAATTTGACACATGGTGGGGAAGTTACATGGGAGCAGGGTGGAAAGCTGGATTTCCCACATTCCTTATGTCAAAATTCATTTCTGGTGCAGGGATGCACTGAAACTGGCATACAGCCAGCTGACAAGAGGCAACTGTGCACATCTTTTTCTAACTCTGTGTTAAGTAAATTTATATAGATAGCTTGTAATTGATCATGGTGGGGTGTTTACACTTCAGAAATTGGCAAATATTACAAATCAGGGCTTTTCTTTTTGTTTCTTGAGATTCAATTTTCCAGTCACCAGTTCTGGGAGGTTAAAAAAAAAAAAAGTAAGATATGAACCAGAAGATAATGTGAGTATTTTTCTCTTAATAATTTTAAAAATGGTAGAGAAAACTTTTTACAAAAATCCAAAATACAGTTTACTACAAAAAGTAAAACCTTCTACTCTGAAAAACTTCTGTAAGTAATACCAAAGTTAAAATGTCAAAATGGGTGAAAATATGTACACAGATAAAACAGGGCTAATTTTCTTAATATACAAAGAGTGCTAACAAATTAATAGGGAAAAGAGTAATTCAATGTAAAGATGATTGAAAGACATCAATTGACAGTTAACAGAAATATAAAACTGTTCAATAAATACATGAAAAAACTGCTCAATCTCACGCCTAACTAAAAAATCCAAATTGAAAAAAAATTTTAAACCTATACAATGGCCAAAATTTAGTGTGGGTTGTGATGATGAGGGTAGATACGGGGAAGCTTATTCATTCACTGTGAGACATGATTAAATTATATTTTATATTGTTCAGTGAAATTTAAAATTCACATTTGTTTTAATTTAATAATTCTACTTCTAGGAATTGGTCTTAAAGACTTTCATAGACTCACAAAAGTAAGACAGGGATGATTGTTATGACTGTTTGGATAAAAGTTATGTATCACAGCCTAAGAAATTACCCTGAAACTTAAAAGCTTAACATCATAATAAACATTTATTTCATGCAGTGTCTGTGTGTCAGGAGCTGGAGAGCAGCTTAGCTGGGTGGGTATCTCACGAGGTTGTAGTCATGGTATGAGTGGAGGCTGCTGTCATCTGCAGATTGACTGGGGCTGGAAGATCCAGTTCCAATGTGACTCACATTCATGGCTGACAAGTTGTAGGAGACCTTAGTTCATCACCCCAAAGACCTCTCAGTAGGACTGTTGCAGTGTCCCCAGCACAGGTCAGCTGGCTTCCATCAGTGACCGATCTGGAAAAGAGCAAGCAGAAGCCACAGTGCTTCATAGGATCTAGTCCTGGAAGTCACACCTGACCACTTCCACAACATCCTGTTACACAGGTCAACCCAATTCAGTTAGGGAACTGTATACAAGACGGCACAAAGACCAGGAAGATAGGCTCATTGGAGGCCATCTTGTGAGGCTAGTTTACACCATTTGGACTAACAAGAGAAAAAAATTAAAAAGAATCTCAATATTCATTAATAAAATACTGGTTAAGATTTTAACTTAATAAAATGTTATAGAATCATTGAAAAGAAGGAAACACCCTATCTCTGCTGTGATGGAAAAATGCCCAAAATATAAAGTATGTAAAGCACATATCTATACTTTTATAATAAGATTCCCTTGATATTCTTATAAAAATAGGCATGTATGTACAATTACATACATAGGAGCATGAAATATCTGAAACAGTTTACAAGGAGAGCTATCAGTGGGCAGTGGAACTGGGTGATAGTGGTTAGGTATATATAGCTTTTTATTGTATGCTCTGAACTTATAATAGAAATGCTTGAAAAAAATCTTACTGTGCACATATATCACATTTATAATTTTTAAAACTAGTTAACAATATACTCCACAGATATTACAGGACAGACAGCCAAAGGGGGACATTATTTTACCCAAGCTTAGGCAGACTTCCTTCAGATTCTAGCTCCTGCTTGGAAGAGCTGAGTAGATAAGCAGGGCAAACATAAGATGGTTTACTGAGCTGAGGACTGAGTACTGCCAGTCTTCCAAGTCTTCCAGTCTCCAGCCTCTGCAAAGCTGGATTAACAGGAGACAGGAACTGTCCCCGAAGTAGAAATGTGTTCTGTGGTGGATGGCTTCCTATCTGAGGCCACAGGGGCCTTTGGAGCGTCTGGCAGCTGAGATGTGCAGAAATGTAGGGTTTGCAGTAGGCAGCTGTGACACAGGGTCACACCACCCCGGAACACCTCTTAACACCTTGATGTTAGCAAACCTTGGCTCCAGTGGATTTCCAAAGTATCTGCTACCCGCTGGGGCATGTGAACACCTGTCCTGGAATATTTTCAGCTGCTGGAAGTTGAGTGATCACTCCTGCTGGATTATCTGGAATGGGTTGAAGCCCAGGAAAGCCCATGCTCAGTTTATTATAAGGCCAAGTTTGGGCTTTGAAGCCTGGAAGACGTCCTCCACTGGGTTGAGAAAGAAGATAGCTGAGAATTGTCTACAGCAACATGAGAAAAATGGAGTCACAGGGTTTTAAGGGAGCCTCCTAAAAGCTTATATCAAATGCCAATAATACAATGATAATAATTATTAAAGGTGCATCTGACATTTGTGTGGTGGTTGGGGTGGGGGGGTGTTAGTCGCTCAGTCATGTCTGACTCTTTGCAACTCCATGGACTGTAGCCTGCCAGTCCCCTCTGTCCATGAAATTCTCCAGACAAGAATACTGGCATGGGTTGCTATTCCCTTCTCCAGATCAGACATTTATTAAGTGGTTATTGTTCACTTACTAGTCATATCCATTTTCTAAGTTAAAAAGCTGAGAACTGGAGAGGCTAAGCAAACCTCCCAAAGATATTATGCACCCTTTTTTTGAATTTCGGTTTGACAAATAAGGTGTATAACATACTTGGGAAAGTTGGTTAGCCTCTCCAGTTCTCAACTTTTTAACTTGGAAAATGGATGTGATTAGTAAGGGAATAATACTGATTAGTAAGTCAGCCAACAGCTGATTCATTGGTTAAAGTCCCTGATGCTGGGAAAGATTGAGGGCAGAAGGAGAAGAGGGCACCAGAGGATGAGATGGCTGGATGGCATCACCGATGCAATGGACATGAACTTGGGAAAACTTTGGGAGATGGTGAGGGACAGGAAGGCCTGACGTTCTGCAGTCCGTGTGGTCACAGAGAGTTGGATACAACTGGGTGACTGAACAACAACAAAGCAAACTTCCCAAGGATATTATGCACTTTTTTTTTTTTTGAATTTTGGTTTGGCAAATAATTCAAAAATGTACTTAAAAAAAAAAAAACATGGAATCAAACATTTTAAGAATTCATGAAGCACTTCTGCCCAAGGAAATAGAAGAATGCTGCTAGTTAACCCATGACTGGAAACCATCAGTGGAATTCACAGAAGGGGAGATTTCTGTTCAGTATAAAGCATAAGCTTATTCAGAGTTAAACTAGATTTAATTAAGTAGATTAATTTTCCTGAGAGGTAGTAGGCTCTCCATCACTGGGAATGTTTAAGCAGAATCACAGTTACTACCTGTTAGGTATAATACAGAGAAATGTGAGCAGCATACCATTGGCTTCTATTTCAAATCTAAGTTTCAATGTTCCTATGAGAATAAAGGCTTCACTTTGTTATGCTTTGGGTTGAATTGAATTGAAGCTTCTAATTGCACAAGGCTGGATAGAGTATATTTCTTGAGATTGAGAGTACAAACATTTAAGTACTTATTATATGCATGGCATTGTTTAAAGTGCTTTACATAGATTAACACAGGTAATCTTTCATAACACCCTAGTGAGGTACATGTTATGTACACAAGATTTACCTAAAGATTCTAACCTCAAATTCTGGGTACCAAGTCCATGCTCTTCAGCACTCCGCAATGTTTATGCTCTGCGTAGTGAGATTGTTGCAATTACAAGACCCTTCAGGTAGAGAAGGTTTAGCTAAGACACTGCAGATAAATGAATAAACAGACACAGGAAGTGGTTTGTTGCATAATAGGGAGTTTCTATCCATGTTTCTATAGTTACACCACCAAACCACAGACTGATACCAAGAAAAAAAATCAGTGCGAGAAAACCCTCGATATCATTAACATTCCTTGATTCTGAACTCAGCACAGATCAGCTTAATCTAAAATTTTTAGTTTAGTATGGGAAAAGGAAAATAAGGAGAAAACAATGAAAATAGCATTAGTAGAACATAAGTTTCCTACCTTTTGTTTCTTTATTTTTTCCATAACAATAGGATTTCTTTTCATAGAGCAACATCCATAAGACATTTACTGTCCCTTATTGAATGCAAATAACGGTGAGTTGCTGGTGGTACCGGCAATGAGAGGCAAGGTCTTGACTGACATCTCTGAGCTTCCAACAACTCAGTAGTTCAGTTCAGCCTCAAAACCAGACCTCTGGAGGCCTGAGGTCGGAAGAACCAGAACACTTGGCTCTGGGGTGTTGAGCAAATACTTCATTCACCCTTCAGTTTCTCTAACATATGTAATAGAAATAATAGTACCTCTCTCAGAGGATCCTTTCAAATATTGAATAAGTTAACTTGTGTAATTTTAGAACTCTGCCTGGCACAGAGGCACATAGAAAATCCTCAATTAGCGTTAGCTATTAATATTAGCTGGTGTGAGGGGAAATGGAACATTTAAGTGTAAATCTAAACTTGCAAAGAGATGTTATGTTACTGAGTGGCATGTGAGAATCAGATGAGAGTTACAGATACTAAATACACCTGGGTTCAAAGTGGAGTGAGATGGTTACCGGTGGGAGTGGTAGGGGCCACTGGGGCAGACTCTCAAGGCGAGGAGAGGAGAGCCAAGAAACGGATTCTTTTGCCCACTTTTGATGTGGCATACTTTCAAATTCTGTCACAAGTAAAATTTTCTCAGCTAATCTAAGGTGGTCTATGATATAACACTTGACCACAAAGAAAAAAAAAATAGAAGAGAATTAAAAAGTTAAACAATAGGTGGGAAACAATGATACACAAAAGAATTAAAATGCACTAAGAAATAACATGTTATTTCCTTCCCAAATAAAATATATGTACATATAAAAATACGTGCTTAATATTGATATTTTGATATACATGTTAATAAATACCTATCACTGAATAGTTTTTCACTCTTCCAGCTAAATTACTCCATCAGATTACTCAAATTTCTTAGCTTTAAAAATAATTATTATTTTTGATGTTGACCTGACAAAGTGAAAAGCAATTGACTGAGGCATCTGTCTGTATAATCTAAACATATGCACATCTATATTTTTTACTGGGAGGGGAGTAAGTAACCTGCAAATGACTAAACTCTTCTTCCTGACTCATCTCATCTACTCTTCTTCTGACTTTTAAAATGATAACTAATCATTTATTTTCTTTTTATGAACTATCTGACTTGTTTTAATGTCTTCAGTACACCTTAACAGATTTACTAAATACGTACTGTCTGGATGCACTCGACAGTTTACAGAACTCTTTCCCATGTACTCTATCAGTTACCTCTCACAGTAATTTTGAGAGGAACACGTTACTCATTCGGTTTTACAGATGTGGTAACTAGAGTAGAGTCTATGTGACTTTCCCTGGATCCCACAGCTTTGACTGGTCTGAGATCTGGGCTCAGGTGGTATGGGAATATTAGCAAAAGTTTCAGAAATGATTGTTATGCCTTGAAGAGTCCTCGTCAGTTGACTGGTTAAAAAAAGAAAAGGGGAGAACAGTACAGACTTATATTTGAGTCTCTGTCTATAAATTTTTTGTGTTGTTATTTGTCTTTTTTTTTTTTTTTTTTGCTTTCCCTATTGAAAGTTATTTTTCCTCACAAGCTTCCGAAGCCTGCCAGAATTAGCAACTAATTCCTGCAACTCCCGATTATGGTCTGGTCTCTATTCTTCAGGTGAGTAAGAAGGGGAATCAAGCAGAGACAAACTGGACTGCTGGGCCCTTGGAAATCTTCCCAGGAATTGTCCTATTGTTTATCCTTATAGCTTTATCCTCATATCCTTTATAGCTTCCCTTGTGGCTCAGCTGGTAAAGAATCTGCTTGCAATGTGGGAGACCTGGGTTTGATCCCTGGGTTAGGAAGATCCCCTGGAGAAGGGAAAGGCTACCCACTCCAGTATTCTTGCCTGGAGAATTCCATGAACTGTATAGTCCATGGGATTGCAAAGAGTCGGACACGACTGAGTGACTTTCACTTCACTTTTTATCCTCATTAGGGATGAAAGTAAATTGTTAAAGCTGCAGGCCTGTGTATTGGCATCATTGGCCCCAGAAAATGTGGCCAAGGCTGGCAAAGCTGCTTCCTACTGTACAACTCTTCAGCATAAGTGGTGGCTCATGACAATAGACTTGCAAAATGTAAGGAGTTTTTACAAAGAGCTGGGCACCAGGGTTGTTGGAGGAGAGATTAGCAGGAAGCCCAAGATAACTTAGGAGCCTATTCATAAGCAATTTTTGGCCACCAGAAAGAATGTTCACCCAATTCTGGAAATAGGACCTCATGGCCTGATGAACTATGGACTTCTGAGTCTCATGAGTGGAAGGAGTAAGAAGAGTGGATGAAGAGAAACTTCATGGTTTAGGGGGAAATGGGAGAGGAAAAGTAACCCCTTAAAAAGGCAAGTGGATGGTAAAGGCAAGGAAGGAGAAGATTTCAGTGGTATGATAGTTAATTTTATGTATCAACTTGGCAGGGCCATGGTGCCCAGTCATGTAGTCAAATATTATTCTAGATGTTTCCATAAGTGTGTTTTTCAAATGAGACTAACATTTAAATGAGTGGAGCTTGAGTAAAGCAGATTGCTCTCCATAATGTGGGTAGGCCACTTCCAATCAGCTGAAAGCCTAAACAGAACAAAAGCCTGACCTTCCTGAGCAAGAGGAAATTCTGCCAGCAAATGGCCTTCGTTGTTCTTTATTTATTTAGTTTCACCAGGTCTCAGTTAAGGCATGTGGGATCTAGTTCCCTGACCAGTGATAGAACCAGGGCCTCCTGCACTGGGAGCATGGAGTCTTAGCCACAGGACCACCAGGGAAGTCTTGGCTTTCATTTGACTTGAACTATAGCACTGTCTCTTCCCTGGGTCTGCAGGCTGATGGCATTAAAACTTAAACTGCTTAGATTTGTCAGCCTCCATAATGCCATTATGGAGCCTATTCATTAAGTTTCTTAAGAGATAAAAGATATGTATCTCCTAGGCAATGGCACCCCACTCCAGTACTCTTGCCTGGAAAATCCCATGGATGGAGGAGCCTGGTAGGCTGTAGTCCATGGGGTTGCTAAGAGTTGGACATGACTGAGCAACTTCAATTTCACTTTTCACTTTCATTCATTGGAGAAGGAAATGGCAACCCACTCCAGTGTTCTTGCCTGGAGAATCTCAGGGACGGGGGAGCCTGGTGGGCTGCCGTCTATAGGGTCGCACAGAGTCGGACACGACTGAAGCGACTTAGCAGTAGCAGCAGCATAGGTTCAGTTTCTCTGGAGAGCCCTCATACAGGTGGGTTATAGTCCTCAGCCTACAAGGAGGGGATTTAAAACTGGTGAACAAAAACCAGGGATTGTGCACCAAGCCAGGTGTGACTCTAATTGGCAAGTATTTGTATACTGATCTCACCTTTGGCTTCTTAATTTTCCAACGTTAGTTTTTCCTTGCCAACTTTTCTTACTTTTAATTGAATACATCCTATTATACTTCATATGTTATTATAAATCCCCTTCATTCCTTTTTAGGATGTTAGAAGTATAAATAAGTTAATAGATCCTCATCATTTGAAACCATGATTTAAGGTTTGATTTAGATTACTACCTATAAGGAAGAAAGGAGTACATCAAGACTGTATATTCTCACCCTGCTTATTTAACTTATATGCAGAGTAATCATGAGAAATGCTGGGTTTGATAAAGCACAAGCTGGAATCAAGATTGCCAGGAGAAATATCAATAACCTCAGATATGCAGATGATACCACCCTTATGGCAGAAAGTGAAGAAGAACTAAAGAGCCTCTTGATGAAAGTGAAAGAAGACAGTGAAAAAGTTGGCTTAAAGATTAACATTCAGAAAACTAAGATCATGGCATCCGGTGCCACCACTTCATGGCAAATAGATGGTGAAAAAGTGGAAACAATGACAGACTTTATTTTGGGGGGCTCCAAAATCACTGCAGATGGTGATTGCAGCCATGAAATTAAAAGACACTTACTCCTTGGAAGGAGTATTATTAGACAGCATATTAAAAAGCAGAGACATTACTTTGCCAACAAAGGTCCGTCTAGTCAAAGCTATGGTTTTTCCAGTAGTCAAGGATGGATGTAAGAGTTGGACTATAAAGAAAGCTGAGCGCTGAAGAATTGATGCTTTTGAACTGTGGTGTTGGGGAAGACTCTTGAGAATCCCTTGGTTGAAGATCCAACCAGTCCATCCTAAAGGAAATCAGTCCTGAATATTCATTGGGAGGACTGATGTTGAAGCTGAAACTCCAGTACTTTAGCCAGCTCATGCGAAGAGCTGACTCATTGGAAAAGACCCTGATACTGGGAAAGACTGAAGGTGGGAGGAGAAGGGGACAACAGAGGATGAGATGGTTGGATGGCATCACCGACTCAATTGACAGAAGTTTGAGTAAACTCCAGGAGTTGGTAATGGACAGGGAGGCCTGGCGTGCTGCAGTTCATGTGGTCTCAAAGAGTCAGACACGACTGAACAACTGAATTGAACTGAACTAACTGAAGAACAAAATGATGAGGAAATACAGAATTCCAAGTGCATGTGCAAAGGAAAGTATTTTGGTAAAAGAACAGAAAGAATTGAAATTAATTCAGAGGATAAACATCAAACCACAGATATGGAAGCAAGAACCAAAAACTCTATATTAAAAAAAAAAAAAGATGAGTAACAAAAGGGAAATGAGTTGTTAGTAGGCCTACCTAAATTTTTATAAAAATTATATAATTAAAAATATTTTCTGGTGTGAGAAAAATTAAAGGGTTCAAGGATATGATACAAGTAATGAAAACATTGCTATGTTGTCTTCATACATATGCTTTTCAAAATGTGTATGCTTCTTATTCTAAAATATTTTTCTAAATTAAAAAAATGCAGATAAAATTTCATGCTATGTCAATAAGAGGACTTTAGGGCTTTTCTGACTATCTGTGATTACAGAAAGACACTAGAAATCACAAGGAACAAACAACAGTGAACTCAGAATGTCATACCACAAAAGAAGAGTAGGAATCACCCACCTGCCCACGCGAGGATCTGGCCTGGGTGAAACATTGAGAGTAAGCCCACATTCAGGAAGAAGCATTCCCCATCTAACAACTCATCTTTCCTAAATAGAAAACATCATTCAGTCTGATTTCCTTGCTCTCCTGTGGTGCATCTCACACCGATCCAACCGTGAATTAATAACATTATAGCGGCAGCACACAGATTGTTTGATCGACAGTCCAGGGAGGAGGCCAGATTACTTGTTCCAAGTCCCATGCTGGCTCATTACTTCCACTGAATTTCCTCTAATCTGGAGGGGATCAAGGAGGAGCAGTCAGGAGTCATGAGCTTTTCATTAGGTAACTTTCCTTTCATTTCCATTTCATATTCTACTGATTGCCAAGGAAACCATGTTGAGGTTTTCAGCCACTGGTAGCAAGTCCTTCAAGTTGTCACTAAAACATAATTTGAAGAAAACAAAGTAGATCTATAAAAACGGAAATGTTTATTATTTTTTTTAGGTTTCTTTCTTTACAAATACAACTCTGCTCAAGTTCCTCTATAACTCATGAGATGCTTCTGTGGTTAAGCCAGAGGGCTGCTATGTTTAAAAAATACAACCCCAGAAACAGTGGTCAAGTTGTTAGATGGCCACTGATTTCAATATAACTTCTAATCTCCCAAGCAGAACCTTTAAAGAAGTCACACATCTGGGACATTGTCTAGCACCCACCCTTTGAAATGCCTTCCCTATATACATTGATATGTATGAAATCTGTGATTTTTTATTTTATGACAAATAGTTTTACTTATTAGTATAGACAGAAAAGACACTTTAGTACCACACTGAAAGTTCTATGGATCTTGAGTATTAGAACCTGTTAAATAATTCTTTCCTAGCATATCTGACTCTTAAACTAGTTAGAAGATTCCGTGCATTTAATGAATCTTAACACGAAGTTAAAAACAGGAAGAGGTCTTTAAAACACTGATAAGGTAATGGCAACTCACGATAAAAAAAATCAATACCAAGGAAACCAGAATTGAAAGAGACACATGTACCCCAATGTTCATTGCACCACTGTTTACAATAGCCAGGACATGGAAGCAATCTAGATGTCCATCGGCAGACAAACGTATAAGAAAGCTGTGGTACATATACACAATGGAATATTCAGTTCAGTCGCTCAGTCATGTCCAACTCTTTGTGACCCCATGAATCGCAGCATGCCAAGCCTCCCTGTCCGTCACCATCTCCTGGAGTTCACTCAAACTCATGTCCATAGAGTCAGTGATGCCATCCAGCCATCTCATCCTCTGTTGTCCCTTTCTCCTCCTGTCCCCAATCCCTCCCAGCATCAGAGTCTTTTCCAATGAGTCAACTCTTCGCATGAGGTGGCCAAAGTACTGGAGTTTCAGCTTTAGCATCATTCCTTCCAAAGAACACCCAGAACTGATCTCCTTTAGAATGGACTGGTTGGATCTCCTTGCAGGCCAAGGGATTCTGAAGAGTCTTCTCCAACACCACAGTTCAAAAGCATCAATTCTTCCGTGCTCAGCTTTCTTCACAGTCCAACTCTCACATCCATACATGACTACTGGGAAAACCATAGCCTTGACTAGATGGACCTTCCTTGGCAAAGTAATGTCTCTGCTTTTCAATATGGAATATTACTCAGCTATTAAAAAGAATGCATTTGAATCAGTTCTAATGAGGTAGATGAAACTAGAGCCTATTATACAGAGTGAAGTACATTAGAAAGAAAAACACCAATACGGTATATTAACGCATATATATGGAATTTAGAAAGATGGTAATGACAACTCTATATGCGAGACAGCAAAAGAGACACAGATGTGAAGAACAGTCTTTTGGACTCTGTGGGAGAAGGCAAGGGTGGGATGATTTGAGAAAATAGCACTGAAACATGTATATTATCATATGTGAAATAGATCACCAGTCCATGATACAGGATACAGGGTGCTTGGGGCTGGTGCACTGGGATGACCCAGAGGGATGGGATGGGGAGGGAGGTGGGAGGGAGGGTCAAGATGGGGAACACATGTAAACCCATGGCTGATTCATGTGAATGTATGGCAAAAACCACCACAATATTGTAAAGTAATTAGCCTCCAATTAAAATAAATTTTAAAAAAAGACAAAAAATTTTAATAAAATAAATCTTCTCAAACTTCAAAAAAAAAAAAAAAAGAAAGAAACAACTATATGATGGAAAAGTATACAGAATGATAAGGGTTTTGAGATCTTAAATAAAATGTAAGATCTTAAAAAAATTCACGGCCTTTACTTTTAAATTAATCTGATAAATGTTAGCAGTTAAAAAATCAAATAGGATGGGGAACACATGTATACCTGTGGCAGATTCATGTTGATATATGGCAAAACCAATACAATATTGTAAAGTTAAAAAATAAAATAAAATAAATTTTAAAAAATCAAATAGGAATAAAGGTTTATAATGAAAAGTAGCAATTCTCTGTCCCCTGGTCATCTATCCGTAGTCCTGATCTACAAAAGCATCTTGTTTTAAAACTTTTAGATCTATCTTCTGTTAACTTCTATATTATTAAATGATCAGCTAAATCTCTTTTCTGAGAATATTAATTAGAGATGTCTGTTTTCTCTGCTTCTCTCTCTTATATTTGGAAGTTTTCCTCAAATATCTGATGATCTATGATCTTAAAAAGGCAACAAAAATTGGACTGAAAACGCTAGATGTCGGGCGTATGAGGGTGCAGGATAAGAAAATAGTTGTGCATGGTGAAAATGCCAAAGATCCCTCCTAGGGGTAAAGCTTTTTTTTTTTTTTTGTCTAGAACTATTCTATGAAATTGTTTTCTAGAAAAGAGCTCTTGAATTTCCTGCCCAGCTGTAGGTGAAATTCCCTTGAGGGAAAAGTCCTCAGTCAGGAGGTCACTTTTCAAGAAAACCCCTATTGCGGTGCCAGCCTGTCCTGTATTTTTGAAGATTTTAAATAACAGAGGGAAGTGTTTAAGATATAAAGTTAAGGGGGGAAATTAGTATGCAAAATTGTATATACAGTATGACTTGACTAAATTCAAATTTACATGAGGTAGCTAGAAAGAACTACACCAAAATATTAAGTGGTTATGGTTATAGTTATTTCTGAACAGTGGTACAAAATGTGACGATTATTTCCTTTTGATACATCTGTTTTCCAAAATTTCCATAAAGTATTGACACTGATTTAAATATTAGGGAAAAATACTTGATTTTTAAAGAAACACATATCAGGATGCCAAAAGGAAAACTCACAGAAGTAGATACATGCTGATATCAAAGTAAAAGAATCTTTCTGCCCTAGCTTAACGGGTATAATTAAACGTTTACTGTTTTTTAATATTTAGAAAATATGAGGATATTAAGGAAAATCCCCCTGGTATACTGAAATGGCTGCTTGCATACAAGAATCCAGCTAAGAAATAGCACACTGCTAATTTTGAAGCTCTTGGAAGCTTTGCCTCAGTCCTTTTCCCCACTCACCAGAAATGTATTTGTCCTTGGCTTTTCCTTAGTTTTTTCACCTAAATACAGTTTATGGCCTAGCTTTGCATCTTCTGAATTTTATACAAATGGAATCAAACTGCACGTTTTATTCTACAGGTTGCTTTTTTCACCTCATATTATGTTTGTGAGTTTTATGGATAATCCTAGTTTATATTTTTATTCCAATGAACATCTCTACTACAACATCTTTATTTAACATCTACAGTCTCCATTTCTTTTAGACAGTATCCATTAGTCCCTCTAAAACTGATGAGATATTAGCATACTTTCATTTCCTCCCTGGTGACACCAGCCTGGGGTAAGAAAACAAACTTTATTGTTATCTTTTTCTTCCTTTGATTTATCAAGATATTCTGCTTTCTGAATTCTCCAACTTCATTTTTAGTCCTTTAAAAGGACAAAAATGTACACTATTTTTACCAGAAATCTTTGAAATTTTGATGTCATTAATTTTAATACTCCCCCAATATCTTTATTTGTGAATATATGCATTAATGTACTAATTTATTATGGACAAATAATTACATTACACATAAAAATAGAACTTTTGAAGAGAGGGTGTTTTCTTATTTTTCCTCACAGAACTATCACACGTCCACCCCTCACTCCCTCCCACGAGCATAGACACCCTCTCGATTCAGATGAGTGGTGCTCCATCTTTTCAGGATTATGTATCCTTTTGAGTCAAGTTAACATCAGGAACTCAAAGAAAAAGGCACACATTTTCTCATGATTTCAGGCAACTCACACTTCAGAAATTCTGTAGGAACTCAAGATGAAGACCCTGCTTTAGACATTCAAAATTATTCGGATTATAGACATTGCCAACCTTAGAATCTCTTTGTCTTTAAGAGAAGTGAAACAGGGTGGAGCCATTTGATAAGACAGAAACATCATAGTGGAATTAACTGTGCTTGATTAAATATGTGATAACTCCTTTAGATAGTCTCTCCGACTATACCACAGTTCAGCGAAGGAGAGATCTGCATTCTCTTTCATCTCCTCCCTTTTCCTGCCTCCCTCTCCTCTTTTGCTGTCTTGTTTTATGTCTCTCTCATCACCCTGCTCCCTTTCTCTTCAATTTCTCAACACCCACCAGCAAAACAAAAACAAAACTCAACACAGGGTTAGATGTTCTTGAGCAAACGGGCTCCACCTACTGGTTCCTTCAGGAATTTCATGTGAGTGAAAGTCGCTCAGTCATGTTCGCGACCCCTCAGACTATACAGTCCATGGAATTCTCCAGGCCAGAATACTAGAGTGGGAAGCCTTTTCCCTTCTCCAGGGGATCTTCCCAACCCAGGGATCGAGCCCAGGTCTCCAGCATTGCAGGCGGATTCCTTACCGAGTGAACTATCAGGGACACCCTAAAGAATTTCATATTTAAACACAAACTTGAGAAACTGGGCTTCCCTGGTGGTTCAGATGGTAAAGAACCCACCTGCAATGAAGGAGACCTGAGTTCGATCCCTGAGTCAGAAAGATCCCCTGTAGAAAGGAATGACTACCCACTCCAGTACTCTTGCTTGGAGAATTCCATGGACAGAGGAGCCTGGTGGGCTACAGTCCATGGGGTCACAAACAGTTGGACTCGACAGACATAGAACAGACTGGTTCCAAATAGGAAAAGGAGTACATCAAGGCTGTATACTGTCACTCTGCTTATTTAACTTATATGCAGAGAGAAGGAAATGGCAACCCACTCCAGTGTTCTTGCCTGGAGAATCCCAGGGACGGTTGAGGCTGGTGGGCTGCCATCTATGGGGTCACACAGAGTCAGACACGACTGAAGCAACTTAGCAGCAGCAGCAGCAGAGTACATCACGAGAAACACTGGGCTGGAAGAAGCACAAGCTGGAATCAAGATTGCCAAGAAAAATATCAATAAGCTCAGATATGTAGATGACACCACCCTTATGGCAGAAAGTGAAGAGGAGCTAAAAAGCCTCTTGATGAAAGTGAAAGAGGAGAGTGAAAAAGTTGGCTTAAAGCTCAACATTCAGAACACGAAGATCATGGCATCTGGTCCCATCACTTCATGGGAAATAGATGGGGAAACAGTGTCAGACTTTATTTTTGGGGGCTCCAAAATCACTGCAGATAGTGATTGCAGCCATGAAATTAAAAGACGCTTACTCCTTGGAAGGAAAGTTATGACCAACCTAGATAGCATATTCAAAAGCAAAGACATTACTTTGCCAACAAAGGTCCGTCTAGTCAAGACTATGGTTTTTCCAGTAGACATGTATGGATGTGAAGAGTTGGACTGTGAAGAAAGCTGAGCGCTGAAGAATTGATGCTTTTGAACTGTGGTGTTGGAGAAGACTCTTGAGAGTACCTTGGACTGCAAGGAGATCCAACCAGTCCATTCTAAAGGAGATCAGTCCTGGGATTTCTTTGGAAGGAATGATGCTAAAGCTGAAACTCCAGTACTTTGGCTACCTCATGTGAAGAGTTGACTCATTGGAAAAGACTCTGATGCTGGGAGGGATTGGGGGCAGGAGGAGAAGGGGACGACAGAGGATGAGATGGCTGGATGGCATCACCGACGCAATGGACTTGAGTTTGAGTGAACTCCGGGAGTTGGTGATGGACAGGGAGGCCTGGAGTGCTGCGATTCATGAGGTCGCAAAGAGTGGGACATGACTGAGTGACTGAACTGTGCAACTAACATACACTGAGAAACTAAAGACACTATCCAATATATGGCAATGAAAATAATTTTATTACCTAACATATTTTAGTACCTGAGAAAACCTTGATAATTTATAGACTAAGATCATTTCTAAAAATCTGAACTTAATTCCTAAGTTATCAAACATGTTTATTGTAGCATGTATTATTTTAATATAGTCTATGTAGAAACATAGTAACATTCTAACCCTTAATTACAATCACACCTAACTTGTCCTTTTTGATTCCCTTCCTCCCTATTCCATTTGTTCAGGGAGCTACTCTCAGGACCCTTTGTTGACACCTTTCTCCCTGCTCATTTCTCTGCCCCCAGTTCAGTCTTTGACTCTTTCTTATTACATTACACTTGCTTCTCCAGATGGCTCACCTATTTTTTCAATTAAGACCTTCACACAAACAATTGGTAAATATGTATTTCTAGACTTAACTTCTCTCTCTTGAGCTTTAGACTCACATCTCCAAATACAGGTGTAGGTGCCTTGCAGGCATGCCAAGCTCACCAAATTCACTCTTCTCATTTTTTAAATGACATTCAATCTGTTCTCTGGAGAAGGGAATGACTACCCACTCCAGTATTCTTGCTTGGAGAATTCCATGGTCAGAGGAGCCCGGTGGGCTACAGTCCATCAGGTTGCAAAGAGTCGGGCACGGCTGAATGACTCGGCACACAACGTCTTCTAGTTATCCACTGCTGTTTAACACGCCACCTCAAATGTAGTGACATAAAGCAGCAACCATGCTCTTCTGCTCAGATTCTGAGAATCAGGAATTCTGTCCGAGGGAGCACAGAAAACAAAGCTAGGTGGAGCTGAGCAGACCACCTTTTGCTATTACAAGAGAGATACCATATCTTCCTCACTTCATCAAATAAGAGGGAGGTGAAGATGAAAAGTGTGTGTTGTTTCCTTGAGATATATTCACAGTATTTTAAAGCCATCCTCTTGTTTAATAGCCTAAGATCAAGTACACACTAAAGAATTAAAAGTTACTCAGCATAAGTTAGTAAGTTAATCTGTATTCATACTATGGACAATGTAACCTACATTTCTGTGAACAAAGAAGTTTTGGCCATAAAGCTATCAACCTCTGCAGCCACCCCCAACAGTGCATCCTGAAGGGAACTCAGGATGGAAAAAAAACAAATACTGGCATTAGTTAAGATGTATGTCAACGGAATAATTTCAGTGAGCCCAGACTCTTGCATCTCCTCATACATAGAAAAGCACTAAAATCACTACCTTAAGATATCTGGGATTTTTTGTGATTACAGTAATCTATGGATGTTTGACTACTTTTTTTCCAGCAAAAACTCCCCTATATCCTGGCTGCCCCCTTTCCTCTTTGTAACTATTTCTCAGAGCTATCTAAGAGGTTGCCATCCTGGGCTATAAAATGTTCAGTAAGGTCACCAAATAAAACATGACTCTCAACTTTTACTTGTGTACTTTTTTCAGTTGACAATATTAAATATTGAGAATATCTACCAAATTATTTTTCACAGTTAAACTACAACTTGAACTAAAAGAATGGATAAATTGGGTCAAAATTTTGCATATTATACTCATGGTTAGAAAGATGTCAAGCAGCAAGCATGGAGTATTCTAAAAGCCTCAGGATGCCTCATCAAATCAAAAAACAGAAGCACATTTTATCATACGTAAGCATAAGATAAGGGCTTCCCAAGTGGTGCTAGTGCTAAAGAACCCACCTGCCAATGCAGGAGACATAAGAGACATGGGTTCAATCCCTGGGTGGGGAAGATCCCCTAGAGGAGGACATGGCAAACCACTCCGGTCCTCTTGCCTGTGGACAGAGCCTGGCAGACTGCAGCCCATAAGGTCGAACAGAATCAGACACAACTGAAGTGGCTTAGTATGCACACACACATGCAAGCACAGATAAACAACTAGGAAGACTTTTACTCTAAAAATCCATTATTCACTTGCTGTTAAATAACAGAGACTTCAACTCAGTTCAGTTCAGTCGCTCAGTCGTGTCGGACTCTTTGCAACCCCATGAATCGCCGCACGCCAGGCCTCCCTGTCCATCACCATCTCCCGGAGTTCACTCAGACTCACGTCCATCGAGTCAGTGATGCCATCCAGCCATCTCATCCTCTGTCGTCCCCTTCTCCACCTGCCCCCAATCCCTCCCAGCATCAGAGTCTTTTCCAATGAGTCAACTCTTCTCATGAGGTGGCCAAAGTACTGGAGTTTCAGCTTTAGCATCATTCCCTCCAAAGAAATCCCAGGGCTGATCTCCTTCAGAATGGACTGGTTGGATCTCCTTGCAGTCCAAGGGACTCTCAAGAGTCTTCTCCAACACCACAGTTCAAAAGCATCAATTCTCAACTAGTACAACTTAATTGTGAACTTTAGTTTGGAACCTCCCTAACCATCTCATAAGAAAATACATTCATGACAGAGTTGATGCAGCAACTCTTACATGACCACAAAGTCAACTTGCATTCCTAAGTGACTGAATTTGTGTCAACTGATTGAAACTATGGTGGATTACAGTATGTCAAGTGTTACATTCAAACATGTTTTGAAATGTGAACAGGAATTAGTAAGTGAAGGATACTTTAAAATACTAATATGTTTAACTTCTAGAATCAAAATCAAGTGTGCCGATTAGAAGATGGGAACAGTTTAATCACCTTGCTCTGCCAGTGGATGTGGGGTGTGTGTAGAGTAAAACCACCTATAGAAACAGGTCTGAGAGGTTTACTTTGTGCGACCCATGCCAGTTTCAGGTCATAACACAAAGATAATCAGTAATTGTAGATTGTTAATGTCTAAGCTTCACTAACTTGAATATGCTAATTTAAGTCTATTATGAAAGTAGAATTTATATGTTTATTTGGAAAGAAGCAACTTTCTATAAATGTGGGATTTCGAATACATAGTTAATATTTGACAGGAACAATACAAACACTCTTGAAAACAATTTCTAAATGGGTTCTTAAAAGATGTATACTGGGAACTTCTGTCTTCACAGTCCAGGAATGAGACAGTTCTAAAGGAAGCCAAAATTCCTAGGTAGGTTAAGTCCAGGGTCTCAAGGAGGAGAGAGGGGTCTGAGGCTCTCAAGGAGAAAAGGACAAACTTTTTTTTCTACATTGCTTTGTCTTAGTTAATATAACAATGTATCTTGCTCAAGGATGTTTCTCCGTAACAAGAACCTTCTGACTAATCTTATTCTTAAAACTTGTATACTGTGGGAGCCCGCCTGGTGAGACCTTTCTGTTGTCAACTCTAAGCTTGTTAATTTAAGATGCATGTTGGGGGAGTGGGTCTGATAAAAGTATATAAGGCCTTGCTAAGACTAGAGAGTGGGGCATTCTCTGTTCCCCTTCTGATGTCTATGTCAGAAGCTCTCTCTGCCCTTCTTTACATTTTTATAAAACTGCTACACAAAAGCTCTTGAGTGATCAAGGCTGGTCCCTGGTCCCAACGCTAAAACTTCTTCAGAGATCATGAATCCAACCTCATTCACTGTAAGCTATCAATGCCACAGTATAATGTTGTAAAACAATGCTGAAAGGAAAAGGTTGACACGTCATTCCAAAGGTAGATGTTATAAATGAGGATGCTCTGCTGTGTGACCCCATGGATAGACTCATCTTAAATATTTTGAAATAAGTATAGTGTACACTGAATGACTATACGAATACAGACTGTGATGACTAAACTGCGCTGAAGGAGACAGAGACTCCAAACAGAGATAGCAGCAGCCTGAGCACAGGTCGGATAGTAGAAACTTCTGAAATGCTCAGAAAAACATGGGGTGGTGACATGAGTCTGAGAATGCCGCACAGGGGAGGGTGGAAACAGAAGTTAAGGCTGACAGATCTGGGAAAAGATGGTGGATGGCTTTCACTATCAGACTGAGCTTAGAAACTTCTCTGTAGGAGAAGGAAGGCTGCTCAGTACATTTGAGGGCATAATTATGGGGTTCAGTGAAGTATTATAGGGAGAGGATGGAGGTCAGAGTGACCAAGGGCAGGTGGTAGATTGCAAACATTCAGGTGAGAGGGAAGATGGGACCAAAGCAGTGATAGCAGTGGACAGAGGTGGGAAAAGAAACACTTCAAAGGGGGACGCAACAGGATTTGACTAGGGCAATGAGGGAGGGGTGGCCAAATCTATTCTGTGGTTTTGAGAATCACACAATTGCACAAATCTATTCTGTGATTTTGAGAATCACACAATTGCACACCTCCCACTGAGAGCTGGGGTACAGTTCCTGCCCCTGTGGATCAGGAGTCATTCTTAGTGACTCACTTGTAACTAAAAGAAGGTGAAGCGACGCTGCACAGCCTCTGGGCTGAGATCAGAAGACACCGCCTCTGCCTTGCTGGGCGGAACGTGTGCTCTGAGCCACCTGCAGACACTAGATCCACCATGGGAGCTGAGCCTATCCTCTGAGTCAGCCTAACCAGGCACAGACGCGAGTAAAACAAACCCGAACACGATTCCAGCCGTGATGAACTGTAACAGCAAATGACTCGTGGAAGGATAAAGCATTAAAAAAAAAAAAAAAAGATTATTTGGTCTTCTAATCTGACACTCTTTAGCATGCAGAAGTTTTTATCTCATTAATTACTCAGTTGAACAGGTGGGTAAGCAGAATACAGTCATAAAGTAGAGGTTAGAAATTTGCTCCAAAGCATTTATATCCCTCCCCCAAATTTCTACCCTTTATGACCATCAATATAATGTGTGAGACAGCAGCAGTTAGGTGTCCAAGGCATTTAGAGGTGTACCCTGGGCCTCCAGCAGGCTCTATCAATACACATTTGAAACAAAAATTCACTTTGAATAACCGCAGAATGATTTTCCAATACTTATGCAATTCTGCTACTTTTTCCCCTATAGTCTCATCTGTAAGAAAAAGACAAGATTACCGAAGAGTATAAAAAAACTGACATGTACCCAAAATTTATGAAATTTATATTAGTCCAATGCCCAGAGCCCAATAACCCCAAACACAAGGTTGGCAGATCTATATGATAGGGACTTTTTATTGTAAAAGGCAAACCGAAGTATACTGAACATTTGCTCCTATATGCCTAATAATATTTTTTTCATTTGTCTGACTTTGTTGAATTATAAGTCATAAACAAAATAAAATTCCATGATTTTAAGTGTCCAGCTCAATGAGCTCTGATAAATGTATACAGTCTGGTATCAGTGCCACAATCAATACACCAAATATCTGCATCACTTCAAAACATTCTTCTGTTCCCTTTCACAGTGAATTTCCCTACCCAGCCCCTGGCAGTCACTGATATGCTTTCTCTTGTTAAGAGTTTTGACTTTTCTAGGTTTTCATATAATGCAGTCATACAGTGAGTGTGTTCTTTTGTGTCTGGTTCCTTTTACTTAGCATAACCATTTTCTGATATTCACCCATGTTGCTGCATTTATCAGTAGACGTTTCCTGTCATTGTTGAGTAGTATTTTAACATAAGGATATCTTATAACCTGGTTATCCATTTACCTGCCGACGGGCATTTGTGTTATTTCCAAATGGCTATTGAGAATAAACCTGCTATGAAAACTCAAGTACAAAACTTACATTTTTCTTGGCTAAAATATTTAGGAATGAGGAATTATGGTTTTAGTACTAAAAAATATTCATCTTTCCTAAATCAACTATCCTAGAAAAAATGAAAAATACAAACCTTCCTTAGTTATACTTCATAACAAAATTTATCAGCATACTTGTGGGAAGAGAACTGAAGAAGTCACACATCTTCAAGCTCTGAAGAGTCACACGCAACCATACATTCAACATATTCCAAAATAATGCTCAATAACGTGTAGGGAGATACCATTCCTTATAAACTACAATATATTATGAATAAAATACATTCATATTATTATTTGAACAAAGAAGTCTCAGAAACTCTGTTGTGATTTTCTCTTAGGAGCAAAGTTAAGACTTGCAGAATCTCTAATTTAAAAAGAGGGTGATTTCAATTCATCCATCTTCTAAGAAATATGTTTATAAAATGCCTACATGCTTCTTACATTAGTTGTCTGCTCTAATTAGAGAAGGAAAATGTTTCTCACTTCCTAAATGAGAAACATTCCCTAAATTCACAAATCCCCCGGATTGTTCTTAGTCTAAATCTCTGTATAGAAGTGTCTGGAATAGAAGTGTGCAAATATCAGAATTCAAGGATATAAGCTTTCACGCTGAAAAGTGCATAGACTTTCAACATGGACAAAAATCAAAACTGCCACTTAGATATTTCTTGTTTAAATAACAGTGATGTTACTTTACAGTTAACTGTAGGTAATCACTGAATTGTAACACATGCAGAAATTAAGAAAATTTCCAGTGTTTCTAAATATCTATCATTATAAAAATGAATATTTTACCAAATTATGGTCTCTAAAGATATAAAGATTGTGATCTAAGAAACTTCAGCAATGACAAAGTAAAATTTTTACCTTCGTTTCCAGCAGCTTTCTAAAATTACCATTCTAAATCTTATTGAATTAATGAAAATAAAATTTACCCCAAAACAGATTTTTGTGGCAGAAACTAAATCTTTAAAAAATACATGAAGTAAAAGTAACATGAGAAGTTTCCTGAAACAAATTATAATAGTTAGATCCCCTTAACCAATTCTTGGAAATACAATGTCCTTGTTTGTAAACTTGTCATATAAAATGATTCTAAAGTACAAATGAGTTTTTACATCAACCAGTTGACAAGGTGCCACCTCACCACCCACCAACAGCATCTGGCGGAAGCGTCCAGTGCTTAACACACATTTCACCACCTGTCAAGGAGGCAGACTCCAGGGTAGAGAAAGAAGACTTGAGCTCTAAGACACAGGTAACTACGTGCCACACCGTGGGGGTGGTGTCGGCCAGTGGATCAGGAAGTGCACTGAGTGTCCCCCAGCCCCCAGGAAGGCTGCTCTGTCTGCATCAAGGCACCCAGTCCCTCGGGTGGCGCAAAACTTCCAGAATTTCAGCTTCTTTGGAGTTCTCTGAGGGTGAATGCATGTACTCCCATCTATGAATGATCAAAACAGAAGCAAACACATGTAATAACAATAAAAAATAAATAACAACATACACACCTCTTTATCTAAACTAAATAAAATTCTAAGGGTAATAAAAAGTCCTCTAACTCTTTGTCTCCACTAAGCTTTCAAAAAATATTTGCTGCTAAAGAAATATAAAGTTTCTTAATAATTCTTGGAGCATAGTCTAGCTAATATTAATACTCCAGAGCCAAAACACACTTTTATTACAATCTAGGGTTTTGTGAAGTATAGAACCTCAGATGATCCATGGGCAAACTTTTTTTTTAGCTTAGTACTTTTTCTTTTATTTTAATGTGTTCATTTCTATTCATGACAAAAATGTTGGTTTGCCTTTAATTTTCTCTCTGAAAAATATGAGTATAAAATTAAGTAAATAATATGTCAGATTATATACAAATATATAAACAATGGTGAAAATGGCTAAACTGTAGTATGAACTCTGGTAAACACTAGTTTAGACCAGGGGCTGGCAAACTTTGGGCTTCACTGATGGCAAGAGACACGGGTTCAATCCCTGGATCAGGAAGATCCCCTGAAGAAGGAAATGGCAACCTACTCCAGTATTCTTGCCTGGGAAATCCCACGGACTGAGGAGCCTGGCAGGCTACAGTCTATGGGGTCGCAGAGTCAGACACGACTTAGCAACTAAAACAACTAGCAAACTTTCCCTGAAAAGGGTTGAATAATAAATATCTTGGGCTCTTGGGGTCATATACATATTGCAGGCTGTTGCCTATTCCTTTTTTGCCTGTGATTTTCTTATAAAGACAGCAAAGTCAAAACCAAGGAAGTCTTTAGGAAAGCTATTTGTGGTTATCAATGTTCATGCTTTGTAGGGGTCAGAGGACTGGGGGGGTGGGGAGTAACTATCATTCTCACGAGTTATGCTTACCGGGCAGTGAGAGGTAAAGACATCAAGATGCTTTCGATCCTGGATCCCGGAGTGAAGAGACCAAACTTTGTACCCCGATCGTACAGCAGGTTAAATTCTACATACCTGAGATGAAGACATCAAAAAAGATTAAGAGCTGGTGAGTATAGTCTTATACTTCATGGGGGGTTGATGGGTTGGGAAGGTGTGTGGGGGTTGGTGGGCATCTTCCCACCAGCCCCACCCCATCAGCTGTAACTGGCACAGGAAACACCAGTCTCATCAGCTGACTTTTCTCCATCCGGACAGGCGTAAAGAAAAGGGTATTCTACCCAGCAAACAAGAGGATATAGATTCAGCCCCAGCACACAGCAGTTACAAAACAATAAGGTTATGTTTTCCAATAAATAAACAGGATGAACACAAAGCTTAGAACTTGAAGGCACAAAAACAAGAAAAGCAAATGGCATCCTTTATCAGGATAGAGCAGCTCTCTCTGGGTCTCCCATAGAGTCTGAGATGTTTGAGTCAAAGACTTCATTCTACTGCTAATAACTCACATGAACTAAGACAGTGTAAAGTTCTTGTAACTGAAAAGCCAAGAACAGTTAACAGAACTCTATCATCTATAGTTACTAACATATCCCAGATATTTCCTTTCCTTAAAGTAGTTAACAGCATTAATAAGCAGTCATATAATTCTGTCTTGCTGCAGATTGATGACAAAAGTCATAATGAAAGGTAGTAGTGATTTGAGTTGCAGTGCTTAACTTTATTTTCTTAGAAAAATATCCTTAACATCAACTAAAACCTGGTTCAGGATATAAGTCTTCCATTAACAGACACAGAGTCACATCTAAACTCTGTCTAGCTTAAAAATCTGTGATTTCCTTTAACATCAAAAGATTCTTTATAAAAGGGTCTTTTGTCTCCAACTTCTTGGAGATATTTCAAAAAGATCATTTCTACTAGCCAAGAGAATTGAAAATGACTCATAAAGCTAAAAATTTCAACAAACAGTTCCCCCTTCAAATCATTTCTCAACTCCTTCAAAAACTACTCTCTTGGTCCAAACTTCCCTCCGATATTATTATCATTAATGCACTGGTTACTGTAATTTAATCACAACTAAAATATATATATATATTCTCTAGATTCCGACAGTGCTTCAATTTTTAGAAAGCACCCTTCACTGTGGAAACTTGCCAATGGCTCTGAGAAAACTTAATAAGTTACATTCATGGATCCCTTTCTACTTCTCATCATTTATCAACGACTAAGTTTTGTGCACTAATAACTAATACCTTCTTTAGTCTGTTTCAAAAGATAACTTAAGTGAATCTTCTTAACTTCTTCCTAAGACCACAGGAAAAAAAAACATCAGTCTCTCAACTCCCTTTCTCACCCCTGATGTTATCTTTCTGAACCGTGATATTTAAGGGATGGCTGTGATTCTCTATTTGTACTGATGTCTTGTTCAGAGACCCCTGTAAGGAGCTCCCAAATGAGCCTCTTGTGCTCATGAGCGAATCCTTGTGCTGCTTTCCTGTTTGAGTGAACAGGAAATGTTCCTTCAACATTCACTCAACAGGAATGTTCCTTCCTGTGTATTAGCCTGACTTTCACCAGGTTTTGCTTAGATCTGATCTTTCCGATCCTTTCCATACATTTATCCACTCCGAGATATCTGTAAACTATGAACCTCAGCCATTCCCTTTAATATAACTGATATCTACCTTGTATCCTGTTTCCCTGTCCCAAAATACAACAAAACAAGTTACAGATGTTTAGTTTCTCTGAAAAAGAAACTAGAAAAGAACCTTCCAAGACTGGAGGTTCAAGGTGTGGGGAGAGAACAGAAGTAACTGAGGGCAGGCACGTGTGTTCAATCGTACCTGACACTTCGCGACCCCATGGACTGTAGCCTGCCAGACTTCTCTGTCCATGGGATTTCCCAGGCAAGAATAATGGAGTGGGTTTCCATTTCCTCCTCCAGGGGATCTTCCCGACCTAGGGACCCAACCCGCGTCTCCTGCATTGGCAGGCAGGTTCATTACCAGTGTACCACCACAAGACTAAATGAGATTGCCAAAGAGGCTGTAAAGTCAAAAGATAAGCAGCCTGACCACCACAAGGGAAAGTTGTATTTGGGGCGACAGGAAGTGGGGAAAAGTAATATAGATAATGGGTTATGAATGCCACGTAAGAAAGTGACGTCAGGGCTCAAAACCACAAAAAAAGAGCTGGGGTTATCTTAAGTCCCAGAATTGACTGCCATTTTAAGGCCCAGAGATAAGGACAGTAGAAGGGGCCTCTCTTTGAAAGTATCGTCACCCACCACACCACAGAAAATTAACCTAACACCCCACACACTTCTGCCAAATTCAAAAAACACGACATGCAATGATACACACAAATGGAACTCTCAAAATACGCTGTCAATTAATAACAATAATAAACAGAATAAGACATTATTCCTATGTCCAAAAAGTTTTAAAGGCTTCACCTCATAAGTAGTCACAAACCCTGCTGGCTTTGCATAAGAAATCTCACGTAAAACTAGAACATTGTACTTTCCACAGAGTTTGGTTTATTTATTTATTAATTTTTAGTTTCTCTTTTTTTGTTGTTTTACTTTTGTTTTCATTTCTTCCAGAGTTTTAAGTTACCCTCTTGGGATGGTCTTCCCTACTAAACTGTGAACATCTCTGCCCAGCATGGGCCCTAGCCATGGGGGCATACGATAAATGTCAAGAGAAAGGGAAGGAGGAGTAAGGGTGTATTTGGGAAACCACAGGACCAAAAAACACACCCGTCCTAAAAAAAAATGCCCCTGTTTAATAAATGTCTGACGAGAACACAATGAAATTCTCATTTTCCCGAGTTTTATACACAGGGAGCAGGCAGGCACAGGCAGTTCTAAGAAAGAGTAAACAACAAACATTTATCTTAAGACTTGGAACAGTATCTAAGTGAACGTTTTCAGGGCATTAGCCTTATCTCCTTAAGTTCCCAAAGCTTCATATGCCCAGGACAGAATTAATATAAATGAGAAAATCCATTTTTGTAGGCATGGACCAGTAGAACACATGCGATTAAGATGGTAATGAGAAACAGTGGCTAATCTGCAGCAGATCCACAATCACACCCCAGCTGAAGATGCCCTCACGTGGGTCATCCAACTGAGCTCACCAACTCAGCACACAAAGCAGGGTGGCCAAAGTGAGCACCGTGGCTGGAAACACTAACTGCTTAACCATTCACATGGAAGAAGGTCTGCAGGTTTTGAAGGCACAATGACCTGGTTCCACATCTGGGATCTTTGATTTACCAGCTGTGTAAACTTGGGCAAGGGACTTACTTCACTAAGTTTTATCATCTGTAAAATGATGATAGTTATACCAATTCCACAGGTTTGTGATGAAAATTAGATGCAAACGGCCTAATGTACTGGCCAGCACATATGAACAGTTCCATAACAAACAAATATCATTACAGTTCCCTAACTAACAATTTCTAAAACAATCATTTTCATTATAATGACTTCCATGAAAACCTGAAGTTAAACAAAAAAAGGTATGATTCAGAATTTACAAAGCAGCAAAAACATTAAATGATTCTCCTACCTTGGCAGAAGGTTGGAAGGTATTGTTTGAAGACAAACTAAAAGAAATCAGCCGAATTAAATTCAACAAGTACTTACTATAAGCCTAATATGAGTCTCTAATGTACAGACAGATTAAACAAACTTTGCTCTTTTTATAACACTATTTGACAGTGTTTTTTTACTTCACTTTGTTATTTATCTAGTTATGAAAAGAAATCAGGGTGAGCATTAACACAGCTCTGACAAAGTACTGCCCAAGATGACCATCAGCCACTGTTATTACAGTTGCTCCGCTGCACCCTCCCACCTCTTATGACATGAGAGGGTTCATCGCTCACTCACCGTCCTCTTCGGAGCTGCTGCCACAACTTCTCCTGGGGAGTGAAGGAGTCATTACAGTGCTTCTTCACAAGGGGGACGTAAGAAGGAATGATCGCCTGGGTACAGCTCTGCACAAAGCGAAACACCTCCTCCTTGGATGGAGAGTCGAGGTCATCAAAAAAGATACCCCCGATACCCCTCCGCTCCCCACGATGGGCTATAAAAAAGTAATCGTCACACCTGGAAAATACAGCAAGACCACAGAAGGAAAAAGAGACGTGTGTGAAAATCAGTGTGAGCATTTCAGCTTATAGCACCATCCCTGACTAATGCCAGCACAGTGCCCTTTCTTTTCGTCCACATCTGAAATGAAACTAGACTTTTAGACAGATTTCCTGCAGTTATTACCAATGTAGAAAACACTTACACTTTTACCTACAAATCAAGTAGGCAAGTGAATACATATCTATCTAACGTGGCATTGTAAGACCTTTACTGAAAAGAAAAACAGAGTCCGCTCTTAATACTCGTATTTCTTAAAACAAGTGATGCTGCTGCCCTCGGAAACATTGCTGCTTTTGCAGGAGGCAGGAACCCTCCACCAACAATGATACCAACCAAGTCCATGACCAGGTGCTAACCCCTAAGCTCTCTGAATCAGTTCTCTGAATTAATCAGTAAATTACCTCTAAGGTCTCTCTCAGCAATAAAACGTGATGACTCTACAGTATGCGTGACTCAGGGGAGGGTTGGTGGAAGGAAATGTTCAGAGAATAAGAGTCCTCAGAACATTAAAGGTTGCCCTTCTGAACCAGCACATGAGACTATCACTTTGTTCTCCAGTCTTCCCCACCTGTGCCTACTAGAGAAGATTTCCTAAGTCACTTCCTAATTGCTAAATCTGTGGTACAGCTGACTTCGTGGAAATAGTTAACTTCTTTCCATTATCTCGATACAAAAGGGTTTGTAAACAGAAAAAATTGTACAAACAAAAACTAAAAACTACTGAAAGGTTATCGTGAAAATAGCCCTAATAGTTTAAAATTTTTAAAAAGGTCGGCGGAGGGGAGGGGCAGAGGATACATATCCCTAGAACTGATGCACTGGTATAATTCACCTTGACTGCAACTTCTTGACTTTTTTCCACACATACATTTTATTAACAGAGTTAAAGAACAGCCAGAGCAAGGCTGTAAAGCCAGCTTTAATGAAATCATATTATTTCCACATCTCTATTCATGGGATTATGAAATTAAGAGATTTAACTAAATACACTAAAAACTTTTTAACTAGCCTGTATCTGAGATATTTTCTTAATACGACTCAGATAAAGTTCTTCAGTAACAGGGATAAAAGCAAACCAAAAAAAAAGAGAATATCCCATTCTCCTGCTGGAAGGAAGCTAATATGTAACAAAAAAACAATTCTTACACCTCTGTGTCCATGGCTGTGCAGTGTTCAGTGGCAATGTCAAATCAAAAAGAGGTTATGTAAATGTCTTATCTTTTCTGAGGATTTTAAAACGAACTCCATATTCTTACATAAATAACAGCAAGATTCTACAAATATTAACACTAAAAACAAAGCAAAAAACAACCCACCCCAAACCCTTTCTGTTCCTCCTTTTTCTAGAATGGCATTTAGTTCTAAGCAGTGATGAGTACTTTATTCTTATTCCAGATAACTTATGCAGAGATTCCATTTCATATCTATCAAATATCCTGGGTAACTCTTTTATCATTAAGAGTTTCTTTCACAAAGCTTCCAATCCCAGTGTTCTCCTTGTCCCAAATCTCCAGTACATTTGCACCTCCCCTAATAGTTCTCCAACTTTTCCCATGCTCGAACACATTTCTATGGCAACAACGAGATGATAATCCTCATGTGGGGCGAGAATTTAATACAGTAAGTCCCTTATACGAACCTTCAAGTTGCAAATTTTCAAAGATTCTACAGTTGTGCATGCCCAATCTTCTAAGTTAGTTCCCATGTCTGGTGTACACTGTCACACGCATGCATTCTCTGCAAGTACATGTGCTTCTGTGCACTTTACTGTACAGTACTACACAGTGTTCAGTATCCTTATTTCAAGCCCAGGATGCTCAGAAGCAAGCACAAAAACGGCAGTCTGTAGCTGGTACTATGCTGTACTTTTCAAGTTACTGTACTGTAAGATTAAAAATGTTTTATTTCCTGTCTATTTATGTATTATTTGTGTGAAAAACATTATAAATCTATTCCAGTACAATCCTATATGACTGACTATATTACCTGGGTACCTAGGCTAACTCTGTTGGACTTATGAACAAACTGGACTTATGAACGCCCTCTCGGAATGGAACTTGTTTATTTGTAGGGGACTTACTGTATCCCAACTTAGGATTAAAAGCCTCTGATTCTCAGGCATAGATCACCTTCAAGTTTATATACTAATCATCTGGTTTAACATTAAAACCATGTAAAACTGGTATCTCACTTCTGCTGGGCAAAGAAAACAGTTCAACCTTCATAAGCTGCAAAAGGTATGTAGTGACACAGTAGTGCCTTCAGCAGCTACAGAAGGAATGGTAAACATGTAGGGATCATGAATAGTTCAATAACTTTACCTACCACTTTTTAAATTTGGGATAGAGATCTGGACCATGCTGGTCACATGCCTCCTTGAGAGTCCTGTGAAAATGGACCGCATCCTCTTGGTTCAGGTATGTTGGGGTAAGGTCACATCCACCACCAAACCACCACAGGGTGTTACCTACGAAATCAAGACACGTGATTCAAGTGGATGCTGTTCTAAAGGAAAAGTTAGGCACATTGCTTTAAGTGCCATCACCTGCAGAGGCACGCACAGCAGCGGCAGGCACTGCTCAAGAGCTTGGACAGGGTAATAGCCCAACTAATGGCACACAGAGGCTGGAACTATATTTACATCACGAGGCATGATCAACTGTACCCCGTCTTAAAGCCACTGATAATGCACTGGGACTGGCAAAGCTACGTATGTGGAAAATAATTCCCAAAAGCAAGTTCTCAATGGCAACTTAACAGGGCCCGTGAGGTTTCCCTTTGTTCATAATAAACTGCTATCTGCAAAGACCCCTATGTGCACTTTTGGTTCAGGTGCATTACACCATTCCTTGTGTTGGAGGAAATATGGGGACATCAGAGTCCAGCCAATACTCCTTTCACTTTTCACGTCTAGTGTATACAATCCATCGCACCTGCCAAGGAGTAAGCCTTCACGTGCCTCCTGAAACAAGACTGTACTTAATTTTTCTTGACTTTAGATGTTATGCCTAGTAACCTGTTTTAAAATACTCATTTTGCACAATAATACTTTTCACAGCTTGAGACGCTTACCGTCTGCTTCTTCCACCTCGAAGTATCTGTAGTTGAAATGGATAGTAGGAGTATGAGGATTCTTGGGGTGAATGACAGAGCTCACGCCCATAGCAGAAAACGGCAATTTACCTGGAAAGGAATACAGAGAACTGCACTTGAACACCTGGCTTGATACAAATTAACTCCGACATGGTTTCTGAATCAATTTTCAAAGGCCGCTTTTTAATTTATCTCTTAAAACATAATTTTAAAAAAATAATTGTAAGGAATCCCCAGGTGGTCCAGAGCTTAGAACTCCTCGCTCTGACTGCCGAAAGCCTGCAGTTCAATCCCTGGTCAGGGAACTAAGATCCCACATACCTCAAGGTCAAAAAACGAACAGACAGACAACTGTTAACATTTTAGCACATGTGCCTATGTGCAAATGTGTGTGTGTGTATATATATATACCTACATGTTTGTGTGTATGCTTAGTTGCTCAGTCATGTCTGACTCTTTGCGACCCCATGGACTGTTGCCCACAAGGTTCTTCTGTCAATGGAATTCCTTAAGCAAGAATACTGGAGTGGGTTGTCATTAAAAAAGAGTAACTGTGAACAGGCTCATCTGGTATACGCACCTGAATGGAATTTTACAGAATCAATGTTAATTTTACAAATAAAACTTATAGAGAGAAAAGGTTTGCAGGAACTATTAAAGGCTGCTGAGATTGTCTGCATATTAAAAAGCAGAGACATTACTTTGCCAACAAAGGTTTGTCTCATCAAGGCTATGGTTTTTCCAGTAGTCATATATGAATGTGAGAGTTGGACTATAAAGAAAGCTGAGCACCGAAGAATTGATGCTTTTGAACTGTGGTGTTGGAGAAGACTCTTGAGAGTCCCTTGGACTGCAAGGAGATCCAACCAGTCCATCCTAAAGATCAGTCCTGAGTGTTCACTGGAAGGACTGATGTTGAAGATGAAACTCCAATACTCTGACAACCTAATGCGAAGAGCTGACTCATTTGAAAAGACCCTGATATTGGGAAAGATTGAAGGCAGGAGAAGGGGACGATAGAGGATAAGGTGGTTGGATGGCATCATTGACTCAATGGAGATGAGTTTAAGATGAGTTTGAGTAGACTCTGGGAGTTGGTGATGGACAGGGAGGCCTGGTGTGCTGTGGTCCATGGGGTCGTGAACAGTCAGACACGACTCAGCGACTGGACTGAACTGAACTGAGATTGTCTGATTTACCATCTTTTGTCTTCAGTAGTTTTCCTCTGCTTCTCATTTGTTTTGCTGCTTCCTCAGAAAGATTTCCATGAACGACAGAAATGCTAACCCCAGCCTTTTCAAAAACATGCCCGTCTTGAAGTACACAGCTGATGCCACCACCTCCTGTGAACAGCAATGTAAAATGAGGAGAGAATGTAAGGGTATGTGCAAAGCTGAAAACTACTGCTGCAAGAAGAAAGTGGGATTAGGAGTTATCTTCCTTCTCTACTTTCCAAATCGTCCATAATATCAGTATATTTATAATTGTTAAGTACAATAAAATGAGATAACCAGCTTAGCACTATGATATTTTCTATTGACTATTAGCAAATATTTTAACTCTTCACATCACCATTTCTTCTATGTCATTGTTTGTTGTTGTTTAGTTGCTAAGTCCTGTCTGACTCTCTGCAACCCCATGGACTGTAGCCCGCCAGGCTTCTCTGTTCATGGGACTTTCCAGGCAAGAATACTGGAGTGGGTTGCCATTTCCTTTTCTAGGGGATTTTCCCAACCCAGGCTTGGAACCCATATCTCCTGCATTAGCAGGTAGATTCTTTACCACTGAGCCACCTGGGAAGCCCCTACATCCTTACATCATCCTCTAAATTACTGAAATAGTTTCCCTTTAAATAAGACCAATCAGAATGGCATCTATTTGTTATGGGATGTGAGAAAACTAAGATTAAAAACTGGAATGAATATATTTGAAGAATGTTCTATTACTACCAAATTTAAGAGTTCCATATTGTTTCAATTGTTTTCTCTCAAGTGTGCTGTTTGCCTTTTCATTTTGTTTAGAGGTAATTAAAAAACAGTAGATATTTGAATGCTTAAGGGATTCGGAGGCTTAAACTGAGTGAGATACATATTAACATTTAGGTGTATGACCTTTAAGGCTTCTCAGGTGGTGCTAGCGGTAAAGAACTCGCCTGCCAATGTAGCAAACGTAAGAGAAACGGTTCGATCCCTTTGTGGGGAAGATCCCCTGGAGAAGGAAATGGCAATCCACTCCAATATTCTTGCCTGGAGAATTCCTTGGACAGAGGAGTCTGGAGGGCTACAGCCCCTGGGGTTGCCAAGAGTCAGTATGAGCTTTACTCCCAGTAGCTGGTATGTTTGTTTTTTAGGACACTAGAATTAATTGTTTCCTGAAGTTTCAAGTTTGGCTTGTTTTATTTCCAAGAATTTTTAGAGCTGGATGGGATCCAGTACAATCCTTGTATATTTCAAATGAGAAAACTGAGGCCCAGAAAGCAAAACACCATCTCCAGAAACACACAACTAGCAAATGGCCCAAACAATTTGTCTAAGTGCTTTCTAAGCATCAAACAGTATCTGCAGCAGTTCATATATAGTCATGTTATTTTATCGTTACAATACCCTCATATAAAATTTCATTTCATAGATGAGGAAACAGAGGCACAAAAAGTAACTTTCGAAGGTCACACAGCCAGTCCAGGTTGTCTCCTGAATCAACAGTCTTCACTTATAAACATTACAAGATAGGGAATTCCCTGGCAGTCCAGTGGTTAGGACTCTGAACTGTAACTGCTGAGGGCCAAGGTTCAGTCCCTGGTCAAGGAACTAAGGTCCCACAAGCCAGGAGGCAAGGCCAGGAAAAAAAAAAAGAAGGCTTAAAAAAAAAAGCTACAAGATGGAAAACACTAAGAAAACCAGATTTAGTTTCATTTAAAATAAATGTGTCAATATCACCATCCAAAACCAGCTGATAAGAAGTTGCTGTAGTATCTCCAGGTAAGAAGGATCAAAAATCCTTTAAGTTTATAACCAAGATACAGAGTTTCACCATATAGGTAATAACATGAATATATGACTCTATAAGAACTGGGCTTTAATACTTCAGTATTTTGCCAACTGAGGTAAAGATTCTTCTAGCAGGAAATATAACGGGTGCACTTGGCTGAACTGCTAGCCATTTCTTGCGAAACCTGGGTAAAAGACACAATGACACAACACCCTCAGCAGGAGGAGTCTAGCTGACAGTAAGGAAGAGACTTTCTCTTTCCATCTCCAGAGAAGGAGAATGGGTAAAAGAACCCGGAGAAAGAGATAAAATGTAGAGACAAATCTATGCTGAATTACAACCTTGGGCATCCTTGCCTGTGGGTTAAAACTGACCTTAAGACTTCTTTGAGAAGTGCCATATAAAATTGCAGATTTTTGAAATGTCCAGTACTAGAGTGACAGCGGGTTTGGGTCCACACCTGCAAGCTGAGGGCTGATGACCCTGTCAGTGTCAACCGTTTTAAAGGTGAACCTTTTAACCTGGCAGCCGCTGTGTAGGTACCCCTTCCTTACTCCCATTCCTTATTCTGAGTCATTTTCTCCCCGCAAACTAAAACCCGACCTCTTTTCCCCATCTCCACCCCCCGCTAGGGGCCGACCTCCTCACCTTCCTTCCTCTCCCACCGGTCCACAGAGAAGCGGGCGCCCCCGTCCACCTGTGCCAGCGCCTGGCACACCTGGGCCTGGGTCTCCAGTATCAGCAGCTCCATCTTGGTCTTCATGTCGTCCGGCCTCCTCCGCAGCTCGCGCAGGTCGGTCACCGGCGGGGCCATGAAGCAGCGGCAGCGGCGGACCAGCTCATCGTCCTCCTCCTCGGGCCTGCCGAGAGATGCGCTCTGCGCCCCGGAGCTCTTGCGCACCATCTCGGCCCGCTCCACGTGCCCGAAGGCGACGGCGGCCAGTCCCACCAGCCCCGCGAGCCCCGCGGCTAGCCGAGTTCTCAGCCGGGAGCCGCCTCCCACGGGGGGTCCGTACCCCAGCCCGCGGCTCTGCTCGCCGCAAGCGGTACCAGGCGGGCGGCACAGGCGTCCGGCTGCGCAGCGCGGGGACCAAGCGCGCAGCTCCCCGTAGGCGCGCAGCTCCCCGCAAGCGCCCCGCACCGCGCGCCAGCGGGGACCCGCGCTCAACCAGCGCAGATTCATGGCCATGCTCTCGCGCTGTCACCCTGAGCAGTGCCCGCCTCCCGCAGGCCGGCCCCTGAATCCCCCAAGATCCCCGGTGGCAAGTGGCGCCGGTACTGGGAACCTTTGCTGGAGAAGAGATACTACCGGGTCGATCCCCCGCGGCGGCGGAGGCGGCGGCGGCGGGCGGGAAGTGAGGAATGCCGGGATCTGTAGTCCCGGCTCCTATCGCCGCCTGCAGGGGCGCGCCGGCGAGATAAAAGAATCCAGCGTCCCCAGAAGGGCGGATCCCATGGGAGGAGAGCTGGGGTGCTGGGTAGGAGAGGGCAGGGAAAGCGAAGGCAGAGATAAAAGAGGCCTTCTTATCACATACAACCTCTGTCGGTTCAACCAATCACAAGGAGAAGGCAAAATAGGGCTGGCCGAGCCAAGGGCTAAGCAGAGTAGAAATATGGCCAGAGACCCCTGCCCCAACTTTTATTTTTAAATCGAGTTGCAAATCCTGACTCTTGTGTTTCCCTTTGTTCCCAATTCTAGTCCTCTAAGGCTTCTAGAGCTTGGACGATTGTGGGGGGAGCCTGGGAAACTCCTTACCGATGAACTAGTTTTTTTGTTTTTGTTTTGTTTTACAATATTGTATTGGTTTTGCCATGCATCAACATGAATCCACCATGGGTGTACACGTGTTCCCAATCCTGAACCCCCCTCCCACCTCCCTCCCCATACCATCCCTCTGAGTCATCCCAGTGCACCAGCTCCAAGCATCCTGTATCCTGCATCAAACCTGGACTGGTGATTGGTTTCTTATATGATATTATACATGTTTCAATGCCATTTTCTCAAATCATCCCACCCTCTGCCTCAGAGTCCAAAAGACTGTTCTATACATCTGTGTCTCTTTTGCTGTCTTGCATACAAGGTTATCATTACCATCTTTCTAAATTCCATATATATGTGTTAGTATACTGTATTGGTGTTTTTCTTTCTGGCTTATTTTACTCTGTATAATCAGCTCCAGTTTCGATGAACTAGTTTTTAAAGGGAGTAAGAAAAGCTATAATTGGGCCCATAGGAGAATTCTGAGAAAAGAATTTCTGGAGTCAACTACATAGCAGAGGCCTAGCATTAAAATCTTCCCAGGCCTTGCCTATACAGTGCCCACTCAATTATTTTAGGAATAAGAAAAGCAAAGTATTGTACTGTTGACAGAATTTGTAATTTCCTCCGGTTCTGTCGCCTCACAACAAAAATTTGAAGCAGCCGATAGACCAGCTTTACAGCCCATGGACAGATCAGTGTAACAGCCCTGGGTTGGACTAGTGTTACAGCTCTGTTTTGCAGCTGAGTTTTATTTAGAAAGTAAAGGAAAATGCATCCTCGAGCCTTGAGGGCATGCCGACTCAGAAGACCTGAAGAGAGGCCCCCAGCCCAATTTTGGCTCCTCTTTTTAGGCCAGGAGTGCTGTTTTACCTGAGGTCCTCACTCTGGTCCTCTGACCTTCCTTTGTTTTATTTTCATGGGTTTTTCCCTTCCTTGTCTTTTAGCCACCACCATTCTGGACTCCTTTTTCCTATTCTAACTACCTAATAGAACTAAACTGCATAAAACTCATGACCTGGTGTGTTTGAGTGATCAAGGAATGGAGATTTAAAAAATACTTATCATACACTTGTAGGATGCTGCCAAATATTTTTCATGCTTCGAATAACTCCTGTTAACTAGGCAGGACATTCACCTACCCCCTCAACACACATACATACACATACACACACACACACACACACACACACTCTCTCTCTCTCTCTTTAGAAAAACAAGGAAAGAAGCTAAAAGATTTGATAGATTATTTTTGTTCCCGTATCCATGTCACAGTTCCATTATGTCTGGAAGTGTAAGAAGGAGGAACTTCCCTGGCAGTCCAGTGGTTAGAGGCCGCCCTTTCACTGCTGTGGGCCCCAGTTGGATCGCAGGGGGGAAACTAAGGTCCTGCAGCCAGGCCATAAAGCCAAAAGAAAAAGAAAATGTAAGAAGGACTGTTATGGGCGAATTTGTCCCTTAAATCTCCAAGATGATTTTAATTTCTAGTAGTAGATAATTAAGCCACTGGTGGTGGTTTCTACGTTTTTTCTTTGTGGCTAGATGCAGCAATGGAACTTCCATGGCTACAGGTCAAACTAGTTGTTCAAGGCAGATATTTTATCATCCACAGATAACTACATCCAGTGGCTCTCATACAGAGAACATTCTTGGCTGGATGGGTGTGCTTGACTTCCTAGCAGATTCAATGAGTGTTAAATGCCTGGATTAAGAAGTGAATAAACCACATTAGGGAAAGTTTTAGCCACAGTATAACTTGCTGGGAGGCTGAGTTGGCAAAGGAAAAGAAAGATAACTATCGCTGTGTAACGTGACCCACTGCAGGGAACATGGGGGCTGAGTGAGCACCAGGAGGGGACCAAGTCCAACCTGGAAGCCTGGTAGGTCTTTTGGCAGAAGAGGCACCAAAGCTGAAGAACCTTAAGGCGGTTTGGCCCTCAGCAGGGACAGGGAGAGTCTGGGGGGCTTGGGTGAGGATAAAGAAATGTTGTTGCCAAAGTCTACTTAGTTGCTTAGTCCTGTCCAACTCTTTGTGACCCCATGGACTGTAGCCCACCAGGCTCCTCTGTCCATTGGGTTTTCCCGGCCAGAATACTGGAGTGGGTTGCAATTTTCTTCTCCAGGGGATCTTCCCAACCCAGGGATGGAACCTGTGTCTCCTGCATTTGCAGGCAGATTCTTTACCACTGAGCCACCAGGGAAGCCCAAAAGAAATGTTAGTTGGTTATTAACACTTCTTGTGGAGAAGGTAATGGCACCCCACTCCAATACTCTTGCTGGGAAAATCCCATGGACGGAGGAGCCTGGTAGGCTGCAGTCCATGCAGTCGCTAAGAGTCGGACACGACTGAGCGACTTCACTTTTACTTTTCACTTTCATACATTGGAGAAGGAAATGCCAACCCACTCCAGTGTTCTTGCCTGGAGAATCCCAAGGATGAGAGAGCCTGGTGGGCTGCTGTCTATGGGGTCACACAGAGTCCGACATGACTGAAGCGACTTAGCAGCAGCTACCCTTCTTCAGTGGTCTAGACGATTGGAAAGAATACAAACTTTCAGTTATAAAATAAGCCCTGGGGCTGTAAGCTACAGCATGATGACTATAGTTAACAATGCTGCTGCTACTGCTAAGTCGCTTCAGTCATGTCCAACTCTGTGCGACCCCAGAGACAGCAGCCCTCCAGGCTCCCCCGTCCCAGGGGTTCTCCAGGCAAGAACACTGGAGTGGGTTGCCATTTCCTTCTCCAATGTATGAAAGTGAAAAGTGAAAGTGAAGTCTCTCAGTCGTGTCCAACTCTTAGCGACTGCATGGACTGCAGCCTACCAGGCTCCTCCGTCCATGGGATTTGCCAGGCAAGGGTACTTGAGTGGGTTGCCATTGCCTTCTCCGACAGTTAACAATACTATATTGTATATTTGAAAGTTGCTAAAGGAATAGGTCTTAAAAGATCTTATCACAAGAAAAAAATGTTAACTCCGTATGGTGATAGATGTTAACTAGCTTATTGCAACCATCATTCTGCAATAGATACATGTTTATAAAATCATTATGTTGTACACCTAAAATTAATTTAATATTATAGGTCAATTATACCTTAATTTAAAAAAAAAACAAAAAACAAAAACAGAAAAAGAACTGTCACTCAAAAAAGGGTTTATTTGCCTTTTTCAGATGCCTGTGATGGAATTTGACTGAGCCTGGTTGTGATGAATGAAATTCATTAATAAAAAGGAAACTCTCTGGCCCATTAGTGCCTTAATTCTGGGAATACCCATAAAGTTAGTAAAAGATAAGCAGGCACAGGCTATTTTGAACATTTGTTCAGGCAGATAGGCTGGTCTTGAGCCCAACTGTCTGCTAGTTTCCAGATTTCCACCCCTCTTCATCCTTAGCTTTTCTTTCCCCGGGGCCTCCTCATTTCTTCTTCTGGTTTCCAGTACCTTCCCTACCCTCACCTTGTTATGCTATGTGCTGGGAGCCAGCGTGAGGAACTCCGCCCGTGGCAAAGGTCATGAGGAAGGAGGCTAAGCATACGCAAAGGCGGGATCGAGCCTCAGGAGTCCCCCTGGATATTCTCGAGCATCTACCCCCAAAACCAGAGTCTGCCTACTTTACTGTTATGTGTTCTCACCTCTGACTTTACGGGGGGCTGTCCCCCACCACCATCTCGCTCTCTCTGAAAAAGAGTTAACTTACAGCTCCAGTTTATAAAGTTCCTGGGCATAATAGGAGTGTTTAAATCCAAACCCCTGAGATGGCTCTCTAACTTGCCTGACAAGTTTACCTGGACTCCTACAGCTGTGCATACAATTGTTTACAGTCTCCCAGCCGCGACAGGCACAGGAAGCTTAAGATATTCAAATAGCTTAAAGCCTCTCGAAGAGTTAGAAACTGTCAGAATAAAACTAGTAGATTTCATTGATGAGCCAATGCTTGCTGCCAAGTTTCCACATCCCCTGTATTGTATCCTTGAATGTGTATTAATTAATATAGTTGGTATGTAGAAAAAATAAGCAGTGGTCTTGGTGTTAGCAACTTTAGACCCTTAAGGTAATAAATTCTTTCCTTTGTTGTAAACCCACTGCACCTCTGCCCTATAGGAATGCAACTTTATCTAACACCTTTGGAGGATGGTGCCAAACCTTAAAATAATTACTCTTAGAGAAAATAAGTCTTATGGTTGACAAACCTTTGTCAGAGTCATAAAATATTAATAGGCCTTCTGGCCAGAAGATGATGTAAATCACCTAAACCATTTGTATACAATAAGTTTGCAGAAAAAAACCCTGGTTTTGATAAGGATCAAAGACTGCTGACTTTGCATGATTTCACACCCCCTATTATCCTCTATGTGTAACTTATAGTATAAAAGCCCCTGTTGAAAATAAAGCTACGGGCCTGCTCACCGAAGCTTGGTCTCCCCACGTCATTCTTTTTTTCACATTCTGGCTGAATACCCATCTGGAGCGTGGAGGTCCTCTGCGACCACTTATTTGCCTGGGCTTCTAAGACCCACTCGAGAAGGTGCCTAAGGTGGGGCACCTTCCGCTATTCAAGAGGGCGCCTGCAGCCTCCATGGTCAGAGCTAACCTGATGTCACAGGTTATATTGATTTTCCGCGTAAACCAAGTTATTCAGCCTCTTTTCTCCACTGAACTTTCCTCCTGAGCTATCCTCATTCTATTACTCTTTATATCTTTGATGAATATTTAAATAAATCTATTGTATCCAGTTCACTGAAGCCATCTCCCCTTCGAACTCCCTGGATCAGCCGGGGCTGGACCCCGGCAGCTATGCTTGAAAAAGACCTTAACAGCCTGATCAGTGTGAATTTAAACCACAGTTCCTAGGGATTCAAATTGTCTCCAAGGAAGACGCTAGTATGTAAGTTTTATTTGTCAGTGTAGAGTAAAAGACAAGCCCTAATCAAGCAAGTTCAAGCATCAGAAAGTTGACAGGGATAAAATCTTGCAAGCTTACAGTAAGTAGTAAGACTCAAGGTGTAAGGTAGAGGTTCTCATCCTTTTCGAACCCAGTTGCCTGCTCCATGTGACCCTACAGCCAAAAGATTCTGACTAGCCTTATTCCAGGTCACACAGTATAGGTACATTATCCGTTTTCAAATCCACATGCTTCCCAGAATCCTTATGGGCTTTCCCTCCTCTATGCCCTAAAGTTGTCAACTAAAAAACATTTCACAACCTAAATGTTAACAGTTATGTTTCATTTGATGATAATTTTTAGGAGGCAGCATCTCAAGTAATCCTGAGAGAACTGTTTTGAGAAGGTGAGGGATGGAGGTGGGGAGTCAGGATATATAGAAAATTTGCAACAAAGGGCAGGTAGTCTGAAGTCAAAGGTTATTAACAATAAAGAAAACCAGATAGCTCAAGTTAAGGAATTTAGTGCTTTTTCTATGCATGAGAAGGTGGAAGAGCCTGGGCTCACTGAAATCATTCCTGTGATATGCACCTCACCTATCTGGGGCCAGTATCCTGTGTTTTCACAAACCTGAGTTCCCTCAGGGCTCACTAGCTCACTGTCCAGTGGTGGCTGCAATCTCTGATGATTGTGATAGCCTTTGTTTACTGATACGACAGGAAATATCCCATTTATCAAAGCACTGTTGAACATAACTGACTTCAGGCCTGCCAATAGTACATGAGTGTGCCCTTTAGTAGAGAGAATTAGAAGAGAGCCTGACATCCCTCTGGTAACTATCCTGCCTTCTAACAACACACACAGTCATAACTCCACTGTATTTACTAAATTGTACTATTTTTACCCATTCCCAAGTTTGGAGAGCCAAACTTAAGAAATTTATTATTCAAGTGACTCAGTTTGGTTACTTTCAGCTAGCTACAGAAAGTCAGGCTAATTGTTAGCAAAGTACTATATTGCAAAACAGATATGTTTGCCTTGGTTTACTTAGGCCAATTTATCAGAAATTCTAGTGGGAGTGGTTGTTGGTTTATAGGGCTTCTCAGATATTGCTAGTGGTAAAGACCCCACCTGCCAGTGCAGGAGACATAAGAGACTCGGGTTCTATCCCTGGGTCAGGAAGATCCCCCGGAAGAGGGCATGGCAACCCACTCCAGTATTCTTGCCTGGAGAATCCCATCGACAGAGGAACCTGGCGGGCTACAATCCGTGTGGTTGCACAGAATCAGACATGACTAAAGCAGGTTAGTACACACAAACATGGATTGATAGCAGTGAGATTATCAAAGAACTGGAATTTTTGAGATTGTTATTCTATTTTTGACTGAGAATTTGCATTCTAAACTTTTAGGTCTTTAGAGGCAAATATTTACAAGAATCATTAAAATGATTTTTAAAGCTAAATATAAGCTAAATATCCAATTCAGTGTTGATGACTTGTTCTTTTTCTTTACTGAAATAATTTCAAAATTAGTTTTTCATAGAGGTATAGATACTACCAAGTATTCCAGAAAATTTTTATAAAATAAAGAAAACCATGGTGCCAGCCCCTTAAGTCTTTCAAGTTCCATCTTTAGCTCCTCTGTAATTCTTCCCTATAGTAATATGTATGTGATACGTGGAGTTGCAGCAACCATTTTGTGACCAAGATTAAGAAAGTCCCATGAGAAATATATTTCTTCTTCAATATTACAGAGTAGTAATATTGAAGGAGCCTGGCTCCTGATGACATTCTCGAGCAAATGCACCAGCCCTGGGCTGTCTACCTTTGTAGTTGTTGTTATACAGGAAAAAATAAATAAGGTACTAGTTGTCAGACTTTGTTTTACTTGCAGCTTAAGTCTTTCTAATACTTTAATTATTCCTCCTTTGCTCAGATGCTCACCCTGGAAGCAATCAACAATAGCTAAGGGTAGGAGATAGGATCATGTTAAGACACAGGGGACCTCCCTCCATAATTAGTGTTGGAGAGAATGAGTGGTGAGTGTGGGATGTCATTTCTAGAAAAGGGGAAATATGATAAGCAAATGATATTGTAAATGCCTACTTTAGAGAGAAGTTTTTGAAGATGATTCCAGCTATTGAGCCAATGTGGATCTAAAATTAACAAAAATATGAAATTCAGAAAGAGAAGAGATAGGAGGGAATCACTTTGATCCAGACAGTTATTGAAAGAGTTGTTTCCACCAGCTTGACTGAAGCTCTCCAGATGTTCATTTGTGTGGATGCAGGAGTTCCACTTCTTTCTACCCACCCCTTCACTATCCTATGTTCTCAACATCCATTCTAGGAGGCTTAAGAATATCATGGGTCAACTGAAAAGAGAGGGCAGGGGAGTCATTTTGGAAAACGTTAGGGAAAAAGCGTGATATATGCAAGTGTCCTTTCTGTTAGGCAGTCAAGGAACAATGAGCACTAGATTGCTATTGAGTAATCTTAATGAGCAGACAGAAATAAGAATAACAATAACATTGCTCCTGGGTACCTGCCCCCATGATGACTTCATGACACTTGCAACTGGTGGTTTTTGCATAAGAAATGAAAGCTGCTTCTTCCATTCATGTCATGGAGAATTCATCTCAGGTGGTGGATGGACTAGAATACTGTCTTGGAAAAGGAGAGGGTAACAGGAAGGAAGGCTAGTTCCTCATCCAGAGGAACTAGGCTGCAAGTGTCAGATGATTTTTATCTCTCTCTTAAGTGGCAGGAGGGAAAAAGCTACAAGTGTCAGATTTTTTCCCCTTCTCTGCACAAATTTAAAAGGAGGTTTCTTTTAGAATTCTGTGTTGCCATGACGGTACCTAGTTCCACCTAAACTTAACTTTTCTCAAACCTTGAGCTAACCAATGTGTTTTTCTTATGGAAATATTCTTCTTAAGCTATGTTAATGAATTATGTATTTACCTTAAGTCTTATTGCCTAAGACTCAGAACCTATAGCGGCTCAACAACCCAGTGTGTTTTACCCATGGAAATGTTCCCTTAAGCTATGTTAATGAGCCTATGTATTTGCTTGGAAACCTGTCTTTCTTCAAGGTTCATGTCAATCGTTTTATGGCCCAGGATGACTCCCCTTGTGCCAGTGTTATCTCAATATGAATGTTGTGGGTGAGGGGCCTGGTGCCACTCTCTGAGTTTTGAGACATTTCCTTTCTCTAATTAGCAGCCTGCTGATAGGTATATAACTTCTTGCTAAAAACTAGCAATGGGGCACTCTTTCTGCCCTGTCTGATGTCTGTGTCACAAGCTTTCTCTCTTTTACACTTTAATAAAACTTTATTACACAAAAACTCTGAGTGATCAAGCCTTGTCACTGGCCCTGGATCGAATTCCTGTCCTCTGGAGGCCAAGAATCCAGGCATCTTTCTTGGCTCAGCAGCAATCTTTCAAAAAAATATACATTTAAAGCCTTTTAACGTAAACCCATAAACCCAAATATTTTAGTAAGTTTAGGAGTCAAGAATTAGTTTCCTTTGTTCTCTGCATCTATCTAGAGTGACCTTTTCTCCCCTATCTGTTTAGCTAGGGCCAGGAGTTGCTTCTAGAAGTGATGGGGTTGAATGAATGTAGAGGGAGAGAGAAGCACATTTGAAACAATTCCCTCATTACAGACACATTGAACTTAATATCCTGGTGGTCTGTGTAAACTGAAATGTGGGTCTAGAGAGGCATAAGGACTGGAAGGGTAGATTTATGAGATACCCATAGCTGAAATGATTAAAAGTTCACAGAATAACTTTGAAACAAAGGGATGAAGGGCTCAAAGTTAGAAGACAGGGCACCAGACACATTTAGGGACAAAAGAAACTAGAAGTCTTATGTCCCAGAAGCATGCAATGGGGAGCCAAGGAGGAAAGTGTGGCCAGTGGATAGAAAGTTGAATTTTCTGATTGGAGAGCTTAGTGCTGAGTACTGGATACTAGAAATTATGAAATCACTGGATGCCTTTGTGACAAGAGCTTCAGAAAACCAGAGGAGAGGGCAGGTAATTTAAAAGAATGCATAGAACAATAGTAGCTTGGGTAGGCACTTATAAGACTGATCTTTTGTCTGAGTTGGAAGACTTGAGCATGCTTTTGTTTTTTGCTGAGAAGAGTGAGGCAACAGAGAGAACTAAAAATGCAAGAATAGGCACCATTAGGAGACCCCAAGGCCAGACCCAAGGTTTAATTCCTTTGATCCTTTTCCCAAACTGAACCATTCAACCTCCAGTAAGAGAGCACAAAGGTCAAGGGGAATAGGAATGAGGACTGAGGGAAAAGATTAAATACTTTTGGTCTTAATATATGTAGCTTCAAGGGATCAGGCTTTCTTGCTCTAAGTATTTGACCCCCCTCTCACCCTCTTTCTAACTAGTTCTGAGGCAGCCTGTCCTAGTCTCCACTTTAATCAAGAGGTTATGAGAACTTTGTGGGATAATTATTCTCAGTCATACTGAGTCCTGGTCATTCATTCTTCCTATAGACATTTATTTAGCACCTTTTATGTGCTACATTGAAAACAACCCCATAAAAGAAAGAACCACTGTTACTACCCTCACATGATGGATGAAGAAACTGAAGCTTAGGTTTAGACATAGAGCAAGCGTGGAGTTTGTTTCTAATGTTGTTTTAACATTACTTTACTATCTGATTCAGAGCCATTCTACTAAAACAATGAGACCAGTATTTTCTAAATCCCTACATCTTGCTAGAAACTTAAGAGTACACAAAGGAGCTAATACCCTCTTTCACTCTCCTAGAAAGAAATTCCATTTGAGCCACCAGACAATCTCCTTAAATGAAATATCACACAGTCAGTACCCATTTTGCATGGTACTTTGGGATCATAAAAATGATCATGCAAACAGAAGCCAAACAAATCAATCTTAATAATGTTAAAAAAAGAACTGACTGTTCTGTAATCTTTAAAATATTTTGTCAAAACACTAAAGATTTGGTTACTGTAAGTTATAAATTAAAAAATATCAAAACTGATATTTACTTAGTTCCCTTCAATTTAAAACATTAGAAACATTCAGAAGTAAAGTGTTTTATTTCTTTGTACTTATCAAGAAATTTTTGGGAATTGCCTGGCTATCCAGTGGTTAGGACTCTGTGCTTTCACTGCAAGCACACGGGTTTAGTCCCTGGTCGGGAAACTAAGATATTGGAAGCAGCGAGGTATGGCAAAAATACTGCCTTTTCTGTTGTATATCTTGCAATATGAAACAAGCATCTTTTCTATTCCTTGGTGAATTGTCAGTCTTCTTTCTAAGTTTGTATTAGCTTCTAATATTTTATCCTTGCACTTTTGGTGGTGTCAAATATTCCAAGAGTTCTGTAATCTGAAGATTTCCTGTTTGTTTCTTTGTTTACCACCAACACTTCCTCTGGGACATCTTTATCTGGCTTGTCATAACCACTTTTTTCATCTATGTCAATTACTTAACCTTCACAAAGTTCCTGTCATGCTTAATGTTATGTGTCAACTTGGTTGGGCCATTGTGTCCAGATATTTAGTCACATCTTGAATTGCACCATCAGCTTTCACCTCGGTCTCCAGTACACTGGTTCACTCTGCACATTTTCCCTTGTCAGCCTCCAAAGTCATGTGAGCCAACTCTTTAAAATACGTCTCTCGCTATGTGTATGTGTATATATATATGTAATATATGTTCTATTGACTCTGTTTCTCTGGAGAACACGGACTAACAGTTCCTCTAGCTAAGCATCTGTGTCTCGAACAGTGGCAGTGATGACATTTCCTTGATCAGCTTTTTCTAATTCCATTTATATTCAATTAGAATTTCACTTTTTGTTTCTTTACTCCACTTTCATCTCTACTGTCCAGTTATCATTTTTGTAAAATGTCACATGGGTTTATCACTGGTAGACAAAGAAGCAACATAGCTACACACTTTGCTTTCTGTATGTAAACTGGCAGCAGATGTCCAGTGGCCAGTCACCACAAACCGTTCTTTTTTTTAATTTTTATTTTATATTGAAGTACAATTGATTGACAATGTTGTGTTAGTTTCAGGTGGACAGCAAAGTGATTCAGTTACACTGATATGTATACATCTATTATCCCCTTAATTTTCAAGTTCTCTTCCCATATAGGTTATTAAAGAATATTGAGTAGAATTCCCAGAGCTGCACATTAGGTCCTCATTGATTACCTGTTTTTAAAAATAATCCATCTTATTTACTTTTGGCTGCACTGGATCTTCATTGCCGCATGCAGGCTTTCTCTAGTTGCAGTGAGCAGGGGCTACTCTTCATTGCAACACATGGGCTTCTTATTGTGGTGGCTTCTCTTGTTGCAGAGCACAAGCTCTAGGCACACAGACTTCAGTAGTTGCAACACTTGGGCTCAGTAGTTTTGGTGCATGCGCTCAGTTGCTCTGTGACACGTGGGATCTTCCTGGACCAGGGATCAAACCTGTGTCTCCTGCATTGGCAGGCAGATCTCCATCCATTGTGCCACCAGGAAAGTCCTAATTATTTATTTTGTATATAGTAGTGTATATATTGGAGAAGGCAATGGCACCCCACTCCAGTACTCTTGCCTGGAAAATCCCATGGATGGAGAAGCCTGGTGGGCTGCAGTCCATGGGGTCGCTAAGAGTCAGACACGACTGAAGCAACTTCACTTTCACTTTTCACTTTCATGCATTGGAGAAGGAAATGGCAACCCACTCCAGTGATCTTGCCTGGAGAATCACAGGGACGGGTGGACTGCAGTCTCTGGGGTCACACAGAGTTGGATACAACTGAAGCGACTTAGCAGCAGCAGCAGTAGCAGCAGCAGTGTACATACGTTAATCCCAACCTCCTAATTTATCCCCCACCCCAGCCCCATTTCCTCTTTGGTAACCATAAGTTTGTTTTTGAAATCTGTGAGTCTGTTTCTATTTTGAAAATAAGTTCGTTTGTATCATTTTTTAAATTCCACATATAAGTGATGTCATATGGCATTTGTCTTTGACGTATTTCACTTAGTATGATAATCTCCAGGTCCACACATGTCACTGCAAATGGCATTATTTCATGTTTTATGGCTGAGTAATATTCCACTGTATATATGTACTACATCTTTTTTATCCATTCTTCTGTCAATGGACATTTAGGTTGCCACCAATAGACTTTCAAAAAAAAGTAATGTGATTGGTCAGTGAATAGCCTGTGCATCTCTTATCTATGTAGTGATCTGTGGACTGAAGAGCTAGCACCAAGTTTGTACTTTATATATCCATCTCTATCTCTGTGTACCGTGTGTGTGTGTGTGTGTAGTAACTGTAATTTGAACTGTGTGGCTGGTCAACCAGTGATACTTAACTAAACCACAGTAACTAATTAAATGTATGCATATTGAAGCCATGCAATGCAAGGACTGCTTCTATTTACTTTTGAACTAATTGTCTAGGTCCATAAATCTCTACTATGAAGGACAGTCCCTTGAACAGCAAAGAGATCAAACCAGTCAATCCTAAAGAAAATCAACCCTGAATATTCATTGGAAGGACTGATGCTGAAGCTGAAGCTCCAATATTGTGGCCACCTGATTCAAAAAGCTGACCCATTGGAAAAGACCCTGATAAAGCTTTAGGGCAGGAGAAGGGGGAAACAGAGGATTCGATGGTTGGATGGCATCACCAACTCAATGGACATGAGTTTGAGCAAACTCTAGGAGATAGTAAAGGACAGGGAAGCCTGGCATGCTTCAGTCCATGGGGTCTCAAAGAGTCATATACAACTTAACAACTGAAGAACAACTGTGATGGATAAGAAAACCGGTTCTCAACTGAATCAGCAGCACCCCTATGTAAAAGTTGTATCATTTTATTAACTGTTATCCTTGAAATACCAGATACTTGCTTTCTTGCCTATTATCTGTGAATAGCTGGCTGCTTAGAAAATCACATAAAAATGTTCAAATATAGAAGGTGGTTTGTGGCACAGACAACTATTTGTCCACTGAAAATCCATTCTCCAATTCTTCCTTGAATTGTGAAAGTCAAAGTTTTATTGGGCCATATAGCTTTCTCACTAAAGACTACATTCCCACCCTCCCTTGAAGATTATGGCCAAATTCTGGCCTATGGGATGTGAGCAAAATTGTTGCATGCCACTTCTGGGTTTGTCATTAAATGGAAAGGATGTGTTCTTCCCTGGCCATTTTTCCATTGGTTAGGATACAGATGGAAATGGATCAGCTATTCTGAACCCCAAATGGAATCTGTATGTTGAGTGTAGATATCAGAGCTACTATCTCTAAATAGTTATATTAGAGGGAATAAATGTCAATCTTGCTTTAGCCACTACATTTTGGGATCTTCTGGTTATAGACATTTAATTCTAACTAATGGATGGTTTCCTGTGTGGGAATATGCAATAGTGTAACATAGTAATACAGGGGATTTACATATATTTATATCACACTAAAGAGTTAATTGATTCTGTTCCCTTCCAGCTCTAACTTAAAGAGGATAAGAAAAAACAAGGTTCTAAGTATAATCCCCTTCTGAGAAAATAAATTGAGCAGAACCTGTTGAAGACAATTAATGACGTCATGAAGCCACCACAGACAGGATGAGTAAGATCTGCTACTCTGCAACGTGCTTTGATGTTTCACATTTAGCAGTTACTGTGCACTAAGGCTATGAGCCTCTATTTCTAGTCACCAGACATGCTGGGATGGAGGCTTCCAATAATTACATTTCCAGGAGCTGCTAAAATGTGATGAGAGAGAGTTACTGGAATAATTACATAATTTTTGTGGCAAAGTAAATTTAAAATAGTGTTAATCAGTTAAGTCATTGACATGGAAATACTTTATCCTAATGCAGTTCTTAAAATTTGTGCATCAGGAAATGTGGCTCGAGTCTCGGGGGCGGCGGCGGCGGGAGCGGCAGGAGGACTGCTGGGCACGCTCACAGGGCTTCCTCCGCCTGCAGGTCGGGAAAGGGCGTTTCAGCTTTAAAAAAAAAAAAAAAAAAAAGGAAATGTGGCTCTTCAGTAAGCAACAGATTAGAAAGATCTGATTTAACACAAACAAATGCGTAACATTTCCCTTGTGCCTCAGCTGGTAAAGAATCCGCCTGCAATGCAGGAGACCTGGGTTCGATTCCTAAGTTGCGAAAATCCCCTGGAGAAGGAGAAGACTACCCACTCCAGTATTCTGGCCTGAAGAGTTCCATGGACCATATTCGTTAGTCCATGGAGTCGCAATTTCAAGTCAATTCAATGTGTAACACTTGTGTATATGCACTAGAGGGCACTCACCTACTGTTTTCTAGTTGAGCAAAATGGTTTTAAACAAGCCTATTGAAGAATTACCTTAGAATCTTGTTTAAAATGTAGACTCTTAGACTGTAAAGGAACCCTGTGAATCTGCATTTTTAGTAAGAGCTTATTATAAGGGAACATGGTTAAGAGGATGACTTGTGAAGCTTGACTGCCAGGATTTGAAACCTGGCTTTGACACTTGTGAACTTGGGTAATTATTTAATCTCTCTTCTTTGGCCACCTCATGCAAAGAGTTGACTCATTGGAAAAGACTCTGATGCTGGGAGGGATTGGGGGCAGGAGGAGAAGGGGTCGACAGAGGATAAGATGGCTGGATGGCATCACTAACTCAATGGACGTGAGTCTGAGTGAACTCCGGGAGTTGGTGATGGACAGGGAGGCCTGGCGTGCTGAGATTCATGGGGTCGCAAAGAGTCGGACACGACTGAGCGACTGATCTGATCTGATCTGATCTTACCTAAGTTTCCTTATCTGCCAGATGGAGTCAGGAATAGCACCTATGTCTTACGTTGTTGAAAAGATTAGAGAGTTAACCTAGAACATACAATATAATGCCTGGCAGTAAATATTCACTCTATTATTAAAAGTTTTTTGTTTGTTTGTTTTTTGTTGTTTTGGTTTTTGGTTTACCCAAAGAGTTTTATTTGGGCAGCTCTGGGGACTGGGAGGGACTGCACATAAAATAAGGTGTTGGGCCTCTTGTTGGTGAAGTGTGGCTTGTGCTAGCAACACAGGACCTGATGGGGCAGTGCAAAGTTGATCTTGGAGTAGTGGAACTGCTTGACTCTTGGTCAGTGGCACTTATACTGACTGTGGTCTCCTCCACCTTCATGATTTGTATTCAGTGTGCTCTGCTGCTGCTGCTGCTGCTAAGTCGCTTCAGTCGTGTCCGACTCTGTGCGACCCCATAGACGGCGGCCCACCAGGCTCCCCCGTCCCTGGGATTCTCCAGTCAAGAACACTGGAGTGGGTTGCCATTTCCTTCTCCAATGCATGAAAGGGAAAAGGGAAAGTGAAGTCGCTCAGTCATGTCTGACTCTTCACGACCCCATGGTCTGCAGCCTACCAGGCTCCTCCGTCCATGGGATTTTTCAGGCAAGAGTACTGGAGTGGGGTGCCATTGCCTTCTCCATCAGTGTGCTCAGGCACCCACATCTCTGTCTGTAGGGATTGAGAGAGGGCACGGTACATGTGTACATTCCCCCAAACTTCCCATCACGTGTAGGGGAAGAAGGCACTCAGGGATCCAATGGCCACAGCATGTGTCCGCAGCAGGCACTGGCTACCAGAGCTGTAGAACCTTCAAATTCATTTTGAGGGGCAAGGCCAGAGCCTCCCAAAGGCAATGAAATCCACTTGGTACTAGCACCTCTGTTTAAACTATAGCTATAATGAACAGCAGGCTTCCTTGGTGGCTCAGTGATAAAGAATCCACCTGCCAATGCAGGAGACTCAAATTGGATCCCTGGGTCAGGAAGATCCCCTGGAAAAGGAAATGGCAACCCGTGTCTAGTATCCTTGCCTGGGAAATCCCATGGACAGAGGAGTCTGGTGGGCTACAGTCCCCGGGACTGTGAAAAAGTCAGACACGACTTAGTGACTAAACAAGAAACAGCAGTTTTCAGGTTTAGGTGCTTAGAAGTTTTTTTTTTTTTTCAATAAAGATGCACATTGATATTGTTGCAAGAAGACTTGAGAACTACTCTTGAGCAACACAAGACTATTTTTAAAAGAAAAAAAGAAGATATTCTCAACATTCTACCCAGCTGGGCTAAAACTTCAGGTTCTGACCCCCAGCTAGAGTGACCACAGAATGGGAAGAACCAAAGGTACCAGATAAAGCTGGTGTTTGTATGTTCTGCCAAACAGTTTTTACTTTATTCAGAAGTCAATGGAAAGTCATCTCAGGCATTGAGGCAGAAGATGGCATGATTAGGTCTATATTTGAGATGGATTACTCTGCAAGCAGAGTGGGGGTTGGAATGTGATGGGTTACACTGGAGGCAGATGGGTGAGGGAGCTCGGGTAGATGCAACGCTTTTCCTTTTCCAGCCCAGAGAACGGTCTCCAGGAAGCATTGCAATTATCCACATTAGTGATTCTAGTATTAACAATTTGAACCTTATAAATCTTTTCTTCTTAGATGAAAATAGAGTGGAGTTTGTAATGAAGCACTCTGTGCCAACCCTACCTGATGTTTTATACACAGTATAGAGCACACAGGACCTGGCAGGCATCCTCCCTAAGTTCTGAGGCAGCCAGTCCTGCAATGAAAGCTCATTAGCTGTGCAGTCATCAAGGAAAAACTGGACCGCTTTCCACCATATCAGAGGCTGTGAAAGGACCACATTCTGTGTCTCAACTGGTGAGCCTGTCGAGGTTGGGGTAGATTTCCAGGAACTGTGGCAGCTTTGAAGTGTCTGACCTAAGAGAGATTAAAATAAACTTCAGTTCTGCTCTATCACACCCCAGCCAAAATGGGAGGCGCCGCGAGGAGGGGCAGGAGAAAGTGGTGGAGGAGGAGGGGAAAACTGAAGTCACAGTCTCCTCATTGGCTTTGCCTTGAATTCACCAACACTGCTCTGCTGTCATCAAATTAGCGGAGGCAACAGTGCTTGGGGAAATAGCTACAATACATGAGTGTTTTCTCTAGTTGCTGAGGAGTGGCTATAAATGATTTTATGAGAAAAGAATCTATCCCTGGGGCCCCATCTAACAGGATCAATTCCTACTTGCTCCCTCAGCCAAGTCTCATGTATCGCCCATGTACCTAGTCACTTAGTTCCTTAGAAACATATCTGTTTCTGAGTCTCTGAAAACACGCGAAATATAAAAAGATAAAACAACTCTTCCCTCTGTTAAGACTGCAGAATCAATCTTAGACTGCTTAGAGCTAGAAAGAATCTAATCCAACGGTTTTCAAGTTCGTTTTAGTATCTGATCCCTTCAGATGAAATCCGGTGAAGAAGTTCAAATAATATGTGAACAGAAAGCAGAGCTGCTTTTATAGAAAGGCATTTCTGGCTGGGCAATGCCTCTATTTTTGTCACATCTCCAACACCCTGTTTTGTGAATTAATTCTTTGAACAGCCAGGACTTAAAGGAGCAAAGTCTGAAAGTCATGATGAAACAAGTTCTTCCATTTTACAGAGGACAAAAATGAGTCCCAGAGAGTTCATAGTTATTTGGTTTTATGAGGGCTCCCCAGAGTAGTCATTTGCTAAGAAACACTTGTGAAAAAAATAATGTTTTCTTGATGGATGATGATGTAGGTGCACAGATATATTAAATGCAACTTGAGCATTTATCAATGGATATTATTTTTTATTCAGCCCCTTAATTTTCACATCATATTTTAAAAGGTAAAGGAAGTGAATTTGCCATTAACCATATGAAATTTTTTGGAACTAACTGATTCTCCCTAAAGCTTACTAAGAGAAAAATTTAACCCTAAAGCTATAACCAAATGTTTGAGACTGTGAGAAAATCAGAATACTCAAAAATTAATCCAGGAAATGAGTGTATCCCACGTGTGCATGCAAGCTCAGGCATGTCTGGCTCTTTGAGACCTCATAGACTGTAGCCCTCCAGGCTCCTCTGTCCCTGGGATTTCCCAGGCAAGAATACTGGAGTGGGTTGCCATTTCCTTCTCCAGAAGATCTTCCTGACCCAGGGACTGAACCCACATGTCTTGCATTGACAGGTGGATTGTTTACCGCTGAGCCACCAGGAAAGCCCATGACACACTTTATGACTTGTATTTTTTATATATATATAGCAGCTTTATTGAGCTATAATTCACATATTATGCAATTCACCATTTAAAATATACAGTTAAAAAAAAAGTTAAAAAAAAAATATACAGTTAGGTGACTGAGATTGTGGAGTAGGAAGAGCCTAAGCTCATCTCCCACAGGCATATCAAAATTACAACTGTTCACAGAGCAACTATTAATGAGAAGGACGTGAAGACTAGCTGAGAAGATCTTCTACAGCTGAAGATATGAAGAAGAACACTACAATAAAGACGGGTAAGAGGGGCAGAGATGTGAGATACGTGAGACCCACATTCCCAGGTAGATGACTCACAAACAGATAATTGCAGACATTCTCCCCAAGGAGCTAGGAGTCTGAGCCCAATACAGAGCTCTAGGCCTAAAGAATCCTAAACAGTTGGCTTGGAAGGCCAGTGGGGTTTTATATACATATATGTGGTATATTAGACCACAAAACTCATCTCAGTGAATTTAAGAAGACTGAAACTATATCAAGCATCTTTTCCAACAACAATATAGGACTAGAAATCAACTACAAGGGAAAAAAAAATGTGGAAAACCACAAACACACATAGGCCAAATAATATGCTACTAAACAACCAGTGGGGCTTCCCATATGATGTAGAGGTAAAGAATCTGCCTGACAATGCAGGAGACTCAGGAGACACGGGTTCAATCCCTGGATCAGAAAGATCCCCTGGAGAAGGCAATGGCAAGCTGCTCCAGTATTTTTGCCTAAAAAAAATTCCATGGACAGAGAAAACTGGTGGGCATGAAAACTGATTCACAGGGTCACAGAGTCAGATGCTACTGAACGACTGAGAACACACAACCAACCAATGGATCAATGCAGAAATCAAAGAGGAAATTAAAAAAAAAAAAAAAACACCTGGAGACATGAAAATGAAAACAATGATCCAAAAATCTGTGGGATGCAGCAAAGCAGTGCCAGGAGGGAAGGTGATAGCAATACAACCCTTCCCTAAGGAAATAAGAAAAATCTCAAGCAATCTAAACATACACCTGAAGGGACTAGAAAAAGGAGGACAAACCAAACTCAGTTGAGAATGTTTCCTTTAAATCAAAGGTTAACCGATGTAGCTCACCATTGTAACAGAATAAAGAGAAGAAAAAAAAACCCATGGAACTAAACAGGCGACGATAAAGGCATTTGATAAACTTCACCATTTATCCGTGGTTTAAAAACCTCTGTGGTACAGCCACACTGGGAAATAGTTCAGCACTTCCTTATAAAACTGAACATGAAACCACCATACGACACAGCAATTTGCACTCATGGACATTTATCCTGGAGAAGTGAAAACTGACATTCACACAAAAATCTATACATAAATTTCCAGAGCAGCTTTATTTGTATAGCCCCAAACTGAAACTACCCAGATGTCTTTCAATGGGTGAATGTTTGCACAAAGTGTGATATATCCATACTAAGGAAAGCAGTAAAAAAGAATGAACTCTTTATCTGTGAAACAACTTGGATGAATCCCCACGGAATTATATTGAGTGAAAAAAAAAAAAACAGTTTCTGAAGATTGCGTACTACATGATTTATTTGATTTGTATAAAATGTTTGAAGATGAAATTTTAGAAATTAAGAACAGATTAGTGCTTCATGGGAGTTAGGGAAAAATGTGCATACACATGAACAATCTTTGTGGTGATGAAAATGTTCTGTATTTTGACTATGGTCAACTTACATGTGATGAAATCACACAGAACTAAATACACATGAGTGTATAAGTGTATAAGTAAAATGGAGAAGGAAATGGCAACCCACTTCAGAGCTCTTGCCTGGAGAATCCCATGGATGGAGGAGCCTGGTGGCCTACAGTCCACGGGGTCGCAAAGAGTCAGACACGGCTGAGCAACTTCACTTTCGCTTTCACTATAAGTAAAATGGGAGAAGTCTGAAAAAGATTGTGGGATTGTAATGTCAAGGTCCTGATTGTAACATTACACTATATGTCTGCAAGATGGTACCATGGGAAGAAACTGAGTAGATGGTACAGACTTTCTCAGTATTATTTCTTACAACTGTGTGTTAATCTACAAATTACCTCAAAAGAAAAGTTTAATTGAAAAAACTTCTCCTAAAAATCTAGTAATAGATGAGAACTTCCAAATCTAATCAACAGTAGTTCTAAAAAGCACATAACAAACCTACTTTTGGGGAAAATATTGAAAGCTTTTCTTGAATATTAAGAACAAGATAAATGCCTGCTTTTCCCCATTTTTACCCGGCACTGTATTAAAGGTTGCAGCTACAGAATAATGCAAAAAAAATTAAATCCAAGTTATAAGGGCAGGAAAAGAACTAAAATTACTATTAGTCACAGGTCATATGGCTGCATATGTAAAATTCCAAAAGGAAGTACAGTTAAATTTCAGAATCAATGAATGTATTAGCAAAGCTACAGGAAAAGTCAATGTATAAGACTGTGTTATAGTATTCAAAAATCAATTGTAACATTAGCCAAAAGAACCCCAAAATATTTAAAATATGGCATTTAAAATAAAATTAAACACATGAATAAATCTACCAAAAGATATGCAAGGCCTCTACACAGAAAACTATTAGGATTATTAGGAAAAATTGTTGTTCAGTCATGTCCAACTCTTTGTGATCCCATGGACTGAAGCATGCCAGGCTTCCCTATCCTTCACCATCTCCAGGAGTTTACTCAAACTCATGTCCATCGAGTCATTGATGCCATCCAACCATCTCATCCTCTGTCATATACCACAGATGTTTTTAAATGCCGATATTATAAAGTGGTCAAGTTCCTAAGTTAATCTATGGAGCAGGTGCAATACTGATCAAAATCCCAATGAATTTCTGTTATTGGCTTTTCTGAAATTGACAAGTGGTTCCAGTGTTCTTGCCTGGAGAATCCCAAGGACGGGGGACCCTGGTGGGCTTCCGTCTCTGGGGTCACACGGAGTCAGACACGACTGAAGTGACTTAGCAGCAGCAGCAGAGAGGTAAGGAAAGACAAACTGAAGTTAAACAACATCATGGGAAGGACTTCCCTGGTCATCCAGAGGCTAAGGCGTCACACTTCCAAAGCAGGCAGCCCAAGTTTGATCCTTTGTCCCAAACTAGATGCCACATCTACAACTAAGTTCACACGCCACAGCTGAAAAAAAGAACCTGCCACAAAGAAGATCTCGTGTGCCACAACTGAGACCCAGTGTAGCCAAATAAATTAATTTTTTTTTAAATCATGGGAAATTTTGCTCTGAGAATTAGTTAACAGAACTACTTAAAATATTAAAATCTTATAGAAGTTAAAGGAGTACAATTTGTTGTTGTTCAGTTGCTAAGTCATATCTGACTCTTAGTCGCAACCCCATGGACTACAGCATGCCAGGCTCCCTTGTCCTTCACTATCTCCTGGAGTTTGCTCAGACTCACGCCCATTGAGTTGGTGATGCTATTCAACCATCTTGTCCTCTGTTGCCCACTTCTCCTGCTACCCTCAATCTTTCCTAGCATCAGGGTCTGTCCCAATGAATACAAATTTTGTGCAATACTGGCACAAAAAATGGACCAAAAGACCACTAAAACAGAAGAGAACATGTAGAAACAGGCAGTGAATAGATGGATACACAATTATGACAAAAGTGGAGCTACAGAGAAGTGGGTAAAAGACAGTCTTTTCAGAAAATAGCGCTGGATCGATGCGTAAATTTTCTGTAGCTGCCATAACAAATAACCACAAACTTAATGGCTTAAAGCAACACATTTATTATCTTACCATTATTTAAGTCAGCATTCCAACATAAACCTCACTAAGATAAAATAAACGATTGGCAGAAACGTTCTTTTCTGGAGGCTCTAGGAGGGAATTAATTTCCTTGCCATTTCCAGATTTCTAGAACCACTGGAGAATCCCAGGGACAGGGGAGCCTGGTAGGCTGCAGTCCATGGGGTCCCTAAGAGTCCGACGCGACTGAAGTGACTTAGCAGCAGCAGCAGCAGCAAAACCACCCACATTCCCTATCCTACATTGGCTTGTGGCCCCTTTCCTCAATCTTCAAGATCAACAGTGTTGCATCTCTCTGGCTTGTTCTTCGCTAATTAAATTTCCCTTTGACCGCAGCCTGGAAAGATTCTATTTTAGAGCTCTATTTGGTTAGGTTGGGCTCAGTCAGATAAAACAGGATAAACTGGTCATCCAGAGTCACATCTGCAAGGTTCTCTTTGCAGCAGAAGGTAACATATTATGAGGCTCCAGGGATCAGGACCAGGACATCTTTGTGGGGTCCTCATTCTGCCTACCACAGTCAACTAGATACTCTTTGTAAAAAATAAGAAAACTTCCTTCATCACTCATCAAATACAAAATCAATTCCAGATAGGCCATAACTCTACATGTGAGAGTTTGAAAAATTAAACTTTTGGAAGAAAATATAGAAAAATGTTTTCATGATATTGGGGTGGTGAAGGATTTCATGACCAGAACAACAACAACAAAAAAACACCTTAAGATTGAGAAATTGATCTAGATTAAAGTTAAGAATTTTTCATCAAAATCTCCTAAAAATAATGAAAATGCAAGCCACAGAGTGGGAGAAGGTACGGGCAATACACATCATCAATGAACAGCTGTGTCAAAGTTTGGGTTCCCCTGAAAGCAGAACCTGAGAAAAAGGCTTGGTACAGGAGCTTCCAGGGATCCATCGTGTGTGTTAGGCTTCACAATAAAACAAGTTAACACCAATAAAAACAAAAGTCTTAAATGTAGTAGCTAACATTTATTCAATGCTTTCTATGTACTAAACTCTGTTCTAAGCATTTTATGCAAATCAACTCAGTTAACACCTCAGACATGCCCAGAAGTAGATGCCTTTATGGGCTTCCCTGGGGGCTTAGACGGTAAAGAATCTGCCTCCAATGCAGGAGACCCAAGTTCAATCCCTGGGTCGGGAACATCCCCTGGAGAAGGGCATGGCAACCCACTCCAGTATTCTTGCCTGGAAAATCCCACGGACAGAGGAGCCTGGCAGGCTATAGTCCATGGAGTCGCAAAAGAGTCAGACGTGACTGAAGCGATTTAGCAAGCAAGCAAGATGCCTTTGTAATCCCTGGGGAAGGACACTGAGTCACAGTGTAGTTAATGTCCTAAAGCTACTAGGCACGGTTTGTGATGGTAGAGATTGTTGCCTGTTTTGTTGGCTGCTACATTCCCACTGCCTGGAAAAATGCCTCTTCATTGAATAAAGTGGCAAAATAAGATTCACACCCATGCTGCCTTTGGCAAATCTTGCATTCTTAACCATGACACAGAACAGCTCATAATGTTATTCACTTAAAATCTCCTATTCAGATCCAGGGTGTAAGAATGAAGATAATAAAAGCACAGAAAAATTAAAATTATTTTTTAATTTTAAAAATAAGTTTTTATTTAAAAAATAAAGATACAATTTAAAATCCATTCATCTAGATTTCTTAGAAGAAAGGGGGATGGGAGAAACCAAAGGCCAGAAGAATGTTTTCAAATACTTTTCTTCCCCACAGGTTTGTTTAAGATCATATTCCCGTCTTTGCCAGCCAGCATTTTAGCCCTTGCCAATGAACTTCCCAGATCATGGAAAGCCACCTCTTAACCCTTTTCCCAAGACCTGAGCCTAATCCCAACCCTCTCTCAACTGAAAGACATGTTCGTGTTGACTGTCGGTTCAGCAGTTGTGTTTCTAGCCACTGAATCAAATTAAACTGAAATCAAAACCAAACACATGTTCCTCTAAGAAACAGCCAAGACTTTCACGCTAAATACCAAACATTCTCCCCGCCAGCAGTTCAGGCGTTCTAGCACACAACTTTAAGATGTTAACCAAGAATTGTCCAGACTACAGATCATTGCTTGGAAAATTTTCCTTGCTACTGGTGGCGATGATGTGTGTGTGTGTGTGTGTTTAAAACCAATGTAGAAAAGTTCATGCAACAATGTGCTCCCATTTTAAGAAAAAATGATTTCAGTATAATTTTGTACAATAAAGTCTCTTCTGAGAGATCACAATTTTTCTTCTGTTGGATGATGTTTTTGGTGGTCAAGAGAAATATTGAAAAGTAGTATTCTTTTTTTTTTTTTAATGAAATGGGCATTTAAATGAACCATAAATCAACATTGGTCAATTGAAGCTATGGAAGTGACTGTTACAATGACTTTATTATTTTTTTTTAATATTGGTGTAGATCAACAATGTCTTGTTAGTTTCAAGTATATAGTAAGGTGATTAACTTATACGTACATATATATTCTTTTTCAAATTCTTTTCCCATTCAGGTTGTTACAAAATATTGAGTAGAGTTCCCTGTGCTATACAGTAGGTCCTTGTTGGTTATCCATTTTAAATATAGCAGTGTGTACATGTCCATCCCACACTCCCAAGGTTTTGGTGCTTATGATAATGTCTCCAAAGAAACTATGCAGCCTAAAATAATAATATATCACTACTCTTTGTACATTTTACTTTCTATGAACTCTATTTATGTGCATATCCATTTTCATATCAAATCATCAGATCAGATCAGTTGCTCAGTTGTGTCCGACTCTTTGTGACCCCATGAATCACAGCACGCCAGGCCTCCCTGTCCATCACCAACTCCCAGAGTTCACACAGACTCATGTCCATCGAGTCAGTGATGCCATCCAGCCATCTCATCCTCTGTCATCCCCTTCACCTCCTGCTCCCAATCCCTCCCAGCATCAGAGTCTTTTCCAATGAGTCAACTCTTTGCATGAAGTGGCCAAAGTACTGGAGTTTCAGCTTTACCATCATTCCTTCCAAAGAAATCCCAGGGCTGATCTCCTTCAGAATGGACTGGTTGGATCTCCTTGCAGTCCAAGGGACTCTCAAGAGTCTTCTCCAACACCACAGTTCAAAAGCATCAATTCTTTGGCACTCAGCTTTCTTCACAGTCCAACTCTCACATCCATACATGACCACAGGAAAAACCATAGCCTTGACTAGACGAACCTTTGTTGGCAAAGTAATGTCTCTGCTTTTGAATATGCTATCTTGGTTGGTCATAACTTCCCTTCCAAAGAATAAGAGTCTTTTAATTTCATGGCTGCAGTCACCATCTGTAGTGATTTTGGAGCCCCAAAAATAAAATCTGACACTGTTTCCACTGTTTCCCCATCTATTTCCCATGAAGTGATGGGACCGGATGCCATGATCTTCGTTTTCTGAATGTTGAGCTTTAAGCCAACTTTTTCACTCTCCACTTTCACCTTCATCAAGAGGCTTTTTAGTTCCTCTTCACTTTCTGCCATAAGGGTGGTGTCATCTGCATATCTGAGGTTATTGATATTTCTCCCGGCAATCTTGATTCCAACTTGTGTTTCTTCTAGTCCAGTGTTTCTCATGATGTACTCTGCATATAAGTTAAATAAACAGGGTGACAATATACAGCCTTGATGTACTCCTTTTCCTATTTGATAGGAAATTTTCCTATTTCCTATCAAATCATAATGCCTGTTTATTATTATTTCCTTGAGCCTATTAAAATACATGATTTCTATTTTCCCAGAGGTTCATATACAGTGTTTTTTTTTAATTCAGTCATAAAAAACATTTTTAAAAACTAAGATCATGGCATCCAGTCCTATCACTTCATGGCAAATAAAAAGGGGAAAACTAGAAGCAGTGATAGATTTTACTTTCTTGAACTCAAAATTCACTGCAGACAGTGACTGTAGCCATGTAATTAAAAGACAGTTGTTCCTCGGAAGGAAAGCGACGACAAACCTAGGCAACATGTTAAAAAGCAGAGACATCACTTTGCTAACAAAGGTCTATCTAGTCAAAGCGATGGTTTTTCCAGATGTGAGAGTTGAATCATAAGGGTGAGCACCAAAGAACTGATGCTTTGGAATTGCGGTGCTGGAGAAGACTCTTGAGAGTCCCTTGGACTGAAAGGAGCTCAAACCAATGAATCCTAAAGAAAATCAACCCTGAACATTCATTGAAAGGACTGATGCTGAAGCTGAAGCTCCAATACTTTGGCCACCTGATGGGAAGAGCCAACTCACTGGAAAAGACCCTGATGCTAGGAAAGATCAAAGGCAACAGGAGAAAGACGTGGCTAGATAGCATAACTGACTCAATGGACGTGAATTTGAGCAAACTCTGGAAGATAGCAAAGAACAGGGAAGCCTGACGTGCTACAGTCCATGGGGTTGCAAAGAGTCAGACAAGACTGAGCGACTGAACAGCGACAATGAACAATAAAACTCTATTCATTCAAATTATTGACTTAAGAAATATAAATTAAAAAAAAGATAAAGTAGACAGTACTGCCTTGTAACATGTCACCAGAGCCTTGTGCTAAGGTGTTCCCAGTCCAACAAATGGCTATCTTTGATTTTCAGATGCCTGCTAGTGTAACTACATGTATTATCACCTGGTACATATTTCTACATCTTTTCCACAAAGATATAAAAGTCTTTAGTTGTATTCTGGCATTTCTCTCCAATATTTTTTAAACATTACCAAAGTGCTTCCTATAGTCACTTACAGAAGTCATTATTCCAACCAAAGAATAAAGTTCATCTAGACCTGCACGTGTTCTACCTAGATTTAAATTATCTAGTTACCCTTATTCCCTACTACTCTATCTGGACTTCCTTCAGTCTTCTTGGGTGGCTCAGACAGTAAAAAAAAAAAATCTGCCTGCAATGTGGGAGACTTGGGTTTGATCCCTGGGTCGGGAAGATCCCCCAGAGAAAGGAATGGCAATTGACTTCAGTATTCTTGCCTGGAGAATCCCATGGACAGAGGAGTCTGGTGGGCTATAGTATATGGGGTCGCAAAGAGTCAGACACAGCCCAGTGACACACACACACATACACACACACACTACTTCCTACTTCCCTACTACTCATATTTCTCTATTAATATTTGAGATTTGGTTTATCTACATGTTTCTCTTTTATATACCACTTCAGTTATTCTGCTTTCTCTCTGTCTTTGTCTAACTTCAATTTTTGTCCCATTAGTGTGTCTCTTTCTCTCTACTTTGTTCTTTTTTTTTTTTTTTTTCATTTAATTGTATTTATTTTTGGCTGTTCTGGGTCTTCATTACTGTGCGCAGACTTCCTCTAGTTTCGGCAGGTGGGGGCTGCTCCCTAGTTGCGGAGCTTGGACTTCTCACTGCGGTGGCTTCTCTTCGTTCCAGAGCATGGGCTCCAGGTGCACAGGCTTCAGTAGTTATGGTGCACCGGCTTAGTTGTCCTGAGGCTTGTGGAATCTCCTTGCACCAGGCATCAAAGCCATGTCCCCTGAACTGGCAGGCAGACTTTTAACCACTGGACCACCAGGGAATTTCTCTACTTTGTTCTTTTTGGCCAAAAACATCTCCATCTCCTAATCCTGCCATGTACTTCTTGCCTCAAACCTTTGTTGCTGTTAGCTTGAAACATATGAAAGTATACATTGCCTGATATTTTTTTTACATTTTCATTGCCCCCATATGTTTGTCTTCCATGTTTCTGTTTTTGCCCTCCCAGTGTTTGACCATTTACTTATTCACTCTTACTGGATGAATATCTATTGACGACCTGCAATGTCCAGGTCTATGCTAGACGATGGCAACACCAAGTCATGACCCAGCAAGCACCTTCAAAGAGCTCATGAACTAGTGGAGAATTCATACAGATAAGCAAGAAGTTACAAAGATGTGGAAAGAATGACTATAACCAAGGAGCACAAAGGTGGGGATACTAAACCCAGACTGTGAAAGTCAGAAAACATGTTCTGGAAGGTAAGACAGCCATTCTAAGGCCAGAAGTAGAGGCTACAGGACATATGTGCAGGCCCACAGATTTCTGGAGATGTCATCTTTTTTCATCAGAATCACTTGTGACATCTTAACTTTTAAAGTTTACTATTTCACTATCTTGATAAATTACTTCTCACTCTTTCATTAATAAAAATTTTAAGGACCCGCTCAGTACCAGGACCACAATAAGTGTGGTCTTTTCTTTTTAAGGCCCACTGTTTAATATCTATTTTTATTTATTTATCTCGTCTTAGCTGCAGCACGTGGGTTCTTCGATCTTTGTTGAGTCACACAGAATCTTTTTTAGTTGTGGCTTGTGGAATCTATTTCCTTGACCAGGGATCGAACCTTCATTGGAAGCATGAAGTCTTAGCTACCAGACCACCAGGCAAGCCCCTAAGACTCAAATTAAAGACTCAAGGAAAAAAAAAAAAAAAAGACTCAAGGAATTCTCTGCTTTCACCCTCCCCCATAATTTGGGGGAACTTTTAACCTGTTTTTCCAAAATGCAAAGTACTCATTTGGCTCTTGCTACTGTTTCTTCCTCAACAACAAATAACTTTAAATTTTTAGTTTCCTTTTTACTTTGAAATTGCTCAGTGTAATTTATTGAGTGCTTTCTATGGACAAGGCACCATACTATGAGCTCTGGGAGATATACAACGATGACTAAGCTTCCTCATGAAGCTTATAAACTAATAAGGGAAAGGTGCACAAAGAACAGGATATAGAGAATAATAGATGCTCTACTAAAGATATTTTATGTTTAAAGATTAGAATTTCTTAGTTTTAATTAAATTCAGAAGAGGATTGCTTGTTTTTTCCTGAATCATTAGCAAGTTGATAAGATTAGGACAGAAAGTCTAGATCAAGTCAAAACATTTTTGAGAGGCATTGTGTAATTTTTTTTAAACTATTTTTGTTTTCAATACATCCCAGAGGAAAGGGTGCCTGTACCAGTCTGATTGTATCCAATAATTCAGAAGTCAGTTCATTAGATTAACAAAATTTAATAGTGGTATTATGGATCAAATTAGATTTTAAAATAGGTATTGGAATTTCAGTGTTACCCCTGGGCTTTCACATTCTACATTATGTATTTCTGTAATTTTGGAATACTTCTTAGTAATGATAATGTGTTACTTTTTTAATTAGAAAAAATACATTCATAAATACATATACGGAGCTTCAATTAGGAAGATGAATGTGTGCCCTAAGTCGCTTCAGTCATGCCTGACTCTTTGCAACTCCTCTGTACATGGAATTTTCCAGGCAAGAAATCCTGGAATGGGTTACCATTTCCTACTCCAGGGGATCTTCCTGACCCAGACTGAACATTCACCTCTTATGTCCTGCATTGGCAGGTGGGTTCTTTACCACTAGTGCCACCGAGGAAGCCCACTCCAACTCTAGCAACCCCATGGACTGCAGCCTACCAGGCTCCTCCATCCATGGGATTTTCTAGGCAAAAGTACTGGAGTGGGGTGCCATTGCCTTCTCCAATTAGGAAAATACATTGTGCTAATTCTCCAGAAAGGTATCTGTTAGCTTCCTTTTTCAAAATGAAATATATATATATGATTATAAAAGTTGAAAAAATATGGAAAAAAGAAAAAAATTACCTATAAAGCCACTACACTAACTCAATTGTTTTCTATGATGTGTTTTTCTCCTCTTGTTTTTTTTGTACATCGATGAGGTTGTTTTTAAGTGATGAGATAGCAACAGTTCATTTTAAAATTTTAATTTGTCTTATTGAAGTATGGCTGACTTACAATGTTGTGTTAGTTTCTGATATAGAGCAAATAATTCAGTTATACATGTATATAATAGTTTGCATTTGTTTATCCCAAACTCCCAGTGCATTCCTCCCCAGCCCTCCTCCTTTTTGGCAATCACGAATCTGTTCTCTGTGTCCTGTGAGTCTGCTTCTGTTTATAGATAAGTTCATTTGTGTCATATTTTATTTATTTATTTTTATTTTATATTGGAATATAGTTGATTAACAGTGTTGTGTTAGTTTCAAGTGTGCAGCAAAGTGATTCAGTTATATATACATATATGAAAGTGAAAATCACTCAGTCATATCTGACTCTTTGTGACCCCATGGAATTCTCCAGGCCAGAATACTGGAATGGGTAGCATTTCCCTTCTCCAGGGATCTTTCTAACCCAGGGATTGAACCTAGTTCTCCCGCATTATAGGCAGATTCTTTACCAGCTGAGGCACCAGGGAAGCCCAAGAATATTGGAGTGGGTAGCCTATCCCTTCCCTAGTGGATTTTCCTGATCCAGGAATCAAACCATGGTCTCCTGCATTGCAGGCTGATTATTTACCAGCTAGTCAAGGCTATGGTTTTTCCTGTGGTCATGTATGGATGTGAGAGTTGGACTGTGAAGAAGGCTGAGCGCTGAAGAATTGATGCTTTTGAACTGTGGTATTGGAGAAGACTCTTGAGAGTCCCTTGGACTGCAAGGAGATCCAACCAGTCCATTCTGAAGGAGATCAGCCCTGGGATTTCTTTGGAAGGAATGATGCTAAAGCTGAAACTCCAGTACTTTGGCCACCTCATGCAAAGAGTTGACTCATTGGAAAAGACTCTGATGCTGGGAGGGATTGGGGGCAGGAGGAGAAGGGGACGACCGAGGATGAGATGGCTGGATGGCATTACTGACTCAATGGACATGAGTCTGAGTGAACTCTGGGAGTTGGTGATGGACAGGGAGGCCTGGCATGCTGCGATTCATGGGGTCGCAAAGAGTCGGACACTACTGAGTGACTGATCTGATCTGATACATGTATTTATTCTTTTTTCAAATTCTTTTCCCATTTAGTTTATTACAGAATATTTAGTGGAGTCACTGTGCTATACAGTGGGTCCTTGTTGGTTGTCTATTTTAAATACAGTACAGTGTCACACCAATATTTGTTGCAGTGCTGTTTACAACAGCCAATACATGTAAGCAACCTAAATGTTCATCAATAGAATAATGGATGAATAAGATGTAGTGTATATATATATGATGGAATATTACTCAGCCATTAAAAAGAATGAAATAATGCTATTTGCAGCAACATGAATAGACTTAGAGATTATCGTACTAAGTGAAGTAAGTCAGAGAAAGACAAATATCATATGATACCACTTTTATGCAGAATCTAAACAAAGTAATACTAATGAACTTGTATTTACAAAACAGAAATAGGTTCACAAATTTAGGAAACAAACATATGGTTATCAGAGGGGAAATGAGGTGTGGTGAGGGATAAATTGGGAATTTGGGATTGAGAGAGCAATATTTCTTAATAATATTTAACCCACAGAAATAAGAACATTTTCTTCACATATACACAGTTCTGTGTTTTTGGCCCAGATGGAAAGGTAGAATCATGGAATATTTACATGAAAATACCTTATAGATTATTCTGAAATATTCAAACTCTCATTATCATCTCCCACTAGGTAAAACCATTATCTTCCAGGTTTACTACTTTGTAGATGGAGTCATATTAACAGTAATAATCCAGATTTTATTGACACTTGTCATGAAGAGAGGTTCATGACATTGTACAGGAGACAGGGATCAGGACCATCCTGAAGAAAAAGAAATGCAAAAAAGCAAAATGGCTATCTGAGGAGACCTTATAAATAGCTGTGAAAAGAAGGGAAGCAAAAAGCAAAGGAGAAAAGGAAAGATATACCCATTTGAATGCAGAATTACAAAGCATAGCAAGGAGAGATAAGAAAGCCTTCCTCAGTGATCAGTGCAAAGAAATAGAGGAAAATAATAGAATGGGAAAGACTAGAGATCCCTTCAAGAAAATTAGAGATACCAAGGGAACATTTCATGCAAAGATGGGCACAATAAAGGACAGAAATGATACGGATCTAACAGAAGCAGAAGATATTAAAAAGAGGTGGCAAGAATATGCAGAAGAACTATATCAAAAAAATCTTTATGACCCAGATAACCAGGATGGAGGGATCACTCACCTAGAGCCAGACATCCTGGAATGTGAAGTCAAGTGGGACTTAGGAAGCATCACTGTGAACAAAGCTAGTGGAGGTTATGAAATTCCAGTTGAGCTATTTCAAATCCTAAAAGACGATGCTGTGAAAGTGCTGCACTCAATATGCCAGCAAATTTGGAAAACTCAGCAGTGGCCACAGGACTGGAAAAGGTCAGTTTTCATTCCAGTCTCAAAGAATGGCAAATGCCAAAAAAGCTCGAACTACCACACAATTGCACTCATCTCACATGCTAGCAAAGTAATGCTCAAAATTCTCCAAGCCAGGCTTCAACAGTACGTGAACCATGAACTTCCAGATGTTCAAGCTGGATTTAGAAAAGGCAGAGGAATCAGAGGTCAATTGCCAACATCCGTTGGATCATCGAAAAAGCAAGAGAGTTCCAGAAAACCATCTATTTCTGCTTTATTGACTATGCAAAACCCTTGACTATGTGGATCACAAGAAATTGTGGAAAATTCTGAAAGAGATGGGAATACCAGACCACCTTACCTGCCTCCTGAGAAATTTGTATGCAGGTCAGGAAGCAACAGTTAGAATTGGACATGGAACAACAGACTGGTTCCAAATAGGGAAAGGAGTACGTCAAAGCTGTATATTGTCACTCTGCTTATTTAACTTCTGTGCAGAGTACATCATGAGAAACGCTAGGCTTGAAGAAGCACAAGCTGGAATCAAGATTGTTGGGAGAAATATCAATAACCTCAGATATGCAGATGACACCACCCTTATGGCAGAAAGTGAAGAACTAAAGAGCCTCTTGATGAAAGTGAAAGAGGAGGGTGAAAAAGGTGGCTTAAAACTCAACATTCAGAAAACTAAGATCATGGCATCTGGTCCCATCACTTCACAACAAATAGATGGGGAAACAGTGGGAATAGTGAGAGACTTTATTTTGGGGGACTCCCAAATCACTTGCAGATGGTGACTACAGCCATGAAATTAAAAAACATTTGCTCCTTGGAAGAAAAGCTATGACCAACCTAGACAGCATATTAAAAAGCACAGACATCACTTTGTAAAAAATGTTCTGTCTAGTCAAAGCTATGGTTTTTCCAGTAGTCATGTATGGATGTGAGAGTTGGAGTATAAAGAAAGCTGAGCACTGAAGAATTGATGCTTTTGAACTGTGGTGTTGGAGAAGACTCTTGAGAGTCCCTTGGACAGCAAAGAGATCCAACCAGTCCATCCTAAAGGAAATCAGTCCTGAATACTCATTGGAAGGACTGATGCTGAAGCTTAAACTCCAATACTTGGCCACCTGATTTGAAGAACTGACTCATTTGAAAAGACCCTGATGCTGGGAAAGATTGAAGGAAGGAGAAGGGGACAACAGAGGATGAGATGGTTGCATGGCATCACTGACTCAATGGATATGAGTTTGAGTAAGCTCCAGGAATTGGTGATGGATAGGGAGGCCTGGTGTGCTGCAGTCCATGAGGTCGCAGAGTTGGGCTGTGCAACTGAACTGAACCTAATGTCATGAAAAGGTCCCCCAAATTTTTCTGGGACTTCAGGTAATGTTTCACTTGTGCTATAAGTAAAACCAGTTACCTGTCTAGTCACCTCCTTTTTTCTTTCCTCTTCTCAGCTCTAACCATCATGGGCTAGATGTTGCTGAGTTTCCTGATGATGCTGCCTTCCCTAGGATGCTGCCACAGATGTCCTAGAAATGCCAAAGCAGTGCTGTGGTGTGTACAGAAGCATAGACTGCACTTCCCTGGTGGTTGATAATCTGCCTTCCAATGCAGAGAACATGGGTTCCCAGGTCAGGGAAGTAAGATCCCACATGCTGCAGGGTGACTAAGCCCAGAGCACCACAATGAAGATCCCCAGTGCCTCAACTCAGACGTATTTATGTTGATGTATGACAGAAACCAAACCAATATTATAAAGCAATCATCAGTCAATTAAAAATAAACTTTTAAAATAATATAAAGACTTTTTTTAAACCAAAGCAAGCACAGAATGTCCCCTTCTCCTCTCCCATTGTAGGTTCCCCAGCACACCATTTGTGTCCCATGTCCTGGGACACTTTCTACTCAAAATGTGGTCCATGGACCAGCATCATTGGGCAGAATTGTTAGAAATGCAGGCTCTCAGGTCCTGTGTATCAGAATCTGCCTTTTAAGAAGAGTCCCAGGTGATTCATATACAAGTGACGGTCTGAGGAACACCTACTCAAGACACGCTCTGAGGCTACGATAAGAATTCGTTTGGGACAAGAGCAGTGTTGGGTCAGAAAACAAAAGTAGCAAATAATAGGTCCTTTTATAATGATTTCTTCTCTTTGAAGACCTTGTCTTTATGACTGGGCCAAACATAGGCTACGTGGCCCCTTCTCTTAGGATGCACTCTCCCTCAGGAGCCCCTCAATCCTCACTACCTCACCAAGAGAGACTTTTGATGACCTGTCACTTCTATTTCAGTGCAACCAGACGTGGCTTAGGCTCAAACTAAGAATCCACCACACATGGGAGATCTTATACCATGTAAAATATATATATTTATATGTATATATAATTTATATACATGTAAAATAATTTTTTTTTGTAACAAATATTGATTCAGCAGCTATCATTTCCTAATGGAGAAAGAACCAAAAGGTTCCCACATGGAAGAGTCTTACTGTAGGTTGGAGAAACCAGCCTTATATCTTGACCCTACAGCGTGTCTGTGCCCTTTCTCCAGGTGAAACACCCTCTTCCAGTTCATTTCTCTACATTCTTACCCACGCTCCAAGGCCAATTTCAAATGCCAGTTTATCAATGTTCAGTTCAGTTCAGTCCCTCAGTCGTGTAATTCCCTCCTATACATATGCCTTTAAAAATTCAGAAGCTTCTGTGTGTTCAGTCGTGTCTGACTCTTTGCAACCCTGTGGACTGTAGCTCACCAGGTTCTCTGTCCATGGAATTTTCCAGGCAAGAATGCTGGAGTGGGTTGCCATTTCCTCCTCCAGGGGATCTTCCCGATCTAGGGATCACACTGCGTCTCTTGCATCTCCTAAGTTGGCAAGCAGATTCTTTACCACTTGAGCCACCTGGGAAGCTCTGACAAGTCAGAAGTCCCATCATATCCTGCTTTAAGACTGTGTATGTTGAGGCCTTGTGAGAAGGGCATATGTCCCTTATAGGCAAAAAGTGTATTTTAGTCAGTTTTCTTAGATTCTCCATAGGACCTAACATGATATGCCGTAACTACTTTTTGAAAAAAAGGAAACAATTAAAGGTAATGAGCCTATTCTGTTAATGCTTCCCCATTCAGGAAGTGTTTAAATCAGCCTTCTCAAATCATAGTCAGAGAACATGGGGGCAAATACAAAACACTGGCTGGGATAGTTAGGAGGATTCCACTTTTTCCCAACTTTCTCTCTCTCAGATTGGTTCTTTCATGCAAAATAAGGTCCTCATTGGTAGGTTAGTAGCTGTTAATCTCAGCTGAATAGCATTTCATCTTAACTTGTTTTCAGCTGAATAGAAGTGGGCTGGCTATATATATATATATATATTTAAGCCTGTTAGTATTTAAGAAGTCTCTTACCTTGGTGGGTAGCACTTTTTATGCCTGGTTTTTCCTAAAGCTGAGATGGCATCCCAGGCAAAGGGCCTTCTTTCTGAAGAATGTAGGGATGCTCTTAATCAAGTAGCATCTTACGAGCTGCATGTCAGTGATGCTTATTTATCTATGGTTAGTATGTGTCCTGGAGTCACTGTCAGGGAGGTTTCAGATCTGGTCAGGATAATATATCTTACAAAGCCTTACTCATTTTTGTTGCAGCCATGTTTCTTGTTTGATACTAGAGGGACCAATTTAGTGGCTGGGATTTTGCTTCTTTGAGGCCCAGTGATTTAGAGCTGTGATTGCAAACTGTGGGTGAATAGTTGGGAGAATAATTCTTTTCCAGAGTAGTCCCAAAACTTGTGTGGGCATCAGACACTGCTATAAATAATTTTTCATCTATCTGCTAGTTTAGAGCTAGTGCTGATATGGTAGGGTTAATGAAATAGTTTGACTTTTGTAGAGTTCACTTGTTTTAAACATTTTCTTAAGTTTATTTACTTATTGGCTGCACTGGGTCTTCGTTGCTGTTGTGTGTGCTTTCTCTAGTTATGGTGAGTGGGAACTACTCTAGTTGCGGTGCATGGGCTTCTCATTACGGTGGCTTCTTTTATTGCAGAGCTCAGGCTCTAGGGCACATGGGCTTAGTTGCCCCGCAGTATGTGGGACCTTCCTGGACTAGGGATCAAACCAGTTTCCTTTGCACTGGTGGGCGGATTCTTAAACACTAGACCACCAAAGAAGTCCCAAGATTGACTTTTGAGTGTCACTTACTTTATGCTGGACTTCTGCCAGTTGTCAACATAAATACTGGTTATAGTGCTAGCATATAGGGTTCATAAACCTGACCCTTAAAGAGGCCTAATGGCCAAATGCTAGGCACCGCGTGTTAAAACCTGGGTCACGTCTCTGAAGTAGCCTGGGTTTGAGAAGGCAGTTGGGGCCTTCTGGAAGTCAAAGAGCAAACTGAGAACCCTGGACTGAACAAAGAAGGCCTCTTTTGGACAGCCACAGAGATAACAAAGTGAGTTTGTGTGAGGTTCCAGTCCTAAACATCGACTCCTCTCACCTGCAGTCTCTCCCCATTCTTATCCCTGCTCCAGGCCTGTTATTACATTGAAGATCCAGAAGCACCTACTTTTCATACATTCTTCCAAGACCAAGCTGATGTGAAGAGGGAGCATGCAAAGCAGTTCATAAAATATCTAAGAAAATATAAGTGTAAAATCTGCCTTCCGGTGATTAAGGTGACGATGTAGCTTTGTTATGATGATCTCTATAGGGCCTTTGCTGGGTCTGGATAACTAAGTTATCAGTTGCTATCTGACTTGTTCCATTACTCATGTTCCTACATGGGATTATAGAAGCTGACTGAGGGTAAGCATGTATCTTGTTTGTAACCTCTTCATATCATTTTGAGTAAATTTCAGTCACTAAATCTTAGCTTTCTTTTCTGAAAGAGTGATACAAAGTGTGACCTCTGGACCAGCAGCACCAGCCTGACCTGGGATCTTATTAGAAATGCAAATTCATGGGCCCCACTCGAAGAAACTGAGTCACCCTCTCTAAGAGAAGGGCCCAAGGAGCTAAAGAGCTTAATAAGCTCTCCAGATGATTCTAATCCTCTGTATAGTTTGAGAAGATCTACTGTTCTCTTCTAGAGTGGTTTGTATCTTATGTTAGCTCTTTAATTCAGATACACCCTCAGGTATTTAATACAGCTGCCTCTTCAATGTATTTAATAAAACAAACTTTTTTTCCACTGGAACAGACTCTACATTTGTAGAGTTGTACATTCTATTTGCTACATGCTGCTGCTGCCGCTTAGTTGCCTCAGTTGTGTCAACTCTGTGCGACCCTAAGGACTGTAGCCTGCCAGGCTCCTCTGTCCATGGGATTCTCTGCTGCTGCTGCTAAGTGGCTTCAGTTGTGTCCGACTCTGTGCGACCCCATAGACGGTAGCCCACCAGGCTCCCCCTTCCCTGGGATTCTCCAGGCAAGAACACTGGAGTGGGGTGCCATTGCCTTCTCCTGGGATTCTCTGCTGCTGCTGCTAAGTGGCTTCAGTTGTGTCTGACTCTGTGCAACCCCATAGATGGCAGCCCACCAGGCTCCCCCATCCTTGGGATTCTCCAGGCGAGAATACTGGAGTAGGGTGCCATTGCCTTCTGGGATTCTCTAGGCAAGAGTAAAAGAGTGGGTTGCCATGCTCTTCTCCAGGGGATCTTCCCAATCCAGGGATTGAACCTGGGTCTCCTGCATTGCAGGCAGATTCTTTAATGCTGAGCCACCAGGGAAGCCCTATTGCTACATACTTGTCTCTTATTTCCTCTTTCTTAAGAATAATTACTATTACCAACTTAAACATTATGAATAGGGACACACCCAAATGATAGAGAATAGGTATTTATGTTCTAAAGGGCTTCCCCCATGGCTCAGATGGTAAAGAATCTGCCTGCAATGTAGGAGACCTGGGTTTGATCCCTGAGGGACTGGCAACCCATTCCAGTATTCTTGCCTGGAGAATCCAATGGATACAGGAGCTTGGTGGGCTACAGTCCATGGGGTCTCAAAGAGTCGGACACAACTGAGCAACTAACACAAACATACATATTTATGTTCTAAAACCAAGAAACAGAAAAAAGCGACAATCTAAAATTGATTTACTCCTAATGTTTTTGATATACTCTAAAGAAACGATCTAAACCTTAGTTGATGCTATTACATGTGGAAATATGCCTCCTTATCTGAGGGGTTCTTTTAACTCCAGGTCTCTAAAGACAACTAAATGTCTGGTGATAACTGAACTGAACTACTCTCCAAAGCTAAAGAAATTCCAAAGCTAATGAAGAGTGCACATAACTGTGCTAGTGGTAGCTGTGCTTTGCAGAACATTAAAGTCACCTGGAGAACTTTTAAAAGCCCTGCTCCTCGGTACCAATTAAGTCAGAATGTCTGCAGCTGAAAGCCAGACACCAATATTTAAGGGGCTCCAGTGATTCCATCATGCCACAAAGCATGGAAACTACTGGCCTTTGCAAGCCTGTAAATCTACCCAGGAAGTAGGGTGTGACTAAACTGTGCCTTAGCTAGCAGAGTGACTCCCTGTTTCTCTCCAATAGAGGCCTGATATAGATAACTGGGGAACTGGTAAACAAGCTCTACTGTCTGCTCTGCAGTTGGAGAATGAGTTAAACAAGCTCCTGCAAGACCTGAAGGCCTCAGCTTCTAGGAATAGAGAAACCAATGTAAGTAGTAAACGGGTCATTTCACTTCTAGATGATGGCTTGCTTTTAGGAAATGAACCCAAGGCAATGGATCATCTAATGTGTTTATTTCCTCTGAAGGAAGTATATGAACTTATTTCTTAGAGTAGTTGGGAGGTGGGAGGAGCAGTGGCCCTGGTAAGGAGGAATGCAACTCAATACAAGATGGAGAAGTCTTTTCAGGAATAATTTGCACTCTTGATATTTAAATCCATCTTGAGAACCACTATCCTAGACTACCCCCACAAAAGTGAATGTCAATGGTGACCTATTCTATAGACTTCTCTGAAGTGTTCTTTGGTTACTGGTGAACACTCTATTGCAATGATAACATTTCTCACCAAACTTCTTAGTTTCTCTGGAAGTTGAAGAAAATAATCTGGTAGAAAAGCTATCAACCTTGCTGCTATTGGACTCACTGTAGAACCCTGAAAACCATCAAAGACCTGAGCCTTACACCAGAACCCTAAAATTTCAGTGCTTGGGAATGAGGTCTGGGAAGCTACTTGACACTTACCCATGATTCAAATAGGGTGAAAAACCATTACAGTATAGCTTATTAAATTAATCTATGCTTTTGATGAGATGCTTTAATACTCATACTCGTTGAAAGTGGATGTTTGGTGGGAGGGGGATTCAGGATGAGGGGGGGAGACACACACATACCTGTGGCCAATTCATGTTGATGTATGGCAAAAACCATCACATTATTGCAAAGTAATTATCCTCCAATTAAATAATTGTAAGAAAAGATAACATTGTAAACCAACTATACTCTAATAACTTTTTTAAAAAGTGGATGTTTGTGTTCATCTGGAGGTCTTGAATGTCAGAAATCAATGCCTTTGAACTTCATTATGCATGTAAACGATCTAGTCCCTTCTTAAAACATATATTTTGATTTAGTAGGAGTGGAAGAGATTCAAGATTCTGCATTTCTGACAAGCTCCTAGAACTGCTGATCCATGAGCTATGATTTGGGTAGCAGATTAGATTGCCTCCTGCTGCAGACAAGGTCCTTAATGAGTTTTTTCTTGTTTTTATTTCTGTAGCTCTTACGCTTCATGAAAAAGTTCCTGGATGAACAGACCAGGAACATAAAATATCTGGAATACCAGCTTAACTATCAGAAGGAGTTGGAAATGTCAACCCAGAGTGAAGGACAGCCTGAAAATGCCCCCGGAACATCTGCAGCAGCTGGTCAAGAGACAGAACCTACAGGCAACTCTCCAAGTCCTCCTGCCCAGAAGGTCCCAAAGTCAGCTCCTTAAGAATCCTGATCTCCATTTGACAGAAGTATGCTTCTCTTTTCATCTCAGATCCTAATCCTCCTGTTGTACATGCAAATAAATGTGTTTTGCATTATGATTATGTGTAGAGAGATTGCTATTGGAGCACAGGAAAGGTTAGATTCATAAATGGGAGTTTGAAAGCTTCCTGAGGTACCATGGATGCATTAGACTTAAAAAAAAAAAAAATTCCCTCAACACCCAGATGTAGAGTCAGGTTCTAGTAAGTTCAGTTAGTCCAAGTGGATACAGATGAAATTAAGTAGCATAACCTAATGTCTTGCTAATTCTCCTCCCCACAACTTAATATATTGCTGCTGCTGCTGCTAAGTCGCTTCAGTTGTGTCTGACTCTGTGTGACCCTATGGACAGCAGCACACCAGTCCCCTCTGTTCACAGGATTCTCTAGGCAAGAATACTGGAGTGGGTTGCCATTTCTTTCTCCACTTAATATATTAAGTTTACAAAATAGTAGGGTTTTCTAATAAATGCAAAGCTAAACTTAAACAAGAGCTCTTGGTCTAGAAAAGATGACTTCACTTGAAAGGTATACAGTGAATAGGCAGCTGCAACCCAGGTGCCCTCCCAGTGCTGGACGCAGGCATAGAGAATGGGTACACAGGTAACTAAGACACGACAGACAAGTGTTAGGATGGCCCTACCCTCTCTGCTGTGGGCTAGCCAGCAGCTACTGGAGAAATTGCTTTTAGGAGCAAAGAATGAGCATGCAATCTTGGATCACACCCAAGGGCCTCAGGTGGCTAGTAGCACCTAGGTAAAAGAGGCGTCTATAACGGGTGCCGAAACAGTGGAAACAGTGTCAGACTTTATTTTTTGGGGCTCCAAAATCACTGCAGATGGTGACTGCAGCCAGGAAATTAAAAGACGCTTACTCCTTGGAAGGAAAGTTATGACCAACCTAGACAGCATATTCAAAACATTATTTTGCCGACAAAGGTCCGTCTAGTCAAGGCTATGGTTTTTCCTGTGGTCATGTATGGATGTGAGGGTTGGACTGTGTAGAAGGCTGAGCGCCACAGAATTGATGCTTTTGAACTGTGGTGTGGGAGAAGACTCTTGAGAGTCCCTTGGACTGCAAGGAGATCCAACCAGTCCATTCTGAAGGAGATCAGCCCTGGGATTTCTTTGGAGGGAATAATGCTGAAGCTGAAATTCCAGTACTTTGGTCACCTCATGCGAAGAGTTGACTCATTGGAAAAGACTCTGATGCTGGGAGGGACTGGGGGCAGGAGGAGAAGGGGGACGACAGAGGATGAGATGGCTGGATGGCATCACTGACTCAATGCACGTGAGTTTGTGTGAACTCCGGGAGTTGGTGATGGACAGGGAGGCCTGGCGTGCTGCGATTCATGGGGTTGCAAAGAGTCGGACACGACTGAGCTACTGAACTGAACTGAATTGAAAACTCTGGGATGTAATGTCTGATCTGAGGTGGAGTTAGTGTAATAATAATAGAAATAAAGTGTGCAATAAATGTACTTGAGTCATCCTGAAACCATCCCCAACCCCTGGTCGGTAGAAATATCTTCCTTGAAACCGGTCACTGGTGCCAGAAGATTGGAGACCACTGCACTATAGGATTGTGTCCTGACTTGAAAACTAACTCAATGGCTTTGAATAAGTTTTTATTTGCCTTAGGCATTGATGCAGTTTAATCATCTGTAAAGTGGGATTACTATTAATTAGTTCATAAAGTTAATAAAAGGATTGTGCTGTGTTGTGCTTAATTGGTTAGTCCAAATAAAAGGATTAAGGATTATATAAAGTATCTAACCACAGCGCCTGCTCAGATTATGTATTCTGTTATTTGTACAATAAATAGTGCCACTGCTTAAACATGTGGAAAGCCAGTACATAACAGAAGCACTGACAGTAAGAAAACAAATCACTGAAACTAAGCCAGAATCTTAATACATTTAACCTTAAAATAATCTTGTTTGAAACAAGGATAAGTGATCATGAGAAAGAACCAACTATATATCTTGGAAAAACTGAAGTTAACAAATGAGCTGAATATTCAAATAAGCACAGCTAATCAAACAAGTGATCTAGAAGTAAGCTAAGAAGTTCTCTGGCAAAAGAAATGGTCTTCAAAAGTTAAAACATGGAGTTACAACAAAAGATCTAGTTAGAGTTCCAAGAGGAAAGGAATCAAGAGATCTATTATAGTGAAATTTGAAAGCATCAAGGATGAAAAAGTTTGCCATTAAGTCATCATTTAAGGAAAACTGATGTATTAATAACAGCTTTTTCACCAATATTAGAAGCAGAAATAAAAATCTTCCAAACGCTGGAGGGGGAAATTAATAGACCTAGGATAGAATAGGAGAGAAGGCGATGGCACCCCACTCCAGTACTCTTGCCTGGAAAATCCCATGGATGAAGGAGCCTGGTGGGCTGCAGTCCATGCGGTCGCAAAGAGTCCGGACATGACTGAGCGACTTCACTTTCACTTTTCACTTTCATGCATTGGAGAAGGACATGCAACCCACTCCAATGTTCTTGCCTGGAGAATCCCAGGGACGGGGGAGCCTGGTGGGCTGCCGTCTATGGGGTCACACAGAGTCGGACACGACCGAAGTGCCTTAGCAGCAGCAGCAGTAGCAGCAGCGGGATAGAATAGACCAATTCGGGTATTCACTAAATTTATCAGAAGTTTTTAACCCAAAGACCTTTACTGTGAACAGTATCACTGTTTCAATAGCAAAATTTAAGGGCATGGGCTTCTATGGGCAGGTTTAAAGTAACTTAGCTGATATTAATATAAGTGTGCTATGCTTGAGCAATTCTAATGGGAAAGGGTATGCCCCGAGGGAATAGTCAACCACATCATGGATTTTTCCTACCTTTTATACAAGTCACACATCTTGAAAATCATTGCCATGGCAAGCTTGTCACCACTGGAGAAATACTAGTGTACAAAGCACTCTTGAGTAAAGTTCTCACTTTTACAATTACTAATTTATATTAATTTTATACTTATTAGTGAATGATAGAAATTCACATTAAATTGAGAATAAGACCACATTATCCTCAGCACTAATTATTGCGTTCTGAACGTTCTCAAACAGCATTTCTGAACCTCAGTACTATTTTTTTTATTGATGATATTCCCCATTCTATATATTACATCCCTGTGACTAATTTTTTTATAATTTTATTTATTTATTTTTGGGAGTGCTGGGTCCTCATTGCTGAGCAGGCTTTTCTCTAGTTGTGGCGAGTGGGGGGCTACTCTCTGGTTGAGGTGCACAAGCTTCTCACTGTGGTGCTTTCTCTGGTGGAACATGGGCTTCAATAGTTGCGGCACGTGGGCTTCGTAGTTTCGAGTGCCAGGCTCTAGAGCACAGGATCAATAGTTGTGGTACAAGGGCTTAGTTGCTCCATGGCATGTGGGATCCTCCTGGAAAAGGGATTGAACCCATGTCTCCTGCATTGGCACGAAGATTCTTTACCACTGAGCCACCAAAGAAGCCCTCAACCTCAGTACTATTAATATTTTGAGGCTAATGACCCATTGTTATAGGGAGTAATCCTTCCCATTGTAAGGTGTCAAGGAACATCCCTGGCCTCTAACTACTAGATAGAGCCTTCTCCAGCTGTAACAAAAATGTCATTCTCTTTTGTGGCTAAGCAATATTCTATTGTATATACATATTACATCTTTATCCATTCATCTGTTGATGGATTCATAAGTTGCTTCCATACTTTGGTAATTTTAATTCCATACTTTGGCAAATGCTGCTACGAATGTTGGGGTACATGTATCTTTCTGAATTAGTGTTTTTGTTCTTTTCAAAATTTCAAAATTGCTGGGCCATGTGGTATGTCTATTTTTAGTTTTTTGGGAAGCCTCCATACTGCTTTCCACAGTGGCTGCACCAATTTATATTCCCACCAACACTTTAGGAGGGTTCCTTTTTCTCCACATCCTCACCAACATTTATTTCTGCTCTTTTTTTAAAATGTGACTTTGGATTGTTCTTTTTATATTTATTTATGTTCCACTTCATGGCATGTAGGATCTTAGTTCCCCCACCAAAGATGGAGCTTGAGGCCCCTGAATTGGAAGTATGGAATTTTAACCACAGACTGCCAAGGAAGTCTCCTATTTGTGTTCTTTTTGATGATAACCATTCTGACCACTATGAGGCGATAATCACATTGTGGTTTTGATTTGCATTTCTTTGATGATTAGTGATGTTGAGCATCTTTTCATGTGCCTTTTAACCATCTCCGTTTCCTCTTTGAAAAATATGTATTCAGTTCTGTCCATCTTTTAAATGGATTGTTTTTTTGATGTTGAGTTATATGAGTTATTTATATATGTTGAATATTAACCCCTTATTAGTCATATCATTTGCAAATATTTTCTCCCATTCAGTAGACTCTCTTTTTGTTTTGTTGATGGTTCCCTTTGCTGTGCAAAAGCTTTTAAGTTTAATTAGGTCCCACTTGTTTATTTGTTCTTTTGTTTCCTTTGCTTTGGGAGAGGGATCCAAAAAAAAATATTGCTGCAATTTCTGTCAAAGAGTGCTCTGCCTGTATATTCCTCAAGGAGTTTTATAGTATCTGTTCTTACAGTTAGGTCTTTAATCCATTTTGAGTTAATTTTTGCCCATGGTGTTAGAGAATACTTTCATTTCACTCTTTTATATGTGTCTGTCTAGTTTTTCCAGCACCACTTATTGAAGAGATTATCTTTTCTCCATTGTATATTCTTGCCCCCTTTGTCATAGATTAATTAATCGTAAGTACATGGGTTTATTTCTGGGCTTTCTTTCCTGTTCCATTGATTTACATATCTGTTTTTGTGCCAGTTCCACACTATTTTGATTACTGTGGCTTTGTGGTATAGTTTGAAGGTGGGGAGTATGATTCTTCCAGCTCTGTTCTTCTTTCTCTAGATTGTTTTGACTATTTGGGGTCTTTTATGTTTCCATACAAAATTTAAAGTTATTATAGTCTTATGAAAAATGCCATTAGTTCTATTTTCTTGAATCTGCCACCTCTGGGTGACTCCTCATCCGAACGTATTCTACTTCTAACTCCAACCCTCTTGTTGCACTAACCCTCTTTGATCATAGAAGTTCTCACTGATAATGGGACCTCATCCTTTTGGGAGTGAATATTTACTATTGATTTCTGACACCTACCACTTTTGCAAATCCTATTCTCAGAAACACCTGCAGCACTGTTGTGGCTTTCTGAACTAAAGCCTATGACTTCAGATGCTCCAAACAGTTATCACCTAGGATACTTAAAGGAAGAGAACGAGGAGGAAAAAACCCATTAATAATAGAGTGTGTGTCATAAAGCACACACACTAAAATGTTTACTTCCTAAAAGTGAGGAATACTTCTTGAGTGCAAAAATTATATCATTTACCTGCTAATGAGGTTTCAGTAATAGGGCTATGCTAACAGAAGGTCCTTTTGGAAACTTTAGGTACATAAATGCAAAAAGGCAAGCCCTCATAAAGAATCATGAAGGCAACCTAGATTGGAGGAAGCCAGTTAATTTTGTGACTACAGAAAAGAGATACTGCTTTAGAAAAAAGTATCAAAATCACTTAGCCTAGATGGCTATCCTGGTCATTTCTCACCTACAGGAAATTCTTAAAAATGAATGATTTAGAAATCCCCATCTCAAGTAACAATGATCAATACAAAAGAAGAAAGGGCTTGGTGGGGAACTGATATGTAGATGCTATTAGAGAAAAAGGAAGGGAAATAAACCATAGTTTATTAACATATGAGGACTACTTTGATATGGAATAGTTGCAAACTGTGAACAAATATTTTATTTATTTATTTACTTGGATCTTGTTTGTTTATTCATCAGCCACTCAATATGTTTTGACTGGGAGTTTAACCCATTTGCTGCTAAGTCACTTCAGTCATGTCTGACTCTGTGTGACCCCATAGACGGCAGTCCACCAGGCTCCCCCATCCCTGGGATTCTCCAGGCAAGAACACTGGAGTGGGTTGCCATTTCCTTCTCCAATGCATGAAAGTGAAAAGTGAAAGTGAAGTCGCTAAGTCGGGTCCGACCCTCAGCGACCCCATGGACCGCAGCCTACCAGGCTCCTCCGTCCATGGGATTTTCCAGTAAGAGTACTGGAGTGGGGTGCCATTGCCTAATTAAATTACATGTAAATTACTGATGGGAAAGGGCTTTCTATTGCCATTATACATTGTTTTCTGTATGTCTTTAGTGACTTTCTTACTGCCTTTCATTGTGTTTTGTTTTTCTTTTTTTTAAATACAAATTTATTTTAATTGGAGGCTAATGACTTTACAATATTGTATGGGTTTTGCCATACATTGACATGAATACACCATGGGTGTACATGTGTTCCCCATCCTGAACCCCCCTCCCACCTCCCTCCCCATCCCATCCCTCTGGGTCATCCCAGTGCACCAGCCCCGAGTACCCTGTCTCATGCATCAAAGCGGGACTGGCAATTTGTTTCACATATGATAATATACATGTTTCAATGCCATTCTCCCAAGTCATCCCACCCTCACCCTCTCCCACAGAGTCCAAAAGACTGTTCTATACATCTGTGTCTCTTTTGCTGTCGTGCATACAGGGTTATCGTTACCATCTTTCTAAATTCCATATATATGCGTTAGTATACTGTATTGGTGTTTTTCTTTCTGGCTTATGTCACTCTGTATAATAGGCTCCAGTTTCACCCACCTCATTAGAAGTGGTTCAAATGTATTCTTTTTAATGGCTGAGTGATACTCCATTGTGTATGTGTACCACAGCTTGCTCATCCATTCATCTGCTGATGGACATCTAGGTTGCTATTATAAACAGCACTGCGATGAAGATTGGGGTACACATGTCTCTTTCAATTCTGGTTTCCTCCGTGTGTATGCCCAGCAGTGGGATTGCTGGGTCATATGGCAGTTCTATTTCCAGTTTTTTAAGGAATCTCCACACTGTTCTCCATAGTGGCTGTACTAGTTTGCATTCCCACCAACAGTGTAAGAGGGTTCCCTTTTCTCCACACCCTCTCCAGCATTTATTGCTTGTAGACTTTTGGATAGCAGCCATTCTGATTGGCATGAAATGGTACTTCATTGTGGTTTTGATTTGCATAATGAGTTGTGAGATGTCAATGGATTTGGTGTGACTTTGGGCAACCTGTATATTGAAGCTCAGGGCTATGTTCCTATGTTGCTGGAGAATTTGAGTGGTATGTCTTGCCTGGAACTTGTTGGCCCTTGGGTGGTACTTGGTTTCAGTGTAGGTATGGAGGTGTTTGATGAGCTCCTATCAATTAATGTTCCCTGGAGTCAGGAGTTCTGTGGTGTTCTCAGGATTTGGACTTAAGCCTCCTGCCTCTGGTTTTCAGTCTTATTCTTACAGTAGGCTCAAGACTTCTCCATCTATACAGCACCATTGATAAAACATCTAGGTTAAAGATGAAAAGTTTCTCCACAGTGAGGGACACCCAGAGAGGTTCACAGAGTTACATGGAGAAGAGAAGAAGGAGGAGGGAGATAGAGGTGACCAGGAGGAGAAGAGGGGGGATCAAAAGAGGAGAGAGCAAGCTAGCCAGTAATCACTTCCCTATGTACTCTCCACAGTCTGGACCACTCAGAGATGTTCATGGAGTTATAAAGAGAAGAGAAGAGGGAGGAAGGAGACAGAGGTAGCCAGGAGGATAAAGGGGGGAATCAAAAGGAGAGAGACAGATCCAGCCAGCAATCAGTTCCCTAAGTGTTCTCACAGTCCAGAACACACAAAGAGATTCACAGAGTTGGGTAGAGAAGAGAAGGGGAGGGAGGAGATAGAGGTGACCTGGTGAAGCAAAAAAGAGAGTCCAAAGTGGGAGAGAGCAGTCAAGCTAGTAATCTCACTCCCAAGTAAAAATGGGTACTGAAGATTGGGTTCTTAAAGGTACAAAATTGATAACAAATACCAAAAAGTAAAGATTAAAAATCTAGAGTAGAGGTTAGATTCTCAAAAATACAATAGTAAAGAAAAAAAAGTCACAAAAGTTATAAAATATATATATGAAGTTTGCTTTAAAAAATAGGGTCTTTATTTTTGCAAAGTAATAGTAGGTTATAAAAATGAAAATTAAAGGAGTAATAGAGGACTTAAAAACAAAAAAATTTTTTTTAATTTAAAAAATGATAATAGTAAAAATATATCTAGGACTTTCTCTGGTGTTGTTGTGGACAGTGTGGGGTCAGTTCATTTTCAGATAGTTCCTTGATCCAGCTTATACTTCTCGAGATCGATGCTATGCTATGCTAAGTCACTTAAGTCGTGTCCGACTCTGTGTGACCCCATAGACGGTAGCCTACCAGGCTCCCCCATCCCTGGGATTCTGCAGGCAAAAACACTGGAGTGGGTTGCCATTTCCTTCTCCAATGCATGAAAGTGAAAAGTGAAAGTGAAGTTGCTCAGTCATGTCCGACTCTTAGCGACTCCATGGACTGCAGTCTACCAGGCTCCTCCATCCATGGGATTTTCCAGGCAAGAGTACTGGAGTGGGGTGCCATTGCTTTCTCCTCAAGATCTATAGGCCCCTTCCTATATAGTTGGTGCCAGCTACAGGGTTTTAATCTATTGCACCTGTCACTTCCAAGGCAGTTCCCTCTGTTTTAGCTTCTTCTGTTTGTTGGTCTCTCCAGTGTCTAATTTCCACCCTGACACAAGGGGGCGGTGGTGGACACTTTTTTAGGCTCATTTGTTCAGTCCTGCTGTGGAGAGGGAAGAACACTGCAAACAAGTAACACTGGCGTGTGCTCGCAGTGTCTCAGCCACACTGGGTTTGCCCCCATCACAGCGCGTGTGCTTTCCCTGTTTACACTGCTCAGGGCTCTAGGTTGCTCTGCCGGGACTGTCTGAGGCCGGCTCTGGGTTGTATGCACTTCCCAGGTCCAAGCCGCTCAGGTTCAGGTACTCAGGTACTCCACAAAGACACAGACTCGGTTGGGCCTGCATTTTGTGCCCTTCCCAGGTCTGAGCAGCTCAGGTGACCAGGTGCTTGGCGAGCGCGGTCGCTGAGACTTATCTCCCCCGTCCCCGCTGCTCGGTTTTCTGGGTGTACAATCAGCGCACCTTCTCAGCTGTGCTGTGTGTCTCTTCTGGGGAGCTGATCTCTGGCTGCGACCCTCCTGGCGGATGTTGACTGTCCAGAATCCCAAGAAGTCTTGGTTAGCAATGAAGCCTGCTTGCAGTTTGGTAGTTGTTGCCTCTCTGGGGCCTCAATTGCCCCCTTCCAGCTCTGGCTGCCCTTGCCTGCCTGTTTCCGGCGGGGGATGGGCCAGTCCACAGCCAGCTAGCTCTGCTCAGTCCTTTGTTCTGTGAGCGGGCTTGGCGATGTCTTAGGTTAGGGTTTTTGGCAGAATAGCTATCCCACAGTCTGGTTTGCTTTCTCAAGTTAGTTCCCTCAGATTGCCCTCGGGGCATTCAGGCCTGATCCTTACCCTAAGCAATGCAGCCCGTCCCTCCCTGACCAGCCCCTGCTTGCTGGTGGCGGATGCGGGCATCTGTGCTGCTTCTCTTCTGGGAGTTACCATTGGGCACGTAATCTGTGGGTTTTAATTATTTATTTATTTTTCCTCCCAGTTCTGTTGCCCTCTGAGGTTTCAAGGCTCGCCACAGACTCGTCAGTGAGAGTGTTTCCTGGTGTTTGGAAACCTCTCTTTTTAAGACTCCCTTCCCGGGACAGATCTCCATCCCTACCTCTTTTGTCTCTTTTTTTGTCTTTTATATCTTTTCCTATCTCCTTTCGAAGACAATGGGCTGCTTTTCTGGGTACCTGATGTCCTTGCCAGCATTCAGAAGTTGTTTTGTGGAATTTACTCAGCATTCAGATGTTCTTTTGATGAATTTGTGGGGGAGAAAGTGGTCTCCCCGTCCTATTCTTCTGCCATCTTAGGACCACTCCCCAAACATTTTAATTTTAGCTATTCTAGTGGATATACAGTGCATCCTATTGTAGTTTTCATTTGCATTTCCCTGATGGCTATGAAAAGCAAATGTTTAAAACTGTTACAAAATAATATTGGAGAATAACTTAGCCTTCTGCCCTGGTTTTTTGAAGGAGCAGAACTGAGTCTGATTAAGAGGAATATTACAAATGCAGTCTGCTATAATGGCAACATACAGACACTGAAGGCTGTCTAGGATCCTGCGTGTTAGCATTAGAGGTATGAATACTGGGTCACTGCATGGAGGTTTGCTGATGCTCACAGATACTATTATTACCAATATTGTTATGCATATTTTTATTTTTTGTTATTCATTTATTTTTGGCTGTGATGGGTCTTTGTTGCTGTGTGTGGGCCCTCTCTAGTTGTGGCGCACAGGCTTCTCATTGCAGTGGCATCGCTTGTCATGGAGCTAGGGTTCTACGGCGTGCAGGCTTCAGCAGCAGCGGCAAGCAGGCTCAGTAGTTGCGGCTCTCAGGCTCTAGAGCATGAGAACTCAGTACTTGTGGCACAGGGGCTTAGTTGCCCTGTGGTATGTGGGATCTTCCTGGAACTGGGGTTGAAACTGTGTCTCCTGCACTGACAGGCAGATTCTTAACCACTGGACCACCAGGGAAGTCCTGTTTTGTTTACTTGAATCCTGAAAGATGAAAGAGCAATTATGCCTGTGCAAATAATTTATCCATGCCTCTTTAATTCCTAGCAATGTGATGTTACCAGTAGAAAAAATTTTTCTTCTTAAAAACACTGCAGAGAACTCTTCTTAAACATTAGAAAACAAAACTGCTAGATTTTTTATCTCTTCAGTAATAATAAATCAGCTCAATTAAACAAGTACCTGTAGAGTACCTTCTATTTATCATGGACTTTACTCGGATGCTGGGAATACAAAATTGAATGCGCTTTGCCATCAAGATGTGCACTATCTAGTAAAGGATGCATAGTTATGTAAATAATTAGAATTCAATGTGGTAAATGCACCAATAAAGGCCTATGTGAGGCAGAGTAGAAAACAGAGAGTGACTATTTGTGTCAGTGTAAGGGGAATACAGGGCTTCCCAGGTGGCTCAATGGTAAAGAATCTGCCTGCCAAGCAGGAGAATCAGGTTTGATCCCTGGGTCAGGAAAATCCCCTGGAGAAGGAAATAGCAACCCACTCAGGTATTTGTGCTTAGGAAATCCCATGGACAGAGGCGACTGGCAGGCTATATATAGTTCATGGGGTCACAAGAGTTGGACATGACTTAGTGACTAAACAGCAGCAGCAACACCAAGGAGGATGCAGCCTAAAAAAAGCATCTGATGTGGACCTGGGTGGATGACTCAGAGTTCAGTGGGATGGGAAAGCAGAATAGAAACTTCAGGCTTAGCCAGTGGCATAAGTTCAGATCCTGAAGTGTTTTGCAGCATGTTAACATCCCTTAATTTTGTTCTTCAGAGGGTGGGAACGAAACAAGTAGTTTAGACAAAGTTTATGACTTGATAAACTTGGTCAGTTTATGACTTGATCAGTTTTGCAGTTTAGAACAATAACCATGGTAGCACAGTAGCTGATGGTGTGTTCTTTTTATTCTGACATCACTGTCTGTCTGTATTATGTGATAAAATAAATAACTATTTATGTTGGTGTTTTTGAGAACTGAGATTTTCTGTGTAAAATGAAAGTGTAGGATCAATGAAATTAAGTAAAAATCCTATAATATTTAATTGTAAAGATCAGAATAAGCTCATGATATAATTATCTTTTAAAGAAAATTCTTAACTGTCCACTGAAAAGACTTAGAAACAAGTAGCAAGGGGCACCCCGACAACCTCATTTTGGTCTCTAAATACCTTTTGTCACTAAAAGGAACAAGGGCTCATTTGAGAAATGGCTGCTTGTAGTTCTGAGTCAGGAAATATATTAAATAATCCTGAAACATGTTATCATATAAGAAATCAAAGCTATCAAAAAGAAGTCAGAACAGAGCAAACTAGTGGTCACCAGTGAAGAGGGGCAATATAGACTAAGTGGGGGAGCAGGAGGTACAAAGTATCTAGTGTAAGATAGGCTACAAGGATGTGTTGTACAACACGGGGAATATAGCCAGTATTTGTAATAACTGTAAATGGAGTGTAATCTTTAAAAATTATATTTAAAAAATTTTAATTGTAAAAAAAAAGAAAGCAAACTTGAAGAGGCTTCCTTTGGGTAAGGTTAGCCACTTTGAGAAAAAATAACTGCAGTGGATTACATGCGTGCTAAGTCACTTCAGTTATGTCCAACTTTTTGCAACCCAACCCTATGGACTGTAGCCTGTCAGCCTCCTCTGTCCATGGGGATTCTCCAGGCATACTGGAGTGGGTTGCCATACCTTCCTCCAGGGCATCTTCTCAACCCAGAGATCAAACCCATGTGTCTTATATCTCCTGTATGGCAGGTGGATTCTTTACCACTAGCGCCACCTGGGAAGCAGTGGACTAAGACATACCAGATGCTTGAATTTATTAATAAAATATTGAACAATAATAAAGTATTAATAATTGTTACTATTTAATAATTATAATAAATGATACTAAAAAATAGTCACCTTTGGAGGATAGTAGAGACCTAACTGAAAACTGTATATTGTCACCCTGCTTATTTAACTTCTATGCAGAGTACATCATGAGAAACACTGGGCTGGAGGAAGCACAAGCTGGAATCAAGATTGCCAGGACAAATATCAATAACCTCAGATATGCAGATGACACCACCCTTCTGGCAGAAAGTGAAGAAGAACTAAAGAGCCTCTTGATGAAGGTGAAAGAGGACAGTGAAAAAGTTGGCTTAAAACTCCACATTCAGAAAACTAAGATCATGGCATCTAGTCCCATCACTTCATGGCAAATAGATGGGGAAACAGTAGAAACAGTGACAGATTTTATTTTGGGGGGCTCCAAAATCACTGCAGATGGTGATTGCAGCCATGAAATTAAAAGACGCTTACTCCTTGGAAGGAGTGTTATGACCAACCTAGACAGCATATTAAAAAGCAGAGACATTACTTTATCAACAGAGGTCCGTCTAGTCACGGCTATGGTTTTTCCAGTGGTCATGTATGGATGTGAGTTGGACTATAAAGAAAGCTGAGTGCCAAAGAACTGATGCTTTTGAACTGTGGTGTTGGAGAAGACTCTTGAGAGTCCCTTGGACTGCAAGGAGATCCAACCAGTCCATCCTAAAGGAGATCAGTCCTGGGTGTTCACTGGAAGGACTGATGTTGAAGCTGAAACTCCAATATTTTGGCCACCTCATGCAAAGAGCTGACTCATTTGACAAGACTCTGATGCTGGGAGGGATTGAGGGCAGGAGGAGAAGGGGACGACAGGATGAGATGACTGGATGGCATCACTGATTCAATGGACATGAGTCTGGGTGAACTCCGGGAGTTGGTGATGGACAGGGAGGCCGTGTTGGGGTTCATGGGATCACAAAGAGTCAGACATGACTGAGTGACTGAACTGAACTGAAAACTGGTAAAAGAAAGAATCAAAGATTTATTTTAACCTGTCTTTCCTACATGAACTAACTTAGAATAACCAAATTGTTATAAGGGAAAGTTTTTCATTCTAGAAAATAATACAGTGTGAAATTTACCCTTTTGCCAGTCTTTAAAAATAACTAGGCAATGATCATCAATGGCTATTAACAGAAGGAAAACCAATCAGGCATTTTGTGCCCGCTAACAAAATCACACACTAGTACTTATGAAGTCATTTTGAAAATAAAAGGTGAAACTACATCATATCAAGCCTCAAGGTTTCACTTGCCCCTTTAGGAAATATGGGAGAGAAGTGTCTAGTGAAGACCAACAGAAATGCAATCAACAAAATCCATAATGTGAGAAACTATTGAACAAACGTCACAAGTTCTCCAACAAATTATATGGGGGAAAAAAGGAGAAAAGAGGCATGTGGCCTTTGATCCTGATTAAATCAAATTTCTAAAACTTTAAAGAATTTTGTCTCATAAACTTTATGAGACAACCGGTAAAATCTGAACATTGATAATATTTTATATTAAGGAACCATTATCAATTATTTTCAGTATGATCATTATATTATGGTTATGTATAAAATAAAAATCTTTATATTTACATTTTAGAAATATAAATTAAAATATTTATAAATGAAATGATGAAATTTTAAAGGGAGAAAGGAGAATGGGGTAAAGATGAAGCAAGATTGGTTATTGTTGAAACTGGGTAATGGGATCCTTGGGGGTTTATTACACTATACTGTATACTTTTCAAAAATAACTTTTTAAAGTTGCTTTTGAAGGGCAATTTTATCTCTTTAATATCTGATTCAGAACAGGGGAAGGTCAATTCACCACAATCTCTAGGTGCTGATACTGGCACCCTGAATTTCTTGCCCAGGTGTCCATCTTTCCTTCACAGAGCTGTCTGTAATCATCTTGACATTAATGTTCACCTTGTTGTGCTTTACAGAGAGGTCAGAGGTTTTTTAATTTTTATTAATTTATTTATTTATAACTGTGCTGGGTCTTCAGTGCTGTGTGGCTTTCCCCAGTTGCTGTGATTGGGGGCTTCTTTTCCTTGTGGTGCGGTAGCTTCTTTGTTGAGGAGACAGGCTCTAGTGCGCAGGCTCAGTAGTTGTGGGGCACAAGCTTAATTGCTCCCAGGCAAGTAGGCTCCTCCCTGGCCAGGGATGGAACCCATGTCCCTTGCACTGGCAGAGGGATTCCTAACTGCTAGACCATCAGGGAAGTCTCAAAGAGGTCAGAGTTTGGAGAACTAGTCATGTAGTCTTTTTCAAGTTGCTACAGTTATCACTGGGCCCAAGGATGTCTGGTTTCCTGTTTCCTTGAATAAAGCACAGTGCACCTTGCCACCAGTCAATTACTGGACTATTTTAAGAGTGCTCTTTTCTGCCTAGTTTTTCTTTAGAACAGAAGGGTTTCCAAAAATGGCCTCCAAACCATTTTGTCCTTGATGTCGCTGACTTTCACACCAAATCAAAAGGGTCTTACTTAACATCTTCTCAGGTGGGCTCCTTGTGTGTAGTCCATGCACCTGCTATGAGGATTGAGTTCTCACTAGCTTCATCTTATGCCTGCATATGAGTGCATTGCAGATTTTCCTGAGGAGTCAGAAGTAATAAGTGAAAATTACACAAAGCATAAAAAAGGCAACACCTAAGTAGAATACTAGCTGTTTCACTGCCCCAAAGCCTCTCAGCCATCCTGCCATCTCTAGCCATTTTCTTTTCAGAATCAACCAGAATATTGTGGGTCCACACCTCTCTGTTCTAGGCTTTCTCCAACATCTCAGCATTTGGATCTCCATCATGGACCAGTGAAGAATCAAAAAATTATTCCTTCTTTAATGTGAAAACCCTAAACTCATCTTTGTCTGAACCTGACCCAGAGGGCCAAAATCTGCTCACGCATTTTACTGAACAAATGTGCAGCTGTCTTTCCAACAGGAATTCTGCTTTCCTCCAAGTTAACAAGCTCCAACTGGTGCTTACCTTCCAGGATAACAAGCTTTTACAATTAAGTTTTTCTCTTTCCCTTTCACAGTATTTCTCCTTAAACTACAGTAGGCACTATGACTTTCCTTACACATTGAAAGAAAAAAAATAAGATGATCAATTATGCACACAGAAAAAGAACATCTAGTTGGGAGCAAATATACCCACAATAAATATACCCAGATATACAAACCTATATATGTAGATTTTTACTATTTACTTTGTGTTTTAGGATGTGTATTGTCTTAAAATATTGTCTGGAATGGGAAAAATGACCTTCCTGTACTGTGACTAAATTTTGCTTTTGTTTGTGGCAAGCTGACCTATTATGAAGCTGAAATTATAAACATACATGAAAAAGCAGCTTAAATGTGCTACTTACTAATAAGCATAAAATGATGTAGAAGCATGACACATTTTAAAAACTACCTTCTGAAGTTGGGGTGATGACAATAAAAGTCAATGTTTCCCGAGGGCATGTGATGTTATACTTCTAAATGCTTCACATTGGTGCACTTGATTACCTTAATCATCCTAAATGGTTCTTTAGAGTTAATGCAAGGAACACTCTTTGCAGAAAGTACTGATAGTAGTTCCAACTATAGTGAGGAAACTGAGAGGCTAAGAAATCAGCAAGTCAGTCTGGTGAGTTACTCTTAAGCCAGTGGTCATTGCCTGCTCAGTTATGTCCAACTCTGTGACCCTTTGGACTCCAGCTCACCAGGCTCTTCTCTCCATGGATTTTTCAGGCAAGAATGCTGGAGTGGGTTGCCATTTTCCTCCTCTAGAAGATCTTCCCGACACAGAGATTGAACCCAAGGCTCCTGTGTTTCCTGCATCGCAGGCGGATTCTTCACCTGTTGAGCCATCAGGGAAGCCTTGCTCCATGGTAGTGACTGTTATGAGGATCCTAAGTGATCTGAATTAGAAACAAAGGCAGGTAATCTCTTGGTTCCTTGTTCTCTAGAGCTATATCATGTTTTGTCCTGTCTCTATATGTGCACCTGCATCTTTCTTTTCCTTTTTCCAGTTTCTCTATGTTGTTAGCTCATAGTCAACTGAGTCCTCTCAACCTGGTATATCCTTCATTTAAGCAACCAGCAAAAACTGACCACTAGCTTTGAATTTCAATTCCAAAGTACTGTGAGAAAGACTTCAATTAGCCTTAGGAGTCAGGGTTCCCTTGCCCCTGGGGACAAAGGCAGTGGCTATAGGAGTAAAGCAAGGTCATATACTATAAATATATTATACTGGTGTAATATGTTCACTGAATTGGTATCTTTTGCATGTACAAGTCTATTTGGATTAAAGTCACAAGAATGTTTTTAGACAGATACACTCTTTCAGCCCGTTCCAGAACAATGATTGTTTGTATTCGTCCATGGCCTGACAAATACAGAATCTGTATAGACGTACAGCAGAAATCTGGGTTAGCTCTCTGGAGCCACCACAACAAACTAGGTGGCTTATAAGAAATTCATTTTCCCACAGTCCTGTAGGCCAAGGTCCAAAATCAAGGTGTTAGCATGGTTGATTCCTCCTTGAGACTCTAAGGGAGAAAATGTTTCATGCCTCTCTCCTAACTTCTGGTGGTTGCTGGCAACTCTTGGCATTTCTTGGCTTGTGGAAGCATCACTGCAACCTCTCTCTTCACATTGCCTTCTCCCTGCATTTCCCCTCTCCTGTCTCCTATAAGGACTTTGCATTGGATTTAGGGCTCACCCTAACTCAGCATGATTTCATTTTGATCCTTATTCTAATTATATCTGAAAAAACTCTTATTGCAAATAATATCACATTTTGAGTTTCTGCGTAGATATAAATTTAGGGGGACATCATCCAATCCACCAAAACATCTATAAAGTGTCTTTGCAACTGACACCATAACACCCCTACTTATTGCCTCTAAATTGATTTGTTCTACTTTTATCAAATACTTACTCTATGGCAGGTACTGTTCTCAGTATTTCACAGATAATAATTCATTTAATAGTTGTTATCAATTGGTGGGGGCTTCCCCAGTGGCTCAGTGGTAAAGAATCCACCTGCCAATGCAGGTAGACATAAGAGATGTGGGTTAGATCCCTGGATCAGGAAGATCCCCTGGAGGAGGGCATGGCAACCCACTCCAGTATTTTTGTCTGGAGAATCCCATGGACAGAGGAACCTGGTGGGCTACAGTCCACAAGGTTGCAGAGCCAGACACGACTGAACCAACTTAGCATGTACACACACACACACACACACACACGCACATGAACTGGTGTTTTTCTTCTGGGTTATTGCTCTCATGTATAACAGACAGGCCACACTTTCCTTTGCAACTGGTCCAGTGCTCTGTGCTCTGTGCGTGGGAATTTTGATAAAGACTAAGCTGAGACCCAGCTGCAGTGCCTGACTCTGACAGTTCATGTAGTCTCTCACTTAAGAGTACTATGTCACCTCCTGGAGAGAGCTAAGTAAGACATTCAGGAAACTAACACATAGGACTTAAGATCCCTTGTGTAAGTATCTCCCTGGAAAATGAGCAGCAGGAGAGCTCCATAAGGAAAGAAAGGGACAATAATGAAGATGGCCACACAGCCACAGCAGGAAGCAGAACTGGCTATGTCATTCCCCGTGGTGTTCAGGGATGTTCCCAGAGTTTTAGGGACAGGGAGGAGATGTCCAGCTCATGTGCCACACCCACCAAGTTTTCCTAGATTGCTGCTTTTGTCTTCTTCTCCTCCACTTAGACCCAGAGGGACAACTCCTAAATAAGGTGCTAGGTTGAATTGAATATTTGGGTTTGGTTTTAAAATACTGTGAGGATCTATAATGTAGCAATCTGGGAGCCAAAATTGGGGACTTCCCTGGTGGTCCAGCGACTAGGACTGTGCCCCCAATGCAGGGGTCTTGGGTTCAATCCCTGATCAGGGAAATCGATCCCACATGCCACAACTAAGAGTTCATACGCCACAACTAAGCTTCGTGCAGCCAAATAAATAAATAAAAGTAAATTTAAATATTAGAATCCAGCAAATGAATTGTATTTCCTTTTAGTGGAGTAACAAGTATTAAGAGTATATGTAACATTTGGAGCTATTGATTTACTTGGAATGTATATGTATCAGCCTAGGATTCAATGCTATTTATTCACTATACTTATGGCTTCACAAAGCATAGATGAGCTGAAGTTTTTATTCTGTAGGCACTCCATAAAATCTTATGCTACTTGTGGTCAGCTGGAAGGATTAACTTCCACCAATGATAAAGGCAGATGTCACAGAACACTAAAAGAATAAAAATGACACATGTGATAGAAATTTTTTTTTTAAAGAATAAAATCTTACCTTTGGGACAACATTCTAAGGGGTATTATGCTATGTGAAGTAAGTTACAGAAAGACAAATACTGCATGATTTCACTTATATGTGGGATCCAAAAAACAAAACAAATGAAAATGTACAAACATTAAAAAAAAACAGAAACAGTTACAGATACAGGGACCAAAAGGTGGTTGCCAGAGTAGAGGGAGGTAGGGGGAAGAAAAAAGTAGATGAGAGAGATTATGAGGGACAGACTTCCAGTTATAAAACAAGTGAGTCACAAGTATAAGTGTATAGTGTAGGGAAGATAGTCAATAATTATGTAATAGCTTTGTTATGTGATATATTATAAATAGACTTACCATGATGATCATTTTGAAATGTATGGGGAAAAAAATCACTATGTTATGTAACAGGAATCAAGGTAGTGTAGGTAATTATACTTCAAAATTGAGTGCAATCACACTCATAGAAAAAGAAATCAAATTTGTGGTTATCAGAGCGGGGGGGGGCATGCAGGGAGGAGGAACTGGGTGAAGGCAGTCATAAGATACAAATTTCCAGTTACAAGATAAATAAATACTAGGGATATAGCATACAATATAGTAGCTATAATAAACATGGCTATATGGTGAGAGTAAATCCCAAAGGTTTTCATCACACAAATTATTTTTTACTATTTCTTCAATTTTGTGTCTGTGTGAAATGATGGATGGTCACTAAATTTTTGGATAATAATTTCGTGATGTATTTTAAATCAAAACATTTTGCCCCAAACCCTAAAATTACATAGTTCTATTTTAATTATATTTCAATACAACTGGAAAAAAATATTGGCCACAATAAGAAGTATTGAAAATTGGAATAAATTATGATGTCTTCTATTCCAAAAACAAGGAAATGGACAACTACAACAACCCAGTCCAGGCAGGATTACTAAGAGCCTCTGCCCTTCAGGAATGAAGGTTTGGGTCACCCACCAAACAAGGAACTATGACTAACTATAACTAACTGAGGTGCTTGCTGAAGACAAAAAGAATACATCAGTTCAGTTGCTCAGTCGTGTCTGACTCTTTGCCACCCCATGAATCGCAGCACGCCAGGCCTCCTTGTCCATCACCAACTCCCGGAGTTCACTCAGACTCACGTCCATCAAGTCAGTGATGCCATCCAGCCATCTCATCCTCTGTTGTCCCCTTCTCTTCCTGCCCCCAATCCCTCCCAGCATCAGAGTCTTTTCCAATGAATACATAGTGGGTAGTAAATAAGGTAGTTATAAATACCAGCTACAATCACATGACCAGTCAGAAGTGAGGACTATACTGGCTATGAGCATTTACTCCTTATTATTAAGGAATATTAATAAGGAGCATTTCTTCCTATTTTATTATGAATAGATTTGTTTATATATGTTGATATATAAACAGTTGACCCTTGAACAACTCGGGTTTGAACTGCATGGGTCCCCTCATACATGAATTTTTTTCAGTAGTAAATCCTACAGAACTACATGATCCATGGTTGGTTGAATCCACTGATGCAGAACTGAAGATATGGGGGGCTGCGGATATGGAGAGTCAACTATAAGTTGCAGACAGATTTTCAACTGCAAGGAGGGCCAATGCCCTTAACCCCACTGTTGTTCAAGGGTCAACTGTGTATCTTTGTTTTCTTTCCTCTTTTATTCCCTTACCATGTAACATAGATGTATTGACTTTATATCATGGTCACTTTTTATTGATTACATATAAATATTAATTTAACATAATAGTATTTAAGTTATAGGATTTTAAGGAAAAGAGTAAGCATCACTCAAGGACTTTACCTTTTCTTCTGGGGAAAGGGTTAGTGCTTTTTTTTACCCCCTTGGCTACACCATGAGAGATATGGGATCTTTGTTTCCCAAGCAGGGATCAAACCCACACCCCCTGCAATGAAAGTGTGGAGTCTTTTCTGCTAGACCTCCAGGGAAGTCCCAAGTGTGTTTTTGATTATATACAGAATAGTTGTATCATGTTAGGAATGGTCTTGTCATTGTCTTTATTTTGAGATTAAGCATGGTTGAAGGAGATGGTATGGGTGCCAAGTTAATAAGGGTTGGACTTATGGTTAATTTTGTGTGTCAGCTTGATGGAGTCATACAGTGTCCAGATATTTAGCTAACATTTTTTTTTCTGAGTTTGTCTGTGAGGATGTTTCAGGATTACATTAGCATTTGAATCGGTGGACTCAGTAAAGCTTCCCTGATGTGGACTCAGTAAAGCAGATTGCCTTCCTCATCCAATTCACTGAAGGCCTGAATAACATAAAAGGCAGAAGAAGGGAGAATTCACCCTTTCTGCCTGACTACTTGAGCTGAACACTGGTCTTCTATTGCCCTCAGGAAGACTACCATCAGTTCTCCTGGAACTCAGGTCTTTGGACTTAGACTGAACCACACCACCAGCTCCCGTGCATCTCCAGCCTGCAGATATATCTGATATCAGATACATATACTCCACTACTTTGGCCACCTGATGCAAAAAGAGGAATCATTGGAAAAGACCCTGATGCTGGGAAAGATTGAGGGCAAGAGGAGAAGGGGCAGCAAAGGATGAGATGGTTAGATAGCATCACCAACTCAATGGACATGAATTTGAGCAAACTCCAGGAAATAGGGAAGGACAGGGAAGCCTGTGTGCTGCAGTCCGTGGGGTCACAGAGAGTCAGACATGACTTAGAAACTGAGAAGCAACAAAAAATCATATATGTATGGTATATCTGATATCAGCTATATATTTTTTTAAGATTTTCTTTGATAAACTGGCTCATTTGATTAGGAAAACTGAGAAGTCCCACAGTTTGCAAGGGGATATATATACGTGTGTGTGTGTGTGTGTGTGTGTGTGTGTGTGTATGTTAGTTGCTCAGTTTTGTCCAACTCTTTGTGACCCCATGGACTGTAGCCCATCAGGCTCCTCTATCCATAGGATTTCCCAGGCAAGAATACTGGAGCGGCTTGCCATTTCCTTCTCGTGTGTGTGTGTGTGTGTGTGTGTGTGTGTGTGTGTGTAACTAGATTAGAATAAAATTAAGTCCAATCTCAGAGAGGGCAATGGCAACCCACTCCAGTACTCTTGCCTGGAAAAATCCCATGGACGGAGGAGCCTGGAAGGCTGCAGTCCATGGGGTCGCGAAGAGTCGGACACAACTGAGTGACTTCACTTTCACTTTTCACTTTCATGAGTTGGAGAAGGAAATGGCAACCCACTCCAGTGTTCTTGCCTGGAGAATCCCAGGGACGGCGGAGCCTGGTGGGCTGCCGTCTGTGGGGTCGCACAGAGTCGGACACGACTGAAGCGAGTTAGTAGTAGTAGTAGTAGTAGTAAGTCCAATCTGAATTTTTACTTGTCTTTTGGGTTGGAACAACAACAAAAGTCATAATGGCTAAATTTTTCAAATTATACCTGAGCAAGGGAAGTGACATTGGTAGGTAATTTATCTAACCACTTTATATAGAGAGAGTAATTTGGTTTTGAAACCTATCAGGAAATCTAAGCCTGATCATTTTAAAATAAATTTTACTTGTGAATTTTTCAACCTTTGTTTATCTTATTTTATTTTTTTACTTTTTAAGTATTTTTATTTATTTATTTGACTGCACCAGGTCTTAGTTGTGGCTTGTAGGATCTTCCATCTTCATGCCAGCATGTGGGATCTAGTTCCCTGACTAGGGATTGAACCCAGGCCCCCTGCATTGAGAACAGGGAGTCTTAGCCAGTGGGTCACCAGAGAAATCCCTATTTCTCTAACTTATTTTAAAATTTACAAATAGTTTCAAGAAAAAAAGACAAATAACATATCTCTATAGCACTTCACTGACTTAAAAATCTAGCAGATATAAAGTAAAGCAAGATTTCATATTACATGGCTATGTTTTTTCAAATTAGCCCTGGAGCAAAATAAAATAATTTCCCTCTGCTTTTTGCCATTAGCTGCCTATCTGCCTACCTCTGATTGATCTCAGGCCCTTGCCAGTAACCTGCAGCTCTGACTTGAAGGGGTAAAAGAAAAGTAGAAATCTGTAGTTCAGGACTGGCTCTCCTAAAATTTGTCTTCCTTTGCCTCTAAGGAGGATATTCCCTTTAAAGGTACCCATATATACTTCCTCCAAAATCTTGAACTTGTTAATAATACCCTAGCTTGGGTATGATGATGAGAATCAAGATTTGGAACAAAAGACCTTGATCCTAATTCTGCTGCTCACTGTATGATGTCAGGCAAGTCACCTGACTTCTGAAATTTCAGGTTCATCCCATGTAATCACTGACAATCAGCTATATCTCTAAGAATTATAGTAAATACAAGAGAAGTGAGTAACTTCTCAATGACTAATATATTGTTGGATGAGGACAAATGCTTATTCTTCATAGATAAAATCAGTCTATTTTATCTGTTTATAGATTTTATGTATTCATAGATAAAATCAGTCTTCATGACATATCTGAAATTTCTTCCTACTGACTAGAGTCATGGAAATTTGCTCAAAACTGAAAATTCAATCTAATTTAAGAAGTGCCTGTTAACTACTAGGTATTTTGAAAAATTCAGGATAAGAATGAGATACTGTTTTGCTTTCAATTTTCTCATAATATGATTGCCATAATTTACTCTGGAATCTTAAACTCCTCAGTGCCTAATGCAAAAGTCACATTAATTTCCCCTTCTTTTTTTTTCTTTTTTGTTGTTCAGTCGCTAAGTTATGTCTGACTCTTTTCAACCCCATGGACTGCAGCATGCCAGGCTCCTCTGTTCTCCACTATCTTCCAGAGTTTGCTCAAATTCTCGTCCATTGAGTCAGTGATAGTATTAACTATCTCATCTTCTGCCACCCCCTTCTCCTTTTTCCTTCAGTCTTTCCCATCATCAGGGTTTTTTTCCAATGAATCGGCTCTTCAAATCAAGTGGCCAAAGTATTGAAACTTCAGCATCAGTCCTTCCAATGAATATTCAGGGTTGATTTAGAATTTACTGGTTTGATCCCCTTGCTGTCCAAGGGACTCTCGAGTCTTCTCCAGCACCACAATTCAAAAGCCTCAATTCTTCAGTGCTCTGCCTTCTTTGTGGTTCAACTCTCACATCCATACATGGCTAGTAGAAAAGCGATAGCTCTGACTATACAGACCTTTTTTGGCAAAGTGATGTCTCTCCTTTTTAATACAGTGTCTAGGTTTGTCATAGCTTCCTTGCTTCCAAGGAGCAAGCACCTTCTAATTTCATGGCCACAGTCACTGTCCACAGTGACTTTGGAGCCCAAGAAAATAAAGTCTGTTCCTGCTTCCACTTTTTCCCCCATCTATTTGCCATGAAGTGATGGGATGAAATGCCATGATCTGAGTTTTTGAATGTTGAGTTTCAAGCTAACTTTTCTTTTATAGCTAATTCTTATTAAAATACAGAGAATAAAAATAAAATAAAATAAAATACAGAGAATAAAAGCAATAGCTAAATAACAAACACCATTGGACATTTATAAAAAAAGTTTTTTTGGCTGTACTGGGTCTACACTGCTTTGCACAGGCTTTCTTTAGTTGCAGCAAGTGGGGGCTAAACTTCGTTGCAGTGCGTGGGCTACTCATTGCTGTGGCCTCTCCTATTGTGGAACATAGGCTTTAGGCACACAGACTTGAGTAGCTCAGGCCCACAAGCTCAGTGAAAGTGAAAATCACTTAGTTGTAGTTGGGGTTACTCAGTTGTGTCTGACTCTTTGCGACCCCATGGACTATACAGTCCATGGAATTTTCCATGCCAGAACACTGGAGTGGGTAGCCTTTCCCTTCTCCAGGGGATTTTCCCAACCCAGAGATGGAACCCAGGTCTCCTGCATTGCAGATGGATTCTTTACCAGCTGAGCCACAAAGGAAGCCCACAGGCTCAGTAGTTCGGTTAATGGGCTCTAGGCCTTGGGCTCAGTGTTTCCAGTGCACAGGCTTAGTTTCTCTGCAGCATGTGGACTCTTTAAAGGACCAGGGATCAAACCTGTGTCCCATGCATTGGCAGGTGGATTCTTATCCACTGCATATTACTAGGGAAGTCCCACATTTGCACCAACATTCTACAAAATTTGTGACCTCATTTAGGAAATGGATGTGCATAATTTGAAAGTCTTCAATATTGTCACAATTGTTTGGCGAATCAACAAGTAGCTTTACAATAAGGGAAGAGAGAATTGTACTACACAAAGGGAAGAAAGGATGAAAGAAAAGCTAGGGAAGCAATTTATTATTTTTTCAATTTTAGAAAAAAATATTAAAAATATGTTTCATTTGGTTTAACTGAGTTAGCATTGCTTCATCTTTAAAATATTTACTTGCAGGGAATTCACTTGCAGTCCAGTAGTTAGGACTCGGCACTTCCACTGCCCAGGGACTGGGTTTGATCCCTGGTCAGGGAACTGAAATCCTGGAAGCCATGCAGCACAACCATCCCCACCCTCCCAATTTTTTTTTTCTTACTTGCAGAATCCTCTTTGAATGCAGTTGAGAAAGAATACTATTTGAGTTTTTCCAAAATTATAGAATACATTATGATGTTAACTAATCAATTACTTAAATAAAGAAAGAGGCTAGAAAGAACAATAAGATGTGAGTGAAAACCAAGTTGTTACCTAAAAGAGTCAGGGCTTTTGACCTATAATCCCACTATTGGGAATATATCTTAAAGAATAAAAGTTATGTGTACATACCTTTGTAAAACAGTATTTGCAAAAGCAGAGTGCTAAAAACAATTTACTTGTGCAGCAGCTACACAATGGCTAATGAACAATGAGGGAATCTGTGCAACCACTAACAATACAAATAGACAGCTGCAGAAACGTGAATGCAAAGCTTTTAAGTGCAAACAAAGTAACTATAATTAGGTGAAATTAAAGTATGCATACATGTAACAGAAGAAGTGGTGCAAAGACATAAATAACTCTCCCGTATGAAAGCATACTTTTATATTAAAGGGTTTAGAGAGATACTGGGTTGGCCAAAAAGTTTATTCAGGGGTTTTTCCATAACGTCTTGTGGAAAAACTCGAACAAGCTGTTTGGCCAACCCAATATAGTAAATATACCATAAGAGTCATCTGTTTAAAGTTTACCATTCAAGGGTTTTAAATATATTTATAGAGTGCTTATTTTTTAGAATTATTAAAATTTTCCTTTCTTTTTTTTTTTAAAGATGAGATCAGTAGATCTAATTGCCTGGGACAAAGAAAGAGGAGTCACATTTTCATTTAAGATCTATTTGTTTAAGATCTTTTGAAAACTTGTTGCTGCTATACCCAGGCAATGAATATAATTTCCACTTAATATCTAAATAGATGTCCAGGCAATCCAATAAGACTTTCTTAAAAATCCAAATACACTGCTGACAGTAAATTACCTCTTCATTTTTCAGCTTACATAAGGTTTGTGTAGTCTGGTCCTTGCAAGTTTAAATCCACCTCGTCTACTGTCAAATACAGGGACACCAGTCTCTAGTGCATTCTGCACTGATATGAGGCTTTATTCTCAGGAATAAATGTGGTAAACATGTTAGGCTTTGAATTTAGACTTTCTGTTTATAAACAGTCCTGCTGGTTATCATCTAATCTTGGCCTCACTTGCCCGGTTACTTCATCTGCAGAATGGGGATAATGGCATTTTCTTTCAGGGTGGTAACTGACATGATGGATACAAAACAACACAGTAGCTGAAATGCTGGTGAGGTTCACTCACTGGTATAATTACTACCATTATTCCTCCTATTATATTAGTATAGACCAAAATAACCACAAACAAGTCTTGTTTCTCAGATTGACCAACCATGAGTAAACCAATTAAGGACATGAATTGCTCCTAAGGAATTCTTCAGCACCCCTCCCATTTCCTGGGGCGCTCCTTTGCACCAACACTCAGGCTATGTGCCATTCCAGAAAGGAGGGGAGACTAGCCACCCTGTTCTTCTGCATGTGTGTGCATGCATATCCATGGAACTGTTCGGTAGCTACAACACCTCCAGCACTAATCTTCCTACTGCACTCATAACCTGCCCCCAAAGGGCCATCCACTCATTCAGATATGTGGCTCTGCTTTACTCCCAACTGTAGCTTTGGGGAAATTCCAAAGGATGGTCTTATCAGAGGAATAACCCAGTCATATCAGCCTTTGTAAAATTAGCTAAAAGTTCTGCTATGTTGGCAGCAGCCTCACAAACCTATTTGCAAGAATAGTCTGTACCTATACAGATACAAACCTGCTTAAACTGTGATCCAAATATTTTTGAGATGTGCCCAAAGTGCTGCCCAAAATATTTTGGTTATAGGTCCCTCGGGTTCTTTCAACAGCATTCTTGTAATTCTGTATATATGTGTGTGTTCTTACATGTGGGCTCAGAAAGATTGCTTCCTAAAGAGGGTAAGAAGGTTTTGTATTATGAGACCCTGAGCTTCACTTTTGCCAGGAAAGAAGTTTAAAAGGCTTTGTTTTCAAAAACCTGGAGCAGAGTCTCCGAGGTCAGTTGTCTGAAAAGATCAGGGTTCCAAGATGGAAATAGAGTGGAGAGGCCTAGACTTGAGGGACAGGGGTGGTGGGAAAGACTGACACGACGGGGCTGCCCACTTCTCACACTTCTCATACCTGCCTGACTGCATGACAGTGAGGTTCCTGACAGTGTAGTTGGGGGTGGAATACACTATTTAACTTGAACAGTAAACAGTTTTGATTGTGACAATCAGAGTCAAGGTCAAGGTTCCATCTCAAATTTCCAATAAGCCCCAGAATTCCTTATAGAATTGAGAGATAGGAAAAGGGTTTCACCCACCCACTCCATGAATAAAATTAGATTTTCTGCCAGATAAAAACTAGATTGTCTTCCAAGCTGGATGGAAGTGTATGGGGAGACTGATTTGATTTAGGGGAAAAAAGTTACATTTCTTTCATTTTGAATGAGTGGCATATATCGTGTTGGTTACTCTCCCACTTCGGCTGCATTTAACTGGAAGGGCTTTGGCAAGTATTCTTAGGCTTATTGTTGAGAAATTCTCTGTTACCTTGAGACGTTGTATTCGCAAGAGACTATCTGCAAAGCAAAAACAGATTTATATATTTATATGTGATAGATTATTATTCTTTGGAATTTAACTTACATGATTAGATTCAACCATCTAGATTATTTAAATGAGGTATTGTCGGACAAGGCAATTTGTGAATTTGGAAGGAAACTGCAAGAGAAGATAAATACTGTGCAAAAACCAAAAGTTTTAGAGACAGAAAAACATGCTGTAAGAACTTGGACAATTTGCCTACTTCCTCTTAAGCTTGTATTTTCATCTGTAAAATAAAGATACGATAAGTATATTTTCCAACAAGTTATAGTGAGGAAGAAAATGAATATATATTCAACAGCACAAATCCTTCAATAAATGCTCATTTTATTTTCCATTATAACCACACTTGGCTTCTTTTGATCTCCTTTATTTTATTTTTTAAAAGATTTATCTATTTTTGGCTGTGCAGGGTCTTCAATGCTGCTTTTGGGCTTTCTCTTGTTGGTGCACGGCCTTCTTATTGCAGTGGCTTCTCTCGTTGCGGAGCACAGGCTCTAGGTGCACGGGCTTCAGCAGCTGCAACTCACAGACTACAGCACGTTTCCCCTGCACTGGCAGGTAGATTCATAACCACTAGACCACCAGGAAACCCTGATCTCCTTTATTTTTAAATAAACTTTATTAGTATGTAACATACAGAACAGTACACCAAAAGCAGAGTTTCATGAATTATCGCAGCAAGAATACACCTTTATAGTTACCATGAGGTCAAGAAATAGAACATAACCAAGTCAAGGAAGCCCCTCCTTCTCTCCCATTTGTTACCCCCTTTATATCCCTCACTGATGTGACCACTATCCTGACTTCTAACACCATCATTTAGTTTGGGGAGTTGTATTTTTCTTTTAACATTTTTTTTTTTGTGATAAGGATATCACATGAGATATATTCTCTTAAACTTTAAGTGTACATTGTTGTTGACTACAGGTCCAATGTTGTACAGCAGATCTCTAGAGCTTATTCATCTTATTTAACTGACGCTTTATGCCTGTTGATTAATATCATTATTAAGCTTGGATGATTTTTAAACTTAACACATATTGAATCATGCAGTACATATCAGTTGGTATCTGGCTTCTTTAACTTACGGTATTGATGAAATTCATTCATATTTTGCATTAAACAGGAATTTATTCATGATCATTGCTGAAGAATTCTTCCGTTGTTTGAATACACCACACTATGTGTATCCATTCTTATGTGAGTGAGCATTTGTGTTGTTTCCAGATTAGGACTTTTATGAGTAGTGCTGTGACAATTTTCACTCATGTGTATGCATTTCTGTTAGGAATATGTATAAGGGCCAAATTGCTATGTCATATGGTATGTATACAAACAGCTTTCATGTATACTGCCAAACAATTTTCTCAAGTGGCTGTCCAATTTTCTCTCTCACAAGGAGTATGAGAGTTCCTGTTTTTTATCTCTGTACCTGGTACTGACAGTCTTTTCTTTTCTGATGTAGACTTTCTTCTCAGGATATGTTGTCTCACTGTGGTTTGATTTAGATGCCCCTGATAACTAATGAGGTTGAAAAGCTTTTTCATGAATTTGCTACTTACTTGGATATCCTCTTTTGTGAAGGCCTTGTTTAAAAGTTTTATTGCGCATTTTTAAAATTGGGTTGTCTGTTTTACTGTTAATCTTTTTATTTTGTTTTGGTAATTCTACTGTATGGATACCACATCTTTAATCCATTCACCTGTTGCTGGCATTTGGATTTCCCTGGCTTGGGGCAATTCTGAGTAAAGTGTATACAAATATTTGTAAATACATATGCATATATGTCTTTCTATTCACATATGTTTCCATTCCTCTTGGTCAGAGTGAAATTGCTAAGTGAAATGGTATTTAATAAATAACTACCAAACTGTTTTCCAAATTGATTATACCATTTTATATTCCTACTGCATGAGTTCTAGTTGCTTCATATGCTCACCAACCCTTCTCCCTACCTCCTTCTCTTTCTCTGTCCCTCTCTCCTAAATTACTCCTAATCTACTCCTATTGCCTTTTAATTTTATTTTTTTCAGTTCTATAATTTCCATTTGAAGAATTTTATACTTTGTAGTTTTATACTGAGCTTTTCCATTTTGTCATCTTATTTCTGGAACATATTAATATGTTATCTTAAAGATCACATATAATAATTCCCATATTTGGATCTCCAATGAGTATATTTCTATAATCTGTCTCCTCTTGTTTTTCAGTCAGGTGCTCTCACCTCCTGGTATACCTGGTAGTTGGCAGGTATACCAATTGGCATACCAGGTAGGCAGCTAGACAATATATATGATAATTGTTTTATGATAAATTGTAGAGATATTTTAAAATTCTAGATAATACCTTACAGAGAGCATTCATTTTTGCTTGGCAGTTTAGCAGTTAGCTAAAGGAAGATTAAGTTTCATTAAATCAAGGATTTAGTTGATTTACTGTCTAGCCTTTGTAGAGTTATAAGTTAAAACTGGAGTGTTTGCCTGAGTCTCTCCTTGGTCAGCCTGAAGTCTTCATTTTTGACCACAAGCACTGTAAGAATGTTGGAAACTCCACTCAGCTTCTCAGCTTCCTGGCTTCTACTCATAAACAGACAAATGGCTAAAGTGAGACATTAGGGTCAAGCTGGGCTCACTTCTCTAAATTTTCATTCTGTCTTAGCCTAAGTTCCTTAGAAAACAGATGCTGGGGTAAAGGTTAAGTGTTAATTTTTCACTAGGAAGTACACACAACACAACAACACAGGAGAAGGCTCTACACATGGACATCACCAGATGGTCAAACCAGAATCAGATTGATTATATTCTTTGCAGCCAAAGATGGAAAAGGTCTATACAGTCAGCAAAAACAAGACTGGGAGCTGACCGTGGCTCAGATCATGAACTCCTTATTACCAAATTCAGATATAAATTGAAGAAGGTGGGGAAAACCATTAGACCATTCAGATATGGCCTAAATCAAATCCCTTATGATTATACAGTGGAAGTGAGAAATAGATTCAAGGGATTAGATCTGATAATCAGAGTCCCTGAAGAACTATGGATGGAGGTTCATGACATTGTACAGGAGGCAGTGATCAAGATCATCCCCAAGAAAAAGAAATGCAAAAAGGCAAAATGGTTGTCTGAGGAGGCCTTACAAATAGCTGTTGAAAAGAAGAGAAGTGAAAGGCAAAGGAAAAAAGGAAAGATATATCCAGTTGAATGCAGAGTTCCAGAGAGTAGCAAGGAAAGATAAGAAAGCCTTCCTCAGTGCTCAATGCAAAAAAATAGAGGACAACAGAATGGGGGAGACTAGGAATCTTTTCAAGAAAATTAGAGATACCAAGGGAACATTTCATGCAAAGATGGGCACAATAAAGGATAGAAATGGTATGGACCTAACAGAAGCAAAAGATATTAAGAAGAGGTGGAAAGAATATACAGAAGTATACAAAAAAGATCTTCATGACCCAGATAATCACAATGGTGTGATCACTCACCTAGAGCCAAGCATCCTGAAACTCGAAGTCAAGTGGGGCTTAGGAAACATCACTATGACCCAAGCTAGTGGAGGTGATGGAATTCCAGTTGAGCTATTTCAAATCCTGAAAGATGATGCTGTGAAAGTGCTGCACTCAATATGCCAGCAAATTTGGAAAACTCAGCAGTGGCCACAGGCCTGGAAAAGGTCAGTTTTCATTCCAATCACAAAGAAAGACAATGCCAAAGAATGCTCAAACTATCGCACAATTGCACTCATCTCACATGCTAGCAAAGTAATGTTCAAAATTCTCGAAGACAGTCTTCAACAATACATGAACCATGAACTTCCAGGTGTTCAAGCTAGATTTAGAAAAGGCAGAGGAACCAGAGATCAAATTGCCAACATCTGCTGGATCATCAAAAAAGCAAAAGAGTTCCAGAAAAACATCTATTTCTCCTTTATTGACTATGCCAAAGCCTTCGACTGTGTGGATCATAATAAACTGTGGAAAATACTTAAAGAGATGGGAATACCAGACCACTTGACCTGCCTCCTGAGAAATCTGCATGCAGGTCAGGAAGCAACAGTTAGAACTGGACATGAAACAACAGACTGGTTCCAAATAGGGAAAGGAGTACGTCAAGGCTGGATATTGTCACCCTGCTTATTTAACTTATATGTAGAACACATCATGAGACATGCCAGGCTGGATGAAGCACAAGCTGGAATCAAGATTGCCAGGAGAAATATCAATAACCTCAGAAATGCAGATAACACCACACTTACAGCAGAAAGCAAAGAAGAACTAAAGAGCCTCTTGATGAAAGTGAAAGGAGAGTGAAAAATGTGGCTTAAAACTCAACATTCAGAAAACGAAGATCATGGCATCTGGTCCCATCACTTCATGGCAAATAGATGGGGAAACAATGGAAGCAGTGACAGACTTTATCTTTTTAGGCTCCCAAATCACTGCAGATGGTGATTGCAGCCACGAAATTAAAAGATGCTTACTCCTTGGAAGAAAAGTTATGACCAACCTAGACAGCATATTCACAAGCAGAGACATTACTTTGCCAACAAAGGTCCATTTAATCAAGGTTATGGTTTTTCCAGTAGTCATGTATGGATGTGAGAGTTGGACTATGAAGAAAGCTGAGTGCCAAAGAATTGATGCTTTTGAACTATGGTGTTGGAGAAGACTCTTGAGAGCCCTTTGGACTGCAAGAAGATACAACCTGTCCATCCTAAAGGAAAGGAGTCCTGAATATTCACTGAAAGGACTGATGTTGAAGCTGAAATTCCAATACTTTGGCCACTTGATGTGAAGAACTGACTCATTTGAAAAGACCCTGATGCTGGGAAAGATTGAAGGCAGGAGGAGAAGGGGACGACAGAGAATGAGATGGTTGGATGGCCTCACTGACTCAATGGACATGAATTTGAGTAAGCTCTGGGAGCTGGTGACGGCCAAGAAAGCCTGGCATGCTGCAGTCCATGGGGTCACAAAGAGTTGGACACAACTGAGCGACTAAACTGAACTGAACTAAATAACTCTGAGATAGTAAAAGTAAAAGGAAAATAAAGCTGGTAGAAGAGGAGGAAAAGGAGATACAGATTAGTCTGCAGATGACCACAGCTTCATGTAGAGAAGCTCACTGTGTAGAAGCACTTTGTCTTGGAACAGTCTGTTAGAGGAAGAAAAAGACAGGAATTAATTCAATGGCTCCCTCTGTTGATTGACTTAACTTTTATTGGTCAACCTTTACCCTATAAGACATTAACATCCATGCATTCCTGATGTTTCAACTGACCACTTCAGACCCAACAAGGAAACAGAATCCCATACCCTACAACATGTTACTTCCTCTAACTCCAGAACTAATTAAAGAAATCAGATCCTTATGATTATGGTGGGACCTGGTGCCATAGCTGCAGCAGCTCATCCCGTTTCAGGAGCAATGCAGTCTGTGCTGGAGACTAGCACTCACCTTGGAGGAAACGGAAGCACCCTGCAAAGCCTGTTGATGAAATAGTTGTGACTTCATGTCCATGGTAAGTTTGAGGACCTGGGGAACAGATAGGACCTTGAAGATTTAAGGAGGTTTCCTCAACTTATCCAATGCACCTTCTCCTAGGAATCTTGTTCTCTCAAAGCCCTTGGTGGTATCATAGTTTTCAAATGTCTTTTAGCAATGTTTTTATGTATTGTCCAGAATTTCTGATTGTCAGGGGAAGGTTTAGTCTGTAACCAACTACTCTACATTATTAGGAAACAAACAAACAAACAAACCTCACTGCTATCTTTTAAAAGGGGCTTCCCGGATAGCTCAGTGGGTAAAGAATCCACCTGCAATGCAGGAGACACAGGAGACATGGATTTAATCCCTGAGTTGGGAAGATTCCCTGGAGGAGGAAATGGCATCCCACTCCAGTATTCTTGCCTGGAAAATTAAGTGGACAGAAGAGCCTGGTGGGCTGCAGTCCAAAGAGTTAGACATGACTGAGCACTATCATGGGTCCTTTAAAGATCTTAATAAAGTTAACTACAGGCACAACTGACACCCAAATATGGCTAAAAAGTGAGTTGACTTTAGCCTCAGAGTAAAACCTGTGGGACACCAAGAAGCCAGGTTCTCATCTGTTAGATGTAAATCACCCCTTATCTCTGTATTGATTTCTCAGGTAAATTCAGCTGATGTTTTCAAAGTCATCTTACCCGGATTTCCTCAGATTAGTCACAGACTTTATTACTCATTTAATGGAAATTCCCATCCTCACTAAAGCACTAACCTTGGGCGAGGCAAGGGTACACAATATGCCAATCGCATCATTTCCAAAGCTGAGGGTTCACAAGTGATTTGTTACATATTTACTCTGTGTTTGTTACATAGTTACTCTGTGTTGCATATTTACTCTGTGTTAATTTTACTGCTGCAAAAACTCAGCTCACACTAACATTTATCTTTCCTTCCTTATCAGACTTATCTCTGATCTTACCTACAGTGTATGATTCAACTCCTTGTGACATACTCTAAAAATTTCAGGGACTTCCCTGGCAGTCTAGTGGTTAAGACTGTCCTTCAATGCTGGGGGAGAGATTTGATCCTTGTTGGGGGAGCTAAGATCCTATATGATTCCTGGACAAAAAAACCCAAAACATAAAACAGAAGCAATATTGTAACAAATGCAATAAAGACTTAAAAAGAAAAAGAATTTTAGAATTTCCTCACCAGTTGTTCTGAAACACTGCTGACATATATGAACCCTGAAATTTTTAGCCTTGTCCAAGTTAGACCAAAGATTTTGGTTCCTAATGAAACCTTCTTACAGAAATTTACTGTTGTATCTTTCTATACTTTTATGTAATATGGAAAACAGGAAGTATAGTGTAAGGAGCTCTATCAGGAATGTTAAATAAAGGTCTTCTCTTCTACTTGTTTCCTTCTCAGAGTGCCTTAGATGCCTCTCTTTAGAAAATACCACCCTGTGGAGAATGGTAATAGATGCATGCTTAATGATACAAGTCATGGATATCCAAAAATGTTTCATTAGCTTTCTGCAAAAAACAAAACAAACAAACAAAAAAACCCAGCAAGTTTTCTATGAACATTTTAGGATAATAACCTTTCTCTACTTCCTCCCAATCTGTCATTTGTCTCCACCATGGGTCATCCTTGCCCCAGCAATTTGAACGTTTGTGACCAATGGGAAATGGTGACTTTTCCAAAGAGAAGAGGACTTTTCTTCAATGAAGGGAACATGCATGGCTGTGGTTCCCTGCTAATGTATAGGCCCCATCACAGCATCAAGAAATATTTTATCACAAAATTGTGTATGCAGTTAAAAAACTGTGTGCAGTATGATCTCAATTATATGATATGTGTGTCTATAAAATATATATGCATGTATGATGATATACACTAAAGTGTTAACCAATTATGAATCATAGAATTATGGGTATGAGCTAATTTTTTGTGCTTATCTGTGCTGTCATCATTTTACTTACTGGGCATATAATTTTTTTCAAAAAGCTTAAAAAAAACTGCTTTTGCCAGATGTTGTGTTCTCCCAGGTAAAATACACATCCTATGCTCTTCTAGGCAATAAGTCAATAAATAGACATGAAATGCATAGAATAGGACTTAGCACATAGTCTGTTCTCAATAAAGATTAGTTATTTGCATACTACATAGGACATTAAATTCAGCTTTTTTGTTAACTGCAATTTTAAAATATCTGTGTGCTGCGTGCTAAGTTGCTTCAGTCATGTTCGACTCTTTGCGACCCTATGGACTACAGCCCACCAGGCTCCTCTGTCCAAGGGATTCTCCAGGCAAGAATACTGGAGTGGGTTGCCATTTCCTTCTTCAGGGGATCTTCCTGATCCAGGGATCAAACCCACCTCTCTGTGTCTCCTGCATTGGCAGGTGGATCCTTTACCACTAACGCCACCTGGGAAGGCCCCCCAAAATTTACAGTTAAGCTTTAAAAAATACCTTTTCAGTCATGATATCATTCAATTTAAGAAATTTTCATTCATTAATTTATTTTTTTTTGTCTATGCTGGGTGTTCATTGCTATGTGTGGGCTACTCTCTAGTACGATGCACAGACTTCTTATTGCAGTGGCTTCTCTTGCTGTGAAGCATGGGTTCTAGCATGCAGGCATCTATAGTTGAGGCTCACGGGCTCCAGAGCTTGGGCTCAGTAGTTGTGGCACAAGGGCTTAGTTGCTCCACACCATGTGGAAACTTACTGGACCAGGGATTGAACCCGTGTTCTCTGCATTGGCAGCTGGATTCTAAACCATATGTCATTTAAATTTTAACATAAACCAGTGAGAGAAGCAGGAGAACATTCAGTAATATGTGATCAAGTAAGCACTAGAGTATCAAAATTGACTAATCAACTTAGTTCAGAATTTTAAAAAGTAAATGCTAAATAAAAGTAATTTTGTTTACAAAAAGTACAAATAAAAAATCTATATTCAAAGGCAAGGGTCTTAAAAGAGTATATGGATCTATTAAAGGAACCACATAATTTACTAAAAGTGCTTGCCTCCTTTTTTAATATGATATATAACTGAAACAGAGCAAAAAGACTTATAATGACTACTAGGCAGAAGATTGTAAGGGATTCGAAGTCAATAACTCTTTAGCTATGGGTGCTGCCCCTCATTAGCTAAGGTTATAATCTGGGTAGAAAAGAATGAAAAATTATTTGGAAAGAAAAATGATGAGCAAGAGAAGCATAAAAGAGGAAAAAGAAGGAAGGAATGGAAAGGAGAGGAAAAAGAGAATATTATAGAGCTTAACTGGAGGAAAGAAAAAAAGGAATGATGAAGCAAATAATTGGAAGCGTGGCATCTATGAAGACCAACTAATGCTACATATGCCAGGCCTCCTGCTAAGTGTTTTTCCAGAACTATCTCATTTAGTTTTTACATCAGCCCTCTGAAATTGGTATTCTATTGTCCATATTTAACAGATGGGGCTTCTTGGGTGGCTCAGAATAAAGAACCCACATGCCAGTGCAGAAGATGTGGGTTTGATCCCTGGGTAGGGAAGATCCCATGGAAAAGGAAACGGTAGCCCACTCCAATATTCTTATCTGGGAAATTCCATGGGCAGAGGAGCCGGTGGGCTGCAGGCCAGGGGGTCGCAAAGAGTGAGGCATGACTTAGAGACTAAACAACAACAACAACGACAACAATTTAACAGATGAGAAAACTAAGATTTTCAGGGTTTAAGTGATTTTCCCCCCAGATAAAATACTACATCTTTTTCATGAGGTATATCCTATCTCTTTGAGCCTCACTTTAGCCTGATTTATCTTCTTAGGGTGTGATGTCCCATCTTCCCATATTATAAAATAAATGAGCAGAATATCTGCTGTTTGTTTTACATCTTTTATATTGACATTATTTTCTATAATCCTCTAAATCAAGTAGGCTTAATGAGGCTTTCAATAATTTAATATGAGGAGGCATGGCAAGATCTAACAATAATACCATGTTCCTATTTTCCCAACTATAATTTGTCATTAATTCTAAGACATTGTATAATATTTTCAAATTTATTACACATAAAATTTTACTAAAGCATAAAGAGAAAATCATAGAATACTTTTTTGAAAAGCATCAAATAAAACAAAATTATGTTTTGGCCCCAGAATTCTAATGTCGTCACCATAAGGGCCAGACCTCTATATTGCTGCTTACTTAATAAGGAGATTTCCTATTAACAGCTGAATGGGAAAACTGTCTGATGTTAAATTTTATACTTCCCTCAATATTTGGATAAAAGGGTTCTGGATTGATAGAGAGTCCAGATGTAGGTTATAGCTTGTGCCCTGTCAGTTGTGCAATCTTTGACCTAGTCCCTAACTTCTCAGGGTCTTAGTTTTCTTTTTCTGTATAATTGTATTTATTTATTTATTTTTGGCTATCCTGGGTCTTCACTGATACAAGGGTTTTTCCTATACTTGCAGCAAGGGGAGGCTCCTCTCTTGTGCGTGGGCTTCTCACTGTGATGGCTTCGCTTGTTGTAAAGCACGGGATCTAGAGCACACGGCTTCAGACTCTACGGCACAGGCGCAGTAATCGTGGTGCACAGGCTCAGTTGCTCTGCAGCATGTGGGAGCCTCCTGGTCGTTGTTCACATGATGTACTCTGCACAGAAATTAAATAAGCAAGGTGACAGTATACAGCCTTGACATACTCCTTTCCCAATTTGGAACCAGTCTATTGTTCCATGTCCAATTCCAACTGTTGTTTCTTGACCCAAATATAGGTTTCTCAGGAGACAGGTAAGGTGGTCTGGTATTCCACCTCTGAGAATTTTCCAGTTTGTTGTGATCAACACAGTCAAAGGCTTTAGCATAGTCAATGAAACAGAAGTAGATGTTTCCTGAAATTCTTTTGCTTTCTCCATGATCCAGTGAATGTTGGCAATTTGATCTCTGGTTCTTCTGTTTTTTTGTAAGCCCAGCTTGTACATCTAGAAGTTCTCAATTCACATACTGCTGAAGCCTAGTTTGAAGGATTTTGAGCATTACCTTGCTAGCTTGTGAAATGAGCACAATTATACAGTAGTTTGAACATTCTTTGGCATTGCCCTTTTTTGGGGATTAGAATGCAAACGGGCCTTTCCCAGTCCTGTGGCCACTGCTGAGTTTTCCAAATTTGCTGACATATTGAGTGCAGCACTTTCACAGCATTATCTTTTAGAATTGTAAATAGCTCAGCTCAAATTCCATCACTACCTTTGTTTGTAATAATGCTTCCTAAGGCCCACTTGACTTTGCACTCCAGGATGTCTGGCTCTAGGTGAGTGACCACACCATTGTGGTCATCCAAGACTGGGATCGTCCCAGATCAGGGATCAAACCCGTGTCTCCTGCATTGGCAGATGGATTCTTCACCACCTAGCCACCAGGGAGGCCCAAAGGTCTTACTTTTCTGTTCTGTAAAATAAAGGTTTAGGCAATATGTTTGGGAAAATCCTATGAATGTTTAGCTTGTTAAAAAAAAAACAAGGCAGGGAGCTCTCTTGTGATTAGAATTAGAATAAGAAGAACTCAGAAAGTAATACTTTAATGTCTCTGATACTTTGTTAACATTTTTTCATGTATTTAATCATGACTGTTGACTTCTATTTGGTGCCATAAATGAAGAAGGACTTCCCTGCTGGCTCCGTGGTAAAGAATCTGCCTACAGTGCAGGAGATGTGGGTTTGGCCCCTGGGTCAGGAAGATCCCCTGGAGGAGGAAATGGCAACCTACTCCAATATTCTTGCCTGGAAGATTCCATGGACAGAGAAGCCTGGCAGGCTACAGTCCATGGGGTTGAAAAGAGTCGGACATGACTGAGTGACTGAACACACATAAATCAGGAAAACAGAGGCACTATACTCTTAAACATTGGTTTTAATGATATTTTTTTTGGAAATGTCTCTTCAGGGAAGGGAAACAAAAGCAGAAATAGACAAGTGATACCACATCACACTAAAAAGCTCTTGCACAGTAAAGGAAGCTATCAATAAAACAAAAAGGCCACCTGCTGAATGAGAGGATATTTGCAAACAGTCTATCTGAGAAGGGTTTAATATATCCAAAACATACAAAGAAGTGATACAACTCAACATAAAAAAAAGAAACATGATTCAAAAATAGGAGGATCTGAATAGACATATTTACAAAGAAGACATACAGGTGGCCAATGGACACAGGAAAAGATGCTCACACTCACTAATGATTAGGGAAATGTAAATCAAAAGCACTGCGAGATATCACCTCAGACCTGTTAGAATGGCTATTATCAAAGAGACACCAAATAACAAGTGTTGGCAAGGAGATGGAGAAAAGAGAATCCCCATACACTGTTGCTGAGAATATAAATTGGTGCAGCTACTATGTAAAACAATATGGGGGGATTCCTCAAAAAATTAAAAAGAGAAGTACCATGTGAGCAAGCAATTCTACTCCTCAGTATTTATCCAAAGAAAAGAAAAACAGTAACTCAAGAAGATATATGTATCCCTGTGCTCATTGCAGTATTATTTACAATAGCCAAGATATGCAACCAAATAGATAAATGAATCAAGAAGTTGTGGTATATATATATACACACACACAAAAATAATAGTATTAAACCGTAAGAAGAATGAAACCTTGCTGTGTGCAGAAACATGGTTGGACCTAGAGGGAATTATGCTAAGTGAAATAAGCCAGACAGAATCCTCATGATTTCACTTACATGTTGAACCTAAAAACAAAGCAAATGAATAAACATAACAAAATAGAAACAGAGTAATAGATTAGAGGAGTAAGAGGTGATTGCCAGAGGGTAGTGGAGGAGTGCGAAGTTAAGAAATAGATGAGGGAGATTAACATGTACAAACTTCCAGTTGCAAAATAAATGAGTCACAGGTATGAATTGTGCAATGTGGGAAATACAGTCAATAATTATGTAATAACTTTTTATGGTGACAAATGAGAACTAGTCTCATCAAGGTGATCATTTTAAAATGTGTAGAATTATTGAATTAGGAACTGATTATATATCAGGAACTAGCATCATATTGTAGGTCAATTATACTTCAAAAATAGACAAACAGAAAAAAGATCATAGTTTTGGTTACAGGGGATGGGGGAGGTTGGATAAAGGCAGTCAGAATTTCTGGTTTTAAATAAGTGCTAAGGATGTAACATACAGCATAATCAATATAAGTAACACTGCTGTGTTAAGTATGCAAGCTGAGAGTAAATCCTAAAAGTTCTTATCACAAAGAAAAATTTTTTCTATTTCTTTAATTTTGTATCTATGTGATATAATGTTGTTTTTCAGTTGCTCAGTCATGTTCTGACTCTTTGCAACCCCATGGATTGCAGCATACCAGGCCTCCCTATCCCTCACCATCTCCTGAAATTTGCCCAAGTTTATGTCTATTGCATCAGTGATGCCATCCAGCCACCACATTTCATATGTGATATAATAGATGCTCACTAAACTAATGATAGTAATTTCACAATGTATGTAAATCAGATCATCATGCTGTACACCTTAAACTCACAAAGCACTGTGTTAATTATAGTTCAATAAAACTGGAAGAAAAAAATAAGACATATTACTGGTAGGTGATAACGCTAAACCTAAAAAAAATAATAAGCCACCAATTTAGTGAATGCTAATACCAATTTGGTGAATGCCATTCACCTTTATCATTTTGTAATAATTTGGTTAAGATATGCCACAGCCAATGGTTTGGTCAAAGCTGAGATAATTGCATGCATTTTACTGATACACATAGTAGCTAGCGATCAGAGTGTTGACACCCAGTTAAAGAGTGTCACAGGGGCATGGAGGAAGAGGGGAAATAATTACTCAATAGCCCTTGGAAGCCATCCTCAATTAAGGTCAAATCGCACTAATAAATCACAACATTAAGATTGTATAGCTTACTATTTATGATACTTTTTCTCAGTTGAAAGATTTCAAAATCTTCAAAAGTGGAAACCTTGAGAATTACAATTGTAAGTAGCTACAATTACAATTGTAAGTAGCTACAATTACAATTGTAAGTAGCTATATTTTTCAAATCACTTAGTGTGTATTTGGCTTCAAACAATACATACACTACTTAAAGTGGCTTAAAAATAAAAATATGTTGCTTTACATTCAAGAAGTCTGAAGGGAAATGTTCCCAGATTTCTTAAAGCAGCTCAACAATTGCATTAAGTGGCAAACTCTCCAACCACCAGCCCTGGTCTTTGGCTCAATGCCTTCATGCTTACATAATGGCCTCCCGTGTTCCAGGCATCACAGGTCCATATGACAATATTTGGACCGCAAAACAATTATTTCTCCCATATGTCTTTTTTATTTTATCTTTTTTTACAGAGGAAATTCTTCCCTAGACTCCTTATTTTCCACTGGCCAGAAACGAATCTCCTACTAGTTCCCCAGCTGCAAGGGGTTTTCCTTGCAAAGCAGCACCTGCCTTTTCCAGGGCAAAAGGCAATACACACTCACTCTTCCGTGTTGGTATGTGTCCTCCCAAGCATGTCTTTCTTGTGGAGTTTTAATCTACTTTGTTTAAATCATATTGAATATCAGGTTTTGCAACCTGTCTTTATATTTTACCGTAAGCATTTGTTCCACAGTAATAGTCTTTGGAGATTTATTTTAAATGATGACATGATATTCCATGCAAAAAGAGTACATCCTAACTAACGTATAATAAGCAGCATTCTTTTTATTTTTGGAAATCATACTGGGTAAAAAGCACTATATACCAGAAGATTTACACAAGTACCTCTAATCCTTAGAACAATCCTGCAAGGAAGCTATCATCATTCCAAAATAGGAAACCAACTCAGAGTTTAAAACTTACTGGCCAAAGGCGATTCAGCTCTATTTAAATAGAATTAAAGCTACAATGTATCATCTTGCTTTTAGTAAACCATCAGCAGGTATTCAATTCCTGTCAGTAGTTACACTGAACTTACTCTGACATCCTGTGTTTCACAATTCTTGGTAAGGCTTACTCTGATGCTTCATCCTTCCTAATTCTTTAACAGTACTTCCTACAGTTGCCCTGACAGTTCATCTAGCACATACAATTAGTCATATTCTTCAACATTCTTAAAGTTCAGTCTCTTATAGTACCAATAATAAAAATTCCTGGTTTGATTCTGTGTAGCAAAGTAAATTTCCTTATCCAATATACAATTCTGTGAACAAGATATGCAGATGCTTGTAGAGCAATATAGACAAAAGTATGTAAAGTAAGATTAACAAGTAAAGTTTATATTAATACATCTATATATGTGGGTACTTCCTATAAAAGGCTTGGTCCATATCCTCAAACAGGTGACAGTGTTTTTCTTCTGAAAACACTATAAACAGCGTCTGGAGGTGTCAGTCATTTAAAGGGAATACCTAAATAAAAAAGGAAAAATAAGGAGTGGGGAAAGCAGGGAAAGAAAGAAGGAAGAAATGTATATATAGGGCTGCTGCTGCTAAGTCACTTTGGTCGTGTCCAACTCCGTGCGACCCCATAGACGGCAGCCCACCAGGCCCTGCCGTCCCTGGGATTCAACAGAAGGGAAAAGCCAACATTGCCATAATTATTGTCAATTTTGCTGTGACAATGAATTCTAGAGCAGACTGGAAAACAGCACAGGGCAAATGTTTCTGGCCAACCAATGGGACTAGCAGAGATTAACCCAAATTCAACTTTGTCACTGGTTGCATCACTGCAGTTTACCTTCTCTGAGTATACACCCTCCTCCCCTCCCATCCAGGCACTTGAACTCTGCATCACAACATACTCCCTGTGCAGTTTCGGGCACTTTGCATGATTTGACTTATTTCCCTAGGACATACACCAGGGGCTTTCCCGTATACCACCGCCTTTCAATGTTCAGGCCCTGCCTCCATGTGCTTCCCCTCCCCACTTGCCATTTTGGCTTTTGGTGAGGGTGGTTCCAGGACAAAGTTGACAGAAACAAGTTTCTTCTGGACTCCACACAGCAGAGCCAAATAGGAAATGATACTGGCAGCTTCACCTGTGAGGCCAGACACTGAAAAGCAGACGGGAACGCAGTCCCTTAGAGGAACTCACAGATCCACCCATGCGAGGAGCTGCCCGTGAGAACGGGGTCCTTTGTCCGAAGGACACAGCTCTGGGAGCTGCCTCAGTCCTTGAGGGTTTGCTTGCAAACATAGCTCTCTGTCCCACCACCCCAGAGATTAGGCGCTTATTTACTGCAGGCACCTGGAGTTCTGTGCAAACTTCTCATGCACAGGGAAATGTTATCTGGTGTAAGAAATAATAACAGGGAGCCATTCCCATGTTCTCAAGATTTCTTGTGACTTTTTGTAAGATGTATAGGTCAACCAAGAAAAAATGTCAACTGTCTTGTCTTTCTCACGCTCTTCTGTATAAATATAAGATGCTGAATAAAGTTGGTGTCAGACTGCGTCCCTTCGTGGAGACGTGTCTGAACCTCTCGACCCCATCTTTGTTGTAGTCTCTTGCTTTAGTTTCTTTCTTAGCCCCGCCGTGCACGTTCTCAGGACCTGATCGACTTTGCCGGCTGGCACCGGCACACCCAGCCACCCTGCTTTGCCCTCTGGCCTAGTTCCCCAGGCTGCTTCAGGGTGACTGAATCAAAAAGTTCTTCTCAGTTTGTCTGATAACGTATTGAATTAGGCTCCCTGGTGGTCTTTTTGCTCTATCCTAGTGGGATTTCTTTGGAAGGAATGATGCTAAAGCTGAAACTCCAGTACTTTGGCCACCTCATGCAAAGAATTGACTCATTGGAAAAGACTCTGATGCTGGGAGGGATTGGGGGCAGGAGGAGAAGGGGACGCCAGAGGATGAGATGGCTGGATGGCATCACTGACTGGATGGACGTGAGTCTCAGTGGACTCCGGGAGTTGGTGATGAACAGGGAGGCCTGGCGTGCTGCGATTCATGGGGTCGCAAAGAGTCGGACAAGACTGAGTGACTGAACTGAACTGAACTGAGTGTAAGCCTCTGGGGGGGAGAAAGAAATTCAAGAATTTGCTGTGGTTTGATCTATGTAACTAACCAAGAAAAGTTTTGGTTTTATCTTTTCTTCATTCTAGATTACCAGTGTGGTTACTTAGTATCTTGTTAATAATCCAGTGCTACAGATTTAGCATTACTTGAGAGGAAAAAATGATGACTGAATGAAGACATGAAAAATATACCTTATTGATATGCATATTGATTAATAAGTAAATTTTATAAATTTATTAAAAGATAGACTTTTGATAAATATAGATCTGGTTTTCATTCCACCTTCTATATGTCCTAGCAGAGTGGCTTAGGACTAGTTGGCTAACTCCTTCAAGCATCATTCAATTTCTTCATCATTGAAACAAAAATTCTTTTAAGAGCTCATATTAGAATTAACCTTTCCATAAAACTCTCTTATAAATCCCTAACACTTTGTTGCCACTTTATACCTATCATGGTTCCTACCTCAGAGGGATGTTATGTTTGATAAGAAAGGATGTCTATGAAGTGTAAGACATAGAGTGATCAAGCAGAAATACTAGTTCACTTTCCTCTCTCTTTAACCAATCATCCCCAAGAGAATATAGATTTTTTTTAAGTTTTTGAAATAATAAACAAATGCATTGCAGCATTAAAACAAATGCATTTTGAGCATAAAACCCTCAAAAAGTTTATAAACTAGTTGGGGACTTTAATGCTAGTTCACCTAGAACAATAAAAGAATGTTACAGGCTCATAATTTGATTACATGATTGTGTATTTCTGGTTATAAAAATATGATTGTTAAGAAAAAAATGAAGTAAAAATGGACTAGAGTTTTCTGTTAGGCAGGCCTTCTCCTAGAATTTTCTAGGTATTCTGGGGAGTAAGAAATAGATCTGGCGTGAGGTTAATTATGTAAAAATAGTAATTATATTTTTCTATTTAAAAAATGACTAACATATACCTGATGACACTTTTAGGGGTGTTCCAGACAAGGTCCTACTAATCCTCTGAGAACTAGTCCAAAGTCTCTTTCAAAAACAAAAATTCTTTTAAGAGCTCATATTAGAATTAACCTTTCCATAAAACTCTCTTATAAATCCCTAACACTTTGTTGCCACTTTATACCTATCATGGTGATTACAAAAGTATTTCACATGGCCAAATTTCCCCAGGCTTATTCACATTCAATAAAAGAACCATCAAAAATGTGTGACATAAGTAAGAATTCCCAACCTCCTTCCTGCTCCTGCTTATCAAAGAGGTAGATACTGTATCAAATACCAAGAATGACTTGAAAATACAAATTCCCCATTTGAAATTCCACATGGAATCAAAACTCCATAGGAAAAACTTCAAACCTAGACTTTTCATCTTGTGTCTTACCTTTAGAAGCAGTTGATGAAACACATTTGCAATTTTTAAAGTATTTTCAAATGACTCATGAATCATGTTCCTTCTTGGCTATCTAATACAAATCCAGGGTGTTAATTACCATCTCTGTGGAAACTATTCTTCTGTCTCTCTCTGGCTGATTCTTTTGCCACATACTAAGGGATTTTATGATGCTTTTCCTCTCAAGAATCAGACAAAGTAATAAGTATACAGAAAGAACTGAAAATATCTGGATAAAAAACAAATAAGCTCAGTCAAAATTAAAGAGAAGAATAAAAGAATTTACATATCCTTCCTCTACTATGTGCCAGACACTGTTCAAAACATTTTCTAATTAACTCATTTAATCCTTACAACAGACCTATGGGGTAGATATAAGTGTCTTCACTTTGAAGATGAAAAAAATGAAGTGAGAGAGATGAATTCACTTACCCAATGTCAAAGAGCTGGTGAAAAAAAAATGTAAAATAAAATTCCTTTATTTAAAGAATTGGCTCACACAATTACTCAGGCTGGTAAATCCAAAACCTATAGGTTGAAACTGGCAGGCTGAAGACCCAAAAAAGAACCCATGTACCAGTTCAAGAACAAAGGCCTTCTAAGGCTGGTAGAACCCCGTCTAGATCTGAGAAGTTCAGTCTTTTCTTTTCAGGCCTTTAGCTGATTGCATGAGGCCCACTCACACTACAGACGGCAATCTGCCTTACTCAAAGTCAGCCACTTTAAATGTTAATCTGATTGAAAGACACCCTCACAAAAACATCCAGAATAATGTCTGCCTACATATCTGGGCACCATGGCCTACACAAGTTGACATGAAGTTGGCCATCGTTACATATATACTTCTTCATGAAAGAAGATATTTTGATGGTACCTTGGGGATCATGAGTTGGAATATTTGAAGTTCCTGCTTAAGGGCTAAATATATACAAGACATTGGGCCAAATTCTGTACTGACCACTGAACATAACTGAAAATTTGGTATCATAAATAAATCTTGACTATTATTAATAGCTTCGCTTGCAATTAGCCTCTTCCTCCTAAAACCTGAGGGTAAACCCAACAAAAAAAAGAGATTCATCAAGATTTTCAAATAAAATGACGTGTTTCTGCATATAAGTATTCCATCTATCTGAGAGAATTAGAAATGGCTCTACAGTCTACCCAAGTCTGAGCTGGAAATAGGGCAAACTTGGACAAAGCATTCAGACTTCTTTGTTTTCCAAAAGGACAATGACTAGAACCATCTCTCCCCACCTCCTGCCTGAAACACACACACACAAGTTATGCACAGTGATTTAAAATTAAATCTAAACAAATTAAAATTAAAGTGGTGTGATTTCTTCCAGAATGTTATAGGTAGCCCTGGTGATAAATTATCTAAAGCAGGGGATATATCAGACAGTCCACTGGGATGCAGGTAGCAAATATCAGAACCTATTAAATCTCTAATGAGAATGAGTATATAGTTTTTAGTTTAAAATAAATATCTAAACAATAGTCATATCTACATTTGTCCTTGGGATAATCTACCAATCGTTTGTCACATACAGTATTAAAGGGGACCTAAGGAAGGAGTGAAGAGAAGGCAATGGCACCCCACTCCAGTACTCTTAACTGGAAAATCCCATGGATGGAGGAGCCTGGAAGGCTGCAGTCCATGGGGTCGCTGAGGGTCGGACACGACTGAGCGATTTCACTTTCACTCTTCACTTTCATGCATTGCAGAAGGAAATGGCAACCCACTCCAGTGTTCTTGCCTGGAGAATCCCAGGGACGGGGGAGCCTGCCGTCTATGGGGTCGCACAGAGTCGGACACGACTGAAGTGACTCAGCAGCAGCAAGGAAGGAGTGAAAGGTGTAGAAGGCCAAGGGGTTGACAATGGCACTCTTCTTTGTTGGTTTCCTGTGTATTGTAGACCACATGTACCTGGTTCAGTGGATTTATATATCCTGGTTCTAATTTCAAACTAACACTCACAAAATGAACAGATGACTGAAAAAAACATATCCTGGCAACTAGGTGAAAGGGTGAATAATGCATGCACAAATGAACAATGAGAAAACTGTAGAGATGACACTCATTTGCAAAACAAACTTGTCGGGCACATTATCAAAATATATTGAAATATCAGTTCAGCATTACGTTGTATGATTAGCATTATGTTGTATGGTTAACATAAGGACTACTATTTTTAAACTATTTCATTTTTATTTCATTGTATCAATTTATTGCAAAAGTGGCCACAAATTGTATCCATTCTGTATGCATGTTCCTTTGCAATATGACTACAGTTACTCCCATGAAGAAGGAAAGTCTATTCTTCTATCCATTGAATCTACACTGCAGAAATAATTACACAAGGAGAGACTTAAAAAGTGGTTGTCCACTGGGGATTGTTCCCTTGCTGCTCTTTGGAACCATGAGGCCCCTGCATGTAAATAAGTCTAAGTTAGCCTGGTGGATGATGAGGTGTGGCCCAGTCCCCATAGGAGAGCCAGCTAACTTAACTGTGAAAAGTTGAGAGGTGGAGCATCTAAGAATTTTAAGGCTGCTATCCCACAACACACTGACACACCCACATAATTCGACTTCTAAAGAATTGTGGATGTGGCTTTCCTTACACTGAATAGACTCCAGTCAGATTCAGAGACAAACCACAAAGTTTTAAGAGTTGTACTAATGAACCATGTACTTGGGTCAAAGAAATTAGATTGCTCAAATTACAAAATATGAGTCTTATGGTAAAGGAACAAAGTCTCAGAAGACAGCCAAGAGCTTAGAAGATAGAGCTAAGAGACTTGGAGGACAATGACACAGGGAGATGAAACTAGACTTAATCCAGAAATATTTCCCACCCCCAGAATGGGCAGACCTAGTAACAAATGTCCTATTGGATCTCAGAATTGCTGTAAACCAACGGCTGCTATGTGTTTCAGATACCTCCCCTTTGTGATGGCAGTGTTTCCTGTCCGATTCTGTCTGCCCAATCATGTATATTACTGGATGTACTGACAAGCAATGTATGATCTAGAAAGCCACAAGCTCTGAGGAGCCTCATCTGATCTGATTTAGATCACAAGATTCCACACTAGCCTGATGCCATAGTGAGACGAGATTTGGGGGATCCTACACGTGGATGAAATGGTAATTTTTTCTGAAGGATAGACTGCTAGATTGTAAAAGTGGCTATAATACATCGTAGCTTCTTCCACCAGGAGATGTCTATTTTTCCACCCTTTGAATCTAGACAGATATTATGACTCATTTCACCATTCATGTACAACAAAATTGATACCACACCAATATAAGGCACCTTTCATTTCATAAACAAAATGAAAAGACAACCTACAGAAGAGGAGAAAATATTTGCAAATGATGTGACCAACAAGGGCTTAACATCTAAAACAGACAACTCATAAAACTCAACAACAAAGAAATTTAAAACAAAGTTAAAAATTGGGCAGATGGCCAAAATAGACATTTCTCCAAAGAAGACATACACTCTGGGCATGTATCTGGAAAAGATGAAAACTAATTTCGAAAGATACATGCACCCTGATGTTCATAGCAGCACTATTTACAATAGCTGAGACATGGAGACAACCCAAATGCCCATCAATAAACAACCAGTTTAAGAAGATGTGGTACATACACACACACACACAATGGACTATTACTCAGGCATAAAAAGAAATGAAATATTGCCATTTGTTACAACATGAATGGACCTAGAGATTATTATGGGATTTCTTTGGAAAGAATGATGCTGAAGCTGAAACTCCAGTACTTTGGTCACCTCATGTGAAGAGTTGACTCATTGGAAAAGACTCTGATGCTGGGAGGGATTGGGGGCAGGAGGAGAAGGGGACGACAGAGGATGAGATGGCTGGATGGCATCACCGACTCGATGGACGTGTCTGGGTGAACTCCAGGAGATGGTGATGAACAGGGAGGCCTGGCGTGCTGCGATTCATGGGGTCGCAAAGAGTCGGACATGACTGAGCGACTGAAGTGAAGTGAAGTAAGTCAGACAAAGATATATGATATTACTTACATGTAATCTAAAAGATAATACAAATGAATCTGTATATAAACAGAAACAAACTCACAGGCATAGAAAACAAACTTATGGTTACCAAAGGAGAAAGGGAGAAGGAAGGGGAAAATTAGGAATGTGTGATTAATAGATACAAACTATGATATATCATTTAGGTAAACAACAACGATTTACTGTACAGCCCAAGGAACTATATTCAATATCTTATAACAATCTATAATGGAAAGTAATCTGAAAAATCTATATGTATATATAATTGAGTCACTTTTTTGTACACTCCAATTTAATACAATATTGTAAATCAACTATACTTCGATTAAAACAAAAACAATGTAAGCTTTTAAAAAAATTTTATGTATTTTAATTGGAGGAAATTGCTTTATAATGTCATGTTGCTTTCTGCCATACATCAGCATGAATCAGCCATACATATGTCCCCTCCTTGAACTTCCCTCCCACCTTCCACCCCATCCCACCCCTCTAGATTGTCACAGTGCAACACGATGAGCTCCTTGTTTTATACAGAAACTTCCCATTAGCTATCTGTTTTACATATGGTAAAGGCTATATTTCAATGCTACTCTCTCAATTCATCCCACCCTCTCCTGCCCCTACTGTGTCCGTAAGTGTGTTCTCTATGTCTGCATCTCTATTCCTGCCTTGCAGATAGGTTCCTCAGTACCATTTTTCTAGATTCCATATATATGAATTGATATATGATATTTGAAAAACAATTTAAACTTTATGAAATAAAGCATAAGATATATTTCATGTTTCTCTGAGATGTCAAGGAAACTAAGGTATCCATAAGAACCAATATCAGAGTAAAAGTAAAAATGGGCTTCCCTGATAGCTCAGTTGGTAAAGAATCCACTTACAATGCAGGATACCCTGGTTCGATTCCTGGGTTGGGAAGATCCACTAGAGAAGGGATAGGCTACCCACCCCAGTATTCTTGGGCTTCCCTTGTGGCTCAGTTGGTAAAGAATCCGCCTGCAATGCAGGAGACCTGGGTTCTATTCCTGGGTTGGGAGGATCCCCTGTAGGAGGGAAAAGCTACCCACTCCAGTATTCTGGCCTAGCAAATTTCATGGACTGTATAGTCTATGGGGTCACAAAGAGTCAGACACACCTGAGTGACTTTCAGAAAGTAAAAGTGGAAAACCTAAGTGGTAATCAAGAACAAAACCTAGCATTGTTCTGAGGCCATCTCCAGAAACCCTGGTGGCTTTGAGTTTCAGTTTTCATGTCTGGTTAATTCTGGTGACAGATAACAATGCTCAGGGACCTCTGAGACTGAGAGTTTAGTTGGATCACACCCTGCATTGCCTAGGCCCTGTGGACAAATAATGGCCCTCCAAAGATGTCCATGCCACTATCTCCTAAACCTGTGAGTAAATTGTTACCTGGCAAACGGGAACGAAGGATGCAGCAGGAATTAAAATTGCTAATCAGCCTACTTGAAGGTAGATTATCCCAGCTTATCCAGTGGATCCAGTGTAATCACAGAGCCTTTTAAATGTGGAAGAGGGAGACAGAAGTTGGAGTCAGAAAGAGATTTGAAGATGCTATGCTGCTGACTTCAAAGACAGAGGAAAGGGCTATGACTCAAGGAATGTCTATGGCCTCTAAAAGCTGGAAGAGGCAAGAAAACAGATTCTCTCTCACAGACAGAAGCAGTGTAGCCCTGCTGATATCTTGAGTTTACCTTGATGAAACTCCAGATTTCTGACCTCCAGAACTGTGATTTTTTAAACCATGAAGTTGGTAATTATTTGTTACAACAGCAACAGAAAAGTAATACAAACCCTAAAGGGATAATATATTTCCAGAACATTTTCAAACAAGATTAAACATTTTCAAAATAGGATTGCTGTGGGGAAATTATGCCTATGGAGATGACTGAATAATTTCTATAATAAATGTTAAAAATGAAACACCAACATATTCAACCCACTCAGGAATTTAACAAACAGACTCTTAACTTATTGAATTGGATTTAATCAAATGAAAGGTGTTATTTGCCTCTGGGAAAATCAAAGCAAGTTTCTTCAACAATTATATTTACTGAAAAAGAAAGAGCTGCATCACCATAAGCCTGAAACATGAAAATGACTTCAGTCCTTCTGCTGATTTCAAAGCCATAAGTAGAAATAGATGTCTTTGTCTGAAGTCGTTTCCTTCCTAGTCTTTCATCTGTCCTAAGCGGAAGAAGTGGGTTTTATAAGTGAAGTACAGTGGTACCTTGCTGTCTGAGGGGGATTGGCTCTAAGAGCCCAGAAGATACCGGATCTGCAGATGTTCAAGTCCTTTATATAAGACAGTCTATGATAGCCCTCTGTATAGGCAGGTGCAGAGGACCCACTAACAATGATTCTAATTTCATGGCATTCAAAATATGAATCATGAGGGTTATTTTGGGGCACACTGTACATATAGGAAATGCAACAGACCCATAAGCTGCCAGAGTGAGAGCCCAGTACTGCTTCTGTCTCTTTTTCTTAAGGGCTACTGCTTCCAGGCGAGAAATCTTTTCATCTCCTTTAAACTCCACAGGGATTTGCTACTACAGCAGTAACCTCAGAGTTTAATATTTTCCTTTCAGAGTTCTGTCCTGTGTTTTAGAACACTTTTGCTAAAGAAAAGCTTTTATGGTGGGTGTGTGTAGTTACTTCAAAAACATTTGAAGCAAAGATAAATTAACTGACTGGGTTGAAAGGGATTCAGTGTTGGGGAGAAAGGAGCTAAAGATAGGATGCAACCAAGAGAACATAATATTGGCTTTATCCAAAGCTAAGAAACAGCAAATTGTATTCCTCCTTAATGCCCTTACCCTTCACTTCTATCCTTTGCTAAGTACTCAGGAACTAATACTGAGCCCTGGCAGCCTTATATCCTGCACAGCTAATCTGCAGAACCCTATCGGAGTGTAGTTTCTTTTTAACATCCTCACATCTCATCAGGACTCAACTGTTAATGATTTTTTCATTCTCCTGCTTCCATGCTAGCTCTCACCAGGAAGGAGCTCACAAACTAACACGTGTGCAATAGTGCACATACAAGATTCTGGTATTTTCCATCCCACACAGAAGTGGGTGATGCCTCGGACTACTCAGTTTATCTCCTCCAGGAATCCATCCACCCAGGGAGTATCTTTTCTGTCCTTGTCAAATTGGTTTATGGAATTGACATTGAAAGGTGGCAATAAAGGTAGAACCTGAACTATGGGAGGAGAAAGAAAAGATATTTCAAAATAAAGAGAGAAAACAATTTTGGAAATTTAGAGTAAACGGAAAGTGCTAGAATGGTGCAGGTACCAGATAAGTGGGAAAAAGGTAAGAGAGTTATTACTGGGAGGGTTAAAAAAAATCAACTTTAATGCATTTCTAAACGCATGAAAATTAAAACCCAACTCCATTTTTACACCTAATGAATATTTGATCTGTACTTTTATGAATAAGACTATACATAGACTGGTATGTGTGTGTGCTCAGTCGCTCAGTCGTGTCCAGCCCTTTGCAACCCAATGGACTGTAGCTCTGCATAAGCTGTTTGTATATTTTGGAGACTGAGCCTTTGTCAGCTACTTTGTTTGCAATTATTTTCTCCCATTCTGAGAGTTGTCTTTTCATCTTGTTTGTAGTTTGCTTTGCTGTGCAAAAGCTTTTAAATTTAATTAGGTCCTATTTGTTTATTTTTGCTTTTATTTCCATTACAATAGGAGGTGGGTCAAAGAGGATCTTGCTATGATTTAAGCCAAACAGTATTCTACTTATGTTTTCCTCTGTTTAATAGTTTCTGGCCTTACATTTGAGTCTTTAATCCATTTTGAATTTATTTTTGTGTCTGGTGTTAGGAAGTGTCCTAATTACATTCTCTTACACATAGCTGTCCTTTTCCCAGCACCACTTACTGAAGAGGCTTTTTGCCATTGTGTATTCTTAACTCCTTTGTCAAAGATAAGGTGACTATAGGTGCCTGGGTTTATCTCTGGGCTTTCTATCTTGTTCCATTGGTCAATATTTCTATTTTTGTGCCAGTACCATACTTGATAACTGTAGCTTTGTAGTATAGTCTGAAGTCAGGAAGGTTGATTCCTCCAGCTCCATTTTTCTTTCTCAAGATTGCTTTCAGGATCTTTTGTGTTTCCATACAAATTGTGAAATTTTTCATTCTAGTTCTGTGAAAAATGCCATTGGTAATTTGATAGGAATTACATTGAATTTGTAGATTGCTTTGGGTGACTTTTCTGGTAGCTCAGCTAGTAAAAAATCCACCTGCAAGGCAGGAGACCCCAGTTAGATTCCTGGGTCTGGAAGATCCGCTGAAGAAGGGATAGGCTACCCACTCCAGTATTCTTGGGTTTCCCTTGTGGCTCAGCTGGTAAAAAGTCTACCTGCAATGCGGAAGACCTGGATTTGATCCCTGGGTTGGGAAGATCCCCTGGAGAAGGGAAAGGCCACCCACTCCAATATTCTGGCCTGAAGAATTCCAAGAACTGTATAGTCCATGGGGTTGCAAAGAGTCAGACACAACTGAGTGGCTTTCACTTTCACTTTGGGTAGTAGTGTCATTTTCACAAGATTGATTCTTCCAATCCAAGAACATGATGTATAATGCACACACATTCACACATATGTATTAAATATATGCAGCAGGCACTGTCCTAAGCTCTTTGCAGATATCACCAGATTTAATTCTCAGCCTTATAAAGGTAGGCATTCATATCTCCATTTTGTAAATGGAGAAACTAAGCTTCACAGAAGTAAAGTTCCCTCTCAGAACTCACAGAGGTCACATAACAAGTAGCTATTAGACCCAGAAGATGAATTCATTATGCTCTCAATCCCCACTAATACTATTTCCCTTAATATGGACAGAGTAAATATTAAAAAATGAGTGGTTATATCAAGCACATGTTATCAACTCCATTTTGTACCTAAGGAAATTGGGATTTTTTTTTTTTTTTAATTTAGCTGCTCTGCAGGGCTTGCAGGATCTTAGTTCCCTCCCTAGGGATTGAGACTAGCCACCCCCCCTCCCCCAACTCCACCCGCAGTGAAAGCTCCTACTGTTGTACTGACTACTGGGCCACCAGGGAATTCCCAAAACTGGGATTTTAGACAAGCTAAATGAGTTATCTAAGATCACAGAGTTTGTTAGAGGCCCAAACTGGGAAAATTTTACTTCAGTCTTCTATAATTCAAGAAATCCAAAACATAGTAGTCACATAAGAAGGATAATACAATTTCTTTGTTCATCCAAGTTAGGGAGGGATAAAGTGGCTAGTATAAATGGGAAGGGTTTTCATTTTCTCCAGACAAAATATATAGACAAATTTTACTTTTTTTTTTTTCCATTTTGGTTCAAAGTCATTAGGTAAAAGTTCATATTTTAATAAGGAAATGCTTACACACTTAAACATGCATGTAGAAACTGGCATTTTAATCCTCAAAAATTTTTATATAAAGGATTTCATAACAGCAAAAAAAAAAAAAAAAGGAAGAAAAGAGAAAAACCTTCCTCACTCAAGGTTTCTTTGTTAATGAGTCAAAATAGACAAAATCTAGAAGAGTTTCATTTATGTGCTGGTCAGATCTTCACAATTTTCTTTCACTGGTAAAGGCAGCCTTTCAGTCACAGACTCTAAATGAAGTGTGGTTCTATCCTGAGCTTCTCAATATATAACCTCCTGGGAAGTACCTTGTATTGGGTTGCTAGAGGCTTTCCTGATTCAATTTTACGACTTCAATATATATAACCTTCCCCTGATGAGCTAAAGGCCATTTATATAGTTACTGAAAACAGATCAGAATGAGCTGTTTCCTTTACTTACACCTTTTAAAGCTACCATTTTAGCAAGAATCTCCAAATTCTCTATTCATTATTCATGGGTCCTCATTATTCCGAGAAAGTGATCATCTGTTTTCATCTCCCTTTGTGGACTCTCCCCTTGCTCTCATGGGCCACACATGGGGTTGACCATTGTTTCTAATGACACACAACACTCAGGTCTTCTTCTCTCTTCTTTACTCCCAGCCAGTGTTGTCTACCAGTGAATGATACTCACCTCAGTGTACCATGACCTCAGAAACCTGCCCACAACCACCTCCCTGCCTTCTGTTATGGTTATTCACCCTTCTGCTTCTTGTATTTGTAGAGAAGGATATCTGTGCCTCTTCTGGAGCGTGAATTTCTATTAAATTTGCTTTTGTGTCTGGAGCATGAACTCCGTAACGGCAGAGATCTGTTTTTCATCCTTGCTTCCCCTGCACTAAGATCAGGGTCCGATGTGACACAGGTGGGTCTGTAGAACTATTGGACGCAAACTGTTTGCTGGGCCAATCCACTTCACTATGTTACATTCCTTCCAAACCTGTAGGAGACAGGAAGAATAAAAGAAAAGCAGGCCCTGGCAAGGGCCGCAAAAGAAATTTATAATTATTGATAAACTGGATGCTATAAGGCGTGAATGAGACTCTTGGAACAAGTCCAGAGGGAACAGTTCATAATCTTGAAAACAAGATACGATCCTGGGGTCGTAAAACCGATCCCAGACTGTTTCTCGACTGGTGTCTCAGAGTCACATGTTTTACATATCTGGTGGAAAATCTATAGATCAATATATTAATCTTAGTTACTGATTTGTTATGATTACTGTTTCCTATGAAACAGTTTATGATTACTCAGTGGTTAATGATCACTTTGTTCTTCGGCCCCGAAGGCCACATGAGTTAGTTTAATTTCCGCATATTCTTTGATTCATGACTGAAAGTAAAATAAAGCCGGCTTGGATTCCGTTTCGGCACCTTCACTTTGGAGCGGTGTCGGTCCCCTGATCCTCGCTTTTCTCTGAATTCTTGCGTCTCGTTTCTCATTCTCTCATCGTATCGCGCTTTCGGAAACCCTGCTTGTCGAGCTGGTCTCCGAACAAACCAAAGCTTCTTAGTCTAATAGAAAGAGGGAAACCTGGGATCCGTTCTCTGGTGTGCTAGATATAGGCCCTTCAGTTCAGTTCAGTTTAGTTCAGTCGCTCAGTCATGTCCGACTCTCCAAGACCCCATGAATCACAGCACGCCAGACCTCCCTGTCCATCATCAACTCTCCGAGTTCACTCAAACTCAGGTCCATCAAGTCGATGATGCCATCCAGCCAGCTCATCCTCTGTCGTCCCCTTCTCCTCCTGCCCCCAATCCTTCCTAGCATCAGAGTCTTTTCCAATGAGTCAACTCTTCACATGAGGTGGCCAAAGTACTGGAGTTTCAGCTTTAGCATCAGTCCTTCCAAAGAACACCCAGGACCGATCTTCTTTAGGATGGACTGGTTGGATCTCCTTGCAGTCCAAGGGACTCTCAAGAGTCTTCTCCAACACCACAGTTCAAAAGCATCAATTCTTCGGTGCTCAGCTTTCTTCACAGTCCAACTCTCACATCCACACATGACCACTGGAAAAACCATAGCCTTGACTAGACGGACCTTTTTTGGCAAAGTAATGTCTCTGTTCTTTAATAGGCTATCTAGGTTGGTCATAACTTTCCTTCCAAGGAGTAAGCGTCTTTTAATTTCATGGCTGCAGTCACCATCTGCAGTGATTTTGGAGCCCAAAAAATAAAGTCTGACACTGTTTCCCCATCTATTTCCCATGAAGTGATGGGACCAGATGCCATGATCTTAGTTTCCTGAATGTTGAGCTTTAAGCCAACTTTTTCACTCTCCTCTTTCACTTTTATCAAGAGGCTTTTTAGTTCCTCTTCACTTTCTGCCATAAATTATTTAACCTTTCAGCATCTGTGTTCTGTGAGAGTTTTGGAAAAGTAATAAGTAGTGTATTGAAAATATATAAAGTACCTACCATTGTAACACAGTGTCACACACATTGTAACACAATGTGACACAGTTCAGTGAAGTGTGACTATTATTATAATGATTTTGTTCTTGTGGCCCCTTATGGTCACACCCCTGCTAAAAGATTGTGTGTGTGCATGTTACACACCTAGCTGGAGAGGACAACTCTCACCTGGTCAGCATGATGTGTTCTTTAGAAAATTTCCTGACCCTCACTTCCCACTGGGATCATTCATCAATCAATGCCACTATTTGATCTTGCCGTAATCCCTGTGCCCTTACTTCAGTGATAGTCATAACCTATGGAGGTTATATTTTTCTTTCTTTGTCTGGAGATTTTTTGTTCTGACATGTGTGCTACTTGTGGTGGTTTAATCACTAAGTCATGCCCAACCCTTGCAACCCCATGCATGTAGCCTGCCAGGCTCCTCTGTCCATGAAATTTTCCAGGCCAGAATACTGAAGTGGGTTGCCATTTCCTTCTCTAGGGGATCTTCTTAACCCAGGGATAGAACATGGGTCTCCTGCATTGTAGGCGGATTCTTTACTGACTGAGCCACCAGGGGAACCTGTTTGCTATTTTACACTAAAATATTCTGTACACTTATAAAAGAATCACACTTTAAAATATAGGAAATATTCTCTTTTTATAACCAGCCCTTGAGCACTCACTAAATGCTGAAACTTAAATTTTCTCATCATTAAAAATATATAGTAGCACTCTGTGTGTTAATATATATCTCCCAGTCATATAAAGTGAAGAAGTTTCTTTGCTTTGAACTGAGATACTTTAGTTAAAAGCATCAGTTGTTAGGAAACCTTACTTGCTTTCACAATGCAAGGAACCATCTGGACCTCCAGTAGTTTAGATGGCTTGATAACAGATCACTGATTAAATGTTGAGGGCAAGAATATGATCATTTATTGCAGCTGCCAGATCAGAGAAGAGTGTTTGTCACGAAACAGATAAGAAAGATTGAAGGTATCTTCACCAGGACCAAGCTAGTACTGAGGCCAGCAGGAATTTGGACCTAGGCCTGACTGACCAAAGCCCTCAAAGCTTGCGCCTAAAGCCCGCGATCGTTTTACCATTGCAGGATGCAGTGTGTGAATGATCCTTCTAACATGTCCAGCTGCCATCCCTCCTACCACAAAGTACAAAACCCATAACCTATTCCCCTTCTCATGCAATATAGGTAGCCCAATTTGTCACTCTACTAGACCTACAGAAGAAAGGGAAGGCTTAAAAGAAATCATCCCCCCTAAAGAAATTTCCACCATCTCAAGAATATTTGGAGCTAATTGGAATCTAGAAAGGTAGGTGGTTTTTTGTACATCTGCAGATAACAGCGACCCTGGTAAACCATTTCCTAGAAATAATTCTTTGGTGGTTATCTGGAAGTGAGTGATTTTGTTTGGTTGTGTTTGGTTTATGGGTGGTTGGTTTAGGAAGGGATGAATAATTTTATGGTTAAGGGGTTAGGGTTAGAGTTAAACCCCCTCCTCAGGCTCGTCAGACCAGTTGGAAGAAATGAGCTTGTCAGTTTCAGACAGTTATTTACAGGCTGTAGAAACCCTAGAAGGAATTTGAGTCAATCCATTATTTTCCAGATCTGACCTCCCTCTGCCAAACTTCTTTCTGGCTAACACTCTAATTTCCCTTGGGCTTTTCCTTCTTTAACAAGATGTCTTTGTTTTGATTTAGCCTAGGACTAGGCTGGGGTCTTAGGGAGGAAAAAATTTGCATTTGAAATGAGGAAGTGAAAACAAAAAAAGGAAACAAAAAACCAATGTTGTGGCCAAGGCAGCTGTTTCCTACAGAACCTTGATAACTTGCAGCTGTTCACTGTCTTTTGGAACCAGTGGAAACTGGCTTCCGCCCTGGCCTTGCCTGCTGCTTCTCCAGCCTCCCTCACCTGTCTGATAGCTCTGACTTCCCCACTGTCATTTCCACTGCAAGGTGACATCCTGGGATACATGTATGAGCTCTGGTACAACTCAATCAGTTCTTCGCTCACTTATGAGCAAAGCTATGCTTTTCTTACAATGGCGATGACAGATGACACTTTACAAATACTCCCTCGTTTAATCCTCAGAGTTCCCCAGTGAGGAAGACTGTATTATTATCCTCATTTCATCGAAGAGGAAAGCAAGACTTCAGCCTTGTGTCCAAGTTGCTTTTCTAACTCCAACGTCTGCTATCTGAACCAAAGGGTTTCAAAATATCTTCCTATCAGCAGAGTGCTTGTCTGGAGCAGAGATTTCCAGGCAGCCAGCTCAGAGATCCTAACTAACTGAGTAAACGTGGAGTGAAGCCCAGTAATCTGTTTTCAACAGACATCTCTGATGAAGGCAGGGTTTAAATCTTCCCAGTGAGCTTCTCCATTTTTATATACCCTTCTTGGCACAGCCCCATCACATGTCTCACTTCTGATTAATCACTCCCTCTGGTTTCTTAGAGCACATGGCTCTCATGGACAGTACAGCAGGAACCACGGTGTGTGTTAAAATTAGCTGGTTTTATTTCTGTCTCCCTCACGAGCTGGGAGCTACTTCATGTCCAGGATACTGTTTCTTTTTGACTTCCTCTTCCTGAATTGCTCCCTCCGCTGATTTTTACATAGCTGGGTTCTCTTCATACTGGGGCTTCAACTTAAAATTCCCTTCAGAAAACCTTTTATAATAATCTTAAGAATTTAAGTCAGAAGCCCACCACTAATTCACTGTTGTATCACTCAGTTTTCATGTAGAGCAGAGCACAGGACTTTGCATAGTCAGTGTTGTTAGAATTCTTGATAGATTATCCAAAGGTAAATTAAGTACATTCTTAGGGCACCAGGAGAAGAGGTACCCTATTTTTCTTTTTAATAGAGGTTGGCGTATAATTATATTTTTAAACTTTAGAAGTCAAGTGCCAAAAAAAAAAAAAAAAAAAGGTTCTTGCTGGTCTCTTCCACTTATATTATGGCTTAGAATTATTTTTATATTGAATTATTTATTGAAAATGAGCTCTGTAGCATGTGGGGCCTTTGAGTTTCTAAAGGTTTAACCTGGCACTGGTATATATTTAATATATTTGTCTTCCAAAACATTTTGAAAATAAATTGGACAGATATTATTATCTGGTCCCATGTTGAAGAGCACACTGCTCTCCCCAAATCTTCATGTGTTCACCAACCAGGAAGCTCTCTGAACCCTATCTTGTTGGGCTTTTACAGTAGGCACGATTGATTAAATGATTGGCCAATGGTGACTTAATTCACCCTCCAGTCTCTCCCCACTTTGGGGAGGTCTGGGAATGAATCTGAAAGTTCCATCCCTCTAACCACAGAGTCAAACACCCTCTTCCAACACCACAAGAGAAAACTCTACACATGGACATCACCAGATGGTTAACACTGAAATCAGATTGATTATATTCTTTGCAACCAAAGATGGAGAAACTCTATACAGTCAGCAAAAACAAGACTAGGAGCTGACTGTGGCTTAGGTCATGAACTCCTTATTGCCAAATTCAGATTTAAATTAAAGAAGGTAGGGAAAACCACTGGACCATTCAGGTATGACCTAAATCAAATCCCTTATGATTACACAGTGGAAGTGAGAAATAGATTTAAGGGACTAGATCTGATAGACAGACTGCCTGATGAACTATGGACAGAGGTTTGTGATGTTGTACAGGAGACAGGGATCAAGACCATCCCCAAGAAAAGAAATGCAAAAAAGCAAAATGGCTGTCTGAGGAGGCCTTAAAAATAGCTGTTGAAAAAATGAGAAGTGAAAGGCAAAAGAGAAAAAGAAAGATATACCCAGTGGAATGCAGTTCCAAAGAGTAGCGACGAGAGATAAGAAAGCCTTCTTCAGTGATCAGTGCAAAGAAATAGAGGAAAACAATAGAATGGGAAAAACTAGAGATCTCATCAAGAAAATTAGAGATACCAAGGGAACATTTCATGCAAAAATGAGCTCAATAAAGGACAGAAATGGTAGGGACTTAACAGAAGCAGAAGATATTAAGAGGTGCCAAGAATACACAGAAGAACTGTGTGAAAAAGATCTTCATGACCCAGATAATCATGATGGTGTGATCACTCACCTAGAGCCAGACATCCTGGAATGTGAAGTCAAATGGGCCTGCAGATCAGATCAGTTGCTCAGTCGTGTCCGACTCTTTGTGACCCCATGAATCGCAGCACGCCAGGCCTCCCTGTCCATCACCAACTCCCGGAGTTCACTCAAACTCACATCCATCGAGTCAGTGATGCCATCCAGCCATCTCATCCTCTGTTGTCCCCTTCTCCTCCTGCTCCCAATTCCTCCCAGCATCAGGGTCTTTTCCAATGAATCAACTCTTTGCATGAGGTGGCCAAAGTACTGGAGTTTCAGCTTTAGCATCATTCCTTCCAAAGAAATCCCAGGGCTGATCTCCTTCAGAATGGACTGGTTGGATCTCCTTGCAGTCCAAGGGACTCTCAAGAGTTTTCTCCAACACCACAGTTCAAAAGCATCAATTCTTGGGTGCTCAGCCTTCTTCACAGTCCAACTCTCACATCCATACATGACCACAGGAAAAACCATAGCCTTGACTAGATGAACCTTTGTTGGCAAAGTAATGTCTCTGCTTTTGAATATGCTACCTAGGTTGGTCATAACTTTCCTTCCAAGGAGTAAGCGTCTTTTAATTTCATGGCTGCAGTCACCATCTGTAGTGATTTTGGAGCCCAGAAAAATAAAGTCTGACACTGTTTCCACTGTTTCCCCATCTATTTCCCATGAAGTGGTGGGACCGGATGCCATGATTTTCGTTTTCTGAATGTTGAGGTTTAAGCCAACTTTTTCACTCTCCACTTTCACTTTCATCAAGAGGCTTTTGAGTTCCTCTTCACTTTCTGCCATAAGGGTGGTGTCATCTGCATATCTGAGGTTATTGATATTTCTTCCAGCAATCTTGATTCCAACTTGTGTTTCTTCCATTCCAACGTTTCTCAAGATGTACTCTGCATATAAGTTAAATAAACAGGGTGACAATATACAGCCTTGATGAACTCCTTTTCCTATTTGGAATCAGTCTGTTGTTCCATGTCCAGTTCTAACTGTTGCTTCCTGACCTGCATACAAATTTCTCAAGAGGCAGATCAGATGTTCTGGTATTCCCATCTCTTTCAGAATTTTCCACAGTTTATTGTGATCCTAGGAAGCATCATTACAAACAAAGCTAGTGGAGGTGACGGAATTCCAGTTGAGCTATTTCAAATCCTGAAAGATGATGCTGTGAAAGTGCTGCACTCAATATGACAGCAAATATGGAAAACTCAGCAGTGGCCACAGGACTGGAAAAGGTCAGTTTTCATTCCAATCCCTAAGAAACACAATGCCAAAGAATGCTCAAACTACCGCACAATTGCACTCATCTCACATGCTAGCAAAGTAATGCTCAAAATTCTCCCAAGCCAGGCTTCAACAGTACATGAATTGTGAACTTCCAGATGTTCAAGCTGGATTTAGAAAAGGCAGAGGAACCAGAGATGAAACTGCCAACATCTGCTAGATCATTGAAAAAGCAAGAGAGTCCCAGAAAAAAACATCTATTTCTGCTTTATTGACTATGCCAAAGCCTTTGACTGTGTGGATCACAATGAACTGCAGAAAATTCTTAAGGAAATGGGAACACCAGACCACCTGACCTGCCTCTTGAGAAATCTGTATGCAGGTCAGGAAGCAACAGTTACAACTAGACATGGAACAACAGACTGGTTCCAAATAGGAAAAGGAGTTCGTCAAGGCTGTATATTGTCACCCTGTTTATTTAACTTATATGCAGAGTACATCATGAGAAACGCTGGGCTGGAAGAAGCACAAACTGGAATCAAGATTGCCGGGAGAAATATCAATAACCTCAGATATGCAGATGACACCACTCTTATGGCAGAAAGTGAAGAGGAACTCAAAAGCCTCTTGATGAAAGTGAAAGTGGAGAGTGAAAAAGTTGGTTTAAACCTCAACATTCAGAAAACTAAGATCATGGCATCTGGTCCATCACTTCATGGCAAATAGATGGGGAAACAGTGAAACAGTGACAGACTTTATTTTGGGGGGCTCCAAAATCACTGCAGATATTGATTGCACCCATGACATTAAAAGACACTTACTCCTTGGAAGGAAAGTTATGACCAACATAGATAGCCTATTAAAAAGCAGAAACATTACTTTGCCAACAAAGGTCCGTCTAGTCAAGGCTATGGTTTTTCCAGTGGTCATGTATGGATGTGAGAGTTGGACTATGAAGAAAGCTGAGCACTGAAGAATTGATGCTTTTGAACTGTGGTGTTGGAGAAGACTCTTGAGAGTCCCTTGGACTGCAAGGAGATCAACCAGTTCATTCTAAAGGAGTTTAGTCCTGGGTGTTCATTGGAAGAACTGATGCTAAAGCTGAAACTCCAATACTTTGGCCACCTCACGTGAAGAGTTGACTCATCGTAAAAGACTCTGATGCTGGGAGGGATTGAGGGCAGGAGGAGAAGGGGACGACAGAGGATGAGCTGGCTGGATGGCATCATCGACTCGATGGACGTGAGTTTGAGTGAACTCCGGGAGTTGGTGATGGACAGGGAGGCCTGGCATGCTGCAATTCACAGGGTCAGAAAGAGTTGGACAAGACTGAGGAACTGAACTGAACTGAAGAACTAAAGAGCCTCTTGATGAATGTGAAAGAGGAGAGTGAAAAAGTTGGCTTAAAGCTCAACATTCAGAAAACTAAGATCATGGCATCTCATCCCATCACTCATGGCAAATAGATGGGGAAACAGTGGGAACAGTGACAGACTTTATTTTGGGGGGCTCCAAAATCATTGCGAAGAGTTGACTCATTGGAAAAGACTCTGATGCTGGGAGGGATTGGGAGCAGGAGGAGAAGTGGATGACAGAGGATGAGATGGCTGGATGGCATCACTGACTCGATGGACGTGGGTCTGGGTGAACTCTGGGCGTTGGTGATGGACAGGGAGGCCTGGCATGCTGCGATTCATGGGGTCGCAAAGAGTCGACACGACTGAGCAACTGAACCGAACTGAAAATCATTGCAGATGGTGATTGCACCCATGAAATTAAAAGATGCTTGCTCCTTGGCAGGGAAGTTATGACCAACCTGCTGCTGCTGCTGCTGCTAAGTCACTGCAGTCGTGTCCGACTCTGCGAGCCTGTGGATAGCAGCCCACCAGGCTCCTCTGCCCACAGAAATTCTCCAGGCAAGAATACTGGAGTGGGTTGCCATTTCCTTTTCCATATGACCAACCTAGACAGCATATTAAAAAGCAGAGACATTACTTTGCCAACAAAGGTCTGTGTTGTCAACACTATGGTTTTTCCAATAGTCATGTTTGGATGTGAGAGTTGGATTGTAATGAAAGCTGAGCACCGAAGAATTGATGCTTTTGAACTGTGGTGTCGGAGAAGACTCTTGAGAGTCCCTTGAACAGCAAGGAGATCCAACCAGTCCTTCCTAAAGGAAATCAGTCCTGAATATTCATTGGAAGGACTGATGTTGAAGCTGAAACTCCAGTATTTTGTCCACCTGATGTGAAGAACTAACTCATCGGAAAAGACCCTGATGCTGGGAAAGATTGAAGGTGGGAGAAGGGGACGACAGAGGGTGCGATGGTTGGATGGCATCATCGGCTCAATGGACATGGGTTTTGGTAAACTCTGGTAGTTGGTGATGGACAGGGAGGCCTGGCATGCTGCAGTCCATGGGTGTCTCAGAGTCGGACACGACTGAGCGACTGAACTGAACTGAATCACAGAGTTGGTTCCCCTGGCAACCAGCCCCTGTCCTTAGGTTAGGCACAAAATTCACCTCCTTAACAACAAAAGATGCCTTTGTCACTCTAATCACTTAGGAAATTTGTGCCAGAAATGGGTACTGAGACCAAATATATATTTCTTATTATAAATCACAATGTCACACTAGTCAGTGAGGCCCCAAATGCAAGAGCATCAAAAGACAGAAAATATAAGAAAAATATAGTTTATTTTGTTTAGTGCTGTAAACTCCCAAAAGATGACTGAAACATAGGCGCAGGTTTCTGGAAATCTTCACTTTCTAACTGGAAGAGTGGCTGAGAGAAGTGGAAATACCTTTTCTTTTTCCATTGTCTTAGACTCTGTAATTAAAATTTGACTTGACATTCTTCCTTAGACTTGGGGTTGACAGACCAAATTTTCTTGCTCTGTCCAGTTTTAAAAGAAAAGATTCTTGTAAATGTGTTGTACTTTACAGATATTCTTAGTAAACTTTGGCAAGGATGGCAAAGATGGTGGCTCAGAATGAAACTACTCTGTTCAGCTGTAAATGCAGACTTAAGACTTGTAAAGTAGTTGAAGAAAAGCTATGTGAGAAGAGAAAATATGCACTGTTATCACTGGTGAGCTGATCCTTTCTGGAACCTAAAACTGGGCCAGCAAACTGTTTCAACTCATCCCAATTGAAAATGAGAATGAGATGGATGGGATAAAACTGAAAATGGAGAAGTGAGAAGCTTAAGGAGATTGTAAGGGTATGGCAACCCACTCCAGTCCTCTTGCCTGGAAAATCCCATGGACGGAGGGGCCTGGTGGGCTGAAGTCCATGGGGTCGCTAGGAGTCGGACACGACTGAGTGACTTCACTTTATGTTTTCACTTTCATGCATTGCAGAAAGAAATGGCAACCCACTCCAGTGTTCTTGCCTGAGAATCCCAGGGACGGGGAGCCTGGTGGGCCGCCATCTATGGGGTCGCACAGAGTCGGACACGACTGAAGCAACTTAGCAGCAGCAGCAAGGGTATTTAGGAATGCTGCTGCTGCTGCTAAGTTGCTTCAGTCATGTCCGACTCTGTGCGACCCCATAGACGGCGGCCCACCAGGCTCCCCGTCCCTGGGATTCTCCAGGCAAGAACACAGGAGTGGGTTGCCATTTCCTTCTCCAGTGCATGAAAGTGAAAAGTGAAAGTGAAGTCGCTCAGTCATGCCCAACTCTTATCGACCCCATGGACTGCAGCCCACCAGGCTCCTCCGTCCATGGGATTTTCCAGGCAAAAGTACTGGAGTGGGGTGCCATTGCCTTCTCTGGTATTTAGGAATATATGGTCCCAAAAGGACATTTATCAGAAATCAAAGGGACAATTCTCTTTTCCACATGAGGGAAATCATCTTTTGCTGCTGTTGGCATATTTTTCTGAGTATCTCTTGGCTAAATTTTCAAAATAGCAGAAGAATCAGTTTATCAATATATAGTGGGTTTAGCGCATTACTTAGAAATGTTGATATCATAGACTCTTAGACATATACATTTTAGGAATTAGAAAATTAATCCTATATATATGTAGAAACTGATTCTGAAAACAGTTATATTGCTAATACAGTCAAGTTATTCCATTACTAGACACCATGTGGTGTTAATTTGAATGGCTAGATAAGTATACTGCCCCTTAAAGAAATGCGTGTGTGCTAAATCACTTCAGTTGTGTCCAAATCTTTGCAACCACATGGTCTGTAGTCCGCCAGGCTCCTCTATCTGTGGGATTCTCCAGCCAGGAATACTGGAGTGGGTTGCCATGCCCTTCTCCAGGGGATCTTCCTGACCCAGGGATCGAACCTGCAGTCTCTTACATCTCCTGCATTGGCAGGTGGGTTCTTTACCACTAGTGCCACCTGGGAAGCCCCTTTAATGATATGGTTTGGTCCAAAAGATAAAATTAAAGATAAGTAGAGAAAAAATGAACTAAGAAACATGTCTAACAGAATTTTCCACCTGGAAATCAAGCAGTAATCTTGATTTAAAATTAGTTCTCAAAGCCTGCATTTTTATAAACTCTATAGAGGGGCCAGGAAGGGAAAGGCTACCCACTCCAGTTTTCTGGCCTAGAGAATTCCATGGACTCATGGGGTCACAAAGAGTTGGACACGACTGAGTGACTTTCACGCACTCATAGAGGGTCCATGGTTATTTTCTGATGAGAGCCCGGATTGTCAGCATACTAGGGTGCTAGTTGTACTGCAAGACGCTTTTCAGGCTGTAAGATGAAAAATGTGACTGACTTTAACAGTGAGTGTATTTTAATATATTACATATTAATATAATATATGGCATACACAATTCGGTAAATTAACTGTACAACAATTCCAGAATTGGATAATTTAGCAGCTGGTCCACCTCATGAAGGATCCATCCTTTCTGTCTTGTTGTTCTGCCATCTCCAGATGCTAACTTGATGGCTCATTCCTGGAAGAAAGACAGAGAGAACACTCATTTTTTTCATTTACCTTCTGAAGAGATAAGAAAAAATTTCCAAAGGCATGCCTGTTATTGACCTCCTCAGCCACAGTGGTTACATGGTTGGTTCAAGCCAATCCTGATTTACACCCCTGGGGCTGGAAAAAGTCCAATCTCCCTTAAAGTTTATGGCCCATTGAGTTCTCAAAATACTTGGGTTTTGAGAGCAGGGGAAAATGGATTTCAGACCAACCATTCCTTCAAGAAGGCAGTGTGTCTGACAGTCAGTGGGGCACAAAGAAGGGTTTGTATCACTCCTTCTCCCACCATTTATATCAGCTTCTCCCTGATAGCTCAGTTGGTAAAGAATCCGCCTGCAATCCAGGAGACCCCAATTTGATTCCTGGATTGGGAAGATCCCCTGGAGAAGGGAACAGCTACCCACTCCAGTATCCTGGCCTGGAGAATTCCATGGGGTTGCAAAGAGTTGGACACAAGTGAATGATTGTCACTTTCTCCCACCCCATTATAAAAAGGAATCCTTATTATTCACAAGTTGTTCCAAATACTGAGATGAATGTTGCTTTTGTCATTTTCACTTAGGCTTGGCTATTTTTCTGGATAGAAGTAAAATAAGTAATTACTTTCTGTTGCTTTAACTGCAAGAGGATTTAAATGCAGCTCTCATGTGACTCCGATCCCTATTCCCGAAGCTACTAAGCTTAAATCCCTCAATCGGCTCAGCCAGTCCTTATGGTTTCCAAATCCTTTACTATGTCTTCTCACTACACATTCTTTATTTCTTGTTGATGAACTAGGAGAAACTCAACTTTCAAAACCTACCTCTGGAAAGCCTTTTCAAATTCCTTGTGGTCATTCTGCACCCCCTTCTCTGGTGTTGTCCTCTCATGCCTCCTCAGTATCAACATATACTGAACTCAACATGCAGTCATTATGCCAAAGTCTTCATCGAGTGTCTCACTTAGCCTTCACAGGAACCCTATGGGACAGTTAAAACTTTATCTCAGTTTCATAAATGACAACACTGAGACACAGAGAGGTTAAGTCATTTGTGAGGTCACACAGTATATAAATGGTGAGACCCGGATTCAAAACCAGATGATTAGACTCCAGGGTCCTGGCTCATAAGCGTTAGATTCTACAACCTGCTATGCTCTTATCTCCAGAGTTCTTCTTGCCAAGTGACTGGAACATAGTGAACACTTTACAAATGCTAAATGAATGACTGACGATTTTTCTCTTCTGTAGAATATCATTTATTATGTGATGCCTGGTATTGAAAACACTGCTCCAAATGGCTTTTGACCAGAACAAAATAAATAGCACATGTGGGAAGCCAGATAATGCTCCCTCCCAAAACTGTCTATATCCTAATCCCCAGAAACTGTGAATGCTGTGCTACAGTCCATGGGGTAGCAAAGAGTCAGACAGGACTAAAATCACTCACTCAATGACAGCTAGCCGTCTTCTCGTCCTCTTGATGTTCGGCACGTTGAGTTTTCAGACTACAGACAGATTAATCTACAAATATAGATGCTCTCTTCTCATTTTTTAAAGGCTCTTAGTTGGCATCTGCCCCCACATGTTGTTCAAACCCTCTGGATTGTCACCGCCATCCTATGCCTGTTGTTTGCACTCACTGATGCTGCTACCTTAGAAGTCTGTTTCCCAAGAGCCCATTCACAAGAAAAAACAAATTCCCCCATAGGCTTGGGACTGTATTCTCATCACAGAACCTAACATTATGCATTTGGATATAGTTAGAAATTGTTTTTAATCTAAATTTCTAAAACATCTGTGTATGGGAGAGAAAAAGAAAATTTATCTGAAGTTAAACCATAAAGCACCTTTAAAGTATTTTGAATCCTGAAAATCAGTGATAGAATGAAATTTCTGACCTCAAGCTAATAGATCCTTGCATTTATTAAATAGGATATAAAATATTTATTGGATGACTCAATGGACATGAGTTTGGGTAAACTCCGGGAGTTGGTGATGGACAGGGAGGCCTGCTGTGCTGCAGTCCATGGGGTTGTAAAGAGTCGGACACGACTAAGCGACTGAACTGAACTGAAAATATTTATTATTGTGTCTTGCCTACCTATCTACATTTGTGTTTTGTTAAGAACCTTGTTATTCCTCCTATGAATCGGAGATATCATCTGTCTCACAGTCCTTTAATAAAGTCTTTAACTTGGGAAGTCGGTATATTTAATTCCCTAAACCGTTTTTGAAGTGGCATCAGCTACTTCTGGAAACCTATTAGAAATAAAAATTCCCAGGCCACACTCTAGTTCCACAGAATTAGAAACCCTGAGGTGGGGATGACAATCTGGAGCAATAATTAGGCTATTGAGCTATGTTAGGCGGCCAGGGTCAGAATGTAAGAACTCTAAAGCTCTTTTAGGAAAAGTCATTCATATTTCAGCGGCTAAGAAACTTGGGTAAGATTGTCTTCTGGCAAATTCTAAGTAAGTGCATGTCATTTTAAGCAAACACTAGAAAAGAAAAATATTTAGGAAAAAATAGACCAGGAAGATTATTTTTTGCATAAAGCAAATTTCCAAAGTTATCTCTCCAAGTTCTCCCAGGAAGTTGTTTCCTCTAGTTTCCACCAGGCTGTTTATCTCCAGCAGTTACAAAACCCTGATAAACAGTGTTAGTCTACAAGTATGCTCATTTGCAATCATCACCATGTTGGGAATTTTGGACATTCACCACTGTGTTCTTTGAACTTAGCCAATGTATGACACAGAATCTCAGAAAGTGTTTGTAGTCTGAAACTTATGAGCCTATTTCCCTCATATCACTTCACAAGGCAGAAACTCCAGTGTCTAGGATTCTGTATGTTTAATGCCTCAATTGTCATTGTGCTGGGCATACAGTAGGTTCTCGATAAACCTATAAATGACTAAATCAATGAAACCCTGATTGTTCACTTGCTGTCATGTCCAACTCTTTGCGAACCCCATGAACTGCAGTATGCCGGGCTTCCCTGTCCTTCACTTTCTCCTAGGGTTTGCTCAAACTCATATCCACTGAGTCAGTGATGCCATCTAAACCATCTCATTCTCTGCCACCCCTTCTCTTCATGTCCTCAATCTTTCCCAGCATCAGAATTGACTGGTGTGCAGAATGGCTGCGATCCAAAAGTCTACAAATAATAAATGCTGGAGAAGGTGTGGAGAAAAGGGAACCCTCTTACACTGTTGGTGGGAATGCAAACTAGTACAGCCACTATGGAGAACAGTGTGGAGATTCCTTAAAAAACTGGAAATAGAACTGCCTTATGATCCAGCAATCCCACTGCTAGGCATACACACTGAGGAAACCAGAAAGGAAAGAGACACGTGTACCCCAATGTTCATCGCAGCACTGTTTATAATAGCCAGGACATGGAAGCAACCTAGATGTCCATCAGCAGATGAATGGATAAGAAAGCTGTGGTACATATACACAATGGAGTATTACTCAGCCATTAAAAAGAATACATTTGAATCAGTTCTAATGAGGTGGATGAAACTGGAGCCTATTATACAGAGTGAAGTAAGCCAGAAGGAAAAACATAAATACAGTATACTAACGCATATATATGGAATTTAGAAAGATGGTAACAATAACCCTGTGTATGAGACAGCAAAAGAGACACTGATGTATAGAACAGTCTTATGGACTCTGTGGGAGAGGGAGAGGGTGGGAAGATTTGGGAGAATGACATTGAAACATGTAAAATATCATGTAAGAAACGAGTTGCCAGTCCAGGTTCGATGCACGATACTGGATGCTTGGGGCTAGTGCACTGGGATGACCCAGAGGGATGGTATGGGGAGGGAGGAGGGAGGAGGGTTCAGGATGGGGAACACATGTATACCTGTGGCGGATTCATTTTGATATTTGGCAAAACTAATACAATTATGTAAAATTAAAAAAAAAAAAAAGATTGCATGTGGAAATGGAAAAAAAATAATAATAATAATTGACTGGTGTGATCTCCTTGCAGTCTAAGGGATTCTTAAGAGTCTTCTCCAGTACCACAGTTTGAAAGCATCAATTCTTCCATGCTCTGCCTTCTTTATGGTCCAACTCTCACATCCATACATGATTACTGGGAAAACCATAGTTTTAACTAGACGGACCTTTGTTGGCAAAGTGATGTCTTTTCTTTTTAATCCTCTGTCTATGTTTGTCATAGTTTTCCTTCCAAGGAGCAAACATCTTTTAATTTCATGACTGCAGTCACCATCCATAGTGATTTTAGAGCCCAAAGAGAGGAAATCTGTCACTGCTTCCACCTTTCTCCCTTCTATTTGCCATTAAGTGATGGGACTGGATATTGTGATGTTAGTTTTTTTAATATTGAGTTTTAAGCCAGGTTTTTCACTCTCCTTTTCACCTTCATCAAGAGGCTCTTTAGATCCTCTTTGCTTTCTGCTATTAAAGTGATATCATCTGCATATCTGAGGTTGTTGATATTTCTCCTGGCAATCTTGGTTCCAGCTTGTAACTCATCATGCCTGGCATTTTGCATGATGTGCTCTGCATATAAGTTAAATAAGCAGGGTGACAATAAACAGCCTTGACCTACTCCTTTCTCAGTGTTGAACCAGTCAATTGTTCCATGTAAGGTTCTAACTGTTGCTTCTTGAGCTGCAAACAGGTTTCCCAGGAAACAGTTAAGATGGTCTGATAAGAGTTTTTCACAGTTTGTTATGATTCATACAGTCAAAGGCTTTAGCATAGTCGATGAAACAGAAGCAGATGTTTCCTGGAATTCCCTTGCTTCCTTTATGACCCAGCAAATGTTGACAATTTAATCTCTGGTTCCTCTGCCTTTTAACCCAGTTTGTATATCTGGAAGTTCTTGATTCAAGTACTGCTGAAGCCTAGCTTGAAGGATTTTGAGCATAACCTTACTAGCAGAGGAAGTGAGTACAGCTGTCTGGTAGTTTGAACATTCTACAGTCCTGTCCTTCTTGGGAACTGGCATGAAAATTGACCTTCTCCTGTCCTGTGGCCATTGCTGGGTTTTCCAAATTTGCTAATACATTGAGTGCAGTGCTTTAATAGCATCATCTTTTAGGATTTTAAATAGCTCTGGTGGAACTCCATTGCTTCCACTAACTGAGTCCCTTTTAATTCAAAAATTGAGAATAATAGAAACCCTAAAACACCATCACTATCAGGGTTCTGATGAAAATGGTGTACAATCACCCTTTACAACAGAGTTTTTATTGTCACTTCTCAGAAAAACTACTGGAGGAGGGTCAAGCATTCTAAGTATTTTGATATGCTTCTAAGCAAGTTTCTACTGCATGTAAAAAATCCTAAAACATGTTTTGAAATTTTGGTTACAAATAAATAGGTGCTTATTGTGCAAATCAAACATTCAGAAATTTATAATTTAGAAAGAAAAGTCCTCCATGAATACATCCTCCAGAGGTGGTTCATGTTCATGGCTGGTGTGTATCCCCTTAGACACCTTCTGTTAGTGTTCTAACATAAGTTTTATTATAACCATCATTATTTCTATTACTTTTTTTTTTTTTTTACATCTCACAATAACAGGATCCTACTAGGCAACCTGTTTAGCAACTTGCTGCTAAAATTTAATAATATCTTAGACATTATTCCAAGTCATTAGATGCAGGACTAGTTCATGGTTTTAGTGATTACACAGAAATCTCTTGTATATGTGATCCCTACAACTCCAATCCCTTAGCAATGGTTGTTTGACTCATTCTGGTATCTCTTCATTATATTTAATAAGCAATAAGAAAGTGAAGTCACTCAGTCGTGTCCAACTCTTAGCGACCCAATGGACTGCAGCCTACCAGGCTTCTCTGTCCATGGGATTTTCCAGGCAAGTGTACTGGAGTGGGCTGCCATTAATAAGCAATATCTAAATGGCAATTCTTAAACACAACTTTGCATAACTATGTAAGGTGTCTGCAACAGAAGTTTCTATCAGTGGAACTGCTACAATAAAGTATACATTGTATACATAAAGTATATATAATGTATACATAAAGTATATATTCTACAGTAAAGTGTTCATGTTTAAAATTATAATTGACTTTATTAAAATATCCTTTGGAAAAACCTCGCCAGTTTGCATTTGCACCAAAAGCACAAGAAATTATCTTCACACTAAGTTTTAATAATCATGATTTTCACCAATAAGTGTAAATGATATATAGCTTTAAATTTGATTAGTGAAGTCAAGACTCTTTTCAAATTTACTAGAATGTAAGCTCCAAAGAGCCAGAAATTACTGTCTGTTTTCTTCACTGCTATTAATATATACCTGTTTAGAATGGTATCTGGCACATAGCAGGCATACATATTTGTTTAATTAAGTAATGTTTATTTTTCTCCTCAGACTGCTGTTCTTTCCATGTAGTTTCCCTATTTTTCTACTAAATTCTTGATTTTTTTTTTTTTTTTTTTGCCTCCTAAGAGCTCTTGGCCTGATAAGAAGAGAAACCATTTGATATGTGCTGCAAGTATTTTTTCCCAGCTTGTCTTTTTATTTTTTGGTGTATTTTATCTTTAGAAACTGCATTTTTGTGAAGTCAAATGTATTAACCTTTTTCTTCAAGCTTCTTTCATGCCTAGTTTTTCCCACTTCAAAATAAAAGCAAGATTCACATAGATTTTCCTCTTGTTCTTTCAATGTGGGCTTAAGGGTTTTATTTTTGTTTTCATCTGATATTTTTATCTGGTCTCTATTGATTGGAAAAACACACCGTATAGAATAAAGAGCATACAGGTAAGGAATCACCAAGTTAAAGAATTCAAATTTGTACCTAAACACGGATGCATTTTTATTTGACACTTTTTTACTGTCTTTCCCAAACACAAATAACTTTGTTAGTGTCTTTTTAAAAATTACAAATATTACTCATATACATTATAAATATCACAAGTTAGAAACATTTAGAGTATACAGCAAAAAATCCTCCTTCCCTTTCTTTCTCTGCCACTGTAATTCTAGAAGAAATCTCTGTCAACATTTTGTCGTGTAGTCTTTAGGACCTTTTCTTATGTACTCACAAATATATACACACGTCAGTGATCCTTTATTTTTTCTGCTTGATATAAATGAATTGCACAATATGTTTTATGAATGTAGAACTTCTAAAGCCAATATAATGGCTGTCATCATATTAGTATATGTATATGCAGATTTCTAATAGTTTTGCAATAGTTGCATTCATTTTTCCAGGCCAGAATACGGAAGTGGGTAACTGTTCCCTTCTCCAGGTATCTTCCCAACCCAGGGATCAAATCCAGGTCTCCCACATTGCAGGCAGATTCTTTACCAGCTGAGCCACAAGGGAACCCCAAGAACACTAGAGTGGGTAGCCTATCCCATCTCCAGCGGATCTTCCCAACCCAGGAATCAAACTGGGGTCTCCTGTATTGCCCATGGATTGTTTACCAAAGGAGCTATCAGAGAAACCTAGGATATACTACCATAATATAATTAATCACTTTCTATTCTTTCTATTATTTTCCTGTTTTTAAACATTACAAGTAATGCTTCTGTGACCAACCCCATACATATTTTTGTGTTCTTATGTAATTATTTCTGCAGGATGGAGTCCTAAAACATAAAATTGCTGATTTGAAAGGAACATGCATTTACAACAGACTAGAGTTTGGGACGGAGAAAGCAATGGCACCCCACTCCAGTACTCTTGCCTGGAAAATCCCATGGGCAGAGGAGCCTGGTGGGCTGCAGTCCATGGGGTCGCTAAGAGTCGGACACGACTGAGCTACTTCACTTTCACTTTTCACTTTCAGGCATTGGAGAAGGAAATGGCAACCCACTCCAGTGTTCTTGCCTGGAGAATCCCAGGGACGGGGGAGCCTGGTGGGCTGCCGTCTATGGGGTCGCGCAGAGTTGGACACGACTGAAGCGACTTAGCAGCAGCAGAGTTTGGGAAACACAGAGAAGCCTTTGTGCCACTCATAGCCCACTGTAATGACTCCACCTTGCACTCTGCTTCAGGAGTGCTATGGAAAATATTTTCTTTTAAGTATAAATTTTTGAACATAAAAATATAGTTAATTATTTGAGTGTAGGTTTATGTACACTTTGCCCAGCAATTACGCTTTTAGGGATCCATCCTATAGCAAAACTCCCATGAAATGAAGTAGCAAAAGTTCAGCTCTGTAAACCAGTTATGAGACAAATGTGTTAGTTTAAAATGTCATAATTTTTATCATTAATGGTCTGAGAGCTCTGAGTGAAGTGACCTGTATATTTTGCTTGAATTATCAGTCACAGGACTGGATATTAGCAGAGCATCTTCATAGATAGATGGGGAGAGGGCATATCTGCTAGGACAGTGATCCAGGCATTGAATGCTTCTCAGAATTGAACAAGAGCTCTGAGCAAGCTGCTCTAAGATACAGCAGCTTTGTGCACTGCCCCACACAACTCCGGGGGTGGGGGGTGGCGGGGGGCTACTATCTTGGGGGAGGGGCTGTCCTGCCATCAGGGGGTGCTGTGAAGGGAGTTACCCAGCAATCAGGAAGGCCAACCTCTTCATTGATGGGGTAACTGGGAACTGGTTGAGAGATTTCAGGTCCTTTCCCTTCCGATCCTCATTCCTAAATCACTTGGCTTGAGGCCAGAACTATCTTGCAGGGAGAAAAGTCAAGGAACTTTAATGAGGGTTTCGAAATTCAAATCCCAAACAACTTTTTACATCTGATCAGCTCAGTTCAGTCATTCAGTCCTGTCCGACTCTGCAACCCCATGGACTGCATCACACCAGGCCTCCCTATCCATCACCAACTCCCAGAGGTTACTCAAACTCATGTCCGTTGAGTCCGTGATGCCATCCAACCATCTCATCCTCTGCTGGCCCCTTCTCCTCCCGCCTTCAATCTTTCCCAGCATCAGGGTCTTTTCAAATGAGTCAATTCTTCCTATCAGGTGGCCAAAGTATTGAAGTTTCAGCTTCCGCATCAGTCCTTCCAATGAATATTCAGGACTGATTTCCTTTAGGATGGACTAGTTGGATCTCTTTGCAGTCCAAGGGGTTCTAAAGAGTCTTCTCCAACACCAGAGTTCAAAAGCATTGATTTTTTGGAGCTCAGCTTTCTTTATAGTCCAACTCTCACATCCATATATGACCACTGGAAAAATCATAGCTTTGACTAGACGGACCTTTGGCATAGTAATGTCTCTACTTTTTAATAAGCTCTCTAGGTTGGTCATAGCTTTTCTTCCAAGGAGCAAGCATCTTTTAATTTCATGGCTGCAATCACCATCTGCAGTGATTTTGGAGCCCCCAAAATAAACTCTCTCACAGTTTCCACTGTTCCCCATCTATTTGCCATGAAGTGACGGGACCAGATGCCATGATCTTCGTTTTCTGAATGTTGAGCTTTAAGCCAACTTTTTCACTCTCCTCTTTCACTTTCATCAAGAGGCTTTTGAGTTCCTCTTCACTTTCTGCCATAAGGGTGGTGTCATCTGCATACCTGAGGTTATTGGTATTTCTCCCAGCAATCTTGATTCCAGCTTGTGCTTCTTCAGCCCAGCATTTCTCATGATGTACTCTGCATATAAGTTAAATAAGCAGGGTGACAATATACAGCCTTGATGTACTCCTTCCCTGATCTGATAGCAGCCACCAAATTGCCCTCTAAAAAGGAAGTAGTTCTTTACACTTACTTGAATAGATTCCTTGCCACCTTTGCCAGAAATTCATTAACTCACTTATTAAAAAAAAAAGATTCACTTATTTTATTTTTGGCTGTGCTGGGTCTTTGTTGCAGTGTTCAGGCTTCTCCTTGTGGTGGCTTCTCTTGTCATGGAGCATGACTCTAGAGCAGTTGAGTTCCAGTGGTTGCAGCATGTGGGCTGCATAGTTGTGAAACCCACATCCCCTGCACTGGCAGGAAGATTCTTAAGCACTGGATAGCTAGTGGAGCTCTCATTAACTCTTTCACTGCCCCCCCTACCTTTTTTTTTTTTTTGCTTATCTGATTTCTCATTACTGTCTAGATTTTTTTCACATAGTTTTATTATTTAAAAAAGACACTAAAATTTTTGCAAGTTTTTGGATAATTTGTATTTCTTCAGTGAATTGCTTGCTGATGTTCTGTGCTCTATTTTTAAATGGGTTGTCTTATTTTTTGTTTTTTGATCCATAGGAATTCTTAATTTATTCTGGATATTAACCATTTTTAATAATATCGCAATCATTTTCCATCAGCTGTCTTAATTGTGCCTCCCATCATATAGATACTGACATGCTCCTGTGCTTAGAACACTTTGAGCCCCAGTTCCACCCTCCTCTGCTAGCTTGTTGAAGGAGAGTAAATACAGTCCCTGATAACTACTGAGCCACTAAGACCTCTGAAACCTTGACAGGACTAGCACAATCAGGAGACACTATCATTTATGAAGTGGCAAATAAGCTTTCTGGTAGACTTGAATTCCTTTCTCATGCACTCACAATTCTGGGGAAAACAATACAATGTTTATTTATGTATGCAAACATGTAGCTGATACCCTGCTCTGGAATAGAGATGTTGGAGAAGTTAGGGTTCGCTTGAGAGTACTAACTGCCATTTTCTACATTGCTGGCAGAGTCATAGCTCTAAGTTAAGATTTACATTCCTTACATACTGGTTTATTATTTTTGAGATCCACATATCCTTGAATTCTTTGTCTTTTTGGCTGCACCAGGCAGTGTGATAGGTCTTAGTTTCCTGTGCTCAGTCACTTGGTCGGCTTTGACTCTTTGTGACCCCATGGACTGTAGTCCACCAGGCTCCTCTGTCCATGGAAGTCTCCAGGCAAGAATACTAGAGTAGGGTGCCATTACCTGCTCCAGGGGATCTTCCGGAATAAGGGGTGGATCCTGTGTCTCTTACATATCCTGCACTGGTAGGCGGATTTTTTTTTACCACTGTGACAAATAATTGCTTGTAGGAGATAAAACCACAAGATAATCAGAAGACAGATCTGGCAGGATCTTTACCTAGAGTTGGAAGAAGGACTGTATGTTGGTCAAGTTCAGTCTTGAGCCAGGTACTGTTCAAAACTAAATCCCCCAAGCCTTGAGAATGTTAAGTTCAGTTCAGTTCAGTTCAGTTGCTCAGTTGTGTCCTACTCTTTGCAACCCCATAGATTGCGGCACACCAGGCCTCCCTGTCCATCACCAACTCCCCAGGACTGATTTCCTTTAGGATGGACTGGTTGGATCTCCTTGCAGTCCAAGGGACTTTCAAGTCTTCTCCAACAACACAGTTCAAAAGCATCAATTCTTCGGTGCTCAGCTTTCCTTAGAGTCCAACCCTCACATCCATACATGACCACTGGAAAAACCATAGCCATGACTAGACAGACCTTTGTTGGCAAAGCAATGTCTCTGCTTTTTAATATGCTGTCTAGGTTGGTCATAACTTTTCTTCCAAGGAGCAAGCATCTTTTAATTTCATGGCTGCAGTCACCATCTGCATGATTTTGGAGCCCACAAAAATAAAGTCTGACACTGTTTCCATTGTTTCCCCATCTATTTCCCATGAAGCGATGGGACCAGATGCCATGATCTTAGTTTTCTGAGTGTTGAGGTTTAAGCCAACTTTTTCACTCTCCTCTTTCACTTTCATCAAGAGGCTCTTTAGTTCTTCTTCATTTTCTGCCATAAGGGTGGTGTTATCTGCATTTCTGAGGTTATTGCTATTTCTCACTGCACTCTTGATTCCAGCTTGTGCTTCATCCAGCCCAGCATTTCTCATGATGTACTCTGCATATAAGTTAAATAAGCAGGGTGACAATATACAGCCTTGATGTACTCCTTTTCCTATTTGGAACCAGTCTGTTGTTCCAAGTCCAGTTGTAACTGTTGCTTCCTGACCTGCATACAGGTTTTTCAAGAGGCAGGTCAGGTGGTCTGGTATTTCCATTTCTTTCAGAATTTTCCACAGTTTATTGTGATCCACACAGTCAAAGGCTTTGCCATAGTCAATAAAGCAGAAATAGATGTTTTTCTGGAACTCTCTTGCTTTTTTGATGATCCAATGGATGTTGGCAATTTGATCTCTGGTTCCTTTGCCTTTTCTAAATCCAGCTTGAACATGTGGAAGTTCATGGTTCGTGTACTGTTGAAGCCTGGCTTGCAGAATTTTGAGCATTACTTTGCTAGCATGTGAGATGAGTGCAACTATGCAGTATTTTGAGCATTCTTTGGCATTGCCTTTCTTTGTGATTGGAATGAAAACTGACCTTTTCCAGTCCTGTGGCCCCTGCTGAGTTTTCCAAATTTGCTGGCATATTGAGAATGTTAAAGAAAACATTTTTTTTCCCCCATAAACTTAAAAGAGGATATTGTGTGAAAGAGGTCTCTTGTCACTTTGTATCTCCAGTCCTGGGATTCATCTACTATGATCTGATGTGACCTGCTGAGAGTATGCCCCTACAAGTAGGTCTCTTCTGCATAGAGTAGACAGTCCTATGTCAATCATGCCAAGAAAGCCTGCTCTTGGTCTAGGGTGTGAGAATTTGGAAGGCAGATCATATATTGGGGTCAGGAAGAAATACTACTTTCTTGAACTTTAGACTGTGATTCTCCAGAGTGCTGAATGGCACTCCAGGCTGGCGTGGGGAACCTGGCTTTCACCGGTCCCTGGATACCCTGGGATACATCCCATCAAACAATATCATTTTAATTCAAAGAGATCACACCATCTATAATTAAAAAACAAACCTAGCAAACTGGTCCAACCCTATGTGTACACTGCCTAAATATTATGGTTTCAAGGACCTTTAAAAGACCCTGCATGTCCCAATAGTTCTCTATTTCCTGGCCCTTCCCCTCCCACTTTATTAGAATAAATCATCTATACAAAGGCTGAGTTAATTATCTTTACATTGTGAAAACATTGTAGCCCAGAGACTGCTACAAATTTACCCTGCTTAATTCTTTACCACCTTCCACAAGAATTCAAAAATTTTACATAGTTGCAATCATGTGCCCATGAAATAATGTATTCTGCATTAAAAAAAATCTTTGACATGTCAAAAGCACCTGCCCAGATAGTTACATAACAGGTAAAGCATTCTGGAAAGAGAGCTGATTTTGGTTCTAGGTACTTTCATTCAAATCACAGCTCCAAAATGGGTTGGTATGATCTTGGGCATATTATATAACCTCCTGACTCCACTTTGTCATTTCTGGGATAAGATTATTCTGGTTTGCGTGATGAATTGGAGGAACAGACATGATACATGAAGGGTAGCTGACTTACGGTAGGAAAGAACTGGTAGTTAATATCCATACTTCCTGATTTTTTTTGTGATAAGCATTGTGCCAAGAACTCTCTACCTCATCATCTATTTTAATCCTCATCACAACCCGTGAAGAGAGGTTGTACTCTCTCACTTTACAAAAGGAAGCACGTTGAGGTTAAGTCACTTGTTCAAGGTCACACAGGCCAGAGGAGGCAGTGGAATTTGAACTAGGTCATGGTGAGTAGTGTCTTCTTGGCCAATACTGACTATGAAGAAGCACAAATGTCACCTAAGAATAATGGACTGCCTCTTCCCTTAGCACATGACTTTGCAGATTCAAGAATCCTAGGAAAGGGACTTCCCTGGCAGTCTACTGGTTAAGACTTCACCTTCCAATGCCTGGTCAGGGAGTCAAGGTCTCATGTGCCCTGGGGATGAAACACTAAAACATAAAATAGAAGCAATATTGTAACAAATTCCACAGAGACTAACAAAAAATGGTCCACATCTTAAAAAAAAAAAAAGTCCTAGGAAAGCTAGAGAGTAGGAGGTAAAATCACTGCTTTAATTCTGAAGATGATGAACATAAGAAGGGTAATAAACTCAGCAGAACCTAAAAGAGCATAGTAACTTCAAGAAAAATGGGCCCAGTTGGACAAATACCCTCTTCCTTGTGGTTCAGTCAGTACAGAATTTGTCTGCAATGCAGAAAACCACCTAAAATGCAGGAGGCCCAGATTCATTTCCTGGGTGAGGTGAGAAGATTCCTTGGGGGAAGGAAATAACCCACTTCAGTATTCTTGCCTGGAAATTCCATGGACAGAGGAGCCTGGAGGTCTACAGTCCATGGGGTCTCAAAGAGTCAGACACAGTTGAGGAACTAATCCATCACCACCACTCAGATGTCTGAGGTACCACCTTTGTAATTACAAAATCTGTGTGGGTTACTGCAAAGGCAATTTGTAGAAAGGGTACCGGTTGGGGAATTCCTGAACCCTTTGGGTTTTTTTGATTGTGTGTGTGTGCTCAGCCGAGTCGGATTCTTTGATAAAATTGGGAAAATAACAAGTGCTGCCTCCTAGGGCTGTTGTTAAAATCAACACCAACACCAGAAGGTCCATCACAAAGGACTTTGTTTCAGGGCCTGACACGTTACTCACTCTGAACTGCACCCAAGTCTATGGCTCTTCTCCCAGGGCATATGATTTATTTCACAAACACTGACATTTAAAAAATACAGCTATCCAAGTATCATCACTATAGTACACGCATTTCTCAAGGGAGACCTATTTTAACAAGCAAATACACATTTCGTCTTCCTTCCCCCTAACGCGTCGTTTCCTCCAAAAGACAAAAAGCACTAACACACTTGTCCTTGAAGGGCAGAGCTCAGAAATTCTGGTCTCTCTGGACACTCCCGCCCTTTCTGCTGGGGACCAACCGCCTGCCCCGCCTCGTGTCACAGAAGTCCCCGCCGAGCCAAGCAAAAAGTGTTTACTTCTGCCGCCTGCCAGCCCGGCGGGGAGGAGAAAGCTCCCTAGCCGCCCCTCTCTTTCTCCCCTGCAGCTTTCAAACAAACCGGGGCGGGAAAGGAGTGGAACCTTGGCTGTGGAACCTGATCCTCCTACCTCGTCCAAAGCCACCCGCCGCTTTCCCCGGGCCTTCCCTTGGTGATTTTCCTGTCCGGGACGCCCGGGGAGGGCGCGCGGCTGGAGTCCCGCCAGCCGGAAAGGTAGGGGCTCGGCCGCGCTCCAGCCTCGCCCGCCCGGGGACGCCGGGCCCCAGCGGCTCTCTCTGCACCTCACTGCCCCGCACCTTCCTCGGCGCACTCGGCGGCGGCCACAGCCGCTGCCGCGAGAGGAGCTTCCCCGCGACTCCAGAGGCGCTCGGCGCAGTCGCCGAGGATCCGGCCCCGGGCGCTGTGGGCAGCGCACGCGCCGCCGGGCGCCTCGGATTTCTCGCTGGTCCCCCGCCGGGTCTGGGAGACTGCCTCCTTCCCGGGCCGCCGCTGAGCCGCGCTACCGTCCTCCGGTTTCCGCCGGCTCGATGCTGCGGCTGCCGCGGGAGAGGCAGCACCCGGCTGGAGAGAGCGGCTGCGGACGAGCTCCCGGCCCCGGAGCCCCGTGCGCCTCTGCGGTCTTCGCGCCTGGGCCTCGGCGAGTAACTCTCCCCAGCCCGCTTCGCTGCGGGTTGGCATCGGCGGGGGGAGGGTGGGGGAGGGAGGGTGGGGGTGGGGAGATCCGCGGGCTTTGCCTCCGAGGCTGAGGATCAGGGGCCGGGGGGCGCGCCTCCATGCACCCTCCCACCCCCAGGAGCCTGCATGCGCTTGCCCGGCGCCCCGGGTTCAGGGAGTGGGGGGCGCGCGGACCCGGGTGCTCACCGGGTAAGGGCGGCTGGGGCGCTGGGCACTGGAGCGGCCGGCGGGGGTGACGGGTTCCTCGCTCACTGTTGTTTCTTTGTAAAAGGGGATGTACGCGACCCGGGGCGAGAGGTCTGGAAAGTTCTCTCGTTTTACCTTAGAAAAAATCTACGAGAAACCCTTCTTCCCGCCACAGTGGAACTAGACCTAAAGAAACCAGCTCGGAGGCGATTTGGCGCAAAGTGCAGGGACGAGAAAATTGCAGGGACTTGGCCTGCCGTTAATTTGGGGGAAAGGGGAGAAGAAGCTAGTGGTTTTGAGGCCGAATGCTACCGAGCTCCCTGGCGATCTCAGCTCCTTGTGTGGTGTTATTTGGGCTTGAAAGAGAATCTATAAAAGGCAGTTTTCAGAAAATAAAAACAAACCCAAAACACCTTTGCGGGGGTGGGGTGGGGGGGTGGGGTGCAGGTCTTCAGTGGAAGGGCGGGGAGAGAGGTTGGTGACCGGGTTGAGGGTGGGGTTGCTGTTCGAAGATGTTGTTTTAAAAACGGTACTTGGGAGTGGTGATGAAAGCGACATCTTGAATGCCAACGTATCGGAAACTACAGAAGCCGCAGATTCTAAATCCAAAAGTCACACGTGCTTTAAGAGGCCCGCCACCTGAGAACTGTAATTAGGTAGATAGTTAAGAATACTGCGAATCTACCAGAAGCTCCTTGCCCTCTGGCCCCATGTTCACGCTAGTCTCGTGGTTTCTGATAGCTGCTCTTACAAGGCTAGCTTTGATATTTGACTTTCCAGTGATAAAACTTAGTGTCCCGGCTGCAGGCTGAGAAATTATATCTTTTGACTTAAATGGAGATGTTACATATTTGGGAAGATCTGGTCAGGTTGCCAGGCTATTTTACATCTGAAACATGATGATTTGACATTTGTAAATTGATTTGGTTTTCCTTCCTTTTAGTCTCACCGCCGACTTTTAGTACGAAAATCTGTAAAGAGCCACTCTTAGATGATCTAGTTTGTCGTCTCCGAATGAGGCTGATTGGCTCGGAAGCACTTTAGATAATGGCAACTTTGGTTTATGAGAAGAGAACTTTTCTCAAAACTGTGTATCTGTTCTGGCATCAAGTGGTCCTTAAACGTGGAGGGGGAGGGCCTTCTCACAGGCCTTTTCTTGAGCAATATTTTCACCACGTCCCTCCCTGGTTGTCACAGTTTCAGGTTGTACCGTTTCTCCGTATTATGGTGTAATAGAATGAGATTGCTGTTTTGATTGTTTCAGTAGATTTGTTGGAGATATTCAATTTGTTCTTATGCCCCAAATCAATACAAATCTTTGGAGCTCAAAAGGAATAGAAATAGTGTTGGCAGAAGAATGACTTTAAGAGACATAGCATTTAAAAAAAATCAGTCTGTCTTTTGTGAAAATTGTAATTTTCAAGTTTTCTCATTTTAAATAATAGTGGCAGCTGTTTGCTTCTGTGCGAGATATTTCTGTGTTCCATATCATATGGAATATTATGAGAGAGAAGTGAAGTAATACTGTGCTTCCCATGTTTCTCTGATAAGCATCATCTGCTAACCATGCAGATTACCAATAGGCTTTTTTCCATTGTGATTGCATTCAGAGGCCAGAGACCTGTTTAAGTGCATTCTAGGTGATGCTTATCAAGAAGGAGAGGAAAGCACAAAACTCAGGTGGTTCCCAGTATGGTTCCCAGTATTATCCCCAGTGAGTTCACCTGTGCTAGTTTATTTAATCTTCACAACCACCCTAGGAGAAAGGAATGCTTGACCTTATTTTATAATTAAAACAAACAAACAAACAAACTTGAGACTGCCCAAGGTTAAGTGACTTAGATTGGATCACAGGAGGGTCGCTTCACTTCTGCCTTGCAGGGGTCCCAGGAAGCCTCTGTAGCAGATGTTCCTCACAGGTTCTTCCACTCATTTGCTTGTCTTTCTCCTGTGCCTTCCACCCGCTCACTTGTATCCCCCTCTCCTATCTGAACACACCTTCTTAATTACCCCTCAGGCTTGGCTTCTTGAGCAGATGCTCTACATACTTTGTCTTTCCTCTTGTTAGTTTCAGACTTTCAAGGGTTATCTTCTATCTTCTCCACATCTTTGACATGCCCCTTGGGTGGGTTGTGTCTGGCCAGGTTTACAAGGGCCTGTTATTGCCAATAGCTTATGTTCTGAATGTTCTTTTCATTCTGAATATATTTTCAGGGAAGTTCCTTTTTGCCTGGAAGAAATCTTCACAGGGCTACCTCCTCACTATCACTGTTGAATCTCTCTCTCCTGCTTATCCTAACTACAGTGGATAACAGCATACACCACAGTTTCCAGTTGAACCCTGATGAGTTAAAGTGTTTAATTTGGAGTGCACTTGATGTATAGAACAAGATGTGTGCATTGGACATAACAGTGTTTTTGTAGAAAGCTATATTTATGGTTCCATGTCAGGGTGTCAGAAGCACAGTTCTCACTGTAGTGGGGTAGCAGGTGTTTTTTCTCCTGATGGTGATTGAATTGGTCAGGAACTTGGCTGCCAGACAGGCGGTCAGGCTAAGGAGCAATGATATTTTGCGGGTGAGGATATGATAAAAGAGAGTGAGGAGCAGTAGGATCTCAGTCTCTTCCCTGTGTTCATATTTCTTTTTTTCTTTTTGGAGATCTTTTGGTCATCCCAGGAGGAATGGGCAGCTTACCACTTACTACCACAACCTTCTGCATCTGATCAGGGTTTTCATCTTCCTGGACCTTTGGGAAAAAGGAGAAGGAAAGCACCCAACCTTTAGGAAATTTCTTATCATGAACACTAGAAAGCTGAGTGAAGAGTCTCTTCTGTGTTCTCTCTTCTTCCCCCTTTTACCTGAGATGCAATGTGCAAGGGGGATCATTTCATCCAGTTGCACAGAGTAATGCTGGTTTTTGAAGAATTCTTTAAACATTGACTTACTTTTTATGTGATTGGGGATGGAAAGATCTGTGGGAGATGAGAGAATAAGGCCTCCAGGAGAGGAAATGGCAAGGAAGCTGGCGATTTCTCTAAGGGAAGGAAGCAATGTTGTTCTCACCCCCGTGGCGTGTGGAAGCAGGCCTGGAATTGGTGTGGTTGTGGGTCATGGTCATGACCATGTGCTTTGATGGGGCAACAAAAGGGGCAGAGAATGGTTTTGCAGTGGCTCTTGAGTGACTTTCTGCAGTCATCTATATGGTGGAACTTGAGATTCAGCCAATATTTATTGCGTCCCTACCATGTACAGGAGATGTTCTAGGTAGGGTGTGCAGCATTGAACAAAACACATTCTTTGCTCTTACAGAGTTTATGTTTCTGTGGGAAATGGAATCAATAAATCAGATACAAATATATGGGAAAACACTTTTCAGATAGAATGAGTGTTATGAAGACAGTTCATTGTGGGGGTGTGCCAGACAGGGTCTGAGGGAAGCTGGTTTAGGGCAGTCAGAGAGCTGCCATGAGGGGGTGGTGTATGAAGAAAGATAGGAATGGTGAGAAGCCAGTCAAGTGAAGAGCATTCTCGGCAGAGGAAACAGTGGCCGCAGAGGCCCGGAGGCATAAATGAACTGCGGATGTTTGCAGAACTTGGAGAAGAGTGCAAAAGGGCAAGCTAGGAGGAGAGGAAGTCAGTGAGGTAAGCAGAAGACTGCTTGTGAGATATCTTCAAGTCTTAAGAAGGAGTTTGAATTGTGTTTTAATTAGAATAAGATGCCACTGGAGGCTGATTTAGAGATTCAGTCTTTACCTGGTGGTTGATGGACTTTCCTCTTGGGCTTTTTCTTGCTCTCTCTCTCTCTCTCTCTCACACACGTTTTCATTCTTCACATTTTTCTTCTCCCCGTTAATTGGCCATCACTGATTTCCCTTCCTTGCTCTAGGCCAGGGCACAGGCATGTCCGCACTGAGAAGCGGTTCTCAGAGGACTGTGTACAGTTTTCCTCTCACTCACTGAAATAAATCCTTGTACTCACTCAAGCATGAAACGCTCCGTCACTAGCTTTGATTGCTCAACTTCTCTCTAGGCTGAATATCTAGTTGTCTCTAAGTCTCTGGGTTGGCTGGTGGCATCTGAAACTAGATATGAAAAACTAAGTTAATCATCTACTCAAATCGATCACAGTTGGTATCGTTTGCAAGTGTGATTGATTTGAGTAGATTAACTTAATTTTTCCCATCTAGTTTCAGATGCCACCAACCAAAAGGACAATGATCGTCTGAAGAGGGGATATTCTATATAATGGGAAACTCTTCCCTTTTCCTGATGCCAGCCCCCTTTCCCCCAGGCTATGCAGGGAGTTACAGTTTCAGTGGAAATGAACTCTTGTAATAGTTGCCATGGGACTATACTATGCCTTAGAAATTTTGTTTCTATCGTTCTTCATAGATAATCTTCTCAGTCTTAGAGTAACACTTAAATCATGAAAATTTATGACCAAGGCAGTACTTCCTAGTAGCACTGGTTTATCAGAAATGAACAGAGGCATTTTATCAGGTATCCTTTGATTCCAAGATAGCTCATCATCTCCGGTATCCAACTCTCTGGGGAAACTTGGTATACTCTTAGAAAATTACTTTTGAGATTATTTAGCCAGATGCCCTGCTCATTTATTAATTTACATACTTAACTGATATATATATATATCAGTTATCTTTCAGCTTTTGGTATCTGTTTCCTTATGGCTGATGTGCTGACATAAAATCTGGAACATGTTTCAGTTTAAGCAGGCAGCAATTATGTCTCATCTTGTTTGCCCCGTGTCCTCCACCTGGTGTGGCGTTCAGAACTTTATAAATAGAACAGACGGTTGCCAGGTGTCTCCATCCGTGCCCATGGATTAACTCACAGTGTGAATAGCTCAGCTGTAACATCTTAATAACTCTTAGGCTTCATCTTTGTAACTATTAGGATTATCAGTGTATCATTTCAAAAACTTGACCCATTGGAGAAAATAGGTGAAATGTGCATTCATTCCTGTGGGTTTGTCTAAATTAATTAAAACTTTTCTGGCTTTGAAACTTTTTTTGAAAATTATTAGGTTGACATGTAAGAGACTGGTATGTGAATATTATCAGATGGCTATTCTCAAATTTGTTTTCATGTACAGTAAACTTTCAGACATGAGTCTGAGTGAACTCCGGGAGTTGGTGATGGACAGGGAGGCCTGGCGTGCTGTGATTTATGGGGTCACAAAGAGTCAGACACGACTGAGCGACTGAACTGAACTGAACTGAAACTTTCAGAGATGGTTAGATAGTATTACTGACTCAATGAACGTGAATTTGACCACCTCCAGGAGATAGTGAAGAAGAGGGGAGCCTGGTGTGCCATAATCCATGGGGTTGCAAAGAGTCAGATGCAACTTAGAGACTCTGTTACAACAAATTTTCAGTTTCATAATTCATAATTTATGATAATTTGAGTTGGGTTTGTAGTTACATTTGTGAGGAAATAAGTGTGCCAAGAGATTAGATAACAAAATCATTTCCCTCTTTAATAGCCCAGCATCTCACATCTATGGTTTCATGCCCTTTAGTAAGCACCGCTTGAATTCCATTGCTTATTATGATATGTCTTAGGTTTCTGTTAGATATCATTTAACCTAGCTGGAGACACAAACAGATTCACTGGGGATAAAAAGCTCTTCTCATCTCTTCTCATCAGGGCCAGAGCTGAGAGTGAGTCCCTGCCTGGGAAAGGGAACTGAGAAGGGCCAGCTGTGGACTCTTGCTGAAACTCAGAGTGACAAAGTTTCTCACGAAGAATGGCGTCTTTAGAGGGCATCTTCCTGGTTAATAGAGATACTCTGTATACATATTTTAAAGGTTCTACCTTTTAGATTTTTTTCCCCCTGTCCCTCAAGGACATGCTGCTATAATACCAACAATATAAACAAAGTCTTCTTGTCTTTGAGCTGATTTTATGGAGTCTGCCTCCCCAATAAGATTTTAGTCCTCAGAGAAGTTATCAGCCCAGTGTTTCTGATAGCTTAGAGGAGTTTTCTTCTTAGGAAATATTTTATTGCAAATATTTAGGCCAGCACCATAGAAGGTGCTGCTTTTATTAAAATAATACAGTACAAAGTGTAATAAAATGAAATGCTTTTATTAAAATCTGTGCAGCCCTTTAGTGTGTAAGAGTCCTTCATGTCTTAAGGGATAGAAGAGGCAAAGATGGGGAATATGCGCATATTCTATGTTCAGCACAGAGCCAAAGAATTAAAAAATCAGGTTTGTTTATTTTTTAATTCCCTGGTTTGTTTTTATGGATAATATAAAGCTGGTATTAGATCATGTAATATATAATTATTATAGTATAATAAAGTTATAAACTGCACTTAAAATGGAAAAAAATGGGTTATCTTGTTGCATTTAGACAAGAGCGATGAGTTGATCCAGTTCCAGATGGATTTCCAGCTGCTTTTCAGCAACAGCAAGTAATTTAATTCATAATTTTATTTAATTGACAGACTCTGCAAGTTATAGGACTTTTTTTTGTGAATGATTTTGGTGAGATAAAGAATACTGCTGTCAAGATCCTTTTGATAGTTGAAGCCAATATCTCAAGTAAATGTCAGAGTAAGTTAGCTAATCACTCTTGTTTGATCCCAGCTATGCTACAATTAGATTAGAAATAATTGGATTTTTTCTTAAGCAGGATGTTAAGGGATATGTGTAATTTCTGATGGTTGAAATATCTGTAAATGTTTTGTAGGCCTGGGATATTTTTGGAGGACAAAACTGGCCCATCTACTGCAAAAAACCTGAAAGGCTTCCCTCCATTTTTAGAGTTGGTGTATAGGCCTCCTCTGCTTTAACCGTAAATAATGCAATTACATTCTTCATACAGAGCTTCTACCCAAGGTCTCCACCTATGACCACCAATATTTCTGTCCATGCACCTTTTATATTAACATTCCTCAAGCATGGTTTTTATTACAGAAATTTTTTTCTGCTCAAAAATCCAGAGAATTCTTCCCACAGGTCTTTGAAGTTTTCTGCTCTCTCCTGTTGCTTTTTTTTTTTTTTTTTTTTACTGTTCCATTTGCTCCTGCAGTCGCTGCAAGCCTCCCCGTGCTGCAGATTGTGAAGGCCTTTAGAACTGGTGCCCTTCTCCTTCCACTCCCCTCCCACCCCCATCCAAGCTAGATGATAACCTGCCTTTCCAGCTTCATGGCTGATAAACTGCCTGACTCTGAACACATTGCCTAACTTCTGTGAAGATCACTTTCTTCATCTCTAAACTTGAATAATGCCCACTTCACAGTTATGATAATTAAAAAAGAAAGCATGTGCAAATAGTTCAGTATAGGGCCTGCCAAATACCTAACACTTAATCGATATTGTTACATTATTATTATTATTATAACTCTTATTATAGCTATTATCATAACTCTTGTTCACTGGATAGTTAAAATTTGACTTTCTCCAGAAAGTCTTTCTGTTTGGCCTTCTCTGGCTCTAATTTTTTTTTTTTTTTTAACCAGTCTGAGTCCTATTAGAACCTGACTTCACTTTCAGTTCATGACTTCACTTTCAGTTCAGTTCAGTTGCTCAATTGTGTCCGACTCTTTGCAACCCCCTTGCAGCACGCGAGGCCTCCCTGTCCATCACTAACTCCTGAGTTTACTGAAACTGATATCCATTGACTCGGTGATGCCATCCCACCATTTCATCCTGTGACTTCAATTTGGACTCTATTTATCTACTCATGTTGTTATATTCTTCAGTTTTCCTTGAACAGTAATAAATATTTGGACACCTTTCATGTGCCAGGCACAGTACTAATTATAATATAGAGATCCATGGGCAAACAGTGGAGGGATGCAGTGTGCAGTGTATGTGTGTACACAAGTGTGCGTGTATGTGCATGTACGCATGCTTCAGGTGGAGTTGGGAGATGAAAATCTGTTGATTGGTACTGTGATTTTTCAGAATAAACTAGGGTTGAGAACAAAAACTACTCTGTTCATTTGTCCATTAAAAAAATGAACATCTGTTCATCTTTTTCTGTAGTTTAAAAAACCTGATAGTTGTATCTTGAAACATATGTTCTTGAAACACTTTACGTATACTTTCTTTCTTAGAATCTTCTCTATCCTTATCTGAACATGGGTAGAGGTAGAGAAGGAAGACTTTCTTGAAAAGTGGAATCCCACTAGCTGCCTCCGATTTATGGCAGTTTTCACGAGAAGATGATGAAAACATTTCATGAGAAAATGATGAACATTATTGAACATAATACATATTTGATATTTGATCTCTCATTTTTAATAACCTAAGTGTTTGAAAGAAACGTGAGGGAGTTCCTTGGTTGCCTAGTGGTTAGGATTCCAGGTTTTCACTGCCATTGCCCAGGTTCAGTCCCTGACTGGGAAACTGAGATCCTGCAAGTCACACACAGCACAGCCAAAAAAAAAAAGAAAAAGGAGATGTGAAGTATCATTTGAGACTTCTGAAACCTGGGTTTCTATATGAAATTTGAGAGTGCAGAGGGGCTTCAACAGGACAGAGATATCCAAGGAAAACAGTCCACAGGACTACTATAAATGCATGGCCTTGAAACTTCCAGTACCTGCCTATTACATTTCACACTCAAGAAAGCCACAGCTTCCTCTTCTATAATTATTTGCTTGATAATTTTTATGTGCAGTTTGATTAAGATTTTATTTTTATTTGTTTCCTTTGCAGTTAAAGTTTGGCTTCCTTTCCTCCTCTCTGTTCCCCTTTCTTATTCCTCTTCTCCTCCCCATTCCCATTTTTAAGACATCATTCAATTTTTAACACATCAATATGTTATTCAGAGCTTCTTCAATTGTTGTTGTTCAGTCACCAAGTTGTATCTGACTCTTCACCACCCCATGGACTGCAGCACTCCAGGCCTCCCGGTCCCTCACCATCTCCCAGAGTTTGCCCAAATTCATGTCCAATGAATTGGTGATGCCATCCAACCATTGCATCCTTTGTCACCCTCTTCTCCTTCAGTCTTTCCCAGCATCAGGGTCTTTTCCAATAAGTCAGCTCTTCGCATCAGGTGGCCAAAGTATTGGAGCTTCAGCTTCAGCATCAGTCCTTGCAATAAATATTCGGGGCTGATTTCCTTTAGGATGGACTGGTTTGATCTCCTTGAAGTCCAAGGGAGTCTCAAGAGACTTCTCCAGCACAACAGTTTGAAAGTATCAATTTTTTGGTGCTCTGCCTTCTTTATGGTCCAGCTCTCACATCTGTATATGACTACTGGAAAAAAACCATAGCCTTGACTATATGGACTTTGTTGGCAAAGTGATGGCTCTGCTTTTTAACATACTGTCTAGGTTTGTCATAGCTTTCCTGCCAAGAAGCAATTGTCTTCTAATTTCATGGCTATGGTCACCATCCCCAATGATTTTAGAGCCCAAGCAGAGGAAATCTGTCACTGCTTCTACCTTTTCCCCTTCTATTTGCCATGCAGTGATGGGACTGGATGCCATGATCTTAGTTTTTTTAATATTGAGATTTAAGCTGGCTTTTTCACTCTCCTCCTTCACCCTCATCAAGATACTTTTTAGTTCCTCTTCGCTCACTGCCAGCCTGAATTTTAATACGAGGAGCTGATGATTTGAGCCACAGTCAGCTCCAGGTCTTGTTTATGCTGCTTGTATAGAGCTTCTCCATCGTTGACTGCAAAGAATATAATCAGTCTGATTTCAGTATTGACCATCTGGTGATGTTTATGTGTAAAATTGTCTCTCGTGTTGTTGAAAAAGGGTGTCTGCTATGACTGGTGTGTTCTCTTGGTAGAATTCTGTTGGCCTTTGCCCTCTTCATTTTGTACTCCAAGGCCAAACTTGCCTGTTACTCCAGGTATCTCTTGACTTCCTACTTGTGCATTCCAGTCCCCTGTGATGAAAGGGCCATCTTTTTTTGGTGTTAGTTGTAGGTCTTCTAGGTCTTCATGGAACCGGTCAACTTCAGCTTATTTAGCATCAGTGGTTGGGGCGTAGACTTGGATTACTGTGATGTTTGCCTTGGAAACAAACCAGGATCATTCTGTCATTTTTAAGGTTGCACCTAACTATTGCATTTCAGACTCTCTTGTTGATTCTGAGGGTTACTCCATTTCTTCTATGGGATTCTTGCCCACAATAGTAGGTATAAGGGTCATCTGAATTGAATTCACCCATTCCTGTCCATTTTAGTTCTCTGTTTCCTAAGATGTCCATGTTTATTTACTCTTGCCATCTCCTGCATGACCATGTCCAATTTACCTTGATTCATGGAATTCCAGGTTCTTATGAAATACTGTTCTTTACAGCATCAAATTTTACTTCCATCACCAGACACTTCCACAACTGAGCTTATGCAATATCTGATGTTAAATGTCTGACTTATATTTAATTCTAGGAAATCCTACATATTTTTACTGCAGAAATACATTTTCTACCAAATCTGAGTGGGGTCCAGTGTATTTTAACTCTGTCTTTTGGTGTTGATCTCTCTTGCTTAGAAATTAGGCAAGAGGATGGAAAACTCCATAACCACAAGAGTTTAAAATTCCCAGAGGAGAATTAGATGTGAAAGAAAAAACATTGGAATATACTTGAGCTGTAATTAGCCTGAAAATGGAATGTGTGGCAGAGGTCCCCAAGAAGGCTAGGAAAACAGGGCAGAGCAAAAACTGTTGTAGCTCATTTCTGGCACTGTTTTGGGAAGCCTGTGCCCTTATTGTGGGTCTGTGGTTGTCAAACAACTTTTTTTAAGACACCCAGAAATTTTGCCTCTAGAAATTGTCAATCTTTTAGTTCAAATATATGTACTCCTTGGCCCTTATATTTTTCTCATTATAAGTGTGTTACTTTGGCATTTCCATTTATACACCAGCACCTGGGAGTTGAACATCTCAGGTAAACTGACCACTCGAATGTCTGAACCAGCAGGGCTGAGTGGCTGACTGTTGGGTTGGGGCTTCTCCCAGGTAAAGCTCCTTTCTGAAGTTACACCTGGGCTGTCAACACCTTTATGGCTTGGACAGCACCAAGTTCTCTAAAAGTAAAGCTCTTATGGAAATTCATCATCCATGCAGAGGAGCATACAAACCATGTGCATATGAAGTGAAAGTGAAAGTCGCTCAGTTCAATTCAGTTGCTCAGTTATGTCTGACTCTGCGACCCTATGAATTGCAGCACTCCAGGCCTCCCTGTCCATCACCAACTCCCGGAGTTCACTCAAACTCACGTCCATTGAGTCGGTGATGCCATCCAGCCATCTCATCCTCTGTCGTCCTGTTCTCCTCCTGCCCCCAGTCCCTCCCAGCATCAGAGTCTTTTCCAATGAGTCAACTCTTCGCATGAGATGGCCAAAGTACTGGAGTTTCAGCTTTAGCATCATTCCTTCCAAAAAACACCCAGGACTGATCTTCTTTAGAATGGACTGGTTGGATCTCCTTGCAGTCCAAGGGACTCGCAAGAGTCTTCTCCAACACCACAGTTCAAAAGCATCAATTCTTCGGCGCTCAGCTTTCTTCACAGTCCAACTCTCACATCCATACATGACTACTGGAAAAACCATAGCCTTGACTAGACGGACCTTTGTTGGCAAAGTAATGGCTCTGCTTTTCAATATGCTATCTAGGTTGGTCATAACTTTGCTTCCAAGGAGTAAGCGTCTTTTAATTTCACGGTTGCAGTCACCATCTGCAGTGTTTTGGAGCCCAAAAATATAAAGTCTGACACTGTTTCCACTGTTACCCCCATCTATTTGCCATGAAGTGATGGGATCAGATGCCATGATCTTCGTTTTCTGAATGTTGAGCTTTAAGCCAACTCTCTCACTCTCCTCTTTCACTTTCATCAAGAGGCTCTTCAGTTCCTCTTCACTTTCTACCATAAGAGTGGTGTCATCTGCATATCTGAGGTTATTGATATTTCTCCTGGCAATCTTGATTCCAGCTTGTGCTTCTTCCAGCCCAGTGTTTCTCATGATGTACTCTGCATAGAAGTTAAATAAGCAGGGTGACAATATACATCCTTGACGTACTCCTTTTCCTCTTTGGAACCAGTCTGTTGTTCCATGTCCAGTTCTAACTGTTGCTTCCTGACCTGCATACAGGTTTCTCAAGAGGCAGGTCAGGTGGTCTGGTATTCCCATCTCTTTCAGAATTTTCCGCAGTTCACTGTGATCCAAACAGTCAAAGGCTTTGGCATAGTCAATAAAGGAGAAATAGATGTATTTCTGGAACTCTCTTGCTTTTTCCATGATCCAGCAGATGTTGGCAATTTGATCTCTGGTTCCTCTGCCGTTTCTAAAACCAGCTTGAATATCTGGAAGTTCAGCGTTCACATATTGCTGAAGCCTGGCTTGGAGAATTTTGAGCATTACTTTACTAGCATGTGAGATGAGTGCAATTGTGGGGTAGTTTGACCATTCTTCAGCATTGCCTTTCTTGGGATTGGAATGAAAACTGACCTTTTCCAGCCCTGTGGCCACTGCTGAGTTTTCCAATTTTGCTGGCATATTGAGTGCAGCACTTTCACAGCATCATCTTTCAGGATTTGAAAGAGCTCAACTGGAATTCCATCACTTCCACTAGCTTTGTTCGTAGTGATGTTTCCTAGGGCCCTCTTGACTTCACATTCCAGGATGTCTGGCTCTAGGTGAGTGATCACACCATCGTGATTATCTTGGTTGTGAAGATCTTTTTGTACAGTTCTTCTGTGTATTCTTGCCACCTCTTAATATCTTCTGCTTCTGTTAGGTCCATACCATTTCTGTCCTTTATTGAGCCTATCTTTGCATGAAATGTTCCCTTGGTATCTCTAATTTTCTTGAAGAGATCTCTGGTCTTTCCCATTCTGTTGTTTTCCTCTATTTCTTTGCATTGATCGCTGAGGAAGACTTCCTTATCTATCCTTGCTATTCTTTGGAACTCTGCATTCAGATGCTTATATCTTTCCATTTCTCCTTTGCTTTTCGCTTCTCTTTTTTTCACAGCTATTTAATAGTCACTCAGTTGTGTCCAAGTTTTGACGACCCCATGGACCATACAGTCCATGGATTTCTCCAGGCCAGAATATTGGAGTGGGTAGATGTTCCCTTCTCCAGAGGATCTTCCAAACCCAGGGATTGAACCAAGGACTTCTGCATTGCAGGCAGATTCTTTACCTGCTGAGCCATGAGGGAAGGCCATGTACATATAGTTCAATACATTTGCTTCCAAGACGCACACTTGTGTAACCTGCCTCCAGGTGAAGAGGCGGAACATAGCCTGCCTTCCAGGAGTGCACGGAGCACTCTCACTTGATCACTGCTCCTCTCCTACCATGTAACCACTACTCTGACTTTCACCACCATAGGCTATCTTTTTTTTCTCTTTCTCTTTAATTTGAAATGGCACCCATGGTGTTCTGAGTGACTCTAGGATGTCAGAAGGGCTTGCCAGGTGATGCTAGTGGTAAAGAATCCTGCTAATGCGGGAGACCTAAGAGACACAGATTGAATCTCTGGGTTGGGAAGATCCCCTGGAGGAGGGCATGGCAACCCATTCCAGTATTCATGCTTGGAGAATCCCATGGCCAGAGGAGCTTGGTGGGCTACAGTTCACAGGGTTGCAGAGAGTAAGCCACGACTGAGCAACTTAGCATGCACGCAGAGAATCAGAGTCCCTCTGGCTCAGAGGAAGGACTGGGCGTCAAGAGATGTGTTATGGGTTGAGTCGTGTCTCCCTAAAAAGACATGTTGAAGTTATAACTCCCAGTACCTCAGAATGTGACCTCATTTGAAAATAGGGTCATGGAGATGTAGTGGTTAAGATGAAGTCATGCTGGAGTAGGGTGGCCCCCTGGTCCAGTGTGACTGGTATCCTTATAAGAAGCATGTGTGTGAGGACAGAGACACAGGGAGAGCACCATGTGAAAACACTGGGTTGGAGTGATGGCATCTATCAGCCATGGGGTGCTAAGGAGTGCCAGCAAACCACCAGAAACTAGCACGAGGCAAGGAAGTATTCCCCCCTACCAGGTTCAGATGGAGCATGGCCCTGCCAGCACTTGGCATTTGGACTTCTAGCCTCCAGAACTGTGAGATAATACACCTCTGTTATTGTAAGCCACCGTGTTTGCGATACTTTGTTGCTGCAGCCCTGGGAAATGAACACAGAGTGTCCGTGGTGGGCCTGGTGCCTGAACCCTCCTGTCTCCATTCCCCAGATCCCCCCTAGGCCTTGGTTCTGGAATTTTCCCTGTCTTGCCCCTGGCTGCTGCATGTCTGTGATGTGCCCCATAGGAGGACAGAGGTTTCATGGCAATGATATGGCTTTTTCTTTATTTCTCCACACTATTCTTCCCTAGTGTTTTTGGACTGAACCAGTTTGGTTTCCTGGGATATCCCAGACCAAGCTTCGCACGTCATCTCTCTAGACTTCCCACCAGTGCCTCTCTGGCCCTCTGCTGTGGTGTCCTTAAGCCATTCTCCCAGACCTGGCCTGAGCCACCTCCTCGGTCCAGTTGTCCCCAGTTACTCTGATTCACAATCATCTTTGATAGGGGAAAAAAAAAATAGAACTTTATGCTTTAAATGAAATCTCTATTTTTCAAATAGTACAGCATGCTGTAAATAAAGGTTTCATTTTGCTCTACTTTGACATATCAAAGGCCAGTTCTCATTTTAGAAAGTAAAAAAAGCCCTCAGATCAAAAAACAGTCCAACAGTTAGGCTTCAGTTAGTAAGAAGGGACTAAGCAGAGGGTAGCAGATGACAGAATGCTTTTTTCTTCAGCAAAGGATTGGGTTTAGACTGCCTGACAGTAACTTCTCTTATTCTGGGCTGAGTTTCTGGGGTAAGGGGAATGCTAAGAACCATACTGTTTTGAAGTCCCCAGGGTGACTTCACATGCCCGGGCCACTTGCTTTGCCCTTCTTTCGTACTCTTGTTTCAGGACCCAGAGATTTGCTGGGGACGTTTGTCTGGAATGCTCTCGGCACAGACTCGCCCTTCACCTTACGTGTCCACAGCCTAGCGTGGTTGCAGAGGGCATGTGCCTGTCATGGCCCCTGCTTTCTGTTCAGAAGTCACTGCTTACTGCTAGTAACACCAGGGGAAGCCACCAGACATTTAGAAAAATCACAAAGGTGGGGAAGTTTGAAAAGTTTAAGCAGTTCTACTTTTGGTTTCTGGCCTCTTGCTGATTCTCATTCTCTTTATAACTAGTTTCTACTGCTCATACAATATATTTTGCCCTTTGAGGGGGAATGCAAAAAAGTTGCATGTTTTAGGCTTCTATGTTTTTTCTATAAGATACATATTACTTAATTGAAAAACAAGAAAGTAGGGCACTTTGAAGTTATAGTTTGGAAAAGGAAATGGCAACCCACACCTGTATGCTTGCCTGAAAAATCTCACGGACAGAGGAGCCTGGCGAGCTGCAGTCCATGGGGTCTCTAAGAGTCAGACACGACTGAGCAACTAAGCATGAAGCTATAGTTAAGAGGTCAGCATGGGGCAAAGGTTATGTTTGGTATATCTGTGTTTTTGTGGACTTGCCTTTAGAGCATCTGTGCTCTCAGATGGTTTTTTTCCCCCTGAGATTTTGTGCCATGTGATAAGATGGGCAATAAGTATCTGTGTTGGATGGATAAATGGATAATTGAGCTTCTCCATTTGCTTGGCCAGTTATTTCACTAAACTACTGGTAGGATGAATTGCAGTTGAGTTCTGAGCTGCCTCCTGAAGCCTGGAGGTTTTCCTAAGCCCAGGGGGATTTCTTGGACTGGAGACCAGGAATTTAGAAGTGATATCCCCTTGGCTCTGGCCTGTGAAATGTGCTAAAACATTTTGGCTAATTGTGACCATGGAGCTGACTGCATGGTGATCCCCAGTGCACTGGAGTTACTTCTTTCATTGGAAACCCAGCTTTGTTTACCTTCTTAGGAATGTTGAACACTTCCTTGGAAATCTGCTAAGAGAGGAAACATTTCTCCCCCCTCTCTTCAGAGAAAATACTCTTTCTTGAATTTCCTTTACATCTTCTAGACTAGGGTGGTTTATTTTTGTCTACACCTAGCCTTGTGGAATCTTAGTTCCCAAGGATTGAACTTGGGCCATGGCAGTCAAAGTGCAGAGTCCTAACCACTGGGGCCACCAGGGAACTCCTGAGACTAGGTTATTTTAGCGTGTAAAGAATGCAGCCATTAGTAAACATTTATTCATATTTTAAAACATCTACCTTTTGTGGTTTTCTCAGATTCTTTATATAAAGTGATATTAAAGGTAGAGGAATGCCATTGATAAGTCTTCACTTATTTGTAGACTTGACTTCAGTTTAGCCTGGATAATAAACTTTGTTACAATATCCTTGAATTAAACATTTCCATTAATGTAAATAGATCATTGTGTATGGTCACACTGTTTATGGGTCTAAAGACTTCAGGGTGAAAGACTTGGTGTTTTATTACTTTGCTTCGTTGTCCACTTTATCCATCCTTGACTCTGGTACATGGGAGTACCTCCTAATTGCTCGATTCTAAAGAGAAATTTGAAATTTGAAATTCTGTGGGGTAGTGTCTTGGATTATTTTCTGCCTAAAACACTGAACAAAGCATTCCAGGGGAAGCTTTGGTTTGTTTACTTGCTCAAGCACTCAGAGTTTTCTGCCTAGTCACTGTGGTTATCAGAAAAAGAAAGTGGTTATAAGACTATTTTCTGCATATGCTTTTTCTTCAATATGTTTTGTTTTCAACAGAATGATTATAGATTTACTTTACCTATAAATGTATTTTCTCATTTAAAATACTATTAACTTTGCATTTGCAAAGAGTCATCAGTTCAGTTCAGTCACTCAGTCGTGTCCGACTCTTTGCAACCCCATGAATCACGGCACGCCAGGCCTTCCTGTCCATCACCAACTTCCGGAGTCCACCCAAACCCATGTCCATTGAGTTGGTGATGCCATCCAACCATCTCATCCTCTGTCATCCCCTTCTCCCACCTTCAATCTTTCCCAGCATCAGGGTTTTTTTCAAATGAGTCAGTTCTTCACATCAGGTGGCCAAAGTATTGGAGTTTCAGCTTCAACATCAGTCCTTCCAATGAATATTCAGGACTGATTTCCTTTAGGATGGACTGGTTGGATCTCCTTGCAGTCCAAGGGACTCGCAAGAGTCTTCTCCAGCACCACAGTTCAAAAGTATCAATTCTTCGGCACTCAGCTTTCTTCACAGTCCAACTCTCACATCCATACATGACTACTGGAAAAACCATAGCCTTGACTATACGGACCTTGGTTGGCAAAGCAATGTCTCTGCTTTTTAATATGCTGTCTAGGTTGGTCATAACTTTTCTTCCAAGGAGCAAGCGTCTTAATTTCGTGGCTGAAGTCACCATCTGCAGTGATTTTGGAGCCCCCCAAAATAAAGTCTGCTGCTGTTTCCCCATCTATTTACCATGAAGTAATGGGACCAGATGCCATGATCTTAGTTTTCTGAATGCTGAGCTTTAAACCAACTTTTTCACTCTCCTCTTTCACTTTCATCAAGAGGCTCCTTAGTTCTTCTTCACTTTCTGCCATAAGGGTGGTGTCATCTGCATATCTGAGGTTATTGCTATTTCTCCCAGCAATCTTGATTCCAGCTTGTGATTCTTCCAGCCCAGTGTTTCTCATGATGTACTCTGCATATAAGTTAAATAAGCAGGGTGATAATATACAGCCTTGACATACTCCTTTTCCTATTTGGAACCATTCTGTTGTTCCATGTCCAGTTCTAACTGTTGCTTCCTGATCTGCATACAGGTTTCTCAAGAGACAGGTCAGGGGGTCTGGTATTCCCATCTTTCAGAATTTTCCACAGTTTGTGCTGATCCACACAGTCAAAGGCTTTGTCATAGTCAAAGAGTCATAACTGGTATGTTAAATATCTAGGTATTTTTAAACAGCTTGAGTTATCAAAGTTTATGCTTTAGAAAAAAGACTATGTGGAAGTGAAATTTGAATTTTAAAGTATTTCTAGCAGTTTATAGGGATTCCCTGATAGCTCAGTTGGTAAAGAAACCACCTACAATGCAGGAGATACCTGTTCCATTCCTGGGTTGGGAAGATACCCTGGAGAAGGGAAAGGCTACCCACTCCAGTATTCTGGCCTCCATGGGATCGCAGAGTTGTTGGTAAGATTATCTTAGTAAACTGCTTTTTTTTAGATTGGAAAAAAAAATATTTGGCTCCAAAATGACATTTAGATCTCTGAAAACAGCCTAAATATCTGCTGATAGGGAATGGAAAGAGTTGTGGTGCAATTGATTAATAGGATACTGTACAGAATTTGAATGAATCAGACCTTTATGCATTGGTATGGATGGATCTCTGAGCCTGAAGTGTAGAGTGAAAAAATTCAAATTTCAAAACATTCTGTATTTCGTATGTAAATGTTAAACCATTACTTAAAACAGTATCATATACCACGTATGTGTGTACATGTATGTGAATAAAAAGTAGGCAAATTCATGATTGTGGTTGGATCCCAGAGAAAAAGAGGAGGGTAGGGAGAGGAACACAAATCTCCATTAAAAAAGAATCCCTGAGAAGATAATGGTTATTTTGGTTAATGGGTTTGTGAGCATTTGGTATATTAACATTTGGATTTCTGTTAGTGCTTCTGTAATGAAAAACTTCATGTACTATTTCCTAATGAAATAGGTTTCAACCTAGGAATCTTACATTTATCAAAACTCTGGGAATGAAACTGAAGATTTTCCAATACATCCATATTTCACTATGTCATTCTGTGAAAAATGAAAATTGGCGTAATGAATCTTGAAGATGAGGAAGGCTTCAAGTTGGTCTGGTTCCTGGAAAGACAGAGTAGCTGATGGGTTCAGAATAAATAGACCAGCAGCGGATTACCTCACCCAACCCTGGCTCGACATCTAGCTTTGAGACACCCTGGACAAGTTAACTTCTCTATGCCTCTCAGTCTCCTCATTTACAGAATTAGAAAAACAGGCCCAACTCCGCACAGAAGTCCAAATGTTAATATACCAAATGCTCACAAACCCATTAACCAAAATAACCATTATCTTCTCAGGGATTCTTTTTTAACGGAGATTTGTGTTCCTCTCCCTACCCTCCTCTTTTTCTCTGGGATCCAACCCCAGTCGTGAGGATTCTGTGAGTTCATGCATGTGGTAGGTATGCAACAAAGATGAGCTCTTACTTTCATGCTCACTTCTATTAGCAGCAGCCTCAGTCACAAATGCCATTTCCTTTGCCGGGAATGCTTTTCATTTTTACCCTGATTTCATCTGTTTACTCCTCAGAGGAGTTCTCTGTGAATTCTCTCAAATTCCTCTGAGGCTCTCTGTCCTCCCCTGCCTAGGTTAGTGCCTTGTCCAATCACAGTTGTAAATTTAATAATTACTACATAGTAATAACACCAAATAGTATTACTTAATAGTAATAACAACTGCTTGTTACTTTCTCCGTCTCTTCCTGGATTGTAAACTAATTTTCTTCTTCACTACTGTGTCTTTGGTGCCTGGAACAGGGTCTGGCATTGGGAAATAGTTTTTTGTTTTGCTTTTTAAAATTGATTTTTGGCTGTGCTGGGTCTTCGTTGCTGCACAGGCTTTTATGCAGAGTTGTGGGGAGCGGGGGCTACTCTTCATTGCTCTTCATGAGCTTCTCACTGAGGTGGCTCCTTTTGGTGTGGAGCACAGGCTCCAGGGCCCGTGGGCTTCAGCAGTTGCAGCTCCTGGTCTTGAGAGCACAGGCTCAGCAGTTGAGACTCACGGGCTTAGTTGCTCCTCGGCCTGTGGGATCTTTATGGATCAGGGATCCAACCTGTGTCTCCTGCATTGGCAGGCAGATTCTTCACCACTGAAATACCAGGGAAGCCCAGAAATTGGTTATTGCCTAAATCAGCAAAGTTATAGTAGAGGTGAAAACTTCCATAGTTAATTTTACCAGGAAATGAGTTGACTCCCTTTGCCTAGAGGATTAATTTAGCTTGCATTCGGAAGTAAATCTAGGATTATATGATTTAATAAAAATATATATCACATGTATGATGGTTTCTTTGTAACAATAATTATACCCCAAGTTAAGATTAGCATCGTATTTGTAATTTGATTTTGGAGGATCCTCTGGTGGATGGTAAGCTGGAACATTTCCAACACTTTAGCCTTAAGATTTGATAGATGCTCTTCTGATTGTTTATCGTCAAGCTTACTTACTTTTTTCCTTTTATTTTTTTTTTACTTTTTTCCTTTTAAAAAGAGCAAAAGGGGAATTAAACAGGAAATGATGCTTCTCAGGGAGCAGAATAAGCTTACATTCATTCAGAATACACTGATGTAATAAGTAGCTTGAGGAAAAGGGCTTTTGTAAATCAGATGAAATGTTACTTATAACTTTTAAGCAAACTATAAAACAATAAGCCCTTTGGAAAGGGGACTTACTGAGTAGAAGGAAAGACAGGAAGCTGGTTCCCTCTTAGCTGTGGGCTTATTTATTCTGGGAGAGAAACCTATGAAGGATTTAAAATTTGAGGAAGGGCTGTGTGTTCAGATACCAGCATATTTCTCCAGGAAAGACGTCACTTAGGATTTTGAACTGATTAAAAGCCCAAGTTTCTTAGATAAGGAGAGAGCTAAGCAAAATCTGAGCAAGAAGGAAACTTTCAAACCATTGAAGGGATTTTACCACCCAAATGGGGTGGAGGAGAGGTGAAATGTCAGGGCAGAGCCCTACATGGAAAAAGAAGACCACAAGTGTCGCCTTGGGAGTCTTCTGTCCGCATACCCTCACTTTGGAGACACATGATTTTTAATACAAATCACTAGGAAAAAAAGTTATAGCTATGTTTTATCTTATTCTACTTCTCTGTTAACTGTTGTATACGGAAATCATAAGGAACTGCATTTTAAATGCTGAGCATGCATTCATTCATTCACTGGGACACACTTACTTTGCCAAACTTGGAGTAAAATTGTCATTTTTTAACTTTTTTTTTTTTAAGGAAGTTAAAAAAAAAAAAGTATTGTTTAAAATTGGGCAAAATTGGTTATTGCTTTAAAGTATCAGCTGGGGGGATATTGGAAGGTACCAACCCATAGCTTTATTTATTTATTTATTTTTAATTTGAAGGTGTGTGCCTGCAAAATTCCAGTAATAACTACTTAATATATAAAATTTATTAATCATCTGCCCCCAAATCAGGGTTGGAGAGTACTTTTGAAGTCATGTTGTTAGAAAACTTTGGGAAATACTGGTTTAAGTAACATTCTAACACTTGTAACCACACTGCATTAGCATGGACATCACCTTGGAGCTTGCAAGAAATGCAGAATCTCATGACCCTCTGACCTTCTGACAGGAACCAACAGTTTACAAGGTGCTCAGGTGATGATAATGGACATTAAAGTTTTTTAAGGACTACTATACAAATCCATCCCAAGCAGTTTTTTAAAACAGTATCTTTAGCAATGAGCGACTCATTGTCCAGAAATGGAACCTGTATTGTCTTTAGGTAACCTAAGCGTGTTCTTCCATGCCAACTTCAAAGTTGTTAATTCCTTGAATTTTGCACTCACTGGCCTTGGATTAACCCCCACTAGCCCTCAGAACCAGGCTATGCCTCTTTTTCATGAAGGTCATTCAGACTTGAGAATAGCTATCTTGTTTGCCTTCCATGATTTAAGCTTCTCCAGGTGTAACTAAATCCCCATCCTCTAGCTATTCCTGGTGTGACATTGTTTGAGGTTTCTTGCCTAACCTTCCAGCTTCAGATTTTTGATTGCTTCTTGACTCTAGTAGATAGTAACTAGTATAGGTTGAAGACAATAGAAACCCAGGAGTTGTGCTTTCTATACATTTAGGGAGAATGATTCTGAGGTGCAAGTTTATCATTATCTGCAATTTCCTTAGGTTCAAAATTCTGTCTCATGGTGGAGACTTCTATTATCATAGAATTAGGATAGAAGAGAATGGTGGTTGTTTAGTTGCTAAGTTGTGTCTGACTCTTGCAACCCATGGACAGTAGCCTGCCAGTCTCCATTGTTCATGGGATTTTCCAGGCAAGAGTACTGGAGGCAAGAGATCCAGGGGATCTTTCCCACCCAGGGATTGAACCCTGGTCTCCTGCACTGCAGGCATATTCTTTACCAACTGAGCTACCAGGGAATTCCCTAATAGAATAGAATAGAAGTCTTCTATTATAATTGCCACTAAAGAGCACCCCTTTGCTTTTGTTCTGATTTCTAAATGCACAAACTGCTTAGCACAAGTGAAATGTATATTGAAATATATGAAAATAAGCATTTTCTGTTTCTCCATAAATTTTGAACTTTAGAGAAAAAAAAATCCCATGCAGTCCACAACTCAGCATATCAACTGATTTCTTTTTTCTCTCTCTTGCAGTCATGAGTCACCACACGTAACATCTCACGTATGGAAATGTACTCAGCTTTTTAAAACTTTATTTGGTAGAATCTAAATATTTTTCATGTTACTCTGTGATTTTCATAATTAAGTGTAATCATTTTCTTATTGTAGGATATTAGAGTTATAAATGAGTTCTGAAATAAATATTTGCTCTATTTTTAGTGGTTTTGTTTTTGATATTTGTTTCCTAAGAGTTTTTATTAAAAAAAAAACACACACTTTCTACTAACACAAGAAATACAGAACATGCAGGGTTTTATGTTTTATTTGTTTCTGTATCAGAGTTTTTAGTCTTGTATAAGAAAAACGGTAGCAGGAGCAATTTGAGATTTTTTTCTTCCAAAGTTTTTTGGAGAAAGTAGCCTACCACACATTGTTAAAGCAGTTGCTGTTCTCACTAATTTCCCACCCTTCCTTCTGGATATTTTTGTTCTTGATCTCTCCTCCTCCTCCTATCTCCCTCCCTCCCCTTGCTCTTCAGAGTTTTCCAGCAGCTCCTTCTCTCACCTCTGCATTGAACAATAAAGCTGTGTGTATGTGTAGAGAGGAGCTGAAAAAGGAGACAGATGGTTCTTTCATTACCAGGTTGCTCCGGATTAATTGAGTTGGATCTGTTATTTTTTTCAAGGAGACTGAGCTGGATCCTGTGGATAACCAGTCATGAGCTACAGTCATGTAGTACATGCAGCCGGTTTTGCTGTTGGGTTTCTTTGTTTTTGGTAATCACGTCATCCTGTGGAGAATTTAGGGAGGGGCCTGTAGTGACTTTACTAAAGCAGTGTTTTCATTAAGACTTCTTTTTAATGGCTTAAGATTTTTCTTGAGTTGCTGAGCCATCCTTGTAAGCATGCTGAATTTGTGTTTTGTTTCAGCACTTGGAAGTGAAGAAGCAGCACAACCTCTTATCTTGGATCATTTCTAGTGGACAGTATAGCAGCAGCCTTCTGGGCCTCCGGCGCCCTTACCACATTCTACACCCTCACAAACAAAGAGGACCTCTGGGAAACAGATTCCTAAAAGTGCAGGTGAGCAAAAGCACCAGGACTGTCATCTCAGACTTCTTAGATGTTTGAACACTTGAAATGTTCTGATACAATTCTTATACAGTTTAAACTGTCTTTATTGGTATATAATTGCTTTACAATGTTGTGTTAGTTTCTGCTTTAATAACAAAGTGATCCAACCATCAGATCAGATCAGTCGCAGTCGTGTCCGACTCTTTTCGACCCCATGAATCGAAGCACGCCAGGCATCCCTGTCCATCACCAACTCTCGGAGTTCACTGAGACTCAGGTCCATCGAGTCAGTGATGCCATCCAGCCATCTCATCCTCTGTCATCCCCTTCTCCTCCTGCCCCCAATCCCTCCCAGCATCCGAGTTTTCTCCAATGAGTCAACTCTTCAGCCATATGTCTACATATATCCTGCTTTTTGTGAACCTCCCTCTCACCCCACTCTCCATTCTACCCCACCCTCTATCCCACCCCTCCAGGTCAGCACTGAGCACCAAGCTGAGCTCCCTGTGCTTTACAACAGTTTTATGCTGGCTGGTGACTTTAAATACCCTCTCCTTCTATGTATACAGCTACCTGTTAATTTATCTCTTACTAGTTTAACATGTAGCCAGAGGGCCTTTGAAACTATGTTATTATGTAACCAGTGACTCTTTCAGTTCAGTTCAGTCCAGTTGCTCAGTCCTGTCCAACCCTTTGCCTCTCCTCAGACTGTAGCACTCCAGGCCTCCCTGTCCATCACCACCTCCCCGAGTTTACTCAGACTCCTGTCCATTGAGTTGGTGATGCCATCCAACCATCTTATCCTGTCATCCCCTTCTCCTCCCAATCTTTCCCAGCATCAGGGTCTTTTCAAATGAGTCAGTTCTCTAGCATATCCCAAGATTGAGCTATAAAAGCTTTAGTTATTATTTTTATTCTCAATCTTAATGGCCTTCTTTGGGACTGTTCTAAACCAACATCAAAGTGAAAGAGTAAGTAAACTGAAGTTACAACTAGAATATTACATGCATCACAAGTGCTGTTCACCAGCTGTGTTAGAATGAACTCTAGTTCCCTCTCTGCCTTTATGCTACAATTAATAATATTCACTCAAGTATTTTAATATAGTTTGTAGTTATATTCTCCTTACATTCCTAGAATCCCATGTACAAATATACACCAATTTATAAATTTATTCTGAGAAAGCTCTGGAGCTCAAATGTCTACTAGGAATTAGCTCTGTGTTTTACCCATGAATCCATCATCTTTCTGATACGTTGAGATTTGTCAGAGAACTATTATTCATCTAGCAAATTTGTCATCACTTTGTTTACATATCATTTTGTGAAGGACACTTATTGACTGACAACATTGTCCTTTACGGGTACTGGGGAGTTTGGGCATTTACAGTGGTTTGGGGATTTAGTCCTTGGGAATCTCTTGAGATCTTCATTGTTCCCACCAAAATTATGAGTGGATTCAAAGCCTATTCCTCGTGTCCCAAGCCACTGGGCTTGCAGAACTCTTGAGCATAGGCTGGAGGTAGGGCTGGGTCTTTAGTTTCTTCCTGCCAGAATATTTATGTTTGGCTACGTTGGGTCTTCGTTGCTGCATTCGGGCTTTCTGTAGTTACACTGAGCAGGGGCTACTCTCTAGGTTTCTCATTACAATGGCTTCTCTAGAGCATGGGCTCTCGAGCACAAAGTAGTTGTGCCTCATGGGCTTAATTGCCTTAAGACACGTGGAGTCTTCCTGGAACAGGGATTGAATCCGTGTCCCCTGCACTGGCAGGTGATTCTTAACCACTGGACCAGCAGCAAAGTCCCAGAAACATCTTAACTGAATGAAATCTGGGCTTTAAAGGGCTTCCCTTGTGGCTCAGTGGTAAAGAATCCATCTGCAGTGCAGGAGACATGGGTTCAATCACTGAGTCAGGAAGATCCCCTGGAAAAGGAAATGGCAACCCACTCCAGTATTCTTGTCAGGAGAATTCTGTGGACAGAGGAACCTGGCAGGCTACAGTCCATGGGGTATCAAGAGTCAGACACGACTTAGCAACTAAACCACCATTGCTGGGCTGTAATCTCTTGGTGATTTGTGGAACTGCCTTTCCTGTCTGCCTATATATCTCCTTCTATCAAGAAGATGGAACTATTTTGAGTCTTTATAGCCTAACAGTGAAGAGCAGAGATTCTGGTGTGTACCTGAGTTCAAATTCCAGCACTGCCACTTACCACTTGAGCATCTGTGGGCACATTATAACTTCTCTGTGCTTTAGTGTCTTCATCTCTATGATAGGGGTGGCCTTTCTTAAGGGGTGGTTTTGAGGATTAAGCGAGTTATATACCCAAAGCATTTAGTTTTATTGCCCTCTGTTGCGTTGTTTCTTCTTCTTTCTCCATTCCCAGTCTAGGGCTGACAGATATTCAGCTCTTCATCCTTACCTTATTAGGATGAAGGTGTTAGGTGTTGCTGATTGACCCCAGCATTTGCTTCTGAGCCTCGAACATAGTATTTGAATCCTCAGCATTGTAATGGATCCAAATCAGAGTGTAATATGAAAACTATTTTCCAAGTCAGATTATCTGTAAAGCTCTTGATTTCATTTCTTGCTTCAAGACATAAATTTGGGGTTGCACAGAGTCGGACACGACTGAAGTGACTTAGCAGCAGCAGCAGCAGCTGATTACAAATCTAGGTTGTTTGGTTTTACTAGTGCTCGGAGCAGTTTTATTATGAAAAGCATAAAACAGTATGGCTTCTATAGCCAGAAATATGGTCTGAGTTTTGCTAATGATTTACTATTATCTTAAATGCCTTTTTATTTTATAAGCAGATGAGTAAGGCTTTATAATACAGATACTTTGAAATGTTTAAATGAATGTAGAGAAATAACAGCTAGCATACAGTAATGGAAGCTTAATTTTTTTTTTTTTTTTTTTTTTTTACTTTTGTTGTACAACGTCATGAGTTCTGTAGTATATTTACAAGGATGTTATGAAGTTAGTTTTTTAGCGACGTCTTGGTGTATGGGCAGCTGATACTTTATTAGTTTTAAAAGAAGAATTAAAAACAAGATTAGGAAAGTCCTTATCATGTGCCAGACATTTTTCTAAGTGCTTTATATTTACAACTTACCTAGCTCTATTAGGTACTATCTTTATTCCCATTTTACAGATGAGGTATAAAGAGATTTAAAAACTTCCTAGGGTCATATGACTAGACAGAAGTAGAACTGAAATTCAACCGAGGGGTCTGATCACCACACAGGCAACTTTAACACCCAATTGTGCTGCTACCTACGAAGACTAAATTGTATGAAGAAGATGAGAAGGAAGATGGAAGAACCAAATTAAAGATTCTTAAATGCCAGGCTAAGCGATTTTATGTGTATTTGGCAGACAGTGGAATGCCACTGAAGGTTTTCCTGTGAGGCAGGTGACAAAATGCGAGCTGGCCTTTGGAGAGTTTATGCCAGCAAGCACGTGGGCTGGTTTAAAGGGAAGATAGCTTAGAGATCATTGCTAGTGGTTTGAGAAGTAATGAGAACATGGGTTTAGGAATAGGATTGAGATAAGAGCTCGAGAACACCTGTATTTAGGTGTGGTGAGGAAGAAGAAAAAGGACTTAGAAGCTCAGGTAGCAGGAGTGAGACCCTGTGCCGCCCAAGGGAGGCATTTTAGGGATTGAAAACTGTAGAGACTGGAGAGGACTGGAATGAAATGAAGTTCAGTTCAGTTCAGTCGCTCAGTCGTGTCCGACTCTTTGCAACCCCATGAATCGCAGCACGCCAGGCCTCCCTGTCTATCACCAACTCTTGGAATTCACTCAGACTCACATCCATCAAGTCGGTGATGCCATCCAGCCATCTTATCCTCTGTCGTCCCCTTTTCTTCCTGCCCCCAATCCCTCCCAGCATCAGAGTCTTTTCCAATGAGTCAACTCTTCGCATGAGGTGGCCAAAGTACTGGAGTTTCAACTTTAGCATCATTCCTTCCAAAGAACACCCAGGACTGATCTCCTTTAGAATGGACTGGTTGGATGTCCTTGCAGTCAAAGGGACTCTCAAGAGTCTTCTCCAACACCACAATTCAAAAGCATCAATTCTTCAGCGCTCAGTTTTCTTCACAATCCAACTCTCACATCCATACATGACCACTGGAAAAACCATAGTCTTGACTAGATGGACCTTTGTTGGCAAAGTAATGTCTCTGCTTTTGAATATGCTATCTAGGTTGGTCATAACTTTCCTTCCAAGGAGTAAGCGTCTTTTAATTTCATGGCTGCAGTCACCATCTGCAGTGATTTTGGAGCCCCCAAAAATAAAGTCAACCATTGTTTCCACTGTTTCCCCATCTATTTGCCATGAAGTGATGGGACCAGATGTCATGATCTTAGTTTCCTGAATGTTGAGCTTTAAGCCAATTTTTTCACTCTCCTCTTTCACTTTCATCAAGAGGCTTTTTAGTTTCTCTTCACTTTCTGCCACAGGGGTGGTGTCATCTGCATATCTGATATTTCTCCCGGCAATCTTGATTCCAGCTTGTGCTTCTTCCAGCCCAGTGTTTCTCATGATGTACTCTGCATAGAAGTTAAATAAGCAGGGTGACAATATACAGCCTTGACGTACTCCTTTTCCTAAGACTGCAGGGTTATTACTGTGTACCCACGATGGGCCTGGAATCAGGCTGAAGGAAAACCCACATAAAAATGTTCTCCTGAGCTGCCAACTCTGCTACTTATGAGTGAGGTCACTTTTGGCAAGTCTTTACTTTTTTCCTAAATCCTGTCTGCTTCTCCTGTTATGTGGTGACATAAGACCTTACTCTGCCTGAATGCCCTGAACTCTTGCAGTTTTTCTAGCTCTAAGATCTATAATACTTGGGTTCCAGTTGTGAATAGCAGTCATTGGAAATGTTGTTGTGATTGTTTGGCAATTCAGTTGGCCCTTTGAGGTAAATAAGGTGATGAAGAATGAAGTGTCTGTCCCTTAGGTGTAATCTGAGAGAAATCCTATATATTTTCTCTGAGGCTGTAAACAATATAGGAAAGAAAATGTCTGGGAATTTACAAAGAGACTGCAAACATCTCCTAGAATGGTGAACAAAATTTTTCTCAAAGCCATTTATTTTCAGAGAGTCCTCTAGTTTGTTCAGACAAAATTCTGTTGATTAGAAATTTTCAAAGATCAAGCCCAAAGGACTCTTAAAAGTGGTATTATGGAACTTAGAACGAGCTTCCAGTTCCTCTCAGACTGCTTTTTGTGAAGCCCTGATCCTCTTCATGGGATCTAACTCCTTTTTCCTTGGACCTGCTCCAGCAATGCTTCTCAAACACGCAGATCACTGGGGATCTTGTTAAAATGCGTATTTGATTCTGTGGATCAAGGAGTGGAGCTGAGATTCTGCATCTCTACCAGGTTCCCAGGTGATACTGAAACTGTTAACCAATGAAGGTTCATGAGCCTATAGTGAGGCCAGATAACTAAATGTCAGATTTTGGAGCAGAGTAAGGTTTATTGCAGGGCCAAGCCAAGAGAATGGGTGGCTTGTGCTCAAAACCCCTGACCTCTCAGTTTATTTGGGGGGAGAAGTTTTTATAGGTAAAATATGGGATGAGAGAGGCAGGGTGTGTGACTTTGTTCTGATTGGTTGGTGGTGAGGTAACAGGGTATGTTCCAGGAATCTTGTGCTGAGCCTGAAGTTACCATCTTATGCCTGGGTGGGATGCTGTAGTTTCTGCAGAAGAACTCAAACATGCATCAGTTCAGTTCAGTTCATTTCAGTCGCTGAGTCATGTCCGACTCTTTACAGGAGTGAGACCCTGTGCCACCCAAGGGAGGCGTTTTAGGGATTGAAAACTGTAGAGACTAGAAAAGACTGGAAGGAAATTAAGTTCAGTTCAGTTCAGTTCAGTTGCTCAGTCATGTCCGACTCTTTGCGACCCCATGAATCGCAGCATGCCAGGCCTCCTGTCTATCACCAACTCCCAGAGTCTACTCAAATTCATGTCTATTGAGTTGGTGATGCCATTCAACCATCTCATCCTCTGTCCTCCCCTTCTCCTCCCACCTTCAATCTTTCCCAGCATCAGGGTCTTTTCAAATGAGTCAGTTTTTCACATCAGGTGGCCAAAGTATTGGAGTTTTAGCCTCAGTATCAGTCCTTCCAATGAATATTCAGGGCTAATTTCTTTTAGGATGGACTGGTTGGTTCTCCTTGCAGTCCAAGGGACTCTCAAGAGTCTTCTCCAACACCACAGTTCAAAAGCATCAATTCTTCGGCTCTCAGCTTTCTTTATAGTCCAACTCTTACATCTATACATGACTACTGGAAAAACCATAGCCTTGACTAGATGGACCTTTGTTGGCAAAGCAATGGCTCTGTTTTTTAATATGCTGTCTAGGTTGGTCATAACTTTTCTTCCAAGGAGCAAGTATCTTTCATTTCATGGTGCAAGCACCATCTGCAGTCATTTTGGAGCCCCCCAAAAATAAAGTCTACCACTGTTTCCACATCTATTTGCCATGAAATGATGGGACCGGATGCCATGATCTTAGTTTTTTAATGTTGAGCTTTAAGCCAACTTTTTCACTCTTCTCTTTCACTTTGATCAAGAGGCTTTTTAGTTCCTCTTCACTTTCTGCCATAAGGGTGGTATCATCTGCATACCTGAGGTTATTGATGTTTCTCCCAGCAATCTTGATTCCAGCTTGTGCTTCATCCAGCCCAGTGTTTCTCATGATATACTCGGCATATAAGTTAAATAAGCATGGTAACAATATATAGCCTTGACGTACTCCTTTCCTTATTTGGAACCAGTCTGCTGCTCAATGTCCAGTTCTAACTGTTGCTTCCTGAACTGCAAACAGGTTTGTCAAGAGGCGGGTCAGGTGGTTTGGTATTCCCATCTCTTTAAGAATTTTTCACAGTTTGTGGTGATCCACACAGTCAAAGGCTTTGCAATAGCCAATAAAGTGGAAATGATGTTTTTCTGGAACTCTCTTGGTTTTTCAATGATCCAGCAGATGTTGGCAGTTTGATCTCTGGTTCCTCTGCCTTTTCTAAAACCAGCTTGAACATCTGGAAGTTCATGGTTCACATACCATGAAGCCTGGCTTGGAGAATTTTGAGCATTACTTTACTAGCATGTGAGATGAGTGCAATTGTGCGGTAGTTTGAGCATTCTTTGGCATTGCCTTTCTTTGGGATTGGACTGAAAACTGACCTTTTCCAGTCCTGTGGCCACTGCTGAGTTTTCCAATTTTGCTGGCATATTGAGTGCAGCACTTTCACAGCATCATCTTTCAGGATTTGAAAGAGCTCATCAAGTGTGCATAATGACGTATATTCCTTGAGGAGGAGCCAGGACACTGCCCTGAGGCTGCACTGTTGTTTCTTGACTGCTCCTCCTCGTTTCTACATCCCCTGTCTGTCCTGATTAGTGACTGTTTGCCCTTTGAAACTCAGGGAAGGTCTGTTTCCTACAAACAGAAAGTGGGAGACACAGGAAGGATTTATACCAGGGAGGGTCCCATGGGGTCCTGCTGGTTTTTGAACCACACTCTGAGGAGCTGGGATCTAAAATGTTTCATTCTACTTACCACAGAAGATAATCATACTCCTTTTGGAACAAAGTAACTTCTCTCGCCAGACCGGGAGCTCTGTTCACCATGTCTTGAAGTAGAGCACACATCAGTAATAAGTGTTCAATAGTAGTAGGGTAATCCGTTCTTACCCATGTCAGTGATTTGTATGGTTCAGTGGCATCAGTAATGTGAATTGTTTATAGATAGAGGATTTTCCTTTTAACTGAGAGATTGAAGCAAATAATCTTCATGTAAGTTAAGAAATACATTTACTATGTGACCCATGATAACATGTGTATACCCAAATCCTTAATTTTTAGTGTAGTGATTCTGAAAACTGAAGTCTCTGTGCACCAGTGTCAAATTGAATCTGAGAGACAGAGTTTTGGGTGAAGTTAAAAGGAAGAGCTTTATTACTTTGCCAGGCAAGGGGGAACAGAGCAATCTTGTGCTCTGAAAAACTGTGTATCCCCTCCTGGAAGGGTTTGGTGAAGAATTTTATAGCAGTGGTCCAAGCGTATGGTTGCTGATAAGGGTCTAGATGTGTGCAGGTCCTTCGCTCTTTTAACCTGGTCTCAGGGTCTCCTTTGTATCTGCATCCTCTTCCTTCCCTAATTAGCAACTGTTTGAATTTGCTCTTTAAAACTCGGGGAAGGCCACGGAGGCTGGAGGGTGTTCCGTACAAACAAGGAAAGGGGTGGGGGCACAGGAAGGCCTCTGTGCCCACGAGCGCACAGGGTCCTGCTTGGTTTCAGTAGCTGTATTTATATAATAGTAACTAAATGTCTGTTAACTGGTGAATTGATAAACTGTGATTATGGTATGGACATAAAATGGAAGCGATGTCATCTAATTTAAAAAGTATACAACCTAAAAGTTGAGAATTATGTTTTATTTGGTGGCCTTTCTGAAGAATGTAACTGGAGAGACAGCCTCTCAGATAGCTCTGAGGAACTGTTCCAAAGAGGTTAGGGAGGAGCTAGGATATAGAGGAGTTTTTGCTAAATTAAAGGGCTTCCCTGGTGGCTCAGATGGTAAAGAATCTGTCTGCCATGCAGGAGATCCAGGTTTGATCCCTGGGTCAGGAAGATCCCTGACCTTGCCTGGAGAATTCCATGGACAGAGGAGCCCTGTGGGCTATAGTCCATGGGGTCACAAAGAGTCAGACATGACTGAGCAACTAATGCTTGCTTTGCTAACCAAACAAACAAACATAGGTGGACATCAGAAAATTACTGCTAATCACAAAAGGGACATCTTAAGTTAATGATTTTGGTGCTTCTCTGTGTGTGGGAAGATGCAAAGTCTGGGCTCATTGAAATTACTCCTTTGATAGACATCTTAACTGTTGAGGACCCATATCCTGTTTTGCTCCCTCTCAGGGTGTGCTGTCAGAGGTTTAGGGGTGATAGAGGGAGTGGGGACAGTGGCTGCAGTGGCCGATGGTTTCATGGTGGGCAACCGTGTTGTTTATTGGGATGGCAAGCAACATTTTTTCCCTCACAGTAAGGAAAAGGAAGGAATTCCTGGTAGAAATAATGACATGGCAATTTTTTTCAAAAGCATTATGCTAATATACATAAGCCAGAAATAAGATATGTACTATCTGATTCCATTTATATGGCCTTTTAGAGAAGTGAAACTACAGTGGTAAACAGATCAGGGGCCAGAAACTGGGGGAAGAGAATTGCCTCCAAAGAGGGACGCAAGAACTTTCAGACTTGATGGAAATGTTTAGTATGATTTTGGTGATTGTTACACGACCTTACAGGTTTGTCAAAGCTCATGAAATTGTATACTTAAAAGTGGTGGATTTTATTATAATTTTTTCCCTGTACACAGTTAATCTTAAAAATTGGCCACATCATTAACCTGTTAACAGTACCTCTTACTCATAGAGTCTACCAAGTCAGTGGAGCATTAATATAAGTAGAGAAAATTTCCACTCTGGGAGAAGAAATGAGTCTCTGGGAGAAAATATGAATGAATAGTAGGAACATAAGAAGTTCCCTTAAAAACTTCTTTGTTTATTTTCAACAAAGCTGAGTCTCAAAGGAGAAATCTTGAAAACAGGAGCTTCAGTTCATTTATTTTTAACATCTAGTATAGTATATATTAGCTGAATGATTTTGGTGTGTCCTGTTACACTATTAAAAACACCAAAATTCTGCTGATAAGTCATTTCTTTTTATATTCTTTGCAGAGAGCATACCCAGTTTAGGGGGCAAGATTTGGTCATCTGCTTTGGCAGTGAGGACTTAGCTTTTATTGGGTAAAAAGATATGTCTATACATCCTAGGGATGAAATCTGGGGAAAGCATTGGCTTTTTCGAAGGATTGAAAGAGGAGGTATGTGTATGCATATAGGAAATAGCTGCATAGCGTTGTATAGCAGAAGAACCGAGGGGAAGAAGAGAAAAAAAATGATACATATTCTTCTTCTGCTATGAACAAAATGCTGTTTAGAAATCAGCCAAATGTATACAGTTGTTCCAATTTGTTGAAACTATACAAATCTTTTGTAGGGGGAAGTGTGCATAAATCAAACTATAATTTTCTGTTTATTTACTCAGTAATATCAGATTTCCCTCCTTAATTTGTTTTAAATAACAGTAGCTCAGAACTTCAGATTTCAGTTTAGCTGTTTAAGGTGGTATAATATTACTACTTAATTTTATAGGTATTATTCTTTATTTTAAAATTATGGCCTATTGAAAATTTTCAGATCTTTCTAGTAGAAATCTGATCAACCAGATTTACTAATTCCTTAAGATTTATCTCTTTGTGAATTGAACAGTTTTTCATATTATATTATTTCTAAGTATATTTTAATAGATGCATACTTTATCATTCCCTTGCTTAAAAAGTTAAGTGACTATATTAAGTTCATGCTGTTATAGTTATAAAATACAGTGATTATAGTTTTTCAGAATGTACAATTTAGAAGTTTCCCATAATGTATAGAAAGATCTCTTGAGTGGGAATGCTAACATCCCTGCTTTCATCATTGTGTGTGGAAAGAGCTTAGGGCAAGGCTGGCCATTTTTTAAGTACTTAATAAAAGTGAAAGTGTCAGTTGCATCGGACTCTTTGCAACCCCATGGACTACAGGAATCCATCAGGCTCCTCTGTCCATGGGATTCTCTAGGCAAGAATGGAGTGAGTAGCCATTCCCTTCTCCAGGGGATCTTCCTGACCCAGGGATCGAACCCAGGTCTCCTGCATTGTAGGGAGATTCTTTACCATCTGAACCACCAGGGAAGTTTCTTAATGAAGTGTGCTGTTATTTATACCATCATCAGCACCAAAGGGTGGAGCTTCTTGGTGTATAAATGAGGGGACACATTTGGATTGTGCCATTCATAATAAGGACCATTACTTGAAAGAGGGGCAGTAAATGAGTTAAAGAGAACTGAGGCCTTTCTGCCCATCACTACAGAGTCCTGTGTGTCTCCTTTAAGGCTTGGACTCTGTGGAGATGGCTGGATCTAGGAGGCTTTGGGGGCCCATGGGGCTGGAGTCAGAGACCTAGACATCAAGGCAGAGATGGAGCTGCTACTCATGCTCACAGGGACATGTAACCGCAGAGGAATTACAGGCTGAGCAAGCAGTAAACACAAAGAGGAAGGAAGGAAGGATGTAAGATCTGTTGTCAAGTTGAGACGGTCTTGGGTGTCATCGTGAGCTGTGGTCTGGTGGAGCCCTGAGTGAAGAAGGACCTCTCCCAGGGTTGAACGGACACAGGCTGAGAGCAGGGCCAGTTGGTAAGATTGTTGAGACGAGCCTTGAACAGGGGCGGGCAGCTGAGAGGAAACTTGTGGTTGAAATTCTGTCTGCACAGGGTTCTGCAGAGCCAGAAGGGATGTCCTTTTCTAACTTGCACAAGGATGCAAGTTATTTAGTGTTTTTGTTGAGCACTAGTATGCTGGGTGAGAGCAGAGGCAGAGCAGCAGCACAGCAAGACACTGGTCGCTGGCGAAACAGAGGGCGTCGGGACGAGAGTGGATGAGGACACGGTTTAGGATGCTACTTACTTAAAATTGGAAGTTTGGTTGCTGGGCTCCTGGGTTAGTTGTGAGAGAAAGAAGAATGCAGACCCTGGAAAACTAAGGTGTAATTCAGGGACCTGGCAGCAGGAACTCAGGCCTGGTGAATGACATGTTCAAGGTCAGCGTGGGATTAGTAAGAACCTGACCAAACTGTTGAGCTGCTGCTGAAGGCTTCTCAAGTTCCTTTGGGCCAGAATCAGTCTCAGAGGTTGGGGTGGGACTGAGCCTCAGATGGGCTCAGGGATGTGTCTGCATCTGGGCCTGGAGGGCACTGGGTGTACAGAGGCCAGACAGGCTGGGTCCATCCACATGGGGAAGCATGATTCTTCCCTGAAGTCATATAATATTGATTGAGATACCCACGGGGTTTTTGTACTTAGGGAATAGAATGCTGTGTCCAGAATTACTGCCGAATATGCTTTTATCTAACTGGTGGTTGGAAAAACAAGCCCCTTTATATTCGAAAAAACATTAGGAGAGTCTAAAAAAAGAAGAATCTGACATTTTCAAGTGTCATTCCGTAGGGTTTTTGTTCAGTTTTTGTAAGCAACACTGTTATGGTTCTCTGGGGCTCAAGGAAGCACCTTGAAATAAAAACCCTCCAGTTTGAATCTTAAGCATACTGAAGTTTGAGAATCACTGCTCTAGGACACTTGGAGGAAAAAATAACAGGTTTACTGAAATCCAGAAGAATGGGGTAGGGAACAACAAGGTTGTGAATAGTAGAGTTTTATTTCAGCACAGCTTTTGACTATGAACTTGATCTCCATTTCACCAGTTCCTAGGATTGTCACTGCTTAGGGGGATGGCAGGATGGACAGATTAGACCTTGTGTAGTGCTTAGTCTGGTATCAGAAGGATAGACCTGCACCCATTCATAAAAGCTCATATCTGGAGAGCAACAGTACAGTGTGTGAACTCTGGTCTGATAGATATGGGTTTGAGACCTGTTCTGCAGTTTATCAGCTCAGGAAAGTTGCTGTTTCTCTGAGCTTCAGTATGCTTATTTGTGAAATGGGAGATACGAGTTTACTATAGCCCTTACAAGGTGATTGTGAAGATTACATTAGATAATATACCAAAAGCATTTTATCAGGGGCCTTGACACATATATAATACATATATATCTTAATGATTCTAATCAGCCATTATTCACTGGGCATTGGCCATGTGCTGAGCATTTTGGGTAAAAAAATTAATACAGAACATCTAGTTATGAGACCTGGAACTCCATTCATTGACTGTCTACTTAGCGTCTTCTGTGTAACATGTTTTGTTAGATGCAGATACATACATGGAAATAAAATGATGGGCAAGTCCTGCTCTCATGGGTCTTGCCATCTAGCGGGGTCATCATTGTAACGTCTGTTATGGTCTCTGTATCAGTACATTTGTTATTTGTTTCCTCTGTGGTTACCTTGAGAATCCTAGAGCAATGATTCTCAAATTTTAATTTGGGTCAGCATAAGAATCAGACTGGAGTGCGCTTGTTTGAATACATGTCCCCAAGCCCCAGAAACTCAGGTGTAGTAGGGGCTGAGGAAAGTGCATGTTAACAAGTTGTCAGCTGGTGCAGACCCTTGAACCTGCCATATCGCTTTGGGGAGCCTGCCCTGCAGCCCTCTCCCATCCACTGTGTCTGAATTTGCATTTTGGAACTCTGCCCACCAATGGAGCACTCTCAGGAAGCTGTGTGTCTGAATTTTCTCGTTTGGGTTCCCCTCATGCCTTTTGTCTTGATAGATAGGCATAGAACTGTGAAAAGCAATGGCCACACTTAGTCTGCTTCTGTTTCTTACACCATGTGAGCTGGGACAACTCACCCCGAGAAACTTTCAGTTCCTTCATTCATCAAGGAAATGATACCTGCACATCCATTTATCAAGCTTGTTTTGAGCCTTAAGTGAAGTGATGGCATACAAGCTTTTTTGAACTTAAAAAATATACTTTAATTATTAAAGAGAAGGAAAACCTGTTGCCAAGATTGAGCCCACTTTGGTATATGTAGTGTGTGCTCAGTCACTCAGTCCTGTCTGACTCTTTGCGACCCCATGGACTCTAGCCCACCAGGCTCCTCTGTCCATGGGATTTCCCAGGCAAGAATACTGCAGTGGGTTGCTGTTTCCTACTCTAAGGGATCTTCCCAACCCAGGGATCGAAACCCAGTCTCCTGTATTGGCAGGTGGATACTTGACCATTGAGCCACTGGGGAAGCCTCTGGCATATGTAGATTACTCATCCATTCAGTTATGTATCATGATTTGAGAAGAAATAAGCATTTGATCTCTGCCAGCGATTCCTGCTCTCCCTTGAAACTCTACTCACACTGTAGGTGAATAATTGATTTATGGTTTAAACTTTGTAAGGGTATTTTAGGGACCCTGGTCTTATTAATAGTGGCATCTGCAGCCAAGAATCTGCTATGTATTGTTTAATGTCAGGATTTTGAAACTTGTTTTGGTTATTGGAGCTATGTTGAAGGGCTTTGTTTCCCTTTAAACCAGGCACTCTGTGTTAAATCCTAACTGGTGTTGCTTTGAATCTTTGGCTTAAAGCAAAATGGTTGTGTCATTTATAGACTTACAATTAGAGACTTCACTTATTTCTGCAAGTTTTTTCCTGTGAGCAAGCAGAAGAACTCGACATGCTTATCACACGGATATCCTGGCTGTCCCCAGTTTGCTTCGCAGCTTGAGTATGGATGCTGTGAGTTGCCCATGACACATGAGAGAGTGAAAAAGCTTCCAAAATTTTTCTGAGTTGGTGTACACAGTGACCCTTCATGAGTAGATTCATTTTACATTTTGAAGGGAAAAAAATGTTTCTCACCCTTCTTTGGTTTCAACTAAACAACGAACTGGTGAGGCAAAAACAACAATCTCACTTACTCATACTTCCTTGTTCTGTAAAGTAATAGGTAAAATTTCCAAGGAATATATTTTGAGGGACAGGTAAGCAAACTGAATTGAAAATACTGAGTTCTTCCTTTAGACTTTAATGTGCTGCTTTACCTTAGATGCAAATTTTTTTTGATTAATTTTAATTATATTTGACTGTGCTGGGTCTTCACTGCGTGCAGGCTACTCTCTAGTTGCAGTGTTCAGCTCTCTGATTGCAGCGGCTTCTTTGTTGTGGAGGGTGGGCTGGCTTGGACTTCAGCAGTTGCGGCTCCTGGGTGCCAGAACACAGGCTCAGTAGTTGTGGTGCGTGGGCTTAGTTGCTCCACAGCATATGGGGTCTTCCCAGATCAGGGATCGAACCTCGTGTCTCCTGTACCAGGGAAGCCCTAAGTATGTTTTTTAAAAAACTGCTGTTACTGGTAAGTGGTATCCTTGTTGAGTGTTTGCATAACTGATATTACTTTGGATGGAGTCTTAAATATTTGAGTATTTAAACAAATTGTTTGGTGATTATTTTGGCCCATGGTAAAATGCCTTCCAGGACAGTCTTAAGCCTGGTATTCGTAATTTCTAAAACTTTCTTGGTCCAAGTCTAATTTGTGCATTTTAGAACTTAGTTGCTAAACATCGCTGATAACTGAAACCATCAGATATGCAACAAAAAAGGCTTAGTTGCGGTGTATTTTTAGATGAGTCACAGGATATATAGAGTTCCTCAGTGTTCTTTGGAGTTTTTTGTATTTATCCTACATTCGTGTTTGTGTGACGCATGAAAAAAGAAACATTTGCCAGGGCCAGTTCAGTCCGAGGCATGAGCCAAGGCCAGTCCAAGCCAGCTCCCTGTATCCTGTCCGCATGAAGCCTGGCTCATGGCCTCTGGCTAAAGGGTTTAATATGATCACTTCTCTCACATGGGCTTCCCAGGTGGTGCTAGTGGTTAAGAATCTGCCTGCCAGTGCGGGAGACGCAAAAGACACGGGTTCGATCCCAGGGTCTGGGACCCCCTGGAGAAGGAAATGGCAACCCACTCCAGTATTCTTGCCTGGAAAATTCCATGGGCAGAGGAGCCTGGCAGGCTACAGTCCACAGGGCCGCAAAGAGTTGGACACGACTGAGCAGACATTATTCTCTCACACAGGAAGGGGAAGAAGTGGAGCCAGCATTTGCTGCACATGTCCTAAAGGTCAGGCTCGCTGTCTCGCTGTCCTTGTTTCCTCAATAAACTAGGTAAGTGATGCATCCACCATCTTCACTCCCTCATTTTCTTGGGCTTTCACTCTGATCATCCAAAACCTGAGTTTTCTCCATTCCTTGGATTTTTTTTTTTTTGCCAATTATTTCTCAAGAAACCCAGAACCATACTTTTTTTTTTTTTTTTTTTTTTACCCACTGGATGATCATGCAATTTATTTCTTGCTTTTTACCAAAAACTTAAGATGATTTCTAAAATAATGCATAATATGTCAAGACATATATTACAGAGGGATGAGGAAGACAGAATAAAGTGGACAGGGAGGCCTGGGCCCAGGAAGATCTGTGCCCTTCCTTGCTTTACTCTCTCTGCCCGCAGAGGGTGTGGCCTTTGTGCCATGGCTGTGCGCAGTTGACTCTTCCCTTCAGTCCAATAGGAATACTGCTCAGGCTGCCCAATGGGTGGGCCAAGTCTCCCTTTGGTTTTCTCAAACCCATGCACTTGACTGTGTAGGAAACAAAACTCAGAGCTGGCTTTAGTTTTAGAAAACAAACAACCATAAGATATACACGCTTCTTCAGCACTCACTTTCGTGTCCTCAGTTATGCCAGATGCCCATCCTTTTGGCTAATGTGTCTACTGGCCCAAAGAGGATGCTTGTGTGCTGTCACTCCTCAACATGTGAGAACAGTCGGGCTGGAAGAGGAAGACTAATTTACCTAAGGCCCTCCCACCCCCAGGCCAGGAATTATATGGAGTTGGGCCATGATTTCTGTCCTCTGATTTCCAACCAGTTTTGATTGGGGATTTTGTTGCTAAACTGGAAGTATGTGTAAACTAAAGTTTGCTTGTTTAAGGCATTCATTTGCTTCCTCCTGACACAGCCTTCGCTTCTAATTAGTTTATAATAGTGGCCTGTGGGGGTGGTGGCTGCATTCATTGCAGTGAGAAGCAACAGCTGACGGCGAGGGTGGCGCACCTAGCAATCTCCATGGGATCATCACTACAGTTGAGGATCACTTCCAAACAGCCCCGCTCCCTCAATAGCTCCTGAGAGTCTCAACTCTAATTGTGCCCAGAACAATTAATGACACTTGTTATGATGACCTCACATTATCAAGAACAGTTTCGAGTGTAGTCGATTATACCTATAAAGGCAATGGCACTCTTTAAGAATCTAACCAATCACATACATTTCAATAAAATTACAAAAAGAAAAAAGAATCTAACTAGACTCACATGGTCTACACTGCATCGCCCTAATTGAGGTTAGTTTTCTTGGTGGCTCAGATGGTAAAGAATCTGCCTGCCAATGCAGGAGACCTGGGTTCGATCCCTGGGCCAGGCAGATCCTCTCTAGAAGGAAATGGTTACCCACTCCAATATTCTTGCCTGGAGAATCCCATGAACAGAGGAGCCTGGCAGGCTACAGTCCATGGGATCCCAGAGTCAGACATGACTGAGTGACTAAACACTTTCACACTTTGGACAAGAGTGAGTGGAGTGGTACGTTCAAGTCTAGATGGACCAGAAACCTGGTAAGAGATGCAAAGATGCACTGAAATAAAAACATTTTTAAATTTGTCTTTCACATTTACTTACATGCAGAAGTGAGAACATATTCATATCTGCCTATGAAGCAGAAGTGGAAACTAAAGAAAATGTTTTAGGCTTAAAAAAAAATCTATTTTGTAAAGGTGCTAAACTTACCTATGCTGTGACATGGTGCATATAAAAGTGTGTAAAAATTGAGGCTATGGTAAATATTTTTTAGTAGTTTTTTCCCCAGTCTTTTAAAGTGAGGAAATGACTTTTAGCTTATATAACATTTAAAAGTCATTTTGAGCACTGATGAAACAAAATGTTTTTTTTACATCTTAAGGTATATATTCACTTTGTCTTGAGAGAGAGAAAATAGATATTTTTCTAAAAAATGGGTATTAAATAGATGTGTAAAATTTTGTTCTGAATGAATTTTTTACTTCTTTAATACGGGAAAGTATTGTTCTAAACATGGATCGTGTTGTGTTGTTTAAAAAAGATGAGAGACAGAAAAAAAAAATTCTCTTTCTGCATATTTAGTAGGTGTTTCCAAAATAACAGGCTGACATCAGTTTCTTCTGTTCTTCCCTCTATATGTTTCTTTATTCACTAATGCTTGTAGGTAGGTCATTGTGTAAATCATCTGTGTAATGATCTTGGCTTCATTCCCTGTGTTCAGGTGGGCCAGCCATGAGAGGGTACCTTTTGGCCATCTTCCTGAGTGCTGTCTTCCTCTATTATGTGCTGCATTGTATATTGTGGCGAACAAATGACTACGGGTAAGTCTTATTTTTGCTGCTTAAAAATGGCCCCCGACTGGGTCTTTCACATGGACACACAAATGATATTAGAAGGACCTATTACAAAGCAAACAAACAAACCCTGTAACATTTTGAGCCTTTTCTAGCTTTTCCATTATAAGTTAGAGTTTTACCATCCTAGTATCTTATTCATTACAAATAACCGTTTAAATATTGGTAAGCAACATTGGGTTTTCTTTTTTTTGGACTTTTCAGTGAAGCAGTGCTCTTGATCATCTTTGGGATTCTGATTTATATAATTCATCTTTTTGAATTGATGGAGTAATTCTTAGACTCAGTGGCATTTGAGTCTTCAGTTCAGTTCAGTTCAGTCGCTCAGTCGTGTCCGACTCTCTGCGACCCCATGAATCTCAGCACACCAGGCCTCCCATCACCAACTCCCGGAGTTCACTCAAACTCACGTCCATCAAGTCAGTGATGCCATCCAGCCATCTCATCCTCTGTTGTCCCCTTCTCCTCCTGCCCCCAATCCCACCCAGCATCAGAGTCTTTTCCAGTGAGTCAACTCTTCGCATGAGGTGGCCAAAGTACTGGAGTTTCAGCTTTAGCATCATTCCTTCCAAAGAAATCCCAGGGCTGATCTAAGAGTCTAAAATACTGGGATAAGATTGTTGATAAATGTGGACACTTACATATGGTTTCCTTTGTTTAAAAATATTTGCTGAATAGTGATATAGGCAGAATTTGAAGTGACTTTGACTTGAAATATTACATGCAAAATTTGGAGAGGCACAGATAACTTTATTACAGAGAAAACTCCTATATTAAGCTTTTTATCCTTTTCCCTTTTCTATTTTGAAAAGTATTTACTTAGTTTGAATAAACAGATTACAAATAAGAATTAACTACAATATGTGACCTGAATAGAAATGACTGGAACAAATACAACACAGAACTTGATTTCCTTGCACTAGTCGCAGAGCATGTAACAATTGAGAAAGCTTCAAAATCAATTATATTTCTTTGAAAAAGGAGTAACGGCAGTTCCTGATCTATCACAACTAATCAACTTAAATACAAGCTTCCGGACATGAATTTCATGAGTGAACCCACATGATCATTTTTTTAAAACAAGGAAATTTTGACAAGTTGAAGTAAAGTAAAATGGTTCATGGCTTCTAAGCAACAGGTTTTGTTTTTTTAAAAAACAGAAGAAAATTCAGAGCAGCATTGTCACAGGATAAATTAATGCTATACTACCATATACAAAATTTTGCTAGAGCTGATTAATTACAATGCAACTTTTCAAATTAAAGCAAAACAAATCCAAATATTAAAAAAATGATTCTGTCTAATCTGAAAGTGTACTGATTTCTGTAAGTCACAGAGCATGTGATGTAGGGCAACTATTTATACTTTCCTTGTGATGTGTTTAAAAAAAAAAAAGGGAGGTGCTTCTAAAAGCAAAGAACTTACTGGAATTAGAGACTAAATTGACCATGCAAGTATGTCTCTCCATATGACTGTTGCTGGTGCTTATCAGTGCCAACCAGACATTTCCTTGAGTCACTCTATGACAACTGTCCTTTTGGGATTCAAGTTCACAGTTAAGGCTGGGCTGTTAGGTTGAAAAAAGAGCACTGTTGTCATTTAAGCTTTTATACCTCCCTCAATTTCTTAACACCTGAATAAGTCCAAATACAGGATAGTTAATCATTTCTTTTTCTAGAAACAAATGAAGTCACTTGTCTTTCTTGTTAATTGATGCTTTTTCTGCTTTTTCTCCTGGGAATGATTTTTTTACTTGAAACAGTGAACAGATGAACCTCAGTTTATATCTAAAAAATAAACTTGCCAAATGTTGCTGATACTAAAAACAGATTAGTTATTGTGGGAGAAGAAACAGATAATCTAGTTTAAACAGTGTATTAAACATTTTATAGCATATAAAATGTTTCTTAGCATTAAGTTTTTGTTATGATGCTACCCTAGGGAGAAACGTTAAGGAGAAAAACTTTCCCGATTATCTTCAATATAGTTAACAACAAACACCTCTTATAATGGTAATTAATATGAATTTGTTTTTTATGAAGTATTCTAATTTACCAAATTTCACATTTAGGTGGGGTGGGGAGAGAGGCTCTCTCTTCCTAACTTTCCAAATTCTTGAGCTATACTTTGCTTAACTACCATTCCCACCAAGAGTTTCAGACCATTGATAACCATGCTAGTCTATCAAGAACATTCTAAAATATTTTCTGTAATAAAGATAAATAGAAAAGTTAATATACATATTGCTTTATTTTGCAATGTTTGCAACAAACCATGTAAAATTACATGCTTTGAACCAAAAGTATCCTCAGTTACACGAAACGGTTTTTTTTAACACTGAGGATGGGTTATTCAAAAATACTAAAATGAAAGCATCAAAATAGATTATGTCTTTTTCTCCTCAAAATATATCTTTAAAACTCAGAATTCAGAAATTACTTTGCTTGAGTTTCCCAGAGTTCTGCTCAGAAATTGCCTACTGTTTAGTATAAATGTTTAAAAAAAAAAAACAACTCTTCTGCAAATGACTAGAGCAGAAAAATTGTGATGTGGACAGCAGGTTGGAAAACTCAATTACTTAGCTTGTAAATGTATAACGTGGTTCTGGAGAACAGCTGTCTGTTAGTCTCGAGGTATCCTTTCTTCCTATTGCCAGTCCTTTGGCAAGGAATCAAGTCTTAATGACCTTTAAATTCTGAATGGGTGGTATTATAAGACGTCAAATAAACCACAAAAAACTCCTTCACTTAGACAAAAGTTCAGTATTTTTTGCCAGTGTTTGAATAGTAGATGCTAGATCATGTTTCTAGGTTTTGTTTTACTAAATTAAAAAAAAAATGGTGCTTCTGCATTTGATTTCATTACTGGTTGGTTGAAAAATCATTGTAAGGCTCTTTATGGAAGGAACTTTGGCAAATCATTGTAATGCTCTTTATCGTCTCTGGAAAACTCCAGTGCCAGGTGCATGGGTTTGGCTGTAAGTTTTGAGGTTTTTGGACAACCCGGCTTTGATCCCTGGGTGGGGAAGATCCTCTGGAGAAGGAAATGGCAACCCACTCCAGTATTCTTGCCCGGAGAATCCCCATGGACAGAGGAGTCTGGCGGGCTACAGTCCATGGGGTTGTAACAGTTGGACTCGACTTGGTGACTAAACCACCACCACCAATGAGTCAGAGATCTTAGAAGTCTGATCCTACACCACGTGAGGCTCCTACAGGCATCTCTCCCTGTATCTTTGCTCCTTCCTGTCTCTGTTCCACACTTAATAATGGGAGATAAGAACAGAAGAGAAAGCACGAAATTGGCTAGATTGCTAATTCCCAACAAATCATATTCTGGCTCACAGGGGAAATGATAAAGAAGACAATGAAAAGGGTCCAAATTCAGCACATTTTTTGGTCATTAGAATTCGAGGCATGTTCATGTCACTCCTAAACTAACACATTACTCCACAGAAAATATCATGAAATTACTTCAGATGCTGTGAACTTGCTTCCTTAAGCAATAATGAATAATTATTGTCTTTAAAAAAAACACTCAAAGTTTAGCTTCACTGTATCCTCAAATAGTTTGTTTTCTATTTTAATAGACTTGGAAGCCAAGTAATATTTTATACTTTATTTTGTCCTCTGACTATAATTTGACTTTCATGGCTTGGTGTCATATCCCACCATATTTATTTATCTTCCTTACAAGTAAATCAAGAGGTTTTTGCCATTTGGGGTATTTACCAAAGATGAGTCTCTTCAACTAGCCTTATAGTACGGAAACCTGGAGTTTTAACTGGGAATTTTGTACTAAAAAAGTTTAAAATTGAGTCAATCCCTGAAGGGGTTAGGCTATTTCTGTCTGAATCTGATGATTATAGAAGAAAACTGATTGGTTTTCTTTTTTAGGTTAATTCTCCGTACAACTGATGATCATTCCTAGTTTCTCATGTGAAGCCGTTTTCCTCTTTGCTGGCTGCGTCTGGATCCTGCTGCCCTGTCCCCTTCATCTAGCTTCATTGTCATGCTCTGTCTTGTTTCACAATACCCTTTCACATGGTGGAGACAAGTGTTCCATTCAGGAGACACACAAGCACCTAACCTGTGCCAAGAACAGAGGAGAGTTCGCTGTGATGCCAAATAGTGGGACGGTTGAGTCCCCAGGTCACAGGCAGGGGCTACGGAACCTGCCCAGGGCAACATCTCTCTGGCATTTACTGCCCATAGGTATCCACGCAGGTGGCATGGAGGACCTTGACAGCCGTGTGCATTTCTCAGGAGTTCAGGAACTTCTAAAATATGAGCCAGGTCATGGCTTCCATACTGTGGGCGTCCTAGTTCTTCTTTCTTTATTTTTTTCCTAGTTCTTCTCGAAGGGTCCTTTGAGTCGCTGCTCTCTGACCCTTCTGGGTCACTTGTCACCTCAGCCTTTTTTCCACTCTCTCTTGCTTTATATCCATGAATCCTCAGACATGTCCAGGACTAGGAGAAGTTTCTGTCCTACCTCAGGGGCTACAGTGAGGATTCCTATCCCCTGTCTGAGAAGCCTCTCCCTGGTGATACCACTTGGGTTCCCAGGATACCGTTTGCTTCCCCTTTGGGCTGGCTGCCCAGTTCTACTTTCTGACTGACACTATTTTTTGTCTCCTAGGGTGACACCTATGGAAATGAAGCAGAGAAATAAGATCCGGTCTTGTTTATCAAAGCCAGCTTTTGCCTCTCTCCTGAGGTAAAAATACAAAAGAAACCGTGGCACACAAAATGTTCAAAAATGTGTTTGTAATTGTTCTCCACACTTGTTTGCTTTTTTTTCTGTGCAAATCTTAACAATGTAAAATGGATACCCTACATTTAAGGAAGAGCTTGACTGTCCTATGTCTTTTTGTGCTTTTAGTCAGAACTCTGCATATATTTTAAGAAAAGGCATTGAAGAACTCAGTCAGACCAGTTTTCTTTTCACACAGGTGAGATTAGAGAGGTCTGGTTGTCTTTGATCATAAGCGTGCACTGTCCTTTTAGGGTTTTATTTTCCCACCCTTGTTCCCATGTTATTTTCCGCCCTTTTTATTTTGTGGTTTCTTCTGCCTTACCTCTAGGTTAAAGTTTACAGCAGAAATTTTCCTTTCACAAACTTTTAATGAACTTCATAGAATATAAATAATGATTATTGATTATGGTTATCAGGACTTGAAAAGAATTTACTTTTCCATCCACAAATATTCTCTTATCACCACAGCTTTGATAGAGTGCTGGTCAAAATGCTTCCAGAAATAAATAACAGTCAGGTCTGGGCATGTTGAATTGTGTAAACACATACAAGCTTTTCAGCATTTTTGTCTGTTACGGATCTAAAATTCACATTTTTTTTTTTCCTTATTTCCTTATATTACTGTACTGTCCTGTCAGCTTAAAAAATATTCACAGCCTAAAAGTTGAGAGTTATGCTTTACGTGGTGGGCATTTTTAGGACTTCAAGTCCAGGAGGCAGCATCTCAAGTAACCCTGAGAGAACTGCTTCAAGGAGGGAAAGCTAGGTTATATAGAAGTTTTGCAACAAAGAGCAGGTAGTCTGAATGTTAAAAGATTATTGCTAATTAAAGGAAAACCAGACATCTCAAGGAATTTAGTGCTTTTCTGATGCAAGAGTCTGGGCCCACTGAAATCATTCCTTTGACATACACCTTAGCTGTCTGGGGCTAATGTCCTGTGTTTTCACATCCTGAGTTCCCAGGGGCTCACCAGTTCACTGTCAGTGGTGGCTACAATCACTGATGACTAAGACAGTATTTACTGGTGTGGCAGGAAATATTCCATTTCTCAGTACCTTTCCGTGACTGGTTCTTAATCTTTAGAGGCTACCAGTTCCTTTAAAATCAGCCAACTCTGGAATGCTTTAGAAACATAAATATTTTTATGTCTAACTATGGGTGTGCCATGGCTGCTTGTAGTCAATCCATGGATGTGTGTCCGATTAGGACCATTGCAAAACTAGAAGAGTGATTAAACAAATTTTTGTTTACCATGACCCATAGTAAGAAGTATATCTTGCCTTGGAACTTAGTGTTTGTACTAAGTTTATTTATAATAAAAAATAAACAATTTTTACCTCTCCTACTCCAGATACCCTATAATCTGTTCTATTCACTTTTTAAAAATGAGCTGATCTTGACTTGCAAAATTGACTTCATGAGCCACGAACGGTTGCAAACAGCAGGTTTGGAATGCTTCTCTAGAATCAAGGTACCCTTTTATCTCTAGCTTTAGCGAAGAAAGGTATTTCCTTTCTGAGAAAACCCAAAGGGGTTAAAGTATTTATGAAAGACTGCTCAGCAGATGTGTAAGTCTGCACACCTGTCCTTTGAATAGCATTCCTTGGAGGCAGGGCTATCCTTTGCCAGTAACCACTGGGAGAAGCTCTGCTGGGAAACCTGGCAGTGTTAACCTGTGGTTAACGTGCTAGGACTGGACAACTTTCCTTAGTGTTGAGGTTAGGCGTAGTTTCAGCTTTGTTAGCTGAAACAAATGGGTTAGTAACTCCAGATAATAGCTACTTCACTTTTTTATAGCTTCTGTTTCTTTATCTTGTCAACTGAATTAAAAAAAAAATCACAACCTAAAAGTTGAGAATGTTTTACTTGGGAACCTTATTACCTTACTATGGCTCAGCAGGTAAAGAATCCACCTGCAGTGCAGCAGACACAGGAGATGTGGGTTCGATCCCTGGGTCGGAAAGATCCCCTGGAGGAGGAAATGGCAACCCACTCCCGTATTCTTGCTTAAAAAAATCCATGGACAGAGGAGCCTGGTGGGCTACAGTCTATGGGGTCACAAAGAGTTGGACACGACTGAGCGATAGAGCAGAGCACAAACACTAAGGACTGGAGCCTGAGATGGCAGCCTGTCAGATAGCGCTGAGGAATTCTTCCAAAGAGGCAAGGGAGGAGCCAGGACACAGAGTAGCTTTTACTGAAAACGACAAACAGACATGTTGTCAAACATTAAAAGATGACTGCTAAGCACAAAAACAGACATCTCAAGTTATTGATTTCCATGCGTTTCTATAGATAGGAAGATGCAGGAGTCTGGGTTTATTGAAATTATTCTTTTTGTTATGCACCATAACTGTCTAGGGCGCCAAGACCAGTATTCTGTTTTTCTCCATTGTGAATTTCCCTCTGGGGCAGCTGTAGTGGCTGACGGCTTGCTGGCCTCATCATCCTTTGTTTACTGAAATAGCAGGTCACCTTTTTTGTCGACAGTCTAAATTGACTAGTAGAATTTACTTTTCTTTCCAGGCTTTTGTAGGAGTACCAAGAGCAGATATGTAATATGATTATTATAATGTAATATAACCCACTGTAATATAATACAATGTCATGTATAATTATTATAGATAAGGGTGATACTTATTGAGCCCCAACTATGTGTGAGACATGGTACTATCAACTGGAAAAAAAAAAGAAAAAACACACAACTAAAAGTTGAGCATTATGTTTTATTTGGGGTGTTACTGAGGACTTAAGCTGGGGATACAGCCTCTCAGATAGCTCTGAGGGACTGTTCCAAAGAGGTATAAGAGAAGCCAGGATTTATAGGAGTTTTTGCAAAAACAACAAACCAACATCAGGGAGTCAAACATCAGAAGATTAGTACTAATTAAACCAGACAGACATCTCAAGATAATGAATTCAGCCCTTTTCTATGTGTGGGAAGATGCAAGAGACTGGATTATTGAAGTTACTCCTTGGATATGCACCATAGCTATCTGGGGCCAGTATCCTGTTTTTGTTTTTCTTCCTCAATTCCCGATAGAGTGCAGTTGGAGTTCAGATGGAGTAGCTGAAGCCTTTAAGGCTTCAACATCCTTTGTTTACTGAAATGGCAGGCCACATTCTTTGCCCACAGTGTTGAACAATTATTTCATTTAGAAATTTAAAATCAGAAGACCTGACACTTTTCCCAGAGCAGATCCCAAGCTTAGAGATCAACGCTGATACAGATAATGACCTTTTGAAATTGGCTGGGATCCCCCTCTCCAGGCTGCTAACACTTGTCACAACTGAATCTGACATACACACTCTTCTCAGGTAGGAAGGGGTGGTCTCTCAACTCTTTGCCTAGTTTGAATATGGTGTCAGTTCTCAGTTCAGCTCTGGAGATCTTGAGCTCCTCTGACTTGCCCAGGTTAGTAGTTCCTGAGAAGCAAAACCAGGATAAAGCTGAAGCTAATTCATCCTTATTTGTGCATGCGTGCATGCTTAGTCGCTTCAGTTGTGTCGGACTCTTGTGACCCCTGTGGACTGTAACCCATCAGGCTCCTCTGTCCATGAGATTCTCCAGGCAAGAATACTGGAGTGGGTTGCCATGCCCTCCTCCAGAGGATCTTCCCAACCCAGGGATCCAACCCATGCCTCCTGCACTTGAAGGTGGACTCTTTTCCACTGAGCCATTGGGGAAGCCCTCGTTCCTATTCTAGTGCTTCTTATTTCCATTTGTCGTGTGGCCTCTGAAAACCCAGGGGCACTCTGGTCTCTGCCTGCAGTTTATTTAGGAAGAACAAAACTGGTAAAGGCGGAAAGAAGGGACCATTAAAAAAACAGAGATGCCTCATGAAGCATTCTTGTCTGAGAGAGTACCCGAGTATAGCAGCGGGGTAGAGAAGCAATAAGACACCCATCATTCTTGAGTATATTTTAATTTAATGACATCAGGAGAGAGTTCAGTTCTAGTTACCTCTAGCTTTTAGTGTATTTTAATTTTCACTGCTGACAACAGCTTTATATATATGGTATCTTTTCTTTGGGGAGTGGGTCAGCATTTATACTTTTATTTTCCCTCATTTGTTCTTTTGTTTCTTCCTGTAGATGGCTGTCTTTGGGGTTCACTTGTATTTAAATTCTGTGTCCCCTCCCCCAAGCTGTTACATAATTTTGGTTTTACTACCTGGAAAGCATTTCCATTATGGGTGTGTAGTTCCATTGCCCATCCTATTCTATGTAACATTTAAATAGTGTTTAAGATGATTTTGAAAGAATCTTAAAAATAATTATATGCTCATTTTATAGTCAATATAATGATAGGAATGACATACTACAGTTTTTTACAGTTGTGATTTTAAAAACCTGCAAATATTATACACATTTGGGAAAGTCATTCTTCATCCTTATCTTCCAGGTATCATCAGTTTCACCCTTTTCTGTGTGCAGCTAATTTTAAAAATACTGCTTCCTTCTATGGTAGCGATAAGTTTGATTTGCCCTATGGGATGAAAGCATCAGGTCAGTAATATTACTCTTACCCTGCCCTAATACTGTGACTGGTGTTTGATGTGAACCATATGTTTGTATATAATTTTAAGGTCTTTTAATCTTTTTGTTTCATAGTGATTCCTAAGGATGTGATTTTTGAGATTGGGTGAAAGGAATTATATTTTAATATGTAAATCCCCATTCCTTTTGAGTCAGTGTAGAATAAAAGAATGAAGAAAGGTAGATTTTTGTTGTTGTTGTTGAGAAACTGTTTTTCCCGCTTTTGTTTTACCACCGTAATTCGTGAGTTCGATGCCTTACTTTATTCCAGTTGAGAATTAAGAAGACAATTCTGTGGATTAACTTCCTCCTGTCTCCCATTTTGCCTCTTTACCTAGGAGTTTTATGTCATCAGCAAGCTCTAGGTCCTTGGTCAGTCTTTTAATTTAATCAAAGGATATTTTGTTTTTGCTAAATTTAGAGAGAATTGCTCCATCCACTAATGATGAAACAATTTTCCCTCTGCTTACTGACCACTGCTTTGCTTTACATTCTAGATTTTTGAGAAATCCTGAAAGCCTTTTAGGTGACAAGTCTATAGTTTCCTGAGTTAGATTTTCCTTATTCAGCTGATCCTGTGTGTATTTAGAATACATTGTAGAGAGTTCGATAAGTTTAAACTTGCAGAATATTGAGTTCTATATCAATATCATTTTCTGAATCATCTGATATGGTAATTTTTGGTTATGATTGTTTTCAGATTAAGCATATTATTTTTCTGAGATTTTTGCAAAGTGTCCTTAGAGTGTTTATATTTTAGGTGCCCTTGTTAAGTAGTGCTGACTAGTTGCAGTTATATCATGAATTTTCACCAGGGAATAAATCATAGGTAATCATACCAGTTTGAAGTGGATTTGGGGGAGGGCAGAGGATAAAGTGGTTTACCATGTACCTAAGAAGTCATGATTGCTTTTATTCCTAACAGTCCACTTGTTTTCTAGCCACACACTTTGGACTGGCTCTTTGGAAACTGCCGAATTGTGATATCTTTGATGAGTTTGACAAGTGAGTTTGTTTTCTTGCTTCTGTTTTACTTTTAGCTTTAGCTAAATTTTAGTACAAAATATGTACTTCAGTGTAACATATATTCACTCAGGAAGATTCCATAGCTTTTGTGCATAACTAAAATGCCTAGGAGTTATTTCTGTGGCACTTGAAGTAACAAACTACAAATATAATTTAGACATTGCATAATTGTTGGCTCAAAATTGCAGACAGTCTTGATTACACACCATGCTAGTGCCAAGTCAGGACATTTTTAACCCACAGTCATCTTTTCTAAGTTGTTGTTACTGAAGAATTAATTCACACTCCCTGTTGATCAGCTCACAGCCTCCCTCCATGGTCCCCATACCTTCCCATACATACTCTAAATTGCTCAATCATGAGAATCTTTTCTGTTTCACTTGAATATTGGATTTCAGAAACAGCTCTCTTCCTTTTATTCAGAATTATATTTGAGGGAAGTTAATGGTGTGCTTAGACACACATTTTCTGGCAACAAAAGGCAGTTTAGTTTTTGGAAAATTTGGGGGTTCAGTTACCTCTTAGGAACTGAGTTGCCTAAGACAGACTTCTTAGCAAGTCAACTTATTTTACAGAGATGGGCTTATTTCCCTCAGTTTTAAACTGAATTTTGGAATTTAGCTGGTTGTCCAGTGGGATGAAAAGGGTGACCTGCAGATGTGAGACCTCTATTGAAAAGGAAAATGGGCAGAATTCCCTTCTTATCCAGGAGAATAGAGGCACTTTTTGATACATACAGAACTTATGGTAGTGGACAAAAGTGTGAAATTGGAGATAGTTCGCAAGACAGCACTGGAGGAGCAGTGCCAGATTTTGTCTGAATTTATCTCATTTTTCTCTGTCAGGGACCCAGATTCAGTTCAGTTCAGTTCAGTCGCTCAGTCGTGTCCGACTCTTTGCGACCCCATGAATCGCAGCACGCCAGGCCTCCCTGTCCATCACCAACTCCCGGAGTTCACTCAGACTCACGTCCATCGAGTCAGTGATGCCATCCAGCCATCTCATCCTCTGTCGTCCCCTTCTCCTCTTGTCCCCAATCCCTCCCAGCATCAGGGTCTTTTCCAGTGAGTCAACTCTTCGCATGAGGTGGCCAAAGTAGTGGAGTTTCAGCTTCAGCATCATTCCATCCAAAGAAATCCCAGGGCTGATCTCCTTCAGAATGGACTGGTTGGATCTCCTTGCAGTCCAAGGGACTCTCAAGAGTCTTCTCCAACACCACAGTTCAAAACCATCAATTATTCAGCGCTCAGCTTTCTTCACAGTCCAACTCTCACATCCATACATGACCACAGGAAAAACCATAGCCTTGACCAGATAGACCTTTGTTGACAAAGTAATGTCTCTGCTTTGTTGAGGTGTAATTTATGTAATAATGTTGATTCATTTCAGATTATACTTTTTTATAATTTAAAACTATTCTATCAACCTAATCACTTTCAATTTTTATTGCATATCCACAGCAGCCATATATATTCTTTCCTGACATTTATATAACTCTTATCTGTATTGTTTTATGACGACTTTTGGCATGTGTGCTTTTTATCAGTTCTCTCCAATTTTTACAACCACTCAGCAGAGTATGCTTGATGATTTTCATTTTTAAAATCGAGAGACTGAGGCTAGGCAAATCCATGTTGTTTGTTATAGTTGGTGAATGTCAGAGCCAAGATGTGAACCTGGATGGGTCTATCCAGGGCTGGATGTTTAAGAGTGATAGTGGTTATGTCTTAAATAATTGTAGCAAGTATCTGCAAATCTTTGAAAAACTCTTTGTCCCTGTAAATGTGAGATACTGTCAGGATTGTAGATGGTACATGACTGGAGGTTTTGTTCTGGCCTGGTTTCTGTCTCAGAACTGTTGTTTAGTTGCTCAGTCATGTCCGACTCTTTGTGACCCCATGGACTGCAGCATGCCAGGCTTCCCAGTCCTTCACTAGCTCCCGAAGTTTGCTCGAACTCATGTTTATTGAGTTGGGGATGGTATCTAACCATCTCATCCTCTGACGCCCTCTTCTCCTTTTGTCTTCAATCTTTTCCAGCATCAGGGTCTTTTTCAATGAGTTGGCTCTTCTCATCAGGTGGCCAAAGTATTGGTGCTTCAACTTCAGCATCAGTCCTTCCAGTGAATATTCAGGACTGATTTCCTTTAGGATTGACTGGTTTGATCTCCTTACTTTCCAAGGGACTCTCAAAAGTCTTCTCCAACACCACAGTCTGAAAGCACCAATTCTTTGGTGCTCAGCCTTCTTTATGGTCCAACTCTCACATCTATACATGACCACTGGAAAAACCATAGCTTTGACTAGACGGACCTTTGTTGGCAACGTGATGCCTCTGCTCTTTAATACATTGTCTAGGTTTGTCATAGCTTAAAACTATCTATGCTTTATTTAGTTGCTTTCAGAGCCACTCTCTACACAAGTGTTCATCATCTGTACTTAGCTCAGCCAGGCTACTTCCTCTCTTCTTGCTGACTTGATCTGGCTCTTCCCCACACTTCCTCTTTTCTCACAGGGAGTGCCCCTCACACCCACCATCAATTCACATCAGGTTCTTAGTGTCACCAGCACTGGAAGGGAGGCGAGTGTGGGTGGTGATAAAGGATTGCAAATCATGCTGATGGTACAAGGGTTCTTGGATCTGAACTTGTTAAGAGATGGAAGTCACATCAGTGTACAGACAGAAACCATTCAGGTGTGGAGTGAATGGCGAATATCCATTCGCCATTTGGGGCCTCCCAGAGCGAGCACAGTGATGCACTGGACACTCAGCACTGCTCAATTGCTTGTTTGACATGTCCAAAGTTGGTCCCTAGAGATGTCAGAAAAAGTGTTTTGAAAGTAAATAAGAATATACTTGTGACAAAATTATCTTCATTTACATATTGACTTTTAGGAGGAGCTCACATGTAATAATAAATTTGACCTACGTTCTAAGTATGGGCTTCCCTTGTAGCTCAGTTGGTAAAGAATCTGCCTGCAGTGCAGGAGACCCGGGTTCAATCCCTGGGTTGGGAAGATTCCCCTGGAGAAGGAAATGGCAACCCACTCCAGTATCCTTGCCTGGAAAATCTCATGGACAGAGGAGCCTGGTGGGCTGCAGTCCATGGGGTCGCAAAGAGTTGGGCACGACTGAGCGACTAACACTTACTTACTTACATTCTAAGTACGTCCTTCTACATTTGTCTGAAACCCACAGTACAACCCAAAGATCATAGCAGGCCTCAGCCCATGCCCAAGTTTATATTTTAAGTAAACTCCAGCAAAGCAGAATACACTAAACTGCCAACTGCTGCCTCAGAGTCCCCTTAGTCTGTCCCCCGAGTGACCTTTATATGGTTCTCATTTCTCCTCTTTGCCTGGGAAAATGCTCTAGAAGAAAGAGGTCTGAGAACAGTCGGGCTTCTCAGGCTGAGGACCTGGACCCCCTCTTAGTTGAGGAGTCCTCCCGGAGCCTGCTCTGTGGATCTGGGAACTGTGGCCCACGTGCATTAGGAGGGGTCTGTGGGTGCACTCTTTGTAGGATTCTGTGAGTCAGAGAGGAGAGGGGCTCAGGTGGAGAGAGGCAAGAACCTCCTTTTCAAGTCCCTTCCCCCTTTGGCTTTTCTATTCACCCTCTGTCCTCTTTGTCCTCCCAGAAAGCTTCAGATATTTTTTCATTGTTTCAGATCTGAATTCTTTACTTACCCATGTAGCAATCACGATCTCTTAGTTGGGGTAGATTTCTGTTTTGTTTTTTTGGCTGCTCTACCTGGCTTGCAGGATTTTAGTTCCCCAGGGAGGGATTGAACGTTCACCCTCTGCAGTGCAAGCACTGTTCTAGGGACATCCTGGGATAGATTACACTGTGAATGAAGAAACTCCAAATATTAGTTCCATTTATAAGATACAAATTTTCCTCTTTCTGACAATTGTCATATAAATGAAGTTTGCATATAAGCATTCTCAGACCAGCTCAGTGACCAAGGCTTCTCTATTGTGACTGTTATTCCTCCCTATGGTCCATTCTGATGGTTGGACTTTGACCAGTCGTATGTCACATTCTAGCAGTAGAGGGGACAAAGGAGGAAGGGCATGCCCCTAGCCATTGAGACTTGCTTCCTTCTTTAAGGCTATTCCCCAAAAATTACATACAACCCATTATTGCATCCAGTGATGTGCTGGAGCCAGTTGGTACCAACTTGTGAGAGCTGCTGCTCTTCCCAACTCTGTGTTCAGTGCCATCAAGGTAGAAGATTGAAGTTAGCCATGGTGGGAATGTATACCATTGAAAATGGCAATGCTACGAACCAAGGCTCCCCATCATCTCCCTGTCTCCCAAGGGGGACTAATTGTTAAAAAAAAAAAAAAAAAAAAAGCTTGCTAGCAGCCACCAATTATATCCCAGTGGCTAGAGGTATAATCACAGGGCCACACCTCACTGGGAGGTGGACTGGAAAGTGTAGCCTCTATTCTAGGTGGCTATGTGCCCGCCTAATGAAACATAATTATTGAGTGGCAAGTAACAGTCTTTGTCAGTGTTGTCTACCATCTTCTGTTTCTGTGCCTGGAAATATTCAAGATTCTAAAGTCAGTTATGTAACACTATACCAACCTAGCTCACTTGAAGCAGCCAATTGTGGTTTGTCTCTTGGAGATGAAAGCTGTTGAAAAATGTTGGTGTTGCAGATCATTCGGAGGTGGAGTTTCTTCCAGAGGTCTTTTTTATGCCATCTTTGTAGGTAACGTGAGTAAAGTAACTCAGTGAGGCAGATCAGCCTTTTTCTAAAGTTAGTACCATGAAGAACTTGGGCCAGAATTAGAGGGGAGGGAACAGGAGTGTGTGTTTGGCCATAACTCTGTGTGGAAGAGCCTTGGAGTTGTAACAATTCCACGCTTGTTCTTTGTTCTACCTCCATGCTTCCCTAACCTCTTTGCCCCCACCACCAACACTGCTCCCCACCAACCCGTTCTGTTTCAGAGTTTTTGGTCACTTAGCAAAAATTGTGATAATTGGCCTCTCCTCTTATAATTACATCTGTTATATTTTTGTTATATGAAAAGTATTCATTTTAGAAAAAATGTTCATTCTAGAAAATTGTCTTTCTCTGTGATTTTGTGACAGTTCTCAGTTTTTTCCTGTGAAAAGATGAGAACACACAATAGGCCATTGGCATCCCCCATTCTTATTTTATTTGTTTATCTCTTTGGTATGTGGTTTTTTTAATTGAAATATAATTGCTTTACAATGTTGTGTTTCTGCTACACAATATTGTGAATCAGCTATATGTATACATATATCCCCTTCCTCTTGAGTCTCCCTCCCACCCTCTCCCCTATTCTGCCTCTCTAGGTCATCACAGGGCACCGAGCTGAGCTCCCTGTGTTATGCAGCAGCTTCCCACTAGCTGTCAGTTTATACATAGTACTGTATATATGTCAACACTATCTGTCAATCTGTCCCGCCCCGACCCCCTTGCTGTGTCCACAAATTCATTCTTTACGTCTGCACGTCTGTTCCTGCCCTGCAAGTGTGTTCATCAGTACCATTTTTCTAGAATCCATATATATGTGTTAATATATGATGTTTGATTTTCTCTTTCTGACTTAATTCACTCTGTATGACAGACTCAAGGTTCATCCACATCACTTCCACTGACTCAACTTCATTCCTTTTTATAGCTGAGTAATATTCCATTGTGTGTGTGTGTGTGTGTGTGTGTGTGTGTGTATATATATATACACACTGCATCTTCTTTATTCATCATCTGTTGATGGACATCTAGGCTGCTTCCATGTCTTGGCTATTGTAAATAGTGCTGTAATGAACACTGGGGGTACATGTGTCATTTTGAGTTGTGGTATTCTTAGGGTATATGCCCAGTAGTGGGATTGCTGGGTTCTATGTTTAGTTTTTCAGGGAGCCTCAATACTGTTCTCCACAGTGGCTGTACCAATTTGCATTCCCACCAACAGTGTAAAAGGGTTCCCTTTTCTTCACACCCTCTCCAGCATTTATTGTTTGTAAATTTTTTTGATGATGGTCTTTCTGGCCAGTGTAAGGTGATACCATAGTGTATTTTTGATTTGCATTTCTCTGATAATTAGTGATTTGAGTATCTCTTCATTTGCCTCTTGGCTATCTGTATATCGTATTTGGAGAGAGATCTATTTAGATCTTCCACCCATTTTTGATTGGATTGCTTGGTTTTTTATATTGAGCCCCATAAGCTGTTTGTATATTTTGGAGATTAATTCTTTGTTGCTTCATTTGCAAATATTTCTCCCATTCTCATGGGCTTCCCAGGTGGCACTGGTGGTAAAGAATCCATGCCTTCTAATGCAGGAGATACAAGAGAAGTGGGTTTGATCCCTGGATCGAGAAGATTCCCCTGGAGAAGGAAATGGCAACCCCTCCAGTATTCTTGCCTGAGAAATCCCAGGGACAGAGGAGCCTGCTGGGCTACAGTCCATGAGGCTTCAAAGAGTCAGACATGACTGAGCAACTACACCTGCACACACTCCCGTTCTGAGGGTTATCTCTTCATCTTGTTAATGCTGCAAAAGCTTTTAAGTTTAATCAGGTCCCATTTTTTAATGTTTGTTTTTATTTCCATTACTCTAGGAAGTTGGAGAAGGCAATGGCACCCCACTCCAGTACTCTTGCCTGGAAAATCCCATGGATGGAGGAGCCTGGTAGGCTGCAGTCCATGGGGTCGCTAAGAGTCGGACATGACTGAGCAACTTCACTTTCACTTTTTACTTTCATGCGTTGGAGAAGGAAATGGCAACCCACTCCTGTGTTCTTGCCTGGAGAATCCCAGGGATGGGGGAGCCTGGTGGGCTGCCGTCTATGGGGTCGCACAGAGTCGGACACGACTGAAGTGACTTAGCTGACTCTGGGAAGTGCGTCAAAAAGGATCTTGTTGCGGTTTATGTCAGAGTGTTCTGCCTATGTTTTTCTCTAAGAGTTTTATAGTTTCCAGCCTTACATATAGATATTTAATCAATTTTGAGTTTATTTTTGTGTATGGTGTTAGTATTCTAATTTCACTCTTACATGTAGCTGTCCAGTTTTCTCAGTATCACTCAGTGAAGAGACAGTCTTTTCTCCATTGTATATTCTTTCCTCCTTTGTCATAGATTAAGTGACCATAGGTGTGGGTTTATCACTGGGCTTTTTATTCTGTACCTATTTCATAGGTCTGTATTTCTGTTGTGTATGTGTGTGAGTACCATACTCTCTTGATTACTATAGCTTTTTCATATAGTCTGAAGTCAGGGAGCCTGATTCCTCCAGCTCTGTTTTTCTTTCTCAAGATTACTTTGGTTATTTGGGGTCTTTTGTGTTTCCATACAAATTGTAAAATTTTTTGTTCTAATACCATGATGAATACTATGGTAATTTGTTATGGATTGCATTGAATCTGTGGATTGTTTTGGGTGGTGTATTCATTTTCACTATATTGATTCTTCCAATCCAAGAATATGATATATTTTCCCATCTGTGTCCTCTTTGATTTCTTTCATCAGTGTTTTATAGTTTTCTGAATATGGGTCTTTTGCTTTCTTAGGTATATTTATTCCTTGATATTTTATTCTTTTTGTTGTGATGGTAAATGGATTCTTTTCTTAATTTCTGTTTCTGATCTTTCATTGTTAGCATATAAGAATGCAAGAGATTTCTGTGCATTAATTTTGTGTCCTGTAACTTTACCAAATTCATTGATTAAATTTAGTAGGGTTTCTGATGGAATCTTTAGGATTTTCTATGTATGGTAATGTGTCACTGCAAACAGTGAGAGTTTTACTTTCTCTTTTCCAATTTGTATTTCTTTTTCTTCTCTGATTGCCACAGTGAGGACTTCCAAAACTGTGTTGAATAGGAGTGGAGAGAGTAAACATGCTTGTCCTGTCCCTGATCTTAGAGGAAATGCTCTCAGTTTTTCACCATTAAGAATGATGCTTGCTGTGGGTTTGTCACAGCAAACAGAGTGTGTGTGCTAAGTTGCTTCAGTCATGTCCAACTCTTTGTGACCCTGTGGACTGTGGCCCACCAGGCTCCTCGTGGGCCACATGGGGATTCTCCAGGCAAGAATACTGGAGTGGATTGCCATGCCCTCCTCCAGGGTATTTTCCCCACCTAGGGATTGAACCCAGGTCTCCTGGTCTCCTGCATTGCAGGCAGATTCTTTACCACCAGCACCACCTGGGAAGCCCTGGCCTTGTCATATGTTGCCTTTATTATGTTGCCTTTATTATATAGATTCCCTATATGCCCATTTTCTGGAGATTGTTTTTAAAATCAGAAATGGGTGTTGAATTTTGTCAAAAGCTTTTTCTGTATCTATTGAGATGATCATATAATTTTTATTCTTTAATTTGTTAATATGGTATATTATGATTTTGTGTATTTGATTTTGTGTATTTTGAAGAATCCTTGCATTACTGTGATAAATCCCACTTGATCATAGTGTATGATCATTTAAATGTGTTGCTGGATTTTGTTTGCTGGTATTTTGTTGAGGATTTTTGCATCTTTGTTCATTAGTGATATTGGTCTATAATTTTCTTTTTTGTGATAGTTTTGTCTGGTTTAGGTATCAGGGTGGTGGTCTCACAGAACAAATTTGGGAATGTTCTTCCCTCTGCAATTTTTGGGGAAAGTTTTAGAAGGATAGGTTTTAGCTCTTGAAATATTTGATAGAATTCACTTGTGAAGCCATCTGGTTCTGGACTTTTGTTTGTTGGAAGATTTTTCATTCGTTTCAATTGCATTACTTGCGATTGGTCTGTTTATATTTTCTAATTCTTCCTGGTTCAGCCTTGGAAGGTTGTCCCTTTCTAAGAATCTGTCCATTTCTTCCAGTTTGTCCATTTTATAGGCATATGGTTGCTTGAGGTAGTCTCTTGTGATCCTTTGTATTTCTGCAGTGTCAGTTGTGATTTCACCTTTTTCATTTCTAATTTTATTGAGTCCTCTTCCTTTTTTTCTTGAGTCTGGCTAAGGTTTATCAATTTTTTTTCGTAAGAACCAACTCTTAACTTTTATTGATGCTGTTGTTTTCTTCATTTCTACTTCATTTATTTCTGCTATGATCTTTATGATTTCATTGCTTTTTATTGACTTTGGGTTTTCTTTGTTCTTTCTCTAGTCACTTTAGGTGTAAGATTAGATTGTTTATGTGAGAGTTTTCTTGTTTCTTGAGGATTGAATTGCTGTAAATTAGAACTGTTTTTGCTGTGTCCCATAGGTTTTTGGTCATTGTTTTTGTTGTCATTTATTTCTATGTACTTTTATTTCCTCTTTAATTTCTGTAGTTATCACTTGGTTATTTAGCGGTGCATTATTTAGCCTCCATGTTTTTGTGTTTTTTATAGTTTTGTTCCTTTGATTAATTTATAATCTCATAGCATTGTGGTCAGAAAAGATGCTTGATACTGTTTCAGTTTTATTAAATCTTCTGAGACTTGATTTGTGACCCAAGATGTAGTCTATCCTGGAGAATGTTCCATGGCACTAGTGTAAGTTCCATGGCACTAGTGTAAGAAGTGTATTCACCGATTTCAGGTGGAATGTCCAAAATTATCAATTAAATCTATCTAGTCTGTTCAGGCAATGGCACCCCACTCCAGTACTCTTGACTGGAAAATCCCATGGATGGAGGAGCCTAGAAGGCTGCAGTCCGTGGGGTCACTGAGGGTTGGATATGACTGAGCGACTTCACTTTCACTTTTTACTTTTTGCATTGGAGAAGGAAATGGCAACCCATTCCAGTGTTCTTGCCTGGAGAATCCCAGGGACGGGGAGCCTGGTGGGCTGCCATCTATGGGGTCTCACAGAGTCGGACACGACTGAAGTGACTTAGTAGCAGTCTATTGAGTCACTTAAAGCTTGTATTTCCTTATTTATTTTGTATATATGATCTGTCTGTTGGTGTAAGGGTGGTGCTAAAGTCCCTCACTATTATTGTGTTAACTGTTGATGTCTCCTTTTATGCTTATTAGCTTAGCATTTGCCATGTGTATTGAGGTGCTCCTATGTTGGGTGCATAAATATTTGTAATTGTTATATCTTCTTCTTGGTTCGATCCTTGAGGTATGTGTATCCTTGAGGTATGTGTTTTTAATGGAAGGTTAGTAATCTTGGGCTTTTCCCTTTATATTCTTTCTGGGTTTCTCCTGAGCAGTGGTCCAGCAGGTTGGGATGGGGTGAAAGTTGAGGCTGCTGAACCATTCCCTGAGAATCCCAGTTACCCAGCTCCCTGTCCCTGTTCAGTTGTGTGGACTGGGTCTGTGCTGTGCTCAGTCACTTCAGTCCTGTCTGACTCTTTGCAACCCCATGGACTGGAGCCTGCCAGGCTCCTCCATCCATGGGGATTCTCCAGGCAAAAATACTGAAGTGTGTTGCCATGCCTTCTTCCAGGGGATCTTTCCCACCCAGGGATTGAACCTGTGTCTCTTGCATCTCCTGCATTGGCAAGTGGGTTCATACCACCTGGGAAGCCTGTGGACTGGGAGCCAGACCCCAAAGCATGGTAGAGTCACAGAGTGGGTCAGAGGCAGGAAGGATGGAGATCACTAGTCCAGTTCCCTCATTATGAAGATGAGAGGACTGAGGTCCATTAGAGGTTAGGAGGTCTCTAGAGTTGCACTCCTCTCTATTTCCTCCCTCTGCATTTTAACAAGCAGAGCAAAAACAGAAGACTCCACAATTAGTGTCTTAGATTGAGCGTCATCTAAAGAGGTAAGGGAAAGAAAACACTGTAACTGAATTCCATTTGAAACATTCTTTAGAATTTCCAGGGCTGTAAGCAATCCCCCACCATTATTTAATGTGGCTTCTGTCTTTATCCTTAACCCCAAACCATTAAAAAAAATATATTTAAGACTGCATTGGGTCTTAGTTGCAGCTTGTGAGGTCTTCTTGCATCATGCAGGATCTGTTGTTGTAGTGCACAAGTTCTCTGGTTGCAGTTCACAGGGCTTCAGAGATTGTGGGCTTAGTAATTACAGTATTCAGGCTTAGTTGCTCCATGGCATGTAGGATCTTAGTTCCTTGATCAGGGAATTGAACCTGGTCCCCTGCATTTCAAGGCAGATTCTTAACCACTGGACCACCAGGGAAGTCCTGACCTCAAACCATTTTTAATACTTTCATAGGGTTAAACTAAAACATTTCTATGTTATATATATATATATATATAATCACAAGGGATTTGATTGAGATCATACCTGAATGGTCTAGTGGTTTTCTCTTCAATTTAAGTCTGAATTTTGCAATAAAGAGTTCATGATCTGAGCCACAGTCAGCTCCCGGTCTTGTTTTTGCTGACTGTAAGGAGCTTCTCCGTATTTGGCTGCAAAGAATATAATCAATCTGATTTTGGTATTGACCATTTGGTAATGTTCATGTGTAGAATAGTCTCTTGTATTGTTGGAAGAGGGTGTTTGCTGTGACCAGTGCGTTATGCAGGAAGTGAAGAAGAACTAAAGAGCCTCTTGATAAAAGTGAAAGAGGAGAGTGACAAAACTAGCTTAAAATTCAACATTCAGAAAACGAAGATCATGGCCTCTGGTCCCATCATTTCATGGTAAATAAATCGGGAAACAATGGAAACAGTGAGAGACCTTTTTTTGGGCTCCAAAATCACTGCAGATGGTGACTGCAGCCATGAAATTAAAAGATGCTTGTTCCTTGGAAGAAAAGCTATGACCAACCTAGACAGCATATTAAAAAGCAGAGATATTACTTTGCTGACAAAAGTCCATCTAGTCAAAGCTATGGTCTTTCCATTAGTCATGTGTGGATGTGAGAGTTGGACTATAAAGAAAGCTGAGTGCTGAAGAATTTATGCTTTTGAACTGTGGTGTTGGAGAAGATTCTTGAGAGTCCCTTGGACTGCAAGGAGATCCAACCAGTCCATCCTAAAGGAAATCAGTCCTTAATATTCATTGGAAGGACTGATGCTGAAGCTGAAACTCCAATACTTTGGCCACCTGATGCAAAGAACTGATTTATTGGAAAAGACCCTGATGCTGGGAAAGACTGAAGGAGGAGAAAAAGGGGATGACAGAGGATGAGATGATTGGATGTCATCACTGACCTGATGGACACGAGTTTGAGCAATGTCCGGGAGTTGGTGATGGACAGGGAGGCCTGGTGTGCTGCAGTCCATGGTATCACAAAGAGCTGGACACAACTGAGCAACTGAACTGATGTTGCATGTGTAAATTAATTGAAATAGAACTATATTCAAGTTTTTTCCTCTTAAAGATAAATGATCTGGATAGAATCTTCTCTGAATAGATACTACTGAAAAAGTTTTCTCAACTGTCATCCTGAAGATCATGCACAGAAAATATATTAGTTGGCCTTCTCTGTAATTTCACCTCCAGCCAGAGAATCCTAAATGTGGGAAAGAAAAACAAAGAAATATGTTGAGAAACCATTTTTTTTCCCTTAAGGTGAAATTTACATAAGACAAATGAACCATTTTAAAGAGAACAGTTCAGTGGCATTTAGTACAGTCACAATATTATGCAGCCACCACCTCTAGCTAGTTCCAAAAAGACAAACCATTTTAAAACAATTATTAGAGTAACCTTTTGTGTTTGCTTTGATTTTTCATGTTCCTCCTTTTATGGGAATACTCAAACTAGCTGTCTGACTAGAACTTCGGCAGCAGAGAGGTGATGATAAGGACAGAAAAGGATAGGTTAAGAAACAGTTTGTTTTATTCTTTTGTGAGGGAGCGGGGAGGGCAGGTGGTGGGCATGGTCCATCTAAAACAGGAGACAGCATAGTGAAAAATTGCTAGAGCCAGCAGGTCAGTTGTAACTTTCCTGTGATCTTGGGCAAATTTCTGAATTTCTGAACCTTGGTTTCTTATAAAAGAGGAGGCAGAACTGCATATGCACATTATACCAGGGTCAGTTTTGCTAGTTAATCGTTAAGTGAGGGTGACCATTATGCAATAGTTAAGTCAGTGTAACCGCTGGAAGAAACTGGGTGAAGGGTACGCATGACTTCTCAGTACTATTTTTGCAACTTCCTGTGAGTCTAGAATTATTTCGAAATAGAAAGCTTAAATTGAAAACATATGACCACCTGAAACTTGTACATGAATGTTCATAGCAGCACCATTCATAATAGCCCCAGAGTGGAAACAGTCAAAATGTCCAGCCTCTGCTGAATGGATGAATTAAATGTACATCCACATGATGGAATATAATTCAGTCATAACAAGCAGTGTAGTACTGATTCATGCTCTAGCATGAAGGAACCTTGAAAACATTTTGCTCAGTTCAGTGAAGGAGATCAGTCACAAAAGATCACATATTTGTATGACTGCATTTACTGTACATGACTACCATTTCCAGGTGGTGCACTGGTAAAGAGTCCGCCTGCCAATACAGGAGATGCAAAGAGATGAGGGTTTGATCCCTGGGTTGGGAAGATCCCCTGAATAGGAAATGGCAACCCATTCCAGTATTCTTGCCTGGAAAATTCCATGGACAGAGGAGCCTGACAGGCTACAGTCCATGGGGTTGCAAAGAGTTGGACACAACTGAGCTCAAGACATGTCAACATGTCTACTGTACAGGAAATGGGCAGAATAAGCAAATCAATTGTAGATAGAAAGTAGATTAGTTGAGCCACTGACAAGGGTGAGTGACCCCTACCGGCTATGGGGTGTCTTTGTGGGGAGGTGAAAATGTTCTGGGTTGGATAATGGTGATTGTGGCACAGCTTTGTTAATATGCTAAAAACCTGCTGAATTTTATTATTTAAAAGGGTGAGTTTTGTGGCATGTGAATTATATTTCAATTAAAAAAAGTTTTAAAAAGGAGAGATGGTTGAGATATCCTCTAGATTCCTTTCCAGCTGCTTTGTTCAGAGGGCACAGTGATGCCCCAATTAGAACAAATGTTTAGGAATAACACACTCTAGTTCTCTTGCCATATTTGCCCTGTGCTGTCACTGTTGATTTCTCAGGACTCAAGCTCCTCATTATTCTTCAAAGCACAGCGTGTGCAGGGTGGCTATATATATATATTTTTTTTCCCATGAATGTCAGTAATTGAAGATATTTTAAGGGAATTACATCACAAAGAAGCAATACTTAGAATGTGCCCATGAAATGAGGTCCTGACCCTTCCTGGCTATCTGTGGAGCTCCTTAGCACTCGCTTGAACCCTGGCCTTGAGGGCTGTTCCCTTTTCCTCAGTGGGAGTGCCTCCTTCCACAGCCAGAGCGGTGGAAACCCTGAATTACAGAATCTTAGCCCTCACTTAAAGTACATGAGCCAGCTCTCCACTCCCAACCATCACCATCGCATTCTGCAACCATGCCAGATTCTGCAAAGAGTGCCTGAGTCCTGCACAGGTGGTTATAGAATAATTCAATATAAATATCTCACTTAATGGAAGCACTGTGTTAAGTCAGTTGCTTGTTAAACGGATGGGGGATTTGTGAAAGTTTCCTAGTTGCTCAGTCAAGCAAAATGAATTATGTCAGCATCAGCAGAGCTGGGTTAGATTGGCAGTCAGCCAGGACAGGAGCATAGCCTTTGACAACTTAAGATGTCAGCGGTGTATTTATTAAAAAACAAAACAAACAAACAAACAAAAAAAACAAGCTCTATAAGAAATATCAATGTCTGCTTCACTACTCTGGACATCTTCCAGTCTCACAGTATCTTTACATGGCAGCATTTTCAGCCAGGAGGAAGACTTGAGACTGAGGGGAGGTTGATATTCTGCTTTAACAAAGTGAACCATACATGGCAAAGAGAAACATAAGTGTGTTTTATAGCAGCTACTGTGGTCAGATGTTGGATAGAGAGAGATACAGAAACCATGGTATACATGCTAGGGGTAATGGCTCCATGCAACGTAGATCAGCAACATTCCAGACCTCAGTAAGGGGGCTTCCCTGGTGCACTAGTGGTAAAGAATCTGCCTACCAATGCTGGAGGTGCAGGAGATGTGGGTTCAGTCCCTGGATAGGGAAGATCCCCTGGAGGAGGAAATGGCAACCCACTCCAGTGTTCTTGCCTGGAAAATTCCATGGATAGAGAAGTCTGGTGGGCTACATCCATGGGGTCATGAAGAGTTGGGCTTGACTGAGAGACTGAGCATGCACACAGACCTCAGTGATTTCCTTACTTCATAAAGGCATACTGAGACCCAAGAGGTTCCATCACAAGACCAGGGTCCCAAAGATGCTGACTGAGGGGCCAGAGCTAGCAGTGAGCGGTCCGTTGCACAGGGTTTTAGAATCTTCAGGCTTGCAAGTGACACTCTTCCTAAGAGTGATCTAAACTCAGCGGATGTTTATTATATCCCATATCTAAAGATGTGTGGGTTCAGGTCCACAGATCTGTGGATCCGGCTCATAGGGCAGCCACGTATGGCTGCACACACTGGATTGCACGAACCCGGGGGTGCCGATGTGCACATGGAGTTGTCTGGATGGTACCTGTGTATTTGGACTGTGTACCACCTTACATCTGTGTGGACTGGCTCTGGTTACAGGATTGAATTTGTGGCTCAGTGATGTCAGGGCAGCTTCTTGGTGGTTCTCTCTATCTTTTTATCTCAGGTTTGAGATGACTACAGCTGCTCTAGCCTTGTCATCATGTGTCAGTATCTAAGCGGAAAGGAAGGGATGGCTAAAATGAAAGTGTTCTGTTCAAACCGTTCTCTTCCTAGGGGTAAAGGGTTTCCCAGAACATCTAACAGATTTCCCTAATATCTGATTGCCCAGGGATGGGTCACATGGCCACGTCTAAACCAACCTTGGCACAAGAATATACTCACCCCTGTTAGACTTGTGAAAGCAAGGTTCTGCCAGCAGGCACAGGGGTAATGGGAAGATGACAAGTGGGATCTGCCAAAGATTGTTACATTGAAGATGGAATGATACATTTTAATATATATGATGCTGCTGAAGGGACAAATGAATATCGAAAACCATTTAGAAAAGACAGATCATAGATCACTGGAAGTGGACAGTTCAAATTTATTTCCCCTATATTGATAGCTGATGTTTCACTGCATAAGTTAGTAACTTTTCTGGATTTGCCTGACTGAAAAATATGTCTTTTACCTACAGGAAGTGTAAGCTCTTACCATTACTATCTCAGCAGTTTTCTAGATTTTTCATTAACAGGTTCAGGCAGTCCAGAATTATTTTGTTTTCTGGGTAAGCATTTTGAGGCACATGGATTTCTCTGTTTCCAGGATAGAGGAAGGAAGAACAGATATCTGTTTCTCCAGATACAAAGTCATGCTTAAAGTGACAACCAAAGCAGTTTCTAAAATGTACAACTTGTGAATCAGGAAATTTCAGATTAGAGGATGCAGAAATATAAATGATACTATTCTTGCCCTTTAGGGATTCACAGTTCACTGCAGCTGTTTGTGCATGGTGTGCTCAGTTGTGTCCGACTCTGCGGCCCCAAGGACTGCAGCCCGCCAGGCTTCTCTGGCCATGGAATTCTCCAGGCAAGAATACTGGAGTGCATTGCCATTTCCTCCTCCAGAATCTTCCTGACCCAGGGATTGACCCGCCATCTCTTGCATCTCCTGCATTGGCAGGTGGATTTTTTAACTACTCGCACAACCTGGGAAGCCTGTGTTAATTAAATAGCGTAAAGTTAATAGAGTCTCCCAAAGGTCACTGAAAATTATTGATTCATGCCTCGGAAACAAGGGAAGCCAGGAGCCCAGGCCAGGGGATGAAGCCATGGAGAGGGCGAACCACTCCTTTGATAACATGAGGGTACCTTCTGGGGAGAGAGGGAAGCGGGGAGTAACAAGGTGTGTGGTTCAGACTGTATCTGTTCCATTGTGCATTTCCTAGTGTCACGGGAGCATTGTGAGTCACCGCTGCAGAGAAGATGTTATTGCCAAAGAGAAGTCTTAGGCACATCCCTAATGAAGTTTCTAGTGTTATATTTGATATGATATTAAAAAAAAAAAGTGTTGATCTTTGCTGTATCCCTTGCTGGGAGGAAAAGGAAAATTCCATTGATAAGGTTTGCTTTTAAAGACATCAGTAAACTATTCCCATGGTGAAGGACCTTCCCCCATTCCACCTGCCCTCTGCAAAGCCAACAGAGAAGAAAACAGTGAAATTTCTAAAATGTGTGACCTTGGCAGTATAAAGCATCTTTGTAACTGGAGTTCTCTTGGGTGAGGTAGTGTCCATATGATTTGTTTCCATTTTTCCCAAGTGGGAAGAGGCTGAGATGATTGGGTAGCAGAAATGACTGGGGAGGGGAGTGGCTTGCAGCCTTCTTTGAAGGAAAGAGGGTTGGTCTAGATGCCATAAATTATAGATATTCTTCCTTCACCTCTCCACACAGGTGACCTCATAGGAACAGAGCGGTTATTCCAATCCTGTCCATTCCTAGCCACTCCCTCCCCGGTGCCCGGCCTTGCTTAGTGTTCTGATGGGGAGGTGAAGCCAGTGTCTGGAGTTTCAGCATCTCACTTGCATTACTGGCCCTGAGGTTACAGAAGGAAAAGCCATGCAAGCTGTGTGTGTAGGAGCTGCTCCCTGCCATGGAGCCCTCATGGGCTAGATCTGCCGGGGAGGATGGCCACAGACCCAGAGAGGACAGGGTTGACCAGGGAGCAATCCCATCTTCTCCAGGCCACCTAGCTGCAGACCACTGTGGACAGAGTGGTTTCCTGGGATTGGGGTTTATGTCAAACGTGTATATTAGAGCAACTAGAAATGTTATTTTAATAGTTGAAGGCAAGCAGATTTAGAAAAGAAACACGTCTAGAAAGTTTAAGGTGTAAAACCATCAAATAGAAATAGATGAACTAAACAAATTCTAAATTAAAAAGGTACATTTACATGTATAGGAATGTGTATCTTGTCTCTTGTTAACCCAACAGGGCCAATGCCTGGCTCCTTTCAGTAGTTCCTGTACTGCTGTGTTCTCTGTGTTTAAGAATTCTACAGCGTTTATGCAACTTTGCTACTTATTAGTTTCCTAAAGCCCTTAGGATCTGGAGTTCATCTGGTCTGCTGATTTCATGGTACTTAGAGAAGCAGTTTTTTCCTCATAGTTCCACGTCATGAGGGCCCTGCAAGGACAATCTCAATAGCCTTACCCTCTGTAGTTTTGTCCCTTGGAGAAGAAGGACATTATCTTTTGTCATTTCTCTAGGCCTAGCCGAGTGGTGGTGAGAGCTTGGAGCTGGATGGGCCAGGCCATGGTTTTTTGTTTGTCGGTTTGTTTTTAATTAGTTTTTATTGGAGTGTAGTTGATTTACAATGTTGTTAGTTTCAGGTGTTCAGCAGCGTGAATCAGTTCTACATATATCCTCTGTTTTTAGATTCTGTTCCCATATAGGCCACTGAAGAGTGTTGAGTAGAGCTCCCTGTGCTATATGGTAGGCCCTTGTTGCTTATACGCTGTTGCAGTTCAGTCTCTAAGTCATGTCTGACTCTCTTGCTCCCAATATTTCCCCCTTCTGTCCATAGTTTGTTTTCTGCATCTATGGCTCTATTTCTGTTTTGTAAATAGGTTCATTTGTACCATTTCTTTAGATTCCATATATATGAGCCATCATCTGGTATTTGTCTTATACTGACTTACTTCACTCAGTAGGCAATCTCTAGGTCCATCCATGATGCCACAAATGGAATTCTTTCTTTTTTTTTTTGGTTGACTAAAATTCCATTGTATATATGCACCATATTGTCTTTATCCATTTCGCTGCTGATGGACATTTAGGTTGCTTCCATATCCTTGCTCTTGTACACAGTGCTGCATTGGGGTGCACGTATCTTTTCAAATTACGGTTTTCTCCAGATTTATGCCCAAGAGTGGCACTGCTGAACCATAACAGTAGCTCTATTTTTAGTTTTTTAAGAAACCTCCATACTGTTTTCCATAGTATGTATCAATTTATGTGCCCACCAACAGAGTAAGAGGGTTCCCTTTTGTCCATATCCTCTCCAGCATTCATTGTAGATATTTTGACGACGGCCATTGTGGCTGGTGTGAGGCGATACCTCACTGTAGCTCTGATCCTTTCTCTACTAATTAGTGATCTTTAGTATCGTCTCATGTGCCTGTTTGCCTTCTGTGTGTCTTCTTTGGAGAAATGTCTATTTAAGTCTTTTGCCCATTGTTTGGGTCTTTTTTTGTTTGTTTTTTGATATTGGGCTGCATGAACTGTTTGTGTATTTTGGAGATTAATCCTTGTCTTTTTGTTTTCTTCATGGTTTCTTTGCTGCACAGAAACTTTTAATTTTAATTAGGTCCCGTTTGTGTGTTTTTGTTTTCATTACTTTAGGAGGTGGATCAAAAAAGATATTGCTGTGATTTATGTCAATGAGTGCTTTGCCTATGTTTTCCTCTAAAAATTTTATAGTACTGGCTCTTACAATTATGTCTTTAATCCATTTTGAGTTTATTTTTATGCATGGTATGGTGTTAGGAAATGTTCTAATTTCATTATTTTACGTGTAGCTGTCCTGTTTTCTCTATACCACTTATTTCTTCTTTGTAATAGATTAGCTGACTATAGGTGCATGGGTTTATCTCTGGGCCTTCTATACCATTTCATTGGCCTATATTTCTGTTTTTGTGCCAATACCATACTGTTTTGGTTTTTTGGTTACTATAGTGTTTTAGTATAGTCTGAAGTCAGGGAGCCGTATTTCTGCAGCTCTTATTTTTCTTTCTCAATATTGCTTTGGCTATCTTGAGAAAAAAGAATGAAACTGGAGTGGTCAACCTCCACATGAAAAGCACGTGAAAAGATACTCAACATCACTCATTATTAGAGAAATGCAAATCAAAACCACAGTGTGTTATCATCTCATGCTGGTCAGAATGGCTTTCATCAAAAAGTCTATAAACAATAAATGCTGGAGAGGATGTGGAGAAAAGGGAACATTCTTACACTGTTGGTGGGAATGCAAACTGGTATAGCTAGTATGGAAAACAGTGTGGAGATTCCTTAAAAAGCTGAGAATAGAACTGCCACATGACCCAGCAAACCCACCCCTGGACATATACCCCGAGGAAACCAGAATTGAAAGAGACACATGTACTCCAATGTTCATTAAGGAAAGGAAAGGAAAGTGAAGTCCCTCAGTCGTGTCCGACTCTTTGCGACCCCATGGACTGTAACCTACTAGGCTCCTCTGTCCATGGGATTTTCCAGGCAATAGTACTAGAATGGGTTGCCATTTCCTTCTCCAGTGGATCTTCCTGACCCAGAGATGGAACCCAGGTCTCCCGCATTGTAGACAGACGCTTTACCGTCTGAGCCCCCAGGGAAGTCCAAATGTTCATTGCAGTACTGTTTACTATAGCTGGTATGTGGAAGCAAGCTAGATGTCCATTGGCAGATGAGTGCATAAGGAAGTTGTGGTGCATATACACAGTGGAGTATTACTCAGCTGTAAGAAGGAATGCATTTGAGTCAGTTCTAATGAGGTGGATGAAACTGGAGCCTATTATACAAAGTGAAGTGAGTCAGAAAGAGAAAAACAAATACTGTATATTAATGCATATATATGGAATCTAAAAAGATGATAATGATGATCCTACATGCAGGGCAGCAAAAGAGACACAGATGTAAAGAACAGACTTTTGGACTCTATGGGAGAAGGTGAGAGTGGGATGACCTGAGAGAAATAGCATTGAAACATGTATATTAACATATGTAAAATAGATGACCAGTGCAAGTTTGATGCATGAAGCAGGGCACCCAAAGCCAGTGCTCTGGGACAACCCAGAGGGATAGGGTAAGGAGGGAGGTGGGAGGGGAGTTCAGGATAGAGGCCACATGTATATCCATGGCTGGTTCATGTTGATGTATGGCAAAAACCATCAAAATATTGTAATTACACTCCAATTAAATATCTGTTTTCCAAAAGATTGCTTTGGCTATTTAGGGTCTTTTGTGTTTCCATACAAATTGTAAAACATTTTTGTTCTAATTCTGTGAAAAATGCTATTGGTAATTTGATAGGGACTGCATTGAATCTGTAGATTACTTTAGGTAGTGTAGTCATTTGCACAATATTGATTCTTCCAATCCAAGAACATGGCATATCCATCTGTGTGTGTCATCTTTGGTTTCCTTCATCAGAATCTTGTAGTTTTCTGGGCACAGGTCTTTATTTCTTTAGGTAGGTTTATTCCTAGGTAATTTATTCTTTTTGATGTGATGGTAAATGGGATTTTTTCCCCTTAATTTCTCTTTTCTGATTTTTCACTGTTAGTGTATAGAAATGCAAGAGATTTCTGCATGGTAATTTTGTATCTTTCAACTTGATCAGATTCATTAATGAGCTCTAGTAGTTTTTTGGTAGCATCTTTAGGATGTCCTATGTATAGTATCATGTCATCTGCAAGCAGTGATAGTTTTACTTCTTTTTCAATTTACATTCCTTTTATTTCTTTTTCTTCTCTGATTTCTGTGGCTAGGACTTCCAAAGCTATATTAATAGCTTTGTGTGGACATTCTTGTCTTGTTCCTGATCCTAGAGGAAATGCTTTCAGCTTTTTCTTTCTACCGTTGAGAATGATGTTTGCTGTGGGTTTGTCATATATGGCCTTTATTATGTTGAAGGCTAGGTCCTGTTGGCTGAGAGCTGAACAGTAGATGATCCACTGGCTGAGGCTAATACCTGCCAGCAACAGGAAGTTCCACCACATGTCCTATTTTAAAGCTCTTTGGCAGGAATACAGAGTAAACTTTTCATTTGTATACTGGCTAAGCTTTAAGGACCAGTACCTGTTTGGGGAACTGAAGTGAGCATGGGCGGATACAAAGAAGTCACACTTTGCCCACCAGGTTCTATACTGTCTGTCTCCACACTTATAATACATAGCCATAATTCAAAGCTGGCATCTCAGGGGAATGGGTAACGCTGATGGAAAATACATACACTTCTAGTATAGAACACACTTGTATCAATATTAACATGGAGAATCTTATGTTGAGGCATATTTTTGTAGTCCAGAGGCCTGGACTCAATCCTAATTCTACCTCTTTGGAGTATGACTTTGAAATGTTACCTGAACACTTTTTAAAAAATCTTTTCTTCTGTAAAATGGAAATATCAGTCTTACTTATCTCCATGGGTGGTTATGAGAAGCATAATGAAGGGATGTATGTGAACTGATAAGCATTAATAGTTGCTAACAATGATATAGTTCCTATGGAACGTGATTTCTTGAGTCTTACTATATCCCTAGACCTGTGAGTTACAATTGATTCTTTTTCTGGGTTCCTCAAAGTATGAACAGGTTGTTGGAATCAGCCAGTTTTGTAAAAGATGTCTCAAGCTCTCACTTGTCTATTTGTTCAACAGTGTGCCATGTAAGAAGTGTGTGGTGGTTGGTAATGGAGGAATTTTGAAGAATAAGACATTAGGAGAAAAAATTGACTCCTATGATGTAATAATAAGGTAAATATATTTTCTATTTGCTAACACAGAACTGTTTTAAAAGAACATAGTTTCCTGCTTTAGTATGACCTTTTTAAAAGGAAGTGGAGTTGCTTTAGTATGCTTAAGTACAGTACATATTACTCAAGTTGTTGGCTGGAGTAGACTTCGATTTCAGGTCATTCATTTAGCAAATATTTATGAAATCCCCTGAACATTCTGGGCACAGGTCTAGCCCCAGGGAGCTATTGCAGTGAATAAAAATAATGTTCTTCCTCCCTGTGAAGCTTACATTCTAATGGGAAGAAGAAAACAGTAATTAAGAAAAGAAATATAATAAATGTCATGTAAACAATCAAAACAGTTAAATCATCAAGAATGAATGAATGGTTGTTTTTGAATGGATGGCAGTGCTGAGGCAGAGACATCTTAAACTAGACCTAAGTGGCCATATGAAGACTAGGGAAGAGCAATACAGGCAGAGAAAATGCTGGCTGAAGGTCCTCCGGAAGGCATGACGCTGGGTTTGAGAGCAGCAAAAAGAAAACCAGTGAGGTTGGAAGGCAGCAGACTGGGGAGAGGGGTGCAATTGGCAGCTGAAGATGTAGTTAAGGAGTGGGCTTTGTAGGATTTTGTCAACTTGGATTTGGACTCGTGTTTAAGTATAACAGAAAAGTTTTGAAAATCATTCAGCAAGAATGCAACTCTATCTGGTTATGTCTTTTTTTTTTTTAATTGTATTTATTTATGACTGCACTGGGTCCTTGTTGCTGCACGCAGGCTTTTTCTAGTTGCAGTGAGCAGGGCCTGCTCTCTAGTTGCGCTGCATGGGTTTCTCATTGAGATGGCTTCTCTTGTTGTGGAGCACAGGCTCTAAAGTGTGCGGGTTTAGCAGCTGGGACGCATGGGCTTAGTTGCCTCAGGGCATGTGGGATCTTCCAGAGCAGGGATCAAACCTGTGTCCACTGCATTGGCAGGCAGATCCTTAACCACTGGACCACCAGGGAAGCCCTGGTTTTGTCTTTAGAATACCCTGATGGTGGCATGGAGAATAAAACATGAAGGACAAAGGTGAAAATGAAAAGACCAGTTAGGTTGCTGCATTTGGATAGAGAATGGTGGCTTGCAATAGGATTGTCATGGCGGGGACAGAGATAAGGGACTAGATTGAGGCATGTATTAGAGTTACAGTTATCAGGATTTGCTTTTTATTGAATGTGAGCAGAGATGGGAATAAAGGAATGCAGGATACTTCCCAGGTTTTCAGCTTAATAGACTAGCTGGATAGTGGTACCATTCATTGAATTGGGGAAGACTAGGGTAGGAACAGGTTTAGGGGAGAATCAAGATTTTGGTATGAACATACCACGTTTGAGATGCTTATTAGATTTATAGTATATACATCAAGTAGGCAGTTAGATAAAGCGGTTAAATCTTATAAGTTGTATGTAAACCATGGACTGGGTGAGATTTCCCAGGAGCAGACAAAGAGGGCTCAGGACTGAGCTTTGAAGTACTGAAAGGTTGTGAAAGGAGTAAAGGAGCTGGAGAGGATCTGCTACTGAAGTAGGAAGAAAGTCAGGAAAACGTGGTCATAAACGCCAAGCCAGGTGGTCATAAACGCCAAGCCAGCACAGTGTTTTAAGACAGGGAGGTTTCAACCATGACAGATGCTGGTGAGAGGTCCTGTAAGATGAGGACAGAGTTCACATTGGACTGCCAAGTTGAAGCTCACTGATACTCTTGACAGAAGACTTGGAGGCGTGGTGCTGGGGAGAAGCCCAAGTGGAGTGGTTTGAGGGAATGACAGGTGAGAAAGCAGAGAAACTAGTAAACTAGTATAAACAACTCTTTGGAGAAATTTCACTGTGGTGTTGAGACATAAGATGGTCACTGGAGATAATTCCAGACTCCTAAAGGAGATTTTCTGTTTTGTTTCCTTTTATAGATAGGAGATTCTAAAACATTAGTAAACTGATGGAAATGAATAAAGAGATTGGCATGGTAACGAGAGAGGGCATGGGGCCCAGAGCACAGTGTGGTTATCTCTGCAGTGGAAGGGAAAGTTGGGGTTGTGGTCACAGCTACCGAGAGTTCCATAGACCTAGTGGTGTGGTAATGAGAACATTTCCGTCTCTGTTTTCTTGTAGTAAAGGTTGAAGTCAGGTCATTCAGTGTGTATGTGTTGGGAATGGCTATGAACAGTCTTCTGAAGAGTGGGAAAACTTCCTGCTGGGCAATGCATTAGGGTGACCTGGCAGTGCTTGGGCGTTTTGCTGGGTTACAAGTTGCCGAGGGTTTCTGCATAGTATGGTCACCTCATTTTCTGGTGGTTATCCATTTTGAGGAAGCTGTGAAGATTTATCCACAAAACAATGTTCAAGGACTCACAGAATTCTTTGTAATTGTGTAAAATCTGTTTGCCTAGAACCACATCAGGCCCTTGTGGGAAAATGCCACAAGCAAGACATTATGAAAATCATTTCAGGTGTTATTAAGGCTGCTTTATATTACATAGTGCTATAGGGTCAAACAGTATTTGTCTCCTGGGTGACATTATTTTGGCAACAAAGCATTCCTTTTCATACCACACCTTCATGATGTGTCATAAATAGTGCATGTCTAACCTTGGCTTATTTTGAACATCTGCAAATCCAACACTGGATCATTTGTGGTTCATTCACCCCAGCAATAGTTACTCTTGGTTATGCTTAGGTATAAATATAGCAGTTTTGTTGTTCCTTTACTTCAGAGCACATCAATTTTGATGGGTCTTCAAATCACCTTAACTGTGACTCTTGCCTGTTAGTCACTTAGGCACACATCCATGTGCTGCATGATGGTGTAACCCTGGGCACGGAACTTTATCTCTATGGATGTCAGGGCCCTTACCTACAAACACAAGGGGTTTTATCGAGATGTCCTCCAAGGTCTGTTTTGAGTATCCTGGGGTTTTATGTTCCCATTTGTTTCATTTTGTCTTCAGTTTTTCTGGAGGTAAGAATGAACTATTGGTGGCCCTACAGTTAATTTTCAAACACAAATGAATGTTTCTGCCTTTGATCAAGCAGCTGTTTCAGGAAGGGGAGTTATTTCCTTGGCTGTGAAAGACTTGGTGGATTGCCACGTGGCTTTAGAGCCCAGCTACGTGGCTGACGATGTTTGTCTGGCTCTGAAATCTGAGAACTGTGATGGAAATGACCCTGACTGCTCTTGGTCTACATGTCTTGTGTGTTTACTACCCACAGAATGAATAATGGTCCCGTTTTAGGACATGAAGAGGAAGTTGGGAGAAGAACTACCTTCCGACTTTTTTATCCAGAATCTGTTTTTTCAGATCCTAATCACAATGACCCTAATACTACGGTGATTCTCACTGCTTTTAAGCCGCTTGATTTAAAGTGGCTGTGGGAATTGTTGACAGGTGGAAAAATAGTAAGTTGGCAAAATCGATCTGTCTTCTGATTTCCTTTATTTTTTAATATTAAAAAAAAGACAACAACAAATTGTATTTTCTATATTCTTACTTTATTTCAGAGCCCTAATGGTTTTTGGAAGGAGCCAGCCTTAAATCTGATCTATAAACCTTATCAAATCAGAATATTAGATCCTTACATCACCAGAATGGCAGCTTACGAACTGCTTCATTTCCCGAAAGTATTTCCCAAAAATCAGGTATGTATTTTCCTTCACACAGTTTCAAACTAAAGACATTACTGCGGTGGAATAGAGGGTCCCTGGGAGTCTCAGAAACTGGGTGAGAATCACAACTCATGAGGTGACTTCTGAGGGCCACATCTGAGTTAGTGAGATTAGGTTATCTCTGGATTTTATCTGTATGTTGTTCAGGTTGCAAGGAAAACAGCCTTTTAAGTGTAGTGTTTTTCCTGCTCTTGCAGGGCCCTTCTGGGGTCTCCTTTTAGATGTCCAAGTGGCCCATCTCTCATCACCTCCTCTTCACTGCTCTGCAGGGAGGAGTATTAATGGGGGAAGGGGGAGGGGGTGTGTAGTGCTGATGGCCAGGCTGTGTGCAGACAGCAGGATTCTTTAATTCTTTTTAATTACAAGGAATCTCATTGACTTTGACTCTTGTATCCCTGTTTGTCTACATTCCCTAGGAAAAAAGTAGTTTAGATCCATACAGTGACAGGCTGTATTTTTCATTTGAAGCTTGAGTAAAGGTGTAATGTGATATCTCAGCTGAAAGGAGGCTTTCCTTTTTGTAATTGGGGAAAATCCAAAGCAATAAACTTGTATTTTGTTCCTTTTCATTAGCACAATAAAAAATTCTGAAATATTACATGCTTAAACAGCTTTTACAAGGGAATATTTTTTTAAAAAGGAAATCATCCTTTTTTTCTCTGTATAATTCAGATTATCTCCCAAGCTCTTTTGCATTTTTTATATCCTTCTAGACTCTTGTCTGTGCATTTACAAACACAAATACTTTTTTTAAAGTTAATTTTATTGGATATAGTTGCTTTATAATGTTGTGTTAGTTTCTGCTGTACAGCAAAGTGAATCACGTATTCGTATGCCTATATCCCTTTCTTAGACTCCCTTCTCATTTAGGTCACCACAGAGCACTGAGCAGAGCTCCCTTGCTGTACAGTAGGTTCTCATTAGTTATCTCTGCCATACATAGTGCTTCTAGAGTATATATGTCAATCCCGATCTCTCAATTCATCCCATCCCTCCTCTCTCCTTGGCATCTGTAAGTTTATCTGTGTCTCTATTTCTGTATAAGTTCATTATACCATTTTCCCAGAGTCTACGTACAAGCAATATTTTTCTTTCTGAATTCCATCTGTATGACAGTCTCTAGGTCCATCCATGTCTGCAAATGGCACTATTTCATTCCTTTTTACAGCTGAGTAGTATTCCACTGTGTATATGTACCACATTGTCTTTATCCATTTCTGTCAGTGGACATCTAGGCTGCTTCCATGTCCTGGATATTTTAAATAGTGCTGCAATGAACATTGAGGTGCATGTATCTTTTTGAACTACGGTTTTCTCCGGGTATACACCCAGGAGTGAGATTGCTGGGTTATATGGTAGTTCTGTTTTTAGTTTTTTAAGTAATCTGCATACTCCTTCTCCACCGTAGCTGTATCAATTTACATTTCCACCAAAGGTGGGAGGGTTGCCTTTTCTCTGCATCCTCTCCAGCATTTATTGTTTGCATCAACTTTTGTCTATGCAGTTACAAACACAAGCACTTTTTTGGTTGTTGTAATTTGTGATTATACTATATTGTTCTGCTGTTTCTCCTCTCTAACTCTTCCCCTATTTACAGACCTTTAGTTTTCTAGCCAGCTTTTTTTCCTCTATAGGTAATGTAGAAATGCATGTGCTTATAGGGATTTTCTGCACACTTGTGTGATTTCTGTAGGAAAGACACCTGGAAATGGATTTCCGAAGTCAAAAAAGCATAAATATTAAGTCCTGTCTTGCTAATTTTGAGGGGAAAGGACAGCTTCTGAATGTGTATTTTGTGAATTTTCAGCTCTTACTTTCCTAAGTGAGGTAAGATCAGATTTATCCCTTGATTTTTGCTTTAGGTAGTGCACAGGAAGCCTCTGGTCTTTCTTAGAGGTGGTACTAGAACTAGTTGTAAGTGCACTGAAATTCTACTAGGGCAGTGTCCGAGAAGCCAAGTGAGGGGCACAGCTGTATTTCAGAGGTCAACTGTGTCAGATGCCGTCCTGGAAACACAGAGGTCACACTGATGGGAACAAGTATAGGAAGAGGAAGAAAGCCCGATTGAACTGGGTGAAAGAGAAAGAACGTGGGACATGAGTGAATGGAGGCGAATCTTCAATGGAGTTTTGCTAGAAAAGAAAGCAGAGGAATGGCGGGAGACATAGGCTCAAGGAAGGGTTTTGTTGTTGTTGTTATGGCTTTTTAGATAGATATGTTTGTATGCTGAAGGGATGATTCATTAGAAATATTGATGATGAGACAAAGGGGATACTTGTAGAAGCAAAATTGTTGAGAAAAAAGATGGGGTAAAATGGAGCGCATGAGTGGAGAGGCTGGCTATGGGTAGAAACAGGGACAGCTCATCCACATAGGAGGGAACACTGAAAATATGGGTAAAGACAAAGGTAGATTTGGGATTGGGAAGATGATGTAGCTCTTGTCTGATCGATTCTGTTTTCTAAGAAAAATGAGGATTAAACTGGCAGTTTAAAGTAGGAAGGAAGTAGAGCTGTTGGATAGAAAGGTATGAGATTGTCATCTTGCAGAGTAGAAATGGAAGTTTACTGGGGGAGTATAACTGGATTGTTGGACATGACTGAATGCCCACTGGAGGTGGTCATAAATGTAACCTGTGACCAGTCAAGTATGCCGTTTTCTCTGACCTTAACCAGGGTTAAGATTCTGTCAGGGACAATATAGGTTCTGTGGGTGATGGGTGCTAAAGGAAATTGAAGGCCTACATAAGGGAATGACTATAATGGTGAATGGAAAACTCTAAGGTGTGAAGAAAGGAAAGAGTGACCTTGAAATGTGATGGCATCAGTGAGGTGGGATGACTCCTAGGTTTTTAACCCTACCATTAGCTTCCTTTCACAGCAGATGGAGAAGCTGTGGTGGAGTCACTAGTGTCAGGGGTAAAGAAAAACTTAGGTAAAAGGCTGTTAGGCTTTCAGACAAATTTGCTTCCTGGAGTTTACCTGATTTTATTATGCTGCTCTGATTTTTCCTGAAACCATAATAATCATATGTAATGTCCATGGGATCTGTAGGAAACATTTAATCAAAAGAAAATCTCCTTGAATTTTTGTGTTAAAAAAAAAAAAACTTAAGATATATTTTGTTTTCGCTTTTGAAGGCTACCCTATGAGAATTAAAGCTTAGAATGCCAAGACCCTTCAAACATCTATGATAGTACTTTTTAGGATATATGTACATGTGAAGGGGATGTTTGGTTTCTTTTAGTTAAAATTTAAATTTATCAAGTTAAAAACAAAACTGAGTGTGACTTTACTATGTATATACATTTGGAATCTTCATTTTCTAGTCAGATCCTCACCTTGGCAGTTTGTTATTGAAGTTACTCAATTAAAGCCATCTTTCCCTAGAGCTGAATTATCAGCATTATGAAACAGAACTATTTTCTGGCTAAATGATTTGAAGCCTTTTAGCATGATTCCGTGGGCTTCCCTGGTGGCTCAGAGGTTAAAGCGTCTGCCTGGAATTCGGGAGACCTGGGTTTGATCCCTGGGTCAGGAAGATCCCCTGGAGAAGGAAATGGCAACCCACTCCAGTATTCTTGCCTGGAGAATCCCATGGAGGGAGGAGCCTGGTGGGCTACAGTCCATGGGTCGCAAAGAGTCAGACACGACTGAGTGACTTTAGTGAATTAAGTGGTTCTTACATTTCATACATGGGTTTAATATGCTCAGGCTTTGCTTTTTCCACAAGTCGCCGGACTTGATGTGTTTTTTAAACAAGGCGGTACATCCTTTTCCTCAAGCCTTCATCTGATAGGTGTCTTCTGGACTAGTACTGCAGTTAGGTTTTACTTGAAAGACTTTCTAAGATTTCAACCAACACTTTATAGAGTCAGGATATTAACTTGGCACTTGAGCCTTGGGGCATGATGAAGGTTGAACTTAAGTTTTTGTCTCGATGAAATGCTCAGAAGATGCTGTAAGATGGATCACCGAAATAGGCTTTGGAAACAAGTACCTTGTGTGGACTTTTTTCCCTAAATTATCATTTCCTCCCCCAGAAACCCAAACACCCAACCACAGGCATCATTGCCATTACACTGGCATTTCACATATGTCATGAAGTTCATCTTGCTGGCTTTAAGTACAACTTTTCTGACCTCAAGAGCCCTTTGCACTACTACGGGAACGCCACCATGTCTTTGATGAGTGAGGTAAGCTTGTATATTCCGCCATCTCACCCTGTCATTTTACTGAGGGAACAGGTTTTGAGAGGTTGATGGCTTAATAAGGGTTTACAGAGATAGCACGTGCTGAAATCAGGAGTGGGGTCCAGAGTTCGTACTACAGCAGCAGCTCCCAATCTGTTGGCCTCAGACCCTTGGAAGAATCTCATCAAACCGACATAGGGACCAAGCCTTACCTTAGATGCTGTATTTGATGCACGGTTTGAAAAGACAGAAACCTGTTGTTTGAGATATGACAAATTCACCTAAAAGCATGGCCATGATCATGCTAATTATTTTTATGCAGTTTTTCAGTTAAGTAGATGGGAAGGTCTATAACTTTTTAACCTCATGAATGAATCATCATGGTCAGAAAAGTAGTAAACTTTTATACTAGATCATTTTTCTCTTGAATAGGGATTAATAATGGTAGATTTGATCCTTAAATTTTTACTGTGAATGGGAACGAATGTCCTATTTTCCTAATAACTTAGATCAGTGGCACAAGAGATAGGAGTTAAATATGACATGTACATTTTAACATTGAACAATAAATGATTTATTGTTAAGTATATGGATATATCCCATGAAATGAAACCAATCCCCTTAAATCCTCATCCCTAAATACTATGTAAGCTGAATACGTGGAATTATTCAGGTTAGATCTTGTCAATTTGGTTTCTAGATTTACACCATAATTCAGTAGACCAGGGTTGGGTTCTTTACTGGCTCAGAGGTTAAAGCGTCTGCCTGCAACGTGGGAGACCTGGGTTCTATCCCTGGGTCGGGAAGATTCCCTGGAGAAGGAAGTGGCAATCCACTCCAGTATTCTTGCCTGGAGAATCCCAAGGACGGAGGAGCCTGGTGGGCTACAGTCCATGGGGTCACAAAGAGTCGGACACGACTGAGTGACTTCACTTCAGCAGACCAGAAGATGATGTGAGGGAGCCTCTTAAGTGATGGTTTAAGTGGAAAGAGTGGGCTTTTAGGGAAGGCTCTGGCAAAAGAATGAGCAATGAAAAACAATAGACAACAAAAGTTCAAGTCCATGTCACTTGTTACTTGAGTTTTTTTTATATAGCATATTCCATTGCTGCCACTGTTAATATCTTCAGATTGGGATAGACGGTGACTTTCGTTTTTCTTCTTTAGAATGAATATCACAATGTGACTGCGGAGCAGCTCTTTCTGAAGGACATTATAGAAAAAAACTTTGTAACCGACTTGACCCAAGAGTAACCCTACAGACTCAGAAGATAATGCTAACAGTATTAGTTTTATTTTTATACTGCAATTTTTAGTTTATTTTTAAATATGTTGGATGTACTTGTCAAGAAATTATGTGTATTAAGTCTGTTGCTGCCTGGTGATTCATAACCACCAGCTTAATTTCTGTGAATATATTTAATTTATGGAAACCAAGATGTTAAGATATCAGGGAAAGTGAACTTTTCATTGCCTTGTTTAAAAATAAGCTAGTTTTCTGAGGTGTTTTTAACTATAGTTAGTTCATCTTAGACTTCTGAAGGGACGTTGACTTCCTAGTAAATAAGGGGGGGTTGGTTTCCTACAACAAATTTTGAATGTAACAGGACATTTTGCGAGGTTCATCTGGCTACTGTAAATTGGTAGGGAACTGGTGTGCAGCAGTTCCTTGATGTAGTGTACTGGACCCACTTCAAGTGTATAACTCTAGTTCCTTTTAGTTATATCTGAGGAACTGGACTGGAGTCTTAAACCAGACCTGAAGCGTGGATGGTTATGGAAATCTAAGATCATACTGGCTGAATTAAGCATTTTTCTCCTGCAGTTAAGTAAACAATGATTATGATCAGTAGTTTGGTAGAATGAAGATTTTTTTTTCTTTTTAAGTCAAAAGAAACAAGATAAACATGAAACTCTGGATAAGTAAATAACCAAAGACTGCAGTTCTTAAAGCCTGGTGACTTCATTATTTTAAAGAAATAAAGTTTATACAAAGAAGCTGAAGTAGGCAAGCTCAAGAAGGAGAAAATTTGTAAGCAGTATTTTTTGCCTGGCTTATTCATTCATTACATTTTCGAAGCTTATTTGAAGTAAAGTAAAAAAGACAAGACAAGAAACAAAGAAGACAAGAACGAGTAAACCTTTAGAAGAGTCAAGCTGTTTCTGGATTTCAGTGGCACTTTCATGACAAAACCAGCTGTCCACATGATTCAGTCACATCTTCAAATGGAAAGCTTACCTAGGGTGCACCAGAAAAGACTTGTGGGATGCAGACAAGCCAGTTGGACTAAAGTGGTGAGCCAGTCTCCCTTTTCACTTGAATGACTATAATCAATGGTTATGGGAAGGGAGGAGGACAGTGGGTGAAGAGAGCAGTAGAAGTTACATGGCTAGAATCAAAAGCTGTCAGAAGAGGTATGTGTAGAAAGAATTGGTATCACTGGGAGACAGTGATAATTATCACTGACAACCTGCCTCTCTAAAGAGGGTGTATAAATATTAGGTCAGAAACAGGAATAAATGACATACTTGAAAGTGGTGTTGGGGGAGAAAACTAGTAGCTGGTTGAACTCAGACCTACATGTTGAATATGGACTCTGTGCTGTTAATCCCAGCGTATGTTCACACATACCTCTCACTTGATCCTTCTGATAACTCAGGTGGAAAAGGCATAGCTGATCATCCCCTCATACCACACAGCCAGGGGCCACAGCTAGACTGTGGATGCTGCGTCTGGCTTCAGAAAGGATGGTGCTGGCTACAGAAAAAAGTCAAACACTAATGGTGGCATTTTCAAATGTTACTGTGAATACTATAACACTGGCCATAATATTTCTGGCTGATCTTAAAATTGAGGAATCTGGTATTTTGTATAGTACGAGAATTGTTACAAACCTCAAGGTTTAAGAAAAAAAAAAAGGAACAAGACACATATATACAATTTATTAAAAACACATGAACACATTAAAATCTCACTATTTATACAATCAAATTCTAGCAACATATACAAATATTGAGTGACTACAGTACATGCCGAGGTAAGAAAAGTACATTCTGGGAGAATATCACTGACACTCAAAGCCATTTTTATTTCCAATACGTATTTCAATATATGTTTTGTTTCTACCTTTCCCAGTGCCAAAAAAGAAGAGGAGGAGATGAGAAGAAGAAACTAGTTACAAGTTGGATTATATGAGAACTGGTGCCACAGTTGACCTAAAAATATCCAACTCTTACTTAGATATTGCAATTTAGGGATTTCAAGTTCAGAACCAAAAGGCAAAGCCAGTAGGTAATTTTTTTCTTTAAATAAACAGAACTTCACTGATTTCTCTTAAGAGGGTTGAAAAGCTTTTATTGTCCCACCTAATCTAGTTGTTCTTTCTAATCCTATTATCTGACATGGTGTTTTCCCATAACCCTCTTGCTCTCCAGGTAACAATTTGGAGCCCAGGGAAAGAGGTTCAAGCTTTATTACATTCCACAGAATTATGGCCACATGTATATTTAAATAAGCTCATTTTCTGCTCCCTCTTGTGGATGGGAGGGAGAAGGGCAAATGTATACATAACATATTTTCAATTACTGTATAAATCTTCTACTCGAACCATTTCAACAGCAAATAAACCCATTGTTCAATGCAAAGTGCAAATAGCGAAACGTGAACTTAAATAATTGGGCTAGACCCTGCATACACAATAGGATCTATTTAGATTTACAGCTTTTAATACAATATAAATCAGCATTCACAATATCTTACCTTTAACTGTGCTGGTTCCTAAGATCAAGTAACAGCGAAGTCAGTGTAATTTTATGAAACCTTAAGGGCCACATTTCCTGTACCACTGTCTGATTCTATTTTTATAACTGCATTAACAGGAAAAAATTTAACCCAGTAAGTCACAGTGACTTTTTTTTTTTTTACATGTTTCAAGCAAAGAATAAAAAATCAAGGCAATTTTGTAAAAAAATTGTTACCTTCACATTTTCAGTTGTTACTTGATTGTCTCCAAAGCTGTATATATATCAGACATAGTAACGTTAAAAAAAAAAAATTCTAATATGAAAACGAATTAAAAAGTACAAACCAGAACAACCTTTTTTATCAGGCTCAGCTCAATTGGAAAGTAAAATATATAATAGTAGTTAAAAACTAGATATTTTATAAAAATTATTGGTAGTTCAGGGACAGCACAGTGGCAACATATGAATCAAGTCTTAAAACATGCATTATGTAAGAAAACATTTGCTTCTCAAAAAAAAAAAGTTCTATGGGAAAACAATCAGGTACGCACAATTAAAAATAGCAAGCATCTTTGGAAAAAAGAAATAGTTACTGAACTCATTTCTCTTAAAGCTTCTAATAGGCATATGATTTTAGAAAGTAGATTTTTGTATACTAAAGATGAATAAAAAAATAAAGCAATTGGTTTACTCTCTTCCCACCTGGAGGGAGATGACTATGTGCTTTACACATTCATACCTGTTTTAATAAAAGTTCAACATCTGTGCTTTTTGTTTCAAATATTTTGAAACAAAATGTGTATTGGTTTTTCAGTGAATAAAATTATGCCTCAAAAGTCTGTTGGAAAAAGGAAAAGCAACTGAAAATAAGACCAACAAAATCATACAACTAGAACGCAGGGAGGCTGTAGAATTTGGCAGTTCTGTTTTGGTTCAACGTTTTACAATACTGAAAGACTCATGGAAGCAAGCAAAATGAACACTGTACATAGTTGGTTAAATTTAGCAAATTCTGCCATCATCTGGCGGTACAGGCTAAAAGAAAAGACTAGAACCTGCTGGGGAAGTACATTTCAATATTAACTATAAACTAGGGGATGTAAAATTGATATATTTTAATTATATGGTTAGCTTCTCATATCATCTTACCAATCTGAAGACTTCTAAAGATGGTTTCTACACTAAGGCTAGTAAACTGCAGATGATTTCTATTTCAGTCATTTAGACTACTTCTGGGTGACCGAAGTTGCCCAGAGGTATCAAAAACAAGATAGGAATTTTCCTTTGCTAGGATGCTAAAACATTTGTTCCCTCTGTTCCCTGTGATACACGAGACTACTCACACCCCCGACCACATAGATGGCATAATCACACAGAGCCGAAAAATACATGCTGGGTTTGCATTTCTTACCGTGGGAAAATATTTATTTATTTCACTAAAAATAATAAATACCTTGAGATTCAAAGAGTCTGTATATAAAACCAAAACAATTTGGTTACTTTTGTGGAGGGGAGGTAATTTATACGATTCCTGAGGAATAATTTTGCCTTTCACGTTGAGAAATATTAAGTGGGTATTGTTTACAGTGTTCACGTTTACAAGTCCTTAACTTTTCACACTCTCCTAGGAAGAATCCCATTGCAAATAAAGTCTGGAGCAGAGGATCTCCTTTATAGCTTTTTTAATTTATAAAGTTCCTGTTTCCGCATGAAGACACTAGGGGATCTAAATTAATGAGATTGATAGAGCAAGCATCACGCACTGAAAACACTCAGGCATTTATAACATGAGAATGGGGCAGGCCCCAAGGGCCCCAGGTGGAACAAGCCAGGGATGAGACCAGGTCATGTACTATGAAATGTTTACGTTCATTAGAGTGTCAGAAAGTGAAAAATCACTCTGCTCTCTACAGGTCAGTTTCCCAGCTACAGCTCTTCCTAAGGAAAAGATGGTTAAATATATAATGCTGCAATCAAAACCATGATTATATCAATATATATTTTTTAAATTCAGAAAGCAATACAGGAATAGAAGAGGAAGAAATCACAATAGTACCCACCTTTCACAAATTGCTGAATTTCAAGCCATTAGACATTTTAAGAACAGTACCATGCGTTATTGCCAAAAAGGCTTACAGAGCCATCTCGAGTTCATCAATGTACCTGCAGCATCAGTAATAAATACTCAGTGATTTTAAATTTCTTTGAAGTGCATAGTAGGGAGCCTTTTCTGTATAAAATAGTGTTTTACAGTAGTAACAAACAAGATGTTTGAAATTTCATAGGCAAGCAGTAACTGTGCCACAGTAACCCTTTTAAAGCAAGATGGTAAGATTAGTAGTTTTTTGTACCTCGGTCATCACACTTCCCCTCAACCACATCCGTGACAGATAAGTAATACGTTCTACCACTAATACAACAACAACAAAAAAGGCCATGTGCTTTAAAATGACGCTTCGTAAAAAGCAGCATCACCTTCAAAGGACTTCTTTAAAAACGTCACATTCACCCTCCCTCCCTGCTTCTGACACCTCCTGCGTGCTCTGCGGCACCTGGTACACCAGTTCGTCCGGGGCGCTTGGGCCCGGCTTCCCACCTTTCGGGGTATCATACTGGGCCTGCGCCGAGGAGCAGCTGTCGGTCCTGGAGAGGAGAGTGTTGTATGTTCCCACTGAGGGGGGTGGTTGGTTCCCTGCAGCTTTGAAAGTGGAAGTTGAGGGCAGGCCAGCTGCAGCTGAGGGGTGCCCGGACATGTCCATGACGATTGGTGTTGCGTACTCAGGCCCGGTCACTGGCAGTGGTTCTGCATAGGCGTGGTAAACTTCTTGCATTGGGGAGCTGTAGGGATCGAGGTCAGCATACCCTGCTTCTTTTCCTTCTTCTGGTTTAAAGGTAGACCTCTGATGGAGGGGGCCCACAATTCCTCCCACAAGTGGCTGCGCATACTCTGGGTGTCGCAAAACACAAACAGAAGAGTTCTCTCATTAATGCCACAGGCTTACCCTGAAAACACACACATCTTTATGGCACCTGTGCTATCATGGAGACGGATGGATTTTCCTGCAAGAATCAACTTCAAAATTAAAAAAGATGTTATCTCAAGGTAGTATGTCAATGTGCCAGAAAGCTTCATTCATGGAATTCTGCATAAAGAGTGTATGTGTTCTTCAGATTTACAGATAACTATTTCATTCGAAAATAAATAGTCCATTACTGTATTGGTCTTGAAAAATAATTTCATGTTTTTCAAATATTAGGACATGTTTAAAATATACACTGGGTTAACAGGATAAATACTGAGGCCACTGTGTCTTTTTCCTGCTCTCCTTTTAATACCCCCAAACTCCCAATAAAACCAAATGAAATTCCACATAAGCAGACAAAATACCCAAAGTTTTTAAGAAATGAATACCCTGATTTTATGGATAGAACATCTGAGACACAGAAGTGACTCTCTTGAGGTCTTTTTTAAAAAGTGGTTCTACATTTGGAAACTACCTCATCTCCTACACGTGGAAAAGATAAAGGATACTGTGAATACCCAAGCACTTTGCAGCAAGCTCAGCGGTGTGCCCTCGAGCCCGGGCTGTGCTGTGATTACCTGCGGAGTCCGCCTGCAGCATGGTGGGGACCTCTCTTGGACTCAGGTGGTTCACCTCGCTACTGCTGTAGCGAACTGGGGTTTCCTCGTGCTCCACTGATTTGGCGGGAAGAAACTGCTTCATTCCTTTCCACCAACCTTCATGGTGATCATAAGCAAGAGAGACCATTAAAGAGAAAGCTATGTTTGAAATGTAACAGTATACGAAGGGAGAAATTCTGCTGCATTTAAGCCATTTCTGTAACAAAGATCTATAAAATGAGCCTTGATGATCAAGAATTTTTTAAAAAAAATGTGGTAAAATATACATAACATTTTCTATCTTACCCTTTTTTTTTTGGCTGCACCCACACGGCTTCCAGGATCTCAGTTTCCTGACCAGGGATTGAATCCAGTAGTAGGAAAAGCCTGGAATCCTGACCACTAGGCACCAGGGAACTTTCTGAACCACTAATTAAGCAGCTCAGTGATACTACATATGTTTACATTGTTGGGCAACCCTCACTCCAGCTATCTCCGTCTTGTGAAACTGAGGTTTCACATCCATGAAACCGTAATTTCTGATTCTCTCTTCCCCTCAGTCCCTGGAAACCAGCACTCTACTTTGTCTTTAGAATACTATATATAAGTAGTACCTTGTATAAACGGAGTCATATGTTATTTTTCTTTTTGTGACTGGCTTATTTCACTTAGCATAAAGTCCTCAAGGTTCATCCACATTGTAGTATATAGTACAGAATTTCCTTTTTTAAGGCTTAACATTCCATTTTATGTGTATACTGCATTTTGCTTATCCATATACTAGTGGATCGATACTTGGGTTGCTTCCATGTTTTAACTATTTAATACTGCTATGAACATGGAAGTAGACACATTTATTCAAGACTCTGTTTTCAATTCTTTTGGGTATACACCTAGAAGTGGAACTGCTGGATCATACAGTAATTGTATTTTTAACTCTTTGAGGAACTGACCAAAAAAAATACACCTACTTTCCAAAGAAGCTGTACCATTTTACATTCCCATCAACAGTGCACAATGGTTCCAATTTCTTCACATCCTTGCCAATACTTGCCATTTTCTGTTTTTCCCCTATTCTCTATTTTCTCTCATTTTATTATTTACTTCTTCCCAGTAGCTCTGGGTTTAGTTTGTTCTTCTTTTTCTAGTTCCTTAAGTTGTTCAAGCTTATTTTCTGCTTTGATAGACTATCCAATGCAAAGCAGAACATGGTACAAATCTCTATCAAAAGCAAACTGAAGCAAACCACTGCTGTTACAGTGCAGCCAGACAGTTGTTACAGCAGTGGTTTTTAATACAGTAATAAGTTCAAAGAATTCTAAGATTAACCCTGGGCGGGGGGTGGGGGGAAGCGGCACAGGATCTGACCCCACCACTGCTCTTTTCTGCCCTAGTCACAGTGAACTCTCTGGGCTCCGAACAGTCATTCCAGTGAGGCTGGGGAAGAGGGAGACCCGCAGAAGGGCCCTGCTGTGACCTGCAGCAAGCTGCCACCTGCCACACACAGTAGGAATCAGAAGGAACGACAACTCATGGCAGAGATGGCAGACTAGCTCCACTGGGACAAACAGCCACAGCAGAGTGAGCCACGCTGTCACCAGAACTGCAGTCTCCCACCTCTTGCCTAGCGTTCACGTATACCATGCAGAAAGCTGGTCTCAAGACAGAGACGTACATGGAGGCAAATCAGACACGTTTCCAGAAGGAAAAGAGCAAAGCGTGTGTTATGAGAAATTCTTATAACGAAATTCCATTTCATTACTCAGCGACTACAGGAGATTTTTACAGAAAAGAAAAAAATCAGAACAGAAGAGGAATGCCATTTTTCTAACAGTGCCGGGGAGTTCATGTGGGCCTGAAAATGGCTTTCCTCTTCTACTGTCGCCCCCTACAGGGCAGGGCTTCCCTCTGCTGCTGCTGCTGCTGCTGCTGCTAAGTCGCTTCAGTCGTGTCCGACTCTGTGTGACCCCATAGACAGCAGCCCATCAGGCTCTCCGGTCCCTGGGACTCTTCAGGCAAGAACACTGGAGTGGGCTGCCATTTCCTTCTCCAATGCATGAAAGTGAAAAGTGAAAGTGAAGTCCCTCAGTCGTGTCCGACTCATGGACTGCAGCCTACCAGGCTCCTTCACCCATGAAGAGATATGAAGCTGTAAATTACCTGCCCGGTCCCAGTACGGTAAGTCATAGGTGCCTTTAGTTTTTTTCTTTCTGGAAAAATACAGGAAAAAAAAAAAAGCAAATAGAGTGAACTCACTAGTAAGAAAGCTCTGAAACAGTAAGATAAACACTCAAAAGTTAATAATTAGTCAAGAGTACACACTGCTACTTGCTGATCTACCCGGGGGAGACCTCTTTTTCATTTGACTTTCAAAGTTGCCATGGTTGAATTCTGGACTCTCAATAAATATTAAGCAACTATCTGCTGACAGAGTTATTTTGTTAACCAACTCTTTCCCACTCAAAACGGATAAAGAGTTGTTTTTTTTTTTTTTTAAAGACTGATTCTGTAGATAAAAAAGCTGAATCAAACCAGAGACCCAACCCTGACATGTTAGGTTTATTTTGGTTTCAAATACAAATTTCACAAATCTGTTGATTCATCAAGTTCACAGGACAACAAGAATAACAAAACCCTTACATTTTCTTCTCCATTGTTATTATTTTCTCAACTTACTGTTTTTTCCCTACGGTCCTTTGCCCCTGAGAAGTTTAAAGTGTCACACATATCCTTAACTGCGTAGACCTGATTCCTCTACCCTGCCCAGGACAAGCCACACCATCACTAACAGGGAGAGAGCTGAGGACCATGCGGGCTGTGGAGAAGGTTCTCCTTAGCCCACTCCTCAGAATTCAGAACATCTTTCCCTGGGGAAACTTCCATCCCTCCCTAGCATTAAGAACTGCTATCTACAGAGAAAAATATCAAGCACATGAAAGGACATTTTCTGGTTCAAGAATGTAAATCTAATTAAAATAATGCTCTGCAAGCTAAAGAGAAAGAAGCTGTTGCATTGTTATAAATGAGCTCCAGAGGGTTATGTGATTTGCTCATGATCACAAATGAGGCTTCCTCAAAAGCCCAAGGTATGCGCCTTTCCTACTTGGACACATTCTTCTCCAGTATAAGACTGTGTTTTTATTATTGATACTAAGAGCTTCCTCACTTAAAAGTATGGCTGTATTTAAAATATAATACTTCATTATTTCAAGGAAGTAAAGTGTAAAATTTGTGGATAAGAAGATAGGTGCTGAAGCTGTCCAATGGTTGTACTATAAAATAGGATGGCATATTCTTGATCTCAAATGAAAAAGCTTCAGGTTGTTTATTCATGACATGTAAAGTACTTAGAACAGTGCCCGGCATGGGTCAGGGAGTCAGTAAGTGGCAGCTGTTTTTATTATTACTTTTCTCCTGGCTACCTTCCATAAGCCCCTTAATGGCAGTTCCTCTTTGCTCCTTGTCACAAAGCCAGTTGTCTGCAATTTCATTCACTAAGTTCTTAAAAGTAACCTTAATTCTGCAGCTCAGACCTTCTGTCCTGAACAGGATCGTGTTCCATCTACCTCTCTGTGGAGTCTGAATACCCACAGAGTCCTCTAGACACCATCCCAAACTCATCCCAGGACTTGTCTCGGGGCTCTCAAACAGTTCTGCTCACCATTCCTCACCCCCCGGCCCGGGGCTTTAACCGTAGATGATTAGACCTGATCAGCTGATTGTCAGAGGCTTGGACCAAATCCCCACCCTGCCATGTGCTGACCAGGTGACCTCGGCAGGTTACTTGTGCCCTCTCAGTCTCACTTTCCTTTTCTGTAAATGGGATCTGTAACAATACCTGCTTTACAAACTGGTTAAATGAGTTAAACATGTAAGGCGTTTAGAATAATGTGTAAAGTCAGCATTTCATTTGATTTTGTATAAAGATTTGCCATTGATGTTCTCATCACCACTATTGCTGGAGAGCAGCATAAACTTCCCTTCCTGGACTCTCCAACAGCCCTGTTCCCTCCTTCCCCTCCTCACCCTCCCCCGCCATGCTAAGCTGTCCTGCAGACAGGGTCCTTCCTCCCATGGAACACACTGTAGTCAGTCCTGTTTTGATGGGATTTCTTTTGTGTTATGATTCCTACTCCTCTTGTGTGAAACTTACGGGATTTAAGCTATTTATGATGTGTGTGTGTTTGTGTGTGTGTTATTTGCTCAGCTATATCCAGCTCTTTGCGACTGCATGGACTGTAGCCCAGCAGGCTCCTCTGTCCATGGTATTCTCCAGGCAAGCATACTGGAGTGACTTGCCATTCCCTCCTCCAGGGGATCTTCCCGATCTAGGAATTGAACCCAGATCTCCTGCATTACAGGCAGATTCTTTACCAACTGAGCTACCAGGGAAGCCTGTACGACTTGCTACCTAGTTCAAAATGGGAGTCCCAGTGGCCAAGGTGAACTTTCCTAAGAGTTGTTTTGAAACGTCTGCTGTAGGGTTGCCAGTGTCTTAGCATGGTACACTGAGAACATTACTTTAGATCAGAAGTTTGATGGGCCATGTATAGCACAGGAACAGACAGAGAGACCAAAGGAATCAGGACTCCTCCCCTGGGTAACAGTTACTCCATAAGAGGAGACCACTGAGCTGAGTGACCTGAAGGCTCTTGGCTGGAGGCCCTGACCCCATGCACATGGACGTTGCCTGTGGCCCTGCTGGGGCCAAGGCCTGCAGTTGGACCAGAGACCGCTGCTGCTGGTGCCAAGACGCCTCCTTCCAGACTGCTCCTTGGAGTGGTTCGTTACCCCACTTTCCCTACTCTGCCCAACCTGAGTTCTGTGCTAATTACGTGTAATAAACCCAGTGACTTGTTGAACACGGGCTACTGTTTTATCTCCAATCTTGTGATTCCTATCTGCCCTGAGAGCTCGGCCCTGTGACAAGCAGGTTCCATGGTGGATGGTTATCTGCAATGTATTCTCTCCCACTGGACAGACTTTGGGGCTCACGAGAGGATTCCCACCAGATGGCTCAAATATTTGGTACAGAGTCAGAGCGCAAATATTTAATGGCTAAACAAATGAACTCCCTCCAAACCTGTTAAGTCACCAAAGCTGTCCCCGCTGCTATGTTATCCCTACTGGTCTAACTGCACAAGCCAGAAACTGGAGTGAATCCTAGATCCTCCTCCTCCTCTGGCAAGCAGCCCATCAAGCCCCCCACTGACACCACTGGCAAACTCTCCCCCTCATGTCTGCCCCCTGTCCTAGAACTGATGTGTTATGTTCTTGCCTGGCCTTAGTAGATTCCTAACTCATCTCTCTCTTTTCTAGTCTCTTGTCTCTTCAATCCACCCTCACCAACTGCTGCCACCATTTACCTACAGTCATCTGAGAGTATCACCTGCCCGCTGAACACTGGTCAATGTCTTCCCCATCTACAGAAAGCCTTCCTGGTCCAGACCCAGGCTTCATTTCTGAGTCTCCCAGTGCTCCCCCATGCCAAGCCCCTGTGAGACAACTCACTATTCTGCCTACATTCCACATCTCTGTGCCTTCTCCCAAGCCATGCCCTCAGTCTGGGCCATTCTCTCTTCCTCTATCTAGCTAAAATCAACTCCTCCTTTAAGGGAAAACTTGTCAAATATGAGGATTACTCTTTTCTGGAAAGAAGGTTTCAGGTAACTCTCAAAGTTCTTGCATCTGTGTTCCTCTGCACTTCACGTACAACTCATCAAGCCAAAGTACAGTGGTCAATCTGCCAGACAATCTGGAGATAAGAATGTGTTTCATTCTCTCAGTAAATGTTACTCAGTGTCTGTTATACCTTACTACTGTGTGTAACCCAGTGTGTAACACAAAGTTTGATATAATAAAGGTACTCAATAACTTTTTACGGGATTGAACTTACTCATTTTTTATGGGAATAAAGGAGAAATGTACATATTTTTATTTTAATGACCACCTTAACTCTTCCTCTCAAAAGGGTTCATCTTCTATATTTAGTTCTATTTCATATTTGGAAACATCCCCTCTAGGACCAGTCAGGTGAACTGGTTTTGCACTAACCTGTTTCTCCAATGCCAAGCACACACTAGTATGAGAATGAGAGTGGTGAGCACCATGACCAACACAGGGACAAGGACCGCGGCCAAGGCTACATCTGAAAAACAGCAGCAGACAAAAACACATTAACACCAAAGAAAGAATCATTAAGGAGAAGAGTAAAGATTAACTGTATCATCATTCAAAGTTTTTCTAGCTCAAAAAAAAAACAACCCCATAATTTATGTCATGACAGTGGGCACAAGTGGTAACTGTAGAGATTTCACAGATAACATGGAAATTTGTTGCATTATTTGCTCCACCATTCTATGTTTTTAAAACACCAAGACAGATTAAAAGACAAATGATAAACCAGGAAATATTTTCTGCATATGTGATAAGAGGTTAATAATAGTTAATCTATTACAGAGTTTACAGTAAAAAATAAACAGGAAGGTCAGTAGAGATAATAAAGCAATGCATTAAGAAGCAAAGAATTCAATGCGAGGTACACTGAAAGCATATCGTGGAGCACAATGCTGCAGATTACATGCGTTACCTGATTGAAGAATATGAGGATGCTTACAAGAAACAATTCTCTCAGTACATAAAGAACAACGTAACTACAGACATGATGGAGGAGATGTATAAGAAAGCTCATGCTGTAATATGAGAAAATCTAGCATATGAGAAGAAGCCTAAGAAAGAAGTTAAAAAGAAGAGGTGAGGTGGAACTGTCCCAAAATGTCATTTGCTCAGAAGAAAGATCAGCTTCCTTCAAGTTCAGGAACAGGCTGCCAAGAGTTAATAAACCAAACCTCAATTTGCTATCAAAATTTTTCAGATAAAGACAATAATAAACTTATTGAACAAGCGAAAAAAAAAAGAAGGGAGCATTAAACATGTTCACCTCACTAGTAATCAGAGAAGTAGAACTCAGACAAGAATAAGATGCTATGTTTGCTTATCAAGTTGGCAAATATTTAAAAGAACAACTAATTGCTGAAGAGGGTCTCAATGCCTATTGAGATCATTCTGATTGGCATTTGGGGGCAAAATTTATAAAAAGGTGTCACTTGACAATTCTCTATGCAGAATTATTCTTAGGAGAAAACTATGATGCCATTCAAAGATGTACCTTTAAAGATCTTTGCTACTGTGTCTGCAGAAGAGTGAAAACCGGGAAGTGATCCAAATGCTCAACAATGAGGGGGAGGAAGTAAATCACTGTATCCTCCTTATAATAAAATATTACCTAGGTACTGGAAGTGACTGCAAAATAGTTACAGATGTGAAAAAATAACAACATAGTACCAAGTTGTTGTTCAGTTGCTAAGTTGTGTTCCACTCTTTGGGACCCCAGGGACTGCAGCCGCCAGGCTTCCCTGTTCTTCACCATCTCCTGGAGCTTGTTCAAACTCATGTGCATTGAGTCAGTGATGCCATCCAACCATCTCATCCTCTGTTACCCATTTCTCCTCTTGCCTCCAATCTTTCCCAGCATCAGGGTCTTTTCCAATGAGTTGGCTCTTTGTATCAGGTGGCCAAAGTATTGGAGCTTCAGTATCAGTCTTTCCAATGAATATTCAGGGTTCATTTTCTTTAGGGTTGACTGGTTTGATCTCCTTGCTGTCCAAGGGGCTCTCGAGAATTTTCTCCAACACCAGTTTAAAAGCATCAATTCTCTGGCACTCAGCCTTTTACTGTCCAGCTCTCACACCTGTACATGACTACTGGAAAAACCATAGCTTTGACAATACACATCTTTGTAGGCAAAGTAATGTCTCTGCTTTTTAATACACTGTCTAGGTTTATCATTGTGTTTCTTCTAAGGAGCAAACATCTTTTAATTTCATGGCTGCAGCCACCATCCTCAGTGATTTTGGGGCCCAAGAAAATAAAGTCTATCACTGTTTCCATTGTTTCCCCATCTATTTGCCATGAAGTGATGCAAGCAGATGCTATGATCTTCATGTTTTGAATGCTGAGTTTTAAGCCAGCTTTTTTACTCTCCTCTTTCACCTTCAAGAGGCTTTTTAATTTCTCTTTGCTTTCTGCCATAAGGGTAGTGTCATCTGCATATCTGAGGTTATTGATATTTCTCCTGGCAATCTTGATTCCAGCTTGTGATTCATCCAGACTGGCATTTCACATGATGTATTCTGCAAATAGTATTAAGTATTGAAACCAAATGCATGTATGAACAAGGCAGAAACCAACACAATGCTGGAGCCTGCGGGAACTTGGAGATCACTTAATAAGGGGATTAAGTGATCTCACTCTATAGATAAAGAATCCTGGGTAGAAAATGGTCTGCTTAAGGTCATCTGTATGGAACAACTGATCAAGAAAGGAGTAAGACAGGGCTGTCTGCTGTTGCCCTGTTTGTTTAAGCTATACACTGAGCACATCATGAGAAATGCCAGGCTGGATGAGTTACAAGCGGGAACCAAAATAGGCGAGAAAAACATCAACAACCTCATGATAAGCACATGATACCACTCTAACGGCAAAAAGTGAAGAGGAACTAAAGAGCCTCTTGATGAGGGTGAAGGAGGAGAGTGAAAGAGCTGGCTTAAGACTAAATATTAAAAAAAAACTAAGATCATGGCATCTGGCCCCATTACTACATGGCAAACAGAAGGGGAAAAGGTGGAAACAGTGACAGAATTCCTCATCTTGGGCTCCAAAATCACTGCAGATGGTGAGTCCAGCTATGAAATCAGAAGACAATTGCTTCTTGGCAGGAAAGTGATGACAAACCTAGACAGTGTGTTGAGAAACAGAGACATCACTCTGCCAACAAAGGTCCATATAGTCAAGGCTATGGTCTTCCCAGTGGTTAGGTACAGTTTTGAGAGCAGAACCGTAAAGAAAGCAGAATGCCAAAGAATTGATGCCTTCAGACTGTGGTGTTGGAGAAGACTCCTGAAAGTCCCATGGGCACCAAAGAATTAATGTCTTCAAACTGTGGTGCTGGAGAAGACTCCTGAAAGTCCTGCGGGCAGCAAGGAGATCAAACCAGTGAATCTTAAGAGAGATCAACCTTGAATAGTCACTGGAAGGACTGATACTGAAGCTGAAGCTCCAGTATATTGGTCATCTGATGTGAACACATGACTCATTGGAAAAGTTCCTGATGCTGGGAAAGATTGAGGGCAGGAGAAGAGGGCATCAGAGGATGAGATGGTAGACATGAACTTGGGCAAACTCTGGGATATGGTGAGGGACACGGAGGCCTGGTGTGCTGCAGTCCATGGAGTCACTAAGAGTTGGACATGACTGGGAGACTGAACAACAAGGTCATCTGGTTCAAAACTGGGAAAGGAGTATGTCAAGGCTATGTATTGTCACCCTGCTTATTTAACCTGTACGCAGAGTACATCATGCAAAACGCTGGGTTGGATGAATCACAAGCTGGAATCAAGATTAACGGGAGAAATATCAACAACCTCAGATATGCAGAGGTTCACCCTTATGGCAGAAAGTGAAAAGGAACTAAAGAGCTTCTTGATGAACATGAAATAGGAGAGTAAAAAATCTGGCTTAAAACTCAATGTTCAAAAAACTATTAAGATGATGGCAAGGCATCTGATCCCATCACTTCATGGCAAATAGATGGGGAAACAATGGAAACAGTGGCAGATTTTATTTCTTGAGCTCCAAAATTACTGTGAACAGTGACTGCAGCCACAAAATTAAAAGATGCTTGCTCCTTGGAAGAAAAGTTATGACAAAACTAAACAGCATGACCTATAATCTTTGAACCACTTTCGTACCTCATGTTTTTATCCAGCACTCTTATTGTAATATGTACTAGTCTGTGAACAATGTCAAATAAAAAAGAACGAACAGGTAGTGTGGTGGAGCTGAGCTAGTGTATTATACACTAGTTGTAAAAATAAAAATGAAGTGAGCTATCTTTTGTTCATTTAAAATGGTGTTTTGAATTTCGTATGCAGAAAACGTTTTGTTACATTGCAGATTTTAATGTATTTAATAAATGCAACATGCAAAAAAAAAAAAAACTAAACAGCGTATTAAAAAGCAGAAACATCACTTTCCTGACAAGGGTTCAATAGTCAAAGCTATGGTTTTCCAGTAGTCATGTATGGATGTTGAGAGTTGGACCATAAAGAAGGCTGAGCGCCGAAGAGTTGATGTTTTTGAATTGTGGTGCTAGAGAAAATTCTTGAGAATCCCTTGGAGATCAAGAATCAAGGAGATCAAACCAGTCAATCATAAAGGAAATCAACCCTGACTATTCATTGGAAGGACTGATGCTGAACCTGAAGCTCCAATACTTTGACCACTTGATGTGAAGAGCGAACTCATTGGAAAAGACCCTGATGTTGGGAAAGTTTGAGGGCAGAAGGAGAAGGGGACAAACAGAGCATGAGATGGTTGGGAAGCATTGCCAACTCAGCAAACACAAGTTTGAGCAAACTCCGGGAGACAATGAAGGACAGGGAAGCCTGGCATGTTGCAGACCTTGGGGTCGCAAAGAGTTAGAAATGACTGAGCGACTCAACAACAGTAAAGGTCATCTGGGAAGTTGGTTTTTTCCCCCACTCCTTAACCTCCTCCTGGCCATGAGGGTGACGATAGCAACAACTGCTGATATTTACTGGGTGGGAAGCTCCAGACCTGCATCTCCTTTACTCCATATCATCATAACCCAAAGAAAGAGCGAGCCTGAAGATTCAGGAAGGGAGAAGATAATCCATAACACCAGGCCTCTGAGAAGTAGGATGGATGGGAAATGGATGAGTATGCAGGTTCCAGAAAAAGGTTCCATTGAAGTGCCCTTCAAATGGCTTCTACTTTGTGAAGTGGAAGATGTAACTGAGAGTGAGTGAGGATCTCTAGGTCAAGGGTTTGAAAAATACAGAGAATGTTTCTAACAACTACTGTTGGGAACAGACAGAAGAACTAACCAGGGAAACAGAAAGACCACCAGCTGGTACTGAGGGAGGACCCTGATGTTAGAGCAGCACAAATCTGACCATGACGTGATTTTCACCAGCATCACTCTTACACTGGATGTAAAAATGGAGAAAGGAGAAGGGCATACAACAGAAATCATGACTCAGGATAGAAAGGACTAAGACATTAGAAAAGTATAAGTGCTTTATCCCTAAAATGTGTGAAACTGTAGAGAAAATAGTCAGGCTAAGATGGATACTGTTTGACTTAATCAGAGGTATTATTAATACAATATATGCTTAGGTTCAAAAAATAATAAATTCTATACAGTACTATTTCAAAGAAAAGGAGACAGGAGGTCTTCAATCAAAAATGCTCTTTGATTAGTATGCTCTTTGTTAGTCTTTTAAAGATTACATGGACCCTAGTTCCAGAATAAAATGCTTTAAGAACAATTTTAGACCTAAGATTTTAAAATTCTATAATCAGATTTTAAGATGAGCAACACTTAAAAATGACTATTCTTCCATATGGTATGTGGTCTGGGATTCCACCCAAACGCATGGTTTCTGTAAATTGAAGGTCTTTGTGGGATGCTGAAATTTCTTGTCTCTGTCAACTCTTGCTTCTTTCTAAAGTGGACAAAATAAATGTTGCCCGCAATTTCAATAATCAGAGTGTAGCGTCAAGTTCTCAGCCACTACCCCCTACCCATGACCATGTACCCCCAGAGGAATTTAGGATGGAGAAAATTGGAATACTGACTCTAAACAGTTAAGATACATATTAATGAGTAATTTCAGTGAGCTCAGACTCTTGCATCTTCCCCTACATAGAAAAGCATTAAAACCGTTAACTTTAGATGTCTTGTTTTTTTATCTCTTTTTCCCCAGCAAAAATTCCTATATATCCCAGCTCCTCCTTTATGTCTTTATAACAGTTTCATAGAACTACCTGAGCGGCTGTATCCCAGACTACAGTCCTCAGTAAGAACCTGCATAAAACACAATTCTCCACTTTTAGGTTGTAAGTTTTTTTTTTTTTTTTCAATCAACACTAGCCTTTCCTGCAGCATGAGAAAGACACAGGTCTCTTTGGGAATACTTTAGAAGATACGAAGGAAACTGATGTGGAAAGTTGTAGAAAGCTATCTGAATCCAGACAAATTTTCAGAAAATGAGAATGATTAAAATTGTATTAAGTTACTCTGAATGAATGCTTTCTCTTCTCTGCACTGTCCTGAAAATTAGGGTGCTTTTTATCTGTCAACACTGAAATCAATTCCTTAATGGCATTGATGTGATGTTTTTGTTCCTGAACTCAACTGAAATTTTGTTTTCAACTAGTAAAATCAAAAACTAGTATGCTTATATATGTTAACATTTTATATAACAATAATAAACAAGCTTGAAAGTAAATTGGAAAACAGTATTTGTCGTCTTAAAAAGTAACTATAAGCATTTAAAAAAAGAGATCAAATTTTTAAAATAAATGTTAACAGTATCTTTTATTTGTTTTTAAAAAAGTATATTAATTTTCACCAAACCTTTTGTTATTTTTCTTCTTCCCTTTTTGCTACCAAATCCCTATCTAACAAATTAATATACAATCAGAAAAAAGTTTGCTTCTTGCTATGGTTTTAGTTATTTTTAGAAAAATTTTCTTTGTAAGGCTGAGGCTCCATGTATTTATAGCTATAGAAGGGGAAAAAAATCACAAAATGAATTTTATGATTCCTTTATCATCTAAAGTTAATTATTTTAGATGATAACTTTATCATCTAATTAATGATTGTAATGCTTTTCTATGTAGGGAAAGATGCAAGAGTCTGAGCTCACTGAAATTATTCATTAATAGGTATCTTAACTGTTTAGCGGAGAAGGCAATGGCACCCCACTCCAGTACTCTTGCCTAGAAAATCCCATGGATGGAGGAGCCTGGTAGGCTGCAGTCCATGGGGTCGCTAGAGTCGGGCACGACTGAGCGACTTCACTTTCACTTTTCACTTTCATGCATTGGAGAAGGAAATGGCAGCCCACTCCAGTGTTCTTGCCTGGAGAATCCCAGGGACGGGGAAGCCTGGTGGGCTGCTGTCTATGGGGTCGCACAGAGTCGGACACGACTGAAGTGACGCAGCAGCAGTAACTGTTTAGAGTCAGTATTCCGTTTTTCTCCATCCTAAATTCCTCTCGGGGTACATGGTCATGGGTGGGGGTAGTGGCTGAGAACGTGAGGCTGAGAACCTAGAATACAGCAGCCAGCTCTAAATATTTAAAGAATCATTTTACATTGTAACAGATAAAAGAACTTAACAATGCAGCCAGTTTTTTCTATAAGGTATAGAGTTGAACTTTTTGCAATACTGAAAAAACAAGGGGGAAAAAACTTTGAGGGTTTAAAAGCTGGAGATGTTCCTGAAAACTTGTTAAAAACAAACAAATTCACTCCTATAAACAGGTGTTAATTTTTGGTCTGCATACCTTTGGTCACACTTGGAGTTACGGTAGTGTTTTTGATTTCAGGAGCGGCAGTTGTCTGCTCTGTCTGTGTAGGAAATTCATTGCTACTTCGAGGTTGTAGTGGTTGAGTAAATTTGGGGGCACGACCTTGAAAAAAATTTTAAAACTCTTTATTCTTTTATCTATACCAACTTGATTAAAACAGTTACTTTATAATGCTTTTAACATATTTATGGAAAATTATACCACAAAACTAGGGAATACTGAATGCTCACTTTTAAAGGAGGCATACCTTTGGCTATTTTTGGAGGGGTTGTAGTATTTCTGAGGTCATTGCTGCTCCGAGGAGGCGGAGGTTGAGTAAGTTTTGGAGGACGACCTTGAAAAATGGTTTAGAAAAGTTTCTACATTTTGCTTATAAAAATCATAGTTAAAAAATAGTAATTTTAAATGTCTTTAACATTTCCCACAGTACTTAGTTTTGCACAGTAACTTTAAATCTCAGAGAAAGATGTCAGAACGATAAATGTACTCTGCAGTAAATGCACAAATATACTTTGATTTCTGAGTTTTTTAAATAATTAAATTGTCCGAAAAGAATCTTCTTAGGAAGGAGAATATCAGATGATATTGAAAGGATAGAGAATGTTGAAAGTATAAAGCTATAAAAATGTTGTCACAATATATATGCTTACTACTCATTCAACTCATTTAATAAATATTTATGGAGGGCGTACTATGTGTCAGGCACTATGGTAGTTTGGGGGGATATAACAGTAAACAAAGTATTAAAATATTATATAATTTTGATGGAAGTTATTCCTACTTTTAATTTATTCAAAGTAAAATGTACTTAGGCTAAGATGACTGTTACAATCATCAGTGCTTAAATGATAGAAATATTCTACTACATGAGACCTGATTATAAATGATTAAGGTTGAGACTACATTTGGAAATCCAACTCTTTTCTTTGTCTCATCAGTGATGCTCTTTCTTCTTCCACCTGTAACTTTAGAAACCAGTTTGATATTTAATATGATAGTTAATAGGGATAACTATTTCTTTTTAAAAATCTCTTTAAGAAGATATGATAACTACAGGATAAGCACATTATTATTAGTTTCTCAGAGAACAGCGAAGTCATTTTTAATCAATGCAATGAAAACAAGATACCTTAAACATATTGTTGAATTACCTTTAGGAATAAATTGACATCCAAGCAGTTCCATTTTCATGGCAATTTTCTGCTGCCATTGGGTAGGATTCACTCTAATAAAACGTGCAATAATTGGTGGCAAAAAGTTATTACGCACATCCTGGTGATAATCTTTGTTTCCTTGAAATATCTTTAAAAAACAACAAAAAAAATTGGTACTTTACATCAACAGAGGCCAGGGCTAAACTGCTCCACTGAAACATGTTTTTGAGTTTTGCTCTGGGCCTTAAATGAGCTCTGCAAAGTATGACAAGAAGCATTAATTTGTATGAAAATAAATCATAATTTGGAAAAACTATTAAGAAGCTGCACATTCTTCATAAAAATGTCATAAAAGGAAATACTGAATATAAAAATCATTTTAAATGACTTAAAAACATAACAAAAGTTCTAACTTGGCAATTTGAGGAGAAGGTTTTAATTGTAGTGCACAATATATTGTATTAATAATTCCTGTGGAATCATCAGCTATTTAAATAAATTTATTTTTAAAGTAAAGAATAATTGAACATTTGAGGTCTTAGAGGAAATGCTTTACTGTATACTTTTCATAATTTTTCTCTCAATAAATTGACTGAAAGTGAACACACTAGTAAACACATAAGGGATATATATCTCCACCTACTGGAGAAACTGTATAAGCACAGTTCCCATTTCTCTGCCAGCAGAGAGTGGGAAAACCTCACAGACAAAGGATACCGGGTTGAGTTCTTAGAACTATACTGTCTCAGAAAGATGAGAACTAAAGCTGCTCAGGTCTTGCCTAACAACACAAAAATGTAAGCCTTGAAAAGATCACGATTTCCAAGTAACCTAACTGCATCCCAGAATAGCTATGTGTGTCACAGCAGAAAAGCAGGTCAGAACTGATAAGCCAGACCACTTCCTCATTTTACAGGTAAGAACTCTGATCCTATAGGCAGTGGTTTAGTCGCTAATTCGTGTCCAGCTCTTTGCCACCCCATGGACTGTAGCCCACCAGGTTCCTCTGTCCATGGGCTTTCCCAGGCAAGAATACTGGAGTAGGTTGCCATTTCCTACTATAGGGATCTTCCCAACCCAGGAACTGTACGGATGTATCCTGCGTCTCTTGCATTGGCAGGTGGATTCTTTACCACTGAGCCATGTGGGAAGTCCCAACCTAGAACTCTAAACCCAGTGAAATTATCTTTCAAAAAAGAAGTCAAAAATATTTTTTCAGAACTTTGTTAAGACGTTTTTAAAATATAAGCATTGATAATACTTATGATTATAAAAATTATTTCACAAGTATAACAAATATTACTATACAAATAAATATGGATGTGCTAATAGTAAACAGTTGTCAAGTTTGGGGGCATTAAGCAGAAATAAGTTACATACAGAGACAATATTGTTATTTGCTTCAAGGGGTGGAGGCTCACTAAAGGTGAAGTTCATATAACATCAAGTAGAAGAGAAGGGAGAAGGCCTTGAATAACAGCTGAAGAGTTTAGATCCAGATGAAAGACTAAAAGGAACCCCTGGAGTTTTTTGAACAGAGATAAGTGGCAAGTGAAAATGTCAGCATACCATATATATGACAGAGAACTGGCAGTATCGTAAAATCAAAACAAAACTCATGAGGAGTTTCATTGAAAAAATGTGCTCGTAATTCAATTCCAGATGAGAGGCAGTCACCTTCCCTGGGGACAGGGACCCCTTGCGGTAGGTGGATCAAGACCGGGAGCCCTGGTGAAAGAAACTGACCTCCAGTTGAGAGCCACCTCTGCTGTTCTCTCTCTACCCCTTAGCATCTGTTCTGGCACACAACAGAACTGCCATTTTTGGCTAACTAAAAAATAAGATGAGGAAATTCTCTAGGTAGAAAAAAAATAGTTGTTTTTTTTACAACAAATGTTGGTAAGATCTTGAAATGATCTTTCTATAATTTCGTATAATTTAATGCCCTTCTGCCTTATCCTCTGCACCCCCCTCACCTTGCCTAGAGAGTAGAAATCTAGGAACAAATTAGGATCTCCACATTCTGTGGATTGATAAGAAAAGTTTTTTAAAGATAAGAAATTAATTAATTGTAATAAATAATAAATTATTTAAACAATGTAATTAATACTGGAAAAAGAAATCAAGAAAGTACTTACCCTTACAATCATCAAAAAGGACCCAGAAGCCCTGAGAATGTTCTAACCATGTTAGAAGGGTAAGGCTAATAATTGTGTTATGCTTAGTCACTCAATCGTGTCCAACTCTTTGTGACCCTATGGACTATAGCCCTCCATTCTCCAGGCAAGATTACTGAGGGGATTCTTATGCCCTCCTCCAGGGGATCTTCCCAACCCAGGGATCAAACTCAGGTCTTCCACATTGCAGGTGGATTCTTGACCAGCTGAGCCACCAGGGGAAGCCCAGTAACCAACACTACCTAAAATAACCAGGAGAGGGCAGAGTAAGACCAAATGATATTTAATTGTCAGTATCACAAAGGAAGAGCTTCTGTGGCTTATTGCAAAGGCCACACCTACCCATCACCCTCTTCTGAAAATGCTCTTTAGAAATACTTTGGTGATCATTTTACCTTATCCTGGTCCACACCAGGCTCTCTGTACACAGTCCACCTCTGCCCATCAGCACTGTATAGAATCTTGTAGGCTGACACGTAGTAATTGTGCTCCACCATGGTGGAGCCAGTGGTCACAATGCCTAGAACAGGAAGGTCATTCATTAGAGCTCACAGTCTGATCCTTGAAGTTTGTTCATCACTGAAGCATTAACACCTAAAATGTACTGTTCAAACAGTTCTGTCTGTGGCACAGGACCATACCTAAGGGCAAGGTTTCATCCTGATCCAAACTACTCCTTGGCTTTGTTCCCTTGGAGGGACAGGAAGAATTATGACCACATATAAGGAAAGGACTATTGTATTTTGGCAGCCTGTATTCATGTCACTGCAAAATACTGCTCACTTACTGAAAAAGAATGACTTCCTGGGAATGAATAAAGATTATTGGCATTATTTTTAGTACCAAAGCAAAATAAATTTTAACAAGCAATCCTAACCAAATATTCTGACCATTTGTTCAGTTCAGTTCAGTTCAGTTCAGTCGCTCAGTCGTGTCTGACTCTTTAAGTTGCTGTAAATAATTAAATTTATACTCGGCACGTGGGATATTATCTGTAGCACTTAAAATGGAATCATTGAACACAAACTTCTCTTAATGACTGTTGTTGCTGTTTAGTCACCAAGTCGTGTCTGACTCTTTGTGACCCCACGATTGTAGCCCTGCAGGCTCCTCTGTCCATGGGATTCTCTAGGCAAGAACACTGAAGTGGGTTGCCATTCCCTTCTCCACTTAATGACTGTAGGAGATGGTTATTTCAGATGCCTCAAGATCCCTTTACTCTAACACTACCCTAAAAAAAAAACTTACTACAACGAAAAAAAAAACTAATAAGAATCAAGTACCAACTCCTCTCCTTTGCAATGTTTTATAAAACCTTCTTTGGTCATATTAATACCAGTAAAAGGAATTCTTTGGGTGTTCTTTGGAAGGAATGATGATAAAGCTGAAACTCCAGTACTTTGGCTACCTCATGCGAAGAGTTGACTCATTGGAAAAGACTCTGATGCTGGGAGGGATTGGGGGCAGGAGGAGAAGGGGACGCCAGAGGATGAGATGGCTGGATGGCATCACCGACTCAATGGACGTGAGTCTGAGTGAACTCCGGGAGTTGGTGATGGACAGGGAGGCCTGGCGTGCTGTGATTCCTGGGGTCACGAAGAGTCGGACACGACTGAGCGACTGAACTGACTGACTGACTGAAACTAAACCTGGTGGTGGTGGTTTAGTCGCTAAGTTGTGTGTGACTCTTGTGACCCCATGGACTGTAGCCTGCTAGGCTCCTCTGTCTGTGGCATTCTCCAGGCAAGAATAGTGGAGTGGGTGGCCATTTCCCTCTCCAGAATTAAACTTAAAATCATATAATTAAATTTGCAGTGACCAAATTTTCCATGAAATTCTTACATGTCACCAGGTTTTCAAATGAAATCAGCATTATAAATTGTCTAGAAAATTCTGTCTCTTTTACCTGTGATCTTCTTTTCCTTATTCAGATCTACTTGCAACCACTGATATTCATCAGTGGCAAAAGCAGCCCAAGGAGGTCCAGGTTTTTTCAGCCTGGCCTTTTCAGGTTTCCAGCTGTTCTCTTGTCCTGTGTGGTCCGTCCACTCCAACACAGATGATGCTGTTATTTGAGCATCAGCGATCACGCCAGATTCCATGCCCAGTGTTCCATAACAACCTGAAACAAAGAAGAAAGTAATTCAGTTTCCAGACATAAACTCAAAAAGCTATAAATACTTATTCATTGGAAACTCTGAATTGTACCTTTAATTAACATTCACTATGCTGACAATAGCCTATACTAGAGGATTTCAAAAGCAGGCAAATGCTTCTTGGGTCTGTCTTTGTGTTTCATCAGAGAACATACAGACGTATTTATTCACAGCAATGCATGTGAGTGTGCTTGGTCACGTCCGATTCTTTGCTACTCCATGGACTGTAGCCCACCAGGCTCCTCTGTCCATGGAATTCTCTAGGTAAGAATACTGGAGTGGGTTGCTATTTCCTCCTCCGGAGGTTCTTCCTGACCCAGGGATTGAACCTGCGTCTCCTGTATCTCCTGCATTGGCAGGCATATTATTTATCACTGAGCCACCTGAGAAGCCCATTCACAGCAATAACCACTAGTTACTGGTGACACCTTACCCTCTCCCTGGGACACTTTCCTCAGTGGGCAACAGGCTCCCCTACTCAGATGTCACCTTCTCCATGAGGCCTGCCCCAACCCACTTCAAACTTCCAACCAGTCCCTCCTGCACTGCCTGTCCTCTCTCCTTGCCTTATTTCCTACATCTTCTATAATGTTATAGACAGTACGTTATAAACATTAATTTACTTATCCACTGTTCATTGTCCATATCTCACTACCAGAATGTAAATTCTGCTCACTTTTGTTTCACTAGCACCAGAAGAGTGTCTGGTGACAAATGAAAAAAGGCACTTAATATTTTCTGTTGATTAATTACTTCAGACATATTAAAAAAAAATCCCTTTTTCTTAGGAAACTTCCATGGTCGCTTGATCATTTCTCTATTAATATAAAACCTCCAGTTTATTCTATTCATTAAATTATTATCTATTTTATCCTAAAGGAAATCAACCCTGAACATTCATTGGAAGGACTGATGCTGAAGCTCCAATAATATGGCCACCTGATGCGAAGAATCGACTCACTGGAAAAGACCCTGATGCAGGAGATAGAAGGCAGGGGGAGAAGTGAGTGACAGAGCATGGGATGGTTGGATGGCACCCCCAACTCAATGGACATGAGTTTGAGCAATCTGTGGGAGATGGTGAAGGTCAGGCAAACCTGGTGTGCGCCAGTCCATAGGGTCACAAAGAGTTGGGCACGACTGAGTGACTGAACAACAGCTACAATCTATTTTCTCTCCTAGAGTTATTTGTGGTAACTAAATGAGGAAGTGCAAAAAAAAAAAAAAAAAAACCCATCACAACAAAAAACAAAACCTAGAAATTGGCAAAATGCCTGACATACAGTGTTCAAAAAAAAAAAAGGCTATTATACAAATCATAATAGTTATGAAGTCCATGAGAGGCTTACCACTTGTCTTAAATGTAAAAAGACTTGTAGATAAGTGTCTCCTGAAAGAGAAAAAGGTTTTTTGGTGACATTCATATACAACACATTACTTGCTCATATTTGTCTTAGCAAAACTTTCTTGTTTTTATTTTACTAAGAATCATCTATGGCTATATATTAGTCAACTGCTATTGTTCCTAGCAAAAAAGAAGTCACATTTCTAATTAAGCAGAACAACTACTGAAATCAGCATATATAATTTTGTCTTCAAGTATCTAGTGCCTAGTTTCATACATGATTATGCAAGTGTATCCATGCAACCTTTAATAAATACTTATTCTATTTCTTTCTCATATTAACATAGGAGATTAACACATTCCTAAAATGTTTCTACAGAAATTGCTTTTTGGGACTATAAAACAAAAGGTGACCTTCTCAGAGAAAGAGGCTCAAGTTTCCAGGGGCAAACAAGAAAAGCTGGCTACTAAGAAGAGACTGCATTTGTTACAGGAAATCAATGTTTCAGTGCTACAAGGTAGCACTGCATTTGGGTTTTGTAACTGGCAGGAAGGTGCTTGGGGAGAGCGCATGGGTGGACAAGTGATTAGTTCACCACATGGCAGGTCCAGGGGTCCTGAGGAACTTGCAGGGATAAAACCATCCAAATCAGCAGTGTATATGTCTGCCTTCAGCACAACATTCAAACCATTACAAGTGGATGTGACTTGTCCTTCATTAAAAAAAAAAAAAATGAAAGAACTCATGAAAAAAAAAATTCTTTCTAAAAGTAGAACAGAGGAAAGAAATGAAACAATTTGCATAAAATTATCCAGAAGAAACCAGAAGAGAAAAGGTAGCTGACTCCATCTATATCGTGGATGGACCAACGACAGTCCAGGTGTCGCCCGCTTTGTGTGGTCAGACAGCTTAGAATGGTTTTTACATGGTTAAAAAGTTGTCAACAAAACGAAAACGAGTAAGCGACAGAGACGCTGGCTTTCTACAGTAAAACTCTCCACTGTCCGGAGTGTGGAGCTCTGGACTTCTGAAGGAAACTGGCCCAGGACCTACAGAGAAGCTGGTTTCAATTACACTGCAGGATCAGGCGTGTCTGAGATGTAAGGTTTAGGGACAGATCACCCATACTATGTTTCTATTCAGTGTTTCAACTCCTCCCACTTTTGATACCTAGTTTAGGTTTTGTGAAACAGTAGATCATAAATACAATGAAAACACATTCCTACAAAATTCTCTCGGGATGGCAGGGATTCATAATAGTACTATCTCTGATTTATGTCAAAATTTGACTTCTATTCAGTGTATTTCAAATATCTTAATCCACCTTGGGCCACACAGGCATAAGGAACAGAGTAGTTATGCCTTCTCATCTTTAAAATGAAGTAAAGATTTGGCAATAAACTTCTAGGCTCATTCTGGGCTCTTTCTACGCTTAGAAAGAAACAAATTACTCCCCCAAGTGACTACCACCCTCTCAGCTGGAGAACAAGCCAAGAGAGCACAACCTTGGCTGTGCGCGTCAGTGCACTCAGATGCGGACATAGCCGTGAGTCCTTATCACACAAACGTTATTTCATGAACACCATCACCAGCAATACCGCTCAGGCCTCATTTGGCCCTATCCCGCCCCATGCAGCACGTTTATTATAAACAGCACAGGTACTTACACCACGGACGTTACGTTGTTAGCCAGGGAGCTTTCATAGTATGGGATGCCCTTGCTAATTACGACACTGATCTGGCCACCCAAAGTGTTTGACACGACGCCTGCATGCACACCGGCCATGCACAACGGGGAGGACTTCAGGAAGGAAAGAAACAAGATGAGTTCCACATTTTCTTTTGATAATTCATAAACAAGACAGTTACACTGCCTCTAGAAATCATTTAATCTGGGCAGTTTTCTTAATAAACATGGGGTAGATGACTGGTAATATAACACAGAATAGATTTTTAGCAGAAGAAAAAGAACAAAACATTACGTATTACTAAAAAGAAGTAATTGTCAGAAAATAAAAGTCACGATAAACAATAGTTACACATGTGTCTATGAGAAGTTTTGGCATCACTTTAACTTAAGTCTACAGCCAACTTACATCTCTATATCCATGAGGGATGGCTCCTGATATCTCAGCAAAGGGGAGCAGGCAACCAGCTGGGCAGTACTTGCTGTGAAATAAAAACAAGTTAAATGGTACACATTGCTGTACTTTCTGGGGAAAAAGACCAAAAAATAACACTTACCATTTTTTAGTTCACTGTAAACACCATAATCTCACCAGCCTGAGAGAACCACCACTTCTAAAAGGTCCTTAAGACTTTCTTCCATCCATCTACACACGTCTTTACCCACATATATACAAAAATCACCTCATATTCTACATGTTGATTTGATTATTTTATTTCATAATGAATGGCAGACATATTTCTACTGTAAAAGCAATTCACAATACTTAGTAGCTACATAATACTTGATTTTGTGGATGAACTGTAATTTGATTCACCCATCCTCTACTGATTAAATTAAGGTGATTTAAAATGGTATTCATTCACTTACTCACTCATCCACCCACACACTCCACACGTTTACATGTATGTCTGTAACTCTGTTTATTAAGTGCTGGGCTGTGCAAGGGGTGGGGTTCACGAAGGTCAACCAGACAAATGGTGGCGGTCCTCCCTGGGTTTACATGCCCAGGTAGGAGAAGTATTAGGTATTGAGCCAATACTTCATGAAATCAAAGAATGAGATTATGTTTCTGCTGTAAAGAAAAGGTAGTCTGTGAAATAATCAGGACTCTAACTTCACAAAAGTACGATGAACATCTGGCAAACCTGCTATGCGCCAAGCAGCATTCTGAGTTACACTCAGGTCATCCACGTAAAGACCCTACGTGGGGTGCTAGGTACCATCATTGTCCTCATTTTACGGATGAAGAGGCTGAGGAGCTGTGTTTCCACGTCACACAGCAGTGCCGAGGCAGCTGGGCTCGTTTCTGTGTTCACATGTGGGGCTCTGCAACTGCCTCAGCCAGGGGATGGGGCTCTGAGGAAGCGGAGCCTCAGCAGGGAGCCAGAGACCACCACCGCAAGACAGCAGGGACATGCGCCTCAACCAGAAGGGACAGCCTCTCCCTGGGGCAAGGTGGCTCACGTGGGTCTGGACCAAGGACAAGCCACGCAGGCCGAGCGCGGTGAGAAAGGTGCGGCTGGTCTGAAATAAGCCTGGAACAGGAGCCAGGGATCAGATCACACAGAAGCTGGGGGGTCTGTGGTGAGAAGACTTGGGGGTACATTTCTAAAAGAAGTCATTAAAGGATTTTGATGGTGTCTACACATAACCTGATTCATTGTGTTTTATTTTGCCTTTTTTTTAAGTTCTTCTGGCTCCTGGAAAGAAAAGAGACTGTAAGGACCATGAGTGGAGGATAAGACACTGTTAGGTAGTCCACGCAAGAGAGGATGGCAGTGTGCACTTGGGTGGTGAAGATGGAGCTGGTGCAGGGTGGGGTTCAAGACAGCTGACCCTCTGGCAGGGCTGCGTGACACACACTGACACCAGGATTACCTCTGCTGACCAGGATCCCCCTGGAGGGCTGAGGAGTACCCCCAGCTCACACAGAGAGAATCATTCTTGAAGACAAAATGAAACCATTCTTGAAGATAAAATGAAGTTTCTTTGGGAAGTAGTAGCAAGTTGGGGGAAGTAAGTGAGATGGGTCTTTGAAGATAAGAATGAATTTACTAAGCAGCAAAGAGTAAAGTGGTTCCAGACAAAAGTTCGGAGAGCTCAGAGCAGTATAAATAATCCAGAGACGTTTCAATGTAAGACTAGAAAAATGGCCTACAGACTATTTGCAAAGGACCCTGAGAACCAGGCTAAGGAACAGTGATGGTGTTTTGTCATAGTAAGTTTTGAAATAATATTTCAAAGCAGAGGAGTGATAGAACACAGACTTTAGAAAACAACTTGGCAGAATGTGAATGGCAGAAAAAAGCCAGCAAAGGTTAGAAATGGGAAACCAATTATGAGTTCATCCTAGTCCAGGCAAGAGTCAAGGGCGCAATGCAGGGAAATGATAGTAAAAATGCCACCGGGGTGAGAACAGTGAGGAATTCTCTAACAGCCTCAATTGTCTTCCTAACTCTTTTTGAGTAAAAATAAATAGCTCTTCTATCTTTCCAAGGAGTTTTTACTAGATTTTGAAGAGTGACTAGTTCTACTCTTAAAGTATATCCAAATTATATTTCCACTGTGGAGAAGATTTAAATGCTACAGGTAAAGCAAAATTTAAACATGGCAATTGAGTGGCTTTAAATAAGCTCTGATTTATTGATGTTTTAGAACAATGGTTATGAGTCATACAACATACATTATAATCAAGTGCATAAGATGAGGATAAAGTAGATGAACAGTAACATTTAAGAAAAAAAAGTCACAAATACAGTCATACCTGAACTCAGGTTCCAAAAATTTGGATGCAGTGTCTAAACAAGTAATTAGATCTAGAAAAACAAACAAACAAAAAAATGATTCAATAAAATTAGGTTTACTCTTGCAGAAATACCAACTGTTTTTCCAAATCCAAATCATGTTGTTTTAAACTTCAAAATCTTAACAGGTTGTACTTTTAATTTTTTTTAAAGTTTTTGTTAATTACGACTTATTTCTGATTTTAAGTATCCTGATTTCTGGGGCTATGTCTGCTGCTGCTAAGTACCAGTACTAAATACTGCCACATCACCTCATACAATCACATACCATACACATGGATGGTACACAGAAAAAGTATAATTTATAGCCCTGAAGTAGCTTCTATAATATACAGCTCATGAAACAAAAAATGTTTGTTATTACAAGACTAAAAATGATTCTTTGCTGATTACACATAAGGAAAACAGTAACAAAAGAGAGGTGAGTTAGTTCCATGGCTCTAAACAATTGCTATTCAAAATCTGGTCCACGGGTAGACCAGCAGCAGCAGCAGCATCTGCTGGGGTGTTACTAGGAATTCACATTCTTGAACACCATCCACAGCTACAGAATCTCTGGGAGTGGGGCCCCAAAATTTGTTTTAACAAGTCCTGCAGGTAATTCTAAAGCACACTCTGCACAAGATGAAGCATAAAAGTTTTAACATTTTCTATCCCAAAATCAAATCTGTGTAAAAGCTAACCTTGTCCAATTAAGAACTAAGTCACATGCTGTGTATAAGAGGCTTCTGGTCCAAACACTTCAGTGGTTTCCTTCTGCTCTTAAGACAGAGGGCAAAATTCTCAACATGGCCCACAAGGTCCCACCTCAAGGAACAACATCTCAAGGTCTGGTTTTGTCCCCATCTTGCCTTCTTGCCATATGAGCCTTCTTTCTGTGCCACGGTGCTCTCTTGGCCAGGAAGGCTTTCCTACTATCCCTTTACCTGGCTGACCCTCTCTAGAGCTCAGCTCAACCATCACATCCTCTCAGAAGCTGTTACTGATATTTTCAAGTCCAACTGTGATAGCATATAGTAGGCACTTACAGGTTTTCTGGTTTAATGAATGGATGACTATATATATTCTCACAGTCTTATGTAAGAATGGTCTGTTGCAATTCTAGAGTTAGAAGCAACATCATCTTATGTCTAGAGACTGAGGCTGTTGGTCTCTATCTTGGTATCATCAGCAGCTATCAGAGCATACAGTTTTAAGAGGAGACTTTCTACCAACATTTACTGAATAAATGGAAAAATAAAAGTTTGATTGCTAGCATGTTTGGCTAAGTCCAATCATAGACTAACCCACAGGAGGAAAACCTAGAAGGTCGTAAGCCACTCAAAAAGGTGAGACTTCACATACAATATAAATGATGAGGCCACCCAAAACACTGACAGAAGTAACATTTCACATGCTTCCTAGCACAACGAAGGGACACAGATATCTGTTAAATCAGTAGAAAGCACAAAATAACTAAGTATTCTTTTTTACAATTCTGAAGGGAAATTATGTATTTATTATCCAACTGATATGTGTCTTGAAAGAACTAGAGCGTAATAACTGTTAAACTAACAGGAAAGTAGTATTTTGAGAGTGAGTACATGGATTAATATTTACATACCACAGGTACTTGAATGACAATTAAGTTAAATCTGTGTTTAAGGAGTTTGAGGGGATACATGCCTGGTTAGAGTTTCATGACCACCTGGTTGACTGACTGGGAAAAGCAGACAAACTGAATTACCTGTACTTTATAGCTATTCAAGGCAATCTTTACACAGCCTCAATAAGAAATTATTTTCCATTTTCCTGCTCCACCAAAAGACTTTCCAACTTCTAAGATTAGAAAGTGAACTTCTAAGATTAATAGCCTGGGATGAAAAGGTAGCTGTGTGGTCCAGCATGGTATTCAAGCCACAAGAGGACTGCCAGCTGGCCCTATTACCTTCAGGCCACATGCCAGAATGCTAGTCTACTATGGATATACTTGATCAGAGCTGGGCTTTATTATAGTAAAAGTCCACGCAGTGCTTAAAGTCCAGATTATGCTCGAATGAATGTAACTCACGTGACCTTGCTCCCAAATGCCCTGGGGGCTCAAAAGCGCTCCTAGGAGGAAAACATGAATTCAAAACAGAAGGCTTTATAAGGAGAGTTAAGAGGACAACAGACAGAGAAAGGAAGTCATGATTTAGAGATTTTGACCTTTACAACTCCACAAAGGCAAAGGAAATAGCAATTAAGCAGAGAACTGAGAAGTTTTAAAATGTGTTTTTCTAGAAAGCATTTCCCAAGTAAATAGCCTTCCAGAAAAAATCACTATTACTCTAAGGCTCCTAGTTAATAAGTACACAGCCTGGGCAAGATGAATACAGCTCCAAGAAAACCATCTGACTCAGGAGAGACTTCACATAGCAATGTAGGAAGTTATCGTAATGAATGGAACAGAACTGAGGGTCCAGAAATGAATCTTCAAATTTACAGTCAATTGATTCCAACAAGGGTGCCAAGACAACTTAATGGGGCAAAACAGTCTTAAACAGATGGTGCTAGGACAACTGGGATAGCCACATGCAGAGGAAGGAAACCAAACCCCTATCTCAGACCATACACAGAAGTTAACTCAAGGTGGAGTCAAATTCAAGGCTTCAAACTACAAAACACTTAGAAGGAGATATAGGTATAGATCTTGACTTTGCCTTAAGCAACGGATTCTTAAGACATGACACCAAAAGCATAAGCAAATAAACTGATTTCCTGATTTCACCAAAATCTGAAACTGTTACACTTCAAAGAATGCTATCCTGAAAGAGAAAAATAAGTCAAAGAATAACACAAAATATTTGTAAATCATGTATCTGGTAAGAATCTAGTATTTGGAATACACAAGGAATTGTTACAACTAGACATTAAAAAGAAATCTCAATTTTAAAAGGATCAAAGGATCTGAATAGTCATTTTTCCAATGAAGATTTACCAAAAGGCCAATAAGCACCTGAAAAGACATTCAACATGATTAGCTATCAGGGATATAAAAATAAAAATCACAGTAAGGTCTGATTCTGATAAATCGGTACATATATACTCAGAGAGGTGGTTGATGGATGTGAGGTTTGAGACAGAGTCAAAGATAACTTGAAGGCTTCTGATCTGTGCTAATTAAAAGTATGCATTCCAAGTACAGCATATGGGCAGTGGGTTTTCCCGGTGGCCAAGTGGTAAAAGAATCCACCTGCCAGTGCCAGAGATACAAGAAGACGAGGGTTCCATCCCTGGGTTGGGAAGATCCCTGGAGGAGGAAATGACAACCCACTCCAGTATTCTTGCCTGGAGAATCCCATCAACAGAGGAGACTGGCAGGCTACACTCCATGGGGTCAAAAGAGACCGACATGACTGAGCACACATGCACAATTAGTCCCTCAGTATTATCCAACTCTTCACGAGCCCACACGCTGCAGCACACCAGGCTTCCCTGGCTATCACCAACTTCTGAAGCTTGCTCAAACTCATGTCCATTGAGTCGGTGATGCCATCCAACCATCTCATCCTCTGTCCTCTCCTTCTCCTGCCTTCAATCTTTCCTAGCATCAGGGTATTTTCTAGTGAGTCAGTTCTGCACATCAGGTGGCCAAAGTACTGGAGCTTCAGCTTCAGCATCAGTCCTTCCAATGAATATTCAGAACTGATTTCCTTTAGGATTGACTGGTTTGATCCTTGCAGTCCAAGGGACTCGCAAGTCGTCTTCAACACCACAGTTCAAAAGTATCAATTAAAAAAAAAGTATCAATTCTTTGGTGCTCAGCTTTCTATATGGTCCAACTCTTACATCCATACATGACTACTGGAAAAACCATAGCTTTAACTAGATGGTCCTTTGTCAGCAAAGTAATGTCTCTTCTTTTTAATATGCTGTTTCAGTTGGTCATAGCTTTTCTTCCAAGGAGCAAGTGTCTTAATTTCATGGCTGCAGTCACCATCTGCAGTGATTTTGGAGCCCAAAAAATAAAATCTACCACTGTTTCCACATCTATTTGCCATAAAGTGATGGGACTGGATGTCATGATCTTTGTTTTTTGAATGTTGAGTTTTAAGCCAGCTTTTTCACTCTCCTCTTTCACTTTCATCAAGAGGCGCTTTAGTGACTCTTTGCTTTCTGGCACAAGGGTGGTGTCATCTGCATTTCTGAGGTTATTGATATTTCTCCTGGCAATCTTGATTCCAAATTGTGCTTCATCCAGCCTGGCATTTTGCATGATGTACTCTGCATATGTTAAATAAGCAGGATGATAATATACAGCCTTGATGTACTCCTTTTTCAACTTGGAACCAGCCTATTGTTCCCTGTCTGGTTCTGACTGTTGCTTCTTGATCTGCATACAGATTTCTCAGGAGGCAGGTAAGGTGGTCTGGTATTCCCAACTCTTTAAGAATTTTCCACAGTTTGTTGTGGAAGTCAAAGGCTTTGGCGTATCAAGCAGAAGCAGATATATTTCTGGAATTCTCTTGCTTTTTCTATAATCCAACGGATGTTGGCAATTGGATCTCTGGTTCCTCTGCCTTTTCTAAATCCAGCTTGAATATGTGGAAGTTCTCAGTTCATGTAGTGTTTTGATGTCTAGCTTGGAGAATTTTGAGTATTACTTTGCTAGCGTGTGAGATGAGTACAATTGTGCAGTAGTTTGAACATTCTTTGGCATTGTTTTTCTTTGGGAATGGAATGAAAACTGACCTTTTCCAGTCCTGTGGCCACTGCTGAGTTTTGAGTGCAGCACTTTCACAGCATCATCTCTGAGAACTTGAAATAGCTCAGTTGGAATTCCATCACCTCCTCTAGCTTTGTTTGTAGTGATGCTTCCTAAGGCCTACTTGACTTCACATTGCAGCATGTCTGGCTCTGGGTGAGTGATCACACCATCATGGCTACCTGGGTCATGAAGATCTTTTTTGTATAGTTCCTCTGTGTATTCTTGAGACCTCTTCTTAATATTTTCTGCTTCTATTAAGTCCATACCATTTCTGTCCTTTATTGTGCCCATCTTTGCATGAAATGTTCCCTTGTTATCTCTAATTTTCTTGAAGAGATCTCTAGTCTTTCCCATTCTATTGTTTTCCTCTATTTCTTTGCATTGTTCACTGAGGAAGGCTTTCTTATCTCTCCTTGCTATTCTTTGGAACTCTGCATTCAGATGGGTATATCTTTCCTTTTCCCCACTGCCTTTCGCCTCTCTTCTTTTCTCAGCTATTTCTAAGGCCTCCTCAGACAACCATTTCGCCTTTTTTGCATTTCTTCCTCTTGGGAATGGTCTTAATCACTGCCTCCTATACAATGTCACGAACCTCCGTCAATAGTTCTTCAGGCACTCTATCAGATCTAATCCCAATCTATTTGTCACTTTCACTGTATAGTCATAAGGGATTTGATTTAGGTCATACCTGAATGGTCTAGTGGTTTTCCCTACTTTCTTCAATTTAAGTCTGAATTTGGCAATAAGGAATTCATGATCTGAGCCAGTCAGCTCCTGGTCTTGTTTTTGCTGACTGTATAGAGCTTCTCCATCTTTGGCTGCAAACAATATAATCAATCTGATTTTGGTATTGACCTTCTGGTGATGTCCATGTGTAGAGTCATCTCTGGTATTGTTGGACGAGCATGTTGGACATGACCAATACGTTCTTCTGGCAAAACTCTGTTAGCCTCTGCCTGCTTCATTTTGTACTCCAAGGCCAAACATGACTGTTACTCCAGCTATCTCTTGTGTCCATGGGGTCACAGAGAGTCAGACACGACTGAGTACACACACATAACAGTTAGGCAATGATAACTGCAAGAAGAAGCACCAATAAAGCACTCATTGTCAGCTCAATTATGCTGGGTCCACTTTAACACGTCTGGTAACACCAGAAAATCAGTAGTTTGTTCACAGTGAACAGCAGTATATAATTCACTCTGTTCACTAAGAGCTTCTGCATGGGAAATTTTTTTGGTAATTTTAATCCTTAATAAATACAAAAGAATATTTATAACATACACATTACTACACAAAACACCAAATATATGGCGTACTTCATCTTGGTGCTCTGGACAACAGAGTAGCAGCAGTAGCAAGGAGCATGCCACAGGGGTTCTTCCAAAGCCCATAGCACCCAATCCCTCTTTTCTTGCACAGCCCAAAGGACAGGTGGTATCCACAGGGCAGAGTCTACACTGGTCTTAGCAGCAGTGTCTACCCCGAAGTGAGTGTGATCATAATGTCTACACGAAGAGCTGCTGTAACATCTGCCTTCCTTAACCTCAGAAGGCTTCATAGAGGAGGAAAGGGTCAGTGGGGTTTTGCAGGGAGGATAATGTGATTGTGAGGAAGAGCATGAGAAAATTAAAAAAATTTAAAAGGTGAGCCAATATTCAATAACAGGATGACAGATTCAGGGTTTTCTTAACGAAAACATCAACATCAGATTTTCTAAGACAGCTCTGACTTAGCAATATCACTATGAGCCATAATTGATATCTTATGCATAGGCCTTTCTTTAAATTACAATTAAAAATTTTTCCAATACATAATAACTGAATAGGCTTGGGAGCTTCATAATTATTTCATGAAATAATTTTTAAAAATGACATCTAATGCTAATCCACATAAAATACTATGAAAATATGATAAATATTTTATAAGTTCACATACAATAAAAAGTATCAGCATATTGGTTACTAACTTAGAAATATTTTTGATTGACAGCACTGGTTATTCCTGAGACTACAGACTGTGAAAGAGATTTAGATTTTCCTCCAATTAATACTGTTATGATCTTGAATATATTGAAAATGACTCGCAGCAGTGTTAGTATCTATCACAAGAGTATAACACAAACTATATTAGCTGCAGGGTGTAAGTTTTGTTCACTTGATGCCATTTACTCCTGAGGGAAGTGATGCTTGAGTGCCTGTATTTATTCTAACTCAAGAAAGCATGGAGTAGGAAATGGCAACTCACTCCAGTATTCTTGCCTGGGAAATCTCAGGGACAGAGGAGCCTGGCGGGCTGTAGTCCATGGGGTCACAAAGAGTCGGACATGACTGACTAACACTTCCACTTTTCTTTCAACAAAGCATAAAGCACTATAACTAATTATATTTATTTACCAGAAGTAAGAAAATACATGAAGCAAGACAATGTAGACCTACAGATTCTCCTCCTTTATTTGCTTGAAATTCTTTTAACTAACAAACTCCCCAGAGCCTGAAGGGACATGACACCATGCTTTCCTAATTCTCTCTGTCAGCAACCTTGCACTGTAAGTGTACAGATAGTCCCTCCATTCAAGAGCTAGCGGACTAGGGACAGGTTCATCTTTCTACTTGATTCTCATGTCAGTATTATTGCGTGACCCTGGGCATAATTCCTTGTTTCCACAATAGGAACCTGGCACTGATTTGTACCATCTGCAATGTAGTGTCAGGGAAATTTACATATATAATAAAATGTAATTTATCGTGATTGAGAGTCTAACATTAGCAAACCAACATTTACTAAGTGGGAGATAACTTCTGTAGTATTTTACATCGAATCTCCTTTTACATACTGAGAGTAGAGTAAGTCTTATGTTTCTCCTAGAAAGATTATTAATACATCACCATCTATGGAAGCTGAGTCCACAACAGGAGCTCAGGGGAAATTTTTTCAGATGGAAATATTAAAAAAAAAATTTTTTTTTAAACAGACAACGTAGGCATGGCTCAGTTGCCTAAGCAGTAAGTGATACAGTTGAATAGACCACAGACTACTTATGGATAAATCAAATCCTCTTCACACCTAAATGCCTATATACTAAAAAATGAATTATAAGACATGTTAAAATAACATAAGACATTGTATATTAAATATAAAAGACATTTAAAAATATTAAAAATTATAAGACATCTTTTGTAATCTAGTATCGAGGACACGCATAGTATCTAGTGAGAGTTGCAGTGAATGAATTTGTCCCCTGGATGGCACAAGTCAGCACAAATATATATGCAGCCCCTTCAAAGCACTTCTAACTTACTAAAAAGAGAAAGAAAAAAAACAAAAACAAAACCCAAACCACATAGAAAACACTTAAAATCATTAAGGTGCTCTTCAGGTTATCTGTCAGCTTGAAATAAACTTTATCTCACAAAGATAAACTGCCTCTTTGGGTTATATCATCTTAACAAACTAATTCTGTTTATAAATGCTCTTTCTCTGCAAAACTGGTAAAACTATTCATCAGCACCTTAGTTCTACAAATTGACAACAAAATACAGATATTTTTCTGCATGTATACAAACACCATACATACTGATTTGTGTATAAGGACAAATTTTAAAATATGCATGTCAACTGAGACTTCATTAATAAAATCTTACTGAATAGCTTAAAAGTTTTAAACTGCTTGCCAGATACAACAGAAACTAGGTACACAACAGAAAAACTAAAAACAGAAACATAGCTAACATAGTACTCAAAACAGAAAGGATCCTATAAAATTACTGTACAATTAAGGTAGCAAACAAGGAATTCATGCTCTATTTTCAAAACCAAAAACCTCCCAAGCAGGAAAAAAAAACAACCAGTTACAGAAATCTGGACTCTATTAGAAAGGAGCTCTCTATTCTGCCCCTATGTTTCATTTATAAGTTAATATAATCTGATGGAAGATGGAAGAAATGGAAAATATCTGCCAAAAAAATGTGGTTAAAGAATGTAGCAATTAAAACTTTTTATACTATTGTTGTTAATTCTAAAAATAATCTAACATATAGCAACAATAACCCTGTCAAGTGGGAATATTTGCCAGGCTCAGCTGTTCCCAAGTCTTATGCACACTGTCATCAGATTCGAAGGTGTTGGCAGACAATGAATAAACAAGTGTTTATGAATTCCACTTAGGGAATAGGTTAATATATCTTCATTGGATTACTTTATTTCACATGAAATTTTAAACTAGTTCCTGTTTCTTTCTAAAAAAAAGAAAAAGGCAAACTTTGACCACTATAAAACTCTGGATTGATGAAATCTGAAGTAATAAGCTTTAAAATTACTTTTCAAGTGATAATTCACATTTTAAAAAAGGAATATCAGACTATCACTTTTCAGCTGGCCATGTACCTAGATATGTGTATACACAGAGAGTCACACACACAGACAACTAATTGATGGCACATGACAAACAGAGGCTGCCTTAAAAGACCTGAAGCTACTGATGCAAATGTAGACATGTCTTCTGAGCTCATTATTCAGTAACTAAAATTACCTAAAAAATTATTGCCCAGAGTCATCCTAGAAATGTTGAGCTTTACTTAGAAACTGGCTAATGTTGAACAGATTCAAAACCAGGAATTGAGAGCACTCATCTATAAAATTTATTTTATTTTCAAGTCCCATGGTAAATGTTGTTTTTTACATTTACATTTTAGGATAAAAATGTCAGCATCATTTATCATTCTGAATTAAAAGACCTAAGTGCATCTGGACCTGTGCAAGGCTGGCTGTGCCTCTCTCGGTAAGACCAGCAGTAACAAGGAGTTTCGCTCTACAGAACTTCTAACCCCAGGATACCTCAGAATCCATGAATATCTTCAACTGTCAGAAAAGGAAAAAGTGTTAGTTGCTCAGTCGTGTCCAACTCTTTGCAACCCCATGGACTCTAGCCTGCCAGGCTCCTCTGTCCATGGAATTCTCCAGGCCAGAATACTGGAGTGAGTTGCCATTTCCTTCTCCAGGGGATTTTATAGACTCAGGGATTGAACCCGGGTCTCCTGCATTGCAGGCAGATTCTTTACTGCCTGAGCGACCAGGGAGTCCCTTCAATTGTCAGATAAAAATTTCAATTTCAGAAAGTCTAGTTCCATCCCTGGGTTGGGAAGATCCCCTGGAGGAGGAAATGGCAACCCACTCCAGTATTCTTGCTTGGAGAATCCCATGGACAAAGGAGCCTGGCGGACTACAGTTCATAGGGTCGCAAAGAGTTGGACACTACTGAAGTGACTTAACACACACACCAAGTCAGAGTAGAACTACCAATCTTCTAATTATCACTGAAGTGCTGATTCATATATTTTTCTGTCTTTCTATGTTACCCAGTGGAAACAGGGAAACTTCCTTTCATTGGTAGATAAAATCATTTACAGGTGAAAATTAAAAGTGGTAACTGGTAATGGGAAAGATTGGAAACTTCTGCTCAAAGATCTTAAAAATAACAAAGAGGAATAAGACCATAAATTACAAAAATTAGACTCTGAAGGGAAGAGGACACCAGGTACAGAGCCCAAGACACCACAGCAACTCAGCGCCTCACCCAAGAGGCTTGTGTCCAAAGCCTCTTACTTCAACATGAATTTGTGCAGACCGAATACTAACTCTTTGAAATGTTTCCCTGGAAAAGACACGCCTGTTCAAGTCTTTAAGAAGAATTAAATTGGAATCTGGCCTAATTCTGGAGCTACTTTTATAACATGCATTGTATACACGCACGATAAGTCACTTCCTGCTTGTCTGACTCTTTGTGATCCCATGGACCATAGCCTGCCAGGCTCCTCTGTCCATGGGATTCTCCAGGCAAGAATACTGGAGTGGGTTGCCATGCCCTCCTCCAGGAGATCTTCCCAAACAAGATCTTAATTTGATCATCTCTGATCCAGGTTCCTCTGAATAGCCTTTTAACTGGCCTCCTTACAATTATTTTCCCCTCTCTTTGGCCCATTCTTTACAGATCTAGGAATTGCAAAAACATAAATCCAGTTACATCACTCCTCTGCTCTAATAGCTTCCATGCAATTTTTTTTTTTTTTGATAAAACTCTAACCCTTACATCTTCCACAAGGTCCTGAATAATGTGACTGACTTTCTACTCATTCACTTCACCTCAGCTGTGCTGGCTGTTTCTCCAGTTCCCTCAAAGTTCCTGGCCTGTGCATCTGCTATTCTCTTCCTTGTAGTGTTCTTCCTTGTTTGTCTGGAACCTCCAATTAATCCTTTGATTCTGGGCTCAGGAGTGGTTTCTTGAAGAGAGCTTTAATCTTCATCTATCTCCTACTACCCGTACCCCTATGGCCTCTTATTGTTTGAATGTTTCCTTCATCACGCTTATTTTAACTGCAATTAAGCAACCACGTGTTTAATGCCTTTTTCCAACCCTTTACTGCAAGTCCTATGAAGGTGTGATTGCCTCTGTCTCATTTACTGCTGTCTTCCCAGTGCCAGGAATATGGCAGGAAATAAGGTACTAAAGGGAATATAATTTTGCAATGGGCTCCTGTAAGAAGTAACGAAAACTAGTCTATCTGACACAAAATCATGCTATCAACAACACATCACACTATAACATTAACAAGTCTTTGTGACACTTTAACACATGAGGAAGCCAGTGAAGCAAGGTTTTCACCACTTTTGCATTCCCAAATACTCTCAACCTTCACCTAGGTTATGAAGCTGGGCACATGTGATGTTCCTTGAAAATATTCATGGAATTCAGTGTGGCAGCTACGTTTCCTGGATGGTAACAAACTGAGACTCTAAACCAAAGCCAACCAGCCTTCAAATGAACAAGTCATTACAAGAAATTATGCCTGAAAGGCCACTCAAGAAGAAGTAATATGAGATTCAACCAGTGCCCTCTTGAATCTAGCCAATTCACTTCGAATAAAACAAATGCTTGATGGATGGGCAAGAGCACACAAAAAACATTAAGAAAAAGTCCAAGAGCGAGCTGTGAAATAAGGAATTCCCAAGATGATTATGACTTTGGACAGTGTTACTATAAAGAAGTTCCAGATTATGGTGGATATTTCAAAAAATCTTTGGAGCCTAAGATTCATCTAAAATAGTGACACAGCTATTTGAAGCTTAGCACAGACAGTGCTTCTGGTATCTGAGATGACTATTAAGTTCTTAAGAAACTCTAGTATAGGACATTCAGGTCCCTGTGGTTCAAAAGCTCTGTAATTTAAATATCCAATGTAAGAAACTTTTTTTTTTTTTTTAAAGAGGAGATACTTATTTTCCAGAAACTTTTAACTCAATGAATGACAAAGAGAGAAAGGGGCAAATGGGAAAATGTAGAATAAATAATTTAAACTGACACGGCGACAAGAAACTTAAGGAGAATAAGAAACTAATTATCTTCTATCCTTTCACCCAATAACCCAAGACTTTCACAAAGTAAAACTGAAAAGGACAGGAAGCTTATCATTTTACTGTGTTTTCTGCCTTATTCTCTTGATAGTGGGAGGGTGGGCAGTGGGAAAAATGAGATACATGTTTGTACAGTAGTGAAGAGGTGAAACTAACATTTTTTTCTGCCTACTGTGATATGTGCCTAAGACACTAAACATGTATTATTAGATTTAGTCCTCATAACTAACCCACTTGCAGATGAAGCTCACCGCGGTGACGTGACCGGTCAGAGGTCCCCTGGCTGGTGGCAGAGGCAAGCTCTTACTCCAGAGCTACCCAGTGCCCCTTCTACAACACCCCGCTGCCTTAGTCTCCTTGTTCTGTCAAATACATTAACTATTTATTTAGCAGAACATTTCCAGTTCATTTCTTTCCATTATTCCATTCAAATGAGCTTTCTTTTTCACTCTGAGGGATTCTATTAGCCTTCACACCTTTTCCCATAGCTTAGAGATTAAGGGAAAGCAGATCTTCCTTTACATACAGCAGCTCCCCTCTCTTATACTCTTAACGCAACTTTTTTTTTTTTTAAACTTTACAATATTGTATTAGTTTTGCCAAATATCGAAATGAATCCACCACAGGTATACCTGTGTTCCCCATCCTGAACCCTCCTCCCTCCTCCCTCCCCATGGGTGTGGAGAAAAGGGAACTCTCTTACACTGTTGGTGGGAATGCAAACTAGTACAGCCACTATGGAGAACAGTGTGGAGATTCCTTAAAAAACTGGAAATAGAACTGCCTTATGATCCAGCAATCCCACTGCTGGGCATACACACTGAGGAAACCAGAAGGGAAAGAGACACGTGTACCCCAATGTTCATCGCAGCACTGTTTATAATAGCCAGGACATGGAAGCAACCTAGATGCCCATCAGCAGATGAATGGATAAGAAAGCAGTGGTACATATACACAATGGAGTATTACTCAGCCATTAAAAAGAATACATTTGAATCAGTTCTAATGAGGTGGATGAAACTGGAACCTATTATACAGAGTGAAGTAAGCCAGAAAGAAAAACACCAATACAGTATATTAACGCAACTTCTAATGAGGCACAGAGCGTGTATCTCAAACCCAGCACAGCCGGGAAGGAACAGCTGGCACCGCCCTGAATCCTTCCCCGGCTCATTCATTCCCAGACATTCTCATGCTGAGGAGGTTCTTAACGATTTTCTCATTTACATAACATAAAGTAGAGGCTAATTTTTAATTTTAAATGGTCAGCCTAGATAAAATCATTGTTGAATATCAAAATAATTATCAATTTTCTACTTTAAATGATTTCTTTGTATTAGTAAAATTAAAAAAATTTTTCTCGCCACAAGAACCCAATGGCAGAGGGGAATGAACGAATGCTACAGTGACCAAAACTTGAGAGAGATTTCATTCAAGTCCTGCATTTTAGCTTACAGAGATTTGAGGTAATTTTCCATTCTATTCCACTAAATAGCCTTGTTTTTAACTCCCCCTTCATATTGTAAATGTTAACAATTTAGAAAATATCTCATACTTATTTTGCAGTGTCTCAGAGAGCACTTTCCCCATTACTCCTGCTGGTATGCAACACACTTTTTTAGGAAAGAATGGTAATACGGTTTTTAACACAGTAAGATGAAGCGGTAACCTGTGGATAATAAAGCTTTAAATTGATTATTTCAGTAACTGACAGATTTTTTAAAAGTTATTGCTTGTGTTCCAGTCTTATAAAAGTGGAAAAATCAGTATTTCTTCTGCCAAGGAAAGGTAAGTATATAAAAGGACTTTATAAAAAGTTAGTATACTTAATTTTTAAAATTCTGAAACTGATTTAATTTTATTTGTCAGATTTATGTATGTGTTATAAACTGTTCGATCTTCCTACTCTATTCCAATCTCAGATAACAGGTACTCAAAGAAAATACCGCATTTCTGTTTTCAGAAATTGTAAAATGTGGGAATCATCATATAAAGTGAAAATTACCTTGCTTTTCTATAACTGAGTATGAAGCCAAAAATCCTCGTCCAGAAACGTGAATTCCACTCATGAACAGCACTGTGACTTCATTGCTTTTTGATTCAATTGAATGGTTCATTTGCAAGCCCAGACCGCAGTATTTGCCTAGGATGAAAGAAAAGCAGATATTTGGTATGACTCATAAAGTCAACATTATGTGTGATGTAGGTAACAGAATCATAATAATACACCAAGCTGACCAAACTAGGTATTACATTAATCTAAAATGATGACTAGAATATTACTCTGGAGAGAGAATAAAAAAAAACCGGAAGTAATAAACTGTTCAAATGACTCAAAGGCAGAAACAGTGTATTCCGACATCACTGACCTTATAATGACTCAATTTCCTGTGAAACACAAGTATTCCCTTTTAAACAGTGACAAGGAATTAAAAAACAAAATTAAAGTATTTCAGGTAGGCAAGTGGCTCATAAATGAACCAACAGTTAATTGGTGGTATTCTTAACATGTTTCCCATAGGGTTACCCCAGATTTCTGAGCACAGGGACCCCTACAAACTTTTACAGATCTTCTCAAGTTTTCTTCCAAGAACTGTTGGACTTCTGTCAACCCCTTTAGGTGGTCATGTTCAGTCCTACAGTTTTAACTATGATAACGACAATTCACATTCATGCCTCTATAAAGCCTTTTCCTTGAACTTCAGAAGCATATATCTAACTGCCTAGCAACTTTTACTCTTTAAGGTTTCACAGACATGTAAAAAATAACAGATCTTCCATCAGAACAGATCTAAGTTTATTAAGATAAAAGAGAAGAAAATAAAAGTATTAAAAGAAAAGATTTTGCACCAATAACTAATAAAAATGAGTTTTTCTTACATGCATGGTAACTTTAACAAATTCTGAATAAAAAGTTCTAAAAATATTTTAAGTTGAGCAATATCACTTTATGTGCTTCCCTTATAGCTCAGTCGGGAAAGAATCTGCCTGCAATGCAGGAGACCCGGGTTCAGTTCCTGGGTCAGGAAGATCCCCTGGAGAAGGAAATGGCAACCCACTTCAGTATTCTTGCCTGGAGAATCTCATGGACAGAGGAGCCTGGTGGGCTACAGTCCATGGGGTCACAAGAGTCGGACACGACTTAGTTACTAAGCCACCACCAAATCACTTTAATAAGAGTAATCTGTACTTCCATAGACATCATTTTCAAGGACTATATATTATCATATGAGTAGAAAATGCTAAATAATTCACCTCTATCACCACGACCACCACTCCAACCAGAATTGGTAAGGGAACTAAGGTCCCTTATATATACAGAAAGTGAAGTCCACTCAATCGTGTCCGACTCTTTGCAACCCCATGGCCTGTAGCCTACCAGGCTCCTCTGTCCATGGGATTTTCCAGGCAATAGTCCTAGAGTGAATTGCCATTTCCTTCTCCAGGGGATCTTCCCAATTCAGGGATCGAATCCAGGTCTCCTGCATTGTAGACAGACACTTTACTGTCTGAGCCACCAGGGAAGTCTATATATACAGAAGTTAATTGTAAAAAATAACCTAATCAAAATGGACAGAAGACCTAAATAGGCATTTCTTTAAAGAAGACATTCCAATGGCCAAGAGGCACATGAAAAGATGCTCAACACTGCTAATTACTAGAGAAATGAGGTATCACCTCAAACCTGTCAGAATGCTATCATCAAAATTCTACAAATAATAAATGCTGGATAGGGCGTGAAGAAAAGGGAACTCTTCTATATTGCTGATGGGAATGTAAACTGGTGTAGCCACTATGGAAAACTGTAAAATAAAGCTACCATATGATCCAGCAATCCCACTCTTGGTAATATATTCATAAAAGACAAAAACTCTAACTTGAAAAGACACGTGTACCCACCCCGCCCTGTGTTCACAAAGACACGTGTACCCACCCCGCCCTGTGTTCACAAAGACACGTGTACCCATCCCGCCCTGTGTTCACAAAGCACTATTTACAACAGTCAAGATACAGAAGCAATCTAACTGTCTATCAACATATGAAAGGATAAAATAAAGATGTGATATATATATACATACATATATATGTGTATGTATGTATATACACATATATACACGCACAGCCATAAAAAGCGAAATATTGCCATTTGCAGCAACATCAATGGACCTAGAGAAGTAAGTCAGACAAAGATGATATATGATATCATTTATACAGGGAATCTAAAAAATAATACAAATGAATTCATTACAAGATAGACTCACAGACACAGTAAACAAACTTATGGTTACCAAAAGGGAGAGAGAGAGGTGGGGAGGGACAAATTAATATGTTTAAAAGGGACTCAGTAATATCACTAAGAATGGATTTGCCTTTCCTTCTAAAGAAGGAAAGATTAGGACTACTTAGTCATTGTTCACTTTGATTTCAGGGAAAGTGGCTATTTCAACATTATTTTGTTCATGAATAAATGACAGATCCAGTATTTGCACATTTTAAGATGAATAAGGTTCATGAGAACCCCATGCTGCTAAGTCACTTCAGTCGTGTCCGACTCTGTGCGACCCCATAGAGGCAGCCCACCAGGCTGCCCTGTCCCTGGGATTCTCCAGGCAAGAACACTGGAGTGGGTTGCCATTTCCTTCTCCAATGCATGAAAGTGAAAAGTGAAAGTGAAGTTGCTCAGTCGTGTCCGACTCTTAGTGACCCCATGGACTGCAGCCCACCAGGCTCCTCTGTCCATGGGATTTTCCAGGCAAGAGTATTGGAGTGGGGTGCCATTGCCTTCTCCGGAGAACCCCATGAACAGTATGAAAAGGCAAAATGATAGGACACTGAAAGAGGAACTCCCCAGGTCAGTAGGTGCCCAATATACTACAGGAGATCAGTGGAGAAATAATTCCAGAAAGAATGAAGGGAAGGAGCCAAAGCAAAAACAATACCCAGTTGTGGGTATGACTGGTGATAGAAGCAAGGTCCAATGCTATAACGAGCAATATTGCATAGGAACCTGAATGTCAGGTCCATGAATCAAGGCAAATTGGAAGTGGTCAAACAGGAGATGGCAAGAGTGAATGCCGACATTCTAGGAATCAGTGAACTAAAATGGACTGGAATGGGTGAATTTAACTCAGATGACCATTATATCTACTACTGTGGGCAGGATCCCTAAGAAGAAATGGAGTAGCCATCAAGGTCAACAAAAGAGTCCGAAATGCAGTACTTGCATGCAATCTCAAAAACAACAGAATGATCTCTGTTCATTTCCAAGGCAAACCATTCAATATCATGGTGATCCAATCCTAGCCCCAACCAGTAACGCTGAAGAGGTGAAGTTGAATGGTTCTATGAAGACCTACAAGACCTTTTAGAACTAACACCCAAAAAAGATGTCCTTTTCATTATAGGGGACTGGAATGTAAAAGTAGGGAGTCAAGAAACACCTGGAGTAACAGGTAAATTTGGCCTTGGAATACGGAATGAAGCAGGGCAAAAGCTAATAAAGTTTTGCCAAGAGAACACACTGTTCATAGCAAACACCCTCTTCCAACAACACAAGAGAAGACTCTACACATGGACATCACCAGATGGTCAATACTGAAATCAGATTGATTATATTCTTTGCAGCCAAAGACGGAGAAGCTCTATACAGTCAGCAAAAACAAGACCAGGAGCTGACTGTGGCTCAGATCATGAACTCTTTATTGCCAAATTCAGACTTAAATTAAAGAAAGTAGGGCAAACCACTAGACCATTCAGGTATGACCTAAATCAAATCCCTTATGATTATACAGTGGAAGTGAGAAATAGATTTAAGGGACTAGATCTGATAGACAGACTACCTGATGAACTATGGACGGAGGTTCATGACATTGTACAGGAGACAGGGATCAAGACCATCCCCATGGAAAAGAAATGCAAAAAAGCAAAATGGCTGTCTGAGGAGGCCTTACAAATAGCTGTGAAAAGAAGAGAAGCGAAAAGCTAAGGAGACAAGGAAAGATATACTCATTTGAATGCAGAGTTCCAAAGAATAGCAAGGAGAGATAAGAAAGCCTTCCTCAGCAATCAATGCAAAGAAATAGAGGAAAACAACAGAATGGGAAAGACTAGAGATCTCTTCAAGAAAATTAGATATACCAAGGGGACATTTCATGCAAAGATGAGCTCGATAAAGGACAGAAATGGTATGGACCTAACAGAAGCAGAAGATATTAAGAGGTGGCAAGAATACACAGAAGAACTGTACAAAAAAGATCTTCACAACCAAGATAATCATGATGGTGTGATCACTGACCTAGAGCCAGACATCCTGGAATGTGAAGTCAAGTGGGCCTTAGAAAGCATCACTATGAACAAAGCTAGTGGAGGTGATGGAATTCCAGTTGAGCTATTTCAAATCCTGGAAGATGATACTGTGAAAGTGCTGCACTCAATATGCCAGCAAATTTGGAAAACTCAGCAGTGGCCACAGGGCTGGAAAAGGTCAGTTTTCATTCCAATTGCAAAGAAAGGCAATGCCAAAGAATGCTCAAACTACCGCACAATTGCACTCATCTCACACACTAGTAAAATAATGCTCAAAATTCTCCAAGCCAGGCTTTAGCAATACGTGAACCATGAACTTCCGGATATTCAAGCTGGTTTTAAAAAAGGCAGAGGAACCAGAGATCAAATTGCCAACATCCACTGGATCATCGAAAAAGCAAGAGAGTTTCAGAAAAACATCTATTTCTGCTTTATTGACTATGCCAAAACCTTTGACTGTGTGGATCACAATAAACTGTGGAAAATTCTGAAAGAGATGGGAATACCAGACCACCTGACCTGCCTATTGAGAAACCTACATGCAGGTCAGGAAGCAACAGTTGGAACTGGACATGGAACAACAGACTGGTTCCAAATAGGAAAAGGAGTACATCAAGGCTGTATATTGTCACCCTGTTTATTTAACTTCTATGCAGAGTACATCATGAGAAACGCTGGGCTGGAAGAAGCACAAGCTGGAATCAAGATTGCCAGGAGAAATATCAATAACCTCAGCTATGCAAATGATACCACCTCTATGGCAGAAAGTGAAGAGGAACTAAAAAGCCTCATGATGAAAATGAAAGAGGAGAGTGAAAAAGTTGGCTTAAAGCTCAACATTCAGAAAACGAAGATCATGGCATCTAGTTCCGCATCTGGTTCCATCATTTCATGGCAAATAGATGGGGAAACAGTGGAAACAGTATCAGACTTTATTTTGGAGGGCTCCAAAATCACTGCAGATGGTGACTGCAGCCATGAAATTAAAAGATGCTTACTCCTTGGAAGGAAAGTTATGACCAACCCAGATAGCATATTCAAAAGCAGAGACATTACTTTGCTAACACAGGTCTGTCTAGTCAAGGCTATGGTTTTTCCAGTGGTCATGTATGGATGTGACAGTTCAACTGTTAAGAAAGCTGAGTGCCGAAGAATTGATACTTTTGAACTGTGGTGTTGGAGAAGACTCTTGCAAGTCCCTTGGACTGCCAGGAGATCCAACCAGTCCATCCTAAAGGAGACCCATCCTGGGTGTTCACTGGAAGGACTGATGCTGAGGCTGAAACTCCAATTGTTTGGCCACCTCATGCGAAGAGTTGACTCATTGGAAAAGACCCTGATGCTGGGAGGGATTGGGGGCAGGAGGAGAAGGGGACGACAGAGGATGAGATGGCTGGATGGCATCACTGACTCGATGCACATGAGTTTGAGTGAAATCCGGGTGTTCGTGATGGACAGGGAGGCCTGGCATGCTGCGATTCATGGGGTCACAAAGAATCGGACACGATTGAGCGACTGAACTGAAGTTTCACGTGAGAAAATGTACCTTGAGACCTTTACTCTTACTTCACACATTCACAAAGAACAATCTGGATGGACTGAGGATTTAAATGTGGAGAAGGGGAAAATTAAAGCATTTAGAGGAAAACCCTGAGAACATCTTTATAACCTGTAAGGGGGCAAACATTTTAAAACAGAATGTGAAAAGTATTAATACTAATCATGAAAAAAAAAAAATTGTGAACATTAAAATTAAGTTAAAATTAATGTTTGCTTATCAAAAGATACCAATATAAAGGAATAAAAAGGAAAGGTATATTAAGGGAGAATATTTGTAACATTTATATCTAAAAAGAACCCATAACCATTTATATCTAAAAAGAACCCATATATTTAGAATATATAAAAGAACCCCTACAAATGAGAAAATAATCATCCAATAGAAAAAAATGCATTAAAAACTTCAAGATTCTTCACAGAAGACATTCAGTGGCTAATAAATACATGAAGAGAGAACAATATCATTAGCCATTAAATAAGGCAAAGCTACAACGTGATATCTGTTCATACAAACTAGAAGTGTGATAAAAGAAAAAAATAGAGAACAATAACTAGAACTCTCCTACATTGGTGGTGGGTGTGGAATGGCATAACCACAGAGGTTCTTGGCAATATCTACCAAAGCTGACCATATGGACACTCAGTTTAGTTCAGTTCAGTTGCTCAGTTGTGTCCGACTCTTTGCGACCCCATGAATTGCAGCACACCAGGCCTCCCTGTCCATCACCAATTACCAGAGTGCACTCAGACTCACGTCCATTGAGTCAATGATGCCATCCAGCCATCTCATCCTCTGTCGTCCTCTTCTCCTCCTGCCCCCAATCCCTCCCAGCATCAGAGTCTTTTCCAATGAGTCAACTCTTTGCATGAGGTGGCCAAAGTACTGGAGTTTCACCTTTAGAATCATTCCTTCCAAAGAAATCCCAGGGCTGATCTCCTTCAGAATGGAGTGGTTGGATCTCCTTGCAGTCCAAGGGGCTCTCAAGAGTCTTCTCCAACACCACAGTTCAAAAGCATCAATTCTTTGGTGCTCAGCTTTCTTCACAGTCCAACTCTCACATCCATACATGACTACTGGAAAACCCATAGCCTTGACTAGATGGACCTTTGCTGGCAAAGTAATGTCTCTGCTTTTCAATATGCTATCTAGGTTGGTCAGGGAACCAACAATTCCTCTTCTAGATACAGAAATATGCATTAATGTTCACCAAAAGATAGGTGATAGAACATTCACAGCAAACAATTAATAACAGCCAAAAAGGGTTATTCATATAGTGGATATATCTTAGTTTCCTTATTGTCAGAAGTTTAGCTTGCTTCTGATTTTTCTACACAGTGAATAATATTGCAATAAACATTTTCCTAACATAGCTTCTATCTTTTAAAATATTTAAGAGTGATTTTTAGAGTGATTTTTAATATTTGCTTCTACACTGCTACTTAAGTGAGCTATGCCAGTTAATATAGCCTCAATATTAAAAAAAAGACAAATTTCATCACACCACTATATTAAAAGCTATGTTTTTAACCAATCCAAGAGTAAGGGAGGTCATATACTTAGCTCTAAAACTTTTACATTTCTCTGATTATAAGAAAAGTTGCCTCCTCCAATATCCTCCTTCATAATGGCAGCATGGACAAAAGAGCACCCAAATTTTTATCAGTACCCATGATGGTGACCAAAGGGTCCTGACTGAAAATGTTTTTGCAATCATGCGGATCAAAATATCTGCAAAGCAATACCAATCTTCCTCATCAAATTTTTCTAAGTAGGCTTTTCTTCTCTCTTGTGAAACTGTCTACCTGAACTGAGAACTGTAAGACTTTTTCTCTGGAAAATCAGCACATTTCTGGATAGAGGAAAGCTCCATACTCAGAAAAGGTAAATGACTCAAGGCACTGGCTCTTATTAAGTTGACAGCTTCTTTTAGGACAGCTGGCAGAGTTTTCTTATACTAAGTACACTAATGTGAAAAGCAATGAGTTATAACTGTGTGGACTTCAGCAAAACCAAATGTGCTGCCAAGCATCACAGGTGAGACATACATAGCATACCAAGAAATTTCTTCCAAAGATTTTCTGGAAAAGTAAACTTTTTACCACTAATAAGATGTCAAAGACTTTTTAACATTTCCTGTAAGGGTTCACAAATAGGAGTTCTTGGGCACGGTCAGCATCACATGGCCTAGTTTTATCCAGTTGAATGACAATGAGAAATGGGACAGGTGTCAATTCCTCACTAACCTGTCTCAAAACATTAGAAAAAACATTCCGAAGGACACCATTTACAGAGACAAAGCTTCAGCATTTCTCTGTTCTTGTCCACAAACCAGCTTGACCATTCTAGAGTACAGAGATTCACTAAGGCCTTTTGAAATGCATGTGGCTTCTGTACTTTCCAATGCAACAAACAACCTCATACAACGCTTCTGCATTAGGAACAAATCCAAGTTAAATGTGGGTACCCATCCAGCTTCTAATTAAAAAAAATTCACAGTAATCAATGTATTTTTGTGGTAAACACATATGAGATGACTTTAGCCTTCTTGAGATCATGTTTTCACAGACCAGGACTTTATCTCACATGAAATTCTTACATGGCTCTTATGTCTACTACATAAGACGCCCATAATCATTAAGATTAGAGATCACTTCTTTAACTCCTGCCCATAAATAAAATGTTAATGATGATTTTACTGTAATAACACTTCTTTCAAATCAAATAATTTATACTTTAACTTGATGTAAAATAATACTTTTTTTTTGACAAAGAAAACTTTAAAAGAAACTCCAAGAATGAAATTTATTTTATTTTTGTTAGGGTCACAAATCCCTAAAACATATCAAGAGATTTCATGGAGTCTAAAAGTAATTTAACTGGCAAAGGTTAATGAAAGACCCATCAGGGGAGACAAAGACACTTAAAGATATCCTATGCATAGCTAGAAAATACTGAAAACTAAATCCACTGGTAGATAAGATGACTGACCTCAGAGAAGGAACTTAAAAGCAAAGAAATCCTGAATAGGGGAATTTTGGATAGGAAACACTTCGGTGGGAGAAGTAGGTTAAAAGTAGCAGAGAGATATGGAAACTGTATGGCAAAGATGGGGACGTGATCAAATAAGAGCAGGAAATTTAGGATCTTGTAAGATTATATATATATATAAAGGATATACAATCCCTTCCCTTCTATAGCCTCTTCTCTTGAGGGGAAAAAAAAAAGTAGGAAAGAAAAATTTACTACACTAATAGAAGAGGGCTATCATGAACTTATGATAAACTACAAAACTTGTAAACCATATAAACCACTGCAAACTGCCAGTATTGTCCACAGAAATAGTTAGGCATTGTCTTTATCTATTTAAACAAAAAAGGTAGGAAAAAAAATAAGAATCTCAGCAATTCAATTTATGGAAACCCCCTCATCCCCCAAAATGATGGTAAAACAGAAAGAAACTGGAACACAGCACTAAACTTAATCAAATGTCCTCAAACAAGCAACTGGGGATATGGCAAAACACCTCGAAACAGAAACTCAAAAACTAAGAACAGAAATGGACCAAAAGTAGGGAAAAAAAAGAGTTGGCTGATCTCAGAAAAGAAATGCTTTAAAAAAGTGACAAAATTATGTCAGAAATATTACAAGGTGCACAAGGAATAATATTCAAATGCAAATATGATAATAAATGTTGAAGAAGTTTTCCAAGCGAGAAGGTCTTAAACGAGATGGGTCTAAGAATCTCCCGCCAGGCAGTGGGGCTCCGGAAAAGCCGCAGACATGGATGCTCTGGCTGAGAACTGCTTTCAGAAGTCATCCCTCATTCAGAAATCTTTTATTCTTGGACCACCACTGTCGAGTTAAATTCCAGCATCTTATGACTTTGGTCTCTAGGTCCATCCACGTCTCTACAAATGGCCCAAGTCAAAGTGTGGGGTTTGCGACACTGAAACCAAGCACCACACAAGGGCCAATAAGTTCCAGGGCAAGACATACCAAGCAAATTCTCCAGCAACAAAGGAACACAGTCCTGAGCTTCAAGATACAGGCTGCCCAAAGTCACCCCAAAACTATAGACATCTCATAACTCATTACTGGACATTTCATTGCACTCCAGAGAGAAGAAATACAGCTCCACCCACCAGAACACCGACACAAGCTTCCCTAACCAGGAAACCTTGACAAGCCACCTGTACAAACCCACACACAGTGAGGAAACGCCATAATAAAGAGAACTCCACAAACTGCCAGAATACAGAAAGGACACCCCAAACTCAGCAATTTAAACAAGATGAAGAGACAGAGGAATACTCAGCAGATAAAGGAACAGGATAAATGCCCACCAAACCAAACAAAAGAGGAAGAGATAGGGAATCTACCTGATAAAGAATTCCGAATAATGATAGTGAAATTGATCCAAAATCTTGAAACTAAAATGGAATCACAGATAAATAGCCTGGAGACAAGGATTGAGAAGATGCAAGAAAGGTTTAACAAGGACCTAGAAGAAATAAAAAAGAGTCAATATATAATGAATAATGCAATAAGTGAAATTAAAAACACTCTGGAGGCAACAAATAGTAGAATAACAGAGGCAGAAGACAGGATTAGTGAATTAGAAGATAGAATGGTAGAAATAAATGAATCAGAGAGGATAAAAGAAAAACGAATTAAAAGAAATGAGGACAATCTCAGAGACCTCCAGGACAATATTAAACGCTACAACATTCGAATCATAGGGGTTCCAGAAGAAGAAGACAAAAAGAAAGACCATGAGAAAATACTTGAGGAGATAATAGTGGAAAACTTCCCTAAAATGGGGAAGGAAATAATCACCCAAGTCCAAGAAACCCAGAGAGTACCAAACAGGATAAACCCAAGGAGAAACACCCCAAGACACATATTAATCAAATTAACAAAGATCAAACACAAAGAGCAAATATTAAAAGCAGCAAGGGAAAAACAACAAATAACACACAAGGGAATTCCCATAAGGATAACAGCTGATCTTTCAATAGAAACTCTTCAAGCCAGGAGGGAATGGCAAGACATACTTAAAATGATGAAAGAAAATAACCTACAGCCCAGATTATTGTACCCAGCAAGGATCTCATTCAAGTATGAAGGAGAAATCAAAAGCTTTTCAGACAAGCAAAAGCTGAGAGAATTCTGCACCACCAAACCAGCTCTCCAACAAATACTTAAGGATATTCTCTAGACAGGAAACACAAAAACGGTGTATAAACTCGAACCCAAAACAATATAGTAAATGGCAACGGGAACATACTTATCAGTAATTACCTTAAATGTAAATGGGTTGAATGCCCCAACCAAAAGACAAAGACTGGCTGAATGGATACAAAAACAAGACCCCTACATATGTTGTCTACAAGAGACACACCTCAAAACAGGGGACACATACAGACTGAAAGTGAAGGGCTGGAAAAAGATTTTCCATGCAAATAGGGACCAAAAGAAAGCAGGAGTAGCAATACTCATATCAGATAAAATAGACTTTAAAACAAAGGCGGTGAAAAGAGACAAAGAAGGTCACTACATAATGATCAAAGGATCAATCCAAGAAGAAGATATAACAATTATAAACATATATGCACCCAACACGGGAGCACCACAGTACGTAAGACAAATGCTAACAAGTATGAAAGGAGAAATTAACAATAACACAATAATAGTGGGAGACTTTAATACCCCACTTACACCTATGGATAGATCAACTAAACAGAAAATTAACAAGGAAACACAAACTTTAAACGATACAATAGACCAGTTAGACCTAATTGATATCTATAGGTCATTTCATCCCAAAACAATGAATTTCACCTTTTTCTCAAGCGCACATGGAACCTTCTCCAGGATAGATCACATCCTGGGCCATAAAGCTAGCCTTGGTAAATTCAAAAAAATAGAAATCATTCCAAGCATTTTTTCTGACCACAATGCAGTAAGATTAGATCTCAATTACAGGAGAAAAACTATTAAAAATTCCAACATATGGAGGCTGAACAACACGCTGCTGAATAACCAACAAATCACAGAAGAAATCAAAAAAGAAATCAAAATTTGCATAGAAACAAATGAAAATGAAAACACAACAACCCAAAACCTGTGGGACACGGTAAAAGCAGTCCTAAGGGGAAAGTTCATAGCAATACAGGCACACCTCAAGAAACAAGAAAAAAGTCAAATAAATAACCTAACTCTACACCTAAAGCAACTAGAAAAGGAAGAAATGAAGAACCCCAGGGTTAGTAGAAGGAAAGAAATCTTAAAAATTAGAGCAGAAATAAATGCAAAAGAAACAAAAGAGACCATAGCAAAAATCAACAAAACCAAAAGCTGGTTCTTTGAAAGGATAAATAAAATTGACAAACCATTAGCCAGACTCATCAAGAAACAAAGGGAGAAAAATCAAATCAACAAAATTAGAAACGAAAATGGAGAGATCACAACAGACAACACAGAAATACAAAGGATCATAAGAGACTACTATCAACAATTATATGCCAATAAAATGGACAACGTGGAAGAAATGGACAAATTCTTAGAAAAGTACAACTTTCCAAAACTGGACCAGGAAGAAATAGAAAATCTTAACAGACCCATCACAAGCATGGAAATTGAAACTGTAATCAAAAATCTTCCAGCAAACAAAAGCCCCGGTCCAGACGGCTTCACAGCTGAATTCTACCAAAAATTTAGAGAAGAGCTAACACCTATCCTGCTCAAACTCTTCCAGAAAATTGCAGAGGAAGGTAAACTTCCAAACTCATTCTATGAGGCCACCATCACCCTAATACCAAAACCTGACAAAGATCCCACAAAAAAAGAAAACTACAGGCCAATATCACTGATGAACATAGATGCAAAAATCCTTAACAAAATTCTAGCAATCAGAATCCAACAACACATTAAAAAGATCATACACCATGATCAAGTGGGCTTTATCCCAGGGATGCAAGGATTCTTCAATATCCGCAAATCAATCAATGTAATACACCACATTAACAAATTGAAAAATAAAAACCATATGATTATCTCAATAGATGCAGAGAAAGCCTTTGACAAAATTCAACATCCATTTATGATAAAAACTCTCCAGAAAGCAGGAATAGAAGGAACATACCTCAACATAATAAAAGCTATATATGACAAACCCACTGCAAACATTATCCTCAATGGTGAAAAATTGAAAGCATTTCCTCTAAAGTCAGGAACAAGACAAGGGTGCCCACTTTCACCATTACTATTCAACATAGTTTTGGAAGTTTTGGCCACAGCAATCAGAGCAGAAAAAGAAATAAAAGGAATCCAAATTGGAAAAGAAGAAGTAAAACTCTCACTATTTGCAGATGACATGATCCTCTACATAGAAAACCCTAAAGAGTCCACCAGAAAATTACTAGAAATAATCAATGACTACAGTAAAGTTGCAGGATATAAAATCAACACACAGAAATCCCTTGCATTCCTATACACTAATAATGAGAAAACAGAAAGAGAAATTAAGGAAACAATTCCATTCACCATTGCAACGGAAAGAATAAAATACTTAGGAATATATCTACCTAAAGAAACTAAAGACCTATATATAGAAAACTATAAAACACTGGTGAAAGAAATCAAAGAGGACACTAATAGATGGAGAAATATACCATGTTCATGGATTGGAAGAATCAATATAGTGAAAATGAGTATACTACCCAAAGCAATTTATAGATTCAACGCAATCCCTATCAAGCTACCAACAGTATTCTTCACAGAGCTAGAACAAATAATTTCACAATTTGTATGGAAATACAAAAAACCTCGAATAGCCAAAGCGATCTTGAGAAAGAAGAATGGAACTGGAGGAATCAACTTACCTGACTTCAGGCTCTACTACAAAGCCACAGTTATCAAGACAGTATGGTACTGGCACAAAGACAGAAATATTGATCAATGGAATAAAATAGAAAGCCCAGAGATAAATCCACGCACATATGGACACCTTATCTTCGACAAAGGAGGCAAGAATATACAATGGATTAAAGACAATCTCTTTAACAAGTGGTGCTGGGAAATCTGGTCAACCACTTGTAAAAGAATGAAACTGGACCACTTTCTAACACCATACACAAAAATAAACTCAAAATGGATTAAAGATCTAAACGTAAGACCAGAAACTATAAAACTCCTAGAGGAGAACATAGGCAAAACACTCTCCGACATACATCACAGCAGGATCCTCTATGACCCACCTCCCAGAATATTGGAAATAAAAGCAAAAATAAACAAATGGGACCTAATTAACCTTAAAAGCTTCTGCACATCAAAGGAAACTATTAGCAAGGTGAAAAGACAGCCTTCAGAATGGGAGAAAATAATAGCAAATGAAGCAACCGACAAACAACTAATCTCAAAAATATACAAGCAACTCCTACAGCTCAACTCCAGAAAAATAAACGACCCAATCAAAAAATGGGCCAAAGAACTAAATAGACATTTCTCCAAAAAAGACATACAGATGGCTAACAAACACATGAAAAGATGCTCAACATCACTCATTATCAGAGAAATGCAAATCAAAACCACTATGAGGTACCATTTCACACCAGTCAGAATGGCTGCGATCCAAAAGTCTACAAATAATAAATGCTGGAGAGGGTGTGGAGAAAAGGGAACCCTCTTACACTGTTGGTGGGAATGCAAACTAGTACAGCCACTATGGAGAACAGTGTGGAGATTCCTTAAAAAACTGGAAATAGAACTGCCTTATGACCCAGCAATCCCACTGCTGGGCATACACACTGAGGAAACCAGAAGGGAAAGAGACACGTGTACTCCAATGTTCATCGCAGCACTGTTTATAATAGCCAAGACGTGGAAGCAACCTAGATGTCCATCAGCAGATGAATGGATAAGAAAGCTGTGGTACATATACACAATGGAGTATTACTCAGCCATTAAAAAGAATACATTTGAATCAGTTCTAATGAGGTGGATGAAACTGGAGCCTATTATACAGAGTGAAGTAAGCCAGAAGGAAAAACATAAATACAGTATACTAACGCATATATATGGAATTTAGAAAGATGGTAACAATAACCCGGTGTACGAGACAGCAAAAGAGACACTGATGTATAGAACAGTCTTATGGACTCTGTGGGAGAGGGAGAGGGTGGGAAGATGTGGGAGAATGGCAATGAAACATGTAAAATATCATGTAGGAAACGAGTTGCCAGTCCAGGTTCGATGCATGATGCTGGATGCTTGGGGCTGGTGCACTGGGACGGCCCAGAGGGATGGTATGGGGAGGGAGGAGGGAGGAGGGTTCGGGATGGGGAACACATGTATACCATTTTAAAATTAAAAAATAAAAAAAAAAAAAAAAATAAATGTTGAAGAAAAGAATACAATGAGAAAAGGAAACTGAAAAAAGTAAAAAGTATCAATGAGAACGTGGCTTAAATGAATGTGATTGAAACAGCAAAGAAGGCTGTTTTCTTACAATTAAGGTATTTTAAAAAGATACACACGACAATGGAACAGAAATAACATTAAACTATAATTCAAGAAAGTTTTCTAGAATCTAAATAGTGAAAGAGCTCATTGGATACAGTGAAAACTAACCCAATGATAAACTTCAATACATATCCTTGTAAAACTGTTTGACTTTAAAGGAATCTTTACGTAAGCTTCAATACAAAAATTAAGTATCTTATAAGGGCAAGAGAATTCAATTAGTATCAAACTTCTCAAAAAACAATAATAACATAAAAAAGCCAGGCAATAATGGAAGAGCATTTTTTTTTAACTCAAAGAATGAAAAAAAAAAAAATCAAAGAATGAACATATGAACCAAAAACTTACATATAAGATCAAACTGATACTCAAGGTAAGAAAAAATCTTAAATTAAGCAGCTCTAAACATACAAGATAACTGTACTCAAGCCTCTTTTAAGGAATCAGTCTATTCAAAGATGAACTTCACTCATTTAAGATACATTTGGGAGAACTTAAGTAAAAAGACTGCCAGTGAGCATTTAATATATTTAAACAGTGATAAAAGTTGGATGAGTTGAAGATTAAGATATTATATGATACAGGCTATGTGTTATAAATTTTGTTCTGTCAGAGTAGAAATGAGGAAAGCAGCAGGAAGGAAAGAGGAAAGAATTAGGTTGGTACAAATGTAATTGCAGTTTCGGACTGTGAATTTTATATCATTATAAATAGGCTCCAACACATCTTTATTAATCGAAATAGGAACCATTACAATCAGTACATTTTTGCCCATGAGAAATATGCTTTCTTATTCTTGTAGCATAAAAATTGTGCTTCAGGATTTGATAAACTCTTTTAAAACATTTTCTGCCTCCTGCTGGTTGTGGAAGCATTTTCCCCACAAAAAGTCGTCCAGATGCTTGAAGAAGTGGTAGTAGGCTGACGAGAGGTCAGGTGAAAATGGTCAACGAGGTAAAACTTTGCAGCCCAATTCATTCAACTTTTGAAGCACTGGTGTGAGACATGTGGTCAGGCTTTGTCATGGAGAGGAAGCGGGCCCTTTCTGTCAACCAATGCCGGCTGCAGGCATTGCAGTTTTTGGTGCATCTCATAGATTTGCTGAGCATACGTCTCAGATGTAATGGTTTTGCCAGGATTCAGAAAGCTGTAGTGGATCAGACCAGCGACAGACCACCAAACAGTGACCATGACCTTTTTTTGGTGCAAGTTTGGCTTTAGGAAGTGCTTTGGAGCTTCTTTCCAGTCCAACCACTGGGCTGGTGATCGCCGGTTGTTGTATGAAAGCCACTTTTCATTGCAAGTCACAATCTGATCAAGAAATGGTTCCTTATTGTTGCACAGAATAAGAGAAGACGATACTTCAAAACGACAATTTTTCTGATTTGTGGTCAGCTCACGAGGCACCCACTTACTGAGCTTTTTCACCTTTCCAATTTGCTTCAAATGCCAAACGACCATAGAATGGTCGACACTGAATTCAGCAACTTCTCGTATAACTATAAGAGGATCAGCTTCGATGATGCTCTCAATTGGTCATTTTCAACTTCTGATGGCTGGCCACTACGCTTATCTTCAAGGCTCTTGTCTTCTTTGCAAAACTTCCTGAACCACCACTGTGTTGTATGTTTGTTAGCAGTTCCTGGGCCAAATGTGTTGTTGATGTGGCAAGTTGTCTCTGCTGCTTTTTGACCCATTTTGAACTCAAATATAAGAAAATCACTTAAATTTGCTTTTTTGTCTAACATCATTTCCATAGTCTAAAATACATATAAAATACACAGCAAGTAATAAGTCATTAGCAAAAAAAAAAACCACAGTGAAAGACATGTAGTAAAATGAGGTATAACATAACCATATTTATTTCAGAACGTATTCAATATCAAATGGTAAATTTCAACAAGGCAAAAATCACAATTACTTTTGCACCAACCTAATAGAACAGTTCACTGAATGTTATATGAATAAAAGATAGGAGTTACAGGCAACTGGTAGGAATGAAAAGACACCATGAAAAATAGACAAATCAGATAATAAAACATGAAGTCAATGGGATTAGAGGCATTTAAGAACATAAAATCAAATAAATTGGAAGGTAATACTTAAAACTACAAAACTTATTTAAACTCCAAAAGGAGTTTAAATATAGATGAAAAGAAAACAATACAAAGAAATAAACACAGCAAATATAAAACACATGACTGATTATACCTTAAAATAACATGAGTTAAGCCAAAAAAAAAAACAAAACAGTTTTATAAACAGATAAAACAGGTCTTAGCTTTAATTATTTAAAAAAAATATTTTCAATTTGGTTCATAAAATGAGACCCTCAAGTATGTAATATACAAGAAATACATCCCAAACAAAATGATTCAGCAAGGCTAAAAGGAAAGGAATGAACAAAGACAGGAATGCCAAGCAAATGAATGTAAAAAGAGATGAGGAGGAAGGTGTCTATGTGATACTAATATCAGACAAAGAAAAATGCAAACTAAAAAGTACTAAATATGACAAAGGAGAAACTTTTTAATGCTAGAAGTCACTATTTAAAATGAAGACAATATAATTATGAATAGCTATGCAACGACATTGCAATCACCTTTATAAAAGTAAAAACCCAAAGATATGCCAAAAGAACAAAGATACTAGAAACAGATCAAGTAGATAAAAATATGAAAACCTAAACAGCATAATAAGATATTTTGGATGCATATTAAACTTTATATCTTACTATTAGAGAATAAACCATCCTCTCAAGCATACATCAGACAGTCACAAAAAAAGATATCTTAGGTTATACATAAAAGCAAGTTCCATAAAGAAGAATATTATAATTTTTCTAAGCACAATGCAATAAAACTAAAACACTATTAACAGTAATAGTATGTGTACAATGTTTATTTTAATACTAACTACTTGAGGATCAACTTGGAGGCAGTGAGCTGATACTCTCAATCTAAAGCAGCACTACTGAGAATTGGGGCCAGACAGTACTTTGGGGGCCTGTCCCATGTGCTGTAGGCACATAACACACCTCCTAGATGCCAGGAACACTGCCTGTCCCCGGTGGGACAACCAAAAACATCTCCAGATATCTCCAGTGTCCCCTTGGAAGGCAAAATACCAAACTTTTGAGGACATTGTCCAAAGAAAAAATGACAAAGCTTGCAAAAAGAAAAATCAGTTGACTGAGGTTTAGAGAGTTAAATTAAGCATGAGGCTGAAGCTAAATACAAGAGTTACAGGTCCAGCTAGGATTTAGAGAGAGAGAAGGGTAAGGATTAGGATAATCTGTAATAGAAATCTGAGCGAGTTAATGAAGGAAGATATTACCTCTGGGTGGTTAGCTTTCATATAAGTTGTGTTTGTTGTATAAAAAGTTTGTCTCTCTTATGTTTGTGCATCAGTTAACATATTTTAGTCACTGTAGAAAACAGATTTTTCAGGGCTGACATTTGTTTTGATTGGTCAATACCTATGTTGAAACTACTATTAAATATTTTATAATACTGACTGTAAGGAAAAAATAATGTCAGAATAGGGAGTTCCCTGGTGACCTAGTTGTTAGGATTCTGGCCTTTCACTCTTGTGGCCCAGATTTAGTCCCTGATCAGGGAAATGAGATCCTGCAAGCTGCCACGTGCCCCCCTCACCCCCCAAAAAAATGGTTATTTCAAAATAAATAAAGGAAAAAGCTAAAAGGAAAAAGTTAATGTTTACTAGAAAGTTGCTAGTTTCAACAGTTTAGGGTAAGTGGCTGCTGCTGCTGCTTCAGTCGTGTCCGATTCTGTGCGACCTGATAGACGGCAGCCCACCAGGTTCCTCTGTCCCTGGGATTCTCCAGTCAAGAACACTGCAGTGGGTTGCCATTTCCTTTTCCAATGTATGCATGCATGCATGGTCGCTTCAGTCGTGTCCGACTCTGTGTGATCCCACGGACAGCAGCCCACCAGGCTCCTCTGTCCACAGGATTCTCCAGGCAGGAATACTGGAGTGGGTTGCCATTTCCTTCTCCACAGGGTAAGTGGACCATGTAGTAAAAGAAATTAAGGAGTAAGGTCACCACCACCACATGTGTACGCTCAGTCAGGTCCTGCTCTTTGCAACCCCATGGACTGTAGCCCGTCAGGCTCCTCTGTCAATGGAATTTTCCAGGCAAGAAATATTGGAGTGAGTTTGCAATTTCCTATTCCAGGGGATTTTTCCAACCCAGGGATAGAAACCATGTCTCTTGTGTCTCATGTACTGGCTGGATACCTGTTAATACCTGCCAATAGATACCTACTAATAGCTGGTATCTATTACTCTATAGCCTAGTGGTTGAGGTTATAGACTTTGCTGTTAGCCAGACCTTAATTCAAGTCCCAACTCTGCCTATACGACTTTGGGCAAGTTGCTTACTTTTTTAATTTATCTGTTTTATGGGAATAATGTGCAGGATTCTTGTAGGACTCAATACAATCAAGCATGCCAAGGGCTTACAGTAAGAGACACCAATTCTGGAGCCAGGCTGCTTAGGTTTGAATTCCACACAGCAATTCGCCAGCTGTATGACCTTGGGCAATTTATTCAACCTCTCTGTGCTGTAGTTCTCTCATCAGTAAATGGGGGTGATGAAAGTACCTATCTCAAGAGTTCTTGTGAAGACTACATAAGTTAATTGACAAAAGAGATTTGAATAGTACCTGGCACAATGCAAGCACTGCATGCATGGTAGTTATTTTCATTATTAAACTGAGCTTCTACAGAATAAGAAATAAAAAAAATTAGAAATCATTATCATCATTACATACCTAATATTATCATTACTTTAGCTTTTTCAAAAGGTTTGGTGGTAAAGAGAAAGAAAACATATTTACTTTTTCTCTTAAACAAGGAAGACCTAAGCATATTATAGAGAAAGGGGACAAACAATACAGAAAGGGAAACTTCTCTGAAAACATAATAGACACGGAATCATTTACGAGATGAAGCCCTGAGGACCTCAGTTTCCCTCTTTGTAAATATTATCTGAAGAATCTAAGAGACACAATTTTTAAAGATACTTTGGATGAAGGTTTAAGACAGAATATATATCTTTAAATATACCTTTGAACACATAGACACACATTTACATTTATTTTACAGAATGCATTTTCCTTTAATAGCTACTAGGTTTTAAAATATTTAGCTTCTCTTTTAGAGATCTACCCACAAATTACTTCATCTCCCCAAAAGTTCATTTAAAATGGAAATTTTAAGCAAAATCCAGGAAGAAAATATATACAATAGAGTGGGAAAAGGACACAAGTAAGCAAAGATTTTTCTCTTAAATATTTGTTTTTAAATTTCATGTTTGGACTAATTATCAACAATATCCATCAGGGAAACGATGCTGCTGCTGCTGCTGCTGCTGCTGCTACTACTGCGTCGCTTCAGTCGTGTCTGACTCTGTGCGACCCCATGGACTGCAGCCCACCAGGCTTCTCCGTCCATGGGATTCTCCAGGCAAGAACACTGGAGTGGGTTGCCATTTCCTTCTCCAATGCACGAAAGTGAAAAGTGAAAGTGAAGTCGCTCAGTCGTGTCCGACTCTTAGCGACCCCATGGACTGCAGCCTACCAGGCTCCTCCATCCATAGGATTTTCCAGGCAACAGTACTGGAGTGGGGTGCCATTGCCTTCTCCATAAACGACGCTAGTAGATGTCTATGAACCAAAATAAAATATTGGAGTTATATATGTATAGAAAGTTAAGATTAACAACAAATGAACTTAATTTTCACCTTTATGATTGTGGGGCAACCACAGAGCAACCACTATGTCTCAGACACCAAAGATTAAAGAATAATCAAAGGGGAAAAGCCACAATGAAAGTTTTTCTCATTCCAACACAATCTGCCTATCAAAGGAACAGATCTGGAGAGCCAGTCTTAACTCTATCATTAAACACATCCTTTTTGTCTGTGAAAATAGGTACCGCTACACTAATTTCACAAAGATTTCTGGACAGTCTAGCTACTTAAAAAGTTGTTATATAGTATCATAAAACACTCATATGTTTAACTAATGTTACGTATTACTGCCCACTCTTTAAAGAAAATAGAAAATAACCATGTAAGCCAAAAGTGCTTTATCAATTAAGTCACATTCTAATGATTTACAATTTAAAAAGTGATTCCTTGAGAAACATTCCTTTCGCTTTCTTGATTATTCCATAATACAATCTTTCAGGGGATAAAAGTCCCTAAAATTAACACTTACAGGGGAAAAAAAAAATCTAAGCTTTATACCAATGTAGGAACCATATTTATAGGAAAACGCAGCTCATTTGAAGCTGCCTCTGTTCAGAAGGGACCCTGAGAAAAGATAACACAGAAAACAGGATTCTTTACCATTGTCACTGGAATCCTAATGCCCACATATATTTGTTTCTATCCTATAATTCCTGGCATATCTACCTAATCAGAATATTAAACAGTTATTCTTGAATGACCTTTATTTCTCTGCCAATCAGGAAAGTTACTTTTCTACCCTTCCCCTCCCCTGCCCCAAACAGCTCCTCAAATGGAGGACCAGAGGATATATGGTAGGTGGTGATGGGAGGGGTAGGGAGGTGGGGTGGAGCAGAACTAAAGTCCAACAGGAATCTTCACTCAGTCCCCTTGACCTTTCTGCATCTTTCCACTCACCTGTGTGAAGAGATAGCAAGGGAAAACAAACCCCATGGAAATAAGGGAGAGCTGAGCACTGTAAAGTATTACTTCATTTAAGCTTCCTACAGTACAGGTGATGACTTTGCAGTCTGGACCGAGGCCCTTGTAGAAACGATTCTCAGCAAGTAGGTCCTAGAACTGGTATGAGAACCTGGTGAGTGATTTAAAACCTGTGCTCCATTTCTTTCCCATGTCACTCTTCCTCTTTAGCAGCATAACCCTATTGTCCAAATACATAATCCTCTTGTCTTTTTTTAATAAAAAGCACTTTCATTATGGAAATTAAAAAAAAACAAACAAACACGAAAGTAGAGAGATGCACTCCCATGTGCCTGGTGTGCCATTCTGGTTTCACCTGCCCTCTTCCTACCACTTTTTTCTCTGACATATTTAAAAACAAATCCAAGACATTTTTTTTGAACTTCAGAATGTCTCTAACAAACCAGATCTTGAACAAACCAATATAACATTACCACATCCCAAAAAATTATTCCTGACTATTGCTGTATGCCCAATTACTCTTATCTTACCCTAAAATTTCTCTGCTTATCTTAAAAATGTCTTCTTGCAATCAATTTGGATCAAGATCCAAACAAAATCACAAGGGCCACACATTACTTTTGGAAGACATCTCTCTCTAATGCATGCCAGTTATCTTGATCTCCTTCCTTTTCTTTTTTTAAAAAATGCCACTTATATATAGTCTTTATGGTTGATAGAATGTGTTTCTCTAGCTCCTTTATTTTCTAGAAACTGCTAAGGGCTTGATCAGATCATGGTTCACATTTTTCATCGTTGTCTCAAAGCTGCTCAGGTGGTACTGCTGACTCCCTACTGCATCACCTCAGGAGGCAGTTAATATCCAGCTGCCTTCTATTAATGTTACAGTTATAGATAGTTCCTCAGGCAATTTGAGTTTCTAAAAGTTTATCTGAGACCATATATTCAAGGCAACATGCACATGGTGATCAAGAACCCAGATTAATTGAGAGCTAACTGGGAGACAACAGTGGTTATCGCTCAATAGACCAGGAACTGTTCCTCTTGGTAGGTAAGAGGCTGAAAAGTGGGGAAGAGATGAAGGGTTTGACTCGAGATGGAGAGGAGCCCAGGAGATGCACACGATGCTCAAAAGAACAAGATACTAAGTTCCAGTTATAGTTCTAAAAGACATTTTACATACCTGTATCAGTAAGTCTTTCCAAATAAAGTCACAGATAGATTTATTTATTCTATGATATTAATTCACCAAGATAGTCCTAGGAATTTTTCTACCTTTCCTGCTAAAGAGAAAGGTGCTGATCTCTAACCAAAGGTTCTCAACTTGACCTCAAAGTATATTCTCCTGGGAAGCTTTAAAATTCCCAAGGTGTGAGTCCAACCCAATCCTGATTCAACTGCTTTAGGTTGGGGACCAGAGATCTGGCATTATTTAAAAATCTATCCAGGTGACTCTAAAATGCAGCCGTAATTGAGAACCATTGTTCTTAGCTAAAAGTAAGGAAAAGAGCAACTAATATTTACTAAGCAAATATTATGTGTCAGGTACCCTTCTAAGCACTTCACATGTACTAGTCTCATTTGCTATATTACAACTGAGGAAACAGAGATCAGGTAACTTGCCTGAGGACACAGAGCAAGTTAAAAGCAGAGTTAGTACTTTACTAACAGGAGATTTGAATCCAAAACCCATGCTCTTAATTATTATGATATACTGACTCCTAAGCATGACTTATATTTAACTGCAGATAAAATTATCAAAGAAAAAAACCAATACAAAAAGATAATTGACTTTCTCCTCCTTAGAAGCAGTAGAGTGGTATCTTGTTGCAAAGGAACCAACACAAGCTTATTAGAAAAGTGGACAAGACAGACAAGAATCTTCTTTTCCAAAAAAAGATTCAAATTTAAGATTTCCAGACATTCCAATAATTTCCCACATATCCTATGGAGCATAATTACTCAGTGTTAAGTATCTAATATGGCTTCAGTTTTAAAACTCTGGCCACTGATATATTGAAAATGTCCTACCTATTTCGGTTCTACCAACTCCAATTCCATTGTAAATTCTCAAGTAATTAAAGTGACAAGAATCAGAATCTTCGATGTCAAAGTCACCAAATTTGATGCGCACTCTCTCTCCCGTCTTTACACGAATCTCCCATTCGCAAACAGTGCTGTTAGGATAGGTGTGTGGGTAGTTTATAGACGTCAGGGTTCCACTTTCAGGACCTAGTACAGTATGTCCACATCCATCACCTTTAAAAAAAAAAAGTTAAAAAAGTGATATATTATTCTTTATATCTTTAGCTTACACTATAAATAATCAGGGTTCTGTGAATATTTTAAAATACGTATGACATCAGATATTTTATACCAACCACCAATACGTCTGGTACACAAGATATACTAGATGACATGGTTCTTGGTAAATCTAGTTGTGTGAGCCAGGTGAAGCCAGGTTAGGTCAAAATAATCAATGGTTAGCTTTATGAGTTCAAAGAACTTTCCAATCAGAATAAACAGAAGTAAACATAACTTAGCAACAATTATACCATATTTATATATACATATCATAATAAATCCAATCTTTAAGAGTATTCACAGTAATTGTTCAAAATAAATAAAACTATAAAAATAAATCTACATGATCAGTTTCATCTATTTACTTACAAATACCACAAGCCTTTTCTAAAATCTCTGTAAGAAGTTGAATGATTTCTAAAAATACTTAAGCTATACTAAAGACAGGCTTCCCAGGTGGCACAAGTGGTAGAAGAACCAGCCCGCCAATGCAGGAGACTTAAGAGATGGGGGTTCGACCCCTGGGTGGGGAAGATTCCCTGGAGGAGGGCACGGCAACCCTTCACATATTGGTAGCAGCATTATTTGTTCCAGAAATTCCCTCAGCAACTGAATATGGAAACCTAGCTAACTTAACACATAGTAAAAATCCAATATCCGCATTCTTCCCTCTATCATAAAATGTGCTATTTCACTGAGCACCTGGAAAGAGACAATAATACTGATTAAAAAGTTTCAGCTGCTGCTCCAATTGTATCATTTAGCATTCCTTAATGATGGGATTCAAATAAATGTCTAATAGGAAAATGAATACATCCTTTCAAAATGATACTATTTTCTCCTTCAAAAGAGCTGTTTATAATCACCTTCTCGAATTGTTCAGAACTTCAAAAAAAACTATTAAAAGTGACACTTCTGAGTTTTAACCTCAATATGGATACAGATGAATTTAAGAAAACTTTCTATTATCTTGATTTTTTATTTTTAAGAACAATGCAGGGCTGATTTTATTTACTAGAACAGAGTTTTAAAAGCCTATGAATAAGAACATAGTATCTAGCAAGTAGCAGTTGTAAAATAAATGTTTATTTGCAAGGAGATCCAACCAGTCCATCCTAAAGGAAATCAGTCCTGAATATTCATTGGAAGGACTGATGCTGAAGCTGAAACTGCAATACTGTGGCCACCTGATGTGAAGAGCTGACTCATTTGAAAAGACCCTGATGCTGGGAAAGACTGAAGGTAGGAGGAGAAGGGGACGACAGAGGATGAGATGGTTGGATGGTATCACCAACTCCATGGACATGAGTTTGAGTAAACTCCAGGAGTTGGTGATGGACAGGGAGGCCTGGTGTGCTGCAGTCCATGGGGGTCACAAAGAGTTGGACACGACTGAACTGAACCGAATTGAATGAATAAAGAAACTGTACATTAACCTATGAAAAAGTTATCTCTAACTAGTTCCACAACTAGCTTCAAGGAAGGAACAACAACTCTGTACCTAGATTCTGAGGACAATACTTAGTGTCTTTTGCTAATAAGGAAATTTTACTCTCAAATCCACATTAGTATTGTTACTTAGTCTACTAAGGTCAATGCCAACATCCGGCTTCTTAAATGAATCTCCCTCTGTTGGTAGCTTTTAACCAACATTGTGCTTAGTCACTCAGTTGTGTCTTGACTCTTTGTGACCCCATGGACTGTAGCCCGCCAGGTTCCTCTGTCCATGGGGATTCTCCAGACAAGAATTCTGGAGTGGGTTGTCATGGCTTCCTCCAGGGGATCTTCCCAGCCCAGGGATCGAACCCGTCTCCCTAATTGTGGGCGGATTCTTTACCATCTGACCCACCAGGACTTCATTTGTTTTCTATACCTGCCTTCACTCCACACACAAAAATGAGGCATTGTGGCTCAATAATATCATAATACAGAAAGGCACCATTAAATAAACCTGTGAGTTTTTGTGATACATCCACTGATCTTTTACAAATATAAAATTTAGAACATTATACAACTCAGAGGAATAGAAAATAACCACAAAGTTCCCCTGAAACTACCATGAAAATACCTTTAATATCACTACTGGATATCACCTAAATTAAAAACACAAAGATACAAAAACCTCCCTTGTGACAATAAACGAATTATAATTTAAATAACTTTTGAATAATCACCAGTGTTTTTCCTTAGAGAAAAAGACAACCATCCTAAGAGAACTTCTATTAATAGCAATATGAAACTAGTCAGAAATGTACTCTTACCACTGAAAAGATGAAACCGAGCTTTCTGGAAGTGTTTCAATCTTTAAAAAGTACCCTGAATAAATGAAGTAATTCAAAATATAAGTGTATTTTCTTTAGTATGTATAAAACTAAGGCAGTTTTTTAAGTGATTAGAAGTGTTGATGGATTTCAGAGCGCCAAGAATTTTGCTATTAACAGCTGAAGTCAGAACTTAGTAATGGCAGACTGTGGCATTTCATGTATTCCCCACAGGCTATTGTTTAACCTAAGGTTGTCATGTAAAAATGATTTTTTCAAAAGGACAAGTAGAGTGTGAGGAGATATCTATTTTAGATATCAATTTTTAGGTATCTTTATGTTCATATTTGTTTGATTCTTCATAAATACACAAAACGTCTTTTTGCCTTTTCCCCTATGCAGTGTAGTTCTTACAAAAGTTAACAAAATAAATACTAACCGATGAAAAAACAGGATTTTTGCACACGTGCTGATGAAGAAAACAGTTAAAATGGAGCTATCTTTTTTCAGTATCTTGTGTAGGGGGAGGGCATGAATAGTCCACAAGTTACGTGCCAAGAATGTTCTAAAATATGTGATGGAGTTCAGAGCTTTTCTCTTCTTGCAAACAAGATGATATGCACCAGAAACTAAAGTTAAAAGAAAGTCTCAAACCTACTGCAATCCACAAGCTTGAATGTTTCATATTTCCAAGTCTATTTGATAAGTTTAACCTGATTTGGCTGGGCTGACCAAATACCAACTGCTATGAAGAACATGTTTAGAATATTCCAGTTGAAAAGGGACACTAGACCAGCAGTTTTCAAATGTTTTTTTCTGTTATTACAAGTAAGAAATGTTTTTACACTGCGACTCAATATTGTTTTAAATATATATTCCTGACCCACAAAAGGGTCCCCACCTGCACAAAAAAAAACACTGTACCACGCACCCAAAGGTGACAGTGCTGAATTCTTAAATCAAAGAAAGACGCTGCGCTCATTTTTGCCCAAGTTAGAAAATGTGCTTCCAGTTTATTTCTACAGTGCCTAAAATACTTGAAATGGGACAAAATATTAAAAAAATAACACTAAAATCGGGAAAATATTATCAACAAATCACCTAACACATGACAGCAGAGGTTCTCAAATAGGGGTGGGGGACATTGGAACAATTCTACCTTCCACTTGGCAGAGCACAGAGGTGGGTGGGAGAGATGCCCTGGAGGAGGGCGTGGCAAGCCACCCCCCTGACTGAGGGGCTAAACAACAACAAGAGACAGGTCACCACTGGAGGGGGAGGGCGCTACCAGCATCCAGTGGGTAGAGGCCAAAGACGCTGGCTAAAGTATCTTACAAGGCACAGAACAGCCCCCAAGAATAAAAGGGTGATGGACCCTAAGTGTCAGATAGTATCAAGGCTGAGATGGGCTGACTTGGAGAAAAGGCTAGGACGTCTCCAACAGAAGATCTGAGTTAGTTCCTTTTCCTCTGGCTAAGGGTACAACCCAGGGAATAGTTTTCCCCATAAGGTCAAAGAAATAAGCAGAAAGCTTATTTTTCTTTAAGCCAACGGGAGAAGGAAAAAAAAAAGGTTCTTCTTATTACTCTACAGCCCTCAAGTATTTTTCTTGGTCGAGGCCCCTTACTTAACACGAGGGTTTGAAAAAGGACGGTAATAGGGTCAGGAAGTAAGAGTCTCCAGATTTTCTGCTTAGCTTTGTAACTGGAAAGAATAATAATCTGTGACCAGGCTAACACCACCTACTATTACTCACTTTCACAAGGTAGAATTGACAGAGAGTGTAACCACTACTGGAAAAATAATTTTCAAAATGGGTATCGTAGGACCAATCCATACACTCCCTCTCATCAGTAACTCCACATGTCCAGCTCTTTCTCCCTCTCTAACTCCATCATCACCACCGTGCTTGTCAGCCACTTCTCCTTCTCCCCTAGATGGTCTCTACCAGACTACAGTGGGCCATAAAGGGTAGAAAGCCTCTTCATGCAACTTTTGAATTTTAATTTTATTTCAGTGGAGAGAAAACACTGGAATTTGATCTCACTGCCCCTTCGGCTGCAGATTTATCTAGGGGATTACTCAGAGAACATGTGTTCACTTCCTCTGAATACTGTCAGGTCAGATGTGTTAAGCCAGATACAAATTTTGATACTGCTCCAGGAAAATAGCTGAGTAATTTTTTTTTTACTATATATCTCAAGAGAAAACACAAGGAATGTTAATTTAAATAGCAGTGAATTAATACAGCAAAGAACACATGCTTATTTTAGGCTGCTTTCTAAACTTCAAGTGTGTTTTTCAGATAAACATGTGCTCATGATGCTGATTTTATGTAACCTTCCAGCTAACCCCATATTGTAGTCACATTACTAGTAAAAATAATAAACATTATCTTATTTAATTTTATTAACATGAACACGAAAGGACTTCAAAAAACACTTTCTTTAACAAGAACAAACACAAATGTAAGAAACTTGCATAAATATGCCAAAAACGTAGAGCAAGGCAACTTTCATTACAATCATCATAAACTAGGAGAGGCTTATATTTTTCCAGTGGACTTTCACGGGTTTTTGTCAGAGTGCACGGGTGAGTCTGACTATATACTTCCTCTAAATAAGAGTCACTTCTGTCACATCTTGTAACACATCTGTGAGATCTTATAAGAAATGGAGAAGAGAGGCATTCAGAGTAGGAAAGTGTTCCGAAGAACGACTTGCAAGTATCAATCAGGATATCCTATTTCATTATTTCATTTGACTTCAATGAAAATTTTTAATGCATTATTTAGCACTAAGAATTTTCAGACTACAAAGTACTGTATAAATCCTATTACTCTAAGATTTTTAAAGCTGCATCACGACAATCTCAAAAAGATATTTCAAGGCCATACTTTAATTTCATTCATTTTTTGAAAAAATATTGCAATAAGATGGATACGTGCTGAGAGCCGCAAGAGGGTTATGGTGGCAATTTTAAGGAAAAGAAACAGCTCCCAGCTCGATCTTTAAGCCCAAACTCCTGCCTGCATGTAATAATAATTTACAAAACTGAATCACATGAAGGAAAGTGAGATGTTTAAATCCTCTTCAATCCCCACCAAGCACACACTCTACATAGAACATAATGGTTAAGCAAATGGGCCCTGGGGTCACACGATGAATGTAAATGCCCTACCACTCACTGTGATCTTGAGAAGGTTGTTTACTGCTGCTAAAGGTCAGTTTTTCTTCAAATGGGTATACTACTATCTCAAACCACATAGGGGAAGAATTAAATGAGGTACTGTATGAAAACACCTACTGTCAGGCTTCCCTAGTGGCTCAGTGGTAGAGAGTCTGCCTGCCAGTGCAGGAGATGCGTGTTAGATCCCTGGCCCGGGAAGATCCCACATGCCACAGAACAACTAAGTCCGTGTGTCACAACTCCTGAGCCTGAACTCTAGAGCCGGGAAGCCAAAACAACTGAGCCAGCGTGCCCTAGAGACCGTGCTTTGCAATAAGAGAAGCCACCGCAGTGAAAAGCCCATGGGCTGCAACCAGAGAGTAGCCCCGCTCGCAACTAGAGGAAAGCCCACAGGGCAACAACATCCCAGCACGACCAAAAATAAATAAATACATAAATAAATAAAAAGATAAAACAAAGCAAAAAAACCCTCCCTACTGCTGCTGCTGCTGTCGCTTCAGTCGTGTCTGACTCTGTGCGACGCCATAGACGGGAGCCCACCAGGCTCTGCCGTCTCCAGGCAAAAACGCTGGAGCTGGTTGCCATTTCCTTCTCCAATGCATAAAAGTGAAAAGTGAAAGTGAAGTCGTTCAATCATGTCCAACTCTTCATGACCCCATGGACTGCAGGCTACCAGCCTCCTCTGTCCATGGGATTTTCCAGGCAAGAATACTGGAGTGGGGTGCCACTGCCTTCTCTGACCCTCCTTACTATCAAGGGCCTAATCCACAATAATGTGCTCAATAAATGTCTGAGGGTATTTATTACAGTCATGAAGACCAGAATCATATGTGGATCTGGTGCGTTTGGCACAGCCTCGCTAAGCCATCAGAACAATGGCTCATTACTTTAGAAGATTTACAGCAGCTTTAAAGCTTCGACTACAGTGTCCTGTGAAAAGTATAAATCATGAGAAAGTAATTCTCACTAATCTTCTCCCAGATGACCTCTACTTCACTTCAGTGACTCATGAAAACACAACCTAGACTTTGTTTTTGCTATTACTGTAGACTCCTCCCACCTGTGAATGTCAAAAACTTTAATGTCTCACTCCTTTGGTCAGTCTCCTGACCTTTCGGCTCTCTTACACCCACTGCTGGCTTTCTGTGAACTTCTCTCTTTCCTCCCCATCTATTATGTGGCCCTTAGCCTTACTTCTTTCCCCACCCAGCCTGGATCTCACATCCAGTGTGTGAACTACACTCTTCCTGGTACCTTCACTTTCTGGCCACTATGCCTTCTTGAGGATCTCTCGTCCTGGGAAACCCTCCACCTGGGATCAAATGATCTCTCTGCCCAGGAGCCAAGCACGGTTGGAAAAAAAAAAAAAAAAAAAAACCACCACAGTCTAAGGAACAGCTGTCATTACAATAATGGATCCTGATCTCAGATGGGCATTGAAAGTCACCAGTATTTTTACTCAGTGTTTCTCAAAATTTCGTCAACATTAGAACATTAGGTTCTCAGGCCCCCATCTCTGTTTCAGTAGATTATAATAAATATGGCAGAAAAATTATCTGAAACTTGGAAATACGCTAAAAAAAAAAAAAAAGGTGAGTAGCAGAAACTTTAAATGCCATAGAGACCAAAAGCTGCCCAAAAATTACAGAGCAAAGTATTTAATTGGACTTGTAATTTATCATCAACTAAAGGCCCTAGTCTTCATTGGACATAAACTTGCAGACTTTTTTAAATTAATTTATTTTTTAATTGAAGGACAATTGCTTTATAGTATTGTGTTGGTTTCTACCAAACGTCAACATGAATCAGCCATAGGGTTTACCTATGTTCCTCCTCTCTCATTTGAACATCCCTCCCACCTCCTTCCCTATCCCACCCCTCTAGGTTGTTACAGATTCCCAGTTTGAGTTCCCTGAGTCATACAGCAAATTCCCACTGGTTATTACTCCTTGGAAGGAAAGTTATGACCAACCTAGATAGCATATTGAAAAGCAGAGACATTACTTTGCCAACAAAGGTTCGTCTAGTCAAGGCTATGGTTTTTCCTGTGGTCATGTATGGATGTGAGAGTTGGACTGTGAAGAAGGCTGAGAGCTGAAGAATTGATGCTTTTGAACTGTGGTGTTGGAGAAGACTCTTGAGAGTCCCTTGGACTGCAAGGAGATCCAACCAGTCCATTCTGAAGGAGATCAGGCCTGGGATTTCTTTGGAAGGAATGATGCTAAAGCTGAAACTCCAGTACTTTGGCCATCTCATGCAAAGAGTTGACTCATTCGAAAAGACTCTGATGCTGGGAGGGATTGGGGGCAGGAGGAGAAGGGGATGACAGAGGATGAGATGGCTGGATGGCATCACTGACTCGATGGACATGAGTTTAAGAGAACTCCAGGAGTTGGTAATGGACAGGGAGGCCTGGTGTGCTGTGATTCATGGGGTCACAAAGAGTCAGACAAGACTGAGCGACTGATCTGAACTGAATGTATGTTTCCATGTTACTGTCTCTATACATCCCACCCTCTCCTTCCTCCGCTCAAGCTGTGTCCATAAGTCTGTTCTCAACGTCTGTCTCCACGGCTGCTCTGCAAATAGGTTCAACAGTACCATCTTTCTAGATTCCATATCTATGTGTTAGTATATGATACCTGTTTTTCTCTTTTGACTCACTTCATTGTGTTATCAATTCAGTTCAGTCGCTCAGTCGTGTCTGACTCTTTGCGACCCCATGAATTGCAGCACGCCAGGCTGCCCTGTCCATTACCAACTCCCGGAGTTCACTCAGACTCACGTCCATTGAGTCAGTGATGCCATCCAGCCATCTCATCCTCTGTCATCCCTTTTTCCTCCTGCCCCCAATCCCTCCCAGCATCAGAGTCTTTTCCAATGAGTCAACTCTTTGCATGAGGTGACCAAAGTACTGGAGTTTCAGCTTCAGCATCATTCCTTCCAAAGACATCCCAGGGCTGATCTCCTTCAGAATGGACTGGTTGGATCTCCTTGCAGTCCAAGGGACTCTCAAGAGTCTTCTCCAACACCACAGTTCAAAAGCATCAATCCTTTGGTGCTCAGCTTTCTTCACAGTCCAACTCTCGCATCCAAACATGACTACTGGAAAAACCATAGCCTTGACTAGACGGACCTTTGTTGGCAAAGTAATGTCTCTGCTTTTCAATACGCTGTCTAGGTTGGTCATAACTTTTCTTCCAAGGAGTAAGCATCTTTTAATTTCATGGCTGCAGTCACCATCTGCATGATTTTGGAGCCCAGAAAGATAAAGTCTGACACTGTTTTCACTGTTTCCCCCTCTACTGCCTATGAAGTGATGGGACCAAATGCCATGATCTTTGTTTTCTGAACGTTGAGCTTTAAGCCAACTTCTTCACTCTCCTCTTTCACTTTCATCAAGAGGCTTTTTAGTTCCTCTTCACTTTCTGCCATAAGGGTGGTGTCATCTGCATATCTGAGGTTATTGATATTTCTCCCGGCAATCTTGATTCCAGCTTGTGCTTCTTCCAGCCCAGCGTTTCTCATGATGTACTCTGCATAGAAGTTAAATAAGCAGGGTGACAATATACAGCCTTGACGTACTCCTTTTCCTCTTTGGAACCATTCTGTTGTTCCATGTCCAGTTCTAACTGTTGCTTCCTGACCTGCATACAGGTTTCTCAAGAGGCAGGTCAGGTGGTCTGGTATTCCTATCTCTTTCAGAATTTTCCAGTTTATTGTGATCCAAACAGTCAAAGGCTTTGGCATAGTCAATAAAGCAGATGTTTTTCTGGAACTTTTGCTTTTTCGATGATCCAGCAGATGTTGGCAAGGCTCTAAATTACAAGTCCATCTACCTCATTAGGACTGACTCAAATGGGTTCCTTTTTATGGCTGAGTAATATTTCATTATATATATGTACCACTGTGTCTTTATCCATTCATCTGCTGATGGACATCTAGGTTGCCTCCATGTCCTAGGTATTGTAAATAGTGCTGCAATGAACATTGGGGTACATGTGTCTTTTTCAGTTTTGGGTTTTCTCAGGGCATATGCCTAGTAGTGGGACTGCTGGGTCATATGCTAGTTTTATTCCTATAAAATTGTAGATTTTTGTCCTGTGGAGATGTATATAATTGCTGGACAGTTGAAAAAAAATCCAAATATTACAGTTTAGAGCCCTAATAGCCCATTTTAGTCATCTAATCTAGCAATCACAGCCTAAGACTGCCTATCTGAACACCTAGTCTCTCAAATACTCTTTGGACACATTTTAACCTCTTACTGATTCCTTCACTAATTAATGAGTTGAATAAAATCTTTGATGTGTTAATTTTACATTTGCACGACAGGTACAATTTTGCTACAGTGGCGCCTAGGAAGGGTCCACGCTTTTAATAAATTTCGGAATTCTAACAATGAGAGCAACAAAAAAAACACACAATCTTTCTCCACCCAGTGTTCCCCAATATCTGCCACTTTTTCCCACTTTTTTTTTCTTATAGAGAGAGCTTTGTCCGTTTTCCACGTTTGCTGTCTTATTTCTTTTCCTCCTGTACGCCCTCCCATTCTAGGCTCAAAATACAATAATTCAGTTTCTAGACAGTTGTGGGATGGATTGCGCTCCCCCTAGACCCCATTATCCCAACAACCAAATTATATGTTCCTAATTCCTGGAACCTATGAATGTCACCTTATTTGGAAACAGGTCTTAGCAGATGTAATCAATTTAAAATGAGGTCATACTGGATTAGGACAAATCCTAATCCAGTGTCTGGTGTCCTTATAAAAAGAGGGAAAGTTGGACAGGGATACAGACATAGGGAAAATACCACGCAACTTCAGAGGCACAGACTGGAACGATGCAAAGGGATTCCAAAGACTGCAACTCCCAGAAGCTAGAAGGAGCAAGGAAGGGCCCTCACCTAGAGCCTTCAGAGACAGCACATGGCCCAGCCGATACCTGACTTTCTGAAGTTCAGCCTGCACAACTGTAAGACAATAAATTTCTGTTGCTTGAAGCCGTCTAAATTTGTGGTGATCTGTTATGGCAGCACCAGGAAGCACAGACCTACCTTCCCAATGGGACTATTCACTAAAGCGGTCAGTTTACGAGCTGCCAAGTCAACAGATATTTTGCCATCCTTATCATCTATGACCTTTCCACAGCATCTGGTATTGCTGGCCTTTCCTTCCCTCCCACCTTCCTTCCTTCCTTATCGGCCCTCCCTCCTTCTTAGAACTCTTCTTCCCCAACTTAGTTCTTCTTTAAACTCTCTAATTGCCACTTCTCCAGCATCTTAGCTGACATCTTTTGACTACAGATAACTGACTCTGCGGTTCTCCAGCTCTTTCCCCTCTCTCTGTATGCTGCCAGGGCCATCTCTCCACCCTGACTTCAGTTACCACTAGGTGGAGAGTGCTCCAAAGTTTCCAACCTTTCTCCTAATTCTCAAATCTGTCATCTACTTCTATATTAAGCATCTCCGCTCAGAAATTCCACAATATTCAAACTCATGTACCAAGATTCAATGAGCATCTTCCATGTGCCAAGTACTGAACCAGGTGTTAGAACAAGAGAAATGACAAGGCCCTTGTCCTTACAAAATTTACAAAATAGTAAGACAGACATAGTATTAATGAATAATTTCTGGAATGTTGAGTACTGCAGGGAAGTAATGGATGTGATACAGTGTGTGCGTGCGCATGCATAGGATAAATAGCAATTAACTAGACAATTACTTGTGGATGAGGGAGGTGCTGAAAGCAGAGAGAAGACAATTCCAGAAGGAAAAAAACAGCATTTTTAACTGACCTTTGCTCTCTCAGATTTAACTGGTCATTAAGTTTTATACTTTGTTTCCTTAGTATCTCTAAATTTAGTCCCTCTGAACAAGTGCAGGCCCTTTCAAGAGTTCTCTAACAGGTTCCCTCCACTTCCTTTTTTTCGTCTCCAATCCACTTGCCCACACTCCTGCCAGTTTCTTAGACTGGGTCATGCAGGTCGCTCATTTTAAAAACCTTCAACTGTTCTCAAACTCTTCGACAAGAATACAAAGTCCATTATAATCTGTCCCCTGACTCCCTTTCCCATCTCATCTCAACTTTTCCCACAAACTCTCTGCCCCCGCTCTGGAACGATGGGCTCTCAGGTAACTCCCCCATGCTCCACCCACTCTCTCCTCTGCACTTCTCAGCTCTGCCAACAATAATGTCCTTACTCCTCAGAGCCACCTGGCAAATACCTACTCAGTGTTCTCTTGGGAAACCTTTCTGAAAGTCCAGGTCTTTCTCTCCATTTCCATTATTAAAATCTCTTTATTGAATGTGCTTAATTATGCACATTTATGTCGGTTTGCCACACCAGCTGTAGAACTCTGCTAGGCAGGCAAGGTATTCTGTTTGCCTGGGTAGCCACAGACATAGAAACAAGGCGCACTGGGTTCTTAACATATGCTGCCGAATTTAGAAAATAATGAACTCAAAACACAAGGGTAGGCACAATGGTAGATAAGTGATACAACAGAAAGTACACAGGCCTGGGCATCAGACAGACTTTCCAATGTAAATTCTAGCTATGCCAACTTCTGAGGTGATCCTAGCACTTAACCTCTACATCCTCAACTATACATGGGAATAATACCACCCATCTCCCAAGGTAACTGTGAGGGCTTGGTAAGAACTTACATAAAGTGCAGTGGATTCTATAAATGTGAACAATCTCTCTGAAGATGATGTCTACGTATCTAGTACCCTCCCTTCCTTCTGGGAACTACTCTGTAGTTTGCAACAGTTTTCATATGACCACATGCCCCCTGGTTAGCTAACTGGTCCAAGGGTGGGTACTGACTCACACTGGGCCCATCTGAGGCCAACTTACCCTGCCCTCCCATTTCCTGCCCTTGTATGTCAGGGAAACCCCAGAATCTCTCTAGTGCTGAGGCCATAAGCCTTGAGGATTGCCAGCAGCCATGATCCGCTACATACAGAGAAAGCCTGACTGTAACAAGACAGAGCCCTTGGTGTCTGAGGTCTGGCTGCATCTCTGCTTTTCTCAGAGCTTAGTCTGGCTAAGTCCTTAAGAAGATTCCGCAAACTACCTCAAAATGCTCCCCAAAATTACCTTTTACTTTAAGCATGTGTAATTTTCAGTTCCCTATAACCCTCCTAACTAAAACACTCTTCCTCCACCCATGCAACAGAATGTCTCACATCCAGACCTATAAAGTTAGCATCTAGGATAAAAAGAGTAACCAGAAATAGGTCATGCTTGGAAGAGAGAGAGGAACCATGAAGCTGAAAATGATCTGAGGGTGGAGATCAAAGAAAGTTGAAGTCTATCAACAGGTAGGAAGTTGGAGAAAGGGGAGGCCAAAAGCGAGGGGCCAAAACCTGTATTAAGGTCTCGGTGGGCTGGAGGCCAAGTAAGGATATTTCACATGAACAATCACACCCTGCTGTCTCATTTCTTCACTACACGGCCTGACCCCTTCACTAAGCTAGGGGTGGAACTTTCCTATACAGTAAGTGTAGGGAAAATGGGAAGAAGGACCAGAAGGATGGAGAAGCACTGGATCTCAACAGAAAGCCAACACTTGAAAATGGAAATCTTAACTGTAGAGTAGGGAAAGAGAAACAAAATTTTCATTCACATGTTGTTTTACTCACTGAACCAAAATTTAGCAACTGCCTAGATTTGGTCACAGCCTCATGCATTCTACAGAGGTGAGTTATACATTAAAAAAAAAACACTGAGCGTGACATGCCTAGTATTAATATTTAAACCCATATATGTCTGACTCCAACATCTCTATACTTTCAAACTCCATCCAAGTTAAAAAATAATGAAGACAAAGAAACCTCTCGGGTTTAAAAGAAAAAAAAAAACAAACTCACAGTTGAAAAGACACTTGCAGAAGAGCAGAAGCTAGACTGCAAGGAAATCATCATTTAACAAATATGTGTGCTAGACACTAAGAAAATGTACAGCACAAATTTAGTCTACTTGTTAGTTGGTCATTGAAAAAAAGGAGAAATATAAGCTGCGGGCAAAGCAACCAGTTGAAAGAAAAGATGTATATATAAGCCAGTGGCGTCTTGACTGTGTTTCCAGATACACGGTTAAGAAGCACCATGGAAGTTTAAATTATACTAAAAGCACAACTTATATTCCCCAATAAAGCAGGGTTCTGGACAAGGTGGAAGAGATGATTTGAGGAAGAAGAAAAGGCAAGGCAGGAGGTAGTTTTACTTGCAGGGATGAAGAACAGGACAAGGGTTTAGGACAAGGCAGGTCAGTCACGATGCTGTGGCTGAGCAGAAATCCCATGGGAGGTTCGACCAATGGTCCTTATCTGAGGCAGATCTAGTCACAAAGGTCACACGCCTTAACCCTGAGCTATTCAGAACAAGAGAAAGCGGTGGGGACTGGCATGTGGGCCAGGTTTAGGATCTATCCAGGACATGGGGAAAAGCATCAATGGGATGATGGACCTGGGCTGAGACAGGTGATCCAGAAATGGGCAAAGGGACTGGGTAGAAGCAGAGGTAGCTAAGGGTGATGTCACTGCTAATATCACATAGGTACAAACGCTTCAGTCTGCCCTGCAGTGGAAGTCCTCCACAATCTTGTCCCCACTGACTTTTCCAGCCTGTTTCGCATTACTTTCCTCTGACACCAGATTAGTGAAGCTACCTGAATGTGCTCCAGGAATTTCAGCCAGCAAAGAAAAAGGAGGCAGGCAACAACTAGAACCAAAACTAGGGAGTTTTATAAAGCTGGAGGTGACTATTCAAATCAAAATCTGAATGAGAGGGCAAAGGAGTGCACCTCACTGGCTTTCATTGATTTTGGCTTAGCACAGCTCTTAAAGACCAACTTATTTGACAGGGCAACACAGCAGTGTTCTCTAAATAGCAGCCGTGGCTTTGTTCAGAGTTCCAGTTGAGGGGGGACTCCTCTCATTACGAAAGCAAAAGAGTCTAACTCCTGGGAAGAGGGTGGCTGGGAGAACACTGGGCAGAATGTCAGGCCCTGTGCAAGCAGGTTAAGGTTCAAGAAAAGGCTCTATTTCCATGGAACTAAGAAGCCCAGGCTCTGAGGGAATCAGACAAAGGACAACAGTGTGAAGGACATGCAGGTGCCCAGAGACTAATGAATAACATGCTTGGGGCAGCAAATTCACTGCAGAAATGAGTTCTGAATTTTTTTTTTTTTTTGGCCCAGCTGAGTGGTTTGTGGAATTTTAGTTCCCTGACCAGGGCCTGAACCCAGACCCTTGGCAATGAAAGCACCATGTCCTAATCACTGGACCATCAGGGAGTTACCCCAAATTCACATTTTTGAATGACGGACCTCATGGTAAGTATTAGAATTTAGAAAGTGAATAAAACTCTGCCAGATATAAATATTTAATATACATTGTGATTAATGACTGAACAGAAAAAACTAGGAATTACCATCTGGAGATGAGTACATGTGGTGACAAGAGAACTCTTCTCAGAGAGGATGATACTGAGGAAGGTTTGAAGGATGATAAGAGGTTACTGCTTCCCGGGGGGCTTAATGGTAAAGAGTCTGCCTCCCAAGCAGGACACATGGGTTCAATCCCTGGGTCGGGAAGATCCCCTGGAGAAGTAAACGGCAACCCACTCCAGTATTCTTGCCTGGGAAATCTCATAGACAGAGGAGCCTGGCGGGCTACAGTCCATGGGGTCACAAAGAGTTGGACACGACTCGGCAACTAAATAACAAGGAGGTGACCAAGCAGATAAGGAAAGGGGCTCTTTCTCTTCAAGTAGAGAAAATGATACATGTAAAGAGATCAGTAGAGAGAACAAGGTAAAACAGGATCAAATTACATATGAGAGGAATAAAAATCTCAGTTTTACACAGAACTATATATATATATATATATATATAAAGGGTGAGGGATGAGATAAAGTCAGAGAAGGAAGGGAGGGGCCAGATTCTGAAAAAATATATATAAAACGCAAAGGACTCCTCTCGCTATAAAAGCACAGGAGTCTAGATACTGGGAAGATGGTAGATTTTATCTTAGGTGGTAAAGGGGCTACTGGACATACTACGGAAGTATTAACAGAGCTCCAAGAGGGCAGTGCCCCAGTGCACAGAACCACAGCCCTCAGAAAAGAACCAACAAATATTTGCCCAAATATGGGGCAAGAGTGCAGGGTATGGGGCTTGCGGAGGAAGCAGTGGGCCAGGGCCAGAGGCTGAGGCATGCTACTCACCGCAGCAGGGCTGGCTTTGACACTCACAAGTTTCCTGACTCCTTGCTATTCTGATGCTGTGATCTTTACTCCTTAAATGTCACTCATCCCTGTGAACTAGGAATCTACTGACCCTAACAGCTGATCTGATAAAACCATTTATCAGCAAGGTTTCTCCTACTTCCCTAGGCACTGTGAGCTTACTCTCCTTTTCAAACTCACAGCACTGTGCAACTTTCCCTGACTATTTACACACACGCTCCAACTCGAAGATGATTATTACCCTAACTAGACTGCAGGATCCCTGAAGACAATGACAGTATTTTACTCGTTCATAACTATCTTGGGGCTGTGTTAACATATGTGCACACACCCTGGGAGTTTATAGTTGGAACTCTCTCATGCTGAGAGTTGATCCCAAGCAATTAAGTCCTGACTGCAAACTCCCAGAAACTGTACTCCACAGAAGCAAGGAACGCTGAGCCTCCTCTCCTTAGAAAGCAGTTGAGGGACTGTGCATCTTGGTCTTTCCAGTAACTCAAGCAGCTAGCCAAAGATCTTCTTCCAACTACGTACCTTCAGAGTGCAGGTGGATCTAGCAGGCGATGCTTTAGCAGCCTGTTAAGATCATTCCATTATCCGTCTGCTTCAGTGGACACTGGCATTCATTAAGTTCGAGTTTATGTGACTATTTGTATTTTTTTGTACTAATAGAGTATACTGATTCAATCCACATAAGGACCTGGAAAATTAGCATTATGTGGGTTTCTAAACTAATCGTTTGAACTGACATACTTTCTTAAAGATCCTATCGTAAATGAAGAATTTAATCAAATGGATTAAAGAAAATAATGTAATAGCAGTTTTTGAACAATATAGTAATTACTTCATAAAGAATAAATGTCCTGTGAAAAAATTTTTAATTTCAAAATTTTTGTCTTGCCATATTTTCAAAGTAGCCTTCTGTTTACTAAATCAGCCTATATTAATTTTAACATGTATGTTTGCAGAACATAACACCACACTACTAAGATTACAACCACATAAGATTATGTAGGTGTGTGAACATGGACTAGAAAGGAAGATGAAGTAAAGTGAAGTGAAAGTCACTCAGTCATGTCCGACTCTTTGCGACCCCATGAACTATACAGTTCATGGAATTCTCCAGGCCAGAATACTGGGAAAGGAGTATACTCCAGGGAAAGGAGTGGGTAGCCTTTCCCTTCTCCAGGGGATCTTTCCAACCCAGGGATTGAACCCCAGTCTCCTGCATTGCAGGTGGATTCTTTACCAGCTAAGCCACAAAGGAAGCCCAACAAAAATTATAAATTGATAGATTAGAGGTAAGACTGTAATTATTAGTTAAATTTTTGGTTTTGAGTAATTGTTATATAATTGTTATCTGTATGATTTTTTAAAATAAATAAAATGCTAAGGCCATAAGGTTGTTATAAAATAAACTGAATCTGTGAGCCACACAAGAAAAACTGCCAAGTGGTCTCACTTCCTATATCAACAATCACATTTAGCAAATATCACTCCCTCTACAAAGCTTTTCCTGATCTATATAGTTTCATGTTATCAGTCCACATCCTTCCAACTAGTCAAGAAGTGGAAGTGAAAACCATCTATTTGCATGCATTTAATTAATACCTAGGATTACCACCTGAACTTTCATACCCTAGGTTTATTTTGTAAAGTACAATCTTATATTTAAAGTCTAACTCTATGTAAATCAAGACTTTCCTCATCATACTATAATCTGATGCTTTCTTTTTGGAAATTAATTAATTCATTATCTTTTAAATTCTAGTACTGATACTTTAACACATTTTGTTGGTCTTTTAGAATGAAACTTAAATGTTCACACAGAACTATTCATTATTTCCAGAACAAAATAAAGTTTCCTCTCTGTTGATAACATTGGGAAATCTACCTAAAAATCATTAACCTGTAATTTTACAATTAATTTTTAATTTACAAGCTTTTAAAATATGGATTTTAAATTTGATCATTAACACATGGAATATGTGCTATATTTCTAATCTCCACTATGCAAAATTCATCAGAAATAGAGAAGAAAAAGCATGCTTTGATTTTTGCCTCTCAAAAAAACTATATATAAGAGCCCTAGTGTTAGTTGCTCAGCTATGTCTGACTCTTTGCAACCCCATGGACTGTAGACCTCCAGCCTCCTCTGTTCATGGAGTTTTCAAGGCTAGAATACAGGAGTGGGTTGCCGTGACCTCCTCCAAGGGATCTTCCAGACCCAGGTATTAAACTTACGTCTCCTGCATTGCAGGCAGATTCTTTACTGTTTGAGCCACCAGGGAAAAACTTAAGAGCCCTAATGTTTCATCAGACCAAAAATAATTAATTAGGTTAATTCTAAATTAACCTAATGTCAATATTAGTAATAATTATAAATGTTCTTTGCACTGGGACGTGTTCATTTCCAACAATTCACAAATACTGCTCAAAAACTATTTCCCTGCATCACAAGCAAATAAAGGCACTACTGACAGACTGTACATTTTTTTCACACATTAGTTCAAAAATCATTGTGAAACTGAATGATTCTTTTTAAAAAAGAATTTGACAGATTTATTAAATTAGCTAACAAAAATAATTACTTTCATGAATATTTTCTATTCATAGGCATAAAGAAGTCAGTCTCAATGGATTTTTAAAATTTATTCCCCTGATATTTTACCACATTCAAATAACATTCTAATCTACGGGCTTCCTTGGTGGCGCAGTGAATAAGATTCTGCCTGCCAATGCAGGGGTCATGGGTTCAATCCCTGCCTGGTCTGTGGAGCAACTAAGTGTGCGTGCCACAACTACTGAAGCCCGAGCCCCCTAGAGCCTGTGCTCCACAGTAAGAGAAGCCACCGCAAAGAGAAGCCCATGCACCGCAACTACAGAAAGCTGCACAAAAGCAATGAAGGCTCAGCGCAGCCAAAATGAAAAAAATTCTAACCCAGAAGGTAGGCAAACCTTCCATGACACAAATGAGGAAGCTGAGCTTTTGAGATGAGGCGACACAAATTCCTACAGTCATAATGTAAACCAAAGACTTAAATTCATTCAGTTGCGGAACTTCCTATTAAGTAAATTTATTACAGTAACAAATAGGCAATCAGCATAAGTTCCACCAATTTAAGTTTTTTAGAGAGACATACACTTTATAGGTAAATAATGCTTTCGATAAAAACAAGAAAGACTTTGAAGATGAACTTAATATCAAACTCAGAACTCAAGACACAAATATAAGCCATGTCTAAAACAGCATCATAGTCAAACAGATGTGAATAAACAGAAATTACAAATATATTAATGAAGTAAGATTAAATACATCTCTGTTGTGAAAGGTTGACAAGTTTTCAGACCAATGACAAATTTTATTCTAGACCAAATAAAAAGAAAAAAAAACATTTGGTCAGCAGAAAATCTGCTGAAGAATGGCATTAATGTGTGGCATTAACTGGAATGAGTGTAGCATCTTCCACTTCAAAATGAGGTCTGAAAGATTAAAAGAAAAAAATCCTGAAATACATTTCTACCTCAAAATACATATTAAATGCATTTCTACCTAGGATGGCTAAGGAAAAAAAAAAATCTGTATATCACAAAACACTTTCTCACAGCTTACTTTTATTGCAATTTGCAGAACACTGGAAAATGCATAAAGAAATTACTTACAACTCTACCATCAAAAGACAACTTTTATCATTTTATTATCTCCTTCCAATCTTATTATAAAGACTTCTGATAGAGTAAAAACTCCAGCTTGTAACTTAACATTACAATATAGTAGACATCCCCATTAGAAAAAATTCTATAAGCATCTTAAAGCACTGCTTCTCATTTCAAAGTCAGACTTCCTTCCAGGTTATGTGAAGAATCCCAGTGGACCCTAAAGCACATCTGTTAAGACCGGTAACACGGACGGCACCACAGACTGCATCCGGATCCGCTGAGTAAGAAATACAATTTTTTAAAAATTGGGGAATTCAAATGCCATACAATTTCTGGGTTTTCAGGTGATGTATACCTAAATGACCCTTACTTTATCAATTTAGTAAGCTCATGATAACAATGATAATCAGTTATAGCTGTTTGTACTTTACCCTTTGCCAGACTCCTATGTACTAGCATTTCATTTTTATCAAGCTAAGAAACAGGCATATACTCATATCACTGATGTAGAAAACTGAGGTACAAACAACTTAAGTGATTTTACAAAATTTACCCAATCAACTTGGGAGAACTAGAAATCAGGTCTTTTAAATTATCAGGATCATTTCTATTTGTGTTAATCTATACAGATGTTTTTATAAACATGACACTGTGAAAGAGAACCAGATACCCTAGTTGTTAAAATGCTTGGTAAAAACTAAAATTAAAAAAAAAAAAAGGTAATGTTGCATGTTTAATTAGGCCAGGCTTGAGAAACTCTAAAAACAAGGCAATTGTCCCATTTGCAGAGGAGACATTTAATCAGTTATAAACTATTCAAAGATCTTTTTTTTTAAACATGACATAAACACTTTCAGATTCTGAAATAAGTAAAAGTGGTCAGAGTATCCTGCTTATGTAGTTATACTTTGTATCAACATAACTTATTTTATGGGTGTCTCAGTTTCCTTATGTTTGAAATGGGATAACAATACTTAACTCAGAGGGCTGTGGTGAGGATTAAATGAGTTAATAGATGTAAATCACTAAGGGTTGTCACAAAATAAGACCCATTCAATCAGTGTTAGCCATATGTTAATATAATCCTGTTTTGCTTTTTCTTTCTACCAGGAGGAAAATAGAAGCATAGGTTCTAAAACTTTAATGAAGGAAAGGAATTTCACTCTAATTTATTAAGTGCTGATGTTCAAGAATTCGATTAAGAAGATGATCTAACTGAAACCTGAATGCTGCCTAGAGCTGAAAGAGGTCAGTTTACCAAATACATTGTTTCCATTTACATTATATTTCCACATGCCTGTCAAAGTTTTAGCATCTTCACAATGACCTGCTTAAGACCATGATTCCATACTCTACTGAAAACTACATGAAAGCAACATTAAGCTGGACTTAAACGTGGAGATCAACCTAAAAACAAACAAACAAATATCTTCCAAGTGTTAAGCAACAATCCAGTTCTTATCTCTCTCAGTGTAATAAAATGGAAATTCAATGGAGAAATGTGTTCAATAATTTGATGTCAAATTGTTTTCAAAATTGCTGTTCAATGCCTGAAAAAAGTACTAAAAGGGGGAAGAAATCAGCCCAGCATTCTCTTTCAACCATGATTATTAAGTAAATAGCTTTATACGCTCTGGAATAGGTTCTCGAAGGATTGTAGTAAGAAAGAAGTTTTGTCACTTTCTGTAAGGGCTTGCCCATTTAATACGGATCGCTCCGTCTGGGCAATAGAGCACGCTGCCTTGGGTCCCAGACGCAGAGTCTGACCCAAACAATCTATCTAGACCACCATCCTGAATAGGCAGGGGTTGCAAAGGGCATGTTCTAAATCCAAGACTCAAAGATAACCAGAATAAACTCTATTCGATTTTGAACTTGACACTTTCACAAAAGATAATCGTCGTCAACTCCCTTCAATGGATTTAAGATGCTATTCAATTACCTGGCCGTTTTACTCTGTCCATCCATCCACTTAGCTTAACATTAGACAGCGCATCTCCAAAACCTCTCCTTTTCCTCACAAATACTTTCCCCAGAACAATCCAATGCCCAAAGGAGGTCTTCATAGCAAGGTCTCACTTCCCTCTTTTCAAAAAAAAAATGAATGGGCTCCCCCAAAAGTAAAGCCTCGCCAACTTGGGGAAAAACAGCCTGCCAAGCTTTGCAATTCAACCCAGCGAGTGCGGGACCAGGTCTGGCGAGGCACCGAAGCGCACAACTACCCTGCGCGTCTGCAGATTCCGTAACGACCCGGACACCCTGCGCCCCAGAGGCTCCCACGGCGCCCCCACGGCCCCCGGAGCCCCGCGCGCAGCGCACTCCTTGGGAAGAACTCACCTTGCTGGGCTCCGGCGTCCTCGAGCAGCAGGAGCAGGATAAGTAAGAGGACGAGGAACAGAGGCCTGGGGAAGGAGGTGGAGGAGGAGTTGGAGCGAAAAGGGAGGGGGTAGGAGCGGGAGAGGGGGAACGCGGCCCGGGCGGGGGCGGCGACCGCGGCCCGGACTAGGAAACGTTGAGGGCTGTGCCCGGCTCTCACCACCGCCCGGCTCGCCATCGCGGCGGCCGGCAGTCCGCCTGCATAGTGCGGCCGCCCCGGGGCCGCGGCACCGGGCGAGGAGGCAAAAGCAGCGGCGGGAGAGCAAGAGGCAGCGCGCGCTTCGCCCCACGCCGCCCGCACTCCGCGAAACCTCCTTCTTCTTCGTCCCTTCCCTCCGCTCCCCTCCCCGGGACCCCAGGCCGGAGCGCTAGGGAGGGGAGGGAGAGAAATGGGGTGCTCGAGCCGCGGAGGACAGCTGGGGCGACGCGCCTCCAGAGCCGCGTTCAGCAATCCGACCCCTGCCCACCGCGCTCGTCCTGGGCTCGGGCTGGCTGGCAGGCAGGCCGGCCGCCCGCTCCCTCGCGCTCCCTCTCGCGCGTGCTGGCCACGCCTTCACAGCCCACCCCGGCCAATCCCCGGGCAGCTCTGGTCCGTCTCCCTCTGTGCCACCCAATCAACACTCGTTCGCCTCGGTCGACCCGTTAGCTCCCCGGCCCACTCCTCGATCTCCACCGCCCCTCATCTCTCTCCTCCAATCCCCTGCGGCCTTGGGAAGCGTCCCACCCGCCTCCCCCAAAACGGGTTCCGCCCCCAAACTCTAGCCCCCGACAGCCCCCGCCCGACCCGCGCGCCTGTTATTGTTGGGACTTCAGCCCGAGCTGATCCCGGAGAGGCGGTTGCTTGCTCTGGTCAATGACTTCCGGGACTTCCCCTAGCCCGCTCTCCCTGCTGCTCTGGCCCAACTTGCTCATTGCTCCTCCCACGTCGCACATCAGGCCACTGGAAGGGGTGGGAAACTTGGATTCTGGATGATTTTAGCTGGGAGCTGAGTCTGAGGGACTTTTTTTTCCTCAATAGCAGAGCATTTTTTTTAAAATTAAAATTACATCCAGTTGTTGCAGCAACTCCCAGTTACAATAACAGACACAGTGTTCAGTGTAAGATATATATGTATTTACTGTTTCCTATGCCTTTTACTATGTTAATGTGGGCCGGAGGATGGCCGGAAAAAAAAAGTATATGACAAGATCCATGCCCCTAAAGCAATTTAAACCTGACTTCCTAACATTCACTAAGCCATTCTACCAAGACTTGTTGGTCACCTGCTGTGTACCTGCAAACGTACAAGTTGTGGGATTTGCAGTCATAATACAGAAATCTTCCAAGATCTTGTGTTGGGACAGAGATGGAAATGCACCATGAAAATCAGAATAAAATAAATACTAACTAGAGTCGCGAGTAATCAGATGGAGGCTGTTAAGAAGATGGAGTAACCAAAAGAAAAAAAAGAGAGAACAGGCTTTGGGAAAGGGGAAAGCAAAGGACTAGGCAGAACTGGTTTTAGGAGAAAGATGCCATTTAGGATGTTTTTCTTATCTCTCCTCACTTTTCTTTGGAACTCTGCATTCAGATGGGTATATCTTTCCTTTTCCCCTTTGGCTTTCGCTTCTCTTTTTTTCCTCAGCTTTCTGTAAGGCCTCCTCAGACAAACATTTTGCCTTTTTGCATTTCTTCCTCTTGGGAATGGTGTTACTCACCGCCTACTGTATAATGTCACAAACCTCCTTCCATAGCTCTTCAGGCACTCTATCAGAGCTAATCCCTTGAATCTATTTGTCACTTTCACTGTATAGTCATAAGGGATTTGATTTAGGTCATACCTGAATGGTCTAGTGGTTTTCCCTACTTTTTTCAATTTAAGTCTGAATTTGGCAATAAGGAGTTCATGATCTCAGCCACAGTCGGCTCCCAGTCTTGTTCTTGCTGACTGCATAGAGCTTCCCATCTTTGGCTGCAAAGAATATAATCAATCTTCTTGATTTCTGTGTTGACCATCTGGTGGTGTCCATGTGTAGGGTCTTCTCCTGTGTTGTTGGAAGAAGGTGTTTACTATGACCAGTGCATTCTCTTGGCAAAACTCTGTTAGCCTTTGCCCTGCTATATTCGGTACTCCAAGGCCAAATTTGCCTGATCATTGCATGCAAGATGGGCACAATAAAGGACAAAAATGGTATGGACCTAACAGAAGCAGAAGATATTAAGAAGAGGTGGCAAGCATACACAGAACTATACAAAATAGATCTTCACAACCCAGATAATCACAAAGGTGTGATCACTCACCTAGAGCCAGAGATCCTGAAATTCAAAGTCAAATGGGCCTTAGGAAGCATCACTACAAACAAAGCTAGTGGAGGTGATGGAATTCCAGTTGAGCTATTTCAAATCCTAAAAGATGGTGCTGGGAAAGTGTTGCACTCAATATGCTTCAAATTTGAAAAACTCAGCAGTGGCCACAGGACTGGAAAAGGTCAGTTTTCCTTTCAGCCCCAAAGAAAGGCAATGCCAAAGAATGCTCAAACTACTGCACAATTGTACTCATCTCACACACTAGTAAAGTAATGCTCAAAATTCTCCAAGCCAGGCCTCAACAGTATGTGAACCATGAACTTCCAAATGTTCAAGCTGGATTTAGAAAAGGCAGAGAAACCAGAGATCAAATTGCCAACATCTGTTGGATCATTGAAAAAGCAAGAGAGCTCCAGAAAAACATCTACTTCTGCTTTATTGACTATGCCAAAGCCTTTGACTGTGTGGATCACAATAAACTGTGGAAAATTCTTCAAGAGATGGGACTACCAGACTACCTGACTTGCCTTTTGAGAAATTTGTATGCAGGTCAGGAAGCAACAGGAAGCAACAGTTAGAACTGGACATGGAACAGTCCAAATAAGGACTGGACTGGTCCCAAACAGGGAAAGGAGTACATCAAGGCTGTATATTGTCACCCTGCTTATTTAACTTATATGCAGAGTATGTCATGAGAAACGCTGGGCTGGATGAAGCATAAGCTGGAATCAAGATTGCTGGGAGAAATATCAATAACTTCAGAAATGCAGATGACACCACCCTTATGGCAGAAAGCAAAGAAGAAATAAAGAGCCTCTTGATGAAAGTGAAAGAGGAGAGTGAAAAATTTGGCTTAAAGCTCAACATTCAGAAAACTAAGATCATGGCATCTGGTCCCATCACTTCATGGCAAATAGATGGGGAAACAGTGGAAACAGTGACAGACTTTATTTTTTAAGGCTCCAAGATCACTGCAGATGGTGACTGCAGCCATGAAACTAAAACACGCTAGTTATGACCAACCTAGATGGCATATTAAAAAGCAGAGATGTTACTTTACCAACAAAGGTCCCTAGTCAAAGCTATGGTTTTTCCAGTAGTCATATATGGATGTGAGAGTTGGACTATAAAGAAAACTGAATGCCAAAGAATTAATGCTTTTGAACTGTGGTGTCAGAGAAGACTCTTAAGAGTCCCTTGGACTGCAAGGAGATCCAACCAGTCCATCCTAAAGGAAATCAGTCCTGAATATTCATTGGAAGGACAGATGCTGAAGCTGAAACTCCAATACCTTGGCCACCCGATGCAAATAACTGACTCATTTAAAAAGACCCTGATGCTGGGAAATATTGAAGGCGGGAGGAGAAAGGGATAACAGAGGATGAGATGATTGGATGGCATCACCGACTCAATGGACATGAGTTTGAGTAAACTGCTCCGGGAGTTGGTAATGGACAGGGAATCCTGGCATGCTGCAGTCCATGGGGTCACAAAGAGTCAGACATGACTGAGTTACTGAACTGACTAACTGGGATGTTTTTAACATGGGACCCTAAAGACGGATGGTGTCATTAAAAAACTGGAAAGGTGAATTAGGTTGTATGAGAGAGCGAGTCAGTTTTGGACATACTGGACTTCCATTATGGTCCAGTGTTTAAGAATCCACCTGCCAATGCAGGGGACATGGGTTCATTCCTTGGTCCAGGAAAATTCCATATGCCTCGGAACAACTAAGCCTGTGTGAGACCACTGAGCCTGTGTGCCTCAGCTACTGAAGACTGCCTACCTAGAGCCGGTGCTCCATAACAAGAGAAGCCACCATAATTAGAAGCCCGTGCATTGCAACTGGAGAGTAGCCCCAGCTTGCTGAAACTAGAGAAAGCCTGAGTGCAGTATCAAAGACCCAGTACAGCAATAAATAAATAAATAAAAATTCTGGACATACTGAACTTGGGATGTTCACTCAGCTAGTACATAATGTTATATAACAGGCAGGTTAACATTTTAGTCTAAAGCTCAGGTTGAGGAATACCTTGAAGTTATGGGTGAGGGTCATAAGACTAAGATCCTCAAATGAAAATCTGAGAATTCAAAAGGACTTTGGAGGTCATCTTTTTCAATTCCCCTGCTAACCCCTCATACACTAAAACCCTTCCACCAGTTTTTATTCAATGAGCATTTATTGAATGCCTATAAAACCTGACTGTGCTTAAGGCCTAACATGGATAGTAAGCAAACAAAGTTCAGTCAAAGGAGCCAACATTGTATGGGGGAAGCAAACATATAAAGAAATTTGTTGCTATCAGTGCCATGTTGGAAGTATGGACTGATGACCCAATATCAAATGGAAGGAGTTCAAGGAACCCGTCATGGCAAGGATGAACCTCTACCAAGTCTTGAATGAGAAGACAAAGTGAGGAAGGTGGTCTCAGGCCAGCTGTAAAGTAGGCTGGCCCACAGACCCCATGGCAAATGGCGCTGATGGAGCTGAATGAGGTTAACTACTGCTGACTTAGTGGGAGCAACTGGAGACTAGTGTGAAAAAGTGGGTAGGGACAAGATCTACAAGAGAATGAGATGGTTGGATGGCATCACTGACTCGATGGACATGAGTTTGAGCAGGCTTCAGGAGTTGGTGATGGACAAGGAAGCCTGGCATTGCAAAGAGTCGGACACGACTGAGCGACTGAACTGAACTTAACTGAAGAAGTCAGAATTTTATTCTGTAGTATTGAGAAGCAACCGAAGGATTCTAAGAAAGAGTGACATTATCAAATCTTTACTTTAGAAAGCTCAACCGGATAGGTAGGTGAGGAATGGACTGGAGGAAGAGAGACTGTGGAGACAGGAAGAGCCAGTGCAGAGACTAGCCCCATGATCTGTGTGATTAAAGGGAGTGATGGTGGGTCTGAACAGCAATTCCAGTGGGCTTTGGAAAGGGGAGAGTTTTCAAGGAATGTTTATGAATGTTTTACTGCCTCAATATGGTGAGTAAGGAGGAGTTGAAGAAGATGCTCAGGTTTCTAAGTAGAAGGCAGTGCCTATCACACAGCAAGGGAAACTGGTTGGATGAGAATGTAGAAGACAAGGCTATGAGTTCAGTACGGGGACAGTTGAATATGTACTGATGTGACAGGCAATCAGTCATGTGCTAAGACTTCCAGGTATTGCCGTTCTCTCTGAGACAACCCGTCTTGTTTGTTGGACAACTCCTTTCATCAGGCATTGAGAGATAACCTTGAGGTCACAGAGGTGGTGGACAGAGCAAGATTTTATGAATCTCAGGATGGTGTTCTACTGACTACACAGAGCTGCACCAGAGGCAGAGTCTTCCTCTGTGAGCTAACAGGTTAGAGAAGCCTTCCTGGAACAGGGAAGCTGGGCTGTAGGTGCCTCGACTCCTTGTTATCATAGGATGAAAAGATCCTGGCAACACATACCTACATATACCTAGCACAAGAGGTAGGAGCACTTACATTCTTCATCTCTTTTTTTCATCCCTGTTTTACAGACTATCTGGAATTTTAAAGGGTTATTAAAAGTGGAGGATAGAGAGCTAAAGAGGTTCTAACTGAGGTCAATGGCAGGAAGGGGATGAGGGGGAAAGGAGCAACTCAGAGTTATATAAAGAGAGGTGAAATCAAAATATCTTGATGACTGAGATCATTGAACAACTTCAGTATGTATTCTTATGCTTCCATTTCCTGGGATTTAGGAAATACAGAGTACAGAACTCTGGCTGAAGAACATCTGTGGAGGCCCCATTACTGTCTGAATGAGGGAACTGTAAGCAGAGCAAGTAGGTAGAAATTCTTTCTGCCTCTGTTCTCTTCTCACTTCTGAACATTGTTATTCTACTAAGTTTGCAAAAATGACCACAAAAGACCACACTGAGAGGGCCAGAATCTTGGAACACCTCACACCAGTAGAGTATAACAGATACTCATTACTAGGACAATGCCTGGGGAGGGTAGAATTCTAGTTTATATGAGGTTTCTCACTGCCTGCATGTTACTCAGGCCAATTTTGTCATCTTCCTCATCTCTGGGGCTTGGTGTGTGTGGGGGTGGGGGTGGGGGTGGGGGGTTGACATCTGCTGAGGCATTACTTGTCCAGGACTATTAACACGCATGACTCAGATGGCTGGGCTAGATTAGAACTGAGGATTCTAAGCAGGACCCAGAGTAGATGGTTCTGGAGGAGGGCCATCATCTGAGCAACCCCTGGAAGCTAAAGTGCTTCCACAAAGGAGACCCTGGTCCAAGCTCCTTCCTACAGAGTCTCAAAAAGGCATGTACTTTAGGGGTTCCCATGGGGACAAGACCAACATAGAAAACACATACTGAGTAATTAATGCCTTCACGACACAGGAGCTCACTGACAACGCACTAGGACTTGTAGCAGTCACGGTGACTCTGTTCATGGACTGGTAAGTGAATGAATACTTTGGATGGAGGCTCTGGGAAAAGGCATGCATGGGGTAGTTGTATATGAAATATAAGGAAACTGAAATATATATCATTTTAATATATTTATGTTTGTTTAATCCATGTTAAGAAATTTAAAAATAAGTAGAGTCTCACCTTAAATTTTAATTCCAGGACCTTACTCCCCTTTTTTGTCCTCTCTCTGTTCCTCTCATTCTTTCTTCCTTAATTGATAAGTGGAGGAATAGTGAAAATGAAATTGACCTGTAGAGAAAAGGAGAAATATGAAAACAGAGGTAACATACCACTATTTCTGCTTTCAAATGAATCCCAGATCAGCCACTTCTAAGGAAATAAGATGGAGGAAAAGAAGCTGGGGGCTGGTGTATTCGCTTCTGACTGTACCAGAACATCTGGGTTTTAATGGCATGATACAGTAAGAATCCTTGGCACCATCAGTGCTATTAAATGTCTGTTATGCATTAATAAAACAGAAGAGGCTCATTTAATATGGCATTTATACTGGAAACCTTGGGATGATGATATGTAATGAATCACTGGTGGGTTTTATCAGTGAATGTGTATTTTTGGCAGGATAACAGAAAGAGAGAACAAATGAGAATTTACTTTTGTGATCTTCTAGAGGAATGGGAGAAAGAGAATGTGGCAGTTCTAGGGAAATATTTCAAACTTCAAAGACCAGAGCCCTAAGATCTGGTTACTGTTTTCACAGGAGCATTTTCTCTGTCCTGTTGACTGTTTGGACAAATGTTTACAACCAAGATGGTTGCTAAATGTCTGAATTCTGCTGAGGAGACTTTCTTCATTTCCACAGAAGGAAGTGGTTTGGATACATTTTTCTCCCTCTCTTGTAAGTTTCTTTCAGTGAGCCTTGTCAGTCAAATGTAGCGCTCAGGTTTATTGCTCCAATTTCCTTAATATGTATAAATTATTTCTTTAGGTATTTATTTGTTATAGCAAATATAAGTGTTGGGAACCTAATTTATTATAGAAGATATTGAATTTCTACTGGTAGATAAAGAGGTTAAATATTTTTTCTTGTCCTATTTCAGCAACATGATGAACCATGATAATTTTCCATTTGCCTCTTCCTCTATTACAAGCATCTCTCTCTTTCCCCACCCTACCCTCCTTGGTTTTTCTAGGAACATAAGAAATTTAACCAATTCACTTTCTTGGGGGTCAAAAGAAGAAGGCTTCAGCTTGGTATTTTATCTCTAATGGAAGCTGCAAAGGATTTGTGTACACACTGACCTCCATAAGAGCAATATCATGCCTAGAAATTAGAGAATTAATTACACATGCATGGTTAGCAGAGAAGTGAAAATTGAAGAGTGAACATACCAGAGTACTGGCAATAATATGATTTAGGTGTGTAGTAGCTGCACGCCTCCCCCTGAATTCTTTCCTCTGGGACCTTGGCTGGCAACGCAGCCCAGAATTAAATAGACAAAGATGAAATGCTGTTTGGCTTCTGAGAAATTGAGTTGTTTCATGAGCTCATGGAAAACTATAACCAGATAGTTCTATCCAACTGAAAAGTGCTGTCTAGCCTCCAGCAAGGCTCCTGGCCTCTTTAGGTATCAGTTTCCTTGTCTGGAACAGAAGATATTTAGATATCAGTATATGCATCTGTCTGGGTGAGTGCTCAGTTGTGTCCGACTCTTTGTGACCCCATGGACTATAACGTGCCAAAGCTCCTCTGTCCATGGGATTTCCCAGGCAAGAATATCGGAGCATGTTGCCATTTCCTTCTCCAGAGGATCTTCCTGAGCCAGGGATCGAACCATCTTCGCTTACATCTCCTGGATCGGCAGGCAGATTCTTAAACACCTCACCACTTCATTTGGAGCTTCCGCTCCAAATTTTTACATGATTCTTTTCTAATTTGTATTTCCTATAGGGTCCATGGGATTCCCTGGTGGCTCAGAGGGTAAAGAGTCTGCCTGCAATGTGGGAGACCTGAATTTGATCCCTGGGTCGGGAAGATCCCTTGGAGAAGAAAATGGCAACCCACTCCAGTATTCTTGCCTGGAAAATCCCATAGACGGAAGAGGAGCCTGGCAGGCTACAGTCCATGGAGTTGCAGAGATGGACACAACTGAGCGACTTCACTTCATAGGGTCCGTAGTAATAGGATGCATGCTTGCATGCTAAGTCGCTTCAGCCATGTCCAACTCTTTGCAACTCTCTGGACTGCAGACCACCAGGCTCCTCTATCTGTGGAATTCTCCAGGCAAGAAAACTGGAGTGGGTTGCCATGCCCTCCTCCAGGGGGTCTTCTTGGATATATGCATAAAGTTAGACAATTCTTCCAGATTCTCATTGTCTGCTGTTCCCTTTCATCTCACAGCCAGATTCTAAATCCTTAATCCCTATATCACTTCCCATTATAGAAGGGAGAGGAAACTGATGACTACAGAATTCCTATCTGTGAAAGCATTGTTTGTGCTGAGCAGGAGTGGCTTTACAGGAGTTGCTTCACACACCCTCACCCTGCCCAGCAGTGCCCTTATAAACAGGGGATGGATGAAGAGTTTCAGTTCTGTTCTGTGAAAGGAGCAGATGGGACCTTGGAGGGGGAGGGGACCTTATCAGGAAGGAGATGGGGGAGGTCAGAGGAGATAAAGCTGGCCTGCAATTTGAATGGAAGCTGGAGTTGAGGAAAGGCGAGAAACAGTGCAAATTCCCCAGTGATTGGAATGCTAAGATTGTTTGTGGCATATGCCACTCCCACCCCTCTTCCTCCCAAATTCTTCATTAAGTTTGCTCTAGTCACAGCCTAGACCGGGTGAAACTCTGAGAAAAGGGGAGTTGTACACAAGTTGTGTAGGGGACAATCAGGTTGTAGAGTTTATTGATTCTATATGGAAAAGGAGGGATGCTTCCTTAAGAGGTGAAATGACAGCAGAGATCAAAAATTCAGAGAAATCAGAAAACTCCTAGAACCAGAGGCCCGGAGAAACCGAACCCTCTGTGCCACTCACCATTTCTTAACAAGAGACTCAGATTCCATCCCTAAGTACGTCAGGATATTTGAACTATTTTAAGTATTAAAGGACGACGTGATTGTTGCAAGCTAGAAGATTTGGAATCATCCAGGTAGCTGACATCTGTTATACTAGGACAAGTGAATAATAATAACAATAATTCTACTTTTTATTTTCTAAGATTCAAGAGAATAGAATTAGAGATTGTTTTTAATGTGCATATTCTTTCAACGATTCCTTTTGGATCTTTAAATTTAATTTAGATCCTTTAAATGTAATAAGTCAGTAAAATAGGAAGCAGTATTTTCAACAATCAGCCTTTAGAGATTCAGTGTGTAAAACGAATACCTAAGGCTTTTAAAACAAATAAGTATATCATCTCCTTCATATCACATTCACAGACTAGCTAATGTTAGCCTGCCTTTCAGTACAATAAGGTATAAATGAGATGCAAAATATACATTTTCATTTAAACTGATTTTTTTATTTGGGGCATTCTATTAACCATAGTTTGTGAAATGACAGACTGTAGACTAAAAGGAAATAATATATTGTTCAGATTAACCTGACTTGCCATGAGCTTCTGCATTAATCATCAGGTTTTAACACCAATAGAAGTCATGCTTTACATTTGACTGACATACACTATCATTTTGCTCCTAGTTAACATACTGCACAAAAGTGATAATGTGAGGGATTTTTCTGAAGGATTGATTGCAGACCAAGATAACTCCTAGGAGGGGAAAAAGGCAGAATATAATTTCCCTTGCTTGGCTAATTTCTTTTTTTAATCTTGAAGGACAGTACATGCCTAGTGCTCACAGAATTTTGAATAAATAAAATTATTTTCTCATCATATATCTGGCATTATATACTGGTAATCCCTTTAAATCAGAGCTTAGTTTCCATTTGTAGGTCTGAAAATATGTAGATTCATTTTTGATAAATATAGTCAGTATATTTGATACTACTGATGACTAAAATGGAGGGTGAGAGAAGACCTTGATAAAAGATATAAATTATTGTCACAAAAAGTCACATAGTAACAAAAAATCATGGATTTCCTATTTGCCTAGGTGTCATTTGCAAGATGCTCAGATATTAACAACAGTTCCACCTTATAACAAAATTTAACTATTTGTTTAGCTGCTTGATTTGAAACAGTAAAAGTGATTTTATTTCCCCCAAATCAAATATCAGACAAAGCAATTCAGGATTCAATTTGGTCTTTTTATCACATGTTATTATACACATATACAAAAATAAGATTAACAAAGTACTTCCTATCATAATATAAATATATCCATTCACTCTAGATACTGTTAGATGTCACATATGCATAAAATTAATTAAAGCACCTACAAAATAATATCCCCAACAGAGAGCCACGCAATATGTATATAATTCAATTGAACTTCTCTACAAGTTAACCAACTCTTAATAGCCATACATACATGCTTATGGCAGCTGTCAATTTAGAGAAATTATAGTTGTGCATGGCCCAGAATAAAATCTTTTAATACCATCTATGTCCTAATGGAAAACAAAATGAAACAAATGAGCTGTGTTTAAAGATACATTAAAATATTACACTCAGATACTTCTCTGGTGGTACAGGGGATAAGAATTTGCCTGCTGATGCAGGGGACATGGGTTTGATCCCTGGTCTGGGAAGATCCCACATGCTGTGGAGCAACTAAGTTCATGTGCCACAACTCCTAAGCCCACATGCCCTAGAGCCCGTGCTCCGCAGTAAGAGAAGCCACCGCAATGAGAAGACCATGCTCTGAAATGAAGAGTAGCCCTCACTCACTGCAACTAGAGAAAGCCTGTGTGCAGCAACAAAGACCCAGCACAACTAAAAATAAAATATAAATACATTAATTAAGAAAATATTATACTCAAATCCTATCTGTCATCACATATTCTCTCCTGAAAGTTTCCAACATTTATGTCCGTATACTATGTGCGCAAAACATTTAAGCTCTTCTTTATCTTTCAAGATTTTTTTCCTGGTCCTAGAATCATTTTCATAGTTGTGAATTTCATTCTATTCCATCATGTGACATTATCCCCACCTTTATTTTCCCAAACCAAATTAATCCAAGAGGTGGCTAACATCTGTGAAAGATAGAGTAACCTTTAAATATCTTTCTTTAAAAATTATCTTCATGGCCTTCATGTAGCCAATAAATGATAAGAAAACTGTATTTAGGAGAAGACAGTGTGAATTGTCTCTGATGATATCTTGAGAATGTAAAATATCCTTGAAAAAAAAAATGTAAAGAAACTCAGAATTCCACACTTACCCAGTGAATGTTCATTTTTTTCTCTAACAGATTTCCAAATTAATTTAAAACAAGCTGCATAAAAATTATGACATAATTTTCTGGACTGCAGAATCAATGAGTTGCTCTCCTGAGATGGTGAGTACCAACTAAGTCACCTGATTCTGAGAGCCCACTCTTGGAAACCTGTGGTCTCTTTTGAGTAGTGATGGGAAAAATACTGAGAACCACTGGGCTAGAAGATTCAGTTCTGACAACCAGGCAGTTTGAGTTCATGTGGGTCTCTGACTTTTTCAGATTTACAGTTAAAAATCCTTTTTATGTCTGTTTCTGCCAAGCTTATGTCCCTTCCAAGCTGTATATCTTCCATATTCCTTCTCCTTTTCTATGAGTCTAAAAGAAAACACTTTGATCCATTAATGGAATGTAGTTGACCCAATGCCCTCTCTGTCACAATGTTGATTTACAGCCGCCAGGAGCAACGGGCGGCAAGCCAGGCTGCAGACAGTGACTAAACCCCAACAACAGGTCAGATGCGGTGCTTGCTTAATGGGCCCCTCTGTCTCCAGTGAGCAGCCCGCCTGTCACAGTGGGTGCAGCTTTCTCATGGTAGGAATTAGTTGCACACATTTTCCTGCCTCCAGGATTTGTCAGAAGGCTGTCTATGACCAGGATGAGCCACTGAAGAATCATGCTCTAATACTGGGTCCCCTCCTGTGTGTGGGGAACCTGGCCAGAAGGGGAAGGGCAGGGCACTCACGTTTAATGAGCATCTACCTCTGCTAGGTATTTGACACATGTGATGTTACTGATGTTTTCTGGCATCTCAGTGAAGTTTAATTATTCACACATGAAAACACTGGTTCAGTGATTAGGAAAGGACTCAGCAGGGTTGAGATTCCAGGCCTGCCTCACATGAGCAATGATCGTGTTTTTTCAGCCTAACCACACTGCCTCCATATTATTCTGAGAAATGCTTATGTCACTCAGTAACCTAGACGTATTACAAAACCTGCTACCAACAGGCAACAAATACCTAATAAAAGTGCATTTTTTGTGTTACAAAATTATCATTTGATACAAATGGTTACTTTGAAAACCATGCTAGGAGATGTCCATTTTATCTCTTGTATTTTCTAAAAGCTCATAAAATTTTTGTCTTGAGTATTTTGATAAGTACACAAGCCCAGGTCCTGGAATTGTATAGCATTGAATTTGGGGTTCAGAGAATGTACTGGCATTCTTCATCTTTGCTGAATCCCACCAGAGATCAAAGAATCTGAGAGATTAATTTCCAGTTAAAAATGGTAGATTGACCACAATGTTTATTCCCTCCTCAAAATGATGTCAAAATGATATTAAAAGAATTCGGAAAGTATTAATATATACCAATAAGGACAATGGCTAGACCTGAAAATGGAGGGGTGGTGGTGGTGATCAGTCAGTGAATGTACCTATTGATCTGCAGGTCTCTGGTGCCCTTTTGCCTTCCTACTCTCACAATTCCAAAAACCAAACCACAATGTATATCTATAAAGTAAATGAAATGCTGTGAAACTTTCTGAGATTCTGGAACATTCTCCTATGCCAGAAGTATGCTGCTTATATTTTGTCTTGGGCCCATTGAAGGTCTCTTGAGGTAGGCTTGGTCAGTGGGTATTTTCATCTCATATCTCTGGAAGTCCCAACATTCTGTTTGCATTTTAACAGCTACTTACTAGATAGGCAAGAGCACGAGCTGACTTGGTGCCAAGCTAATTGTCAAGCTCTTTTGCAGTGAGCCAGTTTGGCAACATAAAACTGTAAATTTTATAGTGAACCATATGATAATTTTGTCATAAACTGGGTTCTGAAGGCATTTCTTTTCAACCACCAGTGTGTATTAAGTCACTTCAATAGTGTCTGATTCCTTGCGACCCCATGGACTCTAGCCCATGAAGCTCCTTTGTCCATGGGATTTCCCAGGCAAGAATACTGGAGTGGGTTGCCATTTCCTTCTCCAATAGATCTTCCTAACCCAGGGATTGAACCTGCTCTCTTGTATCTCTTGCATTGGCAGGTGGGTTCTTTATCACTAGCGCCACCTGGGAAGTTCCAACTTCCAGTAAATCTTAGAATAACCCTTTACCACCATAACCCCAAACATGAGAAACAATTGCTCTGCCGAAAGTCATGCTTGTGTCTCTACTTTGCTTCACTTCTTCCCCTCCTCCATGCTTTCAGCTGCTTTGCTACATCCACTTGCGTGAAGTCCACCTACAATGGACTTGGTACAAACTATTAAGAGTAACTGGAAATCACAAATATTGCTTTACACTGTTGGACTTTCTTAGCTTAGGTTAAAGGTTTTACAGAATCCCTTCTGGAGCTTAATTTTTCCCCTCAAATCTTACTGTAAAGTGAGCCATAGACCATTCCTTTAATATCACGTGATCTTAAGATCCAGGCTTAACTGTGAATGTTGTTCCACATACATGCTTACATTTTAAGTAACTAGAGTATTTGCTGCTAGAGATCATGGAATATTTTATATTAATTTTAGTGTCTCTTGACAATAGACAGCACCATAGTGGTTTTCAATACATTTTTGATGCATTAATAATGTATCAATGAAAGAACCGTGAGTTGTTTTTTTTTTGCTCAGAAAAATTGTCTTCTTTTTTAGATTTTATGTGCCACCCTTCTATTTCCAGATTTTGCCAGTACCTTCTGTCCTAAAACCCATGTTACAGGATAAAAATAAAAAATAAACCCCTATTTAGCAAAGTCTGTATATTTAGGTTTCTGTTATTTGCAGCCATATGCACTCTTAACTGGAGAAGGCAATGGCACCCCACTCCAGTACTCTTGCCTGGAAAATCCCATGGACAGAGGAGCCTGCTGGGCTGCAGTCCATGGGGTCGCTAAGAGTTGGACATGACTGAGCGACTTCACTTTCACTTTTCACTTTCATGCATTGGAGAAGGAAATGGCAACCCACTCCAGTCTTCTTGCCTGGAGAATCCCAGGGACGGGGGAGCCTGGTGGGCTGCCGTCTATGGGGTCACACAGAGTCGGACACGACTGAAGCGACTTAGCAGCAGCAGCAGCACTCTTAACTGATGTGTATGTGTGGGGGGAGGGATGTACCACACTCCTGCTGAAACAAATCATTAAGCAGGTCAATAATGAACATGTTCTAGGAGGAATTTGTATTGAAAAGGCTTTGCTGTAAATTGGCCTAACAGTCACTTTCATGGATGCTGAGTATGAAATTGGAAAAGAATAGGTGTGTGTATACGTATAACTGCATCACTTTGCTGGGCACCTGAAACTAACACAGCATGGTTAATCAACTATGGTGGTGGTTTAGTCACTAGGTTATGTCTGACTCTTGCGACCCCATGGACCATATCCTGCCAGGCTCCTCTGTCCATGGGATTCTCCAGGCAAGAATACTGGAATGGGTTGCTATTTCCTTCTCCAGGGGATCTTCTCGACCCAGTGATCGAACCAGGTCTCCTGCACTGCGGCAGATTCTTTACAGACTGAGCTATGAGGGAAACCCTTAATCAACTATGAAGTATGAAGTGAAAGTTGCTCAGTCGTGTCTGACTCTGCCACCCCATGGAATATGCAGTCCATGGAATTCTCCAGACCAGAATATTGGAGTTGGTAGCCTTTCCCTTCTCCAGGGGATCTTGCCAACCCAGGGATTGAACCCACGTCTCCTGCATTGCAGGCAGATTCTTTACCAGTTGAGCCACCAGGGAAGCCCAGAGATGTCTGGCAAGCATACAAATACATGTGATAAAAAGTGGAGTCCAGTGCCTACCATGAAATGGGTGTAGATGCAGTGGGTAAAGACTTTGCATTTTGTTGGGGAGATCTGGAAAGCTTCATAGAAGAGGCCTTGAAGATGAACTAGATTTCAGTAGGTTGAAAGGTTAGGATATGATCAGAGAAGAGAATGGTGTAGACAAAGGCATGAACGTGGGAACATGGAAAGTATGATCTTAAATGTTACTAGCTACCATACAAACTATACTATTTTTTCCCAACTCCTGATAACTGTCAAAATAACATTTTAGATCACTGAGATCCTGCATTTATATTTTAATTCAGCTACCACTGACCCTTTTGTCAGAGAAAAAATTTATTTCTCTGTTTAGTTCTAGCAACAAAAGGATGAACTGAGGACATTGTGAATTGGTGGTATTAATTAAACAAATTCTTCATTTTTACCCTCTCTCTGTGATAGAGTTTGGAATATACTAGTACCATATTTATTTTCCATGATTTTTTGGAAGTTGCTGTTTTTAACGACCTCAGGATTATAATAAATGCAATCTCCTTGACTATCTTTGCCCACCCTGTAATGGGTGATGATCTTTAACTGGACTCCTTCTCAAGCAAAAGAACATTCTACAAAGGAACTGATAGGGCCTGTGTACTGATAAGAATGTGTATTTTGTGAATTTTTCCACAGTGTGGGAGAATCCTTAGTGAATCTTTATTCACCACTTTAACTCCTATATTTTTAAAATCAAGTCTCTGATATACTTTGTTCCTTGATGGTGGGATGGAGAGATTCCCTTTCTTCAAGGTTGCCAAGTAATTAATACCATGGACTTCTTGGCACATAATCGGAGCCAACCATCTGAATGATTGAACACACTGTAGGGTTTTCAGCAAAGAAATGTAATTAATTAAAAGTGTGCGTAACAAAAATTATATTCTCTGTGGGCACAAGGAAGCTGGAATAATGCTACTCTGAAGCTGCCACATGCACATTGTGTATTGTTCAACTCTAGACAGTGACATTCGCAGCATAGTCTGGGGAATGGCACCCTTGTTGCTGGGTGGTGCACAGCCGCCAAGGCCATACAAGGCAGCCCGGGCCATTCTTTGGTTGTCTTTTGTTGTGCTGACTGTAGCTGAAGGAGTCTCTTGCCAAGTTTCCCTGTATATTTTGCCGTTCCTGCAGCTCTTACTTTTCTTGGAGCTTTGGCAGTGGGATCTGTTGGCAGCTCTGTTATCCTAGGCCGTCTTTGCCTGTGTCCTTGAGTTCCTAGACAACCTTGAAAACTGACATGCATATACCCACAGTCTTTGCTGGGCCTTTAATGGGGATATTTTCTCTGTTACCATTTTTTCCCCTCCTTCCAGTTGCCAAGGTCTTCCCCTGCCTGTGATTTTTTGCTTCTAAGAGAACCATATTTTGTTTTTGTGTCCTTTTATGAGGGTGACTATATCATATACAGCCTAACTGAGAACACTTTAAAATATTTCATATGGTCATCCTAATACAAGGACACAAAGACCAAACATGATTCTCTAAGAAGGAGCTATTGATAATGACACTGGGATAACAAATATAAACTGGGACTATCCTGAGCACCCTGGGGTGTCTGATCACCTGCCCTTCTCTCTCTCTAAGCTGATATGCAGCAGGTTCACACCTTAAAGAGTAGAAGCTATGTCTGGGATATTTCTGGGCTTCCCTGGTGGCTCAGATGGTAAAGAATCCACCTGCGATGCGGGAGACCTGGATTTGATCCCTGGGTGGGAAGATCCCTTGGAGGAGGGCAAGGCATCCCACTCCAGCATTCTTGCCTGAAGAATCGCCATGGACAGAGGAGCCTGGCGGACTACAGTCCATGTGGTTGCAGAGTCCAACATGACTGAGCGACTAAGAACAGCACATGGGATATTTCTGTTCAGTGAATCATTAGACAAAGCACCTTCACCATTAGCACCGCTCCCAGGACTCTCCAGACCTCCCTCCAGCATCTCAACAGCATGGCTTTGGCATGGCCAGAGGCCTATAGGGCCCTTTCTTGCTTGCTAAGTCACTTCAGTCGTGTCCAACTCTGTGCGACCCCATAGACGGCAGCCCACCAGGCTCCCCCGTCCCTGGGATTCTCCAGGCAAGAAGACTGGAGTGGGTTGCCATTTCCTTCTCCAGTGCATGAAAGTGAAAAGTGAAAGTGAAGTCGCTCAGTCGTGTCCAACCCTCAGCGACCCCATGGACTGCAGCCTTCCAGGCTCCTCCATCCATGGGATTTTCCAGGCAAGAGTACTGGAGTGGGGTGCCATTGCCTTCTCCGTATACCAGGCCTAAGGTTTGCATGTGCTATGATTATTAAACATAATCATAAACAGTTATTAAACACCTGCTATTATGCCAATTCTTTTACCAGCTCCCTAGTCTCCCTTTCTCTTACTTTGTCATCTATCAACCTAGTCTCAGGACTGTGAAGATACCCACAGTCTATTTTTCTGTTTCATCTCTATTATACTTGTATGTCACATTCAATTTTGTAGCTGTTATTTATACTTATCATAAATAGCAAGATATTTATTTAAGAGAGGAAGGTATTAGATTTTGTTATCAACATTACTGAATTGCAGGGTATTTATGGTTTCTTCAAGCAAGGAGCTTTGAAAGGAGAGTTCTGTCTCTTCTCATAATCACAGCATTGTAAAAAGATTGTTTCTGTGTGTGAATCCACTCCCCTGGCTGGAATGTGGAGAAGACAATTGGTCTCCATGAATAGGATTAAGAAAACCAAAGGAGAGTTTCAGAGAGTTAGGGCTAAGAAGAGGGAAGAAAAAGATTGTGTTGTTTTTCTCAAAAATCACATGGCAAATATTTCGGATTACTAGGTCAAGTTAAGGCTTTGTGAGAAGTAGAGAAAAAAAAAAAGAAATTTTGTGACTGGTGAAAAAAAAGTTTCTTTTTTGAGAGCATCAACTATGAAACTTGGATGAAATTCCCCATATGGCAATTGTGAATTGAAGGGTGAGTTCTGGATCAAGAACCAATGTTTTCATGGCTTTATATAAATGTGAGACCTGAAATATTCAAAATGCTAATAGGCATTTAGCAAAGACTTCTTCGAAAATTTGGTATCTTTTTGGTCATGTCCAGAACTGAGATAGAGACAGGTGTAAGGGGAGCATAGAAAGTCTCACAGTGTGGAGACATATAGAAAGAGCATGTGACCCAGAGTCAAGTGAAAAATATGGGTTCAAATCCCAGCTCTGCCCCTTGCTAACCAACCTCTCTGAACAGTGACTCTTTCACCTTCAGTTCTGTGCAGTTCAGTTCAGTTACTCGGTCGTGTCTGACTCTTTGTAACCCCATGAATCGCAGCATGCCAGGCCTCCCTGTCCATCACCAACTCCCGGAGTTCACTCAGATGCACGTCCATCAAGTCAGTGATGCCATCCAGCCATCTCATCCTCTGTCATCCCCTTCTCCTCCAGCCCCCAATCCCTCCCAGCATCAGAGTCTTTTCCAGTGAGTCAACTCTTCGCATGAGGTGGCCAAAGTAGTGGAGTTTCAGCCTTAGCATCATTCCTTCCAAAGAAATCCCAGGGCTGATCTCTTTCACCTTAGAACAAGGCAGATAATACTTTTTCTATCATGTTGTCAAGATTTTCCAACTTAATGTACAAAAACTGCTGACTAGCATGCCTGCTGCTGCTGCTGCTGCTAAGTCGCTTCAGTCATGTCCGACTCTGTGTGACCCCATAGACGGCAGCCCACCAGGCTCCCCCGTCCCTGGGATTCTCCAGGCAAGAACACTGGAGTGGGTTGCCATTTCCTCCTCCAATGCATGAAAGTGAAAAGTGAAAGTGAAGTCGATCAGTCGTGTCCGACCCTCAGTGGCCCCATGGATTGCAGCCTTCCAGCCTCCTCTGTCCACGGGATTTTCCAGGCAAGAGTACTGGAGTGGGGTGCCATTGCCTCTCCGACTAGCATGCCTACTCCATAGTAAATGCTTAATAAATTCGTGTCTTAGAATGTGGGCTATTTTAATGCAGAATGTAGGTACTAAGGTACTTGATTTTTAATAAAGAATTTAAGGCAGAGAGAAAGGAAGAATAAATGTGACCTGAAAATTGGATAAACCTCCATGTGTGGAGGGTCTATGGAATGTGTGGAGAGGTGAAGAAATACATACAATGAGGGAAGGAGAAAGAAGGAAACTGGCAATCCTGGAGGTGTTGATTTTATATATCAGGTTAAGACAGGTGACATAGTGATACCAATATAGGAAATGCAAGAGATGTGTGTTCCATCCCTGGGTTGGGAAGATCCGCTGGAGAAGGAAATGGCAACCCGCTCCAGTATTGTTGCCTGGAGAATCCCATGGACAGAGGAGCCTGGAGAGCTATAGTCCATGGGGTCGCCAAGAGTCGGACTCAACTGAGAGAATGTGCATTCACACACACAAGACCAAAGAACTTCCTGGCATACACACGATGCCTTTGCTTTTCTGGAGGTCAGAGGGAAAACTGTAGCAATTTCTGGCTGAAGAGACTGAAGAAAGTTCTAGTGCTAGCATGACTGCAGCACAGGGTCAGTATTTTGCTGAGAAGTTCATAACCTTGAGGTCTGTAGGCTCCTAGAGGAGGTGTATGGAGAAGGCAATGGCACACCACTCCAGACTCTTGCCTGGAAAATCCCATGGATGGAGGAGCCTGGTAGGCTGCAGTCCATGGGGTTGCTAAGAGTCAGACATGACCGAACGACTTCACTTTCACTTTTCACTTTTCACTTTCATGCATTGGAGGAGGAAATGGCAACCCACTCCAGTGTTCTTGCCTGGAGAATCCCAGGGACGGGGGAGCCGGGTGGGCTGCCGTCTATGGGGTTACACAGAGTTAGACATGACTGAAGCGACTTAGCAGAGGAGGTATAAGTGTGCTTCAGGAGGCCCTGTGAACCCCTCTGAAGCTATGGGAAAATCTTGGTAGATATTTGTGTCCTGGGGAACAGGCTCCATCATGTTCTTTGGATTCAACAAGAGCCGTCCTGGGAGTTAACTCCCACAGTCTATGGTTCCCCACTGTGTAGCAATGATATAGTTTTGGAAACTAATATCTGCTCTAGGGAGGTGTGCTTGATCTAAGGATAACCCCACATCTTCGCAATACTTGGTTTAAATTAGAGAGAATAGAAAAATAAACCTGATGTACCCATCACTGAGTGTTTTTCCTGATTTTTGAGAGAGAAAAACTGCTCTTTGACTAAAGGCACAGTCAGGGGAAGCATGTGACCAGCCTACAACTATGAAGGGATGAGTCTGACACTGTGGACGGAAGCACAGAGAAATGGAAAGAACTAAAGCCCTCATGACTTCAGTAAGCCCTGGTCCAACCATTTCCTGAAGCCTGACTTCCATCTGGACTTCCCTCCTGTTACTGATAAATGTTATGTAAGTGACCTTGGGTAGGGTTTTCTGTTACTTTTAAACAGTCATAGCTGAATGGAGATAGTGACCCCCAAAGCTGAGAGCCAGTTGTTTACACTACATTAAAAGAAGAATCATAGAGAATGCTTAAATGAACTGTTTCATGGTTAAAACCATTTCAGTATAACTGGATAATGATATCTTTCTTTACTTCATCTACAGAGGTGAAATAATTTGTGCTTTTCACTTTAATATGAGTGCCCTTGAACCCTTCTATAATGGTAGTGGGAAGAAGGAGCACTATCACATAGACGGAGGTGGTGGTGTGAAACTTAGGGAGTGTGCGTGGGGGAGGGCCTTTTAATTATGCAGTGTATACACTTATGCTTTCACGGTAGTTTAGAAAAAGTCATATACATAAGAAATGTAATCAGGAAGGTCTGTGATGCAACTGTCTCAAGGCATCACTGGTCATGGAGCTGTCTGCTTTCAATCTTGATCCACAGTGCTTTTTGCTAGCCTTTTATCTTGGAGGTAACTCTTCTGCTTTGGTGCCATCGGTAATTGGATGGTCTCTGGGCACCAACCTAGTCTGTGTGCTTCACTTGCCTTTACAATCTACAGAGACACAAGTAAACCCTAACTTTAGTGGAGGACTATCCTACCTGTACCCTTCTCATATCCACTCCTCATCCACACTGAAGAACCCTGGATTGGCACATCACCTTGCTTTTCTCTCTAGTGCACACTTACTTAAACCCCATATTCTACTTCCAGCTGCTCTCTATACCACTATAGGTCATGGAAGACTTGGGAAGATGAGGAGGGTAATCTATGGCCCTCCCACGGCTAGATCACAAAAAGTGAAAGCGAAAGTCGCTCAGTCCTGTCCAACTGTTTCCAACTCCAGGGACTATAGCATCCCAGGCTCCTCTGTCCATGGAATTCTCTGGGCCAGAATACTGGAGTGGGTAGCTGTTCACTTCTCCAGGGAATCTTCCCAATCCAGGAATCGAACCCAGGTCTTCCACATTGAAGGCAGATTCTTTACTGTCTGAGCCACCAGGAAGCCCAGATCGCACCAGATTGCAAAAGGAGGGTAATTTATGGCCCTCTCGTGGCTATATCGCAAAAGAGTCAGGTATGACTTGGCAACTAAACAACAATAACAATACGGCTGTTAATAATATAATGTCAATGGCAAGATTTGCTATCTCTATAGCCTCTTCCATAATTCTGTGAAGTTGACTCTTCTAACACTCTAGACAGAAAGTTAGGTGAATGTCTACTTTACTCTCAGAACTCAAACTTAAAGGAAAATCTAAGGGAAATTCTGTGGGTCTATCCTTACTGCTATCCTGTTTGCATTTTTATCAATTCGATTAATAAATAGAAATCATAGTACTCTAGTCTACAGATGACACAATGCTGGGAGAAACAGCTAAACACAAAATATCTGAAAACCCTTGTCTAGTGCTTACTATATCCGTTCTTCTATCTACCTTACCTGTATTAGCTCATTTAATTCTTATTTCATAGATGAGGAACAAGTTACTTGCCCAAGGCCACTTAGCAAGAGAAGAATAGAGTTGAGGTTTGAATCTAAGTGGACTGGCTCTAAAGTACATGCTCCTAGTCTTTCTGTTTTGATGCCCTCAGCATGGTGTAAGAGTTAAGCCAATAGAATGGGTATTTTAGATATGCTAAAACAAACAGCAGAATACAATAGATAAGGAAAGAGCTGATTTTACAACAGATTATATGAAAGAGGTCAAGGGTTTTTGGTTGATCATAAGCTGGATTTGAAAGGAAATAAGCTGCTTCTAAAAAGGTTAACACAACCCTAGACTTCTGACAAGGAAAAATATGATTCAGCAGAGGAAGTAAATGTTCCACTGTATTCTAACTCTGACTAATAGATTATGCTGGAATATTTCATCTATCAGGTATCAGAGTTCACGAGCAATACTATCCAACTCAAGATGTTAGCCAAACTGATGTTCAGTCCAGTGACTACTCCATGTAAAATGAGGGCATATAATAGCAGTTTTTAGATATTTGAAGAATATCTGAAGAGGTATGATCTATGGTATGGTTAATATCTTAGCTCAAAACCAAAAGGAATCATCTAAATATTCAAAGTCTTTCACAATAGTTAGGGCTGCCTCATTAAGCAGTGAGTTCCCAGGCAATAGAAGGTTCAAAAAGTGTCTGGATGACAATTTGTTGAACATCTCATTTGTTGGAAAATAGTGTTTATTGGAATAGCATTGCAACAAAGCTGTTTTAGGAATCTGGGTTTTCTTAGGAATCTGGCTTTTCAAAGGTAATTTTTAGCCAAAAATCAGGTATCTACACAATTGTTAACTGGAAAGCATCAAATTAAGAAAGCTTTGAAGGACTCATCTTAGCATATAATAATGGGCAATATTACCATTAAATTTGAAGGAAAAATACTTAAATGAAACTCCTAAACTCCTTATCATATATTTTACAAAAATGTTGGAATCCAATTTCAAATGGATGTTTTCCTGCCACTTTAGTGTTTTTAAGTGCTTTGTCTTTGAGAAAATACTGTAATAAATAAAAGTGGGCAAGTGAAGTGGCTGAATACCCTGTCAAGATGCCCTGTCCAACGAGTGCACATGTGATGAGTGAGGAAGGGAGAAAAGGTTAATGTAATTAGAGAAATGAATTCTGGGTAGCCCCAAAGAGCATGTCTTGTGAGTCATCTACATTCACATTTCTTTGAACTTTGTCTATCCTAAGGGAGATGAAGCAATTACATAGACATAATGTGTTACCCTTTCAGTACAATGCAACCCACATTCCTCCATACATTCATCATCATCAGTGGTATTTGTGTTCAGTGCTGTCACGCAAGCTAGTTGCCAACAATTATTAAAAAGAAAACCGAAAGGTTATGCATTTAGGAGATAAAGCAAGGTTAACTTTTGAAACATGCTCTATGAAGATGTCAATCCATTAAGGGGAAAAAAATCACTAAGAAGCTCCTCAAAGATACTCCTGCATCAAGAACTATCTCCAGAGACCTACGAAGTAAATGAAGTGATTATCTGTCACTCACAATTCTCCGAAATGGAATCCACAATGGCTGTGATATAGCTGCATATGAGCTTCCCCTCGCATTTTTACCTACATTCTCATTCACTGATTGTGAAAGTCTTTTTCTCTGGACTTTCTCTCATTACCTGCTTTTTTTTTCTTTAACAACAAACAAAAATACTCTAGATTTCATTACCAGAGCCACTTATGTAGGGAGCATCCTGTCTGGCACGGTGTTAATACTACCTCTCTCAAATTCTCAGGAAAAAAAGAAACTATTTTCAACACATATTTTTCCTCCTCTTACCTCCTCCCCTCCCTTTCTCTTCTTTCCTCCTTTTTTCTCTCTTTCCCTCCATTCCCTTCCTCTTACTCCTCCTCCCACTCTTCCTCCTCTTCCTCTGGAATTCATGTTTCCCTTAAAATGAATTTTCTTCTATCCCAATTAATTTTCTCAGACTACAAATAAAATAGCACTTATACTGTGCTTGCTATGTGCTAGGCAGTTTACTAAACACAATGCATATATTGGCTCATTGGTCTTTGTTGGTCTCTCCAACCTGAGAAAGTATGCCCTGTTGTTACATCTTTCAGAGAAAGAAAACCAAGGCGTGGAGAGGTTGTATAATTTGGCAACAATCACATGGTAATGAGGTCTGAACACAGGCCTTGTGGTTCCAAAGTCCATGCTTGAACCAATGACACATACCCCTTCTCGAACTTTAGGGTTTTCCAGAGCATGGCTTCCTTAGAGACTGATAAAGAAGGGAACTAACATTTACTGGGTACCTAATTCATGCCAAGCACTCAACATATATTATCTAGTTAGATCTCTGCTACAGCACTTCAAGTCAGGGATTATGATCCCAGCTTTATAGACAAGGTTAAAAAAAAGCAAACTTACCTAATGTCACACTGTAAGTTACAGAAACAGATTTCTGTCTAGCTAATTCTATACATTACCTTCTTCATATTAGATTGTCACTTGTAGCCAAATATAGAGCAAGAAGCCTGTACCTGAGACCTCATCTTTGGCACTGTCTTCTCATTCTCATACCTTGACCTCTTGGGCACTCTAGAAAACTTGAGATAGTCAGTCAAGGCTTCATTTTTCTCTTAATTAGTCCTTAAGAATGTGCTCTCTTGTCTGGTAGACTTAGGCAACCTATGACCTCAGCTGGTTCTGAGTCATGCTGCTAACTCTGATCTGCATCACACACTTTTTTTTCTTTCTTTGTGGTCCTTAATCCTGAGATGGGATATCGAGAGGCAATGACTACAGAAGAACCGCATGCAGCACATTATAAGAACTATTAGGTTGAACCACATATGAAACAATGTTGCATACTTTTTATATGAAAGAAACTAATGTTTTTGTTGGTAAAATAAGTCAAATAGTGAAATTTAATATGGATCAGCATCTTATGTTTTACAATACCCATTTTTACTTCAATAATTTGTATAAAGTACAGAAAATAGACCAATTTTTAAGGAAAGCATAATACTATTGTGAAAGTATACTTGTATCAGTATGTCTAATATAATTTTATTTCTTATCTAAATCATTTTTGGTGGGCCAAGCAGCTCTGGCAGCCTAGCATTTGCCATGCTGCTAAATCTCAAAGAAATTTAAAAATACATTGAGTTTCATGAAAATTAAAATATAGCATATGTAAATTTGGGGGATCTAGTTAAAGCAGTGCTGAGAGGAAATCTATAGTGCTACGTACCCTAGAAAAGAAGAAAAATCTCAATTGATAATCTAAATTTCCATCTTAAGAAACTAGGAAAAGAATTATAAGATACCCCCCAAGTAAGCATAGAAAGGAAATCATAAAGGAGGACATAAATAAATGAACTTGAATATAGAAAAAAAGAAAAAAATCAATGAAACAAAGACCTGATTCTTTGAAAAGATTAATAAAATTAATAAGCCTCCAATAAGATTAACAACATTGAAAAAAAGACACAAGTTACATAAATCAGGAATGAATCACTGTAACAAGGTCTGTATAAGTATAGACCCTGCAGACATCAAGAGGGTAATAAGGGAATACTGCACAGAACCCTATACGCATGAACTTGACAGCTTAGTTGAACTGAACCAATTCTTCTAAAAGCACAAACTAACACAACTCATCAAATATGAAATGGACCATTTGAATAATCCTACAACAACTACAGATATTGAATTTATGATTTAGACTATCTTCTCCGGCCCTTCCCTAGGCCCAGATGATTTCATTGATAAATTCTTCCAAACATTTAAGGAGGAATGACTGCCAATTCTACACAGCCTTTTTGGAAAATAGAAGAGGGCACATTTTCCAATTCATTTTATATGGTCAGCACTAACCTGATAGCAAAACTTGGCACAGGTATTATAAGACAATAATAGTAATAATAATAACAATAGTACTAATACTATATGTCTCCTCTGCTTAGATCTGCTTCAGCTTCCTATGTAGAGGTGATAAGGAGAGGCTTATTTTATCCTATTCTTTGCAAGACACATACATTCTATGCATTCCTGATAAAGTGCTGTCCAGATGTGATTGACTATATGTGTGGCAGACCTAAACAGAATGGCTGCTCTTGGGCTGATGATTAGCATGAATGAATATATATTTAATACAAATATTTAATTAATATTTAACTTCTGTTATTGTTATAGCAATGTATTTTCCCATCAATAAGTAGTAAGAGCAAAAACTGTGCTTTTAAAATCACTGCGGTTAAAAAAAAATCAGTATGGTATGCATTCATGTTCATAACAGTATTTCTCAAAATAGCCAAAAGGTGGACATAACCCATGTGCCCACTGATGGATCAATGGATAAACAAAATGTGGCATATATATATATATATATATATGTTGTATATATATATATATACGACAGAGTATTATTCAGCCTTAAAAAGTAAGGAAATTCTGATACATGTTACAACATGGATGAACCATGAGGATGTCATGCTAAGTAAAATAAACAGACACAAAAGGACAAATATTGTATATTTTGACTTATATGAGGTACCTAGAGAAGTCAAATTCATAGAGATGGAAAGCAGAATGGTGGCTGTCAGGGTCTAGGGGCAGATTAGGGGTAAAGTGGAAGTGAGAATGAATAGTTGTTTAAAGGGTACTGAGTTTTAGTTTTGCAAAATGAAAAGCATTCTGGAGATTGGTTGCACAACAATGTAAAATTAATTAACACTACTGAACTGTACACTTAAGAATGGTTAAGAGAGTAAATTTTATGTCTATTTTACCACAACTAGGAAAAAAACACTATTGTAAATACTATAGTATACATGCCTTTTCTTAAAGACATTTAGGATAACTTCCTTAAAGTGTTGGGGTCACATTTTAAAGTGTTTGGTGAATATTTCCGAAGTGTTCATAGAAACATGGCACCAGTTTATGCTTCTTGCTGTTTAGTTGCTCAGTCCTGTCTGATTCTTTAGAGACCCCGTGGACTGCAGCAAGCTAGGCTTCCCTGTCCTTCACTATCTCCCAGAGTTTGCTCAAGCTCACGTCCATTGAGTCGATGATGCCATCCAACCATCTCATCCTCTGTCACCTGCTTCTCGTCATGCCCTCAATCTTTCCTAGCATCAAGGTCTTTTCCATTGAGTTGGCTCTTGGCATCAGGTGGCCAAAGTTTTGGAGCTTCAGCTTCAGCATCTGACTCTTTGCAACCCCATGGACTGTATCCCACCAGGCTCCTCTGTTCATGAAATTTTCCAGGCAAGAATACTGGGGTGAATTGCCATTTGCTACTCCAGGGGATCGTCCCAATCCAGGGGTTGAACCTGTGCCATCTGTATTGGCAGGAGGATTCTTTACCACTGAGCCACCTGGTTTCAGCATCAGTCCTTCCAATGAATATTCAAGGTTGATTTCCTTTAGGATTGACTGGTTTGATCTCCTTGCAGTCCAAGGGACTCTTAAGAGTCTTCTCCAGCACCACAGTTCAAAAGCATCAATTATTCAGTGCTCAGCCTTCTTTATGGTCCAATTCACTGGAAAAACTATAGCTTTGATTACATGAACTTTTGTCGGCAAAGTGATGTCTCTGCTTTTTAATGTACTGTCTAGGTTTGTCATAGATTTTCTTCCAAAGAGCAAGCATCTTTTAATTTCATGGCTGAACTCACTGTCCACAGTGATTTTGGAGCCCAAGAAAATAAAGTCTGTCACCATTTTCAATTTTACCCCCATCTATTTGCCATGAAGTGATGGGACTGGATGCCATGACCTTAGTTTACTGAACATTGAGTTTTAAGCCGGCCTTTTCACTCTTGCAGCTAGATGTGACAATATAGCTAAAGTCTAATAATGAGATCTAAAAATAATGGTATGTATAAATAAAAAAAGTTGTATCTAAAAGTAATGGTATGTGGAGTTTCTGGAATGTTTTCTTTAAGTAAAGGACTTGTCTTCTTTCCCCTTTGTACCTGCTGCTCAGAATGTAGATAGGGCTGATGGGTCAGCTATCATTTTGGACATTGATTTCCACGTGAAAGTCACATGAAGCATAGCAACAAATAGAAAAGCTATGAATTCTTGACATCTGGAACTGCACTGTGGGCTCTGGACTGCCTGCCTCCAGACTGTTATGTTGGAGACAAATACATTTCTAGCTCATTTTGATCTCTTTGCTCCTGAATTTATCCTTTAGCTTTAGTTTTCATTCTTTTCAGTTTTTGTCATACAGGTGAAAAATACCTTAGTTTTGTTATACACAGCTCCTTGACCACTAAGAGATAAGATTTCTGGAGTTGTTGCTACTTTTAGCTAAGCAAAGGAGAGGTACCCAGGGGGAATTTTTTCTTCTTTTCATATCTGGGATGGCATATTGCTAGGGTTTGCAATATGAAAGAGTAAATTCATTATCATTACCTTTCTCTTTAATTCAGAGACTGTCTGGAAGATAAAGTTGCTAAGATCAATAGATATTTATTTAAACACTCTATTCAATTGATACTTGGAAAGAATGCTTATATTTTGATCATCATGCTTTAGAGGATTTTAATAAGGATAAAAAACCAAGGTGTCAGATACTTCTGATTTTTTAATAAAACAACTGCCCTGAGAAACTGGATCTAATGTCTCAAGGCAATTTAAGCCTTGTTACTCTTGTGGGATGGGTATGGGGAGGGAGCATGGTGAAACTCTGAAACCTTTGTTGATGTTTTTTAACCTGAGTGTATTATCACATGGGGGGCTTCTAAAAACACAGATTGCTAGGCCCCATGCCTCCAGGATTGACTAGCCACTTTCTAGGCAGGAAGAATAGCAAAATGAGCAACTCTGGTGACACTTGCCTCACTTTAGGCATTCTGCCTCCCTTTTGGAATAACTCTGCCAACTCCAGGGACCAGGGAAAACAATTAGAAGGAAACAGAAATGGCAAGAAGGAGACTGTACTTATTTGAGGTCACTGCTTAGATTTCGTCAGGACTTTGGACTGATTTTCATCAAGTAGACTGGTTTCTGTCAAATTAAACTTTTCCTTATTCCCACAGTAGGAGCACCATGTAAAACCTAATCTCTGCTTCAGTGCATGAGGTGAAGTATTAGTTGCTTAGCCCTGTCTAAATCTTTGTGACCCCATGGACTGTAGCCCACCAGGCTCCTCTTTCCATGGAATTCTCCAGGCAAGAATACTGGAGTGTGTTGCCATTCCCTTCTCCAGGTGATCTTCCCCATTCAGGGATCAAACCCGGGTCTCCTGCATTGCAGGCAGATTCTTTATCACTGAGCCATCAGGAAGCCCTCTTTGCATACAGAGGACATTCTCCTTTTGGCATTAGGGAGCAGAGCTGCACACCCTCATCTTGTCTCCTTATAGATTAAATGATGCAACTAAATTTATATCACAGTGTCCTGGAGAACATGCAACTGCTATAGTAGATATTCCTGGCTATGTTTCAGCAACAAGAGAATTGCTTTAACTACTATTCCAGACTCCACCGATCTTTTCTGCTTTACTGTGTTTAGCATTAACTCTGAATTAGGATGTATGTGGTTGAAAATAAATGTTCAGCCACAGGATGAATTTATAGATGAGGTTTCTTAATAGTTGTTTCCTTTAACAACACTTCCTTTAAAGGCATTGCACATTATCAATATTTAACTTGGTGCTTATCCACTCTAAGTATTTTGTTTACAATTACCAAGTTACTATATTGTTGTCAGTTCTATGCAAACTTTTATCAACTAAACACATCTGAGTGGAAAGTATTCATTATCTCACTTCAAACTCTGCAGTCAGGTCAATAGCTAAAAGATAGGTGAGACATAATTGAAATTTACAGATGTGATTTATTTTCTTATGTCAGTTGGAGATCTTATTCTATGAAAAAAATAGAGAAATAAATTTGGAAAGCCATTGAAAAACTGCTCACTTTAGCAATTTTGTTCTACAATTTAAAAAAAAAGAAATCAGAGATTCAGAGAGGTTAGATAATTTATTTGCTCAAGATCATGACTAAACTCATGACTGATCCAGTACTAGAAATGGGCCTCCTAGTGCTTTGTGAAGTCAGTATTAAGTGTAGTGAACTGAATCCTAGCATTTCAAAGGATGTATGAATCATTATCGGAGAAGGTAATGGCACCCCACTCCAGTACTCTTGCCTGGAAAATCCCATGGATGGAGGAGCGTGGAAGGCTGCAGTCCATGGGGTAGCTGAGGGTCGGACATGACTGAGCGACTTCACTTTCACTTTTCACTTTCATGCATTGGAGAAGGAAATGGCAACCCACTCCAGTGTCCTTGCCTGGAGAATCCCAGGGACGGGGCATCCTGGTGGGCTGCCGTCTACGGAGTCACACAGAGTCGGACACGACTGAAGTGACTCAGCAGCATGAATCATTATAATTCTCTTAGTTCTATTTTATGAGGATTTTTTAAAAAAAACAGAATATTCAAATATATTTTGAAAGAAATGCACCAGACGATTTACGTACTGATGTCCTTCCAAACAGTTCATTAAAATGTCTGATTTAAAATAAGTAATGTTCACTGGAAGGATTGATGCTGAAGCTCCAATACTTTGGCCACCTGATGTGAAGAGCTGACTCATTGGAAAAGACCCTGATGCTGGGAAAGATTGAAGGCAAAAGAAGAAGGGGGCAGCAGAAGATGCGATGGACCAACTCAATGGACATAAATTTGAGGAAACTGGGAGACGGTGAAGGACAGGGGAGCCTGGTGTGCTACAGTCCATGGTGTTGCAAAGAGTTGGATATGACTTAGCGACTGAACAGCAACAACAAAAAAACCTATCATTAATGATGCATATCTGCTGACTTATGAGGAATCATAAGTAAGTGATACAGGGAGAAATTTGGAGAAGTGATAAAGATGCTGAAGAGAACCCATAGGAGAAATAAATAGTCCATGGAATGTGTTTGGAGTAAACCTTTTCCTTACTTTCTCAACATTCAACATTCTCAGTATCTCAAAATATACATCTACTATTCAGACTTATTTTTTCTTCACTCTGTATTGTTGCCATAATTACACAAGATACTTATGGATAGATAGGAATTCCCTGGCAGTACAGTGGTTAGGGCTTTGTGCCTCTACTGCCAGGGGCACAAATTTAATCCCTGGTTGGAGAACTATAATCCCACAAATGTCACAGTGCAGCCAAAAAAAAAAAAAAACACCCACACAAAACACAAAAAGCCCATACCACATATGGATAAATGATGACAGCGATACACTGATGACAGTAATCCATTTCATAGCAAACTAGTATTCTCTTAATTGAATGTAGTTAATAAAAGTGATTGAGATTTCAAAACACAATATTAAGTCCTTATTCCTTGAGGAGATATAGAGAACAATTGGGTTGTGAAAACAAGGGAAATTTTGAAAGAAAATTGACTTTAAATGACTAATTTTTAAATTAAACTTTTTATTTTGTATTGGAATATAGTCAATTAACAATGTAATAGTTTCAGGTGGTCAGCACAGGGGCTCGCTCAGCCATACATATATATGTTACCATTCTCCCCCAAACTCCTCTCCCAGCGAGGCTGCCATATAACACTGAGCAGAGTTCCCTGTGCTATACAGTAGGTCCTTGTTGGTTATCCGTTTTAAATATAGTAGTGTGTACTATATTCAGTTTTCACCTTGACAAGTTCTGTGGCCATACAAAGATATGGCTGAATGAATTTAGGACAAAAACAACCTATCAACCATGATGAACTCATTAAAATCAGCTAATGCACTGCCAGTTTGGTTAGACAAAACACAGTCAAGTCAGATGAAGTGAAGTGAAGTGAAAGATGCTCAGTCATGTCCAGCTCTTCGCAACCCCATGGACTATATAGTCCATGAAAGTCTCGAGGCCAGGATACTGGAGTGGGTAGCCTTTCCCTTCTCCAGGAGATCTTCCAAACCCAGGGATCAAACCCAGGTCTCCCACATTGCAGGCAGATTCTTTACCAGCTGAGCCACAAGGGAAGCCCCCAAATGAGATGACTGGAGTGAGAAATATTGATGTCTTACTTACTCAATGTTTTATGGGTAGGCTTGAGCACGTCACCAAAAAGGGAACCTCCAAAAGAATGCCAGAAAACGATTTCTTTGCCTTCACTTGTCTTTTTGGCTTTGCCCTTCTTGTTTCTGCACTTTGGAACCATGTAGATGAAGGGAATTCACTTCTTTCCCTTTCTGTGACTAAGGGAATAATCACATTAATTAGTAATAATTAATAATTATTAATGACTAATAAATAATAACTAATAATGTGATTATTAATAATCACAGATCAGACTATGGAAAATATTTGTAGCAGCTGACTGTTCTAGAAAAAGAATTACATCAACATCTATATGTTGCCTGATATATTTCACAAACTAGAACAAAAAAATCTTAAAATTTGTATGGAGACACAAAAGACCTCAAATAGCCAAAGCAGTCTTGAGAAAGAAAAACAGAGCTAGAGGAATCAGGCTGCCTGACTGTATATAGCAATCTTATTGCCATTGACAGACTACACTACAAAGCTACAGTCATCAAAACAATATGGTGCTGGCACAAAAACAGAGATATAAATCAATTGAATGGGATAGAAAACCCGGAAATAAACCCACACACTTATGGTTAATTAATCTATGACAAAGGAGACAATCTTATACAATGTAAGAAATATAGTCTCTTCAATAAATGGTACTGGGAAAACTGGACAGCTACATGTAGAAAAATGAAATTAAAATACAGTTTTGCACCATGTACAAAGATAAACTCAAAATGGATTAAAGACTTAAATGTGAGACTGGAACATAACTAAAAAGAAGCAGGAGAATCTGGGCCTTGCTTTAGAGCTGCAGCATGCAAATTTGGCTTTGGAGTACAGAATTAAGCAGGCAAGGGCGAATAGAGTTCTGCCAAGAGAATGCACTGGTCATAGCAAACACCCTCTTCCAACAACACAAGAGAAGACTCTACACATGGACATCACCAGATGGTCGACAGTGAAATCAGATTGATTATATTCTTTGTAGCCAAAGATGGAGAAGCTCTATACAGTCAGCAAAAACAAGACTGGGAGCTGACTGTGGCTCGGATCATGAACTCCTTATTGGCAAATACAGATCGAAATTGAAGAAAGTGGAGAAAACCACTAGACCATTCAAGTATGACCTAAATCAAATCCCTTATATCCCTTATATACAGTGGAAGTGAGAAATAGATTTAAGGGACTAGATCTGACCAACAGAGTGCCTGATGAACTATGGATGGAGGTTCATGACATTGTACAGGAGACAGGAATCAAGACCATCCCCAAGAAAAAGAAATGCAAAAAAGCAAAATGGCTGTCTGAGGAGGCCTTACAAATAGCTGTGAAAAGAAAGGAAGCGAAAAGCAAAGGAGAAAAGGAAAGATATTCCCATTTGAATGCAGAGTTCCAAATAATAGCAAGGAGAGATAAGAAAGCCTTCCTCAGTGATCAATGCAAAGAAATAGAGGAAAACAACAGAATGGGAAAGACTAGAGATCTCTTCAAGAAAATTAGAGATCCTAAGGGAACATTTCATGCAAAGATGGGCTCAATAAAGGACAGAAATTGTAGGGACCTAACAGAAGCAGAAGATATTAAGAAGAGATGGCAAGAATACACAGAAGAACAGTACAAAAAAAGATCTTCATGACCCAGATAATCACGATGGTGTGATCACTGACCTAGAGCCAGACATCCTGGAGTGTGAAGTCAAGTGGGCCTTAGGAAGCATCACTACGAACAAAGCTAGTGGAGGTGATGGAATTCCAGTTGAGCTCTTCAAATCCTGAAAGATGATGCTGTGAAAGTGCTGCACTCAATATGCCAGCAAATTTGGAAAACTCAGCAGTGGCCACAGGACTGGAAAAGGTCAGTTTTCATTCCAATCCCAAAGAAAGGCAATGCCAAAGAATGCTCAAACTACCGCACAATTGCACTCATCTCACACGCTAGTAAAGTAATGCTCAAAATTCTTTAAGCCAGGCTTCAGCAGTACATGAATCATGAACTTCCAGATGTTCAAGCTGGTTTTAGAAAAGGCAGAGGAACCAGAGATCAAATTGCCAACATCTGCTGGATCATGGAAAAAGCAAGAGAGTTCCAGAAAAACATCTATTTCTGCTTTATTGACTATGCCAAAGCCTTTGACTGTGTGGATCACAATAAACTGTGGAAAATTCTGAAAGAGATGGAAATACCAGAGTACCTGACCTGCCTCTTGAGAAACCTGTATGCAGGTCAGGAAGTAACAGTTAGAACTGGACATGGAAAAACAGACTGGTTCCAAATAGGAAAAGGAGTACATCAAGGCTGTATATTGTCACCCTGTTTATTTAACTTATATGCAGAGTACATCATGAGAAATGCTGGGCTGGAAGAAGCACAAGCTGGAATCAAGATTGCTGGGAGAAATATCAATAATCTCAGTTATACAGATGACACCACCCTTATGGCAGAAAGTGAAGAAGAACTAAAGAGCCTCTTGATGAAAGTGAAAGAGGAGAGTAAAAAAGTTGGCTTAAAGCTCAACATTCAGAAAACTAAGAGCATGGCATCTGGTCGCATCACTTCATGGGAAATAAATGGGGAAACAGTGGAAACAGTGACAGACTATATTTTTCTGGGTTCCAAAATCACTGCAGATGGTGATTGCAGCCATGAAACTAAAAGACGTTTACTCCTTGGAAGGAAAGTTATTTAGGCAGAGATGTTACTTTGCCAACAAAGGTACATCTAGTCAAGGCTATGGTTTTTCCAGTGGTTATGTATGGATGTGAGAGTTGGACTGTGAAGAAAGCTGAGCACCGTGAACTCCGGGAGCTGGTGATGGACAGGGAGGCCTGTGTGCTGCGGTTCATGGGGTCACAAAGAGTCGGAGATGACGGAGTGACTGAACTGAACTGAACTGAATGCAAACTCTTAGTTACAGCATGTGGGATCTAGTTCCCTGATCAAGGAGGAAACCTGGGCCCCCTGCATTGGAAGTATGGAGTCGTATCCCCTGGACCACCAGGGAAGTCCCTGACGAGAGTTTTAAAAGTGTTTTAGAGGAGAACAAGATGGTGGAGGAATAGGTGGATGTGAAGTACATTCTCTTGCCACAGATACATCAGGAATACACCTTCAGACACAGAAGTGCATGGAGAACACCAGCTGAGAGCAGACAGGAGTACCTGACCAGTGGAAAAGGATACATAGAACCACACAAAACTTAGTAGGACAAAGGAACTACGTGGGGAAACAAAAATGTTAGCAGCACTGGACTTACGCTCAGCAGGTAGGGGAACTGAAGCAGGGGTCTGATCCCCACAGTGGGGCAATTGTCTGAGTCAGAGGAGAAACATTTAAGGCTGAGAGTGAAACAGCTGATCTGTGGCAGCCTAAATGGAATGAGAATCAGACAGTCTTTGCCTCAACCATACATACCCCAGACAGGAATGCTGGTCTCCTGGAAGGCGCAGTGGCTGGGAGCTGAAGCTTAGGGATTGTGCAGCAATTCCAGGGCAAGGGCCACTATTGACTGCAGAGAGATGGATTGAGGGGATGTGAGGGAGGAGATAGTGGTGGGAAATGCCAGTGGAGGGAAGGCAGGCAGCCACGGAAGCAAGGCAATACTGCTGAGTCACCCATAGTGGGTGGAGCCATCACCATAGCCTCTCTCTCCCCACACGCCAGTATTGGCAGCTGAACATTAGAGAGGTGGGCCCATCAAACACTTGATGCACTACAGACTAGGACCCCAGCCAGGGGGCCCCTCTATGTGCCTGATGTGCTGAACAACAGAGAAGGACCCCACAGCAAGGGAGCCCTCTAAGTGCCGGAATGGGCAGATCTTCGGAGAAAGACTGGTCAGAGGCCATCTGATAGCCAGCCACAAGAGGCTCGAAAAAAGATTCCGATAGGGCTATAACTCCTGCACACTTGGCACCACCAGGGTCCCCACAAGCCAAGCAGCTGCACCACCTTCCTACTCAACTCTCACTGGGGCAGAGCTGCCACAGGCAAAAAAATGTCTTGAGTCTATGCACGCAGGGTCGGTTTGGTCATGTCCAACTCCTTGCGACCCTGTAGACTGTGGCCTGCCAGGCTTCTCTGTCATAGCTGGGGTTTTCCAGGCAAATATACTGGAGCATATCGACCAATACTGGTTGCCATACCCTTCTAGAGCACTATATTTCCTGATGCCCTAGTCGCCAACCCCTCTGAGTACCTGGTGCTGCCAGAACCCCTGTGACCTAAGCAGCTGCACTACTTCCACACCTGGCCCTCATAGGGGCAAACTCAAGTCCTCCAGGGCAGCCTCAGGAGCTAAACCCCAGTGGACGACCCATAGATAGAGGTGGAAATAAAACCACAATTGAAACCCAGGGGCAGTGTGGCTAAGGAAGAAGACCAAAAACCCTCCCACCAGTTGTACAAGCTGCAGATTAAATCCACACGATCAACTAAGCAGACTCTGTGTCGATGGAATATATGAAAGGCCACTGAGAGCTCCCACAAAATAAAACTCACAAGCTCTAAGAGCTGTGGACATTGGAGGAAAGAACACACAGAAATAGGACCAGATTAGAATCTGAGCTGCCCCTATAGTGGGTCCTGAGATCAGCACAGTGATGGAGGGCATCCTAGGGAGGTAAGTTGGACTGTGACTCACAGAGAGGGAAGGGACTCTGACAGCAGTGACTCAAGAAAAAACATTTATTATTCTTATGTTTTGACTTGTTCTGTAGATTCTTTTGGATTTTTTCTGCCCCACCTTCCCACCTGTTGTAGTTGTCGATTTTATTGGCACTAAGAAATCCAATTTAGCTTTTGAGCTTTTTTTTTTTTTTTTGGTCTCAGTCACATTTTTTACTGTTGTCAAAAACCTCTGCCTCTACATTGGGCTTTTGCAGTTCTATGGAGTTTTCCTTTTTCCTTTTCTATTTTTTTTAAATTTTTAACGTTTTAAACCTATTATTTTTTCTACACTTATTCTTTTGTTTGCTTTTCCTACTGTTCTTTTCCCCTTGCAGTTACTCTTTAATGTATATAAATCTTCTTTAGCTACCTGTATTTAACTTTGCATATCTATTCTTTCTTTCTTTTCTTTCTCTCCTTTCCTCTCAACATATTTGTTAACTTGTTTTCATTGCTTTATTCCCCAATTGGCACCTTGCTTTAGTTTTGTTTTCCAGTTTGTGCTTTAATTAGTTTTGTTTTGGTAGATATAATTTTTGGTTTTCTTTGTTTGCCATGTCAATCTATTGTACTTTATTTTTGTTGGACTGTTTTGATTTTGATTATGGGTGTATATGTATATGCGTATATGCAGTCACACTTCCTATTGTTATAAACCTCTGCCTGTTCATTGGACTTCTGCAGTTCTGTGAAATTTTCCTTTCTCCCCCCTTTTTCGTTCTTCTTCCATTTTTTTTTCTTTTCTCTTTATAAAAATTAATTTTTAATTTTTAACACCTATTGTTTTTTCTACATTTATTCCTTTTTTTGCCTTTCCTACTGTTCTTTTCCCCTTGCAGTTAATCTTTAATGTATATAAATCTTCTTCATCTACCTCTATTTAACTTTGCATATCTATCCTTTCTTTTCTTTCTTTCATTTCCTCTCAACATTTTCATTAGTTTTGTTTTCATTGCTTTATTCCCCTCTGGGTACCTTGCTTTAGTTTTGTTTTCCAGTTTATCCATAAGTTAGTTTTGTTCTTAACTGGTAAATATAATTTTTTATTTCCTTTGTTTGCAGGGTCAATCTATTGTACTTTATTTTGTTGGACTGTTTTCACTTTGCTCATGGATGTATATGTATATGTGTACATTTCATTATTTTAATTATTATTTGCCTGATTTTGTAACTGCCATTTGTCTGGGGTTCATCTTTGGTTTCTCATTTTTGGATATTTGTTTTCATCTCACTTAATGGCCCAGAGGTTAAAGTGTCTGCCTGCAATATGAGAGACCTGGGTTCGATCCCTGGGAAGATCCCCTGGAGAAGGAAATGGCGACTCACTTCAGTATTCTTGCCTGGAGAATCCCATGGATGGAGGAGCCTGGTGGTCTACAGTCCACAGGGTCACAAAGAGTCGGACACGACTAAGCGACTTCACTTTCACTTTCAAAGCCATAACAAACCATTTGTGAAATCTTTGTTCCTGACCAGAGATCAAGTCCTGAGCCTTTGGAGTAGGAGCACTGACTCCAAGACCCTAGCCTACCAGAGAACTAACCCTCAGTTCAGTTCAGTTCAGTCACTCAGTCGTGTCGACTCTTTGCAACCCCATGAATGGCAGCATGACAGGCCTCCCTGTCCATCACCAATACCCAGAGTTTACTCAAACTCATGTCCATCAAGTCGGTGATGCCATCCAGCCATCTCATCCTCTGTCATCCCCTTCTCCTCCTGCCCCCATTCCACCCAGCATCAGGGTCTTTTCCAATGAGTCAACTCTTCGCATGAGGTGGCCAAAGTACTGGAGTTTCAGCTTTAGCATCAGTCCTTCCAATGAACACACAGGACTGATCTCCTTTAGAATAGACTGGTTGGATCTCCTTGCAGTCCAAGGGATTCCCAAGAGTCTTCTCCAACACCACAGTTCAAAAGCATCAATTCTTCAGCGCTCAGCCTTCTTCACAGTCCAACTCTCACATCCATAACATGACCACTGGAAAAACCATAGCCTTGACTAGACAGACCTTGTTGGCAAAGTAATGTCTCTGCTTTTGTATATGCTATCTAGGTTGGTCATAACTTTCCTTCCAAGGAGTAAGCATCTTTTAATTTCATGGCTGCAATCACCATCTGCAGTGATTTTGGAGCCCCCCAAAATAAAGTTGGACACTGTTTCCACTGTTTCACCATCTTTTTGCCATGAAGTGATGGGACCAGATGCCATGATTTCAGTTTTCTGAATGTTGAGCTTTAAGCCAACTTTTTCACTCTCCTCTTTCACATTCACCAAGAGGCTTTTTAGTTCCTCTTCACTTTCTGCCATAAGGGTGGTGTCATCTGTATATCTGAGGTTATTGATATTTCTTCCAGCAATCTTGATTCCAGCTTGTGCTTCCTCCAGCCCAGTGTTTCTCATGATGTACTCTGCATATAAGCTAAATAAACAGGGTGACAATATACAGCCTTGACGTACTCCTTTTCCTATTTGGAACCAGTCTGTTGTTCTATGTCCAGTTCTAACTGCATATAGGTTTCTCAAGAGACAGGTCAGGTGGTCTGGTATTCCCATCTCTTTCAGAATTTTCCACAGTTCATTGTGATACATACAGTCAAAGGTTTTGGCATAGTCAGTAAAGCAGAAATAGATGTTTTTCTGGAACTCTCTTGCTTTTTTGCTGATCCATGTGTATAGTCACCCTGCTATCTAAGGCCTGCTTGACTTCACATTCCAGGATGTCTGGCTCTAGGTGAGTGATCACATCATCGTGATTATCTGGGTCATGAAGATCTTTTTTGTACAGTTCTTCTGTGTATTCTTGCCACCTCTTCTTGATATCTTCTGCTTCTGTTAGGTCCATACCATTTCTGTCCTTTATCGAGCCCATCTTTGCATGAAATGTTCCCTTGGTATCTCTAATTTTCTTGAAGAGATCTCTAGTCTTAGAGAAGTGCAAATCAAAAGTACAATGAGATATCACCTCATACCAGTCAGAATGGCCCTCATCAAAGAGTCTACAAACAATAAATGCTGGAGAGGGTGTGGAGAAAAGGGGACACTTTTGCACTGTTGGTGGGAAAGTAAATTGATACAGCCAATATGGAAAACAGTATGGACATTCCTTAAAAAACTAGGAATAAAACCACCATATGACCCAGCAATCCCACTTCTAGGCATTTACTCTGAGGAAACAAAAATGGAAAGAGACACATGTATCCCATTATTCATTGCAACACTATTTACAATAGCTAGAACATGGAAGCAATCTAGATGTCCATCAACAGATGAATGGATAAAGAAGTTGTGGTACATATACACAATGGAATATTACTCAGGCATAAAAAGGAACACATTTGAGTCAGTTCTAATGAGGTAGATGAACCTAGAACTTATTATACAGAGTGAAGTGAGTCAGAAAGAGAAATATTGTATTCTAACACATATATGCAGAATCTAGAAAAATGGTATGAAAGAATTTATTTACAGGGCAACAATGGAGAAACAGACACAGAGAATAGATATGGACATGGGGAGAGGGCAGGAGAGGGTGAGATGTATGAAAAAGTAACATGGGAACTTACATTACCATATGTAAAATAGATAGCCAAGGGGAATTTGCTGTATGGCTCAGGAAACTCAAACAGGGGCTCTGTATCAACCTAGAGGGATAGGATGGGAAGGGAGATGGGAGGGAATTTCAAAAGAGAGGGGATATATGTATACCTATGGCTGATTCATGTTGAGGTTTGACAGAAAACAGCAAAATTCTGTAAAGCAATTATCCTTCAATAAAAAATAAATAAATTTTAAAAAATGTGAGGCTGGACATTATAAAAATCTTTGAGGAAAACATAGGCAGAACACTCTCTGACATAAATTGCAACAATACCTTTTCAATCCATCCCCCAAAGTAATGGAAATAAAAACAAAAATAAACAAATGGGACCTAATTAAACTCAAAAGCTTTTACACAGCAAAGGAAACCATAAAGAAAATGAAAAGACAGCCCAAAGAATGGGAGAGGATGTTTCCAAATGATGTGACCGACAAGGAATTAGTCTACAAAATTTACAAACGGTTCATGTGGCTCAATATAATCAAAACAAACAGCCCAGTCAAAAACTGGGCAGAAGACCTAAGCAGACATTTCTTCAAAGAAGGCATACAGATGGGCAAGAAGCACATAAAAGATGTTCAACATTGCTGTTTATTAGAGAAATGGATTTCAAAACTACAATGAGATATCACTTCCTACCTCAGGATGCCTATCATCAAAAAAATCCACAAACAATAAATGCTGGAGAAGACAGGAAGAAGGGGAACACTTTTACACTGTTGGTGGGAATGCAAATTGGTACAGCTACTATGGAGAACAATATGGAATTTCCTTAAGAATCTAAAAACAGAGCTACCATATTATCTTGCAATCTCACTCCAGAGCATGTATCAGGAGAAAAACGTGGTCTAAAAGGATAAATGCACCCTACTGTTCACTGCAGTGCTTTTTATAGTAGCCAAGACATGGGAGCAACCTAAATGTCTATCAACAGAGGAATGGATAAAGAAGATGTGTTACATATACACAATGGAATATTACTCGGCCACTAAAAAGAATGAAATAGTGCCATTTGCCACAACATGGACAGATCTAGAGATTGTCATACTGAGTGAAGTAAGTCAGGCAGAGAAAGTAAAATACTGTACGATATTGCTTAAGTGCAGAATCTAAAGAAGTGAGACAAATGAACTTTCTTTACAAAAGAGAAACAAACTCACAGACTTAGAGGATGAACTTATGGTTACCAGGGGAAAAAGGTAGTCGGAGGAATAGTTAGGGAGTTTGGGATTGACATATACACAATGCTATGTTTAGAATGGATAACCAACAGGACCTATCATATAGCATAAATAAATAAGTGTTTAGAGTAAAAAAATGATTCATTAAAAAAATCTATATATTGTTTCCATGATTGATTCTTAGCCTACATAGAAATGATTGATAACAATAAGATCTAGCACGTATTTTTTGTTAACTGCTGCTGCTGCTGCTAAGTCGCTTCAGTCGTGTCCGACTCTGTGCGACCCCATAGACGGCAGCCCGCCAGGCTCCCCGTCCCTGGGATTCTTCAAGCAAGAACTTTGGAGTGGGTTGCCATTTCCTTCTCCAATGCATGAAAGTGAAAAGTGAAAGTGAAGTCGCTCAGTGGTGTCCGACTCCTAGCGACCCCATGGACTGCAGCCCACCAGGCCCCTCCATCCATGGGATTTTACAGGCAAGAGTACTGGAGTGGGTTGCCATTGCCTTCTCCGTTTGTTAACTATGTATTATATAATTACTGCTTAATGTACATGTTATTTAATCCTTAATACCATCTAATCAGGTTGATTCATTTATTATTAATATTTCTATTTTACAGAAGAAGAAATAAAGGTAAAAAAAGCTTAAGCTACTTGCTTACGATGTGCAACATATCATTGATAGAGTTAGAATTTAAACCAGGGCTTTAAACCCAAATCTTAATCATTCCACTCTTCTTCTTCTTGATCAGAGGTCAAGTTCGAAGTATTTGAAAAGAAGACAATTTTTTTGTGAATCAAGACAAATTATTCATGGAAGTTAAAAACCCATGCAAAATGAGAAATATAGCAGATGCATTGATATTATAGTCCATCTGGTTGTTTGGAAACAAGAATTTTAATTATAATTTCCATAAACAAAACCCTACAAGTCTAGTATCTGAGGAAAAAAAACAGATAAAAAACATTTTATGAGATAATCTAGCCCATTCTTTGTCTTAACCCAAGGATGACTGGAACGAGAATCTTAAACGTCACTTGAATTTCTGGGTTCTTCTTTCAACAGGTATACTTGTTAGTATTATGAACAGCTTAAGGAATTTTAAGATACAGTTCTTGTCTCCCTAGAACTTACCATTAAGAAAACTGGTTATTCACATTACAATTTAGATGACCATATGTAGCCTCACAGAGCAATTCTATTTAGTTAAGTATTACAATGAATACTACAAACAACATCTAAGTCTTTGTCCATGGATTCCTGGAGGGGTGCTCTGTGCTTAGTCCCTTTGCTAGATGTATTCAAGCAGGGGTAGAGCAATGTGGACCATTTATGAGAAGTTTCATGAAGGAAGTGAGCTTGAGTTAGGACCTGAAGAATTAAGAGAGTGGCAAAGTGGGTGTAATACGTGGGAGGAAAGATCAGCTTGGTATGTTCTGGAGAGAGTGAAGAGACAGATGTGGCTGGAACAAAGGAGTGTAGAGAGCAGTTAATTGGGTAGGGGCTTCCTTAATGGTTCAGTGGGTAAAGAATCCACTTGCAGTGCAGGAGCCACAGGAGGTACAGGTCTGATCCCTGGGTCTGAAAGTTCCCTTGGAGAAGGCAACCCAGTCCTAGGAAATCCCATGGACAGAGTAGCCTGGTGGGCTACCATCCAAAGGATTGCAAATAGTTAGACATGACTGAGTGACCATGCACTCATGCAAGGTACTCTTAGGCTTAGCAGTTTGTAGTAGATCTTAAAGCAGCATGGAATTATGGAAGGTTTTAAAGAGATGTTCAAGTGTTTTAGAATGAAAATAACAAAGATATGGAGAAAAGATTGGAAAGGGACAACTTCAAGTCAGGAGAATGGTTAAGAAACTAGAGCAGAACTCCTGGTATGGTGCAGGAGATGTGAAATCGGATGGATTGTTTCTGCCTCCTGAAGGTATGGCAGGGCTATTCCCTGGGATGGTAAGATAAGATGGAGCTGCAACAAACTATTAGAGAAGATAAGATCCATAACTCAAAATTCAAGAGAGTAAAATCCGTTCTTCAGGTTATAGGGGCAAGCGTGGGGCTGAGAAATAAAGATGAAGCTAAAATGAGCTGCATAAAGGCAAGATCTGACCTGCAGGAGAGGAGATAGTATGGGGCAAAGTAACAGGTTGTAAGAAGGTGAGGTTTTGTAGAAAGTTGTCTAAAGCTCTTTGAAGGGGGTGCCAGTCCCATGGCCTAACTAAGTCATTCTAAGCAGAGAATGAACAGATAACCATCACAGTGGCTTATGAAACATTAGGAAGTGTATTGCAGTTGACAATAATCTTGTTGGACATCAACCTGTCACAGTTTTGAGGACCTTGGGGAACCTACATCAGCACTAGGCGTTTTCTCAGAATTATGTCTTTCTCTGAAATGACAGAATATTTTGGATGACCACAGATTTTGCATGATCCAAGTCCTGAACCTTGGAGAAGATTGCAAGATGGGAATGAATTCAAGAAATTTATAAAACTGAATGAAAAAATTTTTGATGGAGTAAGATCTAAAATTATATGACTTATAAGATCTAAAATTATGTAGTTTTAGATGAGAAAGAGACTTTAGAAATTTTTTATAGTTCCCCACCTAAGCTGGAGTCTCAAAAATAATATTCACTATTGTCCTTTAAAAGTTTTTATATCAATAATATATCTGTATACTTTATAGCATTTAAATTTCCCCCTTTTATAATAGTAGGTTGGACTCACAGACAAATATTAACATTTGAACTACCACATACTTTATTATAAATCCTACTGCTGTGATCATATTCATTAAAAGATAAAATAAATTGGGATATTTAGATGATAGTTTTTAAAAAAATCTAAAATCTGTTGCCCAAAACCCCCAAAAGCTGTTTTAAATGATGTTGTAGAGAATTCCATTGAGAAATTTCTAGCCTAGTTAGTAATACCATCTATAGTTGCACCCTACATATAAGTAGGTGAGAAATGTTTAAAGTATTAAATCTCACCTGCTGCTGCCAGGGAGAATAGTTGACAGAGCTACAGGAAGTCACAGAAAGCCAGGGATATATGCCCCAGTTGGGAGACATTTTCAGGGGACATTGAAAAAAATTTTTTTTTACTCAGAATCTGAACATTGACCATGTGAAGAGAAGGACAAGGATGTTCTGCTATTATATTCATAGTCCAGCATGAGAAAATGAACAATCATAAAAATCAGGATGATAAAAATCAGGATGATCCATGAAGGATCAGGGTGTATTTTCTATAGTGACAGCTGGCTAAGCTTTGTGTCAGATCTCTAGAGAAATAGTGATACTAACACCAGGATTAAAGAAACTTACGAATCGGTTCACACACATGTATTTATGTTATAAAGTATTATGTTACTGTTTACATTATAAAGTAATAGAATTATAATCTTATTCTATTGTCACTTTAATTGAGAGTTTTTTTTGGTAGCTCTTTTTTCTCCATTTTCTTCTTTTGTTCTCTTGTGATGTGCTGGCTGCCTTAAGTGTTATATGTGTTGTTGTTGTTGCTAAGTCGTGTCTGACTCCTTGAGACCCCATAGACTGTAGCACACTGGCTTCCCTGTCCTTCACCATCTCCCGGAGTTTGCTCAGAGTCATGTCCATTGAGTTGGTGATGCCATCCAACCATCTCGTCCTCTGTCATCCCCTTCTCCTCCTGCCTTCAGAATTTCCCAGCATCGGGGTCTTTCCCCATGAGTCAGCTCTTCGCATCAGGTGGCTAAAGTGTGGGAACTTCAGCTTCAGCACCAGTCCCTCCAATTCAGGATTGATTTCCTTTAGAATTGAGAATTGATGCTTTCGAACTGTGGTGTTGAAGAAGACTCTTGAGAGTGCTTTGGACTGCAAGGAGATCAAACCAGTTATGAGTAAGAGGTAGTATTATGAGCCAAAGACATAGGATTTGTCTTTGTAACCAGTTCTTCTTCACCAAGATGAATATATCCTGGCTCATTTGCTTCACTATTTCTTCTCACTAGTTTGGGCATGAGGAATGTTCTTAAAACCATATTACAAAGGCAATCAAAGAGATATATTCTGAAATAAAATCATACTTTTCTCTACATAAAAAAAGACCACAGCAATATAAACACATCCTAAATAATCTGTTTTCTCTGGAGAATAAATTTTCTGCTCTCAAAACAGCTGTACATCCCATCTTGTTCTTATTAGAGTTTAAGTCATATAATGAACTGTGAAAAGAATGTTACGTGCCAGTGTACCCTGTCCTCACACTAAACGGCTTCGCAGTAAAGGCTAGTTTATCATTCCTTGTTTAAAAATGCAATTCCTGTGGTTCCTTCAGAGGTAGCCAAATACAACTTGAATGCTACCAAATCATTCCTTGTTTCCTCTTTTAGCTACCCTTGGGTGTTTTCAAATGTGTGTCACTTTTCAATAAAAGGTCTCCTATATTGCAAATTTACAGTAGCATTCTTTGATTTTTTAATAATAAAATATGGAAGTAAATTTAGGAATTGTCTGCTCGGTATACAAGGTGGCATGATACATTTCAATTTTGCACTGACATCAGTGACTAACTTTTTAGTAAGGTGCAAAGCTGTTGTAAGACATTTTCTAAAAAAAAATCCTGATCTGGATATGTCTGTGTTTATGAATTAGCTAATTTAGGGAAATCATGCCAAGAAAGTCAGATGAGTAAGAGGCATCCCCAAGATGACAGAAATATGTGAATCATTTCTATAAAAGTGGAGCCTGTGCCTCTAGTCTTGCGAACATTCAAGGCTGATTTTACATGGGATGCATGAAAACATTTGTGCTTCACTGTTTTAAAGTAAGAGCTACAGATTGCAATGGCAGGCTCACTGCTACAAGGTTTCCTCATTAGAAATTCTCACTTATTGAACAATCCAGCTATACACCTAGACTTGAATTAGTCTCCTGGAGGCTGAATCACAGACGATAATTAGTCAGGATGCACTCTTATAGGAAATGCCTATGGATGTTTTGGATTTGTAAGAATGAGAAAAAATGACCCTGGCTAAAAATTAGTGATGAGTAAGGGATATGCAAAGGAAGGTGTCTTCTGGTGAGAGGCATGCTGGGGATATTTGATCTTCTTGCCTCTGTACTGTATTTAGAATTGGTTATTCCATCAATATGTGTCTAACCTCTACAAAGAAAATATATGAACCCTGAAAATCAATCATTCTCCATCTCCAGCAAGGTGGAATGAATTAATTGACATCAATGTTGCTCACACTTGTTCAGTTGTGAATCCTTGAACTTGTGTGGATACATCTTATTATAATAACTGAGATGAGAAATACTGATGCCTGAAACACAAATGCCAAAAAATGCACAGAAAAAGAGGAAAGGAGAATTTGAAATAATTCTAAAGGAAATCAGTCCTGGGTGTTTATTGGAAGGACAGATGTTGAAGCTGAAACTCCAATATTTTGGCCACCTGATGTGAAGAGCTGACTCATTTGAAAAGACCCTGATGTTGGGAAAGATTGAGGGCAGGAGGAGAAGGGGACGACAGAGGATGAGATGGTTAGATGGCATCACCAACTCAATGGATATGAGTTTGGGTAAACTCTGGGAGTTAGTGATGGACAGAGAGGCCTGGCATCCTGCAGTCCATGGGGTCGCAAAGAGTCGGACAGGACTGAGCGACTGAACTGTACAATCAGGAATGATACTTTATCCTGTGATTATATTTTTTCTAAAGTCTTTTTGATTATAGATGTAAACATCTGGAAATCCCACTCTGCATTGACCATTTTTCTTTGCTAACTGTCTAGGAATGCAAACGTTTGGAGTTTATGAAAATTCTTGACTTTGTTAATTCTGTACTTCCTGCTTTGCCTATAGAGTATGAAACTCATAGTACGTATTCAAAAAAAACATTGATTTGAACAATTTGGCCATTTTCATTGATGCAGAAAGACAATTCCAATGTACAGAGTGTCTGAGGTTCAGTTTGATTTTATTCATCTGTCCTAACCTCTATCACCAGAGCTTTATTTCTCAAGTACCTGATTTCCTAACTTGTAACAAAAACTTTGTCCACAATTAATAGTTCCTGCAACTCATTCACAGAAATGAATAGGATAGCTATGAGTGATTGTAAAAGAATATAGTTGTGAGAATAGAGTGAGTAATGATCTTGATGACTTATATGGCAGGAAGAAAACACTGACTTTGAGAAAAGTCCAGATGGATGTTTTTACTTAACACTCATTCTAGTCTGGTTTAACATAGTTCAGTATCATTTGTCACTAGTTTGATGCCATCTAGCCTCTAGTTACTTTTTTATTTTTGAAGGGATCATGTGGGTATTGTTTTGTGGAGTTTCTCTAAGGAGCAGTTTATAAGAAAGGTTTTAAGATTAATGAACATGAATTTCCTCCAGTGATGTGAGTAGATAGGAACTGTGGGAAGCAGATCTATGAAGAATGCAGTGCTGAGTAATTTAAGCCCATACTCTCCCAATGCTTACAGTGAAAATTCAAGGATCACTTACAAATCTATTGTAATTTAGGCTAGAGTTTCATAATTCACTCAATAAATAATATCCATCATCTGTTATATGGATACCATGGTATTGGGCACTGAGTAGAAAGTGAATATGAAGAAACTGTGATCCTGTATTTAAGGATTTCATAATCTAAAGTTAAATTCTAGTTTATAATCTAGGCATTGAGTTAACAATATCACAAGGTGCCTGAAGAGAGGCTAAAATAAAGGCTAACAGAATTTTGCCAAAAAAACACACTGGTCATAGCAAATACTCTCTTCCAACAACACAGGAGATGACTCTACACATGGACATCACCAAATGGTTCATACCAAAATCAGAATGATTCTATTCTTTGCAGCCAAAGATGGAGAAGCTCTATATAGTTGGCAAAAACAAGACCAGGAGCTGAATGTGGCTCAGATCATGAACTCCTTATTGCCAACTTCAGACTTAAATTGAAGAAAGTATGGAAAACCATTAGGCCATTCAGTATGACCTAAATCAAATCCCATATGATTATACAGTGGAAGTGAGAAACAGATTCAAGGGATTATATCAGATGAGCAAAGGGCCTGAAGAACTATGGATGGAGGTTTGTAACATTGCACAGGTGGCTTAAAACTCAACATTCAGAAAACAAAGTTCATGGCATCTGGTTCCATCACTTCATGGGAAATAGATGGGGAAACAGTGGAAACAGTGTCAGACTTTATTTTTCTGGGCTCCAAAATCACTGCAGATGGTGACTGCAGCCACAAAATTAAAAGACGCTTACTTCTTGGAAGGAAAGTTCTGACCAACCTAGATAGCATATTGAAAAGCAGAGACATTACTTTGCCAACAAAGGTCCGTCTAGTCAAGGCTATGGTTTTTCCTGTGGTCATGTATGGACATGAGAGTTGGACTGTGAAGAAAGCTGAGCGCCGAAGAATTGATGCTTTTGAACTGTGGTATTGGAGAAGACTCTTGAGAGCCCCTTGGACTGCAAGGACATCCTACCAGTCCATTCTAAAGGAGATCAGTCCTGGGATTTCTTTGGAAGGAATGATGCTAAAGCTGAAACTCCAGTACTTTGGCCACCTCATGTGAAGAGTTGACTCATTGGAAAAGACTCTGATGCTGGGAGGGATTGGGGGCAAGAGGAGAAGGGGACGATAGAGGATGAGATGGCTGGACGGCATCACTGACTCGATGGACATGAGTCTGAGTGAACTCCGGGAGTTGGTGATGGACAGGGAGGCCTGGCGTGCAGCTATTCATGGGGTCACAAAGAGTTGGACACGACTGAGCAACTGAACTGACTAACTGACTGACAGGAGGCGATGACCAAACCATCCCCAAGAAAAAGAAATGCAAAAAGGCAAAATGGTTGTCAGAGGACGCCTTAGAAATAGCTGAGAAAAGAAGAGAAGTGAAAGGCAAAGGAGAAAGGGAAAGATATACCCATCTGAAGGCTTTCCTGGTGGCTCAGCAGTAAAGAATCTTCCAGTAATGGAGGAAACCTGAATTCAATCCCTGGGTCAGGAGAATCTGCTGGAGGAGGGCATGGCAACCCACTTTAGTACTCTTGCCTTGAGAATCCCATAGACAGAGGAGCCTGGCAGGCTGCAGTCCTTAGGGTTGCACAGAATCGGACATGACTGAAACACCTAAGCAGCAGCAGCAGCATACCCATTTGAATGCAGAGCTCCAGAAAATAACAAGGAGAGATATGAAAGCCTTCTTAAGTTAACAATACAAAGAAATAGAGGAAAACAATAGAATGAGAAAGACTAGAGATCTCTTCAAGAAAATTAGAGATACCAAGGGAAAATTTCCTGAAAAGATGGGCACAATAAAGGACAGAAATGGTAAGGACCTAACAGAAGCAGAAGAGATTAAGAAGAGGTGGCATGAGTACACAGAAGAACCATATAAAAAAGGTCTTAATGGCCAAGATAACTATGATGGTGTGGTCACTCACCTAGAACCAGACATCCTGGAGTGTGAAGTCTTAGGAAGAATCATTATGAACCACATGGGTGGAGGTGATAGAATTCCAGCTGAGCTATTTCAAATCCTAAAAGATGATGCTGTGAAAGTGCTATACTTAATATGCCAGCAAATTTGGAAAACTTAACAATGGCCATAGGATTGGAAAAGGTCAGTTTTCATTCCAATCCCAAAGAAGAACACCACCAAAGAATGTTCAAACTACCACACAATTGAGCTCAACTCACATGCTAGCAATGTTCAACATCTTTCAAGTGAGACTTCAACAGTATGTGAAACAAGAACTTCCAGATATACAAGCTAGGTTTAGAAAAGGCAGAGGAACCAGAGATCAAATTGCTAACATCCATTGGATCATAGATAAAGCAAGGGAATTTCAGAAAAACATCTACTTCTGCGTCACTGACTATGCTAAAGTCTTTGAATGTTGGATCACAACAAACTGTGGAAGATTCTTAGAGACTGGTATACCAGACCACTTTACCTGCCTCCTGAGAAACCTGTATGAAGGTCAAGAAGCAACAATTGGAACCAGACATGGAACAATGGACTGGTTCCAAATTGGGAAAGGAGTACATCAAGGCTGTATATTGTCACCCTGCTTATTTAACTTATACGCAGAGTGCATGTGTGCCTGCTAAGTTGTTTCAGTCATGTCCAACTCCTTGCGACCTTAACATCATGTGAATGCCAAGCTAGATGAAGCACAAGCTGGAATGAAGATTGCCAGGAGAAATATCAGTAACCTCAGATATGCAGATGACACCGCCCTAATGGCAGAAAGTGGGGAGGAATTAAAGACTCTTGATGAAGGTGAAAGAGGAGAGTGAAAAAGCTGGCTTAAAACAACATTCAAAAAATGAAGATCGTGGCATCTGGTCCCATCACTTCATGGCAAGCAGATGGGGAAACAATGGAAATGGTGACAGACTTTATTTTCTTGGGCTCCAAAATCACTGTGGATGATGACTGAAGCCATGAAATTATAAGACACTTGCTCCTTGGAAGAAAAGTTATGACAAACCTAGACAACTTATTAAAAAGCAGAGACATCACTTTGCTGACTAAGGTCTGTATAATCAAATCTATGGTTTTTCCAGTATTCATATATGGATGTGAGAGTTGGACCATAAAGAAGGCTGAGCACTGAAAAACTGATGCTTTCAAACTGTGGTGTTGGAGAAGACTCTGGAGAGTCCCTTGGACAGCAATGACATCACACTAGTCAATCCTAAAGGAAATCAACTCTGAATATTCATTAGAAGGACTGGTGCTGAAGCTGAAGCTCCAATACTTTGGCTACCCTTGATGCGAAGAACTGACTCATTAGAAAAGACCCTGATGCTGGGAAAGATTGAGGGCAGGAGGAGAAAGTGGCGACAGAGGGTGGGATGGTTGGATGGCATCACCGACTCAATGGATATGAGTTTGAGCAAGCTCCAGGAGATAGTGAACGAAATGGAAGCCTGCCATGCTGTAGTCCATGGGCTTGCAAAGATCTGGACATGACTGAGTGACTAAAGAACAACGGGTTTGAAAGGAGGACATATTTTGTTTGGTGACCTGGGGATATGAGTTTTGAACTGAACCTTGAAATTGGGTTAATTGTTAGCACAGGTAGGAAAAGAAGATGGAGAGGAATCCTAGTGAGAGTGAATGCCATCTGATTATCTCCAAAATTCTCTCTTCAACTTGCCTCTAAACATTACTGCCACTGTATTCATCAACACGTTTGTTATGTCTTACTTACTCTATGGCAGTTTCCTCCTTGGTAGATCTTCCTATCTCCAGTCTCACCTCTTTGAAATGTATCCTCTGAAAATACATTGCCGCATGTAACTCTCCCACTAGAAAACATGAAGTATTTCTCATTGCATGCCTAGAAAACAAGTCCACATACAAGGTCCTTTATGATCTGACCAAGTTCTACCACTCACGACTTTGCACCTTTCAGGGGACATTTAACAATGAGTGGAGACACTTTTGGTTTTCACAGTTCAAGAGAGGGTGCTCCTGGCATCTTCTGCAAGAGGTCAGGGATGCTGCTAAATATCCTAGAGAGCACATGATGGTCTCCCAGCACAAAGAATTACTTGGCCCAAAATGTCAATGGTGTGAGATCAAAAACCCCTGGTTTACATTACACTTAATTCAATTGTGTAATTATAATAACAACAGATTTGGGAAAAGGGCCCACTGACTCTTAATAAATGTCAAATTCACACAGCAGCTATAGAATTCTACGGGTAAATAGAAGAGTTTAATATTAATTTATAATCATTTAGCATGTCCTATGCATCAGCCAAATCAGTGCAAACACAGCTAACACAGGGAAATCAGTGCATTATTTAATCTCTAGTGTTTTTCCAGGGTCATGTATGGATGTGAGAGTTGGACTGTGAAGAAAGCTGAGTGCTGAAGAATTGATGCTTTTGAACTGTGGTGTTGGATAAGACTCTTGAGAGTCTCTTGGACTGCAAGGAGATCCAATCAGTCCATTCTGAAGGAGATCAGCCCTGGGATTTCTTTGGAAGGAATGATGCTAAAGCTGAAACTCCAGTACTTTGGCCACCTCATGCGAAGAGTTGACTCATTGGAAAAGACTCTGATGCTGGGAGGGATTGGGGGCAGGAGGAGAAGGGGACAACAGAGGAGGAGATGGCTGGATGGCATCACTGACTCGATGGATGTGAGTCTGGGTGAATTCTGGGAGTTGGTGATGGACAGGGAGGCCTGGCGTGCTGCGATTCGTGGGGTCGTAAAGAGTCGGACACGACTGAGTGACTGAACTGAACCGAGCTGAGTGTTGTTTTAGTGAACATTAATTAAGGAAGCTTCTACTCAGCTTGTATTCTCCTGAACAAGCTGCCTATCTTCGTATTGCTAGATTCTTGGATGCCTTCTTCCTGTCCTGGAATTCTCTTTCTTATTCCTTCACTGAATAAACGTACACCTATTGCCTGGAGAATCCCATGGACAAAGGAGCCTGGTGGGCTATGGTCCATAAGGTCACACAAAGTCAGACCTGACTGCAGTGACTTAGCATGCACGCACGCATCTTTTAAGTCCCAGATTAAATATACCCAAGGGGAAACTTTTCTTAATTCTCCATACAGTGGATTGGTCTAGCAATTCCCTCATAACCCACTTTTGACATGGTTCACAGATTATTATAATAATTTATCATGTGTGATTCTTCTATAGTCCATTGAAGATAGGGTTCATGTTTCATTCATCTTTGCACCACTGGTACTTATGACAGTACCTGGCACACAAGAAAGCAATCAATATATGTTGATTCAAAAATGAATAAAGGGCTTTGCAGGTGGTGCAGTGGATAAAAATCTGTTTGCCAATGTAGGCAACACAGATTTGATCCCTGGTTCAGGAAGATTCCACCTGCCATGGAGCAACTAAGCCCATGTGCCACAGCTACGGAGCCTAAGCTCTACAGCGTGTGAATGAAAAGCCCACTCACCACAACTAGAGAGCGGCCCCCGCTCTCCCCAGCTAGAGAAAGCCTGCATGCAGCAAAAAAGACCCAGTGCAACCAAAGATGAAATAAATAAGCAAAAATGTTAAAATGAATGAATGAGGAAGGATGAAAAAATTATATGTACACTAGAAACAGTTCATAGCCTGTTTTGCATGGAAAGAAGACATGAATAAAAGACTTGTAAAAGATCAGACTGCAAAGATATTTAGGACTTAGATTATAGAGTGCTTTGAAGGCCTGGGATTTGTGGTTTATATTGTAAGGTTTAGAGAAAGTAGAACTTTTTTTTTTTTTTTAATAAGGGGTGACACAAAGTGGCACTGTAGAAACATTAAGCTGGTGGAGGTATTAGAAGGTATTTGGTAATTAGAAAGCATTTAGCCACTTAATCATAATGTATGTGAGGCTTATGTAAATATTGTGGGTTTTAGTGCTGAAGAGAGCATGTGAACTTAATCTTGGGTCACTCCCAAGCCTGAAAGAGAAGGAGGCAGAACATCACTGTAATCATAGTACTTGTCCCATGAGATCTGTGTATTCCACTGAAGAATGGGAGTGAACAGCAGTGAAGAAATTGACAGGGACACAGGGTAACTGTTAGAACTGACCAAAGTCAGATGTGCCCTGGAGGTGTCCGTGCCTCTCTTGGTAGGCATACTTCCTAGGTATATATCATGGGGGACTTTGCTCTTGGTATTTGTTATCTTAGAGGAATCTGGTAGCTTTTATTCCTGCCCACTCATCTTTTCCATTTTCCTTTTTATAGCTACAGAATCCTTTGGGGGGATTCTTCTCCATTTTCCTTTTTATAGCTACAGAATTCTTTGGGGGGATTCTTCTCCTCTTTTACGTGGTCTTGGTATACAGATTGATCATGCCATTCCTGTCCTCTTCCTTTCCAGGCATATTTGAGCACATGACTCAGGCTGAGCTAATCATAGTGCCATACCTACCTGGACAGTTCTTTCCAAGGGTCCGTATATCAGTCAAATCAGGTCCATCAGAATTCTTCCTCATAACCTTACAGTTGGGGAGGAATCACTTCCTTTCACTTAGTAAACCATAAGGATATGGACCTAGACTGTCATTGGCTGTTCCCTCCAATGCATGGAGAGGCCTTGCAAGAAGTAGAAAATAGAAGCCAACACGCAAAGTGAAGCAGAGCTCAACAGAAATAAGAACGGGATGGAGACAAACATTGTGGTGGCAATGAGGCCCCAATCCAATCTCTGAATGACTGGTTTCTGTGGCTTCTTGTCTAAGTTCATGACCTGTCTCAGTACGGTTCCTAATCACAGGAGTCAACTCACTTCCTTTTCTGCTTAAGTTAATTTTTGCTGGGTTGTGGTCATATGGAGCCAAAGGAACCTCAACTCATAGAGTTTCCTATTACCTGCTATTTGCCTGTATTATTACTAGCAGCAGTCTATGATCCAAAGTATCAGCTCTTATTGCTATATAAAATTTCTCTTACTCTTGATCAGAGAAACTAGGGATATTCCTCCTTGGTTCTCTACCACATCTAAATTTGATCCAACAAAATTATTAAAAGTCAAAACATAAATGTTTTAAATTCTAGTAGTGTAAGTGCTCAAAACAGTTAAAATTTGAAGGAGAATTTTGCTCTTTCTCTGTATCGCCGCAGCCGTGATAGAGTGAATTTCATTACAGTGGAGTCTCCGTCAGGTCCAGATGTGGCTCCTCTTGTTTGGAGACTTAGGAACTTCAAAGACCGGTTTTGTCCCCTCTCTCCCTACTCTATAGATAACAATGGAAGAAAAGGGACACACTGATTCAGAGAGTGGGGAATGGTGACAGATAGCGGGCACTGGGCTATGGAAGTACTGAAATCCCACTGAGTAGACATTGTGAGTATCTTGGGTGAAAGAGCTCCCTTAATTCATTGGGCTGTGATTCTGTTCTCAAGAGGAATCTCTTTTTCTGTAGGTCTTCACAGGATGTCTTTTTCTCTTTATTCTTTGGTGGATCTGAAGTGAGCATTGGGTGGGTATTCCCTCCTTGGGAGCCGAATAGCTTTCTCAACCCATGCTTATCAAGGAAGCTCTGAGGTTTTAAGACAAATGCTTTTTAGGTCAAAGTTCTTGTTTCTCTGACAATTAATTCCCCTAAGAGGAGAAGGTTTCTGATCTATTTCATATACCAGTAACCTTCCTCTTCTGAAACCTAGTTCTCAGATCTGCTTTATTTCTATGCTTATTCAACCCTAAACCATGTTTTATCTAGATCACTTTAGGGCTATTAAGTTTAAATGGCCTTTAATCTGACTTTGCCTAGGAGCACTTTGACCAACTAGGAATTTTAATTGTGCATTTGTCACTGAAAGCTTTTGTAAGTCCTGTTTCTTACTTTTGAGATGTAGAAGATAACTTTCCAACTTGAAAGGACTTGAATTTCTGGTCTTTTTCTACGATTTCCTTCCAGCCTGCTTTCAAATGGTCAGTTTTCTTGTTTTTGTTTTTTTCCTGAAATTCATTTCTCCTTGGTAATGCCTTGCTAAATGCAACAAAAATCACCAATAGATAGCACTAAAGATCTATTTTCCATTGTTTCACTGAAACTTCTGGCTGAATATTAATGTGAGCTGACTTCCAAGTTACTACACATGACAGTTATACCAAATATTTTATCACTGCAAAACACATATCATTATCTTTTCAGCCTCTGATATCAGCTTCCTTGCTGTTCATCAGCCACTAAGCAAATTCACATATGTTAGGTTTTGTTACACCAACACCCTGCATTCATGGGTTAGTTTCTTTATTGGGATGATTAATGCTAGCTACCACAATAAATATGTTGAAATCAGTGCTTTTACAACCAAGGGTTCATCTTATTTGTCTATGTCCAGAAAGAATTATAGGCAGGGGATGAGGGAAATTTTCCTCTACACTGTCATCCAGGAAACCAGGCTAATGGAGGTTATAATATCTTGTAACTATATGACCCAGGGATCAAACCCAGGTCTCCCACATTGTAGGCAGATTCTTTACCACTGAGCCACCAGGGAAGTTCCCTAACACACACGCACTACCAGTAACACTTGGCTTTTGAGATTTCCCTAGCACAGGAAAGGAAGGATGGAGTGGCCCACCAGTCTTAGCTCTATAGGCCCAGAAGTCATAAATATCACTTCTACTCAATGGCCTGTTGCCTTAACTCATCATCCTGCTCTAAAATAATTGCAAAGGAGGCTGAGAAACATCAGGATGCACATGGAATAGTTGGTGAGCCCTGACTGTCCCTGTCCCTGGGAGCTGTTATGGAAGTTAGACAGCAAGGTCTTGGCAGGAAAGTGTCTGGTAGTCATTAGTTCTGTTCAACAAATATTTCTGGTTCTTTTTCCCAGCAGATTTGTACTTCCCTATTTCCCTGGAATTAGAGTGGTCATGAACTTTGGTCATTCATTGCTTTGGGGAATGAAATGTGAAGAGAAGGTTATGTATTTCTTTCAGATGGACTCTTTAAGAGCAGTGTGCACTTTGTTGTGCACTCTCTTCATCTGCTGCGAGGACCAGCAGTGTTCCAGACAGAGTTTGCTTCCCTAGCGTGGGTCCCAGAGAGGATGACTTGAAGCAGAGATCCAGACAAATTGCAATAGACATGCAGTGAGAGCACAAAATTAATCCTAGTTTTGAGTAGGAAGTGGGTGGCTGTTTATCGCTGAAATATATTTCATTCCATTCTCATTGATATCATACTTTCTCATCTTTGTTTCTTTAATGCCAGGGATTCAACAAATGCCTGACTTTTTGGCTTGTGTTACTACTGTTTTCCCCAGTAAATCCTTATCTTTTATTAGCAATGATGTTCCCAAGTAGTAGAACTGAATTTTCTGATGGTTACATGAATAGTATTCCAGCCAGTAGCCGTTCATGGGATGGAGTTATAGTCAAGAATATGAAGAAAGACCACCAGTGGCTGTTAGCCTTGCTTTCAAAGTAACGCTTTCTGCAAGTGAATTTTAGCAGAAAGTCTTTCAAATACAAACTTTTATATTCCTTCCCTTTCTTTCTCATTCTCTCTCTCCCTGCCTCCTGGGTTCAGTTTAACTGGAGGAAAATTCTTCTTCATTATGATGACAGAACAGTGAATCTTAGAGTGATCACAGAAAATAGGTGAAGTGGCTTGATTGTACTTCTGGGTTTAAATGTAGGTAGAATTATATAATGGGAAGGGCTTCCCTGGTGGCTCAGATGATAAAGGATCTACCTGCAATGTGGGAGACTCGGGTTCAATCCCTGGCTTGGGAAGACCCCTTGGAGCAGGGCATGGCAACCCACTCCAGTATTCTTGCCTGGGAAATCTCTTGGCCAGAGGAGCCTGGCAGTCTACAGTCCATGGGGTCCCAAACAGTCAGACAGGATTGAGCAACTAACACTTTCACTTCACTTCATATAATGGGAAAGTTACTAGATTTGTATTCAGAAAATTTGAATTTGAATCCTGTCTCTGCTACTAACTAGCTATGGACACTTTAGTTAATTTCTTCACATAAATTTGGGCTAGTGTAGACTGAGTATTCTACAGTGTTGCTATGAAAATAAAAATATTATAAAAAGATATATAATGATTGTAAATTCTCTTTTAAGATGACCATAAAGGCCAAAGTTACTATTATCAGAAAATTTTTTTTTCCTCTTTGACTTATTTGCATTAAAAGCTTTTTAAATATGAGGAAACCTATGAGACAGACTTACCTGATTGCAAACTGTTCTCGTTCTCTGCACCTGTCTGCACTTTACATGCAGAAGGTTTGTGTGATGACCTAGAGGGGTGGGATGGGCAGAGGTTAGGAGGGAGGCTCAAGAGGGAGGGGATGTAAGTATACATATGGCTGATTCACATTATTGTACAGCAGAAACTAACACAAGCAATTATCTTCCAAATTAAAAAAAAATTTTTTTTAAAAGAGCGTTTGGCACAGTCAGCCAGGAAGAAACCTTGTTAAGACTTCATTTTTGAGAACAGTCCTTTACCTGTCCTTTAAAGTCCTTTACCTTTACTTGTCAATTTGGGGTTTAACCTATTGACTCTAATTTAAATATGACATTTACTCGATTCATATTTACATACCTGGAGAAGTTTTGACTTTTGAACTTTATACAGCAACAAAAAGATTAAATGGAAAGGACTGCATCTACACAAAGGTATGAGAACTCTATGCAGTTTACCAATGGGTAATTCAGGCAAAATTGTGTCTCCAAACCATTTTGATATTTGCTTTCAATTCTTCTCAGTAGGGAGCTGGTAAACCTTGTGGGCAGTTGTGCTTAAAGGAAACATGGCTCATTGTTGCTTCCTGATGCTTTCCAGATTCTCTTCTCTTTCAATCATACTTCTTTGTACAGTGTTGAATCATCTAGTGATTTCTGTGTCCCTCGCTTGGATGACCCACCTAATTATACTGGAGTAGTTGTTTTACTTACAATTTCAAAGAATTTTCAGTCTCTCTGAAATTTTATCAAAGATTTTAAATGCAGCCTTTATTGATTGGTACTTCTACAGAGCTAAATATTGCTGGTCTTAATTTCATGTATTTAAGACAGGCAGGCCAGATCTCTTCCACTGACCCCCACTGGCCTCACTCTCAACTATTCTGTACCTTGCCTTCTGCCCAGACAGGGAGACTCATACAGACCACACCAGGGGCTTCCCACGGGGTTTCTGGTTGAGTCTTTCCAATGGAAAGTGCTGGGAGTAGATTGGAGGCAGAGAAAGGGGAGGGAGGCCCTGGCACCCTTCCTGCAAGGTCTCCTCCAGCCAGCTGTGTCTCTCCAGCAGTCATGGATTCTCTCAAGGCAGCAGGCATGACTCTTTCCCTGGTTTCCAGTACTACTCCCTCCCCTCTTAATAGCTTAGGTATTAGGCTATTATTATGAAGTCTTGGATGCATGGTGACCCTAGTCCACTTCATTGAAAATGTCTCTTTGTAAATAAACCTTCATTGAATTACTCTATTTTGACCCACCATCTGTTTCCTCTTGGGACACTAAGTAATTCAGTGGACATCTCTATTTGAACCTACTCCTCATATTCCTACTTTCTCTTTCATGCTGCTGTTATTGTTGGCACTTTACCTGTGTATGATGTATACCCTTTCTGTGTATTTCTATTTAGTATTCTATGTCTCTGAACTGCCTTTATATTCTCTGCCAAATGAGAGATATAATTTTCAGGTCTGTGGTGTATTTCTTTTTTTCCCTTTTCTTTCAAAATAATTGAAAACCTACAAAAAGCAGCAAGAATACTTTGAAGAGTTTTTTAATTTTGAACAATTTGAGCAAGTGGTTGACAAGATGACTTATAATCTTCAAATACTTTAATGTGTATTTTTGACAAATAACATTTTTCTGCCTAACTACAGTAACACCACTGAAGACAGGAAATTTATGTTGATATATTGTTAACACCTATATCACAAATATTATTCAAGTTTTGCTATTTGTCCCAAAATGTCTCCTACAGTAAAAAAAATTTAACCCAGGGTCACATGTTATACATAGGTATTTCATCTCTGTAGTCCCCTGAAAATCAAGAACGATTCCTCAGTTTTTTTTTTTTTTTAACTTTCATGGGTTTGACAGTTTTTGAGTTAATTTATAAACTGTCTCTAAGTTTATCTAATGTCCCCCAAGGATTAGATTCAAGTTGTGCTTCCTCTAGGGCTGGAATACCATCATAATGATTTTGTGTTCTTCTTATTGCATCCAATTACATGGTACATGTTTTCAGTTTATCCCCATAATACTGACATTAATTTTAATAATTTGTTTAGGTGAGAGTGAAGTTGCTCAGTTGTATCTAACTCTTTGTGACCCCACGGACTGTAGTCTACCAGGCTTCTCCGTCCATGGGATTTTCCAGGCAAGAATATTGGAGTGGGTTGCCATTTCCTTCTCCAGGAGATCTTCCCAACCCAGGGATTGAACCCAGGTCTCCCGCATTATAGGCAGACGCTTTACTGTCTGAGCCACCAGGGTGGTTGTTTAGGTGGTGTCTGCCAAATTTCTCCTTTGCAAAGCCATTTTTTTCTTTATTGCAATGAATAAGCATTTTGTGGATAGTTGAGACCGTGTAAACATTTCATTCTTCATCAGACTTGCACTCACTAACTTTAGTATCTACTGATGTTTCATGGCTAAATTCATTATTACTATGATGGTTGCCAATTGGTTATTTTCTAATTAGACCATTTCTCCTACACTGATTAGTTGGCATTTTATGGTAAAGAATTTATTCTTCCAATTGATTTTTTCACTTATTTGTTTGTATCAGTATAAACTTATAAATTCCTTAGAGAGGCCAGTGGGAGCCCTTTCAGGATGATTTATATAATTGACCATTTCCTTACTAATAAAATATTCAGACTCATCTTTAATTTTTCCTTGCCTTAACCCTAAAGTCAGCCATTTCTCCAAGGAACGCTGGCTTCTTTTAGTGGAGAATTGTGTTTAGAAACTGAGATCTGGGCATCTGGTATGCTCACTAGTTTCAAAGTGTCATTGCACCCAGATGCTATCAATGGAAAGGATTAGGCCATATATGTAAGTAGGTGCTCTCTATATGTGTATTGTATATGTTGCTACGTAACTAACATAGTAGCTTAAAACAATGGGTATTTATTACCTCACAGTCTAGTCCAGAATTCAGAAGGGGTTTAGCTGGGTTATCCTGGCTCTGTCCCTCTCATGAGGTTGCAGTCAAGATGTTGGCCAGGACCGTAGTTTTCTTAAGGCCTGACGAGGACTGGAAAACATACTGACAAGGTGGCTTACATGTTTGGCAAACTGGGACTGGTTGTTGGCAGGAGGTCTTTTTTGCTCATGTCATTGAGCGTCTGTCACCTTAGTGCGGTGGCTGGCTTTCCCCAGACGGAGGAAGCCCAGATGTCTTTTATGACCTAGCCTCAAAAGTCTCACTCTTTCATTTCTTTAACATTATTTACACAACTGAACCTTATTTGGTATAGGAGAGGACTTCACAAAGGTATGAATAACTGGATTCAAAAATACTGGAGGCTGTTTTAGAAGCAGGCTACCAAAACATCCATATCTATCTATTTATCAACTTACATATCTACCTGCCTACCTAACATCTAACTACTGGAATCTATGTGTTTATACTGGTCCTTCCAAGTTCAATCCAGCATCACAGGATTCATCCTAGCTTGTCCTAGGCAGTGAAGATGCTGATCCCCACCATTCTTAAAGTTCCAATATATCTACTTATTTCATCAACACCCATATATGTAATCAGTCTCCTGGCCCAATGCCTAGCAATAGCGACACCATGTATAAATACCCTCCTCAACAAGCATTTGGGGAGAAGGAAATGGCAACCCACTATGGTATTCTTGCCTGGAGAATCCCAGGGACAGAGGAGCCTGGTGGGCTGCAGTCTGTGAGGTCGCACAGAGTCGGACATGGCTGAAGCAACTTAGCAGCAGCTGCAGCAAGCATTTAGGCTTTTAGCCACTGCAGCCCCTGCTCCTACGCATAGCCCCCATGAACTACTGGCTTGATGACACCCCACCTAATGTTTTTTGAACTGAGCTATTCAGGAAGTTATTCCTTTCTATTCATGAAGGAAGATAAGGAAGTGTGACTTTATTTTGTTGTTGTTGTTGTGAATTGTAATGTGGCAGTGGGAAAAATGTACAATACTTAGATTTGGCCTAGAGAACTAAATCTCTGGCTCCCGCATCTACACAGAGGTCCAAGAACTATGTCACGTTTCCTGCCTATAAGGGCTAGGCATCCCTCCCTCTGTGAACAGTTGCTTGTTTAGTCTGTCAAGGACACTTCCATGCAGCCTACATTTATAGTCTTTTATCTCCTCCTTTTCCCCCTTTCCCTTTCACTTCTTTTCCTTTCCTTTCATTCTGTTCTCTTCATCTCCCTTCCCTTCTCTTTCTTCTTCACTTCCCACAGCCTTTATCCTTGTCAATCTTTTTTTTCCTAAGTGGCCTTTGCTTCAAGTTTGTCACTTACATCTCAGGGGCACAATGATGTTTGTTTATCACATAGCAGTCTTAAAGGCATTACTTGTGTGGTGCAAAAGGGCCAACCTATACTGATCCTTTATTAGAAGGATTTTGATGCATCTTAGCCTTCCATTCATATAAAAATGCTTATTTTGAGATCATGGCAATAGAATTTCAAAGTCACCATTATTTCTATGCTCCTGCTGAAGAGTTTACTAGTGACCTGAGGACTTCCATATCTGAATAAGAATACAGAGAAGTGAGACAGGATTTCATTCTAATATTTACTTTCTCTTAACTACAGGCTGAAGAACCACATGAACGTCTTTCCTACTCTGGTCTTTTCATCTCCCCAGAAAGTTAGAATTTACTAGATGAGATGTTTTCTGTGGGTTATAAGACACGTGGAAGGCATGGAACGATGGATATTAAGGCTGAGCAAGCTGTTAAACTGTTATGGGCTTTTTATAAGGCTAGTGGGCTCCTCTCCCCCACCACACCCAAGATTTGGAACTGGAAATTGGGCTTGGTTAAATCACCCACAGAATTGCATGAGGTTTGGGGAATTTGGATGGGAGCTTTCTCTCTATTCATAGAAATGTATCAACATTATTTGTTCTGCCCTGCCTGTGGAAAGATGCCTGGTAGGGGAGATAACACACGCAACATGTCAGAGCTGGGGGACTGACACCTCTGAGCTCAACAGTTCTTACACCTCACTTGAGAATAAGATGTGTGCACTTGGGAATGCAGGCTCGGTAGGGAGCCAGGACAGTGTGAGCAGATTAATATTTAGTACATTTCATGGGCTCCAAGGTTATCATCACACAAAGCTAATATGTCATGGCGGTTTCGTGCTGTGAGGAATTCACTGTGGCTTGTAAAATGGCCTACATTTTTTCAAGTAGGGTCAATGCCAAATCTTATCTAAAGTAACTCTTTAGAAATATCATTCCAGTGACTTAGGAAAAGGATGAAGCAAACAGCTGTACAAGATAAACATTTTAAAATGTGACGACTGACACTTTAGAGGGGCACAGAAAAATTCCTAGATAAGACAGTATGACAACATTAACCACATTATAGAATACAGGGGGTTCCCAAATACCACTTATATCTTGTGCTTCTGCTAAACTATACTAAGATTTCATGGAAAGAAACTGAAACCCACTTTTGATCACTGTTCCTTATGATTTTAAGAGGGTAACAGAATAGCAACATTTCTCTTAACATGAATTTTGACATTAAAATCTCTTTGTCTATTCATTCTAATGCCAGTTTTTCTGGATGCATTTAATGTGTTCATTTGAGTAGAAAGAGAGCATTAATTTAAAGAAAGGTACAGGACAGAATAAGCTGTTATCTCGCTCTGGCAGGAAGGATGGAAAGGAATATAACCTTTAGAGATACTTTTCTAGAAGTCATCATGGTAAAATTAAAAAACAAAACCAAAAACTTTTTGCTCTTTCAACAGGTCTGTTGGACTTTTCATGCTTTCCTTGCTTTTATTATTCATTTGTCTTTATAAGAAAACTGAAAGGAACAAGGTTAATGGAGTTTTAAAATAAATTTGTAAATAGTTAAAACAGAGTGAAAACATATTAATTCGTTTCTGTTTCTGAAATGCATCTTTCTTCTCAACAGGTGGAGAATGCCATAGGGACAAAATCATTTAAGTTTCTTAACTTCAGCGTAAAGAGGCTGTCACTATTTCAAAATCCATAAACAATGGGAATCCCCTGGAGGTCCAATGGTTAGGACCCAGTGCTTTCCCTGCCAGGGCACGGATCGATCCCTAGTTGGGGAACTCAGACCCCCACATGCTGAGCATGGTGCAGACAAAAAGATAGGTAAACAAAGTTTTCATTTCCCAATGCAACCTTTGTGGCACAAAAGTATTATTGCCTACTATGGTGGAGATTTATTATCTTGCCTCTCTAGTGTTGATTATCACATCTTCTCATAACCACACCTTCATTTCCTTAAGATATAAGCTTTCTCCCACCTTCCATTCATGTGGTATGTGTATGTGTGTGTGATCAGTCATGTCTGACTCTTTGCAACCCCATGGACTGCTCCTCTGTCCATGGGATTTCCAAGGCAAGAATTGTAGAAGGGTTGCCATTTGCCATTTCTTCCTCGAGAGGATCTTCCTAACCCAGGGGTAGAACCCGCAACTCTTGCATCTCATGCATTGGCAGGCAGATTCTTTACCACTGGGAAGCACTTCACACAGTATGTGTGAGACCAATCAGTGCATTCAGTCCCTCAGCCACAATGCACAGTGACTGGTTCCAGGATCACCATGTGACCCAGTTCAGGCCAATGAGAGTCAGTTCTGGACTTGGTTGACCCTATCGGTAATTAGAATCTTTTTTTCACTGGGATTTTTAGCTGCAGGATGATAAGGGAGACCCGTGGTGACTGAAAACAACCACACAGACAGAACCAGCCTGAGAATAGAGGCAAACAGAGAAAAAAGTGCTGGTGAGAGGAGGAAAAGGACTGAGTGCTGATATTTGAGCACCAGTTGAAATATATCTGAATTCCTTTACAGAAGTTTTTTTGGTTTTTAAGATGAAGTTGGCTTTTTAGATCAAATTTCTGGTTAAAAAATTAGCAGAGGGCAGACATGGGCTATAAAGTGTTAGTACTGATTGCTAAGCTGTTGCTTAATATGTGGCCAATCCACACTAATGTTTAAACACTTTTTGCCTTAACCTATTCAGATTTTAAAAATCTATCTAAGTAAAACATTTTGGTGCTTATTATGTGCCAGCCACTGTCTTGATCACTTTACCAATAACAACTCAGTTCTCATACCAAAGCCATGGTGGAGGTCTTATTAATATCCTCATTTTACCATGGAAGAAGAAGAGGCACAGAGAGGTCAGGTAACTCACCTAAAGTCACACAGATAGCAAGGGGCAGACCAGACCTGGGAACTGAAACCCTTCAGTCTGACTTTAGATCAATTCTAACCATTACACTACCCCGCCTTTTCAGATTAGTGCTCTACCTTGTCCAAATTCATAAACAAACACACATAATGTATTACTGTGCATTTTATGAAAAATTTTGAGACAGGTGGATATTGTCATACAGCTTGTTGGATAAAAAAAAAAAGTGAGACCAACAGGCAATATGGTGTTGTGATTGAAAATGTAGGCTCTGCCTTCAAACAATCTGGGTTTGAATTCCAGCTATGCTAATTACCAGCTACTTCTGCATGGCGTCTTTATTTCCTCTTTTGTAAAGTGGAGCCAATATCTGCCTCTCCAGGTTGTTGTGAGGGTTAAAAGTGATAGTGTTTCTACAGAATTTCACAGAGTTCACTACCTTAACTATTGCTATTATGGATAAATCTCACCTTTTTTTGTTATGCCATTCTTATGCATAATGTTTTTTCTCTTTTCCATTCATATTCTTCAATACATATGGCTACTCTGCTCTCGTTGGACCAGTGCTTTTATTATTTCCTCACAGCTCTATTCTTTTAATTAATTTCAGTCTTTTAATCATCTCTGAACTTGTCCTAATTATTTTTTCCAGTTCTAAGAGGATTTTCTTTTGGAGCAACGAGAGAAAGTGTGGAATACAGAGAAAGTCAAGTCCTGACCCTACCTTTTTGCTTCTGTCTTTAGAGAACCAAAAAAGTACCAGTAATTTCCTGTTCCTGTATAAGTTGACAGATTTGGTGTTATTTGTTTGTTTCACCCTTCAGATCATTTTCTTTGGAGAGGAACTATCAACTACTTGTTAGGGAGTTGCCTCTGATCCCCATGATTCCACACAGAAAACCAGGGTGCCTGTTTTCAAGGGCAAAGGCCCAGGATCAAGCAGTAGGTGAATTTCAAAATTTTGATACTCTTAATGGCCAATATGAAAACATTTAAAAATATATGATATAATACCATTGGAAAATCTGTACAAAGACTCTTTAATCATGGTTGTTCCATTCCTGTGCTTTGTGTGTCGTGGGTAGCCACAGTTAAGTGCTTCAGAATATCCCCTCAACCCAGCCCAGTGAAGAACAATTTGCAGTCTACTACTGTGGTCTACTACACGTGGGAGCAATAAGGCAATTAAAAGCAATCAGATGACTACTGCATTCCATCCATCTTTCTCCTCTTGACTTTCTGCATTCATCAGCCATGGAGATAAATTTAAATGTAATTATCATATTTTACTATAATTACATGAGAACTCAATACATAGTTTACTTCCCCTGGACTTTTAGACAAAGGTAATGGGAGATCCGACCTAACTAAAATGACCCAGTTCTAATGCTTTGTGACTCAATTAGATCTGAAAGTTGAAGATAGAAAGAAAACTGCTTTAATATTCTGTTATCCTTAAAAATTAAATTTAATCTCCTTTATTTTTTTATGTGGTGCAGCACTGTTAGAAGGAAATATTTTCCCTCTTCACACAAAACATTATGGAATGAGCATCAGCCTTTCCTCTGAGGACTTTTATGCTCGGCCATTGCTGGCTGTAGGATGTGGCATGGAATGGACAAACATGACCTCGTGATCCTTCTGCTAATGTGGACCTTTGAGGAAGATCAGGCAGATTTTCCAGACAACTGGTTTAAAAGCACAGAGGTAGATAAACTGAAAGCACTGCTCTGCCTCGGCCTTGGCATCAGCTCGTCTTTGAAGCCATGAGTCATTTTCCTCTTAGCAAGGGAAAATGCTATTGAAACAATTCATTCCTCAATGATTCAGAAAGAATTTTGAAAAACTGATGACAATGTTGTCCATTATTTTGTGATGGTTACAGATTTCTCTGATTTTTCCCAAGCTCCAGGGGACTTTTCTAATTATTCATCTTAATGATTGTAGGCAGTGAGCTGGCAGAGGTTGGTTTTTTGGTTGGGATGTTGTCTTAGAGGTAAGTTTTTAGTATCAAGGCCAAGACACTTGGGTCTCCAGATTCCATGACAAATGGAGCCATTGGTGAATTTTAAAAAAGGAATTCCCCAAACTCTGACTTGTTTTGGTCCATTTGATTGGGGCTTCTCTGATGGCTCAGTGCTAAAGACCATCTGCCAATGCAGTGGATGTGGGTTCAATCCCTGGGTCAGAAAGATCCCCTGGAGAAGGAAATGGCAACCCACTTCAGTATTCTTGCCTGGAAAATCCCATGACAGATGAGCCTGGCGGGCTACAGTCCATAGGGTTGCAAAAGAGCTGGACATGACTTAGCAACTAAACAATAGATTGTTTGACTTTATGAAAAGTAAGATGAAGCAAGAGCTTAAGATTGAAACTTTCAATATGAGGAAATGTGTTGATTGACCTGTTATTTAAACTGGAAAGAAATATAAAGGGTAGAGACAGTTCAACTGACTTAAACAAAAACCACACACACACACACACACACACACACACAAAACTTTAATGAGGAGTTTTAATTGTCTGCTTGGATAATTAACATTTATCTTGCCTATCTCTTTTTTGCATTTGACAGATTATTTCATGGAACCCTGATATAATTTAGGTAGTCACAGATTTTATACATAAATGGAATAGGCTGTGGTAGCATGTAAACCATTATATTTTTATAAAAACAGGTGATTTTGCTTATCAATTACTGTGCATAATTGATAAGCAAAAGACATCTGGGGGTATACATTACACTCATCAAAGTGATAGTCCAGGCAAAAATAGCCCTCAGGAGATTCTATGCAGGCTGCTGCAGTGTCCTAGCAAGTCATAAAGTCGGAGTGAAGGTGGAGCCAGAGAAAGATGGCATTTGGTGATCCAAGAACCAAAAGTTTGCAGTAGGATGCTCAAGAACAGGAATTAAGGTCTGTGTGTGAATTTCCAGGAGTGAGAAATGCAGGGCCCTGTGTCCAAGAAGAGCTACAATATTAGGAAGGTATCCAACAGGGATCAGAATAGGGACTGAGTCCCCAGACTGGTGGTGACTGGGTTTCAGCACCAAGGCAGAAGCTCAGTTTAATGAATCAGTCAGTTAGTAAGCAAACACTTATTGAGTGACTACTGTATGCCATTGGTATGCCAGGTTCTGAATGTACAAAGGAAAACAAGACACAGCTGCTGTCCTCTAATTTCTCACAATTACAGACTGGGATGCAAGTTTATGACCTAACTAGGAACAAGTATCACAAGATGATAAATATTAGAATAGAGAGAGCTGGCATTATTTATGTCTTTTCTGCCAGTTGTCAGGAATGGTCTCTTAGATTGGGGATAAGGAGTATTTAGACGGGGATTAAGTAATTCTGTCTATGAGGAAAAGAAGGCTGTAGAGGTCAGACTGAGTCAGGGCCTGCCTCTGCTTAGATGATTTATGCAGGAGCAGCAAGATGGCATTTTTAAAGTCTTGGCAGATATATCCTTGCTCCATATACTGTCACAGCTCAAAAAGAGCGGATGAAGAACTGTGACTGGAATTAGAGTTCTCCTTTACTCTCAGCAGTGGGCTTCATACATTTCAGCTAATCTAACTATCAAAGAGTTTCAAGGAGGAAAATATGTAGAAAGTAAAATAATTCATTTGCAGTTGAGGGGATGCATCCAAGAAAAGACAGGCATGGTAAATCATGCTTTTCCTCCATTTGCTCATTTCTCTAGAAAGGAAAATCCTCGTGATTTATTTCATCCCCTAAGTGATTCTTCAATTATTTTTATCCACATGTGATTTCTCTGTATATTTCTTCATAATACTTTGTTTACATCTATTGTTTATACTAACCCCAAAGATGCAACCAAATTTGTCATTTCATATGCTACAGGACATGTGAACAAAACATAACAAAACAATGTAACAAATATAAGCAAGTTTAGTCTAATCTGCCAAGCACTGAACTTAGTCCATTGGTAAGACATCTATTAGGTTGCATGAGATGGTGGGAATGAACTCTGGCCTAGGAATCAGGAAATTCCGTATCTACCCTGCCATCCCGTTTCATGCATGGTGACATTACCTACTTCGGTTTCCTTATCTCTCACATGCTTAGGTCCTGCATATATTACAAGTTTTAAATGAAACGATGATGACAAATACAAGTACTTCCAATTGTGGCCTACAGCCTCCTCCAAGCCTCATTTCTACACCATCCCTCTATGTATCTTCACCTTCAGGAAAATGAACATTTGACTTGGCCTTTATCTCTTATAGTTCAGAAAGTAGCTCTTCTATTTTCCCTCAGAAACACTTGGGTCAGTCTCTACTATCTAGAAAACAGTGAAAAGTGAAAGTGAAGTCGCTCAGTCGTGTCCGACTTTTGCAACCCCATGGACTGTAGCCTATCATGCTCCTCCATCCGTGGGATTTTCCAGGCAAGAGTGCTAGAGTAGATTGCCATTTCCTTCTCCAGGGGATCTTCCCGACCCAGGAATCAAACCCGGGTCTCCTGCGTTGCAGGTAGACACTTTACCGTCTGAGCCACCAGGGAAGCTGCTAGAAAATGGTGAATGAGGATACAAAGCGACCATTCTTGTTTCCTTGACGAGTGTGGTTTAAGCAAGTTGAGCTGGTTGCCCATTTCTGGATGATTTAGGCTTGAGCCAAAATTCAACAGTATGTGAGATTTTTATTGGTTTGTTTGTTTCCTAGTAGTTTGGATTTCTCAGAGAGAGGTTGCTCTAGTTAAGACACCTTACTTTACAGTCAGCAACTTACTTGGGGGTTTCTGTGCTGGAACTAATGCTTCCATCAGATACAGATAAAAACAAAATGTAAAAGTCTAGAATGACTTCTGTTTATTTCAACTAATTGAGGGACTAATTGGCTGTTCTTTAGCCATGTTTCTCAGGGGCATATCGTTCTAATCAGATAAATTGATTATTCTTTCTGTGTGCTTTTGAAGAAGCAATGATTTTTGTTGGAATATGCCTTTACTATTATGTTTAACTGTATTAACAGATATATGTTGCTAACAGTGTAGGCAAGTAGCATGTATTGAGAATTGCAATGATCTGCTGCAGGGATTTTAAATGTCATCCGTCTTCTTAGGTCCATTGCAGATAAGTAATCAAAGCTCAGAAAAGTTACCTAAATTAATCAGGGCAAACTATTAATATTTTTTCTTTCAGGATTGAAGCCCAGCTCTTCTTGACTCTGAAATGCAACTTTTGATGAGAAGATTACATACTGAAAATGTAAGAAAGAACAAAAATAAATAACCAAAATAAAATAAAACGAACCTCTTTATAATGCCTTGAGGCAAACTCCAAGTTATAACTTCAAGATACTGCTATGCCAGAGTAAGTCAAATTTGGCTTGTTTTAAACTTTCATGTTTAAACGAGGAGATATTTTTGTCTCCTGGGTTTAGCACATACTTGAAAATGAAAGTGTTAGTCGCTCAGTTGTTTCAGGCTCTTTGCAGCCCGCCAGGCTCCTCTGTCCATGGGATTCTCTAGGCAAGAACACTGGAGTGAGTTGCCATTTACCTTCCCCAGGGGATCTTCCTGACCCAGGGATCAAACCCGGGTCTCCTGCACTGCAGGTGGATTCTTTACTGTCTGAGCCAGCGAAGCCCAGCAAATACTTGGTGCTTGATAAATATAGATTGACTGGGGATGTGACAGTTGCACTAGGAAAGAGCTTTGCTTGTACATTTCAGAAAGACACTGGAGAGGCCTTCTGGAGCATGTGTGCAGTTGTGGCAGCTCCAGAACTGGCCATGACTCCTCTGTGGGAGAGGGAAGTGGTTTCCTCTAGGAAGAGGGTTGAGCAATAAAGCCACAGAGGTTTGCTGACACATTTGCTAGGCATGACTTATGCTCATTTGGAAGTTATTCTGTGGCTCCATTAATAAGGTGTTTCCCAGTGCATCACAGCTGCCCACCATCCATCCCCTCTTCCAGTGGGGTCGATGGCGTCCCGGTTTGTGGCAAAAGCAATTATTCCCTCACTGCCAACCCTGATTATACATCACTTGACTCCAGTAATGAGCAGAGAAATTCAGCAATACCAGTAAATCAATGTTTGCCAGGTGTGGGGTATCACTAATCTTTTGACTCTGAGAATGCTGGGGATGTGTAAGTTTATCAAGCATTCTTAGGAATAACTGTCACTACTGCTTGCAGGATTAACGGATGAAAGCTAAAGTAGTTTCTTTGCATTGGGGTAATTTATTTTCTTTTTTCTTTTATAGTTTGTTGGTTTCTAATTATAAGATAATATATGGTATTAGAGAATATTCTGTAGAAAAGTTGAGAGAAGAGAAAAACATCATTTACAATTCTACCACAATAAATAAGACAACTACTGCTGACATTTTGTTGGATTTCTTTTTGGTCTTGGCAGCTGAGATCATACTGAACATATAATTAGTATACCTTTTCTTGCCTCTTCACTTAATATTATTTGACTACTTTCGTAAGTTATTAAAAGCACAAAAAAACCTTTTAATGGCTTTTTAACTTATTATAATTATTTTCAATGTTATTATAAAGCCTCCCAAATGTATGTAATGGTTATATAATATTTTCTCCTATAAAGTGAAAGTCCCTCAGTCCTGTCTGACTCTTTGTGACCCCATGGACTGTACAATCCAAGGAACTCTCCAGGCCAGAATACTGGAGTGGGTAGCCTTTCCCTTCTGCAGGGGATCTTCCCAACCCAGGGATTGAACCCAGGTCTGCCACATTGCAGGCGGATTCTTTACCAGCTGAGCCACCAGGATACTCCAAGAATATTGGAGTGGGTAGCCTATCCCTTCTCCAGTGGATCTTCCTGACCCAGGAATCGAACCGGGGTCTCCTGCATTGCAGGTCGATTCTTGACCAACTGAGCTATGAGGGAAGCCCTTTCTTCTATATATCAGCCTATTTTTCCGAGGTCACATACCTGGTTATTCGCAGAACCAGGGCTAGAAACCATTTTCTCTTATTCATCTAAGAGCATAATCCAAGTAAGTTTTTCTTCACATTCTCAGATGAAGGATAATATTAAAAGTAGAATGGGGTTTTGATTAAAACTGAACTTACTCTTCAAAAAGAGTTTCACATCCTGTATATTCAGTCTTTTTCATGTTTCCCAGAAGAACACTTTTGTTTTAAGGGAGTTAAAAGAATGCAGGGAAAGAACAACACTGGTAGTACACTCTAATAGGATTTATTTTACTGGTTAAGTAGTACATCACCTTTGTGTCTGTACAGCTGGAATATAAGCAGATTTTAAGTGACAAATGCTATAACATTATGGCATCTACTCTAGGTTTGTGGGACTAAGTTATGTTGTGGGTTCAATTATAACAGTTTGATCTATAGTTTGAGTATGAACACTGAGATTCTTCTCCCCTCCACCAAGCTTTGACATTTTTTTAAGATGAAGAAATAGGAATGTGGAAGTATAATCATTTGTCTGAGGTCACAGAGGGAGATGATTGCACAGCTGGAATGTAAGCCTTGTATTTGACTAAAACCTTGGCTTTGTTTGTGGGTCTAGCTAGACACATAAAGCTTTTCTCTTCCCCAGCAATGACTTTTAGTACCAGCTTTCAGAGACTGACATTCAATCTAAGCTTTGTGATCAGTATTTAGCAGGAGAAGAAGGGGAGGAATTACTTATCTTTTTGCATACATTAGCATGCAAATGACTCTTTTCTCTGCACTGTGGAAGGGTCTGAAATGATCACATATACAATATATCTTTTATCAGTGGTCCTGGATACAAATGTTGCTTTGATGAATCCACATTTAGAGGCCTTCTCCAAACATTTACAGTGCTTTTTAGGATTAGAACTTCTACCTACTGTCATTTTTAACAAAAGGAGAATTATGATTAAGTTAATTTATGCATTATTTACCCTGGTCTAAACAGTCATCCTGGTATATTATTTTTTTCCAGTGGTTTTCCTATATTTAAAAGAGAACGTGAATATGTTCCCAGAATTTTCCAAGATTATGGTATTTGTTTATTTGTTGATCTGTTAAGACTTTCTTGCTAAACAGCTATACATTGGCCGAGGAAAGCCACATGAATTTACCCATATTTATTTTTCTCTGATAAATTAAGGTCACTCTTATGATCTTAGAGGTCTCACAGAGAAAACTTAAGACAGGTCCTGGGCTTCCAAGGTGGCTAACTGATTAAAAAAAAAAAAAAAAAAATCCACCTACCAATGCAGGAGATGTGGGTTTGATCCCTGGTCTGGGAAGATTCCACATGCTGAGGGGCAGCTAAGCCCAGGAACCACAACTGTTGAGCCTGCATGCCCTAGAACCACTGGTGCACTGCAGTAGAGAATCACCCCCTCTCATCACAACTAGAGAGATGCCTGCTCAGCAGCGAAGACCCAGCACAGCCAAAAATAAATAAATAAAATTACTAACAAAAAAAAAAAAAAAAAAGAAAGGAAGACAGAACAGGCCCTCCAATTAAATTCCCTGCTGACAGTCCTTCCCTAGAAGACTTCCCTATTGAAGTATCCTTGACCCATGATCCTAATCTGCAAGCAATCTTGCCCAGGCAAGGTGTCCCCTCTAACTAGCAAGCATTTCATTTGGCAGAGTTATCCCTTTGTTCTTTGCAGGCTTTAGTGTCAGGAGGTGAAGGTGAAGGTGAAGTCGCTCAGTCGTGTTCGACTCTTTGCGACCCCGTAGACTGTAGCCTACCAGGCTTCTCTGTCCATGGGATTCTCCAGGCAAGAATACTGATTGCAAATCTTTGTTTTTTTTCATGACCTAACCCTTTGCTTTTTCATGCCTAATTTCGTTGATGAAATTTAGCAACTTTATTTTGATGTGACAAACTGCACGTAAAGTGTACAACTTGATAAGTTTTGACATGTGTATACACTCGTGAAGCCTTCACCACAATCAAGATGATGAACATATTCTGCAACCCCAAGAGTCTCTTTTGCTCTTTCGTGATCCCTCCCTCACCTCCCTCCCTGCCTCCTCCGGCACCCTCAGGCAACCGCTGATCTGCTTTGTGTCAGTACAGATTAGTGTCCATTTACTACGAATTTTATATAACTGGCAGAGTCATACAGAATGTATTATTTTCTTGGTCTGGTTTCTTTTACTCAGCATAATTTTTCTGAGATATGTTCATGTTGTCGGATGTATCCTTTTCATGCTGAATAGTATTCTATCATATGGATAAATCACAATTTATATCCGTTCACGTCATCCAGTTATGAATGCAATAACCTTTACAGAGTGGAAAAGAAAAGACACTACGGTATAATACTTTTATGAACTTCTTTCTCTATAATAAATTTTACACTATCTCTTCATGTTTACCTCTGTAAGTATTAAAAATGAATTATAAATACAATTTAACTATGCAAATTAAAAGGGTCTATTGGACCCAGATGGTAAATTGACTATTTTTTTCTGGGGTCCTGAGGGATAACCAAGGAAAACTCTCTGAAATTCTAATTGCTGGAAGAGAAGAACATTTTTTGAAATCTAACATCTCACTTTCAACAGAATTTTAGTAAATAGAAATATATCAGACAAACATTAAAATGATCATCACCAGCACCACAAAAAGAATACTGGAGGGGATCCTTACAATGCTAACCACCTAAATGAGCAGATGCTTTTTGACTTGAGAAATCCAGGTCTAAAGACTCTTTCTGCTGTATTGTTTTTCCCATAAGTTTCCCCCTTTTTAAAAGAGAATGTGAAGATTTCCCCAGAATTTTCACCTAAATCATCAGCAATTTTCCTCACATCTTTTAAAGCAATTGGTCTTCTCAGATTCTCAGCTTGAGGGAATGAGCTACATTTCATTCGGAGAGTGGGAAGCAGTGGGTCAGATAAAGCTCACTCAGGACACATAAAGGACTTGGCCTGTTCATTGGGTAACTGCCCAGCTTAAAATTAGGATAATGAACTGCCTTCTTTACCTGAATGAAATATTTCTCATGTTTCAGATTTCAGAACTCTTTTGGAAGGCTTCCATCTCTCCAATTTAGTTGCAAGTGAAACACACAAAAAATCTGCTTCCCACAGGCTGTTTGATTTAGAAGATATTGATTAACAATCAGCCAGGAGATGGGAACAATCTATTTTGACCTAACAATTTCACCCATCTTTTTAAACTGACTTTCAGAGTTTCCACTCATGGTGCACATGAATGCTACATTAAAGGATACATGCCAAAAATCCTAAAATATTAAACAATTTCTGGTTATTAAGGAGTTTTTGAATAGAAGGAACTGTTACATTGGAACTGGTGTTCAGTGGAAGCAGGCAGGACGGGAAAAGAATATTCAGTAGAGTGTCCCCAGTGAATGTCCACACATTACTGGATGTGTGTGAGTGTCTAACCCAGGCCCTTGTTATGGAATCTTCACTATCACTGCAACAGTTAAAAAATTTAGCTGAAACATGGATGGACCTAGAGATTGTCATACTGAGTGAAGTCAGAGAGAGGAGAAATATCGTATGGCATTCCTTAAATGTGGAATCTAAACAGAACTGATATAAAGGAACTTACAAAACAGAAAGAGACACACAGAATTAGAGAATGAACTTAAGCTTGCCTCTACACACTGCTATATTTTAAATGGATAACCAACAAGGACCTACTTTAAGGCACATGGAACTCAGCTCACTGTTCTGTGGCAGCCTGGATGGGAAGAGGGTTTGGAGGAGAATGGATGTGTATGGCTGAGTCTCTTTGCCGTTCACCTGAAACTGTCACAACACTGTTAATCAGCTATACCCCAATAAAAACTAAAAAGTTTAAAAAATTTTAGCTAAAGAGCATGTCTTACAATTTTTTTTTTTTTTAAGGTAGGCAATTAACCTATCCATTGGCAGACCAAATTGATTTGATTAGGTCTAAGATATTCTCATGGAAACTGATAACAAAAAGAATTTAAATTCTACCATCTCTTTATGGAAAATTCCATACAAGCACAGTTTTTAAAAAAATCTCCTTTATCTTTTACTATTGTAAAATGAAAAATATATTTTTTTAATATTTCCAAGAAACGTCAAAGGACCCACCCAACTCCCAGGCTGCTCACTGTTTTTTTTTTTTCTCTTAATTGCTTTTACATCGTGTCCAAGTCTGACCATTTGCACTTAACATTTGCTTGATAAACTCTGCCAAGCTGAAGGATGCTTGTCTGTTTTACATTCCTTGGCCTGTGAAGCGTTTTTTTCTGCTTCACATGCCTAAGGGGGCAAAGGTCAAACCTCCTCAGCTGCAGATGAGGTCATCGTTGCTGATGGTCTGCAGCTGATCACAATAAAAACAGGGTCTCCCCTGTGACCAGCCCTCCTCACTTAGGAGCAGTGATGTCATCTCTGGTAAGACAGGATGAGACATGCAACTGGGTTTAAATTGCACTACATAAATTTTTCTTCTGACTTCACTGCAATCTTTTATTTATTTTTGCAGAAATACTAGCTTAATCATGGTTTCAGACTAAAAATAAATAAATAGATGAAGTAGAGGAAGCTTATGTTTTACAAGTAGTCCTTCATATCTGTTAGGCAAAGCCAGAAGAAAATGCTCTTTTCCTACATCAAAAGAAATGAATATTGGCAATCTCATATGCCAGTCTCAACCTAACACTTTCAAAGTACCTCTCTCAAAGAATACTAAGTGTTCTTACAAGGATTTCAGAATCAGACCTTATTCAGGTGTCCCCAAACTCTAGGCCATGGACCGGTACCTTCTGTCAGATCAGTGGCAGCACTAGATTAGAAATAAAGTGCACAACTTGGAAAAGGCAGAGGAACCAGAGATCAAATTGCCAACATCCACTGGATCATCAAAAAAACAATACCAGAAAAATATCTACTTCTGCTTTATTGATTACGCCAAAGCCTTTGTGAAGGTCACAACAAACTGTGTAAAATTCTTCAAGAGATGGGAATACCAAACCACCTTACCTGCCTTCTGAGAAATCTGTATGCAGGTCAAGAAGCAACAGTTAGAACTAGACATGAGACAACAGACTGGTTCCAAATAGGGAAAGGAGTATGTCAAGGCTGTATATGGTCACCCTGCTTTTTAAACTTATATGCAGAGTACATCATGTGACATGCCAGGCTGGATGAAGGACAAGCTGGAATCAAGATTGCTGGGAGAAATATCAATAACCTCAGATATGCAAATGACACCACTCTTATGGCAGAAAGTGAAGAAGAACTAAAGAGCCTCTTGATGAAAGTGAAAGAGGAGAATGAAAAGGCTGGCTTAAAATTCAACATTCAAAAAACTAAAATCATAGAATCCAGTCCCATCACTTCATGGCAAATAGATGGGGAAACAATGGAAACAGTGAGAGACTATTTTTGGGGGCTCCAAAATCACGCTGATGGTGACTACAGTCATGAAATAAAAGATGCTTACTCCTTGGAAGAAAAGCTATGACCAACCTAGAGAGCATATTAAAAAGCAGAGACATTACTTTGCCAACAAAGGTCTGTCTAATCAAAGCTATGGTTTCTCCAGTGGTCATGTATGGATGTGAGAGTTGGACTGTGAAGAAAGCTGAGCGCCAAAGAATTGATGCTTTTGAACTTGGTGTTGGAGAAGACTCTTGAGAGTCCCTTGGACTGTAAGGAGATAAAACCAGTCAATCCTAAAGGAAATCAGTCCTGAATATTCATTAGTAGGACTGATGCTAAAGCTGAAACTCCAATACTTTCGCCATCTGATGTGAAGAGCTGACTCATTTGAAAAGACCCTGATGCTGGAAAAATCAAAGGCAGGAGGAGAAGGGGTCGACAGAGGATGAGATGGTTGGATGGCATCACCGACTCGATGGACGTGAGTTTGAGCAAGCTCCGGGAGTTGGTGATGGACAGGGAAGCCTGGTGTACCGAAGTCCATGGGGTTGCAAGGAGTTGGACACGACTGAGCGACTGGACTGAACTGAAAGTGCACAAGGAATGTAATGCGCTTGAATCATCCTGAAAGCATCCACAACCCCACTCTGAAAGAAAAATTGTCTTCCAGAAAGCCAGTCCCTCAGCTGAAAAGTTGAGGTCCACTGCCTTAGTTTGAATTCCACCTCTGCCATTTATATCTGGGTGACTATAAACACGTCAGATTGAATTTCTACTCAGTTGTTTTAAATGAAGAAAGTACTATGTCTTCACAAGATTATATTTAACATGTGAAAGTGCTTAGAAGATCACCTGCCTATAGGAGGCATTCAATCCCTTGTGTCAGTAATAATAACAGCAATACTGGTAGCATAGCGGCTCAGGTGCCTTAACAAAAGCCCTCAGAGTCAGAAATGTTTTATAATTCATAACTTTTCAGATTTTAGAAAGATGCTTCAGTACTTATACTCAGGACCAGCTATATAATTTGCAAGGTCCTGTGCAAAATGAAAACTGCATGACCTCTTGTTCAAAAATTATTAAAGATTTCAGGATAGTGAGAGCAGAGCTTTACTCCAGGTGCAGGCCTTTGTAAGTCTGGGGCCCCGAGTGACCGCCCTGCTTCCACAGTGTCTCAATATACGCCCGCAGCAAGGGGCTGAGAACAGTGATGAAACACATCAACACTTCTCTCAGGAAATGTATGAACATTCACACCAAGTGGGGAAAATAAAGCCAGTAGATATTCTCACTTCAGTTCAGGTTGGATTTGCTACCAAATGAGTTTATTATAAACTTAGAAAAATTGACAGTTTTCAGAGGCTTTGGATTTTGGAATACCAGAAAATGGATTGAGGTGCTATTTGCCCACACCCTGGGCATTTATGTGGTAGAGAACCCTGAAGCCAATGGGAACTGAGGTTGGGTCTTGTTTTGATGCGTAATAGTTGTGAGACTTTTATTTAGACTCTTGAAATGAAGTGAAAGTCGCTCAGTCATGTCCGACTCTTTTGTGACTCCATGAACTATAGCCCTCCAGGCTCCTCTGTCCATGGGATTCTCCAGGGAAGAATACTGGAGTGGGTTGCCTTTCCCTTTTTCAGGGGATCTTCCCAATCCAGGGATCAATCAAACCCAGGTCTCCTGCATTGCAGGCGGATTCTTTACCAGCTGAGCTACCAGGGAGCTCTTGCTGCTCCTGCTGCTAAGTTGTTTCAGTCGTGTCCGACTCTGTGCGACCCCATAGACAGCAGCCCACCAGGCTTCCCCGTCCCTGGGGTTCTTCAGGCAAGAACACTGGAGTGGGTTGCCATTTCCTTCTCCAATGCATGAAAGTGAAAAGTGAAAGGGAAGTCGCTCAGTCGTGTCCGACTCTAGCTACCCCATGGACTGCAGCCCACCAGGCTCCTCCATCCATGGGATTTTCCAGGCAAGAGTACTGGAGTGGGGTGCCATTGCCTTCTCTGAGGGAGCTCTTGCTGCTGCTGCTGCTGCTAAGTCGCTTCAGTTGTGTCCGACTCTGTGCGACCCCATAGATGGCAGCCCACCAGGCTCCCGTCCCTGGGATTCTCCAGGCAAGAACACTGGATTGGGTTGCCATTTCCTTCTCCAATGCATGAAAGTGAAAAGTGAAAGGGAAGTCGCTCAGTCGTGTCCGACTCTAGCGACCCCATGGACTTCAGCCTACCAGGCTCCTCCATCCATGGGATTTTCTAGGCAAAAGTACTAGAGTGGGGTGCCACTGCCTTCTCCGGAGGGAGCTCTTAGGCAAGGCCAATTGGAGGCAGAAATGTAGCATGGTTCTCACTTCTGGGGAAGGATTCTCCACTGAGGAAAATGGGAGTGGGGGCAGTGAGAGGGAAACCAAGCGTTGGTGGGTGGATGGGCAGCAAGCTTCTAAAATCAACAGCAAATCAACAATGATGACACAAAAACATGACAATCTGACTCTCTCTTCTACTTGGTTGGAGTCCTGCTTTCACACATTTTCCTCTAATGCCTTTTTATCATGGTTTAACAACAGTCAGGCTAATGTATTTTCTTTACAAATGTGCAGAAAATAAAGAACATGCTCAAATAGAGTAACTGTGTCTCCTGTCTGAAAACCCACCCCAGCCGTGTCTTTGGCTAGAGTTTGAGTCCCTGAAATAATAATGGATACCATTTATTGAAATTTACTATTTGGATAAACTAATGGCACTTGAATACCTGAATAGTAGGGTCTTAGATTTGGGCTTCCTATTTTAGTATCTGTTATGTATTCATCAGGGTTACATATACAGGGAATATCCACTAATTACCCCAAAGAATGATCCCTGAGATAAGCAGTTTGAATGAAACAAAATTAAATACACATATATTTTTATATCTTCCTCACAATGTGGAAATAAATCAAACTTTAATAAGTATAATGTGCATTAGGTTATTAATATATACTCTTATTAGGATATAAAATAAGTGGGAAGAATTAAAAAAAATTTAAGAGGTTGGAATTTTAGGGGGAAATTGAAAAACAGAAATGAACAAGAATATATGTACAGATGTGCATGAGAAAAAAATACTGATTTTTAATATTCTTGCAGAATAAGGAATGAGACAGTTGATGGACTGTTCTAGTAGAACAGAAGACTATGCAATCATTTCAAGCATGTTGGACTAAGAAAATTAAGGGCAGGACCTATATTCCACTCATTTGCCCCCTAGGAAATGAAGCTGCCTAAGAAAGAAAACATGACCAACTCCAATTATTTTTCACAAGCAGTGTGTGGAATTGTGTTATTATTCAATAGAAATTCAAAGTAGAAAAGTATCTTATTATAGTTGCAGACACACCAAGAAATTTCCAGCTGCAACAACTGTATTATTAGAGTGAGTAGAAATATTCAGAAGTGAGTGTGTTTACCTTAAAATATCTAAATGCCAGATGTAAAGTGTTTGATCATTTAACATTTCATCACTAGTGACAGAGCCCTGATTCCAACCCCAGCAATCTGCTTCCAGAATCAGCGCTCTCACCTTACCAGACTGTCTCTCTATTGATTATTTCTTGTGACTTTAGTCCTGGATTATTTTATCTCCTCATGTTTAGAAAGTCTTTAATTTTTATAACAAACAGAAATAAATGCTTAAAGTATTTTGAAGCCCTTTTAACTCTTGAATGATGAGAAGTTTTCTATCTTTATCATGATGTACTTAAGTTTCCCTGATCCTCACTAGCCTCTCTTATGTGCAATAGAAGGATTTTAATAATTGCCTCACAGAGTTTTTTTTTTTAATGACATTAGATATTATGAAAGTGTCATGGAGCTCCCTTACCTAGATGGCTGTGGGACTACTTACTTGATACTCTAGATTCCAGAATCTTAATGATCAGTTAGGGTCCATCCAGTCCCAGAATCTACTTAACCAATACCTGGAGAGGCTCTTGATTTGAGAACTTTAGAAATACAAAAACTTTTTTTGAAAATCATTACATCCATATTTGGTTTTAATCACATATAGCTTCTTATTTATATGTGCTGCTGCTGCTGCTAAGTCACTTCAGTCGTGTCCGACTCCATAGACGGCAGCCCACTGGGCTCCCCCGTCCCTGGGACTCTCCAGGCAAGAACACTGGAGTGGGTTGCCATTTCCTTCTCCAATGCATGAAAGTGAAAAGTGAAAATGTGTACTACTTATCAATTTATTGCCTCTCAGGTCCAAATTTATACTCCAATATCTGCTCTGTCATCAAGGATGGAATTCTGTGAGCATCTCGCCTTTACAGCAGGCTTTTTCAGTAGAGGACACTAGAAGGATGTAGCAGGCTGAAGGGGGAATCTGCTGTCATCAGAGGGTGCAAACTCAGGAGTGTGTGTTTGAAAACAGGGTTGTGATCTGCCCCAGCCAAGAACCCAGAATGTGTGACACTTCCAAATCCTCGCAGCTCCAGCCCATCTAGATGCTGTACACTACAGGTCTCCTGCCTCCATAGGCACCTTCACTCGCTCAGCGCACTCCAGTCCCTGGTCACTAGCTGAGGCTCACCTATACTCTGCCTGTGCCTGGAGGGCTCTCCTCTCTCTGCATGTCAGTGTGCCAAGTGGGACAAGTCTGCACTCCCCGAAGGTTGCTTCCTTGTTTGCCCACTTAGAGCAGATCAGACCTGGTCCAGGAAAACCAGAAAACTTCTCTGGCACACTGTGGGATGCAACCTCACCTTCTCCAGTGAGGTATGAACTTAGCCTTGGGGAGGAAGTCGTTCTTCCAAATTTGGCCTTCCTTGGGAACTCTCAGTCTCAGCCTTCGGACACTATATGTAGTTTTCATAATACCTTATGGTTACTCTTTGGTTATAGTTTCATAATCCTTTAATATTAAACTTCCATTGTTTAAATCACTGTGTGTAAATCAATGAAGTCAGAACACTGCCTCACACCATACACAAAAATAAACTCAAAATGGGTTAAAGACTTAAATATAAGACACGATACCATAAAACTCTTAGAAGAGAAATAGGCAAAACATTCTCTGACATGAACTGTAGCAATGTATTCTTAGGTCAGTCTCCCAAGGCAATAGAAATAAAGGCAAAAATAAACAAATGGGATATAGTCAAATTCATAAGCTTTACTTAGCAAAGGAGACCATAAACAAAATGAAAAGTCAACCTATGGAATGGGAGGAAATATTCTCAAATGATGTGACAGGCAAGAGGTTAATTTCCAAAATATACAAACAGCTCATACAACTCAATAAGGAAAAAAAAAAAACAAAACCCAAATCCCCAAACAATCCAATGAAAAAAATGGGTATAGGACCTAAACAGGTATTTCTCCAAGTACATACAGATGGCCAATAGGAACATGAAGATATTCAGCATTGCTCATTATTAGAGAAACATAAATAAAAACGGAAATGATTTGTGTATCTACATGATTTGTATATCAATGATATACATGATATATATGATATATGATATACATGAATTGTATATTTGTGGATCACCTTACACTGGTTAGAATGCGTGTGTGCTAAGTTGCTTCAGTTGTGTCCAAAGCTTTGCAACCCTATGGACTGTAGCCTGCCGGGCTTCTCTGTCCATGGGATTTTCCAGGCAAGAATACTGGAGTGGGTTGCCATGCCCTCCTCCAGGGGATTTTCCCAACTCAGGGATTGAACCTGCTTGTCTTACGATTCCTGCATTGGCAAGCAGTTTCTTTACCACTAGTGCCACCTGGGATGCCCCTCTGGTCAGAATGGCCATCATCAAAAAGTCTACAAGTAGGAAATGCTGGAGAAGGTGTGGAGAAAGGGGAACTCCCCTACACCGTGGTGGGAATGTAAATTGGTATATCCACCATGGAAAACAATACGGAGGTTCCTTAAAAGACTAAAAATAATTGCCATATGACCCAACAATCCCACTTTTGGGCATATATGCAGAGAAAACCATAATTTGAAAAGATACACACATCCCTATGTTCATAGCAGCACTATTTACAAGAGCCAAGTGTGGAAGCAACCTAAAGGGACAACAGGTGAATAGATAAAGAAGTTGTGGTACATATATACAATGGACCACTATAGAGTTATAAAAAGAGATGAAATGATGCCATTTGCAGCAACATGGATGGACCTAGAGATCATCAGACTAAGTGAAGTAAGTCAGACAAAGGTAAATATCATCTTTCACTTATACGCGGAATCTAAAAAAAATGATACAAATGATCTTATTTATAAAACAAACTGACTCATAGACCTAGAAAGCAAGTTATGGGAGCTTATGGTTACTGGGGAAGCAGCGGGAAGGATAAAATCAGGAGTTTGGGATTAACAGATACATACTATTATATATAAAATAGATAAATAACAAGGACTTACTGTATAGTACAGGAAGCTATATACAAAATCTTATACAAACCTATAATGGAAAAGAATCTGGAAAAA